>NC_047092.1:47571932-50071932 GCF_902459505.1 Geotrypetes seraphini
CCTCAGGAATCCATCCAATCCCTGCTTGAATCCCTGTACCGTACTCTGCCTGATCACTTCCTCCGGTAGCGCATTCCAAGTGTCCACGACCCTTTGGGTGAAAAAAAACTTCCTTGCATTTGTTTTGAACCTGTCTCCCTTCAGTTTCTCAGAATGTCCCCTCGTATTTGCTGTCCCCTTCAGTCTGAAGAATCTGTCCCTATCCACCCTCTCTATGCCATTGAGTGAAAACATTTGTTCCCTGGTTTTCTTGAAATTTATTACTTTGTAGCTTCATCACATGCCCTCTAGTCCTAGCATTTTTGGACAGAGTAAACAAGTGACTCACATCAACCCATACCATTCTAATTGTGGTACCCAGTTTCAGAACTTTCCCCTTGAAGTGCACAGACCAGGAGAATCATAGCTCCTTATGAATCTGGCACACATGCATCTTAAGCTGCATTTATAGGAACAGTTGTTGTGTGATGCTTTGAGTTCCCTTCCTTGTTTTTTCTTGGGATTTCTTCAACACCTCAGTCCCTGCCAGCTACAGGAATAGAAGCCAGACTCAGGAACTCTCATGGCACTGAATAGCACTGCTAATGATCCTCACACTCCCTTCCTAAACCACAACTACTAGTGACTACTGATAGCTACATATTTTGCTGTTAGAAATTTCCAAGTTTATGATTACAATGTATTTTCATATAGTTTTTTTTCCTGATTCTTCAATTGTATACATGATAAAGTTTGAAATGTTAATAAAGATTAAAAATTTTTTTTTTTATACTGCCTAATCAGACATTAGCTAAAAGGTATAACATAAAAATATATAATATGACTAACTTAAATAAAAACAGACGTTAGAGGGGGCAATTAGTACAACAGACAAAATAAACTAAAAAACTAGAACAATGGGAAGATGGAGAGAACCACAATTGTGAAAAAAAGAACAAAAAGGGAGGAACAAAATGAAGGGGAAAGAGGACGCAGTGCTAACTGTTACAGGTAACATGTAGCTAAAATGACTGTCCTAGTACCTGCCTTCACTCTGTCTAGAAAATGTCAATAAATTGCCTCACATTTCAAGACTCTTCTCATACCCCATTTGACTTCTTCCTACAAGACTCGGGGGTTTGGATACCACTGATTAAGAACCTCTGTTTAAGAGTTTGTGAAAATAGAACCAAAATAAAGGTCCAACCTGAGAGCAACAAAATGAAAAAGAATTGATAGGAACACATGAGGGGGGTGCTGAAAAGTTCTCAACCTAACCAAGAAGAGAATGATGTGGATATGGTCCAATCAATGATCTGAAACAATGTCAAAAACCTAGAATTTCGTTTTCTGCAAATTGGCTCTTAATGAAATAAGATATATCACTCTTTTCACCTACAGTGGCAAAAGAATGCTCAGAATTTAGGAAGTGGGTTGGTTGGACTGAGAACTTTTTAGCATGCCCCACCCCCTCGTATTTTAGACCTATAAACTGTCATCTGGAGTCGCTACAACTCAAGTGTAAAGGACTATCAAGGCGATGTACTGTTATGGTAAGGTGACTTAACAGTTAACAGTATGTGGGCCTTATTCATAAAGGATTTTTTTTTCACCTTGAGTATCAATGGGAAAAATATATTTACGGAATGTGGTCTTCTGGATACTTTAATCCATTTTTGTTTTTCATGATCACCTATTGAAGAATTCAGCAAAATGTGTGAACGGCTTATTTTAGATCCTGTTTAAATTCCATCAGCTTTAGTCTATAATTATTAAGACGCCATACCATTTTGATAATTTTCATTTTCTCTAAAAGTTTTGAAAGTAAACTTGATTGAAAAAAAAAAAAAAAAATCCAAGAACAAGATGTTATAATTAGATTTCAATTAGTTTGTTCTTTCATGCAGAGTGCTGAAAAATTACTTATGTTTAAGCAAGTATTTTAGTATACAGTATAAGTTATGAATAGCATGAAGACTGCATTCTGTCACTTATAGGTAGGTATTAATAGGTATTAATTTACATAATGATGGAAACTCTTCTACAGATCTAAACATTGAAACAAAGGTCAATATTTGAAGGGATGTAGCTGGTTAAGGAGAGCCAGTCAACTGGATCAAAGCCTCTGAGAATCAATGATGCTAACAGGCTACATTTCAATAAGTGACTAATTTAGTTCAAATTCTGGGCGACCCTGAGATGGGGTTAAATTAAGATGATTTTTCAGACTGTATAACCAGTGGTCTCCAACCTTTTCCACGTAAAAGGACACAATATAGACATGAGAAAGCTCTGGAGGGCCAATAAAAGATTTTAGGCTTACAAATGTAATGTTAAATAGTAATTTTGATTTTAGAAGAAATCCAGCAATGTACACTTCTCCCTCGATAATCGCGGGGGTTGGGTGCAGAGCCGGATCGCGAAGTGTGAAAAATATGTTTTTGGCTGGCTCTGACCCACCGCCGCCTCAATCCGGACCTTCCCTCCTTGCATCCCAGACCTTATCTGGTGGTCTTGCGGGCTTTCGGCGCAGGAGCGATCTTCCTATGCTCCTGCCCTGTGCAGATCACTCAGCAAATGGCTGCCGTGAGTTCCTGTAGTCTCTCAAGTCTACGACGGGAACTCATGGCAGCTATTTTCTATGAGTGATCTGCATGGGGCAGGAGCGTAGGAAGATCGCACCTGCCCCGAAAGTCCACTAGACCACCAGGTAAGGTCTGGGATGCCAGGAGGGAGGCGGGGAAGGTCCGGAATTAGCATTTAAAAAAATAAATAAATAAATCGCGAATAACCGAATCCGACGATACTGAAACCGCAGATTTGGAGGGAGAAGTGTAATATCATGCAGGCAAGTGCAAGCGATGAGGGTGCACACAACACAGCCACTATATTCCACTGCTGTCCATCAGCCCACCATGGTGCAAAGTCCCACAGACCTTTTCTCTAATTTTCCAACCTATCAAGCCAATATTAAAATAAACAGGAAGTGTATGTTCACCAGCAACCAGTCAACATGTAATTCCACTTTGCTTAGATTTTCAGGTAAAGACAAAGCCCCATTGGATCGCGTGTTATTCTGTGGTCACAATGACATACTTGCACATGCATGCATGGGAAGAGGTGAGCTAATGGCATTTGCATGTGATCATACATATGTGTGTCAATGTGACCATGCAGGCATTCACAACCCAGTGGATCTTCATGGGAGCTTTACTCTACCCACAGCAGCAGCAATGGTTGCTAGATATGAGGGCCACAAAAATGGACTGTGGGGGATGCATGTTGAAGACCACTGACCTTATTTGTTCAGTCAAATGTAGATGCTGCAAACAGTGGCATAGAGAGGGTGATACCTACCCTCTTCTCCGCCCCCAACCCATCTGCTCCTTCCCTGTGCGTGCCCTTCCCTCTTTAACATTTGCGGCGTGATCAGCTATCCCAACCTGCTGCTCGTGCCAGTGTTTGCTCTTCCTCTGACATCACTTCCTAGGCACATGTCCAGGAAGTGACATCACTTCCTAGGCGCATGTCCAGGAAGTGATGTCAGAAGAAGAGCCGAAGCTGGTGCAAGCAGCACGTTGGGGTTGCTGCTTGCACCATGAATGTTATAAAGGTATGGGGGAAGGGAAGCCACGTGAGCGGTAGTGGGGGGATGGGGAAGGAGGGGGCAGAGAGGAGGATGGGAACTGGCGCACCCACCAAGAGGGAGCCAAGGGCGGACTGCCCTCCCCTTACTACGCCACTGGCTGCAAAGCAGATCTAAATTTATCTGGCCTTTTTCCTCTTGGCTATACTTTTGGGGGGAAATTGTGGCATTTAGCAGAATAGCAGCATTTTTACTGACAAATAGGGGAAGTGTGTACAGATATGGCTTTGTAGAAACAATGCATGTGGGTGTCTGTGGGAGTAAGAGGAACAGGTGGATCAAGGTATGTAACAATGTATGTATGTGTGTATGGTAGGGATGCATGTGTCCCTATGTGGTAGGGAAGCAGGAAAGTATAAGAAGATGGGGGAAATGTGTATTGTGCGTTTAGGCATGTGAAGGGGGAATATAAATATGTTTATATTTATAAGGAACATTTGTAATAGGTGTGTGGATATTAAAGTGTGTGGTTTAAAGGAGGATATGAAGGGAGGAAATGGATATATTTGTGTGGTATGCACAGCATACGTGTGTATACATATATAAGGACAACAAAGAAACAGTGAAGGTGACATGTAGTGCTCAGTTTTTTTATGAGCAGTAGTTATCATACCCTTATCGATAATGTTCTCACCTTTGTTTCATTTAATTAGAACATTGATGACAAGGCAAAAATTACAGGTGACATTTTCTATTTTTTTTTAATGACTATCACTCAGAGTCCTGAAGCAGGCATTTGGCCGAAACACTTATGTGTCGAGTCTCATTTGGTACAATAAAAGAATTGAGCACCGCAGGTCACCTTCACTGTTTCTTTGTTGTACTTTGAAGAAAGGTAGCATCTCCTGGGGTTTTTTTCCCCTACATATATAAGGTACAGAGCTGGCCCATGGACATCTGATGCTCTGGGCAAACAGGAATGCATTTCTACTTTTTACCAGTTTCCACATGAGCAGCCTCAAGAGAAATTTACCGCACAGTCAGTTTTTATGTTTACAAGGATTATGCTCTGACCTTAGTGACTTTGAAACACAAGCAGCTGCATTATCTTTGAGGTTTCTACAAAGGGGATACCCAAAGAAATATGCCATGGATTGTTTTAACAGAGCTCGGTCTTCCGGCAGAGATCATCATTTGAGACATCAAGTTGCCAGATCAAAACCTGATATTATTTGTACCTTAAGTGTTCCCATTTTGCACACAATGTTCGCAATATCATTCAGAAAAATGGCTATATTTTAACTTCACATGATTGTTTCTGAGATAAACCTCCTATAATTGCAGGGACAGATTTTTCAGACTATGGGGAACCACAAGTACAAGGGGGCATTCGGAGAAATTAAAAGGGGACAGGTTTAGAACAAATGCCAGGAAGTTCTTTTTCACCCAGAGGGTGGTGGATACATGGAACGCGCTTCCGGAGGCTGTGATAGGCCGGAGCACATTACAAGGCTTCAAAGGTTTGGATAGGTTCCTAGAGGATAAAGGAATTGAGGGGTACAGATAGGAGTAGAGGTAGGTTTAGGGATAGTCTGGGACAACTGCTCAGGAAATGGGCCTGATGGGCCGCCGTGGGAGCAGACCACTGGGCGAGATGGACCTCTGGTCTGCCTCAGCGGAGGCGACTTCTTATGTTCTTATATGCACGAAACACAAACTTGAAAGAAAAGTTAGTACCATCTGCATTGCCCGCACTTTGCTCCGTACACAAATAGCAGTCATCTCCCGTCATATTATCAGCACCTGCAGTACCCCTGGCCGGATTTTCCAATAACCCTTGTGTACTCACACACATGTACACACTCTGGACACCCTTGGAAGGTATAATGAAACACTTTCATTTGTTCATATGCCTGAGCCTGTTCCCTCACAGGCTCGGGGAAAGCAAAGCTATGTACTTTTAACTTTTGTTTCTCAATCCAGTGCAACAGTCTGTTTTCTTGGCAGTATCATTTCACCTTCAATTCAGCAATCCTCAATTTTGAGTCAATTAACCAGTTTTCAGAAATTTCAAAACCTGAATGGCTTACCTTTCTCAGCAGTATATGGCTCTTCAACACACAGCCTCAACCAAATAATAAGTGGCTTACCTTAGCCAACACCTTTCCTGTCCAAACCTCAAATACATACAGTAGGTTTCTCAACCAGCCAGACTCTCTCACACAGTCTCTCTGGAGGTTTCTTCCTTGAGTCTTTTCTCTCTCTAGGGCTTCTCTCCCACAGGGACCTCTGTGAATGAACTCCAGAGTGAGCATATGAATCTCCTCCTGCCTGGGTCCCACTCCATGACTCAGCAGGGCAGCCTGTTCAGGGTGTCAAAGTTGGTCCTCGAGGGCCGTAATCCAGTCGGGTTTTCCCCAATGAATATGCATGAGATCTATTTGCATGCACTGCTTTCAATGCATATTCATTGGGGAAATCCTGAAAACCCAACTGGATTGCGGCCCTCGAGGACTGACTTTGACACCTGTGGAGGGTTAAGCAATGAGCTACAGACTAGAGCTCAATGCATCTTGAATCCTATAGTTTACCCGCTAACGGGCCAGCGCCCTCTGCTGGCCATTGATAAAATAATAGTATCAATTGTGAGGGAGAATTCCTGACCCCCCTCACACCCTCCCTTCCCTTTCACTACAGGTTTATTTTCCCTCGCTCTGTTTTATTTTTTTTTCTCTGTTTGTGCACTTTTTTTTTTTCTAACATCAATTTTACTCCTTTATTTTTATCACATTGGTTCTCATATCTCACATGACCCTTTTTTTCCTATTCTTTTAAATTGTACATACTATATTTTCACTTTTTTTTCACAGTTACACTCACTTCATCCATAATCACTTTCACTCCTGTACAATCACATTCATTCCATCTTCTACTTTTGTTTTTTATTACAATGCAAGACAGTACGAGGGGGTGCTGAAAGGCCAACCAACTTCCTAAAATCTGAGCATTATTTTGCCACTGTATCTGAAAAGAGTGTTATCTTATTTCGTTAAGTGCCAATTTGTAGAAATAAAATTCTATGTTATGGCACCGTTTCAGATCATCTATTTAACCATATCCATGTCATTCTCTTCTTGGTTGGGCTGAGAACTTTTCGGCACCCAATTCCACACAAGGATGTGCTTTTTTTTGTTTGTTTATTTGTTTGTTTCATTCATTTTCAATAAGTTTAGCATATGCTAATTTCATAGTAGAGTATTTTGTTCTGTGTTTGCACACAGTAGCAGGAGACAGCATCTGCCAAAATGAAACAAAATTGAAGGTAGGAAACAGAGGGTAGGGGTGAAGGGCCACTACTCAGACGAGTGGTGTTCCGCAGGGCTCGGTGCTCGGGCCACTGCTTTTTAACATATTCATAAATGATCTAGAAACAGGGACGAAGTGTGAGATAATAAAATTTGCGGACGACACCAAACTATTTAGTAGAGCTCGGACAAAGGAGGACTGCGAAGAATTGCAAAGAGACTTGGACAAACTAGGGGAATGGGCAGAGAGATGGCAGATGAAATTCAATGTTGGGAAGTGTAAAGTATTGCATGTGGGAAGCAAAAACTTGAGGTATAATTATGCGATGGGAGGGATGTTTTTGAATGAGAGTACCCAAGAAAGGGACTTGGGGGTGATGGTGGACATGACAATGAAGCCGACAGCACAGTGCGCAGCTGCCGCTAAGAGAGCGAATAGAATGCTAGGTATAATCAAGAAAGGTATTACAACCAGAACGAAAGAAGTTATCCTGCCGCTGTATTGGGCAATGGTGCGTCCACATCTTGAGTACTGCGTCCAGTATTGGTCACCGTACCTTAAGAAGGATATGGCATTGCTCGAGAGAGTTCAGAGGAGAGCAACACGACTGATTAAGGGGATGGAAAACCTTTCATACGCTGAGAGATTGGAAAAACTGGGACTCTTTTCCCTAGAAAAGAGAAGATTAAGAGGGGATATGATAGAGACTTACAAGATCATGAAGGGCATAGAGAGAGTAGAGAGGGACAGATTCTTCAAACTTTCAGAGAATAAAAAAACAAGAGGGCATTCGGAAAAGTTGAAAGGAGGCAAATTCAAAACTAATGCTAGGAAATTCTTCTTTACACAACGGGTGGTGGACACCTGGAATACAATTCCAGAGGAAGTTATAGGGCAGAGTACAGTACTGGGGTTTAAGAAAGGTTTGGACAAATTCCTGCTGGAAAAGGGGATAGAGGGGTATAGATAGAAATTTACTGCACAGGTCCTGGACCTGTTGGGCCGCCGCGTGAGCGGACTGCTGGGCGCGATGGACCTCGGGTCTGACCCAGCGGAGGCATTTCTTATGTTCTTATGATTGAAATGAAACCTCCCTCCAAACCAAACCAAGTGCAACAAGAATGTTTTCCCTAAATATCCCTAGTTTCGTATACACTGCATACCTGGGCTCCTATCATTATCCGCTGTTCCTTTCCCGTGAGTTCTATTATGACTCAGCATTGTGTTTTGCTTGCAAATGAAAAGACAGGCACATCTGGCTATGCAGTTGAACATTTTCTGAAATAACTAAATCTTTGTATTTTGATACATTGGCTTTTTTTTCTAATGTATTATTTTTGCTGTTTCAGCGTATATCCAGTAACTGTTTCTGGTGCTTTTTTTTTTTTTTCAGTACATCTCATTCATTTTTTTTTTTTTTTTAATAATACATTTTTCTCAATCAATGCAGACAGAATGACCAAACAGTTCAGTTTAAAGCACCATTAGATCCTTTGGAGCTGTCCGAGTTCAAACACTCATTATCTTAGACATCTGACTGATCGGGCTCCCGCATCACCTCTTCAATCATTCTTCCTCCTCTCGATATTGGAAGGCACAGAAGATTGAAGAGTTGATGTGGGAGGCACATCTGACAGTTGCCTGATATTGCAGCTGCTCAAGCACCCAAGACATGCATGAAACTGGCATGTATACTACCAGTGGTCTAAATCCTCAGACCAGCTTTTTACATCTCTGCCTGCCTGCATTTATGCACTGGAGATAACATGGAATAGAGCTGTTGGCCCTATTAGATACGGAGCCGCATGTATAGTATAGTCAACAAATTTTCAGTCTGTTTCAATTCCATTGATTTCATTTTGCTATACGTCTTGTGGCTGAATATTTAGTTGTCCCCCCACCCCTTTTCAGCTTCACCAAGGCATAATGGTTTTTAGTATAAGAAAGCGGCAATGATAAAACTGAAAGGCCCAATGGCCCCAGATCCTCAAGGTACTCCAACAGAGGTTTTTAGGAACACAGCAGCTCTCAGTTTGAAACTGTAGCCTCAAAGCTGAGGTGATGGTCCCCCTTTTTTTTTTTATACATGTGGAGGGGCCTAATCAAAACATACGTCAAAGTTTGTTTTTGGCCTAAGTCACTAGTCACCGAAAGTCGGCTAAGTAAAATGTCCATTCCTGAAAAATACATCCAAAATATCCCTCCCTCCCGAAAATCGTCTAGCTGGATGACCAGCCATTTGATAGTCCAGACCGCTAAGTCGTCTATCGTTATACCCCATTCTCGTCCAAAAATTCATCCAAGTCAAGAACGCCCAGAACAAGACATTTTGGACATAGACGGGGTCAGCAAAGTGATGGACTGGACACCCAAAATTGCACCAGAATAATGGGGTAACTTACAGGACACTGCTGTGAACTTCACAAAAAGGGTGCCACATAAACATCTCACCACAACTCCCTTATAGGTCATGGTAAGCCCCCCTGAACCTACTAGACCCACCTGTCTACCACCCTAATAGCCCTTATGGCTGCAAGTGCCACTTATATGGCAGTATAAAAGGGTTTTGGGGGTGCACATGTTTCACCATGAATACAGTGATTAGAGTGGCTTATGGGCCTGGGTCCTCCTCTCCATGGTTCACTAACCCACCCCCAAGACCACTTAAGCCACCTCTGTGCAGCTCTACTAGACTTTCCTATGCCAGGCTGCCAGGTGCCGATGTTCTGGAGCAGGGGTAGGGAGCTCCGGTCCTTGAGAGCCGTATTCTAGTCGGGTTTTCAGGATTTCCCCAATGAATATGCATTGAAAGCAGTGCATGCAAATAGATCTCATGCATATTCATTGGGGAAATCCTGAAAACCTGACTGGAATATGGCTCTCAAGGACCGGAGTTCCCTACCCCTGTTCTGGAGGCATATGTGTGTGTGTTTATTACAATTTTTATGGTGTTGTGGGGAGGGGGGTCAGTGATCACTGGGGCAGTGTGTGGGGGTCTGTACTTTGTGTCTGCAGTGCTTATCTTGTCACAGTGGATACTTTTCGGTTATACTTGCAGTATGACTAAGTTTAGATCAGCCCATGTCCCGCCCAAATCTTGCCCTCACCACTCCTCCTAAAACGCCCCTTTTAGCTCTGGTCGTACAGCAGCACTGACAAGGCCTAAGTCGTTTTTAGGTACGTCTAAAACCTGTTTCGATTATCGGCACTTGGACGACTTGGCTTTTAGATTGTCCAAGTACCAATTTAGGCGGGTTTTTAGACGTATTTATTTTTTGATTATGAGCCCCATAGAACTTAATTCTAAATATGGTGTGCAATATTGTATGCGGAAATTTGGGCATTTGCCCACCTTTTTGCACATAGTTTAATTGATTAGAAAGCCAATTATACCCCCAAATTGGGCTCAAATCAGTTATCATTGCTAATTGGTATCAGGGTCATTCCATGCCAAGTGGTCCAGAGCTCCCCCCTCGACTATCTCAGAAATTGATAAAATTTTTCAGGGGATATGTTGGGACCTTTAATAAAGGACCTCTTTTATGAAGCCATGTTATGCTTTTTTAATCAAACAAAACAAAGTTTGACATTATTTTGCCAGAGGTTGGAGCGTGTTAACCAAGAAGAACTTTCTGAAATATGTTTCCAACTGGGATCTAACTGCATATTTCAGCGCCTGAAGAAGTTAACGAAACGGAGCTCTGTCGAGCTGAGACATTCTCTCGATTCAGATAAGTCTAATAAAAGGATTAAATGAATGAATTCTGATTTGTGACTTTCATGCATTGGGATTTACCTATGAATTTACCCATAAAACAATTTTGATAAAACATCCTTTTCACTAGATAAGTTTCACAAATGGATTATATGAATTGTGATCTGTGATTTTTATGCGTTGGGATGTACTCATGAACTGATTTATTTATGAATTTTTCAATGACATATTCTTTTGATAATTGCTTCCATAGTTTTGCACTTTAGCACTTTGATAATTTTGATAATTTCCAGAGGTCAGGGCTTTTTTATCCGCCCTTTTGTCCCTCTATCTTCCTCTCAAAATTTTTCACTGAGTGTTTATCCAATCAATTAATTTAGTATTTATTATTGAGATCAAATGATATACAGGGTAGAACTTATTTAGGTTACTCATTCTGTAACTATGTCTTACCCTAAATGTCACGTACCCTCCTGGAAATGTCCAGCTTCTTCTTATGTAATCCGCTTTGAACCGCAAGGTACAAGCGGAATAGAAATCACTAATGTAATGTAATGTAATGTAATTAAAACCTGGTGCTAGTCATCTATGAGTTTTCTGCCCGGGGCCATGAAAGCTATCAATGTTTCAATTTAGGCCTGTACTGAGGTGTCTCACTTATTATTATTGCTATTATTGACTTATGTGTAGCCAGTGAAACATCTTTGAGAGTTAAATACAGGGCTCTATCAAATGTTTTATTAGTCTATATTTTTTGGTAGTTTTTATAGAGTTTTTTGATAGGCTTTTGTAATCGCCATCCACAGTGGTATTACCAGCTCCAACACTCAAATTCTATGAGTGTCAGAGTTAATACTGCCTCAGCCGGTGGTTTAAAAAAAAAAAAAAAAGCCTAATACAGCTTCATAGAAGGGGGGAAAGATATTTTTGGGGCCACTTTTTTGTGTCCATGGAAGATGTCGAGTGGGGTTCGTTCTTGAAATTGGATCAGTTGACATGGAATTGCCCATCAACTAAAATGTATGTGCACTTTTTAAATGCCGGGATCTGTGTGCAAAATTTATGCGTGGATCTGAAAAGGCGGCACAGCTTTGGGAGGGCATGGATGGATCAGGAGGGAGTTCCTGGAATTTAGAACAGTTTTATAGAATAACGGAGACCTGTGCCTAATTTAGACATGTGAATTAGCACCAGGTTTTACTTGGTGTAAGTCCTCATGCTTAAAATTGAACATGGATCCCAGTGCCAAATGGTATTCTATAAATAGTGCCCATTCCTTCTAAATATTTTGATGATTGGTTATGAATGATGGGTGTAACTGTGAGTTGGGTATAAATATATATTGTGAAGGGGTCAGGGTCTGCCAAAAGCGCAAAGAGCTAACCCCCTGCCACTAGTTCACAATCCAATACTCCTTGGAGGGGGCCACAGGATAATGATGACTAGTCAGACTAAAAACTGAGTCTTCCAGCCAAATTCAAAACAAAGCATTGATTCTGGTAACTTATAGTTCACTGTATGGACTCAAATGCCCCTCACAAAAACCTTTCCACAGCTGCCCAAATCATAGGATATACCAGTCAGTGTTTGAATGGTCTAAAATAATTCATTAGCATTGCTTAAACTTCAATGAACATCTGTCCTTTTCACACAGCACTGCTGCTCTTCCAGCTCACCCTTGGTGACAGAAAAAGGTCCTTGGAACCTGGGTTCCTTCAGCTAGGCCCCAGGGCCAGCCAAGGCCACCCTGCCTTTCCATTCTCTTGTACTTTTCAGCCAACATAAGCACTTTAAATATCACCACTAGGAAGCTCTCTCTTTCACTTAAACTACAACCCCCTTACCTGAACTGTTTCTATCTCTAGGTCAGAGGAGTAGAGAAAATCATACCACCCATTACACTATGATGATTCTAGTCCCACCTGAGTTCCCCCCACGATCATGGGTTTCTGAAAATGCAAGGGCTTCTATTCAATTACAGAGCACTAACACATTCAAGTCCCCCTCCCCCTCCCCATACAGCAATCTTTCTTTGCCTTAGGGGAAATCAGGTTCTCAGGACTAATTCCAAAGCATATTGCATACAATAATCTTTAGAACCATCTGCTCTCATATTACATATTCTCTCGGCTAATAAAAGTCCATAATCTGTTATTGAGAAAGACATGCTTGCCCTGGATCGGTAGCCTGGAATGTTGCTACTCTTTGGATTTTGGCCAGGTACTAGTGACCTGGTTGGCCACCGTGAGAATGGGCTACTGGGCTTGATGGACCATTGGGCTGACCTAGTAAGGCTATTCTTGGATAGTTTGGATTCTTGGATAGTTTTTTCCATTAAGGGGAGGGAAGGACAGCTTAAAGTGTTGTATCTTTTTTTTTGCAGTATGGAATGAATAGGGAATCTTGATATCTAATATTAGTCATCAGAGTTTTCACCATAAAACGCTTTATAGACCATGCAGGCGATCTTTGTTTCATTGGTAGTAATGTGCTATTCTCCCAACAGTGAGATAGTCCTCTCAAACTTGGCTATTCTGAAAATTAATCTGGCCGCAGTATTCTGGAGTAGATGCAATCTCTTGTGTTCCTTCTCAGTAATTCTGTAGTACATGGAATTACAGTAGTCTAGGTATGGTAGCAAGACAGCCTGTGTTAATGATCTAAAATTAACTTGGTTTAGAAGGGAATATATTGTTCTTAGTTGTCTTAGTCTTAAGAAGAATTTTTTGACCAAGCAGCTGATCTGATCTTTGAAGGTTAATTGGGAGTCGAGGGTGATGATTTTTGAAGTTTTTTCAATTTTGAGGATCTCACTTGTGGACGGTACCAGATCTGTGCAAGGAAGTCTCTAAACCAAAGCACTTTGGTCTTCTATTTATTAGGTTTTGTAGGGTGACCTCAAAAGAGTCTCTGGCTACACAAAGTAGAAAGATGTCATCTGTGTAAGAAAATGTGTGAATATGAGGGGCGGAGAATCTTTTTGCCAAGGCTCTTAAGTAGATGTTGAACAAGGGAGGAGACAGTGGGATTCTTGTGGCACTCTGCAAGAAGTAGCCCATTTTTGGAACCTATTTCCTTTTCTTTCTTCATAGGTCCTGTTTCCTAGAAATTCGGCAAATCATTTTAGGAGTGGTGAGTGATTTGAACTGTGTATAAATCAGCCACTTCAAAGGTCACTAACCACATTGATTAAGTAATATTATCCAGTTCTTACATCACCCAAAGCATATGAAAAATATCCAGAATATAGGATTTAGAGAGAAGTTATCAAGGTGCGGTAAAAAACTTTGACTGCACCTTATTTATTTAAAACTTTTTATACCATTTACAAAATAACTAAATGGTTTTACATCAATTAAAACATGCATAAGATAAAAACATGAAATATGGTACTACTACTACTACTTATTACTTTTATAGCACTGAAAAGCGTACTCTGTACTGTACATTTTGACATTTATAGACGGTCACTGCTTGGAAGAATTACTAGGGATTATTTTAGTTGGAGGTTAATTTACAGGCTATATTGCAAGCTATAGTATAGGATTTACATAATAATCAACAACTTTATATGAATTACTAGGGGTTATTTTAGTTGGAGGTTACTTTACAGGCTATATTGCAAGCTATAGAATAGGATTTACATAATAATCAACAACTTTATATGCATTTGCATATTTTGCATCTCATTACTATGTAATATAGAATGACTTTTTTTTAACAATCTATAAGCATATCCAGTCCTGGGTAGTAACTAGTTACTGTGTAGTAACACTAGTTACTGTATATACTAGTTACTGTATATACTGTAGTAACTAATTACTGAATAGTAACACTAGTTACTGTAACTTATTACATTTTTATGAGCATTGGAGCTAATACCGCCATAGCCGGCAACATAAAAGCCCTAACACAGCTTTGTAAAAGGAGCCCTGTATGAAACAGAACATGTGAAAAAAGTTAGACTCAAAAGAAAGATTCTACGTGGGAGATGATGGTTTTATTATAGAAAGGAAGGTGTTGTTATAATAAAATGGCAAGGGGTATTTAAATTGTTTCCTATATTAGCCAAAACAGCGGAAAAAGGATAACTTTTTTTTCTCGTAGATTACAATTGCAGTGGCAAGGGAGCTTCTGGTAATATTCCAGGCCTAGGAAGAAATAAACATTCAAGTCTGAGAGCTTCAGGAAATGAATGAAAGTTGCATGGATGCCAAGGTGAATAGCTAATTCTGGTCCCTCCATCTCTAAAATGATTTTCAGTGAACTAGAAAAGAGTGAGTGAAGGTCAACCACAATGATAAATCACTTAATCCTCTACTACCCCAGGTACATTAGATAGATTGTAAGTTCACCAGGACAGATAGGGAAAATACTTGAAGTGCCTGTATGTAAACCGCTTTGAGTGTGGTTGTAAAAACAACAAAAAGGCGGTATACAAGTCCCAATCCCTTCCCTTCCTCTATGTTGAAAGGCTAAATGGGTTAGAGCGCTTCAGCTTGGAGAAGAGATGGTTGAGAGAGGATGCGATAGAAGGCTATAAATCAAGAATCAGGTGAAATGTGTAAATAGGGAACAATTATTCACTCTTTCAAATACAGTAGAATGATGGATAGGGAAGCCAATAGGTAGCACTTTTAAAACTTATTTTTTTCACTCGCTGCAAATTTAAACTATGGTACTTGTTGCCAGGGGATATGCTGAAAGTAGTTAGCATAGATGGGTTTAAAAACATAGAAACATAGAAACATAGAAATAGACGGCAGATAAGGGCCACGGCCCATCTAGTCTGCCCATCCCAATGACCCTCCCCTACCTTTCTCTGTGAATAGATCCCACATGTCTATCCCATTTGGCCTTAAAATCAGGCACGCTGCTGGCCTCAATAACCTGAAGTGGAAGACTATTCCAGCGATCAACCACCCTTTCAGTGAAAAAGAATTTCCTGGTGTCCCCGTGCAGTTTCCCGCCCCTGATTTTCCACGGATGCCCCCTTGTTGCTGCGGGACCCTTGAAAAAGAAGATATCTTCTTCCACCTTGATGCGGCCTGTGAGATACTTGAATGTCTCGATCATGTCACCCCTCTCTCTGCGTTCCTCGAGTGAGTACAGCTGCAACTTATCCAGCCGTTCCTCGTACGGGAGATCCTTGAGTCCCGAGACCATCCGGGTGGCCATTCTCTGGACTGACTCCAGTCTCAGCACATCCTTACGATAATGTGGCCTCCAGAATAGCACACAGTATTCCAGGTGGGGCCTCACCATGGATCTATACAATGGCATAATGACTTCAGGCTTACGGCTGAAGAAACTCCTGCGTATGCAACCTATGATTTGCCTTGCCTTGGATGAAGCTTGCTCCACTTGATTGGCAGTCTTCATGTTCTCACTGACGATCACCCCTAAGTCTCGTTCTGCTTCAGTTCTTGTTAGGATCTCGCCATTAAGGGTGTAAGTCTTGCATGGATTTTGGCTGCCCAGGTGCATGACTTTGCATTTTTTGGCATTGAAGCTGAGTTGCCAGGACCTAGACCAGCGCTCCAGTAGGAGTAGGTCATGCATCATGTTGTCGGACATTGAATTTATATCTGTTGTGCTTTGCCCACTACATTGCTTAGTTTGGCGTCATCGGTGAATAATGTTATTTTACATCGAAGCCCTTCTGCCAAGTCTCTTATAAAGATGTTGAATAGGATCGGGCCCAGGACCGAGCCCTGCGGCACTCCACTGATTACCTCCGTCATTTCGGAGGGGGTGCCGTTCACTACTACCCTCTGAAGCCTACCTCCAAGCCAGTTCCCAACCCATTTCGTCAATGTGTCGCCCAATCCTATAGAACTCATCTTGCTCAGCAACCTGCGGTGTGGTACGCTATCGAATGCTTTACTGAAGTTCAGGTACATGATGTCCAGGGACTCCCCAACATCCAGCTTCCTCGTCACCCAGTCAAAGAAGCTGATCAGGTTGGATTGGCAGGATCTCCCCTTAGTAAATCCATGTTGACGGGGATCCCGTAGATTCTCCTCGTTCAGGATCGTATCCAATTGGCGTTTGATTAGAGTTTCCATTATTTGCACACTATTGATGTGAGACTCACCGGTCTGTAGTTTGCTGTCTCCATCTTGGAGCCTTTCTTGTGGAGTGGAATGACGTTAGCCGTATTAAGGGAGAGATTGAAGAGCGTGGATAGCAGTTCCGCCAAGACATCACACAACTCCCTGAGCACCCTGGGGTGTAGGTTGTCAGGCCCCATTGCCTTGTTAACCTTAAGCTTTGACAGCTAGAAGTAGACACCGCTGGGTGTAACTTGAAATTACTAAACGGGTCAATTGCGTCAACCCTTGTCTGTAGCTGAGGGCCGAGTCCTGGTGCCTCGCGGGTGTAGAAAAATTTCTGGAGGAAAAGTCTAAACCTATTAATAGCCAAGTAGACTTATTCTTGGGCATGATTTATTCATGGACATGAGCAAAAGGGAAAACATGGATTCTTTGGATTCCTGCCTGGTATGAGGGACCTGAATTGACCACTGTCAAAGACAGAATACTGGCTAGATGGACATGTTTGACATTTATTTTGATTTATTTGGCTTATAGGAGGCTTCAAGTGTGTTAAAGGAACACATCTGGTGGCTTTACTTCTTGCTTCTACCAAATAACCATTTTACAGTCATGTTGAATATCTCTTAGTGTTGAAGATTTCCTGAAATTTACAGGTGTGATAGGTGTCACAGATGCCACAGATCATATAAAAACTATTAGACTTTGTGAATGAATCAAAACTGAGTGTATATATATATATATATATATACATTCAAATTTAGGGAATTAAAATGAGCTCTAGTGGAAAAACCTGAGACCTTGTAATTAAAGATTGCAACAAATGTAAAAGTCCTCTGCTCACAGATTGGGATGTCTAAATTGAAATTTCTTTATTATAGCTATGCTAAGGAAGTCCAAAAGTTTAGTTTGACTTTGTGACTCTTTAAGACAAGGGTAAATTTATGTACCATTCTTCATTTATGGGATTTATAGATAAGGTTCTCAGAGGAGCAGGAAAATTGGGTTTTTTACAGGGAGAATCTGTCCCTTATAGATTAGAACACAGTGCTAATTGTGAGGTCATACAGAAGTCAGGATGTGTCTGCAGGAAGTAGGCCTTTTACTGACATGATTGGTGCGTGAAAAGGTCAGAGATTAAAAGTGGTTTAGAAAGAAAAAGTGAAACACTGCCACCTACTGGATTTAAAAACTTAACAGAATGGATTTAACATTAAAATTAAGGATTTAACTGTAACATTGATGTAAGGCATTTTTGGAAAGGAAATCGTGATCAACTGTGCCATTGTATTCAAAAGCATGATAATTATTACAAATGATGTCACATAGGGTATAAATCTGTTTGTCCTTGCTTTCTCCCTTTGAAGAGCACTGAAATTGTGATGGCTTGCTCTTCCCAGGCTTAGGAGAACTATTAATAAATCCTAATTGATTATTACATGGCTTTTCCTCATGTCTGTTATTTGAATTCAAAGAACGGAGTCTCTAGCCCAGTCATGTGGTCTAGAGACTCCATTCTGGCAATTCTTTTGACCTCCATATTCAAGTCTTCCAGCCTGGCTTGAACATTAGAAACCATAAACATCTTCTGAGTATCTCCCATTATGGTAGCTGCTATTGAATAAACCCCAAACATCTTGATTTGATAGCCCTCTGGATCCCCAAAATAACTGGACTGAAAAAAATGCCTATTAAACATTACCCAGAGGGCTATTGAAAACTATCTAGGTCTCCCACTAGGTGGTGATGGCTGTGTTCACCAAGTGGTACAAGAACATAAGAACATATGACCTGCCATACTGGAATAAACTGCAGGTCCATCAAGGCCAGTATTCTGTTTCCAGAAATGGCCAACCCAAGACACAAGTACCTGATATGATCCTAAAATAGCAACTGCTTTTATATTCATTACTACCTTGTTCTGTCTGTAAAACGTAAAGACATTTGAATAATCTTTTAAGTTCTGTCAACTGTGCTTCACTGGAGTCTAGTTGTGCAGGTACAAGTTAAAAAGGGTGCATGGATAAAAGAAAAAAAATATGATATATGATAGAGCTTCTCAGACTTCCAGAAGGTGGGTTGTGTTCAGCTTAATTATACAAGGTAGGAGTCAGACTATAAAATCATCTTCAAATGATCTTAGAATGAATATCTACTCTGTATATTTCTATATGCCAATATATTTTGCTTGCATGACTATAGAATACAAAGTAAAACTTATTATAATCACCTCTCTTCAAAAAATATTGTATTAATTTAAATGCTATATAGATAAATAAGTACAAGGGGGAGGGGCTAATCTTCAAATTTTCAGACAGATAACAAAGGACTTATCGAATAAATAAAGCATCCTCAGTCCAGATATTTATACCCAAAATAACATCCTCCATGTTAAGATGTGATGTGGAAAACTAAAAAGTCACAAATTCCAAGCCCTATAGCTTCAAAGTGTTTTCTTTGTAAACTCATTAAAATCAATCCCCAATCCAGTATTTCAGCATATAAAAGCCCAATACCAACCACAGTGCTATTTGGTGTTCTAGTACATATTTGTCTGCTTTAGTGGTCTTCAAAAATCTGGTATACAATTCAGCCCGTACACCTGTATTTTGGTTTTCAAAACAACTAGCATATCTGTTTCGACTGATGAAGAAAAGAGTCGGCTAAAAATTGTAGATTTCCAATTGGTGGTGTGAGCAATTAAAATTAAAAGTCTAGAGAGACTATAAATCTGTAGCATAGGAGCAGGCTATTGGTTTCTAGCTGCTTCTTTCTCTGTTGCCTTGTTTACAGGGCTGTAATTATAACCTGATTACAGCCCAGTGGAAAAAAAACACGCCTGTTCACTCTCCCTTCTGAACAGTAATTACCGGGTTATTGTGTTTCATTGCCTTCTCCCCTTGTAGTTCTTTTGAAAATTAGTAGGCTTATCTTAGTCTTTGGTATGACTGTTGGCAGACGGGAATTATAACATAAGTATAGTATATCTTGCTTGTTTACGGTAGTTAGCTTGATGTGGGATGCTATGCTTTGGCATTTAAATCATAATCATATATGGATAAAGAGAGAAGCTGAGAGAGGGATACTTATTTGCACATAAAGTAGTCATTCATAATGCATTTCAAATTAGGGTTGCAGCAAAAGGAGGTCCTGCACGTCAAAGAAAAAATCATTCCGGGATAATTCTATTACTGCAGGCCTATATTTAGATGGCTATTATATGAGGAAAGTAGGTGCCTATTTTGCTTTACAAAATAGCATAACCCAGTGTTTGAGAGTATATACACAGGCCCGAGAACTCATAGAGACCCAAGTTTTGAAAAAGTTCAACCGAGGGGTTGTATATACACGTACATTATACAATAATGATCCATTTAAGAAACCACAAGAGAGGAAAAAGAGAAGATGATTTCTCCCTTACCTCTTATCACTACCTGTTTTCTACTACTTAGGAACAAGGAAATTCACTTAAAGTCAGTATCAGTAATCCCTAATTCTCTATGCCTTAGTACAGGGGTAGGCAATTCTGGTCCTCGAGAGCCGGAGCCAGGTCAGGTTTTCAGGATATCCACAATAAATATGCATGAGATAAATTTGCATCTCAAGGAGGCAGTGCATGCAAATCCATCTCATACATAGTCATTGTGGATATCCTGAAAACCTGACCTGGTTCTGGCTCTCATGTTCCCGCTAAGCTGCGCTGGCGTGCGCTGGCGCACAAAATATTAGGTCGCAGCGCACAAGTTTCTCGTCACAGCGCAGGACCGGCAAGATTGACTCATTTGAACTTCTGCAAGATCAGCATCGGAAGCGTGCGCTGGGCCGGAGAGATCTTGGGGAGCCTCCGACAGTGGCTTTCTCCCCTCTCTGCAGCTCTCCTTTACTTCCCAGCGCAGCGATTCACGAAGGCAGCCTCGGGGCTTTTGCTGAGTCGCGGCTGCCTCTGATGATGCAACTTCCTCTTTCCTCAGAGGCGGCGCGACACAACAAAGGACCCGAGGCTGCCTTCGTGAATCGCTGCGCTGGGAAGTAAGAAGAGCTGCTGGGAGGGGAGAAAACCACTATCAGTCTGGGAAGCTGCTGGGCAGGGGAAAAAAGGGACAGCTGCTACTGGAAAGGGAGAAGGAGAGATGCTTCTGGGAGGGGAGGAGGGAAAGGAATCTGGGAAGCTGCTGGGCCAGGAAAAAAAAAGGGACAGCTGCTACTGGAGAGGGAGAAGGAGAAGGAGAGATGCATCTGGGAGGGGAGGAGGGAAAGGAATCTGGGAAGCTGCTGGGCCAGGAAAAAAAAGGACAGCTGCTACTGGAGAGGGAGAAGAAGGAGAGATGCTTCTGGGAGGGGAGGAGGGAAAGGAATCTGGGAAGCTGCTGGGCAAGGAAAAAAAGGGACAGCTGCTACTGGATAAGGAGAAGAAGGAGAGATGCTTCTGGGAGGGGAGGAGGGAAAGGAATCTGGGAAGCTGCTGGGCTAGGAAAAAAAGGGACAGCTGCTACTGGAGAGGGAGAAGGAGACGGAGAGATGCTTCTGGGAGGGGAGGAGGGAAAGGAATCTGGGAAGCTGCTGGGCCAGGAAAAAAAGGGACAGCTGCTACTGGATAAGGAGAAGAAAGAGAGATGCTTCTGGGAGGGGAGGAGGGAAAGGAATCTGGGAAGCTGCTGGGCTAGGAAAAAAAAGGGACAGCTGCTACTGGAGAGGGAGACGGAGAGATGCTGCTGGGAGGGGAGGAAGGGAAGAGAGTTACTGCTGGACAGGAGGCTGGGAGAAAGAAAGAAAGGGGGCAGGCAGGGAAACAGAAGGAAAGAAGAGAAACAGAAAAAAAGAAAGAAAGGTCAGGGAGAGAGGAAGAAAAAGTTGGGGGAGGGAATGAGGTGTGGAGGAGAGAAAGCATACAGGCTGATAGAAGGGAAGAAAGATTGGATGCACAGTCAGAAGAAGAAAGTGCAACCAGAAATCACCAGACAAGGTAGGAAAAATGATTTTATTTTAAATTTAGCAAAGTGGAGGCAGTATTACCACAGTTTTCAAAGGAATTTGCCCAAATAACTTAATAGTTAACTGGGTAAATTCCCAGAGATGAAAACTTCCCTTCACTTACTATGCACAGTTCTGAATTTATATCTGCTGTCTATATTTTACAATATGGTCCCCTTTTACTAAACCGCAATAGTGGTTTTTAGCGCAGGGAGCCTATGAGCGTCAAGAGCAGTGCTGGGCATTCAGCGCAGCTCCCTGCGCTAAAAACTGCTATTGTGGTTTAATAAAAAGGATGGAGGGTATATTTGTCTATTTTTGTATGCTATAAAAACCAAATACAGAGAGAGACTGAGAGCTGTTGACGAAGAGCTACGTGTGTGTCTTTCTTCCATTCCAGCCAGAATATCAGCTTTGTGTTCAGCCAAACAGGCCCAGGTTTCGCACTGAATAAAGTATTTTATAATTTTTATAATTTTTATTTCATAATAAAGTAATTATAAAATACTTTCTTTGTGTTTATTTGATTCCTATTCAAGAGAATTACTTTATATATAGTCAATATAGGCAGAGAGTTAAATTTTTTAACATTTTCTAATGGTGGTGTGCCTCGTGATTTTTTTCATGAAACAAGTGTGCCTTTGCCCAAAAAAGGTTGAAAAACACTGGTCTAGAAATTGAAAGCATCAAACGTATTGTCTTCTGGACTGTTTTTAATTTACAGTTTACACATATGGATGTAACAGACATAACTACATTTGTTGTAAAACATTTATTAAGATATCATTTCATCCCTACAATTTCTGTGTTCTTAAAAATATTATTTAACGTTATTTAATTTAGCGTGTAGGCCTAAAATTCCTTTGAATACCTCGTCCTCATGTATCAGCAACTTTGACAACATATTTATTTGGCTCATAACTTGCTGGCGCCCGATATTTTTAGCTCACAGTGAAAAAAGTTTGCTCACAACACCCGCCCGCTTAGAGGGAACACTGCACAGGACCCATTTGCAATAGTACCTACAGTTCTTATTACAAGCATCCTTATTTTCGTGTCAAATGGTTTTAACAAGGCATCTGTGGCTTTGTTCTGTTAAAGGAATGAGTACCATGCGCCATTCAAACTCGATCACTTAAATATGATTGTGTTTTTATACATGCAGTCATGATTCACAGGTTTGCTTATTTTGGGTTGTTTTTTTAACAACACCATTTACTGTGAAGCTAATCCCATGGGTCAGCTATTTATTTTGTGCTACGGCACAGGAAACTCAGACGCATATTTCCTGTAAAACTGTACTGCACTGGTTCTAGATTCATTTTGGATGAGAAGTATCCAAGTTTTGGAAAAGGGAAGGAAATCGGGTGCTGCTTTGATAGTGATCTTTTCTGGTAAACCGGCTGCTGCCACAGCTTCTCATTAAAACTGCTGTCAATAAAGTCCCTGGCCTTTGATCCTTGCCCCAGTTGCTTTTATGTTTTGTTTTTGTCACTCTTTGCTGTTACTGATGATATTGAATGATCCTGGCAGTCTGTCACTACAACCTCCTCATGAGCTGTTGGAGCTGATTCTTACAAAGCTGGTGTTTCTACATATAGTTGGTATCATGTAAATTAAAATAAACAGAACCATGTGGGGATGCCATATTGGAAGGCGTCCGGACTCCGTAGTAGAGGAGAGACTGTTCGCCTTTCTCAACTAATCGAGAGGTTTGCACGTTTTGACACTGGGGGCGGGGGGAGGTAAACTTTACCCAGGGCGTAGATTGCTATATCCACAAAACTTGTGAAGAGACCATTTGGAACCCCTGAGGAAGACCATTTTGGTCGAAACACGGACCTCTTCATCAATCAAAATTCTTCTGTGCTTTTAAAATTGAGGATTATCTTGTTTTAATAAAGCCTGCATCAGCAACATCGGACTCCACAGTCTCTCATGTTTTGGACTTTTACTCTTCTTTGGACTCAAACGGTCAATTTTTGTTTGTTGAGAACATTAGGGAACCAGTGGGTACACTAAGCCTTTGTGAGTTGTGACAACTTGAGGAAAAGAAGAGGCTTGAGTGAAGGGAGGAAAGGCAGTGTCAAGGTACTAACCCCATTGGTCGAGCTGCCTTATAATGGCTAACTGTCAGAAAAACCTTTTGAATATTAACTGCTGTTGTAACTAAGGATGGGCAGCCATAAATGTTTCATTTTGTGTCTTTTCTGGGAATGTACGTTTTATCTGTTCTCGTTTAGGCCATTTTTTCATCACAGGAGCAAAGTTGTTGAGTGTGTACTCTTTTGAAAGAGGGTGCCCTCTTTCTGAAAGAGTGTCCACTATGGGCCTGATTCTCTTTTGGATGCTGACATTGGAGGCTTCCTAAGAAGCAGCCGCCGATCGCGTGTCAATCACACATTGGCGTCCAAAAGAGATCACATCTACAATCCCGGTTAGACACCCTAAATGTAGGCCATCATTTTGCAGGCGTTTGCAGGCGTTTGTCTCACAGCTACATAGAAGCATAGCTACACTTAATCTCATCCAAGGCCACTCCTGGATAAAGCCATGCCCATGCCCCACCTTGGGTATGCTTAAAAGTCACTACACATCTACATAGACGTGCTGCATGTCTCCATAGATGCACTCCTGAGCCCTACAATGTGGGTGTCCTGCCTCAGAGAGTATTTGTACAAACATGCATCATTATTGGCTGCAGACAATCTTCCGGACAGATCATCTACTCGTTTCCTTCACTGTTGCTGTACATACCAATAAGATCTCTGTTTCACTATCTGGCCCAGATCCCACAGTACAACCACTGATTAGAAATTTCTCTATTCTCAGTCCATCTACTTCTTCCCTGCTTGCAAACTTCTTTAACTCTGATTTTCATACATTTACTCTGGAAGACAAAGTGCATCACTGGGAGCACTTCATCCGAAAAGGATAAGATATGAGGTTCATTTCATAAATAATGCAGAATTTGTGTAGTTTTTCAATGATGACATTCCCTATGTGCGGGCGAGCATTGTCGTGAAGAATGAGTGGCCCAGCCAAGAGCAACTGAGGTCAGGTTTTGTGCATTTTTCTGTGCATTTTTTGCAAAAAATCATAATAATACACTGCTGTGACACTTCTTCCACATGGAACTTTGTCTGTGATGATGATGCCTTCATGATCATAGGCAAAACTCATCATTTTTTGACTTGATTGAGCTCATCAAAATTTTTTGGGTCGTGGGGAATATGGAGCTTTCCACTCATCATTGAAAAACTATGCAAATACGGCTGGGAAGTGTTATCTCATGCTCTCTACAGTCCAGACATGAGTCCACCAGACTTCGATCTTTTTCCAAAGTTGAAACAACCTATGTGTGGACATCGTTTTGCATCTCTGAAAGAGCTTTTTTCCACCAGTACCTGAGCCATTCGGCAACTGAACAAAAACGGTGTCTTGGATGGAATAATGAAGCTTCCCGGACATTGGGACTCGGTCATTGCAAAGCAGAGAGACTATATTGAAGGATTGTAAAAAAATAAAACATGTACTGTATTTTTTGCTCCATAGGACGCACTTTTTTCCCGGAAAAAAGGGTGCGTCCTATGGAGCAAATACAACCCCCTGCCCGCGGCCGTTACCTTATTTCAACCATCGCCTACTGCTCCTGGACTCTGTTCCTGCCCGCATAAGTAGAGGAAAGGAAAGGCCAGGCAGGTGCAGCGATTGCATGCTGCCGGCTGAGAAGCCTTATCCCCGACATCAGAATTGACATTGGGGGTAAGACTTCTGGGCGTCGGCATGTAGTCGCTGCACCTGCCTAGCCTTTCCCAGCAATTCACTCCATGCCAGCTTCCTCGACCAGCTGCTGAGCCAGGAGTCCTCCAAACCCCCCACCGCTGCTGCTTCCTTGATGTATCCTCACAGCGGCAGCAGCGGGAGGTAACTGAATTTGGTGGGTGGGCTTGGGGGGGACAGAAGAAGACAAAGCTGGAAGGCAGTGAGGGAAACATAGGAGGAAGGAAGGGACAATTGTTGGGCCTGAGTGTGTGTGTGTGTGGGGGGGGGGAGAGAACAAAGGCTGGAAGACAGTGAGGGGAACATAGGAGGAAGGAAGGAAGGGACAATTGTTTGGCCTGAGGAAGGAAAGAAAGAAATCACCAGATAACCAAAGGTAGGAGAAATGATTTTATTTTCAATTTAGTAATCAAAATATGTCAGTTTTGAGAATTTATATCTGCTGTCTATGTTTTGCACTATATTTGTCTATTTTTCTATAGTTGTTACTGAGGTGACTTTGCATATTTTAAAAAGTCATCTGCCTTGACATCTGTGCCCTGTCCCTGCCTACCACTAGACCACCAGAGGGTGGACAGGGTACAAAGCCTGGCAGGAAGGTGGGACCGGATGCAGAGCCTGGCAAGGAGTGTGAGGTTGGGTGCAGAGCCTGGCAGGGAGAATTTGGTTCAGAATGCTTTTTTTCTTGTTTTCCTCCTCTAAATTTAGGGTGCGTCTTATGGTCAGGTGCGTCTTATGGAGCGTAAAATACGGTAAATTTAAAAAATATTGTAATACGGTAAATTTTAAAAAATATTGGCCTTTTACCATTTGTTCTGTTTATTAAGACAGCCTAGAACAGGGGTGTCCAATGTCGGTCCTCGAGGGCCGCAATCCAGTCGGGTTTTCAGGATTTCCGCAATGAATATGCATGAGATCTATGTGCATGCACTGCTTTCAATGCATATTCATTGGGGAAATCCAGAAAACCCGACTGGATTGCGGCCCTCGAGGACCGACATTGGACACCCCTGGCCTAGAATGAGCTTAGTTCCTTCCAATTGGAAATAGGCTATCATAACCCTCTCTTCTTAAAAATGTATCCCTGGATGCTGTGAGAAGATTGCCTGGAGAAGATTGTTCTTCAACAACTTATGTCTCACATAGAACATTCATTAATCTTGCACCCAAATCAAGCTGGACTTTGTGCTTTTCATAGTACTGAGACTGTAATTACTGCTCTTGTAAGCAACCTGCATGCCACCTTAGATGCAAACAAAATCACTTTGCTGGTATTGATGGACTTGTTGGCTGCTTTTGGTCTAGTTAACCACCAACTACTTCTTGAATGTCTGACAGAAACTGTAATTTCTGGCAAGTTCTGGTCATGGTTCTCGTCTTTTCAATCTGGACATTCTTACGTTTCTTCACTCCTGTCTCCTTTGCTTTTTAACATCTTTATCAGTCCATTAGCAACCCTTATCCAAACTTTCAACATCAAATTCCTTACCTGTGCTGATGATATCATGTTTATTTACTCATGCTCTTTTTTTCAACCAGATCTGGAACACCTGCAAGCCTGTCTTTCCACTGTTTCATTATGTTTAGCTAAACAACTTGTGCTCAATCCTGATAAAACTATAGCATGTTGGATCCATAGACTTTTGCCAATTCTGTCTACAGTGTTTGACCGCTCCATACAACCTATCCCTTCTTTCTATTATTTGGGGGTTATTTTAAATTCCCAACTGTCTTTTCAGGAACATATTTCATCCACCGTTATCAATATGCACTTTTTCCCATGTACAGTAACAGTATATTTTGCTTTAGGACATTAGATGTCACATAAGAGTTCCCAAGGTTCTACAGGACTATGAACATAATCTTTATAAATATGCTTGCGAAACGGAGAAAAAAAATTCAAAGGCATTTACTTGAACATATAGGACCCTTTTATGAAGCTGCATTGGGCTTTTTTATCGCTGGCCAAAGCGGTATTAGCTCCGACGCTCATAGGAATTCTTTGAGCATCAGAGCTTTTATCGCCAATGCTGGCGATAAAAATGCCAAACGCGACTTCGTAAAAGGGGGGATAGGCATTTAATCAGGTGCCTTTGTCTGTTTTAAAGTTGTCCCCTTGACATCAGCTAAAAGGATATATAAGTTTCCACAGCAGACATACTTTTTGGCCAGATTATACAAGGCATTCCTGAGGGTTGTGTTGAGGTTAGGTGAGTGTAGCACTGCTGTACACATGATCAGGAGAAGGGGTAAAACGCGGACCTCACGGACCTGACTGACCTCGCGGATATAAACCCGTATGGCCTTAAAAATCTGAGGTCTGTGTCCCTGCCACTTGTAGTTTCTGTCGCTGACAGACCTTGATTGAGATTTGAGCGCTGACGGATCCGTCTCAGCATAGGGAGGGAAAAGTGTTAGGATCCGTCAGCGCTAAAAATCTCTTCGAGGTCTGTCAGAGCCAGAGACTAGTGCTGGAGTTTGGAGACTTCTTTTCCATAACGCACGTCCAAAACCTAAGTCCCCGCTCTCTTGGCTTCTGCTCTGCCGCTGCAGCACTAGTCTCTGGCTCTGACAGACCTCAAAGAGATTTTTAGCTCTGACGGATCCTAACACTTTTCCCTCCCTATGCTGAGACGGATCCGTCAGCGCTCAAATCTCAATCAAGGTCTGTCAGCGACAGAAACTACAAGCGGCAGGGACACGGACCGACACGGACCTCAGATTTTTAAGGCCGTACGGGTTTAGATCCGCGAGGTCCGTCAGGTCCGCGTTTTACCCCCTTCCCCATGATCAGCTGCTTGCAGGTGAATGAGAGACCAAATGACTTCATCAATGGATTTGATTTTATACGATGTTGTGCTGGACAGCTAAAACACGAGTCTCTCTGCTTATGAATCCTAGGAAAGTAAGTTCCAAAGGAAGCAGTATCCTAAAACATGGTGCGACGGTGGTAGCAACGGTGGCACGTGTCAAAACATATTCACTCTTATAACTGTGTTTAAATAATGTTTATTGAAAAAATAGATGTAATAAATGCTACCTCAGGATAATATTCAATAAATTTTCTCTGAACAAGGCTGACAGGTCCTTGAAACAAATTCCTCACACATTAAACTGGCTTGCAGCCTAATAAAACACAAAGCCGGATTGAAGACCGGTGAAATGACATATCCAGAATGCATTCCTTTAACACTCATAGTTCATCTCATATGTCTGCTAGAATAATTTTTTCCCATTTTACCGCTCAACAGTGTGCACTTGCTTCTAAATGGAATAACAGATGGCTGCATTCTACCTTGTCTTGTTTTGTTTGAAGGATGGAAAACTAGGGATTAATTCTGCCTTTCACTTTGAATTTATTTCCTTTTCATGACGGAGTACACGCGTAGAGACAAATAACAACTGACTGACTCTGCTACTTTCTTAGGTCTGGAACGTATCGGGAGGGACTCCAATTTTGAGCAAGAAGGGAAAGTCCAGTTTGTCATTGACGCAGTCTACTCTATGGCCTATGCACTGAACAACATGCACAAAGAACTGTGTTCTGGGTATGCTGGTCTCTGTTCAAAAATGAGCACGATTGATGGCAAAGAACTGCTCAGTTATATTAGAGCTGTAAACTTTAATGGTAAGTAATAAGGTTATTGTAAAAATCTGATCTGCTAGGCATGTGATACTTGATTCTAAAAGGAAAAAAAAAAAACAGTCTTGGATAGTTTCTTCTCGTACCGTCTTGGATCATTATTCCACTGTCCTCTTGGTTTTGAGGTTATCCTAACAGAAAAAAAAAATATTTTCAGATACAGTGGGCGAAAAATAGAATTAATACTGTCAATTTCAGAACAATTTAATCAGGCAGGAGATGCTCCTGACCAGTTTAATCGTGGTGAGTAGGTCATCCCTGGATTTTCAACCCACTTAACCTCACAACACCACTGAAAATCCAGTAAGACAGCCGTTGCAGGCAGTCTGAGCACAGAGTTGGGGAGAAGCCTGGAGTTTTGCATGCACCAGTAGAGATCAGTGCCTATGCCTGCATAGCTAACTGGGCATATAAGAACAACAACAACAACAAAAAAAAACAGTTTTAACTTTGCCTCGTTAGCTATTTGGGTATTGCATTGAACATCAGCCATATCTGTATAACTTACAAGTACCGTTGCAACCCTGGATATTCAGGGCCTGATTCTCAAAACACGCATCCCAATTGCAGGCGGCGGTAGGCGTCCTTCCACCGTCTGGCAGTCAATTAGGATGTACATATATATATTTGAGGAAGGATGCCTACAATGGGTGTGCTTAGGTGTCCCTATATGTCTCTGTAGGCACGAGCCAGATGCCTTAATTGTAGGCCTGCAAAATGCCTACATTTAAGGCATCTGTTCAGCAATGTAGATATGATTCTCTTTAGGATGCCGATGCGTGATTGACACATGATTGGCACCCGCCAAGATTGGTGTCCTAAAGAGAATCAGGCCCTCAGTATCTGCGTCAGATAAGGCCCAACAATGAATATCCAAGTCTCAACTAGTCAGTGGTACCCAGTGTTTAGAGAAACTTTGACTACTGCAGACTGTATATTGATCAAAATGCCTTTTTCTCTGTATTATAATTATTTTTCCTTTTCTGCTTATGTTGTGATTATTTGTTTCAATTTTTTGTGTTTATTTTATGTACTACTGTGAGTATATTTAGTTCAGAAATGCAGAGGAGAATACATTTTGAAATATATTAATGTGTGGGTATGAGTTAAACAGTGAGGCTACTGTAAAATAATTTTCATTCAATAGTTAAATTAGCATAAACATTTCCATGAATGTACTTCTCTATTTTATTACTGTAAAAAAATGTTATGTTAAAACAGTTTTCTGTTTTCAGTTTATCATATTTGCCTGTGTAGGGGAGTAGTACAAAATATATAGAAATTCATAGATTTATACTTTCTAATTTTAAGGTAAACTCATCATACTGACAACATTTGATTTATCAACATTTTTTTCCCCATATTGGGAGAAAACTCTGATAATTCTAGGCCATTCAGTTCTATTATCTGACTCAAGTTCTGTGCTAGTGTCCCCCAGCACAGCAATTTCTGCCTGAATGATCTGGTTAATTTAAAGCTAAGTACAATTTTAACTGTACTATTGAAATGCTACACAGATGGGATCTGCCTGCTGGGAAAACATAGTTGTTTTTGCTTGTGTTGCTATGAGAAGAGGCTTGCAAAGAACACATCGAACACATTGCTTTATGCTGAAAAGAATACATGTACTTTTAAGGCATAACAAACATATTGAAAGCCCTTTTTTTTTTTTTTTAGTTAAAGGCGTAATTGGATTGTAGATTCTATTTACCATGATTTTCACCTGAAATGAAGAGTGTTCTCAGCTGTTCTATTTTTCTTCCTTGGCCATAGTCCATATACCAGACATGCCTCCAAACCATGAATATAACAACTCTGTCAGTCAAAATATACTCCACTGATCTCAGCTGCCAGCTTCATTTAAAAATCACAAGGTCATCTTCAGTTTAGTTTCAAAAAGGAAGCTGTTCTTGCTTCAGGCAACATATGGTTGGCACTCAAATTGATGCCATTTATATTTATTCATAATAAATTATATTGCATAGTATGATTAATTGAATAGAGCGCGTCATGAAAGACTACTTTTGCTCTCCATCTACCCTTTTCATCTTCAGTCACAGCCCTCATCGTCTAAAAGAATGTAGTAATGTATATTTGACCTTATTGAAACATTTTTCCCCCTTTCAGGCCAATGGAAGGAAAGCCATCTGTTGATAAAGAGCTATAATAGGTTAAGGGGCTCATTTTCAAAGCCCATAGACTTACAAAGTTACATATGTTATTTTGAGGCTCAAGTTCCAATGAGATAAATGTCAAAAAAATGGCATGAGTAGCATTTGGATGTTTTTTCTTGCTATAAAATCCAAATCGCTATTTTCAAAACCCATATTTTAGTCGTTTTTCTAGGCAATTTGTCTCATCTAAATTCCAAAGGGGCATGTTGAAGGAATGTTTTGGGCGGGCTTAAGACTTGAACATTTTGCAATAATAAGCATTTAATAAGATGTCCAGGGCACCATTTAGATGTTTGGGGCTACACCTGTTTTAAAAAGAAGGGTCAAAAGGAGCCCAAACTGAGCAGATGACAACTGGAGGGATTAAGGCAAGATCCTCCTTACACCCCAAGTGCTCACCGCCCCCCCCCCCCCCCAGCAACACCATCAAAAGATGTGAAAGAAACAGTATATACCAACCTGTATGACAACTTTAGATGGCCACACAGATATCTCAGCATAGGGGCACTTTAGGGAGTACTGCAGTGAGCAACACTTAAAAAAAGTCCCAGGTATACACTCACCATAACTTACTTATATTGTATGGTGAGCCCTCCAAAACCCAACCACCCACCCAAAATCTACTCTACCTTTGTAAATATGAGATAAGGCACAAGGGCTACTGTTATGGTATATAGATGGGTACAGTACGTTTTGGGTAGGTTTTGGAGGGCTCACTATCAATACTCCCTCTAAGGATTGGCCAGGTTTGTGCAAATTTTTTCTTAAGTGAGCAATAAATTCAAATTTTTTTTCTTGTGAAAATAAGTTCTAAAAACCAACAATTTTCCTTATTTGCAAGTATTTTTGTGAATGATCTTGTAAAATCTATGAGCGACACTCCTAGAATGTATGAACAATTGCTCACGTGCTCAGTTTAGAGCAGGGGTAGGGAACTCCGGTCCTCGAGAGCCGTATTCCAGTTGGGTTTTCAGGATTTCCCCAATGAATATGCATGAGATCTATGTGCATGCACTGCTTTCAATGCATATTCATTGGGGAAATCCTGAAAACCCGACTGGAATACGGCTCTCGAGGACCGGAGTTCCCTACCCCTGGTTTAGAGGGAACATATACAAATATATGGGACTTTTTATGTGACGTTCATTGCCTTGCCCCCTACAGTGCCCCTCTGCTCTGCTGAAATGTCTGTGAGGCCATTCTGCTAAGAATGCTGGCTGCTTCTACATCCCGGGTGATCTTTAAGTTAGGATGCTTATACTATAAAGTTGCTTTTGGTGTTGCCCCATTATATCTCATTGACAGATTTGTTATCATGGCGCATGAGAATAGTAGAAAATTTCATGTCCCTATTTATGTTCCCTTCAGTTAAGGGTTGTAAAAGTAAAAAAACATCATGGGCATTGTCTTTCCTACCAAGCAGCTTAGTATGATAAAGATTTCCGTCCATTATTGATTAGATCCACATCTTATGAACATTTCAGAAAACTCTTGAAGACTTTTCTTTTTTTCAAATTCTTGATCAATTAGATTTCTGTATATCATATTATTCCTGTATTTTCTCATAGCATAATCTTTTGTTAACTGCATTGAACTCATGGCTATGCAGTCTAGAAATTTGCTATTATGTTATGTTGTTTCTGTGCATTTTTCTCTTGGACCTTTTGTTTTTGAAAATGGTCCTAAAAAGATAGACATGCTAAACTCAAAACATCTAGAAAATGGTCATAGATATTTTTCTGATTTGAAAATGGTCATTTTCTCTTCTGGATGTTTGGATATTTTCCCAAAACATCCAAATTCAGACTTGGACATCATATTGAAAATGTCTCCCCACGGAACTTTGTAAGTGTATGTTTGAAAACAAGCACCTAAAGGATTTTGCATAAATATGTTTGTTTATTAAAAGTTTTTGACTGCACTTCAGTTTAGATATAGCACAGTTTACAAATAAAAAAAAAAAAGAGAGAGAAAGGAACACCATTAAAACATAGAAAAGTAAAAAGAAGATAAAATCCAAAATTAAAATTAAAACATAAGAACATAATAATTGCTGCTGCTGGGTCAGACCAGTGGTCCATCATGCAAAGCACTCCGCTCACACGGCGGCCCTCTGGTCAAAGACCAGCACCCTAACTGAGACTAGCCCTATTTAAAATCTAAATAGTTGCCAAAGTGAAGACTCTACTCCCAATATTTTCAAGGAAATGCTAGACCAAAAATATGAGTTTTAACCAATGACCTGAATTTTATGTAAAAATGCTTACCCCAAAACTATGGCTATTCAATCTCTTTATAACAATTGTCCCCATGAAGATGCACTCAAACCATCAGGAAGGTCTATCCAGATGCTACCATAGCTAAACTGGCTACTAAACTCTACCACTTTATTATGACGCACAACTATTTCAAATCTGAAGAGGATTTAAATTTGCAAGTCAACAGCACTACCATAGGTACCATAGGATGACTCCACAATCATCAACATTTTAATGGTATAGAGCACTGCTGGGCAGGATGGACCACTGGTCTGACCCAGCAGCGGCAATTCTTATGTTCTTATGTAATGGCTGTTTTAGAACAATGCTCCCTCAGTTTCTATGCCCAGAGGCCTCTATTCTACTTAAGATACACTGATGACATCTTTATTATCTGGAACCATGCACTTGAAACCCTGAAGAAATTGTATCAGAAATTCATCAACTCTACCATCAATCTGAACCTAGAATAGTTCACACAAGTTCACATTCTAAATACCACTGTGTAATTACATGAGGAATATATAAGAACCACATTATACTGGAAACCTACTGACTGTCACACACATATATGCCCAGAATCGGTGCTACTATTTGGGTTTTTACCAGGTACTTGTGAGTTGGATTGGCCTCTGTGAAGATGGGATACTGGGCTAGATAGACCATTGGTCTGACCCAGTAAGGCTATTCTAATCTTCTTATGTTCATCTACATGCTGTGTTGTAACAATTGCACTGGCTGCCAATTTGATTTTAGCATAAGTCCCATTTTATGTAATGAGACCTAATTACTACTAATGCAGTATAATAACCCAAGTTAACAATAGCCCACGATAACGTCCTCTTTAGTTATCTTGTCTATTGTGGTTGTTCCATTGTCTAGAATGTTTGTAAGAGCATAGGAATTGCTGGTCCATATTTAATGAAAAATCTGCCATTAGATCTTAGGCAGGAAAAAAAAAGACTTGTCTTACAGAAAGTTGATTTTCGTTTTTGTAATAATTTGTATAGTTGATTTTTAGCTTTGTGATTATATACCTGCTTTATTGTGGTATTTTATATATTGGTTTAACTGTTTTTGATTTGTCTTGTTTTTATGAATTCAATATTGTAATGTGCTTAGAAATTTATGCTAGGCAAGATTTAAATGTATAGGTATGCCCTGGACATATTCTTAAATGTTTTATTAGGGCATAAAAACATCCCAGTCATAAGCCAGCCCTAGTCCTACCCATACTACACCTCAAACATGCCCCCTTGAGATTCAGATGAACTTCAAATGAATAGCATAGATATTCATCTAGAAAAAAGTTTTTTAAAATAGTAAAGTAGAAGGGTTTGGCAAGCAAAACATCCATCTTCCCCTTTATGCCACTTTTTGCATGCTTTTCTGTTTTGAAAATGAGCTCTATAGTCAAGTGGAGGGCCATTTTTGAAAAGGATGTCAAAAGTCTGATTTGAATGTTCCAACTAAATGTCCAGAGTCGGAAGCACAGAAATGTCAATTTTTGAAAGCCTAACCATTAGACATCTAAAATATATGTTTTTAAAATTGTCTACATGAACATCTAGATCAACAGGGTGTCCAACCCTTAGGATGCCTAACTTTATACCCCATTTTTGATCAAAGAATCATCTGAGTTGAAAATGTACAAACCCAGACCATTGGACTTGGGAGTGGCCATAATTGTGATGGACTGGCCACACAGGCATGCCAACAGAGCAGTGGGACAACTTAGAGGGCACTGATGTGAATTTCACATAAAGGGTGCCAGAAGTACATCTTACCATAACCCCCTTATAATTTATGGTGAGTCCTCCAAAACTCCCCAAAATCTACTAGACCCACACCTATCTACCACCACAATAGCTCTCATGGCTACAGGTGGCACCTATATGGCAGTAGAGTAGGGTTTTGGGTGGACTCACACTTTCCACCATAAATGTATGTTAGAGTGCATTATGGGCCTGGGTCCTCCTCTCTATGGTTCATTAGCTCATCCATCAATCTACAGAACTAAATGGTTAATTAAATAGTTAAATATAAAACGACAGAACCATTAAAGGAACAACCTAAATTGTAGAAAACATTTCTCTTCACTTTCTTAAACCAAGTGATACTGACAGGAATTAGCTCATCCACCAAGTTACTTAAGATGTTGATGCTGTACTAGGCTTTCCCATACCAAATGCTGCTCTTCTAGAGACAGGTATGTACTCTGCCAGTTAGATTTTGGGGTGTATAGGGCAGTCAGTGAGCAGTGGGGGAGTATGAAGGTCATACCTTAATATGTCCAGTGATCATCTGGTCAGTTTGGGTACCTTTGTTGCACTTAGATACTCCTAAAATAGGAATAGTTCCAAATGTCTAAGTTCCATACAGGATGTCTTGGAAAAGGTTTGATTATTGTCACAAGACTTCCAAGTTAAACCCGCCCAAAACACACCTCTCAGCATGGCCCCTGGAACTCTAGACACACAACAGGACAAAAGTCTCACTAGACGTCTAGGAAAAGGGTTTTGATTTTCGGCACTTTTATGTCCTGGCGATTAGGACTTCCAAGTACCGACTTAGTTTTTTGGGATGTTTTAGGGCTCCTTTTACAAAGGCACGCTAGCGGTTTAATGCGCGTAATACCGCACGCTAAACCACCGGCCGCGCTAGCCGCTACCGCCTCCTCTTGAGCAGGTGGTAGGTTTTAGGATGAAAAGTCACGAACGTTAACCCCGCTAGCACGGCTTAATAAAAGGAGCCCCTTAGTTGTTTTTTTTTATTATAAGCCCCTTAAGCTTTAAATATGGTGATCTGCTCAACTTCCTGTAGTATCCATTTTCCTTAGAATCTAATTCAATATGCCTTTTTCACAATCCCCTTTATTAAAGAAACTTTCATTTTAACATGGTGCTAATATGATGTAGCTGAAAATATGCATTTTTTTCATTAGAATGATTCTGGATTTTTAAACTCATTGTAAACTGTAGTGTCTGAACATATGCAATGCTATGCTTTTAGCACTTGTTTCCCCTAATTTATTGACTTTAGTCTCTGATGCCTTTTCTAAGTGGCTAGAAGATTTATAACAGATGTTCAGTCAAAGGGGCAAGACATTGTCAAGTTTATAATTTGCTATAATTAATGATATGAAGATTCACTCAGGAGAGAGAAAAGTAAACTGGCAGATTTTCATAAAAAAGGAAAGCATTGATGTTTTTATATCAAGAAGCTTGTTTGCATATCAGATCATGCACCTTTGAGCTTGTTTTGATTCTAAGAGTTATTTCATTATATTTGAAGAATGAATTTTTAACGTATTGCAAGAAGGCTCATTTGTGTCCAAGAGGATGTGGCTCTGATTCTTAAGGATATGCTTTCTTTTCCCAATATGAAATTCCAAAGTTTGCAATTTATGGCTCCTTCTACTAAATAGCAATAGCTTTTGCACTTAGGGTCGGATTCTGTAAGCAGCGCCGATATTGGTGGCCACCTTAAAAGCAGCCGCCGATTGCGTGCCAATCACGCATTGGCACAGGTTTCAGAATAGCACCTGTGTGAAAAATGGGCACCAGAAATATAGGCCAGGAATTTTTGGGCCTACATTTCTGGCGCCTATCTGTGCATGAATCACGCCTACGTAGGCACTTTAGGCTGCCTAATGCCACTTCTGGAGTCGGCCACGCCTACTTTGGCATTCAGCAGCTTATAGGTACAATTCCAGTGCCTTTTATTTAGGCACTGATAGGCGCTTCTATCTCACCATTTTTCACAGTTTCTAATGGTGTTCTTCAATTAACTTTGGAGCACCTTAGGCCCTCTTTTACAAAGGCTTAATCGTTGCATGCGCTAACTGCTAACGTGTCCCTAGGATAACATGCACGCATTAGCGTTTAGCGTGTGTTTAGCACACGATAATATTTAGCGTACGCTAAAAAGCATAGCGCACCTTTGTAAAAGAGGGGACAAGTTTAGGTGCTGGTTTAAAAATTTCCCCATTACTGTGCAGGTAATGCAGAGATTACTATGCAGTAAGTACAAAGGCTGTGCAGAAAACGCAGGGGATGTAGCCAGTATCTGCCCTGTTTTGAGGTCACAGAGCAAATGGTTAGCACAAAATCACTGTGTTATTGGAGAGGATGACTTAGAAATTGGTGGAAAGGCATATGGTTGGTTTGCCTATTTCCTAATGGATTGAACATGTGAGAAAATAATTTTATAATAGACCACCAAGTGAGGAGACCATATAAATGCCTATTGTAACCCATTTTGTAAGATGTGTAGGTGCCTATGGTACTTGTTTTTGAAGCATATGAATGTCTTAAAAGGTTGGAATAGATGCACATGTGCTTGACACGTCCAAGTACTGAGTTTGCAAAGGCAGAAAAGGGAGGTCCAATACTGCAGTACGTCCATATATCAAGGGGGCTTGTTGTGGGAATGGTTTGGGTGGGCCTGAAATCCGATCATCCAACAATGATTACTGAAGGGCATCCTTAGTTTGAACTGTTTCCGGTACGTCCAGGGTTCAAAAAGGTGCCTTGATTGTGTAGCTGTCTGATGGAGGGAATAAGGCATGACACCTCCTTAATCCCTCAGTCTGCTGTTTCCCTCCCTCTCCCCTGAAAGTGAAATCAAAAGTCAATAGCAGCCTCTGAAAGCTTCAGGTACTTAACAAAGCAGGAAGCAGCAGGTCTGAAAAAGTAGTGGTTAGTGAAGTGGGCAGTATCAAATCCCATTTCAAACCTTCTTTATTTTTTCCATTATGAGCTCTCTAGAAACAGAAAAATATGTACTATATCTTAATATATAAGCCACATGTAAGCCTGAAAGCAACTGAAATGGTGTACTTTCAGAGTAGATATATTTTTGTTCCTGGAGGGATCACAAATTACAAAATAAGAGTTAAAGTGGAATTTTAACCTGAGTCCCTTGGTTCACAGTCCACTGCACTAATAACTAGGCTACCCCTCTACTCTATATGGATATCTGTGTGGCCATTTTCAAAGAATACTGTCATACAGACATCCATGTCCCTTGTTTTTCTCCATTCATGACTTGGACATTACAGTTTGTAAAATGGATATTCATGCTGGATGTTTCCAGCATATAGGTGTCCATCTCACATATGTCTGAAAAGGAAATTTTGATGGGATATTCTGACTTGGATGTCCTTTTGAAAATATTCCTCCATGTGCCTTTATAAAGTAGTAGGAGTAAAGTTGCAGAAATTGAAATTACAGGTAAAAATGTGAGCACTTAAAGGCATATGCAGATTATGACAAAGAAACCCCTGTCACTGGCTTAAAACCTGCTTTAAACCCTGCCACTAAAGCAAATGTGCCTATTCCTAAGCCCTTTAACTCTGTTCCCAGTGCTAAGATCAGGCAGGCAGGGCAGAACAGAGAAGGGATGGCAGAGAAGAACAAAATACCTGTTCCAAGCCACTATAATCCCTTTTATAAACCATCTGTTAATTCTCTGGTTAAACCGCTGGTCAGACAATCTGACACAGCAGGGGTTAAGGAAAAGGGTGGAGCTGACAGGCAGAATGTGGTTAGAGCACCAGTGAAATTTCCACAGCAGGTTAAATCAAGGCCAGTTGAGAACACACACAAGCAATCAAGAACCTGGAGGGAAGGATGTTCCTCACAGAACAGGGAACGGAAGGCTAGGAGCTCTGTTTTACTGCCTTCTGCTAAGAAACCTGTCCCACAGTACTGCCATGCTGACAAAACTTTGCTTTCCAAGCAGAGGCTAATTGAAAGGGAAAAGCTCTATGAGCAGGGCTGGCCAAACGCTGCTCCAGAGGATAGCTTGGACCCAGTTTCAGAGAGTGTGAAGTCTCTTATGGAAGTAGAGGGATATGTCTCTGAGGGGGATGAAATGGACTGCAGCCCAGAAGCCCTAGACTATATGTCTAATGCAACATGAGTCAGTAAGGTACTGTGTGGGGTAAGGGAATGAAAGTTTGTTCTGTACAAATGGTCTAAAGTACTTTAAAGAAACATTTCGGTTCTTATGATGGACTGTATAATGAATGAGTGTTTGTTGTGTGAATGTGAATATTGGTTAGCAACAGAAATTAAACCAGAATCCCTGTATGAAAGCAAAACATAGTGAGTGGGGGATGGGTAATGCTAACTAACCTCAAAAGGAGAAATAAAGCCCGTAGTGGATTCAGTGACCTGACATTTTCACTTCCCTGATCATGGGAACTTATGGGAGGGGAATCTTAGACCATTAAAACAAGGGTGGATGGTTCCAAGCCCACTGCCCAGAAATAAGAAGAGTTAGTGGGGGTATTTATAATTCAGGTAGTCAGGTAGGGAGAACTTCCTGAAGAAAACACAGTGGGCTCAATACAATAATTGTGCCAAGCCTAAAAAGAGTGAAGCTAAATTCTTGTATATAAGTTCTTGAAACCAGAATGCTGCCCAGAACTGTGCAAAGCAGGGTAGCCGAACTGTGAGAAAGAAACCCTGTTTAAAGGGGAATGTCTTTTGTTTTGTTTTTTTAATTTCCTGACTGAAGCAAGGACTTGTTTGTGATAAATTTCCTTCCAAGCATCATCAGCCAGTGTGGTTGTATTAGAACCAGTGAACGGTGAACTGGATAATAAAACTTGGAACTGTGAATTATTGGTGTAGAGTTTTTTTCCCTCTGTGCTTATTCCAGAATGGTCCTCCAAAGAGTGCTAATACTTGTGCCCTGGGCAGGAGCCGGGTTGCCAGCGCTAGGCTTACCCCTGGCCCCATTACAATATTTTATAAATGCTTCAAAGATCAATTAAAGATGAGTAATTTTTGAAAAAAAAAAAAAAATTTATGCTTCTTATGATTCTATTGAAGAAAGATTTTGTAGAAACTATGTGGTACAATGCTTTTGACATAAAAGGAGGAGTTAAAATATTATAAGATCAATGAAGACGCTGGCTACGGAAATCTCAGAATCTGAATTGATGTTTTGAATGTAGCCGCTGAGATCTTGTGAAAGCTATAAGGTAAAGATATTTCTACATAGTAACATAGTAAATGACAGTAGATAAAAACCTGAACGATCCATCCAGTCTGCCCATTAGTTATACCCATTAAAATACATAATTAAATTGACTTGTCTCTTCTTTGATATTTCTGGGTCATAGACTGTAAAGTCCACCTTGTATTGTCCCAGGTTCCAAATGCTGAAGTTTTCATCCAAGCTCACTCCAGCCTCTCCAACCATCCTGTTTGCAGGCTATCTACCATAAAGTCTGGCAAGTCAAGTTTCAAGTTTAATATTTCTCTTGATTAATCGCTTAATCAATTTCTAAGCGATGAACAATTTAAAATACATTCAATGAGAGACAATACAATACAAACTTTAAATAATAACATTGGGTAAATGACTAATACATTATTCTCATTACACAAGGTAAGATAGGGGTTTGAAATACAATTCATTAAAGAAAAGCAAAACAAAGGAAAAGTACAATAGGGAAACAAATAACAGCAAAACATAATATAATAAAATCACTGGCCTTAGAATTGTTAAATTAAATATTAAAAGCATCTTTAAAAAGAAATGTTTTTAGATTACTTTTAAATTTTCCTAAATCCTGCTCTTTTCGTAAGTAAATTGGGGGGGCGTTCCAAGTCCGTGGAGCAGTTACCGAAAAGATAAACTGTCGTCTAGTATTGATAATTTTAAGTGAAGGAATGGTCAATAAATTTTGCTCATTAGATCTTAAGGTTCTGCTTGGGTGATATGGTATTAATAGTTTATATATATAAATGCTGGAGTCTTATAGAAAAGAGACTTAAAGATAAGCAAACAAACATCCTCTTGTTCTAAGTTAGAGGAGTTCCCATTGATGCCCTCCCCAGCCCAATCCTACACCAAATCATCACATATAGGACATAGACCTTGCAAGTCTGTCCAGTACCGGCCTTTAAGTTCTTTAATTTACATCCTTCGTTTTCTAATTAGAGATCCTCTATGTTTATCCTACACTTTTTTGAATTCCATCACCGGTTTCCTCTCCACCACTTCCCTAGGGAGGGCATTCCAGGCATCTACCACCCTCTCCTTGAAAAAGAATTTCCTAACATTACTCTGTGGATATTTTATAAAATTATGCACATAAATCGTAACTCTGCCTGGGCTCTGTTTCAACTCGGCTCCAGAACTCACATACAAGTTAGTCACAGTCACTTCTTGTTACTGTGCATATTTTCACATGGGTATACCATGGAGTAATTTTTAAAAAGATCTTTTACACATGTGAAAAAATCCTCTGTGCATGAAAATTATTTATGAATTATCATATAAAGCGGAGGTAGGAGAGAATGAATGGAATGGAAAATAGTGAGGTGTTTGCCAAGATTCTCATTTAACCCTATTTCTTTTTCATATACAGTATATATCTGTACCTTTCAGAAAAGTTTACAAGGTAGTTGTATGTGAAATCATAGATCTTCACCGATGCTATTCAGCTGCTAGTACCTTGGGAAAAATTGATCTAAGAACAAAAAAATATGTTGCAAGAGATTACAGTATGTTTAAAGGAGAACAGCTTAAAGATGAATCGCGCTAGATCAGAATTTGGTATCAGTGAAAGACTGATCCTCTTTTTTGTATAAGGGATTCAGTAATTTTGGTTTGGGGGGAGAAGTTAAAGTCTTGAGGTTTTTTTAGTCTCCATGTTATCTGTGGAAGCACAAGAAAGGTTCGTGATATATAAAGGTTTTAGTTGTTTACATTTGTTGAGGAAGTTGCAACCCCTTCTCAGCTGGGGCAATCTGAGAATTAAACTCAGTCAATAGGATTAGCACACCTATTTGGCCTATTTACTAAGTTGCAATAAGGGTTTGTAGTTGCCATGAGATAACAATCAAATTTAGGAGCCCTTTACTGAAGCTTAGCATTTGCTAACAGAATTAGTAAACAATAATTGCTAAGAAGCTTATTTTATACCTATGAGCTTCTTAGCATTTACCCTTAATTAGCACCAATAATTAGCATTTTACTACTACTATTACAATTAATTATTTCCATTACACTACCAGACATACGCAGTGCTGTACAGAGCCACAAAGAAGCCAGTTGTTTACATTTGTTGAGGAAGTTGCAACCCCTTCTCAGCTGGGGCAATCTGAGAATTAAACTCAGTCAATAGGATTAGCACACCTATTTGGCCTATTTACTAACTTGCAATAAGGGTTTGTAGTTGCCATGAGATAACAATCAAATTTAGGAGCCCTTTACTGAAGCTTAGCATTTGCTAACAGAATTAGTAAACAATAATTGCTAAGAAGCTTATTTTATACCTATGAGCTTCTTAGCATTTACCCTTAATTAGCACCAATAATTAGCATTTTACTACTACTATTACAATTAATTATTTCCATTACACTACCAGACATACGCAGTGCTGTACAGAGCCACAAAGAAGCCAGTCTCTGCTCGAAACAGCTTACAATCTAAATAGACAAGACAGACAAACAGGATGTCATGGATACAGTTAAAGGGAATGGTTAATCAGTTGGCTGGTGAGCATGGACCAAATAGGGAAGTGCAAGGATGTCTTAGACACCACCAAACAAAGACTGATCACTGCCATTGTGTTCCCAATCATGACATGGCTGTGAGACATGGACACTCACAAAAGCAGATAGAAGAAAAATTGATGCCTTCAAGCTGTGGTGCTGGAGAAATTACAGGGAGTTACAGGAAAATACTTTTAAAACCAATAGGAGGAAATTTTTTTTCACTCAGAGAATAGTTAATTGCATTGCCAGAGGTTGTGGTAAAAGCGGATAGTGTAGCTGGTTTTAAGAAAGATTTGGACAATTTCCTGGAGGAAAAGTCCTTAGTCTGTTATTGAGAAAGACATGAGGGACGTCACTGCTTGCCCTGGATGGGTAGCATGGAATGCTGCTACTCCTTGGGTTTTGGCTAAGTTCTGGTGACCTGGATTGGCCACTGTGAGAACAGGCTACTGGGCTTAATGGACCATTGGTCTGACCCAGTAAGGCTATTCTTATGTTCTTATGTTCTACAAATCCCATTGACAGCTAGGATTGCCAACAAAGACGTTCTTGACCATACAAACCTAGAGTTGTCCTTGGAAAGCAAGATCACCAGACAGAAACTGACCTATCTTGGACATGTGATGAGGGTGAAGTCACTAGAAAAGGAGGTGCTACTCAGAATGTTCAGTGGTAAAAGGAAGCAGGGGAGACCAAAGGCCCATTGGTTGGATACCATCAAGAATGACATAGGAATGAACATCAAAATTGAAAGAAGCTGTAGCAAACAGGGAAGCATGGTGAGGACTGAATGGATAGTAGTAGTCGTAGTATTCCAAATGCGGCCTCACCAGAGACTTATACAATAGTTCTATCGCCTCCTTTTTCTTACTGGCCATTTCTCTCCTTATGCACCCGAGCATCTTCCTGGCTTTGACCATCACCTTTTCTACCTGTTTTATCACCTTAAGATCATCAGACACAAACACTCCCAAGGCCCGTTCTTCTTTTGTACAAAGAAGTGATGTACTGTTATCTTGGATTTTTGCAGAATTGCATATGTAAATTTAGGTGCGGGTCAAAAATGAGGGCACGGAAATGGGCAGGGAATGGACGGATCAGAGTATTCTTTTAAATTGCGTGCATAATTACAAAATTAGGACCTTTGGGCATGGACATTTGCACCACATTTTCATTGGTGTAAATAGCTGCACTTAAATTTAGGCCCTCTTTTACTAAGGTGCGCTAAGCGTTTTAACGCGTGTTTAGCATGCGCTAAATCAATGCATGTGCTAATCGCTAATGTGTCCATAGGATAGCATGCATGCATGCTAACGCATCCATAGACTAACATGCACGCATTAGCGTTTAGCCCACGCTAAATCAATTAACACACACTTCGGTAAGCGCACCTTAGTAAAACAGGGCCTTAGTTTTGTAAATTTTATTACTTAAGTACTGCACATGCATGTGTAAGTTACAAAATTCACTTCAATACCACTTGTGAAACACACTATTCCCTTCTAGAAAAGACTAATGTTAGACCTAAAAGATTCATACACTTACTTTAAATTAAATAGAATATATTTGTTAGAAAAGGAACTCAAGCGCTCGCAGTCACAGGCTAACAGAACTAGTCTTGGCGTGTGACTATTTCGTGAGCTATCATCGGTCCTTATATATTTTTTTATTCTATTTAAAGTGTATGATAGCTCGCAAAATAGTCACACGCCAAGACTAGTTCTGTTAGCCTGTGACTGCGAGCGCTTGAGTTCCTATTCTAACAAATATATTCTATTTAATTTAAAGTAAGTGTATGAATCTTTTAGGTCTAACATCAGTCTTTTCTGGAAGGGAATAGTAAGTTACAAAATTACCATGTACACATCTACATTTTGGCACTTTCACATTCAAAACCCTGAGTGATGCCACACTTTTTTTTTAATGTGTTTATTTCCAAAATGGCTGTCCTGCTGTACATGCTACAAAGCAAACTAACTCCTGGATTCAATAAATGGTGCCTAAATTTTGACCTGGAATTATGTGTGCAGTATGAAACATAGAAACAGAGAATAATGAAGGTCGATAGGTCCAGATTCTATATATTCCGCCCACTTTTCATTACCGGTAGCGTCTCCTACATATTTCCCTGCTTTGCGGCGCACGCCATATTGCTTTGTTTGCTCATGCTTGCTGGCTGACCTCTTCCTCCTTAAACTACCACTACAGACCGTTCTCCTACTATTTTTGTCTTATATTGTTTTACTTATTTTAAATTTAAATTTCACTTGTTTTACCAGTTAAGTAATGTTTATTATCTGTTTTATTAGTTAACTTTGATTTTTAATCTTTTATTACCTGTTTTATCAGTTAACTTTGATTCCTAATCATTTGCATTGTTTTATCTGTTGATATTCGTCATTCACTATACCTTTTCCTGTAAGTTGTACTTGTTCTTGTTTTATTCTTCTAATGTCTGTCCTTTTTGATTTCAACAGGCCCTCTTGCTTCCCTAAGACTCCGCCCACTTTTCATTACCGGTAGCGTCTCCTACATATTTCCCTGCTTTGCGGCGCATGCCAAAGGAGCGCACCTAAGGAGCAGGTTCTGCTCCTTTTTGCGCTCCTTCATGCAGCTACTTCATACCTTACCCTCTTTCCTCCATAACATTTCTTCCACCAAAACATTTTCAAACATTCTTTCTTCACACAGAACCCTACTTCTTATATATTATTTAATAATTTCCTTTCTTCTAACTCATTACTTTCTTCACTTCATTCCTTCCGTTCCCCTACTTTCCGGTCCAAGCACAATGTCTTCTATCCCCACCATTTGGGGCCGCCGACCTCCTAAGTACACATCCCATCAAACTCAAACCGTAATTCGACCTAGACACTACATCTCCATACCAATACATCCCCTACCTAATCTCTGTCTCAATCAACGCGACTCCCCTTTCAAACTTAATTCAGGTCTGATAAACGTACGTTCCATAAAAAACAAATATCATCTAATCCATGACATCATTACCCAACATAATCTCCAAATTTTATGCATTACTGAAATCTGGTTAACTCAGGGAGAAGAAGCCTACATTACTCAAGCCTGTCCTCTTAACTATAAAGCAATTTTTCAACCCCGCCTAAACAAAAAAGGAGGCGGTTTAGCTGTTATCTATCATTCCTCAATTCCTCTCCAGTCTAATACCTCCAATCTATTCTCTAATGCTCCCATTGAAACTCTCCAATTTTCTATAAAACACTCCTCTCCTCTTAACTTTCTTCTTATTTACCTACCCCCACCAGTATCTAAAACCTCACTTTCTTCTCTTATCTCCACTATATCTGACTTTAATATCGCCTATCCTGACTCCATAATCCTCGGAGATTTCAATATTCACTTTAACTCTCCCAACCATTATAATACCTCTGAACTCCTAACCTTGTTCTCTGATCTATCACTATCTCCCCTTATCCATATGCCTACACACTCCGCTGGAAATACTCTCGACATGATTCTATGTCCAACCTCTATCAACCATCTTTTCCAAAATTTCCATTTTCATTCAATACCATGGTCAGACCACACTTTAATTACTTGGCAACTAGACTCTCCAGCACATTCTAACCACGTCCAACAAACAAATAATGCCCTTATCACCCGCAACATTAATAATATAACGCTTTCAGCTATCCAGTCCTCCTTTGACCTAAATCTTAAAGATTTCTCCTCCCTTCCTGTCACTGAACAATTTTCTCTCTGGGAAACATCCACAAAATCCCTATTAGATTCCCTGGCACCCAAATCTGAAAAAAAAAACCTCCCACCTCTAATCAGTCCTCAAAAAAACAACAACCTTGGTACAACGAAAAACTGGTCCTTCTCCGCCGACAACTTCGATCTGCTGAAAACAAATGGCGTAAAACACACCATAACAGTTATCTCATTCTTTTCAAAGAAAAAGCCTTTCATTATAAAAAAAACCATCCAACAAACTAAAAAAGAATATTATTCTAAACTTATCTCTTCCACCCGTAATTCCTCTACTCTCTTCAGTCTTGCGCAGTCACTTTCAAAATATTCCAAAGAAAAAAACAACAAAATTTACCTATCTCAACTTTACCATCTGCAGATGAACTATCCCAGTTCTTTGACACAAAAATCAAAAATATAAGATCACACCTCGGACCTTCATTACCTATCTTCTCTGCCCAAACTTCCAATGATTCGACTCAACTACCTTTCAGCTCTTATGCTAACTTCAAAATGCCTTCATTAGCACATCTATTTCTCATCTTACAATCTTTAAACTCCCCCAATAACCTTTTGGAAAGCATTCCCCCATTACTTCTTAAAAAATTTTTCTTTTTCTTCGGCCCATATATCTGGGAAATGATTTCCAAATCTTTTTCTGACAGCCTAGTCCCTATTGCTTGGAAAACAGCTCTTGTTTTTCCAAAACTCAAACAATACAACACAGATTCTTCTTTACCCAAAAACTACCGCCCTATTGCCAATCTACCTTTAATCTCTAAACTTACGGAAAAAATTATTCATTCTCAACTAACAGAATTCTTTGATAAAACTCATGCTTTACATCCATGCCAAACCGGCTTTCGTTCTTCACATTCTACAGAATTATCATTACTAGGCCTTATCTGAACTATACAATACTATCATGACCACCAAAAATCTGTTATTCTAATTTCTCTCGAACTGTCTGCAGCCTTTGATACTATTGACCACTCTCTTCTTCTATCCAGATTAAAAGACTGCGGTATTACAGGTTGTGCACTTACTTGGTTTATATCTTACTTTCACGAACGCAGCTCTAAAGTTCACGTAAAAAATGAAACTTCTTCAACCATATCACAAACCTTCGGAGTCCCACAAGGTTCAATTCTATCTCCATTACTATTTAATATCTTTCTATCTCCTCTTCTCACATTAGCACAATCTATAGGATTTACAATATTCGCCTATGCAGACGACATACAACTTCTCCACCCAATCAATACTACAAACATCTCAGACGTAAAAGATATAAACAATAAATTAGACATTATAAGTGACTGGCTCTTCTTAAACAAACTCTCACTCAATATTGATAAATCCTGTGGGCTCCTCCTTCCAATCAAAACATCTGAATCATTATTAGGAACAATTTCTATTAAATCTTTACCACTACAAATGGAAACTAAAATAAAACTACTCGGCGTCATATTTGATAGAGAGCTTACTTTTCATGATCACATAAGTTCAGTCGTAAAAATCTGCTTCTTTAAACTTCGCATTATTCGATCACTAAGTTCTATCTTGGATACCGACTCTATCAATATTCTGATTCATTCCTTAATTATTTCCCATTTAGACTATTGTAACTCTCTTCTCAACGGACTACCCCAAAAAGAACTACGACGATTACAAATAATACAAAACACGGCAATAAAACTTATTTACAAAAAAGGTAAATTCGAGCATGTCACTCCTCTTCTTAAAGAGGATCATTGGCTCCCTATCACCCACCGCATCATCTACAAAATCATCCTACTCTCCTTTAAAATCAAACTCTCTCACCAACCTTCATTTCTCGATAAACTCCTTATACCACAATGTTCCCCTCACACTTTAAGATCAACGGACCAAAAACTTCTCTTTATTCCATCCCTAAAAGAATTCTATTATACCCGAAAAACCAACTTTGCAGTAACTGCACCTACATTATGGAACTCTCTACCACAAAACCTCCGCGACGAACAACATTTAGTCAAATTCAAGACTAGCCTTAAGACTTTCTTATTTCAGGACGCTTTTGACTGTACTTAGATCCTCATCTTTCTTCCTTTTTTTTTTTTACTTCGAGCAAGTATTTGCTTCAACAATGCGCCCCTACCCCTCTCGTTCTATCCCTACCCCACTTTCTCCTTTTCATCTAAATTATGTAACTTTTCCCCTTCCCCCCCTTTTACCCTCACCTTCTAGTTTGTCTAGTCTTTGTCATCTATGTTCACTTCATATATTTTTACGCACCTACTACTATTTCATTTTTTTTTTTTTTTTAATTAAATTTTTAAATCTGCCTCTTTAAATTTTATTGTTAACCGGCCAGACATTTGTTTGATGGTCGGGATATTAAAAACTAATAAACTTGGAAACTTGGAAACTTGCCTAACTTTAGGCGCTGGTTACAGAATTTGGGCCTAAGTTTCTTCCGTATATGCTAAACAGGTCCCTCCACTCCCAGGATGAAATACACCTCTAAATGCCCTTTGCAAACCACCAAACATTCCTACTTCCACTTTATACCGAGCTACTGGAATCAACTGACCCCATAGATCAGAACCCTTAAAGGACTTCTCAACTTTAGAAAAGCAATAAAAACACACCTTCACCTAACACTCCTGCCTAAAGCCGATAGATTAAAAAAAAAAAAAATTCATGTATATTGATCGTGTCACATTAGGATAAAAACTTATATTGAGAAATCTTGCACTGTAACTATGTCAAATTTATCTTGTAAACTGCATATTATGTGTATTGGTAATAGATTCCTAGTATGTGTCGAATTAGGATAAAAACTTGTATAAAAAAAAACCCCAACTTGTACTGAAACTATGGCAAACTGTAATCTGTTAACTACATATTATGTATGTCAACCTGAACCCATTCTGAGCTCTTTGGGGAGAACGGGATAGAAAACAAATTAAATAAATAAATAAAGATGGGTGAATTAGTAACGTAGTAAATGACAGCAGATAAAGACCCGAGTGGTCCATCCAGTATGCCCAACCCTACATGCTCAATAAATTAATTTAGTTTAAATGGTCCTTTTATTTAGATATTTCTGGGCCAGAAACCCAGAGCCTTGTCCAGTAGTGTGCTTAGGTTCCATCTACTGGAGTCTCCATCAAAGCTCACTCCAGCCCATCTTAACCATCGCAGCTGTCGAAACCTTCCCCAACCCATCTTCAACTGAATGTCCATATACGGGAACACAGGCCGTGCAAGCCTGCCCAGTACTGGCCTTAGTTCCTTCAGTGTATACCCATTATTTTCCAATTAGAGATCCTCTGTGTTCATCCCGCGCTTGTTTGAACTATGTCACTCTTTTCTTCTCCACCACCTCCCTCAAGAGAGAGCATTCCACTCATCAACCACCCTCTCCGTAAAGAATTTCCTAACATTACTCTTGAATCTACCACCCCCTCAACCTCAAATTATGCCCCCTGGTTTTACCATTTTCCTTTCTCTGGAATAGATTTTGTTCTACGTTAATCCCTTGGAAGTATTTGAACGTCTGACTCATATCTCCCCTTTCCCTTTTTCCCTCTACATATTCAGGGCTTCCAGTCTCTCCTCATACGTCTTACATTACATTACATTAGAGATTTCTATTCCGCCATTGCCTTGCGGTTCAAGGCAGATTACAAAAGAATTACAAAAAACGTATTACAAGAAGAAGATATCTGGTAATTTCTAGAGGCACAAACCTCCTACCATTGGCTCTTCTGTAGTTATAGCAGAGGAGAATCTAGCTCAGATTTGCTCTGATCCAATCTGACTGATGGAGAATTTAAAGTGTAAACAGAGAGTGATACAGAATTATTTATGTCACTCAATCAGCCGTTGTGCATTTTTCTTGTATGAGGTATGAAGGTCTTGGCAAAATAATATTCGGAATTTAGGAAATGGGTTGATTGGACTGAGAACTTTACAGTCAGATTAGTACAGATCAATCTTGCACAGTCAGTGCTAACAGAAAATCATGTATTTTTCATACACAAAGAACACAGACACAACCTAGCTCAGTAAGTAGTCAGAAACTAAAAGCAGAAATATGTAGACAAAAGTTAAACTAAACTGCCAAGAAGTCTGATTTTGCACACAATGCAACACCACTGAAACAGTGGCACATGTCCTCTAATACTGTGCAAAATCTAAAGCTAGCAGATGTAAATTTGAGAAGATTGACAAATATCAATTAGAGAATGACACGGTAACAAAATTCATCACTGTTCCCGTCCCCGCGGATAACCGCGGGAAATAATCCCATGTCATTTTCTAGTGTCTATTTCAACCTCGGTTCTTCTACACCAGCATTCTTCAAAGCAAAGCTTGCGGGTCAGTGGTTGTGCCCAATTATACTCTGATTCTTCCCTCTCTCCTTAAAGAATGACATGAAGATGGTTTCCCGTGGTTATCTGCGGGGACGGGAACAGTGATGAATTTTGTCACCGTGTCATTCTCCAATATCAATCACCTTTTTACAAATTAACAAATAGAAAAAAAAAAAAAAATAGAAAATAAGATAAGATAAGATAATACCATTTATTGAACTAATACATTTTTTCAATTAGCTTTCAGAAGCTTAAACTTCCTTCCTCTGGTCAGTACAGTGTATTGTTGTTACAGTATCCTGTCCTGACCTGAGGAAGGGGGTTTTGGTCACCAAAAGTTAATAATGTATTATAATGAGTCTAATAAAAAGATCCCCTTTGTTCCATTTTCTATTTATACACATTTATTAACACAGCTACAATACTACTTTCTCCTAAAGCAAAAACAAAACAAAAATCTTTTCTAACTTTGTCATCTCTGGTTTCTGCTTTCCTCATCTTCTCATCACTCTCTTCCTTCCATCCAGCGTCTACTCTCTTAATTCTATCCAACATCTGCCTTCTTTCTCTGCCCCTTCCATCCACTGTCTGCCCTCTTTCTCTGCCCCTTCCATCCACTGTCTTCTTTCTCCTTTCCCTCCCTCCCCCGATTTGGCAGCTTTCTCCCTTTAACCCTCCTTTCCCCCAATTGGGCACTAAATTTATTTGTTTCTCCCTCTTTCTCAAGTACTACTCTCTCGCCCTCTCTCTTCCCCTGCATGCAGGAAGCAGCTTGCAATCTTCAGTCCACCAACACAATTAACTAAGGACACTGCCTTCAGTGGCCCTGGATACTTTATCTTTGCTTCAACTTCCTGTTCCCACAGAGGCAGCAGAGGAAAAGCTTCCAGGCTGCCAGAGGCAGCATATTTAACTGACTGATGCTGTTGGTGGCCAAAGACTGCAAGCTGCAGCATGAGGAAGGAATGGTACAGAACTGGATCACCCTCTTATGGTTTTTACCCAGGGTGGGCCGCCCCCACCACCCCACCTTTGGTATGCCACCAAGTCTTAATAAGGAAAGTATCAGCAATTACATTTTACCTGAAATTCATTCAAGTGACAGGAATGCTATTAGTATAAGTTCAATGTAATTGGAATGACTGCCATTATAAAAACATTTTGCAGGAATGTCAAGAAGTCTGCAATAAACGTAATACATCCCATCTGATGCCTGTTCCGTAGAATTAAAAAGCAGATTCAAGATATTAAGCATAATGACAGAGAAATTGGGGAATGATAATTCTCTGGAGCAGCAATTGCTGAGAAAAAATACCTTTATAATTAACAGACATTGCCTCTATTATTAACAATATTGCTTAATTGGTACTAAAGGATTTGGAAATTGACTGTCAATAAGCAGAACCTTAGACTTGGTGATCCCAGATGTTAGGTAAAAATAGAAATGCAGTACCTCAAATGAGGTCTTGTTTGCTTCACTACACATACACAACTCTTGAAAATATGGCTTGAAAGTAATAGAAAAGCTAAGCTTTTGTTATGGAGAGATCAAAATGAACAGAATATCTAAAATGAAATAAAAATAAAAGCCCCAGTAAGGCATTTTTTTCTATAACATCTTAGAACTGTTAAAGTTGTGAATATTTCATGAACAGGTGAAATTCAGTGAGCAGATCTCTGCATAAAGTTAAGCAATCCCCTAGCGGCTGTCATGTGACAAAAGCTCTGAAGCCCTTTCAATCTCTATGGGCTTCGGGGCAATTACCACAGAGGCAGTGGCTTTGTAAAAGGAGGGGTAAATGACTTATCTGCATATTATTGGGTAAATTTTAAGTAGGGCCACTGAATATGCAGTCCTAAATTTAAGTAAGTTGCTCATTTAAGTTAGTAACATTGTTTGCGCTGTTCTACTTAAAATGAGAGTCTTAAAAAGAAACCGAATATCGCTCCAATTCACTTCTTTTGGCCAGGCAATGATGCTACATTTTCTATCAAGTTGGAAAATGCATGATATAAACATTGTGAGAAGTTGCATTTCCTGTCTTAGCTGAAATGAAATACACCACGGGGGATTCATAGGAAGGAAGGGGAAGAGCATCAATGAACACATGAAAGAGAGGGAGAGAGAGGTAGAGAAAGCATCAGTAATGGGAACAAAGCATAGAGAAGGCTAGATTCTTTATTTATATTTATTTGATTTATCTTCTACCTAGCCATGTAGGGTTAACATGGCGCATAAACAATATACAAATCAAATATGCTTATAAAACCCACCAAAAAAACAATAATAAGCTATTTTGGTTTCCTGTTTTGCTCTTTGTATAATTCTTTGATGGGCTATGTACAAGATATAGGCCCTCTTCTATCAAACTGCGGTAGCAGTTTTTATCACGGGGAGCCGCACTGAATGGCCTGCACTGCTCCTGACACTCATAGGAACTCATTGAGCGTCGGGAGCAGCACGGGCCATTCAGCGTGGCTCCCCACGCTAAAAACTGCTATCGCAATTTGATAGAATAGGGCCATAGTTTCTTAGTTTACAATTTAAAATGATATCTAAATTTCCAAGTTTATTTAAGACTTACTATCCTGCACTGAGGGTCATAGACCTTCTGGGTGTCTTACAGTCTAAATCAGTGTTTTTCAACTCGGGCCTGGAGTACACCCTTGCCAGTCAGGTTTTCAGAATATCCACAATGAATATGCATGAAAGAAATTTGCATATAATAGAGGCAGTGTATGTAAATCAAGTTTATGCATATTCATTGTGGATATCCCAAAAACCTGACTGGCAAGAGGGTACTCCAAGACCGAGTTGAGAAACACTGGTCTAAAGTGCAAGTAACAAAATTAGTTGCATGAAATAATTACATACAATAAAAATAAAATTACAATTCAGTTTTTTGTTGTACTTTACCAGAAAATATGAGACAGGGAGACAAAGACTGGGACTGAATTCAAGAAAGTGTGGACAGGCATGTGGGATCTCTTAGGGCAGGGAAGTCAAAGTCCCTCCTCGAGGGCCGCAATCAAGTCGGATTTTTAGGATTTCCCCAATGAATAAGCATGAGATCTAGTAGCATACAATGAAAGCAGTGCATGTAAATAGATCTCGTGCATATTCATTGGGAAAATCCTGAAAACCAGACTGGATTGCGGTCCTCGAGGAGGGACTTTGACACCCCTGTCTTAGGGAGAGGAAGACAAGTGAATGCAGAGGATGGGCAGACTGGATGAGCCATTTGGCTTTTATCTGCCGTCATGTTTCTATAGGAGAGGGAGTATTTTATGTGGGCCTAATGTATTAACCCCTGGATTTCTCATCTTGCATGGGAAATCCATGTAGATAGCAAAATGATCTAGATGGCATTAGTACCTGCTTTAAGGGACAGTACCAATGTTGAAGTTTGGCCCCTCTGAATTTCCCCCCCTCCTGACTTTGATCCCCTTCCACACACCCCGATCACCACTACTGACCATTGATGCCCAACACATCAATTTACCTCCCACATCCCCAACATATCTGACCCGCCCATGTGCCTCCACCCAGAAATCCCCATTCTTGGGCTTACTGTAGTCCTTAATATCTATTGGAAGCCAAAGCAATCCCCACTTATTCCTGCTTTAATAGCCCTGAGCTCAAAATGGCTGCCATGACCACTAGCAGTGATATCACAGTAATACTGTTACTGTGTCAGCCTGCCAAATTAGGGTCTTACTGTAGTCCTTAATATCTATTGGAAGCCAAAGCAATCCCTACTTATTCCTGCTTTAATAGCCCTGAGCTCAAAATGGCTGCCATGACCACTAGCAGTGATATCACAGTAATACTGTTACTGTGTCAGCCTGCCAAATTAGGGTATCAATATCCTCCTAATGACCTCTGCTAGCCTCTGGAGCCCCTCCCCACAACACACAATAAATTTTCAAAGTTTGAGGGTTGGCGTACAAAGCTGGTTACCCATACCAACTCTGGTAGGTACCTTATTTATTTGCTGTATCTAGTAAATTCTCTTTCCCCATCTAACTCAGTCACAACAGCTAAGTCTTGCCCTGCACAGTTCATTGGGAATGCATTTCAATATAGCATATCCTCCTTAGAACTGAATGATGCATTCATCCAGTGCTAAATCAATGAATCTTGCAAAGCATGGAACTGAATAGAGCTACTGCCAGCCTGTGCTGTCCAGCAGTGATCCATCGGCCCCTGGGCTTCCATCACATTCTTTTTGGTCATCGGCCATGCACCTCAAGACATATCTGCAACTAATATTTTATTTTTTTTGATCCTACAGTCCCAAATTCCTACAGATTTTGTCTGTACTGAAATATGCTTGGGGAATTTATGATTGGCTCATAAATTTTGCCTATGCTTTTAGAAACAGAAGCAGTTGTAGAAGTTCTCCTTTTATTTATTTATTTTCCCCCACTAATTTCAGGAAGGTCTGCAGATCAGCAGTTTAACTCTACAGAGGCTGAAATTGAAAGGGTTTCTTTGGCTTATTTTTGGAGTTAGCTGGACAAACCTTGGTGTTTAAAATTTATTTCACCCCTGCTGTTCCCCTATTCACCACAAATATTTTATCCAAGAAAAAATTTACCTAGTTAAAAAGAGGAGCCACAGAATTGACATGTAGCCACCTAAATGTGGCAGGGGTGAGTATAGGTTACAGTATTTCGTAAAATATCCCTCAAATTCTTTATATAGCACCTTAAATTGTGCACGCAAATCTGATTTGTGCACATAATTTAATTGGCCTAATCCAGGGCTGCCCAATTCCGGTCCTTGATATCTACTGGCAGACCAGGTTTTCTGGATATCCACAATGAATATGCATGAGAGAGATTTGCCTGCACTGCCTTCTTGGTATGCAAATCTCTCTCGTGCATGTTCATTGTGGATATTCTGAAAACCTGGCCTGCCAGTAGATCTCAAGGACCGGAATTAGGTAGCCCTGGCCTAATCAGTGCCAATAATCAGCAATTAATACCTCACACAACTTGGAAAGCACAACTGTATAAAAAGTATGCGCCAATTGAAGTGCGCAAATTTGAAAAGGAGGCACAAGCCAAGAGCAAATTGTGGGCATTCCTAAATATGGCAGGGATGAGTATAAGTTTCAGTATTCTGTAAGTTATCCCCGAACTGTGCAAAACATGGCACCGGAATTTAGGCCTGGTTTTAGCTGGCCTAAATGTGTGTGCCTAAAAGTTATATAACTCACAGATGCTAAGTGCGATTCTATAAAAGGTACACACACTTTGTAGAATTGCGCTAAGCACCGTTCTAGTCGGTGCTGATTTAATGGGCACACAGAGAAAACAAAAAACACTGGAGCAACAATGGTCTTGAAATGGACTTTAATAAAGATACAAGGTTCCAAATGCACATCAAAATATTCCACAGAAAGATAAAATAATCCACATAAAAACCTATAGGACCTAGTCCGCTGATTACACAGGACCCAATTGGTTCGCGTTTCAACAAATTGTCTTCTTCAGGGGTCCCTAAGTGTCCTATGGTAAGGAATACGTAGAGAAACTGGTATGTGGAAAGAAACACTGCCAAATCCAAAGCACTACATATAGAACCAGGGCCTCTTTAAGTTAAATATCCTCGAGTGTATTCTTCATCCATGATTCTGTAAATTTCCAATTGAAAATCTGTGGTCAGGTCGGAGGGCAACACCTTGTATTCATCTTAATTCGCTAGTTGTTTAAACACCTCTTTGTCATAATCTATGTGGTCTTGAATAACAACGGTCCCGCTGGAATGCTAGCTCTTCCCTAACCCCAAGCAAGTCTCTCCATGGTTCTGTGATTTTTGTTTTGTCTCTACATAGGCCAGTAGAACTGAATAACTACTTCCTGTGATTGAGATTCAAATATCCAGAGCAGCTGACTGGATAATCAGGACAATATACTGTACATATACACTTTTAAGTTTTCACAACTGAATATTTACCTCATCATCATCCAAAAAATGTGACCTTACCAGAAACAATAGACCAGTATCAAAACCTGAGAACTGTCCTTGTTCTTCTTTCTGAATGTTGTAACTTTACTGTTACTACTAATTTTTGCTGTTTTATTTTAATCCTTTTTATGGTAAAAATTGAGAAGATAATTGGCTAAATCTTTCAATATCACAAGCTTCTAAATGAGCCAGAGCCCGAGGGCAGTGCTTTAGGTCCAAGCAGACAACTCAGGATATACTTAAATTTTACATTTATGAAAGAGAAAAGAGCACCCTTAGAAAAAAAAAACCTGGAAGAGTGTGATCTTGATTCAAGAGACTATTGAAGGTCACCATCATCGTGCCCCTATTTGTGGATTCCTGCAATGAAGTCTCAAGAACCTCTAACAAATGACTCCCAATAGTCAAATTAATAGATTCAGATCTCAGATGCCTGATGGTAGCAGTTACATAAAAAGCCTTAACAATTACAGGCAAAGAATTAGCTTCCAAATTTTAATACTTTGCACGTAATATTACTTTAACATGTCAATTGGAGATATCACAGAACAAAAAAGGACAATTTAAAAATTTCAAATTAAGAGCCCATAATTAAAGTAGATTGGATTGGATGGGATTTATTCATTTTGATATACAGTATATCGCTATTGACATAAGTAGTAAGTGGTGCACAATAAAAAAAATAATAAAGAATGTACAACAATTATAAAGGACATTATAGCTACAACATAGATTAATTACAAAGAGCATCACAAATAAAAACGGCTAACTATTGAAATTACTAACCTTACTTACAGTCAACTGGTATTTAACCCAATCCGTAGTATTGTTGAAAAATTGTCTTAATTAACTTATGAACAGCTGGAAAGGAAAGGTCACTATTAAAATTGTCCAACAAAGAGTTACAAAGTGCAGATCCAGCATAAGAAAAGACTCTACTTCTAGCTGACAAAAGTTAGACATTTTTTAGTGCCCAGTAGTTGAAACTGCTTTAAAAAAAAAAAAAAAAAGAAAGAAAGGAAGAATGCAATAATGTTAACAAAATGCATTTAGACAGTTTCTTCAACAGATATTTTGGTTGTCCTAAATGCCGAACCTTGAACATCACTCAAAGTTCAATATTACTGGCACTAATCTTTAAATCCAGAAATAAATGTAAACTTTCTTAATAAATACTGGATTCTTGTAATATCCTTGAACATCAAGCATAAGAATTTAAATTCAATGTATTTGACAACAGGTAGTCAATGCAAATCATGCAAAACTGTGGTAACATGCTTGGTTTTCTTTGCTCCTGTAAGAAGTTGAGCCTTCTGTCTTAGCCTCTTGTTCATCTCAAACAGCTCCCTTCCCCAATGGCTTCTCATTTCTATTCCAAACCAGATATCTTCTCGGAAGTCTCTCCTGAGAACTAGCACAGTTGAGTTAGAGCCATACATCCATGTTTTCACTCTAGCCACCAAACTACAAATATCTATGTGGTCCTTTTACTAAGGTACACTAATGGATTTTAGTGTGCACTAATGATTTGCATACCTCAGTAAAAGAAGCCCTAAGTTAGTAATGTCCTTGGTTGGGGCAAATGGAAACATGCTGCTTACCTCAGAACTGCTTGGGAAAAGAGCAGATTTTAATGTGTTCCCTCTAAAGTATTTTTTTTATTGAGATAATGAGTAGCACCATCAGAAATAGTTACAGAGGGGGATTAAAGATTCAGAGAAAACCAAAAAAACTCTGTGGAGTCATAGTTCCAAAGGTACACTGAAATCATCCACATTAAAATAATTTCATCCATATAAAAATAAATCATTCACATAAAAGCCTTAAAGGACCTAGTCCGCTAGGGATACAGGACCCAACACGGTCCGCGTTTGACAAAAAGTCTTCTTCAGGGGTCCCTGGGGGTCATAAAAAGGTGAGTACGTGGGAAATGCAAGCAGTATCTCACTTCCGGCTCACCACACAATTGTTTCCCACGTACTCACCTTTATAGGACCCCCAGGGACTCCTGAAGAAGACTTTTTGTCGAAACGCGGACCGTATTGGGTCCTATATCCCTAGCAGACTAGGTCTTTTAAGGCTTTTATGTGGATGATTTATTTTTATGTGGATGGAATTATTTTATGTGGATGATTTCAGTGTACTTTTGGAACTTTGACACTTTCAAATAAAGTCCCTTTAGGAACATCGTTACTCCACAGAGTTTTTTTTGGTTTTCTCTGGATTTTCTTCTTTGTGGATATTTTGGGGTCAATTCCTTTTATTTTTTGCTTGGGGATTAAAGATTCATCAGCCTCTGTTCCCATATTCCTAGAGACCAGTACCGGTGAATGAATATTTTGGGGGGGCTTTGTGTTTCACTTTTTTGCAACGTTCTTTCACACTAGTCATGTTTTTAACTGGTAAATTGGATAGACATCAACATCCCCCTGTTTTACTAAGGTGCGCTATGCGTTTTAGCGTGCGCTAAATATATGCAAACACTAACCGCTAACACGTCCATAGAACATGCACAAGTTAGCGTTTAGCGCGTGGTTAGCACACGCTAATATTTAGCGTGCACTAAAACGCTTAGCGCACCTTTGTAAAAGGAGCCCATAGTATTTTGATATGGGATATTAACCTTTGGTTAAGATTTATTTGGGGAGCAGATGCAGCAGTTGTTTATGTTATAGAAGCATGTCTTGCATTGCTCCTTAAATTAACTGTTTTGTTTTATGGATTAATGTTTAGTTCTATCACTTTTAACATTTTTGTAGATATTATAGGAATACAGGCTTACGCCATTCCTATTACCTGACTGTGTGCTGTTGATTGATACTGCATGATTTTGCACTAATTTACTAGGTCAGACAATTGTTCTTCATCTTTATTTCATAATATCCCTCAATTGGTTTACATTTAAGTATGTTATAGACAATCAAGTTCATTCCCCCCCACTCCCTGCCCAACACACTCTCTCATTCCGTAGCTTCCTTTCAAGGGAGCTTAGCCAGGTGTGTCCTTTATAAAACAGCATTAAGTGCTGATTATTTTTCTGTCGTACCAATTTTAGGGTGCCATTTACTGAATTTGGCCCTATGTGTGTTTCTTTCTACAAACTATAGTATATTCAAGCATAAGGTGTTTTTAAAATGTATGTTGGCATACATATCTCTGAAAACCCACCTATTTGACAAGTTTATTGGACCCTAAGAAACCAGTCTACCTACTACCCCAACTCCTCCTTCAATCTCTCCTCTCCTACCTGCACAGTCCCCCTCCTCCCTCCCCCCCTAAACCTATACTGTAATCTCCCCGCTCTCTTTTTTTGTATCGATACCTGCGGTATCCACATTGTATTTCTACTTTACTGTACAGTACTCCCCCGATATTCGCGGGGGTTCCGTTCCAGGAACCCCAGAATCTTGAAAAACTGCGAATACGGTTTTTCATGGGGGAGACTGGAGAGGGCAGCGGGAGAGGCAGGAGAGAGCAGACGGAGCGCCGGCGAGTGCAGGAAATCACTCGCGTTATGCTCCGACTGCCTCTTCCTGCACTAAGTCGGGCCTTATCCAATCAGGAGCTGCGTGTCAATGTGCTTTTTTTTTATTTTTGCTTGGCTTTTTATAGTTTCTTCTGGCATTTTTAAGATCTTCATCAATTATTTGCTGACCATATTCTTAGACATGACCTTGTGTATTTTAGGAAAACTTATAAACCTTTTTTAGCCATATTTTCCAAATTCTTAATGTTATTATAAAGTACGATATTGTTTTTAACTAAAGCTGCTTCCATCTGTACCAAAGGCCTCTGTTACTGCTACTTTTCTCAAGGCTTTACCAAGCTTCCGAGACTAACTCCTCAAAATAAACTTTCCAAGAAAGGCAATTGAGCATGGCAAGATGACTAGCAAGTAACTTACCCAGCCGTTCAACTGCAGTTCAGATGGTATCCAAATAAATAATTTCAAGATGCAGAGACTTAAATTCAGCTCTTCTATCCTGGTCTCCAGAGCTTAGGTTCCCCAAACTAGTTACTTTGGGAGTGGTGGAATCTCCGACTACTACTAGAGCACACAAAGCAGCATCTCTACTTTCCCATGCATGATTGCGCTGGAGGCTGGAGCACCTCATCCAGGGAACTCCAGGTCTTCCTACAGCAGGTTTGGATGGTAGCTACCACTCTTCTGGGCTCATAGAGATCTCAGCCATGGGAGAAGCCAAACCTTCTTTTTCTATTGGTGCATCCTAAAACTCAGCTTCATATCTAATGCCAACAGAGTAATTCATGAGGAAAATCCTTGGCTCTTTCCTTTCCTCCTCCCCATCAAGGAAACCAGAAGTAGCGAGAATGACCACTAAGATAATGTCCCATCAGAATGTCACAGTGACCCACCATCTTGGTTTACCCCTTTCCCCATAACTTTTCTAATTTGTAGTGATGTATTCTGAATTTGATGAGGCTCTATCTGTATTGCATATGCGATCAAGGTAAGATATTCTGTGGAGGGATTTGTAACAGTCTTTTCCCAGCAAGAAGTACATTCTAGGGACTGGTGTAATATTTTCAATTCTACCTTTTCATAGTTTATATGATATTTTGATGGGGCCAGGTCTAGTTTTGGGCAAGTCCTTCAATGGTCACCACATTCTTTTAGGGATAGTCTTGCATGTAACATAGTAACATAATTGCAGATAATGACTGATAAAGACTTATATGGTCCTTCAAGTTTGCCCAACAATAAAATCTCCTAGCATATGATAAAATACGCATACATTATTTTAAGCTGCCCTTGCTATTTTCAGATAAATTTAAATGGCAATGGAGATTTGTACAGCAAATTTTCAAAGTTAGCTAGGCAAACCTTTTGAATTTTGACCACTAGGAAGCCTAGCTCACATGTAAACATGTGCAACAGTCAAAGAGATGTACATATGCCATTTCATTAAAAAAAAAATACACAGAGCTTGAGGCAGTATTTTTTGTGCAGTGCTAAAAACCTTGAAGTATTTCTTTGATTGATCTATTAATATTTTTGCAGACATATGGTAGATCTAGGGGAAAATAACTTAACACTCATTCTAAACCACTTCCTGACAGGAGCTGAAAACTGACTTCAAAGACCAGCTCAGTTGTTCTATGCAAGCTGGAGCTAAGTGATGCCTGAGCAATAACACAAGCTCATCTGATATCACTCTGGAGAGAGTAAATGAAACCTGTGCATACCAATAGCTTTATGGCAGGCTAAATAACAAAGTGGAGCTGTGGAAAGCAAATTGAGAGGTTGTTTTTTTTTTCTTTTAAATCACCAATTTATTAAGCTGTTAGTAGTATAGAAACAAGGGTGAGGGGAGGAACTCTGCCAGAAAAATAGGAAAGGCATTGTTGCCTGACTCCTTGTAAATGGATACCAGCTATCATCTTTGGAACCATGTGAACTGATCAAGTAATTGAACCAATTGCTAACCAACTCAAGGAGTGGTTCTACTTTAGAATTGAGTATGCTCTACTTTAGAATCCACTATAAGCCTCCAAAAATATGGCAACCTTAATATTTATGTTTTACCAGTCCCCAATGTTCATATGTCAAATAAATATAACTGGACCAGTATATAGAAGAATCATTTACGTTCATGAGTATGCCTCAGCCCCACCACTCCACCGCTGTGCTGTCTCTTGACTGCGGAGAGAATTATGTGGCACTTCATCATTGGCCGCTCATAACGTTTATATTAATTATTTTTTGATCAATTTAAAGTAGTTCACTTCAATTTTTATTTTTATTTTATTTAAATTATAACGTGTGTACTTAGCTTATATCAGCTTATTTCAGCAAACGCCTGGGAGTCTAACCCGACATGTTTCGCACCGACTGGCGCTATATCAAGGGTCTCCCTATGTGCAGTAAAAAGGGAACAGTTAGTACCATTTTAGATCTAGCTGCCCCTTCTGTTAAAACCTCCACTCCTATCAGTTTAAACATGTAAACACTTACCGAGGTCGCGCGTGTCATCCGACTCAAGTTAATATCCAGAGTAAGATGGCGGCGGCGTCCGGCCTCGGAATACATATACTCTCATTCATAACTAAGTCCCTCTGCAGTCAAGAGACAGCACAGCGGTGGAGTGGTGGGGCTGAGGCATACTCATGAACGTAAATGATTCTTCTATATACTGGGCTACTTTAGAATCCAGGCAGATACAACAAACTTTAAGGCCCTGATTTTATGAAAGATGCCTAAAGTTAGGCATCCAGATCAGCACACCTAGCTGATCTTGGCGCCTAACTTAATTTCCTTAATTGGCTTAATCAGCACTGGTAATTGAAAGCGCCATTAAAAAACCAATTAAAAACATTAAAAAATTAATTAGCCAGTAGGCGCCTTACTCAATAGGCACCTACCGCTTCGAAGTGGCATCTACACCGAAGCACCTACTGGCAAGGAGGCGGATTTGGGGTGGATTTTGGCCATGGGTTTACTTAGGCGCACTCATTTAGGCCAAGAAAACCTTGGCCTAAATGGCAATGTGCCTAAGGTTTTGATGCCTGCTGGCATGTAAGAATGTCTAGGTGCCACTAGGCAGGATTCTATAAATGGCGTCTAGTGAATGATTGACAACCAAGCTCAACAGCACCTAGGAGCTAGGCTGTTTTTATAGAATCAGGGCCTCAGTGCCTACCGGAACACATACTGTATGTGAATAATCAATGTTTGTATCTCACACTATTTCAATGATTACTGATATACGTTCTAATAAAATATTTTGGAGTTGTTTTCAAATATTTTGGATTTATCCTTTTGAAATGTTACAATGATTGGAGATGATGGAGGAAAATTCAGTAAAGGATCGCTTAAAGTTAGGTGTCTATATGATGCACACTAAGCATGAATTCTATGAAAGATCTGTGCAGAACTGACTTTATAGATTACATTACATTACATTACATAGTCTTGCATGTAACATAGTAACATAATTGCAGATAATTACTGATAAAGACTACATTACATTACATTACGGATATCTATTCCGCCTATACCTTGCAGTTCAAGGCGGATTACAAAAGATTTGACTGGACATTTTCCAGTGAAGATACAATTTTTTTATTTTTTTTTAACAGAGGAGAGATAGCTGGATAGAATCCTAGGGGAACTTACGGGTTGGATAGTAAACTGACAGTGCCGAACTGTGTGATATAAACAAATAGAATACAGTTAGAGTAGGTAAGATTACAATCTATTTTAGGGGTCTGTTTACTTGGAAGGTGTTTTGGGGGGTTATTTGGGGGAGAATTATCTGGAGGTAGTTGAATTATCTGGAGGTAGGTGAAGAGGGGCTAAGATATTTGGATGAATTTTTTGAAAAGCAGGGTTTTGATTTCTTTTCGGAATGTTTTGAGGTCGTCCGTTGTTGTCAGCAGATTGGAGATGGAATGGTTGAGTTTTGCTGCTTGTGTTGCCAGAAGGTTGTCAAACATTTTCTTGCGTTGTGTGCTTTTGAGTGGGGGGAAGGCAAAAGGGTTCGGGGTTCTTCTGTGTCTTGAGGTGGAGATCTGGTTTAAGCGGTTGTTTAGGTAGGAGGGGGAAGAGCTGTGTAATGCTTTGAATAATAGGTAGTGGAATTTGAATTGAATTCGTGCTTGTATGGGTAGCCAGTGAGAGTCTAAGAAGGCAGTTGTTATGTGATCATATTTTCTGAGTGAGTAGATCAGTCTGAGGGCGGTGTTTTGTATGGTCTGGAGTTGTTTTATCATAGTGGCTGGACAAGGAAGATAGAGGGAGTTGCAATAGTCCAGCAGACCTAAGACTAGGGATTGGACAATTAGTCTGAAATTGTGCTGGGTTGAAGAATTTTCTGATTTTACGTAGATTTCTCATGGTTAGAAAAGCTTTCTGGGTCGTCTTGTTGATTTGGGACTGCATTGTGCAACATCTGTCTATTGTAACTCCTAGGAGTTTTAGTTCAGGTTGTAATGGGTATTTGGTATTTTTGATTTTCAGTTCTGTGATGGTAGGAGTTTTGACCTTTTCGAGCAAAAGGAATTTTGTTTTTTCTGAGTTTAGTTTTAGTTTGTGATCCATCATCCATTTTTCCACTGTATCTAAGGTTGTTTCCAGCTTTGCTGTGGTGGTGGTCTCTGATGGGTCGAAGGGGAGGAGTATGGTGATGTCATCTGCGTAGCTGAAGGATGTGACATTTATGGTCTGGAGTTGTTTTATCATAGTGGCTGGACAAGGAAGATAGAGGGAGTTGCAATAGTCCAGCAGACCTAAGACTAGGGATTGGACAATTAGTCTGAAATTGTGCTGGGTTGAAGAATTTTCTGATTTTACGTAGATTTCTCATGGTTAGAAAAGCTTTCTGGGTCGTCTTGTTGATTTGGGACTGCATTGTGCAACATCTGTCTATTGTAACTCCTAGGAGTTTTAGTTCAGGTTGTAATGGGTATTTGGTATTTTTGATTTTCAGTTCTGTGATGGTAGGAGTTTTGACCTTTTCGAGCAAAAGGAATTTTGTTTTTTCTGAGTTTAGTTTTAGTTTGTGATCCATCATCCATTTTTCCACTGTATCTAAGGTTGTTTCCAGCTTTGCTGTGGTGGTGGTCTCTGATGGGTCGAAGGGGAGGAGTATGGTGATGTCATCTGCGTAGCTGAAGGATGTGACATTTAGGTTATCTAAAGTGGCTCCTAGGGAGGAAATAAAGAGGTTGAAGAGCGTAGGTGAGAGAGGTGATCCTTGTGGAACTCCGCAGGGATTTGCCCAAGGTTCTGATTTGATATCATTGTACTTTACCCTATAGGTTCTTGATTTGAGGAACCCTTGAAACCAATTGTAGACCTTGCCTGAGATCCCTATGGCGTCGAGTATCTGTAGTAATAAGCTTTGGTCAACTAGGTCAAATGCTGCGGAGAGGTCAAGTTGTATTAACATCATCTTTTTTCCTTTACTGATGTGTTGCCGGGCTGTATCTAGTAGTGAGACAAGTAATGTTTCTGTACTGTGGTTAGTTCGAAATCCTGATTGTGAGGGGTGGAGTAGGTTATGTTTTTCCAGGTAGTTGGTGAGGTATTGTGCAACTAGGCCTTCTATTATTTTAACGTATATTGGTATTGAAGCGATAGGTCTGTAGTTGGAGGGGCTATCTATTGGGCCTTTGAGATCTTTCATGATTGGGGTGATTAAGATCTCTCCTAGGTCCTGTGGGAATTGGCCTTCTGTCAATGTGGTTTGAATCCATAGCATGAAGTTGGTTTTGAATGTGGTGGAGGCGTTTGATAACAGGTAGGTGGGGCAATTATTTAGGTCGCTGGAAGCATGGCTGTATTTATTGTAGAGTCGGTTCATATCTGACCAGAGTAGGATTGGAAAGTTGGACCAGCTTCTGTCTGCTACGATGGCTTCACCTGTTGATGGGTTTGTTGTTATCTTTTCGAGATGGGTGTGTGTGTTGATGAATGCGGTTCTGATATTGGTGATCTTGTTTTTGAAATGGTCTGCTAGTTGGATGGCTGTCGGTGGGTGGATTCCTTGAGTGGCAAGGTAAGGTTTGGTATCAGTGAGGTTCTTTACTAGGTTGAATAGCTTTTTTGTGTCTGGGGTTTTTGTGCCTATCATTTTGGAGTAGTAGGCTTTCCGTTTTTCCTTGAGTTTGGTTTTGTATTGGTTAATTTGATTTCTCCATGCTGTTTTAGTATGTTCTAAGCTCTTATTTTTTTCCAGTCTCTTTCTAGTTGTCTGCAGAGCTTTTTTGATTGGAGAAGTTCGGAGTCGAACCATTTATCAGAAGGTCTGCATATTTAAAATTTTGATTTTTCTGGGGCTAGCTCATTCAGGATGGTTACTAGGTTAGTGGTCAATTTTATGCCTAACTTTGGGTGCAAGCACTTATAGCATCCAAAGACTGCAATTAATGCTTGTGCCCAACTATTGTCAATTAGGCATGGAAGTGCAAGCACTGTATTCTATAACTGTGTACCTAAATCCTGGGAATTCTGCTGACTTGTCTATGCCCCTCTCTTGGCCATACCCCCTTTGGAGTTGTACACAAGATACATCAGGCATAAAGGTTATAGAAATGGAGCATAGGTTGGCAGACAGGGTGGCTCCTCAATGCTTGAGCACCTCCCCCACACCCTATGTACCCCTTGAGATGTTCACCAGCAGAAACAGCATCTTCCACCTGCAGCTCACGTCAGCATTGTCTTCCTTCTGACGTTACGTCCTGGTCCCATGACCAGGAAAGGATGTCAGAAGAGACCCAGGGCTGGCACGAACAGCAGGTGAAAGATACTGCTCACACAAGTAAATATTTCAAGAGGTGCGTGAGAAGGGATAGAGAGGAGGAGATGCACCACTGCAGGTGCAGGCACCCTCATGAAGATGGCATCTGGAGTGCTCTGCCTCCCCTTTCTATGCCACTGCTGCCAATTAGCACTTGGAGCTGGTGTTCAGGCTGGGTTTTCTCTCAGGGGTAGGACACTGACTAGAGGGGAGGGGTCTTGAGATGGAAATAGTGATGGCAATGATGGTGGTGGTAGTGGGGGCAATGTTTTCAGTTTTGGTTTGGGCTGAAACCGAGCGTTTTTTCCTTTCTTGGAATTGTGGATTTCTTATGGTTCATTTTAAGTGGGGTATAAGCAATATTTAGTATTAAAAGTTTCCCATTTTCATAGCACTTTAGCCTTTAAAAAATATATATACACTTGTTGGTGAACATATATGATATTTTTTGGTCGTTCCTATAGTATACCTTTGGGTACACATGTATTGCTGTGGGATAAACCCTGGTGGAGACTCTAAGATTTGTCAAAAAGTTTCCCCAAGAACAGATTTTTCACCTAATTGATCATAACAAGTGTTGATTGTTAAAATAAGAATGACATGTACGCTTTATTGCTAATTGTACTCTGTGAGTTGTGAATCTAAGAGCAGGTTTTTCTAACTAACTACTTATTTAACCTCCTCTGATTTTTTATTTTTTTATTTTTAGGCTTTTTTGATTATTGGAGCTGTAAAACAAATCAGGAAATGTTGGTGATATTTCATATTTCATTTTCAATGAAAGCACATCCCTGATAAAACAAATTTTAAACATATGGGGTCAAATTCTATAAATGATGCTGAAAAATCATCTCTGGAAAAGTAGTGCTAAGTGCTATTTCTATAAATGGCACACAAAGGTTGGTATCAATCACTGCTCAGAAAAACCTCCTGTAACTATTCAAAAGTCCATTAATATTAGAGCAGGAAAGCAGCACTTATCTTTTCCCGATGGGGAACTATTTCACAAGTTGCTTTATCAGAGGATCTGAAGGAACAATAACATTTCTGTGCCTGCCAAATCATAAAATACATTGAGCCATAGCACAAACCACAAACCTCTCAATCCACTCATATAAATTACTTCATTCTTCACCCACACTCACAAAACATAAATCGGCAATCTTCCAGCCTAATCATGACCCAAAACCAAACTAAAATGGCACCAGTTCTTAATAAAAACGCTGACATCACATAGCAAATCATATCCTGCCATATCGTAGGTATCATTCAATCATAACCATGCTTTCCATTCAATTGCTTGATTTAATCCCTGAAGTTCAACAGAATTTAAATGATGTATCCAGTATTGTTCTCTTCTACTTGGAAGATTTCCATTATTACCACCACTGTGACCAAGAACAACTTGGTCTATTGCAATTGCTGTAAACATTTTAAACCCATGGCCTGCTGCATCACAGTGTGACATGAATGGAGCTCCTGGTTTCTTATTAAGGACAGCAGACCTATGCTCACTCCAAACCCATCCATTTTTGTGGGTCAGGATTGACTGGAGACTTTTCCTTTCTCTTCATTAACCACCTGGGATATCACTAGTAGATGTCTGTAGAATTGGAAGAGAACCTAAATAAAGGAAACATGCTTTCTGAATACCCCAAAGTCTAGGTCACTCATCTGCTGACCACCCCAGACCATAGCAGTCTTGATCTGGGCCTCCGGACCAAGGAACATCTGATCCAACTGCCCCAAGCCAGAGTTGTCCTGGCATGAGCATCCATAACTTCCAAGCTTCTAATCCCTCCATAGATCAATAATGCTTACTTTGTATCAGTAAAGCATCCTCCATCATCCATTTCAGTGCCGCCATCTTGGAAAAGGCAGTAGTTTGGCTAATGTTAATGATGTCAACTTAAATTCAACCTTATTTCTTTGTTGGCTATGTCTGAGATTCCAGATAAAAGAGAACTTCCTTATTGCCTCTGTCAGTCTCTGTTAAAGTAATCCCTTGCCATTTCCTAATTATGCTAACTGTCTACTCTAGATAATTTCTCTATTGACTTTAATTCTCTTTTTTTTGTTGTTCAAAGTAAACAGTCTGTGAAATTATTCTGACAGTTTTTATGATTCAGCTACAATTGCTTCTTTATCATTCCTCAGCTACTCAGAGTTCCCTGTGCCAAAGTCAATAAAAAGTAGATCGATGGAAGACTGTTTCTGGAGGTGTAGACGTTTCCTTAATGCATAACCTGAGTTGCAAGTACTAATCATATATGATAAAATATTTAACACATCTAAACAGCAGTTGTGGTAACAGAGATAATTATGCATTAATATAAGAGATTATAACACTGATAAGGAAGGGGAAAAAGAAAAGAAAAAAGTAAATCAGAGAACTGAAGATGCTAAGCCTCCTTTTTTATTGCAAAATTACTAATAGGATCCTAATGAGAATAAGAGAACTTACACAACTTATAATAATTTTAAAGTACAGTACCATGATTGCTATCTAGATAGATGTATACAAATATATTATTAGCATGCTAGAATGGATTAGCATTAAGGGCCCCTTTTATTTCACTGTGTTAGATGCTAATGCACAGTTATTGCAGCTTAAAAATAGTGTGCCATGAGTTATGCTCAGAAATCCTACAGTAACTGCCAAATTTGCATATGCTAATTGCATGCTAAAAATATGTTATTATAAACCACATTGTCTAGTGTGCAAAAAAGCAACATAACAAATGAATAAATTATAAATGATAACTGCCAAATATTAATTTGAGGGGGCATGTCTGGGAAGAGAAGAGCGGACATTCTAGTTAGCGCATCTTGCAGAATGGAGGTTGGTTGGCACCTCTTGAACTCTTAGGCCCAGATCCTATAAATGGATTAGATTAGAAATGTCAATATTTGATTCACCTAGAATAATCTGTTTAATAAAGGTTGTTTAAATTTGTGTGTGATTTTGAGATATCATCTCAATAATGGCCTATGGATTTCTCTTTTAGGAAATTATCCAAATCATTTTTAAACCCTGATAAGCTAATTGACTTAACCACATTTTCTGGAAATGAATTTCAGAGTTTAATTATACATTGTGTGAAGAAAAATTTTCTCTGATTTGTTTTAAATCTACTACTTAGTAGCTTCTTCGCATGCCCCCTAGTCCTAGTATTTTGGGAAAGAGTAAACAAGTGATTCACATTTACCCTTTCTAGTCCACTCAGCATTTTATAGACATCTATCATATCACCCCTGAGCAGTCTCTTTTCCAAGCAGAAGAGCCCTAGCTGCTTTAGCCTTTCCTCATAGGGAAGTCATCCCTCCCTTTTATCATTTTTGTTGCCCTTCTCTGTACCTTTTCTAATTCTACTATATTTTTTTTTGAGATACTGTGACCAGAATTGCACACAGTATACAAGGTACGGCTGTACCATAGAGCACTAGAAGGGCATTATAAATTTGTTTTCTTTGTTTTCCATTCCTTTCGTGTTAATTCTTGTTTACTTTCTTAGCTGCCATAGCACATTGAGCTGAGGGTTTCAATGTATCTTCAAAAAAGACACCTATATCCTTTTTCCTGGGCAGTGACTCCTAACGTGGAACCCTGCATCACTTTGCACATAATCACATTAAACATCATTAGCCATTTTGATGCCCAGTCACCCAGTTTCAATAGGTCCTTTTGCAATTTTTCACAATCTTCTTGTGATTTAACAACTTTCTGTCATTAGCAAATTTAATTATCTCACTAGTTATTCTCATCTCTAGATCATTTATAAATATGTTAAAAAGCAGCTGGCCCAGCACAGACCCCTGGAAAACCCCACTATTTACCCTTCTCCATTGAGAATATTCACCATTTAAACCTAACCTCTGTTTTCTTTCAACCAATTCTTAATCCATATTAGGATATTACCCCCATCCTATGATTCTCTGATTTCCTCTAAAGTCTTTCATGAGGAACTTTGTCAAATGCCTTTTGAAAATACATATATACAATATCAACTGGTTCACTTTTATCCACATGTTCATTCACTCCTTCAAAAAAATGCAGTAGATTGGTGAGGCAAGATTTCACTTGACTAAATCCATGTTGGCTTTCTCTCATTAATCCATGCTTATGTATATGTTCTATCTTTTTGTTCTTTATAGTAGTCTCTACCATTTTGCCTGGCACTGACATCAGACTCACCAGTCTATAATTTCCTGGATCATCTCTGGAACTCTTTTTGAATGTTAAATCTCCTGGTTAGTTTTGAGTTTTACCTGGGAACTCATATTATTGGCCACAACTGACTAACACCAATTCTATTAAGAATTGTTATACTTAACCCCACTACCAGGGGGTTTACATTTGGCAAGAAATTACCAGATTCAGAATGGATTTAAGAATACCGTAATGCACTGTAAACTATGGAGCATAATGTTTATTTGGCAATGCAAAGTGGATAATCCATGTTCAGGGAAACTCAAATTTCAGTCGTCTTTACTAGAGAGTTGCGCGGGGACAGAAATCCCTCCCGTCCCCACCAGGATCCTCTCCATCCCCACTCGTCCCCGCCAGGATCCTCTGTGTCCCCACCCGTCCCCGCAAGGAATTACCTCGATCTCCGCCCCTCCCCATAAAAAGCAGCAATTTCTTCTGACAGGATCATCAATTCCACTGTTTCATTTGTGTTTGCGCTGCTGTTTTCCTTGTGGAATCTCTTTGGTGGAACACTTTTTTTGTTTTCTGTTCAGGTAATTAACTTATAAACCCCCTCTTTTACTAAGGCTGACGTGTCCATTATATTATATGGACGAACCCTGCTTCCAAAGCCTTCCATCCCCGTGGGAGTCCCGTGGGCCAGGGGGGGGTCCCCGTGGGAGTCCCGTGGGCTAGGGGGGATTCCCGCAGGACTCCCGTGGGACCCGTAGGATTCCCATGATCCCCGTTCCCATGCAGACCTCTAGTCTCTACCTGTGGCTTCATAAACATATCTCATCTTATGCTCTGCAACACAACTTGTAGTGGATTATGATACCACATAAATGGGAAAGCAACATAACTTCAAAGTGACAGATTTGCTATTATTAAAGCTAATGCACCTGTCAAAGAACATTTTAAGCTATGTATTTAGAACCTATCTCATTTTAGAAGTTTTGTATGAAATGGCAGTGCTCTTAATGGGACAGGAAGGGATAGTCGTAGGAAATAATGTATGTTTGAGATGCAGGACAAGCATAAGATAGAGAGATTAATGAGAAGAGGTACACTTCCATCATTTTGGCCTACTTTATTGTTGCAGGAAAGAGGTGAATGGTTCCTTTGATAACACTCATTCTAATTCGATTATATCTACATTTCCTCTAAGTACAGTGGATGAGCAAATGGAAAGTATTTCCAACAACTAGAGCAATTATGACTGAATTCCTTAAGATATCAATTGTAATGAAATGGCTTGCACGATGTGGTCATTAAAACACTGATGCTTTGCAACCATAGCAATAGAATAGTTTCAAATGAGACAGATTTTGCTTAATTTACTACAGTTTTAGTGTTTCATTTAAGGATTTCTTAAGTCTTGGACAGTCTATTTTAAATGCTGAGTTTAAGCCAGTTTATAAATGATCCCTTTTTAAACTGCAAATACCTTCAAAGCTGAGAGCTATTACTCCGATGAAATTAGAGAATTATTTCAAATAATCTTAAAGCTTTTTGCAAGCTATAATCCTATGGAACCTGCAGAGTTTAAATGTCAACAATGCTTCTTACTATGTTTCTTGATCTATCAGAACAGAATTCTGGATACTATGGGCCCAATAAAGAGCCAACAGCGATCAGTGTTTTGCTGACCGCCATCAGTGTTATTCCCAGAAATTCAATGCTAATAATATCTGGGCTCCTGCATTGAATTTCCAGCAAAATCGAGCCAGCAAAAAAAATAGCTAGTTAAATGAAATATTTAGCGCTTAACCAGCTAGGGCAAACTGCATAAAGATAGGACTGACTTTTAGGTAATCCTATTTATGCAGTTAGAATATCAGCATTTAACTGTCCATGTGCTGACTCAGTCCCCATAATTCCTCCCAAATAACCAGTTTTGCATTGGGTACTAACCAGACATTTTCAACGCTACTGTCTGGTTAAGTGCCTCTTAATAAGACCAGTGCGCCTTGAACAAGCAACCTAACAAGCCTGGAGCCATTTTTGGCTGGTTAAATCACTTTTAGTATCAACCCCCACAAGGTTAATTTTATATACTACATATATATTAAAAAAAAGGATAGAAGCCAACTTTTCAAAATGATTGGGGATGCTAACCCCAATGGAAATGACCCTGCATGGACCCTATTAAATAATGGGGGGGGTGCTCAAGCATTGGCTCCTATTCAGTAGGGCACCTACAGTAAGTTGTCAGTAGGCACAAACTTAAATGCCATTTTAAAAAGACATACCGTATTTTCACGCATATAACGCGTGCGTTATACGCGTTTTTACCTACCGCGCATACCCCTCGTGCGTTATACGCGTGAGCGCGGTATACAAAATTTTTTTTACATAGTTCCCACCCCGCCCGACGCCCGATTCACCCCCCCCAGCAGGACCGCTCGCACCCCCACCCCGAACGACCGCTCGCACGCGCTCCCACCCACACCCGCATCCACGATCGGAGCAAGAGGGAGCCCAAGCCCTCTTGCCCGGCCGACTCCCCAACTCCCCGACAATATCGGGCCAGGAGGGAGCCCAAACCCTCCTGGCCACGGCGACCCCCTACCCCCACCCCGCACTACATTACGGGCAGGAGGGATCCCAGGCCCTCCTGCCCTCGATGCAAACCCCCCTCCCTCCAACGACCGCCCCCCCCCAAGAACCTCCGACCGCCCCCCCAGCCGACCCGCGACCCCCCTGGCCGACCCCCACGACACCCCCACCCCCCTTCCCCGTACCTTTGGTAGTTGGCCGGACAGACGGGAGCCAAACCCGCCTGTCCGGCAGGCAGCCAACGACGGAATGAGGCCGGATTGGCCCATCCGTCCCAAAGCTCCGCCTACTGGTGGGGCCTAAGGCGCGTGGGCCAATCAGAATAGGCCCTGGAGCCTTAGGTCCCACCTGGGGGCGCGGCCTGAGGCACATGGGCCCAACCCGACCATGTGCCTCAGGCCGCGCCCCCAGGTGGGACCTAAGGCTCCAGGGCCTATTCTGATTGGCCCACGCGCCTTAGGCCCCACCAGTAGGCGGAGCTTTGGGACGGATGGGCCAATCCGGCCTCATTCCGTCGTTGGCTGCCTGCCGGACAGGCGGGTTTGGCTCCCGTCTGTCAAGCCAACTACCAAAGGTACGGGGAAGGGGGGTGGGGGTGTCGTTGGGGGTCGGCCAGGGGGGTCGCGGGTCGGCTGGGGGGGCGGTCGGAGGTTCTTGGGGGGGGGCGGTCGTTGGAGGGAGGGGGGTTTGCATCGAGGGCAGGAGGGTCTGGGATCCCTCCTGCCCGTAATGTAGTGCGGGGTGGGGGTAGGGGGTCGCCGTGGCCAGGAGGGTTTGGGCTCCCTTCTGGCCCGATATTGTCGGGGAGTCGGCGGTCCTTCGGGGTGGGGGTGCGAGTGGTCCTGCCGGGGGGGGGGAAAGTATCGGACGTCGGGGCAGTGCACGGAAAGTCAGGGAGGGTGAACGGAGAGTCGGGACAGCGCACGGAGAGTCGGGGAGGGCGAAAGGAGAGTCGGAGTGGCCAGAGGAGAGTCGGGGTGGGCGAAAGGACAGTCGGGCTGCATGCGTGGTATACCCGTGAGCGCGGTATACAAAAGTTTTTGTACATAAAAGCGTGGTTTCTGCGCGCTATACCCGTGTGCGCGTATTACACGGGTGCGCGTTATCTGCGTGAAAATACGGTATAGGTGCCTATGTGAGGTGGGGAAGGATCTGGAGGCTGCCTTTATAAAACGACTCCCTAAACTAATAGCAAAAAGCCAAAACAATTATGATTTAAAATGCATTTGTGCATGTAGTGCCAATTCTCTGACCTCTTGGGATTGCCTGTTTCATAGAAGCAGAAAGACTTATTAGGATGAAACAGCAGCTCTGAAGGTGCCATTAAGTGCAATCACACTAGTTGTGACAGCTAGTGTGTGGTACAATAATGTCCTGTGTGCTAGCTATCTGTGCTACCCATACTTCATTTTCATCCATGATCCATCCTGATCCTGCCCATATCCATATTAAGCAGGGCTGCCCAAGTCCGGTCCTCGAGATCTACTGGCAGGCTAGGTTTTCAAGATATCCACAATGAATATGCATGAGAGAGATTTGCCTGCACTGCCTTCTTGGTATGCAAATCTCTCTCATGAATGTTCATTGTGGATATCTTGAAAACCTGGCCTGCCAGTAGATCTTGAGGACCGGACTTGGGCAGCCCTGATATTAAGCATCTCATAGGAGATTTTTACAGTGCTGGCTGATTTCAGTGTATGGGCCCATGCTAACAGTTTTCACATACCACAGCAGCAGTATGTGGTTAAACTGGCACTGCTTTGCTGAGCTTGTTTTGAGCCAGGTTGTGCCATGATCTTACAAAAGGATCTAGGCCAGGGCTGCCCAAGTCCGGTCCTCGAGATCTACTGGTAGGCCAGGTTTTCACGATATCCACAATGAATATACATGAGAGAGAGATTTGCATACCAAGAAGGCAGTGCAGGCAAATCTCTCTTATGCATATTCATTGTGGATATCCTGAAAACCTGGCCTGCTAGTAGATCTCGAGGTCCGGACTTGGACAGCCCTGATCTAGGCACTTTAGCTTAGAATGTGAGCCCATCTGGGCCAGAGAGGGAAGTGTTTTCTTAAGTGCCTTAAGTTGATGCAACTTATATAAATTATATAACCTCCCCCCCTTTAAAAAGCCACAATAATGTTTTTAGCACAAGCCGCCGCAGTAACAGCTCCAACGCTCATAGAATTTCTATGAGCATTCGAGCTATTACCACAGAAATCGGCGCTAAAAATGCTAATGCGGCTTTGTAAAGGAGGGGGTAAATTTGTAATCTGCTGAACTGTGGATGTAGCAGAATATAATTTTTTTAAAAAAATTAATTAAATGAATTAAATTAAATTTAAACTTTGAAAATGGCATGCCACACTTTAAAATTATTAAGAACCAAGAAAAATATTAAGAGCCATGAAAATAAAAAGAACCCAACAAAGAAAAGAGTGTTTTTACAGTCACTGTGTATCTTCACTCTATAAAAATGACAAAAATCTTAAAATTAATAAAATTCAAAAAAACAATTGCATAATCTGATAAAACATATTCAGTTTTGTGAAACTGCTGCATTTTCTAATTTTTAGAACTTAAAATCACATTAAAATGCTAAAAGCACTATAAAATGTGTTTAAGTGATGTCATCACACTGTTGCTGTACAGAGAAGGCATGTGTATTTATGGTTGCTGATTGAATCATTTATTTCTCCCCAATTGTTTTACTGTTCAATGATTCTCTATGGGGGATGACATTCCACATTTTAAACAATACAATCTTTTACTTATTTATAGCTTTGTGCCATTAGGTAATACTATTGGACTGCATTTCTTGGGTATGTGAGATTTTTATTAACTGTTTTTATGTGCATGGTTTTAGTGGCTGATATTATGGATTGCATCACTGTCATATATGTCTCTTGATTATTTATTTATGGTTTTATGTGGTGAATAAATTTTTGGCGTTTTATACAGTGAACAGACTTTTTATGTCATCAGTCTTCTGGTTTGCTGTCTATTCTGGATCTTGTAGATTGGTTGCTCATTTGTTTCCTAGGACCTATTTTAATCCTAGACCACTTTTCTACTCATATATAGAATACTAGTGCAGATGGCCAAAAATGTGCATACATTAAAGTACAATCTCTTATACCAGTCCCATAACTGGTATAAATACCCATTCCCACATGTTAGCACTTCCATATTGAAATGATAGAATTCTCTAATTTCCACACTTACCTAGTCTACACTCCATCCAAGTGCTTACTACCAGCAAACTATGCACATCAAATCATGCTGTGTATATTTCCACTAGTTGGTATTCTATAAGGGGTCATTGAAAGTTTTGTACATAAATGACTGCAATACTGTCATTTATACACAATCCTGCTGCTTAAAACTAGGTTGATTGTAAGGGATTAACTTCTAAAAGGTAAATATATACTCAAGCAAAGCACATGATAAAATGTATTGCATACTAAACCTCACACCCAAAGTCTAAGAAAATAAGAAGGGAAACCCTACTCACAATAGCTGTAGTTCAGATCAAATGGGTATGTCCGATGCACAGTCTTGATATCATTGTTACATAGTAACATAGTAGATGACGGCAGATAAAGACCCGAATGGTCCATCTAGTCTGCCCAACCTTATTACATCATCAATATGCACCTAGATGGCAGAATGTCACTAAAAAAAAATAGTTCAGAGATTAAAGGCACTTCTATCTTCCACAAATTATGTTTTTATTTATGAAAATGGTCCCCCAAAATAGACGTACTAAGGACCAAAACGTCTACATACAGTAGGTCATTTATTATTATTTTTTTAAATTCTTTATTCATTTTCAAATTTACAATAAGTGTAACAATATATCCAAACAAATTAACAATAAATATAACACTTAATAATCATCAATGGTACAAATAATATGCTCTTATCTCCCACCCTTCCCACCCTTTCTTATCATATAATCAATACCTTATACAATATGTAACAATAAATTTACCCTCCCCTCCCCCCTCACAATCAAACTTGTAAATTTAAGGGAAAAAAAAATAAAATGTCATCTAATCGGTACAATACTTTGTAAATGGCTCCCACACATCCTGAAATTTCCTGAAAAAACCGTGCTGTATTGCAATAAATCTTTCCATTTTATAAACATGACATAAGGAATTCCACCAGAAATTATAATTTAATCTACTCCAATTTTTCCAATTATATGTAATTTGTTGAATGGCAACCCCAGTCATTATAAGTAATAATTTGTTATTATTTGTCAAAATCTGACTTTTTGCTCTCATTGCCATACCAAATAGCACAGTATCATATGATAATGCCACTGGGTTGTCTAATAAACAGTTAATTTGGTCCCAAATTGATTTCCAGAAATTCATAATAAATGGACAATAGAATAATAAATGATCTAAAGTCCCTGCTTCGAGATGACAGTGCCAACATTTATTAGACTAGAGCTATCCAATTTTTGTAATGGAAGCATTGGATGATAGCAGGAGTACGTTTATTAGATGATGTTATCTAATGGTAAAATGCTTGAATTTTCACAGTTGCAACATAAATATGATCTTAATAAATCAGAATGTTTTAGATGGTTGCAACTGAAGCAGGCCATTCAGGCGCGGTTCCCTGAATGGAAAAACTTAGTAATCATTTTAGTATGGAGTTCTTATGCTTTCAGGCGGACTTCTTGAGTCACCAGGCCGCCCAGTGGTATAAATTGCTGACTGGATTTATTAAAAAGAAACTAAATACTGGTCTGAGAGACATTTGGAGTATTGAGATTAAGCACCAAATTACTGCGTCTCAATGGCCACAAATTTGGACTTGGAGGATGAGATGTACAGTGTCGGCATCTATGAGACAAAATTGTTTTTTTCTGTTACATAGAGCATAATGGACCTCTGTTCGATTACAGTAGGTCATTTTAAAAAATTAAAGATAGATGTCTGTCTGTTTTGAAAATGGGCATTTTCTCTACTGGATTTCTGGACATTTGTTTTCCAAAAAGTCCAAATTAGACTTAGATGTCGTATCGAAAATGCCCCTCCACAAAGATGATGATAATGCCAACTGGTAATAATACTTTAAGTATGCTACCATTCTTCTTAAAAATAAATGAGCACAACACACTAGAAAAATATCTACTATCATTTTTATGGAATAATAAAACTCAGTGACTTTCTATGAAAAAAATTGAAAGCACATTGCTTTTACTACAGAATAATCTACTTGGTGATTCAGTGTCTCTGATGGAACATATCTTCCTACATGGACACATTATGAATTTGAAAGATGGAATAAATACCCTCTAAACCAACTTTTATAGGCAAGAATAAGAAACACTAGTTGGTACAGATCTAACATGCACTATGAAGGAGGCTGAATAATGCCTTCCACTTAAATGCTCACAATCCATGTACAGATTTAGAATAATATACATTTAAAAATTCAAAGAAGAATCATCAGCTGGAAAGAATGGCAGAAGACTGAGATATGGACAGTCAGCCAGTTAAAGATAAACGATGACTGGATTTTGTTTGATAATCTACAAAAAAATGACTATATTTCCCCCTCTATATTTGCGAATTCCATATCTACGGATTTGCTTATTCACGCTTTTAAATCAAAAAATGCATTTTCATTTTTCAGACTATTATAAGCCCTGTAAGCCCCCCACCCCCTTAAGCCTTACATGGTGGTCTAGTGGGTTTTCGGGGCAGGAGCGATCTTCCCACGTTCCTGCCCCGTGCAGATCGTTCACAGGAAATGGCTCAAAAGACTACAGGAGCTCAAGGCAGCCATTTCCTGTGAGCGATCTGCACGGGGCAGGAGCATGGGAAGATCGCTCCAGCCCGAAAACCCACTAGACCACAAGGTAAGGCTTAAGGGGGCTTTCAGGGCTTAAAATAGCCAGGGGAAGTGGGGGGTTAGGGGCAGAACCGGCCCAAATATTATTTGCATTTTTTAAATATTTACGGGCCAGCTCTGCCCCTAACCCCCACGAATACGGAGGGGGGAAGTGTACCTACAACCCAGTTTTACAGATGGATACAACTAATCCACTGCCTTTCTCAGTCTAAGAAAAATCCACTAAATTAAATACCTCCTTACTCGGTGTTTGTAGTTATTTCAACCTCATATCTGCTAACAGAAGGGCAGCATCTAAATGGTACACATTATTACAATCACACAAATACTTGAGACTCTCTGGAACTGGACATAATTGGGAATTTGATATGAATCTGAAGCTATGATTTGATGTGAATTGGGAACTGGATATGAATCTGACTGTCAGTGGGGAAAAAAATTGTTCTTTAGTATTCAAAGCAGCACATTCTGCTGCATTAATGCAGTCCATATTATTTTATTATGCATAGAGCGTCATGGGCACCTTACAGGATTTCTAAATTTAAACCTGATGAGTCCGATAAATGCTGGTCATGCCGTACAGAAAAAGGAACATTTTCTCATCAAATATTTTAATGCATTTACTTAAAATTGTATTGGCATAAAGTATGGGATACCATATGCTCCTTTTTGAATATAAATGAAAAGTAATCATTAACCATTGTCATCCTTGGTTCTGATGGTCTCATCAATGTTTTTATTGACTATAAAGCAAAGACGATATTCAATAATTGGAAAGATACTTGTTTTGTTGAATATAATGCCTGGCGTAATATAGTTTGCGTCATGTTAAAGTATGAGGGAGATGCTATGGAAAAGAATAACGCATGGCTTCATTTGACAAGGTTTGGGAACCTCTTATGGATTTTAGTAATTTGCCCTATTGATCATCTGAAATAATGAACAAGGTGGTTCTATTTCTTTTTTGTATCATAGCTCAGGTTTCTACATCTGTGTTTTCTTCTTTATATACCTTCTTCATAATTCGAATTACGCAGGTTTTGTCACTCACCTAATCGGAAAGAATACGTCAGTGATTTATTTTGTTAATATGACTCCTTTGACCTTTTCTTCCTTTTTATTGTAAAGTATATATATTCTTTTTTTTTCTACTTTCATAATCTCAATAAATTATAGAATTTAGAAAAAAGATATTATAAGCATTCTTAACAGAAGAAGCAAGTTTGAGGAGTAGCCCAGTGGTTAAAGCCACCTGCGAGCCTGAAGGCTATTGAAATGGTGTATATTCAGGTATGGTAAGCATTTTGTTGTTCCTGGAGGATTCAAAATAGAAGAGGTTACAAAATAGAAGAGTTAAAGTGGGTTTTTAACTCGAGTCCCTGGTTTCACAATCCACCGCACTAACCACTAAGCTGACCCTCTGCTCTGCATGGATGTCTGCTTTACAGATGTCCATGCCCCTTGTTTTCTCTTATTCAAAACAGTAGCATAGAAAAGAGAGGAGGCTGCCCCAGGTGCCATCTTTGTGGGGGCACCAGCATCTCTCCGCCCCCCCTTACCATGCTCATGCCCTCCATTCCCCACCCGCACCGCTTTAAATCGCTGCCATTGCAAGCACTTTTTCCAGCCTGCTGCTCACACTGGCCTGGTTCCCCTTTGAAATCACCTCTGGGTCATGGGATCAGGAAGTGACATCAGAGGGGAAAGCCAAAGCAGGTGCAAGCAGCAGACCAGAGAAGCTGTTTGTGCTGGCGATGTTTTAAAGAGGTATGGGGGAAGGGAAAGTTCAAGTGTGGCATGGGTGGCAGGGAAGGAGCAGGGGGGGGAAGGGGCAGAAGGTGCAGGGTGCGAAGAGGAGGGCACAGGGGGCACAATTGCACTGGGTGCCTCCTACCCTCGCTACACCACTGGTTCAAAATTTGGACATTTCAGTTTATAAAACGAATGTTCATGCTGGACGTGTCCAGTGTAGAGGTCTGCACGGGAACGGGGATCGCGGGAATCCTGTGGGTCCCGCGGGGGCCCCGTGGGAATCCCTCCATCCCATGGGACTCCCACGGAGACCCCCCTCTGGCCCACGGGACTCCTACGGGCACCCCCCTCTCTAGCCAATGGGACTCCCACGGAGATGGAAGGCTTTGGAAGCAGGGTTCGTCCGTATAATATAATGGACATGTCAGCCTTAGTAAAAGAGGGGGGTTTATAAGTTAATTACCTGAACAGAAAACAAAAAAAGGGTTCCACCAAAGAGATTCCACAAGGAAAACAGCAGCACAAACACAAAAGAAACTGTGGAATTGATGATCCTGTCAGAAGTAATTGCTGCTTTTTATGGGGACGGGCGGGGATGGAGGTAATTCCTTGCGGGGATGGGTGAGGACGGAGAGGATCCTGACGGGAACGGGTGGGGACGGAGAGGACCCTGGTGGGGACGGATGGGGACAGAGAGGATCCTGGCGGGGACGGGCGGGGATGGGTGGGATATCTGTCCCCGCGCAACTCTCTAGTCCAGTGCATGGATGTCCATTTCACATGTTTTTCAAACATACTATATCCCATTTCAAAATATATGTGTAATGGATATCCATTTGGGACATTCTGACTTGGACGTCCTTTTAAAAATGCCCCTCCACATTAAGTAATTTGTCAATTTTTGTAATTCTATATACTCTATATCACTCATTACATTTTAGATCAAAAAAACATGATTCTTCCCTGCCCAGCAGCAGAACATTTTAAGATCGCTCACTTTCTCTTTCTTAGTTCCATGTATCTTGAATAGTCTACCATTTTAACTTATACTTGAATCTAATTATAAGAAATTTAAATCAGGCCTCTAAACTTATTTTAAAAAGAGCTTATGGTGATTACTATTACAAGAAATATACCCCCTCCTTTACAATGCCTCGCTAGCATTTTTAGTGCTGGCCACAGCGGTAACAGCTCGGACACTCATAGGAATTCTGATACCATGGCGGCCGGCACTAAAAACACTAGCTCAGCTTTGTAAAAGAGGGGGATAATCATTTATTTAATTTTATATACTGTTCTCCCAGGGGAACTAAGAATGTTTTACATGAATTTATTCAGGCACTCAAGCATTTTTCCCTGTCTGTCCTGGTGGGCTCACAATCTATCGAATGTACCTGGGGCAATGGGGGGATTAAGTGACTTGCCCAGGGTCACAAGGAGCAGCATGGGTTTGAACCTACAACCTCAGGGTGCTGGGGATATAGCTCTAACCATTACACTACACTGGGGCATATGGGGTAGGGGCATAAGGCATTGGGCTTTTCCAATTTCTGTTCCTCAATGTTGTTTCCTTTTCACATTTTACTCACATTATATTAGGGTACTGTGGAACCTTGGTTTACGAGCATAATTCGTTCCAGAAGCATGCTCGTAAACCAAATTACTCGTATAGTGGCGTTAGGCATTGTAAGGTGCCTCCAAAGGCAGGATAACAGCGGCCTTTTTGGAGGCGCTTCTGTTTCTTTTAAAAAAATTGAGTTTGAATTGGTTTTTAATCAGCATAGTCAATTAGTGCACATATTAAACCAATTAAAATCAATTAATTTAGGTGGCGGTAGGGTGCATACTGACGCCTAACTTCAGATGCTGTTTTTAGAATTGGGCTCTTGGTAAGGATACTATTATACTTTAAAGTTTCGCAGCACTGAGGCCCCCTTGTATCAAGTCATGGTAGAGCATTTTAGCGAGGTAAATGCTCTGACGCTCATAGGAACTGAATGAGCGTCAGAGCATTTACCTTGTTGGCTAGTACTAAAGCGCTTACCGCAACTGGATTCTGTAAATGGTGCCATTATCAGCATTGCAGGTCAATCATGCAAAGGTGCTGTGTGCAGAATTTGGGTCCTACACTTTCAGCGGACTAGGTCCTTAAGGTTTTTATGCAAATTATTTTATTTTTTATGTGGATTGCTCAATTATACCTTTGGAACTTTGAAATTTTCAATAAAGTCAATTTCAGGAACATCTCCAGTGTTTTTTGGTTTCTCTTCTCTGCGGATCTCCTAGTGTCAATTTTTTTTTTTTTTTTAAAATCTTATGATGCCTATCATCACATCTGGTGTTAACCACTCTTATAGCGGCATTAGGCATCATAAGATGCTTCCGTAGTAGAGAGATGCATGGGTACGGGGATGACGGGAATCCTGCGGAACCTGTGGGGAACCCAGGGATTCCCCCTGGGATTGTGGGGATCCCACAGGGACTCCCTCCCTCCCCGGCATCACGGGGATCCCATGGGGTTGGAGACACCTCAAGGGGCTTGAATGTTACCTCAGTAGTGCACCTCCTTTTCCTGCCCTCCAGCCACACTCAACCCCTCTACAAAGCAGCATGCAGAGCTCCCAACATGCCGCTCGCAGCCAAACCAGAAGCTTTCCCTCTGACATTATAGCTGACATCAGAGGGGGGAAGGCTTCCGGACCAGATACATGCAGATTTTGCTCCCATGAATGTGGGAGCTACATTAATCAGTGAGGAACCTTGACCCTGAGGAAGATATAGTGAAACATGGTCATGTCGGGAGAGGTGATCCTCACAATGATCTAAAGTGCAGATAAGTCATTCTGTATTGCTATAACATTCATAAGCTATTACATTGTTTTAAATAAGAAAAAAAGAATAAATAAAAAAGATTATGGGAAAGTCCAAATGTGATCCTATGAATACGTTGGCTATATCACTATATCACTCATGATAGCGTGCTGAGGATCCACTACATATAAGAGAATTGATTTAAATTGTTAATTAGGTAGAACATTTGGGACTATACTATTGTGGATACTTTCTACCTGTTAACAAGAGCCAGTAATTGTGGACTTCCAAGAATGTGGGGCAGAACAAGGAGTTTAAATTAGTGCTAATGTTACATAAGAACATAAGAATTGCCGCTGCTGGGTCAGACCAGTGGCCCATCGTGCCCAACAGTCCGCTCATGCGGCGGCCCTTAGGTCAAAGAGCAGTGTCCTAACTGAGACTAGCTTTATCTGCATACGTTCCGGTTCAGCAGGAAGTTGTCTGACTTTGTCTTGAATCCCTGGAGAGTGTTTTCCCCTATAATAGTCTCCGGAACAGCATTCCAGTTTTTTACCATTCTCTGGGTTTGTACGGAATCTATCCCCTTTTAACTTTAGAGAATGCCCTCTTGTTCTCTGTATCTTGGAGAGGGTGAACAACCTGTCTTTTTCTACTAAGTCTATTCCCTTCATTATCTTGAATGTTTCGATCATGTCCCCTCTCAGTCTCCTCTTTTCAAGGGAGAAGAGGCCCAGTTTCTCTAATCTCTGACTGTACGACAACTCCTCCAGCCCCCTAACCATTTTAGTCGCTCTTCTCTAGACTCTTTCGAGTAGTACTTTGTCCTCCTTCATGTATTGCGACCAGTTCTGGACGCAGTATTCCAGGTGAAGGCATACCATGGCCCAGTACAGTGACATGATAACCTTCTCCAAACTGTTCGTGATCCCCTTAGTCATTCCCAGCATTCTGTTTGCCCTCTTTGCTGCCGCCGCACATTGTACAGACGGCTTCATTGACTTGTCGACTAGTACTCCCAAGTCTCTTTACTAGGGGGTCTCTCCAAGTACTGCACCGGACATCCTGTATTCGTGTATAAGATTTTTGTTAGCGACATGGATCACCTTACACTTATCCATGTTAAACCTCATTTGCCATGTTGCGGCCCATTTCTCGAGCGTGTTTATGTCACGTTGCAGGTCTTCGCAATCCTCCTGTATCTTCACAACTCTAAATAACATTGTATTATCTGCAAATTTAATCACCTCACCATCATTCACCAATTTCCAGGTCGTTTATAAATATGTTGAAGAGCACGGGTTCAAGCACCGAACCCTGCGGCACCCACTCGTGACACTTTTCCAGTCTGAGTATTGTCCATTTACCCCCACTCTCTGTTTCCTATCCACCAGCCAATTTTTAATCCATGTAAGTATTTCATCCTCAATTCCATGGCTCACAATTTTCCGAAGTAGTCGTTCATGCAGGACCTTGTCAAACGCCTTCTAAAAATCCAGATATACAATGTCGACCGGGTCACCCTTGTCTATCTGCCTGTTTACTCCCTCGAAAAAGTGCAGCAAGTTCATCAAGCAAGATCTTCCTTTGCTGAAGCCGTGCTGGCTACACTATTCTGAACCTTTGTATCTTAGATTTAAACCCTGTTCAATCCATTTCATAATGGTTTTGCATTTTCAAAGGAGAGTTTTCAATACAGCATAGAGTTAAATATAATGATGAGAAAATCAATGATTGTTTGGAACACCATCAGGAAAAAGGGATGATTCTAGGAATTTGCAATTCATTTTATGTACTTTTTCTAGCACAAAATGTCTTCCTAATATTTCATAGCTAACTTTCTATAGATCGGCTCAGCATTTCATTATATCTTTTAGCACTAATAACCTATAATTACAGAATCTTAAATAACCATGAAAACTGAATAAATTATTACTCATCAAAGTAACCAATTATATATGGGCAAGTTAATATAATTACATGCATGTGAAAAAGCCAATTAAATTATATTTTATTTCAACTGTAGGAGAAAATCCCAAATAAATACCCTGCCTTAATTCTGTTGATTGTGTGTAAATATCTTTGTTGTTTTGTGATGCTCAAGATCATACACCTTATCAGCTGATTCAACAAAGCCTGCTATGCCTAGCTGTTACAAGGCAACCTAACTAGAGCTACCAATACAACTTATATTTTTCTAGGGCAAGTAAAACCAGTTTTATGACACTGCATATGGGTTTATGGTTCTGACTGTTCTATTGGTTTCCCCAAGAATAGAATGGCAAGATTATGCATTCAGTGAAGTAAGGAGGACTCAGGCGTCCTTTTATCAAGCCTCGCTAGCGGGGTTAGCGCGTCGGACATTTCATCGTGCGCTAACCCCCCCGGCCAGCTAAACAACTAACGCCTGCTCAATGCAGGCGTTAGCGGCTAGCGCGGCAGATGGTTTAACGCCTGTTAAACCCCTACCGCAGCTTGATAAAAGGACCCCTCAATCAGTCTGCCCTGAACTAATGAAGTCCATAAGCTATCCTAAGTATGCGTCATAATGTAAATTCTGAAACCCATTATCATATAGTGCAGAGGTGTCAAACTCAATCACATAAGAGGCCGAAATCTTGAAAAAAAAAAGGCTAAGTCACGGGCACCTAAAATAAAAGGACCCCTTAGTCTTACTAGAAGTATAGGGTTACAACCTCTCCAACTCTATTCCGGCTCTGTGATGCAAATAAATAAAAAAGACAGAACTGTGCTATTTCTGAAACACCAGTATCAGAATTGTTAATTGAGCTCAGATAAGTGCATTATTTAATATTGCATAATTATTCGCTTACTTTGGGGTACATGATGAAAAAACTTGTGCTTAACTAATGGTGGGACTACGCAGAGAAAATCTCCCCACTCCCTGAAAAAATAGGGTGAGGGGGAGAGACAGCCCAAACAACGCACTACCACAACACAAAATATTAATAATAATATCCCATTAAACCATGTTTGTCTACAAGTTCCATAATTTTATTCTTTATAATAGAAACATAGAAACATGATGGTAGATAAAGGCCAAATGGCCCATCCATTCTGCCCATCTGCAATGGCCTGCGCTGCTCCCGATGCTCATAGGAAATCTATGAGCGTTGGTAGCAGCGCAGGCCATTCAGTGCGGCTCACTGCGCTACAGACTGGTAGAAGAGGCCCACAGTCTCTGTCTCCACCGCCTTTTCCGGGAGACTGTTCCATACATCTACCACCCTTTCTGTAAAAAAAGTATTTCCTTAGATTTCTCCGGAGCCTATCATCTCTTAACTTCATCCTATGTCCTCTTATTGCAGAGTTTCCTTTCAAATGAAAGAGACTCAACTCTTCTGCATTTACATTACGTAGGTATTTAAACGTCTCTATCATATCTTCCTTCTCATGCCTTTCCTCCAAAGTACGCATATTGAGATCTTTAAGTCTGTCCTCATATGCCTTATGATGAAGACCATGCACCATTTTAGTAGTCTTCCTCTGGACTGACTACATCCATTTTATAACTTTTTGAAGGTGCGATCTCCAGAATTGTACACTATTTTCCTGGCACCGAGGTCAGGCTTACTATTCTGTAATTTCCTGGATCACTCCAGAAGCCTTTTAAGAAATCAGTGTTATATTGGCCACTCTCCAATCTTCAGGTACTACATGTGATTTTGATGTCAAATTTCCGAATCCTCTATGTTTGATAAAGAATGCTTATCTACTCTGTCCAAAACAAGCAATTTTGCCTTTAAACATCACAAGCTTATAAGATTTGTCTAACTTACACTGTACTTTGTTTAACAAAGAAGGAACTTCTTTTGAAAGGAACTCTGTCAACCGCGTTCAGAATTTAAGTTAGTTATTCTTGAGAAAATGAAATGTGGAGTAATAAAAATGTGTGAGGACATACTAAATTTCGCAGAGCAACAGGAACAAAGTGAAAAGGGATTCAGCTTAATGAAGGCCATTAAAACTAAGATGAGAAACCAGCTGGAAGCTGAACACCTTGACAATTTAATGAGGATTAAAAATATATGTACGTTCAGGAAACAGCATCAATCTGGGCAGGGTTTATAATCTGTGGAAAACTGAGAGATCAAGAAGGGAAACAGTTTTTTCGCTTTGTAATTTGTAAGTACCAAGAATTTTCTCTCTGTTGATATGCCTTCCTGGTTTTCTCCAACAAAGGTACTGCTGAAGATACTTGTAAAGAGACTCCAAAAAAGCAGTTAGAGTCAATAGGTTCCTAAAGGGGGACAACCCTGCTTAAACAAGCACCTGAGCCACAGTATAAATGCACTTATCAATAAGTAAATTTAGAAAGTGTGTGAAGTCAGTGAAAGGAGAGCAAACTCCGGCGCTTAACATTAAAACACAGGTTAACCAACCCGTGCCTGCACACCATCACTGGACACCGCCGGTGTGCTCAAAGTAATAAATGAGTTATAAATAACTTAAATAGTGATTTAAATACATTGTGCTTAGGAATAGCAGGAAGCCTGCTAGAAGAACCCCCAGGAACTGACAGTCTCTCTCTCTCTTTCTCTCCCTCTGTCCAAACAGTAATCTGACCCCTTGCACAGGTGGATTACCCCAGCCTAAACATTCTCTGAGAGCTGAACATAAAACACAATCAGTAATGATCAAAAACTGTGCGATGCATTTATCTTTTATTATTTATTAAGTAGCACGACTGTAAAATAGACCTCCCTGAATTTTTTTACAGGCATCTACTCACCCAATCTCTCAATCTCTTTTGCAAGTACTCTCTTCCCCCTCCTAATAACTGAAGAGGCAAGGATGATAACCACTCACTCCTGCCTCCAGCAGCACCATCTTTAAAATGATGACACCCTGACCAGCACGGTATCACCTGGGACATACTGGGCAGGGCCTGAATATTTAGCTAACTTTAACTTAGACTTGATTCTCTATATAGCACCGATATGGCGCATGATGGTACTTCCGAAAAAGATAGGCGTTGGAAATGTAGGCCAGAGTTTTCCATGCCTACATTTCTGGCGCCTATCTTTGCTGCAAAACACACCTACATAGGCGCTTTAGGCCACAGTGGCACTAGGCGGCCTACAACACCTACGGAGGTGCAATTCCATGCCAATTTTTTTAGGTGCTGGTAGGTGCTTTACCATTTTTGCCATTTTAAATGGATTTCCTAATTAACTTAGGTGCCGGTAAGGCATCTACCAGTGCCTAAGTTTAGGTGCCATTTGTAGAATTTCCTCCTTCCTCCCTATTTTCCACCAAAAATACAAGCAAGAATAAGAACATAAGAATTGCCACTGTTGGATCAGACCAGTGGTCCATCCTGCCCAGCAGTTCTCTCACGCAGCGGCCCTTGGTCAAAGACCAGCACCCTAACTGAGACTAGCCCTACCTGCGTACGTTCTGGTTCAGCAGGAACTTGTCTAACTTTGTCTTGAATCCCTGGAGGGTGTTTCCCCTATGAAAGACTCCGGAAGAGCATTACAGTTTTCTACCACTCTCTGGGTGAAGAATAACTTCCTTATGTTCATACGGAATCTATCCCCTTTCAATTTTAGAGATTTCCCTCTTGTTTTCCCTACCTTGGAGAGGGTGAACAACCTGTCTTTATCTACTAAGTCTATTCCCTTTAGTACCTTGAATGTTTTGATCATGTCCCCTCTCAATTTCCTCTGTTTAAGGAAGAAAAGGCCCAGTTTCTCTAATCTTTCACTATATGGCAACTCCTCCAGCTCCTTAACCATCTTAGTCGCTCTTCTCTGGACCTTTTCGAGTAGTACAATTCAAATTCTACTGTCTACTATTTAAAGCAATGAATGGAGACAGCCCAACCTACTTGAACAACCGCCTTATCCAACCTGCCACAACCAGACTAAGGAGAACCCAGACACCATTCTCCTATCCCCCAATCAGAGGCGTCAAATGCAAAAAAATGTACAATGGCCTACTGGGCACGCAGGCAGCAAAACTTGACCACCAACTATCCAATTTACTGATCACGACATCAGACTATAAAACTTTCAGAAAATAAATAAAAACCATACTATTTAAGAAATCAATCAAGGTTTACTAACTCCGCAGGAAGCATTTCAATCCCCCAAAGTAACCCGCTTAACTATGTAACTCTTCTGGAATTGTCCAGATAATCTGTTATGTAATCCGCCTTGAACAGCAAGGTAATGGCGGAATAAAAGTTACTAATGTAATGTAAATCAAAACCACCTAGTTCTTCCATTCTCCTCCCATGCTAGACTTAACTCCATTAGGCTTCTGCTTTATATTATATTATATTATCTTACCCCAGCTCTATGGAATTCCCTTCTGTTATATCTTCAGTTAGAAACCAAACTATTGACCTTTAAGAAGGGCTTAAAAATGTGTTACTGTACTCTTGCTTTCCCTAGTTCAGACAGATTAAGTCATTTGCCTTAACTTGTTGTTTGGGTGTTTTGTTTTGTTTTTTTACAATCTTGCAATGGTATATGTTGCTCTCTGTAAGATATTTTAGTATTGCTTAATACCTGTACAGCATTTTGTTTGGCTAGGCCAGATATAATAGTATATCAAACCTAATAATTATAGGGGACAAATGTCAATGGTGGGTGAGCAGGACAAGAGAAAAGGGAGGGGACCACTAGGAACTTTTATATTTTTAAAATTAGGTCTGGGGAGGGAGTGGTGTGACTGGACACTATAGTGGTAATTTCATGGTGGAGTGCAGACTCTACTATGAGGCTGTTTGCATGGGCCCCTAAAATATGCCAAAACAGTGCTTAACCAACGGGTTGGTTAACATGGCCCTTTTTGAAACATTTTAAATATCCTAAACTATCCTAAACCTGATACATTTTAGATATATTTTGTTATTTAACTTTCTAGATAGATGTACATTTGCTAATTTTTTTTTTTAAAAAAATACTTATAATAAGCTAGCATTTGATGATAGGTATCTACTTTGTGATATGATATTAAATATTTTTATTTTTCTGTTAATTTGTTATGTGTTTAAAGGTGAAGATCAAACTCAAACCTTTTGGACCCTTATAAAGGGCAAGTTGCTCAAACCCAGTTGTGTGGATTTATGTTGCAGGGTGATTAACTTGCTACCTAATTATCTTAGCATTTGATTCTAATTAGTCAATTGACTGCTAAGAAAACTGGAGGTACGCTTTTACCATTTCACTCATTGATTCTGAATTAGTCTTATTGTTTCTATTTTGTTCATTATTGGTCAGGGAATTGTTTAACTTAAACCTTTTTTATTGTTTCTGTTAAAAAAAGTAGCATGCTAGGAATGTTTAATTCTCCTTATTACAGGCTAGATTTATTGGATGCTTCCACCATGTTATTGCATGCTAAAATGTATTTACTATGCATTATTTACCTGAAGTCTGATCTTCCTATCTACATGGAAGACAATTCTATGAAGAATAACCTATACAGTGGAACCTTGGTTTACGAGCATAATTCGTTCCAGAAGCATGCTCGTAAACCAAAATACTTGTATATCAAAGCGAGTTTCCCCATAGGAAATAATGGAAACTCGCTTGATACGTTCCCACACTCCCACCCCCTCCCCCGAGGCCAGTGGTGCTGCTCTCCCCCTGCTCGCAAAGGCCCCCACACCCACGCGAACCGGCACCCCCCGCCCAAACAACTTGAAACTTACCCCTCCCCCCCGGTCTGGCACCAGCACGCAGCCCCGAGAATCTCAGCGAGAGAGAGAATTAGAAGACCTTGAGCATGAGCAGATGCATGCTCAAGGCCCGGCTGAGGCAGGAAGTTCTTCAAGCGGCACCGGTTACATGCGTGGCATGTCGGTGCCAGATGGGGGGTAAGTTTCAAGTTGTTCGGAGGGGGGTGCCTGTTCGAGCGGGGGGGGGGGGAGTGATGACGGTTCTCGGGGGGAGGGCTCACAAATCGAGTCAACACTTGGTTTGCGAGACAAGTTTTACAAGAATGTTTTGCTCATCTTGCAAAACACTCGCAAACCGGATTACTCGCAAACCGAGGTTGACTGTATTTAGGTGCCTACAATCAGAGTGGGATGTATGCAACTTCAAATGCTCTATAGATTGAAGCCAATATTACTAGCATATGATTTCCGTAGTGTGGTTCAAGTATTGATCCTAAATAGAGTGGATTATTGTAATTCATTATACTTAGGAGTTACAAAAGGGTAGTTGAGGGCTTTGCAAATGCTTATTAACTCTGCTGCAAGGTTAATCACAGGGGTTTCAAGAAGTACTCGTATAACTCCTGCGTTCAAGAAACTGCACTGGTTGTCTATACAGCAAAGAGTGCAGTTTAAGATTGTCGTGATTATACATCAGACACTGTATCATGCTTCTCCAAAGATCATACAAGAATTTTTTGAAATTTATAAACCGAGAAGAGAGCTGAGATCTGTAAATGGGATGAAATTAAGTTTAGAGGGAAAAATGTCGATTATGCATGTTAGGATTGGAGCATCAATGATATCTATGGCTGATGTAGGATTATGGAATACCCTACCTGGTATTCTGCGATTCTGCATTGGGAGGATGAATTTTAAGAAAATGCTGAATACGCAATTTTTTGCCAATGCCTTCCTATGCTAATGGTTATTTCATATGATAATACCCTCTTTAGGTTTCCTTGACAGTAATGTATAATTTAAAGCATGTTTGTACTTATGAACTGCTGGAATTAGACTTGCTTTGTATGTAAATGTGAATTGGTTTGGCTATTTACTTTAGAATCAATCATTTGATCTGATGTTTTGTCTTGATTTATTGATATTTTATATTGGGGATCTTTATGATGTTGTCTAAACATGTATACGTTATATGTGAAAATAAGATTTTATGTATGTGATATGGAAATCGCATAGTTGTATGCGGTATATACATTTTTTAAATAAATAAGCCTTTTCTGTAAGAAAAGTGAGCCTCTATTTTCTTCATAAAACGCTAGTGAAATTGGGTATATTATCTGGTCAATATGCAAACAATTTAACTGGCTGCTGACTAGTTAACTTGCTTGTTTGGGGCTATAATATACACTAATTTTCAGTGGCACTTAATAATAATAACTAAGAACTTTATTTTTTATATACCGCCATGCCATAAACAGTTCTAAGCAGTTTACAGGGGAAGAGACTGTATACAGACAGCGACATTACAGAGAACTTTCAAAATTACATTGGCATGTTAAGTTATTACTGCTGAAAATTGGCATCTTAGTGAAAACTGACTATTTTGAGAGTATTCTGGCGATGGATTCAGCAGCTGGCCATATTTAGCACTTAGATGGACCTCTGGTCTGACCCAGCAGAGGCACTTCTTATGTTCTTATGTTATGTTAACTTGACAGGCAGTGGCGTAGTAAGGTGGATGATGGGGCGGTCAGCCCTTGGTGTAGTCTTCCTAAGGGCGCATCACCCCTCCACCTCTCCGCACCCTGCTCCTCTCCATGCTGCGCGCACCTGCCCCTAGCCTCCCTCCGTACCTTTTTTACTTCCTCAGCCTGAGGTTGCTGCCCGCATCGGCGCTCTCTCTGATGTCACTCACGGGATCAGTGACTAGGAAGTGACATCAAAGGGCGAGCCGACTCCGACATGGGCATGCCGCCCATGCCGGAGAAGTAAAAAAAAAAAAAGTATGGGGAAATGGAAGGGGGCACAGGGGAGGGGGGCAGGGAAGAGGCATCTAAAGAGCTAACATCGATAATGCCTAATATTAGTAATACATTAAGCTAGGATTGGTTTAACCCAAAATACAAAGAAATGCATGCATAATGACATTCTGTATATATAAATAAAATGCATGAAAACGTAAAAATGAATGAAAAGAAATAAACAACCAATAGCCAAACACCCTTCGTAAAGAGTAGCCCAAGGGAAATGTGAATAAGATTAATATTGTGAATAAGAATTATATTTAAGTGTTATGATATGCAAGTGTGAGGTGAGTTATGAATGAGTGTTTGGCTATTGGTTGTTTATTTCTTTTAATTCACTTTTACATTTTCATGCATTTCATGCATGCATTTCTTTGTATTTTGGGTTAAACAAATCCTAGCTTAATGTATTACTAATATTTGGCATTATTTGATGTTTGCTCTTTAGATGTCTCTTGTACCCCTGAGGCAGGCTCCAATGCTGAAACATGGACTGTGTCGGGTCTACAACATATATATAATAGAGACTCTTCTATTAATTCTTTTATTTTTTAAATAAATATTTATTCATTTATCTCTGGTTAGTGTGTACAGTTCCATACCCACTTATATCACTTTTCCTTGTTTTTGCTCTACTAGTTATTGAATGCTAACATGTATGTGTGTGTGACTGTTAACGTTATGTGTGTAAGTGTTAACTGCAAGCTTATCAGTATTGTGTAACTTATACGTGCAATTGCTTTAGCTCGTAAATGTAGGAGTGGCATAAGCAGGGGATGGGAGTGTCCAACATTCTGTGTATAACTTAAAGAACTTTGTAAGCTATACACTAAAACAGGGGTAGGGAACTCCGGTCCTCGAAAGCCGTATTCCAGTCGGGTTTTCAGGATTTCCCCAATGAATATGCATGAGATCTATTTGCATGCACTGCTTTCAATGCATATTCATTGGGGAAATCCTGAAAACCCGACTGGAATATGGCTCTCGAGGATGGAGTTCCCTGCACTAAAATGTTGCATGTTCCATAAGCTGGGCTGACTCCCATGGTCAGCACTGAACCCAGATATTTAATATCAATATTCAGCACTACATTACATTACATTACAGATTTCTATTCCGCCATTACCTTTCGGTTCAAAGCGGATTACAAAAAGAGTTATGGAAGAAGGGTTACAAAGTTAGATCAGAGATCATTTCCAAGAGAGGGATAAGAAGGATCAGGGGTTGGGGAAGGAAAGGTAAGAAGGGGTGTTCATGGTATTAAGCTTTATTAAGGGATTTCTTGAAGAGTATAGTTTTTATTTCCTTTCTGAACATCTTGTAGTCTGGGGTAGTTATCAATAGGTTGGAGATTTGGTTATCTATTTTTGCTGCTTGAGTGGCTAGTAGGCCGTCCTATAGTTTTTTCTGTTTTACTTCTTTGATTGGGGGGTAAGTGAATGGGGTGTGTGTTTTTCTATGCCTGGTAGAGGTAGTTTGGATGAGACGATCGTTCAGGTAGATTGGGCTGTCTCCATTTATAGTTTTAAATAGTATACAGTAGAATTTAAATTGTATTTTTTCCTGGATTGGAAGCCAATGTGAGTTGATGAAAGCCTCAGTAATGTGGTTATGTTTCTTCAGTGAGTAGACGAGTCTCAGAGCTGTGTTCTGAATTGTCTGTAGTTGTTTAATCATTATTGCAGGGCATGGGAGGTAGAGGATATTGCAGTAGTCTAGGATACTTAGGATTAGAGATTGTACTAGGAGCTGAAATTGTGTTTTATCGAAGAATTTTCAGACTTGTCTAAGGTTTCTCATTACTGCGAAAGATTTCTGTATTGTTTTGTTTATTTGTGGTTGCATGGTGCAGCCTTTATCAATATTCATACCTAGTAGTTTTAGGGTTGTTTGAAAAGGGTAATTGATAGAGTTGATTTCTAAGTTGGTTATGATTGGGATTTTGTTATTTTCTAGGAGGATGAATTTAGTTTTGTCTGGGTTGAGTTTCAGTTTGTGGTCTTCCATCCAAGTCGTAATTGTAACTAGAGTTCGGTGTAGTGTGTCTGTCATTAAGAGCTTTGGTTCGTCAAAAGGAATGAGGATGGTGATGTCATCAGTATAGCTATAAGAGGTTAGGCCTTGTTTGTTCAGGTAAACGCCAAGAGAGGTCATATATAGGTTGAAGAGAGTAGGGGACAGTGGGGATCCTTGTGGAACGCCGCAGGGGTTGGACCAAGGTTTGAATTTTTCTTTGTCTGATTTTACTTTGTATGTTCTGGATTTTAAGAAACCTTCAAACCAGGAGTATACTTTATCTGAGATGCCTATTGAGTCCAAGATTTGCAGTAGGATGTTATGATCTACCAAGTCAAATGTCGCTGTCAGGTCCAATTGTATGAGCAGCATTTTTTTTCCAATGCTGAGGTGTTGTCTTGCTGTGTCAATAAGGGAGCCTAGTAGTGTCTCTGTGCGGAAGTTAGTTCTGAAGCCGGATTGCGTGGGATGGAGTAAGTTATGGTCCTCGAGATAGTTGGTGAGGAGTTTGGCTACTAATCCTTCTGTTAGTTTGATAAATAGAGGTATTGAGGTGATTGGTCTGTAGTTGGATGGGTGATCTGTTGGTCCTTTTGTGTCTTTTAGGATTGGGGTGATGATGATTTTGCTGAGGTCAGTCAGGAAAATGCCGTCTGTGAGCATGGTTTGTATCCAGTGTAGAAGTAAGGTACGGAACTTAGTGCCCACTGATGACAGGAGATATGGTAGGCAATGGTTGAGTTCACAGGATGTGTGGCTGTACTTATTGTAGATTTTGTTGAATTCGGTCCAGGTTCTGTCTGCAGCATTAGATTCATTTTCTGTGGGAAGTATTGTGACTTCAATTAGGTGGGCTGGGTTACTATTGAGAGTAGCTCTGGTGTTTGTAATTTTATTCTTGAAGTGTTCTGCTAGGAGGGAGGCTGAAGGGGAGGGGTTATTGTTAGTGGTCAAATAGAGTGTGGTGTTAGTTAGATCTTTTAATATTTGGAGTAGTTTTTTGGTGTCTTGGGTTTCCGTGCCTATTAGGATGGTGTAATGTTTTCTCCTCTTTTCTTTTAATAGAAGTTTGTATTGTTTGTTAATTTTTTTCCAGGCGGTTTTCGTGTGATCTGGGTTGGTTTTTCTCCATTTTCTTTCCAGACGTCTACATTGTCTCTTGAGTAGGAGTAATTCGTTGTCGAACCATTGGTCTGATCGTCTGCAGATTCTGGTTTTGGTTTGTAGTGGGGCTTGTTCAGCAAGGATGTTATTGCTCAAATTGCCCCAGTGTGAAATGAAGTCTTTAGGGTTATCTTCTTGGATTGTTTCATCTACTTTTGACCAGAATGTGGAGGGCTCGATGCGTTTGTGTGATGTGTAGGTTACTATTTTGGAAATTGGTTTGGCTTTGGTCCAGTTGATGTTGAAGGTGTAAGCGTAGTGGTCTGACCAGAGGGATGGGGCCAGGTTCCATTAGACGTTTGAATTTCTGAAGTAGATGATTGATGGGTCATAAAGGCTGCAATGTCAAGTTGGTGACCTTTCTCATGGGTAGTTTGTGGGTTTAAAATTTGGAAGAATAAGGCATTGAGAAAAGAAAGGAGGTTGTCTATTGGCTTGGATGAATGGTCTTCAAGATGAAGGTTTAGATCTCCTAGGATAAGGTTGTGTGCTGCTGTTAGTGAATTTTGGTATATGAAGTTTTCAAATTCAGATCTAACCATGGCCCAGTTTCCTGGTGTTATATAATAGAGCAAGCAGTTTAGTGCGTTTTTTTTTGTGTGGTGGATGAGATTTGACATGCTAGAAGGTCCATGTAAGGGGTGGATGTTTTTTCCGATATGTTTAGGGTTAAGGAGTCTTTGATTAAGATTGCTAATCCACCTCCTCTTTTTTTCTCTCTGCAGGTCACTGTAATTTTGTATCCCTGAGGGCAGACTTCCATAATTCTTGGGTCTTTGTCCGATGTTAGTCAGGTTTCTGTGATGAAGAGGCAGTCTAGGTTTTTGTTTTTTATCTAGTTTTTTATAAGTTCTGTTTTTGGGCCTAGGGCTCTGATGTTTAAGTAGACACATTTAAGGGTGGTGGTTTCTGTTTGGTAGTTGTGATTCATTTTAAGGTAGATGAGTGAATGTGGATTGTGGTGAGGTATGGTCTTGGGTTGTGTTGCTCTTCTTCCCCATGCTGGTGTTATGGGGTGTTGAATACTTGTTTGGTGGTTAGAGTTTCCATCTGTTGGGACTCTCCTAAAAGGGTGATGGGTTTTGTTTGCAATTGAGCTAGTGGGAATGTTGGGTAGGTTGTTTGCTTCTACCTTATAACTGGAGATGAGAAGGATTATTAATAGGATGATCTGGGTGTTTGAAGAATTAGCTTCATTATGAAGGTGGGGGCAGATGATAGAGGCAGTGTGGTTTTCAGTGGTTAGTTAGTTGATTGTGTATTGTGACTGCCCTTGTGTGGAGGGAGTTGTTGAAAATTCACGCCGCGAGGGCTGTTGGGGGGCGGAGTTTGTCTCCCACGCCGGCTCCAACACCCTCCCTTGCGGCTGCCGCCATTGAGGTTACCTGGCTAAGACTATAGAAAACAAAAATATACCAACTATTTGCATGGCCTGATTTGGCTGCTCAACTTAGTCAGCCAGAAAAAACAAGGAAGGCAACCAAGTCACATCAAGGTCTGTGAGGGGGAAGCTCAAAGTGCCTAACTTGGCTCACAACTTGCAAACCAAATATAGTGTAATATGTCAAAGAACATGTCACATTATATGATGTTATAGGGCGCTCTCAGTGTGAACCCTCAGTGATAGGAGCACAGCTCCGACACTTCACTTCTGGGCCAAGGCCATAAGCCTCCACCCGCACACCATCATCGAGCGCCCTGTGTGTGCAGAAATCAAACCAATCAACAATCAAAGGCTGGCAGGGTTTGTGTGGGGGTCGCTCAGGTTGCTTGTGTTGAGTTTCATTTACTCACTTTGATTGTTGATTGGTTTGATTTCTGCACACACAGGGCGCTCGATGATGGTGTGCGGGTGGAGGCTTATGGCCTTGGCCCAGAAGTGAAGTGTCGGAGCTGTGCTCCTATCACTGAGGGTTCACACTGAGAGCGCCCTATAACATCATATAATGTGACATGTTCTTTGACATATTACACTATATTTGGCTTGCAAGTTGTGAGCCAAGTTAGGCACTTTGAGCTTCCCCCTCACAGACCTTGATGTGACTTGGTTGCCTTCCTTGTTTTTTCTAGTTTAGGATTTGTTTGGCAAATTAGGAGTGTGTTGTTGTCAACTTAGTCAGCCAGCAGTCTGAATTTTGCAGACAGCTAAGACATGTGGCATAGCCCATTCTCTGTTATCTGCTATTCACTAGTACTCAGCAACCACCTCATTCTGAATGTTAATGCTTAGGTGGCTATGTGCTATTTAAATAATGCTGAATATCAGGTAGATAGATGCTAGAATTCTATAAGAACACTTAGGCCCTCTTTTACTAAAGTGTGCTAATTGATTTAGCGTGCGCTAAATGCTAACACGTGCATGTTAGTCTATGGATGCGTTAGCGTTTAATGTGCGCTAATTCAATTAGCGCACCTTAGGAAAAGAGGGGGTTATGCAGGCAAGTACTCATATATTATGCCCACAGCCCGTGCAATTTGGGAGCATAATCTATAGCACCCTTATAGAATTGCCCAAATTATGCGCATTAAGGCCTGAATTCTGTAACTGGCACCGTTGTCGGTGGCTGCCTTAAAAGTGGCCATCAATTGTGTGTCAATCACACGATGGCACCACAGAATCACACCTTTGGCAAGGGTAGATACTGGAAATGTATGCCAGGGTTTTCCAGGCCTACATTTCCGGCACTAACCTTTGATGAGAATCATGCCTCCATAGGCTCTTTATGGCACCTAAGGCCTCTTCCAACATTAGCTATGCCTACAGTGGCATTAGACGCTGGAAAGCACCTACAGAGACGTGATTCCAGTGTTGATTTTTTTAGGCACCTTGAAAATCAGTGAAAACATAGTTTAAACAGTGTTTTTCGCTGAGTTTGGGTGCCTACCGGTGCCTAAAATATTGGTGCCGTTTAGAAAATCCGGGCCTAAGTGGGTAGATATCAAGGTGCAATGAAAAATAAGCTTTTACCATATCTTGATTTACCACAGGAGTCTCCAGTCTATGGTATTTTCAATACCACAGGTTGTTGACTTCCCTGTAAAAACAACAGTAGTACTTGGAGTCATTTTGTAAGCAGCATTTTTCTGTGGAACTAGGGACATCAAGCCTCAGAGCTGTACCTGATGTTCCCTAGCACCTCTTAAAGGGATCATCATCAGTTTTCTGAAGGCACCCACCGATGCCCCTACCACCACCACCACACACACTCATAAGCCACCTTCCTGAATGGCCTCCAATAATGTAAATCTTTTACTGACATGCCTGCCCATTCAGGTCACCTATTCAAGTATTCACCACATATGAAAGCCCCCCTGCATAGGAGAAAACCCTGAAAGTGGCAAATCCCTGTTACCCAGAATCAACCACAAAGATACCTCTTCCCAGCCAGAAATAGCTCACAATGCCAGTGTTCTATCCTCAGAAGGCCTCCCCACCCACTTATTACCCCCAAACCCTTTGGCCTACCTTATACAGAAGCCCTTATATGAAAATATGATCCCTAGCAGTAGTACTATGAGACCACAGCAAGGGGTTGCCAATGTCAGAAGCACATTTTGAATAATCTAGTTCTCTATTGTCTTCAGCTTTTACATGGCGGGGTCAGTTTTGTTTGGGAAATGTTTATTGCTTGCATTTATATATAATGTATATTTTTATTCATTATTTTATTTAAAATGAATTCTATAACATGTTTTTGCTTCTATTCCGATTATTATTTTATATTTGTTATGATACAGTATAATGTTATACATTTTGAATGGATTGTATTGATACATTAGAGATTTATCATATTGATTTGAAGGGTGTGTTATTGTTTAGTTATCTGATGTGCATAATAATTTCACTAGTATGTGCATAATAATTTCACTGATGTGCATAATAATTTCAATAGGCATATGATATATCTGAATTGAGGTCTTTCATTACAAATCTTTATATTATTGTCAGAAGATTATGAGCTCTTTTTATTAAACCAGGTTAGAGGTTTCTATCGTGGTCTGGCAAGGTAACTGCTCCAATGCTCATAGGAATTTTATGAGCTTTGGAACAGTTACCTCACCAGGCCATAGTAGAAAGAAACCTCTACCACAGCTTAGTAAAACCCAGTGTTTGTTTATAGTCAGAACTTATTTTTTAGTAGAATAATATATCCTTCTTCAGCTGTAATTTCAATTATTCTTTACTGGAGACCAAGGTGGAAAACAATGAAGGGTTTACATATAATTCTTTTCACTAAGAAGAGATAAAGTACAGTACTGTATTCATGGGGAGAGATCTTAACAAGGAGAGGGTACACTGCAAACTAGTTAACTGAGATTATAAACTGATCATATTGCTAGGTAATTTTTCAGTCTCACCTCTTCTGTTTAGGCTTCCTTTATGGCTCAGGAATGAATTGTAATCCTTTGTTAGCTGGTTGAAAGCAATTTTTTCTGCTCTTTCATTTCCCAACAATTGCTATGACAATATTTTATTTATGCATTTCTTTGGATGCTCCTTTTTCAGAAGTACCTCATGGTGAATTATATTCATGTACACGGTTTCCCTGTCCCTGAAAGGTTTACAATCTAAGTTGTTCCTGAGGCAATAGAGGGTTAAGTGCAGTAGAGCATCCGAGAATGGGGACGTCGGAACACTCCTCCCTGGATGCAGGCAATAAGGGAGGACATCATAGGCAACAGTATAAGAGGTTTGGAGAAGCTAAGCTTCACTTCCCTATTTTTTTCTTGCTGCTGCACCTCCCTTCAAGACACCCCCCCCTACATTGCTATTGCTGTTTTTCAGCACCAGCAGCAGAACAAAAGAGGCATGGAGCTGTAGCCTCTATTTACCTGGCTGCCAGGCTTTCCAGTCCCACCCACTCCAATGTCATCTTCTCCATTTTAGAAGGGGCAAAATCTGCAGCTGTGTATATGGAGGCAGATGTCCTGCACATTTTTATTGCCATTGCCGCTCCTGTGGTGGGGAGGAGAAGGTACAGAAAAAATTATGGCTGTTGTGGGAGGGGTAGAGAGAAGGGGGATATGTTACCAGACACCCAGATTTCCCCGACATGGCCTCCTTTTGAGGACATGTCCGGGGGTCAAGATGGCTTTTCAAAACCTGGCACTTTGTCTGGGTTTCGAAAAGCTTCCCGACAAAATCGCATCGGGTGGGGCATCCTCTCATGCGCGGACACAATGCGGTGATGTCAGATCTGTGTATGCGTGAATACCATCTGGAGGGGGGGGGCTGGGGGCTGAATAGGGTGTAACAGAGGTGAAACAGGGCAGTCCTGGGGGTGTGGCCATGGATCCAGATTTCCCAAAAGAAAATCTGGTAACCCTAATGTTGCATGAACCTTATTCTATAAATTGAGGGCACAATTTTGCATGCTAGTTAAAATTTGGGCAGGCAACTGTAGAATTAGGGGGAATAGAAAATTGTTTATCTCTAGGAAAAAAAAAAGAAGAAAATAAGATATCCCTTTGTCGGATTGAAATTGACAGTTAAAGGAAAGAAATTATATACTGTTATGATGTAGTCCAATCAGCAATGTGAGAATTTGAGAAATTAGGAGATGAAGAGTCTATGATGGCAGCAGGATCTTGTCCCAATAAATGGCAAGATGGTTTGGATAGGCTGAAGTGGGCTTTGACAGCAACTCCAGTAGGCTGGAACCTAAGGACAATGCCAGGCAGACTTCAATGGTCTACTGTGTATCCCAGAAATGCCAAAGAAAGACAATTTAATCATGAATTAATAATGAGCATGGCTGTTGGGTCAACTGGATGGACCATTCAGGTCTTTATGTGCTGTCATTTACTAATGTATAAAGTTACACAAAAGTTTAATATCAAATTTCTGCATGTACTATATGTGGGTGCATGCATATTATATAAACTCCTTCCCTGCCTGTTCATGGTTTGCATGCTAGCTTGTGCGTATACACCCGTACAATATCATAACATCCATTTCCTGCATGAAAAGCATGCTTTACACGCAGGAAATGCTATAGAACATTTTCACCCAAAAGGTAAAATTCATCAGCAACTAGATCTATATTAAAGTTTTTGGTAGAGAGTCATATATTGATTATGTGATCATCATTATCAGTCAGGTAAAGAGCAGTAATACTGTTTCTCCTCTGGCTTTAAAGTTTGTAGTACATCTACAAGGGCATTCTGAAAATCTATTTAAAGGGGCCACATCAGTTACAACAAAGCTCAGACAGTTGAAGCACTTTGTTTGATATATTGTTCCATTAAAGATCTGCTTTTATAAAAGGACCAGGAAGACTTATGTGTTTTTCCTTTTCCACATTCTCTATCGGAGATGTCTGCGCATTTGATGTACACCTCTATGATTCTGCGAGGGACTCCATTATTTTATCAACTGAGTAGGAAATGTCAAGGTTCTGGTACTTGATTTTAAAGTATCATGCTGAATGGTTGTCTATATGTACTGTTCAGTGGAGAGAAATGGCAAGTGAGAAGGACTTTCACTTGAAGTATCTGTTTCTGAATTGTGGTGATGGATATGATAAACAGATAAGCTGAAGACTTTCATGATAGACAAGGCCGAACCTCTATATAAAGTGGGAATGTTCTAGATCAGCTATTTCCAACCCAGTCCTCGGAGCACACCTAGTTCCATCAGATTTTCAGGATATCCAAAATTAATATTCATGAGTTAGATTTGCATACACTGCCTCAAATGTATGCAAATCTATCTTATGCATATTCATTGTGGATATCATGAAAATCTAATAGAACTAGGCGTGCCCTGAAATGGGCTGGAAAAGGCTCTCCTAGATAGAGGTCCGATGGTTAAATATGGCAATGATTCATCCTACATGTGGAACATATAAGGCAACATTTACCACTATCTAGAGTTTTCCTATGCTGAGTTACTCTATATAGTGTATTGAGTTATCATGTTAACCAAGTAGGGCTCTCACCATCAGTGGAAAAGGTGGGTGTCTGTCCATGCAGTCAAAGTGAGAGAGCACCAGAATATGTATCAAACAATTTTCTGGCTTATGCCAGACATTTCTGATGTCAAAAACTCAAGTTTGCATATCCAAAAATGAATATTATACATACTGTAATAAAACTTATGATTCAATAGGCTCTGGAAAAATATGAGTTAGATTAAGAGGCTCTTATACTAAAGTATGTTAGATGTTGCACTTGAGCTGTAACACAGGAAATTAATGGCAAGTCCCTCCTATCTGTGCCCGTCTCTTCAACTGCCAACTCCAGACTCCGCCCCTTCTGCCTTGCAGCACCGTATGCTTGGAAGAAGTTACCCAAATCCCTCCGTGTCTGGCAGTGTTCAAGGCCCAGTTAAAAGCCAACCTCTTTGAGAGTGCTTTTGACTCCTCTCACCTTGGGTTCTGTATCCTTAACCCTTTATGTCATATCTGTCTGTCCAAGTTAGATTGTAAGCTCTTCCGAGCAGGGATCGACTATAAATGTCAAAATGAGTGCTGCATACGCATTTCAGCGCTGTATAAATGATAAGAAGTAGTAGCAGTATACCAAGTGCAAAACTAATGTAATACATAGTGGAGAAAAGGTATGCCCTGCATATAAACTGATGTTAACATGTTAAAATGTCCACTGGTGTGCAGTACTCAGCTGGCAGTTACCATGGAAGAATTTAGCACCTCCTGTTTAGAAGGTGATAAATCACCCTTGCTAACTGTACATTAGTTGGTTAGAGCATGGTAAGGGTAGCATGTACAATGCCAAACATACGTTCAGTGGTTGGTTAATTTATTCTCTTCTCTGGTGTTTTTGGGGAAGTGGCAGAAAAGTCCATTTTCAGTGTCAGTTCTAAAGAATTAGAATGTTACCTATGGCTAATTCTGCAGATGTGCCCCTGCCATGCAGAGTTCCCTTGGAGTTGGTGCTCTCCCCATTGCTTTTTAAAATATTTATTAGCCCTCTTGAGACTCTAATTCAAAATCACAATATTTGTTTCTTTTTCTATGCAGGTGACATTCTTCTAATCTTTCCTATATCCCCTTTAGTCCCAGTCCCTTGTCATCTTTAGCAGATTGGTTAACATTTCAAAAACTCATCTTGAATCCTTTAATAACAGCAGCCTGTTGGATTACTGGACCATTAACTAAGATACTAGAAGCAACCTTATTTGTTTTTTGAAGATTTCCAGCAAGAATGTGTAGTAGAGAAATAACAAAAATATACAAAAAATACTCTACTTTGTTAGCCTCAGGTCTAATTCGGTAGAGCTCAAACTCAAACCACCTCCGCCCACATTATTGGCTCAAAAAAAAACTTCCATTTAGAATGACCCTTATGCCATTAAAGTTCTTTTTAAGGGACTAAGATATTGTTTATTGTTTACTGTGTTGTCACACTTTTTTTTTTTTTTTTCTAGATTCAAACAGTTTTATTGATGCAAACATCATCAAATACAACATCAAAGCACATCAATAATGCATCAACTATAATAATATAATATACATAATAAAAGACAAATTCCACTGTCAATAAAACCCCACTTTATCTATATGTAACTATGTGTTTGAACCTATCAATAACCTCTACCATCCCTCTCCCCACCCACCCCTCCCCACCCAATAGTACTCTCTTCCCAATGATACTCTCTTCATTCAACTAAATAAAAGCCCAATTAAGAGACCCAACTTAAAATCGCACTACGGCCCTTAGGATGAAAATCTTGCAAATATGAATACAGGTTTGTATAAACAACATCTTTCGCTTTCTTATAATTCCAGTATCTCTAGCTTCCCAAATGGCCAACTGATGTAATTGGTTCTGCCAATGCCAAAATCTGGGAGAATCAGGGATCGTCCAATATTGAAGTATACATTTTCTAGCCAAGAGACTCATTTTCCTACACAACGTCTTATGTCCTTTAGGCAAATGGCCAAAAGCTTCTGGCAAATCCAAAATAAAGAGAGGAGAACAGCGCAAAGATTTTCCAATTATCTTTGACATATAATTTATTATTCGCTTCCAAAAGTGTTGAATTATGGGGCAAAACCAAAATGCATGACCAAAATGCAAAACCAAAATGTATGACCCTCCCTCCCACATTTATGACATAAAGGTGTAGGCAGACCTCCACTATAAAACAATTGTGTTCGTGTGTAATAGGCACATATTGTAACCCTATAATACGTTTCTCTTAACCATGAACATGAAATCACCCCAGGTGTCGCTCTTATACTACGGGCAACATCCCAATGTCTCAAATTAAGCTATAAATCTTTCTCCCATTTATCCCGAATTTTCTGATAGTCCTGCTGAAGCCAATGTTTCACAGATCTTGGCCGTTTCTTCTGGGCTCCTGGACTTCCATTTACTTCACACAGTTTGAGTTGTTGCTTCCTCAATCTCAGCAACCATAAAAATTTTACAACACAGTAAACAGTACTGTTGTTTAAAATCTTAGTCCCTTAACAAGAACTTTAGTGGCATAAGGGTCATTCTAAACGGAAGTTTTTGGAGCCAATGAAGTGGGCGGAAGTGGTTTGAGCTTTGAGCTCTACCTTTGCTGAGAAAGTGAATAACAAATATTTAAATAAAAACTGTTATAGACGAAACAGCTGACCCCAAAAGTCACTTTTTTGAAAAGCAGTCATTTCAGTATGCAGAGTCAGAGAGGTCCTGGTGCTAATTTATCCACATTGTATTTCATCTTAACAGGATGGTGCTCCATGCAGGACCCAAGTTTTTGCCTAAGGTGGTGTCTTTTTCTCCACTTTAATTAGTCAATCACCTTGCCAACATTTTTCCCTGGGCAACATGCCCATAAAATGACTTTTATTTCCTGAATTACAAGAAACCTATAATCTTCTAAATGTAGTAGACTGAAACCTATATAAAATTCTCCAAGGTTTTTATATGTTTCTATCCAGGAGATCTAGAAACACGATGAAAAAAAGGTCTACTTTTTCTGAATAAATAGCAGATTAGAAACATGGAAACAGAAAATGCGATGGCAGATAAGGGCCATATTGCTCTTCTGGTTTGCCAGGTTTTTAGGGGAGTTCTTATGCCCCCCTGCCTTTTACAAAACTGCGGTAGAGATTTCTACCACGGCCCAGAGCACTAAATACTCCTTTGCTGCTTCAAAGCTCATAGAATTCCTCACAGGCAGAACCATATTTATGGATGGGTAAAAAGCAGCCTGGTTAGAGCACCTCAGGTACTCAGATAATAAGCTCATTAGGACAGGAACATATTGTACTCAAAGTCTTATAACTGCTGCACAGCATTACATATGTCCACTAGGGCTATAAAACTTAAATTATTATTACTGATCACTTAATGGGAGTTGTTCAATTACTCATTTAACACTAGTGGCCTAAAACAGACATTCCTTCTGATCATCTTCGTCTGAATCATCTAGACACCTAAGTCCTCCATTTTAAACAGGCTGTGTGCGCATGCAGGCCTTGCTCCTGATGACCAGGACGGGCATGGCAGGAGACGCGGCAGGAGGTCGGAGCAGCAAGCAAGCAGTAGCAATGCGGGAATTCCCAGTGGAAGGGCTTAGCTGGCAGCAAAGGGCACTGGCTGGAGCCTGAAGCAACAGAAGGAGGTGATGAGGGGCCGAGTACTGCAACAGCAATGGAGCCAGACCGCTGGCGGAAGTTGATTTGAGATCCCAGCCAACACCGCGCACCTTCTGCTCCAAACAAGTGGCAGCCAGCAGCACTGCTGAAGAGAACCAATGGGGCACAGCCTTGCCCTCCTTCATTTTGACTGCAATCCTTGCCCTCTCTCATTTGGAATCTTGAGCTCTCCTTCATTGCTTGACGTTGTCATTTTCGGAGTGCATCAGAAGTGAAATCAAAAGAACAGCGACTTCATTTGTAAGTACAGGTCCGACCTAAGTCAGACATTTGTTACCTTAGGACTGCCTGTACAGGAGTTATGTAAGAAGAACAATCCGAAGTCACTGTTGCTACTGACTTTTGCCCTTTCCTAATTTTTTAATCTGTGTAAGACCTGGCATTCATCAAGATAAAATACCCTGTGGGCGGGATTTGAGGCACCTGGGCCAATCAGGCCCTAAGGCCCGCCATTCGATGGATGGCAGGCCAGACGGTCGGGCTTGAGACCCGTCTGTCCAACTTTTTTATAGGTAAAGGGGGGGTGTCGCCAGGGGGGGTGTTCAGCAGGCCGATCGGGGGTTCAGGATGGGCACCTTAGTAAAAGAGGGGGGTAAGTATTTTTGAACATTACACACATGGTATCAGAAACACTAAACAGTATTTCTCATGGCATTCCTTTGTTTACCAATAGGACCCCTGAGGAAGACTTTTTAAAATCGAAACACGGCCCGTGTTGGGTCCCCATTTCTCTAAGGAACAGTGGATTGTTTATTATGCAAAATATATGACTGAATAAAGTGCCTGCATCGTGTCCATCTGTTCTTCAGTTTTCCTGGTTTTGTTCTTGCCTACCTGACATTCGCTGTGGACTCGTTGGATTTTGCTTGTCTTTGTATACCTTGAGTAGAGCAGAAACAGAGTTGCAATTTATGTGGGCATTTTATAAAATATGTGTTTCCATACCGAGTAAATGCACACATTTACACATCTTTCAGAATAGTTGTAATATTGTGTGAGGATATCTGTGATTCTGTGTGTCATTAGATCTGGTTTTGGAAGCCTATTTTGTAATGGCATATGTACAGCTTTATATAGAATATCTCTCTGAATATTTTGGATGTGTTTAGACTTACCTTCTGTTTTCCTTTTCTAAAAATTTTTATTACTTCCTTTTCTCTTTTAAGCAACCAACCGCTTTAACAAAGCGACCCTACCCTATACGTTTTATCCCATTCCCACTTTCTCCTTTTCTTCTCAAATATGTAACTTTTCCCCTCCCTTCCCTTTTCCCTCACTTTCATGTTTGTCTAGTTAATGTTATCTATGTTCACTCTATTTATTTTTAAATGCCTATTATTTTATCTTTTATCTTTCTTACCCTTTTAAAATTTTATTGTTAACCAGCCAGATATTTGTTGATGGTCGGTATATTAAAAACTAATAAACTTGAAACTTGAAACTTGATGAGATCATAGAAAGCTCTTTCTATGATCTCATCCAAAATATTCTGAGTCCAATAATCCAACCACATAAATATATATCCGAATTAAAAATGAATCCAGATAAGTTCAGTCTAGACATTATATTTAGGGGAGAAGTTAGCAAGGTGCAGTACAAGGATAACTTTTATCGCGGTGGTAAATGAATAATGATCACAAGAAGCAATACTGCAGCAGCCCAAAACTAATGGGCCTCAAAACCACTTCTTGATGCTTCTGGACTTTAGACTAGAGGACTGTTACAGTTCATCCCAGATCACCTTCCCACCCCACCTGATCAGAGCCCCCATCATTTTCCCTTGTTGTTCCAAATTTACTCTGTACTTGATATACCATCTATCAAAGTACGCCTAGAGGGTTTACAATGCTAGTTTAAAAAGACAGTATAAAAAAAAGAAGAAGAAGATTTCATCGTTAAAATAAGAGAGGGGTAGACAAGTCTGAGACACTTACTGACACACAGGGGAACTAGTGGGCCAGAGGATAAAAAATGCATTGTGATTTAAAAAAAAGAAAAAAAGGAGGTAAAAGGTAAAGGGAAGAACAGGGGGGGGGGGGGGTGGCAGCGGGGCGGTAGATGCGCTATCAGTTTTAAGTGCAGAGAGAGCACAGAGAGCCGCGCTAAATGGCCTGCGCTGCTCCCGATGAGTTCCTATGAGCATCGGGAGCAGCGCGGGCCATTCAGCGCGGCTCCCCATGCTAGAAACTGCTAGTGCAGTTTCGTAGAAGAGGGGGTTGTCTCCAAAATGATGTCCCTAGATGTAGTCTCACACTACCACCACTAGAATAGCATGGGATAGGCACATGGGATCTCTTAGAGAGAGAGGAAGAAATAATGGTTACTGCAGATGGGCAGACTGGGAAGGGCCATTTGGCCTTTATCTAACATCATGTTTCTATTTTATGTTTGAAGAGTGGGAAATTGTGTTCAGGAGAGGGGGGAGGGGTAAGAGAAAAGCACTGGTCCTTTAGACTGTGACCCTGGAGCATCAAGCTCTAGCTTTGAAGTCTGATGCCTCTGGGATGGTAAAATAATATTTGATTATGTACTTAAATCTGTAATCCGCCCAGAAACTAAATAATAGTGCAGAATATAAATCCTTCAAATAAATAAAATAAGTAAATAAAAATAACCCCATAACACAAATATGTAACCCATAGTGACCTAAATATTCCTGTGGTAGGGCATGGTAATTGCGTCACATTAAAGGACAAATAACCTGGCTTAAGGCTCTAACATCAGTAGCGTATCCATGGTTTGGCCCGGGCCCACCCATAAGAATATTAGAATTGCCATACTTGGACAGATCAAAGGCCCATCAAGCCCAGAATCTTGTTTCCAACAGTGGCCGACCCAGGTCCCAAGTCCCTGGGATTGGTAGCATGGAATCTTGCTGTATTTGGGATTGTGCCAGGTACTTATGACCTGGATCGGCCACCGATAGAAACAGGATCTTGGGCTAGATGTACCATTGGTCTGCCACAGTATGTTTATTCTTATATTCTTATTTTGGGCCTATCTCTCTGGTGATGGTCCACATTAAAATAAAATTATTAGTTCTACATATCTATATTTTTTTATGTTACTGGATTATTGGACTTTATGAATATTTCAACTTAGCCTTTATGAAATAGGCTTAAAATAGGCAATTTTTTAAAAAATTCTCGCTTAGGTGTCCACTATTTTATACTTGTGTCTGTGGAAAAACTGAAATCAGAAACACAGAGAAATATTTTGAGAAATACTTCTAATAAATCTTTCCTGGCTTTTTACAGGAAGTGCTGGAACACCAGTTACTTTCAATGAGAATGGGGATGCACCTGGACGTTACGATATTTACCAATATCAAATGAACAACAACACAGCGGAATATAAAGTCATTGGGCACTGGATAAATAAACTTCATCTAAAAGTAAGACGCTGCTTGTTGCAAGTCAAAAAATGTATATATTTATTAGAAAGTGTTTTTACAATGCTTTTCCATCCAATAAAAATATTCAAAGTAATCTACAAATAATAACATCACAGTAGAAATCTAAAAATCTGGACTGCTCAGGGATTGGCTCAGTCCAGAGTTTTGGATTTTCTTAATTCTCAGGCAGTACTAATAAAATTCAAATTTTAGAAAAAATAAAGAGATGAACGGGCACATTTTGTTGATTTACTCATTAACAAATACAGAATGCTTCATTTATAAAAGCGTACAGTACAAAGAAACAATATTTTCTAATTAACCCCTCTTTTACGAACGCATAGCGTGGGTTTTAGCACCGGCAGTGGTGGTAACTGCTTCGACGCTCATATGAGCTTCGGAGCAGTTATCGCCACTGCCAGCGCTAAAACCCACGCTATATGTTCGTAAAAGAGGGGGAAAATTAGAATACATTAGGAGAGTCATAGAAAGCATAGGTATTTTCCTGCAAAATTTGATTTTGAATGTTCATTTTACAGAAAGAACATACAAAGAAACTTAAATGTTACTGTATGTTTCATTGTATTAGATCATGTAGACTTGGTTGTCCAATCCAGCATCACCTCAATCTCTTACCTCAATCTATGTCTCCTTTTCCCTTATCCAGCATCTCTCTCTGTCTCCCCCATCCAGCATCATGATCATCCCATCTGTCTTTTCCCCCATCCAGTCTCTGTCTCTCTCTCTCTCTCTCTCTCTCTCTCTTTGTATGTCTCTCTTCTCCCAACCAGCATCACCTCATCTCTGCCTCTTCCCCATCTAGCATACCTCTCTCACTCTGTCTTCCCTATCCAGCATATCTTTCCTATTTAGCATCTCTCCACCCCATCTATCATCTCTATTTGTCTCTCTTCACTGTCCAGCATCTCTTTGCCCCATCCACCAACTCTGTGTCTCTCTTTCCCATCTAGCTTCTCTGTATCTCTCATCCTCATTCAGCATATTTCAGCATCTCTCATCCCCACCCAGTGTCTCTCTGCTCCATCCAGTGTTTCTCTGCATCTCTCTTCTCCATTCAACGTATCTCTCTCTTTCTCTCTCTGGCTCTGCAGCTCTACAGACCCCAAAAGAGGAGGTCCTGAGCCCAAAGAAGGGTGAACTGGGGTTTGACCCCAAAGGAGGGGGGACCAGTCCCCCCCCACATGGTACAGTGTCTCTCTTCCTCCACTCCCTGACCTACCCACAGCTCTCCCTTGCTCCCCAAGCCCCCAGTGTAAAGTATTTTACCTTTCCAGAGTAAGAACCTTACTTTGTGTGGTGCTAGTGATAGCCTTATATACAGACTGCCTCTGGCCTGCATTGCTCCTTTCTTGCTGACCCACCCACCCCTTCTGATGCAACTTCCTATTTTCAGAAGAGTGGGAAGGATCAGAGGGAAAGGCATCCGGAGGCAGCCTGTATGTAAGGCTGCTGCTAGTGATACACAAAGGAAGGCTTCCTTATACCAGAAAGGTAAAATACTTTACACCGGATGGTTGTACGGGGGAGTAAGGAAGAGCTACGGGATGAGCATTGAGTGAGGGGAGGGGGTAGGAGGGAGAGAAGATTCTCAGGCAGTCCAAATGATGCAATTCTGAATGGTCTGGATTCTTGAACGGTCCAGATTTATGGTGTCTGAATTTTGGGATTTCTACTGTATAATATAGAGAACCCCATTTAGCATAGAATGCATCAATCAGAATTGAGATATCCAGGTTGAATGCATTAAGCCTTGATGATAATTTAGGACAGGATCTGCCAATGTAGAGCCTTCTCTAAAACAGCTGGAGTAGTGTGCATGTATTTGCTGGCACGTGACGTGGGATCAGCTATTTTACAAATTCAGGTATAGATAATAAAAAAATGAACAGAACAATCAAAATGGGGATCAATATGCAAAGCTTGAACTGAGTATTATAACCAGCACAAAAGGTTCAAAGCAAATATCCAAAAACATCTGACAAAATCTAGTCATTTATAAATACGTGAAAGATGCGCTCAGAAAAGTAAATGTGCCCATAGTGAAATAAAAACAGGACAACCAGCCTCAAAACCAAACCATGATAAAACAGTGCTAAAAACAAACTTATTTTATGGTTCAGCAAATTCTTGTCGGCAAGGGACCAATTCCTGATGAAACACTGCTGCAGAGAATCACAGGTGGTTGCTACTGTGTGTTATCAGCTTTTATAAATCATTCTAGCACCTACACATAAGTCAAAAGTCTGAGAGGATAAATTGCCGCCCCAGAGAGATATATATTTTTAATCCATATATATGAATTTTTATTTTTACATGTCTGTCCTCTGGAGTCTTGGAGATCTTTTATTCACTTTGTTTCATATAATAAGGACACTATAGGCTCCTTTTACTAAGATGCAATAGGGCATTAGCGCGCGGAATAGCGCGCACTAGACCTTAACACCAGTATTGAGCTGGCATTAGTTCTAGTTGCGTAGAACACAGTAATATCCTGCGTGCGCTAAAAACGCTAGCGCACCTTAGTAAAAGGAGCCCTATATGTTTGTGAACGCCTGATAAAGGCAATTTTGCCAAAACACGGCCTGTGTTGAGTTTGTGACAATTTATCCTTTGAGATATTTGTGGTTCTAACCATCTGTTCTCTCCTGGGTTCCTGGAACTAACTCAGCACCCAAGTTTCTAGTGCTTCTCCCCTTCTCTCAGGAACTCTTGCAATATATCTTCTCTGAGGTCAGGGGATCTGACTGAACTCTTCCCCCTTTCTGAATTTTGCTGAGTAGGTAGTGTTAGATTAGACTGACATCAGCACAATAAGCCCGAGAGAGCTGTGTCACCCTTCTCTTCCAGCTGCCTGATATCAGAACATTAAACCTAGCTGTGCTGCTTTGTACTATTCAGGCTTTTTCCCCTCTCCCATTCTGGAAGGTAGGCAAGAAAACATTTCTAAGCTTTCTTGTGGTACTTTTAGCTTCTTAGCTTTTTCTTGGGTCTCCTCTATATCTTTCCCACTCATAGGGCTCCTTTTACGAAGGCGTGTTAGGGTCTTAATGCACGGAATAGCGCATGCTAGCCACTACTATGTCTTCCTTCGCTACTGCTTCCTCCTTCGCAGGCAGTAGTTTTTCAGCTAGCGTGCGCTAAAAACGCTGGCACACTTTCATAAAAGGAGCCCTTAGAGTGCATGCACAAATTTATACCTTCTTTATAGCAGGTGTAGCTATCTGCATTGATATTTGTGCACTATGGGGCTGAATCTGGGAGCCTATTATACATAATGCTATATAGGCACCTATGTTGTCTTGAAGAAATTGACTTAAAATAAGCACTCTTTTTGTCTTGTCATATAGGCATCCTAATATCAAGTTTCAAGTTGTATTAAAATTTTAAATAGACTTCCAGTGGAAACATGGAGCTGTAGACAGCTAGCTGCTGCGGCTCCGTTACACCCGTCCACAGATCAGCTTTAAATCGGCCTCACCGTTTACTCCCCTGGATTGGACCGCAGTGATCCTTGCCGGCTTCCCGAGAGTGCTCGTTCATTGCAGTGGAGCGAGATGGCTTCAAAGCTCACCTGACCGGCTCGGGAGCGGGCCAAACAGACGGAGCTTAAAATGGTGGACCGTGTAGCGCCCTCATCTCCAGAGGCCCCAAGCTCTGGGTGGGTGTCTGAACTTACGGCCAAAGTACAAGTGGCAATTGAGGGTTCCTTGGAGGACAAGCTACAGCGTATCCTCGACAAGCTAGATACGCTGGATCAGCGCTTTGCTTCTCTTACTTCGGAGGTCTGGGAGACGCAGCAGCATGTTAGCGCAGAGGAGGACTCTGTTCAGCGTATTTCCCAAGAACAGGCAGCACATACCTCCACCATTGCAGCATTGCAGGCCAAGATTGATGATCTGGAAAACAGATTGCGGTGCAACAACCTGCGTTTTATCGGCTTGCCCAAAACGTTGAAGGAAGCAGAGCTCGGGGATTTTCTCAAGTGCTGGTTGCCAGAGTCCTTGTCTCTGCCACGGACCCCGGGTCCATTGAGGATCGAGAGGGCCCATGGTTTGGGGCCGCATCGGGAGTCTGTGGACCGCCCGAGGGCGGTTATCTGCCACCTCCTTAATTACAGGCATAAGATGGAGGTCCTGAGAGGGTTGCGGCAGGGAAAGAAGTTGCTGTATGAGAATTGTGCCATCCTGTGCTTTTAGGACTATTCAGCTGAATTTCCCAAGCTCAATGCCAGTTCTCACCCCTGTATATCCGGCTCATCCAGTGTAACATTGCATTCTTGTAGTACCCAGCCCGATTGCAATTGGTGCATCAGGGCAGGGCCCACCATTTTGACACCTTGGAGGCGGTGCAGCGTTTCATCATGGAGCAGATCCCTGAGGGCCCTGTGTGAGGGGCAGCAGCAGATGAGGGGGCCCAGTAGTCTGGTGAGCCCGACGGCCTACTATTTTTGGACCTTGTTGGGGGTCCTTGTTTGGCCCCTTAGCCTGGGCTGTGCCTCCCCTGTGGGGGCCTCTTGTCTCTTGCTGTACATGAGCTCTTTTTGTGTTCTTTTGGGGAGTGTTTGCAAGGTATGGGGGTTGGGGGGGGTTTGACTGTTTGTAGTGTGCTTGAGGGGAAGGGTGGGTGGGTGGGGAGGGGTACCTTATGGGGTTTTCCATTATTTGCCCTGCGGCATGAACTCACATGATGCGCTCTGGGGGTGCCTTTCTTCTCCTTCTTCTTCCCCCTTTGTCTTGGAGCTTCTTTGTTGCTGGTTGGGCTTAGACCATCGGTGTGGCATTACTGAGGGATTCCCGTGGAGGGTGTACACAGTTTCCTGGAAGTGGCGCCCCTTAGGAGGTGTCACGGGACTAGGCTGGGGGAGGTTGGGAGGTGGATGGGGATGGGGATGTGCGGAGAGGAAGGAGGAGAGGGCTGTTCTTTGGGGCTGGGGAGCCGAGGGGGGGTTAGGTTAGATGGGGGATTCTTGGTTGGGGTGGTTGGAGGGGGGGTCTCATGGAGTTGGGGAGGGAGGGGAGTATTACTTTGCGTAGGCTGAGGGGGTATGTTTGGGGGCTATTCGGGGGACTATGGCTGGAGCTGAAGGGGTGGTGGCTGGGACACCCTTCTGGTGCCCTTCAGGAAGTATCTTTTTGTAGCTTTTTTCCTCTGACTGCCCTGTTCTGGAGTACACGTTAACCTCGTGGAATGTGGGGGGAATTCATTCCCTCATAAAACAACATTAAATTTTACAACGTAGGGGGGTGGATAGTGGGCGTATTTTTCATGTATGCACTTGTTTTGCACTTAGGAGCACTCAATTGGTCCAAGAAAATCCTGGTATAAATAGGGTGTGCCAAGGTTCAGAGGCCTATTGACACCTAAGACAACTTTAGGTGTCACTAAGCGCGATTCCATAAGGTGTGCCTAGCTTTCATAGAATCACGCCTAAGTCCCACACTGCTCGGCGTGGAAATTTTAGGTGCCATTTATACAGTGAAACTGGAGCCTAAATCTGTTAGTGCATCTTAGTAAAAGAACCCTTTGGCCTTTATATGCTAAGAACTTGCTCAGGATATCAAGAACATAATTTCAAAACAGTCTGTTCATGTACAAACCAATTCCACTGGATTCTTACCCGCTGTAGGGGGGTAATTTTATAAGCAAGAACTTATGTCAATGTAACATAAAGTTTATATTTTATAGTTATTTTCTTTGGTGGATGACTTTATAAGTAGACTTATGATTAAGATAAGAATCTGTTAAAGCACATCTTTGTTACTCCACCAAAGTAGTGGCTGGTTTGACGATGTTAATGTTAATATGTCACTCTGATTATGTAATTTGGTGTTGTCAATTTTTATTTTTGTAAAATAATTGAAATGTTTTTTATGTATATTTATGAATGAGTTGATGTACTTCGCCTTGTATAATGTCGATTATAAATAAACCAAACCAACCAACCAAAGTGTAATTGAATTATAAACTTATAAGGCAGATAATGAAACTTGTGAATTAGGTGAACAGGTTACAGAGCTTTGTTTATGCTGGTACTACAAAATACATAAAAACTATTAATACCCCCACCCCATTTTACAATGCCATGCTACTGCCCGGCAAAATCCCCAAAGCTTCAGAACAGTTACCACAGTGGCAGCCGTTAGTGCGGCTTTGTGAAAGTGTGGGTGGGGGGAAAGGAAAATGTACTATCTCTATATATCTTTATCTTTCTCTCACTGTATAAAATATATTAGAGTTACACATTTAACACATTATTCCCCCTCCTTTTACAAAACTGTAGCGGAGTTTTTAGCGCTGGCCATGGCGGTGACAGCTCCGACGCTCTTAGAATTCCTATGAGCATCAGAGCTGTTACCACCGCGGCCAGTGCTAACAATTGCGCTACGGTTTTGTAAAAGGAGGATGTTCAAAATTAATCACATCTAATAAAATTAATCACCCTACCTCTGTCAGCGCCTCTCCATGCACTTCCTTACCACACCTGTTCTGTACCTTCAAATTGCTCAGACAACGGCTGCTCAGCAACATCTAAATGCTGCCTGCTCTGGAGACTCCCTTTAACCCATCTCGTACTTCAGGAAATGGACAATTGCACTGGGTCCTCCGTGCACGTATTCAGCTTGTCGACTCTGTGACCCAACTCTTGAAGGTCAGACCGCTGTTCAGACACAAGTTCCAAACTTATTCCTCCAACACTAGCTATTTCTGTCTTAAGCTTAGCAAATAAAAATTACCAATTCTTCCTTAGACATTACAAGCAATGATTTGTTTTTATTGGGCCAATATTTCTGGCGATGCCTTCTTAGGAGCTACCAGAGCTATTTATGAGCCCACCTGCAAGGAGCGCTTGCCATGCTTCTCAAAACTCTCGGGCCTGACACTAGAGATTGCACATTCATAGATGTCAATAGCTTTCTTTCTTGTTGACATACTGAAATAATTCTGAGGCGGTGTGTTTAAAGCAGCATAGCACTATAAGAAATGCACTCTAGCTGTTTAATGCAGGTAAAATGGAGATCTGGGCATGACGAAGGAAGGGTTGAAGAGATGGCTGACTAACAGTAAGGAGGGGTTGGCAACATGTACTGCCTGTCACAACTGCTGATAGCGAGACTGTAATTAACACAAACTCAAGAGAAGTAAGTGCAGCTGTACTATGACAGTCCAATAGTGCTGAAACAGCTCTAACCCTGATTCAAACTCTCCTGCTCCAATCCTCCACTCCTTATCAGATCTTTCTTCTCTGATCCAACCATTCCCTTGAACTGACACCCCTTCTGATCTCTCACCCTCACAATCAGACATCACTTTCATTTCCCCCAATCAGACTCTCTGATCCCCCAACTCCCCTCCCCCCCCCCACACACATAGTACATGCTATTCCCACTTGTCCCCACTCCAACCCTCCTTCTTCCTATAGGACATACCCAGATGCAAGGTTTAGTGGTCTAATGGTAAGTAAAGGTAGTGGTCCCCCTCTGTTCCCTTTCCGCCTAGTACCAGGTTCAAAATAGTGTCATAGACCTCTAGCAGTAGTTTCATGGTACTGTCAAGAGAATTCAACTTTCCATTCCAAGTCACAGAAGGTTAATAGGAACACATCCCCTCCAATATTGCATCCAATCCAATCCATTTTAGCAATCATTTCACAGTTCTTCACAAAATGCCTAGCCATAGTAGTAAATAGCTACACACACAAGGGATTAATGTATTTTTTACCTGGATCCCTGACTGATTAAAATCACAATTTAATTTTATTGATTAAAATGTATATATATATATATATATATTGTGTATTTATTTATATATATTTATATATTATAAATTTATATATATTTATATATATATATATATATATAATACACAGTATATATCACATGTGTGCTATACAGTGTAGAGATAAACATATGCAATAAAATACATACAAAACAAACAATATAAATCACACAATAAAGTAATTATAAAATAATATAAAAACAATAAAATATGTAAAAACACTTATAAATATAGTAAAATTATCAGTACAGATTATTTTTGATGCTGCCATCATTCTCAAGGCCTTTAGAAAATCATTCTCACAGTATAAATCAGCAAGAGTTTCAGAACACTGGACCAACTACTGAGAGCAACATGGCACAAGCTCTACCCAAGTGCCTCTAAGACACTGAAGTCACTGCTAATTGCCTCTGAAGAATCAGTGCCCTCCCAGAGTCCTTCCACTTTAGAATTTACCTCGGATCTACAAGGCATCATTAGAATATGGCTTCAAAATTCAGATTCCAATTTTAAATTCACCATGCTGGGCAATAGGAAGCCAATGTAAATGCATCAAATGATGGTTAATATAATTGGGTAATTAGTCTTGTAGTGACATTTTGTACTACTTGTAGCACATGAGACATTTATTTAGATAACCCAAGGTAAGGACTCATAGTAATCCAATTTGGACAATATCAGCAACTGAATAACCAGAAAGAAAGTATGATATTCCAACATGCTATGTAGTTTCCATATTAAGTGTAATTTAAAGAAAGCCAGTGGCCATAAATGCCATAATTTGAGACAATTAATAGAAAATGACACAGGGAAAAAATTGATCACCATTCCTGCCCCATCTCCATGAGCTCAGTCCCCGTCCCTGCCCCATTCCCACGAGCTCAATCCCCGTCCCCGACCCGCAAGCTCAGTCCCCGCCCTGCAAACTGTCAGATTCCATCCGCACAAGCCTCGAATAGTTATGATTTTATACTGAACTTATTTTATTAAAGTATATAAAGAGACAATAATTCTGTACAATTGTCATTTTATAAACACAAATAATACAGAGCAGGAATCTACAAAACCCCTGTGTCTCCTCCCTTTCACAAATATCGCCTCCATTGTTGTGAAAACTGAACAAATCAAATTACTACAGAATGCTACATAGAAAAATCAAGCTAACAGAATACTTCAGTCACACATGGCAGGAATAGTGTAGGGGAGAGCAACTAGGGCAACTGCCCCCTGGTCAGAAAGAGAGCCCTAAGCCAGCTGGAAGCTAAAGAAGCTTTGTGGTCCCCAGTTATGTCTAATACCAGCTCTAGCAGGATACATATTTCAAATCTGAAATATTCTAATCACAAAATAAAAAATAATTTTTTTTTTCTACCTTTTGTTGTCTGGTAATTTTATTCTTCAAATCACATTGGTCTCAGGCTTTGGTTTTGGGTTCCTTCTGCCTTCAATACGGCATAGCTGGCTCCTGAAGGTATAATAGGCGCAAGAGGAGCTGGAGAGGAGATACTGAGTCTGACATGGGCACAATTTTTTTATTACAGGAGCAAGACTTTACCACTCCCATGGGACAGTAAAAGGTCTTGTCCCCATTCCTGTGGGGCGGTGAAAGGTTTTGTCCCCAATCCTGCGGTAATCCAGTTGCAAATGTCTCCATTCCTTCTGATTTACTGTGGTGACCACGGTTTATCGCAGTAAACGGTCCCTGTGTCATTCTCTACCAAGAATGACATTTAGGCTAGATACACAACTGTGATTGTAATATGTCTAACTTTCATCAATGAATCATCGTGTAAATGTAAATCTAAGATAACTGCTTTTTTAAAAATAAGATTTAAATCCATGCTACAGTTCATTCTCATTATTCGCACATTCCCAGTGGTTCTCATTTCTAAACCTAAGTGTTTTGAGGGAGTTTTTTTTATGCCTATGATAATATTGAAAGCAGTGGAAGTACATGCTGCTACATTAATTTGAGGCTTTTTTCTCCCTCTTAAGTTGTGTTGAGACCCGGTTTGAAGCGGGGTGCTCCTCAGTGACCACAATTGAGCAACATATCTAGAGATTTTTTATTTTTTTTTTTTTAATCTTTATTAATTTTCGAACTTACAATAAGTGTGTCAATATGTTAAAACAGATTAACAATAAGTATATCACTTAATAATCATTAATAGTACAAATGATATATTCTTATCTCCCACCCTTCCCAACCCTTCCTATTATATAATCAATACCTTGTACAATATGTAATCATAAAATTACCCCCCTCCCCCCTCATAATTGAACCTGTAAATTTAAGGGAAAAAAATGTCATCTAATCAGTACAATATTTTGTTAATGGCTCCCACACATCTTGAAATTTCCTAAAACATCCTCGTTGTATTGCAATAAATCTTTCCATTTTATAAATATGACAGAAGGAATTCCACCAGAAATTATAATTTAATCTACTCCAGTTTTTCCAATTATATGTAATTTGTTGAATGGCAACCCCAGTCATTATAAGTAATAATTTGTTATTATTTGAAGAAATCTAACTTTTTGCTCTCATTGCCATACCAAACAGCACAGTATCATATGACAATGCCACTGGATTGTCTAATAAACAATTAATTTGGTCCCAAATTGATTTCCAAAAAGTCATAATAAATGGACAATAGAATAATAAATGATCTAAAGTCCCTGCTTCGAGATGACAGTGCCAACATCTATTAGACTTAGAGCTATCCAATTTTTGTAACAGAACAGGGGTCCATAATGCTCTATGTAACAGAAAAACCCATGTTTGTCTCATAGATGCTGACACCGTACATCTCATCCTCCAAGTTCAAATTTGTGGCCACTGAGATGCAGAAATTAGATGCTTGATCTCAATGCTCCAAATGTCTCTCAGACCAGTTTTTGGTTTCTTTTTAATAAATCCAGTCAGCAGTTTATACCACTGGGCAGCCTGGAAGCATAAGAACTCTATACTATATTGATTATTAAGGTTTTCCCACTCAGGGAACCCCGCCTGAATGGCCTGCTTCAGTTGCAACCATCTAAAACTATCTGATTTATTGAGATCATATTTATGTTGCAACTGTGAAAACTCAAGCAGTTTACCATTAGAGATAACATCATCCAATAACCGTATTCCTGCTATCATCCAATGCTTCCAGGCGAGCTTTTCTCCGCCAATTTGAATCTAGGAGTTTAGCCATATAGATTGATTTGTAAATTTGTGAATTGGAATAGTTGTTAAATTACTTACAAATCGCAATGTTTTCCATGTATCAACTAATATTCTGTTATCTTTACAGTACCTAGGAATTTTAATACTGAGAACATGGCATAGACGTATAGGAGACATGAGTTGCCATTCTAACCACAACCAATCTGGGAGTTTTTCCATGAGCTCTGGGAGGACCCAATACATACCCTGGCGCAGAATATAGGATTGATGGTACCTATAAAAATTGGGAAAATTCAAAGCAACTCTAGGAGTTTTACCCAGCCAAATACATTTTGTAAAAATGCTATTTAATTTTTTATAAAAGGACCCTTGAACAAAAAACAGGCAACATACTCATCTGATAACAAACCACAGGCAAAATCATCATTTTAATAGTTTGGATTGTCCCCCACCATGAAAGATGTAAAGGATTCCATTGCTCAAACGTTTCTGTTACCTTCTGTAATAAAGATTTTTCATTTATTTTCATTGTTTCTTCCAGGGTATTTTTAATCCAAATGCCTAAATACTTTATTCCATCCTCTTTCCAAAGAAAGGGAAATGAATCAAACAAACCTTTTGTACAATGGGCATTAAGTGGAAGAATTTCTGATTTACTCCAATTTATCTTGTATCCTGAAAATTTTCCAAATTTCTCAATCATTTCAAGTAAGCAAGGAATGGTTGTCTCAGGATTTCTCAAAGAGTAGTATATCATCCGCATAAGCAAAGACCTTATATTCCCGATCTCTACGAGGAATACCCTGTATCTCCTTCGCTTGCTGAATGGCTAATAACAAGGGTTCTAATACAATATCAAAAAGCAGAGGAGATAAGGGACAACCTTGTCTAACCCCCCTCTGCAACCTAAAACCTTCTGAAAAACTATTATTAATGTACAGTTTAGCAACAGGGGAGCTATACAATGTTTGAACCTTTTGTATAAATCCTGAACCTATACCAAACCACTCCATTGCTTGATACATGAAGGTCCATTCAACTCAATCAAAGGCCTTCTCTATATCAAGGGATACAGAAAAAGCCGGATCATTTAAGGCTTTTGACAAATTTAAACATATGTAACGGTCAGCCTAGTGTTGTTAGAAGAATGTCTCTGAGATTTTTTTGTAGTTTATACTTTTGTTGATTTCCTTGTTGGGAATAGCAAAGCCCAAATTAAACCTAAATTGCCTATAGACCAGGGTTGTCCAACATTGATCCTTGAGGGTCACAATCTAGTCGGGTTTTCAGGATTTCCCCAATAAATTTGCACAAGATCTATTTGCATGCACTGCTTCCATTGTATGCAAATAGGCCTCATGCATATTCATTTGGGAATTCTTGAAAACTTGACCCAACGAGGGCTGAGGTTGGACACCCCTGCTATAGAGTATAGGCCCCAAACCACCCCAAAACTAACCTTAACTCACTCAGTATTGTATAGGCCTCAATAATTTCTCTCCTGAGCTGTCTTTTCTCCAAGATGAAGAGTCCTAGCTGCTTTAATATGTCCTCATAGAGAAGTTGTCCCATCCCTTCTATCATTTTTGTTGCCCTTCTCTGTACCTTTTCTAACTCCACTATATTTACTTTCAACTAAATATAGGTATCATGGTAAAATCTTGTAGCTCCTATTATTATATTTGGGTTCATGCACTTTTTCTCAGAGCTGTATATGTTCTCCATATACATTTATTCAGTGGCCAGACTAACATATAGCTTGGCTCAAACTATGCATAAAAATGTAAGGATAAATTATCCGTATGTTTTTATTCAGTAGCTTGACTGCTGAGTATTGTACTCATTACTCTTTGATTCATTTTAAGAGGTTCTTTTTCCCCACTTTTTCCTGAAGTAGATACCCTATTGCTATTTTCTTAAACTTCAGGAGAAAGTTGGCCTCACTGACCTCATGTCTGTTCTTCTCTACTTTTTTTCTGTGCTCCTCTTCAATCAAGCTTTTATTATCATCTGTTGTTTAGGCATCCTTTTATTGTGCATTATTAATTCACAGCTCTGGTGCCATATGCAGAGAATTGTCTTCAATTTTTATTCACCTTGATCTTCAATGCTGTCAAACACTGTGTCCTTTTTGTCAACTTTTGCTGACCTTTGTCTTTCTTGCATTGTGTTGAAATGTATTTCCAGCCTCGCTTCACATTTCTGACTGTCTCAAGAAACATTTTTTTTTTCTTTTTAACTCCCACTCTCTTTTGATAGTCTCCAAAGTTCAGTGTTTGAACCCTCACCACCTCTCCACCTTCACCACCTACACATGTGTACTCACACACTGCTGCTGTTAATCTACCTTCTCAAGCAGTTCTATTCTCTCAAATATCTTATTTACATTAGAATGTGCTAGTCACTTTTCTGCCTTGATCCATTCTAATTTTTATATTTTACTTTCTGGAACATTATTTCACAAAGGCACATAGGCACTTATATTACTTTTGTAACACATATGCACTGTGAGGGAGTCTATAAGAAAGTAGTATTCCCCCTTAACAGCACCTGAAAGAGGCCCTCTGCTCAGAGCTGATGCTGATTAGCTATGACTTCAGCCTAGTGCAGGGGTGGGCAACTCCGGTCCTCGAGGGCTGGAATCCAGTCAGGTTTTCAGAATTTCCCCAATGAATATGCATTGAAATGAGTGGATGCAAATAGAGCTCATGCATACTCATTGGGGAAATCCTGAAAACCCGACTGGATTCCGGCCCTCGAGGACTGGAGTTGCCCACCCCTGGCCTAGTGGCATAGTAAGGGGAGGGGGGGGGGCAAAGGGATGGACCACTCCAGGTGCCGTCTTAGTGTGAGTACTAGTGCTCTTCCTCCTCTCCGACCCCATGCGTACCTCTTGAAATGTTCATCAGTGTGAGCAGCATCTTCCACCTCCTGCTCCCGCCAGCCTTGGCTCCCTTCTGATGTCACTTCCTGATCATGGGACCGGATGTGACATCAGAAGGGAACCAAGACCAGTATGAGCAGGAGGTGGAAGATGCTGCTCACACTGATGCATCTTCTTTTCATTCAAATATGTTTTAAGCAGTATATCATAATACTCAATATATATATTTCAAGAGGTACTTGGAGTTGGTACTCAAGTGGCAGGGAAGAGTAGGGGGCACACGGTTCGGTGATGTCAGGTGCCTCCCTCCTTGGCTATGCCACTGCTTCAGCTGGTCATTTATGGTACAGACTAAGGACTTGGAGCAAGAGGGCATCCGCTGAAAATCAGGGGTGGTAAATTTCATGGCGACATCAGGAAGTTCTTCTTCACCGAAAGGGTGGTCGATCGTTGGAATGAACTTCCACTTCAGGTGATTGAGGCCAGCAGCGTGCCAGATTTTAAAAGGAAATGGGATACACATGTGGGATCTCTAGGGGGGGTAAAAATGGAAATGGGATATACATGTGGTATCTCTAGGGGGGTAAAATCAAGGGGGTGGGGTCGTTAGAGTGGGCAGACTTGATGGGCTATGGCTCTTTTCTGCCGTCATCTTCTATGTTTCTATGTTTCTAATCCTGGCCCAAGAGAATGAATGAGAAGAATACTCTATTAGCTAGAAACTGTTTTCCCAAGATTGGAATAATGCAGTTATTAAGAAAGAGACCCTATTGAGAAAGAGACCCTAGCGGTCGAATGGGTATTGGAAACATTCCAGTATTATTTGATAGGATGTTACTTCTTGCTAGTCATGGATCACAAACCCCTCTAGTGGATTGCTCACTATAAGGAAACATAAGACCATAAGAACAGCCATACTGGGTCGGACCAATGGTCCATCTAGCCCAGTATGATGCTTACAACAGTGACTAATCCAGGTTACAAGTACCTGGCAGAAACCCATACAGAACTTATCTCAGAGCAAGCAGTGACCATGTCAGGCATTTTATTTGTTTCCTGGAAGTATATTGAATAAAGACTATATTTCTTTATATAGTCTGCTTCTCTTCTACCTTCCTGTCTGCCATTTTGGAAAACTACATATCTAAAGACTCTTTTTATCAAGCAGCGGTAGAGCGTTTTATGTGGGCTCTTAGGAGTTGAATGAGCTTCGGAGCATTTACCTCACCGGACCGCAATAAAATGCTGCTTGATAAACAATCCCTAAATGTTCATAATTAAATATAGGAGCTTCAACCTTTGTATACTCTAATAGTTGTGTGTGTATGTGAGGGGGGGGGGGAATCCCTATAAGTACCCTGAAGCAGCTGTAAATCCCAACATTGATTTATTTAATCAAAGATATGCATTCTCCTTATGAAATGGGAAATACACATGTCGATTTTAGTTAGGCCCTGTTTCAGCCCAAAGCATACCCCCTTGCAATATGCATGTAGCTCAAATTTACATGTATAAACCCCAGCTTTCTGAAACTGATTATACAGTACGTTTAAATTCCAGTTATATGATTAACTTCCAACATTTACAAGTGTAGATAGCAAATAGTTATTCTAAAATAAGTCCTAAATATAATAAAATATATACAATGCTTACCAGAGTGGCTTTACATTCAATAATTTATTTTTAGTTTTCTCCTATTATCAATTCATATTTATAAACATCAAATTCCACCCCACCACCATTGTATTCTGGATATTATCTATCCAATTATTTAGAATACATATTAATATTAATTAAAATAAGTCCCATGCTTTATTGTTTGTCAAAACATCACTAATTATAAGAATGTTTCTTACACTAAAGACACACATAATTATGTCTTATCTTCCAAAAATTTGATATAACTGAACAATCATACAAGATATGAGAACTTCCCCAGGCCTTAAAGAACCAACTTTTGGGCCCTTTTTGCCTTAGTACAGGGGTGTCCAATGTCGGTCCTCGAGGGCCGCAATCCAGTCAGGTTTTCAGGATTTCCCCAATGAATATGCATGAGATCTATTTGCATGCACTGCTTTCAATGCATATTCATTGGGGAAATCCTGAAAACCCGACTGGATTGCGGCCCTCGAGGACCAACATTGGACACCCCTGCCTTAGTAGGTGTCTCTAACTTAGGTGCCAGTATATTATAATCATTCCACCCCCAAACTCTACTCCTTATTATGCCTACTTTTCAAGTAGGCATGGGTAGGCACTGATAGGCACCTTGCTATATATTTATTTTTATTGAAAGCATCTATACCACTACTAATGACTGGGGAGTCAATTCAGAGCAGTTTGCATGAGCTTCTGTAATGGTGTTACAATACATGAGTTTCTGTAAAGGTGGTACAATACAGAGCTAGTGTTTTTTGAGATGGTTTTCAACAGAATCAGGGTCTTATTGTCATCTTGTTTATTTAGTCTTAAAATATTAACAGGTATCTAAACATTTTGATAAACCATAAAAAATATCAAGGATAGATACCAACCCTGAAACCCTCAGGGGCTTATAATTGAAAGAGAAAAACGTCCAAAACCCGGCATAAGTCGGTACTTGGACGAACATTTCTTAAAAACGTCTAAGTGCCGATACTAAAAACGGGTTTTGGACGTATTTCTAAACGACCTAGGCCTTCATAGTGCCGCTGAACAACCAAAGCTAAACAAGGTGTTTCAGGAGGAGTGTCAAGGGCGGGAGTTGGGCGAGACGTGGGCCGGCTTAAACTTAGTTGTACAGCATTTATAACCGAAAGTTATACAGCCCAGGATTGATGGAACTTGGACGTTGTGACTTAGAGCATGTAAAACATGGTGTAAGTCACAAAAACCCACCTAAACTCACCAGATAAGCACTGAAAACACATAACACAGACCCCCTCACACACACACTACCCCAGTAATCACCGACCCCCCCACCCCAATAAAAATATTAATCACATCTTTAAAATTTAGCCTCCATATTATCATCATCACCTGGCTGCCTGGCATAGGGAAGCTTAGTCGTCCAGCACAAAGGCAGCTTAAGTCGTCTTGGGGTGGGTTAGAGACCCATAGAGAGGAGGACCCATGCCCATAAGCCCCTGTAATCACTGCATTGATACTTAAACATGTGCACTCCCCTATATACCTTCAAAACCCTTTTTTACTGGCATATAAGTGGCTCCTGCAGCCATAAGGGCTATTGGGGTGGTAGATAAGTGGGTCTAGGGGATTCTGGAGGTGGTTTGGGGGGCTCACCGTAACCTATAAGGGAGCTGTAGGGAGGAGAAGACATGGCACCCTTTTTGTAAAGTTCACAGCAGTGCGCTGTAATGTACCCCACTATTTAGGTGGCATGTCTGGGTGTGCAGTCCATCACTTTGCAAACCCCTCCCATGTCCAACAGGGCTTGTTCTAGGCATTTTGGACTTGGACGAAAATGTGGTATAAAGATGGACAATTTAGCGGCTTGGATGATCAGATCGGCAGGATGTATAAGTAGACAATTTTTGAACCAAAAAAAATTTGGAACGTATTTTTCGAAAATGTGTCTTAAGCTGTTTTTTCCTTTGGACGACTTGCGAATTTAATGTAAATGGACTTAGATGTCCCTTTCGATTATGCCCCTCTTACTGTTCAGAATAATGTCCAATGTACTTCTGTCACAGATTGTCATCTTTTCAAAATCTCATTCTGTTGAAAGAAGTGCTGATACTCAAATCATGAGTAATAGTTAAATTTATGTTCTAATTGCATCCAACCTTTTACTACCAGGATTAAAAATAAAAGGCAAGGTGATTAAAATGTCATCTATTTGCATTTTCTGAGAAAGAAACTTTGTTACATCATTTTGCTTTATCCGAATAACTAAACATGAAGCTCAAATATTTGATCGCCTCTGAAATCAATTGAAGTGAAACTGAGTTAATCAATATCTAGGGATTACAATTGACTTTATTCATTTCATCCTACATCTTATTGAATTTGTTCAATTGTTCTAAACAAATTCAGAATGGAACCTTCTAATTTAGAAATAGATTAACATCTGTGTACAATGAGAGCTGATTAGCAGCTTCTAACTTTAACACCGAACATGCATCTTACCAAGCAACACATGCTATGGACTCAAAGCCAATGGAAAAGAGTTCTGATGACAAGGGGTGACCATGTCTTCACCTAATTACAGTAAAAAGCCTAGCTTTAGGATAAATGTAAAGAGTTTTCACCACACCAACCCATTCTAACACTAAAAATAAATATTCCTACTCTTTCAAAAGTCTTTTTTTGTGGGGGCAATAAGGGATAGGTCTGCTATTAGCCAATTTATATGTTTTGTCTGATATTGATGAAGTAGCACAACTTCATGAAGCCTGTATATAATTGTGCCGATAATCTCCCCAGCTTATTAGATAATTTTTAGACATAAATCTTACAGTCAACATTCATTAGTGAAATGGGTCTATAATTGTAAGAAATCGAGGATTCTTCTGTGGGTTTTCTAAAACAATAAGCTTGGCTTATTAAAAAAATATTAGATCCATCCCCTCTCTTATTTCAAGAACTTTGATTATTGCCCTCCCCAGGTGGGTATTCTAGAGGATCAGCAATTCAAATACTGTCTAAGAGCAAATTTACATTACTATATGAATATTGCCAACACTGAAAAAGGTGTGGAGCCAACAATGGCTTAAATCTTTCAAAACTATATGCCAAACCTATCTAACCCTGGAGATAGCTGAATTAACTCTTCTAACGTGATATCCTCATCAAGCTTAAGCTTTTTCCTTGCTTTCACTGACCACATACTGGGTCCCTTTTTCAACATTGCAGTAGCGATGCTGCCATGGTAACTGCATTAAGTCCATAGGAATTGAATGGGCTTTGGTATATTTACTGGCGCAGCATCACTACCACAGCTTTGTAAAAGGGCCACTATGAGTTACTTTTCAAAAAGATTCTGAACAAAACCTGAAACATAACTAATTGCTAAAATATGAAGTTCAAAATATTCATATTATATCTGGAATTTTTTTAATAATTGGAAAGTTATTCTTGTGTACGAGGTCTAACAATTAAGTTTGAAAGCTCATCCTAGAAAAAAGTGCTACGTACCTCATTGCTGAATATCACTATGGTTACCTTCGAAGTACTCCCCTTGGGACACTATGCACTGATGCCAGCGCCTAGTCCACCCTTCAAAGCAATTTTGGAACTCTTTTTCTGGAATGCCCATCAAATCTGTCATCGTATTATCCTTCATGTCCTGAATGTCATCAAAATGTCTTCCTTTCAATATTTCCTTTATCTTCGGGTAAAGAAAAAGTAATTGGGGGCCAAAAAAAGTGAGGAGGGAGGGTGTTCCAATACAGTTATTTGTTTTTTGGCTAAAAACTCCCTCACTGACAGTGCTGTGTGAGCTGGCGCATTGTTGTGATGCAAGAACCATGAGTTGGCGAAAAGTTCAGGTCATATCTAACTGAGCAAATTAAATGGGTTATTTGGTTTTTATCTACTGTCATTTATTAGGTTACTATGTTAATTTGTGTAGCTTCATTATCATATTTGCATGTATTGATTCTCTAGCTTTTGTATTCAGTTGCTAAATTCTTGCTTTCTAATCATCTTCATTCTTTATAAAAAAAAAAAAAAAAATCCTATAGTTTTTCCTGTGGTGTGGTATTTCAAAGTAACTTCAGTGCCAACATTATGCACATAGTAATCCATATTTGCTCTTCTTAGACAGTTTTTGAATTTCTCATTCTCTAGTGTTTCCTGTCCGTCTTGGAGTATTCCCTTGCCAGTCAAGTTTTCAGAATATCATCAATAAAAAGAGATCTGCATACAATGGAGGTACTCCAGGACTGACTTGGGAAACACTGCTCCAGAATATCCATTGGGGAGGGGGCATAATTAAAACCATTACTGCAGGTAAAACTATGTTTTACCTGTAGAAATTAGGGCTTTAATTATTGCCTGCCTTCAGTGTGGGAAAAGGTATCTATATGATTCTACAATGCAGCTAATTTTGTCCACATTGCTGAGACATTCTTGTGGGCAAAGCGAAGGTACATTATGGCAAAATGCACAGTGGCCTATTTATTGTTATGCAGTAATAGCTTTTCACTGTGTGTTTTTTTTAATTTGTAAACTGCTATGAAGCCTAGAATAGGCCATTTGGTGGTGTATCAAATGACAAAATAAATGTATAATTTTCATGTAGTAAAAGTGTTAAATACTATGTTAAATACCAACTCATCAATATTCACCCCTGGAACAGTCCCTTGCAATTCTCTCTTGAATTCCCTCCTCCAATGGTAAGTTCCTCCTAGTTGTTCCAAATATTCCACCCCCTCTGGGCTCACCATACATCCGAGGCTTTCCCAGGGGATTCTGGTGGTCTTGGGGTGGAGGGTCTCTGCTATCACTCTATCTCACCCCAAAACAGAAATGGTACCCATGACTTCTAAAAATAATAGTTATGTTTTTAGAACTTTTCCTTTCTAATTATTGTTTTCTCTATTTTTATTTATATATTGTGAACCTGAGAAAGCCCAGCAATATAGTAAAATTGAATAAACTATAAACTACCCAGGTTATAGAATTGCCTTTAGAGGGTGGAAGTCAGTGGCGTAGTAATGGGGGGGTATGGAGGGTGCGACCACCCCGGGCTCAAAATCGGTGTGGGTGCTGGCACTTCTCCACCCCACTCTGCAATACCACCCCACTCTCACGCCATCTTTACTTCCCCACCCCATACCTCCGGATTATCCTCATAAGCCTGGTTCCCCTCTGAATCACTTCCGGGTCGTGGGGTCAGGAAGTGATAACAGAGGGAATGCCAATGCTGGCACAAGGAGCATGCTTGGAGAAGCCACTCGCGCTTGCGAAGATTAAGAGGTACAAGGAGGGGGGCAGGGAGAGTGCAAGTGTGGAATGGGGGTGGGAAGGCGCAGGGGGGGCATAGAGTGGAAGGTGCGGGGGGCACCACCACCCTGTGCACCTCCTACCCTTACTACGCCACTGGTGGAAGTTATTAAGGTATGGTGTAAATCAGGCTTTTAATGCACCTTGATTTACCAAGGGAGTCACCAATCAGGGATTTCACAGTACTGCAAGTTCCTGGCTCCAATTATAAATGTATAAAGCTGATTGCATGCAATCTTACAAGCATCATTATGGAATGATCTTAATATTTCTGGGTCTCATAGAGGCGGAATCCGGTTACCTCCTGGCTTTCAGAGCTAACTAGCCAGTGTCAGTGCATAAATAAGACCACATAAACAACTCTCCTATCTTAATTCTCTGAATATTGAGTTAACTGGACATGTTGCTAGCTGGGGTTTTTTTTTTATTTTTTTTTTATTTTTTTAACAGATATTCAATACTGGTAGCTAGATATAGCTCAGCATTAAATATCTGGAAGGTGGACATCAACAATGCTGCCAGCCATCTGCTGAATATCGAGGGGAGGGGTAGTGTGTTTTGAAATAACAGCTCTTTTGTTGATTTTTTTTTAATGCATAAAATCTTTTTTAAAAAATTGACTTTGGGGCCAATATTTAAAAGAGTGGGCGAAATGGAAAATGAAAATTCTGGCCAATAGCTTGGTACTCTAATAGTGTCAAACGGAATATTGTTTCATGTCTCAGATTTTTAGCATTAAGAAGGTGTGTACCTTACATTTATGTACAAAATATGATCTGGGAAGATTTGTGTGTGATTCATGTAAAAGTGTACAAAAAGGCCCTGACTCTATAAAAGACACCCACAGTTAGATACCTAGATCGGCAATTTTTTTAATTGGCTTAATTGGCGCTGATAATTGAAAGTGCCATTAAAAAATTTTAAAAAAATTATTCTCTGCAGCTGGCATTATGCTTGTTGCAGGTTTCCAGGTCTCGCTGCGTCGGATTTTTACCTGACAGGATACAGTGAGACCCGGATAACCGCAAGAAGCACAATTTAAAAAACCTAACTTACCAGTAGGCACCTAACTACGTAAGCGCCTGCAACTATGAGGTAGGTGTCTACACGGAAAGTAGGTGTAGTTAGGGGCAGATTCAGGGTAGAGTTTGGTTGTGGATTGAGTTCGTGGTGACTATTTTAGACGCCCTCATTTAGACCAAGAAAGCACTGGCCTAAATAGAGTACAGCTAAGGATTTTAATGTCTAGCGGTGTCTAAGATCACCTAAGCACTGCTAGGTGTGATTCTATAAATGGCACCTGGCGGTTGATTAGCAACTACGTTGAACGGTGCCTAAGAGTTAGATGATGTTTATAGAATCAGGCCCAGAATGATTCATAAAATTGCCCTGATTGTCTATTTGCGGGTACCCTCAAATGTATGCGCGGTAGCTATTCCAGAATAGGGTTGCCAGATTTTACTATAGTGAAATCCGTACCCCTAGACCTGCCCCCCAGGCCTACCCAGTTCTACCCATCCCTGCCCCATTATGCCCCAGTACCACCCCTGATCCCGCCCTAGCCCTGCCCACCCTCTGCCTGCTCTTGTCGGGCAGGAGGAAATCTCCGATTACACGCATTTCCTCCTGCCCGATCCGCACATGCATGGATTTCCTCCTGCCCGATGCGATTTAGAGGAGGCTTTGCAAAACCCGGACAAAATGCTGGGTTTTGAAAAGCCGTCCAGACCCCCAGTCATGTCCTCGAAAAGGTCTGGAGAAATCTGGACATCTGGTAACCCAATTCTAGAGGAAGGCTATTAAAATGGTATGTGATCTTCATCATAAGGCGTTTGGGAACAGACTTAAATATTGATAAGTCCAAAACTCCACCTCACACCGTTAGAGAAAGAGATGTATGGCTGAATCTATTGATTTAGAGCAGCCACCTCTAATACATTGTACATTCAAGGTTCAGGTAAACAGTCCTCTTCAAACCATATCAGAAGTAAGACAAACCAAATATATAAGATAATTCAATCATTTATTTTCCTTCCATACAGCAGAGATATGCTAGTATCTCTGCTGTATGGAAGGAAAATAAATGATTGAATTATCTTATATATTTGGTTTGTCTTACTTCTGATTTGAAGAGGACTGTTTACCTGAACCTTGAATGAACAATGTATTGGAGGTGGCTGCTCTAAATCGATAGATTTAGCCATACATCTCTTTCTCTAACGGTGTGAGGTGGAGTTTTGGACTTGTCAAGGTTGATTTACCTCACTAGCATCTTCTTATACCCTTTGAGTAAACAGACGTAAATATCCCAGTGTGTATACTTTGGAGGAAAGGCAGGAGAGGGGAGATATGATAGAGATGTTTAAATCATCAAATTGCAAAAACTGTGCACAAGGTACAAACAAAAAAAAAGCATTCACTTAGCTCTGAAGCATGGCGTCTGATGTTCTTCCAATGATGGTTTCCTTTCACCTCTGGCAGCGTACAGATGAACAATCAGGCTGCCCTTATCCAAATACCAGCCATGCTCAGGTGTGCTTCCAACAAAGGCCTTGTTTTGCCGCTAAACGGCTGTATCAGGTGTTATAACAGCTATAGCTCTCACTGCATGTCTGTGCACAAACGGCCAAGAGACACAGCTTGCTAAAAATGGTTCCACTCGAATGATTTCCGGCTTTTTCTCCACATTTGATACACAATTTGAGATATTGGTCGTTGAAAACCTGAGTTGTAGTAGGTTGATTGAGATTGATTTTTGGTATAGAAGTGATTGATGCTGCTATTTTTGTCAGGCTGGTATTTTATCTTGATTTTATGTTGAATGTGATGTAAATTTTTATTTTTTTATAAGATGCCTGAAATGTGTGTGAATTACTATTATGTTGTACTTCGCTTTGTAAAAGGCGGATTATAAATAAACCATAAACCATTTGATATTAAATTTATTTCTCTCTCTGGTAATCCCCACCACTGGCTAATAACATTTGTTTTGGCAATTTAGTGGTTTAATTTTGTTACTATTACGACTATTTTTGAGAGATGTTTAAAAATCAATGTGGTGTACTTGCACATGAGTTGAATCTCTTTCATTTGAAAGGAAGCTCTGGATTGAGAGGGCATAGGATGAAGTAAAGAGGTGATAGGCTCAGGAGTAATATAAAGAAATATTATTTTACAGAAAGGGTGGTAGATGTGTGGAACAGTCTTCCGGAAGAAGTGGTGGAGACAGAGACTGTGACTGAATTCAAGAAAGTGTGGGATCGGTACATGGGATCTCTTAGAGAGAAGAGATAGTGGTTACTGTGGATGGGCAGACTGGATGGGCCATTTAGCCTTTATCTGCCATCATGTTTCTATGTAATCAGTGAAACATGAAAGTGTCAGTACTCAGATTATTCATTTTTTCGCATGAAAATATGTAAATTTGAACTGTTATGGGTATAATTCCATGTATTCATTTGATACCTACATATATATTGTTGTGTGATGCAATTTTTTATTCCTGCACTGTAGAATGGAATTATTCGGTATTTAATGTGTATGAAAATCATTGCGAGAACTGCGTGGATGTCATTTCACTTTGTAAAACAACAGACGAATGGACAAGGGAATTCATGGAATGACAACCAATGTGCTGCCTGAAGAGAAAAGCATCACAGAGTACACATTTCAAGGCAAATGTGATTCATCTGTTTATAAAGCTGAATGTCAGTGCCATAGGAAAGCTGCACATCTGACAGTTTTTATTTCTACCCTGCTTCCATTTTTGATGGTGTAGTTGCCCTTGACTTATTCCTGTCTAGATATTAGTTAAATATTTGTAATTTTAAATGGAAAGTTCAACTGCCTGTCTTTTGGGCTCCATGAGGTATCTGATAGCTTGTTCAGTGATTGTCAAATTTTGATTTATATTAAATTCAATACATGTTTTCATTCTAAGGTGATCTTGCTTATTTTTTAATGATATTTTTCAGACTTTCTGTTTGGAATTTCAATATTAAAGATCACTAGCTTACTGTAATATCTGATTTGGAAATATTAGTACTGCTATATAATTTATCCATAGCTTATTCGGGGGTCCTTTCACTAATTTGCATTAGGTGCTATACACACTTAATGCAGCAAAAAAAAAAAAAAAAGGCCTAAGACAGGGTGCATTAAAATGTCACCCATTAGTTTTGGCATGTGCATACAGTAAATATAGGGCTTCTGTTATCAAGTGGCGTCAGAAGAAAGGCCCTGACGGGACTGACCACTGTGCTTCAGGTAAGAAAGGGAAAGAGGGAGGGAGGGAGATGAACGTCCCACTCTTGTCATTCAGGGTCAACTTTCTTTAGTCAGCACGACTTAAACAGAACCGTGCTTTTCGCTGCCGACAGTGAATGATAGAGTGGGACGTTATTCAGATAAGTATTAACGAATACTTTTGCTTGGTTCATTATTCTGAGCACATTATATATCACTATATTTATTGAATAATAACATCAAAGGTTTTTCAAAGCCAATGATAGAAGCTAATAGAGGAGCTAGTATAGTTTACAGCTCTCTCTTCTATAACCAAGGGACAGTGTTTGCTTCCTATGGCTTCTGAGGCCTTTGCCTCCGTTATTGAATGTGATTGATGGAATACAAATAGAATCGTTATTTTTTTTACTGGAGTTTAGCTTTATTCGTTATATTTTGGTACTCCAGTTCCTCTACTTTAATAGGGTTTTGTGATTACAAATTCTATAAAGATCCGCATGCAAAATCTTTTAGCGTAAAGCTTAAAGGGGTGTGGTCATAGGAGGAGCATGACCAGCAAAACCAGGAGCAAAAACCCTCCAACCAAAATAGATATCAAAGGAGACGGAGAACAGTAGATGCTGATGGTGTTGACAATGTTTTAACCAGAAGAATGACTCAACACAAATTGTGTTCCATCTCTTCTGCTGTTGTCGGTTTTGGTCTAGGAAAGTGTCTCTCAAATTTTTTTTAGCTCTGGCACACTAAACAGAGCAAATGTTTTTTTGCGGCATATTATAAATTATAAAATTGCAAAACCAACAAAAAATTAAATTTGAGAGCTATTTATGAGCTATGTATGGGTAATTGTTAAATGGTAAAACTAAAGTAGATAGAATAAAATTGCTAATCAATGCGGTGGATGTGCTTGTTTTCGAGTGCAAATTAACGCAAAACACAGCTTGATAGTCGACAAGCTAACTCGCATTTCATCATCCACCATCTGTAGTCGTTCTCTTTTATCCAATTTAATTTCTTTCAGAGCTGAAAATCCAAGTTCACAAATATAAGGAGATCCAATGGTAACAAAACCTTGATTGCTTTACTGCTTAAGTTAAGATAACTACTGCATAAAAAAATAAAGATAAAATTACTTGCCGTTAATTTTCAGGGAGCAATCACGTCAAAGAATGATGCTTGTCTGAGCGATTCTAACCTTACGCACACAAATACTCATAACATTGACAGACTTTTGTGTACGCAACGTACATGTTATCTATTCTAGTGTATACTTATGAAGGGAATTTATAAAAATAAAGTAAAATTCTGGAATCTCTCATGGTGCAACCAAAATCTTTTTTGGGCACACCACTGTGCCGGGGCACACAGTTTAAGGGTGTCAGGTCAAAAGCGCGCCGGGACAAAGGTGCGAGCAGACAATTGAGCGCAGCGCGGAGCCGTGCGCCGAAGAAAATTACTGTTTTTAGGGCTCCGACGGGGGGGGGGCGTGGGGGTGAAACCCCCCCCCACTTTACTTAATACAGATCGCGCCGTGTTGTGGGGGCATTGTGGGGGGTTGTAACCCCCCACATTTTACTGAAAACTTCACTTTTTCCCTGTTTTTAGGGAAAAAGTGAAGTTTACAGCAAAATGTGGGGGGTTACAACTCCCCAAACCCCCCCCAACGCCGGCACAATTTGTATTAAGTAAACTGGGGGTGCTCCCCAACAAAAACCCCCGTCGGAACCCCTAAAAACAGTAATTTTTGTCGGCACGCGCCTCCGTCTTGCGCTCAGTTGTCGGCGCGCGCCTTTGTCTTCTGCGTTGTTGTCTATGAACCCAGTTTAAGAGACACTGGTCTAGGGGCATAGGCATGTCAAGGACCTTCACTAAAGATGCACACAGTATTACTGAATACTGGAGATCCACATTGAACTTATGCTCTGGGATTTACAACAGGTTTCATTTGGGTGTAAATCCTCACATCCAAAGTTTGGTATGAAAATTGACTCTAAGCACTTTTTTATAAATAGTATGCAAATTGGAGCACTGTTTATAGATTAATGCTCCATTCAGATTTTTTCCAGGATCCAAATTTATATGCCATTCATTGAATTTATTCCTTTCTATGCCGTTTATGCTAGAACGAGGGGCCGCTGAAAAGTTCTCAACTCAGCCAACAAAATTGGGACTGCCTCTACTGAGGCTATGCACTTAAGGCGTTAGCGGCTTTATCGTGCGCAACTTTTTAGCATGCGCTAACCCCCGTGCTAGCCGATAAACTACTGCCTGCTTAAGAGGAGGTGGTAATGGCTAGCGCGTCTGGCAAATTAGCGTGCGCTATTATGCGCGTTAAACCGCTAACGCGGCTTCGTAAAAGTAGCCCATAGTCCTGCGATTGTCCACATTTCCATTCCATATTTTTCCGACGGAATGAAAAAAGTGGAAAAGCATTGAACTAAGGGCTCCTTTTACTAAACCACGCTAGCGGTTTTAACGTACGCACCGGATTAGCGTGCGCTATAGCGCACGCTAGCCGAAAATCTACCGCCTGCTCAAAAGGAGGTGGTAGTGGCTAGCGCACGTAGATGAATTCCTGAAGGATAAGGGGATTGAGGGGTACTGATAGAGAATTACTATGCAGGTCCTTGACCTGATGGGCTGCCGCACGGGATGGATTTCTGTTCTGACCCAGCAGAAGCACTGCTTATGTGGCAAATTAGCGCAAGCTATTCTGCGCGTTAAGGCCCTAGCGTGGCTTTGTAAAAGGAGCCCTCAATGGAGTCTGTCCCAACTTTGTTGGTTGGGCTGAGAACTTTATAGCGGCCCTTCATGTTTTATAAAGATTCATTGGCACCTATGTGTAGGGTAACCAGATGGGTGTCAGGTCAAAAGTGCGCCGGGACAAAGGCGCGCCCAGACAATTGAGCGCAGTGCGGAGGTGCGCGCCACAGAAAATTACTGTTTTTAGAGCTCCGACGGGGAGCGTGGGGGGGAACCCCCCCACTTTACTTAATAGAGATTGCGCCGCATTGTGGGGGCGTTGTGGGGGATTTGGGGGGTTGTAACCCCCCATATTTTACTGAAAACTTCACTTTTTCCCTGTTTTTAGGGAAAAAGTTAAGTTTACAGTAAAATGTGGGGGGTTACAACCCCCCAAACCCCCCACAACGCCGGTGCGATCTCTATTAAGTAAACTGGGGGGGCTCCCCAACAAAACCCCCCGTCGGAGCCCCTAAAAACAGTAATTTTCTTCAGCGTGCGCCTCCGTCTTGCGCTCAGTTGTCGGCGCGCGCCATTGTCTTTCACAGTGTTGTCTATGAACCAACCAGATGTCCGGGAAAACTCAGATATGTCCTCTTATTAGAGGACTGGCCAGGTGCCCAGATGGACTTTCCAAAACCTGGCAGTTTGTCTGGATTTTGTAAAGTTCTGGCCGCATCTGGAGAGCCTCTCTGCATGCGCGGATGACGTCGCACATATCCGCGCATGCTCCAGGCCCTCCAGATGCAATCGGAGCTCGTCAGGGAAGAAGAGAGGAGGCTTTGTGGGGGCAGGGCTAGGGGAAGAATGGGGTGGGGGTCAGAGGCAGAATTGGGAGGGGCTGTTGTGGAATGGGGCGGGGCCAGAGACAGAACAGGGTGGAACCATGTGCACAGTATTTTGCTGCCCAGAATATGGTAACCCTACCTATGTGTTTCGCACTTAAATAGACACCTATTTTCATGCTTAAAGTAGGCGCCTCCTTTTAAAATCGCCTTCTTCGTATTTTAAAAGTAAAATTAAAACAGTAGTTTATATGATTGGCTTTCCTAGGCTTCTCTGCATGGAAACAGAGAAGCAGGTTTTTACCCGCCATATCATTACATTTTCTTAACTGATAGATCATGGCCCTTATTTATCCTAATTTCAGTTACCGCATTCCAAACAAACTGCATTTATTTTCAAATTAAGGGTCTGATTTAATAGGCCTTCATCCCACAAGCGCAGAATAGGAAGAAGGCCTTGGTACGTCTGGCATTTTGATTTGTATAAAACTGAGTCCTGCATTTCTTTCCAAGGCCTTGTTTGTTTTAAAAGTCACTTGAAGTCAATAAATCTTTTAAGGAGATGTCAGTTTGGTCAGCAGTAAAGAGGTAAATGGGAACTAATGAGGCTCGTCTTGCCAATGACATGGATGATTTATGTGATGCAATCATTGAACACCTTCTTCAAGGCAGATTAAGTGAAAGAAACAGGGTTTTTTTTTCTTGTTATGGTAAACTGTTTATTCTGTCAGCATGAGTTGATTTATCGTATGGTGACTTGTATTATGATGTTATATAGTGGTGAAAAATGGAAGGCTTATTGATGTTTTATATATGCAGCTAGGAGATATGCAGTGGTCCAAAGGAGAGCATGCTCATCCAGCATCAGTCTGCAGTCTGCCATGCAAGCCTGGTGAACGGAAGAATCCTGCAAATGGACTGCCATGCTGCTGGAACTGTGAACGCTGCGAGGGCTACTTCTACCAGATGGATGAGCTGACTTGCGCCCTGTGCCAGCGTGAACAGAAACCAAACATCAATCGAACCGCTTGTGAGCCTATCCCGACCATCAAGCTCGAATGGAGTTCTCCCTGGGCCATCATGCCTGTATTCATTGCGATCCTCGGAATCATAGCAACTACCTTTGTCATTGTGACCTTTGTCCGCTACAATGACACACCCATTGTGAGGGCTTCTGGGCGGGAGCTCAGTTACGTGCTACTGACTGGAATTTTTCTCTGTTATGCCATCACTTTTTTAATGATCGGGACTCCTGACACATTAGTCTGTTCAATGCGACGTATCTTTCTGGGACTTGGCATGTGCTTCAGCTATGCAGCTTTACTAACCAAAACAAACAGAATCCACCGAATATTTGAACAAGGGAAAAAATCAGTTACAGCTCCCAAATTTATAAGCCCTGCATCTCAGCTGGTGATCACCTTCAGCCTCATTTCGGTGCAGCTCTTCGGAGTTTTCATCTGGTTTGCTGTTGATCCTCCACACACCAGAGTGGAATATGAAGAACAGAGAACAGTTGATCCAGAAAATGCTAGGGGAGTTCTCAAGTGTGACATTTCTGATCTCTCTCTCATTTGTTGCCTTGGATACAGTATTCTTTTAATGGTCACTTGTACTGTTTATGCAATTAAAACAAGAGGAGTGCCAGAGACCTTCAATGAAGCCAAACCTATTGGATTCACTATGTACACCACCTGCATAATTTGGTTAGCTTTTATACCAATATTTTTTGGAACCTCACAGTCTGCGGAAAAGGTAAGTGTTTACAAATCATTATTGCGTGGTGAATTAATTGTCATCTTTCAGATTCATAGCTTGTACCTTTTACATTGCTTTACTTAAAGTCACGTTATATGTATGATACTTTCTTCATGTGGTCAGCTTGATCCTAAGGCAGACTAGAACATTGCCTAAGGCAGCCCTTACCAATCTTTCAGCGGCTGTGACCCCAATTCATGTGGCTACAGAAGATGTGTGAACCATGGCGGGCTCAGGACAATGATGGATCTATATAGCTCCACTTGATTGCAACCCCAAGCCCAGGTTTCATGATCCTGTTTCAGAAACTCTGGCCTAAAGTGTTAGTTTCTGGGGGTTGACAAAGAACATATGCAGTGAAAGCAAAATAATTAGTCCTGGCAACCTCAGAAACACAAAGAACCACAGGCAGGGTGGGTAATTATTATACAACCGATTAATCCAAGTAAATGACTCTTGGAAATATGTTTGTGTGTGTATGTGTTTTATATATATAGTAAAATCACTAAAGATAGGCTAATGCTGGATTGAGTTTATCTCTACTAAGCTTCTATCAGAGACTATGGGCTCCTTTTATCAATGTGCGCTATGGGGGTTAGCGCGTTGGAAATTTCATCACGCGCTAACCCCCGCGGCAAGCCAAAATACTAATGCCTCGTCAATGGAGGCGTTAGCGGCTAGTGCGGCAGGCGGTTTAACGCACCTTGATAAAAGGACCCCTATGGCTCTCAAGTGCCTGCAGCTATTTGCCGTTAGAACCAGCCTTGGCTAATAGCTTATATGCGGTTATCATCAGTCCAACTGTCTCTTTTTTTTATTTTATATATATACAAACAAATTTTATTTTTGAAACCAACTCATTCCAGCTATGAGTGAAAGTACAAGGGGACCACCCCGTGGTTCTTTATTTCCATTTAATTAAGCTTAACGCTATTGCTTTTCACTATTTATTTATTTATTTGTGAACATGATTGAAACCAGCAGCTTTTATAAGTGAAAACTATTGCCGGGTCTCACTCTTTATGGACTTAAGACTTAAAAAGATTCATCTAAAACTATCATATTATAGTAAAAACTTTTCTGTCATTACTATCTACTTCACCTTTTCATGCTGCCTCCGCGTCTTCAATCCATCAAGATAAGCTTTCTGAAGCGCAAACGAGCTTAGGTTCTTTGTATTCTGATTTTAAAGGCTTTTATACGTCATTTCCAGTAAATGTTTACCGGAAATGGTGTTATTTTTGTATATTAAAGTTATTCTGAATAAATTGATTATGAGATAAGATAAAATAAACTATAATTACGTATATGAGAATTTCTTTCATCAATTTTATCTGGATCTTCTTTATAAATATATATATATTTTTTAAATTAATCTTAAATAGATGTTTTGAATATATAGCCCATAGTGAACACTAATCATTAGCATTTGCTAAATCCATTAGAGCACATTAGTAAAAGGATCCCTTAGGTACTAAAGCTAAAGAATGAGGGTGCTTTTGTTCTAGGTATGTATTGCAAGTTTTGCTCTCCATCAATTAATTTTTTTAGGCCCTTAAGTCTTTTCCTACCTAAGTTATATAAACAATCTTGTTTTATTTCTGTTTGTGTGCATATATTTTAGGAAGGAAAAGACCTAAGGGCCTAAAAAAATGAATTGAGGGAGGGCAAGACTTGCAATATATCCAAGTTTCAAGTTTTATTTTAGTTTGAGGAATCGCTTATTTAGTTTTACTAAGCAAGATACAACATTAATACAAAATATAAGCATACCATTTAAAATTTAAAATAACGGGTTAGACAAACAGATTTACAGACTAATCAATACACAAGGTAAAAAGGGACAGAACTACAATTCAATGCTTTAAAGTACAGAGGAGAGCCATAAATGGAAAGAACATTAGGGAGGGAATATTGGAAACCTGGAAGAAAACTAATATAAAATTTGAACATAATTTAAAGATTAAAAGCATCTTTATAAAGGAAACTCTTTAAGTTACTTTTAAAATGACTCAAATCATTTTCCTCTCTTACATGCTGAGGCAAAGTGTTCCAAAGTTGCGGAGCCATCACTGAAAACATATTATGTCGTCAAGTTCCGATAACTTTCAAAGAGGGGACTACTATGAGCTTTTGATTAGTGGACCGGAGAGAACACGGCATGCTAGAACGGATAAGTAATTTATTAATGAATTGAGGTTCATTAGTTCTATATGCCTAGAACATAAGCACCCTCAATCTATAACTTTAGGGGGAAATTCTATAAATGACTCCTAAGTTAATTGAGAAACACCATTTAAAACAGCAAAAAATAAAGCGTCTACCAGTGCCTAAATAAAAGGCACCAGAATTGCATCTACATAGGCGCTGTAGGCCGCCTAATGCCAAAGTAGGCAAGGCAAACACCAGACGTGGCATTAAGCGGCCTAAATCGCTTTTGTAGGCACGATTCATGCAAAGATAGGTGCCAGAAATGTAAGCCTGGAAAACCCTGGCCTACGTTTCCGGCACCTGTCATTGCCGGGAGATTGCAAAAATGGGGCACCGCTGGCCAGTTCAGCTGATCAGGGCTTCCTGCCAGCTTAGCTGATCGTGGATTCCCCTGCTGCCATCAGCTGATGGCAGGCTCTGGTGCGATTCTTTAACAGGCGCCATTGCGTGGTTGAGCAGCTTTTAAGGCGGCTGTCAGCTTCTGCGCTGGTTAGAGAATCCGGGGGTTAGTGCCTAAGGGGTGCTTCTACTAAAGTGCGCTAATGGATTTAACACATGCTAATGATTAGCGCTCACTATTTGCTGCAAGGCACTTAATATACACTAATTTATTATTGTATGCTAAGTCCATAATAAAAGGACCCCTAAATGTAAGCACCATTTAAACACTAAAATTATAGCATACCAGTGTTTATCATTTTTCCTTAAATTTCCTGCAAATGTTTGGTCACACTTAGGAATAATAAAAATGTTTTTTCGGATCCTACTCATTTAGATATTTTCCTTCAGGACAAGCCTGCTTTTACTGTAGAAGGTTAGGGAGTTAATTATATATGAATTTGTCCTGTCTTTCCTATAATGTTTTATATAAATAGTCCTTAAGTGCTATTTAGCACTTTCCATATTGTGGATTTGAGATGCCTGTTAATTATTTGCTCTAATTATTTGTAATTTTTTTTCTATGTAACATCATCTCTATACAAATACAATAATAATAATAAAAAAATACAAGAACTTATGCACATTAAAGTACACTTATGCGCATAAATGCTACCTAACTGTTAAGGGATATTCTATAACTGACACGCACAACTCACTTATCTCTGGATTCTATATATGGCACTTTGAGTTGCAAGCGCGAATTTGGGCGTATGACATAATTGATTAGCGAGCCAATCGGCGCCAACTAATCTATTTAGGGATACTCAACATAGGACTGCGTGTAAGTTCTAATGTGTGGAACTGAAAAGAGGGTGTGGCCATGGGCGGGGAATGGGCGAGTCATGGGCATTCTGAAAATGTATATGTACTGTTATAGGGATTTATATCAGGTTTTAGTTCGTGTAAATGGTTGCACCTTAATTTACTTATGGGTCCGGGGCTAAGCAGTATTATAGAATACCCAATCGAACCAACTAATCATTCCGAGATTCAGGTAATCAATAATAAATTAAGCAAAGTTCATGATTGGTTAAATTCTAACAAGCTTTCATTAAGCATCTCAAAAACTAATACTCTTCTATTTCCCGGTAAAGAGGGAGCTCAATTAATCTCTCCAATTATTATCGATAACACACCACTCATAACAACCTCAACTATAAAAATCTTAGGGGTCCTTATAGACAATAAGCTTACTTTCCGTCCACAAATAAGTGCTCTGGTTAAAAACTGTTTTTACAAACTAAGAATGATTCGATCATTGGCCCCTTTTCTTGACACCAGTTCTCTCAACATTTTGATTCACTCACTCATAATTTCAAAAATAGATTATTGCAATTCGCTTTTAAAAGGTATATATCACAAAGACCTGAAACGTCTGCAGCTAATTCAAAATACGGCCATCAAGGTCATTTCCAGAGCAACAAAGTATGACCATGTTACCCCTCTGCTAAAAGACGCCCACTGGTTACCAATCTCACATAGGATAACTTATAAAATAGCCCTTTTAACATTCAAAACTATGCAGACTAATTCCCCAGCTTTCATAGATAGAGTATTGATTCCTTACGACCCACCGAGATCTTTAAGATCCATATCCCAATCTAATCTTATTATCCCTTCCTTAAAAATAATTGGCACACGCCGAACCTCCATTTTCTCTGTAACAGCTCCTACGATTTGGAATGCTCTTCCGCTTTATTTAAAAACGGAAAAAAATTTAAAAACGTTCAAAAGCAACTTAAAATGTTTCCTTTTTAAAGATGCTTTTAACTGAAGTTTTATTATTTTTTTTTTTTTAAGCGGATTTTAACTAAAGTTATTTTAGTCTTTTTTTTTTTTTTTTCTATTAACTCCTGCCCTTTTGTGTTTACCCTTAATGTCTCTCTCATTTACTATAGCGATTGTATTTCTTCCCTCTTTCCTTCATGTGTCTTCTGTTCGTTCGTCCTTAATAACCTAGTATGTGTTGTAGTTTGTCTTACAGTTCTTTTTTGAAAGTATGTTTTAATCGTAATTTTGTTTGTTCAAATGTCATTTTTTTGCTTTGTACAACGCTTTGCAGAATCGATAAAGCGTTTAATCAAAAAACTAATTAAACAATAAACAAACAAATAGCACTTAGGTTTTTTGGGCAGTTTTTTTGGGCAACATACATAGAATTTCTCCCTTAGAGCATCAATGCCAGGGGCATACACATGGGTGGAATACAGGCATGTAACAGAATAGTGTAAGCTACTTATTAATTACCATATTCAGGTGTATTCATTTATGTCTGCTTTTGATATGGCACAAGTGGGTGTGTCTACATGTATGCATGCAGATACCATCTTATCCTAACATCCTGTAGTATAACAGAATCTGGATGTCACAGAATTAGCGTTCAGTGTGATGTTTTGTGGAGCCAAATTAGTGGCACCCAGTTCTAGAATTGTCCCCCCTCCCCAATATCCATGCTCTGTGCTTTGTGTCTTAGACCTTAGCATGCACAATCTGAATGTTTAAGCTTGTTTTCTCAGATACAGCACATTTTAAGCTGGCAAATGATTTGGCTAACATCCCAGAAGGAAGTGAACCTAGGAGGCCTTTTCACTAAATTTATTTATTTATGTATTCAATTTTTTATACCGTTCTCCCACAAGAGCTCAGAACGGTTTACATGAATTTATTCAGGTACTCAAGCATTCTTCCCTGTCTGTTCCGATGGGCTCACAATCTATCTAGTGTACCTGGGGCAATGGGGGGATTAAGTGACTAGCCCAGGGTCACAAGGTGCAGTGTGGGTTTAAACCCACAACCCCAGGGTGCTGAGGCTGTAGCTTTAGCCACTGCACCACACTTATTTGGTGAATGCCTAAATTACAGTAGAGTAAGCGCAAAGCTTGTGTGGAACGGCTAGACAAATTGCAGCTATACTCACTCGAGGAGCGCAGAGAGAGGGGGGACATGATCGAGACGTTCAAGTATCTCACGGACCACATAGAGGCGGAGGAAGATATCTTCCTTTTCAAGGGTCCCACGACAACAAGAGGGCATCCGTGGAAAATTAAGGGAGGGAAACTACGAGCTGACACCAGGAAATTCTTTTTCACAGAAAGGGTGGTTGATCGCTGGAATAGTCTTCCACAGCATGTGATCGAGGCCAGCAGCGTGCCTGATTTTAAGGCCAAATGGGATCGTCACATGGGATCTATTCACAGGGCGAAGGTAGGGGAGGGACATTAGGGTGGGCAGACTAGATGGGCCGTGGCCCTTATCTGCCGTCAATTTCTATGTTTCTATGTTTCTAACTGTTGGGAACATTCACAGCATCTTACCATACTGTCGTTGCACAGAAAAAACTTTACTGTACGGTAATTGTGATGACAGCACATTAGCACCTACCAGCTCCTCTGGTATTTATGTCTGTAAGCTACCGTGTGTTAACTGCAAGGCGCAGTCCATTTCCCATTTCCTGCATATTCCAAAGTATGCCAATAGGGCATGGATTAGTACATGCTGATATTCCAGCGTGGCAATGTTACCACAGCCTGGCACTTACTGTTATTGCATAATCATGCACTAAGGGCTGGAGTCTATAAACGGTGCCCAGCGGTTGCTACATTGTAGGTGCCACTCAGTGCAGTTGTCAATCAGTTGCTAGGCACCACTTATGGGATCCTGCCTAGTGGTGCCTAGGCATGCTTAGGCATCACTAGGCATCCTGGAAGTAGGCATTGATATATTAAGCCAGGTTTTACTTGGCCTAATTTAACCCCTCCCCATTACAAAATCATAGCACGGTTTTTAGCACCTGCCGCAGCGGTAACAGCTCCGACACACATGTTAACACTACGGCCGGTACTAAAAACCGTGCTAGGGTTTTGTAAAAAGGGGGTTACTAGCGCTTAACTTGGAAACTAGCAACGCATAAATCAACCATGCTTAATCTCTGCCCCTAACAATGCCTACATTTCATATAGGTATCTTTAGACCAGTGATTCCCAACCCTGTCCTGGAGGAACACCAGGCCAATCGGGTTTTCAGGCTAGCCCTAATGAATATGCATGAGAGAGATTTGCATATGATGGAAGTGATAGGTATGCAAATTTGCTTCATGCATATTCATTAGGGCTAGCCTGAAAACCCAATTGGCCTGGTGTTCCTCCAGGACAGGGTTGGGAACCACTGCTTTAGACATCGGAGGGCACCTCAACTTAGCTGTTGCTAGGCATCCTAAGAGTTCGGGCACCACATTCTTAATTTTAATGTGTTTATTTTTATTGACTGAAAACTGGCACAGCCAATTACCTCGCCAATTAAAAAAAGGTTGTGCACAGATTCAAAAGTTAGATGTCGCTAGACGTTCTTCATTAGGGACCTAGCAGTGCTTAATATTGGCATCCTATACAGAAGCTAGCCCTAACTGATTACCATGGTGTCAGGTCAAAAGCGCGCCGGGACAAAGGCACGCCCAGACAATTGAGCGCAGCGCGGAGGCGTGCGCCGCTCAAAATTAATGTTTTTAGGGCTCCGACGGGGGGGGGCATGGAGGGGGAACCCCCCCACTTTACTTAATAGACATCGCACCACGTTGTGGGGGCGTTGTGGGGGGTGTGGGGGGTTGTAACCCCCCACATTTTACTGAAAACTTCACTTTTTCCCTGTTTTTAGGGAAAAAGTTAAGTTTACAGTAAAATGTATAGGGTTACAACCCCCCAAACCCCCCATAACGCCGGCGCGATGTCTATTAAGTAAAGTGGGGGGGGTTCCCCAACAAAACCCCCCGTCGGAGCCCCTAAAAACAGTAGTTTTGAGCGGCGCGCGCCTCCGCACTGCGCTCAATTGTCTGGGCACGCCTTTGTCTTTCGCTCCGTTGTCTATGAACCGATTACCACACTTCTACAAAAAAAGGCCCAAGGATTTTTATGCAATGCTTTTTGTTAAACCCATCCCCCCCCCTCCAAATTATATGGACTTTATTGTCCTGTCTTCATTGTATTTGAAGAATCTGTTCTTTTCTAGCAGGTAGCAAATACCTGTCAGTCAACCAAAATATGGAAAATGACTTTGAAAGAAAACTTTTTTAAAAAAATGTAAGTTTTCCGTCAACCTGTTTCATAGCCTTTCTTTCCAAGATCAGATGAAGAAATGCCTCAGTGTTTCTTCTTATGTGCTAAAAACTGCATGAGATTTACTTGGAGCAAAAGAAAACCCTGACAGTGCTAAGATTAAACTTTTTCATCTTTTAATTAGGGCAACATAGTGGTGCAGGGACTGGAGGTAAAATCAAATTAAAATGCTAATATGTTGGTTTTGCAATTCAAATATTTTCTATTGTTGTGATTCCCCCCACCCCCCTTTGTAAATAAAAGCATGAAGGTTTTGTACTAAACCTTATGGCCTGAGCACAATAACTTAGCCATGCGTACAGGCATGAGAAATTGTTCACCTGAATAAAAAAAGAGGTGATGAGTTTGACTGCTGTTCATATACAAGTACAGTAAAAATTGCTTGGCAATATTATAATTTCTCAATTAGTATAAAACCTTCATATTAACATATATTAAAACAGGCAGGCATTTTGTAATAAATGTTAGTGGGGTGTAGTGATTAGAGCTACAGACTCAGCACCCTAAGGTTGTGGGTTCAAACCCTGCACTGCTCCCTGTGCAAGTCACTTAACCCCCTTTTTAGGAAGCTGTGTTGGGCTTTGTTATCGCCGGCTGTGGTGGTAAAAACTATAACGCTTATAGAATGCTTATGAGCGTCAGAGTTAATACTTCTACGGTTGGCGATAAAAGAAGCCTAACGTGGCTTCATAAAAGGGGGGGGGGAATTAATCCTCCACTACGCCAGGTACATTAGATAGATTGTGAAACAACCAGGATGGATAGGAAAAATGCTTGAAGTATCTATATGTAAACTGCTTTTGAGTGTGGTTGTATAACTACAAAAAGGCAGTGTACAAGTCCCAATACTTTTCCCCGTATAAAAGAAAAAAAAAAATTGCAGAAAAGAGGAATATTTTATACTCTTTTAAAGAAATAATGGTTAAAATTCTATGGACTCCTTTTACAAAGCTGTGGTACAGGTTTCCACTATGGGCTGGTAAGATAAATGTTCTGATGCTCATAGGAATTTACCTCACAGACCCGCAGTAGAGACCAATACCACAGCTTTGTAAAAGCCAGAGGTTAACTATTTTTTCACTCAGAAAATAGTTAAGATCTGGAACACATTGCTAGAGGTTGTGGTGAGAGCGGATAGCATAGCTGGTTTTAAGAAAAGTCTGGACAATTTACTGTTATTGAGAAAGACATGGAAGCCGCTGCTTGCCCTGGATTGGTGGCATGGAATGTTGCTACTCCTTGGGTTTTGGCCAGGTACTAGGGACCTGGATTGGCCACCGTGAGAATGGGCTACTATTTCGGGGGAAGCTTTTCAAAACTCAGACAAAGTGCCGGGTTTTGAAAAGCCATCTGGACATGTCCTCAAAAGGAGGACATGGCTGGGGAAATCCGGATATCTGTTAACCCTAGACCATGGGTAGGGAGCTCCGGTCCTCGAGAGCCGTATTCCAGTCGGGTTTTCAGGATTTCCTCAATGAATATGCATTGAAAGCAGAGCATACAAATAGATCTCATGCATATTCATTGGGGAAATCCTGAAAACCTGACTGGAATACGGCTCTCGAGGACCGGAGTTCCCTACCCCTGCCTTAGACACCTAAGGATGTATTGCCTTCCAGGGTCTAAGACTGTTGAGACACCCACCGCTAGGTTCAATTCTATAAATTGTGCCTAGCAGATGATTGCGAATCACGTCTAACAGCACCTACGAGTTAGACCCCCCATTTATATAATCAGGGCCTCAGCGTTTAATCAGTGTTCCCTCTAAGCTGAGCAGGTGTCCTCCAGCTGCATTGCTACCACTAGGGGGTGGAATATTTTCAGTCGCTAAGGACAGGTATGTTCCCTGGAGTCCTGCAGAACTTGCCTGTCCCTCACAATTGAAAAATGTGACAGTAAAACAGCACCCTCTATTGGTGAGACTGTGGGTGGAGGACTCCTGCTCAGCTTAGAGGGAACACTCACCACCAGTATCATGCCCAGATATTCAGTGTTGGGCCATGTCCAGGCACTGGCATTGAATATCTGGGTTTATGTGACAGGTTATCTCTTGTCCAGTTAAGTATAATATTCAACATGTAACGTCTTAAATAAAATCATATAAAGATAGGACTGAGTTTTATACAGTCTGATTAAGTGCTGAATATTAATAATAATAATAACTTTATTTCTTCTATACCACCATAATCTTACGACTTCTAGGCAGTTCACAGTGAAGAGAGCTGGACAGTCAGCGAATTACAGAATACAAATGGCGAGGATGATGCAGTACAGTCAGTGAATTACAGATTACAATTAGTAAAATACAATACGATACAATACAGTTAGTACAGTACACGTTAGAAGATAAATCTGTTGAATAGTGCTGTCTTAATTTCTTTCCGAAATGCGATGTAGGTCAGCCTAGCTCTGTTGATGTAATTGCCTAGCCAGGTCTGCTGTTTGCTAACTTGAAACTTCAAAGTTCTGTCCATAAAGGACCAGTATTTGCAATCAGTGATCATTGGGTAGGCAAAAAGATTGGAGTTTTTGGTTGTCCTACTGGGAATGTGTAGCTCGAAATGTGGTGAGAGATAGGTAGGGGCCATTCCCCACACCAGTTTAAAGCATAATTGCGACTCCGCCTCCTACAAAATAGCTTGCTACAGCTTTAGTGGTTAGTGCCGATGTTCAGCGGCATTAACCAGTTAAATGCCACTAATTCAGAGAATAGACCTGCACAAGAGCCTCTTGTTTATTTTTTAATGAAAAAGTGATCATAATTTTAATAGTTGGCTGGTATTGTTTATATGAAACATCCATGTAACGTATGAGTGGTCCTCATTGATTGATGCTTCATTCCAGTGAGACAAACCATGACTGACAGATTGTTTCCTGATAATCATAATTGTATGAAACCTTGAGAGTAAGAGGAAGCATGCAATATTGTTGGAACATATATTTAGTGTCAATTGGCTCATTAGTTTTGCTGTTTGAGCCAAGATAGAACAAAGGACAAGAATCCATCAGGGGAAAAAAAAAGCTATATACTTCCATGGGTTGTATAGCTTGAGCCTACAGTATTCTTTACAAATAGCATGGCTCGTAATACTAAATGTAAAAGAGACAAGTTAATTTATTCATATATTTTTTTAATGGGCATAACTTATGGGCAGAGTGGATGGACCGTTCAGGTCTTTATCTGCCGTCATTTACTATGTTACTATGTTAACACTCTTTCTCCTCTCCTCATCCTAGCCTGTAACATGCCCCTCCCCACTGTGCACAAGTAAGACCATGAGACGTATCCATGGGCTTATTTTCTCATCAACTTGTGCCCTAGACCTTCATGTCTACTTTCTGCATGGTTTGAGTCCCCCTCTATTCATTTTTTCTGTCTGCAACCAAAGTGCATGGGTAGGTAGCCCAGGTAATAGCATCAGGAATAGCAGTTGAGGTTTTGATTTCCCATCACAGTGTCTCTTTCTGTATGATCTTCCATGCTTATTTAGCTTGTTTTAATGCCACCTCCTTAATAGATACCCACTAGTCCAATAGAGCCATAGCACGCCATCCCTTGTATGGACATATGTACAAATTTTCAGTAAAAGTCTTACGTACCAGCATGAGGTGACTGCCAATTTTCTTGTGAATCCGTCAGGATATTTTGGATCATTGAGGGGATCACAGATGGATGGACAGATGGATAACTGGATATGACTTATTAGTAGTGTAGAAGTACTAAAAATTAGGTATTGCATTACTATGTACTAACATGCTTTAACACATTGCATTCAAAATGGCCTTTCTACTGCTACTAAAATGTATTAAATGTGTTAGGGTAGCATAATGTGGTAGCACACTTAGGGCTCCTTTTACGAAGACCGCAGTAGCAGTTTTAACGCACGTAATAGTGCACGCTAAACCACCAGCCGCGCTAGCCGCTACCTTGAGCAGGCGGTAGTTTTTCGGCTAGCGTGGGTGTAGCGCGTGATTAAAAGTCACGTGCGTTAGTCGCTACCGCAGCTTCGTAAAAGGAGCCCTTAGTAAATTTAGGGTTTCTTTAACTAAACTGCGTTAGGCACTTTTCCCTAGATTCTCTATATATGGCGCCCAAATTTGAACACTCATCTGAGATACAATAATTGAGAGTAAAGATCAAATGTTTCTTCAAAATGAGAGGAGTGTCTGTGTATCTACTGATGTTATCAGTTTGATATATATATATATATATATATATATATATATAGTAATTATCATGACAAAAAAATCAAACAGTTTGACTCATGCTGTTAAGCTATGTGAGATAGAGAATAGCACTGGGACAAATTTTTCCCTGTCACAGCGGGAACTCATGTTCCCGTCCTGACCCCGCAAGTTCTTTTCCTGTCCCTGCCCCATTCCTGCAAGCGCCATCCTCATCTGCACAAGGCTCAAACACTTTAAAATCATAAAGGTTCGAGGCTTGTGCAGTTAAGGCAGAGCTTACAGGAATGGGGCAGGGACAGCGACAAAACTAATGGGACGGGATGGGGAAATTGTGAGTTCCTGCGGGGGCAGGGATAAATTTGTCCCCGTGTCGTTCTCTAGTGTGAGAAACACTATCAACTTTACATGGGTGCAAGAACCGTTTGATCTTCTTGTATATATTGTGATATGCGGAGTATGCCTGCTAGGGTTGACCCTGATCTAAAGCCCCAGGTTAAAACAGGTAATTGCCCAGCCACTCAAGTTAAACCCCAAAGTAACCTTCTGCCTGACATTTCTTCCAAATCCAGCAGAGGGAGCTTGGGGGTAGAAGTTCAGACTTCCCCTCCCCCATCTCTTCCCAAGGCTGCAAACCGGAAATGCACTTCAGCTGGGGAGGCTGGGCGGGGCTGTAGGCTCCTTAACCGAAGGTCTGAACGGCTAGGGAAGGAGAAGCAGGGCTGGAGAGCAGGAGATGAGGTTCAAACACAGCTCCCTCAGGCTAGCTCAGGGCTAAGAGTTTGCCAGGATCCTCAATGTGCTGAAAGTATGGAGATTGAGGAAAGTGAAACTGTGCTGTCTCCTGAGTGCTCAGACAGTCTGCAAGACATGGAATTGGAAGGTGAAGCAACCTGGGACGATCAAGCCATGGATATCGGCGTCTCCAAGGCAATTGCCACCCTGCCTGACTAAAGGTATCATAATTCCATTTTACTTTAAGGACACTAAATTGTCTTGTATTTTTCTGGTGTATGTTTTACCAGTGTGGTGGGGGGAATTAGCCCCACGTTCGAGGTGGGATAGAGGGCTCTTCATGTAGCGCATGTCAACACGTGGAGCACCACCACCTGGCCAGCACTACTATCTGCTAAAGTAGTGCAGTGCAGTTACACTTTGCTTTTTGAGCCAAATTTTGTTCTTTGTTTTTTTTTTCTTGGAATGGATAAGGACTGTTTGTGTTGTTGCTGATTGAAGCAAAGAACTCTAAAGATAAAACTCAGAGGGACTGAGGTTTTGGTATTTTTCTTTGGACTATCTTGAATGAACATTAAGTTTACTTTTGGGAACTGTTGGATTGATCTGAAGAAACTGGAACAAAGTTTATTTGCCTTGTTTTGCTGTGGAATACAATAAATCCAGTCCAGATTTTTGTTCTGATTTTTTCCTTTAAGTTAAGCCAGTATTCTGACAACTCTTGGGGCAGCCTCTCGCAGCTTACAAAGGCCCCAAAATCTTGTCCCCGCATTCCTGGACTCCTAGCACTGAGAGTGGGGGTGACAAACTTGGTATCAGGAGTGGGATACTATTACTGCCTCCTGCTGGACGTATTGGTGAACTTTGGTGATTGGAAAAAAAAAAAAAAAACGCTTGCAATTTTTTTTTTAAGTTTGTTTTGTTGTTCCGGACTAAAGAATTGTAAAGGCAAGAGGACTCTTCAAGGGACTGCTTCGGAAGGGGACGAGTCTTCGAGGTCGTGGAACGGGACACCCGGAAGGAAGCCGTCCGAGTAGAGAGCTGTGGAGATCGGAGCTTACCTGGACCGGACCTGTTTCGGGAGGTGGCCGATAAGGGAACAGACCCGAGGTTCGAGGGAACAAGCCTGCGGAGAACGACTGGAGGCCAAGGAGGCCTAACAACCAAAGGCGCAGACTCACCCAGGCTGCGGGTAAGAGTACCTAAGCTCAAGGGTGAGGGGGGAACTGCAAGGTTGACCCAGTCTGTTTGAGGGTTCCGCACTTGGGTTTCTTTTCTTTTGTTTGTCTTTTACAGCCTCCCGATGGATCTCCAGCAACTGTTTACCCTCCTGGCTTCGGAGAGACAAAAACAGACGGAGGATTTAAAAGTCGTTCTGCAGAGTAATCAAGAACTCTGGCGGGCGAGCCAAGCCAAGACTGGACGGCGGCATGAGGAGCTAGTCAAGTCTATGGCGGACCAGACTAGGACTATGGCACAGCTGTTCCAAGGAGCAATGGGCGGAACTACTGCAGGAGCACCTACAACTATGGGAGCTTCGGTAGCATCACAAAATCTACAGTCCATGCAAGTATGTAAGATGGGGCCCACTGACGCTCCCGATGACTTTTTACATGCTTTTGAGAGGATGGCTGTGTCAGCAGGCTGGCCTGAGCTTCAATGGGCCACGAGGCTGATACCGTGCCTTGCTGGATCAGCATTGGCCGCCTATCAGACTCTTAGTCCTGAGCTAGCCAGTAATTATAGGGCTATAAAAAACCATATACTAGATTACCTGGGATTCACCCGGGAGCACTATCGCCAGGAGTTTAGGGGCACCCAAATGGGGGAAAAGGAAAGGCCCAAAGCTCTCTTTCATAGGCTAAGGAAATTGGCGGAGAGGTGGCTACAACCCTGTCTCGGGGATGCCCAGGCCTTACTCACCGAGATTCTTCATGAGCAATTTCTTGAAGCGGTGCCTAAGGGTTTGAAGGCCTGGATCCAGAGACAGGGTAGTCGATCTCTATCGCAGGTAATCGACCTGGCAGAGGCTTATCTGGATTCCCTATATACCACTACACCTGGGAGGGAGGCCCAGGGGAATAGGGGGTCAGGTAGGGGCCCTGGAGATCAGGCGAAATCCTGGAATAAGGCCTATGAGGGTAGTAAGGCACCCATGAGGAAGGTACCCGATACCCCAGTCTCCGAGAAAAGTCCCACTACCTGCTTTAGATGGGGGAAGGCTGGGCACCTACAAAAACAATGTAAAGGGAAGCCGACTCCTACCGACGCAGGCAGTAAGGGGGGTAGGCAGGTAAATCTCTTAGGAGAGCAATGCCCCGCAGACCACACCCGTAAGGGATATCGGGTAGGGGTTCTGGTTGAGGGACAAATGGTGGTGGCTTTTCTGGATAGTGGGGCTTCCCAATCTATGATAAGGGCTCAAGTGTGGGACACTATCCAGAGAGGGAAAAAGGGGGAGAGCCTAGACGGGCCTAGGGTCTCTATTCGGTGCATCCACGGGGATATCCACGAATATACTACACACTGGACGCGGGTGCGGTTTGAGGACCGGGAAGACCCCCTCCTTGTAGCAGTGGTCCCGGGAGCCCCTTATGACATGATCTTAGGACGGGACTGGGAAGGCTGGACCGGTGCCTGGAACACCGAGCAAGCCCTAGTTAGTACCCGTGCCCAGAGTCAGAAAGAAGAAACTTCCGGGGAGAATTTAGGGCAGACGTTCCCCTTCCTGGGAGAGATCTTCCAAGAAGGCAATGCCCGAGGGCCACGGCCATCGAAGGCTCAATTAAAACGGCAAAAGTGGCAGAGAGGGCAGGCTCTCGCCCACACTACGCATCAGAGGGAGGTACCCTCTATACCCGATAAGGTAATCCAAACATTCCCTTCCTTCCAGGCCGAGCAGAAGGCAGATCCCACCTTGCGAGCCGCATGGCAACAAGTGGGAACAGCTCATAAGGGGGCCGGTAATATGAAGGTAAGGAGGGGGTTGCTGTATCGGGTTAAGTCGGACGGAGGTAGAGATGATAGGAGTGAGCAATTAGTGGTTCCCCAAGGCTTCAGGGCGTTAGTCTTACAGATGGCTCACGATCACCCGTTGGCCGGGCATAAGGGGGTGGACGCCACGGAGACGCAGATTTTGCAAAGATTCTTCTGGCCCGGATTGCGGCAGGAGTTAATTCAATTCTGTGCCTCCTGTCCTGTTTGTCAAAAATTGGCTATTCAAAAACCTTTAAGGGCACCCCTTATTCCCATTCCCTGGGTAGAGGAACCACTGGGGAGGTGGGCTATGGACATAATAGGTCCCCTAGAGAAAACACCACGGGGTCACCAATATATACTGGTAGTGATGGATGTCGCTACTCGCTTCCCGTGGGCTTTTCCCATGAGGAGAACCACATCCCACAATATAACCAGGGAATTAGTTGAGTTATTCTGCTCGGTAGGGTTCCCCAAAGAGGTTCTCACGGACCAGGGCAGCAACTTCGTTTCCCGGGAGATGGAGGCATTTTGGCGGAAATTCGGTATCCGCCATATAAGGACTGCCGCCTACCACCCCCAGGGGAACGGGTTGGTCGAGAGGTTCAATCAGACCCTTAAGTTGATGCTTAAAAAGGTCGCTGGCCAAGAGCTGACTGATTGGGATCTCCTGATTCCCTGGGTCCTATATGCTAGTCGCGAGAAAGTGCAGGTCTCGCTGGGGGTTAGCCCTTTCGAAATGTTGTTCGGGCGAAAACCTAGAGGTTTACTGGACATTTTGAAAGACCAATGGGACCCCCCTTCAGAATGCAAGACCAACATCATATCTTATTTGAAGGACTTGAAACAAAAACTTAGGGGGCTGGTAGAGAAGGGACGTACCGGGGTTGAGAAGAGTCAGAGTAAGCAGAAAAGTTACTATGACAAAAGAACTCAGGAGAGACATTTGAGGGTGGGGGAACAAGTCCTCGTGTTAGTACCCACTGATCCGCACAAGTTCCTTGCCCAGTGGAAGGGCCCTAGTACGGTGATACAGCAGATTAATGAAGTGGACTATAGGGTCCGTGATAGCAAGGGTAAGGAACAGGTCTATCATGTTAATCTGCTGAAACCGTGGAAAGACCGCCAGGTATTGGCACTCATCGCTCAGAAGTATGAGGAGGATGAGTTCGGGCCTCAAATAGGGGAGTTTGGGACAAAGGCTACAGTCAATATGGGAGTAGAACTTTCCTCTTGTCAACAGAGGGAGGTGGAGGGACTTGTAGGAGAATTCAAGGATGTGTTTTCCCCCATTCCCGGCAGCACGACAGTGGTGTCCCACAACATACTAACGTCGCCAGGGAAGATAGTCAGGGTGAAACCCTATCGCCTATCGGAGGAAAAGAAGATGTTGGTGCAGGAATTAGTGGAGGAAATGCTAAACCTGGGAGTTATTGAGCCGTCGCAGAGTCCCTGGGCAAGCCCCATTGTAATTGTGCCCAAGGCGGACGGATCGCCCCGGTTTTGCATTGATTTCCGCCAACTAAACACTATTTCGCAATTTGACGCTTTTCCCATGCCCCGAGTGGAGGAGCTCCTGGATAGACTGGGACAAGCCCAATACTTGACCACTTTAGACCTCACAAAAGGGTACTGGCAGATCCCGTTAACCCAGGCTGCCAGAGCTAAGACGGCTTTTAGCTCCCCCCAAGGGCTGTTTCAATTTACTAGGATGCCTTTTGGACTCCATAATGCTGCTGCTTCATGCCAGCGCTTGATGGACCAGGTGCTAAGAGGGCACCAGGGGTATGCGTCCGCCTACTTGGATGACATTATCATTCACTCCCAAGATTGGTCGGAGCATATGGAACATGTCCGTGCGGTGCTTCAGGCACTGAGGGGGGCAGGCCTCACGATCAACCCGAAGAAATGTTGTCTGGGGAAAAGGGAGGTCAGATATTTAGGGTACCAGGTAGGGAAGGGCGTAGTAAAACCCCTACTGGATAAGATACAATGTGTTCGGGAGTACCCGATACCTGAAACCAAAAAACAACTTAGAGGATTCCTCGGGTTGGTAGGATATTACCGACGGTTCATTCCTCATTTTTCCACCAAGGCTACCCCTTTGACAGAAATGTTAAGAAAAACGAAGCCAGACAAACTGCAGTGGGGAGAGGAAGGCCGGGAAGCCATAGAAAAGCTAAAGTCCTGTTTATGTTCAGAGCCAGTCTTAGCTTCAGTTAACTTCCAGAAGCCGTTTGTATTACAGACGGACGCTTCTCAAACAGGACTTGGAGCGGTGCTCAGCCAGGAGGTGGAAGGGCTAGAGCATCCAGTTCTATACTTAAGTCGCAAGTTACATGATAATGAGAAACATTACTCGGCGGTAGAACTGGAATGCCTAGCGGCCAAATGGGCCATGCAGAGTCTAGAGCACTATCTAGAGGGGCAAGAGTTTACATTAGTAACTGATCACGCGGCCTTGATTTGGCTTAACCGAATGCGGAACAATAATGCCAGACTCACTAGATGGTATCTAGCTCTGCAAACCTTCCGTTACAAGACCTTACATAGGCCAGGGCGGTTACATATTAACGCGGACGCTCTCTCTCGAATCGGAGAGGAAGATACTCCCAAGCATAGGCCCACCCCTAGCAGTCATTTAAGGGGGGGGGTATGTGATATGCGGAGTATGCCTGCTAGGGTTGACCCTGATCTAAAGCCCCAGGTTAAAACAGGTAATTGCCCAGCCACTCAAGTTAAACCCCAAAGTAACCTTCTGCCTGACATTTCTTCCAAATCCAGCAGAGGGAGCTTGGGGGTAGAAGTTCAGACTTCCCCTCCCCCATCTCTTCCCAAGGCTGCAAACCGGAAATGCACTTCAGCTGGGGAGGCTGGGCGGGGCTGTAGGCTCCTTAACCGAAGGTCTGAACGGCTAGGGAAGGAGAAGCAGGGCTGGAGAGCAGGAGATGAGGTTCAAACACAGCTCCCTCAGGCTAGCTCAGGGCTAAGAGTTTGCCAGGATCCTCAATGTGCTGAAAGTATGGAGATTGAGGAAAGTGAAACTGTGCTGTCTCCTGAGTGCTCAGACAGTCTGCAAGACATGGAATTGGAAGGTGAAGCAACCTGGGACGATCAAGCCATGGATATCGGCGTCTCCAAGGCAATTGCCACCCTGCCTGACTAAAGGTATCATAATTCCATTTTACTTTAAGGACACTAAATTGTCTTGTATTTTTCTGGTGTATGTTTTACCAGTGTGGTGGGGGGAATTAGCCCCACGTTCGAGGTGGGATAGAGGGCTCTTCATGTAGCGCATGTCAACACGTGGAGCACCACCACCTGGCCAGCACTACTATCTGCTAAAGTAGTGCAGTGCAGTTACACTTTGCTTTTTGAGCCAAATTTTGTTCTTTGTTTTTTTTTTCTTGGAATGGATAAGGACTGTTTGTGTTGTTGCTGATTGAAGCAAAGAACTCTAAAGATAAAACTCAGAGGGACTGAGGTTTTGGTATTTTTCTTTGGACTATCTTGAATGAACATTAAGTTTACTTTTGGGAACTGTTGGATTGATCTGAAGAAACTGGAACAAAGTTTATTTGCCTTGTTTTGCTGTGGAATACAATAAATCCAGTCCAGATTTTTGTTCTGATTTTTTCCTTTAAGTTAAGCCAGTATTCTGACAACTCTTGGGGCAGCCTCTCGCAGCTTACAAAGGCCCCAAAATCTTGTCCCCGCATTCCTGGACTCCTAGCACTGAGAGTGGGGGTGACAATATATATATATATATATCGGACCGATAACATCAACAGTTGCAATGGACTCCTAATACAGGCATTTGTGCTGAAACACAACTGTGTTGAGTTCAATGTGATGATTAATAAATTGATGTGAGTTTGATATCTCGAGTGGACGAGTGGCCTAGTGTTTAGAGCGGCTGTCTCAGCATCCTGAAGTTATGAGTTTGATTCCCACTGCCGCTTCGTGTGACTCTGGCCATTTAAACGTCTTTGTGCAAAATCACACAGAAAAAGCAGTATGTCAAGTCCCATCCTTTTTTTTGTTGGACCTCACTCCTGCTTTTCAAAAAATTCATCCAAATATCTTAACCCCTCCTCTTTTACCTCCAGAAGATTCACCTACCTTCAGATAACCTTCTCCCAAATTACCCACCTTAACACCTTCCAATTAAACAAATACCATAAATAGATTGTAACCTACCCTCTCTAACTGAATTCCATATGTATTTTTCATACAGTTCTTCACTGTCAGTTTAATTTCCATCCTATAAATTCACATAGAATTTTTCTTTTTTCAACCATCTTTATTTTCTCTTCTTTATTAATTTCCAGGTACTTTAGTTAGATTGTGAGCTTTCGGGACAGTAAGGGAATTTTTTAAGTACCTTCTTACTTCTCATTTATAATCTTAATGTATATTTTCTTCAAACCGCTTAGAACCTAACGGATGTAGCGGTATATAAGAAATAAATTACATTACATTACATTACATTTTTATTGCTGTAGTGCCAGAGTGAGCCAGGGGTGGAGCTGGAGAGACTTAGAAGTTATCCAGGCACTGCAGATGTTCAATGCAGGTGCCCAGATAACCTTTTGAGCATGTTGGGCCACACATAACTTCTGGACCCTGCCAAACATCCAGATCTTTGGTACAGGTACCCAAATAGGTGCTGGACCCAAGGCCTAACTGCCTGTGGAAATCAGCACTGTTAAAAATAGCTGACAATCACAGGGTTAAAATCCAAGTCAGAGCAGAAGGAAATGAGTTGACTTGTGTAAAGTTGCAGAGGTATGGGAAATTCAACTGGAATACCTAGATGCACAGTTTTGGGCTTCAACCAGGTTCAGCAATATTGTGAAATTAAATATAGCCAAGAACAAAATAAACTTCCATTGCATGTTTCACAAATCTCTACTGACATTAAGTACACGGCCCTCATAAAATCCAGCAATACAGTATAAGGACCATGTGCTGGATATGTTATAGCTGAGGATAATTCTGATTACCATTTCTGAAATTCAAATTGCAGCATATTGTCAGGATTAAAAGACAAGAAAAAGATGTCCTCTTTGTATAGCAGCAACCTCTAACATCTACCGCTGGTATGAAAAACAATACAGAAAAAAACGACACCAACAGCTGTCAGGACTCGTGCTGGGTTTTTTCTGGCTTTCCATTGTATGCTTGGACCCTCTCCTGTATTATTGCATGAAAACTAATGCAACAGAATGACTTCAGTCTTGTCTTTTCATTATTATACTGTCACCCAGCGTACCTATTGTCATAAGAACAAGGACTAGCTATGAGCACTGAAATAATGTTGTAGCTCACAAGACAAAAGAAGCTCTTTCTCCTTCACATTACAAAATGTACCATAATGCTTAAAGAAGGAATCAATGCAATCAGGCTGCATATAATAGGGAAGTCTATAAATGGCGCCTAAAGGTAAGCGTTAATTCCCAGCTTTTGGAGAGGAAATGTGTTCTCCAAAAGCTGGGAATTAACTGGGAAATGTGTTCTAACGGATACATGATGCTGAAAGATGGCTGAAACGGTAAACTGGTGCAGAAATGCACTTATACACCCAGTAATAGGATACTGCCTAAGGGGCTCATTTTCTAAAAATGCAGACATCCAAAAGCGAAACAAATCGCCAAGATGTCTAGATGTCTTGCTAGGCTTCCTAGCTGCTGCGCATCCAGAATTCAAGAATTGCTTGCTGGAGGTGTGTTATGGGCGAACTTTGGTTATGCTTAATCTTGGACATCTTGCAACGATGATCAAACCTTTCCCAATGCGTCAAGGATGGAACCTAGACATTCGGAGCTAGATCTGTTTTAAAGGCATCTAAGTGCCAAAAAGGAACCCAAACTGACCAGAACACTGGATGGATTAGGTAATGACCCTCTCCAACCCCCCAAATTCTAAATGAAACAGTACACATCTGTCTATAAAACAGCAGCACCTGATATAGGAAATCCTAGTACAGCGTCACACAGGTATCTTAAGTAGCTTGGTGGGTGGGCTACTGAACCATAGAGAGGAGGACACAGGCTCATAAGCTATTCTAACCACTACACTTCCCCCTCCCCATTCGCGGTTTCGGCAATCGAGATTTCACATATTTGCGATTTTTGGGGGAGGGGGAAAAAAGAAAAAAAACCCACAGTTTAGCCTTCCTCCCGGCATCCCGGCCTTACCTGGTAGTCTAGCGGGCTTTCGGGGCAGGAGCGATCTTCCTACACTCCTGCCCCATGTAGATCGCCAATAGGAAATGGCTGTGGGGAGTTCCCGTCGTAGTCTTGAGAGGCTACGGGAACTCACGGCAGCTATTTCCTATTGGCGATCTGCATGGGGCAGGAGCGTAGGAAGATCGCTCCTGCCCCGAAAGCCCGCTAGACCACCAGGTAAGGCCGGGATGCCGGGGGGAAGGCAGGAGGGAGGTGGGGGTGGGTCAGAGCCGGTATTTCACCATTCGCAGTTCGGCTCTGCCCCTATTCCCCGCGAATCCGGAGGGAGAAGTGTACATTTATGGTGGAAAGTGTAAGACACCAACTAAAATCCTATTACAGTGGTACCTCGGTTTACGAGTGCACCAGTTTGCGAGTGTTTTGCAAGACGAGCAAAACATTCGCAAACTTGGTGCCTCGTAAACCGAGCTTGCCTCGCTGTACGAGTGCTCCCCCCCCCCCCGCAATCCTACTTCCCCCCCCCCCCGAGCAGTCAATGACACCCTTTACCCGACTTGGCACCAGTGCCGGTGCCCGAAGATCCTCCCTCTTCTGGCGCGGCCTGGGCTGGGCAGTGCATCGGAGATCCTCCTTCTTCTGGTCTGGGCTGGGCTGGACTGGCTTTGAGCATGCGCAAATGCTCAAAGCCAGTCCAGCCCAGACCAGACCAGAAGAAGGAGGATCTCCGACGCACTGCCCAGCCGTGCCAGAAGAGGGAGGATCTTCGGGCACCGGCAATGGTGCCAAGTTGGGTAAAGGGTGTCATTGACTGCTTGGGAGGGGGGAAAGTAGGATCAGGGTGGAGGGGGGGCAACGCGAGCGAGGGGGATGCCGGTTCGCAGGGGAGGGGGGAAGCTGGATCGCGGGGAGGGGTTTGGAACAGCGTCGGATTCCTCAAGGGGGGGAGAATGGAGCAGCACCGGTAGCCTCGTGGGGGGGGAGGAGGAGGTGGAACCAATGAAAGCAGTTTCCCTTACTTCCTATGGGGAAACTTGCTTTGATATACGAGCAATTTGGTTTATGAGCATGCTTCTGGAACGAATTATGCTCGTAAACCAAGGTTCCACTGCCATTGTCCCAGTGCTTGAGTCGCCCTCTAAGCTAACTCCAGCCCATCCAAATCTGTCTTGGCACATATGGGACAAAGACTGTAGAAGTCTGCTTGGCATCAGCTGCACTGCCCCACTGCTGGGGCTGCATTTAAGCTTCACTCCGCATCATAAGCAAAATTATAGTTGCTAATCTGATGATCTTTTGAGTTTTTTGTCAATACTATCCTGTTTCTATTTAGGGATCCTTTATATCTTTACCACACACTTTTGAACTTAGTCTTTGTTTTTGCCTCTACTACCTCTGCAGGGAGGACATTCCAGGAATCTAACAGCTTCTCCATGAAAAAGGACTTAGATACACAAATTAACATAGGTTTTCTATGGTATTTTGCGTGTCTAAGTTCTTTGAAAATGAGCCCCGTTACTTCTAAGTCTACCACCCCGCAACCTCATATTATGGCCCTTTTACTAAGGTGCATTAACCGATTAACGCGCGCTAATCGATATAGTGCATGCCAAACACTAATGCGTGTCTATGGACACATTAGCGTATAGCGCATAGCGCACGCTAATCGGTTAGTGCACCTTAGTAAAAGAGGGAGGTATGTCCTCTAGTTTTACCGCTTCTCTGTCTCTGGAAAAGATTTGTTTGTAGATCAATACCATTCAAGTATTTGAGCGTCTGTATTATATCTCCTCCGTCACTTTTTTTTCCTTTAGGGTACTCAGGTATTTGAGCCTCTTCTCGTAAGTCTCTCGGCGCAATCCCGATATCATTTTTGTCGCCTTCCTCTGGAAAGCTTCTTCTCACATCCTCAGCAAGATCCGCCCCTATGTGTTTTTCATGCACCAATAATAGTGCATACTGTTTCCAAATATTGTGCTTTTTTTAAAAAAAATTTTTTCCCCCTCCTTTACAAAGCCACGCTAGCGTTTTTAGCACCGGCCGCGGCGGTAACAGCTCAGACACTCATAGGAATTCTATGAGTGTTGCATCTGTCACAGCGGCGTCCGGCACTAAAAAATGCTAGCACAGCTTTATAAAGGAAAGGGGGGTTATTTATTATTGAATTTTACAATTGTAAACAAGCAATATTATAATTTCCACAGAAAAGTCACATGGGGGTCCTTTTGCTAAGGCGCGCTATTCGATTTAGCGCATGCTAATGATTAGTGCGCACTAAATGCTAACATAGGCATAGAATATAATGGGCGCGTTAGCATGCGCCAATTGTTAGCGTGAGCTAAATCAGCTAGCAAAACAGAGGGATAGTTAAGAATAGTAAAATGCTCACAGGAATAATTACAGGAGAAATAATTCTATACTTATGGCTAATGTCCTGAGTAAGTTAGAATCCAAGGATGAAATGGAGAGATAATAAGGAAGCAGAAACTAAAAAGATACCAAGAAAAGCTAACTGGTCTGTATGCAATTCTTTCTGAGAGCTTGAGGCCCCTGAGGTGGCTCCAGTATCATGTCTTGGGACAGAAAACTGTTCAAGGAGGGAAAGGGGAGGTATGATTCAGACGTTCAAATACTTGAAGGGTATTAACGTAGAAGAAAATCTTTTCCAGAGAAAGGAAAATGGTAAAACCAGAGGACATCATTTGAGGTTGAGGGGTGGAAGATTCAAGAGCAATGTTAGGAAATTCTACTTTACGGAGAGAGTGGTGGATGTCTGGAATGCGCTCCCGAGAGAGGTGGTAGAGAGTAAAACTGTGACTGAGTTCAAAGAAGCGTGGAATGAACACAGAGGATCTAGAATCAAAAAATAATAGTAAATACTGAACTAAGGCCAGTACTGGGCAGACTTGCACTGTCTATATATGGCCGTTTGGGGGAGGATGGGCTGGGGAGGGCTTCAATGGCTGGGAGGGTATAGATGGGCTGGAGTGAGTTTTGACGGAGATTTTGGCAGTTGGAACCCAAGCACAGTACCGGGTAGAGCTTTGGATTCTTGCCCAGAAATAGCTAAGAAGAAAAAATTTAAATTGAATCAGGAAGGGCAGACTGGATGGACCATTCGGGTCTTTATCTGCCGTCATTTATTATGTTACTATGTTAAGAGCCAAAAACTTAGATAAATGTGCATTCTTAATAATATTGCCCCCAAAACAAAAATGGAGACTAACCAAAGGAAAACAAAATAAACAATGCTGCAAACCTGAAAAACCTGAAAGGGCTTGATTTTGAAGCAGGACATCTAGGCAGAATGCCAAAGAGGAACTTGTTTTTTTGCAAATTTTATAAAGGAACCCAATACTAGCTCCAGTAGAACACAGATCCTCTAGCCAGTGCTTCTCAACATGTGGTATGCGTACCTTGGGGGTACGTTAGCCGCTTGTTGAGGGGTTCGTGCCACCGTGGATATTGACTGCCCATCCACCTAAGCCAACAGAGATCCCTCCTTCTTGCCCGCCCCCCTCCGTCAAAGCAAACCCAACACCAGCCCCCATGCCTCTCAGCTGTATCTGACCTCTCCCCAGTTCCAGATTTCCCCACCTACCAGTTCCCGCCACTGTATTTTAAAATTTTCATGGAGCCGGAAGCACAACGAAGCCAGCCTCCTGCCATCTACCTGCCTCGGAAGTGTTCTTTCTGTAGCGTTCTGTCCCGCCTATGCAAAACGCAACAGAAAAAAATACTTCCGAGGCAGACAGATGGACTATCTCAGACAGGATTCCCATTTCCTATTGTTCTATCCCTAACCGTCTTGCTGTCTTATTGATTTAACAGAGTTCTCCCCCTACCCTCTTGTTTCTTATGCGTCAGTTAGTCTCTTGTATGTCCAACTGATTACAATTGTATGTATGACCCTATTTTTATGAAGTCTGTACACCACTTAGAATTATGATAAGTGGTATAACAAATTTTAAAATAAACTTTGAAACTTGGAAGATTTTTAAATACAGCGGCAGGGAGCTGGTAGGTGGGGGAATTGGGAACTGGAGAGAGGTTGGATCTAGCAGAGAGGAGTTGGGAATAAGGGAAGGATATATGCTGCTGGGGTGGGGGTTAGGAAGCAAGGGAAAAAGATGCTGCTGGTGGGTGAAGGAAAAGGAAAAGAGAATTGTTGGATATAGGTGTGGAGTGAGAGGGATAGACATGTGGAAAGGAAGAAAGAGGGAAATTGGGCATAGAGAGGGAGAGGGCAGAGAGGTAGAGATGTATGGGGGAGAGAAGGATGAGAGGGGAAAATGTTGGGTATGGAAGTGGAGAGGGAACAGAGGGACAGATTGAAGGGGATACAAGGTGGAGAAATATTGGACATAGTGATGGAGGGAGAGATGTGGCATGGTGCTGGAGAGGGGGGATAGAAGAAGTGGGCATGAGGCTGGTGGGCAGTGGTTAAAAATGCTGCACATGCTCCAGGAGATGAGACGGAGAAATGTTGGCTGTAGCAGTAGAGGGGGGTGGGGGAGTTGCCTGGATCTCTCAAGACAGATGAACAGTGAGGGGGGAGACATGTTGCAATAGGGGTGGAGAAGAGAGGAAAAAAAGTTGGACTCATGAAGAGACAGAGAGAGATGTTGGTTGGGGAAGAGAATGAGGTCCAGAGGAGATGAAGCGTGCAGGAGGCAGAAAGAAAGAAAGAAATATTGGATGCACAGTCAGAAGGAAGTGTAACCGGAGACTCATGAAATCAACAGACAACAAAGGTAGGAAAATGATTTTATTTTCAATTTAGTGATCAAAATGTGTCCGTTTTGAGAATTTATATCGACTGTCTATATTTTGCACGATATTTGTCTATTTTTCTATAGCTGTTACTGAGGTGACATTGCATATTTTAAAGTCATCTGCCTTGACCTCTTTGAAAAAAAAAATTAAATGATAATTAAGATTTTCTCTGCATATTGTATACTTTGTGCTTTTTTTTTTAATTTGTGGTTACCTTTATGTATTAATAAGATTATATTGTGTGTATATGAAAAATGGATGGAAGAAATCGCATTACAATTAGTACTACTATTATAGGGGGTGGGGTCTGGGGCGGAGCATGGGTGGGTCCGGGGCAGAGCTTGGGTGGGAGTACTCGGTTGATATTTGTTAGACTTAGGGGGTACTTGGCTTGAAGAAGTTGAGAAACACTGCTCTAGCCCAATATTGTGCCTGTTCTGAGGCAGGTATAAAGGCTCCGAGTCATGCTTACTGTTCTGTAATTTCTCAGATCACCGTTAGAACCCTTTTTAAGAATTGACCTTACTTTGATCACCCTCTAATCTTCAGATACTATGGATGATTTTAACGACAAGTTACAGAGCACCAAGGCTGGGAGATGTGTTGGAGGAGGGGGCGTCTACTTTGGCAGTGATTTATTTATGTTCTGGAGTAGATGGAACCTGATAACACAAATTCTCCCAAACTTTTGGTCATAGGTGCAGTGGCAGGAGTGAGCAGCGCTCGAGGTGGTGGTGCCCCTCACCTACCCCCCACCGCCACACGCTTGTGCCCCTTCCCCGTACCTTTTTATCTTTGGTGCGAGCAGCCAAGAACTTGCTGCTTGCATCGGATTTGGCGCTCTCTCTGACGTCACTTCCTAGGTGTGGGTCCCGGAAGTGATGTCAGGGAGAACGCCAAAGCGAGCAGCAAGTTTGTGGCTGCTTGCGCCAACGTTAAAAAGGTACGGGGTAGGGAAGGGGCGCAGGCGCAGCAGGAGGAGTAGTGGGAGGGGGCGGAGAGCAGGAGAGGTGCTAGCGCCCCGAGGTAGACTGCGCCCAGGGCAGACCACACACCCCTTACTACGCTACTGCGTATGTGTCAATGGGAGGAGTCATAGGTGTCAGGTGAAACATTATGATTTACACAAATCTATACTGGTGCTTCTTAAACTATACCCCTGAGAATATGTACATTTGGTTCATGTAAGAATAGGCTCACTCGTTCCATGTGCCTACTTTTTAAACATGAATAACCACAGAATTTTATAAGAGCCATTTTTTTGCATGTACAACCTTCTGTACCTAAGGGAAAAGCTTTATAAAATTATACTCTAGCTGTCACAATGGCTAAAACACTGCAAAATAATGAGAGCAACTAGCAGAATGATTAAAGCAGATGTTTTATAAACCACTGGGTAAAATTAACCTGTAACAGCAGACTGCACAAAAACTGGCTGAGGGCAAACTATTCTCTTAATGCGAGTTCGCATTTAAAAAAAGAAAAAGAAACTTCAATTTTTGTCCATTATTGTTTTATACGGTTTGACAGATAGATGAAATATGTTCTTATGACAGACAATAAATGCATAGTTAATTTTATTAGCAGTACTGTTATGACTGTGAACTGAGCTCAAAGTCTCTTTTGAGAAAAGGTTGCCTTTGTATAAATGCAGCCAAGATTCTAATCCAGACAATAAGAAAAAGTTGTAAAGATGTTGTTAGTGAAATAATTTATCTTGACAAACCCATGATTCTCCCCATCAGATTCTCCAGTGGATCTGACACCTTTTTTCTTTTAAAAAGGACTAAATGCACACAACTAGATTGTGGATTGTAAACAATCAGGAAGACAGGAAGCAGAGAATATTTTGTGAGATGTTTCCATTACACGGGAGTTATTTTAGGAACCTTAGTCACAATTCTCACCATGTAAAAAGAGATTTAGTTTACACGTGGATGTCTGTAATACATATAAATTGCAAGGGTATGTGTTGGGGGGGGGGGGAGGTGTAGTTTGCTTATCTAATTTTCAGCTGGCGGAGGTCATCATTACCTCCCTCTCCCTGTAATGTCCCCCCAACATCCCTTCGGGCTCAGTAGGTCCTTCCCTTCTGGGCCTACCTCTTATCCATGGTGGCCTAGTGAGGGTGTTGGGGGCAAGAGCAAATGCCACTCACTTCTGCCTATAGTGGCGACATCTTCAAAATGGTTGCGACACCCTCTCCACATTGCCACAAGGCTGTCACGCTTGTTGCAGTAGCCTTTTGAAGATGCTGTTTCTAGGTGTAGGAGCGAGTGGGGTTCACTTTTTCCCCCACTGAACCACCATGTATAAGAGATAGGTCTGGGAAGGCCTATGTGTTGGGGGGCATGTGGAATATGTGTGTGTGTGTGGGGAGGATATTTGGGATAAATAAAGGCGTGTGTTTGGGGGTTAGGGTTGTGTCTTGTGTATATGGGAGTGGTTTGCAGGGATTGTGGTGTGAACATGTGGTTGCATGTGGGGGGGTGGTAGGGAAGGTCTGTGTAGAGGGGGATGTGGCTGTGTGTGGTTGCAGGTAGAGTATGCACTGTATGCACTTGCATGTGCATGGGTGAGTAGGGTGAGGGAGGGGGGGCTGGGTGAATGGGAAGGGTAGAAGAATGTAGAGTATTTATCTCCTCTTTTACTAAGGTGTGCTGACTGATTAGCGTGTGCTAATCAAATTAGTGTGCGCTAAACGCTAATGTGTCCATAGACTAACATGCACGCGTTAGCGTTTAGCGCATGCTAATCGGTTAGAGCACCTTAGTAAAAGAGGGCCTTAGTGTGTGTCAATTTTGGAGATTCAACCAATGAACGTGGAACACTATATGTAGTGTATAATGTATTTTAAACAGAGGAAAAAGGACCTCAAAAAACCCCTGAGTCACAATCAATAAAGTTATGAACAGTCGGGGTTAGGTTTTCATCACTGGTCCAAAAACTCTGTATAGTTGTATTTAATATCTTTCTTTTTTTAATTTTTTAATGCAATAAAATATTTTATAATATAGGTTAATATGTAAATATTGTAAATTCTCTAAATCACTTAAAGAGCAAGTAGAAGCCGGCAAATATTATTTTAAGGCTTTCTAAAATATGAATTGAACCAGGCACTTATCTTAATTGCCCAATGGAGGCCCAACCGTTTCGCTCAATGGGCTTCTTCAGGGGTAACGATAAGAGATAACCTTTTTTTGCTCAAAAGTTTTTAAAAAATATTGACAACAAATAAGGACATATGTATTTCAATGATATACTAATGCATTGACTGCTGATAAAAATTTTTTTGATAAAGCAGTTTTACCACGTTATAAGATGTATAAATAATCATACATTATTTGAAAATTTTAAAATGTAGAACTTGCCTGTGGGGTAGCTGCGTGTTTCTTTACCAGCAACAATTTATAAACAAAATGGCGCCCGTATTTAAACAGGACGCCAAGGCTTTCTTAGCCAATCAAATTGTAGAATAACGTCATCAATAATGGCGCTACGTGTATCTCACATATTTTAAAGGTAAACTGACATGTTTGTTAGAATAAGAGGTTAAGACATTGTTAGCTTAATAATTAATCTATATATATAAAATCGGAGGTAAGATTGTAGGTGCGGGCCAGGGGAAAGCCTTCATATTGTCGCTCAATGTCCAAAGCTAAATGGGGCATTTCGGGAGGCGTGTTGAGGGCGGGAGTTGGGCGGGACATGGGCCGGCTTAGACTTAGTCGCACAACATGTATAACATTCTCTCTCTCTCTCTATATATATATATATCTTTCTCTCTATATCTCTTCTTCTCTTACCCCTGCTCCCCAATAGATATATCTATCTCTTATCCCCTTCTCACTCTTCCTCTTTTCCCTTCATCCTCACACTATATCCCTTCCCTTTCCATCTTTTCTTTTTCCTGCCTCCTTCCTTCACAACCCTCTTAGCTTCCTGCAGGGTCTCCACTAGAGAGAAACATTGTGCAAGGCCAGAGATGTAGTAAAGATTGATGATCTGTGTGTAGGATCTCACCCCCCCCCCCAAGCAGCAGACACTTTGACCTTTCTCAATTCTGCTTGTAGAGGAGGGGGTCCTTCCTGTTTTTACACTTCTCCCTCATCATTCGCGGGGGATACGGGCAGAGCCGGACCGCAAATGCCAAAAAACCGCGATTATCCGGCTCTGACCCACCCCCACCTCCCTTCCCGGCCTTACCTGGTTGTCTAGAGGGTTTTCGGGAAAGGAGCGATCTTCTTACGCTCCTGCCCCGTGCAGATCGCCATCAGGAAATGGCTATAGGGAGTTCCCGACGTAGTCTCGAGAGACTACGGGAACTCCCAGCAGCCATTTCCTCATGGCGATCTGCACGGGGCAGGAGCGTAGGAAGATCGCTCCTGCCCCGAAAACCCTCTAGACCACCAGGTAAGGCCGGGAAGGTGGCATGGAGGAAAAAAGACTGTTTTTTAAATTTTCCCCCTCCCCCGAAAAAAATCATGATTATATGAAACCGCGAGTGCAGGAACCGCGAATGGGGAGGGGGAAGTGTACTGAAACCTTGACCTTTTGCCAGCAGGGCTTTGGGTCAACACTGGCAGATCCTCCTCTTCTTCAGCGCTTCTGTGGTCTTCCTTCCACTGCTAGCAAGCCTTGGTGTCCATGCCAGCAGGCACCACAGTTCTTCTTCGTGGTACAGCCTTCCTCAAGTGCTGACACAGAAAATCATAGGCAGGCTCCATGTGGATGTTGACTTCTGCCACAATCATAATACACAGCATGCAGAATCTTTACAAAAGAACGTAAGAATAGCCATACTGGGTCAGACCAATGGTCCATCTAGTCCAGTATCCTGTTTCCACAGTGGCCAATCCAGGTCACAAATACTTGGCAAAACCCCATGGAATGTTGCTACTGTTTGGGGTTTTGCCAGGTACTTGTGACCACTGTGGAAACAGGATACTGGGCTAGATGGACCATGGGTCTGACCTAGTATGGCTATTCTTATGTTCTTATGTAAAGCTATGTTTATGCAAATTTTATGTATTTATGCAAATTGGGAGGAGCCTGCTGAATGTATGCACACAAATATTTTGATGTAAGGCCAGCTTCTTGTGTGCATGTCAGAACAAAAATGGAAGTGTCTGCACATATTGGTACCTGTTCGGTGTATAAATATGAAACTCGCAAAAATGTCTACCAAATAAAATTTAGCAAGGCTGATATTTATGTGCCAAAGGATAGGCAGAGCGGTGTGCTTCACTTTTATTTTTGTTACAACATTTGCACAAGCTCTGTTACCTCCTGTTTAGTCTTTAAAACTTGCAGGCTCTTCTGCTGGCTGCAGAAGACAAAACTGGCAATTAAATCTTAAAAGCTGGCATTAAATCCTCTCTGCTAACCCTTCTACGCTGCCCCAGACCTGGTGAAAAATGTCTCACATTATCCAAGCTGCAAAAACCACTGCTCCTTTTTCTGTCTACCATGGAATACTTAAAACCCTTATTACCATACACTATGATACAATCTGTGGCTATGTCTCCTGCTCGAGTTAGCACCAGAGCTCAACCCTTCTGTGTGCATTGATTGACCATTAACACATGTGTACAACCCTGTAGCTATACTTGATGAGGCTTTCTGCATCTGCCTCTCAGTGTTTCTGCCAGCAGAGGATGAGGTCCCTGTTGGCAGCTGCCTGCTATCCTTCACTTTTGCTGTGGCCTGTCTCTTTTCACCTGCCTGCTCCTTACTTTGCAAGAACAAATAAAGCTATGCAGATGGGACTAATGTATAGAAGGGTCTAACTCAATAGGCACTAAATCACCTACAAAACCGCTAAAAAAGGCACCGTGGACCTGATTCTATATAAACAGTGCTGAAGAAGGATATGATAGAGGTGTATAAAATCGTAAGTGGAGTACAACAGGTAAACATGAATTTTTACTCTTTCAAAAAATACAAAGTCTAGGGCAGTGGTTCCCAACCCTGTCTTGGAGGACCGCCAGGCCAGTCGGGTTTTCAGGATAGTCCTAATGAATATGCATGAGAGATATCTACATATAATGGAGGTGCCAGGCATGCAAATCTGCTGTATGCATATTCATTAGGGCCATCCTGAAAACCTGACTGGTCTGGGGGTCCTCCAGATCAGGGTTGGGAACCACTGGTCTAGGGGACAAGCTGTGAAGTAACATAGTAATAATTTCAAAGCAAATAGATGAAAATATTTTTCCACTCTATAGATAGTTAAATAGGTACATAAAAACATAGACAATGACAGCCATATGGCCTATTCAGTCTACCCATCCATATCATTCTCCCCCGAAGAGATCCCACAACCCTATCCCATGCTTTCTTGAATTTGGATACAGTCCTCATCCCACCTCCACGCAAGGATATGGTAAGATCAGCTACTATAGCTAGATTAAAAAAATATGTTTTGGACATTTTTGAGATAGACCCGAGGAAATTTACTGTCATCCCTGGGGTATGTTGCATACTTGTGACCTAGACTGGTCAATGGCTGAAAGCAAGATTCAAGACTACATGGACCTTTTGGTCTGATCCAGTATGACAATTTGTATGTTTTAGATCCTACCCAGTTTTACTTTTTCTCAATTTCTGTATGTATATTGCATAAAAATAGGTTCTATGTTTTCTGAACACCTACTCATATTCTTATATACACCGGGTTAATTATATTGGCACGTACCTGATTGTGTAAAAAAAAAAAAAAATGTTCTACATGCTGGTCACTTAAAATTACCCCCTTAAGGGCTAAATTTATAGCTTGTGCAAACATCCTTATCTCTGCTTCTAAAACTTTATTAATATTATTTGTTTTTCTCTAGAAAGGGCTTCAATTTAAAATAATTAGTGCAAACCATCTGTGCTTGACACCTTATATCTGACTCATTAGATTAAATGATCAGATTTGAAAGCCTTGTTATACAACTCTGGTTTCAAAGGAAAAACATGAATTACATGCTTCACTACAAATAAAAGCTGATCCATAAAGGGTAATTTTATGGCTTTATTTCAATACATGGAGTGGACTTATAAATCTCATGGGAGGAATTCTAGAAAAGAATGACTATATTTAGACATCAAGAACATACCTATTTGGAACTTATTAAGTAGGCGTCTACTTTTTTTTTTTGGTATAGATTACTAGTGTAGTAAGTTAAACATGAACCTATGTTTTAGGCACAACCGCAGCAGCCATAGAGCTGATTAAAATGTTTGCACCTAAATAAATAAGAATAGCCTTACTGGGTGGGACCAATAGTTCATCTAGCTCAGTATCCCCAACTTCACGGCGATCAATCCAGGTCACACGTACCTGGCAAAACCTAAGGAGTAGCCAACATTCCATGCTACCAATCCAGGGCAAGCAGTGGCTTACCCCATGTTTTTCTTAACAACAGAATATGGACTTCTCCAGGAAATAGTCCAAACCTTTCTTAAAACCATCTATGTTAACTAGTCTTACCACATCCTCTGGCAAAGCTTTACAGAGCTTAACTATTCTCCGAGTGAAAATAATATTTCCTCATATTGGTTTTAAAAGTATTTTTCCTGTAACTTCAATGAGTGTCCTCCAGTCTTTGTAATTTTTGATGAAGTAAAAAAAATTGATCCACTTGTACTTATTCTACACCACTCAGGATTTTGTAGATTTCATTCATGTCTCCTCTCGGCAATCTCTTTAACAAGCTGAAGAGCCCAAACCTCTTTAGTCTTTCCTCATATGAGAGGAGTTTCTTCTCCTTTTTCAATTTGATCATTTTTCTTTGAACCTTTCCTAGTTCCTTTATATCTTTTTTGAGATAAGACAAACAGAATCAAAAGCAATGCTCAAGGTGCGATCACACCATGGAGTGATACAGAGGCATTATAAAAGTCTTATTCGTGTTTATCATTCCCTTTTCTAAAAATTCCTAGGATGCTTTTTTGGCTGCCGGATTGGTAGCATGGAACGTTGCTACGCTTTGGGTTTTTGCCAGGTACTAATGACCTGGATTGGCCACCGTGATGATGAGCTACTGAACTTGATGGACCATTGGTCTGACCCAGTAAGACTATTCTTATGTTGTTATGTAAAATAAATTGAACTGGAACTTGAACAGGGGCAGGGAATGCTAATTCCTGACTTTACTGAAATTTAAATTGCAATTTCCACACAAATAAACATTAGCGCAATTCCGAGTCTGAAATTGAAAGAGTGATATATGTTGAGGAGAGTAAGCAAAGGCTTTCAGAAACACTGGGCAGTTGGGTTTCAGTTAAAGGAAAAAAAACCCACCAAAACCACCAGATCAGAAGAGAAAGAGATTCTACATCTAAATTGATCTTTCTATCTGGCTCTTTGCCTTGAGGCCCCCAACTAGAGGAACATTACATTGTAGATCATGGATTTAGTTCAATTAGAATAACTTAAGATGACAAGCCATAGATTTTGTAGAGTAGCAAGCTTAGGCATTGTAAATCCCGTTCCAGTGAGGAAGGTGATGTATGGAAACAGATCCAGGGCTGAAAGCTGAGAGGTGGTGGTGTGATAGTCCTCAGGAGGAAGAGAGCCCAGTGGTTGAGAGGTAGAGAATATTAATTCCAGAGAGAGTGGAGTCCTGCAGCAGCGTGGAATATCTGAGAGGCAACAACAAAGCAGGGCAAACATGGGGCCAGACATGGCGAGGTCATGCATTTGTCTACAGAAACATGAGGGAATGGTACAGTTTAGGAAGTGAAGAACTTTTGTACGTAAAAGAGGAGCAGGATTTGAGTGTGATAATTTGTGATGATCTTAAGGTGGCCAAACTGGTTGAAAAGGTGATGGCAAAAGCTATAAGGATGCTTGGGTGCATAGGGAGAGGAATGGCCAGTAAGAAAAAGGAGGTATTGATGCCCTGTATAAGACTCTGGTGAAACCTTATTTAGAATATTGTATACAATTCTGGAAACCACACCTTCAAAAAGATATAAAAAGGATGGAGTCGGTCCAGAGGAAGGCAAATAAAATGGTTGATGGACTACGTCATAAGGCATATGGGGACAGACTTAAAGATCTCAATATGTATACTTTGGAGGAAAGGCAGGAGAGGGGACATATGACAGAGACGTTTAAATACCTATGTGGCTTAAATATATATGAGGTGAGTCTCTTTCAACTGAAAGGAAATTCCAGAGTGAGAGGGCATCGGCTGAAATTAAGAGGTGACAGGCTCAGGAGTAATCTAAGGAAATAATTTTTTACAGAAAAGGTGCTAAATGCATGGAATAGTCTCCCAGTAGAGGTGATGGTGACAGACTGTGTCTGAATTCAATAAAGCATGGGACAGGCATGTGGGATCAATTAGGGAGAGGGAGAGATATAGGATGCTATGGATGGGCAGACTGGAAGGGCCATTTGGCCTTTATCTGCCTTCATGTTTCTGTGTAACCCTCCATAAGATTCAGAACATCAACCAGTCCAGTTTGTGCCATCATATAGGTGAGATTTGGGAATAGCAGGAAGTGAACAAATAAAGTATAAATGGATTTGAATATGGCAAGAGTAAGGCAAGAACAATTTTTCTGTATTTAGATGACTATGCCACATAAGGATTAGTACTCCAAATTATCTAAGGGGCCAATACTCAAAAACACTTATATTTTCAATACCAGCCACTATTTGTGGCTTTTCAGTGGCACTATACATATTTTTCATTCTTCATGCCAGGCCTATTGCCAGGATTCATGGCTCAGTTACTGCATTTTAGGAACTTGTATTGACTAGGAAGCTGGTCCTAGATAAGACCCTCTGCACTAGACCCCCTGATCTTATCACCCCTTGGAACAGAACCCCCTTAGACCTCCACTCCCAGCAGTTTCAAACTTCTTTCAACTCCCTTAGCAGTGCCAGAGCTCTTGTCTACCCCCTGGACTTACCCAGAGAGAATACTGGTGATATAGGAGCAGGGTCCAGTCCTGTCTAACTCTGGAAACAAAAATGCAGAAGGTCCTTATAAGCAAAGGTGACCGCTAGTGATAAGATTATACTATGAGATTCGTGCTAGGGATAATGGGTATCATTTTTATTTCCAAAGGTGGGCTGCTTCTGACTTTTTGCCCTAGAATACGAGTTTTGCCTTCTGGTAGGCCCAGGGGAGTAGGTGAATAGGGTGGGGGGGGGGGATGTTTTTCAATTTAGAATCAGCTTGGCTGATATCAACACTGAGAAAGCTCATTTCGTTTAGGACTTCTAGAATGTCTCATTTAATGCCCACTGGGTCGAGATCTGCTGTTGGTCCCTGACTATAAGTTGAATGTCATGGTCAGTGGCATAGCAAGGGTGAAACGCATAATATAACATAATATCGTGCTTATTGACTGCGTAACCAGAAGTTCAACGCGGTTTACAAAAAGTTATATAAAAGTAAACATGTTACATGAAATAAGATGATTGTTAAACAGTCAAATATTTAGAAAAAAGATAGGTCTTCAATTGTTTTCTAAAATGGCCATAGAAATGGGAAGTAAGCAACAATATTCGGAATTCGTTGTCATGAAGAGCTGCCTGAGATGCCAAAATATGATTTAGAAATTTCTTACACTTGCAACCCTGGACAGATGGAAAATTAAACAAAGAATGAGTTCTTCTACTATGTCTGTATGATGCTAAAGAAAATCTATTGACTAAGTAAGAAGGAGTTGTACCATAAACAGCCTAGTTTAAACAATACCCGGACCTCCATTGGCAGCCAATGCAATTTGCGATAAGAGGGTGTAAAATGATCAAATTTCTTCAGGCCATAAATCATTCCCATCCCCCTCCTCTGCTCCTCCTGCCACACGCAAGCACCCTTTCCCACATAACTTTTTAACTTTCCTGGTGTGAGCAACATCACCACCAACTTGCTGCCCTAGTCGAGGTTGGGTCTCCCTCTGATGTCACTTCCTAGGCACGGGACCCAGAAGTGATGTCAGAGAGAGAGCCAACGCTGGCACGAGAAGCAGGTTGGAGTTGCTGCTCACACCAGCGAAGAGCTAGAGGTATGATGGTGGGGGTGGGAAGTGAAGGCGCGTGCATGGCAGAGTGAGGAGTGGGAAGGAGCGGAGGGCAGAGAGGAGGATGGGTGCCAGTGCCCCCACCAAGACAGCACCTGGGGCAGACTGCACCCCCCTCTTACTACGCCACTGGTCATGGTAATGCTTTAGTTCTCCAATCCATTAAACAGGAAAAACTACCGCCTGCTCAAGAGGCAGTAGCAGCTAGAGTGCGGCATTTTAGCGCACGCTATTCTGCGCATCAAGGCCCTAATGCACCTTCGTAAAAGGACCCCCTTAGTGTGGAATGACAAACTCTACTATTAAGATACACCCTCATTAATGTTTGGTTTCTAATGGTGGTCTACCGACTACCAAATAAAAATAGATATATGGTTCTCTTAGTACCATCGGAAGAAAAGGTGGCTATAGCTCATAATCTTCATAATGTCTCTGGTATACAGAAAATATTATTTTGTTTCAGAGATAAAGCTGGCATTGATATAATAATAAATATTTTAAATATATCATCTTTACTTTTCATCCCTTTGAAAGGAATGCATTAATGCATTTTATATCAAAGAGACTAACCTTGACTGTAAGAAAGTTAAATATTCCTTTTTTAATAGAAAATGGTTTTGAGAATAGATATATGCTATTTCATGATCTTGTTTTGATCAGTGATGTCACAAGAATTTTGGCACTTGATATGAAATACTATATTTCTTTTTTAACAGGTGCTCATTGGTAAATGTGATGAATATGACCTTATCATTGTTCTATGTACTTTTACTTACTAACCATTTTCCTTTTTGTCTGGTAAAAAGCTTTGACTAGACAAGCAGTCAAAACAACAAAATACTGAAAAGGTTAGGCCTTTTCTTAAACTTCTATTAAAAGACCTCTAAAGAGTTTTCTACTCCAAAGTTCTCCATAGGCTTTTCTGGATATTACACACGTGGAAGATCATTTTGTTAGAGCCTAGACTGTAAAGGTGAATGAGATCAGGTTCAGATTTATTTTATTATCTGTTTAGGGATTCAATATCCATACAGCAGTTTGCAATAAAGAAAAGTAAGAAAAGAATGTCAATTGCTTAAAAGAGAGAGAAGTGAAGCTAATATGTCTCCCAGACATTTCTCCAGGCTCTCAGATCAAAAACCAACTCAGAAGGCCTAGATGTTAGGTAGTCTTAGTTCATATGCTATGCCTGAAGTATTGCGTTCAATTCTGGCCTCTTTATCTCAAGAAAGATATAGCGCCACTAGAAAAGGTTCAAAGAGTGACCAAGATGATAAAGGGGATGGAACTTCTCTCGTATGAGGAAAGGCTAAAAAGGTTAGGGCTTTTCAGCTTGGAAAAGAGACAGCTGAGGGGAGATATGGTTGAAATCTACAAAATCCTGAGAGGAGTAGAGCTGATAAAAGTGAATCGATTTTTTACTCTGTCAAAAATTACAAAGACTAGGGGACACTCGATGAAGTTACAGGGAAATACTTTTAAAACCAATAGGAGGAAATATTTTTTTCATGCAGAGAATAGTTAAGCTCTGAAACACATTGCCAGAGGTTGTGGTAAGAGCGGATAGTGTAGTTGGTTTTAAGAAAGGTTTGGATTGCTTCCTGGAGGACAAGTCACTGCTTGCCCTGGATTGGTAGCATGGAATGTTGCTACTCTTTGGGTTTTGGCCAGGCACTAGTGACCTGGATTGGCCACCATGAGGATGGGCTACTGGGCTTGATGGACCATTGGTCTGACCTAGTAAGGCTATACTTATGTTCTTATGCATGCATTGAGACTACAGAACTTTGCTTGTCTCTTGGGTCCTGCACATGGAATGGGATGCACTTCTGAAAATGCTACCTGGAGGCTCTGAATTTCAGCTTTTAACCTAACAGTCTAACCCCCTCCCCCTCACCTTCCATTTATGAAGCCGCATTAACATTTGTTATCACCGACCAAAGCGGTAAAAGTTCCAACGCTCCTAGGAATAGGAGCTTTTACCACCACAGCCGGCAATAAAAATGCTAATGCAGTTTCATAAAAAAGGGGGGTAGGGAGAGTAAATTTGGCTTCCAGATCTTCTCTCCCACATTTTCCTATGGATATAGTTTCAGTTATGTTAATGTTGAAATATATCTATGGGGCTCATAATCGAAAGAGAAAAATGTCCAAAAACCAGCCTAAGTCGGCACTTGGACGAACATTTCTCAAAAACGTCCAAGTGCCAATAATAAAACCGGGTTTTGGACGTATTTCTAAACGACCTAAGCCTTCATATTGTCGCTCAATGTCCAAAGCTAAATGGGGCATTTCGGGAGGCGTGTTGAGGGCGGGAGTTGGTCGGGACGTGGGCCGGCTTAGACTTAGTCGCACAACATGTATAATCGAAAGTTTAACAATAGAGCCTAGACAGAACTTGAACGTTGTGACTTAGACCATGGTCTAAGTCACAAAAACCCACCTAAACTCAAAAGATAAGCACTTCAAACACATAACACAGACCCCCCCACACTACCCCAGTGATCACCAAACCACCCCCACCCCCATAAACATTTTATTAACAACTTTAAATTTCAGCCTCCAGACTATCATCACCTGGCCGCCTGGCATAGGAAAGCCTAGTCGTCCAGCCCAGAGGCAGCTTAAGTCATCTTGGGGGTTGGTTAGGGACCCATAGAGAAGAGGACCCATGCCCATAAGCCCCTGTAATCACTGCATTGATACTTAAACATGTGCACTTCCCTATACACCCCCAAAACCTTTTTTGACTGGCATATAAGTGCTCCTGAAGCCATAAGGGCTATTGGGGTGGTAGATAAGTAGGTCTAGGGGATTCTGGAGGTGGTTTGGGGGGCTCACCATCACCTATAAGAGAGCTTTAGTGAGGAGAAGCCATGGCACCCTTTTTGTGAAGTTCACAGCAGTGCCCTGTAAGGTACCCCACTAATTAGGTGGCATGTCTGGGTGTTCAATCCATCACTTTGCAGACCCCTCCCACGTCCAACAAGGCTTGTTCTAGGCGTTTTGGACTTGGACGGAAATGTGGTATAAAGATGCACGATTTAGCGGCTTGGACGATCAGATTGGTAGGATGTATAATTAGACGATTTTTGAAAGTAAAAAAAAGTTGGACGTATCTTTCGAAAATGTGTCTTAGGCTCTTTTTAACTTTGGACGACTTGTGAGATGGACGTAAACGGACTTAGACGTCCCTTTCGATTATGCCCCTCCACATGTATAGATTTTGCTATAAATATATTTCAACATTAGCTTGGGAGTCTTAAGTGTGAAAGTCCATGGACTACTTGCCTTCACTATTAGTAAACTTGATGACTTTTAGTAGGTGTTCAGTTGCCTAAACCTTTTCTCATTCCTCTTTGGGGTTCTATTATTATACCAAGTCAGTGCTTATACCTGAGGGGATCCAGAGGTCTTCAGCTGTATGGGAACCACTCATGGAGATTGAAAAGCCTGGAAAAATCTCTGACACTGAACACAATTATATTTACAACTGGTAAAAGACTGTCTTTGGAGAATACCTTTTACAGGTAAGCCACTTCACTGCCTTGTTGCTCTACATGTCCAGACATGTCAGTTTTTAATCACAATTTTGGTGAAGTTCCTACAATGGAATATCAATGGCGCATGAATAAAATATTCTTTGATAAGCACCACTGTGAGATTTATAAGAGTTTCCAGCTGCACTAATTATATTGTGCTAACCTTCCAGAAGAAAAAAAAAAGATTAAAACCAGATGTTCCTTTTGAATTGTCTATTTGCACCAATTTCAAGACCTAAAAATTGCAAATTCAGTGTCAGAAAAATAGGTTTATGAACTATACAGAAAAATGGAATATATGCAAACATTTTTTTCAGTTTTTTTTGTATCTTAAACTTTGCTATTATTCATTACACAAATTTCAGAAATAGAAACCAAATGAATTTTACAATTACAAGAATGCATTTGAATAAAATTATAATATTTTCCAGACAGTCCAATTCACGTCTGATTAATCTGATATTATGACAGTTGTTTCTGGATATAAATATTAGATGTTATATAATAGGATTGAATGACAAAGAGTCAGGGGCAGATCTTACTCCCCTGCGCCAGATCTTATTCTGTTGTGCCATGAGCTGTGTTCAAGGCTAGGCTATTTGCCAACTTATCCTGACAGATTCTCCTACACTACTGGAAAACAGAAAACCAAAAAAATAAGAGGATATGATGATCGATACCTGCTTATTTATTGGAGCCCTTGGACTCTTTTGTGGTGTATTCATTTGTGGATGTCTAGGACCTAGTTATGGGTGCAGACTTGAAGAAGTTGGGAGATCAGTCTGATTTGGTGGCTGCTGAGGCCTCTGAGCTGTATTTAGTATTTCCCTTCAGCCCTGTAACTTCATTTTAGAATGATAACATCAGATGCCACAGATTGCAGGTAGAAGCGGAAGGAATGTTGATGCTTCTTGCTAGTATCTTGGAACAAAGAGATTGAGAGAGAATCTAGTTTTATGACAAGAAACTGCTGGGACCCAAATGGAGCAAATGAGTATACTTATGGACCAATGGGGCTCTCAGATGAGGAAGCAGGAAAAGATATGAATTTTATTGGTGATATTCAGTCCACTATCCAGATAACTTAGGAGGTCTTTTACTAAGGTGTGCTAGACGATTTAGCGCGCATTAAATATTCGCATGCCCATTATATTCTATGGACGCATTAGCATTTAGCATGCACTAATATTTCGCGCACGCTAAATTGGCTAGTGTGCCTTAGTAAAAGACCCCCTTAATTATTGCTGCTACATTCATGTAGAAGAGCAGAGGCTTGGGAGTTAATACCCAAGCTCCCATGCTGAAGACACAACCTACATCCACTCCTACAGCAAAAGAATCTCCAATGAATCCCACAGGAGCAAAGGACTTTATCATAATTACACAGATGTGATAGCAGACTCCCGAGTAAGGCATTACCTACTGAAACACAGACCGTACCGGGTCCTGTTATAAACTTCACCACTGTGACCTACTATTCTGATTTGAATAAATATTATATGTTTTGATCCATACTCCTGTGTCATCCTTATACTAAGCGGTCTCCTTCCATTTTATTTTGTAACCTAGTGGGCACACTACGTAAAGTTTGGAGATTTCACAGAATAGAAAATCCCTCTATAACCACAGTTGAGATCTGAGCATGGAAATTAAGATTAACATTAAAAATGCCAATTAAAACAAATTAGTGAGGGAACACTTATACCTATTTTGTAGGCAGTAATATGATAGTGCGCGGTGTGCAAACTGATCAGTGCTCGTATATCCCCTCTCCACCCCAACATACACCCTCTGCCATAAAACTGAATATATATATATATAGATATCTATATATATATCTATATATATAAAATCGGAGGTATGTATGTGTGTATGTATGTGTGTGTGTATGTGCCGCGATCACGCAAAAACGGCTTGACCGATTTGAACGAAACTTGGTATGCAGATCCCTCACTACCTGGGGTGATATCTTCTGGGGGTCTCCCGGCCCACCTGCACACATGGGCGGAGCTACAAACAGAAAATCAGATTTCACCCATTCATGTCAATGGAAAAAATGTTAAAAGCTGCCATTCTCACTGTGACCAATTTGGACGAAACTTGGTATGCAGATCCCTCACTACCTGGGGTGATATGTTCTGGGGGTCTCCCGGCCCCCCTGCACATGTGGGCGGAGCTACAAACAGAAAATCAGATTTCACCCATTCATGTCAATGGAAAAAATGTTAAAAGCTGCCATTCTCACAGTAATTCACAAACGGCTTGACCGATTTGAACGAAACTTGGTATACAGATCCCTCACTACCTGGGGTGATATGTTCTGGGGGTCTTGCGGCCCTCCTGCACACGTGGGCGGAGCTACAAACATAAAATCAGATTTTACCCATTCATGTCAATGGAAAAAATGTAAAAAGCTGCCATTCTCACTGTGACCAATTTGGACAAAACTTGGTATGCAGATCCCTCACTACCTGGGGTGATATGTTCTGGGGGTCTCGCGGCCCACCTGCACACGTGGGCGGAGCTACAAACATAAAATCAGATTTCACCCATTCATGTCAATGGAAAAAATGTAAAAAGCTGCCATTCTCACAGTAATTCAAAAATGGCTTGACCGATTTGAACGAAACTTGGTATGCAGATCCGTCACTATGTGTGGTGATATGTTCTGGGGGTCTCGCGGCCCACCTGCACACGTAGGCGTAGCTACAAACAGAAAATCGGATTTCACCCATTCATGTCAATGGAAAAAATGTAAAACGCTGCCATTCTCACAGTAATTCAAAAACGGCTTGACCGATTTGAACGAAACTTGGTATGCAAATCCCTCACTACCTGGGGTGATATGTTCTGGGGGTCTCGCGGCCCTCCTGCACACATGGGCGGAGCTACAAACAGAAAATCAGATTTCACCCATTCATGTCAATGGAAAAAATGTAAAAAGCTGCCATTCTCACTGTGACCAATTTGGACTAAAGTTGGTATGCAGATCCCTCACTACCTGGGGTGATATGTTCTGGGGGTCTCACGGCCCACAACTCTACTTTGCTTGCTCAAGGGTGGGTTCACCCAAGAATTTATATGTTCTTGCTCCAGGAGGTGAAACTAATATTGTTGTTTATAATCACGTTTTGCGTTAGTTGTATTGTATTCATTTTGTCAAATATTTCACTTTATAATTTGAATATTGTACTTTTTATTAAGCTGTAAAAAAATACTTTCATTCACCACTATAAAGTATCTTTATTTGAATCAATTTACAGTGTTATTGCTATAATTAAATACCCGTGCAACGCCGGGGCATCAGCTAGTATATATATATACTAGTCTTTAAGCCCGTTAGATTAATGGGTGCTAGAACATATGTGTGTGTGTCTGTCTTTTTTTCTCTCTCTCTCCTTAGCCGCTTTCTTTCTTTCTGCCTTTCTTTTTCCTTGGCTGTCCATCACCACCCCTTGCCTGCTCCCCCTGTCCATTTTCCCTTCCTTTTACCTCCACTGTGTCCACCACCACCCCTTCACTGCTCTCCTTATGCAGCAGCAGCCCTTCTCCCTTTGTTTTACCTCCCCCCTGTCCAGCAGCACCTCTTTCCTTCTCCCCCTGTCCAACATTAGTCCTCCGTTCTTTTTTCTTCACCTCCCCTGTCCATCAGCATCTCTTTCCTTCTCCCCCTGTCCATTAGTAGGCATCCCTTCCTTTTTTATCCTCCCTCCTCCTTCTTATCCCTATGATACTCTTACCTTGCTCTGCCCCTGATCAGAGGTTCCCGACAGCTGCCCAGTTGCACCCATTGGAAAAGTTCCCACTGCCGCATCCCGCACCCCTCCTGACGCGGCTCCCACTGTCCTTTCTGTCTGTCTCTGTCCCTGGCCCCCTTTGCCTGTCTGTCTTTCTGTGTATCTCCCTGACCCTGTGTCTTTCTTCTTTCCTTTCTGTCTCCCTTCCTCCCTCTGTCTGTCTGTCCAAAGCAGCATTCCATCCCCCTCCCCCCACACCAGTTCCCTGTGCACCTGCCCCTGTGTCTTTCTTATTTTCTTTGTGTTTCCCTTCCTCTCTCTGTCTGTCCAAAGCAGCATTCCATCCCCCTCCATTTCCCTCCCCCCACACCAGTTCCCTGAGCACCTGCCCCTGTGTATTTCTTATTTTCTTTGTGTTTCCCTTCCTCTCTCTGTCTGTCTGTTCGTCCAAAGCAGCATTCCCTTCCCCTCCATTTCCCTCCCCCCCCCACCAGTTCCCTGTGCAGCAGCATTAGCGTTTCCTCTATCCGCCCCTGTCCCTTCCCCTTCCCCTTCCCGCGGGCCGGACTACAAAGGTGGTGATTCCAGCAGCGCTTTTATCAGTCTCCACACGCTGCTTCGGGCCCTTCTGCCCTGATTTACTCTGGCACGTCCCTGATGACATCATCAGAGACGCGGCAGAGCAAATCAGGGCAGTAGAAGGGCCCGAAGCAGCGTGTGGAGACTGATAAAAGCGCTGCTTGAATCGCCATTCGGACCCGCGGGAAGAGAAGGGGGTGGGCGGCAAAGGAGAAACGGAGATCGGCGGCGGCGACAGGAGAAACGGAGAACGTCGTCTGGCTGCGGTCCGGCTTGTGGAGGCGATCTGGTTGTGACGTATTCGCGCGCATGTGCACTCCTTCGGCCATAGACCTACAGCGCACGGAACACGAAAGTAGGACTGCGCATGCGCGAGTTAGCCTTTTATTATATAGGATATACAGGCTCATTCAATAACTCCTGGCCATCTAAATAGCACATAAGCAGCTATCAGATTATATTCAGCAGGAGATTGCTGGTGATCTCTTGCAGTTCGCAGCCCAGTCTCCGGATTGGCCGGTGACTGGCTATGTCACATGACATAGCTGATCACTGCCAATATTCAACAGCTCGCCAGCTAAGTTTGGTGGCCAAAAACAGCCACCTAAAAGGGTTATATATCTTTATCCATTGAGACTTAGACAGCTAGCTGATGAATATTAGCATAGCCAGTTCTATGGCTGGTGTATGTGCTCACACCTATATGCCCAGTTAAGTTAACGTTCACTAAACGAAAGTAGACACCTATGTGCCTCATAAGATGGCATGAAGTACAGTCACACTATCAGCAGTTGAGACAACTAGCATATAGTACTGATCCATGCACTATTATCACCATTATCCACTCCTCTGCTCCACCCATGCTAGCATTTTACACACTTGCTGGCTTTTCATAAATGGTATCCATTAGCACAGGTCACCACTAATGACTACCACATGCCATCATAATTCAAACAGAATCATATTGGTAATTTTTTGGTATATTGGTGCTGGGGAGAGAGTGGCACAGTGGTTAAAGCTACAGCCTAGGGTTGTAGGTTCAAACCCACACTGCTCCTTGTGATCCTGGGCAAGTCACTTAATCCCCCCATTGCCCCAGGTACATTAGATAAATTTGTGAGCCCGCTGGGACAGACAGGGAAAAATACTTGAATACCTGAATAAATTCATGCAAACCATTCTGAGCTCCCCTGGGAGAATGGTAGAAAAAAAAATAAATCAGCAGATTTAAAGAATAGTTTCTAGAATTCAGAAAATAAAATTAGAACAGGAACTAATAGACTGACATAGATGCTGCTAGAAATAATAATCTCTCTTCTTGTGACACAGTGGAATGAAATAGTACTGATGATGTTCACTCTATCATGCAAGATGATATTATTAGAACATAATGTGGACATATTTAAATTTCTAGGGCATTAGCTTGCAAAGAAATGGAAAAATTATATGCATTGAAAGTTAGAACCTGGCAGCTTTAGAACTGAATTTCAGCTGGTAAAAAGAACAATAAGAACATTTAAAAACTCAAGATTTGTAAAACATGCTTCATGCTTACACAAAAGGAAAATCCAGACCCATGGCCACGCCCCCCAGGCTCGCCCAGTTCTGCCCCCAGCCTTGCCTCCAGATGTGGATGCCCCTTCCCAGCATAATAATGATGGGAAGTTTTTCAAAACCCGGACAAAGTGCTGGGTTTTGCTAAGCCATCCGGACCCCCGGACATGTCCTAGAAAAGGAAGCCATTGCCGTGTAAGTCCGGACGTCTGGTAACCCTACATATGTAAAACTAAAAAGTGATGGTGGAACCAAACCCTTGCCAGCCGATAGTGATTCGGCAGTCAGTATTTTTTTAAACACTTACCGTCGACAGCTAGACTTGCCCCAGATATTCAGTGCCAGGCCATGTCTGGGCAAGTCACTGAGGCCCTGATTATATAAATGGTGCCTATAACAGTCCTAAGCAGTCGTTGATACCTTAAGTAGGCTCCCATTTAGGCAAGGGTTTTCTTGGCCTAATTGAGTGTGCCTAAGTTAGGCAAACCACACCCCAAATCCACCCAGAATCTGCCCCTAACCATACCTATTTTCTGTTGAAGTAGATGCCTACTTAACAAGTTAAGTGCCTAAAAGCTAATTATTTTAAATTGTTTTTGTAATGGCACTTTTCAATTAAAGGTGCCAATTAAATTAAATTGAATAATTAAGTCAGGCACCTAGACTGACTAAGCATGCCAATCTAGGCACCTAACTTTAGGCATCTTTTATAGAATCGGGGCCTGAGTCCCTGGGGCTAAATCTGTTGGGGATAGCCCCAGAGCTTGTTTAAATCCTGGCCTATATTCAGTAGGGGTCTCGCAAAAGACAATTATGCCTGAGTGTCCCTCATGGTGAACTTTAAAGCTGCAGTAAACTTGTGCTACGAGAAGAAACCCTTAGGCAGGTTTTTGGCATTTAAATACATATGTGTACACACTTATGTATATTGTGGCAGAGATCCTGTGCAGCGTAGTGAGGATCATGTGTCATGTGCCCGACAAGTCTCTATACCCTCTACTGAGCATAGGTCTATGCTGAAAGTACCTCAGAGACGAAAGCCTCAACTTACTAAAGCTCCTAGGTTTATTACTGTGCCTTTAAGAAGCACCAATATAGACCTCAAGTTAATGAGTGATGGCCCCTTTAAGAATCTGCTTGAGGCTGCTAAGGGGGAGGAGTGATGTGATGCAGAAACCTTTATTCCCCATAGCTTCCCAGGTGAAAGGGGGAGGAGTGGTAAACAACCTGAGGGAAGCCAGCACCACACCGGTGACTGTGAAATGGATGAAGTGAGTCCAGAGGAGGGAACTGAAGCAGAACATAAGAATTGCTGCTCTTGGGTCAGACCAGTGGTCCATCATGACCAGCAGTCCGCTCTTGTGGCTGCCCTTTGGTCTAAGACCAGCACCCTAACTGAGACTAGCCCTACCTGCGTATGTTCTGGTTCAGCAGGAACTTGTCTAACTTTGTCTTGATCCCTGGAGGGTGTTTTCCTCTACGACAGACTCCAGAAGAGCGTTCCAGTTTTCTACCACTCTCTGAGTGAAGAAGAACTTCCTTACGTTCGTATGGAATCTATCCCCTTTTAATTTTAGAGAGTACCCTCTCGTTCTCCCTACCTTGGAGAGGGTGAACAACCTGTCCTTATCTACTAAGTCTATTCCCTTTAGTACCTTGAATGTTTCGATCATGTCCCAATTTCTGTAATCTTTCACTGTATGGTAACTCCTCCAGCCCCTTAACCATCTTAGTCGCTCTTCTCTGGATCCTTTTGAGTAGTACCGTGTTCTTCTTCATGTACGGCAACCAGTGCTGGACGCAGTACTGCAGGTGAGGGTGCACCATGACCCGGTACAGCGGCATGATAACCTTCTCCGATCTGTTCGTGATCCCCTTCTTTATCATTCCTAGCATTCTGTTTGCCCTTTTTGCCGCCGCCGCACATTGCGTGGACGGCTTCGTCGACTTGTCGATCATAACTCCCAAGTCTCTTTCATGGGAGGTCTCTCCAAGTACCGCCCCAGACATCCTGTATTTGTGCATGAGGTTTTTGTTACCTACATGCATCACTTTACACTTATCCACGTTGAACCTCATCTGCCATGTTGATGCCCATTCCTCGAGCCTGATTATGTCACGTTGCAGATCTTCGCAATCCCCCTGTGTCTTCACTACTCTGAATAACTTTGTATCGTCTGCAAATTTAATCACCTCACTCGTTGTACCAATGTCTAGATCATTTATAAAGATTTATAAAGATGTTGAAGAGCACGGGTACAAGCACCAAGCCCTGCGGCACCCCACTGATGACGCTCTTCCAGTGGGAAGACTCATCTACCTTAGAACCTAGGGAGTACGAGTGCATGGAGCTGTAAAAACAGTTCCAGGTAGGTTAGAGTTGGAGACTAAACCCCTCTTATACTAAGGTGCTCTAGCTGATTACCACATGCTAATTGAATGAGCGTGCTAAACACTAATGCGTCATTAGACTAACATACACGCATTAGCATTTAGCGCACGCAAAATTGATTAGCGCACCTTGGTAAAAGAGGGCTAGAGTTTGTGCAGCAGTCCTGGTTTTGTTTTTTCCCTGCTGCATGAAGAAAAATTTTTCTTTTTCTTTGTTGGTTGCCTGAGTTGCTAAAGGCAGTGCACTAAGGACAGAGACGGAACCTTGATAAGGAAACAAACATTTGTTTGGTAATTAGCGGCTGATTGCCAGCTGTAGCCAGAACATAGCCTGAAAGTGTTATGGCAGAAGCAGAACAACGGAAGTGTTTTCTTCTTTTCCACCCTGGAAAAGTTCAGGCCCAAGGGAGGGCTGGTTCACCTGAACTTTTGAGGAGGCAAACCAGATTATATGTTCCTATGTTTGTGTTTTACCTTGTTTTGTGAGAAGGTCCTGAGGTGGAACTTTTCTGTTGAGCAGAGTTTTTATATGCTATTTTGAAATGGAGACAATGGTTATGCCTTGTAGAAAAGTGTTGGAGTATTTTCTAACCAGAACCCGGTGAATCATTATCAGGGAGAATTTTGCTTTTTCTTTTTTCTCCAAGTATTGTTTAGCCCATCTGACATAAACTGAGCTTGAACAATGAAACTGAATTAAATTAAGCTTGTTTTCCTGACAAAAAGTTTGTTTTGTGGATTTTTTTAGCACGACTGTTAAAAATATACGCAGCTCCTGATTGGTAAGGCCCGACTTAGTGCAGGAAGAGGCAGTCGGAGCACACAGCGAGTGATTTCCTGCACTCGCCGGCACTCCAGTTGCTCTCTTCTGCCTCTCCCACTGCCCTCTCCAGTCGCCCCCATTGAAAAACCGTATTCGCGATTTTTCATGATTTGCGGTGTTTCCTGGAACGGAACCCCTGCGAATATCGGGGGAGTACTGTATATGCTAACGTGCCCATAGAATATAATGGGTGCATTAGCAATTAGCGCACGCTAAATTGGTTAGCACGCCTTAGGCCCTCTTTTGCTAAGGTACGCTAAGCGTTTTAGAATGCATTTAACACGCACTAAATCGACACATGCGCTAACCGCTAACGCGTCCATAGGATAGCATGCACACGTTAGTGTTTAGGGCGTGATTAGCGTGCGCTAATATTTATTGTGCACTAAAAAGCATAGCGTACCTTAGTAAAAGGACCCCTAAATTGGATCCGTTTTCCATAATTGTTACAATCTATGACAGGGCTGTCCAAGTCCGGACCCTGAGATCTATTGGAAGGCCAGGTTTTCAGGATATCCACAATGAATATGCATGAGAGAGATTTTCCTGCACTGCCTTCTTGGTATGCAAATCTCTCTCATGCATGTTCATTGTGGATATCCTGAAAACCTGGCCTATCGGTAGATCTCGAGGACCGGACTTGGGCAGCCCTGATCTATGACATAAATAGCATAACAGAACTTCAGCAAGTAGAATATTTAGTGTAAAATTATAATAAAACCCACCACTGTCACTTTTTCATTATACTCCTTGCTTTTTCCCCTCTGAACCACCTCTTCTTCATACTGAGATCATATGCAGGAAAGAAAAGGAACAATCAAACCCTCAAAACCAATCAAACAATCATTTTTTTAAAAAAAGTCAGTATAAATAAAATGAATAGATATGGTATTAAAATTACATTTCCATTGTTCTGTGCCAAGAATTGAAATTTGTGCAGAAAATGGCCCAGTATGAATCCAGGCTTATGACAATGATTGTAATAGGAATGGCAAACAGTGAAAGCTTAATCCATTCGCATTACACTGTGATGTTTGTAATATCATGAAAGTAACAAATGCTTAAAGTTATTTCCAAAGGTGAAGTCCTTAAACCAGACAGAAAACAAAACAAGAAAGGGGTTACTTCTACTATGCCTTTTGCTTCCTGTCTCCATAAAAAAAAAATAAAATGCTTATTCTTTTGAAGAACTGAAAACTGATTGCATATGTTTAGGTGTCTAGATTAAACAGGGTGTGAGTCTGTTACTTACACATGCCTACATTTAGGGGTGCTCACTTACACCATGTCAACAGCAGGTGCAAAAGTGTGCACCTAAATGTGGCACTCTAGCGCACTAACAGTATTTTTGCATCTACATTATAAGGTGGTTTTACATGTTAAGAACATAAGAGTTGCCATACTGGGATATACTGCCATAATGAAACATATACTGGGATAGACCGAAGGTCCATCAAGCCCAGCATCCTGTTTAAAACAGTGGACAACCCAGGTCCCAAGTACCTAGCTGAAACTCAAAGAGTAGCAACATTCCAGAGCTCAGATTGTGATGTCATAATGCCTCATTCCACCAATGCCTAAGAGCAAAACTCAGGAGTGACGTCACAATGGCTTGATTGTTCTATACTTGGCTCACATAAGAACATAAGCGCTGCCATACTGGGACAGACCGAAGGTCCATCAAGTCCAGCATCCTGTTTCCAACAGTGGCCAACCTAGGTCCCAAGTACCTAGCTAGAACCCAAGTTGTAAAACAGATTTTATGCTGCTTATTTTAGGAATAAGCAGTGGATTTCCCCAAGCCATTTCAATAATGGCCTATGGATGTCTCTTAGGGAGTTATCAAACCCTTTTTAAAACCCCGCTAAGCTAACTGATTTCACCATTCTCCAGCAATGAATTCTAGAGTTTAATTACACGTTGTGTGAGCAAATATTTTCTCCAGTTTGTTTTAAATCTACTACTTAATAGCTTCATCGTATGTCCCCTAGTCCTAGCATTTTTGGAAAGAGTGAAGAAGTGATCCAATCTACCCTTTCCACTCCACTCATTATTTTATAGACCTCTATCATATCACCCGTGAGCTATCTCTTCTCCAAGCTGAAGATCTCTAGTTGCTTTAACCTTTCCTCAAAGGGAAGTCGTCCCATCCCTTTTATCACAGTTATCTTTCATATATACCACCTTTTCTCTACAGATATCAAAGCAGTTTACATGATCCCCACCTGCGTCGGAAGTCTGCGTCTTTGAAAGAACGAACGGCGGCGGCGAAGGGAGAGAGTACTGTAGGGGCATGCGGCTCCTACCTGCGGGTTTCCTTCCGCCGCTGCCGCTCCTTTTCAAAGCGGCCTGCTTAGGTTCATGGGCGGCTGTATTGAACCTCGCAGGCCGCTCTCCATATGATAGCATGTTCCTTCTGACGCGATCGCGTCAGAGGGAACGTGCTTCATGTGGAGAGCGGCCAGCGAGGTTCAATCCAGCCGGCCGCGAACCTCATCAGGTCGCTTCAAACAGGAGCGGCAGTTGGTGCGGGAGGGAGGGGAGGGGAGGGGAGGGGAGGGGAGGGGGGAGTCGTCGACGCTGCTGCGGCGCAAGGGGATCGGGGCCATGCTGCCAGAAAAATACTCGCTTTTAAAAAATCTTCAGGCGCCAGCAACGGCTTGCCGCACGCGCCCCAACGCCAAGCGCCCTTTTAAAATCTTCAGGCGCCAGCGGCGGCTTGCCGCACACGCCCTGACCTCCAAACCCCCCTGCTGGCATCTATTTTTCCTCCTCCTCCCTCTCACAGCGTTTAAATGAAAAGTGCTGCGCTGTGCTGCCACTGGCCTCACCATCTCCTCTCCACTGCGGCCCGCCCTCTCACAACTTCCTGTTTCCGCTAGGGTTGGCCACACTGTAGAGAAGACACTGAGGCCAGCAACAGCGCGGTGCAGCGCTTTTCTGTGAGGCAAGTAAATTTCTGTGGGGCATATGCACAGGGGGAGCAGAAAATGAATGCTGCTGGACGGGGGAGGGAAAAGGAAGGGAACAGGGGGAGCAGGCAATGGGTGGGTGCACAGGGAAGAGGGGGAATGCTGCTGCTACACAGGGAAAGGGGGAATGCTGCTGCACAGGGAAGGAGGGAATGCTGCTGCTGTACAGGGAAGTGTGAGTGAATGCTGCTGTACAGGGAAGGGGGGAATGCTATTGCTGCTACACAGAAGGGGGAATGCTGCTGTTGCTGCACAGGGAAGTGGGGGAGGGGGAGAAAGGGAAAGGGGGCCAGGGAACAATCTTGGTTTGCTTTGGGGGGAGACAAAAGGAGGCCATGGAGCGAGACAGAAAGATAGGCAGGCAGCGCACGAGAATGAAAAACAGACACACAGAAAGACAGCAGGCAGGGAGAGAAACAGAAATAAAGAAACACAGACAGGAAAAGGGGGCCAGGAAGAGAAACAGACAGAAAGAAAGACAGACAGTGGGAGGGAGAGACACAGAAAGAAAGAAAGACAGATAGACATATTCTAGCACCCGTTAATGTAACGGGCTTAATGACTAGTCTTTGGTATAAAATGAGAAAATAAAGACATCCCATTCATATTGAAGTGGATAATGTTCAACTTGCTGGTATTTGATGATTAGTCTGAGCGAGTGTTAGCTTATATGTCGAGGATGATCTAATTACTAGGGATGTGCATTTATATTTTACTAAAATAAAACATAAAGGAAAAAATTGTTTCATTTTGTAAAAAAAAAAGTTCCTCCTGGGTTCTCACCCAAGGCCATTAAGTACCATTTCGAGACTCCAAGGATGGTACTATTTTATAAAGACACACATATTCTCATCTATAAATGGGCTCCCCCATTTAGGAACCCTGAAGGCATATGGTGAAAAATATTCTATCAATACACAAAGGAGATGGTATACTGTTAACCAACACCAGTCAATCCACTCAAATAAATTAGTCTTCACACCCTCAGAAATGCCACCATCCACTCCATTGTAGTTTCAGTAGTGGTTGGATTAACACATTAGATCCTCACTGGGTCACTTATAATCTATTGTGAAGATAGAACTTTACTCTGACTATTTTGCCAATGATCTTCTTATAAAGCTAATACTTAGCTGAGGTGGTGCATTCAAAGGGATCTATCACCAACATGTTTCACCCTATACTGGATTTCATCAGGGCTCCGATCCCTCTAAGTTTGAATTGGTTACCACAACACGACCACTCATGAATTTTAAAAACTATTCTATAACAGTATATAGGCACCCAGATTCTATTATGGAATACCAGCATAACCTGGTATCGGCCTGTTGATACATTTGTCCTTGATGTGTTTCTATAAAATACTAGCAATAAACACAGTGGAGAAAACCTTGTGGTGCTATAAGGCTTTAATTCAAACTTGGAAACAGGACTCAACATAATTATAGAAACATGGTGGCAGATAGAGGCCAAATGGCCCATCCAGTCTGCTCACCGCAGCATCCACTATCTCCTCCTCAACTAGGCTAGGGCTCTTTACACCTCCATTGTGAGGTCATAGAGCAGGGGTGCCCCGTGAAGTATTTTGTGTGGCCCCCGTCGAGGGCGATGCAGTTTTTTCCTCTGCTGCCCCCGGATGTTTACCGTCTTGCCGGCTCCCTCCTCTGTCTTGCTGCAGCGTTTGCGCGGCCCCAAAAACATTTTTTCAGGCAATGCGGCCCAGGGAAGCCAAAAGATTGGACTCCCCTGTCATAGAGCATTATGGTTATAGAAACAATGAAACATGATGGCAGATAAAGGCCAAATGGCCCATCCAGTCTGCTCATCCGCAGTAACCATTATCTCTTCCTCTTTCTAAAGATCCCACATGCCTATCTCACACTTTCTTGAATTCAGACACAGTCTCTGTCTCCACCACCTCTTCCAGGAGACTGTTTCATGCATTCACCACCCTTTCTGTAAGAAAGTATTTCCTTAGATAACTCCTGAGCCTATCACCTCTTAACTTCATCCTATGCCCTCTCATTTCATAACTTCTTTTCAAATGAAAAAGACTCGACTCATGCTCATTTACGCCATGCAGATATTTAAACGTCTCTATAATATCTTACCTCTCCCGCCTTTCCTCCAAAGTATACATACTGAGATCTTTAAGTCTGTCCCCGTATGCCTTATGACGAAGACCACGCACTATTTTAGTAGCCTTCTTCTGTACCGACTCAATCCTTTTTTATATCTTTTTGAAGGTGCGGTCTCCAGAATTGCACGCAATATTCAAAATGAGGTCTTACCGGAGTCTTATACAGAGGCAACAGTTCCTCCATTTTTCCTACTGGACATACCTCTCCCTGTGCATCCTAGCAATCCTTCTAGCTTTTTGCTATCACCTTTTCAACCTGTTTGGCCACCTTAAGCTCATCACATACAATCATACCCAAGTCCTGCTCTTCTGTCATGCACATAAGTTCTTTACCCCTCTTGTTTTTTGCAGCCCAAATGCATGACCTTGCATTTCTTAGCATTAAATTTTAGATGCCAAATTTCAGACCATTCTTCAAGCTTCACTAGGTCTTTCTTCATGTTATTTACACCATCCGGGATGTGTGCTCTATTGCAGATTTTGGTATAATCCACAAAGGGGCAAATCTTACCTCACAGTCCTTCTGCAATATTGCTTATAAAAATGTTAAAAAGAACAGAACCTAGAGGCACAAAACAGGTAAATCCCTTTCCTTAGAGCGATCTCCACTGACCACTACCCTCTGTCGCCTTCCATTCAACCAGCTCCTGACCCAGCCCGTCACTTTGGGACCCATCCCAAGGGCACTCAGTTTATTTATTAGATGTCTGTGTGGAACACTGTCAAAGGCTTTGCTAAGATCTAAATTCACCACATCTGGTCACTCAGTCAAAGAAATTGATCAGATTTGTCTGACAAGACCTACCTCTAGTGAATCCATGTTGCCTCCGGTTCTGTAATCCATTGAATTCCAGAAACTTCACCATTCTCTGTTTTAAAAGTGTTTCCATTAATTTTCATACCACAGAAGTCAGATTTACAGGCCTATAATTCCCTACTTCTTCTTTACTTCCATTTTTGTTGAGAAGGGACCACATTCGCCCTTTTCCAGTAATTCGGTACCACTCCCAACTCTAGAGAAGAATTAAAAATGTCAATCAGCGGAGCCACCAGAACTTCCTTAAGATCCTTCAGCACCCTCGGATGTACACCATCTGGCCCCATCGCTTTACCTACCTTTAATTTAGCAAGCTCCTCATGAACATAACCTTCTGAAAATTGATCAGGGTCTACTACTCCTCCATCCCTATTCGCATTTGTCTGCAGTCCAAATTCCAGCGCTTCAGTCGTGAACACAGAACAGAAATATTTGTTAAACAATTCAGCCTTTTCTTTAGCAGCTTTTGCATTGTGCTTCAGACGTTCGGTCTGCATCAGGAATCTCAGTCGTACCATAGGAAGTACCGTGAGTTGCCATGAGAGGCCTCAACAGCCATTTTGAAGAGCTGCAACAAGGGGCAGGAATGAGGGGTCTGTGCTTCTTCCCTCACCAACTCCCAAATGTCTGGGTTTTCAGACATCTGGGAAAACCCAGACATGTCCTTTTTTTAGAGGACTGTCTGGGTGCCTGGTGGGATTTCTAAAACCCTACAGTTTGTCTGGGTTTTGGAAGTCCCCGACTTCAGGGCCGCGTCTGGAGAGCATCTGAGCATGTGCGGATGTCGATGTGAGGTCATATGCAGGCACACATGTGCGTGATGTCATTGCGTCTATATCTGTGCATGCGCAGATGTGGTCCCAAGGTTGCAGATCTTCATGTGGAGGTGTGGTGGGAGCAGAACATGGTGGAGATGGAGATGGAATGAATCGTGGCTGTGGGCGGAATGAGGAGGAGCCAGGTTTCTTCTTTTTTTTGATTAGGAAATCTGGCAACTCTACCGCTAGATCACCAGGAACAAAGGTAGGTCCAGGGGGCCAACCAAGACAGTGGGAGGAGGGTCTTCTGAGCAAGCTTTTGTAGTTAGGGGAGCTTGCAGGGGAGAAAGCAAGATAGGCGGGATTTTTAAATTTTAGTAAAAATAAATTATACGGATGCCATCTTAATATTAAGTGCCAGCAGGCACGCACATAGCCAAGTGGCTATATTGTGGACATCCCAGAAGCTATCCTATATCTGGCCTCTTAGCTATTTAGGTGCCAGCACTGAATATGCTGGCACCTGTATAATCTGGGGTTGCTCCCCAATGCTGCACACAGCATTGCTCCTGAACTGCCCACTTTTTAGTTGGGTTGTGTGAGGAGTTCTCAGCAGTATTCTCCTATTAAGTACCGCTAAAAATTCCCTTTTAGGCAGCCAGAAGCAATTTAAGCGTACAGGAGAGCTTCCTGCTTGGGTAAATGGCTCTGAACATCGGACCCTATGTGCTTTGAAAATGAGTTTCATTATTGCTCAATGCTTGTGTTAAAAAAACCCAAATCATAAACTCAAGAAATGCAGTGTAGATATAAAGAATACAAGCCTATTTCCCTCAAGAGTGCCCAGGCATTTACTCAAAATAAAACTAAATAAAGTGGCTCCTAATGTGAATATCTTATCATTCTAAGAAAGCCTTCTGCCACAGATGAATACAATGAAAAAATATTTTGGGCCGGATTCTGTAACTGGCATTGATATCGGTGGATGCCTTAAAAGTGGCCATGTGTGTCAATCACGCTTCGGCACCAGTTTCAGAATCATGCGAATGGAAAAGATACAGTAGGTGCCATATATGTAGGCCAGGGTTTTCTGGGCCTACATTTCCGGTACCTATCTTTCTGTGAATCACACCCACATAGATGCTTTAGGCTGCCCAATGCCACTTCTGGCATTGGGCACACCTACTTTGGCATTTGATGGCCTAAAGTGCCTACATAGGTGTGATTCTGGCATCTTTTATTTAGGTACCGATAGGCACTTCAACCTTGCTGTTTTTAACTGTGTTCATTAATTAATTTAGAAGTTCAGATATAAATGATGTATTTTTAAATAATCCTCTACTTGGGAATAATAACCTAACACATCCTCACCACTTCCCAAGTATAATCCATTCTTCAAACACAACTTTGTCATAGCTTTTTTCGGGCCTCAGTACCACCACTCCCTCACTGTCAAAATTTCTTTAGCGGGAAGAATTACGTGAGAGATCCTCACTGGCCCATATTATTCATTTAAATATTTTCACTATTTGTGATACTTTAACTTTCGTTCATAAATATAAGGTGCTTTATTATTTCATAACTTATCTTTTTAGTTGCTTTTTATATTCAGACCCAACATGTTTCGCATCAGAATGCTGTTTCAAGGGTCTCCCTACAATACAAAATAAGAGCATTAAGAAAAACATTTTACATTCAAAACGCTCCTCACTTATACTAACTCATAACCTACACTTACCGCGGCCGATTTTGTCATCCGACTCCTATTAATTTCAAAGAGCAAGATGGCGGCAGCCACTTTCTCCTCCCTTAAATCCTCCCCTCCAGTCATCACAGCTGATTTCCTCCGCGCTTCATTGGGCAGGAGCTAGCCAATCAGAGACGCCCATTCCACCTCATTGTTCAACCCCCTGGCTCTACAGTATCAAGCTGATATATCCAGCGCTGTTCTTTTTCATTTAAAGTCTTGTCTAGATTCCCACCCTCCCGCTCCCAATCAATGACACGCCACCTCAAGTCCCCTACCATATGTCCATGTTTTCATTGGTGCAAAAGGCCATGCCTAAATTCAGGGCTTCTTTTACTAAGGTGCACTAGCGTTTTTAGCACACACACAAAATTACCACGTGGTACGCTTCTAGAATAACGCCAGCTCAATGCTGTCATTAAGGTCTAGCACCTGCAGCAATTTAGCGCGCACTATTTCGCGCGTTAAGGCCCTAATGCACCTTAGTAAAAGGAGCCCTTAGTTGCAGTTCCTGGGTTTAAGTGTAATTTTATAAACCACATTTAACTTTAAGTGATCTTTATAGAATAATGCTTTTTTTGGCACTGAAATTTTATGCACAATAGGCAGAATTTAGACCTTGGTGTATTTTGTTTTGGGTTTTTTTTTTTCTAGACATGACGCTGTGTTGTGTGAATAACTGATGTGAGTGAAAAAAAAAGTGTAAGTGCATATGCACAGGTGCAGACAAGGTTCATGTGAAGAAATATGTGACATTATTTTTGGATAATATGTTGAGATGTTTGTGCAGTTTCTTTAAAGAAGCTATTCTTTCAATCCATATGTATTGAGGCCATCTGGTACTGTTTCTTCAAAGGTGTCCAGAAATAGCTCCACATGGACTTTTTCCAAAACCTTTCTGAAATATTTCCAGTTTCCATTCTAATGAGGTTAAAAGGGTAAAAAGAAATACTAAGGTCCTAGGATTTTTTTTTTTTAATATGAGCTTGTATAATTTTATTTGAGATGAAGACTCCAGAGAGAAAAGTAAAAGCTGTGTGTCTAAGTGGGTAAGCACCCTTTAACTAATTGATAGACACTATAATCTATAATAATAAAACGCTAAGCGCGCATGCGCACTCGCGCCGTGTGTTCCCTGATCCCTGATCTGTCAGGATGTGCCGGCAAGGGTGCGCATGCGCGCTTATTACATCACTACAGCCTCCCTGCTCTCCACCTCGCGCCGCTGCGTGTAGCTGCTTTCAAAGGGCCCGGTAAAGGTCAGAGAAGGCAGCGATCATGAGAGGAGCCGCCAGAGCGTTAAACTGGTCGGGGCTCGGGCTCCTGCGTCGGAGAAGGCGGCAATCGTGAGAGGAGCCGCTGGAAAGTTAAACTGGTCAGGGCTCGGACTGTTCGGTCCATGCAGGCTCCTCTCTTGCGGTCTTGCCGGCGGACAGGAGGGGAGCAGCTGGCTGGAAGAGAGAAGGGGGACGAGCCGGGAGATGCAGCTGTAAGGAAAAGAGCACCCATGCCTTAGCCTCATTGAGGAGCTGGCAAGCCCAGGCAGGAAGGAAACTGCAGACTGAGGGAGCAGAGGCAATCCTGAAAGCCTGCCTTAGTGAGTCGACGCTCCCTCACTCAGGAGCCTGCCTCTGTGAGTATTCTCCCCTTTGATGCCTGTCTCAGAAATGTTCTTCTGGGACGTTTACTTAAGAGCCTGCTTATGGGGAGTTTTAGTGAATAGCCAGTCAGTAAAAGTAGTGAGTGTAGGAGGGGCAGGAGAAGCTAGACTGAGGGGAAAAATGCTGATGCACAGGGAAATGGAGGGAGAGGGAATGCTGCGGCTGCTGCACAGGGAAGTAGGGAAGGAGATAGGAAGAAAGACACAGGGGCAGGAAGAGAGACAGACAGACAGACAAAGGGGGCCAGGGAGGGAGAGAGACAGAAAGAAAGACAGCGGGAGGAAGAGAGACAGAAAGAAAAAGACAGGGGTAGGGAGAGAAACAGAAAGAAAGACAGACGTATATTCTAGCACCAGCGGGAGGAAGGGAGACAGAAAGAAAAGAAGAAAGACACAGGGACAGGGAGAGATACAGAAAGACAGACAGACAAAGGGGGCCAGGGAGAGAGAGAGACAGAAATAAAGACAGACAGACATATATTCTAGCACTCGTTAATGTAACGGGCTAAAATACTATTAATAGCTATATTTCCATAGATGTTTCATAGGCAAAAGGTTACCTCAAGTGCTTGCGGCTGTGTGATTTTAGACCAAGTCTTATCATACCTGCCTAATGCAAGCTATCATTGGTTCCTTCTTTTATCCCTTTTCTTTTAATTTGTAATTCATGTTGTATATTTTATTTTTTTTTTTCATTTAAAATATTTTTTCTTTCATTAAATTAAAAATTTTTTCTTCAAAACTACTTATACCCCCTCTTTTACTAAGGTGCGTTAATCAATTAGCGCGCGCTAAACGCTAACGCATCCATAGACTAACATGCACACGTTAGCATATAGTGCGCGCTGATCGGTTAGCACACCTTAGTAAAAGAGGGCCATAGTGTCTCTATTTGCTTCTTAATAATATTATGTTAGTACTCAAGGGGTTGTCAAGCTAATTCTATTCAATATTGTACTTAGCTTTGGCTCCCCAAAAAGCTGGAAATATTATCTTTTTCCAGCTTAATTTGTAGCTGTTAAGATTCAGCTTCCTCCTTTTCTGTAGCGATGTGTTTCTGTGTTCAACGGAACGTCCCGTTTCACTCTCACCAGAGCTTCATCAGGAATACGTCCACACCCGCATATAAGACTGCTTTTCTCATACTAACAGATAAAGGAAGAAGGATATAAAACTGCTGGAGAGAGTGCTGAGACGAGCAATGAAGCTAGTAAAAGGTATGGAGAAACTGGAATACGAGGAGCGATTTAAGAGACTGGGATTGTTCTCCCTTGAGAAAAGGAGACTGCAAGGGGATATGATTGAGGCCTTCAAAATACTGAAAGGAATTGACAAAATAGAGCAGGAAAAAAAATTATTTACAATGTCCAATTCGATACGAACAAGAGGACATGGAATGAAGCTAAAGGGGGAGAAGTCCAGGACAAATATCAGGAAGTTCTGCTTCACACAAAGAGTGGTTGACACCTGGAATGCTCTCCCAGAGGAGGTTATAGCGGAATAGACCGTCCTAGGATTTAAAAGCAAACTAGATGCACATCTCCTCACGAGAGGCATAGAGGGATATGGGTGACTAAAAATTACGCCTGGCTGGGCCTCCGCGTGTGCGGATCGTCGGACTTGATGGACCGAAGGTCTGATCTGGAGATGGCGCTTCTTATGTTCTAAACCACCTATTAAGGAAGGGCCTGGGCAAGCACTTGAGGTAACCTTTTCCCTATGAAACATCTATGGAAATATAGCTGTTATTATAGTGTTAAAGAAAAATACACAGTAGAACAGGGGTGTCAAAGTCCCTCCATGAGGGCCGCAATCCAGTCAGGTTTTCCCCAATGAATATGCATGAGATCTATTAGCATACAATGAAAGCAGTACATGCAAATAGATCTCATGCATATTCATTGGAGAAATCCTGAAAACCCGACTGGATTGTGTCCTTCAAGGAGGGTCTTTGACACCTCTGCAGAAGAAGATTAGACCACACTATGGTGTCTAGCAATTAGTTAAAGGGTAAGTGGGTAAGCAGCCATCAGTAAAGGGGAATGGAAGCTGAAAGAAGGCTCACACTGGAAAGATTGATGGACTCTGCTTTTTGTATGCTCTGAAGACAAAGACCAAAAGGCAGTAAAAGTCAAGAGTTCTGAGAGTGGTTAACTGATAGTTGACAAACCTGAGAGAAATAACACAAAACGTGAATTACTGAAGTTACACATATCCAACTCAGGGAACAGTTTTGGATTTTCCAGCTTCACTCTGTGCAACCCCATGGACTCAATGACAGCATTGAGTGGAACACGATTGTCTAGTGTTTTTTGTTCATTAGCCCAGGAGCTCTTGCCTCATTAGTCTGTTTTCTCATGACGTCTCCTGCTTGTCGGCTTTTTAGCATAACTTGCGTGCCGCTCTGTTAGCTCCTCCCTCCTCCCAGCCGGCCCGGACTTTTGCTACTTAGCCAGCTATCAAGCAACCATGGGTTCCTGACGAAGGGACGTTGAACTTCCGAAACCGAGCTTGGTTGAACCCACTTCCAGGGGTGTCTGGATGATCGTGTCACCCCCTATTCTTCAGCAAGATCTATGGACATATTTTTCCAGCTAAGTGTAGGGCATTTAGGGGAGTTGGCTGGAGGGGTTCTCAGAGTGGTTCTGATGATTGACTTCACCTGTGTGATTATTAGTTTTCACTGTGGTATTTTCACTATTTTGTTTAGCACACGTGAGGTATCCTATGATGGTGTGCAGGCAGAGGTTTGTTCACCTTTGCTTTGTTGTGTAAAGCGCTGGAGATTTTCTCCCTTCGCTGACCTCTCACGCTGAGGATACCCCTTCTCATTAACAAATTCAGTAACTTCAGTAATTCACGTTTTGTGTTATTTCCCTCAGGTTTGTCAACTATCAGTTAACCACTCTCAGAACTCTTGACTTTTACTGCCTTTCGGTCTGCGTCTTCTGAAGTTTCGTTGGCAGTTTTTGTTGGAGATTGTGTATTTCATTTTCTTGTATGCTCTGAACATCTTTTTACCCTCACAAATACTTTTGAGAGTTTGAAAACCCAAAAGAGTGGCCAACTTTCTCCTTTTATGACAGAAGGTATTTGGAAATCCTAGAAATGTGCTGCCATTTGTCTGCTGAAGGCCAGAATCGCTGGTGGTAAATAAACTCTTATGAGATTAAAATCTAATGCGTCCAAGTCATTTCAGACAGCAGCAGTGTTGTTACAGCAGCTGTGAGCATTTTATTGAACTTGGTTTCAGTGCAGCGGCTACTCCATAATTGTAATCAGTGGAATAATTTATACAGGCTAAGATCTCATTCCTAAATGCATAGTGAAAAAATATTTTTGTAACTGTTGGATGTTTCAAGCAACGAGTACATGATAGAAAATATCTATGTATTTGAACCTCTTACCCTGTCGCTTGTTTTTTAATAATTTTTTAATTTTTATATTCCTTTTAATTTGTATAACCAGGATTCAGGTAGAAGCTGAAACATGAGACCATGTATGTATATATCAGCATTGGCATTCGTGCAAGTCATCTGTTCTAGTACACCACAAGCCTGAACATTCAAATAATTACATTACACAGCACAACGTTTAAGTGGAATAGGATTTTCAGCCGCAGATTTATTTCTTTTATCAATTAATATTACATTTATAACTCCAATTAACTCTGTACAATATATAAAGCCCCAATGCATTTTCCTAATCCATTGAGCTATTTGGTATTAAAACTAGCTCACTATTAATAACATAGCATTTGCATATAGCCCATTAGCATGACTTATAGGGCTCCTTTTACTAAGCTGCGATAGAGTTTTTAGCGCACGCTAAACCCGCGCTACGCGGCCTGAACTACCGCCAGCTCAATGCCGGTGTTAGCGTCTAGTGCGTGCGGCAATCAGCGCTCGCTAAGCATGTGCTAAAACCGCTATCGCGGCTTAGTAAAGGGCGCCCATAGTGTCGTTGAGCAATGCCTCAACTTATGGTGATTCTGCCCACGAGGTTCCCTTTTACCTCCAACTTATCCATATCGTTCTCACATCTGGGGCCCCTATCTCCCAATTGTGCCAACCTCTACCCACAAGCTGTGACCACCCCCCAATGTACCCCTTAACCCCACATAAAAACAAAATTACACAACCACCATGTCCACAAAACACCAACAAAAACAAATGGGAGGGAGGGGAACTTTTCTCGGACTGCCTGCCCACGTTACCCTACATCAACCACCTCCATCCCAGTCTCAGAATCCTAAGAAGCCCACCTAAATTTTCCCAATAACATTCCAGTCCTCCATCCCCCATCATTTTTTTCCCTCTCTTTTTAACCAATCCAGAACTTTCTCAAACCCTAACAACCTTTCCTCGCTTTAAATTATACTCATTAAGTACCTGCCTCCTTTAGCTATTATACCTTGCACTGACAACTCATCCTTCCCTCCCCATCCACACCTTTCCAGTTCCAATAGGGGCAGCCTCAGCCAATGTTATTACCTCTACCCCCTCAGTCTAGACTGTGTGGGCTCCTTTATAACAATAACTGATTCTGTACAGCGCTGCATACGTATGGTAGCGATATAGAAATAATTAATTGTAGTAGTAATAGAGAAAGACTTAGGTGCCACTAGACATGATCCTCTAAAGGACTGAGACGCCTATAAGGCAGGCCTTTAAAACCCTGGCCTACAGTACAGTACCTAAGTTTTAGTTTAGGTTCAATTCTGTAATGGGCGTCTAAGTGTGATTGACATGCAATAGGCACCTAACATTAGATGCCTACCTTTTTTAAGCACTCAGTACAGAATCTGGCCTTATGTGTCTATCTTTTTGAACCATTAAAAAAACTCCACACATCCAAATTTAAAAAAATGCACAGAACAAGGCATTGGGATGTAGGAGGGGCCAGCATTTGTACTAGACTGGTCACACCGACGTCCCAGCAAAGCAGTGGGGCACCATAGGGGGCACTGTAGTGAACTTCACAGAAAAGGTTCTAGGCACACATCTCACCATAACCCCCTTATGGTATATGGTGATCCCTCCAAAACCAGCTCAAAACCTAATGGACCCAACTGTATATCCACCAATAGTCCTTATGCCTATAGGTGATGCCGTGCATGTAGGATCTGGGTAATGTGAGGACGGTTCTCAGATTCCACCATAAGTGTAGTGGTTAGAGTGGGGTATGGTCCCGAGTTCCCATTTCTATGGCTGACTACATTACCCGCTTGCTGCTTCACTAGGACTAGCCATAATATCTGAAGCTGACATAGAGGCAAGTATGTCGCGTATCATTTATATTTTTAGGGGGGTGGGAGGGGGGTCAGTGACCACTGGTGGAGTGTATGTGTGAGGGTCATAAGAACCTAAGAATAGCCTTATTGGGTCAGACCAATGGTTCATCAAGCTCAGTAGCCTGTTCTCACGGTAGCCAATCTAGGTCACTAGTACCTGGCCAAAACCCAAAGAGTAGCAACATTCCAGCATCTCAAACAATATCTGGATTGCAGAACCCTAATGAAAGCAACATTCCAGAGCTGAGATTGTGTTGTCATAATGCCTCAATCCACAGTGCCTCAGAGCCAGCCTCATCAGTGATGTTACAATGGCTTAATTGTCCTATACTCGGCTCAAATAAGAACATAAGAATAGCCTTACTGGGACAGACCAAAGGTCCATCAAGCCCAGTAGCCCGTTCTCACGGTGGCCAAATCCAAGTCACTAGTACCTGGCCAAAACCCAAGGCCAAAACCCAACAATACTCCATGCTACCGATACAGGGCAAGCAGTGTCTTTCTCAATAACATCCCTCCAGTGGTCACTTGGTTAGTTTGGCTACCTTTGTGGCACTTATTCATTATTAAAACAGGTTTAGCCCCGGATGTCTAATTTGTGCCTGCTCGTATTCTTCAATGTTTGATTATGGCAGAAAAATGTCCAAGTCTTAAGCCTGCCCTGGTGCTTCCCACACTAAACCTTTTGAAATTTAGATGAACTACTGATCAAAAGCATAGATCCATCTAGAAAATAGGTTTCAAAAATAACAAATAGTCCAGTTGCCCCCTTTATACCACATTTTGGATTTTTTTTTTTTTTTTCCTTTTGAAAATGAACCCCATAGTTAGTTTAATAATAGGCACTAACTATGAATATTCAGTGAGAGATAACTGATTTCAAAAATTCCATTTAACTGGTCAATGCCCATTTGTGACCAGTTAAATAACATAGAAACATGATGGCAGATAAAGGCCAAATGGCCCATCCAGTCTGCCCATCTGCAGTAACCATTATCTGTTTCTCTCTCTGAATATCAGAGGGACACAAAGAGCAAGTGCAAATTACTTGAGTAATTTTTCTGCACTCATTTTGCAGATGCTATTTTCAGAATGAAAAAAATGGGAGCAATTTCCCTTTGAATACCGGTCAGGTTCTTCTCTTTGACTGCCGGGGTTTGACATCTGGTCTCACAAATGGACCTGACATTACTGAGATATGAGATTTTATAAAGTTAAAATGGAAGGCATCAATTCCATTGACGTATGAGATAGTTATATGCGGAACGTTATTGTATTTTAAGCCCCGCATGGACCGCTATAAATGCTTTTCCTTATTATGACTGGGATAGCCATGCAAATGATTACTCGCAATTGGAAGAATTGGGATCACCTTAGTTTTACTTTTTGGTAGGCGAGCTTATGTTTAACTTATAAATATGAGAAAATGAATGCTGACATGCTGGGGCATAATAAGATGTTCAAATTAGTTATGGGTCCATTGATGTCTTTTGTAGATTTGCTATAGTTGTCCATTATCTTTATTTTCCATTGTTTTTCACCCACACATCCAGGGGAGGGGGGAGCTGGAGGGAAGGGTATATCTTTTGTTTTGGTATTATTCCTGATGGTAATGATGAATGGGGGAGGGAATTTTTATCTTTTGTATAGATACTGACTGATTATAAGTGCTTGGTTGATTATCATTATTTGTATATAAATTGTATTGCACTTTTTGTTGGCATTAAAAACTAAATAAAGTAAAAAAGAAAAGCTTGGGATGATAGCTTAAAGATAAATATATTCAACATTCTGCTTATTAATGAAAACAGAGGAAAACTACAAAGCTTAACAAATGAAGTCTATTGTTTTAATTTGAACAGTTCCCATCTTAATTAATAGGACTGTGTCATTTCTATCAGCTCTCTCCTCCTTAAGGGAATTGCTTAAGATTTGGTTTTTCATAGTTGATGATAATTTGTAGATAAAACCTTCACTTTGAAATATCAGGTTTTCATGCTTGTCAAAAGGTGTTTGAGATCTCATTCTTACAATGTCCCCCAAGGAGCTATTTTGGAGTGGAATCCTTAAGTCTATAATAGCTGGAAAAATGTATCTAACATACTGCATCAGGATTATCATTGTACAGTGATGTGAACTGTAAAAGTTACATCATTTAAGCTGGCATATGTTGCTCTTTTTAAAAGCTGGCCTTAAGACTAACGTTGTATCAAACTTCCTTATTGCATCTTGTGTTTAACAGATTGTTAGATAAACAAAATTGTATGCTCTGATGAACTACTGAATGACATATTTTCCATAAGGTTCTGTTTATTAAAATAAATGATACATTATTAACCATATTTTTTTCAAAGCTCTCTGCGGGGTCATTTGTTTTCTTGTCATTTAGAAAGAGAACACATAAGAACATAAGAAGATAAGCAATGCCTCTGCTGGGTCAGACCTGAGGTCCATCGCGCCCAGCAGTCCGCTCACGCGGCGGCCCAACAGGTCCAGGACCTGTGCAGTAATCCTCTATCTATACCCCTCTATCCCCTTTTCCAGCAGGAAATTATCAAATCCTCTCTTAAACCCCAGTACTGTACTCTGCCCTATTACGCTCTCTGGAAGCGCATTTCAGGTGTCCACCACACATTGGGTAAAGAAGAACTTCCTAGCATTCGTTTTGAATCTGTCCCCTTTCAACTTTTCCGAATGCCATCTTGTTCTTTTATTTAGCTCTCGTATGTACATAGCAGCCAATGTTTGTTTTTAAATATTTGTTTACCTGTATATTTTTTAAAGAAATATTCGCTACTTCTTCCACCCGGTTCAGATGACAGAAAGTCAAGGGATATTTGATGAAGCCATATATATTTAGATGATGCTTCCTTTTACTTTATCTCACCCCCTCTTTTACTAAGGTGCGCTATGCTTTTTAGCGCATGCTAAATATTAGCGTGTTCTAATCACCCACTAAATGCTAATGTGTACATGTTATCCTATGGATGCATTAACAGCATTTAGCGCACCTCTTTAACAAAGGCGCGCTAAGTGTTGTAGTGAGGATTTAACTCACGCTAAATCAACGCATGTGCTAACCGCTAACGCATCCATATGATAACATGCACGCATTAGCATTTAGCGCGTGTGTAGCGTGCTCTAAAAAGCTTAGCGCACTTTTCTAAAAGAAGGGGATAGCATTGTTTTATAGTTCTCATTGTATCAGTTTTCAATGAGTGGTCAAGAAATCAGTGCATTTAAAAAGTTGAACATTAATGCTTATTTTCTTTCTTATTTTTCTTTCCTAGATGTATATCCAGACAACGACATTGACAGTGTCGATGAGCTTAAGTGCTTCTGTATCTCTGGGCATGCTTTACATGCCCAAGGTTTATATTATTATTTTTCATCCGGAACAAAATGTTCAGAAACGAAAAAGAAGTTTCAAGGCTGTAGTGACGGCGGCCACCATGCAAAGCAAGTTGATCCAAAAAGGAAACGACCGACCAAATGGCGAGGTCAAAACAGAACTTTGTGAAAGTCTTGAAACCAATAGTAAGTCATCTGCAGAATTCCCCATAGTCGGCAACAAATTCTAAGACACCATTTTACACCATTCTGGTCCCAAATTTGCATTACTTCAGAGCTGAGTATGACATTTTCTGTCAGAACAAGATCATTTTTTCAATCTGTTGTGATCAGCCCCAAGCTTTCTAAATGTCATATTTTGTGACCTCCTTCCTATCTGTTTATCCCAACAGACTCTGTGCCAGCCATCTTGTTCCCATCTAATATCTGACTTGGCAACTTGTCTAGATGAAAAACTGTAATGTAGAAGAGCACTAGGTGTAATCCATGTTATTTGAATGTTATGATGCGTGCTATGCTGATATTGCATTATCTCTCTTCTAGTTGGATTTTAGTGCAGTTATAAGTATATTTGTGAAACTGTTTCATGATAGTCTTATTACTAAGGGCTCCTTTTACTAAGCTTCGCTAGCGGTTTTAGCTAGACGCTAACGCCTACATTGAGCTGGCTAGCGCACCTCAGTAAAAGGAGCCCTAAGTTTCAATTTGCCAATTTTGAGTTTACTTCATTCATTGTTGTTGTTTATGTGCTGGATTTTTACTATTATTATGCTGTTAACAAAATTGTCAGTTCTATGTTGAATTGTGCTTGCTGTTTATCTGAGGACAAGCAGGCAGCATATTCTCACATGTAGGTGAAGTCATCCGTGGAGCCTGGTATGGCCAGTGCAAAAGTGTACTGTCATTTTTAAAATGAAAAAACCCTTGAACAGCCCATACCACGCATGCGTGACTTCCTTCCTGATCACTGCCAGGTCATGGGATCATCAGTTCTTTGTTTTCTGCCGAGCGGAGAAGACGCTTTTAGAGTTCCTCTAAGTGCACATTTTTTTTATACACATATTTAATGTATATACATAGTAACATAGTAGATGACGGCAGATAACGACCCAAATGGTCCATCTAGTCTGCCCAACCTGATTCAATCTAAAAATTTGTTGGGTTTTTCTTTTTTGCTGCTTCTCCATTGCTATTTCTGGGCAAGAATCTAAAGCTCTGCCCGGTACTGTTCTTAGGTTCCAACTACTGAAGTCTCCGTCGAAGCTCACTCCAGTCCATCTACACCAGGGATCTCAAAGTCCCTCCTTGAGGGCCGCAATCCAGTCGGGTTTTCAGGATTTCCCCAATGAATATGCATTGAAAGCAGTGCATGCACATAGATCTCATGCATATTCATTGGGGAAATACTGAAAACCCGACTGGATTGCAGCCCTCAAGGAGGGACTTTGAGACCCCTGATCTACACCCTCCCCGCCAATGAAGCCCTCCCCAGCCCATCCTCCCCCAAACGGCCATATACAGACACAGACCATGCAAGTCTGCCCAGTACTGGCCTTAGTTCTTCAATATTTACTATTATATTTTTATTCTAGACCTCTGTGTTCATCCTACACTTTTTTGAACTCTGTCACCATTTTCCTCTCCACCACCTCTCTCGGGAGCGCATTCCAGGCATCCACCACCTTCTCTGTAAAGAAAAATTTCCTTACATTGCTCTTGAGTCTCCCACCCCTCAACCTCAAATTATGTCCTCTGGTTTTACCATTTTACTTTCTCTGGAAAAGATTTTGTTCTATGTTAATACCTTTCAAGTATTTGAACGTCTGAATCATATCTCCCCTGTTTCTCCTTTCCTCTAAGGTATACATGTTCAGGGCCTAATTTTTGTGCCTTCCCGTCTTCTAGTCATAATGTTTGATTTTCTTCTTAACCTTTTCATTTGATACCAACATTTTCAATTTTTAACTAACTTTTATTTTGGAGCTTACTGGCCCTTTTTTTTTAGCCTATTCTAATGCAGAGAACGTTGCTCTGTTTTCGGTATATCTTTTACACAACTATTGAGTCTTATTTGAGTCTTATGACCTTGCATCGGCAGTTTTCCTGTCCATGTCCAAGGTTTTAAGTAAGGACCTACACAACTGGTGTTTCCAATGCCTAAGTCCTGAACACTGGGACATTTCTTGCACGCTCTGCTCCAAGTTGCAGAAGGTCACTTAAAGCCAGAAATTTTTTGGATCAACTTTGGGGACATTGATAATGTCTGAAAATTCAGATGTCAATGCACAGCATCAAGCAATTGTTTCTCCGGTGCTGCCTGTCTCTGAGGAACCTGGTAAAAAAGCAAAAAAAGCATAAACACCACCAATCTTTGGTCATAAAGTCTTCCTTGAAGAAGGCATTCAGCACCAGGACAAATGACAGTAATCTCCCTAAGAGAGAAGGTAGGATAAATTTGTACACAAAATGTTCCAAGCAACCATCCTGGCAAACATAATTTTAAACTATAGTTTCTACATGACATTTTATCTGAAATCTCTGGTCCAAAAGATATCTCTATATCATTAGAACATCTTCACTTGTACCATCATTTAGTCAATGATCTCCTTGAAACAAGGGAATACATGGCTTGTTCAACATTTGACACCTTTGATATTGCCTCTTAAGCGTCTGCAGCATCCGTTGGCAATGCACATACAACCTTGGCTGCTGATATCTGATCTGGATACCAACATTCAAGACTGTATTTCTAACATACCCTACAAAGGAGATAATTTATTTGGAGACTGTATAGAGGAGGCCACTCAAAAACTCAAATGTCATACTGACTGCATGATGACCTTGTCCTCAAAATCTTATCAATGTCATCCTACAAGGAGATATTCAAGCACTTTCAAACACAGATATTGCCAGCTTGCTGTTTCTACTTAACCAACAACTCAAAGACAGTGCAGACAACAAAGGCAACACAAAGCTTCTGTGCCTTCTCAATTCAAACTGCAGCAGTCTTTTTGACTTTCTTCTGGAGACCATAGGCAGTATTTCTGAATCTTCACCTCAGAGGCTCCCTAATGATTCACCCAATACCATCAATTCTGTACCCTTATAATTTCAGATCACTGGGTCCTTCAAGTAGTGAGTCAGGGCTATGCCTTTCAATTGCAAAAAAGACCCCCCAAATCATCCTCTAAGAGAGTCTCTTTTCAACTCCCAGAAAAAGACCCTCCTTCACCAGGAGCTCTCAGCCCTACTCCAGCTCAATGCTATAGAAGAAGTTCCCTTGCAGGAGAGAGACAGAGGGTTCTACTCAAAGTATTTTTTTTTCATACTGAAAAAGACTAGAGGTCTCCATCCAATTTTTGATATCCATGCCCTCAACAAATACTTGGTAAAGGAGAAATTTTGAATGGTGTCTCTGGGAACATTTTTACCTCTAATGGACAACAACAACTGGCTCTGTTCTCTAGACTTCAAGGAAGTATATCCATCCTCCCAGTCCATAGGAAATATCTTTACTTTTGAGTGCGAGCACAACACTTATTAATATAAGGTGCTCCCTTTTGAACTGCATAAAAGTATTCACAAGATGCCTTGTAGTCGTGGATGCCTTGTAGTCAACTACAAGAAATCAGATATAGAACCCACACAGACTCTGGAGTTCATTGGAGCCCTCTTAGACATGACCCAAACTGGAACCTACCTGCCTCAACAAGACTTGATACTGTACTTCAGATAAGGAAGAGGGTCCCCTCACGTCATTGTATAACAGCACGACAAATGCTACAACTTCTTGGCCACATGGCCTCTATAATATATGTAACTCTGCCCATTTATATCTCAGGGAGCCTCAGTGGGTGCTTTTGATCCAGTGGTCTCAAGCCACCGGTCTACTATCCCAATGGATCAGAGTAACCTTGCAACTATGACAGTCTCTTCAGTGGTGGCTAACCAATCTATTCAGTGGCCTGTTATTCCAAGCACCACTGCATCAAAAGATATTGAAAAGTGATGCTTCCATGCTTGATGGGGAGCATATCTCGATGGTCTCTATATCAAAGGCTCTTGGACACTTCCTGAGAGAGCTCTATTTATCAATCTCCTTAAGCTTCAAGCAATTTGCAGTGCTCTATGCACATTCCAGGATCAATTCCTCAACCACATAATGCTCATCTGATTGGACAACCAAGTAGCCACATACTACGTGAAGAAACAGGGTAAAACAGAGTCTAACCTGCTCTGCCAAGAAGCAATCAAAATCTGGTCTTGAGTGATACCTTGCAATATTTCCCTCAAAACAGTTTATCTAGCAGGAAAACAGAATATCTTAGCAGACAAGTTGAGCAGACTCCTGTAGCTGCACAGTCACTCAGCTCAAACATTCTACGTTAGATCTTTGCAACTTGGGGGGACCCCAGAAGTGGCTCTCTTTGCTTCACCTATAATCACAAACTTCCACTCTTCTGTTCGAGACTCTAGAGTTTAATCTTTTTCTCCTCGACTGGTGAAACAAGTTCCTTTATGCTTTCCCTCCAATTCCTTTACTCGAAGAGACTCTATTCAGACTTCACCAAGAACAAGTCACCATGATTCTAATAACACCTTGATGGCCACGGCAGCTATGGTTCCCTCTCCTCCTACAGTTCAGTGTTTAGCAACCCATCACACTTCAAATCTTTCCTACCTTGATGACACATGACAAAAGATCTCTTCTCCGTCCCAATCTATGTATGTTGACTCTCACAGCATGGTATCTCTCTCTCAGCTACTAATTGCCATAGCAGTTTCCGCACCAGTATCAGCCATCATTGAAGCCTCAAGAAAGCCATCTATTCAGTGCTGCTATGTATCATTTCAAATGGATTTGTTTCACAGTCTGGTGCAATAACAAATCACTAGATCCAATATCCTGTCCTCTTCCATTGATCCTGGACTACCTTCTATATCTCTCTGGCTCTGGTTTAAAATTTACTTCAGTCAGAGTTCATCTCAGTGCAATTAGTGCTTTTCACACTCATCTAGACAAAAAGCCATTGTCTGTACATCCATTGATTTCAAGATTCATAAAAGTCCTTCTCCATACCAGGCCTCCAATTCAGTGTCGTACGTAGCATATGTGACACCCCGGGCCCATCATTTTTGACCCCCCCCCATCTGTACGAAAAACATGATTTTTAGTAACAAGCCACATGTCACACATGAGTACCTAGGAAAAGGCAGCATCTTACATATGCAGTGAGCAGTACAACATCAATACACCCATTGTAAAACTAAACAAGCCAGACTAGTACAGATCAATCCTGCAGTCAATCCTAACAAAAAAACCATGTCTTTCGAACACACAGAACACAGAAAACACCTTCGCCTAGTATGGAATATGTCATCACAAGCTAAGCCCTCCTCCTTTTACAAAACTGTAGTGTGGATTTTAGCCATGATGGTAACAGCTCTGACGCTCATAGAATTCTGAGCTGCTACCACCACAGCTGGCACTAAAAAACGCTCCACAGTTTTGTAAAAGGGGGGATAAAATAGAAATGCATAGACAAAGGTTAAATTGAACCAGTAAGAAGCTGGACTCTGCATACAGTGCACCACAGAAACAGTGACACATGTCTCCTAAAGCAATAAATAAATAGAAAATTTTTTTCTACCTTTGTTTTCTGTGGTTTCTGCTTTCCTCATCTTCTTGTAACTCTCTTCCTTCCATCCACTGTCTGCCGTCTCTCTTCCCCTATATGGCATCTTCTCTCCTTCTATGCCCCTTCCAGAAACTGCATGCCTCTCCCTTTCATCTCTCCTTTCACCCCCATTGGTCTGGCTTCTCTCTCCTGTCCTCTGCAATCCCTTTCCCTTTTTTCCCTCATTTTCCTTTTCAATTTATTTTCTGCATCTGTCTAGATTACGTTCTTACTACCTTCTCATCAATGTCCTTTTTTACTGTCTACCTAAAGCTTGCCACCTCTTTCCCTCACCCCTCCAGTGTTTCCCTAACTCAATCCTTTTCTCCCCATCATGTGCCCTCCTTTTATTTATCCCCTCCTTCCATCATGTACCCTCTTTCTCCAACCCTTCTCCTTTCTCTGTCCACTTCCATCTAGCATCTGATCCCCTCTTTCTCTCCTCCCATTTCCTTCCTGCATTTGCTCCCTTATCTCTCCCATCTGCACTTCCATCCAGCATAGGCTCCCCACTACCATCCAATGTCTGCCCTTTCTCTCGCCATCCACCCCTCTTCAATCAGCATCTGCTCCTTTCTCTCCCTCCAATATCCTTCCCCTTATGTTTCTCCCCTTTCTCTGTACATCAATTCTATCAGCACCACCCTTCCATACCACCCTGCCCCCTTTCTTTCCCTCCACCACTCTTCCATTCCAGCAATCCTGCTCCTTTTTCTCCCTTCATGCAGCAAAGTCCCACGATGATTGTAGCTGCTGGCTGCCAGTCCACCCCACTCCGACATACTTGCTCTGGAGCGGACTCAGCAGCTGCATTCTGGAAGGTCCTGCGATGACTCGTCTGCTGACTCTGCTCCAGAAAAGGGAAGTTACGTCGGAGGGGGGTGGACCCAGCAGACACAGGGAGTTGTGGCAAAGTCCTGCAATGACTGCGTCTGCCGGGTCCACCCCCTCCAATGTAACTTACTTCTTCCGGAACAGAGCCGGCAGATGAGTCAGTGCAGGACCTTCCTGCACCTCAGCATGGCTGCCGACTCTGCTGCACAGAAAGTAAGTCAGAGGTAACGTGACCATTTATTTTTTTCATCAAAAGGGGACATCTATTAATTGACTGTGTATCCTTTCTTTCTGCACTCAGGCCCAACAATTGTCCCTTTCTATTCCCTCCCTCCTCCCTTCCCATGTCCTTAGTGCCCCCAGTGCCTCCGTCCTCTGTCCATAGTGCCCCCAGTGCCTCTGTCCCGTGTCCATAGTGCCCCCAGTGCCACCTTCCCGTGTCCATAGTGCCCCCTTTGCCTCCATCCTGTGTCCTTAGTGCCCCCAGTGCCTCCTTCCTGTGTCCATAATGCCCCCAGTACCCCTTCCCGTGTCCTTAGTTCCCCCTTCTCATGTCCTTAGTGCCTCCTTCCTGTGTCCATAGTGCCCCCAGTGCCTCCGTCTTGTGTCCATAGTGCCCCCAGTGCCTCCTTCCCGTGTCCATAGTGCCCCCAGTGCCTCCTTCCCGTGTCCATGGTGCCCCCAGTGCCTCTTTATCGTGTTCTTAGTGCCCCAGTGCCTCCTTCTTATGTCCCCCTACTACCTTCCAGATTTTGGCCACCCCCAAAGCCAGCCTGCCTGTCTACCTATCTCCCTCCCTCCCTGCCGCGCTAAAGCCAGCCAGCTTGCCTGTCTACATCCTGCCCTCCCTGCCACGGAAAATAAATAAATAAAAGCGCCTCTCCCCTTCCTTTCCCCTGGCCCGCACCTACAATCTTACCTCCCCCCGCCGAGAAGAAGTCTTTCTGATGTCAATTCTGACGTCGGAGAGGATGTTCCAGGCCAGCCAATCATTGCTTGGATGGCCCGGAACGTCCTCTCAAAGACTTCTTGTTGGTGGGTGGAGGTAGGATTGTAGCGGCGCGGCTGGGGAAAAGGAAGGGCAGGAGGACCTGGACCTGGCCAGCTGTGCACCCCCCCAAGCTGTGCACCTGGGGCGGACCTCCCCGCCCCCGCCCCCTCCCCTTGGTACGCCACTGCTCCAATTAAACCTCCTCCAGTGGCTTGGGATCTTAATGTACTTTTAACTCTGATGAAGCATCCATTTGAGCCTCTTTTGACTTCATCTTTGAAACATCTAACTTGGAAAGTGATATTTTTTCTAGCTATCACATCTGCATATCGAAATGATGAACTTCAAGCACTTGTATTAGATCCAACTTATACAAGAGTTCACCATGACAACGTAGTTCTTTGTACTCATCCAATATTCCTCCCAAAGATCATCTCAAAATGTCATCTAAACCAATCTATATCTCTTCCTGTCTTTTTTAATTTTTTTCCAAAACCACATTCTCACCCTGGTGAAGCTGCACTGTAAACGTGCTCTTGCTTATTACCGTATTTTCACATAGATAACGCGCACCCGTGTAAAACGCGCACACGGGTATAGCGCGCGAAAAACACAACTTTATGTACAGAAATTTTTATATACCGCGCACACACGTATACCGCGCATGCTGCCCAACTCTCCTTTCACCCGCCCCGACTCTCCTCTGGCCACCCCGACTCTCCTTTCGCCCGCCCCGACTCTCCTCTCCCCCTTGAAGTCCTGTCCCCACCCTGAAAACCTGATGCCCCCCCCCGACGTTCAATTCACCACCCCCCCTCGCAGGACCGCTCGCACCCCCACCCCGAAGGACCGCCGACTCCCCGACAATATCGGGCCAGAAGGGAGCCCAAACCCTCCTGGCCACGGCGACCCCCTACCCCCACCCCGCACTACATTACGGGCAGGAGGGATCCCAGGCCCTCCTGCCCTCGACGCAAACCCCCCTCCCTCCAATGACCGCCCCCCCAAGAACCTCCGACCGCCCCCCCAGCCGACCCGCGACCCCCCTAGCCGACCCCCACGACACCCCCACCCCCCTTCCCCGTACCTTTGGTAGTTGGCCGGACAGACGGGAGCCAAACCCGCCTGTCCGGCAGGCAGCCAACGACGGAATGAGGCCGGATTGGCCCATCCGTCCCAAAGCTCCGCCTACTGGTGGGGCCTAAGGCGCGTGGGCCAATCAGAATAGGCCCTGGAGCCTTAGGTCCCACCTGGGGGCGCGGCCTGAGGCACATGGGCCCAACCCGACCATGTGCCTCAGGCCACGCCCCCAGGTGGGACCTAAGGCTCCAGGGCCTATTCTGATTGGCCCACACGCCTTAGGCCCCACCAGTAGGCGGAGCTTTGGGACGGATGGGCCAATCCGGCCTCATTCCATCGTTGGCTGCCTGCCGGACAGGCGGGTTTGGCTCCCGTCTGTCCGGCCAACTACCAAAGGTACGGGGAAGGGGGGTGGGGGTGTCGTGGGGGTCGGCCAGGGGGGTCGCGGGTCGGCTGGGGGGGCGGTCGGAGGTTCTTGGGGGGGGCAGTCGTTGGAGGGATGGGGGTTTGCGTCGAGGGCAGGAGGGCCTGGGATCCCTCCTGCCCGTAATGTAGTGCGGGGTGGGGGTAGGGGGTCGCCGTGGCCAGGAGGGTTTGGGCTCCCTCCTGGCCCGATATTGTCGGGGAGTTGGGGAGTCGGCCGGGCAAGAGGGCTTGGGCTCCCTCTTGCTCCAATCGTGGATGCGGGTGCGGGTGGGAGCGCGTGCGAGCGGTCGTTCGGGGTGGGGGTGCGAGCGGTCCTGCTGGGGGGGGTGAATCGGGCGTCAGGCGGGGTGGGAACTATGTAGAAAAACTTTTATATACCGCGCTCACGCGTATAACGTGCGAGGGGTATGCGCGGTAGGTAAAAATGCGTATAACGCGCGCGTTATATGCGTGAAAATACGGTACTTGGATTGCACCAACCCTCACAGGACTTGAACTCAACTGTCATTTAATCCTAACCGACTAGGAGCTTCTATCACCAATAGAATAATCTCCACATGGTTGATGGCCTGTATCTCTTTTTGTTATGCTTGGATTGACTGACACTTGAAGGCTGTGTTAAGGCACATAAAGTTCAAGCAGTAACAACTTCCAATCCCATTGAGGACATCTGTAACTAACTCATCTGCTCCTCAACTCATACCTTCACACCCCACTATTGCCTGGACATTCATTCCTGAAGGGGTAGTCAGTTTGGCCAAACAGTTCTACAAAATTTATTTTTCACTTAGAAACCAACTTCCCTCCAACCCTGTTATTTTCATCAGGCTCATGGTAATTATTAATAGCCCTCTTCTCAGAGGCATTAGCCTGGCAGCTAGGGAGTCCCACATGTGAGAATATGCTGTCTGTTTGTCCTTGGATAAAGCAAAGTTACTTACCTGTAGCAAGTGTTATCTGAGGACAGCAGGCAGATACTTCATAACCTGCACATCTCCCCTGTTTGGCTTCTTGTATTTGTAACTGAGCTGATGGTCTCACATACCAGCAATTGGCAGGAAGGCACTCATGCATGCACAGTATGAGCAGTTTGAGATTTTTTTATTTTAAAAGTGACAGTACATTTTTGCACTGTCTGTACTGGGCTCCGTGGATAATGTCACACTCATGTGTGAATATCTGCCTACTGTCCTCAGATAATACCTGCTACAGGTAAGTAACTTTGCTATACCACCTTGATAAAGGTGGTTAATAAATCCCAATATATACATAAATAATAAATCAAAACAGGAAAACAAAATAATAACTGGGACCAGTAATTCTTTATTTAAGTCAAAGACCCGACACTGGCAGTGTTTCGGCACTCAGCCTGCGTCAGGGATCTTTTATGCAGTAATCAAACAATCGGTACATATACAGGTTGACTCATCAATCCTTTCAAAGGTCGTAACAATTTCAACTTCAAAAATATCTTCTGAATAGCCTCAAAAATATCTTTTGAATAACCAATCTGAGATGTGGTTTCATTGACAGTGAAGAATCAAGAAGTACTGTACTCCCACATAGTTCAGTTCTTCTAAAATGGGAATTTCAGTATTCTCATAAGAAAAAGTCACAGAAAATTGAAGATTCAATCTAGAGAGCAACAAAACCTGAGTTTTGGATGGATTCAAATGTAAGTGCACTAGCGGTTTTTAGCGCAGAGAGCCGCACTGAATGGCCCATGCTGCTTTCGACGCTCATTGAGTTCCTAGGAGTGTCGGGAGCAGCGTGGGCCATTCAACGCGGCTCTCTGTGCTAAAAATTGCTAGCGCGGTTTCGTAGAAGAAGGGGTTAATAGTATTGAGACATAATTTTATTTATTTATTTTAGTATTTATATACCACTTATAACCAAAGTAGTTTATATTCAAGTGCTCACTCATATGCCCCCTGTCTGTCTCAGGAGGCTCACACTCCGCTTAATGCACCCGTGGCAATGAGGGATTAAGTGATTTGCCCAGGGTCACAAAAATGTATCGAATCATGAACTGAAAAATAAAATTGAATGTCGTCAGCAAAGTCGGTGCCGCACACCCAAACAACTCTTACTGAGAGTATTTTTATTTCCCCATTAGTATGGAAATTATGTATGCATGAACCATTGCATATATGAGAACTCTATGCATGCACATGATATTGGGAAGCAGAGCTCAGAGTTTCAGAGTGTGCCCCTTTTCCAAATAGTGTGCCCACTTTCAAAAGAGGGCATACTATTATCGGCAAATTTAAAAAAACATTAATTCTTGTGGGGTTTATGTGTATTTTCAGGTTGTAATGGCACACAGTCACAAGGGATATTCCATTTTACATTTGAAATGTCATTGCGCTTTGACACTCAGTTAAAAACATTGTTTAACCTGCATTTTGTACTGAGCGTGGGTGTCTAATGACGCCTAAAAATCCAGTGCCATTTAGAAAATCTGAGCCTAAGAGCATTAGAGCAGTGATTCCCAACCCTGTCCTGGAGGACCACCAGGCCAATCGGGTTTTCAGGCTAGCCCTAATGAATATGCATGAGAGAGATTTGCATATGATGGAAGTGATAGGCATGCAAATTTGCTTCATGCATATTCATTAGGGCTAGCCTGAAAACCCGATTGGCCTGGTGCTCCTCCAGGACAGGGTTGGGAATCACTGCATTAGAGGATGCAATCGTATTGGTCTGTGCTTACCGCTAAAAACACCCATAGGAATACAATGAGCGTGTTTAGCAGTTAACACATGCTAACATGTTTGCGTACACTAATGTGACTGCACGGGCTCCTTTTACTAAGCTGCGGTAGCGTTGTTAGCACACGCTGACCCCCGCACTACGCGCCAAAAAAACTAATGCCAGCTCAATGGCATTAATGTCTAGCGCGCGTGGCAATTCAGCGCATGCTAAGCGCGCGCTAAAACTGCTAGCGCAACTTAGTAAAAGGAGCCCCTAGTGGCTGATTCTATAAAGGCGCCTAAAGTTAGGTGCCTCTTAGGCACTTAACTTAATTGGAAAAATACACTTAAGAGCCTCAATAATTGTTTAAAAAATTGTAATTGGTCGATAGGCGCCTATACGATTCTTTAAAAGACAGGCGCCTACTGCATGGTGCTTCGGCCCTCTTTTACAAAGGCACACGAAGAGTTTTAGCATGGATTTAGCGCATGCTAAATCGATGCGTACGTTAACCACTAATGCGTCCATAGGATAACATGCACGCGTTAGCGTTTAGTGCATGTTTAGCGCACGCTAATATTTAGCGTGCGCTAAAAAGCTTAGTGCACCTTTATAAAAGAAGGGGTTAGGTGCCTGAAATGTAGACCTTGAAAACCCTCACCTACATTTCAGGCATCTATGTTTTCACATAGTCACCGCTAGCCACGATTCTGTGAACAGCACCTAGGTGTGATTGACACACGATCGGTGCCATTTTTTTTCGGTGATGACCAATTTAGGCATCGTTTGTAGAATCAGCCCCTTAGTGTCCTTTGATGAATTCCGCGCCCCCCCCCCCCTTAGTACACCTAGTACAAATGTAATTCAGGTTCTAAAATATTGTTAATAAAGGAAATTAGCTAATAGCATTGTTTGTTTAAAATTATTTTATGAAACTTTGCCAGTTTTCATCTGAGACAACTTTAAAAATAACTGAACATGAGTCTCAACTATCTCTTTTTGGAAATAAATTGGATACATTAGATTTATCTGTTAATACATTGCAAAAAAAGCTGTATCCAATATTAAGGATGGTTCTATGGGCTCCTTTTACTAAGCCGCGTTAGGGCTTTAACGCGCAAAATAGCACACGCTACTTTGCCGCACACGCTAGAACTTCATGCCAGCATTGAGCTGGCGTTAGTTCTAGAAGCGTAGTGTGCAGTAATTTCCTATGTGCACTAAAAACACTAGCACACCTTAGTAAAAGGAGCCCTATACTGCATGATCATGTAGAAAGAATGGAAAATTAAATAAGATCTAAAAATTTGAGGTTTTTGAATTTTCCAATTTCCCATTACTTAGCTCCCCTGGAACTCCTGAGGATGTATATGAAAGAGGTCCTTCAATATCCTCAGGTGGACTTGGTTTCTACCTGATAACTTGTATTACATCCCCAGGAGTTGCAGGTATGTTGCAGATGAGGGAGGAAATTGATCAAATAGAATCTCCAGATAGTTTAAATATTTCTTAGTTTCTCGAATCTTCTAAAGATATGGTAGCTAAGTGAGCAACTCTGTTAGTTACATTCAAGACAGAATTGGAGAAGCAAACCGTTCTCAGATTGTTTTGGGAGGGGGGAGGGAAACCAGGACCTTTTTTGTGGTTTTCAATTGAGAATTTTCCTGGATGTTTCCAGGCAAACGCAACTCTGGAGGAAACAGTTCCTACAGCTCAAGCCTAAAGTTTTGGCTTTAGGAGCTGTTTTCTTTTTTAAATTCCCATGTAAATGCTTAGTAACACATGGAGTGGATAAATATGTGTTTCTTGAACCAATTCAATTAGAGAATTTCCTGAAAGATAAATCTTTGCCTCAGGTAGTATTAGAAACTAATGAAGAAGTTGGGGATAAAGTGTGATATATAAAAATTGTTTCATTATGCCTGTTCTTTGAAATATTACTTATTTCCTTACTTTAATGTATGAAATAGCCCCAGTGATATGGACTAGATCATGATTGCTTGTTTTGTTAGTTTAAATTTATTTTCCTTAAAATGTAAGAGATATACCTGAATTTGTAATTTATGTATTAAATGCAAATAAAGAATTAAATAAACCAAAATTTTTTTATGAATAATTCAAAAATAGAAGCATTTAGTGGTAAGCTATTTTTTTTTTTTTTTTGTCTTTTAGCTTCTTCTACCAAGACAACTTATGTCAGCTACAGTAATCATGCAAACTGAGCAGGGAAAAAGTATATAAATCCACCTACTTGGACCCCAGTACGGGGACTAAACTGAACAAGACCATCACGCATTCTGCAATGGAGATTGCCGCAGACACACCAGTCATTCTCCAAAGGAGCAAAGAGGAACCATGAGCCAAGAGCATTGGGGAATAACAAGTTTTAGAAAACACATGCGTGAACTATAAGAATCAAACTTTTAAACAGGCAACAAGCACAAGAAAACAGGAACTCCTGAGTTCATGGCACCATAACGGAAGGAAACTAATGTTGGATGTTTTATAAAAAAACAAAAAGCTGTCAGATTTAAACCATGTCACATGTTATACTTGTTAAGTACATTTTTGTGATTGTGAGAATTTCCATCCCAGTCCCACATTGTTCTACCTGTGTAAGAAGGCAAGTTTGTTCCTTGTATTGGCTGACTGTATTGAAACCCTGGGTTGTGCTAAAATAAATGCAATGGTTGAAGCATGCAGTTTTTATACAAATAATTTATTTCTAATAATAAAGGAATGTTTTGCAAATGATGAGACTTGTTTTTTTGCAGTTTAAAGAAAACCAAATTACTATTACACAGTGTCTAGTACTTTACCATGAAAAATGTATATATCAGAAGATGGAGGAGCAAATGAGCAGCAAAGGCTCATGGGTGAACAAGAAAAAGAAGTGACGTCCAATCAAAATGAAAGATCTAAGATGCAAAACCATAAACATAACGGCAGATAGGCCAAATGGTCCATTCAGACTGCCCATCCACAGTATCCACTATCACCACCTCTCCCTAAGAGATCCCATGTGCGATCCCACACTTTTTTGAATTCAGACACAGTCTTTATCTCCTCCACCTCTTCTGGGAGACTATTCTACACATCTACTACCCTTTCTGTAGATTACTCCTGAAGCCTATCACCTTTTAATCTTATTCTATGCCCTTTTACTCTGGAGTTTCCTTTCAATTGAAAGAGACTTGCCTCATGTGTATTTATGCCACATAGGTAATTAAACATCTTTATCATATCTCCCGTCTCCTGCCTTTCCTCCAAAATATACATATTGAGATCTTTAAGTCTTTCTTTGTATGCCTTATGACATAGACCATCACAATTTTAGCTGACTTTCTCTGAACTGTTTATATCCTTTGAAAGTGTGGTCTCCAGAATTGTACACAATATTCTAAATGAGGTGTCACCAGCATCTTATACAGAGGTATCAATACCTCCTTTTTACTACTGTCCATTCCCTTCCTATACACCCAAATATCTTTCTAGGTTTTGTCGACACCTTTTGAACCTATTTGGTCACCTTAAGATCATCACATACTATCACACCCAAGTCCCGCTCAAAAGTTCTTCACCCCTAAACTGTACCATTCCCTTGGGTTTCATTTCTTGGCATTAAATCTTAGCTGCCAAATTTCAGACCATTCCTCAAACTTCTCTAGGTCCTTCATCATGTTTTCTACACCATCAGGGGTGTCTATTCTATTGCAGATTTTGGTATTATCTGCAAAGAGGCAAATCTTGCCAGTAAACCCTTCAGCAATATTGCTTACAAAAATGTTAAAAAGAACAGGCCCAAGAACCAAGCCAGGAGGCACACCACTGGTAGCATTCCTTTCTTCAGAGTGATCTCCATTGACCACCACCCTTCAGTTGCCTTCCACTCAACCAGTTTCTGACCCAGTCCATCACTTTGGGGCTCATACTGAGGGCACACAGTTTATTTATTAGACATCTGTGTGGAACACTTGTCAAAGGCTTTGCTAAAATCTAAATGTACCACATCTAGTGCTCTCCCTCTATCCAATTCTCTGATCTCCCAGTCAAAGAAATTGAGCAGATTTGTCTGACAAGACCTGCCTCTAGTGAATCTATGTTGCCTCGGGTCCTGTAATCCACTGGATTTCAGAAACTGCACTATTCTCTGTTTTAAAAGTATCCATTAATTTACTTACCATAGAAGTCAGATTTACCGGCCTGTAGTTCCCTACTTCTTCCTTTCATTTTTGTGGAGAGGGACCAGCAATCATCCACTTGCTCTCAAATGGATCCTTTTGATATCTCAGTATTTGAGATATTGAAGGATCTGCTTGGACATGACTGATTTTAAAATACAAAGCAGCTCCTGATTGGTGAGGCCTGACTTTAGTGTAGGAAAAGGCGGTTGGAGCATACTGCGAGTGATTTCCTTCACTCGCCGGCTCTCCGGCTGCCCTCTCCTGCCTCCCCCTGCTAAAAACCATATTTGCGGTTTTTCAACATTCGCGGGGGTTCCTGGAACGCTACCCCCGCGAATATCGGGGGAGTACTGTATTGGAATAGTTGTCCTTGTAGAGAATCCAAGTTCTCCCTACTTCTAGGAGACCTGCAATGAGGATATACCAATTAATATCTGGCATGTTAAAATCTCCTATTAGTAGTATTTCACCTTTTACAGCTAGATTTTGAATGTCTTCTATTAAATCTCTGTCCACTTCTTCCATCTGTGAAGAAGGCCTGTATATTACACCAGTATAAATATATTTTCCATTCTTTCTTTCCAGTTTGACCTCTTCCTTACCCTGTAGATCCTGTAATTATATGGCTTTAATTACATTACATTACATTAGGGATTTCTATTCCGCCATTACCTTGCAGTTCAAGGCGGATTACAAAAGAATTATCAAGGAAGTATTACAACAAGAACTTACAAAAAAAAAAGAATCTTTCACATATAAATGCTACTCCCCCCACCCCCCTCTTTTTCTTCCTACATGGTTTTCCTGAACAAATTATAGCCCAGTATAACTATATTTCAGTCATGGCTCTCTGTAAACCACATCGCTGTGATGCAAACTAAATCCAACTCAGCTTCTTCCATTATAGCCTCTAGATCAAGAACCTTTCTTTCCCATACTTTGAGCATGAGTATATACTGTTTTACAGATATTGTCCCGTTTTCTCATTTGTGTAAAGTTATTTAGTGGTTCACTTACCTCAGGGCTTATACTTACCTGGGGGCTTTGATCACCCTGTCCTGATGATTCAATTTACAGCCCTCTTCAATAGGTTAGCTAATCTGCTGCTGAAGACATTTCTTCCCTTCTTTGCTAGATGCACACCATCTCTGTTCAGCAGCCCTTGGAAAATCATCCCATGGTCCAGGAAGCCAAAATGCTCACAATGACACAATCCACACAGCCACACATTCATCTCCAGAATGAAGGCTTCTCTGCCCTGGCCAGAAAAGTTTATTAAGAAGACTCTCTCGCTGATTGGAGTAGGCATGGAAAATGTCACTTGAGATGTTGCTGGTTGGTTGATTTCCTAGCAGCATTCAATGTTGCTCTTTGATAATCAGTTGGGAGGTCTTCTCTTTCATGTAGGCAATCACCTATGCAGGTATTATTGATGAAACACCCATGTAAAGTCTTCATAATAAATTGTTCTACTTTTACATTTTGGATTCTTCATTGTGATGGGACCTCACTTCCTCTTGTTCTAAACCAGAAGGCAGGCATACAAAAGAGTAGTGCAGTGTAAAATACATAGTTTTATCCAGGTAAGAATAGTTCCTATCTGAATAAATTCTACTAACTGGGTCTCTAGCCAGATTTTCAACAGCATTATCTGCTGATTAGTAAAAGAGTTCCTATGACATTAAAATTGGTAATTATAAGAAAGATAGAAAAAAAAAAATCCAAATCCATTCTTATTAGAATTATTTTATTTATGCTAATGCTAAAGCAATTAAACTATTATCTTAAACTTACGGAACGGCTCAATAACAATAGTCTGAAGTCAGGAGTTCTACAACAGACTACGAAGTCCTTTTACTAAGCTGCCCTAAGCAAAAACAGCAAAAAAGCCCAGATTCTCTAAATGGCACCGTTTTTTGAGGTGCCAGTAGGTGCCCGAGCTTATGGGAGACTTTTACAAGTTGTGAGACCTATTCCTACATTTTGCTGAAGTCACGGGCTTGTGCATACTGGTTTCAGTTCAGATGCTGAGATGCTAATGTGTGGCATGTGAGTATGTGTATTTCTTGCTGTGAAATTTTTCAAGGACACCAACCAGTACTGGAAAGACAATGAGCTCTTTAACAGCGCTGAAAGAAAATTGCCAGTCAGCAGAACACTCCATCCGGGAACCTAAGAACTGATAAAGTGATGTTGTACCTGTGAGAAAAATGGAAACTTCAAGAAGAAGAAAGTTCTAGAAGCTATGCCTGTCCAGGGCCCCCAGGGAAGAATGGAGGCGTGGACTAGGAGAGGGTTAGATAGGCATTTGGTTTATCCAATAGGGTGATACATATTCCCAGCCAGGGGAAGGGTCTAGAAAAGATACTTTCTGTATAAAACCTCCATGCTCTGGCAGAGTTTGTTTAGAGAGACTGCGCCATGCTTACAGAAAGATGCCCAAATTTAGCTAAGAAATACTTTCTTTCTTGCTAAACAAGCAACCATATGTGATTTATACCGACCCTCAGTGGCACCACTCAGGACTCAAAATTTTCATTGTCCTGAGCTTTACGTGTCTGCTCGTCACTGGGTCTCATTACTTTTTTTAGAGCTATATCTTTTTAGACTTTTTATTTATATTTATTTATATTTTATATATATATACTTAGCTTAAAACTGTGGCTAAGTTTGCTTGGCTTGAAATGTCAGCGTTTTTAAGGGATGTCCAAGCCGACATGTTTCGCCGAGATAGCTTTTTCAAGGCTTCATCCCTCTTCACTGCCGACTACCACTGTAACCGCCAATTCTTTAAAGAATTGGCGGTTACAGTGGTAGTCGGCAGTGAAGAGGGATGAAGCCTTGAAAAAGCTATCTCGGCGAAACATGTCGGCTTGGACATCCCTTAAAAATGCTGACATTTCAAGCCAAGCAAACTTAGCCACAGTTTTAAGCTAAGTATATATATATAAAATATAAATAAATATAAATAAAAAGTCTAAAAAGATATAGCTCTAAAAAAAGTAATGAGACCCAGTGACGAGCAGACACGTAAAGCTCAGGACAATGAAAATTTTGAGTCCTGAGTGGTGCCACTGAGGGTCGGTATAAATCACATATGGTTGCTTGTTTAGCAAGAAAGAAAGTATTTCTTAGCTAATTTTGGATATATGAAGTAAGCACCTAGAATTATATATAGTGCTTTAGGTTTGATACAGAAAGATGCCGGCACTGTTCGTATGAGGTTTTTTTTCTCCATTGTATATGTCCAAACTGATTTATTTCTGATTTGACAAATGCTGCTATAATACTAATTACTAAAATAAAAAGTTATTTGCTTTGGAATATACAATGTAATCTTGTTGGTTTTTATTTTTATTTTTGTTTTTTCTTTTTCCTTCACAATGTATCTCCGGTGAAGTAAAGTAAGCAGCCTTTCACTTCAGTTTCAGTTATAAACTGCCTAGAACTGACATGGTCTGGTGGTATATAAGGATAAAGTTATTATTATTATATTGTCATTGCAAAATAGGAAACACATACATACTTTTAAAGTCCACCCAAACCATTTAAATGACATTGTGAACTGATTTTTAAGGTGCCTATTGGCGCCTAAAAAATCAACGCTGGAATCATGCCTCCATAGGCGCTTTATGGCACCTAATGCCACTGTAGGCGTGGTTAATGCCGGAAGTGGTTCCAGCGCCCACCTTTGCCAAAAGCAGGATTCTCTAACTAGCACTGTTGCGTGATTGACATGGAATCGGCAGTTGCTTTTAAGGCGGCCACCAACACCAGTGTCGCTTAGAGAATCTGGCTTAAAATGCCTTACTATGGGGTTCGCTGATTCATCCTGTAGTAATTTCTGGATGTGTGCGAGCTATCCACATGCTAAGAAATATTTATTTTAATTTTTGCTCTGAGTGTAAAGAGTGAGCATGTTCCATACTAATCACTTAGCACAGCTACATTGCTGTGCACTAACCGATTAGTACACGGTTAGCATGTGAGCCCTTAACACCTACAAGATAGGTAGTGGTAAAGGCTCATGAGTTAATTGCCATATGATAATAGGAAAATTATCAAATGGCCATTAATAATGAAAATACAAAAATCAACCACTTCACTCCTATGGTTAAAATGGCATTAATGTGTGAAAATGACCCATGTAAGGATGTGCTAAGGCCACTTTTCAATGCAGTTTGGTATAAGGACCCCTATGGAAGTTATTCTGAAAGGATTAGTTAATACTTACAAATGAATAAATCCGATGTTAATGGGCAAAAAAGTATAAATAACAATTTTAGAGAAGCCTCTACTTACACATGTATATGTATAGATTTCAAGGATATATGTTTTTAGGTATGGTTTGGGTGGACTTTAAAAGTATGTATGTGTTTCCTATTTTGCAATGACAATATAATAATAATAACTTTATTCTTATATACCACCAGACCATGTCAGTTCTAGGCAGTTTATAACTGAAACTGAAGTGAAAGGCTGCTTACTTTACTTCACCGGAGATACGTTGTGAAGGAAAAATAAAAAATAAAAATAAAAACCAACAAGATTACATTGTATATTTCAAAGCAAATAACTTTTTTATTTTAGTAATTAGTATTATAGCAGCATTTGTCAAATCAGAAATAAATCAGTTTGGACATATACAATGGAGAGAAAAAACCTCATACGAACAGTGCCGGCATCTTTCTGTAAGCATGGCGCAGTCTCTCTAAACAAACTCTGCCAGAGCATGGAGGTTTTATACAGAAAGTATCTTTTTCTAGACCCTTCCCCTGGCTGGGAATATGTATCACCCTATTGGATAAACCAAATGCCTATCTAACCCTCTCCTAGTCCACGCCTCCATTCTTCCCTGGGGGGCCCTGGACAGGCATAGCTTCTAGAACTTTCTTCTTCTTGAAGTTTCCATTTTTCTCACAGGTACAACATCACTTTATCAGTTCTTAGGTTCCCGGATGGAGTGTTCTGCTGACTGGCAATTTTCTTTCAGCGCTGTTAAAGAGCTCATTGTCTTTCCAGTACTGGTTGGTGTTCTTGAAAAATTTCACAGCAAGAAATACACATACTCACATGCCACACATTAGCATCTCAGCATCTGAACTGAAACCAGTTTGCACAAGCCCGTGACTTCAGCAAAATGTAGGAATAGGTCTCACAACTTGTAAAAGTCTCCCATAAGCTCCTGTCATCTATCTCAAAACTGAAACAGTCAGCGAATTGTACAGCATCATAATAGAATACATGACAAACCAAATGAACAAAACAGTAAAAAAAAAACTTAGGTTACAAATCTATCAAATAATTGCATTTTTACTAATTTTCTAAAACAGTAGTAAGATGAAATACATGGAATAATTTTTCCTAGCCAATCATTTATTTTGGCTGCCTGAAAAGCAAGAGTTCTTTCGAGGAATCTCTTGAAACGAAAAGATTTTATAGTTGGGTATGCAAATAGATGTACTCTATGTGTGGACTTGTTTGAAAGATCCAGGAGAAAATGGGAAACAAGGTAAGCTGGGGACATACCAAAAATTGATTTAAAACAGATACAGGCAAATTTGAACAAGACTCTAGCCTCCATTGGTAACCAGTGTAATTTTTGGCAGTAGGGACTGATGTGCTCCCATTTTTTCAAACCAAAAATCAATCGTACAGCTGAATTTTGTATAACTCATAATCTTTTTAAAAGTTTTCTTATAGGTACCCAGATAAATTATGTTACAATAGTCAAGAATACTTAAAATGGATGATTGGACTAACATGCGGAACGATGCTGCATCAAAATATTTCTTGATGGTTCGGAGTTTCTATAAAGCCGAGAAACATCTTCTAACTAACAAATCTTTATGTTGCTCCAAAGTGAGGTGCCAATCTAATATTACTCCCAAAATTTTTATGGAGTGGTCAATAGGATAGGTCAAAACCATTCAGATGTATTGAAGTGTCTATAACATTATCATGGAGACTGGCAAGAAAAAGTTTAGTTTTTTCAGAATTTAATTTTAATTTGAAATCAATCATCCATAGTTCAATCATCCATAGTTTAAACTAATCCATAGTTTAAAATAACAGATATATGGGTTTTTTAAATCTCTACTGTCAAACTTTTAAATGGAATGACTATGGTGATTTCATCAGCGTAAATAAAAAAAATCTCAGTTTTAGACTTTGCAACAAGTTTCCCAAATGCACAAGGTAAATATTGAACAGAGTGGGAGATAAAGGCGAACCTTGAGGAACCCCACAAGGATTTACCCAACAACAAGAAAGCTTATCATCGCTATAAAATCCCCGAAACCATTTCAAAACATTTCCTGAGATTCCAATGAGTCCAGACAATCAATTAGAATGCCATGGTCAACCAAATCAAAGGTGCTACTCAAATCTAGTTGCAAAATCAGAGCATTTGCACCTTGACTAAATAAACTGTGAAGGCAATGTAATAGGGAGGCCATGACTGTTTCTGTACTAAAGCCTGAACGAAAACTGACTGATTATCCTGATACATATATCTCAAAACATTTCCCTATCAGCATTTACATCAGCTTCAAGTTAAGCTATATAAATAATTTAGGAGCTTTGCTCTTTACCTGGTTCCTATTAGTGGTACAGTTTTTCAAAATCCAGTAATTAATACAATAATTATTCCCGAACCTGTCCTGCCATTCAGGTTTTCAGGAGATCCACAATGAATATACGTACATGAGAGGAATTTGCATGCGATGAAGGCAGTGTATGCAAATCAGTCTCATGAATATCGTTGTGGATATCCTGAAAACCTCACTGCCTGAGATTCCCACTGGACAGATATAGGAATCATTGACCTATGTGTTGGTACTTACATGCTTAGGTATAAGTGTACCTACATATATAGGTTAAAATGTACTACTTAAATGTGTAGGTACTCTCTCTCTTGCTACAAAATAGCTGTTCCTACTCTATGTACTGTCATAATGCATGCAATTCTACTGTGACCTTGTAACTATTTTACAAAAGACTCTACATTCAATAAGCCTTTTAAAAAATAGGCTGCAAAATGTAAACATCCCATCTTGGACACCTTTTTACCAACCTAAGCAACCTATACAAAATTGGACTACCTATGAGTCACTTTATGAATTTTCATAAGCATAAGCATCCATTCTTCATTGTGTTCAACTTGTCAGCGGTAGGGATTTACTTGATAATAATGTGTTAGAAATGCATTTACAGAAGCTGTGTGTGCTGAAAAGGAAGAGAAAGAGACAGAAATGGAGTCAGCAAGAAATCCATCAGGCTTTTAAGCCACTCTACAGAAGGCTAAAAGCAGACTTCTAGCACTTTTCATATCTATTGCCTTTACTATGATAAACAGCCCTTGTGTGCTGTTCCACAAGAGCTTATATTAATCAGATCCATTTGTCTCACCGATCAGTTTGTTAGTAAATGTAGTTTCTGCTGAATTAGCCTTCATGGCTTCTTGCTCCTTTTCTAGAGCAAGGGGCTATCTATTCTTCATGCCTTCAACACCTGTGCTGTGACTGTTGTCAGAATGCGCTATTTAATGCCATGAGACTAGAGTGTTTAAGGGATCATGTTTCTGGTGCAATATCAACCAATATTGCCAGTCCCTATACAAAGCAAAAATTGCTTGCCATTGTGTTCCTTCATCTTCTGCCACTGCACACTGTGCATATATTTATAGATTTTTTAAAGGGAAAGGGTCTATTGTACACATAACACATTTTTACTGATTACGAGTGTTACGTGTTCACTGGAAGATGCTCAACAGCAGTTGTGTAATCATATAACTCCATGCCATACAATAAAGAAATAATTATGGGATAGGTGTCGATGTCGGTAGATGTTGTATAAGTGTCTATGCTGATGTGCCTAGTGGTACCTACCTGTAAAGTGGGTGGAGTTATGAGTGGAGTTTTAGGCATGAATTGTCTTAGGTGTCGTAGGCGTCTGGGTTAGGTGCCGGTAAATTAGGTCAAGAAAACCCTAGCCTAATATGCCGGCACTTAACATTATGATGCCTACTGGTGCCCATGTCCAAGTTAAGTGCCCTTGGAAAGAGAGATAAATCCCCTTTTTCTATTTTTATAGCCCTGTCAGAGAAGACAACATAATCTCACCCTGTCTCTGAATAATCATGTTCCTAGTACATGCATCATTTTCTGGTATGGCAAAGCTCCACTATGCCTTAACTATAAGACAGCTGTAACCCACATCACATGTGTTGGGCAACCTTCCAGCCACTCTCTTGAATCTTGTCAGACTAGTTACTTCTATCTTCTGGCTTGTCCCATTTGCTCAGCCAGTCTTTAGCTTGCTTCTTCTCGCCTGTTCTCTCTAAGGTGTACAGGAGTTCACCACTCATGCATCGACTGGCAGGGGTGGTCCAGTAGCTTCACGGTTTCAGCTGTGATATACAGGTAGGTCTGCCAGGATTCCGGCAAAATTTTATTTCCCTCACATTGAAACCAAGATGTGGTTGCATTACTCTTGACAGTAGGAACACAGGTGGTGGGTTCTCGTGCATTTTGAGGGAATACTGCTTTCTTCTGGTTAGATTTCTCTCTTCTCTGGTGGCTTCACACTAGATCCACATTTAACCACATACAGTATCGCCAAGGGGAAACAAAAATATCTAGATTACAAAAGAAGCTCCTCAGAGATCACATTGCATAAAAGTGAAAAATTACCATTCAAAGTGAAGATATAGCCCCTCCAACTTCTGATAACACACAACTTATGTCTTTTATGACTCTACAATGAAGTTTCACAGCCACTAGTTTAAACTCTAAAAACTTCAACTCTTGTCACTGCTATTTTTATGGGAGAATTCAGTATTAAGCATAAAAGACAAATGAGATGTGGGGAGAAGAAAATATTATATTGACATTCAGCTACTTGTTGGGAACCTTATAAGATATTCAGACATGACATTTTGTAAAGTTTATGGCCTATGGTTCTTTCAGCCATGAAATTAATGATTTTCCCTTTATTATTGGAGGAAATTGGGTTATGGGGTTTCACAGCAATGCTCAAACCTACGTTTACAACAAATAAGGTGCAGTCAGAGTGACACACAGAGGTTATCACTCCTTTTGTGAATTTTCATCTGTCATCATCGTCGCTGCGGCGACACAAAACAAAATGACAAAATGATTATTTGAAATCCTGGGCATCTTTCTAGAATGACAATTCAAGACAGCACAGTTTGCAAGACCCCCCCAAAAAGTGATTATTTTAAATGTCAGTATAAGTTATTGTCTAAAGTGTCATGTGTTTTAGACAGATGCCTTAAATGTGTATAGAGAAGATAGCTTTATATAACCGGATTTTAGAGCATTAAGAAAATGAACTATGATTGTCATTTACATAAAGACTATAAAATTTTTTTAAAAATGAAAGAAACAGCATACAAATACTAGAAAACAGTAGGAGGTAATTTATATTCAAAAATGAAAGATGTATTCATGTATCGAGAATAGGCATTGCAAGATAGCAGAGTTGCACAGGATAAAAGGATTAACTGCAACCAGTTTAGAATGTACATGTGGGTGTCATTGATTGTTAGTTATGAAATACAGGGGTTCTTTTACTAAGCTGTGTTAAGTGCTAGCCCACTCTTCACAGCTTGAAATGGCTCACCGTAGGATGCATTTAGGCATCGTGTGTTACGTTTAGGATAAGCGCACGCTACCCATGCATTGAAAGGTATTTTGACATTTTTCTGGGAGGGAATCTGTCTAGGGGGTGGAGAGTGGGTGTGTCTGTGCTAATTAATTATTGCATTTATGGTTACTGCGCGATGACCAATTAGGTGTTCTGTAGGGTTACCATGTAAGCCCGTTAGCCCAAATTCTATAAATGGCACCAGAAGTTTGGCACCTGAATTGGCAAGGCACTGCTGATTTAGGCCCCTAATCATTTTTTGGCTTAATCGGCACTGTTACCATATATACTCAAATATAAGCCAACCTGAATGTAAACCAAGGTAACCTTTTTCCCCCAAAAAGGAGGGAAAAAAGGTTGACTCGAATATAAACTGAGGGGTTAATATTCAAGTGCCTTGTAATGCCCTGCCCTGCCCTGCCTAGCGCTGCAGCCACTCCCTCTCCCTCCCTTCCTGCCCTGCTAGGCTCTGCACCCTATTCCCCCTTTCTCCCTGCACCCTGTTCCCCCTTCCTCCCTGTCCTTTACACTGTCCACTCTGCTTCTCTCCTGATGCCATGCAGGCCTCCCCCGCATACCTTTGAAATCCCTGGTGGTACAACAGAGGGTTGGGACAGGAGGGATTCCTCCCGCTTCCTATCACAGCAGACTGCAATGTCTTTTAACTCCTTCCCACCTCCCCCACATACCTTTGAAATCCCTGGTGGTCAAGTGGTGGGTTGGAACAGGAGCAGTCTTCCTGTGCTCCTTCTCCGTGCTGAGCTGCTAGCTGTGAATGGCTGCCGCCAGTTCTCGCTGGACTCGCAAGCTCTGGAATGAGGGGACAGAGAATGAAGGCGAAAGGGGGGAATCTCATAAGTAACCTGAGGAAATGCATCTTTACAGAAAGACTGGTGAATTCATAGAATGGCAAAAGAAGAATACCTTGCCTTGGGATATAGACAGTCTAATAAAAGGCAAAGGAGATGTCTTTTCAATCAATGATAAAGTCTTTATTTAAAAACTGTTGTCCCATAGAATAGCCTTCTGGTGGAAGTGACAGAGATGAAAACTGTATTTCAATTAAAGAAAACTTCATATAAGTACATAAGATCTTTAAGAAAATGAAAGGAAGAGTAGATGGCATGGATGGACAGACCGAAAAGGCCATATGGTATTTGTGTGCCTTCATTTTATGATGTTTTTATATAATTTCTGGGCATTGGCAAGCACCCAGATATTCTGCACAGGTACTCAGATATGTGCCAGTACTGAATATGATAAGAACATAAGAATAGCCTTACTGGGTCAGACCGATGGTCCATATAGCTCATCCATGTAGCTCATCTTCGTGGTGGCAAATCCAAGTCACTAGTGCCTGGCAAAAATTCAAATAGTGGCAACATTTAATGCTACTAATCCAGGGATACTAATCCAGAGGCTTCCCCCGTGTCTCTCTCAATAACAGACTATGGACTTTTCCTCCAGAAACTTGTCCAAACATTTCTTAAAACTAGCGCCATTAACCACTCTTACTACAACCTCTGGCAATGCATTCCAGAGCTTAACTACTCTGAGTGAAAAAATATTTCCTCCTATTGGTTTTAAAAGTATTTCCCTGTAACTTCATCGAGTGTCCCCTAGTCTTTGTAATTTTCTATGGAGTAAAAAATTGACCTGCTTGTACCCATTCTACGCCACTCAGGATTTTGTAGACTTCAATCATATCTCCCGTCAGCCATCTAAACTAAACTAAAGCTTAACTTTGTATACCGAGTCATCATTCTGAGAAGGCTCGACTCGGTTTACAGCAATTAAATAAACAGGGAATGATTTACAAATTATAAACAGAAGATAATAGCAAAATTTCAAAAGAATTATTTTTCAAAATGTTTGGCAAATAGAGTAGCTTTTAAAGATTTACGGAAAAATTGAAACGAACTGAAGAGCCTTAACCTTTTTAGTTCCATTCCCTTTATCGTTTTGGTTCCATTCCCTTTATCGTTTTGGTTGCTCTTCTTTGAACCTTTTCTAGTGTGCTATATTTTTATGAGATAAGGTAAGCAGAATTGAATGCAATACTCAAAGTAAGGTCGCACCATGGAACGATATAGAGGTATTATAACATTGTTAGTCTTGTTAACCATCCTTTAAAAAATAATAATAATAATAATTCCTAGCTCCTTGTTTGCTTTTTTTGGCTGCCACCGCACATTGGGCAGAAGGTTTCAGCGTATTGTCTATAGTGACACCCAGATCTTTTTATTTATAGTCTAACTGCCTGTGGAAATCAGCACTGTTAAAAATAAAACTGACAATCACAGAGTTAAAATGCAAGTCAGAGCAGAAGGAAATTAGGTGACTTGTAACAAAGTTATAGGAAATTTAACTGGACTACCTAGATTCACAATTTTCTGCTTGAACCAGCTTCAGCAATATTGTGCAATTAAACAGAGCCAAGAACAAAATAAACCTCCATTGTGTGTTTCACAAATCTCTACTGACATTAAGTACACAACCTTCCACACTCTAGCATTACAATATAAGAACTATGTGCTGGATAGGTTATAGCTGAGGATGATTCTGATTGCCATTTCTGAAATTCAGTCTGCAGCATATTGTCGTGATTAAAAGACTCAGGCAAGAAAAAGCTGTCTTCCTTATATACAGAAGGAGTGACCTCTAACATCTATCACTGGTATGAAAACCAATACAACAGAATGACTGCAGAGTATTGTACCTATTGTCATAAGAACGGGACTAGCTGTGAATAATGAAATAATGTTCTAGCTCACAAGACAATAGAAGCTTTCTCCTTCACATTAGAAAATGTACCATAATGCTAAAAGAAGAAGCCAATGCAATCTAGCTGCGTATTAGAGAATGACACGGGGAAAAATTTTCCCAGTCCCCGTGGGAACTCATTTTCCTGTCCCGTTTCCGCGAGTTCTTTTCCTGTGCCTGCCCTATTCCTGCAAGCTCTATCCTCATCTGCACAAGCCTCAAACACTTTAAAATCATAAGGCTTGTGCAGTTAAGGCAGAGCTTACAGGAATGGGGCAGGCACAGGGACAAAACTCGCGTGGATGGGATGGGAAAATTGAGTTCCTCCGGGGATGGGAAAAAAATTGTCCCCATGTCATTTTCTACTGCATATATTGTACCATACTACTTTTTCCAGCAACCAAGCGAAGATCTTTAAAGGATGGCTTTCCATCTGTTTAAGCAAGCAGTTTCAACAAAGACTGATGTAAAAAATGTATTTTGACAGCATATTAGCTGAAAGTATACTGCTAAAAATTTCCATTTTGTATGGAGCAACAGCAAGTGCAAAGGTATCAGCTGGGAATAACTTCAGCAAAATGAGGGAAAGGCATATGTAGTGTTCCCCCGGTCATTCGCGGTTCGCTGTTTGCATTCCCGGTCATTCGCGGATTTTCCGACCGCATATGACCGGGCAGGAGAGGGCAGCTGGAGCGCCGGCGAGTGAGGAAATCCCTCGCAGTATGCTCTTCTTGCACTAAAGTTGGGCCTCACCAATCAGGAGCTGCGTGTTAAAGCAGCTCCTGATTGGTGAGGCCCAACTAGTGCAGGGAGAGGAGGTCGGAGCATACCGCAAGTGATTTCCTTCACTCGCTTGCGCCCCAGCTGCCCTCTCCTATCTCCCCCGCTAAAAACCGTATTCGCGGTTTTTCAGCATTCGTGGGGATTCCTGTAACGGAACCCCTGCGAATATCGGGGGAGTACTGTATAGACATAATGTGTGCTGGGCAAGGGGAGAAGCACCCCTCTAAGGATTGGAAAAGCAAAGGCTGAATTTGTCGTTCCCCCCCCCCCCCCCGCCTTCCCTCCTCTGCTAGTAAGATTTCTTTACCTTTTGCTTCCCCAAATAAAGTAGGCAAACTACACTATAGGAACAGGCCAGTATCCCACATAACAGACTGCCTTTGAGGTTGGATGCAAGACAAGTGTACGAGAGCATACCATACCTGCAAACCTCATTTCAATTAAAAAAAAATACTTTAAACAGGAATAGCATTTCAACTAATAAGGACAGACTGTCAAATGACATAGGAAATGTTGTTTCATGTTACTATTTATTTATTTAAAAACTAGTGTTTAAGCCCGTTACATTAACGGGTGCTAGAATATATGCCTGTCTGTCTTTCTTTATTTATGTCTCTTTCCCTGTTACCGTCTCTTTCTTCCTTCCTTTCTGTCTCTCTCCCTCCTGCTATTTTTCTCTCTCTCTCCCTGGCACCCTTTGTCTGTCTGTCTGTCTTTATTTCTGTCTGTCTCTCCCTGGCCTCCTTTGTCTGTCAGTATTTCTTTCTGTCTCTCCTCCCCCCCCCCCCACACTTTCTTTGCAGAAGCAGCAGCGGTATTTCCGTTCCCCTTCAGGTCCCTGTGAAGCCCCCCCCCCCCACTTTCCTTTGCAGAAGCAGCAGCGGTATTTCCGTTCCCCTCCAGGTCCCTGTGAAGCCCCCCCCCACTTTCCTTTGCAGAAGCAGCAGCGGTATTTCTGTTCCCCTCCAGGTCCCTGTGAAGCCCCCCCCTCCCACTTTCCTTTGCAGAAGCAGCAGCCTATTTCCCTTCCCCTCCAGGTCCCTGTGAAGCCCCCCCCCCCCCCACTTTCCTTTGCAGAAGCAGCAGCGGTATTTCCATTCCCCTCCAGGTCCCTGTGAAGCCTCCCCCCACTTTCCTTTGCAGAAGCAGCAGCGGTATTTCCGTTCCCCTCCAGGTCCCTGTGAAGCCCCCCCTCCCACTTTCCTTTGCAGAAACAGCAGCGTATTTTCCTTCCCCTCCAGGTCTCTGTGAAGCAATTCCCTTCTCTTACGTGAGCTGTCCTGCTCCGTTCGGCCCCACCCTTCTTTTCATGCAATTTGGCCTGCTCCGTTCGGCCCCTCCCCCTTCCTGTCCCGCGGGCTGGCCTGCTGCGGCCGAAGATTAGTTTTAAAAGTGCCGGTGGCGGCTCCTCTTATGCTACTGATCCTTCTGAAGAGCAGCCTGCGATGGTGGCCGGCTTTAGCGAACCTCGCAGGCCGCTCTCCAGCCTCGGTAGCACGTTCCCTCTGACGCAAGGGACCGCATCAGAGGGAACGTGCAACCGAGGCTGGAGAGCGGCCTGCGAGGTTCGCTAAAGCCGGCCACCATCGCAGGCTGCTCTTTACAGGAGGAGCAGCGGCGGCGGCGAATGAGGGCCGAGGTGTGTTCCCTGCCGAGGACGCGGCACGAAGAGATCTTGCCTGTGCTTCCAGCGGGAGTGAGGGCGGGAGGAGGGGAGTGGTCAAAGTGATCATTGGCCGGGTTCTAAAATGGAACACGGCCACGGATCACACACCACGGCGGCAGTAATCACGCTTTTTTAAAAGCGCATGCGCCGCTAACCTTTTATTATATAGGATTTATATACCGCATACAACTATGTGGTTTCCATATCACATACAAAAAAATCTTGTTTCCCTATGATTATAACATATAACATAGACATGAGTAAATAACATCATTAATCATCTCGGTTATAAACAGGGATAGAGAACAAATTCAATCAATTCAGAGATACAGGCAAACTTTCAAATCATACATTGTTGTCAAAAACATTCTATGAACTGAAATAAACCTTAACATAAGAAGGTATTAGCAAATAATTGAGTTTTCAGAATTTTCTTAAAATTCATCCTCCCCATACAAAACCGCAGGATACCAGGCAAGGCATTCCATAGTTCTACGCCAGCCACAGATATCATTGATGCTCCGATCCTAGCATGCGTAATCGACATTCTACCCTCCAAACTTAATTTCATCCCATTTACAGATCTCAGCTCTCTTCTCGGTTTATAGATCTCAAAGAATTCTTGTAAGATCTTTGGGGAAGCATGATACAATGTCTGATGTATAATCACAACAATCTTAAACTGCACTCTTTGTTGCATAGGTAACCAGTGTAGTTTCTTTAAACAATAATCACATCTACCTCTCCACAATTCTATAAAAAGTACTAAGAAATGTGCACACAATTTTGGTTACGTACCCAAATTATGTGCCCCATTTAATTGAATAGCAAACTAATGAGTGTTAGTAATTGGGATTTTAGCAAGCAATTATTGGTGATAATTAGGAACCATTACAAGTTACGTGTATAAATTTAGGTACCGGAGCCTTGTCTGAATTTTATGTGCGAGTCAAAAGAGGGGGCATGGATGGATTGGGGGTATTACATTAAGGGCTCCTTTTACTAAGGTGCTCTAGCGTTTTTAGCACACACAGGATATTACCACACGCTACACCGCGCGCTATGTAGCTAGAACTAATGCCAGCTCAATGCTGGCATTAGCGTCTAGCACGTGCGGCAATGCAGCGCGTGCTATTCCACGTGTTAATGCCCTAACGCAGCTTCGTAAAAGGAGCCCTAAGTTATGCATGTCATTATAGAACAGGGGTCTCAGAGTCCTTCCTTGAGGGCCGCAATCCAGTCGGGTTTTCAGGATTTCCCCAATGAATATGCATGAGATCTATGTGCATGCACTGCTTTCAATGCATATTCATTGGGGAAATCCTGAAAACCCAACTGGATTGCGGCCCTCAAGGAGGGACTTTGAGACCCCTGTTATAGAACAAGGGCATCTGCACCTACATTGAGATGCAGGTGATTATATCACATTTTTTGTTGGTGAAAATGGCCATGCCTACTGTAAATTTAGATGTGGCTCCTAGGCGTAAGCGCTATTCTATAAATAGCACCTGTTTTTATGAAGGCCGCCTATATTTTTAGAGGCCCCTTATTGCAGAATCGCTCTTTTCTTGATAGGTGCCTAAGTTTCAATTATTGATGATTATAAAGTTTATTTGAGCTTGTTAATCGATTTATATAGGCACCTATCTAGTTGGGCGCTGCCAAAATAGATGCCTAACATTAGGCATCGAGGACTTGGGCCTTAGTGCCAATTCCTACCCTAATTTTGGGCATCAGATTTACACCTGCTCAAACCTAGTATTTTTGCGGTGCCCAATTTCGCAACAGAAATAGCAATATTCTGTAGCAGTACATCCAACTAGAGGTCTGCACGGGAACGGGGATTATGGGAATCCCCCCTAACCCACGGGACTCCCACGGGGATGGAAGGCTTTGGAAGCAGGGTTCGTCCATATAATATAATGGACACGTCAGCCTTAGTAAAAGAGGGGTTTATAAGTTAATTACCTGAACAGAAAACAAAAAAAGGGTTCCACCAAAGAGATTCCACATGGAAAACAGGCAGCGCAAACACAAAAGAAACTGTGGAATTGATGATCCTGTCAGCTGTAATTGCTGCTTTTTATGGGGAGAGGCGGGAATGGAGGTAATTCCTTGCGGGGATGGGTGGGGACGGAGAGGATCCTGACAGGGACAGGTGGGGACGGAGAGGATCCTGACAGGGACAGGTGGGGACGGAGAGGATCCTGGCGGGGACGGGCGGGGATGGGTGGGATTTCTGTCCCCGTGCAACTCTCTACATCCAACTCCTGGGAACTCTCCTGATCCACCCAAGCCTCCCTCTTCTCAAGAACATGTACCCTATCTGGATGTAAGTGCAGTTGTTTATAAAATCATGCAGAGGCAGTTGTTTCCACAACTTCAGATTTGGGTAAATGAATGCCAATAATTGTTAGTACCCAATTATCGGTTGCTAATGACGGTGTCAGGTCAAAAGCGCACCGGGACAAAGACGCGCCCAGACAATTGAGCACTGCGCGTGCCGCCGCACCGCTCTAAATTACCGTTTTTAGCGCTCCGATGGGGGGGTGTTTTTAGGGAAAAAGTTCAGTTTACAGTAAAATGTGGAGGGTTACAACCCCCCAAATCCCCCATAACGCCGGCGCGATGTCTATTAAGTAAACTGGGGGGGTTCCCCAACAAAAAATCCCGTCGGAGCTCCTAAAAACTGTAATTTAGAGCAGTGCGGTGGCACGCGCTGCGCTGAATTGTCAGCGCGTGCTTTTGTCTTTTGCGCCGTTGTCTATGAATCCTAATGACTTATTAACTAGTTTAGTTGTGTGTGCAACTCCCGAGCGTGCACAAATCTTGGCGGCCAAATAGAGTCACCCTTAATAGAATCCATTCCAGAGGATACTTTCAGAGAGCTGAAACTAACTGGCGATTTCAGGAACTCTATCCACGGTGCTTCCTTTTCAACTTGAGTAAATTTTAACTAAACATTCAAAAAGTTATTCAAGAGTCACTAAGCCACACAGTAAAATGTGTTAGCTTGCACACTCACCACAAAAGCCTTTCGTGATTCATCTCTTGTAATTATTAGCTTTAGTAATACGCCATATATAAGCCATCAACTTTTATAGTTTCGCAAGGGCCTACTAGTTAGTGCAATCAATAAACCCAGTCAGATAGGGTGTAGTCACAGCTGTGGTTCATCAGCCACAGATGTAGAAATGAAAAGGCCAGCAGTAAAATTAATTGCACTGTTCCTAGCCCCAGCACTCAGTGTTTCTATCCTAAGGGTTAAGAGATATTCAGAAGGATGGATTATTAACGGGAAGAAGACTGTCCAAATATTAATAGCGAGATCATTGGCAGGAATCCAAGAAGCAGTTGTGAGATCCAGTATCTCAAAGGTTGAAGCCAGGGCAGTGTCTAAGAGGAAGGAATCCATCAGGTATTTGGAAACAAAAAAACACCAGGCAAGATTCCAAGCATACAAATGAGTTGTAAACAAGGTTAGATATGCAGGCATTCTAGAACAGTGTATCGCAGATTCCAGGTGTGCCCCAACGAGACGCCGGTAAGGAGGAGAGGCACTGGCGCCAACTGACTGCTTATAGGATGTGCCTCTCGCGGCGAGAGGCACGTCATGTAGGCAGTCAGCCAGCGCCTCTCCTCCCCACTGGCATCTTTTCTCCTCTTTCCGCACCGCTACTCTTTCAGGATCCCCCACTGAAGTGACGGGTTCAGGGTTGCAGCCAGATGGGCCTCCATGCATGTGTGGACCTCGGCATGATGTCATTGTGTCGACGTCCGCACTCTTCCGAAAAGTTTGCGGGACACTGTTCTCGAAGAACAAATCCCCCCCAGTCTGTCTGTCAGGTCAGTTCAAGTTTTGTAGTAAATAAATTAGCAAAAACATTGCTAAAAGAAAGGATAAAAACGGTTCTAAAATCCATTGGTTTGTAGGATCTGAGACATCATGGTGTTTCTAGAGATATGTCTTGTCAGATAAAGGGTAAAAGGGTAAAGGGTCACAGACTTGATATACCACCTTAGCTACTAAAGAGCTAAATCCGTTTAGAGCACAGTAGGTTTCAGCAAGACCTTTGATTCCGTTCTGCATCAGTGAAAAAGTGAAAACCATTAGCGTGGGATTTAAAATGAATGACTGGGTTAGAAGCTAGTTGAGTGGAAGGTAGAGAATGACACGGTGACAAAATTCATCACCATTCCCGTCCCCGCAGATAACCGTGGGAAATAATCCCATGTCATTTTCTAGTGTCTGTTTCAACCTCAGTCCTTCTACACCAGCATTCTTCAAAGCAAAGCTTGCGGTTCAGTGGCTGTGCCCATTCATACTCTGATTCTTATGTGAACCAAGGATAATGAAGCCATTGTGACATCACTGATGTGACTGGTTCTTAGGCACTGGTGGAATGAGGCATTATGACATCACAATATCTGCTCTGAATACCAGAGACTGTCATTCTGTAGTGTTTGTTTCAACCTCAATCCTTCTACACCAGCATTCTTCAAAGCAAAGCTTGTGGATCAGTGGTTGTGGCCATTTATACTCTGATTCTTCCCTCTCTCCTTAAAGAATGACATGAAGATGGTTTCCCACGGTTATCCGCGGGGACGGGAACGGTGATGAATTTTGTCACCATGTCATTCTCTAGTGGAAGGCAATGGAGAATAGTTGTAAATGAGCTCATTCTGAGGATGGTGTGCTCTGCACCGGGGTAAGACATTTGCCTCATTCTTTAGCACATTTGTAAGCAATGTAGGATATGAACTTTTGGAAAGGTTTGCTTTTTTTTTTTTGGGGGGGGGGGGACGGGATGATACTAAAGTCTACAGCAGAGTAAGTGCCCTGGAAGGTGCGGATAATGGAAATAAAGATCTATTGAAGTTTGAATAATGAACTAGAATTTGGTAGGTAAACTTTAAAATGCAGTCTCATACATTTAGGCTCCGAAAACCAAATGGAGCAATATAAAGCGTGAAGCACTTTTGTGCACAAAAAAGAGTAGTTCCTAGAAGGGATTAGACAGCATCAGATGATATCAAGGAGGCAAAAAAAGTAAAATAATAATGGCAAAAGCCAATAGGATGTTTATGTTGATTAGTATTTATATAACGCTCTTCATTACATCATCAGCATGTTGTACATCAATTAAAAAAAAAAAAAGAACACCAATATTTAAGTACAGGATACTTGTATTTGGGGGTGAGGAAGGGGGAAGAATGACCAGGAGGAGGCAATAGTGCCTCTGCATAAGTCTTGTTAATCCTATTTGGCATAGCACGAGGAGATTCTAGAAATGGCATCCACAGTTAGAGAAATAAGTGATGGTGTACAGGACGCCAAGTCTTTATTGGACAAACATAAAAATAAAATCATATAACAGTTTGTATCCAAAAGGAGAGATAAGGCCGGCCCCGACACGGTCCGTGTTTCGAAGAAACACTCCTTCCTCAGGGGTCCTAATCTGTAATGTGTCAATGCAAGAAAACCTGATGGATAACAACTGGATAAAAACTGGAAACAGCAGTGAATAGCTGGACAGACGTAAAAGCTCCTACGTGGTACAGTTTTTTATCCAGTTGTTGTCCATCAGGTTTTCTTGCATTGACACATTATAGATTAGGACCCCTGAGGAAGGAGTGTTTCTTCGAAACACGAACCGTGTCGGGTCCGGCCTTATCTGTCATTTTGGATAAAAACTGTTTTATGATGGTCCTGTACACCATCAGTGCAGTTTTTGCTTTTGCCGTCCAAAGTTAGATGCCAGGAAAATCCACATCTGATGCTGTCTAATCTGGTATTCTGAAAAAGGCACTCTGTGTGGATTGCCTTTTACAGGATATTAGTTTATTAAGAATCTCACGCCTATTGTAACTTTGCATGCCACATTTATACATACTGAAACCTGGTATAAATGCTGGCATGTGACAAATGGAAGTTGGGTGCATAAATGATCCTTTTCTATAATATCCTGTCTAATTTCTGGGGATGCCTCTGACCCATCCATGCCCCTCCTATGACCACAGCCCCTTTTGAGGTACATGCTATTAATTTGGATGTACACTCAGGGCAGGATTAACCAATAGGCCAAGTAGGCACGTGCCTAGGGCCCGAAATGTTCAGGGAGGCCTGATGAAGGAGGGCATCAATATTGTTTTTTCCAAACGGCGATGGGCCCCTCCAGCATCAATTGGCAATGCGGGCCCTAACCTGATCGGCAATGCGGCTCCCCCGATCAGCAACGCAGCTTCCCCCCCCCCCCCAATCGACGGAAAGTAAGATAAGCAAGCAACTTGGGTAAGAAAGGCAACGGGAACTGTAATTGTGCAAGCAGTGCTGCTTGCCCAAAGCTTCCCTCTGACGCAGCTTCCTGTTTCCGCCTGGGCGCATGATGGGGTGGGGCAGGGGGTCCAGTGTACTTGTGTGCCTAGGAACACAAGGAGGAGTGTGTGGCGCAGTGGTTGGATCTACAGCCTCAGCACCCTGGGGTTGTGGGTTCAAACCCTGCGCTGCTCCTTGTGACCCTGAGCAAGTCACTTAATCCTCCATAGCCCCAGGTACGTTAGATAGATTGTGAGCCCACCGGGACAGATATGGAAAATGCTTGAGTACCTGATTGTAAAAACCGCTTAGATAACCTTGATAGGCGGTATATAAAATCCTAATAAAACTTGAAACTTGACCCTCGATGAATTAATCCTGCCCTGTGTACACTTTATAGAATGGGACACAAGGTAGATCTGCACGTAAACCCCAATAAGTGTCAATTAGTACCAATTATTGATTGTAAACAACTCATTAACCAATTAGTTTGTGCACGGACCTGGGATCCACACTCAAATTTGAACACTCAGATTTTGGCAACCTATATATAATCCAAGGGACTGTGTGCAATTATGGAAGCCAGACCTACAAAAGGATATGCAATAAGATGAAGCCAGTCCAGAGGGTGGTTACTAAAATGGTCAGTGAGTAATGAAGAACGGGTAAAAATGAATCCATTTTTTACTCTTTCAAAAAAATTATGAAGACTAGGGGGCACTGAAAATTACGTGGAAATATCTTTAATACAAATAGGAGGAAATATTTTTTTTTTCACTCAGAATAGTTAAGCTCTGGAACTCATTGCCGGAAGATATGGTAACAGTGGTTAATGTAGCTGAGTTTAAAAAAAGGTTTGGACAAGTTCCTGGAGGAATAGTCCATAGTTTGCTCTTGAGACAGATATGGGGGAAGCCAATGGTTGCCCTAGGATTGGTAGCAATATGGCTATTCTTATGTTCTTGTGCACTATAAACAAAATTCTGTTTCTAACCTGTCTTTATATCTGATGAGCTGAGTTGCATACACATAACTGCATCATACGGTAATGGATTGCTGATTTGGAGGAAACAAGCAACTTCTTTCTTCTGAGATGTATGTATGACAGTTTTTTTAAAAAATTTTGTTTGTTGTTGTTAACTTTCATTGTTGTACATGGCTTTGCCATTTTACTAAACGGTGGTTTATAAAATGTATTAATTGGTGGTGTAGCCATAGAGGGACCTACGGGGCTTGGGTCCCCCCCTGCACACACTTTTGGTTCAAACACCTACAAAATTACAGCACTATCTGCAGCTATATCTGGTGGAAATCCTCATGCCCTGCCAGCAGTGGTGGAGGATCCACTGCTGCTGGTGGCTTCACCCTCCCCTTCCCGCATGCTTGGTGTTTGCTAAACTGAACATGTACAGGGGGCCATGCACTCAGTACATGCAAGAAAACTGAGTGTGTGTGTGTGTGTGTGTGTGTTTGTGTTTGTGTATGTGGCAGGGAAGCCTAGCCTAACAGCCCATAGAAAAAACTAACTGCAAGGCCACGGGTGCAAAACTGCTTCCACTGGCAGGGTTTGGAGATGTCAGTCAACTCAGGTATTTTGGAGTTGGGGGGAAGAGCAGGTGGAGAATGGGGTAGGGAAAATTTTGTGCCCTCCCCCCCCCCCCACCACCACCACCACACACACACCCTTTTGGCTCAGGAACCTCGGATTTAAATATCTGGCAATATGACTGAAAAAAAAGAACTAGTTTAAAAAAGCTTTGTAAGTACAGAAATGGCAATCCTGTCTAGGAAGTATAAAATAGTTTCCCCATTATATATGATAATATTGACTGATACCTCTTTTTGAAAATATTTTATTAAAAAAATCTATCCAGTATGTTTAATTGAAAATCCCATTTGGCTGTGATCAGCAAAAATGTTTAAATGTTTCCAGTTTACCAGACTGGAGAACCATAACTTCCATCTATTAATGGTGAAATTCTAACACAGTGGAACCTTGGTTTACGAGCATAATTTGTTCCAGAAGCATGCTCGTAAACCAAATTACTCATATATCAAAGCGAGTTTCCCCATAGGAAGTAAGGGAAATTTGCTTGATATGTTCCCACCTTCCCACCCCCTACCCCAAGATCAGCGGTGCTGCTCCACCCCTGAGAATCTCGGAGAGAGCGAGAACCAGAAGGCCTTGAGCATGTGCAGATGCTGAAGGCCCAGGCAAGAGGCAGGAACTTCTTTCACCGGCACCAGCACGTCCTGTGGGCTGCGTGCTGGTGCCAGATAGGGGGTAAGACTGAATGCTGTTCAGGCGGGGGGTGCCAGTTTGCGTGGGGGGGGGGGTGTTCATGAGTGGGGGGGAGCAATGCCGGTTCTCGGGGGGGGGGGGGTGCTCACAAATCAAGTTAACGCTCGGTTTGCAAGAATGTTTTGCTCATCTTGCATAACACTCGCAAACCGCGTTACTCGCAAACCGAGGTTTGACTGTATTTGATAGGGGCTCCTTTTACTAAATGCCACTAGAAGTTTTTAGTGCAGGCCGGCAAGGTAAACATGCCGACGCTCATAGAATTCCTATGAGCATCAGAGCATTTACCTCCCTAACCCATGCTAAAAAAACTCTAGCGCCATTTAGTAAAAGGATCCCTAAATTATTAAAGTTTTTCTGTTTCAACAATGCTTTGCAAATAAACCACACTTCAAATATTTATTCTTCTGTATTTAAATTGTTAAATTCTTTTACAGTAAAGTGACAGCACATAAGGGGATTTCTAAACTGTTATGATTTCTTACTATTATAGGATAATTAGAATAATTATAAATAAGAATATTGTACATTATTCTCCAAACCAGTAGAGCCATCTCTATTCATCTAGCAACAATAGAAGCAGCAAGGTGGGAATATATTTCCTGGGTAAGATCGTGACCATCCAAACATCTTTAAAATTAACTTTCATTGTATCAGGCACTCATGATAGAGAAAACCTTTCAAACAACATTCTTGCAATGTTTAGGAAGTAAATTAGTTGTAACATGTGTGGATTCATCCATGCTTACATTTGCTACCTAATTCTATAATCTTCTGTTCCCATGTTTGTACTTAGGCCCAGATTCAAGACACCCCAAAAAATCTGTGCTGAAAATCTGTGCTTAGCACTATTCTATAATCTACATCTAGAGTTAGGTGTGGTTTATAGAACATATGTAGTGCCTATAGGCATGGGTATTTGCACCGACGAAAACCTTGCATAAATGTCTTGTGCATGGATCAGGCATGCTCTATAACAGTGTGCCTAACTTAAGATCAAATACTAATAACATTCAGTCCAACTGCTGGTTAGTCCAATGTAAGTGCCAATGGGATATCAGACCACCCCCTGAGCACCGTAGCTCATAGGGGTGCAATTCCTCATTTTTCCCATAAGGCACAACTTCCTTAGCTTTTCAATTTGTATTAATTCATACTTGAAATCCCTTAAATAATTTAATTAACTTCAATATATAATTTCATAACTTAGCTTTTCAGCTGTCAATGTATAAGTCCCCTCAACCAACACGTTTTGCTTTCTTTATCAAGGTATGGAGAAGCTGAAAAGTAAACAAACGAGATAACGAGGGGGGCGAGCGGAGTGCTGGAGGTGATGGGGGGGGGAATCGCAGGCGGATCGGAGGGGGTTGTCGTGCCGCTGTGCCAGGCCGTGGTGTGCCCTCACCTGGGGTGCTGCGTCCAGCGCTGGTCGCTGTGCATGGGGGGGGGGGGGACATGGTGCTACTCGAGAGGGTCCAGAGAAGAGTGACTAAGATGGTTAAGTGGTTGGAGAAGCTGCCGTACAGCAAAAGATTGGAGAAACTGGGCCTCTTCTCCAATGAACAGAGGAGATTGAGAGGGGACATGATCGAAACATTCAAGGTACTGAAGGGGATAGACTTAGTAGATAAGGACAGGTTGTTCACCCTCTCCAAGGTAGGGAGAACGAGAGGGCACTCTCTAAAGTTGAAAGGGGACAGATTCCGTACAAATGTAAGGAAGTTTTTCTTCACCCAGAAAGTGGTAGAAACCTGGAACGCTCTTCCGGAGTCTGTCATAGGGAAAAATACCCTCCAAGGATTCAAGACTATGTTAGACAAGTTCCTGGTGAGCAAGAGCGTGCGCTGGTAGGGCTAGTCTCAGTTGGAGCGCTGGTCTTTGACCAGAGGGCCACCGCATGAGCGGACAGCTGTGCATGATGGATCACTGGTCTGACCCAGCAGTGGCAATTCTTATGTTCTTATGTTAATATTGTTAAAAACATTACCTAATGTTATTAGTATTTGAGTATACCCGTTAAGAACCAACAGAAGTAAGAGAATATGGCTCAAATGCAAGTAACTTAAGATCACCCATGCCCCTCCCCGGGGTATAGCCGGTAGGAAAAAGGAGATATTGATACGCCTGTATAAGACTCTGGTAAGACCTCATTTAGAATATTGTGTACAATTCTGGACACTGCATAAGAACATAAGAACATAAGCAATGCCTCTGCTGGGTCAGACCTGAGGTCCATCGTGCCCACAGTCCGCTCTCACGGCAGCCCAATAAGTCCTGGACCTGTGCAGTAATCCTCTATCTATACCCTTTTCCAGCAAGAAATTGTCCAGTCCTTTCTTAAATCCCGTTACCGTACTCTGCCCTATTACGTCCTCTGGAAGCGCATTCCAGGTGTCCACCAAGATATAAATAGGATGAAGTCGGTCCAGAGGAAGGCTTCTAAAATGGTTGGTGATGTTCGTCATAAAGCATTTGGAGACAGACAAAGATCTCAATATGTATACTTTGGAGGAAAGGCAGGAGAGGGGAGTTATAATAAAGACATTTAAGAACCTATGTAGCATAAATGCACATGAGGCGAGTTTCTTTCATTTGAAAGGAAGCTCTGGAAGGAGAGGGCATAGGATGAAGTTAAGAGTGATAGGCTCAGGAGTAATCTAAGGAAATTCTTTTTTACAAAAAGGGTTTTAGATGCATGGAATAGTCTCTCAGTAGAGGTAGTGGAGATAAAGACTGATTCAAGAAAGCATGGGTCAGACACGTGGGATCTCTTAAGGAGAGGATAAGATTGTGGATGGGCCATTTGGCCTTTATTTGCCATTATATTTCTATGTTAGCCCACAAATTCTATAGTGCAACTGCAAGAGGTGTAGACATGGAGGGGGCATGGACAGATCAATAAGGCCCTGATTCTATAAAACCCACCTAAAGTTAGGTGCCTATTCCTATTCAATGCATGCACCTAACTTGCAGCAATTGAAAAATAGGCTTTTTGGGCTGTTCCATGTCTTCCATTTTTTAATTTTTAACTTTTTTATTGGTTTTTGTAAAAACAGCATATAGAAAGTGCAACACTTAGATCAAATAATCAGCAAACAACACTTACATACTTGCTTAAATCATGAATCAGTTAAACCACCCCCATCCCTCTCCCCCTCCCTCCCCATCCTAGATGCATGTGAAAAGTAGTAAAGATAATTTGAATCTGGTAGGTATCCAACATAACCCATAAACTAAACTTTAAGGTACTTGACAAATGAATCTAATGGACCCAAAGCTTCCTGGCTTCACCCGATTGTTCTGCTAACATTCTTTCATACCGGTAATATAAACTAAGGCCCTGATTCTCCAAAGTGCGTCCCAATTTTAGGCAGCTGTAGGCATACTACAGCTGTCTAATCAGCCAATCGGGATGCACGTTTTTAAAAAAAATGCTCCCCTAGAGCCTGGGCCAATCAGACCTTAGATTAAGTGGGGATGGGCGGACCCGCTATGTCTACGGCCTGATTGGTCCAGGCTTCTAGAGCCTGGGCCAATCAGGCCTTAGGCTTCAGAAGGATGGGCCGGGAAGGGGCGGGCCTGCCTCATTTCGACGAGACGGACCTGTGGCTGGATGGGCAAGTCCCGTCTGGCCAACAAGGAAAGGTTAGTTTGGTTGGGGGGAGGTTTGAGGACTGTTAGGGCGAGGGGGGTGCGTCTTCTGGCAGGAGGGATTGGGCACCCTCCTGCCAGCGATCGGTATGTCGGGGGGGCGGTCGGTAGTGTCGGGGGGGGGGATCTTCTGGCAGGAGGGTTTGGGCACCCTCCTGCCAGCAATTGGACAGGCGGCCGCAGCCCGCTATACTTATAGCAGCAGAAAGATCCCTTGCCGCAATAAGTATAGCGGCCGCGTCTACTTACAATGTAGATCAGCATTTTGTTGGCCTACATTGTAAGCGTCTCTTCCTCTACTAGGGAGACGCGTAGGGCCGCCTAGGTTCGCCTAAGGCCTTTAGGCGAGCTTAGGTGTCTTGCGGGCCTCGCCTTCAATATAGGCGGCCTGCCTGGGGAGCATTTGTTTAAAAAACGTGCATCCCGATTGGCTGATTAGACAGCTGTAGGACGCCTACAGCTGCCTAAAATCGGGACGCACTTTGTAGAATCAGGGCCTAAGTGTCTCCCACCAAAATGTAAAATTTAGATGATCCTAATTCTTCCAATTGACACTTAACACCTCATAATTGGCACTAATTGGAGTTAATTGAAAGTTAGATGCACAACTTGCTAGGTGTTATTCTATAAAAGTTAGATGCCTAGTAGAAAGTGCCTAGTTAAAAGTGGGCTTGGTTAAGGGGAGGATCAAGGGCGTGCTTTTGAATTAGGCGCCATCACGCACCTAACAGGCGCAGGCATAGAGGCCATGAAAACCCTGGCATAAATGCGGTGCACCTAAATGTTGTAATGCCTAACGATGCCTTCGCCGCTTATGTGGCGCTAAAAATAAGTCTATACACTGCGCCTAACATTTGTAGAATCACTCTTAGCTCTGCACTTACTGATGCTGATTTTCTAGGTGCAATATATAGAATCATGGCCTAAATTTATAGAATACTGTTAGTTTCTGACGGGTTAACAGATTTTACATATGTAAAATCCGGACCTATAGATTTGCCCCCAGCTCCACCCAGCCACACCCCAGCCTCACCCCAACCCCACCCCCTTAGCCTGCTCGTCTCAGTTGGGAGGGCATCCGTGCATGTGCGAATGCCCCTCCCGACGTCATCTGCTTTTCATAACCCGGACAAAGTGCTGGGTTTTGAAATGGCAGCCACCCGGCCATGCCCTCTAAAAAGAGGACACCTCTGTGTAAATCCGGACTTCTGGTAACCCTATTACTGACAGCATTAAGGCATGCCCATTTACACCAGCTTTTGACATGGCTTGAGTGGTCACACTGAAAATTAGGCATATTAATACAGACTTACGCTTGTTTTTTTATAATGGCAACTATGCGCGCAATTGCTGATATAGAATTTGTGATTAGCATGCATCATCCTGCCGCCTAATTTTAGGCAATTTATGGAGAATTACCCCCTTAGTATTGAACATGTCAAGCAGTCCAATCACATTTATAAATAACTAATGTAAATACAGCAGTAAATTAACATTACAAATAAAATTCTAATTACAGGAATAGTGCATTCAATTACTGAAACAGCAGCAATCATCATCAACAAATGAGTGTTATATTACATTAGAGACTCCATAACTTGCAGTTCATATTTTTGTGATATATCTAAAGCAATGGGAATTAGATTCCAATCAGATTGCATCCTGAGAGAAATAGCATAAATGAACATGCATAGGAAGTTTTAGCATCTCTGAACCACTGTTTCCACTAAGCTGGGCGGAAGCCCTTCACTTATGGTCCTGCCACTGGGGGCTGCTGTTTCCCTATCACATTTTCAATAGTGAGTGACAGGCAAGCTGTGCAGGAGGACTCCAGGGAACATGTCTGTCCCTAGCAATTGAAAACACAATATTGAAGCATCATCTCCCCACTGGCAGCAATTCAGTTGGAAGACTCAGATGGAACAGTGCGCTGAACATATCATAGTCCGCTTTTCTTATTGCAACTACACCCATAGGCAGCGGAACACTTTTTTGTTTGGGGGGGGGTCCCAAAATCTCCACCCAGACTCTGCCCCAAAATCTACTTTTCCGTGTCTTTCCTTCCCATCAATCCATGTGTATCATCTTCTCTCTCTTTCTTCTCCCATCTATTCCATAAGAGCATTTCTTCTATCTCTCTTCCCTGCCACACCCATTGCTGTGCACCACCTCCTCCCTCTCTCTTCCCCCTTCATCCCTGTGCACTATCTTCTCTCTCTCTCTCTCCAGTGGTCTGACATCAGTCTTCCCCCTTACACCCTCATATGGTCTGACATCTTCCTCCTCACCCAGGGTCTGGCATCTCTCTCCTTCCCTCTCTCTTCCCATGGTCTAACATCTCTCTCCTCTCCTTCCCGCAGTCTGGTAACTCTTTCTTCTCTCCTTCCTTTACCTGGTCTAGCATCTCTCTTTCCCCTTCCAGTTCTCTGACAACTCTCTCTCTCCTTCTATCACCCTTCTCCAGAATCTGACATCTCTCACTTCTTTGTCATCCCTCCCAGTGTAATATTTTTCTTTCCCTTATCCCCACCACTATCATGTCTAACAATTCTCCCTCTTCTTCCTTTCCCCATCTCTCTTTCCCTATGCACAACAATTTTCTTTTTCTCTTCCCTCCCCCATCTCTCTTTCCATCACTTCCCAGCACCCCATCCATGTATCATCTGTCCTTCCCAACCTCCTCCCAACCTGTGCAACCTCTGTCCTTCCCTGTCTCCCCCCTCCAGCCAGTGCAGAATCTGTCCTTCCTAACCCCTTCCCAGCCTGAGCAACATCTGTTCTTCCCTGCCTTCCCACCTACCCTTCCATGTCATATCCCCTTTCCAACTATCCTCCTATTCTATACATCTCCCTCTACACCACCTCCAGGTCCACCATCACTACCTTTCTCTTTCCGTCTTCCATTCAAGTATCTCATTCCCCTTTACCTCACAGCACCCCACATCCAATTACCCTATTTTTCTATCCCTCCAGACCAATAGTTCCCCATGTTTCTGGCCCTATAAGTTCTTCCCCTTCACTCCCCACCTGGCACGTCTTTGCAATCCATTCTACTTAAGAAAACAACAACCAGTCTTGGGGGGCTTCCTGGCCCGGCATATCCTCCCCCTTCACCTCCGCTCACATTTTTGGTAAAGGGGAATGCCGGCTATGGCAGCGATTCTGAAATGCAGCCTGTGGCCTCCCTCCCTGAGTTCCTTGTGCCGCGGTCAGTCCAAGCTGAAAAAGGAAGTTGCGTCATTGGGGGTGGAATGCAGCAGAAGGAAGGGAGGCCGCAGCCACTTTATAGCACAGCTTAGTTCAAGGACCCCCTAATGAATGCATTACATACTTTGAAAAATCAACTGGACTAACAAATTCCATCATCTGTATCACCCATATTTATTATGAACTATTAATAATTTAGGAATCATTTTACTAAACCACAAAAGAGTTTCTTACCGCGGGCCAGTGAGGTAAATGTTCGGATGCTCATTCAATTCCTATGAGCATCAGAGCATTTACCTCGCTTGCCTATGGCAAGAAGCTCTTCCGTGGTTTAGTAAAACCTGGCTTACTTATCAATGTATGTATCTTTTTTAGCATATTTATTTGCAAAGCTTCTAATTAATTTTTTTTTTTTTTAGGTTTTTGGGAATGCAGTGGTTTCAGTTTTCTTCTATTTTCTGTAAGTCATTTTAAGTGGTTAGCAGTATGTCTTCATTGTTTGATGTATTACTGAGATATGTATTTTGCCTTGAGACTTTTTAGATTGTGAAAAAATATAAAAAGAATGGATAAATAAATCAATACTCCCATTTCTGAATCCCCAGTTGAGATCTAGTTCAAGAGCTATTAACCTAAGTATTACAAATTCCAAAACTTGCAGTTTCTAAATTCAAAGCCTTAATTGGGATATTTTCAGGCAAAAATAGTATATAATAATAATAATAATTTATTTCTTATATACCGCTAAACCGTGAAGTTCGAAGCGGTAAGTAGATAGATAGATTAAAAATCTTTCTATGTGATTACTTTGCTGCCCAGAAGCACATGTGTAGTCTCAGCTGCAGCAAAAGCAAATATGTCCAAAGCCATTACTTGCCCTCCCCCCCCATTTTACAAAACCATGCAAGCGGTTTTTAGTGCTGGCCGGCAAGCTGAATGCTCTGTGCTGCTTCAACAGTCATAGAGTTCCTATGAGCGTCAGAGTATTCAGCGCACCAGACAGCGCTAAAAACCTCTTGTGTGGTTTTGTAAAAGGAGGATTGGTTAGGAAAACAGCTATGAACATACAGTAAGGGCTCCTTTTACGAAGCCGCATTAGCGGCTTTATCGCATGCAACTTTTTAGCGCGCCCTAACCTCAGCACTAGCTGAAAAACTACCGCCTGCTCAAGAGGAGGCGGTAGCGGCTAGCGCGGTCGGAAAATTAGCACGCTCTATTACGCACATTAAACCGCTAACGCGGCTTCGTAAAAGAAGCCCTATAATTTCTAAAATCTCTGTACCTCAGCAACATGCATTGCTTGCATGCTTATTCGAGATGACAAAGTATATGCACCATCTCTAGCCAAATAATTGTCTGAGCATCAAAATCAGGTTCCTTTTTTTTTTTGAATGCACAACATTATTTATTTAGGGCTCCTTTTACGAAGCATCGTAAGAACATTTTACCCGGGCCAGTGAGGTAAATGCTCCAACGCTCATTGAATTCCTATGAGCATTAGAGTATTTACCTCACCGGCCTGCGGTAATATGCTCTTATGTTGCTTAGTAAAACTCAGCATTACTTATTTTGCAATGTATTTTCCTACCATTGAGATGGGCTCATGAATATTTGAACACAAACTTTTGCAAATAATAACCAGAGCTCATCAAAATGTACTTTTATTCTTTCAAAACCCATCTTCCAAAGCAGATTTAGATATAGTTTTACTATGTATTAATAGTGCATGAGCTTCTTCACTTAATATTTCCTTGCAATAATTCATCTATTAATTTTCATAAAATATTGTAGGTGCCAATTATTATAGGTAATGAAGCTGATAATTTTTTTTGCAAATTCTGTTTACATGTTAAAGTAGAAAATAGCATGCACTATTACAAATAACATATGGCGTAGAACTATGGAATGCCTTGCCTGGTGTCCTGCGGTTTTGTGTAGGGAGGATGAATTTTCAGAAAATGCTGAAAACTCAATAATTTGCCAATGCCTTCTTATGCTAAGGTAGATTTCAGTTGATAACTGCCTTTTAGAACTCTTTTGACAGCAATGTAGGATTTAAAGTTTGATTGTATTTCTGAATTGATTGAATTTGTGCTCTATTCTAGTTTATAGCAGTGATGATTAATGATGTAGTTTAGACATGTCTATGTTATATGTGATAATCACAGGGTAATAAGATTTTATGTGATATTGAAACCGCATAGTTATATGCGGTATATAAATTTTTAAATAAATATACAGTATTAAAGTTTAAGGTTTATTAGTATAATACAGTATCTGCCTATACGGGGATTGAGGGATATAGATAGAGGTAGAGATAGGTTCATCAAAGGGTACAGATAGAAGAATAATGAGGATTGAAAGGTTTTAGTCAAAGGATCACTTACAGGTCATGGGCGCGATGGACCCCTGGTCTGACCCAGCGGAGGCAATTTCTTATGTTCTTACCTAGTATGGCAGGGGGTAGGTGAAAGCCTTGGCTTGCCTATGCCATAACCAAACACCAGGCTAAGCGGTAGCCTTAGAGTGGCCAAATTGGAATTGAGGTGCAATAAAGAGTCCTGCATTTATTAGGCTTTCTTCTGTGTCAAAACCAAACAGTTCCATTCAGGAAATAATGCCTTCATAAAGTTCCATAACTCTGGCAAATCATAGTACAAAACAATTATAGGCATAATGATTAAAACAAAGCTCTTCAGGCAGAAAGTCATTTTTATATCCTACTTGGCAAATTTTTTAACCTTGCTACATTGGAAGCAATGGGAAAGTAAAGCAGGTACGCTTCCCCCACAGTTTCTCTAAGCCCTGAACGTGTGCTGGCACAATCTTAAACACATGCAATTTACTTCAGTCCAGTGGCGTACCTAGGGTATGTGGCACCCAGGGCCCATCATTTTTTGACACCCCCCCCCATGTAAAAAAATATTTTTTGTAATGACCATGAAACGGAATAAATGGTCAGAATAGAAACAGGCAGTGAAAATTTTCTTATATTCCAAACATAACATAACATAAATTATGTCTGAATTGTCATGACATCAGAAGTACATATGGAGTAGTTGCAGGTGATGCTTGGGACAGTTCTGATTGTGTTAGTTCGGTTTTATGTGTTTTTTGAATAGAAGGGTTTTTATTTCTTTTTGAAGGTTTTGCAGTATGTGGTCGATGTCAATTGGTTGTAGGGTTGGGGGTCGAGTGTTGCAGCTAGGAGGTTGTCGAACAGTTTTTTTCTTTTGACGTTTTTGGTTGGAGGGTGTGTAAATGGTGCGTGAGTTCTCCTATGTCTGTTTGAAGTGGATTGAATTATTTAGCTGAAGAAATTAGTTACCCCCTCATCCCACACACATTAATTCTCTTCCATTTTTGTTCCCATTATAAAAAACACTGATAAGTTCCCAGAAAAAAAATACATTAAAATAAGAAGTGAAAACAAAGGCCCCTACAGATGAGAACATAACATAAGAATAGCCTAACTGGGTGAGACCAATGGTCCATCATGCCCAGTAGCCCATTCTCATGGTAGCTAATCCAGGTCACTAGTACCTGGTCAAAACCCAAAGAGTAGCAACATTCCATGCTACCGATCCAGGGCAAGCAGACACTTCCCCCATGTCTTAATAACAGATTATGGACTTTTCCTCCAGGAATTTGTCCAAATCTTTCTTAAAACCAGCTACACTATCTGCTTTTACCATAACTTCTGGCCACTTCATTTTTAAGTTTAGATCTTTCCTTTCAAACAGAGACCTTGCTAGATGTCAAATACAGCACAAGGTAACTTCACATGGACTTAGCTGTGCAGGAAATGTGAATCTCCTCATACACCCACCATATAGTGCAAAAATGTGCAAAGGTCTGTTTTTTTTCTTTCGATCACTACATAGCCTAATGCCACACAAGCAGCGCTGTTACAAACATATTCTGTAGGTCAATGCTAAGGATAACAAAGTTTCCTTCCTTGGACCAGAAGGAGATAAACCACTGGAAGAGATCCCAAAACAACACCCAAAGACCCACTCAGTGTGTGAACCAGTTGAGTGGAGTGGACTAACTGGGGGGTGGAAATGGGCCCGGAGTTTGCTCAGCAGAATTTCCCAGACCACCTCTTCCTCTCAACACATTGACACGCTGCCACCATCACCACTAGGAACACCTCACTGGGTAGGCCAGCTATGCTATAAACTTTATAAAACACATTATTATATTTTCTTATAAAGCACATATTTTAACTGAACTCTCTGACAACCTCAGCCTTTCCATTCACAAAAATAGAAGGAAGAAAAGTTCCCATTTCCTGCTGTCTCATGTCCCCGGCCTATACAATATTTTTTTTCTGCAGACCCTTTAAAAGTCTGACCAAATCCTCGTTTCACTTGCATTATAAAGTACTGAGGATGCTATCTCTCCCCAATCCCAGGTCCTAAAGTCCAAGACAGTAGCGCAAACTAATGCTGCCAGATACAGGAAAAAAAAATTTTGATTCGATTCAGCCCTATTGAATTGGTTTTTCAATTCGATTTTCCTGCCCAGTTGGGTGATTTTTTTCAAAACTCCTGGTGGGTTTTATAGCTTTTTCACCCCCTTTGGCTTCTCCTAACCACACTGGCGCTGTGGTGTAAATAAAATAAAGAAACAAAAAGGACTTTTCCTCTCTCTGTTAAATCCTAGCTCACGTTTGCAGTCCAACACCAGCTCTGGCAGGATACACATTTCAAATCTGACATATTATAATCACAAAACAGAAAATAAAATTAATTTTTCTACCTTTTGTTGTCTGGTTATATTTCAAATCTTGTTGGTCCAAGGCTCTGGTTTTCTTCTGATAACTTGCTTGCCAGGGTCTCCTTCTTTCTGCATGCTAACCATCCATCTGCCAACTCTGTCCTCCCTTTCCATTTCCCTTCCCTTCCCAGGAAGTCTGGTATCTTTCCTTTTTTTCATCTCCCTCCACAGATCCACCTTTTCTTAAATACCCTTTCATCCGGCATCTCTCCCTCCTTCCCCACCATCCCAGAGTCCACCATCTCTCCCTTTCTTTTCCTAATTACCCTCCTATCCAGTATCTCTATCCCTCCTCCACACCATCCCTTGTGTCCCACTTTCTCTCCCTTTCTGTTCCTTCCCTCCCTAAATCCCATGGTCCATCATCTCTCTCCCTCTCCTCTATTTTCAGACCCATTATTTCTTCCCCCCCCCAAAGTTTGGCATATGCACGTCTCTTTGAACACCCCCTTCCCCTCCGTGTACTTCTAATCATGGTCCCCCCCAAAGGCCTGTCCCCCCTTAAAGGTCTGCCTGTCCCCCCTTGAAGGCCTGCACCCCCCTTGAAGGCCTGTCCCATCCCCTTGTAGGCCTGTCCCCCCCTTGAAGGCCTGCCTGCCTGTCCCCCCCTTGAAGGTCTGCACCCCCCGAAGGCCTGCACCCCCCCGAAGGCCTGTCCCCCACTTGAAGGCCTGTCCCACCCCCTTGTAGCTTCTCCCCCCCTTGTAGGCCTGTCCCCCCTTGAAGGCCTGCCTGCCTGCCTTTCCCCCCCTTGAAGGCCTGTCCCCCCTTGAAGGCCTGCACCCCCTTGAAGGCCTGCACCCCCCCTCGAAGGCCTGCACTCCCTTGAAGGTCTGCACCCTCCCCCCCGAAGGCCTGTCCCCCACTTGAAGGCCTGTCCCACCCCCTTGTAGCTTCTCCCCCCCTTGTAGGCCTGTCCCCCCTTGAAGGCCTGCCTGCCTGCCTTTCCCCCCCTTGAAGGTCTGTCCCCCCTTGAAGGCCTGCACCCCCTTGAAGGCCTGCACCCCCCCTCGAAGGCCTGCACTCCCTTGAAGGTCTGCACCCTCCCCCCCGAAGGCCTGTCCCCCACTTGAAGGCCTGTCCCACCCCCTTGTAGCTTCTCCCCCCCTTGTAGGCCTGTCCCCCCTTGAAGGCCTGCCTGCCTGCCTTTCCCCCCCTTGAAGGCCTGCACCCCCCCCCGAAGGCCTGCACTCCCTTGAAGGTCTGCACCCCCCCCCCCCCCGAAGGGCCTGTCCCCCCCTTGAAGGCCTGTCCCACCCCCTTGTAGGCCTGTCCCCCCCTTGTAGGCCTGTCCCCCCTTTAAGGCCTGCCTGACTGCCTTTCCCCCCCCCTTGAAAGGCCTGTCTCCCCCCTTGAAGGCCTGCACCCCCACTTGAAGGCCTGTCCCACCCCCTTGTAGGCCTGTCCCCCCCCTTGTAGGCCTGTCCCCCCCTTGAAGGCCTGCCTGCCTTTCCCCCCTTGAAGGCCTGTTCCCCCCCTTGTAGGCCTGTCCCCCCCTTGAAGGCCTGCCTGCCTTTTCCCCCCTTGAAGGCCTGTTCCCCCCCTTGAAGGCCTGCACCCCCTTGAAGGTCTGCCCCCCCCCAAAGGCCTGCCCCCCCCCCCCCGAAGGCCTGCCTGCCCCCCTTGAAGGTCTGCACACCCCCCCCCGAAGGCCTGTCCCCCCTTGAAGGCCTGCCTGCCTGCCTGTTACCCCCTCCCCCTTGAAAGCCTGCTTGCCTGCCCGCCCGCCCCACCCTGAAGGCCTGATGCCCCGACCCACCCCGAAGGACCACTCGCCCCCCCTGGCCTCCCCGCACCACCTATGAAGCAGCCGCAGCAGGATCGCGAAGTCAGCGTCAGCGATCCCTGCGCTGCTTTCTGCGCCACGGTCCCGCCCCTCCTCTGACATCAGAGAAGGGGCGGGATCGCGGCGCAGGAAGCAGCGCAGGGATCGCTGACGCAGACTTCGCGATCCTGCTGCGGGCTGCTTCACAGGTGGTGCAGGAAGGTCAGTGGGGCGAGCGGTCCTTCGGGGGTGGCGGGGGACTGAACGGCAAGGCCAGGAACACCCCCTTAGGGCTGGCACCCGGGGCGCACCGCCCCCCCCCCTTGGTACGCCACTGCTTCAGTCTTTCAAGCTTTCTTTGGACAGCAAGTTTAAGTTCAAGGATTTCTTACTTTAATGTAAACCAGGGCAGAAAACATTTTTCATTGTAACATAAACTTTAGCTCTAAAGGAATTTCTCATTTTAATCAGTGACACCTGGTTCAGCTTGCCACTGCATGACTGAATCCTCTTCCACGTTAGGATCCCATGAAAAGTCACACTCCATTCTATCACTTTCCACAGAGTTAGCTTCTCATTTCTCAGAATCTAGGGTTAATTCAGAATTAGGGATTCTGGTGTCTGGAGCCCTAACCGGGAAGGGGTAAAACGCGGACCTGACGGACCTCGCGGATCTAAACCCGTACGTCCTTAAAAATCTGAGGTCCATGCCGCTTGTAGTTAGTTTCTGGCTCTGACAGATCTGTCAGCGCTAAATTGTCACCGAGGTCTGTCGGAGCCAGAGACTAGTGCTAGTGCTAGAGCGGTTCTAAAACGAATCCTTTAAACTGGTTTCCTGCAGCCCCAGTAAATTGGCTCTGACAGACCTCGATGACATTTTAGAGCTGACGGATCCTAATACTTTTCCCTCCCTATGCTGAGACGGATCTGTCAGCGCTAAATTGTCACCGAGGTCTGTCAGAGCCAGAAACTAACTACAAGCGGCACGGACCTCGGATTTTTAAGGACGTGCGGATTTAGATCCACGAGGTCCTTCAGATCCGTGAGGTCTGCGTTTTACCCCTTCCTGCCCTTACCTAATTGACATGCTTGGCTGAAATAAATCTGTGACACTTAGCAGCATTTCTCACTCTGTCATGAGTTTGATTCTGGTCACTTGCAAACACTCTGGCTTCCTCTTTCAAAGCTGTGGGCTTTATCTTTAGGCATGGGGAAATTTCTTCCTTTGAAAGGCTGTAGATTTATTTGGGCTGAAGGCTTCTTTCATACTGTTGCGACCCTTCTGTTACCTTTCCAGCTGCACCCCTGTACTGACATCTGCTTCCCTGTTTAACTACACAGCTGGGTGTGGTTGCTTCTCATTGGCTTAAAAATTAACTACTGTAACTGCTTGCTGGTTTCAGAGCTCTGTCACATAACTCTGTGATTAAGGGCTTTATCTCCCCTCCCCCTCTGTGTTCTGTGCAGGGACCCAGATTACCCTTGTGTGCAGGCTGTTTTAAAGTGACAGACTCCTTATCCGGGGATAAGTAAGTCTGACTGGAGGAAATGCTGTGCTTTCTACCCCCCTTTCCTGATAGACTGGTGTTTGTCAGCTGGGTGCAGGTGTCTCTCTCATTTGATGACAAGGGAAGTTTTCCCATCCTGATCCAGTGATTTTCACTGTGCTGCGCATATTCCCTGTCACACCAGGCAGTGTATATAAAAACAATCATAAGCATAAAAATATACAAAACAATGACAAATCAAAATAAAACTAAAAATGATAGTAGCCAATCTATGATACTATGGGGCTCATAATAATAATTAAAAAAAACGTCTAAAAATTGGCCTAAATGGGAACTTGGACGATCAAAAAGCCTGATCGTCCAAGTACCCTTACTCAAATCTGGTTTTAGACGTATCTAAAACCAGCTTAGGCCTTTCCCCTGCCTCTAAATGCATAGAGCGAAAAGAGGCGTTTTTTAGAGGAGGGGAAAGGGCGGGAGGTGGGCTGACCTAGGTGTCCAGCAGGTATAACCAAAAGTTTAGGCAGGTTGTCAAGTCAGCACTTATACGTTTTAACTTAGACCAAGTCAAAACAGGTATAAGTGCCGAAAAAAGGGGCCGCTGAGCTGATCGCGGCAGCTCAGCGGCCCCAGTAACCTGTCTACCGCCTACTGACACTATCGCTGAAGGAGAGATGGCTCATCTCTCCTGCCACGATGGTGATCGCCTACCCCCCTCCAAACCATGGGCAGGGTTTGAGCCGCCTGGGCCAATCAGGCCGTAAGGCCAGTCATTCCTGGCTTGGCACCCATCCGTCTGGCCAACGATTTAAGGTACAGGGAGGGGGATTGGGGGTGGGGGGGTCGAGGGGTCAGCAAGGAGGATCTCGAGGTTCAGCTGGGGGGCCGATCGGGGGTTTGGGGGGCATTCATAGGAGGAGGGATCCCTCCTGCCCGTATCTTAGTGGGGGTAGGGGGTAGGGGTTTCACCTGGGCAGGAGGGCTTGGGTTCCCTCCTGCCCAATCGTAATCAACGGGGGTTGGGGGGTGCCACTGGGGCAAGAGGGCTTGGGCTCCCTCTTGCCCTGATTGTAATCGGCGGGGCCCGATCCTTGTGTGTGTGTGTGTGGGGGGGGGGGGGTGGATTCTGTAACCGGTGTTGTTTTTTACAGACACCAGTTGCAGAATCCAGCTTTTAGGCGAAGGACTGGCTCCTCCTTCGCCTAAAAGCCCTTGTTTTGGGTGTTTGGGACTTAGGCTTTTTTTAGGTTGATTATATGGTGTAAGTTTAGACGTAGTGGTGGTCTAGGCGTTTAAATAGCTGAATGTAGAGGCAGGCCATTATTTTAAAAAAACCCTCCTTTTGATAATGGACATTTTCCCTACTTCTACTTTCAATGTTTAAGGCCTTAGGCCAAAAGGGGACTTAGATGGGTTTTTTTAATGCCCTGCCACGTTTTAAAATTAATCATGCAACATGCACCCACTTTCTGGAACAATTTCCCTTCTCTCTACGGGAATATTCCAACCTCATAAAATTTAAATCAAGCTTAAAAACATTCCTTTTAAAGGATGCTTTCTATTGCTAATTAACTTAGCCACCTGACAGAATTTTAATCCCCTCCCATATGTGCCTCCTTTTGATGTCTCTCTTTTCTTTTAAACATTGTATTTATCTATCCCTCCCCCTCCCCTTATATGTATCAGTTTATCTTGTCTTTTATGATTATCTTTTACTATACAATTTTAATGTTATACTTATGTACCCCCACTTAGATTGCTTTTATAAGCTGTATATCCAATTTTAATAAACTTGAACTTCAAACAACAGCATTCAATCACACCTACTTTATTCTTCAAGGCCCTGATTCTATAAAAGATGCCTACAGATAGGCACCTAGATCAGTGCTTCTACCTAACTTACGCTGGATTTTACAAAGTTATAGTAGAGGTTTCTTCTGTGGGCCAATGAGGTAAATGCTCTGACATTTATAGAATTTCTATGAGTATCAGAGAACTTACCTCATCGGCCCGCGGTAGAAACCTCTACCATGGGTTTGTAAAAGGAGCCCTTAGGCCTCCTTTTCTCATGCTACGTTAGGGTTTTTGGTTTTTTTTTTTTTTAACTCTTTATTCATTTTAAAAATACAAATGTGCACAAAAGATAATACATTTACATAAAATATAAACATTATAGCACAATAAACTTAATAGAAATAATGATAATACTTATTTCCCCCTCCCATTTTCCAATTAACCAAACTCATGAAGTTACCTGTAAACAACCTATCTACTCCCTTTAACAGTGCCCAAACATACCCACCTCCCCAGGATGTGTATGTTTTCCTCAATTATATAAATAAATCAATCTTTACAATATTTAGTTAATGGTTCCCAAACTTCCATAAATTTTTTATAATATCCCTTCTGAATGGTCAGAAACTTTTCCATTTTAAAGACATAACAAAGGGATTCCCACCAGAATGAATAATTTAGTCTGTCCCAATTTTTTAAAATAAGCTGCATGGCAACCCCGGTCATAAACAAAAGTTTGTTATTTTTTACCGAAATTTGACTTTTCCAAATAAAATGGTATCTTATGATAGTGCCACTGGGTTGTCTAATAAATTATTAACTTGATCCCAAATAGATCTCCAGAATTTTAGTATCAAGGGACAATAGTATAGTAAATGATCCAACGTCCCAACTTCCAGATGACAGTGCCAGCATCTATTAGACTTAGAACCATCTACTCTATGTAAATGAACTGGGGTCCAGAATGCTCTATGCAACAGAAAAAAACCATGTTTGTCTCATAGATACAGACATTGTACAGCTCATCCTCCAAGACCAAATTTGTGGCCATTGAGATGCAGTAATTTGATGCTTTATCTCAATGCTACAAATGTCACGCAGACCAGATTTTGGTTTCTTATTCAAAAATCCAGATATTAATTTATACCACTGAGCGGCCTGGTGACCCAGGAAGTCCACCTGAAAACAAGACCGGCAAGCTGTTTTGAACCTTCAAATTTTTCCATTCAGGGAACCCTTCCTGAATGGCCAGCTTCAACTGCTGCCATCTATAATTATGTTAGGGTTTTTTAATCACGGGTTGCAGCGGTAAAAGCTCCAATGCTCATAGAATTCCTATGAGTGTTGGAGCTTTTACCGCAGTGACCCACTATAAAAATCCCTAATGCAGCTTGAGAAAAGGGGTCCTTAATTTTTTTGATCGTCTTAATCTGAGAATGCCATTAAAATCCAATTAAAATGCTTTAAAAAATGTATTTGCTGATTAGCACCTATCTCGGTAGGTGCCTGGCATCTACCAGCAAGTTGGCATGGTTAGGGGCAGATTTGGGGTAGAGTCGGGTCAGAGTTTGGGTGTGGATTGAGTAAGCCACTGGTAGGCACATAACCTTAGATGCAGTCATTTAGGCCAACAAAACCCTAGCCTAAATGGCAATGCATCTAAGGATTCATTGCCTACCGGCACCTAAGAATGCTATGCTTAGCTGCCACTAGGCATGATTCTATGAATGGTACCTAGCGGATGATTGGCACCCAGAAGTTAGATGCCATTTATAGAATCAGGTCTGAAATGCACATTTGAAGCAGACCTTACAAATTTGTTCTCACTTTTGTATTAATATATGGGGCTTTGCTATGCATCTTGCTGAAAATGAAGGAGAAAATCCTACAGAATAATTTTCTATTCAGCTGCTTTAACAGCAATATATTCAACTGAATTGCTTGCATAATTTTTACTTGTGAATTAAACCTCCCCCCCACAAAAAAACTAAAAAAAGAAATTCCATAGACTGCCTGAACCACTGCAAGATGAAAGACAGTTGGAGCCTGTTTCACACGCACTGTGTCAGATCTTCCCATCACTTTTTGAAGTCTGCTAACACTGCCTCACCTCAGGAGCATTTGCTTTGTCAAAGGTTCCTGACAATAGCTTGGGTTTGGGTTCTCCTGTGACTTTGATTGACAAAGACCCAACAAAGACTATTTCATTATTACTTTTTTCTTTATGATCTTTGGCAATATGTGTAATTATTCTGTGTCATAAAAATTCAGATGTCTTTTTTCTCACAGATTTCTTGGTTCTTTATGCAAAGAGGTTTCAGAACCTTTTTTCTCTCCCTCCAAGGTCTTCCTGTTCTTCTTCTCTCAGTAGTGCCTCTGTAGGCTCTTCCTAAGGCTCAGTAAAGGAATATTTAAAGTGATAATGAAAATGTACATGTGCATGTTATTGTAAATTTGAAACTGTGCCTCATTAAAAGGGGGGGGGGCTATTTTTGAATTAGACACATGTCTAGTTTTGGATCCCAATTGCTAAATAATTCATGATATGGCATGACCGGTCTCAGTTAAGTGTCATTTCATAAACCAAAATCTATAATTACAATGAATTGATACACAATTCATGGTCACCTATAGGCCCTCTTTTATAAAGGTGCGCTAAGTGGTTTAGCGCGTGTTTAGCATGTGCTAAATCAGCGCATGCGCTAACCGATAACATGCACGCATTAGTGTTTAGCGTGTGATTAGTGTGCGCTAATATTTACCGTGCCCTAAAAAGCATAGCACACCTTAGTAAAAGAGGGGGTTAGCCACTGTTATAGCTTTTTTTTATATATCCACTAGCTGATGCCCCGGCGTTGCACGGGTATTTAATTATAGCAATAACACTGTAAATGGATTTAAATAAAGATACTTTATAGTGGTGAATGAAATAATTTTGTTACAGCTTTATAAAAAGTAAAATATTCAAAGTATAATGTGAAATATTTGACAAAATGAATACAATTCAACTAACACAAAAATTGATTATAAACAACATTTTTAGTTTCACCTCCAGGAGCAAGAACATATACATTCTTGGGTGAACCCACCCTTCCCACATGTGCAGGTGGGCCGCGAGACCCCAGAACATATCACCCCAGGTAGTGAGGGATCTGCATACCAAGTTTCGTTCAAATCGGTCCCACAGCTTCTTACATTTTTTCCATTGACTTGAATGGGTGAAATCTGATTTTCTGTTTGTAGCTCTGCCCACGTGTGCAGGTGGGTCGCGAGACCCCCAGAACATATCACTCCCGGTAGTGAGGGATCTGCATACCAATTTTCGTTCAAATCGGTCCCACAGCTTTTTACATTTTTTCCATTGACTTGAATGGGTGAAATCTGATTTTCTGTTTGTAGCTCCGCCCACGTGTGCATGTGAGCGGCAAGACCCCCAGAACATATCACCCCCGGTAGTGAGGGATCTGCATACCAATTTTCGTTCAAATCGGTCCCACAGCGTTTTACATTTTTCCATTGACATGAATGGGTGAAATCTGATTTTCTGTTTGTAGCTCCGCCCATGTGTGCAGGTGGGCCGCGAGACCCCCAGAACATATCACCCCAGGTAGTGAGGGATCTGCATACCAAGTTTCGTCCAAATTGGTCACAGTGAGAATGGCAGCTTTTTACATTTTTTCCATTGACATGAATGGGTAAAATCTGATGTTCTGTTTGTAGCTCCGCCCACGTGTGCAGGAGGGCCATGAGACCCCCAGAACATATCACCCCAGGTAGTTGGAATTACTGTGAGAATGGCAGTTTTTTACATTTTTTCCATTGACATGAATGGGTGAAATCTGATTTTCTGTTTGTAGGTCCGCCCATGTGTGCAGGTGGGCCGCGAGACCCCCAGAACATATCACCCCAGGTAGTGAGGGATCAGCATACCAAGTTTAGTTCAAATCGGTCCCACAGCTTTTTACATTTTTCCCATTGACTTGAATGGGTGAAATCTGAAGTTATGTTTGTAGCTCCGCCCAGGTGTGCAGGTTGGCCACGATACCCCCAGAACATATCACCCCAGGTAGTGAGGGATCTGCATACCAAGTTTCGTTCAAATCGGGCAAGCCGTTTTTGCGTTGGCAGCTGTTTTACATTTTTTCCATTGACATGAATGGGTGAAATCTGATTTTATGTTTGTAGCTCCGCACACATGTGCAGGTGGGCCGTGAGACCCCCAGAACATATCACCCCAGGTAGTGAGGGATCCGCATACCAAGTTTCATTCAAATCGGGCAAGCCGGTTTTGCGTTGGCAGCTCTTTACATTTTTTCCATTGACATGAATGGGTGAAATCCGATTATCTGTTTGTAGCTCCGCCCACGTGTGCAGGTGGGCCGCGAGACCCCCAGAACATATCATCCCGGGTAGTGAGGGATCTGCATTCCAAGTTTCGTTCAAATCGGTCAAGCCATTTTTGCGTGATCGCGGCACATACATACATACATCCGATTTTATATATATAGATTAAGGAGTTAATTTTATAAAATTTCTTATTTATTTGTTCAATTTTCTATACCGTTCTCCCAGGGAAGCTCAGAATGGTTTACATTAATTTATTCAGGTACTCAAGCATTTTTCCCTGTCTGTCCTGGCGGGCTCACAATCTATCTAATGTACCTGGGGCAAGTCTGACAAAGATGGGAAAACAAAGTTTACAAAGCATGGTAAAAATATAATATGACAAAACATGGTATGGTGAGACATAGCATGGCGAGCATAGTTCAGCAAAACATGGCACAGTAAACATAATATTACAAAGCTTGGCTTAACATAGTATGGCATAATTAGCAAAAATGGTTAGGCAACCATGCATGATGAAACAAAGCATGAAAGGCATGGAAAGGCAAATGTGTGGCAAACATGGTATGAGAGAACGTAGCAGGTCCAACATAATATAGCACAATGTTTTTCAACCTTTTTACACCTATGGACCGGCAGAAATAAAAGAATTATTCTGTGGACCAGCATCGGTCCTTGGACCGGCGGTTGAAGAACACTGGGCTAAGTCGTGGGCCAGACCCCGCTCATCTCTACCCAATCCCCACCCCAGACCCCGCCCCCATAATAGTACTAATTGCACCTCGCACGTCCCGTGCCTCATTTGGAAGCCTTCCCTCTGACGTTGCAGTTCTGTAATTTTTTTTTCTTCTTTAATGCTTTTGTAATGGTTTTTCTTTTATCTACTTTTTCAAGACTTCATGCTATAAATTTTCTACCAATTATCAATGCTGAGTTTATATGGTTTGTGAGTAATAAGGTTTAAAAATAGGCTTTTCTATCACTGTCTTCCTCTCTGAGTATTGATTATAAATCTGAAAGCATTCACTATTTATAATTTGTCTTAAGAAACTGTCAAAACAATTCAAGTTTTACATTTTTTAGATTTTGTTGTAAGAAAGGCACTTTTAGAAAGTTAAAAGCTTTTCCAGAACTGTTAATACATACATTAGTAGGACAAATATATTCAAAATGTTCCAAAAGAAATATTACTTCATTCATTGTGGCAGGTTTCCTACTGATTTAGGACATGTGATGTACTCCAGAATGACTATAATAGAGATATTTAATGCACAAGTTTAAAAATTGGAGCTTAAGGTGACTGGAAACTGATTTGACTTCACTTGATACAGAGCATGCAATTTTGTACTGACAGGTATACAAAATGTATAAATTGATGGTGATTCATCTAGCAACAGAAATTGCTAGCAAACTCCTACATGCTCATGTACGGTAATCTATTTTCTATACTCGTTGAAATATCACAGACCCCTCCTGAATTCCTGCTTTTCTCCTCACTTTGATACATTAATAAAAAAGGCACAAAATGGTCAAAATGATAGCTGAAGAAGAAGATTGGTTTATAAGAATATTTACATAAAACCATGTGCAAAATACATACAAAAAGGAAGGGATTCAAAAGGAAAAATGGAAGTCCCTGCATGGCTACATTTTGCTGCAATGCCTGCTTCAAGGGAACATTTAAAAAATAAAAAAAAATAAATATCCTGGGTCAGCCATCTTGGTCTCAATATTTGTAAGATTCAAAATCTACTTAGAAGAAGAGATTTTGAGTCTTAGAAATATTGAGACCAAGATGATAGATTGTGAGCCCACCAGGACAGATAGGGAAAAAATGCTTGAGCACCTGAATAAATTCATGTAAACCATTCTGAGCTCCCCTGGGAGAACACTATGGAAAACTGAATAAATAAATAGTGTGAAACGTTTCAGCCTCTGATAACCATATAAGATGAGTTGAACTCAAATTCTTTGCATGGAAGGGGGAAAAGTTTATTTTTCTGCTATACAGCAAAGTTGTACAGTAATGTTATATTCAATTCCTATAAGAAGTGGAAAGCATCATCAAAGTGCACCTGGAAGGTAGATATGCCACAAGTAAAATACAGGCTGGGATTTGAACCCTCAAAGCCCAGAAGATTGGTAGAGAGTGCCTTTCTTCACTGAGCTAAAGCAACTTTTGCTCCAATGTCTCTGGCTCCCTTGTCATATCATATCTTAGTGAAGTGCTAAAGGAAAAGGAGTTTAGCTATAATGTCATAGAAGGCTGAGACAAAAGAGTGGTAGCTCAATGGTTAAAAGCGCTGCTTTCACTGAGCCCCAAACCCATATTCCCAAGTGTGCTTGAATGCATGTGAGGTGGAGCTCCATTTTTCTCACACGCTAATCTTCATTCTAAGCACTGTACTAATGGATATATGACTGTAAGTAATCTGTTCCGTTTAGGCGTCATACCCGGAAAAGTGGTGTTTTTTTGCCCTTAACGATCAGCGTCATTTGTGCTGCAATTCTTTAATACATATTTGATATTTGTTTTCTACTTGAAAACCTTCCAAATCTTTAGGCATTCCTTTGCTTAAACTTATTTGAGTTCATCCTGATATGATAGCTAATGAGCATAGACAGCTCAGTCAAGTATGATATGAAAGGGTGGTGAGATGGACCTAAGTAGAAGCAGCTGCAGCTCTATGTATTAGGAGCCAGCCTGTGCTCCTAACATCCAGAGGTTGTGAGTTCTACACCCAGCACATCTTTTAATTGTGGCATACTACTTTGAAGGTGCAGAATGATGAGGTCACAATGAGGTCAGTTTTGTGCAACTGAAGACCTCCATTTTGCAATGAGGGAAGCTTGAATGTTAAGGTGTGTATCTGTTTATTCTCTTTTTAAGTGCTGATAATGTGTGCTGTTTTTTCTTTGCTTTCAAAAGAGAGCCGATTGCAGTGCTGTTTGTTGTTCACTTTTGTTTCCTTGCATCCTAACAGTTCTCAGAAGTGGTGGAATTTGCTGTTTCTCCTCAGCATTCTGCAGCCACAGGTGCATGAGATACTTTCATTTACTCCTAACTACAAGCCATTCTAGTAGGAATGTGTTTCTTTTGATGCAATATTGGCCAACAGCTATGAGTTAAATCAAACTTCAGAGGGCTTGGACAGGTGTTGAAGAATGATCCAGTTAGGGGGGGATGTTTTTGGTGGGGGAGGGTGTTCAGCATGAGAGAGAACAGGTTGCATTAAATATTAGACAATGGCTGCACATAATAAAAGCTGAAGCAAAATATTGATATGTAAAGGCAAGGCTAAAGAGTTACCAGGTGTCCTGGCTGAGAAATGAATATAAACTATTTGCTAACCTTACTCAAGACTTGAACCCCCTGATGTATGGAAGATGAAAAAGCAATGCCTTAAGGCATAGAGCTATAGAGGTAACTTTGTTTAGAACATAGAGCTTCGTATCAAAGCTTAGAGATGTGAAGGAAATGACTACAACGTCACTACAGCTGTATATAGCAAAACAACATCCAATGCACATCCAATTAGATTTGAATCCTAACGGTTCCTATGACGTCAGCCGCTAATTAGGCATGCATAGTATATAGAAAGCTTTGGCACAGCCATTTTTCCTATGTAGGACCCCCTCATGTGAGTTGGTATTTGTGGTGTTCCATTTCCTCAATGATGAAACTTTGTGCTATGACTTGGCTGTTCTCCTTTATACTCCCTTCTACCTTTGACACTCCTCCCCACCCCCATTATCTGTATTTCTTTAGTTTATGGATGTTTCTGGGTGTTGGTGTGAGGGATTGTTGAGGACTTAGGTTTTGTGTTAAGTGTGGAAGGGAATCAATTGTTAGGGAAAAGAAGGGGCCAGGTCAGGTTACACACAGATGCCCACACCCACCACTCTCCCTGCTTTCATAATGTCATGGTCTGCCCCACCTCCATTTTCCATATCTGCAACTCTCCATGCAAGAAATTCGATTTCCGTTTTGGAGCCATGTTGTAAGGTGAAGCCATCTTTTCAGGCTACTTGTAGAACACGTTCAAACACCCCCCCATAAGACAGCCAATGAGGTGTGATGGGCGTGGTTAGGAAGCGGGATAAGCAACCATGCCCGAACGGTGCCCAATAGGCATAGAGAAAGTTTTCCCGCCCTGCTGACATCAGATGCTACATAGGCGTGCATGGGTATAAGAAGGTCCAGGTGAGTAGTGTTTCCTTTCTATTCTGTCCTATTGCTTATGCAGATGTTTGAGACTTTACTCTGTCTTAGTCTTTTACATTTTCTTTCCTATCTCTGCCTCCCATTTCTCTCTATTCCACAGAACTATTAACAAGCTGCATGTCATTCTAATATGTTGTTTTATCTTTTCTAGAAGCAGCTCAGATAGTAAGTCCAGGTGAGAATGATATTTTGTAAGCTACTTAGGTGTCCTTATGATAGAACTAAAGAAACCAACCAGAAAAACTGACTTCTCTTTATGGGCTTTCATTGTGTGCTATTGTTTATAATAGTTATTTTATTTCTGATATCTCCTACTCTCCATTCCACAGGGCTGACAAAAATGACTGAGAAGACTGATAAAGACCATGCTGGTAGAAATTTTGCTGGTAGAAAAATGGATATGTAAGTAAAATGGATGTGTTCACACATCTGAGAGGGTTTACTCATAGAGCTAAAGTTAATTCTTTGTAGAATCAAATTACAGGCAAGTTGAAATCAGGTGAGGAATGGTTCTGTGTACTAACTCATTGATAAAAATAGGTCGGGTGTGTTTGGGGGAGGGGGAAACACTGCCATTCAGTGGACATCCAATCAGTGTACATGGTTCAGGTGGAAAACTCCTAATGAGTGCCTAATGGCTGCCATTTTTAATAAGGAGTCTAAAGCTATGTTAGCACCTCTGTTACTTCTAGGTGTGTGTTCTGCCACAACTTCAGTGTTTAATTTTGGAGACATAGGTCTTTGTTAACAGTTTCTCTCTATTCTTCATTTCAGGTTAACTCTGCTCATCACCTATGTGTTTGCCAGAGAGAGACCAGATGAGCAGCTCAGCACACCAGCTTGCACCTAGCCAAACAGTTGTAGGTGAGAATGATATATGGTAACCTTTATTTGCTTACTCTACTATTCTTCACTTGAGTCACTCTTCTGATGAGTGAAATAAATGTTCACAAAGCTAACATGTTTCACACTTCTATTGTTCTCTTCACACAGGTATCCTTGATGACTTTCAGGAACAATAGTAAATTGATAATGTTGGCCTCATAGAACACCATGGCACGCATTCCTGCTGTTATATGCACACAAACTTTTTGTTTTCAGTTAGTCTATTCCCTCACATGAGTTCTAAACAGTAGCAGTGGAGGATTACAGGTGATATTAACCCACACCATCAGCGAGTTAAGGCTATTGCTTTAACAACTATACCACGTTGACATCTAAGCAGCTCAACATAAATGAGGTTAACACATTGCTTCAGGGAAGGGAGGACAGATATGGACCTTGGGGGTTGAACCCCCTGTTTGTGAACCTTGTGTAAACCAGCTTCTCCTCTTTTCTGTTTTCAGGTGTCTTAGACAGGCAACTGCAGTATTGTCAGATGGAGTTTTGTATTACTGAGAGCAGTGCAACTGTGAGCATCTTTGTGGTTTCCACACCTGCTTAACCAAAATAGTGCAGCTCAAGAACCAGGAGGATAGATTGAGGTATGTGGCCTTTACTTCCATCACCTTCCGTGAAAGGAAGAAAAACCCACATGTCTCATTTGGATTCTCCTGGTGTGGAGCCAACTCTTACTAGCAGTAACCCTATTCCTCAACAACAAATCTACCACAGTGACTTATATTCTCTTCCTTATGTAGCCATTTACTTTGGAACAGAGACTGGCTTACTTTGCACATCATAGCTGAGATGTCGTCATCTACCTACAGTTGCATATACCCTTGCATTCACTTGCTTCTTTCCTAGATTCTGCAATGATTTGACATCAGAGTGGCTAGCAGGTAATAGAATGTATTGCAGACCCCAATAAAGATTGTCAAACTTTCTATATGTCACCTTGTTGTTATATTGAAAAGGGCCCATTCAGCAGTCCCTCCTGAACCCCTATCTACCTTGGACTCTGTCCACTAAACTGCTGATGCTACAAGGTTAAAACCACACAGGAAAGTTTAAACTATAAAACATTTTTTTATTCAAATATAAAACTTTTTTTAAAATTTAAACTTTTGAACAAAATAACTATTTACATAACACATAACGCAGGGAAAGAGGGTGGGTGCCCCCCAAGAGCAGCTTGAGCTACCTCAGGCGAGGGGGGCGGAAGAGGTGCAGTTATTGAGAGGGTGTATGGCTGCTGGCACCATGCCCTCTTTCGGCTACCAGCCGCAAGAGGGCATATTCCATCCTCTCAACACACCCTCTCAATACCTGCACCTCTTCCAAGAGGGCAGAGTAGGGCTCTATCTGCCTGACCACCCCCTCCTGAGGCTGGTCGGGCTGCTCCTGGGGGGGAACAGCAAGGAAAGGGGGTGGGATGGGAACAGGAAGGGCAGGAGAGTGAGGGGAAGGACTATGGGTGGGGGAAGGGGAAGGTCCAACAGGGGATGGAGGTGGTGGTCCTGGAGGTAGTGGTGGGGCAGGCGGTGGGGGTCCAGGGCGCAGTGGTGGGGCAGGCAGTCCAGGGAGCAGTGGTGGGGCAGGCGGTGAAGGTCCAGGGGGCAGTGGTGGGGCAGGCGGTGTGGGTGGTCCTGAAGGCTGCCAGGCCTCCTCCTCCTCCTCCTCCTATTCCTCCTCCTCCTCCACCGAGTGGTGGGGCTCTCTCCATTAGTTGCGGGGCCTCTTGAGGGGGTGCCTGCGCTGCTGCTTGACAAGAGAGAAATAGGATACAGTCAGATATGTCCACAACACTTTTGAACATGACATTCTTTACTACGTTATTTTCTTCAAATGCTAATAACAGGATGCAAAGCACCTACTCCACTGTAAACATCAAAATGTAGCGTAAGTAAGTGAGGCAAGTAGAACACCATAACGCCATTGTGACATGATATCACAATAGCAGCTTTACTGCAGATTTTATGATTAAGAATGGTTTACAGCTACTCAAGCATTTCCATCTATTTATTCTGGTAGGCTGATCACAAAGAAACACACGCTGGACTCATTACTCACCGGCTCAGCGCGCAATTCCTCCCTCACCCCCTCAAGGAAGGCACGCTCCTGGCGCCTCAGCAGCCGCCCCCTTTTCCTGAGATCCTCAACCTGGATAATAGAGAGAGAGAGAAAGAACAGAGAGGGAGGGATATGATGAGTGCCATCTAGCACTGTGGCATAACATGTTTACTTAAGTATTGACCTCTATAAGCACATAAAAATGGAGTACGCTGCCCTCCAAGAGCCCCTATCCGCTTTGCTGCCTGCCTCCACCCCCTTCTGCCACATGTTTTACATGAATGTATTCACGTACTCCAGCATTTTCCCCTTTCTGTGCTGGAGGCATCGCTATCTCTCTACTGTACCTGGGACAGTGGGGGTGGGGGGGTGAGGTGACATGGCCAGCATCACAAGAAGGAGTGTGGGATTGAACTCACAACCCCAGGGTGCTGAGGCTGTAGCCTATCAGCACTGCCCCACATTACAGCATGTCCTGGTGAGCTTACAATCATGCAGCAGGGGCAATAAAATAGTTTGGTCAGAAGGAGCAGCGTGGCTTGAAACCCCTGACGTCAGGGTACTGACGCTGTCACTTTAAACATCATGCCACTATCTCCCTAGACCAGCAGATTGATACAGGAAAGTTGAAGGTATTTGAAATGACATAGCAGCACTTTAATATATTTGTTTTCCTTTGGCAAAGTTGATTTCAAGATGTTTCTATTACAAATGTGATGTTCATGACCCAAAAATTAGTTGTGTGCATGTTGTGAATGGAATAGATGCCTTCTAGGAGCTGAATTTGTCATTTAAAATCCTACTACTGCTTCTTTGGGATGTGCTTTAATTTCAGTATTCAATGTAAAAGATTTATTATGCACAATTGTAGTTTTTAAAAGGAATCAAGATTTACCCACAATAACATGACCAATTTGATTGAGACAGGTTTCCATCATCATTACTTGTGAAAGCCTCACTAGGAATACTTACTTCCCGGGGACATGAGGCTCTTCTATTATACCGCCGGGTTAGGCGGGTCCAGGATTGCCTGAACTGCAGGTATGTCCTGCGATGTCCTGGCATAATAAAATAATGGTGCTCATGCTGCAAAAACAATCTGGCCAGGAGATTGGTGTCCTCAGTGGTGAAGTTGGGCAGTCTTCTGGCAGCCATTTTATGAGAAATAACTGCGTATGAAGAACAGGCGATTCTATGACGTCACAACGCAAAAAAACGCGATGACGTTTTTGTGCCGCTTAGGCGTGCTTGCAGCGGCTGCTCCGCGCTACATCAACACTGTTGATTACATCCTAAACCACGCCGATATCGCTGTTATACAAAAAAGTATAGCAGATCGCTTAGAAGCTTACCATGTAAACCTAATGAAACTTCACCTCCCCCAAACACAATGACAAGTTATAAATTAAATAAATGAAGATTGGGAAGTGAGGTTCACATATTTTAGCTTAGCTATGCATGTTTGGGTGGGTGGAAAATAAAAAGAATATTATGCCTTTGGTAACCTTAGTCAGGACTTGAACCCCTGACCTTTGGAAGATACATGCAGTGCTTTTAAGCACTGAGCTATGTTGGGGACTTGGGAATGGGAGTCTCCAGAAATGGCTTTAGGTACAAGCTTTGACAAGGGATAATCATTGCAAGTATCTACAGGTGTATTTGATCTGAGAACACCCAATGAACGTCCAAAACGATTTCAAAATTCTAACGGCTGCTATGATGTCAGACGCTACTTTATGGTTAGGGTTAGAGCTAGAGTTAAGTAGCTCAGTGAGTAAAAGCGCTGTACCAATCATCCATAGGTTGTGAGTTCAACTCCCGGCTTGTCTTTTACTTGATTATAACATGAGGGGTTTATGCTGCAGAAGTGTGTTGTTGGGATGTTGCAGGGGTGTCTAGGATGACAGAGAATAGTCACTTGCATTTTCAACAATGCATTTGAATTTCTTAAGATGAAACCTTAGTGAGCCGGGGGAGGAAGGTCACCGCAGCCTCGTGCCTCATATGAAAAGGTTAATTTTTTAGGGACTGTGTAAGCTGATCTGGGACAGTCTTCAGCGACTCGGAGCTCTCCTCCTGGCTGGGCAGAAGGAGGAGGCTTTGGCAGTGGTGGTTTTGGTGGTGAGTGAGGGCGGGAGGGGGGAGTCGCCTGGCTGCTGCATCTGCACTCCTGCTGGCCACAGACCTACTGATCACAGAGCAGAGATCACAGAAGCACGCAGGTATGTGCGCATGCGCGGCTAGGGTTTTATTATATAGGATATACACCTATCGCATCTCATTTTCATCACAAACACATTAGCGAGACTATACACAATACATTACAAAGTTGAGCTTGGGTTTGATAAAATAAACAGCATAATTTTGACTCTGTATTACATTTATTGAACCATACTTAAGAATATGGGTGTTGCATCCGTGACAACGATGCTTTACACCATTGAGCTACCAGTCTTTTGCCTCAACTGACTGTGATATGATAGCTAAGTAGAGTATACTTTAGCACATCACTAAGGTATGCTATGACAGGGGAACCAGAGACACAGGTGTAGGTCAGTGAGTAAAAGCACTATATCGATCATCTGTAGGTTGTGAGTTCAACTCCTGGCTTGTCTTTTACTTGTGGCATATCTACCTTCCAGGTGCACCTTGATGATGTCACAATGAGGTCAGCATTGTGCTGCTTGCTACTTCCTATTCCTGTGAACTAGAAGCCACATTCAGGTCTAATCTGTGTTTTGATTCTGTTTCTAAGTTGGGCCAGTGTAAGTTATGGGATTTACCTTTGTTCTGAAGAATGAGCTGATTGTTGCAATGTTTTAAGACCAGGAGAGTGTTCTTTCGAGCAAGATATCACTTCTAAACTATCCTCTCTGAAATAATGTCTCTGGGAAATCGAGAGAAAGCTTATTGGATGACTTAGGGTGCCTTTCCTGCCAGTCTTTGTGGAACTTAAACGAAGTTTATATGGTGTTCAAAGTCCTATCCTTTCCACTTCTAATAGGAGGTGAGTATGACATTTCTGTACAGCTTTCTGTGTAGCATACATCTACCGGTTCCCACCTTCCATACTGATAATGTAAGTTCAACACCCACTCGGTACATTTCATCTTCTAGTTCTCCTTTGAAACATAACATATTTTTTTTCCTTGTATTAATGGTAAACTGTACAATTCTGATATCCTAGAGGAAAAAGATACAACACAGCAGTGTTCTCTGTCTGCCATTCCCTACCTCACTGATATTGCTAGATCAACTAATATATAGTTTACAAAATGGTATACTGTGTTTTAGTTATCTTTTTCATCATCCTATACTTACAATGCTGAATGAGTGATAATAAAGAGTATAAATAAAGTATAATCTAAAAAAAAAAAAACCGTACCCACGTCTATCACGGGTCCATTGGAGACGTCTTAATGACGTTTCAGAAACCTGCGTCTATTTTGCGTGAAGAGGTTGTAGGGACGTCTACCGCACGCCTAAGTACCGTTTGATTGACACTTGCGTTTGCCGGACGTCTAAAGCACGCCTATGTTAGACGTACTAATAGAGAATTTATCCCTATATGCTTACTGCCGCTTAAAAACAGTACTAGCAGGCCACATTTAAAAGACATACGCTAACTTGGCATATGTAACCCATGCATTAACATACATTTTATTTTTTAGTACAGGGGATCAAATTTGGGGAAGGAGAGTAGGCATGCCCTGCGCTAATGGGTTAGCCCAAGGGCATTGACATGCACTGGCCAATTAGCGAAAGAGTCCTTACCACCTACAAGACAGGTGACAGTAAGGGCTCACGAGCGTTAATTTCAAAATGGTATGCGTTTAATTTCAAAATGGCAACAATAGCGCGTGACCATTAAGTCAGCATATGGAAAGCCGTTTTACTGCTCAGGTAAAAATGGCCTTAGCGTGTGGGAAAAACTTGCACAAGGGCACACTAAGTCCACCTGTCACCGCAGCTTAGTAAAAGGATCCCTAAATGAATGGGATAATTCAACATAGTAAACTTGATTTTGGAGCAGCTAAGCACATCATTATAAGTTTAGAAGGTATAGAAACATAGAAACATGATGGCTGATAAATGCCAAATGGCCTATCCTTCTGCCCTGCCACACCATCCATTATTTCCTCTTCTCCATAAGAGATCCCATCTCCACCGGGAGACTATTCCACAAATCTACCACCCTTTCTGTAAAGAAGTATTTTCTTATATTACTCCTGAGCCTAACACCCCTTAACTTCATCCTATGCCCTCTCCTTCTGGAGTTTTCCTTCATTTGAAAAGACTCATCTCCTGTACATTAATGCCACGAGATATTGAAACCTCTCTTTCATATCACCTCTCTCCCGTCTTTCTTCCAGAGTACACATATTAAGTTTTATAAGTCTGTCCCCATATAATTTATGACAAAGTCCACTAACCACTTATGTAGCACCCTTTAGAGCAACTCCATCCTACTTATATGTTATGTTCTTATGGAGAAATTGAAAGGGGACAGGTTTAGAACAAACGCTAGGAAGTTCTTTTTCACCCAGAGAGTGGTGGATACATGGAACGCGCTTCCGGAGGCTGTGATAGGCCGAAGCACGTTGCAGGGCTTCAAAGAAGGTTTGGATAGGTTCCTAGAGGACAAAGGGATTGAGGGGTACAGATAGGAGTAGAGGAAGGTTATAGGGATAGGAGTGAGAGGCAATCTATAGGAATAGTCGGGACCACTGATCAGGCAAATGGGCCTGATGGGCCGCCGTGGGAGCGGACCGCTGGGCGAGATGGACCTCTGGTCTGCCTCAGCGGAGGCAACTTATTATGTTCTTATGTTCTTATGAAGGTGTGATCTCCAAAATTGCTAAACTGCTGAATGATTACTTCTGCTCTGTCTTTACCTGCGAGGCATCAGGGAACGGGCCTCGGTTGGAAACAAAGCAAAGCATGGAAGATCCATTTCAGAATTTTGAGTTCACAACTGCCGATGTTTACAAAGAACTGTCAAGACTCAAGGTGAACAAGGCCATGGGGCCGGACAATTTACACCCACGAGTGCTCAGAGAGCTATGCGATGTTCTAGCGAAACCGTTAGCCATGCTCTTCAATCTCTCCCTAAGTACGGGGAGAGTCCCCCTGTACTGGAAAACAGCTAACGTCGTTCCTCTGCACAAAAAGGGATGCAGAGCAGAGACTGCGAACTACCGACCAGTGAGTCTCACATCAATTGTGTGTAAACTCATGGAAACTCTACTTAAAGGAAAATTAGATACGATTTTAGATGAGGGAGACCTAAGGGATCCCCGTCAACATGGATTCACTAGGGGTAGGTCATGCCAATCCAATCTTATCAGCTTCTTCGATTGGGTGACGGGAAAACTGGACCTGGGAGAGTCTCTGGACATAGTGTACTTGGATTTCAGCAAGGCGTTTGACAGTGTCCCGCACCGCAGACTATTAAACAAGATGAAGTCGATGGGTCTAGGTGAGAAGCTAACTGCATGGGTCGATGATTGGCTGAGTGGAAGACTTCAGAGGGTGGTGGTCAACGGCACCCTCTCTGAGACATCGGAGGTAACTAGCGGAGTGCCGCAGGGCTCGGTCCTGGGACCATCTCTTTTCAACATATTCATAAGAGACTTGACCCAAGGGCTTCAGGGTAAAGTAACACTGTTCGCCGACGACGCCAAACTGTGTAATATAGTAAGTGAAAACAATCTTAAGGATAGTATGACGCAGGATCTGATCACGCTGGAAAACTGGTCCTCGACATGGCAGCTGGGCTTCAACGCTAAGAAATGTAAGGTCATGCATCTCGGCTGCGGAAATCCATGCAAAACTTACACCTTGAATGGAGAAACACTAGCTAGAACTTCAGAAGAACGGGACTTGGGTGTGATCGTCAGTTCAGACATGAAGGCTGCCAAACAAGTGGAGCAAGCCTCATCCAAGGCAAGGCAAATGTTGGGATGTATCAATAGAGGCTTCGTCAGCCGTCAACCTGAAGTCATGATGCCGCTCTACAGAGCCATGGTGAGACCTCACCTGGAATACTGTGTGCAGTTTTGGAGACCACACTACCAAAAAGACGTGCTTCGAGCTGAGTCAGTCCAACGAATGGCCACTAGAATGGTCTCCGGACTCAGGAGTCTCCCATACGAGGAAAGACTGGACAAACTGCATCTCTATACTCTTGAGGAGCGTAGAGAAAGGGGAGACATGATTGAGACGTTTAAATACATCACAGGTCGTGTCGAGGCGGAAAGCGATATATTCTTCCCCAGGGGACCCTCGGTCACAAGGGGGCACCTGTTCAAACTCAGAGGAGGGAAATTTAATGGTGACACCAGGAAGTATTTCTTTACAGAACGGGTGGTAGATCACTGGAACAAACTTCCGGTGCAAGTGGTCAAGGCCACCAGTGTACTCGACTTTAAAAATAAATGGGACATCCACGTGGGATCCCTAAGGAGGTCGAGCTAAGGAATTGGGTCATTAGCACTCAGACTTGATGGGGTGGTACAAAATAGTGGGCAGACTTGGTGGGCTGTAGCCCTTTTCTGCCGTCATCTTTCTATGTTTCTATGTTTCTATGTTTCTATTCACCAGAGACTTATACGAGTACAGTGACATTATCACCTCCCTTTTCCTACTGGCCATTCATCACCTTATGTACCTAAGAATCTTCCTGGCTTTGACCAATGCCTTTTCTACTTGTTTTGCCACCGTAAGATCATCAAACACAATCATCCTTAAGTCCCGCTCCTAGACCTAGACCTATATTAAATCATTCTCCTGGATTTTTGCAGCCCAAGTACATGATCCTGCATTTTCTTAGCATTAAATCTTAGTTGCCTACCATTCTTCAAGATTCATCAGATCCCGCCTCATGTTATCCACACCCTCCAGGATGTCTACCCTACTAAAGAGCTTGATATCATCTGCAAAAAGACAAACTTTGCCAGACAGTCCTTCCACAATATCACTCAAATTCCGCAAAATCACTCAAATTGACAGACTCAAGAGAACAAATCAGCAGGATTATATTATATTTACTCCAGAGTACTACAAGAACTCAAACATGAAATTGCAGATTATTATTAGTAATCTGTAGTCTAACATTTAAAATAGTTATTACCGTAGATGTTGTACTTTAAAAACTATTTTACCTAGTAAAGCACAAAATATAGATTACTACTACTACTTTCATTTCTATAGCGATGCCAGATGCACGCATTGCTGTACGCTACATTTAATGCTCGATAGAGCTTACAATCTAATAGGGAGAGATTCTCCTCTACCATGGCTGAATATTCAGTTCTGCAAGTCTGATTGACTACCTGTCCCCTGGAGAATTTCAACTTCCTAGGAAGCAGACAGTTCAAAGAGACTCGGATTTTCATTAAGACAGTGTAATTAATACTTCACTGTTAATTGATGACAAAGACAAATTGGCTTTTTATTTTAGATAGAGAGCTCTGTAATCTTACCTGCTTTAAACAACAAGAATGTTCTTTGACCCAGTAAAACAAAGTTCTTCATATATTTGGGGAAGAAGAAACAATAGCCTAAAAAGGATGAGTCTAACCAAAATTTGGAAGGAAATCTGAGGCACAAGAACTTTCTAGAAGTCTTATCCTACACTCATACAGATGAAAAGATGACTACACTATCAGAATACATTGACATTTAGAACACACTTAACGATGGCATTAGAAAAACTGACCCCTCTATAAGGTCCCCTGCTGTACCCACAAATGCTCCCTATGGTTTTTAAGCTTTAAGGATGTAAATTTGAATGAAAATAGTGAACGAATCACTTAGATGAAGACCAGTTCAAATGTAAGAAACACATGGCAGTTTACTGACAGGCCATAACCAAAATACAATATTTCTCTCAACACATTGAACAAGCTTCAAATTCAACCAAGCAGCTATTTAAAATTGTAAACAGCCTATTACAAATTCCATAACAGAGCCAGCCTTCCCAGTCACAACTAACCAGCAGTGATTATGCCATATACTCTGCCAACAAAATTAAAGGTCTCTTCCAGGATCTACACACGGTCCCACTGAGTCTCCCCCCAGCTAATGAGGAGCCTTCCCTACTATGTACAGACATCTGGGACTCATTCAACCAGATCATATTGGAAGTTCTTGAAAAAAAATCCTGAAAGGTCTTCAGTCGACAGCCTGCCCTCTTGAAACATGCACAGCATAGATAGTAGATCTAGCAAGTATAGGCCTCATTTGAAGAGACCACTAAAATATTTAACTCCTTTCTTGTGGAATGACAGCTGTCAACAACACTAAAAAGGGCTGTAGTCTGCCCCCTACTCAACCAGATCTCCCTTGACCAGGACACGTTCAAAAATTACCAAACATCTCTAACATCCCTTTCTTGGCAAAACTTATAGAACAGTTTGCATTCAACTCAGTGACTGGCTAAATGAAAATAACTGACTAGACATGTGTCAGTCTGGCTTCAAACCAAGGTATAGAATGGAGACAATTCATGTGACCCTTCTTGATGATCTCTACAGATGCTTTTGAATGCTAGACATCGTAAAAACCAAAACCAAAAAACCCCTCCTTTTGTAATTTTCCTTGCTTGTCTCATTTGCCTCCAATTATTGTATTTCTATCCTATTTGTTTCCCTGTATACTGTTATAAACTATTTTTAGAATTGTGCATCGCCTTGAATATATGATTAGGTGATCAATCAAATTTTAAATAAACTTGAAACTTGAAGCAATAGAAGGGGAAGAGTGTAGCACAGTGGTTAATTCTACAGCCTCAGCACCTTGAGGTTGTGGGTTCAAACCCATGCTGTTCCCTGTGACCCTGGGCAAGTCATTTAATCCCCCTCCTCATTTCCCCAGGTACATTAGATAAATTGTGAGCCCACCAGAACATAAGAATAGCCTCACTGGGTCAGACCAATGGTCCATCAAGCCCAGTAGCCTGTTCCCATGGTGGCCAATCCAGGTCTCCAGGACCTGGCCAAAACCCAAGGTGTAGCAATATTCCATGCTACAGGGCAAGCAGTGGCTTCCCCCATGTCTTTATCAATAACAGACTATGGACTTTTCCTCGAGGAACTTGTCCAAACCTTTCTTAAAACTAGCTATGCTATCCGCTCTTACCACATCCTCTGGCAATGCGTTCCAGAGCTTAACTATTCTCTGAGTGAAAAAAAATTTCCTCCTATTGGTTTTAAAAGTATTTCCCTGTAACTTCATTAAGTGTCCCCCTAGTCTTTGTAATTTTTGACGGAGTAAAAAATCGATCCACTTGTACCTGTTCTACTCCACTCAGGATTTTGTAGACTTCAATCATATGTCATATGAGAGGACTTCCATCCTCTTTACAGACAGGGAAAAATGTTTGAATACCTGAATAAATTCATGTAAACCGTTCTGAGCTCCGCTGGGAGAAAACAGTATAGAAAATTGAATAAAAAAAAATAAAAAAAGATCTTCTTCAATACTAGTGTCGCTGGATTTCTCAACAGGCTGGATCATAGTATCATGCTTACAAGTCTAGCAGAAATAGGTATCAGTGGCACAGTATTTACATGGTTCTAATCTTATTTGCCAAACACTCAATCAGTTTTGTTTAGGAACAGTATATCATGTTGGACACTGAGCTGTAGGGTGCCACAAGAATCCATCCTGTTATCTTCCTGAAGCCTTGGCTGAGCTGCTTCAGTCAATGGGTTCAAAATTCTATGCTGGTGATGTGTAATTACTCATACCCATTGAATCAGATCTGTCCACGGCTTTAAGTAAACTGACTGCATCTCTAACTGCAATTCAGGAATGGGTAAAACACAACTTTGCCCAAAGTCAAGCAAAACTGAGAGGGGCAAATTCTAAAAAAATGCACTCAAAGTTAGGTGCCTATATCAGCAAGTTTAGCCAATGTAGGTGCCTAATTTAATAGGCTTAATCAGTGCTGATAATTGGCACTTAATACATCATAATTGCTGTTAATTGGACTTAATTGAATTTAGACTCCTAACTTGAAAAATGTGATTCTATAAAAAGTAGGTGCCTAGTCCAAAGCACCTACCAAAAAGTGGGTGTGTTTTTTGCGTTAGACACCTGTTTTTGAATTAGGCACTGTTGTGTGACTAACTTAGGTGCACACATTTAGGCCACGAAAACCCTGGCATAAATACAGTGCTCATAAAGTTAGGACACCTAGCGATGCCTAGCGCCACTTATGCGATGCTAAGTGTGATTCTATACAGTGCGCCTAGGTTTTATAGAATCACACTTAGTGCCACACTAGTTAGCACCAATTTTTTTTTTTAGATGACCTATATAGAATAGGGGACATATTCTGTGGGTACCCAACAAATGTGAACAAACACCTGACTTAAAAATACTTATGGGACAGAATGAACTCTCCCTAAAATTACAAGTTAAGAATTTTGGGATACTACTAGAGTTATCACTTACTCTTACATTGTAAATTCAAACAACCTTTAAAATTGTTTCTATCACTTTCAGTAGCTAAACAGTCTCTCCCATATATTGAAAAGATAAGTCTGACCACAGTGGACCAAGCCATGATAACATGATGTCACGACTGGACATACACATTGGTCAAACCAGAGTTTGCACCAATTCCAACTAATATAGAATGCTGCAGCACGTCCACATCACACCCTTCCTGCAAAAACTACACTGGCTACCAGTACTTTACAAGGCTAAATTTAAAATTGTATGATTGATTTTCAAGGTCCTTAGACAAAATGGACCAGAGTACTTAAAATATAATTTAGCTGTCTACATACCTTTGAAACCTCTAAAGTCCTCTCAAGGAGCTTCACTATCTATACCCTGATCAAAAGAAATTGTAAGATATGATACCTACCTGTGAGCCTTCTCAGAAGTAGCCCCTTCACTCTGGAACTTCAGAAACCAGGTGAAAGTCTGGCTCTTTTCTCAAGCCTTTAATGCATGTGGGGCCTGCATGTCATTCAAAGTTAGGTGTCATTTGTAGACTCGTGCCTAGAGATGCCTAAGTCAAGCTAAGTGCTGGCACACATCTACAGCTTAGATGCCAGTATATTAGACCAGGGTTTTCTTGGCTCAAAATACCAGCACCTAAGCTAGATGCCTACTGACACCTAACTCTATCCACTCCCAAACTCCGACCATCACAGTTTTCAGGTAGGTCGACTAGGCACCTCAGTGTAGATGCCTACATGGTACCTACTGAGGTACGCGCCTACCCACAAATAATTTGTTTATTAGTTTTGTTTTTTAATGTCACTGTTCAATTAACAGTGCTGATTGAACCAATTAAAGAAAATTAAGTTAGACGCTTACATCACAAGATGTCTTGATCTAGGCGCCTACTGATAGACAACATTTATAGAATCTGGGCTGTAGTGGCTAACTATATACTCTCTCTTGGAATAGCTTACTGCACACCCTGTAACTTAGACATGTTAAGAGGAGTCGTCTAAGAACATAGAACATAAGAATTGCCATCTCCGGATCAGACCCTGGGTCCATCAAGTCTGGTGATCCATACACGCGGAGGCCCCGCCAGGTGTACCCTGGCATAGTTTTAGTCCCCATATCACTGTATGCTTCTCAAGGGAGATGTGCATCTAATTTACCCTTACCCGTATCACTCTATGCCACTCTTAAGGAGATGTGCATCTAGTTTAACCTTAAATCCTAGAACGGTGGATTCTGCAATTACTTCCTCTGGGAGAGCATTCCAGGTGTCCACCACTCGCTGCGTGAAACAGAACTTCCTGACATTCATCCTGGACCTGTCCCCCCTCAGCTTTAGTCTATGTCCTCTTGTCCGTGTCACACTGGACATTGTAAATAACTGCTTTCCCTGCTCCATTTTGTCGAATCCTTTCAGTATTTTGAAAGTCTCGATCAGATCCCCTCGCAGTCTCATAAAAACATAAGAACATAAGCAGTGCCTCTGCTGGGTCAGACCTGAGGTCCATCGTGCCCAGCAGTCCGCTCACGCGGCGGCCCAACAGGTCCAGGACCTGTGCAGTAATCCTCTATCTATACCCCTCTATCCCCTTTTCCAGCAGGAAATTGTCCAATCCTTTCTTGAACCCCAGTATCGTACTCTGCAATATTACGCTTTCTGGAAGCGCATTCCAGGTGTCCACCACACGTTGGGTAAAGAAGAACTTCCTAGCATTTGTTTTGAATCTGTCCCCTTTCAACTCCTTTCCTCAAGGGAGAACAACCCCAGTCTCCTAAGTCGTTCCTCGTAGTCCAGGTTCTCCATACCTTTCACTAGCTTCGTTGCTCATCTCTGCACCCTCTAGTAGTTAGAACTGCTGCCTCAGCACACTGAGGTTGCAAGTTCATTCCCAGCCTGCTCCTTGTGACTCTGGGCAGGTAACACAGATTGTAAGTCTACTGGGACAGGTAGGGAAAATACTTAAGAGTATCTGTTTTGGGTGAATCTCTTTGTGAAAAGGCAGTTAATAAATATGTTTAACTACATATAACTTGCCTTGAGTTTAGCAACTCAACTATTTATCCCAAGTAACTTTTTAGTACCCATCTATATAGCTGTGCTTGGCACTTTAGATACATAATAAGATGTTTCATTGTATTGTAGGAAGAACAATTTAGAAATTTTATGAACTGAATATATGCAACAAAAATTCTGAGCCTATCTAATTATAAATTTCTATAAAAGTAAGTTACATGAAAAATTGTAAAGTCTGGTTCTTGAGAATTATATTGATACATCTACTCCAAATTTACCTTCTTTCTCAAGCTTTTTTTTTCAGAGGGGGAGTGTGAAAAATGGGAATGGAGGAAAAGAGCAGTGGTTTTATGTTTATCTTTATTATGAATTTGATCTCATCTTGCCAGAAATTCTCATAAATTAAAACTTACATTTTACCCTTAGTGGTAAAAACAGAACTTTCAGGAGATTCAGGAGATTTACAAAAGTGCGCTAGCTTTTTTAGCGCACGCACAAGATTAGCGTGTGCTAGCTGAAAAATTACCGCCTGCTTAAAAGGAGGTTGTAGCGGTGTTAAAACCGCTAGCGCACTTTTAAACTAACCGAATTCCAGAATGCTTTACCACTTGCATTAAGAAGTTTAGGTCTCTTCGCTCTATTCCGGAAAGCCCTGAAAACCTTCTTGTTTGCTGAACACTTTGGAAATTAATCACTCTAGTTTACTTTTCGTTTGTCATGTTTATATATTATGTATCTCACCTACACTGCCATGATATATAAATAATAACTTCACAATTTAGTATGTGCTTAATAGTGAATGCTCAGACCCACAACTATAACCCAGTGAAAAATCACGGAGTAGCTGTGTATAGAGACCATCATTGCGTGTTCACAGTCTCTCCCACCATTACTATAGAACTTTGTTCTAACAACGCCAATAGCTCCTCAATAAGGAACAAAAACAACTTATCTTAGTATATGGTGGTAATGTGATCATTACAGCTGCTCCGGGCACTTCCTTAGTCTCCTCCCCTTTGAAATCCAAGATCACACCTCAACAAGACACCTGGAAATAATTCTGGATGAAGTAGAAAAATGGATGACAAACCACAAACTGAAACTAAACTCGGACAAAACCAAATTCCTAATGCTTGAAACGGACAAAAACCCATCCATAACAGGCCTAGAAATTAAAGCAACCAAATACCCAATCCAGACCTCACTCAGAATCTTGGGAGTGCTGATAGACAGAAGCTGCACTATGCAGACCCAGATCAACAAAACTACCCAAAAAGCATTCTTCACAATGCGCAACTTAAGAAAAATAAGGAAATTCTTTGACAAAGAACACTACAGGATAATTGTACAATCCCTGATACTAGGTCTCGTGGACTACTGCAATATCCTTTATCTACCATGCCCCACAAACATGATCAAAAAACTTCAAACCGTTCAGAACACAGCCCTTAGACTAATTTACTCACTCGGAAAATTTGACCACATCACCAATGCCTACCTAGACTCACACTGGCTACCGATTCGAGCCAGAATTCAATTCAAACTATACTGTCTACTCTTCAAAGTAATTAACGGTACTGCACCCACCTACCTAAATGACCGCCTAAACCGTAACCTTCCAACCAGAACAAGAAGAACACTGACATCATTCACATACCCACCACTCAAGGGTACTCACCGCAAAAAGCTTTATGATAGCCTCCTGGCAACACATGCTGCAAAACTCGAACCTTCCATCACCAGATTGTTAACCACAACATCAGACCTCAAGACATTCCGTAAAGAAATCAAAACACTGCTGTTCAAAAAATATATACAATCTACCTAACCTCCCTCACCCCATCCCCCAAGAAACCAAAACACTGCCGTCCAAAACATCTTCCGATGTTATTAAGTCTTTACTATCATTCTGTTATTAAGTCTCTATCCTCAAACTGTATTCTCTATTGTCATGTACCATCCTGGAAATGTCCAGTTCTCTTCTTATGTAATCCGCTTTGAACCGCAAGGTACAAGCGGAATAAAAATCACTAATGTAATGTAATGTAATGTAACCTTAACTGAACAGGTACATATTCACCGACCCCCCCCCCTCCCAACCTAGGTTTCATCGGTTGGCTTCATCAGGAGGGGTACTACAAAACAAAGTGAACCAAATCACACACCCATACACCCAAGCTCCTTTTGGTTGATGACCCGGTCTATAAAATTAAGTTTAAGTTTAGTTTAGATATACCACACTAGCATTGACTGATCTAAGCAGTTTACAAATAAAAGGAATGTACATAAAACTGAATATGGAAAGGAACTCCATAAATTAGATAAGATAGAGAAGGTAGAGCAGAGAAGATAGATAAATAGTAAAATAGAATAAATACAATGTCAAATCAATCACAATGTTAAAAATCTGTACAGAAAACCCAGTCAAATTAGTTTTGTGGCAAAATAAGGGGAGGGGAAATCCCTCAAAAGTCTGGTTGAAGTAGAAAGTTTTTAACTTTACCTTAAATTTTTAAAAACTAAGATCACTTCAGATGCCTAACGGAAGGTTATTCCATAGAGAGGGAGCTAAAGAGAAGGCTCTGTTTCTGGTAATTGCCCAACAAACCACAGAGAGTGAGGGAGTGGACAATCTAAAACCTTCCACTGATCGAAGAACTCTATTAGGCGCATAAAGAGAGAAGGCTTTACTGAGGTTTTATGAGGATATCATCTACACATATTAAAGAAATACTGTATTTTGCACTCTTCTTTTTATAAAATATCTTAAATCAGACTTCCTAATTCAGAGAAAGGCAGAAAAATTCTTGAAAGTATAATGATTCATCCAGCCTTCGAGAAGATACTTGGATAGTGGAGACAAAGAGGAAGGGAGTGTGGGAGCTGTGAACAAAAACTGGAAGAAAACAGGTAAAAAAATAAATGGCTGTCTTGTGCTAAGTTGGGCATAAATCAAATAAAGCTATTGCAAATGAGAAGAGGCAACATTAATTGGATCATTTTTTTAAACTTGTCCCTCTCTGTGAATTAGAAACACAATAACTGTTGTTTTGATGGAAGAGATTAGGTTTCAGATTTAGTTTTTCCTAGTATATCATTAATTTTGCTGTTGGTATTAAGGCATACATCAAAGGACTGTCAGTGCTGTTAGATTTTAAAGTAGCTTGTTTCATTCTGTTTCTGTTAAATCTTTCATACAGTCAGCTCTTAATTAAAGCTCCAGAGAAATTATGATTGGTTTGGGTTAACATGGGTTAATTAAAAGGGCAATGAACAAATCATCATTGATTACTGTTGAATAGGTTCTTCTTGATTCCCTGGATCACAATGATTTTACTCAGCAAAGCTATCCAAAAGTGGATTAAATCTTTGTGGCTTCAAATTTAAAGTTGCAGGGAGTAATTGTATAAAGGAAGAGATGCATTTGTTAATGTGCGTTTGTTAGCACTCATTAAAATGTTTAGTGCAGGAGGGTCAAAGTCCATCTTCGAGGGCCGCAATCCAGTCGGGTTTTCAGGATTTCCCCAGTGAATATGCCTGAGATCTATTTGCATGCACTGCTTTCATTGTATGCTAATAGATCTCATGCATATTCATTGGGGAAATCCTGAAACCTGACTGGATTGCGGCCCTCAAGAAGGGACTTTGACACCCTAGTTTAGTGCATGCTAAATTGATTTAATATGCATTAACCTATAAAGTAACCTATAAAGTAACACATCAATCTGCACATATCAAAAGTTTATAGTGCATTGTTTTATTTAAATTAAAACATGTGTGAAACAAACAAACAAAAAAGCATCATAAAATCAGGGAAAAATGCAATATCTTTTGTATTGATGTGCCCTGTTTATGTGGTATGTTATAAATGTATTTTGAGCTTAATAAAGCAAAAATAAAAACCCTGAAACCTATTTAGCAGATCACATTGGAAACATCCAAAACCTGCCTATGTCCCATCTATAGAACTCAGGTCTATCTGAAGCCCAAACTACACTGAAAAGTAGACCTCCTTACAATACCTATAAGACCTAGTTTTACAATTGCTAGGCTGCTTGTTAGCTCATTCTGTAGCACACTAGTTAAACCTACAGCCTTCTACACTGATGTTCCTAGTTCAAATCTAACTCACTACCTTTGACACTAGAGAAATAAATGAAACGATTAAACAGATTTTTTTTTAAATGGTATGGTGCCAACATTTTACAATTATAATAAATAATAGCATAAATTTGCCATTCTAATATTGTCGGAATTATAACATTAAGGACATTGTTTGGATGTACTGTATACCTCCTGCCTAAAAAAATGATTCTGTAAAGGGCGTCTAAAAAGTTGGACGTCCAACTGATGCTGAGCATTGCTCAGCATGAGTCAACAAAATGTGCCTAACAAGGACTTCCAACTTCCACCCAGCTTTAGGTGCACTTTGCAGAATTTGACCCTAAGTCACTTAAAGTGATTATGGAATAAATATATTAGAAAAATAAATTTAAAAATACACAAGAGGAAAAGAAAAAAGAAATACTATTGAGGGTTTTTTTTATTTTTTTTGCCGATGACTGTATTAAGGAGTGGAACAGATACAATATGCTAAACAGTATATTACAGAAAACTAACTGCGTATGGCTCCAGTCCCTGAGGCCTTTTTTTCCCTAACCTATGCAGTGATATGGTAAATTATAGTGTATGTTGAGTATCTGATATATATAACATAAACTAATAAGAAAGGAGAGCTTCAAGGGACCAATGATAGCTTGCATTAAGGCTATATTGACAAGACTAGTTCTAACTTCATAAAGAGTTGCAGGCACTTGAGGTATCCCTTCTCCAACATCAAAGGACATATTGGAATGGATGTCATACATTAAAAATTCATAACATCCATTATTAGAAGAAGGAACACTCTTAAGCAAAGTCCATCTACTTTTTGATAGAGTGATTAGTTGGAGACTTTTGTTGTGTAGGGTTTAGAGTATCTGATATCACCAACTAAGGGACCTCTCAACTTAAGAGTGGGATATAGTATTATTTAGTCTTACTGAAATTGTACCACCACATAGTAGACAAGTAGAAATAGTGTGCCTACTTGTATATGACTTCATATAGATTTTCCAGTATGAATATATCTTTGTAACTTGGAGGGGCATTTTCAATATGATGTCCAAATCTGACTTCCGATGTTTTATGGAAAATGCACAAAAATCCAGTAGCATAAGAACATAAGAATAGACTTACTGGGTCATGCCAATGGTCCATCTAGCCCAGTATCCTGTCTTCATGTTGGTCACTACAGATCACAAGTGCCTGATAGAAGCCCAGATAGTAGCAACATTCCATGCTACCAATCCAGGGCAAGCAGTGACTTTCCCCATGTCTGTCTCAATAGCAGACTATGGTCTTTTCCTCCAGGAACTTATCCAAACTTTTTTTTTAAACTATGTTAACCATAGAGAGTTATGCGGGGACAGAAATCCTGCCCGTCCTCACCAGTTTCCCACCTGTCCCCACCCATACCTGCCAAAATCCCCCTCCATCCCCGCCTGTCCCCACAAAGAATCCCTTCCATCCCCACCCAACCCTGCAAGGAATCCCCTCTGTCCCTGCTCATCTCCGCAAGGAATCTATTCTGTCCCCGCCCGTCCCACCATAAAAGTTACCTGTCCCCATATAAAGCAGCAATTACTTCTGACAATTTGGATTTTTTTAAAGTCTTAGTTTATTTAAACCAACAATAAAATACAATATAAACAAATAACAGTGAACAGAAATAAGAGATGCATACATCACCGGAAAGAATTAGAATAGACATTAGGTCATGTGACAGTAGGGTCGACCATATCTTGTTAAAAGAAATAAAAGAGTTGGATTTTTTTTTTTGCAATATACAGTAAAGCTCATATCTGTAGAGCAAACAAATCTGGTTCCACCATCTGGTATAGGTAACTTGTGAGAGGTCCTTCCAAGATCCACAAATGGTTTTTAATGCAGTAATGAGTAAAGAATCAAACAATACAGCATCAAAATCATTTAAAGCAGAATTGAGAGAGGCACTTTTCAGGACAATGGTTTGCATAAGAAAAATGTGCCAAAACTGAACTGGAAACCCCAAAACAAACTCAGAAAGTACTTCATTTTGTATTAAACACAATTGGTGGCATAACCATGAGAAGGGGCTGGTTCTCTCACTTTGAACTTAGCCCCCCTCACAATGAACATTTTCCTTGCTGTAGCTGGTGGGACATTTTGTTTTTCCATCACCTTAGTCCCAGTTTCTGCTTTTGTCTATCTTCTACTAATTCTCTTTCCAGGTCTTGGGAACTCCAGTTCTATCCTTATGGGAGTCCCATTATCTTTGAACCTTTTCTAGTTCCACTATATCTTTTTTTAGATACGGCGACCAGAATTGAATGCAGTACTCAAGGAGAGGTCACACCATGGAGCAATACAGAGGCATTATGATACATAGGTGTGAAGTTGTACCATCAGGACCTCCTTTAAAAATTTTGTCTAGATTTTTAGAGTTAAAAACAGTGATAAGAAATGTAGGATGTTCATTTGAAGAGACTTTGTCATTTCAGAATCAAATCACTCGTGATTCAGTCTTGTTTTTATTATTTAAGACTAGTTAGTAAATTGAATCCAATGCTTACGGCATCGGGTTTTAAGTTGTTGTTCAAAATCTTGTTTATGGTGAGTCAGTCCCATCATCCTACAAAGTAAAATTTTGGAGCAAGCAGTTTAAGTGGGGTAAAGAGTCCAGTGAAGATGTCTCTTGCACTGGATGGCTTATGGAAGCAACTTCCACAGAAATGTGTAAGAAAGTCGAGGATTTAATTTTGTCAGACAGACAAATTAAGATTTCCCAAATAGCTGAAGAAATGGATATCTCGGCAGGTACAGTTTGGAAAATAATTCATGAAAAGTTGGGCATGCCCAAGGTTAGTGAAAGATGAGTTCCAAGAATGCTGATGCCATGTCAGAAGACTACGAAGATCCAGTGCTGTCAAGAGAACTTGAAGATGCTCTGTGAATACAGAGTGAATTTTTTCCATCATTTGGTGACTGGAGATGAGACTTGGGTCTATCACAGAGATCCCGAGTCCTAAATGGAGTCAATGAAGTGGAAGCACAAGTTATCCCCCACCCCAAAAATGTTAAAGACATAAAAATCTGCAGGCAAAGTCATGGCAATTGTCTTCTGGGATGATGAAAGGCTTTTTCTTTTGGAGTTCATGTCACACAAAACAACCATACCCGGGGAGAGTTATGCCAACACAATGATCACTTTGTGGGAGTCAATCAAGGAGAAAAGATGAGGAAAACTCACAGCAGGCATGCTGCTTCTTCACGACAATACGCTGATGCACATGTCATAACAATCACAGGCTGCTATCCGAGAATGTGGGTTTCAGCAGCTGAAACATCCACTCTACAGTCTTGACCTGGCTCTCCATAGCCAGCAGTTTTCAAATGATGAAGATGTCAAGGAAGCTTTGACGTTCTGGTTTGAAGGTCAAACAGAAGAATTATTTTCAAAGGGGTTAAAGTCATTGAAGGAAAAGTGGATGAAGTGTAGAGGAGTATATTGAAAATAAAACAAAAATTTTTTAAACTTTTCTTTCCTACTGAGGTAGATAAATGATTGAACACCCCTCATAGAGCGACTACGTTCACTATTTTATTTTTTATTTAATAAAGAAAATTTCTCAGCCGCCTATTCCTAGGTGACTTTACAAATAGCAACATACATAAAATAGAAACATACAAAAAACCTCCAAAATTTATACAAACAACAAATATTTCAAATCATTCAAAGAGAACAATTAATTCACAGCACTCAATTATATGTCAATTCAAAACCCAGAATAAACCAGAATCATCGTTCATTGAAATGTTTCTACAAAAAGTGTAGTTTTAAACATTTTCTTAAACTTCTGATTGTCAGGAAGAGCTCTTTGCGGTCCAGTTAATTTGTTCCACAGATTTACTCCTATGATGGAAATAGCAAAAGATCTCGTATTCTCATAGTGCACTATTCTAGATTTATACCATTTATAAAGATTGTCTAAACCGTGTTTAGAAGATGAAAGCTTCAGAAATGTTTTGTAGAAAAGACATTAAAAAAGACTTCTGGTAATGACGAGGAGCTGTGGACAGAGAGTGGTAGAGCTGAAACGCCCTTGAAAAGAGTGCCCTAATGGGTTAAGTAGATGTTTCAATACCCTGAGGTCTTGAGTTCAGTTCCTACTGCAGCTCCTTGTAAATCTGTGCAAGTCACTTAACACTTCATTGCTCCAGGTACAAAAAAAATGAGTACCTGTCTAAAATATGTAAACTGCTTTGATCGTAAGCACACAGATAAAGCAGTATATTTAATTCTGTCCCCTTTAAAAAGAAAAAGACATCAGAAAAGCAACAAGAATCTGTGATCCAAATTTTCCCCCACAGTGTCATCAACATCTGAAAGAATCCCCAAACAAAGCAGATGAATACAATGATGGCTGCTGAATCAGAGAAAAATGTGACTTTGGAAAAAATGGTGAGAAAAATATATAAAACCTAACAGCTGTTTTCAATAACATTTTTTGAAATGCAGTTGTCAATTGAAAAGATCAAGAGGAAACTGAGACACAGGCATTACAGTATTTTGCTTATTTCCTGATGCTAACTCATACATATAAAATAAAATAACCCCTATATGGAACAGCTGTTAAACATAGGGCTTAAAACTACTACTAGGGGCTGCCGACACCATTTTAAATGATGCTGCCAGTAAGGGCAGGACAATGGGGATAACTATTGCTTAGACTACTAGACTCTGAGGATTTCACTAAGGTAGGCCTGAGGCTCCTTCAGGAGGGTGGGGGCTTGGAAGGTGGGTCATATGGTGCAGATAAAATGCTTCAGAGAAGAGCTTGACTGCTATGGTTAGGGGTGGGAGTCTAGATGGGGTAGCTGCATGGGGGAGAAGGCTTGAATTGGGGGTACTAGAAAGGATTACAGCTTTGAATGTGCACTAGCCACTGCTACCACTAAATGGTGGTACCTATATAATATGCAGCCTGGGAACACTTAGCCACAGTTTAGTGGCCTGATGCTCCCAGCTGGTAAAAACATCCCAGCTTTTAGTTGTGGCCATTTTACATGGCTTGTAGGGTGTTATAGCAGGTGACCTAAATAATATTGTATTAGGGTACTGTAACCAGCATTAGAGCCCTTTAACAAGTATTAAGGGCCTGATTCTATGTATGCCATTAAAAACTACCTCCCCCACCTTTTATAAAACCATAGTGTGGTTTTTAGAGCCGGCCACGGAGGTAACAGCACCAACACTCATAGGAACTCTATGAGCATCTGAGCTGTTACTACTCTGGCCGGCACTAAAAACCACACTACTGTTTTGTAAAAGGGGAGGGGGGTAATTAAAAACATTAATTTAATTTGAGTATGGTTAGGGGCAAAGAGTAGGTGTGGTATGATTTAGGTGTTGGTATGTATCCGTGTTAGGCGCTGGTAAGTTAGGAAAGGAAAACCTTGGCCTAATATACTAATGACTATCGGCGCTTAAGCAAGCTTAGTTGCCTCTAGGCACAATTTTATAAATGATGCCTAGTGGTAGATTGACAACAAAGCATACTGGCAGCTAGAAGTTAGGTGCCAGTAGGCACCTTTTATAGAATCAAGCCCTAAAGGACAAATAATACAGGTTAGTACCTTAACCAGCAGGAGAGTCATAAAACAAGCATAGCTTGATAACTATCCTCCTAAGTTTTTATTTGTTTTAAGTAAAGTAAAATAATTAGAATATACTATGAGTTCCAATTTGGCTAATAATACATGTGATAAGAATACAAATTATTATTGTACTTATTGCAATCAAAGGCACGTCTTTATTGTTTATAGCATAGAGTGAGTAATCAAAAATACTATTTTAGAGCTAATCTTTTAACATCTTAAATAAATATGTTGTGTCAAGAATATTTTTTTTCATGCCGAGAAGTGGTCAGTTCCGGTGAGTAAGCTTCCAGCCACTATCTATAATATTAGGTGCCATAATGTGTGTTAAGATTTCCTTTCCTAAGATGATTTCAAAGAAATAAAGAGTTTGATACAGCTTTTTGAGAGTGGTGCAGATGGAGCAACAGTGGGTGGTACTTGCGAAGCTCCAGAAGCTCCAAAGTACTGTGTGTGCTGACAATTAACTAATAAAAGCAGTCAAGTACCTCTGGAGTCCCACACATTGTTACTGCTACATTCAAATGCCAAATATTAGGTGAAATTATATTTTTACTATATTTTCTGGGCTGATGTTCACAGTAAAGTTTTGTAGTAATTTGACCTGTGATCACTGTTCCCTATATGCTGAGTTGGAGTCTTCCACCTACACTGTACTCTTGCCAGTGGGTGGTGCTGTTTCCCTATCACATTTTCAATAATAAGAGACATGCAAGCTCTGCAGGACTCCAGGGAACCTGCCTGTCCCTAGCAAATTCAAAGTACAATATTGAAACACCACCTCCTACTGGTGGCAATTCAATTGGAGGACTCACACTCAGCTTAGAAACAGTGCCTATGATAGCTTCAAAATCCCTGGGGATACTCCTGATCCTTAGGAGAAGACAACAAAACAAAGCAAAAAAAAAGTGATAGCAAGGACAAAATACACAATGTAAAAAGTTACTTTAAAGCAGGGGTCCCCAAAGTCCTTCCTTGATGGCCGAATCCAGTCGGGTTTTCAGGATTTCCCCAATGAATATGCATGAGATCTATGTGCATGCACTGCTTTCAATGCATATTCATTGGGGAAATCCTGAAAACTCGATTGGATTCGGCCCTCAAGGAGGGACTTTGGGGACCCCTGCTTTAAAGCATAGCACTCAGCAATTTGAATATATCTAATTAATTTTACTGAATTAAGGGGTCCTTTTTCTAAAATGCATTACCACACAAACACACTAACTATTCTCATGGCAGTATAGCAATTAGCACGTGCTAATTCATACTTTAAGTCATTTTTGTGTTGAGCAGGAACTAGGAAGAGCATGGGCAAAGGTGGGTGTAGATGTCATACTTGCAATTAGTATGGGAAATCTACTACACATAGAGGACCATAATCAAAAGAAATGTCTAAGTCCGAATTGGACATAGAGCGCTAGTTGCCCAAAGTCGGCAGCGGCAAAATGTCCATTCTCGAAAAGTACGTCTAAAATAGTCTTTTTTCCAAAAATCATCTCTGTACGTCCAGGCATTTGATCCAAGTCCCAAACGCCAAGAACAAGACCTTTTGGATATGGGAGGGGCCAGCATTGTGATGGAGTGGCCACCCAGACATGGCAACAGAGCAGAAGGGCCTTATAGGGCACTGTTGTGAACTTCACAAAAAGGGTGCCACAAAATCATCTCACCTTACCTTATAGGTTATGGTGAGCCCCCCAAAACCCACTATACCTACCTGTCTACAACCCCAATAGCCCTTATGGCTGCAGGTGCCACCTATATGGCAGTACAGTAGGGTTTGGGTTTTGTTGGTGGGCTCACATTTTCCACCATTAATGTAGTGGTTAGAGTGGCTTAGGGGCCTGGGTTCTCCTCTCTATGGTTCACTAACCCATTCCCCAGACTACTTAAGCCACCTCTGTGCAGCTCTACTAGGCTTTCCAATAGCAGGTACTAATGTTCGGGAGGCAGGTATGTACTTTTTATTCTGAACTTTGTGGGGATGCGACAGAGTCAGTGAATGCGGGGGGAGTGTATGAGGGTCTTTACTTTGTCCCTGCAGTGGTTATCCAGTCACTTTCTATACCTTTTTGGCACTTATACCTGCTTTTACATTGTCTAAATCACAACGTATAAGTTTCACCTAGAAAGTCTTGTCCAACATTCGATTATCCCTGCAGGACAACTAAGTCTAGGTTGGCCCACATCCCGCCCTAACCACTCCTCCAGAAATGTCCCTTTCAGCTCTGAGCACACATTGTATTCAGAGGCCTAAAATGTCCCTGGATACGTCCAAAAAGCCGTTTCAATTATCAGCACTTGGATGACCTGTCTTTTAGGACAACCAAGTGCCAACTTGGGTGGGTTTTTAGACATATTTAAGTTTTGATTATGAGCCCCTTAGGGCACCAGAAAAAGGAAGACAGATTGAGATATCCGGGTTTTTCTTTCATTGAAAGCAATGGAAGTAAAACCCGGATTAAAGAATGACACGGTGACAGTTACCCGCAGCTAGCCTTAGGTATCTGCAAGTAACTCACAGGAATGGGTAGAAAAAAAAGACTCGTTGCCACGGGAAGGGAACAAGGCCATTCACCACCCCATGGAGTAGTGAATATCCTTGTCCCCGCAGTAAAGTATCTGCTGCAAATTGCTTCCTTTCCCACCCATCCCAGTCAGCAGCCTCCTCTCATGATCATGGGTGCAGCAGCAGCCCCTCCACCCTTGTGAGTCTAGCAGCCCCTCTCCCTCCCTCCCAATCGTGGGTCTAACAGTCCCCTACCCTAGCACCCTCCCTCCCTTCCAATCGCTGGTGGCAAAAAACAAAACAACAAACCTGTGACTCTCTTGGGTTGGCCCCTTTGCGCCTCCTGGGTCAGGCCTACCACCCTTCCCCTCACCTTTGTGGCGCTTTTCAAAACCAAAGGTTTTTGCTCTCAGAGGGCCCCTGCCATGGCAGCCCTGATGCTTCTCTGGTGCGAGTTACCCAAGTGGAAACAGAAAGTTGAGTTAGAGGAGAAGCACCGGGACTGCCGCCTCAGGGGCCCTCTGTAAGCAAAATCTTTGGTTTTGAAAAGCGCCACGAAGGTGAGGGGAAGGGAGGGAGGGTGATATCCTCACAAGAGGAAAAAGATGCCTAGACCACAGGGCACCCTGGAGCTGAAGCCAAGGGCAGCTGCCCTGTTTGCCCTCCACTAACGCCGGCCCTTGCCACCAGGGATGTAATCTTCAATAGGACAATACCCCCCGTGATGAATATGAAAGCCACTATCCTCCATGCACACAAACCCCCGCTGCCAATGCCACTCTCCTCCTTGCATGCCCCACTCCCCGACATCACACTTACCATTAGTACTGGAAACCTGCTGCTGCCATCAATGCTGTATGGGCCTTTAGCATCTGCATATTCTCAAGGCCTGCCTACTTCCACCTTCTCGGAGAATCTCAGAGGGGGCGGGAGCTGGCAGGCTTTGAGCATGCACAGATGCACAAAGCTCTGCACAAGATCAGAATACAGCATTGATGGTGGCAGCATGTTTCTAGTACTAATGGTAAGCACGATGTCAGGGAGTGGGGCATGCATGGAGAAGGGTAGCGGCGGCTGCGGGAGTTTGTGTTAACGGAAGATAGCGACTTTGAGATTCATCACGGGGGAGGGGGCATGTATTCAGCGGGGAGAGTGGGGGGATTGTTCTATTGAAGATTACAGCCCTGGTGGTCATCGGGAGTTGAATGAGGGACAGCCATGCTATTAGTTGGGTAGTGTGGCTCAAATATAAACCAAGACTGTCCATTTTGGTGCTAATTTTTTGGCCACCAAATCTCAGTTTATATTTAGGTATATATGGTAAATGAAAATCCTGCTCCTGCTAAGTACTGATTTCATGCACTTCTCAGAAATTGTTTTGGACTGTTGAGTTGCTAAAGTTAAAAAACCAAGCAGCATTTCAGTTTAATATAATTAGGGAGTTTTTTAAAGACTAATGATAGCTCACTATTTGGGTGACTGGACAAGACTGCTCTAATGTCCAGCACCTGTAGGCAGGTGAATCCTATTTTCTCCCTGGAGTGTGAATCTAAGTGCTGCATAAGAACATGTTGAGCAGAGCTGGTGTAGTTGAGTCAACAATTATTCATATTATTTGTAAGGCAATTGACCAAGCCATTGAAGTTAATTGAATAATTGATTTAAAAAAAAATTAGAATTAAAACTTAGGTGTGGAATTCCACGAGGCCCCTAGTGATGTCCAAGTGGAGGAGGCTTTTGACATCTAATGACGCCTACCTGAAAAGTAGGCATGGTTAAGGATTGAGAATACATGTGATTGACTTAGACATCACTAGGCATCCAAGTTAGGCTTTAGTAAATTAAGCCTGGTAAAACCAAGCCTAATATACTGGCACCTACTTCTAGGATTCCTAGCAATGCCTAAGCATACCTAGGCACCACTAGGTGGGATTCTATAAACGGTGCCTAGCAATTAATTGACAACCACACTGAGAAGCATCTACAATGTAGGCACTGCTAGGTACTGTTTATAGAATCAGGCCCTAAGTGAAAATTTTTGGCATGGGTGGAGAGAGGGCATTACAATTAAAGTGCTATACTTACTGCATGCTAACTGCCTAATACTGAGTTAATGCAGGACCACTTATGTGCTTCCTTGATCACCAGAAGCAGGTATGATGTAACAAACAACATTAAAAAATAGTTGAACACCCCCTCTAGGTGACACATTACATTTACAGCTACTGCAAGGTAAAATCCCAGTAGCCTCAAATTTTAGAACGTTTTAGTGAAAGAGTCCCTAAGGCACAGTAATAGGCCAAATCATGGTTGTCTGAACAGGGGAGGTCATAGGGGCAATGGCCTCCCCAAGGATTGACGGCTGCTGGTTAGTTATGGCTCCCCCAACCACCTCCTCCTGACTTTTGTACTTTTAAATCTTCAGGCAGCTACCATGTAGCATCAATTAGCAGGCCTGCCTCAGAACCCCTTCATTCTACTTCCGGGGGTTAGGCCTGCTCATTGGTGCTGCACAGCTGCTGCCCTAAGATTTAAAAGTACAGCGCTGGGAGGAAGTGAGTGGGGGAGTTGGGAGCTGGTGATAGGTCATGCCGCAGGACTCCGCTGGGGCCTAGGGCAGAGCCCCTGGGCCTCCACTAAACAAAACAGTATTACCCTGTCTATGGGCCAAATTTTACCATATCTTAGTAACTACCCCCTTAATATTTCTAGGCAATCATTTTTGTTTGGCTTTTATTCTCTACTATTTTTAATAGTTTGGGTTGAACATAATAGCTCTAGGCATGTGATAAGTATATCAATGTAAGCAATTTTGCATTTTTTAGTAGAAATATTCTAATATGATTTACATGCCCATATAATTTTTTCCCTCATCCATAGTACCGTTTCTAAGACCCTTAATCTTATTTTTCTTGCTCATGTTCATTTTCTTTTGATTTGCTCTTCTCCTCCCGGCTTCATTTTGATTCTTTGTCTTTCTGAAACAAGTACAAGCACATTGGCTGTCACCCTCAAGTTTGGTGTTATTTTTGATAATTACAGTGCATTTACTGTATACTGCTAGATTTCTGTGTCTTCCAGTCTCTGTGTTCTGTTTGTCACTTTTCCTTGTTAAAATGAATAAGAGGTATATTCCCCAAGGAATGAGCTTGAGTGACAACAGAAAGAATGCCAGTATATGTTATCCGTGTTCCTGTTTGTATGCCTAAGAACCTAAGAACATACTCGTAAGTATTGCCATACTGGATCAGACTGAAAGTCCATCAAGCTCAATATTATGTTTCCAACAGTGGCCAATCCATGTCACAAGATCTCAAAAGAATAAAAATAAATATCGTATTTTTCGCTACATAAGATGCACCTGACCATAAGACACACCCTAGATTTAGAGGAGGAAAACAAGAAAAAAACATTCTGAAACAAATTCTCCCTGCCAGGCTCTGCACCCAACCCCACACTCCTTGCCAGGCTCTGCACCCTGTCCCCTCTCCATGTCAGGCTCTGTATCCTGTCCCCCCTCTGGTGGTCTAGTGGTAGGCCGGGAAAGGGCACAGGGCAGGCAGGGAAAGGGCAGGCTGGCCTAGTGGCTTAGTTCCAGGCAGGAAGGACCCCCCACCCTGAGGCAGGCAGGACAGGGCATGGCAGGCAGCAGAACTCTGCTAAGCCAGGGACTCTGATGTGGGCAAATATATGAATATATATATATATATATATATAGAGAGAGAGAGAGAGATCCTCCTTCCCATAAACTGCTTCCACAAAATACCAAGCTGGGGAGAGAGAAAGTGAGAAACTGACAGCCAGACAACGCAGGTCCGACACCTCCCTGTACTCCACAGGAGAATAAAAAGCAAAGATAATTAAGTTACCAGTTACCAGTCACTGGCATGACACCTCCAGAATCAGCATTGCCAGGGCAACCTCATCAATGCCTCCACACTGGGAGGATCCTATCCCCCTTCTCCATTAATGTGGGAAAATCTTACTAGCCAAGCTCTTCTGTGTTGAATTCCGTGCTCCCCCCAACTCCTCCTAACTCCTGAGGACAGCTCCAGCCCCGGCATCCCGGCTTTGGGCTCCTGTCTATTCCCGGGGTTACGACAACCCACTTCGAGCCCAGATTCCAGTCAGGCTCTGCTTGGAGCCAGTTCCACTGCCCGTCAGCCCTCCAGCATGCATGCATTCTCTCGTTCTCTTTCCTTAGCAAATGCAGCCAGCGACCTCTCTCGTATTTGGCAGGAACCTCCTCAAGATCAACCATCCGATAGCACAGTAAGTGGAAAATCAACCAGGTGACTAAACAGGGAGAAAAAAAACAGCACTGCTTTCTATCGCAAGATTTCTCTGCAATGGACCCACCCAAAACCGGCGTTGTAAGGATTGTGAATTACATTAGCAGGTATTCTGCAGAAGTGTTATCTTGCACTCCCGAGCGGCAGTGTCAGAGTCAGCTGCCGCTTGGGAGTCAGCCGGAGAGAAGGGCAGGAGGCTGAAAACTCCTGCCCTACAGTGCTGGACCGCCAAAGGAATTAAGGAGGGACGGGAGGGGGTATTCGTTCCATAAGACGCACCCTTATTTCTACCCACTTTAGGGGGGGGGTAAGTGCGTCTTATTGAGCGATAACTGAATGCAGCCAATCGGAGAGTGGTGCCGGACCAGGCAGGAACGGGAACAGCACGCGCCTGACTTCTGCGACGCTTTGCCTGAACAGAAGAAGAGCCGTATGGCGAGGGAGACAGGCAGGAGCAGGGAAAGCTCCAATGGTCTTTAAAAAAAGGTACTGGGAGGGGGCTGCCTATGGGGGAATGGTGCCTGTGCTGGCTACAGGGGGCTGCCTACGTGTATGTATGGGGATGCCTGTGCTGCCTATGGGGAGGGGGTGCCTACGGGTTTTTAACTCTATAAGATCCTGTCCTGGCCTACCACTAGACCACCAGAGGGGGTATAGGGCTGGGTGATGGGAATCTTTTTTTCTTGGGATTTCCTTCTCTACAGGTGGATGCGTCTTATGGCCGGGTGCGTCTTATAGAGCGAAAAGTACGGTATGTTCAGTATACTCTTGTAATCCACTTGGATAAAGGCGGACTAGAAATAACTAAACTACAAATGAAATGAAGCTAGACATCACTCACACAGCATTAACTATCCTACTGCATAATCACCCTTTGCCATGCTAGGCATCATTATTTATGACAACTGCTTTGTAAACCAATCGGCTTCGATGAGCTCATGTTTTACGTTACTGCTAGATGAAAATCCTGAGTTTTAGCATATAAATGATGAGAGTTAATTTGTCTTTAGTGCAGATAATACCATGTTCTAGATTGAATCTTGACATTATTATCATGTCGCACTGTATAATTAGCAATAAATAAGCCAAACTGTGTAATCATTTTGCCAACCCCTCGCTTAAGGTTTTAAAAAATGCATCTACAGATTACAAAATATAAAATGCAGGTTCCTTTTTCAATATTATGGTTATGAAGTTCATAAGGCTAAAAAAAAAACCCCAACCAAACAAGCAAACCCTACATCAAATTAAATGTAATATCTAATGATCTAATGCCTCAACATAGATTTTATGGAAGCATGCCAAGGGTTGATTCATAATCATGGCAACTATATTTCTCTCTCAAAAATGTGCCAACACTGGAAATCTCATATATACATTTGAAAGTGTGTGATATGTACTTCTTAATGTTGCCACCAGATGAGAGATGAGTGCAGTGGCCTCTGATAGGGGGGAACAAAAAGTCATGACAGTTGAAATCATAGTTTTATTAACAAACAAATAATAAATGTTAGCTGTTTCATTAAATCAAGCACACAATCAGCTTGAAAGTGAGCATGTTTAACTGTTAACATCCTTCAAAATATTGGCATGTGGGGAGGTTGTGGGTTTAAATCCCATGCTGCTCCTTGTGACCCTGGGCAAGTCACTTAATCCCCCATTGCTCCAGGTACATTAGATAGAGCACAGGTGTCAAAGTCGGTCCTCGAGGGCCGCAATCCAGTCGGGTTTTCAGGATTTCCCCAATGAATATTAGCATACAATGAAAGCAGTGCATGCAAATAGATCCCATGCATATTCATTGGGGAAATCCTGAAAACCCGACTGGATTGCAGCCTTCGAGGAGGAACTTTGACACCCCTGAGATAGAGTGTCAGCACACTGGGACAGAGAGGGAAAATGCTTGAGTAACTGAATGTAAACCACTTAGGGGTTCATAATCGAAACAGAAATGTGTCTAAAATCCCATCTAAATTGGCACTTGGATGATTAATAAGACAAGTCATCCAAGTGTCGATAGACGAAATGGGGTTTAGACCTATTTAAAAACAGCTTAGGCCTCTTCACTGCTGCTGAACGCCCAGAGCTGAAAGGGGCATTTTAGGAGGAGTGGTCAGGGCACGATTTGGGTGGAATGTGAGCTGACCTAGATTTAGTCGTACTGCAAGTATAACCGAAAGCTTAATGAGGCTGCCTGGACGGAACTTGTACATTGTGACTTAGGTCTAAGTGCCCAGAAGGTATTCAAAGTGACCAAGCAATCATTCAGACTTAAAGTACAGACCCCCACACACTCCCCCCACAACATCATAAAAATCAGAATAAAAACGTACATACCTGCCTCCAGAACATCAGCACCTGGCATAGAAAAACCTAGTAGAGCAGCAGAGAGGTGGCTTAAGTAGTCTGGGGCTATTGGGGTTGTAGACAGGTGGGTCTAGTAGGTTTTGGGGGTGTTTTGGGGGGGCTCACCATGAGCTATAAGGGAGTTCTGGGGAAATGTTTATATGGTACCCTTTTTGTGAAATTCACAGCAGTGCCCTGTAAGGTGCCCCACTACTGTGTTGCCATGTCTGGGTGTCCAGTCTATCACTTTGCTGGCCCCTCCCATGTCCAAAAGGTCTTGTTCCAGGTGTTTATGACTTGGACAAATTTTTGGATGAGAATGGGGTATAAAGACAGACGAGTTAGTGGTCTGGCCGATCAAACAGCTGGATGTATAATTAGACAATTTTCGAAAAAAAAAAAAATATTTTGGACGTACTTTTCGGGAATGGACTTTAGACACTGCCAACTTTGGGCAACTAGCGACTTAGGCCAAAAATGGACTTAGTATCTTTTGATTATGCCCCTCCACGGCTATAAGTGGTATATAATTACTAAAAATAAATAAATAAATGATGGCATTGCACAACAGTTCTAGAAATTTCTCCCCTACTGCAGGAGGCAGGTGGTACTGCAAAAATGACTTGTAATACTGTGCATTCACAGTGTGTCCCTCACAAACTGGACGACATAAAAGACAACCTGGAAGACTACTTTGATGGATGTTAACAGTTTATTTGTACTTATAATTTGTTCATGTTGTGTACTGTATGCCATAATAAAATAATGATTTCAGATATGTTTTTTGCTTCTCCCCTACCAGAGTTCATTGCACTTATCTCTCATCTGGTGGCAACACACACTTTCATATATATTGGATATCCTATATTGGTGGATTTTCAAGAGAAAACAATAGTTGCCATGACTTATGAATCAGTTCTCTGTAGTATACAGGAAACACTGCACAACAATTTTTTGGTTAAGTCTTGATTCCTGAAAAGTTTTTGGTGATTATGACAGGTACCAACTTGGTATGCTCAAATATGGTTTTGGTTTTACTGCATCACGTAAGAACTATGAGAAATAGACATTTTTATGTTTACTGACAATAAAATATATAGTCAAGTTTACGTTTCGCACAAGCGACTAAATGAAACAGAATTAAAAGTGTTTTGCTCCCGAGTTTCTTTTATATTCAGTGTCTGGTGCATCACGTTGTAGCATCCAACAATAGTCGGCAAGCATTGACGGATTCCAATTGCCCTGGTATCGTTTCTCCATCGTAGCTATGTCTTGATGAAACCTTTCACCGTGCTCGTCACTCACAGCACCGAGATTTGCGGGGAAGAAGTCCAAGTGTGAATGGAGGAAATGAATCTTGAGTGACATATTGCACTTCATTCTCTTGTATGCTTTGAGAAGTTTGTCTACCAGCTGAATGTAGTTTGGGGCTCTGTAATTGCCCAGAAAATTGTCAACAACGTCTTTCAAGGCTTTCCAGCCAATTTTTTCCGGCCCAACTAACAGATCTTCAAATCGCTTGTCACTCATAACATGTCTGATCTGGGGGCCAACAAAAATACCCTCTTTGATCTTGGCATCAGTTATTCTTGGGAACATCTGTCTTAAATAACGAAAACCTTCCCCTTCCTTGTTCATTGCTTTCACAAAATTCTTCATGAGTCCCAGTTTAATGTGAAGAGGAGGCAAAAATATCTTTGTCGGGTCAACAAGCGATTCATGTGCTACATTTTTCTGTCCTGGAACTAACTTTTTACGGAGTGGCCAGTTCTTTCTAGAATAGTGCGACTCTCTGTCTCGGCTGTCCCATTCGCAGATGAAACAGCAGTACTTTGTATAGCCAAGCTGCAGTCCTAGTAACAGAGCAACGACTTTGAGGTCTCCACAGATATTCCAGTTATACCTGGTATACTGGACATACTTTAGTAACATTTCCATATTCTCATATGTTTCTTTCATATGTGCTGCATAGCCAACAGGTACTGAAGGATAAACGTTGCCATTGTGCAACAGAACAGCTTTCAGGCTTAACATTGACGAATCAATGAAAAGACGCCACTCTTCCGGGTTGTGATCACAACCAAAGACCGAGAACAATCCTTCAATGTCACAACAGAAACAGAGACTGTCAACTTGTGCAAAAAATTTGGTTATATCATGATGCCGGTCTCGAAACACAGAAATTTTCGTACCTGGTGATAGCAAACACCATTCCTGCAGTCTCGAACCTAGCAGCTCAGCTTTTGCTTTTGACAGACCCAAATCTCTGACCAAATCGTTCAATTCGGACTGTGTTATCAGATGTGGATCGCCTGATGAGGATGGTTCAAAATCCGGGTCAATGTCACTGTTAGAACCCTGCACTGCAGTTTCTTCATCTGGTTCGTCTAAGGTCCAATCCTCTGGTGGTTTCGGAACTGGAAGACTGTCATCATGTGGCATGGGTCTCATTGCTGAAGGCAGATTAGGATATTCAATTGACTTCTTGTTTTTGGCAGAGAAACCAGACACATTAGTCAAACAGAAATAACAGTCCGTCACATGGTCTTTCTGTTCTCGCCATATCATCGGAACAGCAAATGGCATCGTCTTTCGAGTACCTCTGAGCCAGGCTCTCAGACTAACAGCACATGTCGCACAGCAAATGTGAGGCGCCCATTGCTTGTCTTGATCACCTATTTTGCAGCCAAAATACAGATGATAGGCTTTCTTTACAAGGGCAGTCATCGAACGTCTCTGAGGCGTAAGTGTATATTCCCCACAGATATAGCAGAATGTGTCGCGGCTGTTACGACACCGACGAGACATATTGCCCGACACCAAAACGTCTATAGCATCAAGCTTACTTACTGTTATATTGCTACAGCTACTATACTACTATACTTTACTATACTGATACTATATACACACACGGACTATCTATATTAACCAAATGAGCAGGATCGGTGTATGGAAGCCACCATTATAGCATGGTGAGACAGCGCAAGCTCGTTCAGACCTGCCCAGACATGCCCAGGATGTCATCTTCCATAAAACAGCTTCCAACCTGGCTAGATTTTATGCATGGACATACCCAGGCGGCACAAACCGTTGTTGATAAGACACTTATGGGAGAAAAAATTGTTTGCATCCAAATATAAGAAAAAATCACGACAAAATTGAAGATTTCTCTGAAATGGTACGTGATGGGTAATTTTTGATGTAATATTCATGATCAGCACCCAAAATTCTATAAGAAACACCCAGCAGTGTTCAGGAAGCAAAAACTTTGAACATCATAAAAATCAGAATAAAAACGTACATACCTGCCTCCAGAACATCAGCACCTGGCATAGAAAAACCTAGTAGAGCAGCAGAGAGGTGGCTTAAGTAGTCTGGGGCTATTGGGGTTGTAGACAGGTGGGTCTAGTAGGTTTTGGGGGTGTTTTGGGGGGGCTCACCATGAGCTATAAGGGAGTTCTGGGGAAATGTTTATATGGTACCCTTTTTGTGAAATTCACAGCAGTGCCCTGTAAGGTGCCCCACTACTGTGTTGCCATGTCTGGGTGTCCAGTCTATCACTTTGCTGGCCCCTCCCATGTCCAAAAGGTCTTGTTCCAGGTGTTTATGACTTGGACAAATTTTTGGATGAGAATGGGGTATAAAGACAGACGAGTTAGTGGTCTGGCCGATCAAACAGCTGGATGTATAATTAGACAATTTTCGAAAAAAAAAAAAATATTTTGGACGTACTTTTCGGGAATGGACTTTAGACACTGCCAACTTTGGGCAACTAGCGACTTAGGCCAAAAATGGACTTAGTATCTTTTGATTATGCCCCTCCACGGCTATAAGTGGTATATAATTACTAAAAATAAATAAATAAATGATGGCATTGCACAACAGTTCTAGAAATTTCTCCCCTACTGCAGGAGGCAGGTGGTACTGCAAAAATGACTTGTAATACTGTGCATTCACAGTGTGTCCCTCACAAACTGGACGACATAAAAGACAACCTGGAAGACTACTTTGATGGATGTTAACAGTTTATTTGTACTTATAATTTGTTCATGTTGTGTACTGTATGCCATAATAAAATAATGATTTCAGATATGTTTTTTGCTTCTCCCCTACCAGAGTTCATTGCACTTATCTCTCATCTGGTGGCAACACACACTTTCATATATATTGGATATCCTATATTGGTGGATTTTCAAGAGAAAACAATAGTTGCCATGACTTATGAATCAGTTCTCTGTAGTATACAGGAAATTAATGAGCCACATACAGTACAGTACATATGTATATATAAAGACACAAAAAAACAGGGAGGAATGGAGGGAAGTATAGTACAAAGATTCAAAATATCACTCCAAAACAAAAGCACCACACAAGCCAAGAAAGCTAGCCTATTACTTAAGCGAAAGAAAAGCCTCAGACAAACGGAGAGGTGTACCCACACTCTTCCACCCAAGCATCATAGGCAAAAAACTTTTGCACAAGTTTAAAGTTAGCAGGTGGGAGCAAAAAATAGCTGAGAATAATTAATGGTAAAAACCACTGAACACAAACAGGCCAGGCCGACGATTGTTTCGTGGCCGATAACCACTGCTTCAGGGCCTTAGCGCCAAATCCAGGCTATCAGTGCGCAGATCCTAACTGCTAACTTTCAAGGTTCTTGGGAATGGGATTATAAATATATTCATACTTCAGTGTCATGTATTCATGTATTTTAAGCAGATTTTTTTTCATATGCAGTTTTAAAAGTGAAAATGCCCGTGGACTTCCCACTTATCCAGCCATTTTTTAAATTATCTTTTTAAAAGATCTGGAGAGTTTGGAAGGTTGCAACCTGGGGGAGTTTGGAAGGTAGCAACCTGAAGAAGGGAACATATAGAAAGCCTTTTTCCATTGATTTACAATTCATTTCCTTACCACACTTCTCCCGGATCATAGGAGTTAATTCAACTGAGAATTTTCTTCAATGAACCCCAGGGAAGGCCACCTAATTCTTATAGCTGCTGGGCAGTCCTTGATGGTTGCTGACATCAGTCAGAGTCAAGGTATTAGACAAGTTGTGTGAATGATACGTCTGATGTTGTCATCAGGAGAGCACTGGAGGACGGAGAGGTGTGAACCCAAGAGGCTCTGTTGGACCAGCATTTAGCATCAGACACTCCTGTTAGTCTTTTTTGCTATACAGTGGGAATCTGTACTAGAGAGACCTTCTCATTTACATTGGAGGAGATTTGGAAAGTAACTTTAGGACTAAGTAAATCACTAACCTCATGGTTAATTTCTTTTTTCAGATAAAATGCAAGGATTAGAATCCAAAGTGACACTGCAGCTGTATCATTTTCAATACACCTATTTAATGGGTTGAGGAATTTCAACATTAGCTGGAGAATGTGTAGCTTGTTCAGATTGCTATTATTAAAGATAACTCATTGCATCTAAAAGTGAAGAACTTGCAAAATTTGGATAGACACTGAAACTTGTGTTTTGTTTATTATCCTGGACAAAGTAGTGAGGTAGCCATCTTAGTCCATTTTAAATATTAATAAATTTACAAAAAAAAAAATAAAGGAAAATAAGATGACACATTTTTATTGGACCAACTTAATATATGTTTTGACTGTCTTTTGGAGGCCAAAAGCTCTTTCCTTTGGTCAGAACATTATGAGCAAAAGTTGAGAATATCAGAATACAATAAGTGAAACACTAAAACCATTTCAATAAAAGTCTCAAGGAGGATGCTATTGCTTTGTCACTTTCTGATCACTTATCCATTTTTCCCCCTGTTCTTCCTTCCTTCTATCCCTATTTTTCCCGTTGAAATTTTCATTGAAATTCTTGCATTTTCCAATTAGATATTTTGATATTGTTTCTCTGAAAACTAGTCAAAAATATATTAGTCCAATAAAAAGGTGTCATCTTATTTACCATTTCACTTAGATCACTTTTCATTCTCTCCATACCCTGAGAAGTATCCATTCTGACGCAGATCTTGGTATCATTTACATTAAAAAAAAAAAAATCCAACATTTTTCTTTAAACCTTTTAGCAATATGCCTTGGATAAAATATATACCAAACTAGCCCTAGGGATAGATTTCTGAGTCACTCCATTAATTGCCTTCCTTTTCTCAGAGTGAATTCCATTTATCTATCCCTATTGTCTATACCTCAACATGATTTTAACCCTTTATTTGACACTGTTGCTCAGAAGCAACATGTTTCATCTATGGCTCTTATGGGAGATCTGCATCTCTAATTGCCTGTAACTTGGCATTATGCTCTCATTCAACATCAAGTTACGTAAAGCAGCCATTTCACCATCTACCAATTAAAGGGTCAATCTAGTTCACTGCTATGGGATCCACCTTATACTGATTAGTTTATTTTTGGGTCCTGCAATGCCAAGTGGTGCATGCTAAATACTGAGTCGCCCATTTTATTCCTATGGATGATTCAGCATTTAAGGCCTTAAGTTAACTTAAGTTGAAAACACAATTTAAAAACAATTAAAAGGATTTTAAAACAAAAGACTGGTAGGTACCTACTGGCTCCTAAAAAGAATGGCGCCTGTATCACGCCTTCGGAGGCACTTTACGATGCCTAAAACCACTATAGACATGGCTAATACCAGAAGTGGCATTGGGCATCATAAAGCGCCTTCATAGGCATGATTCACATGAAAGGTAGATGCTAGAAATGTAGGCATTGAAAACCCTGGCCTACCTTTTCTGAAGCTGCAATTCTATAAACGGCGCTGTTGCATGATTGATGTGATCAGCGACTGTTTTTAAGGCAGCTGACTCCGACAGCACCATTTCTAGAATCCAGGCCTTAGCGAGTACTGCTTGGCAGCACAGCTTTGTCAAAGCTCACCTTTATGAGGATCTTCTGCAGGACAGTATCAAAAGCTTTGTTCAAATCCAAATAAAGCACATCTATCGAGAAACCTTGATTTTACTGATTTTCTACTTAATCAATGATATCTCATCTGGCAATAATATGCTGCCCCAGATTCTGGAATGCAATGGTTTCTAAATAGCTCACCACCCTTTCCTTCAATATAGTCTTCATTAAATTCCCTACCACAGAGGTAAGACAAACTAGCCCAGGGGTCTTAAAGTCCCTCCTCGAGGGCCGCAATCCAGTCAGGTTTTCAGGATTTCCCAAATGATTATGCATGAGATCTATGTGCATGTACTGCTTTCAATGCATATTCATTGGGAAAATCTTGAAAACCCGACTGGATTGCGGCCCTCAAGGAGGGACTTTGAGATCTCTGAACTAGCCTGTATAAGACTCTGGTGAGATCTCATTTAGAACATTGTGCACAATTCTGGAGTCAGTCCAGAGGAAGGCTACTATAAATAGGATGGAGTCAGTCCAGAGGAAAGCTACTAAAAGGTTGGTGGTCTTCATCATTAGGTGTATAGGGACAGACTTAAAGATTTTAATAAGTATACTTTGGAGAAAATGCGGGAGAGGGGAGATATGATAGAGATGTTTAAATACCTAAATGACAAACATGTGCATGAGGCAAGTATCTTTCAATTGAAAGGACACCGGAATGAGTGGGCATAGGATAAAGATGAAAGTGGATGGATTCAGAAATAATTTCAGAAAATACTTTTTCATGGAGACAAAAAGGTGTATCTGAATTCAAGAAAGCTTGGGAGAAGTACATTGGATCTGTAAGGGGTAGGAGGGAATAGTAGATGGCATGGTTAGGCAGACTAGATAGGTCTTTATCTGCCTTAATTTTTCTCAGTTTCTATGTAAATGGATAACATTTGAAATTCCATTTAAGTTAAATAAATATCAATTTGATTTTACACACATTGTAAAGTGGTATACCAAGGGGAAGGGGCAGGTGGAGACCATGGCCCCCAACACTTATGACAGGGCTTTTGAGGAGCACCAGATGACATAGAAAACAAAAAATAAGCTTTGGGATTTTGAGCTATTCATGCATACAAGAACCTGCTGTATTCATAGTATCACATCTCATTCTTCTTGTCACCTGCCTATCTCCCAGTGAGCAATAGAAATAAGAACATAAGAATTGCTGCTGCTGGGTCAGACCAGTGGTCCATCATGCCCAGCAGTCCGCTCACACGGTGGCTCTCTGGTCAAAGACCAGTGCCCTAACTGAGACTAGCCCTACCTGCATAAGTTCCGGTTCAGCAGGAACTTGTCTAATTGATGCAAGCTGTGAATTATGTAGACATGGGAGGCACAGAAAATAGGAAGAACATATTAGAGAATTGTGCTCTTCTGATTTCAGCTGAGATTAGAAGGACTGGGAGGTGGGTGAGGGATCAAGAGGTCAGAGGCGATATCTGTAAAGGGTGGCATAAATGAAAACATTGGTCCTCAGCAGCTGGAGACATGCAACGTACCGCTGTTGATATGGCTGATCTGCTGCTAAAATTTTACATCAACAGCTTTATGAAATTGTGTAATATTTCTTGGTTATTGACATTTAGCATTTTGTTGTTATTGTATACATTTTTATTAATTTAAAAACCCCCAAAGAATTTTTAACTCAGTGATTCTAAATGGCACAAGCTCAAGGCTCATATACAGCCGCTCGTATAATTTCACATAAAGACAAATAAGTGCACATTAGTCATGAAAACCTTGTTCCAAATAGATACAATGGGACCTCAGTGGAGACTTAAGATAACTCTTCACATTTGTTTTTATTTATTTATTTATTTATTTTATTACATTACATTACATTAGAGATTTCTATTCCGCCATTACCTTGCGGTTGAAGGTGGATTACAAAAGATTTATAATAGGTGTGTTACAAAAGAGGATCATTGGTCATGTCTAGTGAAGGTAGTATCAGAGAGTCCAGAAGAAGATAGAAAGAAGGAAGGTATTCGTGATGTTAAGACTTTTGCAGGGATTTCTTGAAGAGTATGGTTTTTATTTCTTTTCTGAACATCTTGTAGTCTGTGGTTGTTATCTAGATTGGAGATTTGGTTATCTAGTTTTGCTGCTTGAGTGGCTAGGAGGCCATTGTAAAGTTTTTTTTCCGTTTAACTTCTTTGATTGGAGGGTGGGTGAATGGGGTGTGAGTTGAGATAGTTTGGATGAGTCGGTTGTTCAGGAAGGTTGGGCTGTCTCCGTTTATAGTAGAATTTGAATAGTATTCTTTCCTGGATTGGGAGCCAGTGTGAGTTGATGAATGCTTCAGTAATGTGGTTGTGTTTCCTTAAAGAGTAGACGAGTCTTAGGGCTGTATTTTGAATTGTTTGTAATTGTTTGGTCATTGTTGCAGGGCATGGGAGGTAGAGGATGTTGCAATAATTTAGTATACCTAGGATTAGGGATTGTACTATGAGCTGGAATTGTGTTCTTTCGAAGTATTTACGGACTTGTTTTAGGTTTCTCATAACAGCGAAAGATTTATGTATTGTTTTATTTATTTGTGGTTGTATGGTGCATATCCTACATTTCTATGTGGATTACAAATTATTCAGGTAGGCTCACACTCTGTCTAATGTACCTGGGGCACTAGGGGATTAAGTGACTTGCCCAGGGTCACATGGAGCAATGTGGGGTTTGAACCCACAATCCCAGGGTGCTGGGGCTGTAGCTCTAAGCACTTCACCCATCTTGTAACATCCCTCTGAATGCATCTAGCATTTTTAAACCTATAATATTTATTTCCCAAAATGCTGGAACTGTTTGATAGGATATTCATGCTCCCTTCCAGCCCATTATACTGATGCTAGAAACAGCACTTGATTAGGCTCACTTGTGCATTTAAAGTATGATCCAGCTTCATTGTTTTTGCTGCTTCCTGTAGAGCAATAGCCAATAAAACCCACAGAAGCATCAGTATGCAACAGACCGTGCCTGTTCTGCCTCTCAGTGGAACAACTTCTCTCTTTTGAAAACATTTTGCATTTCTGCAAGTCTCCGGGGAGGTTGTGAGTTTATGAATGTATCCATTCAGTTGCCGTTCTGACGAATGATTAAATCTTTGTCAACAGAGTTGACATCCATACAGGCTAAAAACAAAGAATAAAGTAGAGAGCTACACCTATCATTTAAATATATTGAACAACAAAACTTTTTTTTTTTTAAAGATCTTGTGTCCTTTCTGACTCTTTTCCTTCCCCCAGAAGATATCATAATTAGGCTATAATCAAGCCGTCTGCTTTGTCAATCAGCAACAAAGCATGTGTTTGCAAAGTCTATAATGCTTGCTTAGGATACATTCTCTGTGTTCCTAGGGCAGAGAAAAATGCCATCTGAAATAATGTGTTAATTAACAATGTCCAAATCACCAAATGCAATTTCTCGGTTTATTAAAATGTAAATATGTAAGATATTATTTGGAAATTATATCTACAAAAGCCAGCATTTATTATTGGCTGAAATCTGTTCAGAAAAACTCTTTGGGGAAAATGGGATAGAAAACAAATTAATTTTTTTTAAAGTTTATTTGAATAAAATACAGTATAGTAACATACCCCTCCCCCCTTTTACAAAACTGTAGCACAGTTTTTAGTGCCACCAGCAGCAGTAACAGCTCCAAACCTCATAGAATTCCTATGGGCGTCGGAGCTGATACCGCCATAGGTGGCACTATAAAATGCACTACGGTTTTGTAAATGGGGTGATAATAACAGTAAATGACAGCAAATAAACAACTATCGGCCTCTTTTACAAAGCCGCGCTAGTGGCTGTACTGTGCTAACGGCCCCGAAGCCCATAGAGATTTAAAGGGCTTCGGGGCTGTTGCCGCACGGCAGCTGCTAGCGTGGCTTTGTAAAAGAGGCCATATGTGATCCATCCAATCTGCACAGCAGTCACATTCATTCTCAAAGCAATGTTGAAGCAACAAACTAGTACGGTAATTATTCTTTTTACTTGCTAAGTTCCAGTATAAGATGTCTCTTCCTCCTCCCCCCCCCCCCCCCAAGATACAGTAGGTAAGACCTGTACTCAGATGACTTGGATGTGGTATAAAATATGCATAATTGCTCCTGATGCTTCTTGCCACATATGAGACAGAAATCGTAGAAAATCACAGTAGTTGACCAACTGCGGGTTGTATTCGCTATGGATTTTGTACAGTTCTCAAAGGGAATGTAAGAGCCTGCTTTGCCTTTGAAAATTGCTATCACACAAAAAAAACTCCAAAAAAGACTGCCAGAGGTGCTATAAAAGGCGCAAACAAAAAGGCAGTTGGTCAATGGGTTCTAAGAGAGGTACCCTGGAGATAAACACTCGTGAAAACAGCAAACGCTTATAGTATTAATAAATAAAGATTTTACTGAAATTTTTGTGAAATGGGGTATCCTCAGTGTGAGAGGTCAGCGAGGGGAGGAGAACCTCCAGTGCAATGAAAGACAAGGTGAGGGCAGCAAACCCCTACCAGCACACCATCATCGGACATCTCAAGTGTGCATATATAATATAGTGAAGGTGAAGTGAAAATAAGTAATAAATGATTACATAATTACACGAGTGAAATCACCCAGAAAAGCTCTCTGAGAACCCCCCCAGCCAACTCCCCAAATGAACTCAGACTTAGCTTGAAGGATGAAAGCAGTTTCCTTGGATGTAACAAAAGTAGCATGGTGTAGCAAGGGTCCAGGGAATCACCACATTCAGAGATCCCCTCTGACCGGGTTCAACCAAGCCCGGTTTCGGTAACTCAGCGTCCCTTCATCAGGAACCCATTGAAGCTAAATAGCAAAAACCAGTCAATGGCCACACAAATAGATCAGATAAGCCGGCTGGGAAGAGGGTGGAGCATTTGCTGTTTTCACGAGTGTTTATCTCCAGGGTACTTCTCTTAGAACCCATTGACTTCAACTGCCTTTTTGTTTGCGCCTTTGAAAATTGCTAGACATTTGCATCTGCTTTTTCTGCTAGTACATTTTCCTTTCAAAATAAAATGTGTAGGCTTGAAAATACAAAACGACGCATGCTGCTGCATTTTCTGCCCTTCTGAATTCTTTCTCACATGTATGAGGGTGGTTTGAAAAGTTCAGTAAATAAAAAAAAAGAGCAAGTTAAACAACGTAGTCTCTATCGAGGGCTTTACACTTACTCCAACAGAGTTTCCAGGGTTTTCTTTGTATCGTAGAAAAAAATAGCTTACAAAGAAACTGGAACCTCGTAATCGCAGAACCTCTTGTGTTCTTTGGCTGCAGGGAGGGTTTAGAATTCCTTTTTCCCTTGTTTGTAAGCAATTTCCTAGCAAAGTCTTACCAGTGAAGATATCTTTGGCAGTCCTCTCACAGCACCTCTTCTGGACTTTGGGGCAGGAGAATGTCATTTGAAGGGAAGGGACAGCTCCTCATTGCGAGGACAAATCCCTTCAAGAAGTAGCCTGATGCCCTGACAGTAGGATAAATCTGCTTGGGATGTCAGTTGTAAGCAATGCTATTCTTCTGGTACAGAGCTACCACTGTTTGATGACTTCCACTGAAAAATCAGGTTGCAATGAAAACCCATTTACCATACCTTAACTTCCCCACATAAGTGGTCAAAAAGGAAACACGCACTTCACAAAATTCCTCAGAGCTATTTTTAAAATTTGTGAGGCTATATGAGAGCATTATATGCAAACTCGTGAGTTGTCCATTTTGCCCTTCAAAAGAATTAGTGCATGATCTGCATATCAAAATTCAGGCCTGTCAAAAGCTGTTGAACACTATCCATCTGCTTTGTGGTGAGGAGTCGATTATACGCCAGATATATCATGGAGAAGAAGCAATGGCATTCATTTTCTTGGGCACTGAAAAAAAATTTGATAAGGGTGGCACTTGGCTTATTGCACTGTGATAACAGTTAATTTTTTTTTAAGGCAGTAAATATAGAAAAGCAGATTGGAAGTCATTTGTTTTTAAATTGCAGAAAATTAAATGCTCTGAAGTCTGAAGCATTTAGGTTGAGAAGAATGGAGAGGGGCACGTGAGTTCAAGCTGCTAGAAATAAAAGTATTAGCTTTTTTGAATGGGATGGAAATAATAGCTGCATAAAAGACTCACAGGGAGTATAACAATTTGGGACAAGTACGCCTAATCTTATCAGAAAAAGCTTTTAACCACTGTTGTTTTATGATACGTATCTGAAGTGCCTGGAACTGAGTGTAGAATTTAAAATCGCTAGAAACATTCATTATGTATTTCTATTTGTGCAATTGGAAAAATATTTTATAAATATTCATAGGGAATGTAGTTTTCAATATGTTTCCATAGATTAAACAGTCTTTTACAAAACTATTTGCCTGATGTACGGTACAGGTAAACGTACGCCTGTACAACCCATACACATGTTTAAACTTCCCTTGCCTTTAAAATTTTTTTTGTAATTATATTTTTGTTCCAGATGACAGACTTCTAACCTAGGCCTTTCTTCCCCCTTTCTTATGTATATCTGAAAAGGGCTGTAGTGGGGAAATCTGGGAAGGGAGAGTCTACCTGTTGGGGGGGAAAGGAGATCTCAGAGTGGAAGTAAACACTCTGGCAACAGTCTAGGAACAGCTGGCAACTCACCAACAGGACCCCTGCACTGAATAATCACAGAAGCAGAGGACATTGACTAAGGGGGATCAGCGGCTCAGTTTATCCTTCTTTGTCATATCGCCAAGTAAATTCACAGCTGCCTTCTTGACTCTTCCCTAACCCACCTCCCTTTTTCTACTGGTGATTCCTCTCTATATGCAGTCTAGCACAGTGTTCTTCAACCACTGGTCCGCGGACCGGTGCCGGTCCACAGAAATTTCCTGCCGGTCCACAGGGCCGGCACATGCATCGGACCCGAGATAGTGTTCTTCAGCCGCTGGTCCACGGCGTGATCAATGCAGTGTTGTCTTTGGGCTGGCTCCATCTTCCTCAGTACTGCAGTGCACAAAGACACGGGCGCTTCCTGCGCCTGAACTGGAAGCCTTCTCTCTGATGTCACAACATCGGAGAGAAGGCTTCCGAATGAGATGCGGGACGCACGAGGAGTCGCTGCCCGTGTCTTTGTGCACTGCGGTACTGAGGAAGAGGGAGCCAGCCCGAAGACAACACAGGGGGCAGCATAAAATGGCCAGGCGGGAGCAGGCCAGAAGTTAAGGCACAGCATGGAGGGAGGGAGACAGCAAAGGTAGGGGGAATGATTTTAGTTTTGAATTTAGTGATTGATTTACATCTGCTGTCTGTTCAGGAAGAAATGCATTTGTTTCTTTTTCTCTGGGGTTGTACTGCATGCAGAGTCTTGCATCTTAGGGTTTGTACTTTTAGTTTTTGGTCCCGTATATGGGTTATCTGTGTTCTGGTAGGAATTAATATTGAGAAGCATACAGTGTGCTTTGTGCAGTTTAATTTTGTGGTTAACCATTATGTTTTGTTAATAAAGTTTCAAGTTTATTAAAAAATTTTTGTACATGCAATGTGTATGACAATTTAAAATTAGGAAACAAAAATAAAACAGTTTTATACAAAAATTACCGATACAAAAGGAGATAGGGATGAACTACAATCTTTAAAGTAAATGAAGATACATTTAAGGAAAAAAACATCTGGAGGGTAACAAAGAATAATTTTAAAAACATGGCGGAACCTAGAGGAGAAGGTAAAGGAGATTGCGACCTATATTGTGTGTGTGTGTGTGTGTACAGTATATATGAAAAATGAATGGAAAAAATGGTGTTACAATTAGTACTATTATGGGGGCGGGGCCTGGGGCAGAGATTGGGTGGAGATGGGCAGGGTCTGGCCCACGACTTAGCCCAGGGTTTTCAACTTCCGGTCCGCGGACTGGTGCCGGTCCACAAAATAATTATTTTATTTCCACCAGTCCATAGGTGTCAAAAGGTTGAAGAACACTGGTCCAGCATCCTTCTGGCTATGCCCCCCCTATCTTGTCACATTGTTTCATAGACGAGATCCTGATCATTTCTGAGGATCTCAAAGTTATGAAACAATGTGTCAAGGCAGTGGCCATAAGCTAAGAAGAATATTGGGCTGAATTGAGAGAGAAATCACCAGTAGAAAAAGGGAGGTGTCAATGCACTTGTATAAATTGTTGGTAAAATCCCACTTGGAATATTGTGTTCAGTTCTGAAAGCCACATCTTGCTAAGGACATAAGAAACTTGAAGCAGTCCAAAAGAATGTGACATAAATGATCAGAATTGTGTCAAGAGACATAGAATCATAGAACATGATGGCAGATATAGGTCAAATGGCCTATCCAGTCTGCCTATCCTCAGCAACCATTATCTCCTCCTTTATCTAAGAAATCCCACGTGTCTGTCTCATGCTTTCTTGAATTCAAACAGTCTTTGTCTCCAACACATCTACTAGGAGACTATTCTATGCATCTACCACCCTTTCTGTAAAAAAGTATTTCCTTAGATTACTCCTGAGCCTATCACTTCTTAATTTCATCCCATGCCCTCTCATTCCAGAGCTTCCTTTCAAATACAAGAGACTTATGTGCATTTATGCCAAATAGGTATTTCTCTCTGCTGCCTTTCCTCTAAAGTAAATATATTGAGATCTTTAAATCTGTCCCCTTTGCTAACTGGTTAATGCAGAGTCAATGCGGGAGCACTTAGCACCTCCTAAACAGAAGGCAGTACGTGCTCCCATGTTAATATTTTTTCAGGTAACATGTATTAATGCACGACTTGAAAAAAAATAATTGAAAAAATGACTACATTACTGCCACGTTAAAAATGGACTTAGATTTTATAAATGGCTAGATTCTATAAATGGCACCTAAGAATGCCTACATTAAGCATCTCTCCATGCAGTTGTCAATCAACCAGTAGGTGGTACTTATACCATAGAATCATGCCTAGTGCCACCTAAGTGGGCTTAGGCTCTGGTATAATAGGCCAGGTTTTACATGGTATAATTTGCTGTTGCCTGTCTCTGATACCTAGTGATGCTTAAGTAAACCATGCCTATTCCCCACCTATAACCACACCTATTTTACAGGTAGACATTGTTAGGTGTCACTAGGCACCTCAACTTAGGTGTCACGTTAAACTATGCCCGTATTCTTACATGGTTAATAAAAGGGCCCCAAACTCTTTTAACTTGCACAATAAAGTGGTACCCATTTAAATGGTAAACTATTTTTAGCACAGCTTTTATTGCTCGGATTCATAACTTTCATTTTTATTAACTTTATTTTTCTTGAATTATTTATGATGCAGTCAACTCTGTGGCACATATTAATCCTTGTGGATATTATACGAAATGACGTCAAAGTATTCTTTGACATAAACATCCCAACCAAGAGAGCTGATCCTGATTCCTCCACAAAAGGAAAACCAACCAAAACAAAAGACTTTGGAGAGTTAATGTCCAAGATGAAGGCTTTATTGAAACAAATTAAAAAATCCACATAAAAATGTCTAGGACCTGATACACTGGAAACATTTGGACCCAACACGGTCCGTGTTTCAACACTATTGTCTTCTTCAGGGGTCCTATGGATAGAAATATGTGGTGAGTGAATATGAAATAATATATAGTGTAATATATGCCATTTAAGGATAAAATAAAGTTAGATCCCAGTGACAAGAAGGGTGTTGAAAGGTATTAATAGTATTAAAGTGACTGGTGCCATCATGGATTTTTTGGAAACTGTCGAGTGGTAAAGAAACCTTAACACAACAAATCAAAATCCAGCTTATAGTCTTTAGGTGGCTCACAAAGGCTATGCTTAAAAAACGAAAAATCGGGCTATCACTGCAGACGTTCTAATTTTGAATCCCAGGATGATACATACTTTTATTAACAAACAAACAAAAAACCTTATTGTTTTCACAGGCTTTGACAAGGTCATGTTTATTTGGCATTACCGTGGCCTATTATATCTGACAATTAGAACAGCAATTATTGTACCACAAGAAGACATAAATGATGTGTGTGACAGTTTGAGGTTATTTATACAGTTAATAGATCCTTGATATTCCCTGGTCAGAGGAGAAACTATAATAGGGCTCCTATTATCAAGGTGTGCTAGCGTGATTAGCGCGTTGGACATTTAATCAGGCGCTAACCCCCGCGGCAATGGATGCATTAGGAACTAGCACAGCAGGCGGTTTAACGTGCGGTATTCTGTGCGTTAAACCCCTACCGCGCCTTGATAAAAGGACCCCTATAATTAATTTAGGGGTCCTTTTACTAAGGTGCAGTAGCCGACTTAGCACGTGCTAGATGCTAACGCGTCCATAGAATATAATGAATGCGTTAACATTTAGTGCATGCTAATTTTTAGCTCGCGCTAAATGGCTACCACACCTTAGTAAAAGGACCCCTTAATTTACACCAATGACATGGGAAGTATATATTCTAAAGTTTGATTAAATTTTCATATCCCAAATACATATTGGAACCAAAATATACTTTTAGGATTACATTTGAGCCCTTTTACTAGGCTGTGCTAATAAATGGTCTTAGCAAGTCTTAATCCAAGACTTTTCCCCCACACCTAAGCTATTTCTAACACAATTGTGTCTTTGGCCTTGTTAGGGAGTGCCTTTGGCCTTTTTGGCTCTCATATAGCATTTACTGGCCCATGATAGAAATCTCCACTACCGTTTAGAAAAAAAAAACAGCATTGGTTATTAGATTCAGATTGAATGCTCTCTCTGAAAAATAAATCAGATGATCTTCACACAGACTTTCAGGTTATTATTGAATGTGTTTGAGTTTGTATCTGAGGCCCAGGTTGCAAACCTGTGTCATAAATTAAGATCCTGCAAATGTGCTCTGGATCCATTCCCTTCATATCTATATGAGAAAATTCCTACTCAGGCCATTTCATCTCTTACCAAACTTATTAATTCTGCCTTATCATCAGGTCGTTTTTCTGCAGAGATGGGTCACATTGTTCTGTCCCCACTGTTGAAGAAAGCTGACTTAGATCCATCCTCACCATCTAGCTATTGACCTATATCAAATATTCCTCTACTGAGCAAAATGTTAAAATCCATTATCTCCGCTCAGCTTTCATCATATTTAGAGAGATTTTCCATTCTTTTATCTTGCCAACATGGATTCAGATCTAATCTCAGTACCGAATCTCTACTCATCTTACTAATCTCTAAGATTCAGCAATTGCAAGCGCGCAATAAGTTTGCAATTTTGCTACAATTTGATCTATCGGTGGCCTTCGAAGTCGTTCACCATGATATTTTGATTTACCAACTTTCTGAGATAGGTATTTATTCCACAGTCTTAGATTGGTTTTCAAAATTCTTACGATCTCGCTAATATACTGTTAATATGAACGGCACCATGTCATCCTCTTGGAAGCCTTTATTAGGAGTCCCGCAGGAATCACCTTTATCACCTATTCTTTTCAACATCTATATGACTACTTTGAAACTTTTCCATTTATCCCCCTGCAAAACACTATTTATATTTGCAGACAACATCTTTGTTCTCCTTGAGATTGACTCGAACCTCACTAACTTCTTTGGGAATATAATAGAATGTATAATGAAAGTTACTTTGGCTTGGCCCAAAATTAGAGCAGCTACCTTTGTCCATTCTGTTGCCTTCAGGATCCTCACTGCAGATTGAATTCTCAGGTAAAATTCTGGGTGTCATTATAGATTCAACACTTTCATTCCCGACCATCTTATTCTCTGGTAAAAAAATGTTTTTTTAGTCTCCATATGTTGAGGAAAGTGAGATCCTGTTTCTATCATCAACACTTTGCTGTCCTTGTTCAATCAATCATCCTTTTGAGGCTGGATTATTGTAATTCGGTCTATTTAGGCTTGACTAAGAAAAGCTTTCACAGACTTCAACTGATCCAGAATACTCCTGCTAGGTTGATCTTTGTAAAAAGTAAATTTGATCACGTCTCTCTGCTCCTGCAAAAACTTCATTGGCTTCCTATAATTTCCAGGGTTTATTTTAAATGTGCCTGCTTAACATTTGAGATCTTGCATGGCATCCTTCCTCCTTTAATTCCCCTGTCTTGGAATTCTGTAAGATCTGACATTGCCAGATCTACTCAAAAATTTAAATTGTTTTTTTCTATGCTGAAAGGTGTTACCTACATTGGCAAATTAGGGAAGTCTCTACTTCTCAAAATTACTGAGCTGTGGAATGATTTTCCTATTTATCTGCACGATCTGGGTTCTTTCCAACCATTTCAAAAACATCTGAAAACTTGGCTATTTTCAAAGTTGTAAATTCTGCTCCTCTCCATACTATTCCAAATCCATATTGTATCCGTTCTCCTTTCTAATTTTCTTGTAAACTGTGCCGAGCTCTACTGTTAAAGAGAAGATACAGTATATAAGCCTAAGGTTTAGTTTAGTTTTAGTTTACTCCATTCCAGAGCCCTGAATACAGTGATTATGGAGATAAAATTACATCATCCTTTGATATAGTGAGCATATGTTTTCTCATTAGTGTCTCTACTGGGCCCTTTTAGTAACCCTAATTAAGCATAACTCATGGTATACTTGCACAGTAACTGTTAGCACACAATCACGTTAAGAGGCTTTGCAGTAATTTAGCAGTTAACTTGTGGTAAATTGGGCAGAAAGGACTAGATTCAGTAATTTGGGCTCAAAAATTGGCACTGAAATAAATCCCTGGTCTGGAGGTTGAAGGACATCTTTGTGCCCAGGATTGAGCAGCTGAGTACAAGGGTTTGAAAGTTGTTGAAGGGCTTACCAGCAAGAACACTCTGGTAATGTAAGAGGCCTACCCCGTTCAACTCCTTCCAATGGTTGCCCCCTTCAACTCCTTCCAGACTGTGGTGCCTTGGAGGAAAAAGGACATCTTTGTGCCCAGAATTGAACAGCTGAGGAAAGAGGTCTGAAAGTCGCTGAAGGTTTTATCAGCAAGAAAACTCTGCCTGACAATCTAGTGACATCAGAGGCTCACCCCTTTCAACTCTTTCAAAGGGTGAGAGCTACCATGGGATTCGTTTACTAAACTCTTTACACCTCATTGATACCAAATAGGAGAAAAACCTTAAAGTCTCTTTTATCAAGCTACACTAGCAAGCATGGCAAATGCACTGAAGCCCTTTAAATCCCTATGGGCTTCACTGCATTTGCTGAGCCAGCCCATGCTAATTTGATAAAAGAGGCCTTGAGAAGGAAATTCTATAAATAGCGACTAAACTTAGGCACTTAAGTTAATTATGAAATGTTGTTTAAAACAGCAAAAAAAACATTAAAGTTGAAGTGCTTACCGGTGCCTAAAAAAATCAGCACCAGAATTGTGCCTCCATAGGTGCTTTAGGCCGCCTAGTACCACTGTGGGCATGGCTAATGCCAGAAGTAGCATTAGATGGCCTAAAGCACAGTTCTTCAACCGCCGGTCCGCGGACCGGTGCCGTTCCGCAGGAAATTTTTGCCAGTCCACGCAGGACCGGCAAGATTGACTCATTTCAACTTCCTGCCGGTCCGCGCAGGACCGGCAAGATCAGCATCGGAAGCGTGCGCTGGGCCGGAGAGATCTTGGGGAGCCTCCGACAGTGGCTTTCTCCCCTCTCTGCAGCTCTCCTTTACTTCCCAGCGCAGCGATTCACAAAGGCAGCCTCGGGGCTTTTGCTGAGTCACGGCTGCCTCTGATGATGCAACTTCCTCTTTCCTCAGAGGCAGCGCGACCCAACAAAGGACCCGAGGCTGCCTTCCTGAATCGCTGCGCTGGGAAGTAAGAAGAGCTGCTGGGAGGGGAGAAAACCACTATCAGAGTCTGGGAAGCTGCTGGGCCAGGAAAAAAAGGGACAGCTGCTACTGGAGAGGGAGAAGGAGAGATGCTTCTGGGAGGGGAGGAGGGAAAGGAATCTGGGAAGCTGCTGGGCAAGGAAAAAAAGGGACAGCTGCTACTGGACCTGGAGGGAAGGAGAAGGAGAGATGCTGCTGGGAGGGGAGGAGGGAAAGAAATCTGGGAAGCTGCTGGGCAAGGAAAAAAAGGGACAGCTGCTACTGGAGAGGGAGAAGGAAAGATGCTTCTGGGAGGGGAGGAGGGAAAGGAATCTGGGAAGCTGCTGGGCAAGGAAAAAAAGGGACAGCTGCTACTGGAGAGGGAGAAGGAGTGATTCTGCTGGGAGGGGAGGAGAGAAATGAATCTGGGAAGCTGCTGGGCAAGGGAAAAAAAGGGACAGCTGCTACTGGACCTGGAGGGAAGGAGAAGGAGAGATGCTGCTGGGAGGGGAGGAGGGAAAGGAATCTGGGAAGCTGCTGGGCAAGGGAAAAAAGGGACAGCTGCTACTGGAGAAGGAGAAGGAGAGATGCTTCTGGGAGGGGAGGAGGGAAAGGAATCTGGGAAGCTGCTGGGCAAGGAAAAAAAAGGGACAGCTGCTACGGGAGAGGGAGAAGGAGAAGGAGAGATGCTTCTGGGAGGGGAGGAGGGAAAGGAATCTGGGAAGCTGCTGGGCAAGGAAAAAAAAGGGACAGCTGCTACTGGAGAGGGAGACGGAGAGATGCTGCTGGGAGGGGAGGAAGGGAAGAGAGTTACTGCTGGACAGGAGGAGGAGGGAAGGGAGAATGAAAAAAGGAAGGAAACAGCTGGCAGAGAGATTAGAGGAGGGGAAGGGGAGACACAGGCATGAGAAAGTAGAGAGATTGATGATAGGAAGGGGTCAGCAGAAAAATAAGCAGAGGGACAACGATGATAGATCTGGTGTAGGAGAGATAAAAATGAAGAGAGCAGTGAAGCTGGAATGAATTATATAAAAAGGAGAGAGGGGGCACAAGCTGGATGGAAAGGGGAGAGGGACTTAGAAAGAAGACAGATACCATATGGAAGGGGGAGAGGACAGACAGTGGATGGAAGGGGCAGATGCTGGTTTGAAGAGAGAGAGGGCATACGCTGGAAGGAAGAGAGTGAAAAAAAGATTGAAAGCAGAAACCAGAGACGACAAAAGGTAGAAAAAAATAATTTTATTTCTATTTTGTGATTAGAATATATCAGATTTGAAATATATATCCTGCTAGAGCTGGTGTTAGACATAACTGGGGACAGCAAAACCCAGGCAGTGCTTCTTTAGCTTCCAGCTGGCTTAGGGCGCTCTCTGACCAGGGGGCAGTTGCCCTAGTTGCACTCCCCTAAAACTATTCCTGTCATGTGTTACTTCAGTATTCTGTTAGCATGATATTTCTGTGTAGCATTCTGTAATAATTTGGCTTGTTCAGTTTTCTTGATAGTAGAGGGGATATATGTGAAGGGGAGGGGAGACAGGGGTTTTGTTGATCCTTGCTCTGAATTATTTATATTTATAAAATGACAATTCTACAGAATATTGTTTCTTTTTATACTTTAATAAAATACATTCAATATAAAATCATAACTGAGGCTTGTGTGGATGGGATCAGATGATTTGTGGGGACCGAGCTCGCGGAGATGGGGCGGAAACGGGGTTTTTAAATTTTAGTCCTAGTAGTTTGCCGGTCCACAAAATAATTCTTTTTTTTCTGCCGGTCCACGAGTGTAAAAAGGTTGAAGAACACTGGCCTAAAGCATCTATGAAGGCATGATTCACGATTCATGACAAAGAAGGGCACCAGAAATAATAATAATAGCTTTATTAATATCCCGTCATACCTTTTCAGTTCAAGACAGTGTACAATAAAGGAGAGGTACAATGTGGATACTGTAGGCCTGGGAAACCCTGGCTTACATTTCCAGTGCCTATCTTTTCTGCAATGCAATGCAGTGCTGTTGCATGATTGACACGTAATTGGCAGATGCTTTTTAGGCAGCCACCGATATTGGGGATCTGGGCCTTAATGTTTATACTTCCATTAAATTCACAGGATTTCAAAATAATAAATCAGTATAAACTTGCTTCTAATAAAATTATTTATTCCCAAAATTAGTTAACTGGTCATTATAAGATGGTACTCTCAAGGTGGCCATGCTATCCTTTAATGGGGACAAGTTTACAAAATGAAGGATATTAGGAGAATAAAGGATAGCAAATGAAATATTTGACTCTTTTTGTTTCAGAGTGTTCACTACAGTCTAAAAATATCTTGCATGACAAGGAACTAAAAAGATAAAAGCTTGTATGACCTTTTATTCAAAGTCTATTATTTCTTCTCAGGGCAGGAGAGGATGCATTGTAATGGTGTTTTATACTTCTAGTGTCTCTCAAGGGGGCACCAGGAGCAGAGAACATTGTTGTTATTGTCAACATTCTCTGCTGTTGGACTTTGAAGTAAAGGTCATGTACACCTTTATGATTTTGATCCTTCTGATACTATGGAAAATAGTTTTGGTTTCTTAGGAGGCAGATTTGCCAGTTGAATAATAACTGCATTTTCTTATCAAAAAGATGGATCTGGTGATTAAATGCATTTAATTATTTCCCCAAACCAGTTTTTGCTACCTACTTTAAAAATTCATGCACTTTTATTTCAAATGTCTTTTAAAATGACTAGAGCCTATACGGATCTAGAAATTTTTATAGTATTAACCAACAGTTTGTGTGTCTTCTACTTCATTACAAGGAATGTGGTGTGAATGCATCTTGTGTCTGTTTTTAACCAGGACCACTATGAGAAGTCCAAAAAGGTACATATTTTAAGCCAATTTCATAAATGCCTTAAAAAAAGACTCCTAGATCCAACCTGTGTAGTGCACCAATGCTGATACACAAATATACTCCCTCTCAAATTTAAACCCTAGAGGAAAAGAAGGATAGGGGACATATGATATAGCCATTTAAATACTTGAAAGGTATTGCAGAGAAGTAAAAAGATAAAACAAAGATATGAATTGAGGTTTCAGGGTGGAAGACTTAGGAGTAATGTCAGGAAATTATTTTTTATGGAGAGGGTAGTTGATCCTTGGAATGCCATCTTGAGGGAGGTGGAAGGTATAGAATGAACATAGAGGATCTCTAATTAGAAAATGAATGGTATATTTAAAAAACCTTATATGGTATTAAAAAAAAAAAAACAAACCCTTAAATGTGCCTGTATAGTCTTTCAAATTTTACATGGACTATTTGTTCCTCTGATGCCTTTATCTTTAAACACCATGAGATCTTCGGGTACGAGAACAACGAGACCTTTATTTCAGAGTCTAACAACCGAGAATAAGTTCTCTTTTCCATCGATGAGAGGAATCAAGCCCATTAGTAAAATTTCACACTCCTTTCCATACTTACTAACTGTAATATGGAATGGACTACCTTATCAAATTAGATTGTGTTTATCTCTTCAGATCTTTCACAAAACCTTAAAACCACTGTTTCATCGTTTTTTAGGCAATAGCTCCAATGAATGTTAATGGATCTTTCTTCATGATCTTATTATATAAATTAAATTGAGCTCCTATTTTTAGAAGATGGTTCGGTATATAAGACTAGGAATTAGATTAGATGAGATTGCTGTGTTGATGTGTCAAGTGGTATTTAGGTGGCAACTCAGCTGTAAAGAACTAAAGCCAGTGTCAGGCTGACTTGTGTGGTCTGGGTCCTGTATATGACAAGACAAATTTGGATAGTCTGGAGTGTTCTTTCATGGCAACTCCAGTGGCTGGAATGTAAGAATAGTGTCTAGTAGGTTTCTATAGCCTATGTCCAAGATATGCCAAGACCAGGATCAAGTATTTTATATCACATTCAATGAATGTAAATATGTGACCTAGTAACATAGTAAATAACAGCAGATAAGGACCCAAATGATCCATCCAGTCTGCCCAACCATACAATCTCTATAAATTAATGATTTGATTTAAATTGTTCTTTTTCTTAGATATTTCTAGGCCAGAAACCCAGAGCTTTGTCCGATATTGTGCTTAGGTTCCATCTGCTTGAGTCTCCATCAAAGCTCACTTCAGCCCCTCTAAACTATCCCAGCTTGTACTCAAAGCATGTACACATGTATTTTATAAGATAAACTCATGCATCTCAATTCCGCCACTTCTCCACCCTAAACTTTACACTTAGAGATGTCAATATACAGATTGCTTAAATGTTGTACACATTCCATGATTTTAGGGGGAGTTCATATTTCACAAAAGATATTTTAAAGTCAGGTATCTTCAGGGGACTGACTATATTATGCTGGTTTAATATTGATAGGTTAACCAGATGTGTACTAAAGTGAAAGAAAACCTTTAGTATGCACAGGAATTTCATTTTGAATACTTTACATTTCCAAAGTATATGGGAAAAAGTATTTTTGTGAAAAACAAAAAGGGGAAAAATCTACAAAAATCAAAAGCACAAAGAAGAGTGGATCAAAAAAATATGATACCTGGTTGAACACAGGAAAAGATAAAAATGGCTGATACAAATACAAGTAAAAACTAACGGCCTCTTTTGCAAAGCTGTGCTAGTGGCTGCCGCAAGGCAACAGCCCCAATGGCCTTTAAAACTATATGGGCTTCAGGGGCCGTTAGCGCAGTGCAGCTGATAGCGCGGCTTTGTAAAAGAGCCCACAAAAATGTATCCAATGTTCAATGTGAAACAGGCAGTTTCCATGTTTCGGCATTATACCTTCCTCAGGAGTCCCTTTGACTTGAGATATGTAAGCCAAATTCAAGACAGACTAAAAGCCAGAGAGGAAAAACAGACAGCAAGCTTTTCTCTAATGTATCAAATAATCCAGAGTATTTAAACACAAGGAATACACTTCTCACTGGTACAAAAATTCAGCTGCAATAACTCCTTCAACCACTTCCTGCAACACTGTCTAACCCTAGGATATTCAACTGGAAATTTTTCAGGCTGATTCTTTCAAACGCTACCGTAGCTTGCAGACCATGGTGTTAAAAAATGGACTTCTCCATTTTCACTTAATTTTTGTTCCTTTATTATACATTAAATATAGAAATTATTTAAGCACAAGATGATGTATGCATCAAAAGCAGATTAGTCTCTTTCTGGAATAAAACATGCATTGGGTTTTATTGAGATATGACCTTGTAATTGTCCTGTGTAGATTGCTTTGTGTGGATTTAAAGCATGACAGCAATACTAATAATTCAAGGGTTTTAATGACAAATCAGATTTTGTTGAATATTTTAAAAGGCTTTGTTCTGACATGATTTATATTACGTGGTATTAAAATGATTTTTTGAGACTTTGCTTTGGCAGAACTGTCCTTCTTTATTGAATAAAAAACATGTCTTATCATTTTGTTCTATTGTATAACAATTACAACCTGAATACCATTTTTAAATCAGCTTCTGAAAGAACATTTTTTGGCAAGTTTTAATCCAATAAAATATCTGTGTACCAGTTACTGTAATAGCACTAGCATTAAATAAACACGGTTATAATGTACGCTTCATCAGTGTTAATCCAGAAGAAATTAGATATCAGGGTACTGTAAGAATTCATATGGTTTTTAAAAAATATTTATGCTGTGAATTTTTTAAAACTTGAATTGTATTGAAATTTTTGTAAACAAATTTTGACCCAACTTATAGTTTGACAAATTGTCATGGATCAAAGTGGATTACAATCCACAATAAACCAGTACAAATTCTTATGTTCTTATGTAAATTCTTATTTATATGTTCTTATGTTCTTTAGGCAGAGACAACTGAAACAGAAAAAAAACCTGAGACCATATGAAGCAACAGAAGTCACAGCGTTAGCATAGAGCAGGGGTAGGGAACTCCGGTCCTCGAGAGCCGTATTCCAGTCGGGTTTTCAGGATTTCCTAATGAATATGCATTGAATGCAAATAGATCTCATGCATATTCATTGGGGAATATGCCCATATGCCCTCTATACCTCTCTGATCACATTCCCTATACTACATCCATATATGTATTCATTCTTTTGTTCATTAAACATAGCAAATAAAGAGGCCCAGGATTACATTACATTACATTAGTGATTTCTATTCTGCCAATATCTTGCGGTTCAAGGCGGATTACATAAAAGTTTCATAGATTACATAAAAAGTTTACATAGAAATGTACAGGAATAGTTTAAGAGAAGTCATAAGAGTTACATAAGAATTACCAAAGAGTTGTCGTTATCTTAAGGTGATCAATGTTGGGTAATAAGAATTACCAAAGAGTTGTCGGGATTTTAAGGTGGTAAGTGATGGGTAAATAGAGGCATTTTAGCATTAGTTGGGTAATTAGAAGAGAGGTTTAGGTAGGAACTGGTAGGATATCAGTTGCTGTCACCTTTCAGATCAGGAAATTCCCATCTTATCTTTGTTTATCACCTCTGCACTCAGTTATCATCCCTCTGTTCCTTATCTTTTGACCTATCCTCCTGCTGCTTGTCACACTTTGCTGGATTTTCTACCTCCTGCCACTAGAACTTGGCTAGCTTTTGTTTGGCTCCAGAGGGTACATTCACCATCTTGGCTGCAAATAAATCCTTCTCTTGCAGAGTCCATGCATCCTGAGTTGTGGTAACCTTCATAGGGATCCTGCCAATAGCGATTAGTAATCCAAAAGGAAATAATAATTTCTATCGAATATTGTTTTGGTGCATGATTCCAATACTTCTTTAAATTCCCTTTGATGCAGTAAGGCTATAAAACTAGTTATGGTTATCTCAAGAAATTGTTCCTTCGCCCTTTGATTTCCACAGAAACTATGCCTCATCTACATAGTTATAGAGATATATCACTATCGCTGGGCTTCACTAAACTGCAAAAGTGCTTCTTACCACAGCCCGACAAGGTAAATGCTCCAGTGTTCATAGAAATTGAATGAGCATTGGGGCATTTACCTCGCCGGCTTGTGATAAGAAACCCTTCCATGTTTTAGTAAAAAGAGCCTGGGTTCCTTTCACTAAGGTACGCTATTTACCGTGTGCTAACCACGTGCAAAACACTAATGCATCCATGTTAGTCTACACGTTAGCGGTTAGCGCACACGCTAAATGCACACTAAAATGCATAGCACACCTTAGTTAAACAGGGGGGTCAATTTTGCAGGCATTTTCATCCTCACCTGCAGCTCCAAATCCCACCTTAAAGTGTTTGTACCATTGCCATAGCGTCTCCATAGTCCTCCATATCTGGTATTCCTCTTTTATGCACATTGTTGTGCTTTGCCCCCATTTTCTAGATATTTCATGTGCCCCAAACACATCCATATTGCTATTCTATAAATGCTAAGTCTCTGTTCCTCTTGCTCCCCAACTCACCTTTTCCATGCAGCCAGCTACCTCCACATCAGACCTGATTTCCTTGACAGTGTCCTCATCACCTGAAATTCACCTTTAGCACACACAAGAAGCTTCTGTTCTTTTCTGAAATTTACTCGCACTTTGTAGTAAGGAATTCAGAAGGTCATCTACCTAAGGCAAGAGACTTCATAGTTCTGTAGGCTGCAACTGGAGGTAGAATCAGAATTTTGAAGAGAAAAGACTTTAAGAAAGAGGTGGGAGAATTGGCAGGTAGACCAAAGTGGTTTTAGATGTGAGATACTGAGTTATGCAGTAGTAAGTAAAAAGATGAGTTTACCTTAAAGGAGCAGATGCTTCTAAGGCAAGATAGGCACAGCTAAATTGCAGCATCAGAAGAGAGCAAGAACACCCACAAGGCCAGGGTGCAAGATGAAGGGACCAATAGGAGCAGAGTCTGAGACTAGGTCACAGAGAAGGTCATACCCCGGCTGACCCATCAGTACAAAGATAGTAAAGGTAAAGAGGAAATAATATAGTAGTAGGCAGTCAAAGGGCTCAAGCTTGGCTGAAGGAATGAGGAGGACTTTGCAGAAGAAAAGACCACTAGGAGTGAAGCTTATACACTAAGCAGGAGTGGCTGTACACTAAACACAGGCCCTGATTCTATAAAGGGCGCCTAAGTCATGCCTAAAGTTAGCCATGCTTTAGGCATCCCATCTATGTAGTTAATGAGTCAATTAAGGGTCTTAACAAGAGATAATTGGTACTTAGACATCCAAAGGACGTAGATGCCACTTTGTAGATGCAGCCACAATTTCATGGATGCCCATGTTTAAAACTCGTACCTAACTCAATAGGCATGGACGTTGAATGGGCATGGTTTGGGCAGTGTTTCAATTTGGGCATCATTTTATTCATTTAGATAACACTGAGTGACCTATAAGACCCAGTTTTACAATTGCTATGCAGCTTGCTAGCTCACTCTGTAGCACACTGGTTAAATCTATACCCTTCTACCCTAATGTTGCTGATTCGAATCTCAGTCACTCTGTCTGATGGAAGAGAAATAAATAAAAGCATTAAACAGATCCAACTCCTAGTATTACAATTATAATGAAAAACAGCATAAAATCATCATTCTAATAACATAACAAGAAAATGTTATAACATTAAGGACAATGTTTGGACCTCAAAATCTCACCTAAAACCTGATTCTCTAAAGGCTGCCTAAAAAGATAGATGCTTAAACAGTGCAGAACTCTGCTGAGCACGATTCTACAAATGACGCCTAACGTAGGCACCTGAACGGTGCCTAACTTTAAACACATTTTGCTAAATCAGGGCCACAATGCATTGTTCACATACCATGACAGGAAGTAACTGCAGCACTAAAATCCTAAGAAGTGAAGTTAATAATAAACACATTTTAAAATGGCAGTATAAAGAATATTGTGAGGCTGCCGGGGGCAAAACAATAGGGATAAGACAAGATCTCCGGGAAACGCTGAAATGCACAAACGTCATTGTAAGAAATTAGCAGCTACATTTGTTCCTTATTAGAGAATGACACGGGGAGCGATCCCCGCAGAGAGCCGCGGTGTGGCTGCGGGTTATGGAGACTCCATAGCCAAATCGCCGCAGACACGGGGACAAAAGTTTTCACCGCCTGCAAAAACGGTGAAAAGATTTGTCCCCGCAGGCAAATGTACCTCCTTCTATGTACCGCTATTTACCTTGTCTTCACCGTGTGTCTTTGGTTTGGGACCGGGTGTCAGATTTTTTCCGGCGGCCATGTTTGTCTCTGCCATGTGGTCTGTCTCCTCCAACTCTCTCTACCCGACTTGCACGTTGCCGCATTGACTCCGCCCCCTAATATACAGGCTCTTCATTGGTCAGTTCTTTTTGCTGGATTGGATTCACTTTTCACTCATTTCACTGGGAGGAGCTGAAAGCCTGAAAACTTCATCAGGTACAAGTAAGTGTTCTCCCCGGCTGATTTAGATGACCGCCCAGCTAATCCTGCTCCTTCCCGGGCTGACTCGCGCCGAAAATTTTGTTTGACGCCTGCCTGTTTTTTTTTTTTGCCAGCATGCTTTTACTTGCTTCGGGCCTTCTTCGTTGCCGGGACATGCCTACTTTCTGTTTCCGCGAAGGCAGGACACGGGGAAAAAATTTGTCCCCGTCCCCGGCTGACTATCCTCTGCACCGCCCCGTCACCGCCATTCCCTTCACCGCCCCATCACCGTCACCGCCATCCCTTTCACCGCCCTGTCACCGCCACTGCCATCCCATTCACCGCCCCGTCACCGTCACCGCAGCATGCATAAAAGCCTCAAACAGGTATGATTTTATATACTTATCTTTATTAACGTATAAAGGAAACATTCTGTACAACTTTACAACTTAGTTAACTATACAAAAACAAAACACAACTTATACTTTTAATTGTCCTTATTTTTAACCCGTGGATGAACAACAAATCATCTACAATCTTTGGATTCAGTCTAGTTCTCCTTTCTTCCACAGTCCTTCCTGCAATAGAGAATGCCCTCTCTGAAGATGTGCTGGTAGCTGGAATGCACACCCCTGACCCCCATCCCCATCATAATAGTAAATAGTACTAATTGTAATGCAATTTCTTCCATTCATTTTTCATGTACACTACTGTGTAGCATTCTGTAATAATTTGGCTTATTCAGTTTTCTCGATAGTGGAGGAGATATTTGTGAAGGGGAGGGGAGACAGGGGTTTTGTTGATCCTTGCTCTATATTATTTGTGCTAATAAAATGACAATTATACAGAATATTATTTCTTTTTATACTTTAATAAAATAAGTTCATTATAAAATCATTACTATTCAAGGCTTGTGCAGATGGGATCAGATGGTTTACAGGGATGGGGTGGGGACCGAGCTCGCAGGGACGGGGCGGAGACAGGGACTGAGCTCACGAGGATGGAGCAGGAAAGGGGTCCAAGCTTGCAGGGATGGGACGAGGGCAGGGACAAATTGTTCCTTGTGTCATTGTCTAACCTCTATCATATCACCCCTGAGCCATCTGTTCTCCACGCTGAAGAGCCCTAGCCACTTTCAGCTGTGTACTTATGCTAGGGGAGAATAAGAACAGCAACCTTTTGACCCTCCCTTCTCCCACCTCTTTTCACCCTAATATAGCATGAGAAGCCACATTCAGCTATCTTTGCCCTAAGTTATGGAACAACCTTCCCCTCACTTCTGGACTTGACTTGCTTTTACAGCATTTAAGTCTACACTTAAAACATACTTCTCCTCTGAGGCTCTAGGACCACCAGTTCATAAACTGTTCACTCTTTTCTGTGTTACCCATTCCTCCCTCTTATCCTCTCTACATTTAAACACTGTTGTCAACTTCAAAATACCATTAGTGACTCCTTGCGATATATCAAGCCTCATGAATGAATAAAAAATGAGCTAATCCCAAAAATATCATATCGTGTAATTTCTTGCCTCGTTTATGAGAATTTTCATTTTATTCATTTTTGTATGACCATTTTGTTTATGTGGAAAGAAGGTACACTCTTCCTGATAGGACACATAAGCACTCACAAGTTTTACAGTTCACACATGTGTGGTGGTTCCACTATTACATAAAACATAACAACGGATTTCTAGACCGCATAGCCATGAAGTTCAACGTGGTTTACAAAAGATTAATAATAAGAGTACAATTAAAAAATCATAATAAGGAGGGAATCTAATTAGCTATGAACTTAGAAAACAGAAAAGAGTGTGTCTTCCTTACAAAACAGTACACTCTTTTCCACATAGACTACCTCTAGTTCAGAAAACAAGTAAAAGCATGACTCTTCTCCCAGGCCTTTAATACATAGGGTGCCTGACTGTACACTAGCTTACAACACATACCATAACGTCCTTATGTCTTATTTAACTGTACAAATAACTTACCTTGATTTTAGCCACCCATCTGTTTATCCCAATGGGCTCTTTACCATCCATCTTGTTCTCATCTAATATCTGCATTTGGCCCCTTGGCTATATGATAAGTTATATTGTAGAAAAGAATTAGCATCATATCTATGTTATTTGAATGTTCTAATATGTGCTTCTTAGGTGTTCCATAAATATTATGCTGACATTGTAGTAGTTATACAGATCCATGGTGAGACCTCACCTGGAGTATTGTGTTCAGTTTTGGAGGCTACATTATCTAAAGGACGTGAAGAGAATGGAGTCAATTCAGCGAACGGCCACTAGGATGGTCTCAGGATTTAAAGATCTCCCATATGAAGAACGTCTGAGCAGGCTGCGCTTATATTCTCTCGAAGACCGCAGAGAAAGGGGGGACATGATAGAAACATTCAAATACATCACGGGCCGCATTGAGGTGGAGGAAGAAATCTTTTTTCTTACTGGTCCCACGGCGACAAGAGGGCATCCGCTAAAGCTCAGAGGGGGAAAATTTCATGGGGACACCAGGAAATACTTCTTCACCGAAAGGGTAATTGATCGATGGAATGGTCTTCCACGTCAGGTAATCGAGGCCAGCGACACGCTCGACTTCAAGGGACGATGGGACAGACAGGTGGGGTCGCTCCAGAGGAATGCTTAATAGATGGATTATCGAGGGAGGGAGTGTTCTTAGGTGGGCAGACTTGGGCCGTCGGCCCTTTTCTGCCTTCATACTGTTTCTATGTTTCTATCTCTCTTATTTGAATTTCAGTACTGTTAATAAGATTATATTTGAAATTATTTCATGGCAGTCCTATTATTAAGTTTCAGTTTGCTGATTTTGAGATTATTGGATTGGATTTATTACATTTGATATACCGCTAGTATGTGAGTATTAAGCGTTTTATAATACTACCACAATAACAGTGGAGGTTACAAAAAAAGCCCCTAAAATACATTATCTCATTTATTATATTTATGTGTATATTTGATCATTTTACTATTGTTATGCTGTAAACAAAATTGAATTGTACTTGCTGTACACCACCTTGGGTGAATCTCTTCATAAAGCAGTTAACAAATCCCATTAAATAAACTATTTCCAAAGTGTTCACACGATTATCAGTTTTTGTGTTTATTTTCATTTGGTAATGACATACAAGGGCATGGGATATGTGTTTTCAATGACAAAAGAAATAACAACGACAATCCATATCTAGAGGACAATCCATACCCAGGGCAGGATTAACCAATAGGCCCAGTAGGCACGTGACTAGGGCCTGAAATGGTCAAGGGGGCCCGATGAAGGAGGGCATCAACATTGTTTTTTCCAAATGGTGATAGTCCCCTCCAGCATCGAACGGCAACACGTGCCCCCCTATCGGCAACGCAGCCCCCCCCCCGATCAGCAACGCGGCTCCCCCCATCGATGGAAAGTAAGACAAGCAAGCAACGTGGGTAAGAAAGGTAAAGGGAATTGTAATTTTGCAAGCAGTGCTGCTTGCCCAAAGCTTCCCTCTGACACAGCTTCCTGTTTCTGTCTGGGCACATGGTGGGGTGGGGTGGGGCAGTGGGCCCAGTGTACTTGTGTGCCTAGGGGCCCTCGACGAATTAATCCTGCCCTGTCCATATCTAGAAGACTTAGGCCCAGATTCTCATCGGGACACTGAAAGTTAGGTGGTGGTAGACATCCTTCCACCACCTAGCTTAATTGTTTTAATTGGTACTAAACGATGCGGTTATTGACCGCCTCATTTAAAATCAATTAAAAAGTAATATAAAAAAAAGGTGCCGCTACGCGGCCTCTGTTATCAATGTCTAGGTCCCTGGCAACTAGTGGTGCATAGTGACACCGAAGCCCGGAAGTGTTTAGGGTCATCACCGGACTTTGACATCACTCTGCACCGCTGACTGTGATTCTGACCAGACCCTAGGTGCCAAAGATATAGGCCTATAGTTCTGGTGCCTAGAACCACGATCCTTGAGGTGGCCTACATTTCTGGTGCCGTCAAGCCAGGATTCTGTCATTGATTGACACGCAACAGGTGCCCGTTTCATAGGCGTCTGCCATGGCAGGCATTGCTTACAGAATCAGCCCCATATTGTTTAAGTGATCACAGGACTCTCCAGCTATGCAGTATAACAGAAAGACAGTTTGTCTTCAACAGCAATTAACAGCGGAATGTTAATTATGCAAGCACTTCAGAGTTAGTCTCTTTGAAGTGCCTGATATTCTGGAAGGTTAAAATTCTCCAGAGAGATGAGTGGTCAGTCAGCCCTGCAGAATTGCTTATTCTCTCACAGCAGAGGAAAATCTCTGTTGGTATAATTTTGTGCCTTTTTAATCTTGAGAACAAGGAACAACCCCCCCCCCCCCTCCATCTTTAAAGTCCTCCATTTAACAAGGTATTCTCTTCACTGGTATCCTTTTTATTTTCTGCACAGAAGCTGGTTCAAAATGATTCAAGAACAGATTTAATCTTATTTTAAATCATAGACAGAACTTTTCTACTGTTCCACACAGTTCTTTAGCATAACAAATTGTCCTTTTTTTTATCTCACTTTTTGTTCTCTACTTCTGATGTTCCTGGCCCAGCTGAGACAGGTTACTTGAGAAATTTTGTCTTTTGTTATCTGAGGAAAAATATGAGATGCATATCTAACTTAAATCATGAGAAGGAAAATACGCTGTCTGTGTAGCATGGAAAGAAAGGCAGAGTTTGCCTTCTTTCAACAAGTGAAATAAAAGAATACAGAAAGAACAAAATAAAAAAATAAAACTGAGTACTGGAGCCTCAACACAAACTGAAAATAAATAGGTGAAAATTAGAAGCCTAAACAGAAAATATACGTTTTAAACTAAGCTGATGAAGCTCACTGTGCCTGTCGTTTGCTATGTGTGATCACACCTTTGCATTGCTTTAGTTCAAAATATAAAACAAGTTTTAAAAAAATTAAAGGAGTTTAAAGTCCTTAAATCATCACTCTTGGACCACTTATAATGGTTTTGCAGGTATTGATCCTGAATTCAGTGATGTTGTAAGGAGGGGGAGAGGGGATGGACTATCCCGGGCACCATTATAGTAAGGGCACCTGCACCTCTCTGCCCCACCCACGCCACGCTCACATCCTCCCATCCCCCTCTACCTTTTTAAATCTTCACCAGTGTGAGCAGCTTCTCCAGCTTGCTGCTCATGCCAGCCTGGCTCTCCTCTGAAACCACTTCCTGGTCACGGGGCCAGGAAGTGACATCAGAGGGAAAGCCAATACAAGTTTGAGCAGCAGGCCAGAGAAGCTGCTCACGCTGGTGAAGATTTAAAGAGATATGGGGGGGGGAGGGAGAGTGTGAATGTGGTATGGGGGCAGGAAATGAGTGAGAGGACATGGAAGGTGTGCAGGAGGGGGGGAGAGGCGGGTGTGGCGACACCACCGCCCCAGGTGCCTCTTACCCTTGCTACGCCACTGTCTGAATTTATAAATCTAACCAGGTAGTAGCCATTCTTTATACTCTAGAGATGAATTGGTTTGCTTATGGCTACGAACCAACAGGCTCTCACTAAATGGACAAATATCTATCGACTCAGTCCCCCTTCAGATCAAACCCAAACTTAAACTACAAGGAATTATCTTTGACAAAGATCTCACCTATCACGACCAAATCAGTTCCCTGACCAAAAACTGTTTCTATAAACTCCGCTTAATTCATTCCATAACTTCTGTTTTAGAACCTACCTCGATCCAAACTCTAATTCACTCATTAATCATCCCACACATAGACTACTGTAATTCTCTTTACCACGGAATAACCCAAAAAGAAATCCGTCGATTGCAATTAATCTAAAATACTGCGATCAAACTTATCTATAAGGCCAAAAAATATGACCATATTACCCCGCTTCTTCAAGAGTCACACTGGCTATCAGTCTCTCACAGAACAACGTACAATATCCTTCTTCTAACCTTCAAAATTAAGACCTCTCACCTACCGGCTTTCTTAGACAAATATCTCATTCCACATACCCCTACTAGGGCCCTTAGATCTACTAATCAGAATTTACTGAGAGTCCCCTCAATCTACTGCGGCTTTGTATAAGGAGCCCTTTATTTTTTATTGGAAAAAAATTGTAAAACAAAATGAAAAAAATACACTAGAAAATGAGTGGCTTTTTCAGCAAAAAAGGATGCTCTTTAAAAAGACACAAAAAAGAAAAAAATTAAAAATTACACGATAGAGACATTTGCACCCCCTAAAATAGCAAACATTTACATAAAAACTGACATCACATCTTTATGCCATTATCACTGACTTTTACAAAACTACAGTAGAGGTTTCTACCTTGGGCCGTGAGGTAAATACTTTGATGCTCATAGAATTCCTATGAGTCTCGAGCACTTACCTCATGGGCCCACTGTAGAAACCTCTACCAAAGCCAGTGGAATAGCGAGTGTGAGAAGTGCCCGGGGCAGTGGCACCCCCTTCCCTGCCCTCTTCTCTACCCTCCTACCTCCACACACTCCTTTCCCGCCCCCTCCTGCCATGCATGCACTGCTTCCCTTCCCTCGTACCTCTGTAACATTCCTGACATGAGCAGCAACCCCCAAGCTGCTGTCGAGCCAGTATTGGCTCTTCCTCTGCTATCACTTCCTAGACGTGGGTCCAGGAAGTGATGTCAGAGGAAGAGCCGATGCTGCTGCTCGCATCAGGGACATTACAGAGGTATGGGGAAGGGAAGCGGTGCCCACATGCGGCAATGGAGGGGGGGCAGGGACAGAGCGGGGGGTGGAGATGAGGTGGAGGTGCCTGAGCCCTCAACAAGGCGGTGTCCAGGGCAGACTGCACCCCCTTACTCCGTCACTGACTGCAGCTTTGTATAAAGGGGTCTATATCTTTGTTTCTGGTTAGTTGCAAAGTCTCCTACTGCAAATCCTAGACATATGTCATGGGCCATGACTACAGGTTCAGTTATGGCCTGAATCAAAGTATAGGTAAGGAGCAAAGAGAAGTCAAAGATGGCCTTAAATTTCTTATTGTAACATTTTTCACATAGTATTCTGGCCAATAAAAAGGGAAGCATGCTCATGATAGGTTTCAAACTTTCAGTCCCCAAAAATTTAATTCCCTTGACAGGTTTTGTTGGGCTGCATTGCCTGGACAAAGCAACTATTTCTTTGTTATGTAGAGCGTGGCACTCTGAATGTGACTTCCATTCAATAGAGATCCAGCTGAAACATTTTGCATGATTTAGTTTGAGACCCTAGTGAATTTCCATGCAGAATTTTATTCCATATGGAGGAGGCCAAGCAAGGGCAGTTTTCAAAATGGGTCCACTTGACATGGAATGACTTTTGGCAGAAGCAAAGCCATTGAGCGTGTGCTTTTAAAAAAAAGTGCACACTGTTGGCAAAGAGGATACACTCTTTTAGAAAGAGTCTGCATTCATTTCCTGATAGTGCATGCACAATGGTTCATGCATGCATAATAGCTTGAATGGGTGCACTATTGGGAAAGGAGTGTGCACTTATGAAAGAGTATGTGCACTCTTTTGAAACACTGTGTACTAATATCAGCAAATTAAAAGCATACAATGTTTTTTTTTCCTGCTCATCTTCTGCAAGCTTCTGAATGCTACACATCTATTAATCCACAGTATCCAACCCTGGCCTTTTCTCTACTTATGAATCTACTTTAAGTACTTAGCCTGTTTCTAGACTTTTCTTCTGCTTGCTGTGTTGTATTATTCCTATGTTGCAGCCTGCCTTATTGGGTCTTACCACAGTATTCCCGTACTCAACCTATCTCCTATTCCTTTTCATCTTCAGACTATGGTCACTGCAACTTTAGGGAATACCATAGTCTCATGCTCCAAGTCTGGGACACCTCTGAATACTAGAGGGCTTAACCTGAAGGAAAAGGGGACTATTATAGATGAAACTACACAACCTAGGCCCTGGATCCCCATGACAGTTGATCATGCACATCTATACTGGAGATCTAGCTTCCCGACTCTATAGTTAAGTAACAAGTTCTCTTTGAAATTCTCTCTCATATTTCATCTGAGCATCCAAAAGAATAATTCAATCATTTTTTTTTTTTTTTTGCAATAAACACTGGTTTTGTGAGCACTCACTATGCTTCCTACAAGACTGCCCTTGGGCCCTCACTGTCTCCTCTTCCATATATGTAAAAGTTGTTTATCCCTTGTGACATAAGGGTTGACGTCAAACATAAGAATAATGGAAGACAGAAAGAGAATATTCAATGTGTGTGGAGAAATGCCTGCGGGAGGTGACAGGCATGTTTTGATCTAGGATTAGGGTTTAAGAAGTAAAGATATGTTGCTCTGCTTTTTTTTTTTTTTTTTTTTCTGCCTTCAGTGCATGCACTGGCTTTGTGCAGGATTTTCTCATACTATATTAGATATAAGTAATGTAATGTAATGTAATGTAATTTATTTCTTATATACCGCTACATCCGTTAGGTTCTAAGCGGTTTACAGAAAATATACATTAAGATTAGAAATAGGAAAGGTACTTGAAAAATAAGTATATTACATTAAACCAGGATTCAAATAATATCACTTTCTGGCCCCAATTGTAATAGACAAGTTGAAATACATTTGTCAGCTTTTTTTTTTAACCATATCATATCACATTTTTAATTACAATTCTGAAATGTTAGTTTCATGAATTTTATAAAATATTGTATTGCTTATCAAAAATCTTTGTTTAAAATTTAGTTTACTTAGGGAAAGAACCAAAAGTTTCTACCGCGGGCCAGAGAGGAATTCTATGAGTGTTGGAGCATTTAACATGCTGGCCATTAGTAGAGACCTCTACTGCATATTTATAAAAGCCAGCGAAATTTAGGAGCATAATTTTTTTTTTTTTTTTTTTATATAAACTTTTTTATTCACCAAAATGAAAGATACACACAGAACAGAGAGAACACAATTATTTTCTCATTGCAATGCCTCAATACGAAATATCAGGTTAGCACCCAACTAGAAATCCCAGATAACAGTGAGAGTCCAGGCCTGTACTCTGATAGCCTGGAGCCCTCCAAATCCAAACTAGAAGCAACCACCCAACCGCCCCATCTCAACACCCCCCACCCCCAAAACCCCTCCTTCAACCCACTGGCAATACGGGGACAACTGGCTTCCGCAAGCGATTGACCACCTGGCTCTTTATCACAGGGGGCATAGTATCCAAATAAGAAGCCCAAACGGACAGAAAAAGCTTGCTCCGAGATCCAGAAAACCGAGCGGACATGGACTCCCAGACCATTAAAAGATGCAATTTATTGCGCCAATACCAGATGGTGGGTGGGGAGTCCTGAAGCCAATGATTAAGAATACATTTCTTTCCCACAATATAACCCTTACGAATGAGCACCTGCAGAAAGTCCTCCCAAATAGCCCTCCGCCAAAAAGATAGTCCCTTCCACCGATGAGGGGAGCCGATAACCCACCAAAGATTCCAAATAACATCGGACCTCCATCCAAAAGGCAGAAATAGATGCACACAACCACACCCCATGTGCCAAAGAGTTATCAACCCGGTGACATTTCAGACAAATAGCCGTAGGGGCACATCCGAAATAAAAAGCCCGCTGCTGAGAGACATATCCCCGATGTAAAACCCGAAAGTGACATTCCTGGAGCTCGGCGCTCTGCACCACCCGAGGTATCTGGCGCACCAGAGGAGCCAAGGACGCCACCCGCGGGCGACATCCCAGGTCCCGGGCACAAGATGTCAAAAGCCGCTGATAATCCCGCCGAGGCTGCAAAGCCACCAATCTACGATGATATTGAGAGATAGAAAGCCAATCCCACTGAGCATCGAATAAAAAGTTGCGTAAAGTGATAGCAAAAGACTGGGTCAATGAGTCCCTGGGCAAGGAGGCTGCATAATGAGATAGCTGCATATAAGCAAACTGATCCGTCACACCCAAAGACCAGGACGCCTGGAGAGTCAAAAAAGGAACAGCGCTACCATCCGTCTGTAGAAACTGCTCCAAAGTTCGGAGCCCCTTCCTCGCCCAACGTTTGAAAACAACATTTTCCTGTCCCGGACTGAATGCCGCATTGCCCACTATGGGCAGCAGAACAGAACTAAAAGGCGAGTGACCCCACAGCTGAGAAACACATCTCCAAGCCCGACGAAGCGGCTCCACCAAGCAACTACGGGCCCCAGGCCCCAACCGCACCTTCCCATCCCATTGTAAAAGATAAGGCAGAGCCCACGGAAAAAAATAGTCAACCTCCAGCTCCCGATCAGTATACTGAGAGCTAAGAAAAAGCCAATCCCGGACATGCCGAAGCAAGCAGGCCAAATTATACAAACGAATCGAGGGAAGACCCAATCCTCCCTATGCCCAGGACCCCTGAAGAAAACATGTGTTCATTCATAGGCGTATGAATGAACAGTCGATTGTGTGTGCATTTTTTATAGGTACACAAATGAGCCGAATGCATGCAAACAAATCCACGTCCTTAATCTCCAGAGGTGAAAACTTGTCAACCCCCTCTTGGGGAGCACCTAAATATGGCTATCCAGTGAAGGGGAGAGACGACGGAGGAGGGCTGCAGTCCGGCCATCATGGCAGCGGGGCACACGACACTGTCTTCGCTCCTCCCCCATTCCAGCAGGGGAGAGACAATGGAGGAGGGCTGCAGTCCGGCCATCGGACCAATGATCGGCTCGGGGGCCCGTTCCAGTGGGGCACCCGACACTGTCCTTGCTCCTCCCCCATTCCAGCAGGGGAGAGCCGACGGAGGAGGGCTGCAGTCCAGTCATCGGACCAACGGTTGGCTCGGGGGCCCGTTCAAGCTGGACTTCAGTTTTGACTGTTTTGATTTTATTTTCACTTCTTTTTAGTTTATGATATATTTTTTAATCTCACTTATTGTTTTACCACTTATTTTGTTTTATTTTATCATTCAAATTTCATTTAAATTTCCCCAGAATTCTATTGCTTCAACGGTTCTCCCTCTGCATCTATTCTTATCTCCCCTCTTTTTAACCTTTCAAATTCCTTTAGATCATTGTAATCTTATTAGTATGTCTATTTTCTTATTTTTCTCCTCTATCTCTATTTTCTTTCTTTATTACTCTTCTAATTATCATTTTTCCTGGTACTTTAGTTAGATTGTGAGCCTTCGGGACAGTAAGGGAATTTCTAAGTACCTATCTTACTTATAATTTTAATGCACCAATATATTCATTGTAACCCGTTCTGGGCTCTTTTGGGAGGACGGGCTAAAAAATCGAATAAATAAATAAATAAAAAGTACAGTAATAAGTGCATCACAGATAGAAAGTCATTTGCTGACTCATATGCAAGTGTCTTTTCATAAAATTCTAACATCTAGTAGGCGTCAAGTGATGGAGTTTGGGCAAACTGTTGTAACTATCATTATAAATTTCACCTAATATAGACACCTGAAACGGTTTATACAAGATGTCTCTTATAAAATTATCTTCATATTCTGGTCTCCAGGGATGAAGTTAAGGGGTCCTTTTGCTAAGGTGCGCTAACCAATTTATTGTGCGCTAAAGATTAGCACGAGCTAAATGCTGAGGCATCTATTATATCCTAAGGGCATCTTAGCATTTATCACGTGCTAATCTTTAGCGCGTGCTAAATCCGTTAACACACATTAATAAAAGGACCCCTAAATGCTAAGATGCCCATAGGAGTATAATGAGCACCTTAGTATATGTCACATGCTAATTGTCAGCAAGTGCTAAATCATTTAGCACGCCTTAGTAAAAGGACCTCTAAATGTTGAGTTTTGTAATTATCAACTTATTTCAAATGTTACATTTTTAGGGCTCTGCTGTGCTAGTTTGAGTTGTTTTTTTTTAAATATATATATACAGGATGATCTTTAGGATGAACATCAGTAAGATGCAGAAAGAGCCACAATATCAAAATGCCACAATACGAAAATGCTCCCGTCTGTTTAGGGATAAATATTTCCTAAACACTCAGGATGCCCAGTCTCAGAAGCCGCCTAAGCGGCTTTTGAGAATCGCACATGGGCGTCCGATAGAGAATCGTGCCTAAGCCCGCCTAAGAACCTGATTCTCTAACCAATGTCTATGTTACAGGCACCGGTTAGAGAATCGGGTTACCGCTGAGCTTATCGCGGCAAGGGATCTCCATGCTGCGATAAGTATAATAATAATAATTTATTTCTTATATACCGCTATATCAGAAGTTCGAAGCGGTTAACAACAAAAATACATACAGTCAATTTAAAATACAAGCTGAAGAAAAGGTTAACAATCTTAAATACAATAAAGTCTATAAGAATGCATCTTTTAAAATCTAAAAGTTAGGATAATAACATAGTTTAAATAGAGGAATGATAATTAAGGATGGGCAACTAATAAAATCATAGTAAATTAAGGCCATAAAAATTAAAGTAAGTTATGGCCGTAAACATGGTTTAGGATTGGAACTTGTCAAACAGATATGTCTTCAATTGTTTTCTGAAATCAGCATAAGAGGCAGCTTCAAGAATGAGTTTACCAAGCCATATATTCAGTTTGTCTGCCTGGAATGTTAAAGTTCTGTCAAGAAACTTCTTATATTGGCATGATTTCAGGGAGGGATAGTTAAATAAAGTTTTTCTGCGAGTGCTTGTGTTAGAATAGTTCAAGAGGAACTGGGAAGTGAGGTAGACTGGTAACATCCCGAAGACTGTTTTGTAACTGAAACAAGCAAATTTAAAAAGAATTCTGGATTCCACAGACAACCAATGGAATTTTTGAAAATATGGGGTAATATGTTCCCATTTTTTTAGCAGCAACACATCCCCACCCCCCATGAAGACTACCAGCAGGAGGGATGCTCAATTCCTCCTGCTGGAACCCTCCCACCCCACATAGTAGGTAAAAGCACTATGCCTGACAGTATGACGCAGGACCTACTACTATTAGAACAATGGTCATCGACTTGGCAGCTCAACTTCAATGCTAAAAAATGCAAAGTGATGCACCTGGGTAAAAGAAATCTGTGCAGGACTTACACGTTAAATGGTGAGACCTTAGTTAGGACCACGGAAGAACGGGATTTAGGAGTAATCATTAGTGGTGACATGAAAACTGCCAATCAAGTGGAAAAGGCTTCCTCCAAGGCAAGGCAAATGATAGGTTGTATCCCTAGAGGTTTTATCAGCAGGATGCCAGAGGTCATAATGCCACTGTACAGGTCCATGGTGAGACCTCATTTGGAATATTGTGTTTAATTCTGGAGACCACATTACCGGAAAGATGTGCTGAGAGTTGAGTCAGTTCAGCGGATGGCCACCAGGATGGTCTCGGGGCTCAAGGATCTTCCGTATGAAGTAAGGCTGAATAAATTGCAGCTGTACTCACTTGAAGAACGAAGAGAGAGAGGGGACATGATTGAGAGATTTAAATATATCACGGGTCGTATCGAGGTGGAAGAGGATATCTTTCGTCTTATGGGACCTTCGTCCACCAGAGGGCATCCGCTGAAAATCAGGGGAGGGAAATTTCATGGTGACTTCAGAAAGTATTTCTTCACTGAGAGGGTGGTCGATCATTGGAATGAACTCCCATGGCAGGTGATTGAGGCCAACAGCGTGGCAGATTTCAAAAATAAATGGGATATTCATGTAGGATCTCTAATGAGGTAAGGGCAGCAGGTTGGTGAGCAAACTCATGGGGGAAGGGTCACTGGAGTGGGCAGACTTGATGGGCTTTGGCCCATTTCTGCCATCATTTTTCTATGTTTCTATACTTCGCCGGCAGGAGGAAGGCCCAATCCCTCCTGCTGACACCCATGTCCCCCGGCAGTTGGCCGCCTACAATCGTGACGCCGTTTATAGAATCCAGGACTTTGTGCTTTCAGGAAATTATTGTTTATCATTCTTGCTCTGAAGAAAATCTATAAGGTACTATTAAGAGAAAAAGCTTTTTCAACAGTGGCTCCTACGCTTTGAAAAACATTGCTATTAGACATCTGGCTCAGGAATTATTTCAAATTTTGTAAAAGATGAAAGCCTAGATTTTCCCTTAATGAAAGATAGAATGGACACTAGAGAGTTGCACAGGGATAGAAATCCCACCCTTCTCCGCCCGTCCCCGTCAGGATTCTCTCCATCCCCACCCATCCCCATCAGGATCCTCTCCGTCCCCACCCATCCCCGTCAGGATCCTCTCCGTACCCACCCATCCCCACAAGGAATTACCTCCATCCCCGCCCATCCCCATAAAAAGCAGCAATTACTTCTGACAGGATTATCAATTCCACAGTTTCTTTTGTGTTTGCACTGCTGTTTTCCTTGTGGAATCTCTTTGGTGGAACCCTTTTTTTGTTTTCTGTTCAGGTAATTAACTTATAAAGCCCCTCTTTTACTAAGGCTGACGTGTCCATTATATTATATAGACGTACCCTGCTTCCAAAGCCTTCCATCCCTGTGGGAGTCCCGTTGGCTAGAGGGGGGTCCCCGTGGGAGTCCTGTGGGTTAGGGGGGATTCCCGTGGGAACCCTGCGGGACCTGCGGGATTCCCGCGATCCCCGTTCCTGTGCAGACCTCTAATGGACACTTTACATTGGGATGGAGAGGAGGGGAACTGTAGGCTGTGGCTTAGGCCCTCTTTTACAAAGGTGTGTTAAGCGTTTTAGCGTGGATTTAGCGTGCGCTAAATCAACGCATGTGCTCACTGCTAATGCGTCCATAGGATAATATGCACTCGTTTAGCACATGTTTAGCGCGTACTAATATTTAGCATGTGCTGAGCAAGGGACTTCGACGCCTCTTTGAAAACTCACGGTTTGAAAAATAATAAAATATGCAAAAGGACACCAGCGCAAGGTTTTAAAAATTAATTAAGATTTATTGAGTTATTGTTTCTATTTTTCCATTATGAGATCAAAAGAATCAAGTATAATTGCTTAACAGTTGCGCTAATGGGAGATCGTTATAGTTGCCAAATGCTGGCCTTCTCATAACGAGCTCATCTTAATATCTCATTTAACTCTATTATATACTTTTGGCTTATTGTGACATCATCAGTATCTCAACCAATAACAAGTAACAAAAGAGGTGGTCTTAAAAGTTGGACAAAGAAAATTCCTCTCCGTTTAACAGTTAGACAAAGTTGTAGAAAAGTACATTTGTTTGCTTATAGTCGTTTCTGAATATAAATCATAATTTTCAAGAGAAATTATTTGTTAAAAAGATGCTGAATAGTTCTCAGCCTTAGAGGAAATAAAGCTGACAGGCTATGGATTTGCACACAGAAAACCTACCCTGGAGGAGGAGGGGCTGGTCCCCCTCTCCTCCTAAGGTTCAAATTACATAGCTTTAGCCCACAGGAGGAGGAGGGGCTGGTCACCCCCTCTGAGCTTCCTATGTTAGAGCAGGAGTCCCTGACTTAATTACTTCCAGATGTTGCTTTAGGATTTCTTTAGGTTGCAAATATATATTATGTTTTTCAAAACCCATTCCTTTGTTCAAATACACAGTCATACACACACTTCAGTCATATTTGTTCATTTATACTTGCTTGGCCAAGCTTCCATACATAAATAATTTTCATTCAAAACTACATTCAATTCCTGCCACATCTCAGTCTGAGACACGTTACTAACCAGTCTAAAGCAAGCACATGTGGTATTAATTAACCCCACGCTGCTGAGAATAAAGACCTGGACACAAAATGGATTCCTCTGGTTTCCCCTATGATTTGTCTCAACAGCAAAGTACATAAAAAAAACACCATTCTTTCCCTTATATTAATCTGTGGTGTGTTTTTTTCTGGCCTTGGCTTCATATTTAGATTTTTATACACCCTTTTTTCGTACGTGTCCATTGGGTGTGGACTTAACTAACATATATGCTTGTATCTAACTAGAATACCCAGAATCATACGAAAAACAGGCGCTTTTGTAGAAAAACTCCACAAAAATACTGCACTTATCATGTTCTGACATCCATTCCATTACCGTCCGATAAACATCTCCCCCTGCTGGCCACGAGCCACTACTCCTCAGTGCTAAAAAGCTTAGTGCAAAAGAGGGAGTTAAAGGAAGAGATGATGTATGATGGACTCTGATTAGATTTATGGCACAGTATACCACAGTATGGCAGTGATAAGGTACCGACTATAATTTACTTTCTTGGCCTAAGAAATATATCACCCTTTATCAAGCTGCGCTAGAGGTTTTTAGTGCAAGCCAGCCAGGAATTCTATGAGCATCAGAGTATTTATCGTACCAGCTCATGCTAAAAACCTCTAGCACAGCTTGATAAAAGGGGCCCATAGGGTGACCAATTTGTGTACCTGAATTTGTCTTCAAGATACATTTTAAATTTGTTTTTATATCATGTTGATTATGGTACGATAAAAGTACAATACTAGCTCATTACTACCTGAGCTAGAGGCATTTTTGTGTGGCATTGGCTTCCAATAGAAGCAAGAGTGAACTTCAAATTCTACTGCTTACTTTACAAGGCTATCAACGGAGAAAGCCCAACTTACTGGAATAACAGACTAAATCAATCCTTCTCAATCAGACACAGAAGAACCCATTCACTATTCTATTACCCACCATCCAAAAATGTCAAACGAAAAAAACTCTATGACAACTTAATAGCCTCCAAAGCAGCTAAGTTGGACAAACAACTCACCACTCTGTTATCTTCATCCACAGATTACAAAACCTTCAAGAAAGAAATTAAAACCATACTCTTCAAAAAAACACGTTAAATCTATCCAGCATGACAATCCTAACCCAACATCCAACACTCTATAAACCTTTAGTACTCTCTAATTTTTTTCTAATTACCAAACATTATCTAAAACCCATAATTATCCCTTAAAATTTTATCTCATCGTTTATTCTATTACTTCAAAGTTGAAATGTAATTCTTGTTTTTAGTTTGGATGTAACCCGCCTTGAACCGCAAGGTAATGGCGGAATATAAATCACTAATGTAATGTAATGTTTGCTTTGCTTTGGCCTTTATTTTATCTTCTCTAATTCATATGATCTAGTGATCAGTGTTCAGAAACTAAGGCGACTGTATTATTTTAAGCCCTGATGCTTAAATTAATACAGTCAGTGCTTATATATATAGAAACAGCAGTGCTGAATAAACTTATAATGTGGTCACTGTGCTGACACTGTAATTCAGCAGATTTCAACTAAAGAATGAATTATCTGCACAGGGACAATTCTGTAAGGAGCTGCTTAGATTTAGGGAACAACAACATGCATAAAAGCCAATGTTCAAGCCATATACAGTACATATGCACCTTGACATCTATTTCTATATATGACCACTTTCTGACCATGCACTATGCAGATGGGCATTCAAATGGGCAGAGTTTGGGTGGAATGTGGGTGAAGCAGATTTATGCATCCTCATTCCGCTTGATACATAAATTTAGATAGTAACATCAAATAAAACTGTAAAAGTTAATATTGAAATTTCAAGTGATTGTTGAGAAAATAGCAAAAACACTTTTTTGGAAGGGTTTTTTTTTTCTCATAAGAACATAAGAATTGCCGCTGCTGGGTCAGCCAAGTGGTCCATCGTGCCCAGCATCCGCTCACACGGCGGCCCTTAGGCTAAAGACCAGTGCCCTATTTGAGTCTAGCCTTATGTCTATGATTTGCCAGCATCCTTATATGTAATTTACAAAAGGCTTCAGATTTGTCTGATCTTGCATGCTTTATGATAAAGACCACTGATTTTGTAGTCATCCCAAATTTCCTTTATATTACTTACCAAATAATAAGGTCCTTTGAAATAGAGCATTTAAATGGTTTATCATTGTATGACATGTTATTTAAAAAAATAACGCATTCCACAAGAAAAAGGAAAAGGCAACCCCACGTAAGATCAAACAGAACGAGTGGAGAAGGGACTGTACATATCAGCCTCAAGAGCAGGGGTATCAAAGTCCCTCCTCGAGGGCCGCAATCCAGTTGGGTTTTCAGGATTTCCCCAATGAATTTGCATGAGATCTATAAGCATACAATGAAAGCAGTGCATGCAAATAGATCTCATGCACATTAATTGGGGAAATCCTGAAAACCTGACAGGATTGTGGCCCTCGAGGAGAGACTTTGACACCCCTGCTCTAGAGCAAATTATGCTTATTAAAAATAATCATCTGTTAAAACATAACATAATAATATTTTTATGGGGGGGGGTTGGTGATCACTGGGGTAGTGTGTGGGGGTCTGTTTTATGTGTTTGCTTATCTGGTGGCTTTAGGTGGTTTTTTTTGTGACTTAGACCATGTTTTAAATGGTCTAAGTCACAATGTCCAAGTTCTGTCGATCCTGGGCTGTATAACTTTCGGTTATACATGCTGTACGACTAAGTCTAAGCCGGCACACGTCCCACCCAACTCCCGCCCTCGACGCTCTTCCTGAAATGCCCCGTTTAGCTTTGGTCGTTCAGCGGCACTATGAAGGCCTAGGTCGTTTAGAAATACGTCCAAAAACCATTTTTATTATTGGCACTTAGACGTATTTGGACAATGTTCGTCCAAGTGCCAACTTAGGCCGGTTTTTGGTCGTTTTTCTCTTTCGATTATGAGCCCCATAGTGTTTATTTATACTGTGAACCACTAACCCCCTCTTTTACTAAGGTGTGCTAACCAATTAGCACATGCTAATTTAATTAGCGTGTGCTAAACGCTAATGCGTCCATAGACTAATATGCATGCATTAGCGTTTAGCCTAAGACTAATGGGTCCTTTTACTAAGGTGCGCTAGCTGATTTAGCGCACGCTAAATGCTAACGCTTGCATTATAGTTTATGGATGCGTTAGCATTTAGCGTGCGCTAAAAAAAGTTAGCACGCGCTAAATCGGCTAGTGCACCTTAGTAAAAGAGGAGGTAAATTGATTTGAAATATAAAAAGCTGGTTTAATCAATTAATCAATAAATCAATGTCCGCGCATGTCATTTGTCAGCAGTCGGTACCATATGAAGGACATATTACACACACAATAGAAGAAAACAGGCATTGTCACAAGCGCAGCATTCACTCAGACATTCCAAGGCCTTGTATTTTAATCTGGAGCTGTAACTGTCTGAAAAAACTTGAGGTGAGAAATCAGGATTGATGTTGCAGAATGTAAATGCAAAGAGTGGTAAAAGAAAACTTCAAGAAAGATAAAGAAGTCAATACTGTGTGAGGACAACAATGGAAGCAATCATTTTGTTTATTTACTGCTTCTCTGTGTGCAGGAGAGGGGAGGGGAGTTGTTAATCCAGGGTTTAACATAGCTGGTACAAAGCATGAGTTAAATTCACCTCCTGCATGTTGTTTTGGAAGCCCCAAAGAGCAGGAATCTTTCCCAGCTTCATCTTTTATTCTGCATTTCTTTCACTGTCATTTCCATTTACTGCTGTTGTCGGCTGGTTCTTGCCTTTGTCATCATTTCCTATTGTCTCCTGCTCCCCACAGACATCTATTCAGTTGCGCCAATGACATATCATAGACCTCATTCCAGAGACACATGTCAATAGACTGCACACAATAAAAACAAACCAGCCTTTTTTTTTTTGAACCATTTGAAGTATTAAAACACTGTAAGGACAATTCCAGAAACCAGGCACTCATCTTTATGTTTATTAAAAACTTTATTTACCACATAACAGCCTAATAAGGATCTAAGCAATTTACAATACAGTATATAGTTCACCTTCATTAAGAAAAGAATCTATTTAAAAATAGAAAAGGAAAGAATAAGAGCAAAAGTTTTTTTGTTTTTTTTTTTTTCAAAAATACTATAACAATCAACACCTCAATAAACAATTCTAATAATAAAATTCTATAACAATCAAATCTCAATAATAAACCATAATAAGCAATCAACATTGTGCATGCTAGACACAGAATATTTGCAGTTTTGCCTACCAGGATCTGCAGGACACATGGAGGGGCATAATCGAAAGGGACGTCTAAGTCCGTTTATGTCCATCTCGCAAGTCGTCCAAAGTAAAAAAACAGCTTAAGACACATTTTCGAAAGATACGTCCAACTTTTTTTTCGTTTCGAAAATCGTCTAATTTTACATCCTGCCGATCTGATCGTCCAAGCCACTAAATCGTCCATCTTTATACCACATTTTCGTCCAACTTTCCATCCAAGTGCAAAACGCCTATAACAAGCCCTGTTGGACATGGTAGGGGTCTGCAAAGTGATGGACTGCACACCCAGATATGTCACCTAAATAGTGGGGTACCTTATAGGGCACTGTTGTGAACTTCACAAAAAGGGTGCCATGGATTCTCCTCCCTACAGCTCCCTTATAGGTTATGGTGAGACCCCCAAACCATCTCCAGAATCCCCTAGGCCCACCTATCTACCATCCCAATAGCCCTTATGGCTGCAGGAGCCACTTATATACCAGTACAAAAGGGTTTTGAGGGTATAAAGGGCAGTGCACATGTTTAAGTAACAATGCAGTGATTACAGGGGCTTATGGAATGAGTCCTTCTCTCTATTGGTACCTAACCCACCCCTTAGACGACCTAAGCTGCCTCTGTGCTGGACAACTAGGCTTTCCTATGCCAGGCGGCCAGGTGATGATGGTCTGGAGGCTGAATTTTAAAGTTGTGATTAAAAGTTTTATGGGGGGAGGTCGTTGATCACTTGGGTAGTGTATGGGGGGGTCTGTTTTATGTATTTTCAGTGCTTATCTGGTGGCTTTAGGTGGTTTTTTGTGACCTAGACCATGTTTTACATGGTCTAAGTCATAACGTCCAAGTTCCGTCTAGGCTCTGTTGTAAAACTTTCAGTTATTCATGCTGTACGACTAAGTCTAAGCCGGCCCACATCCTGCCCAACGGCCGCCCTCGACACGCCTCCCGAAACGCCCCGTTTAGCTTTGGACGTTGAGCGACACTATGAAGGCCTAAGTCATTTAGAAATACGTCCAGCACCCGGTTTTATTATCGGCACTTGGACATTTTTGAGAAATGTTCGTCCATGTGCCGACTTAGGCCGGTTTTTGGACGTTTTTCTCTTTCAATTATGAGCCCCTTGAGCTTTATTCCGCAACAATGTGCCTAACTTAGGGGTCCTTTTATTAAGGTGTGCTAACCGATTTAGCTCGCGCTAAATGCTAAGGCGCCCATAGACTATAATTCATGCCTTAGCATTTAGTGCATGCTAATCTTTAGCGTGCGCTAAATCAGTCACCGTGCCTTAATAAAAGGACCCCTTACACAGGGGCCTTTTTTTCCTAAAGTGTGCTAAAATCTGGGCCTAATGCATGCTAATGTGAGATTTCCCTAGATTTAATACAGCACATTTTAGGGCATTTCGGGTTTTTTTTGCAGGTTGTGCACTAATGTTCCCATTAGCATGTAAAACCGCCCAAAAATTAATATGACAGCAACTATCACCTCCTGTTTAGGAGGTGCACTATCAGGATAATGTAGGAATGCTGATTTCCCCACCCATGACACACTCCTTCCCCCAAATATTTGTAAATAATGAGTAATGGGCGGGTTAGTATATGCTAACAAAATACTTTAATGTGGTAGCCTGGTTGGAGCACTCTAACCGGTTCATAGTCTAAAGCGCGCGAGGACAAAGGCGCGCTGACAACCGAACGTGGACAACTGAGCGAAGGACTTCATTGCGCCGAAGAAAAACCATATTTTAAAGGGCTCCGACGGGGGGTGTTGGTGGGGAACCCCCCCCACTTTACTTAATAGAGATCACGCTGGCTTTGTGGGGATTTTGGGGGGGTTGTAACCCCCCTCATTATACTGGAAACTTAAATTTTTCCATGTTTTTTTAGGGAAAAAGTTAAGTTTTCAGTATAATGTGGGGGGTTACACCCCCACACCCGCTTCAACATGGCAGCGTGAGGCAGCACGATCCCTATTAAGTAGAGTGGGGGGTTCCCCCCACACACCCCCTGTCAGAGCCCTTTAAAATACGGGTTTTCTTCGGTGCGATTGTTCTGCGCTCATTTGTACACGCTCGGTTGTCGGCGCGCCTTTGTCCTCGCGCGCTTTTGACCCGTCACCCTCTAACCATGTGTTAAAGGCTTAATGCCCTTTAGTAAAAGAGTCCCACAGTGCATAAATACAAAGGAACATTCAGGTTCATTTTCAAAAAATATGGATGTCCAAAAAACAGCATAAACCTGCACTTGGATGTCTTACTAGTCAAAACGTCCAAGTGGGCATTCTCAAAACAGACTTTCTAGACATCTTTCTGGTTGTTTTGTTTCCAAATCACAAGGGTGTGTGTTAGAGGCATGTTTTGGGCAGGCTTAGGATGGGCTTAGGACTTAGTCTAGCCCAAATTCTGCTCAAGGCCCACTCCTACCTGGAATTCCGAAAAATACTCAAAACTCATTTATTCCACGCTCAAAATCCCTAATCCCCTCTCTTCCACTTCTCTCACCCCTCCCTCAAATGACCCAACTCTCCCGGTCCCCCCCCTTTTTTGATTCCCCCCATCTCACTACCTCCAATGACCTGTACAATCTCCCCCTTTCATGCTCACCTTAACCACCTCATTGCTTGTAATTATGATCAATTGTAAGTTCTTGTTAAATTTTGTTTATCTGTTGTGAAAACTCCCCTCCTCATGCTCACCTGAATATCTACATTACTTGTAATTCTAGTTTATTGTAATTTCTTATTAAACTTTGTTTAATTGATGTGAACCGCCTAGAACTCCCTGGGTATGGCGATATACAAGAATAAAGTTATTATTATTATTATTATTATTTTACTAAGCTGCGATAGCATTTTTAGTGTACGCAGAATTGCTGCGTACGCTAAACCCGCGCTACACGGCTAGAACTATTGCCAGCACAATGCTGGCGTTAGCGTCTAGTTCGCATGCTAAAACCGCTAGCGCAAGCTTAGTAAAAGGAGCCCTTAGATGCTCTTCAGGCATAATCTAACAAAAGGCCCTGGACTTTTTTTTAGACATTTGGAGCTAGACCTGTTTTAAGAGTGTTTAAATGTTAAAAAGGTATCTAGATGACCACAGGAAGGATTAAGGCATAACCCCCTCCCCCCACTTCTTACTCTCCCAGTGGTCACCAAACTCCTCCCACCACCCAAACAGCCTGTATTACTAGGGGGTGCTGAAAAGTTCTCAGCCCAAGCAGCTTCAGATGTTAACAGAGACATTTGAGCCCAGAAAGCAGAGGCTACTGCAGTGAATTTCACATTAAAAGTTCCAGGCACAAGTGTCACTTTAACTTGCTTCTATTGTATGGTGAGCCCTCCAAAACCTACTATAACTACATTAAGATGACACCTGTAGGCATAAAGGCTATTGTTGTGGTGTACAGGTGGATACAGTAAGCTTTGGATGGGTTTTGGAGGCTTCTCCATACAATAGAAGCAAGTTAAAGTGACATCTGTACCTGGGACTTTTAATATGACATTCTCTGCAGCAATCCTTCTGTGCTGAGGAATGCTCAGCTGTGTGTGACAGTTTGCTTTCAATAGAAATAAATCCCAAATGCCTTAATCCATCCTCATTTTTCTGAAACCATATGGAAACCATATGGGCAAAGCATGGGAAGAGTACTGCTTATGCACATAACTTATGAAAATTGTGAGTTATGTGCATTTCTTCTGCATTGAGTTACCCGCAGTTGCAAAAGATCTATGACTGGTATAACTATGGGCTCATAAGGTAGATGATAGACAGATAGGTAGATCAGAAATCTGCATTTTTGTGCAGAAATCATACAGACAGAAGAAAAGATGCACACAGCTGCTTAACTATGTCAAATCTTGATATTCTGTAATTTTGCTGTTCAGGTATCAGATTGAAGCTGTAAGTAAAAAGTGCTGCTGTATTTCTATTGGTGTGAATGACTGGGGTCGAGGATAACAATAAAGCTTGGATTGCTGTACACCAAGAGTGGAATGAACTAGAATTTCTGCCACAAAATATAGATTGAGAAATACCACATTGTGCCTCCTGGGTTTTAAGAGGACTATCCTGGCTCCCGGATGGACTTTCCAATACCTAGCATTTGTCTGGGTTTTTGAAAGCCGCAACAAGCTCCGGCCACATCTGGAGGGCTTCTGAGCATGCTCAGATGATGTCACGCACATCCACACATGCTCCAGGCTCTCCAGATGTGGCGTGCAGGGGTCGTGTCTGGGTTTTTGTGGAAGAAAATATGGCAACCCTAGCATTGTCATTATGGACAATGGACTCAACTATTTGGCTGTGAAGGAGACTTCTCTTTGTAAATTGAGGGTTTTTTTTGCATTCTATTCTATGTCCTGTAGTGTCCATTCTTTTGTGCACATGGAGGGTAATTTTGTACAAGGTACTTGCTTTGGGCATATCCCATGAGGGTTTTTTTTTCTCCTAAAGAGAGAGAAGCATATTTCTATTCATAAAATATTTCAGCCACACAAAGACAGGCTCACACATATCCCAGCAATTTTGACATGCTTCTGCATAAATTTTATAATCTGCCCTTAGAAATTCCCTCACCCATTCCAGGTAAAACAGTGTACTAAGAGACTGGTAATTCATACTTCTACTGTATGTTCTCTTTTTGAGTTTTGTATTTTGCTTTTGATATGCTCAAAATACAAATTCCAAAACACCTATAACCACTCCATTCCTACCGGGAAGGGGTAAAACGCGGACCCGACGGACCTCGCGGATCTAAACCCGCATGTCCTTAAAAATCTGAGGTCCGTGCCGCTTGTAGTTAGTTTCTGGCTCTGACAGACCTCGGTGACAATTTAGCTCTGAAGGATCCGTCTCAGCATAGGGAGGAAAAAGTATTAGGATCCGTCAGCACTAAAATGTCACCGAGGTCTGTCAGAGCCAGAGACTAGTGCTGGAGCGGCTCTAAAACGAATCCTTTAAACTGGTTTCCTGCAGCCCCAGTAAATTAAAAAATCTGAGGTCCGCGGCTCTGACAGACCTCGATGACATTGTAGCGCTGATGGATCCTAATACTTTTCCCTCCCTATGCTGAGACGGATCCGTCAGCGCTAAATTGTCACTGAGGTCTGTCAGAGCCAGAAACTAACACAAGCGGCACGGACCTCAGACTTTTAAGGACGTGTGGGTTTAGATCCGCGAGGTCCGTCAGGTCTGTGAAGTCCGCGTTTTATCCATTCCCATTCCTACCTTGCTATCCTCATTAAACACTCGATTAATCATAACCAATTATTAAAACTTCAATCTTCCATCAACAACCATTAAATACTTAAACCTCAGCAATCAAAATTCATTATCTCTGGAAAGCTTCTTAGTCATGTTTTACTTTCCTTCCTGAACTAGACATAATCAGGCAGCCACCTAAATTCATTTGGCAAAGAGTTCCACAAGTGAATCTTTAGCATACTATTCTCCAGTCATGACACATGGGCTTGTTGTGCCACTGGGGCTTGTACACATCTGAGAAGCTGAAAGCTATGCCGTTGGTAGTTTTACTACCAACAGGGACTCCCAAGGCGGAGAAGTTTCAGTGGAGATATCAGACTAACGATGTACCAAGCAGCAGGTTGGGGTTGCGCGCACCGGGAACTTTAAAGAGGTACGGGAGAAGGGAAGAGGCACGCTCACAGCAGGAGGGGCAGGGAAGAAGCAGATGTGTGTATGTTGGGGGGGGGGCAGAGAGGAGGGCGGGGAGGGGCGCCTCTCACCCTCACTATGCCACTGTCTATAGGGATAGATGGTGGACTGGAATTTTGACAGCTTTTATCAGTGCCCTGTGCTATTGCCTCACCTGGTCTAGCAGGAGAGGGAGACTTGAGAGAGAGAGAGAGAGGGGTAGATACCAGATCACAGGTGGGAGGGAGGAGAGAAATACCAGATCGCATGGGTGAAGGGTATCAATGCAAAAGTTAGCTCAGAGCACCACGGTCCCTTGAACCGGCCCTGATGCCTAGTATAAAATGATCTATCCAGTGAATTGATGGTCTGTGCTAATATAGTATCTCGCACTGCACTGCAAAACCCACACTAGCTGCTTAACATAGGGCCTCTGTATCAGCTGGTTCTCCCTTATCCACATGGTTATTCAAGCCTTCAAGAAAATGCAGCAGATTATGGATCAAAGACTTCTCTTGGCTAAATCCATGTTGAGTCTGCCTCATTAAATAATCTCTCTCTCAGTGTTCAGTAATTTTGTTCTTTATAATAGTTTCTAGCATTTTGCTCAGAGCTGATATCAGCTTCACTGGTCTATAGTTTCCTGGATCACCTTAGGAACCCTTATTAAAAATTGACAGGTACCACATATGATTTTAATCATAGGTTACAGATTACTAACCTAGCCTATAGGGAGTTTCATTTTTGAATTATTTCTGTTCTCTGGGGTGGATACCATCTGGTAGAGATCTTTTTTTTTATTTCTTAGTTTGCCAATTTGGAATATTACATCTTACAGGTTCACTGAGATTTTTTTTTTTGTTCCTCCAGATCCTACTCATTACAAAACATTCCAGATATTGGCAGCTCCCATGCTGAAGCAAAGAATTCATTTTTCTCTGTGTTACAACCTTGCCCTCGTTGAATGCTCCTATATCCAGTGATCATATATGGGTTCATCTGGCTTTCTCACAATGTCCTGCTTTTAATGTACCTGAGAAAAGTTTTTATTATGAGTTTTTGTCTTTTCAAATACAGCACTCCTTTTGCTTTCCTCATCAATGCTTGCATCTAATTTGCCAATGCTTATGCCATTTCTATTTTCTTAATTCAGATCATTCTTCCATTTTTTGAAAGGTGCTCTTTTTGCTATAACAACCTTTTTCAACTCACCTTTATTCATGCTGGATGTTGTCTGGTCTTCCATCTGACTGATTGAAAGTAACTGGCTAGAACCAGTGTTTCTTAAATCTGTCCTGGGGACTCCCATCCAGGCGGGTTTTTCAAGATATCCCTAATGAATAGGGATCTTTTCTATTGGGGGAGTAAGACTGGGAAACCTGGTTTTGGTGTTCTTCCCTGAGGTTGTAATGTAATATGATAAGGCACGGTTGATAACCATTTTTGTGCCATGGAAGCAAGTGAAAAAGAGATTTCATGTTCACCAGCCACCCAATGATCTACATGTCTAATGATTGAATCACCAACTATTAATGTCATCCTAGCTCTTCTCACTAGGGCAGAAACCCCAAAGAAACATCATTGGTACACGAGTATAATGCATTCCAATGAACTGGCTACAGGATTGCCTTCTACCATATCAAGTTGATACTCTCCTTCCTGATCTACATACCCCAAGGTGACACAGATGTTGCCAGACTGGAGTTGGGACTTTTCTCTTATGTCTGTGTAGGTCTCCTCTATTTACCTTTTTGTTTAAGATCCTCCAAGTATAGTTTAGCCTCCAGAGATTAGGCTCATTTTGTAAGAACTAGGAGAACATTGCCCCAACTGGAAGATAATGATATTTGTTGATAGCACCCATCTAGCTGCCAAATTGTATGTTACTTTGCAGTGTAGTTGCTAATGGTTGCTATGGTTATATCCTTTGAAAGCAATAAAAATAGTTGAGCAATATGCATAATGCAGAGTTAAAATTGTGTACTATAAACAAAGGCAGGAGGAAATGAATTTCTTAGTGTTGGAAATTCAGCAATTTGAATTGAACTCCTGAGCAAATGAAACATTATTGTCCTCCAAATATTAGTAAAGCTTAAATTTCAATAGGAGTATATTACAAATGCTGTAGCTAGCCATGAATTATATATCCAATAAGCACCCTATTATTCTAATAATAATATAGCAGGGAAAGTGCTTGATACTTACTTCAAAGGTAGGAATCACAGAGAATTAATACATGCTATTAAAGATAACACAGGTGCCATATCAACCAAGCAAATTCAGATTGTAGAATGTATCTATATATTTTATACCCAATTATACCATTTTGAATTTACCTGTTCATAGGTTTTTTGACTCAATCAGAGGAATGCAAATTTCTGAAGCAGAAAAGAATTGCTTAGATTCTCTAATTACAGGTAAAGACATTTCCAATGTGATATAATCTTTATGGTGTAACAAAACACCTGGAATGGATAGATTCACTTCTGAGTTTTATCAGATTTTTCTAAGAGCTATTGTATGCATGTGCAGTATATCTAATCTAAAACTTAGTTTTATAGACCGGGTCATCAACCAGAATGGAACTGGATAACACTAAATGACGCACTCTTTCAATGTAAGATACTTAACATTCTGTATTTTCTTTCAGTTTGAAATATTTTCATTAAAATTCTGTAGCACATGTCCCAAAATGGGCAAGTCAAATAACCCTCCAGTCTCAGGTACAAACTTAGGGGGTCAATATTCAGTATGGTTTTCATGGGAAGAAGTGAATCCGCTTCAGTTTATATCATTACCAGCCAGCAGTGGGTTTGCCCGCAAAAACGCATTTAATAAGAAAGTGGAGAAAAAGCCTCAAGCACTTTATTAGAGACGGCAATCAAAATCAATTAAAGTTGGTCATTTGCTATGAGTATATATAGCAGCACATACATAGCAATGTGGTAACATAGGGCTCCTTTTACAAAGCCATGGTAGAGATTTCTACTGTGGGCTGCTGAGGTAAATGCTCAAATGCTTATAGGAATTATATGAGTGTCAGAGTATTTACCTCGCCGATCCACAGTAAAAATGTCTAAAAGTTGGTGACAGTAAATGTCAGCAGATAAAAACCTGAATGGTCCATCTAGTCTGCCCAGCAGTCACGCATTATTCATTCATGATTAAATTGTCTTTCTTTGGAATTTCTAGGACATAAACAGTAGAAATCCGCCTGGCACCATCCTTAGGTTCTAGCTGGTGGAGTTGCTGTTGAAGTCCACTGCAGCCTATTTGAACCATCTTGTCATTTGTGGGACGCAGACTGTAAAAATCTGTCCAGCACTGTCCTCACATTCAAATTATTTCCCTTGAACAGAGGAGATTGAGAGGGGACATGATTGAAACATTCAAGGTACTGAAGGGAATAGACTTAGTGGATAAGGACAGGTTGTTCACCCTCTCCAAGGTAAGGAGAACGAGAGGGCACTCTCTAAAATTGAAAGGGGATAGATTCTGTACGAACATAAGGAAGTTCTTCTTCACCCAGAGAGTGGTAGAAAACTGGAACGCTCTTCCGGAGTCTGTCATAAAGGAAAATACCCTCCAGGGATTCAAGACAAAGTTAGACAAGTTTCTGGTCTTTGACCAGAGGGCCGCCATGTGAGCGGACTGCTGGGCACGATGGACCAGTGGTCTGACCTAGCAGCAGCAATTCTTATGTTTTTATGTTCTTAAAGCCCTCTCTAGCCCATCCTAAATCAAATTGGCTTATAGGAGACACAGATTGTGCGAGTCTGCCCAGTAACAACTTAGTTCTTCACAGAGTCACCATCTAAGCGCCGCTCGACACATCAAACACACACGCAAACCATTTAAGTACTATTGAAGCTTTCCTGAATTCAATGGATCACTGGATGTTGGAATTTAAATTAAAATTAAATCACAAAAAGACAAAATTATTCTTTGCTTCCTTTCAAAAGACCCCCTAAACCATTTATTACTCTAAATACTAGTCAATATACAATTAATTCTTCGATCAAAATTTTGGGAGTCGTTTTTGATCAGAATTTCTCTATGAAAAATCAGATAGATGCTGTGGTTCAGAAGGGATATTCCATGCGATGGAAGTTGTATATTATTAAATCATATTTTGAATGCTCAGCATTTAAAGTCTTGGTCCAGTCATTACTATTGAGCCATTTAGATTATTGCAACATCATTTATATTTTCAGCACCAAGAAAAACATTGCCTTATTGAGACTCATTCAAAATACTGCGGTGAGACTTATTTATGGCCTGTCGAAGTTTGATCACGTGACCCCCTTTTATCGTGAATTATACTGGCTTCCAGTGGAAGCCTGCATAATTTTTAAATTAGGCTGTATTTGCTATAAGGTAGTCTTTGGTCACGTTCCACTTTATCTGGCTGATAGATTCTCATTAGCTTCCCAAATAAATAAAAGAAGATCTCGTGCTCTTTTTGTATTCCACTCTATCAAGGGTTGTAAAAGTAAGAAATATCATGACCAAACTCTTTCTTTTCAGGCAGCTTTTTATGACATCTAATATTTACATCCCATTCTTACACTCATTTCAGAAAACAACTGAAAACTTATCTTTTCATAAAATATTTGGCTGATTGATTCCTATGTTTTTCCTTATTATTTAATCTTTTGTAAAGCGTATTGAACTACAAAGGTTATATGGTGTAGAAATCTGATTTTATGTTATGTTAGGGTTTTTTTTTCATATTATTCATTTTCTAATTAAAGATCCTCTGTGTTCATCCCATGCTGTTTTGAATTCCGTTACCCTTTTCATGTCTACCAGTTCCTTCAGGACGGCATTCCAGGCATCAACTCTCTCCATGAAAAAATCATTTCCTGACATTATTCCTTAGTCTATCACCCCACAACCTCAATTCATATGCCAATCAATATCAGCTTTGACTGCTAGCTCAAATCAGGCAGGACTAGTCTGGTTTTGGGTAAAGCTGGAGCATATTGAAAAGTTAAGCAGGCACCAGTGATATTCAGTGCTGGTACCTGAATACCTTATTGGGAAAGTAGACAACATACAGTTAAAGTTTACAGTTTAATTTAATTTTATAAATTGCCTATATGCCTAGGCAACCCCAAGGTTGCCAAGGTTTACAATTCCCAATAAAACTCAACTGTAAAAAAAAAAAAATCACACACACATACCCCAACCCATACCTCTTCCACAGAACTCCTGCTCACACCTAATTGTCATCAGGAAGGGATATTCTGAAAGCTAAATTAAACAAATAAGACTTTAACTGCTTATTAAACCAGGACAATACTAGCTACACCCTTAAATCAGAAGGCAAATCATTCCAAAGTGTTGGTACCAAAGCAAAAAATACACCCCAACGTGTAACTCCTAAATGCCAAAAAGCAAAAAGAAACCATGGAAAAGATGCTCCTGATGCAGTCATTTATTGAATAAATCAAATGTTGCAATAATACATTCAAAGAGTGAAATCCAGACATGTATGAGGTGGTGCAGACCCAACATGGTCAGTGTTTCGACTAAACCACCTTCTTTAGGAGGTCCAAGGAGGTGATCGAATGTGGATATTGTCTATTTATTTATTTATTTATTTAAAACATTTATAATCCGCATTTTTACCAAAGTGGCTAACAATTCACATACACAGCTCAAAATATGAGTACAGTCTTACAAAACCAAGTACATAACAGGTATAAAGCAGAGGTCAAAGATATAAAAACTATCACATGAGGGTCTTAATGATGGTAACATAATCATAGTTGAGAAGTAGAGAGCTAACCAAAAAGTGCCTGTGTAAAAAGGTAAGTTTTGAGCAATTTTCTGAATTGTAGCATATTATCACAAAACCTCAGAGTGCCAGTCATAGTGTTCCACAGAATGGGCCCAGCTATAAAAAAGCAAGATTTTTTAGTTCACACATATCGAACACTGTTCAATTTCCCTGTGTCAAGCAACACTTGATTTTCAGATCTCAGTGCCCTGGATGGTTTGTACCGCAGCAGGCATTTAGCCAGATAATCTGGCAGATTATGTAAATAGATGGAACCACCAACTGGTTCGAGAGCAACACTGGAAAAATTCCTCAGGCAGCTGCAATGGCGAGGCTAACCCCTAAATGTGCCATATTTACTGGTAGAACCTGAAGCAAATCTCAGAATGAGAATGCAACATCCAGTTGGGGTCATTACAGGACACACAATCATGCAACAAAATGGGCGGACCAGAATACATTAACTTCCTTCTAACTTGGCTAACTTAATGTAGATGGGTCACGTATAGTGCATAAAGGACAAAATCAGTAGTATAAGGAAGATTTTTCTGATCAATGATCATGTGCTATATGGCATGGAGGTTGAATAAATAACTTGTGCTAACATTACTGATATATTTTCCTTCTTTCACAGCACTTAGTGCACTAGGGCCTTAACGCACGGAATAGTGCACGCTAAATTGCCCTGCTCGCTAGTCGCTACTGCCTTATTTTGAGCTGGCAGTAGATTTTCAGCTGGTGCGCACTATAGTGCGCACCAATCCACTGCGTGAGCATAAAACCGCTAGCACGGCTTTGTAAAAGGAGCCCTTAGTGATATATACTTACTATTGGTCGAGTTATCTCAATTGACCAGTATGTACTCATTTATAAACCAAAACATTAAATTGTCCTATTGTTGCCTGGTTATGTATATGTATACTAGCTCTGAATATATCAGCCAGTACTACATAACTTCCTGGTTCATCAAAGAACCAAATATTCAATGTTGGTGTCCAGACATGGCCCAGCATTGAATATTTAGGTCTAATTTAGCTGGAGGCAGTCAGCGTTTCAAAAGGGTCCAGAGAAGAGCAACAAAAATGGTTAAGGGACTAGAGGACTTGACGTACAATGAGAGGCTAGAAAAAATGGACCTCTTCTCCCCTGAAAAGAGGAGACTGAGAGGGGACATGATCGAAACATTCAAGATAATGAAGGAAATAGACTTAGTAGAGAAAGAGATTGTTTACCCTCTTCAAGGTAGAGAGAACAAGGGGGCACTCTCTAAAGTTAAAAGGGGATAGATTCCTTACAAATTTGAGGAAGTTCTTCACCCAGAGAGAGGTAGAAATCTGGAACGCTCTTCCAGAGGCTGTTATAGGGGAAAGCACCCTCCAGGGATTAAAGATAAGGTTAGACAAGTTCCTGCTCAACCAGAACATACGCAGGTAAGGCTAGACTCAATTAGGGCACTGGTCTTTGACCTAAGGGCCGCCATGTGAGCGGACTGCTGGGCACGATGAACCACTGGTCTGACCCAGCAGCGGCAATTCTTAAGTTCTTATGATTGTCACTGGCTGAATATTGACCCTTTAGATTGTAAGCATTTCAGAGACAGGAACATTTTTATGCTACCTGAGTGTAACTCAACATGAACTACAATTAAAGAAGGCATGAGCTAATCCAAATCTCTTTCTTTTTATAATGAAATAGATCAGAAAAGTAATGCATGGGGAAGGCTACCAAAACAGCATGAATGACTACAACAGCTATATCTATCTTATTCCTTTCCAGATAAGAAAAAGAACACTCATGTATGCTAATCTGTACCTCAGTAGTTGGGCAATTGAATCAGTCAAAACATTTAGAAAGTTAAAAACGTGCTTCTATAAATTACTATTTAAATCATAGCCCTTGCTAGTCCCATACAGGTTCTCCTAAAACAAATGCTGTCAATCCAATTTTGAAAGCCGCAATCATTGCATAAATTGTTAAATCTAACAAGAGAGCACATCATTACTCTTCTATTGCTTCATGCTAACTGTATCTGCTTAGAATTCCAGTACCCAAGGCAATATTTTGGTGTATAAGAACAGTTGCCAATACCTCTAGCTTTTAGTCTTTTCTGGGAATCATTGGCCCCGGACTTTTGAAAATAAAGCTTCTCACTCACTGCCAGCAGCCTTCATTCAAGATGAACTGCAGTGTCTAAATGATAGCTGAGTTGATATGCACATTAGTGATTACAAATAACATTTTTTTCTATATGAACTGTTCAAAGAATGGATTTATTTCTAGATCAGTTGTTCATGCCTATTCAGTGCATTATTCATTCCTTCTTTTCTTAGATTCAGCTAGTGTGCTTCTTGGAGTACAGATAATCATTAAATGTCAATAATGCTTAAAGGGTTTTCTTATTTTGATCCTATGGTAAAAATGCTTCGGACATCTAACTCTTCATATTAGGTCATAACTTTGACATTCATACTCCCTTGTCTCACTCTGACACTTCTATATACCAACAAATGAACTTGCAGAAGGGGCATGGCTTGGCAGCTAAACATGTCGGCGGAATAATCGTTTCTCCCCACAACCTCAGGTGTCTTTTCAATTAAAAGTATAGTTCTTCCTTTAATATTTATGGTGAAAATTAAGAGCAAATAAGAGGTAGTGAAGAGAAGTTGGAATTTTTTCTATATATTACTCCCTGTGGCTTTTCTTACAATGAGCCAGTATATATAGAGGTGAGCTGAGAGAAACGAGAAGATACAGTCAGCGGCTGCCACAATACCGGTTGTTTCAGCTAATAACATTTTTGGGTACAGAAGATAAAACGACTTTCAAGAATAAGGAAGGTGATAAAATATGAAAGTTTGACTGATTATTATAGCGAAAATCGTGAAGAGGAATAAAAGAATAGATAGGTGCATTCATCAACGGTTGAATTTGACGGTTGAAAGCCAGGAGGATTAAGGGAGAAATATAAAAGAGCAAGAAGACGAGAGAGAAACAGTGGCGAAGAATCTGTTGAAAGGCTAAGGAGACTATTACTTGCTTAAATAACCTGAGTATTTGGGTCGGTAGAAGTGTTAAAAGCAGAATCGATACGTGCTGGGAATAAAATACACAGAAAGCAGAGCAGAGAATTTACCTGACATCGATATCCGTTGCTGTGGATGTCACAAAGTTAAAGGAAACCAAAACTGTTTACACTTTTTTCGGTTCCTGTTTCCTGCCCAGCTTGTTTTTGATTGGGTTTATGGGTTTCATCAAAGCAGAAGAGGCGGATTGGTGGAGTGGTTTAAGAGGCAGAGGGAAAGAGCAGTAATAAGAATATAAGAAACACAACGGTTGTGACAGTTTAAAACTTAAACAGGATCCTCACTGCTCTGATGGACAAGGGCTAGAATTAGCCACTTCAACTGATATATTCATTATTTTTCCTGCTTATTCTTAAAACTAACCTCAACTTTTTGCATAATAGCATTCAAATCTTCATGACTGATAGGCTCACCAGTTAAAATATATGGTGAGCTTGAGGTTATAATTGACTGTCAATTGATACTCAAGGGTATTAAGGCAGCATAGCAATAGATCCTAAAATTATTTGTTTCTTATTGCTGACGAGTCTCTGTTATCTTCCTTGGTTCACAGCAATAAATTATCTAAACTGTCAAATGATTGATGGTGGTGAACGTTATTAAGAAATTTCAGAGATCAATATTGGCTAGTACTGAATACAGTAAAGAAACAAGAAAGGGACAAATAATAATAGTAACAAAGTAATAAAATCATTAATCTGTCAGCCAGATATTAACTAAAAAGATAGATTTAATTGCCAGCTACAAGAGTCATTTGAATACAGAAATATACATATACGTATACAGCTAAAGAGAAAAAAAAATTAATAGAAGTTAAAGATATAGGAAAAGAAAAGGGGAAATGGAAGTTAATGGTAAAAGCATGAAAGCATCTAAACTAAACTAAACCTTAGGTTTGTATACCGCACCATCTCCACATCTCGGCAAGCTAAAATGGAAGCAGCAAGTACTAGTGGCCATGCAAAAAGGATGAAGGCGGATCCTCCGACTCCTTCCAGGGTTCCACTTCCAAGAGAGGAAGAAACGACCCTAACGATCATCAAATAGCTAACACCCAAGGAAATGACATACCAGCAGACATGATCTGGAGCTCCTTTCAAGACCTAAAATGAAGTGATTATACCAAACTATACAACAAATATTCTAAAACTTATTGCGTTCTGGAATCATGCCCCCCAGAAATTATGAAAGCGGCACAATTACAATTCAAACTATCGCTGCTACAACACCTGGCCCACAACTTAAAAAATGGGAAGTTCCTCTCTAATAACGGTCACATAATAATAACCCCAATTCTAAAAAATCGCAAAGAACCCTCAGCCATAATAACCAACTACAGACCGGTAGCATCCATTCCATTTATTGTAAAAAATCATGGAGGGACTAATACATACCCAACTGATGGACTATCTTATCAGTTCTCTCGTGCTCTTTTTGTATTCCCCTCTATCAAGGGTTGTAAAAGTAAGAAATATCATGACCAAACTCTTTCTTTTCAGGCAGCTTTTTATGACATCTAATATTTATATCCCATTCTTACACTCATTTCAGAAAACATGGGGTGGGAGGGTGGGTCAAAAACCTCCCAGGCTCCACTCAAAAATTGACCCAGAATCCCACCTAAGGCTGCCAAATTTCCCCAAATTGTCCCTCTGATTGGTGGAACCAGTCATCACATTCCACTAATCGGAGACCTTTATCATCCATCTTTTAGCTCTCAGATTTCTTCCTCTTCTCCTGCTCCTTTTTCTCCTCAGCAGTCTCCTTAACATCCTGCTAATCTGATGCCAAGCGTCAGCTCAGCAAAGTTATGGTATATTCCCGAGTAAGGAAGCACAAAAGAGGCAGAAGATCTGCGATATAATCATAGGAAAACAAAGAGCAGACCAACAAGACCCCCCCCCCCCAGGATAACAAGTATGAGTAATCCAGGAATATGTGACTAAATACATAGTTTTATGGAATGAATTCATAATGCGTTTCCCACTATACTAGTGGTAGTTTCATGATACTACTACTAGTGATCAAGCTACCAAATAATGCCATAAACCCTTATTTTTGGTATTTTGTCTCCTAGTGGTAGTACTACAAGACTACCGCTAGGAAATAAAGTGGTACTGGAGGTCAGGGGATATTTGATGTGGGAGGGGGGGAGTATTCTATTTCAGGTACTTGCTCTTTAAAAAATAGCAAACCTGTAATGTGATCGCTATCTTTGTTTTGCTGTAGCCAGGAATGTATAACGTTCATAGGAGGTAGGTGATTGGAAGGAGATGAGAATAATCACATGTCTTTTACAGACCAGTTGTTGGATACAAGGAACCCCTCTAACACCTCCCAGCAGCAGGAGGCGTGCTCACTCCCTCCCACCTCTGCTGTTAAGCAGATCACCCTAGCAACAGGAGGAATGCCCACTCCTTCCTGCCGCTGATGTTAAGCAACACATACACACCCTGGCAGCAGGATGGATGCCCACTCCCTCCCACCACCGCCATAGTGCCCCTGACATCATGCCTCCCCTCCCCTATCCCACGCAGGATAGGCTCTGAGCCTACTTGATATCCCTGGTGGTCCAGTGGGCCTATGGGTAGGAATAAATTCCACTTGCTCCTGCCCCTAGTGGCTGCCTTTACAACACACATACACACACGCACATGCACACACACACCCCATTTCTTGCTTCTGACATGTACTGTACTGCTATCTTTGGCCTGTAAAACTAAATGAATCCATCTCACCCACAGATTTATCATTTCAATTGCAGTCAAACTTCACACTGATATAGCCAGCCTAGGTGCCAAGCTGTTAAGGAAGGGAAGAAAATCTGACATCCATGCATCACGTTTCACCTAGGAGCATGAAAGAGAACAAAATAGCTGACAGGAAATAGTGATATTGAGATAGTAGCTGAGATGTCACAGATGAATCATATGATGACAGTGAAGGATTGTAAAGATCTCCTGTACTTGTCCTTTTCTAAGAATGAGCTGTCTGAACAGAGAGCGCACACTGAATAGGAGGCATTGGCATGCTGGGTAGCAAGTAAAGTTTGATGGTCCCCACTGTGCCATTCTCTTGCTTTTTGCCTTTATTTCCCTATATTTAAGGTGGTTTGATTCAAAAACACTTTGGAAAAACTGACCACTGCACCGATGATTCTATGGTAAGAATACTAAAAGGGAACTTTAAGACAATCCAAGAGCATAAAACCTTTCAAATTAAAATTATGAAATATTTTGACACCTACCAGACAGGATTTAACAAAGATCTGGGTTTCCTTTTTCTTATTTTTTTTATTTTAAATATTTTTATTGGATTTTAACACAATAAATGTATAAATAAAATAAATCAAGAATATTTTACAGTTAACAGCATCACTTACAATCAATCACAAATAAATCAAAAACAAGGATATTTTACAATTAAATTGTTCCTTACAATCAAATCATAGATGCAACGGGGACTAAGGCATCTATGTTATCAATCCAAAGTTCGTATAATGTCATTTATTCACAGACAGTTATAAAAGCTCCATATAGACCAGCTGGGCTTCCTTTTTCTACTACAAAGACATTTAAAACTGCTTTTTATCTCTCTGTTTCCTGCTCATTCACCCACCCCTTCCTCTTCCTGTGAAACTATCCCTAAAATGCTTTAGGGCTCCTTTTACAAAAGTGTATTAGGGCCTTAACACGCGGAATAGCGTCCGCTAAAATTTCGCATATGCTATCCGCTACTGCCTCCTCTTGAGCAGGCGGTAGTTTTTCGGGTAGAAAAGAAGGGTTAGGTGCCTAGATCGGCATGCATAGCATAATTGAAAATCACCGTTAAATAGCAATTATTAAAAAATGTATTAGATTGTAGGTGCCTAATTTGGAAGGTGCCTACAACTTCCAGGTAAGAGCCTGGACAGAGGCACTTATCAGAAAGGAGTGATTTGGGTCAGATCGTGCATTGATCTTGGGCATGTTTTGCATCTAGCTGCCTTAAATGGACATAGGCGCCAATATTTAGGCCAAGAAAACCCTGGCATAAATAGAAGGTGCCTAAGGTTTTGACTCCTACCGACGTCTAAGTCTAATTTAGGCTCCACTAAGCGTGATTGATTCTATAAACGGTGCCTTACTTGAGACTGACAGCCGTTAAGCACTGTGTTGCTTGGCACCTATGTTTGAGACACTGTTTATAGAATCGGGGCCTTTGAGGTCAAATTTCATATCCCTTAACACAACTAAACGTTTATTTACTTGAGTAAAGTAATCTGACTGAAAAAATACTGCTCTTTGCCAAGTTAAAAGAATGCATGAATTTCCTTAGCAATAACATTAAAAACTACCTCCAGTTGTATGAATGCTGGGTGTGATGCCCAAATTTCACCCTAATTTTCCAAAAGCAAAAGGAATTCAAAGGGAAAAGGCCTCAGAAGCCACGAGGTGTAAATTTGCACCAGGGCTATGAGAGAGAGAGCTAGACGGTTTGTAGGCTCTCCCTCATGCTTCGATCATCAGCCAGAAAGACCCTCATTTATATAAAGCGTGATGTTTTCTAGAGTTCAAATGTGCAAATAAATATCACAATGGAAAACAAACTGAGCTTATCTTTATGTTGTTGTTCCACCGCTTTAATACTGCTGTTCACAACTGTCGCTTCTGTCCAGTGAAATAACACTGGAGCACTGGAAAAATAATACCTACAATGGCTAACGTTTCACGATGTACACAATCGTTTCCTCAGGGCTCTCCTCAGCATGGCTTGTAGTTCATTGCACCTCGTGGCTTCTGAGGCCTTTTCCCTTTGAATTGCTTTTGGTTTTGAAAAATTAGGATGAAATTTTGGCATCACACCCAGCATTCATACAACTGGAGGTAGTTTTTAATGTTATTGGTTATTATTTACTCCAGCTCCTCTATTTTCGTTGTGATTTGAACTTCCTTAGCATACATACTCTTTTTAGATCGCTCAAAAAATGGGGTAGTTTAAGTTGGGAAGAGGAAAACAGTGCTTGTACTTGAGATTTTTAAAAGTACAATTGATATTTTAACACCCCTCCCAGCCCATACAAATAACTAAAATAAAGTGTAGGTGCATTTAGGACTCTTACCACCAGAAGAACTAGCATATTGAGTCTGGAAGAGATCAAACCAGTTATGTCACTCGAAGCACAAATGATGAAGTTACAACTGTCTTATTTTGGTCACTATAGAATTCAAAAGCACAATAGTAGATGGATATTTTCTATAGTACATGAACTGATTTCATATGCGTAGCGCAGCGGGATATCAGATATGACCTACGAGTATTAGCACTCTTCGGTATGTGTCATTTCCTCATTCATCCCTGCGTAATGCATTTTTGTGAATTTTTATAGTGATTTTTGTAATGATTTTTCTTATTCTTTATACTTAGTAAATAAGTTAAATAGTTTAAATGAACTTAGCTTCATAGCGAACATGCTTCAATGTTAAAATGAAGCTCCCCTGTGCCAACGCGTTTAGCACATCTTTATCAAGGCTGGGGATCTCAGAGTAACATACACACTACTTGTCAAGCCAGCGGCATTCAGAAAAGAAAAGCAGGGATGAATGAGGAAATGACACATACCGAAGAGTGCTAATACTCGTAGGTCATATCTGATATCCCGCTGCGCTACGCATATGAAATCAGTTCATGTACTATAGAAAATATCCATCTACTATTGTGCTTTTGAATTCATATAGTTATATATTTATTTTGGTCACACCATCAGAAAAGAGAGAGATCACTGGAGAAGGACATCATGTTTGAGAAGATCGAAGGAACCAGGTGAAGGGGGCAACCTGCAATCAGATGGCTGGACATGTTGAAAACAACTATAGGGATGACGCTGGAGGACCTTTACGGACTAGCACAAAGCCGATTTCTTTATAGATCCGCAATTCATCAAGCCTCGAACACGAGTCGATGGCACCTAACAATAACAATTCTAGAATAGTTAATTTTCAAAGATAAACTTTCTGGGGATTTTGTCTTGGAAAATTAGCAGCAGGGATGCGACGTATAAGTGCCCACATTCTTTGCAACTACGCCAGCTATTAGAAATTTACCCCTTTTATTATTCTATTCTCATTGCTGTTTCCTTTGCACATCCCTTTTATTTTCATTTTAATTTCTGTGGTACATTATGATCCCCTCAGGGCTCCAAAGAGCTCTACAAATAAAAATAAACTGAATCTAATTAAACACTAAATGAATCCTGGTTAAATTTACCCTGTGCAATGCAGTAGTGACTTTATTTGCAATGAAAATGGAATAAGATTCCATCCAATTCTGCTAATATGTTTAGCTTTTCATACCCCATACTTAATATTGAAATATATGGGATAGGTGAGTAGAGTTAGTCTTACTTCAGAATCTCTCCTCAGACCATATCTTACCCCCTCCTACACAAAGCCACGCTAGTGCCAGCCGCTGCAGTAAGAGCTCCGACACTCATAGAATTCCTGTGAGCGCCCGAGCTGTTACCGCCACAGCCGGTGCTAAAAATGCTAGTGCGGCTTTGTAAAAGAGGGAGTTAGTTAATAGGGTCATAGTCATCCAAGTCATTTCCTAACCATATTATTTATTGTGAAGTGTCCTTGGAAATGCCATCGTCCTCTTACAATTTAAGAGTTTGATTAACTTTAAGAGAGTTGCATGCCTCGGTTTCAGAACTTTGAAATGTGCATTTCACTAAGTTTCGCAAAATCCCCAAAGCCTTCATAACTCACTGCATATTGCAACTTGCACGTCTAGTTGCTTACCCCCTCTTTTACTAATGCACGCTATGCTTTTTAGCGCGCAGTAAATATTAGCACGCGCTAATCATGCACTAAACGCTAACGTGCGTATGTTATCCTATGGATGCATTAGCAGTTAGCACATGCATTGATTTAGCGTGTGCTCAACATGCGCTATAATGCTTAGTAAACCTTTGTAAAACAGGGCCTTAGAGTCAGGATCTGAGCTCATTCTAGAAAGTCTTCTATCCTGGAATTCTTCGAGACCTGACACTACCAGATCCGCCCACATACTCAAACTATCTTTCCTCTCGTTAAAAGGTGTCATGTATACAGTTAAATTAGGGAAATTAGAGCTTTGGAATAACCTCCCTGCCCCGCTTTGGAACCTAGGCTCATTCCAATTATTCCGAAAGCATCTGAAAACCTGGCTTTTCTCCAAAATGTAAAGCTATCTATTTAAAATGTAAAGCTAGCCATCCTCTTCATAACCTCTAATTTCTTATTATGTCCTTCCCTCATTTATTTGAATTACCTGTAAACCATGTCGAGTTCTATCTTTATGGAGATGATGCGGTATATAAACTTAAGGTTTAGTTTAGTTTAGTCTTCTATAGGAGGACTAGTCATATTAAGATACTTAGAAACTTTATTAATATGTATACAGTAGAACCTTAGAAAGAGAGAACATGTATCGGTAGCATGGAATATTGCTACACCTTGGGTTTTGGCCAGGTACTAGTGACCTGGATTGGCCACTGTCAGAATGGGCTACTGGGCTTGATGGACCATTGGTCTGTTCTTATGATGGGAGAAAGAGACCATATGGCCTGTGGCGTAGCGAGGGTGAGAGACGCCCGGAGTGGTGGCATGCCTCCCCATGCCCCTCCGCTCCTTCCCCGATCCTCTATGCCGCATCCCCTTCTCTTCCCCCGTACCTCTAGCTGTTTATTGCTCTTCGCGACCCCATGGGCTCTCCCTTTGATATCACTTCCTATGCACGTCGCCTGGAAGTGACATCAGCAGGAGTGACGGCACGGTTGCGAGGAGCATGTTGAAAGTTATTACTCATGGCGGTGATCAACTAGAGGCATGGGGGAGGGAAGGGGGGAATGTGCATGGCGAGGGGAGGAAGAGGAAGAGGCACTGGCGGAGGAGGGGTGGCGGCTCCTTGAAGACTCACGTCTACACCCCGGCCGGATGGAATCCCAAAGATACCACCTAATATACCAAACGGAATCTTGCTAAAATTCACATGCCACCGCAAATATAACCTGAATTACTACCACATTCTCTACAACAAAGATGCATCCACCTGCAAAGAAAAGCTATTTCACTTCCTAGTATATCTACACTGCAATTTAAACCAGCCTATGTCCACTAAGTCTCTATTAGTAAGTCTAAATGTTATATCTTATATAATTGCTGTAATATAAACCCTTTTCCATGCTGTAAATGTGGTAAAATCTATGTCTCACTAAAATTTGTCCTACCCATAATATGAATGTACTCCTGTAACCCATTCTGGGCTCCTTTGGGAGGATGGGCTAAATAAATGACTAAATAAATAAATAAATGGTGCCCGGGGTGGACACCCCCCTTCCCCTTTACTACACCACAGCATATGGCACATCCAGTCAGCCCATCCACTAGTGGCTGCCGTGCTTCAACGAAGCCCATCACTTTCCAATGGGCTTCAGTGTGATTACTGTAGGCCATCGCAGAAATCAGCTTAGCAAAAGAGAGTCAAAAGTAGTTGTTCTTACGGACTTTATTCTATCAATCTTTGTTAATGGTTTTCTATTGAGCTGTGTATTTTTTAAATTTAATTTATCTGCTGTTTGGTAGGTTGTTATATTGGATTAAGTTTGTAGCATGAAGCTCACGAGGGCACCCTAAGAAGTATGATTAATGTTAGTCTGCTCTATGGATAACAACATCTATGTCTTGATGGTGTTTATAGATATAGATATATATACAGTATATATATATTTTAAATCTTTTAGTACCAATTGTTTAGAATACTATGAACAAATAATGAATTATCTTACTGTAAGATCCGCATATCAAATTTATAAGTAAACTAAATTCATCGTTTTAATGACATTTTGGGCTCCTTTTACAAAGGTGCATTAGGGCCTTAACGCGCGGAATAGCGCGCGCTAAAATGCCACGTGTGCTAGCCACTACCGCCTCCTCTTGAGCAGTTGGTAGTTTTTAAGGTAGCATTTTTGGAAATGCCCTTAACTTACAGGTAAAAAATTTGGACAAAGAAATACAAATCCAGAAAGAAGAGATAAAAACTTTAAAGGAAGAGACTGTATCACTGAAATTAGATATCCAAGAAGAAAAGAAGAACTTAAAAACAATTAAGAGTAACCAAGATTTATTTGTTAAAGACAATACGATTATACAGAGAAATTTGGAAGCTTTAGATAACAATATTCGGATTAATAATTTGCGATTAATTAATTTTCCTAAAGTATTATCAATTTCTCCACGAGATATGATAAAGCGATACTTTCTGGAAATCCTTAAAATACCTGAAAATGCTTTACCACCTCTTACAAAGGTTTACTATTTACCTATAAGAAATCAGGATCCTCAAAAGAAAGAAGATGAAGGAATACCACAGAAAGAACCCTTGGACGTTTCCACTTTGTTAGAGCAATCAGATAGAGAATTGGCTATTCCAGCCACTCTCTTATTGACTGTGGCTTTGGCCCCAGACAAGGATTGGATTCTTAAACTTTTCTTTAAAAATAGGGCCAAGGACTTTTTGGGGTTTCATATCCAGATATTTCCTGATGTCTCGAGAGAGACTCAGAAGAGAAGAAGGGAATTCTTAATGTTAAAACCAGGAGTGACTCAAATAGGGGGTCTATTTTTTCTTAGGTATCCTTGTAAATGTGTCATAAGATACCGTTCCTTGAAATATGTATTTGTAGATCCAGCTCATTTGACTACTTTCCTTTCTGCGAAACGTCTTGAGTCTGTAGAACCATCTGTACCATTGTGATAATAATTAGCTCACCTCTCAGTAGTAGTTTAAGTGATTTTTCTTGTTAAAACGTTTTACTTTAATTTAATATCTACTCTTATCGTTAATCTTGGATCTTAATTTGAGGACTAGTGTGTGATTAAGTTAGGATGTATATTTTCTTTATTATTTTGAATTGCTTTCAGGTTTGAGAGTAAATAATATTATTATGTTTTCTTGATCTCACTTTCTGTACAAGATGATATGCTTGATAATAAATGTGTAAATTTTATAAATTTAAAAAAAAAAAAAACAAAAAAAAACTTTTATGTATTTTCGGAACCTGCTTAGGTTTAGGTGGGTTATAAATTTTTAATTAGATAATTAACTGTCCTACCTTAATCGGATAGGGTGCAGGAAGGAAAGGTGATTAGCGGAGTGCCTCAAGGATCAGTGCTGGGACCAATTCTGTTCAATATGTTTGTGAGCAATATTGCCGAAGAGTTAAAAGGAAAGGTTTGCCTTTCTGCAGATAATGCCAAGATTGGTAAAAGAATGGACATCCCAGAGGGCGTGGAAAACATGAAAAAGAATCTGGAAAAGTTGGAAGAATGTGCTAATGTCTGGCAACTAAAATTCAGCTCAAAGAAGTGCAGAGCATTTGGGGAGCAGTAATCTGAGGGAGAAGTTTGTGCTGGGAGGCGAGAGTCTGATGTGCACAGATGGGGGCGATAGTGTCTGAGAATCTAAAGGTGACAAAGCAGTGTGACAAGGTGGAGGATGTTAGGCTGTATAGAGAGAGGCATAACCAGCAGAAGAAAGGAGGTGCTGATGCACTTGTGGTGGCAAAATTGGTAGGGGTTTGCGCAAAAAGAAGTACATAGGGGATAGGGGTGATAGGATACAGATATTTAAATAATCTTTTCCAGAGAAGGGAAACTGGTAAAACTAGAGGACGAACATTGAGGTTTAGGGATAGTAGGCTTAAGGGTAATGTTAAGAAATTCTTTTTCATGGAGAGGGTGGTGGATGCCTGGAATGCCCTCCAGAGGGAGGTGGTGGAGAGGAAAATAGTGATGGAATTTAAAAAAAAGCATGGGATGAACACATAGGATCGCTAATTAGAATATAAATGAGCAAACTTTCACAGTCTGAATCCAGCAAAGGAGATGGTTTGGATAGGCTGGAGTGAGCTTCAACAGCAACTCCAGTAGTTGGAACCTAAAGACAGTACCGGGTAGACTTCTAAGGTCTAAGGCCCAGAAATAACAACAACAAAAAAAGGCATTTTAATTTAATCAAGAAATTGCATGTGATTTCAAGGCAGACTGGATGGACCATTCAGCTCTTTATCTGCCATCATTTACTATGTTATTATGTATCTTTGGCCTGTTAGTTGAGGGTTGAATATTGACAGTTGTCTAGAAGTGTTGCCTGTCCAAACTTGTCAGATATTTAATCCAGGTACACAGACATGGCCCAGCATTGAATATCCAAGCATGATTTTGGTGGCAACAGTCAGCATTTTTTTAAAAAAGCGCTAACTGTTGTTGACTATTATCCACTACATATCATCGCTGGCCTGATGGCTCAATGACAGCTTACAGTACTGTCATACAGAAGATCTATGGTTTGACTCCAAGTTGGTTCTTCTGATCCCCAAGTCAGATAGGGCTGAAGATATTGTGGAAGAATCATTCACAACCTATGGGGGGAGGGGGTGCAAGGAAGTCATAGCCATTACTTAAGGTTGAAAACTTGCAGCCATATTTTGGGCCCTTGATGACAGGGTTCCAGAAAGAGCCCCAGTGTATCCCTGCTGACTCAGGACCAATGCTTCAATGATCAGACTGGGAGAAAGAAGAGTATAAAAAAGGATCAACAAACCTTCAGGTGATTAAGAATCTGGGTTTACAATGCCTAATTCCAGCTGTTTTAAAATATTGCAAAAAAAATTTCTTATGTCCCACCAGTCATATTGTTTTAAATTGGGATTTGAGACAGGTACTTCAAGCGCTAGTACTATCCTAAATAGATTACTGTAATGGTATCTATCTAGGTTTACCTCAGGTACATATTAAAGCGTTACAAATGATACAAAACTCAACTATCCAGCTACTGGTTGGAGAATCTCGATATGAATACATCATACCTAATTTAAAAAGATTGTACTGGTTGCCAATTTTGTTTCATATCCATTTCAAATTTTGAAACTTGTCCAACAAGGTGTTTATGATATCCTGCCAAATTATTTGGCAAAATGCCTAAGGGCTCCTTTTACTAAGGTGCGTTAGGGCTTTAATGCATGGAATAGCTAAATTGCCCCGCATACTAGACCTTAATGCCAGCATTGAGCTGGCGTTATTCTAGAAGCATACCACACGGTTTAGCACGTGGTAATTTCGTGTGTGTGCTAAAAACGTTAGTGCACCTTAGTAAAAGGAGCCCTAAATCTATATACTCCACCAAGGACGCTGAGGTCACAGAATTCTTGGTTGTTAGACACATCAAAGGGGAATATTTTGTAATATGTATGGACCAAAAAGTCATGTTTCTCTATAGCTACAGATGGACCATTTATGTGGAATGCATTGTCTGGTACTTTACGGTTCTGTAGAAATCTATTGCAATTTGGAAAGTTGCTTAAGACCCATCTGTTTGTTCAAGCTTTTTAAAGCTAATATTCTGCTTCTTGAGTTAATATTTTACTTTCTGAATATCACCTTTTTTGCAGGTTATTAGATTTTTTTTTTTGTAGATTTATGCATCTTGATTGAAGTAATGTTGTAAATGAGCAGTGGAGATGTAATTTATAGGTTGAGATGGTACAATCTTATGATTTTTGCTAACGTATGGGATCTTTATGTTGTATAAATCCTGAAATATGTATGTAATACTGTGAGCAGCCCTTGCTTAAAGGCGGATTACAAATGTTTTTTGGGTTTTTAAAAAAATAAATAAAAATAAACTCGCAAAAATATATTTTAGAAACACTTTCAAAGTTCATAAGGGCTTATGTGACTACTTTGCAGTTGTAAACAAACACTTTAAATGAGGCAGATAATCTAGTAATGATAAGTTGGTAATCAATCACTGTTCTTAGATGTAATCTCAGGTGGTAAGAATAAATTGCTTGGCTCAAGGATTGCTGGGAGTGTGTGTGGCTGGTTGAGATGGGCTGGAGACAGCAGTGAAGGGAACAAAGTAAGAAGAGAAGAACAGAGAATGATTTATTATTACTATCATAGGAGAAAGGAGCAGATGGTCTAAAGGAAGGCAATTAATTGTGACTTGAATGGGCTACAAAATGATAAAGTCAAAGAAGAACCTTTTTTTTTGTTGAAGATATTAGGGTGCTGTTAAAATTTGCTAGAGGTCCTGCGACAGGAAGCAAGGGTGTCCCTAATGACAGTTACAAATATTAAGGAATATTTTATTTAGGGTGTGCTGGCCCAACATTTTTTTTTCTTTAGTTATTTATGAGATTTGTTTTTTAAAAAATTTATTTTTTATGTTTCAGGGGCAATGTCATCGGTAGTCAAGTCAGGGTCAATGTTGTAAATTTGAGCAACAGTGCACACTAATAATAGCATCAGGAAACATGAAATTTTGCAGGTTAACATTCAGCCCCTGAAGGTCAATGTTATTTAAAATGCAGACTGTTTGGGCCAGAATTAGCCCCAGATAGTCCTTAGGTCCTAGCCATTGGATTTGGCAGATCCTGGTTAATATTCAGTGATAAGACCCTTATGCATTAGTAGTTGTGTCCCCTTCCGATGCCCTTTTTCCTCTCCCACCATCCCTGGAAGCAAAAGAAGACCACTCCCCTGCTAGATTATCCTGCCTCTCTCAACACCCTGAAAATGTAACCCCCTCCCCCCATAATAGTGTGCCTACCTGCCTGTTTCCCTGCTAGTCGAGTGGGGAAATGGGCAGAAGCAATGCCCTACTTGCTCCTACCACTGAGGAAGGGAGCTTGTATTTCCAGAGTGGAGTGGGGAGATACAGGGGGATCCAGCAGACAAGAGGATCTTCTTTTGCTTCCAGGGAGGTGGAAGGAGGAACAGGTATTGGAAGGGGAGGGGGGGGGTCTTTCAAAGCATTTAGGGGCAGGAGGGGCTCTTACTGTTCTTTTCAGTGGATTAGAATGGGGAGTTTTGAATGTTCCAGGGAAGTTTTCCAGGGAGGGAAGGGAATGGCAGGACATCGGGCCAGAACCTGGAAGTTAACCAGGTATCAGCCTGAATAACAGCTGGTTGATTTTATTACATAAAGGCTCTTTTTCTTCTACCATGGCCTGGGATGCTAAATGCTCTGATGCTGCTCCGACACTCATAGGAATTCTACAAGCATCGAAACAACGTTGGAGTATTTAATACTCCAGGCCCTGGTAGAAACCTCTACTGCGACTTAATAAAAGGGGGAGAAAATTAGGAGAGCCTTTTTTTTTCTGTCCTAATTTTGTGCAGTGTCTCAGACTGAAAGTCTCTGCTAACCGGTTAGATTTCTGTATTGCCCTAACTCACCCGTGTACCACTCACAAACTAGCCAGTTGTGGCTTGGGTGGTTAGAGAGGATATTCAACGATATTGTCCGGTTAAGTGCTGCTGAATATTCCTGGTTAGCCCCAAATAAACAATTTAAACAGTCAGAATCTTCTTCTGGTCAATTAAATTTCTTTCAATATTGACCCCTTGGATTTCTTTGCCTTTCATTTTGGGTTCACAATAATATGAAATGAATGTGCCTCACTATCCCCCTCTTTTACTATGGGCTCCATTTAATAAGGTACGATAGCGTTTATAGCACGCGCTAAAGATTAGCGCGTGCTGACCCCGCGCTACATGAAAAATACTAACGCGAGCTCTATGGAGGCGCTAGCGTGTAGCGTGCGCGGCAATGTAGCATTTTAGCGCCTTAGTAAAAGGAGCCCTAAGGTGCGCTAGCCGATTTAGCTAAATATTAGCACGTGCTAAACGCTAAAACGGCTAGCGTACCTTAGTAAAAGGACCCCTATATCTGGAGTAGAGGAGAAGCTTAGTGGTTGGTGCAGTGGCCTGGGAACCCAGAGAACTGGGCTTGATTTCCATTGCAGCTGTCTGTAACCCTGGGCAAGTCACTGAACCATCTATTGCCCCAGGTTCAAAAGAAATACCTATACAGTGGTGCCTCACACAACGAACTTAATTCGTTCCAGGAGCAAGTTTGTTATGCGAAAAGTTCGTTATGTGAAACGTGTTTTCCCATAACAATACATGTTAAAAAAAATAATTCGTTCTGTAGCATAAAATATGCTAAGATGACATAAAAAAAGATAAATTTTTGGTTATTATTTTTATTTAGATACATCTAACAACATAATTGTTTTTTAAAACAACACACATTGTTTAAATTTAAAGACAGACTAAGTAGAGTCTAATTTTACAGTGAGAGAGGGCAGAGTCTCAGCGGCAAAAACTGGGACCGTTCATTTATTTTTTTTTTTCTAGCATCGGGGAAGCGGCGAGAGTAGCTCCGCCCCCCCCCAACGCATCAGCAGTAGGCGCCGGGCCCCTGCGAGCCGACGGTCCGCCACTGCACAGGGAGCAGGAGAGAGGGCAGTTAAGCGCAGTGCCTGCGCGGAAGGATGCAGCTCGGGCGACTTCGTTGTGTGAAACGAAGTTCGTTGTAGGAAGCAAGACCTGAAGTTCGTTGTGCGCAGCGTTCGCTGTGCGAGGCGTTCGTTATGCGAGGCACCACTGTATATAGTATGTAAACCTCTTTGCAACCACAGAATGGTGGTATATCAAATCCCATTCCCTTATTTCAATCATGTATCTTTTTTTTTTTAACTAGCAATGAGAAAGCATCTTAAAACATAAACTGTCTGTAAATGTTTTTTTCCTCGTATTTCTTGAGATGTATTTAAAAGGGAAATATCATGCTCATTAACGTCTGACTCATGACAAATCACAGTGGTTTAAAGTTTGAGCACCTAGATAATGGAGCATCGCATGTGAAAATAGATAAATGGCAACGTTCTCATATTAGCATTCTGTCATTTGTAATAGTGGCATACAATACATACAGATTTTGTTGGTAGTATTCACAGGTTTGGCCACAAAATCCCATAAATGTTAACATTAACCACTCGAACAGTTCTACCTAAATTTACTGTTAGCAGATTATGGGCTCCTTTTACGAAAGGTGCGTTAGGGCCTTAATGCGAGGAATAGCGTACGCTAAAATGCCAAGTGCGCTAGCCGCTACCTGCCTCCTCTTGAGCAGGCGGTATTTTTTTTTAGCTAGCGCGTTCTATAGTGTGCGCTAATTCAGTGCGTGCACTAAAAACGCTAGCGCACCTTCGTAAAAGGAGCCCCTATGTTTCTGGAAGTAGTTGAATATAGAAGTGCTTACCTATCAGAAAGGCTGCACCAGATACCACCATTTCGATGTTTAGGGTAAGAGTTGCAGTAGAAATATAAAAATTCTAGGCTAGAATCAATGTGCCAATCAACCATAAGAATAGCCATACTGGGTCAGACCAATGGTCCATCTAGCACAGTATCCTGTTTCCAATAGAGTCCAACTCAAGTCCCAAATACCTTGCAGAAACTCAAATGAACTTGAATCCAGGCCTCCTTTAGCCTCCTTCTACATCACAACTTTCTTATGGAACTCATTACCATTGGACATCCACTCAGAAAAATATGATTATAGATTTAAAGTTGCACTTAAGACTCATCTTTTTGTCCTCGTGCTAAGTAATAGCACATAAGTTTTGTTGGTTTGGTGGTCAGCACTGGTCAAGACTGAGATTTCTCTTTACTTACACTATACGGTACATCTTTCCCACTGTACTTGTGTTCTTGAGGTCCCATCCAATATTGTAGTTCATTTTCCCTTCTTGGATTTCAGTCTGTACATTGCTTTGATTTTTTGATGGAAAGGTGATATATGAAGTACCCAATACACACAAACATAAATATATAAGAAGAGCTAACATAAGTCAGAACAAATCCATCAAGCCCAGCATTCTGCCCCAGACAATGATCAGTCTAGGCCATCTGGAAGTACCTATCAGATCCCAAATAGAAAAGTCTATTCCATGTTGTTCATTTTCTAAAGCACAAGGAAGGGTCACCTCAGGCTATCAGGCTGTTATCAAGACTCTCATTCATACCTTTTTAAACAAAATTACTGTTGACAACCACTATTCTCTTTCTACAACTTTAGTGCCTAAATGTAAGAGTCATTTGAAAGCTAAATATATAGAATGCTAGGACTTATGTGGGTGACTGTACATTCTTATGCATAAATGCTAGTTGTACTTGTTCAATGCTATTTTATAACTGATGCACACAACTCACTGAGGTGGACGTTTACAGTAGAGACCTGCACAGGAACAGGGATTACAGGAAGCCCGTGGATCCCACAGGACTCCCGTGGTGATCCTCCCTAGGTGCACGGGACTCCCGCGGAGATCCTCCCTAGGTCCACGGAAATGCCAGCCTACCTTTGTTCCAATGTTCCCTCTAAGTTTCTTCGATCCCTCAGTGCACCGGTTGCTGATTGCCACTCATATGGGATAGCTCTGCACATCTACCAGTCAGGGAGACAGAGCTGGAGCTTGATGGCCAATCATGAGCACTTCTTTGTAGAAGTGCTCCCAGATTGGTGGATGTGCAGAGCTCTCCCAGTAGTGAGCCTTGATGTGAGACCTCCCCTCAAGAATCTCATTGGCTCAAGCCACTCACTGTGGCTGTGCAGAGGAGTGTGGGAGAGACTGGCCAGCATAACTGTGCAGCTCTGGAGCCAGACTATCCTGCATTAAACTGCTTCAACCTAGCAGGTACCAACATTAAATATGTAACTTAAAAAAAAAACAGAGGGAGAGAGAATTGCTACACCAGGCATCTTATTTCTGTTCATGAAATTCTGCCTTAAATCTACTACTTTTGGGATAGCATTTTGTTGAAATGCCAACCCCACCCAACTGGGGAGAGGGAGGGAGAAGGAATATTGGTTTTATGCCTGTTCTGGCAGATGTCTGACTTTGTTTTGAATTATCTGTAAAACTCAATTAAAACTAAAATCAAAACTGTCAGAAGTAATTGCTGTTTTTCATGGGGACAGGTAATTTTTATGGGGGGACTGATGAGGACAGAGGAGATTCCGGTGGGAATGGGTGGAATTCTGACGAGTACAGATGGAGACGGGCAGGATTCTGATGGAGATGGGTGGGGACGGGTGGGATTTCTGTCCCTGCGCAACTCTAGTTTACAAATGATTTCCACATGTATTTACCACAGGGCCCATTTCATTCTTATCCACCCTGCTGCAGATGACATTTGCTGTTAATAAAATACTCCCTTAGCATATAAATGCAAGGTGGCATACATGTGGGCATATCTAGGTCAGGGCATAGGTAGGGCTCATACAGGACTGTCTAGAGGGGCTGTGATATCATCCCCTCTCTCTCTCTCTCTCTCTCAAGTCTCCCTTTCTTGATGGACCAGGTAACACATTGGCTCAAGGTACTGATGTTGATAAAGGGCGCCAACATCCCAGTCTGGCATCTATCTCTCTAGAAGTTTGAAGGTAGAGCATAAGAGGTGTATGTGCCCTTTATCACTGGAGCTCTGGGTCAGGGCTTTACCTAGTCCATAGGGAGAGACGGCCCTGGGCTCACACTTACAGAATGCGATTAAGATATGTGCAATTAAGATATTTAGAGTTACACCATTTATGCTAACTGTTTACATAGTGAAAGCAAGTGAGATTAATTGGAGTCATGTAGCTGTAATTTACACTAGCATTCTGCAACTGAATCTGTGTGCAAAGACATTGGGTTGGACTGATCATTGTTGTTCTGCAACCATAAATTGAATGCACCCAGTAATACTTATGCAACAAGTAGTACACAGATGCTTTGGGTGCTTGCTTTCCATTCTTTAAGGATGCTATTACATTATTTATCCAGCCAAATGCAGACATAGAAATATAGAAACATAGATAAGAGCCCACGGCCCATCTAGTCTGCCCACCTTAATGTCCCTCCCCTACCTTTGACCTGTGAATAGATCCCATGTGCCGATCCCATTTGGCCTTAAAATCAGGCACGCTGCTGGCCTCAATCACCTGTAGTGGAAGACTATTCCAGCGATCAACCACTCTTTCAGTGAAAAAGAATTTCCTGGTGTCACCTCGTAGTTTCCCGCCCCTGATTTTCAACGGATGCCCTCTTGTTGTCGTGGGACCCTTGAAAAAGAAGATATCTTCCTCCGCCTCGATGCGGCCCGTAAGATACTTAAACGTCTCGATCATGTCCCCCCTCTCTCTGCGCTCCTCGAGCGAGTATAGCTGTAATTTGTCAAGCCGTTTTTCGTATGGTAGATCTTTGAGTCCCGAGACCATCCGGGTGGCCTTTCTTTGCACCGACTCCAGTCTCAGCACATCCTTGCGATAATGCGGCCTCCAGAATTGCACACAGTATTCCAGGTGGGGCCTCACCATGGATCTATACAATGGCATAATGACTTCCGCCTTACGACTGACGAAACCCCTTCGTATGCAGCCCATGATTTGTCTTGCCTTGGACGAAGCCTGCTCCACTTGATTGGCAGACTTCATGTCCTCACTGACGATTACCCCCAAGTCTCGTTCTGCTACCGTTTTTGCTAGGATCTCGCCATTAAGGGTATAAGACTTGCATGGATTCTGGCTGCCCAGGTGCATAACTTTGCATTTTTTGGCATTGAAGTTGAGTTGCCATGTCCTAGACCATCGCTCCAGTAGGAGTAGGTCGTGCATCATGTTGTCGGGCACTGAATCTTCGTCTGTTGTGCATTTGCCCACTACATTACTCAGTTTGGCGTCATCGGCGAATAATGTTATTTTACCTCGAAGCCCTTCTGCCAAGTCTCTTATAAAGATGTTGAATAGGATTGGGCCCAAGACTGAGCCCTGTGGTACTCCACTAATCACCTCCGTCATTTCGGAGGGGGTGCCATTCACCACCACCCTTTGGAGCTTACCTCCAAGCCAGCTCCCAACCCATTTCGTCAATGTGTTACCTAACCCTATAGAACTCATCTTGCTCAGTAACCTGCGGTGTGGTACGCTAGCGAATGCTTTGCTAAAGTCCAGGTACACAATGTCCAGGGACTCCCCAATATCCAGCTTCCCCGTTACCCAGTCAAAGAAGCTGATCAGGTTGGATTGGCAGGATCTCCCCTTAGTAAATCCATGTTGTCGGAGATCCCGTAGATTCTCCTCATCCAGGATCTTATCTAATTGGTGTTTGATTAGAGTTTCCATTAGTTTGCTCACTATCGATGTTAGACTCACTGGTCTGTAGTTTGCTGTCTCCATCTTTGAGCCTTTCTTTGAGACTTCCATGTGTCTCTAGCAAACAAAGATGCGATTTTGCAATCATCAATGACACATGATTCTGTCCACAATATTTATGACCCTCACTTATGTGAACATGTGAGTGCCAGTGGAAAGTTGAGGGGAGTATCTAAGATACTTCCAGTATGGACCTGATCATCACAGTCTCATGGAGAAAAGCTGTCAGCCTACCGTCTCTTCACCGAGCTGCATCTCATTGGATGACCTCTGCAACAATGTTAAAGTCACAGGTGGCCAGCATCTCCCTCTCAAGTGAAGTTAGGGCCATGGTGCTGGCAGGGCTTTTGCAATACTGATCTGTTTGCTTTTGCAGGTCCTGCAGTGCAGATACTGCCACTTCTTCTTCAGGTCCACAACACCATGGTTTGGGAGGTAAGTGGAGACATTCATAAATGCCTCTCCAAAGGGCCAGCTTGATGTTGGTGCTAACTCTAGACCCTGTTTCTCCATCATAATGCCTCCTTACCACCCTCATTATGAATCTAAGTTCACCAGAAGAGAAGTTAAGTTTCCTTTGTTCTGCCATGTTATCAGCATCTCAGCTCATTGCAGGTAATGACACCTAAAAGTGCCCATGTTTTATAAAATATGCATAATGTGCATGTATGCTGACATTAAGGATGTGCTCAAGTTTTTGGCCTGCTAATTTACAAACTAACAGCTCCACCAGTTCACCATCAGCATCTTATGTTTGAAAGAACATTACACAACTTATTCACTCATCTGGGAAATGCTCTGAATGAGTATTTTTAGCCCCAATGCATCATATTCCTGTTTAGAAGTGCCGGGTGTATAAGGGCCCCACATATAACACCCACTGCGAATGATGAGGTTCTGACCTTGTTATTGCAAGCATGTCTGACCTCCCACAGGGAGGGAGTTGATTACATGTGAGTGTAATAATGTGCTATCAAATAAAGAGATAACACTGATATAAAACTAATAAAACCACAAACATGTCAAAATAATCATTAAATATTTAATATGTGAATGAGAATGCTCAGTACAAACATTTCCAGCCACACACTACAAAGCTAAATATTTAGAACAAACATTGCACATCAGTGTTCTTTCAAATGAGGTAAAAAAAAAAAAAAAAAAAGCCTGGCTCAACTCATGAATAGATCCCAAACTGTACATTTCTTAAACAGGAGGTTTGCCAAACCTCATTGCAGCAATATGTTCAAAGCAAAGGGAAACTCATTCAGAACATAAGAATTGTCGCTGCTGGGTCAGACCAGTGGTCCATCGTGCCAAGCAGTCCGCTCACACGGCGGCCCTTAGGTCAAAGACCAGTGCCCTATTTGAGTCTAACCATACTTGCATATGTTCTGTTCCAGCAGGAACTTATCCAACCTTTTGTTGAATCCCTGAAGGATGCTTTCCCCTATAACAGCCTCTGGAAGAGCGTTCCAGATTTCTACCACTCTCTGGGTGAAGAACTTCCTTACGCTTGTACGGAATCTATCCCCTTTTAACTTTAGAAAGTGCCCTCTCATTCTCTCTACCTGGATTGGCCATTGGTCTGTTCTTATAATGGCAGAAAGAGACCATATGGCCAGTGGCATAGCGAGGGTGAGAGGCGCCCAGAGTGGTGACATGCCTCTCCAGCCCTCATCTCTGCCCCTCCGCTCCTTCTCCGATCCTTCCTGCCGCATCTCCTTCTCGTCTCCTGTACCTCTAGCTGTTCACGCTCTTCCATGGGCTCTCCCTTTGATATCACTTCCTATGCGCGTCACCTGGAAGTGACATCAGCAGGAAGGAGCACGTTGAAAGTTGTTGCTCATGGCAGTGATCAACTAGAGGCACAGGGAAGGGAAGGGGGGGCATGTGTATGGCGAGGGGAGGAGTGGGAAGAGGCACTGGCAGAGAGGAGGAGGGGTGGTGGGTTAAACAATCTCTCTTTCTCTACTAAGTCTATTCCCTTCAATATCCTGCGTTGCTGCACCCTTATGAAACATGATATGTACATTTTTTGATTGTAGGGGTTTATTTGTTTATTCCTCTTGAAGAAGCGATAGCGAAACCCAGAACTGAGTTGAGGAAGAATGCTTTGGGGTTTTTGATTTTACACATTATGGGGTCCTTTCACTAAGGTGCGCTAGCTGTTTTAGCGCACACTAAACGCTAACGTATCCGTTATAGTCTATGGACGCGTTAGCGTTCAGCGCATGCTAATATTTAGCGTGTGCTAAAACGGCTAGCACGCCTTAGTAAAACGACTCCTATGTTTCACAAGGGTGCAGCAATTCTGTAAAGAGCCTGAGGTGTGCAAGGCCTTTCTAGGATACTTGGATGCATATTAGCATGCCTTTTTATGCCCCCTCTGGACATTAGGCACCCTTTATAGAATTGCCTTTCTTTCATAAATATGTAAAAAAAAAACTAAAAAAACCCAGTATGGATGTACACCTTAATCCTTTTTTTTTTTTTACATATTTATGAAAGTATTCATGATCATTAACAATTTTAAATGTTAATCTACTGTTTATTTTGTATGTTTGTTTTGGTTATTCTTATCTTTTGTTCATACATATGATCTATCTTGTGTTTTATTGTATTGAGATTTACATATGTATGATCTTTTTCTTCAAATACCAATAAAAAATTATCGAAATTAAGAATTGCCTTTTTAAAAAAATGTTCTCCCCCTAATATAATTTTCTAATAGAATGTATGGCCTTGATGCTATAAATGATGCCTAAAATTAGGCACCTAGATCGGTGTGCTTAGCCACTCTAGGCATCTAACTTACCCCCTTTTATAAAACTATAGAATGGATTTTATTGCCCGTCGCGGCGATAACAGCTCCGACGCTCAAAGGAATTCTATGAGCATCGGAGCCATTTCCACCACAGCCGGCACTAAAAAACACGCTATGGTTTTATAAAAGTGTGTGTGTGTGGGGGGGGGGGTTTAATTTTATTAATTGGTTTAATAGGTGCTAATAATTGACAGCACCATTAAAATACAATTAAAAATCCATTTAAAAAATTAGGCTTCCTTTTATGAACCTGCATTAGGTTTTTTTATCACCTGCCACAGCTGTATTAGCTCCAAAGCTCAAAGGAATTCTAAGAGCAATGGAGCTTTTACCCCTGCGGACGGCGATAAAAAAACCTAATGCAGCTTCATAATAGGGGAGATTAATTAGCTGGTAGGCATCTAACTTGGTAGGCACCTACCAACAAGTAGGCGTAGTTAGGGGCAGATCCGGGGTGGATTTTGGGTGTAGTTTGACTTTGGCGGACTCATTTAGGCCACGAAAAACCTGGCCTATATGGCAGTGTGCCTAAGGATTCAATACCTATCAGTGCTTAAAGCCACTTAGGCATCGCTGCTACTACTACTACTACTACTTATCACTTATTATGATGCTGAAAGGCGTAAGCAGCGCTGTACATTTTGACATTTATAGATGGTCCCTGCTTGGTATGATTCTATAAATGGTGCCTAACAGATGATTGACAATCACGTTCAATGGCACCTAGGAGTTAGCTGTCATTTATACAATCAGGCCCCATATGCATACTTTACTTTTCCTTTATAGAAACATAGAAAAATGATGGCAGATAGCCCATCTAGTCTGCCCATCCACAGTAACCATTATCTCTTTCTCTCTCTGAGAAATCCCACGTGCCTATCCCAGGCCCTCTTGAATTCAGACACAGTCTCTGTTTCCACCACCTCTTCAAGGAGACTGTTCCATTCATTTACCATCCTTTCCGTAAAAAAGTATTTCCTCAGATTACTCCGGAGCCTATCACCTCTTAACTTCATCCTATGCCCTCTCATTGCAGAGTTTCCTTTCAAATTTATATTATGTAGGTATTTAAGCAACTCTATCATATCTCTCCTCTACCGCCTTTCCTCCAAAATATGCAGATTGAGATCTTTAAGTCTGTCCTCATACACCTTATTACGAAGACACCACACCATTTTAGTAGCCTTCCTCTGGACTGACTCCATCCTTTTTATATCTTTTTGAAGGTGTGGCCTCCAGAATTGTACACAATATTCTAAATGAGGTCTCACCAGAGTTTTATACAGAGGCCATACCTCTTTCTGACCATACCTCTCCCTATGCAACCTAGCATCCTTCTAGCTTTTGTCGTCACCTTTTCAACCTGTTTGGCCACCTTAAGATCATCACATACAATCACACCCAAGTCTCACTCTTCCATCGTGCACATAATTCTTCACCCCCTAAACTGTACCATTCCCTCTGGATTTTGCAGCCCAAGTGCATGACTTTGCATTTCTTGTCATTAAATTTTAGCTGCCAAATTTCAGACCATTCTTCAAGCTTTGCTAGGTCTTTCTTCATGTTATTCACACCTTCCGGCATGTCTTCTCTATTGCAAATTTTGGTATCATCTGCAAAGAGGACTTTGTGTACATGCTTTGTTTTGAAAATTGTTCAGAATTAAGTCTCCTTTTAATTCTTTCCAAAAGATATATCTGATATTTGGGAACATCATTTTACTTAGTCCCACTGACAGTAATGTATATTTATATACTGTAATTTACAAGAATGTATATTGATTGTGAAAGGTAGAATATGGGATATAAATGAATAAAATAAAATCTAATATTTTTATAAATACGTAAACACTGAAAATAAAATCCTCTTTGCACTTTTCTTTTGAAAAGTGTTAAAATATTTGAGCTTCTTTTAGGATAATATATTTTACTAAATCCATTTTCTTACATTACATTACATTACATTTGTGATTTCTATTCCGCCTGTGCCTTGCGGTTCTAAGCGGATTACAGTTAAAAGAGATCAGGACATTACTGAGAGAATTGCATTACAACGATTTAAGTAAATTACATGTTGTGGTATAGAAATACAAATATAAGATATCTGGATTTATCGATAGAATAACTTGACAGGGTTCAAGTAGTTACAAGGTTTAGTGGGGAAAACAATATAGGCAACTGAAGAAAGATACCTAACTTTGAAGGAATCAGTTAAGTGGATACCTAAGGGAGATGCTTATTTAGGAGAAGGTTAAATGGATACCTAATGGAGATGCTTATTTAGGAGTTTGGATATTTTTCGTAAATGAGGTTCAAGGGGATGACTAGTGTGTTATTTGCTGGGGAGAGTGCATGTGCGATTGGGGAGGGGAATATTAAGTAAGGACGTGTTTTTTGAAAATAAATGTTTTGATTTCTTTCCGAAACACTTTGATGTCTGTTGTTTTGATCATCAGTTTGGTGATGGGGTCAATTTTCGCTGCCTGAGTTGCTAGAAGGCTGTAGTAAAGTTTCTTACGTCGGGTACCATTATGAGGGGGGAAGGTGAAAAGATTCTGAGTTCTTCTTGGTCTGGGTAGTCGGTAGCGGCAAAAGACGGTTGTTCAGGTAATTGGGGGCCATACCATGGGTTACTTTGAAAAGTAAGCAGTAGAGTTTGAATTGAGTTCTTGCTTTTATCGGAAGCCAGTGAGAGTCTACATAGGCAGGTGTGACAGTGGTCGAATTTGCTGAGCGAGTAGATGAGTCTGATAGCTGTGTTCTGAACGGTCTGTAGTTGTTTTATCATAGTATTTGAGCAAGGTAGGGAGAGGCTGTTGCAGTAATCTAAGGAGCTGAGTATGAGGGATTGTACAATGATCTTGAAGTGTTCTTTGGAAAATAATTTTCTTATTTTTCTTAGGTTTCGCATAGTGAAGAATGCTTTTTTTATGGTTTTGTGTATTTGTGTTTGCATTGTGCAGCCTCTGTCTAGGTGTGTTCCCAGAATTTTGAGAGTATTCTGTATTGGATATTTGATTGTGTTTACATCTAGTTCTGTTAGGGATGGTTTTTGTTCCTTCTCTAGTAGTAGGAATTTGGTTTTCTCCGCATTCAGTTTTAACTTGTGGTTCGTCATCCATTTTTCTACAGTTTCCAATGTTGTTTTCAGGCGTCCGTTGGAGGTGGGGTCTTGGATGTCGAAGGGGAGGAGGATGGTTATATCATCCGCGTAGCTGAAGGATATAATGTTTAGGGCGTCTAGGGCCGTGCCTAGGGATGCTATGAAGAGGTTGAAAAGTATGGGCGATAGAGGGGATCCTTGTGGAACTCCGCAGGGGTTTGACCATGAGTTGGTCTGGGTTTATAGAAATTCCTTGCAAACAATAATTTCTTCAACTATAAACACACTTAAAAAAAAAAAAATTATTTTTTTTGCAGTGGATGTCGGGGGGGGGGGGGGGACCATGGGGGGGATGTTTTTCTTGTACTGTGTGCTTTGAATGGGTGAGGGGGGGGGGGAGGAGGGCCTGTACAGGAAGGCCTGTACAGTGACCTGGGAATTATCAGAATCCAGATTTGTAAACATACCTTTTTATTTTCACTTGGCAGTCCATAAATATTACGAGTAGAGAATGACACGGTGATAAAATTCATCACCGTCCCTGCGGATAACTGCAGGAAACCATCTTCATGTCATTCTTTAAGGAGAGAGGGAAGAATCAGAGTATAATTGGGCACAACCACTGACCCGCAAGCTTTGCTTTGAAGAATGCTGGTATAGAAGGTTGAAATAGACACTAGAAAATGACAAGGGATTATTTCCCGCGGTTATCCGTGGGGACGGGAACGGTGATGAATTTTGTCACCGTGTCATTCTCTAATTACGAGCAAAACACAAGGTTTCTACATGTAGCAGGAAAACTTAAATACAATGTTTATTAATTGCAAATCATATTAAAACATTTCATAAAAAATACACGTATATATGATAAAAGTAGTCCAAAATACAGTCCAATTGGTTTAAAAAACTCAATGCCAAAAATAATCCAATGGCTTAGCCAACAAGTGGCTTAGAAACACATTTTTCTTCTGTGCTGAGATTTTTTTCTAGTGAGACCGTTGAATGAGCAAAAGTGTCCACTTTTAAATGTCTCCCTTCTCAACCATTGCACTGATGTCAACCACAAAACAATCCCCCTCTTTTACTAATGTGTAGCACAGGTATTAGCGCCAGCAGCGGCGGTAATTGCTCCGACGCTCATGGGAATTCTATGAGCGTCGGAGCAGTTACCGCCACATCTGATACTACAACCCGTGCTACACATTAGTAAAAGAAGGGGAATGTTTGTTAATCAAAATTAAAGCACTTAGGGCTCCTTTTACAAAGGTGCGCTAGTGTTTTAAGCGCCTGCACCGGATTAGTGCACGCTATAGCGCACGCTAGCTGAAAAACTACCGCCTGCTCAAGAGGAGGCAGTAGCGGCTAGCGTGTGCAGCATTTTAGCATGCGCTATTCCGCATGTTAAGGCTCTAACACACCTTCATAAAAGGAGCCCTTAGCTGAATTTGAATGTAACATAGTAACATAGTAGATGACGGTAGATAAAGACTCGAATGGTCCATCCAGTCTGCCCAACCTGATCCAATTTAAATTTTTTTATTTTTTTCTTCTTAGCTATTTCTGGGCAAGAATCCAAAGCTTTACCCTGTACTGTGCTTGGGTTCCAACTGCCGAAATCTCTGTTAAGACTTACTCCAGCCCATCTACACCCTCCCAGCCATTGAAGCCCTCCCCAGCCCATCCTCCACCAAACGGCCATACACAGACACAGACCGTGCAAGTCTGCCCAGTACTGGCCTTAGTTCAATATTTAATCTTATTTTCTGATTCTAGATCCTTTGTGTTCATCCCACGCTTCTTTGAACTCAGTCACAGTTTTACTCTCCACCACCTCTCTCGGGAGCGCATTCCAGGCATCCACCACCCTCTCCGTAAAGTAGAATTTCCTAACATTGCCCTTGAATCTACCACCCCTCAACCTCAAATTATGTCCTCTGGTTTTACCATTTTCCTTTCTCTGGAAAAGATTTTGTTCTACGTTAATACCCTTCAAGTATTTGAATGTCTGAATCATATCTCCCCTGTCTCTCCTTTCCTCTAGGGTATACATATTCAGGGCTTCCAGTCTCTCGTCATACGTCTTCTGGCGCAAGCCTCCTATCATTTTCGTCGCCCTCCTCTGGACCGCCTCAAGTCATCTTATGTCCTTCGCCAGATATGGTCTCCAAAACTGAATACAATACTCCAAGTGGGGCCTTACCAATGACCTGGACAGGGGCATCAACACCTTCTTCCTTCTACTGATTATGCCTCTCTTTATACAGTCCTAGCATCCTTCTGGCAGCAGCTACTGCCTTGTCACACTGTTTTTTCACCTTTAGATCTTCGGACACTATCACCCCAAGGTCCCTCTCCCCTTCTGTGCATATCAGCTTCTCTCCTCTCAGCATATACGGTTCCTTCCTACTATTAATCCCCAAATGCATTACTCTGCATTTCTTTGCATTGAATTTTAGTTGCCAGGCATTAGACCATTCCTCTAACTTTTGCAGATCCTTTTTCATATTTTCCACTCCCTCTTCGGTGTCTACTCTGTTACAAATCTTGGTATCATCTGCAAAAAGGCACACTTTTCCTTCTAACCCTTCAGCAATGTCACTCACAAACATATTGAACAGGATTGGCCCCAGCACTGATCCCTGAGGGACTCCACTACTCACCTTTCCTTCCTTCGAGCGACTTCCATTAACCACCACCCTCTGGCGTCTGTCCGACAGCCAGTTTCTGACCCAGTTCACCACTTTGGGTCCTAACTTCAGCCCTTCAAGTTTGTTCAACAGCCTCCTATGAGGAACTGTATCAAAGGCTTTGTCTTCAAGCAACTGGTCCTGATGAGTTTTGCATATCGCTGCTTCAGAGAATCCTGGATAGCTGAAACGACTCGTGGTCTCTAAAAAGGAAATTTAAAACATCAATCATTTAACCAAAAAATTTTCTTGTTACATTTATTTCACAATCTTCACAGCACTAGGAGGACTCAGTACCTGCATCTTGTCTTGTTAATGTTTCAAAAATGCCAACTTCCAGGGTACTTCCCTTCTTATACGTCACTAAAAATGACGTATGATGGTTTAAACAAGCCCTTTAATGGATATCGCCTTTTGATTGGTTAATAGTGGGCTTTAAAAACCAAAGAATCCTAAGCTGCATGAACACGCAATTGCTTCAATGTAAAAAACCTTCAGCGTAGAAAAGCCCACCACTCCACCTCCCGATTAAGTCCAACGGAGGTAACTGTTTCCCACCGGAATATTCATTCCTGCTCCTTCTGCCATAACTGAACTGGCAAATTCCCTCCCTGGGGCAGAAACATGGTTTCCAAAACCACATAACGCAGATCCATTAGTTGATGTCTAGAACTGTTCCAGTGTTGGACTAAAGTGCCAGAGATTATACAGAGTTCAGGGGCCCCTTTACTATAATGTATTAAGCCCTAATGTGTGTTCTCTGTGCATTATTTATTTTTAAATATTTTGGGAAGGGATTTGTCATGGGCGAAGAATGTGTGTGAAAGTGTTAAATCTAAATAACTGTGTTATTTGCAGTTGATACACATTAATGGCAACATTAACATACAATATGCAAAAAAAAAACCAAAAAACCCATCATTTCAATGCTGCATTAAATATGGGCTTACTGGAAATAAAAAACCCTACCACGTCTTGATAAAAGGGGGCCATACTGAAGTGCCCTTTACTAAAATGCATGCTAAGCCAATTTGTTAATACATTTTAGTAAAGGGCCCCTCAGTATGGCCCCCTTTTATCAAGACGTGGTAGGGTTTTTTATTTCCAGTCGCTGCGGTAAAAGCTCCAACGCTCATAGAATTCCTATTGCAGCTTTTACTGCATCGGCCGGCGAAAAAAACCCCTAATCTTGCTTGATAAAAGGGGTGGGGGGGAGGGCTATATTATTTGGAACATCAAAAGGAATTAGAGAGTTTGGACTTGTCAGCCTTTATTTTTAGAGACCTCCAAAGAGAATATAACCACTCAATCTGCTTGTCTCCTTAAAGCAGAGGCTGACAAGGTAATATTATTTTATGCATATTTTAGAGTGAAACATATTTCCTTTCATGGCCAGAGGATAGAGATGTTCCCTGATGATTCTAGGCTCACCTACCTTCCACACAGGGCTTTTCTTTAATTGAAAAGCAAGGTTCTTACATTGGAAGCTACATTTTGTTTTCAAATTCCCATTCAAGTGCCTGGTTGCTTTTCAAAGGAATAAGTGTATCTTTTCAGAAACTTTGGTGCTCATTCTCAAAGCAGATGGGCAGCTCAAAATGGCCATAAACAGTCCATCTGCCCCTCTGATTTGCAAGGACATCTGTGTGACAATTTTTGTACAAATGATGCCAGACAGCTGTTTTTATGTCTTTTTTTGTGTGTGTTCATATTTTGGATGTTTTATTTTGGAAAATAGCTGTTCATTTTGGACATTTTCAATGCAAGAACATCCTTATCACATATTTTCAAACAGGAAATCCCAACTTTTTTCCTGTTCAAAAAAAGGCAGTGCGATGGATAGGGTTTGGGGGGGGGGGGGGGGGATATGAGCAGAATGTCACAGTTCTGACTTGGATGTTCTTTCAGAAATGTCCCTCCATGCATCTAGGGAAATTCCTTAAAGAAAAAAGTGTTAATATTTTGTGTGCTTAACATTGGAACTCGTATATCAGCCATAACCTTAATCCCCAATTCATATCAAATAATTCTACAATACTTTATAATTATTGGCATAAATATTGTCCACAGCTCTATTTAACCACATTAAATTCATAACCAATTTTAATAATTGAGAAAAAAACCTTTTAATTATGCATCAAAATACAAACTTGCAAAATTTTGGATACTCACTGGAACCATTCGGTAACGAAACTAGCTCCGGTATCCACCATACTACTTTTATAACATTTTGTGACTTATGGTATCATCAAACCACCTTAACTCATGGTGGTGCCGCCCACAAGTTCATATTTAAATGTCTCACATATCAAGTCTCCACTTCACCCTTTCCAATATAAATGTTCTTAAATAGGCCCCACAAAACCTAATAAGTCATGACCAACCACTTACAGCCCTCCTTACCATCTCAACCTCCATCCCCCCCCTGTCCACACCCGAACCCCAAAACAGTAGCAGAAGGGAGGGCAGGAGGGAAACTCTGCTCCCTGTTCTCCCCAACCTCTTTCTTCCCCTACTCTCATTAAAAAATTATATTTCCACCTCCCAAATTTTCTTCAGCCTTTACCCTCCCACCCCCTCTCCTTCCTAGTCTCCCTAACTCCACCTTATTTCTTCCATCCCATCAGATCAGTACTGTCTTCTTTATTATCCCCATATATTCAGAGTTAACGTTGGAGGAAGGCTTGTGGGGCCGATTGCATGCCGCTGGCCCTTTTTGGTGTTGCAGCAGCAAGAGTCAGTCATAGGAAGGAGGGAGGGAGGAAGAGACAATTGTTGGGCCTGAGGAAGGAAAGAAAGAAAGAAATTACAAGACAATAAAGGTAGGAAAATTATTTTATTTTCAATTTAGTGATCAAAATGTGTCAGTTTTTAGAATTTATATCTGCTGTCTATATTTTGCACTATATTTGTCTATTTTTCTATAGTTATTACTGAGGTGATATTGCATATTTTAAAAAGTCATCTGCCTTGACATCCGTGCCCTGTCCCTTTCTGCCCTATGCCCTGTCCACCCTGTCCTGGCCTACCACTAGACCACCAGAGGGGGGACAGGGTGCAGAGCCAGACAAGGAGTGTGAGGTTGGGTGCAGAGCCTGGCAAGGAGAATTTGGTTCAGAATGTTTTTTTCTTGTTTTGCTCTTCTAAATCTAGGGTGCGTCTTATGGTCAGGTGCTTCTTATGAAGCAAAAAATATGGTATCTAGTGTAACCAGAAATCACCAGACAACAAAGGTAGTATTTCAATTTAGTGATCAAAATCCAGATCCAAAAGGGCAAACAAAATGCTGGGAATGATTAAGAAGGGGATCATGAACAGATCAGAGAAGGTTATCATGCCGCGGTAACGGGCCATGGTACCTGGAATACTGCGTCCAGCACTGCTTGCTGTACACGAAGAAGGACACGGTACTACTCAAAAAGGTCCAGTGAAGAGCAACTAAAATGGTTAAGGGGCTGGAGGAGTTGCCGTACAGTGAGAGATTAGAGAAACTGGGCCTTTCCTCCCTTGAAAAGAGGAGACTGAGAGGGGACATGATAGAAACATCCAAGATAATGAAGGAAATAGACTTAGTAGACAGAGACAAGTTGTTCACCCTCTCTAAGGTAGAGTGAATGAGAAGGCACTCTCTAAGGTTAAAAGGGGATCGACTCCGTACAAATGTAAGGAAGTTCTTCACCCAGAGAGTGGTGGAAAACTGGAACGCTCTTCTGGAGGCTGTTATAGGGGAAAACACCCTCCAGGGATTCAAGATAAAGTTAGACAAGTTTCTGCTGAACCAGGTAAAGCTAGTCTCAGTTAGGACACTGGTCTTTGACCAAAGGGTCGCCGTGTGAGCGGACTGCTGGGCATGATGGACCACTGGTCTGCCCCAGCAGCGGCAATTCTTATGTTCTTATCTGCTACTGGGTTGTACCACTTTGCAATGCAGTACTCTCCTGAAATTCACGGCCCTGCAGAATTTCAAAAAACTGCAAATGCGGTTTTTCGCCTGTCAAAAGGCAGGGGAGGCAGAAGAGGGCTGCTGGAGTGCCGGTGGGTGGAAAAAATCATTTGCGGTCTGCTCCGAACGCCTCTTCCTGTAGTAAAGTTGGGCTACACCAATCAGGTGCTGCTTTGACACGCAGTTCCTGATTGGTGTAGCCTGACTTTACTACAGGCAAAGGCGGTCGGAGCAGACCACGAATGATTAAGTCTGCAAACCGCGAATTTGCGGGGGAACACTTTATTGAAATCATCTGCTATCATAGAAGAAACAACGTTAGAAAGATTCAAAAGCTCTCTGAAGAGTTTTCTTTTCAGAGATGCATTCGAGATCGGATATACTTAGACACATCTCTCAGGTTTTAAGCCACACAAGTTACAATATTGCATCTCACAACACAAACCTCAACCTGGCAGCTTTTAACCCTTTACCCTATTGTTTTTTTGCCTTTTTTGTGTTTATTTTCTCTATTAATATGTAGTTGTACCCCTACTTCCCTGAGCTTCAAGTAAGTTAAAGTTGATGTCTGTTTTTTATAGGTTCCTTTTCCCCAATTTTATTATGTAATTGCTTAGAAAGTTTTTATAAGCATTGTATCAAATTTTTAATACAACTTGGAAACTTGGGAAAACTTCTCCTCTTTGGAGCACATCAGTGTCATATCCGTCCACATCCCAGGGCTCCTTTTACTAAGCCGCGCTAGTGTTTTTAGCATGCGCTAACCCCTAGCGCTACATGGAAAATACTAATGCCAGCTCTATGGAGGCATTAGCGTGTAGCGCGCATGCTAAAACCGCTAGCGCAGCTTAGTAAAAGGAGCCCCCAGTGTTTTATTTATTTATTTATAAGTTTTCACATTTACAGAGCAAGTAAACACTTGTACAGAAAGTTGGTTAGACAGAACAATTTTCTCAAGGTATAAATCTTAATATCTTGAATGTCCTTAAAAGGAAATAAAATTAAAAGGACATTAATACTTTCATCTAACACAGCTCAAGTCCTCATCTTAAGATCCAAGATTTCTTATAAGCGAGAAAAGAAGGTAAATTATAATCAGTTAAGAAATATGCTAAACATAGTGCTGAGGTAGGAGATACTTATTAAACTTCTAGAGCACTTATTGTTGTTCCGCCATCTATTCGGGACATAGCCAAGAAAGCAGTTAACTGACAAGGTTAAAAAAACAAACATATTTAACTGAACGGTGGCATATAATACACTTACAAGGATATCTCAGGTAAAAAGTTGCCCCTAACAGAATGACTCCTGGTCTCAAAAGAAGAAATTCTCAATGTCGTTTTTGAGTCTCTCTTGAAAGATCAGGGTACATTTGAACTCTTAGTCCTAGGAATTCTTTTTGTTTATTTTTAAAGAAAAGCCCCATAACCATCCTTTATCAATCAAAAAAGCTACAGTTAATATCAATGTGGACGGTGTTACCATGTCCTTATCAGACGTCTCCAAGATTTCCGATACATTTAGCATTGCTTGATCAGTTTTTTTCTGTAGCTCACGCCCATTTTTATTTTGGAGGTAGTAAACTTGAGAAAATGGAGATAATGTCTCTTCAGAAACTTGTAAAATTTCTACCAGGTATCTCCTAAGCATTTCCCTAGGAGTTACCATTGTCAATCTTGGAAAGTTAATAAGTCTCAAATTATTATTTCTTGAAGCATTCTCAAGCACTTCCAACTTCTTTCTAAGGAAGGAGCCCCCAGTGTTATGCACCGCTTATCTCCCCAACTAAACATACCCTATAGTTTTCTTAGATTAAATCTTAGCTACCATCTGCCAAAAGACCAACCTTACTTCCTAACTCCTCTGCATGTTCTGTTATAAATAATGCTAACATTAACCTGCTCCAGAATTGATCCCTCAGCAACTCTGCTGATAACCCCTTATCCATTGGAATTAAATCCATTTACCACTACCCTCTATTATCTATCATTCTATCTATCATTTCTAGCTTAGGCTACTCAGTTTGTATAAGTGGGAGAGTTTCAAAGGTTTACTGGCATGTAGACAATGATGGAAAGTCATTAGAGTGAATTAAGGTGTGGGAGTTGGAGAGACAAGGTAAAGTAGCAGGATAAGAAAATTATTCTAGCTGCAGCTTTCAGTATTGATTGAAGAGAAATGAGATGAGATAGAGGATCACTAAGATGTTTATTAGAAGCCTTTTGTGCTCTGATTTAATATAATGTACTGTTTCTTTTGACATGGCTAATAGAGCCTTCTTATTTTACATACACTCTCATTCTGTCACTGTCTCTCTCTTTCTCTCTGTCTCTCTCTTTCTCTCTCCCTTTCGCTCTGTCTTTCTTAGCTGGAAAAAGTCTAATGCCAAATTGAACATTAAAATGTATGAGAGCTTCATTCTTTAAAAAGATTTGAAACCTTATAGGAACTAGACATTTTCAGCATGTTAGTACTGAGCTGACACCAATTAAAATACTTCTAAAATATATTATTAAAAAGAATGACTTTTATCCAAATAATAAACCAGAAAATATGTTCTTCAAATACACTATTGTTTTTTTAAAAAAAAATCATTTTCAAAGGAATCCTATCCTTTTGCATTCATGTTAAAAAATTATTATTTTATGAGTACCCAGGTCAGAGATCTTGCTATAGCTTCAGTTACATACTAGAGAAACAAGTAATTGTATAACACCTTTTGAGGATTCTAGTCCTAGAGTCTCTCTTAGTCATTCAACTATTACTATTTATTATTTCTATAGCACTACCAGGCACACACAGCGCTGTACAGTACAGTACTCCCCTGATATTCACGGGGGTTCCATTCCAGGAACCCCCGTGAATTTGGAAAACCGCGAATACGGTTTTCAGCAGGGGAGACAGGAGAGGGCAGCCGGAGAGGCAGGAGAGAGCAGCCAGAGCGTAACCCCCGCGAATTTTGAAAAACCGCGAATATGGTTTTCAGTGGGAGAGACTGGGACCGTGAATCGCCGACCGTGAATGACCGGGGGAACACTGTATATGAAGCACACAAGAAACCGTCCCTGCTCGAAAGAGCTTACAATCTAGGTCTAACCCTTACAGTTGGATGATTTTCCTTTGCAACACTGCAAAGTAAAACTTAAATTAAATTTAAGTCACAACAGGAATATTGTGAGGTTAATACTTAAGTTCCAGAGTCAACATTTTTTTTTAAACATTGGCTACGGTATTTCAAAACTTTACATATTTTCAGTACTATAGCTATGTGATGCAAGGTTCCACATAAGGAATCTTTGCCCAAGAAAAGGATCTAGGTGTCATTGCTGATATGTTTGCTTTGTGTGCAGTGGTGGCTAAGGAAACAAATAGAATGTTAGGAATTACCAGGAAAGGAATGGAAAACAAAACTGAGAATGTTAGAATGCCTTTCTATAGCTCCATGGTGCAACCACACTTCAAATACTGTGTGAAATTGTGGTCACTGCATCTCAAAAATGATATCAAAATCCGAGTTTGGACATTTTGTGGAACAGGAGTGTGTGGCACTGTGGTTAGAGCTATAACCTTAGCACCCTGAGGTTGTGGGTTCAAATCCCATGCTGCTCCTTGTGACTCTGGGCAAATCACTTAATCCTCCGGTGCTCTAGGACACATAGGAGAAAATGTTTAAGTACCTGAATGTAACACTGTTCTAGACATTCACACATACAAGGAGTGTGTAAATGTGGTGCCTATATTAAAGAATTGCCCTTATAATGACAATATTGTGTTGGCATTCATATAGGTGAGTGGTTTACAAGGGACAGCTGAAAAGTTTTCAGCCCAACCAAGAAGCAAGTGAATGATGTGGAGCCATGAAACTTACAAGTTATTCCATACTTTTTGTTACATTTCATATCGCTGGAACAAAAAACATCAAGAAAAGTGCGGAATAACTTGTAGGTTTCATGGCTCCACATCATTCTCGGCTTAGCTGGGCTGAGAACTTTTCAGCGGCCCCTCGTAAAGTTGGAACTGCATATTTGCTGTTCTAACTTAAACCTCTTAACTATATGAATTGTGGTTGAATATCACTGCTATCCATATACTTAGACATAGTAATGCCTTCAGCCCACCCTCACTCAGTCCCAGCTCTATACAGATCATGCTGGAGCAGTGAATAAGAATTTTCTGTGGCATTGCAGGCGCCTAAGTACGATTCTATAAAATTAAGCACACTTTATAAAATCATACCTAGCGACGCCTAGATGTCAATAGGTGTCCTAACATTTGGTATACCATATTTATGCCAGGGTTTTCTTGGCCTAAATGAAATAAGTCCAAAACAGGTACCTACATGACAAACACAGCGATTATCCATCCTCTAACCATGCCTCATTCTGGTAGGCTCCTTGAACTAGGCGCCCACCTCAAAATGGTAGGCCCCTACCATCCAATTAAGTGCAATTTATGAGGTGCTAATTTTTAATTATCAGCACTGAATAAGCCTTTTTTAATAAACTTAGGCAGCTAAATCAGCAAGGCGCACCGATCTAGGTGTCTAACTTTAGTGTTGCTGAAAATTCACAGATAGGGCCCTTATTTGTATAGTTTCCACTTTATGTGTAACAGGTACCCTAGGTTGAAAGGGAAAGAATGCACCTGTTTATAGCCTATTTTACAAAGACACATAAGCTGCTAAATGTCTTTGCAAAATCACCCAAGCAAAGTTCCAAAAATTACTGCTAAAATAAAGCTCCAAACATTGACATCGGTCTGGGAACATGTATAAATTTTCATGTATATTAAGTATGTGAGTACATTATGACCCTGCACATGATCTGCCCAAAACCCACCCCCAAGCTTACCTACACATGGATTACATAAAATTACATGTATTCTGATTATCGTATACATTTTATACATGTGGAATGATTTTAAATAAGAGGCATGTTACATTATATTACATTACATTACAGATTTCTATTCCGCCATTATCTTTCGGTTCAAAGCGGATTACAAAAAGAAGAAGGGTTACAACGTTAGATCAGAGAAGGTTTCCAAGAGAGGGAAAAGTAGGATCTGGGGTTAGGAAGGGGATATTAAGAGGGGGGTTAAGCTTTATCATGGTATTAAGCTTTATTAAGGGATTTCTTGAAGAGTATAGTTTTTATTTCCTTTCTGAACATCTTGTAGTCTGGGGTTGTTGTCAATAGGTTGGAGACTTGGTTGTCTATCTTCGCTGTCTGACTGGCCAGTAGTCCGTTGTATAGTTTTTTCCGTTTTACTTCTCTGATTGGGGGGTAAGTGAATGGGGTGTGTGTTTTTCTATGCCTGGTAGAGGTGGTTTGGATGAGGCGGTCGTCTAGGTAGGTTGGGCTGTTACACAGATATACTGTCATATATACAGTATGATCACGTATTATTTCTTTACGATCACGTATTATTTTTAAGACAATAGTGCTGGTGTTCAAGGTCATTCACCAAGGGATCCCGAGTTTTTTGTTGCAGGCCATGGCACTTTATAAGTTACTCAGAGCATTGCGATCTGAGGGAGGCAGTACGATTGTCGCTGACAGGTTTCTCAGCAGCGCACTATGAGAGTACTAGATCCTCCACTATTTCTTTCTTGAGAGTAACATTGTGGAATAAGTTGACTGGACCACTAAGAGCTCTTGTAGATTTTCAAAAGTTTAAGAAGCTTCTGAAAACTACATTATTTGTAGATGCATTTCAATAAATGTTTTTTTTCTGGGTTATGAATGTTTCTATATTGATACACTGCCAAGTGCTATAAAATATGGCTGATATGAAGGAATTGTTGTTATCCTCTATAATAAAACCCTAAGCGCGCCTGTGCACTTAGGAGGATGTGATCCCTGCCGCTGTGATGTGTGCCTCCGTGCCGAATTCCATTTCAGGTGCGTGGGGCAGAAGGAGGCAGAAGAAGGAGAGTGTCAGGCAGCTCCAAGTCGAGGTACAGTTAAAAGAAAAAGAAAAAAACTACCCTGCCTAGGGAAAATAACACGGCCCCGCCCCCCACTAAACGAACAAGCGCGATTCACTGACTGGCTGTCACCAGCTCGATTGAACTACGGAACCGCTTCCTCCACCACTCCCCGAAACCACTGCAGACCACTACGAAAACCGGGTAAAAGGTAAAATGAAGGGAGAAGGGCTACTGCTAGAAAGGGGGAGCTGGGAAGAAGTGCTGCTGAACAGAGGGGGAGGTAAAATGAAAGGAGAAGGGCTGCTGCTGGACAGGGGGAGCAGGCAAGAAGTGATGGTAGACAGCCGAGGAAAGAGAGAGACAGACAGAAAGAAAGAAAGACAGAAAGCGGCCAAGGAGAGCACGAGAAAGAAAGAAAGACAGACACATGCATCTATTCTAGCACCCTTTAATGTAACGGGCTTAAAGACTAGCTATTTGTATAATATGTGCTGTATGTTTCTTATTTTTATATGATTGGGTTTTGTTTTTTTTAAACCACCTAGTTATAGGCAGTTAAGAAATTTTTTAAATAAAATAAATAAATACAGTATATAGGTGTGATGGCGTGAATAAGAAACTGTGGGCCCTTCTTAAGTACACTCCCTCACAAGGTTGCTGTAAGAGGGCTAGCTCTAGAGTCCTCAGCAGGAAGGGCATAGCTTAGCTACAGGAGACAAAAGTCCAGAGCAGAGACTAGCCAGGAGGCCCAGGGAGCACAGGAACAATCCTCCAGTGTATCTGTCCACAACTGGTGTTAAGTACCAGAAGACTGATTAAGGTAGGAAAAGTTCTCATTGGAACATTGTGAAATTCCTCCACTTTATGCTTTCTTTGTTCAATTCTGATTTCAAGCTGAATGCACACTGTTGTTTTTGTGGCCTTGAAGGAGCCAGTTTCTTGTAAAGACTACTATGTAGAAATAAAACAAAAACATAAAGGAAAAAAAAATAATAACCCTTTTTGGACTAACTTAATGTAGTTTATGATTAGCTTTCAAAGGTAACCCCTTCTTCCTCCAATTAGAAATAAGCAAATGTTGGCAACATCAGTATATATAAGGGAAACATGAAAGCATTTCAGCGGTAGTTGGAGACAACGAGGTGACAAAACAGTTTGAATTTCTTTGTAGTGGGAAAGAAAGTCAAGGATTTTGTTAAGTAGGAGACAGAAAGGTATTATTTTTTTTTTCCTTTATGTTTTTGTTTTATTTTTACATATTACCTTGAAGAGTGGACTAACATGGCCACCATACCTTTTCTCTGTTGTAAAGACTATAACTGAGGCTTTATTCCATTAAATTACAATGCCTATGAAGACAACAGACTTCAGCATATATTTGTTTGAACATGCTAATAAAGAGTTTTGTTTTACTTTTATACAATGGTTTGGATGTGTCTGTGAAGGTTTCGTGCTCCAACCCTGCTCAAGTTATCACAATGGGTAAAAACGCCGCTTCTATTCAGAGTAGTTCCTTTGAAGTTTGGAAAATCTGCATCATTTTCCTTTGTTTTCCTTTAAGAGTGCAGTTTAAGATTGTTGCGATTATACATCAGACATTGTGGGCTCCTTTTACGAAGGCGCGTTAGGGCCTTAACGCGTGGAATAGCGTGCGCAAAAATGCCACACGCGCTAGCTGCTACCGCCTCCTCTTGAGAAGGCAGTAGTTTTTCGGCTAGCGCACCCTATAGCACATGCTAATCCGGTGCGTGTGTTAAAAACGCTAGTGCACTTTCGTAAAAGGAGCCCTGTATCATGCTTCCCCAAAGATCTTAGAAGAATTCTTCCAGATCTATAAACTGAGACGAGAGCTTAGAGATGTAAATGGGATGAAATTAAGTTTGGAGGGTAGAATGTCGACTGTGCATGCTAGGATTGGAGCATCAATGATATCTGTGGCTGGCGTAGAACTATGGAATGCCTTGCCTGGTATCCTGCGGTTTTGCATGGGGAGGATGAATTTTAAGAAAATTCTGAAAACTCAATTATTTGCTAATGCCTTCTTATGCTGAGGTATATTTCAGTTGATAATCGTCTTTTAGAATTTTTCTGACATCAATGTATGATTTAAAGCTTGCTTGTATTTCTGAATTGATTGAATTTGTGCTCTGTTCCCTATTATAACAGGGATGATTAACAATGTTGTTTAGACATGTCTATGTTATTTGTGATAATCGGAGGGAAACAAGATTTTATGTATGTGGTATGGAAACTAAACAAAAATAAAGAGGAACTGGAGAAAAATATCCAACTCAATAAATTAGTACCCTCCAGTATATGCCCTGGGAAAAAATGCTCAAAAGCTTGACCCCTTGTAATTCTAAGTACACTTCTCCCTCCGCATCCGCGGTTTCCATATCTGTGGATTCGCCTATTTGCGATTTTCGGAAGCTGACTCCGCCCCCCAAAAATTATGTCTTCATTAAAGTTCTTTTTCCTTTTACTGTACCGATAAAAAAGTGTATCACTTACCATTTACTTTGAAAATCGCTGCTACCATGCTTTCTCCCACAAATTCGCTGCTGCCATGCTTCCCAGTGTGTACTGAGAAAAATGCTGCTTCCTAGCATCCATAGAGAGAAATGCTTCTTCCCAGCATGCCTGCCCAGAAATCGCTGCTTGCCTGCCCAGAAATCGCTGCTTACTTGCCTGCCCAGAAATCGCTGTAGAAATGTTATTTGCAGTTCCAATAATAAAAATGGAAGGCTTTTTCTAAAAACCGTGAATAACATTTAAAAAGTTATTCACGGTTTTTCCTTATTTACGCCTATGGTCCGCTCACATCCCCTGTGAATACAGAGGGAGAAGTGTACCTATCTTTATGCAATCGATTCCATAAGTATACATAAACTGAGGAAAAACGCCTCAGAAACTGCAGGGCAAACGATGCTCTGGAGCTATGAAGGGGAGCTTAAATAGCTCATTAGCTCCCCTCCAACATTCTATCATAGGCGAAAACAAGCCCTTCAAAGTAACTTAAAAATTAATTGTAGTTCAAAAAGTGCAAGCACCACTTATCTTTGCTTCAAATCGGAGTGAAAACTTCACAACGTGATGCAAGCTCTAATACAGCTTCCTCACAGAATACATAAGTAGCTGACAATGGCCAACGTTTCATGATTCAAAAATCATTTCTTCAGGGCTCTGAAGGGGACAGAAAACACATAAACATAAGGACATAAAAACATAAAGAAATTTTTCAAAATATCTTATTAAGAATACAAAAATCCTACAGTACCTTTAGAGTCCATGGGGTGAGGCAAAAAAAGGTGCTCCAGCGTCTTTTAAAATCGTAACAATGAGAGTCAGCCACGTCATAGGCTTCACGTGACCAACTCCCTCGGATCTAATTAAAGAGCCAGAAGCTCTAAAACTGAACATATTGCAGGCTAAACTTGTGTATAAATGACTGAAAAAAATACTAATAAAAATATATCCAATCGATGGAGGCATTTAAGCCATCAGGTTGTATTGAATTAAGTTGGAAAATCCAATGTTGTTCCCGCCGCAGAAGCCTTAGCTTCCTATTCCCACCACGTTGATTTGCTGCTATATGATCTAAGACAAAGCATTTCAAGTCTTCAAAATTATGATTGTATTGGACACAATGTAGCACCATCGGGGCATTTAACACACCCCTGATAATGGCTCCAGAGCATCATTTGCCCTGCAGCTTCTGAAATGTTTTCTCCCCAGTTTATGTATACTTATGGAATCAATTGCATAAATATAGGTACTTATAATTACAAGGGGTCAAGCTTTTGAGCATTTTTTCCCAGCTCATATACTGGAGGGTACTAATTTATTGAGTGTGGTATGGAAACCGCAGAGTTGTATGCGGTATATACATTTTTAAATAAATAAATCAATAAATCTGGTATCAAATCATCTTTGTCAACATTTTCCAATCTTTAATTCTATTTCTTCCCTCTGTTTTAATTCCCTTTTCTGTTATCTCTTTAGGCTTTTGAACTATGCATATCCAAAGACACTCATTTATTTTTATGTTCCTTTTCACATACTTTATTCCTTTAATTATTCACTCCATTCTCCACACAAATTGTATCAGGATGTATACTCAAGCCTACTTACACTGCTGATGAGCCCACTTTTATTTTTCTCAAGAATGGAGACAAAGTTCTTCCTTTTATTCATACTTCCATCATCTCTTCTTTCTGGTACAGTCTACTGAGGCTGCTGTTGTAATAATAATAATAATAATAACAGCTTATATAACAGCTGTTGTTTGTCATATTCTGTAAAAAAAATACTTCCATAGAACTTGACTATCTTTTTTGGCTTTATTTCTCAGCACCTTTATCATGAACATCTTGGAATGAGCAGTCCATTCACATATCCTTAACTGTCTTCTTTTCTATGAACGCTTTTCAATCTCAATTCAGACTTATGGAAATAGTTATCTTTCTTGTACTTTATTGTAGTCGCTTTCACTTTTTTTTATTTTAGCACTGCTACATTTTATGCTTAGATCTCTCTGCTTTTCTGACACTACAGATTACCATTTGCTTTTTAAGATGCAATTTATATCAGATTTTACTCCTGGTTATTGGTCTTTAGAATAAAGCATGTCAGACTTAAAGATCTATGCTGCAGCTAGCTAGCTCGTAGCAAAGAATAGAACTTTTAATGCACTGTCACTGGCTAAATTAGATTATGATATTCAATGCCAGGACACATCCTGGCAAAAGCATTGAATATCTAAGTCTGATCAGACTGTATTTCTGGATGCTAGGACTTACGCTGATTCCAGCTAGAATTCAGTCAGGACACGTGTAAGACTTTTGAAAATCCCAGTTGAATATCAGTGTAGACCTGGGTAAGAGCATGAGTAATTTCCAACCTCCCCAATTCTGATCCTTCCCAGAATGGTGCCCCCTGCAGGACCTCCCTCCCAAATCAGGACTACCTTTAAGAAGCACCCTCCCACATGCCAACCATCAAAAGGCCCTCCTAAGCCTATCTTTACATCCTCTGGTGGTCTAGTGGTCTTCCAGCTAGGCATGATGCCCAGTCACTCCTGACCATGCCAGTTCCAACTTCAGAATGGCTGCATAACTTCCTGTTGCACTCATGGTGCTATAGTGGTACTGAAAGACTGTTGCTAGAGGTTATGGCAGTCATTTTGAAACAGGAGCTGGTATGGGTAGGAGCAACTGGGCATCACTCCTGCATGAAAGACCACTAGACCACTCAAGAATATAAAGGTAGTCCCAATGAGACCCTTTTGATGGGGGATGGGGAAGTTTCCAGAAGGGTAGCTCTTCTGGGGGTGGGGGGAGGATGATGTTCTAGGAAGTAGTCTGAGAGAGTGGTCAGACCTTGGCTAAGGGGATAAAGGAGCACAGAACAAGAATCCGGCTGCAATCTGGAATCTATTTGGGAACCGGCCAATGTTCATTGCTTATATCTGCATAGCTAAGCAGGCAAGATAGGATTGTCTATGGTGTATTCATATTTTCTCACTTAGCTATGCGGGCGCTGGCATTCAATGTTACCAGCACGTGTATAACATCTAGATCGAACATGGCCAATCTTCAGTGGAAATGCCCAGTAAATGCTGATGAATATCACCATCTGGCTCACTGGCCATGATTTAAGCAGGCAGAAGCCTCTCATAGAAACATAGAAGATGATGGCAGAAAAGGGCTACAGCCCATCAAGTCTGCCCACTCTGCTTACCCACCTCCTGTCTATGCCCTAATGACCCAATTTTCTTATCTTGACCCTCGTAGGGATCCCACATAGGTATCCCATTTATTCTTAAAGTCTGGCACGCTGTCTGCCTCGATCACCTGCACTGGAAGCTTGTTCCAATGATCTCTCTGTGAAGAAATACTTTCTGGTGTCGCCATGAAATTTTCCGCCCCTGAGTTTGAGCGGGTGCCCTCTTGTGGCCGAAGGTCCCCTGAGAAAGAAAATATCATCTTCTACTTCGACATATCCCGTGAGGTACTTAAATGTTTTGATCATGTCTTCCCTCTCCCTACGTTCCTCGAGAGTATAGAGCTGCAATTTGTTCAGTCTCTCTTCATACGAGAGACCCTTGAGCCCCGAGATCATCCTAGTGGCCGTCCGCTGAACCGATTCAATTCTGCGCACATCTTTACTGTAATGTGGCCTCCAGAATTGCACACAGTACTCCAGATGAGGACTCACCATGGCCCTGTACAACGGCATTATGACTTCAGGCTTTCTGCTGACGAAACTTTTATTGATACAACCCAATATCTGCCTTGCCTTAGATGAAGCCTTCTCCACTTGATTGGCAGTTTTCATGTCTGCACTGATGATTACTCCTAAATCTCGTTCTGCTGAAGTCCTAGTTAAAGTTTCTCCGTTCAAGAAGTACGTCCTGCATGGATTTCTGCTTCCGAGGTGCATGACCTTACATTTCTTAGCATTGAAGCCTAGCTGCCAGGTTGAGGACCAACTTTCCAATGTAAGCAGGTCCTGCGCCATATAATTCTGTAAACTGCATTCACTTACTATATTACATAGTTTGGCGTCATCGGCGAATAGTGTTATTTTACCTTGAAGCCCTTGAGTCAGATCCCCTATGAATATGTTGAAAAGGAGTGGACCCAGGACTGAGCCCTGCGGCACTCCACTGGTCACCTCCGATGTTTTAGTGAGGGTACCATTAACCACTACCCTCTGAAGTCTGCCACTCAGCCAATCATTGACCCATGCAGTTAGTGTCTCTCCTAACCCCATCGATTCCATCTTGCTTAGCAGTCTGCGGTGTGGGACATTGTCAAAAGCTTTACTGAAGTCCAGGTACACGACGTCCAAAGACTCTCCCAAGTCCAACTTTCTTGTTACCCAGTCAAAGAAGCTGATGAGATTGGATTGGCAGGACCTACCCTTGGTGAATCCATGCTGACTGGGATCCCGAAGATTCCCTTCATTCAAGATCGTGTCCAATTTGCTTTTAATTAGTGTTTCCATGAATTTGCACACTATTGATGTGAGACTCACCGGTCTATAATTCGCAGCCTCTGCCCTGCAACCCTTTTTATGCAGAGGAACGGCATTAGCTAATTTCCAGTCCATGGGAACTTTCCCGTTACTTAGGGAGAGATTGAATAGCTCAGCCAACGGTTTCGCCAGGACATCGCTCAATTCTCTGAGTACTCTTGGGTGCAAATTGTCTGGTCCCATGGCTTTGTTCACCTTGAGTCTTGCCAGTTCACTGTAAACTTCACCTGGTGTGAACTCAAAATTCTGAAACGGGTCTTCTGTGCTTTCTGTTGCCTTCAACTGCGGACCGTGACCCGGTGCCTCACAGGTGAAGACTGAGCAGAAGTATTCATTCAGTAGTTCGGCTTTATCGGAATCTGCTTCCACGTAACTTCCGTCCAGTCTTCTAAGGCGTACTATCCTGCCTGTGTTCCTTTTTCTGTCACTAATATACCTGAAGAAGGATTTGTCCCCCTTTTTAATGTTTTTTGCCAGAATTTCTTCCACTCGAAGTTTTGCCTCCCTAACTGACATTTTGACCGCTGTAGACCTGGTCCTATATTCTACCTTTGCCTCTCTTTTCTCCATGCGCTTGTAGGAGAGAAACCCTTTTTTCTTCTCCTTAATGAGGTGCGAGATCTCCGCGGTGAACCATTGGGGTTTATTGTTTCTTTCTCGTTTATTTACTCTCCTGTTCACTTAAATCTTTTTGAATATTGATTTATATCCCCCAAATTCTATGCATGGTGCTTTGAGGTGCATGCACACATTTGGACGCGTACCTCTTTTGTGTGTGTAACTTAATTAAATAACGAGCCAATTAGTGCTGATAATTAGTTTCTTAATAAGCAATGATCAACATTAAATAAGAACATAAGAATTGCCACTGCTAGGTCAGACCAGTGGTCCATCGTGCCCAGCAGTCCGCTCACGCGGCGGCCCTTAGGTTAAAGACCAGCGCCCTAACTGAGACTAGCCTTACCTGCATACGTTCTGGTTCAGCAGGAACTTGTCTTGAATCCCTGGAGGATGTTTTCCCCTATAACAGCCTCTGGAAGAGTGTTCCAGTTTTCTACCACTCTCTGGGTGAAGAAGAACTTCCTTACATTTGTACGGAATCTATCCCCTTTTAACTTTAGAGATTGCCCTCTTGTTCTCTCTACCTTGGAGAGGGTGTACAACCTGTCTTTATCTACTAAGTCTATTACCTTCATTATTTTGAATGTTTCGATCATGTCCCTTCTCAGTCTCCTCTTTTCAAGGGAGAAGAGATCCAGTTTCTCTAATCTCTCAATGTACGGCAAATCCTCCAGCCCCTTAACCATTTTAGTCATTCTTCTCTGGACCCTTTCGAGTAGTACCGTGTTCTTCTTCATGTATAGCGACCAGTGCTGGACGCAGTATTCCAGGTGAGGGCGTACCATGGCCCAGTACAGCGGCATGATAACCTTCTCCGATCTGTTTGTGATCCCCTTCTTAATCATTCCTAGCATTCTGTTCACCCTTTTCGCCACCACTGCACATTGCATGGCTTGTCAACCAGTACTCCTAAGTCTCTATGTTGAAGAGCACGTGTCCAGCACCGAACCCTGTGGAACTCCACTCGTGATGCTTTTCCAGTCCAAGTATTGTCCAATTACCTCCACTTTCTGTTTGCTATCTGCCAGCCAGTTTTTAATCCACATGAGTATTTTACCCTCGATTCCATGGCTCACAATTTTTCAAAGTAGTCGTTCATGCGGAACCTTGTCGAATGCCTTCTGAAAATCCAGATATACAGTGTCGACCAGATCACCTTTGTGTATCTGCCTGTTTACTCCCTCGAAAAAGTGCAGTAAGTTTGTCAAGCAAGATCTTCCGTTACTGAAGCCGTGCTCGCTGGTCCTCTTCAGATTGTGTCCGTCAAGGTGATCAATGATGCGGTCCATTATCAGCACCTCTACCATGTTTCCTGGTAATGAGGTCAGACTTACCGGTCAATCTAGCCCAGTATCCTGTTTCTACAGTGGCCAATCCAGGACACACATTCCTGGCAGAAACCCACATAGTAGGTTGATGTTCAGTATATTATACCCATCATGCAGCTATTAGTGCTGAAGCAGAAAGAAAACAAGTGGGGAGTGGGATAGAATACGTCAACCTTGGGACAAACAGACTTTTATTTCTATAACTTCAAAATAAATACAAGAGCACATGAATAAAAGCACATTTATAAAAAGTCCTGGGAAAGTAATGTCCTTATATTGGAGGGATTTAGTCAATGAGCCAACATGTGCATAAAAAGTCTTATGGATATAATGTCCTTATATGGAAAGGATTCAATCAATGGCCTGGGGGCTGAAACACGGACTGTGTTGGGTCATTGATTGAATCCTTTCCATATAAGGACATTACACCCAGAAGACTTTTTATGCATGTGTTGGGTCATCGACTAAATTCCTCCAATATGAGGACATTACTTTCCCAGGACTTTTTATAAATGTGCTTTTATTCATGTGCTCTTGTATTTATTTTGAAGTTATAGAACTAAAAGTCTGTTTGTTCCAAGGTTGACGTGTTCTATCCCACTCCCCACTTGTTTTCTTTCTGTTTCAGCACTAATAGTTGCATGATGGGTATAATATACTGAACATCAACCTACTATTTGGGTTTCTGCCAGGAATGTCCTGGATTGGCCACTGTAGAAACAGGATACTGGGCTAGATTGACCATTGGTTTAATCCAGTATGGTTGTTCTTATGTTATGTTCTTTTGTAACCTGGAAGACTGGTATGGGAGAAGAGAGAAAAAAGGGGGAAGGCACTCATGAAGGGAAAGTATTTAAATTAAAATTACAGTAAAAGTGAAAAAAAAAAAATACATGTACAGGCACAGAGCTGACACAACTCAACAAGCATGGTATAAACAGCATGGAACACTGATGTTTGTGGGGCACTGTTTCTCTCTGTTGTATCAGCCCTGCAATGATTGAGCAGTACATAAGAACATAAGAATAGCCTTACTGGTCAGACCAATGGTCCATCAAGCCCAGTAGCCCGTTCTCAGAGTAGCCAATCCGGGTCACTAGTACCTGGCCAAGTCCCAAGGAATATCAACATTCCATGCCAGTGATCCAGGGCAAGCAGAGGCTTCCCCCATGTCTTAATAACAGACTATGGACTTTTTTTCAAGAATATGTCCAAACCTTTCTTAAAACTAGCTACGCTATCCGCTTTTACCACAACCTCTGGCAATGTGTTCCAGAGCTTAACTATTCTCTTAGTGAAAAAATATTTCCTCCTATTGGTTTTAAAAGTATTTCTTTGCAGTTTCATCGAATGTCCCCTAGTCTTTGTAATTTTTGACAGAGTGAAAAATCGATCCACTTGTACACGTTCTACTCCACTCAGGATTTTGTAGACTTCAATCATATCTCCCCTTAGCCTTCTCTTTCTAAGCTGAAGAGCCCTAACCTCTTTAATATTTCCTCATTCGAAAGGAGTTCCAGCCCTTTGTGGCATTAAGGCATGCTAAGTGCAAAAACACAGCATAAGAACATAAGAATTGCCCTTGTCGGGTCAGACCGGAGGTCCATCAAGCCCGGCAGTCCGCTCACGCGTCAGCCCCTCAGGTCCAAGACCTGATAGTGCTCATACCCTAAAACTGTCATACGCTTTTCGCTTATGACCTGTAGAGTAACCTTCTATCTATACCCTGTAATACTTTAATAAATAACCCCCCCCAAAAAAAAAAGCAAACAAACCCCTAAACAAACACTTCGTTCTATAAAAATCACAGTAATGATATGGGTAGGTGAGTCTAATAGACTTATATTTAATTCTGAGAATATAGCACATGGAAAATGTAGTGATTAATGTTTTTTTTTTTACAGGCAAGGCTCTTTATTACAGTGTTAATAGGAGATATAATTTATTTGGAATGTTTTCATAATCCTGGGTTAGTGCTGTAAAATGTCTGCGGCTCCTAAATTTGCCTCTTTTGCTTTTACTTCAAAACAGTTTTTTATTGGTGACTAGCTGATGCCCCGGCGTTGCATGAGTATTTAATTATAGCAATAACACTGTAAATGGATTCAAATAAAGATACTTTATAGTGGTGAATGAAATTATTTTTTTACAGCTTTATAAATGTACAATATTCAAATTATAATGTGAAATATTTGACAAAATGAATACAATACAACTAACACAAAACTTGATTATAAACAACATTTTTAGTTTCACCTCCAGGAGCAAGAACATATAAATTCTTGGGTGAAGAGATCCCCAGAATATATCACCCCAGTTAGTGAGGGATCTGCATACCAAGTTTCGTTCAAATCGGTCAAGCCGTTTTAGATTTACTGTGAGAATGGCAGCTGTTTACATTTTTTCCATTGACATGAATGGGTGAAATCTGATGTTCTGTTTGTAGCTCCGCCCAAGTGTGCAGGTGGGCCGCGAGACCCCCAGGACATATCACCCCAGGTAGTTGGAATTACTGTGAGAATGGCAGCTTTTTACATTTTTTCCATTGACATGAAATGGGTGAAATCTGATTTTCTGTTTGTAGCTCCGCCACGTGTGCAGGTGGGCCACGAGACCCCCAGAACATATCACCCCAGGTAGTGAGGGATCTGCATACCAAGTTTCGGTCAAATCGGTCAAGCCGTTTTTGAATTACTGTGAGGAATGGCAGCTCTTTACATTTTTTCCATTGACATGAATGGGTGAAATATGATTTTATGTTTGTAGCTCCGCCCAACGGGCATTTTTTCCATTGACATGAATGGGTGAAATCTGATTTTCTGATTGTAGCTCCGCCCACGTGTGCAGGTGGGCCACGAGACCCCCAGAACATATCACCCCAGGTAGTGAGGGATCTGCATACCAAGTTTCGGTCAAATCGGTCAAGCCGTTTTTGAATTACTGTGAGAATGGCAGCTCTTTACATTTTTTCCATTGACATGAATGGGTGAAATATGATTTTATGTTTGTAGCTCCGCCCACGTGTGCAGGTGGGCCGCGAGACCCCCAGAACATATCACCCCAGGTAGTGAGGGATCTGCATATCAAGTTTCGTTCAAATCGGTCCCACAGCTTTTTACATTTTTCCCATTGACTTGAATGGGTGAAATCAGATTTTCTGTTTGTAGCTCCGCCCATGTGTGCAGGTGGGCCGTGAGACCCCCAGAACATATCACCCCAGGTAGTGAGGGATCTGCATACCAAGTTTCGTTCAAATCGGTCCCACAGCTTTTTACATTTTTTCCATTGTCTTGAATGGGTGAAATCTGATTTTCTGTTTGTAGCTCCGCCCACGTGTGCAGGTGGGCAGCGAGACCCCCAGAACATATCACCCCAGGTAGTAAGGGATCTGCATACCAAGTTTCGTTCAAATCGGTCCCACAGCTTTTTACATTTTTTCCATTGACGTGAATGGGTGAAATCTGATTTTCTGTTTGTAGCTCTGCCCACGTGTGCAGGTGGGCCGCGAGACCCCCAGAACATATCACCCCAGCTAGTGAGGGATCTGCATACCAATTTGCGTTCAAATCGGTCCCACAGCTTTTTACATTTTTTCCATTGACTTGAATGGGTGAAATATGATTTTCTGTTTGTAGCTCCGCCCATGTGTGCAGGTGGGCTGCGAGACCCCCAGAACATATCACCCCAGGTAGTGAGGGATCTGCATACCAATTTGCGTTCAAATCGGTCCCACAGCTTTTTACATTTTTTCCATTGACTTGAATGGGTGAAATATGATTTTCTGTTTGTAGCTCCGCCCATGTGTGCAGGTGGGCCGCGAGACCCCCAGAACATATCACCCCAGGTAGTGAGGGATCTGCATACCAAGTTTCGTTCAAATCGGTCCCACAGCTTTTTACATTTTTTCCATTGACTTGAATGGGTGAAATCAGATTTTCTGTTTGTAGCTCCGCCCACGTGTGCAGGTGGGCCGCGAGACCCCCAGAACATATCACCCCAGGTAGTGAGGGATCTGCATACCAAGTTTCGTTCAAATCGGGCAAGCCGTTTTTGCGTTGGCAGCTTTTTACATTTTTTCCATTGACATGAATGGGTGAAATCTGATTTTCTGTTTGTAGCTCCGCCCACGTGTGCAGGTGGGCCGCGAGACCCCCAGAACATATCATCCCAGGTAGTGAGGGATCTGCATACCAAGTTTCGTTCAAATCGGTCAAGCCATTTTTGCGTGATCGCGGCACATACACACATACACACACACATTCACACATACATACCTCCGATTTTATATATATAGATTAACAGGAAATATTGACAAACGGTACAAGAGAGTGCTGAAAAGTTCTCAGCCCAACCAAGAAGGGAATGACGCGGAGCCATGAAACTTACAAGTTATTCCGCAAATTCTCCTTTAAGTTCAACGCACTCGACACATCATGTTTGAAGTTTCTAGAACCCTTCCAAAAAATACTCCGATGTCTGGTCACTGAAATACTGCTCCGCTGCTGCAGTCACCTCTGAATCACTCAAGAATTATCACCTTTTCAAACTCTTGTTAAGGTTTAAAAACATAAAATAGTCAGAAGGAGCAAGATCTAGTGAGTCCTGGGGGTCCTGGGGGACCCCCAGCCAGTCAGGTTTTCAAGATATCCCTAATGAATATGCATGAGAGAGATTTGCATATAATCGAAGTGACCGGTATGCAAATCTCTCTCATGCATATTCATTATGGATATCTTGAAAACCTGACTGGCTGGGGGTCCCCCAGGACAGGTTTGGGAACCACTGGTCTATGCACTGAAACCCCAGCCAAATCAAAACATCCATCATTTTGCCAGCCTTGTGAGCAAGTGCATTATCTTGCAGAAAGAGAGCTCCTTTCTGCAGCTTCCCCCTCCTTTTCTCTTTCAATGCCTCCTTTAATCGGCACAGGAAATTACAGTAGCATTCTGTATTAACTGCTTGGCCCCTTGGAAAATAATCAGTCATTACACCTTCCTTATCTCAAAACACTATGGCCATGATCTTTCCTGTTGACTTTTGGGTCTTGAATTTCCTTGGCCTTGGAGAACCTGAGTGCTGCCATTGCATGGTCTATTGTTTTGTCTCATAGTAGTGTAACAATGTTTCATCAAAAGTTACTGGTCATTCTAAAATGTTGGCACCAGCTTGCTGAAAATACTGCAAAATCAACTTGGAAGTGTCCACTCGATGTTGTTTTTCACCAGCATTTAAACATTTGGGCACCCACATGGCTGACAAGTTCAGAATACCCAGCTGCTCGTGGATTATACACCCAACACATTCTCTGGATATCCATAGTGTCTCAGCAATTGTTTTAGCCAATCTTCATTTCTCTGCCAAAATCAGGTCATGATTCAGCAGTGACTTTATTTTTCTCTATTGACCTTCTTTAGTCACTCTATAATACCAACGGTTTGAATTGGTCACCCCTGTATATTTTTTATGACAAAATCAGGTCATGGGCATGGTCAATAATTTCAGGAGTTGACACCGTTTGAAGCCTCCCAGACCTTGCTGCATCTTTGGTTTCAATCTCCAAGCTGAAAGTGTGCATACCATTTCTTCACTGTGGAGTATGACGGGCATTGCATTGTATATTCATGGATTACCTTTGGAGTTTTCTTCTGCTGGAATAGGAACTTTATGACAGCTCAGAGTTCCACACTTGGAAATTCCACACTTTTCATTGACACGGTTCAATCAATTATCTAAATCAACGTCAAATCATAGCATTATGAGTCTGCAAATTGGCACATTGCAAAATAAAATAACACGTTTTTCAGTTACAGTAGCAAAGTAATGCTTGGCTTTTTATTTGAAGGCATATGTGTAAGTTATTTATTGTATGCTGTTATTTTAATAATCTGCTTTGTTCTGTTTTATTATGTATGTAATGTTTTGTTTTAATTATGTATACATCGTTGTTATCCGCATAGATGGTTGATATGCGGGCTACAAGAGTTTTAAATAAATAAATAAATTTGGGAAGTTGGTTGGGATGAGAACTTTTCAGCACCCCCTCGTAAGCTCCAGTTGCTTAAAATATGAAACAAATATATTGTAGCAATAAATCACAATTTTCTCCATGTTATATCATAATTATATCCCTCCCCCCATATCCCTTCTCCTCCATCCAGCTGCATACAGAGGGCAAGGAAGGCCTGGGTTTTTATGACCCTCCAGGTCCAGACTCAGAGGAAGGAAGAATCAAGTATTCCCTCCTCCCATACTTCTAATCTTCCACTTCCCTTAACCAAGATTGTCAGGAAAACCAGCCCTGTACATTTCTCCCCTTCCATTATGTTCAAACTATTTTGAGCTAAATTGGTGAAGTGGAAAATCAAATCATGTAAAGTAAGTGAAATATTTATACCTGCTCAGAAGCAGGCATAGATATCAACATTTAAAATACACATGTACACAAATATGTTTAAAAAAAATTGCAACCTTGCTTGTGCTTCATTGGAACTCTGTCTCAGAACACATCAACACATTAGTCATGTAAAAGTAGCCAGCTTCTTGGCTCTGTGAATACTTTTACACATGCAACCCATAGGGTAATTTTATAAAACCCCATATGTCGAAGTGGCAATATTCCTTCTATTGCACATCTGTACCTCGTCAATTCCTGAGACAGTTTTTTGTTGTTGTGCACCATCTCTTTGGAACTCAAAGGGATGAACTTCAGGAAAACAATACAAACTTACCTCTTCCCATAAGTCCAGTCACTCTCTTCATACCATATGTATTTTTTTTTTTACTTTATTTAATTTTTAATGCCAACAAAAAGTGCAATACAATTTATATACAAATAATGATAATCAACCAAGCACTTATAATCAATCAGTATCTATACAAAAGATAAAAATTCCCTTCCCCATCCATCATTACTATCATGAATAATACCATAACAAAAGATATACCCTCCTCACGCTCCTAACACCCCCCCCCCCCCGGATGTGTGGGTGAAAAACAACAGAAAAATAAAAGATAAAGGACAATTATAGCAAATCTACAAAAGATGTCAATGGACTCCAAACTAATTTAAATATCTTATTATGCCCCAGCATGTCAGCATTCATTTTCTCATATTTATAAGTTAAACATATGCTCGCCCAGCAAAAAGGAAAACTAAGGTGATCCCAATTCTTACAATTGCGAGTAATCTAATATAATAAAATGCTAGGCCGCGCATGCACACTCCCATCTGCGTGCATCTGTTTTCCATGAGATGTAGGGCACCTTAGGTAGGAGTGCGCATGCGCGCTTACGTCACCAGCTGCCGATGCCTCCACAAGCCAGGACCGCAGCCAGCCGCCGATCTCTGTTCCTCCAACGGGCAAGCGAGCGGGCGGGCGGGCGGGGGGGGGGAGTGTCTCGGAGGAGAGGGATCGCGGCTGCTCAGCGCCCCCACCGAGGAGCCCAGCAACTTTCCGCCCTGGCTCTTAAACTGACCCGAGTCCTTTGCCGCCCCCCCTTCCCTTCCCGCGGGCCTGACTACCTACCCGGCGATTCAAGCAGTGTGTGCAGCAGTCTTCACACGCTGCTTCTGGGCTTTCTACTGCCCTGATTTGCTCTGCCACATCTCTGATGATGTCATCAGGGACATGCCAGAGTAAATCAGGGCAGTAGAAGGACCCGAAGCAGCGTGTGAAGACTGCTGCACACGCTGCTTGAATCGCCATGTGTAGTCAGGCCTGCGGGAAGGGAAAGGGGGGTAGAGGAAACGCTAATGCTGCTGTACAGGGAACTGGTGTGGGGGGTGGGAAATGGAGGGGGAGGGAATGCTGCTTTGGACAGACAGACAGAGGGAGGAAGGGAGACAGAAAGAAAAGAAGAAAGACACAGGGGCAGGTGCACAGGGAACTGGTGTGGGGGGAGGGAAATGGAGGGGGAGGGAATGCTGCTTCGGACAGACAGACAGAGGGAGGAAGGGAGATAGAAAGAAAAGAAGAAAGACACAGGGGCAGGGAGATACACAGAAAGACAGAAAGACAAAGGGGACCAGGGACAGAGCCAGACAGAAAGAAAGACAGCGGGAGTCACGTCAGGAGGGGTGCGGGATACGGCAGAGGGAACTTTTCCAATGGGTGCAACTGGGCGGCTGTCGGGAACCTCTGATCAGGGGCAGAGCAAGGTAAGTGTATCATAGGGATCAGAAGGAGGGGGGGAGAAAAAGGAAGGGTCGCCTACTGCTGGACAGGAGGAGAAGGAAAGAGGTGCTGATGGACAGGGGGGCTGAAGAAAAAGGAACGGAGGCCTAATGTTGGACAGGGGGAGAAGGAAAGAGGTGCTGCTGGACAGGGGGGAGGTAAAACAAAGGGAGAAGGGCTGCTGCTGCATAAGAAGAGCAGTGAAGGGGTGGTGGTGGACACAGGGGAGGTAAAAGGAAGGGAGAATGGACAGGGGGAGCAGGCAGGGGGTGGTGATGGACAGCCAAGGAAAAAGAAAGACAAAAAGAAAGAAAGCAGCTAAGGAGAGAGAGAGAAAGAAATAAAGACAGACACACCGTTAATGTAACGGGCTATAAGACTAGTCATTTATATTCTTTTTCTTTTTTTTTATATTTTATTTATTCATTTTTGAATTCTTACAACAAGTGAATTAAACATAATATAATCAATTATCATATGGCACTTGTATTTACACACAAATCCTCTTATAATATATAATAAATCTCCCCCTTTTGTCAATATTCCTGTTTCCATATGATATACATTCCCCAACCCACCCCTATATATCTATTACCCATGTGCTAAGATATCTGATCATTAGAATAATTAGTCAATGGTTCCCAATTTTTTTTAAAATTATGAAGATTCCCTTGTTGTAACGCTAACACCTTTTCCATTTTATATATATGACAAACTGAGTTCCACCAAAATGTATAATTTAATTTAGTATAATCTTTCCAATTTTGAGTAATTTGTTGCATGGCGACCCCTGTCAGTATTAATAATAACTTGTTATTATTTGCAGAAATCGGACTCTGAGTTCTCATTGCTGTACCAAATAATATAGTGTCATATGAGAGTCCTACATGATTTTCTAATAATTTATTAATTTGGGACCAAATTAGTTTCCAAAAAGCATTTACACAGGGACAAAAAAAAATTTAATGATCTAACGTCCCAACTTCTATTCTACAATGCCAGCATCTATTGGATCTAGTGCTATCTATCTTTTGTAAACGCGTAGGGGTCCATAAAACTCGATGTAACAAAAACATCCACGTTTGACTCATAGATGCTGACCTTGTAGACCTTAATCTCCTTAATCTCCAGGACCAAAATCGTGGCCATTGAGACGCAGAAATTGTCTGTCCAATCTCAATACTCCAAATATCCCTAAGTCCAGTTTTCTTTTTTTTATTTAAAAATCCATATAACAATTTATACCATTTTGCGGCTTGGTGTCCCAAAAAATCCGCCTAGAAACAGAGAACCTGCAAGCTATATTGAATATTAAGATCCTTCCATTCAGGGAACCCTGCCTGAATAGCCTGCTTCAATTGCATCCATTTAAAATATTGTGTTTTATTTAAGCCAAATTTATGTTGCAATTGTGAAAAACTAAGCAGTGATCCTTCTGAAATGACATCATTCAATGTCCGTATACCTGCAATTATCCATTGTTTCCAGACGATCTTAAATCCGCCAATCTTGATCCTGGAGTTTACCCAAATAGATTGACTTAGTGATTTAGCAATTGGATCATTTATATTCTAATGTACGCTGGTTGTTAACTGCAGATAGAAACATAAAAACATGAGGGCAGATAAAGGCCAAATGGCCCATCTAGTCTGCCCATCCCATATGTTAACTTAAAAACCAAATTGTATGCTAAACTTGACTCTGTATATCTAACATTACTGTACAAATGTAAATTCACATAACATTACTGTACAAATGTAAATTCACAATTTGTTTGTCTATGCTTTATGTATATCAACCTTGTTACCCGTTCTGTGCTTGTTGGCGAGGACAGGATACAAAACTAACCAAATAAACAATCTTCTTCCAGATTTGTGTTCCATTTCTTCCAGACCTAAGTTAAAAATTGCTTTGAAAATTTGGCTCTTTAAACAAGCTTATGAGTACAGTCAAACCTTAGTTTGCAAGCATAATTCGTTCCAGAAGCATGCTTGTAATCCAAAGCACTCGTATATCAAAGCAAATTTCCCCATAGGAAATAATGGAAACTCAGACGATTCGTTCCACAACCCAAAAACTTTAATACAAAATACTATACGTACTTGTTTTGCAAAACCTCACTCACTTAGAACAGTCATTACACTCCTGCAGCGTCAAAGAGAGAAGAACCATGGGCTCAGTTGTGATAATGCGACGTGTGTATACTGTATGTACTCGTATTGCATGACTTTGCTTGTTTAGAACAGTCACTACACTCTTGCAGCGTCAGAGAGAGAAGAACCATCGGCTCAGTTGTGATGATGTGACACGTGTATATTGTATGTACTCATTTTGCAAGACCTCGCTCGTTTAGAACAGTCACTACACTCCCGCAGCGTCAGAGAGAGAAGAACCATCGCTCAGTTATGATGTGTGTATACTGTATGTAGTTGTATTGCAAGACATTGATTGTATATCAAGTTAAAATTTAATCAAATGTTTTGCTTGTCTTGCAAAACACTTGCAAACCAAGTTACTTGTAATCCAAGGTTTTGCTGTAATTTATTACCTGAGCATTAAAAATCAATCATCTTTGTTTCCTTATGTATGCCACTAATTGTATTTATTGGTATTTATGTTATATATGTGTTTTTAATTATGTTGTGCTACATTTTTCCCTTCCTTTTTTTTCTTGATATTTGATTAGTATTTGTTGTTGTCTAGTATGGGTTAAATGTTTCTGTTCTTTAAACTACTTTTATATGCAAGCCGCCATGATATCATTGGATCATTTGACAGTATAAGAAATGTCCAAATAAATAAATAAATACATTTAAGCCCAGTTTAATTTAATTGGGGTATTTTTTCACTGATTTCTTGAAGAGAACTTTTGAAAGCTTATCAGGTTAGTCCAATAAATAGGTATGACTTACAACTTATCTTTAGACCTATGTTTACAATTTAACAAAGACTTGATTGAATGTTAACAAAGCTGCCAGACAGCTACAACTGCAATGATCAGAAACTCTTTTAGGACAAACGTTTCTCACCATTATATTTCTACGAGTTACAATTTTCTGTTGGATTTTGGAAACTAATCCCTACAATTATAATTCAGTTCTTTCTGGTGGAAGGATTTAGTTGGAGAACAGCAAGAAAGGCTCAGAACAGCTGTTAGCTGTTGCTGGAGATGCCAAGGGGAAGAAAGCAATCAAACTATGTAGACATGCTATGTAAACATGAATTTGACTTTTACAGCTCTCTGCTTCAATTCTTTATTTAGATGAGCCTTAAAGAATAGATTTGTTATTAACTGAATAAAAAAAAATCTATCTTTATAATAGCTAATATCAATTAGTTTAACGAATTAATATTTTTATTTTAGTAGTAAATGATTCTTTACCCTTTGTCTTCATGATTAAATATATGTTTTGAGGACAGAATGCCTGGTAATTTCCTTAATAAAACAATTTTCTATTATTGTGAGACATTATAGTAGGGATGGGGGTAGGACAATGCATTTTAGATAAGTGTAAATAAATCAACAAGAACCATTAAGGGATGTTGATATATTAATTATAGTCTGAATCCTGGTATATGGGGTATTCAACTTCATCGATGCTATCCTCCCTCCAACTGAATTCTGTCTATAGTTACCTGTAAAATGGCAGAACTAAAATAATTCTCAACATTCTCAAGTGGGCTGAGATGGGTCGATGGGCACAGGGGGAGGGAGGTAATGAGAAACAAGCTGGTTCAATGAAGAAATGAAGGAACATACCAGAATCAAACTTTTGTCATCTCAGTAAAATGGACAGGCAATGTAACATATGAAATTTCATTTTCAGATATACAATCAATTAGTTGACAAGAGATATACAAATGAAATTGCAATCCTCTGTTACTGCCTTTCAGGGAAACAACAAAAGCAGAAGGACATGACCCAGCAAACAAAGAGGAAAAAACAATTATAAAATGTCCTGCTTTAGCGTTGTTTGCCAGCTACTGAAGCGGTCATCGAAGCCTCGCTCCTGCCCTTCCAAATCTGTTCAGCCATTTTCAGGGCACAGAAGTCCACCTATCACTAGTCTTCACCTCTCCCCACCTCAGCCCCACCTGAAGCCCCACCTCAGCCCTTCTAAATCTCTCCAGCCACAATTGGGGTACAGGACACAGAATATTTTATTCTAAAGGTGTGCAATTGCCACTATTATGTCCACTGTATTTTCTATAGCTAGGTCAAGTGACTGTTTCAAGCAATATTCAAATGAAGAAATGCAGTGATTGAAGAGTAGGAGTGTTTGGGGCTTTTTTTCAACTGTCACTTTCTGATAACATGGTACAGACATGCTCCATTTGCAAATTCTAATTTTTCTAAAGTGAATTCACATAACTGGAATAAGTGAATTTGCATATCGAATTTCCTCGTACTTTAATGAATCTAATAATACATTATACTGCCTGGAGCTTGGTCAGCTCTAAATGTCTCATCATATGCTCATTATCGTCTTATTTGCTAATATTTGGCAATTTGAGGCTGTCTTTTTAATCTGAGAATAGTATTTAAATATCCATTGACCCTACTATAACAGCTGTTTGTCATGGCCTATTTTCTGGCCTGTAAATGGGTCAATTTAATCCTTTGGGGGATATTTACTAAACTGTGTTATCTGTTTAATGTGGGAATTCCTGTGCTAACAGTCATTGCAGCATCAACCAGGGCTTTAATGGCATTATTGAGGATGCAATTTTGCTTTGCCTTCTGGTATTTTAAGTTACCTTTTCAATATAAACATCTGACATTGCCAGATGTTGCGGCAAGAGCGGATAGCGTAGCTGGTTTGAAGAAAGGTTTGAACAATTTCCTAGAGGATAATTCCTTAGTCTGTTATTGAGAAAGACATGGGGAAAGCCACTTCTTGTCCTGGATTGTTAGCATGGAATGTTGCTACTCCTTGGGTTTTGGCCAGGTATTGGGGACCTGGATTGGCCTCCGTGAGAATGGGCTACTGGGCTTGATGGACCATTGGTCTGACCCAGTAAGACTAGTCTTATGTTCATATGACTTTAAGAACTTGAATCTTTAATTAGCTACTATTGCACATGTGGAGGGGCATAATCAAAACAAACGTCTAAGTCCGTTTTGGGCCTAGGGCACTAGTCGCCCAAAGTTGGCAGCGCCAAAGTCCATTCTCAAAAAATATGTCCAAAATATTTTTTTTCAAAAACCTTCAAATTCTATGTCCAGGCATTTGATCGTTCAGACCACCAAGTCAACTATCATTATATCCCATTCTCATCCAAAAAATCATCCAAGTCACAAACGCCTACAATAAAACCTTTTGGACATGGGAGGAGTCAGCAAAGTGATGGAATGGCCACATAGACATGGCAACAGAGTAGTGAGGCACCTTATAGGGCACTGCTGTGAACTTCACTAAAAGGGTGCCACATAAACATCTCATCACAACTCCCTTGCAGGTCATGGTGAGCCCCCCAAACATCCCCAAAACCTACTATACCCACCTGTCTACAACCCCAATAGCTATAAGTACCACATATATGACAGTAGAGTAGGGTTTTTGTGGACTCACATTTTTCACCATGAATGCAGTGGTTAGAGTGACGTATGGGCCTGGGTCCTTCTCTCCATGGTTCACTAGCCCACCCCAAGACTATTTAAGCCACCTCTGTGCAGCTCTACTAGGCTTTCTTAAGCCAGGTGCTGATGTTCTGGAGGCAGGCAGGTATGTTTTTATTCCAATTTTTATGGCAGTGTGTGTGTGTGTGGGGGGGGGGGGGGGGAGGGAGGTCACTGATCCCTGGGAGAGTATGTGGGGATCTGTGCTTTGTGTCTGCAGTGCTTATCTGGTCACTTTGGATACCTTCTGGGCACTTAGACCTGTTTTTAGATTGCCTTAGTCACAACGTATAAGTTCCATCCAGGCAGTCTCGTAAAACTTTTGATTATCCCTGCAGTACGGATAAGTCTAGGTGGGCCCACATCCCGCCCTAACAATTCCTTTCATCTCTAAGCACAGCGAGATTCAGATGCATAAAAAGTCTCTGGATACGTCTAAAACCCCACTTAGATTATCGGCACTTGGATGACCTGTCTTTTAGGTCATCCAAGTGCCAATTTGGGTGGGTTTTTAGATGTTTTTCTGTTTTGATTATGAGCCCCAAAGTCATTTAAAAGTAAGGGCTCATTTTATCAAGGTACGCTACGGGGGTTAGGGTGTCGGACATTTCATCAGGCGCTAAGCCCCGCGGCAAGCCTAAAAACTAACTCCTCGTCAATAGAGGCATTAGCAACTAGCACGGCAGGCGGTTGAACGCATGGTATTCTGTGCGTTAACCGCCTACCACACCTTGATAAAAGGAGCCCTAAGTGTTTTCAAGGCCAGGGCAAGTTTATTAGGCACACTAATCAAACCTTTAGATTTGTACATCATCCCAATTAACCTTTAGGACTCTTGGCCCCACTACAATAATCATGATCACCCTACCACTCCTCTCAACTGCCCACCTTCTTTGTAAATACAAATAGACACTGCTAGTTCATTGAGTTCATATAGCTGTCCGAATCTGCTCTATTTACTCCTATAGTATGATTATCATAATTGAGAACATCAATCACATGTACAAAGACCCAGTTCTAAATGATTAGATGAGACAAATTTATACAAATTCAGTGTTTTAAGATGTTGACTTTCATCTTTGATTGAGGTTTTGAAAAGCATGAATTCTGGAATAAAATGATTGATGTATGCATAAATGAATTCTAGCATCAGATGATGTGATTCTCTGAAGTTTTGATTTGTTCCTTAGATTAAGCTGAACTACATTTATTAGCAAAACATATATGTGTGCAAGAAAGGAAAGAAATTGAGGTATCGGAACTCAGAACTTGAATTTCATATACACATTTTGGTTCGCAAGTGCCAAATAAATATTTTATTCGATATGGAAAAGAGACGACCGATATTCAATATGTGGAGCACAGGCTACAATTCAAATGATCATTTCAGCACTTATGAGATACCAGCAGTTCTGAAGTAGCCATGCAAATGAGGAGAGGAAGCAAGTGGGGAACGCAGTATCAGTTGCAAGGCAGGGCCAGAAACATTAACCAATGCATTAGTGGGTTTTCTTCATGGCTACTCTAAATTAGGCAGTAGGTAAGAAGGAGGGAAGGGGACAGCTACCATTGATAGTTTTTTTAAGCAAGATAGCCCCTCTGTCTTTTCCCCACCTATCTCCTGATAGAAATATAACAGCTGGTCAAGTTTGGGGGCCTGAGGGAACAAAGGAACTGTATAGCGCACGCATGTGTGATCATCCTGGAGGGAGCGTAAGCAACTAATGCATTGAGTTATATTAAGATGGGAGTATAAGAATTGTTCTCCCAATCAGATTGCTAGATAATATTGGGATGAAATTTAAAGGCTGGATAATCCACTTATTTAAATAAAGGTAGGGGGTGAGCATTTTAGAGCTAATTCTTGGCAACAGGTGGTTGCTTTTGTGAATAAAATATAAGATTAGTTTTGAGAGCTCTACTCCTAGACCAATGCAAGATTTACACTTCAACACCTTGGAAGCAGAAATCCATGCAGAACCTACACTCTGAATGGCGAGACCTTAACTAGAACTGTTGCAGAACGGGACCTGGGAGTAATCAGTGAAGATATGAAGATAGCCAATCAAGTGGAGAAAGCCTCATCCAAGGCTAGACAGATGCTGGGTTGCATCTTGTCACAAGCCCGAGTCCAATGCCGGCCTTGTGCCAGGGAAGAGTCACAAAAATCACTCCCTGAAACTAGTCCGGGCTGACCATGTTATCCCTGATAGACAAGAACAAGATCAGGAAGCACAGGCTGTGTTTAAACCTGAGGCAGAACACAGCCTGATGAAAACTGGTAAGGGCTCTTTAAATCCTCCATTTTGTGTCAAGCTGGCTAAGCAGGGGAAAAGGAAAACACAGCTGAAGGAAGTTCAGCCCCGGAGTAGGGCTGGGCGTGGTACAACAGCTTGGCAGCATTTAGAGGGCTGGCTGACCAAGAGGAAGGGAGACAGAGGAGAAGCTCTCAGGTGGAAGGAGCCTCCAGGTCCCCCTGAGAGCAGGGACATTGAAATGCTGGACACAGAATCAGATGATACAATCCTGCTTAATCCTGAAGGAGAACCTATGGATTGCAACTCTTTACCAGAGGTGGGAATCTTGGAAGAAATGGAAATTAATTAATGTAGAATTGTTTTTTTTTTCCCTAAGTTTTGTTGAATAATTCCATTTCTGTTGAACATAAGGATTTATCTGAAGTATGCTAACTAAGGGAATGTATGTTAGCCTAAGCTGTGTCTGCATGAGAAGTTTTTGTTTTTTTTTGCTTATCAAGAGTGCTGCTCTAGGAGGCACTGTAGCAAGTTCCTTTCAGGAACTGGGAATATCCTGTGAGCTGAAGACAGGATTTATACAATGCCAATTTATTGAATAAGACTCTGAGAGAGTCAAGGACTATTATGAGACTCTGCTACACCTGGGACATTGATAAAGAACTTTGGCACCGATATCCAGACCAGGCTGGCTACTAGGATATTTTGTTTGTACTATTTTTTTTGCCAAAGATCTTTTTGGAGTATATTTTCTTTTGATGCATTTTCCTGAGAATTGTGAATTGAACAATAAATTTGATTTTCATTCCTTAACTTACCTGTGTGAGGCCATTCTGATTAAACTCATAGGTTAAGTTCTGCACAACAGGGACTTCCTCCATTTTGGGGAAGCACGCTGGGGAGAATTTTTGTGAGCGTAGGCCGGTTACTGCAAGCCATAAGGGCCGGCCACGCTACACGTGGTATCAGAGTGGGATACAGCACCCCCTGTTGTTGAAAAATTTTTTTTTTGGAAAAAAAAAAAAATAATAATTGTTTTTTTTTGGGACTTACTTTTGAATTTGTTGGAGCTGATTATTGAGAAGCTGTGGACTTATGCTGGTGGACTAGTGACTTACAGACACCGGAAAACAAGCCACAGGACAACCGGAAATCAGCTGCGCTGGGACCTTGGAAGCCGGTATTCCAGTTCTTTTGGAGAGCAGTTCCAAGCTCAGAGAGGCTCGGAGTCGGACGCAAGACCCATCCTGGAGGAGCAGTGGTATCCAGACCAGAGTCGGAGTGTTCCCGAGTACCAGAGTGATACAGTGCGCAGACTCATCAGTACCGCGGGTAAGAGTACCTAATTCAACGGGCTGTTGAGGATAATAAGTATCACTCAGGGAGGCTGGTCGGCTACACTGTGGGAGGAGGGTCAGGCAAAACTTAAAAGGAGCCACACTTGGTTTTGTTTTCTTTTTGGTTTCCATTTCAGGTGTTGGAGATGGAGCAGCAGCAGGTTTTGGCCCTGATCGCTGGAGAACGCCAGAAGCAGATCCAAGAGATGCAGGAAGTTTTCCAGACAAGCCAAGACCGCTGGAACCAGGCACAGGACCGTGCAATGACACAGCACCAAGAACTCATGGCTGCAATGGGGGAGCAATCAAGACTGTTTGCACAGTTTCTTCAAGCCCCAAGGCAACCGATGATGGGTGCACCGCTATTAAATCCAGCACCCCAACAGCTGGTAGGAGCCAATCCTTTGGCTTGGATGCACTTACATAAAATTACACCCACTGATGAACCTGATGACTTTTTATCAGCCTTTGAAAGGACGGCCAATGCCGCTGGTTGGCCGCAGGAACAGTGGGCAGCACGATTGCTACCATGTTTGGCGGGCGAGACTTTGGCTGCCTTCCAAACCTTGAACCCTGATTTAGCCAGCAACTACCAAAATGTTAAAGCACACATTTTAGATTACTTAGGCTACACACATGAACATTATAGGCAGAAATTTAGATCAGCCATAATGGGAGAATATGAAAGACCTAAGGCCCTTGTCCAACGCCTAACTAAAATGGCTGAACGCTGGTTACAACCTTGCCTAGCTGACCCTAGGGCACTCTTTGCTGAGATTATTAAAGAGCAATGCCTCGAATCAATGCCCAAGGAGCTCAGAGGCTGGGTGCAAAAGCAAGGATGTAAGAGCTTGATGCAAGTTTTGGAAGTATCTGAGGCTTATTTGGATGCTAGGGGTTCTGCAGGGGAAGTTAGGGTAGTTCCTTCTTCCCGAGGTGAGGTAGGGAAAGAGTCTATACCTACCAATAGACACACCATTCCCCAAAAGCCATCCTTTAGGGAAATGAAAACTCCTGAGCCCGGGGGTCCCGCACGTAGGGAGGGTCCCAAATGTTTCCGCTGTGGTAAAGTGGGCCATATACAGCAGAACTGCCAGGTTAAAAAGGACCTGGTGGCTTTGAGGGAGACGGACATACCGGAGGGGACGGGATCCTACCTTACTCAGGTGTCAGTAGGGGGGCAGCTGTCCGTGGCTCTGGTGGATACTGGCGCTGACCAATCCATGGTGGCAACTCGACTCTGGAAAAAAATCTTTCCTGATGATCAGAAGGGAGCCGGGTCGATTGCTATCAGATGTATTCATGGAGATAGTGTCCAGTATCCTCTCAAGAGCACCACGATCTTACATAAAGACAGGGTTTATAGTTTGAAATTGGCAGTAGTGCCGGAAGCCCCATTTGACCTTATATTAGGCCGGGACTGGGGGGGTTTAGGAGAATACTTAGGGAACAAACAAGGATGTGTGAACACTCGGTCGCAAAAGCCCTCAACCTCGGCTGAAGGAGAACAATTAGGAGAGGTATTTCCTTTCCAAGAGGGCGTGTTCCGTAGATACCCCCAGAGACATGAAGTCCCTAATAAAGTAGGGAAAAAGAAGCAAAAGCACCAGCGGAGGCAGGCTCTGGGTCAGGTATCAGCGAGCCAGGAGATCCCCACCCTTCCTAAGGAAATTATGATGATGTTCCCCACTTTTGCTGCGGAACAGAAAGCAGATCCCTCTCTGGTGGAGGCCTGGCAACAGGTTGCTGAGCCTAGGCAGGGTAGACAGGCCTTTAAGATAAAGGGAGGGCTACTCTACCACCAGGAGGTAGAGGGTATAGGAACCTCGGAAGAACAGTTGGTGGTTCCAAGAGGGTTTAGGAAGGTCGTTCTTCACACTGCTCATGACCATCCCTTAGCAGGGCATAAGGGGGCAGAGGCCTCATTGAAACAGGTTAGGCGTAGGTTTTTTTGGCCAGGGGTGCGGCAGGATGTACTGGACTATTGTACAGCTTGCCCTACATGCCAAAAATTGTCCTTAGGGAAACCTCTTCGAGCACCTCTAATTCCTATCCCTAGAGTAGCTGACCCCTGTAGTAGATTGGCTATGGATATCGTAGGACCCTTGGAAAAAACCCCACGGGGATACAGTTTTATTCTAGTGGTGATGGATGTAGCCACTAGATTCCCATGGGCCTTTCCTTTAAGGAAGACGTCATCTGCTGCCATTATGAAGGAACTCACAGGGTTATTCAGTATGATAGGGTTCCCTCGTGAGGTTCTCACAGACCAGGGCAGTAATTTCATGTCCAAGGAAATGCAGGACTATTGGCGAGGGTTTGGAATTAGGCCCATTCGGACGTCAGCATATCACCCTCAGGCTAACGGACTGGTCGAACGCTTCAACCAGACCTTAAAACAAATGTTAAAGAAAGGCTTAGATGGGAACATGAAAGATTGGGATTTATGGGTGCCCTTTGTACTTCTAGCTTGCAGGGAGAAGGTTCAAGACTCACTAGGAGTGAGCCCATTCGAAATGTTATTTGGGAGGAATCCTAGGGGCATTTTGGATGTATTAAAGGAAGGGTGTAGTCCCTCAGAGGATGCCGACACCAACTTAATATCCTACATGACACAATTGAAGCACCGGCTAACGCAGGTGGCGCAAATTGGCAAGAATAATCTAGAATGGAGCCAGAGGAGGCAAAAGATTTATTATGATCGGAAGTCCCGGGAGAGACATCTGCAAGTAGGAGATAGGGTGCTAATTTTGGTGCCTACTGACCCACATAAATTCTTAGCACAGTGGAAGGGTCCGGCCACTGTGGTAAAAAGATTGAATGAGGTGGACTATCAGGTTAGAGATGAGAAGGGACGGGAGCAAACTTACCACATCAACCTGCTCAAGCCCTGGAAGGACAGGGAAACTTTAGCACTGATAGCACAACGAATCCAAGAGGAAGATTTTGGGCCCCAGGTGGCAGACCTTGCTCAGGAAGAAGGGGTCAATGTAGGTACAGAACTCTCTGACGCCCAGGTGCAACAGGTAGGGACATTGATTAAGACCTTCGAAGACGTGTTCTCTGCTACCCCTGGGCGCACTGAGGTGGTGGCACATGAGATCATTACTACACCGGGTAAGATAGTGCGGGTCAAACCGTATAGGTTGTCGGAAGAAAAAAAGAAGCTAGTACAAAATCTAGTGGACGAGATGTTAACCTTAGGAGTCATTGAGCCCTCACTTAGCCCATGGTGCAGTCCGATTGTAATTGTACCCAAGGCAGATGGGTCCCCTAGATTTTGTATAGACTTCCGTCAACTTAATGAGGTCTCACAATTCGACGCTTTCCCCATGCCACGGGTGGATGAGTTATTGGACTGTTTGGGACAGGCCCAATACTTATCCACACTTGACTTAACGAAAGGGTACTGGCAAATACCCTTAATGCCAGATGCTAGGCCCAAGACAGCCTTTAGTACTCCTGCTGGCCTATTCCAATTTAGGCGCATGCCTTTTGGACTTCATGGCGCTGCTGCAACATGTCAAAGGCTAGTCAACGAGGTGCTGCGGGACCACCATCCCTACGCGGAGGCATACCTCGATGATATTGTCATCCACTCGAGTAATTGGACTCAGCACTTGGAACATGTTGCGGCAGTCCTGAGGTCATTAAGAAAGGCTGGCCTAACGGTCAATCCCAAGAAATGTTTTCTGGGACAGAGGGAGGTAAGATACTTGGGCTATGTGGTAGGCCGGGGTCAGGTGAAACCACTAGTGGACAAAGTCCAGTGTATTAAGTCCTACCCCTTACCTGTCACGAAGAAGCAGCTAAGAGGATTCTTGGGGCTTATAGGCTATTATAGAAGGTTTATTCCCCAGTTTGCTACCAGAGCGGCTCCACTCACGAACATGTTAAAGAAAGATAAATCAGATACCTTATACTGGGAAGCGCTAGGACAGGAGGCCTTGGAAGACATGAAAGGATGTCTCTGTTCAGAGCCAGTTCTAAGGGCTGTTGATTTCTCTAAACCCATGATCTTACAGACTGATGCTTCCACGAGCGGATTGGGGGCTATTCTCAGCCAGGAGGTGCAGGGAGTAGAACACCCAATCCTATATCTCAGTCGTAAGCTTCATGACAATGAAAGAAAGTACGCCACAGTGGAGCTAGAATGCCTAGCCGCAAAGTGGGCTATGCAGACCCTAGTTCACTACCTAGAGGGCCAGGAATTCACATTGGTGACAGACCATGCAGCTCTCAAGTGGTTAAACACGATGAGAAACAACAATGCTAGGCTGACCCGGTGGTACCTTGCCCTCCAAACATTTAGATTCAATGTAGTACACAGGCCAGGTCATTTAAGCACTAATGTAGACAGGCTTTCCCGTTTGCAGGAGAACCCGGAGGAAGTTAGACCATGCCCGGGTGGTCATGGTTTAAGGGGGAGGGTATGTCACAAGCCCGAGTCCAATGCCGGCCTTGTGCCAGGGAAGAGTCACAAAAATCACTCCCTGAAACTAGTCCGGGCTGACCATGTTATCCCTGATAGACAAGAACAAGATCAGGAAGCACAGGCTGTGTTTAAACCTGAGGCAGAACACAGCCTGATGAAAACTGGTAAGGGCTCTTTAAATCCTCCATTTTGTGTCAAGCTGGCTAAGCAGGGGAAAAGGAAAACACAGCTGAAGGAAGTTCAGCCCCGGAGTAGGGCTGGGCGTGGTACAACAGCTTGGCAGCATTTAGAGGGCTGGCTGACCAAGAGGAAGGGAGACAGAGGAGAAGCTCTCAGGTGGAAGGAGCCTCCAGGTCCCCCTGAGAGCAGGGACATTGAAATGCTGGACACAGAATCAGATGATACAATCCTGCTTAATCCTGAAGGAGAACCTATGGATTGCAACTCTTTACCAGAGGTGGGAATCTTGGAAGAAATGGAAATTAATTAATGTAGAATTGTTTTTTTTTCCCTAAGTTTTGTTGAATAATTCCATTTCTGTTGAACATAAGGATTTATCTGAAGTATGCTAACTAAGGGAATGTATGTTAGCCTAAGCTGTGTCTGCATGAGAAGTTTTTGTTTTTTTTTGCTTATCAAGAGTGCTGCTCTAGGAGGCACTGTAGCAAGTTCCTTTCAGGAACTGGGAATATCCTGTGAGCTGAAGACAGGATTTATACAATGCCAATTTATTGAATAAGACTCTGAGAGAGTCAAGGACTATTATGAGACTCTGCTACACCTGGGACATTGATAAAGAACTTTGGCACCGATATCCAGACCAGGCTGGCTACTAGGATATTTTGTTTGTACTATTTTTTTTGCCAAAGATCTTTTTGGAGTATATTTTCTTTTGATGCATTTTCCTGAGAATTGTGAATTGAACAATAAATTTGATTTTCATTCCTTAACTTACCTGTGTGAGGCCATTCTGATTAAACTCATAGGTTAAGTTCTGCACAACAGGGACTTCCTCCATTTTGGGGAAGCACGCTGGGGAGAATTTTTGTGAGCGTAGGCCGGTTACTGCAAGCCATAAGGGCCGGCCACGCTACAATCTGGAGAAGTTTTGTCAGCCGAAAGCCCGCAGTGGTAATGCCGCTATACAGGTCCATGGTGAGACCACATCTGGAATACTGCAGTGTTCTCCCTAGGGCCTTTCAGCTGGGCGGTCCGCCCGGGTAATTTAGATGACCACCCAGCTAAATTCTGCTGCCTCCGCTGCTGCTCAACATAAAAAAAAAAAAAAAAAAAAGCCAGCTTGATGATTTCACCTTAGCCCGTAGCGAACTTATGCTCCGGGGCTTTAACGTGTGTGTGCCGGCTTCCCTTCTCTTCTCTCCAAATCCGGAAGTTATGTCCGGGGGGGGGGAGGGAAGAGAAGGGAAGCCGGCATGCACATGTTAGATCCCCGAAGCATAATTTTGCTACGGGCTAAGGCCTCCCACAGGTCAGTGAAGCTTTCCATTTGCTCTTCTTGCTGCCGGGTCCTGCCTACTTTCAGTTTCCGCGAAGGCAGGACCCGGCAGCATTTTCCCCAATCGATTGTGATCTTTGGCCAATCAGCCTTCTCCGACGGCAGAATTGACATCGGGGAGAAGAATGCTGGTCGGCCCGAAGTAGGTGGGGGGGGGTGGCGGCCAGCGGCTTTGAGGCCTGCTCCCCGATGGCAGTGACATTGGCAGTGGCTTAGAGGAGGGCAAGGAGAAAGAAAGTAAGAGGGCAGGAAGAGAAACAGAAAAAAAGAAAGGGGGCATGAAGAGAGGAAGAAAGGGCAGGAAGAGAGGAAGAAAAAGTTGGGGGGGGGAGGGGAATGAGGTCAGGAGGCATACAGGCTGAAAGAGGAGGAAGAAAGATTGGATGCACAGTCAGAAGAAGAAAGTGCAACCAGAGACTCATGAAATCACCAGACAATAAGGTAGGAAAAATGATTTTATTTTAAATTTACTGATCAAAATGTGTCTGAATTTATATCTGCTGTCTATATTTTACACTATGGTCCCCTTTTACTAAACCGCAATAGTGGTTTTTAGCGCAGGGAGCCTATGAGTGTCAAAAGCAGCGCTGGGCATTCAGCGCAGCTCCCTGCGCTAAAAAATGCTATCGTGGTTTAGTAAAAAGGGAGGGGTATATTTGTCTATTTTTGTATGGTTGTTAGTGAGGTGACAGTGCATAGAGTCATCTGCTTTGACCTCTTTGAGAAAACCCCGGAATAGGAATGATTATTAACATTTTCTCTGCGTACAGTGTGCTTTGTGGTAGATCATTTTGACTTAATCATTTTAAAAGTAGCTCGCAAGCCCAAAAAATAGCCAATGGTAGACTTCAGAGGGTGGTGGTTAACGGTACCCTCTCTAAAACGTCAGAAGTGACAAGTGGAGTACCGCAGGGCTCAGTCTTGGGCCCGCTCCTTTTCAACTTATTCATAGGGGACCTGACTCAGGGGCTTCAAGGTAAAATAACACTATTCGCCGACAACGCCAAACTATGTAACATAGTGAGCGGCTCCTATTTACACGATAGTATGACGCAGGACCTGTTTTTGTTGGAACGTTGGTCATCTACCTGGCAGCTGGGCTTCAACGCCAAGAAATGCAAGTTATCCATATTCAAGTTTCATCACGGTGCTCTGGTTTTGGCTCCAGTATTTGTCACTTCCGTTCACCAGGTCTGACTATCCGTTACCATCTCATATTTTAAAGACTCATTCGTTATAATTAGTGGTGATCCACATGTCTCTTCGTAATGGACATGTCCGATTTTAGCATTTGGATCTTAGTACTATGGGTTTGGTCTTTTCTGGTTTCCTTTCTATAGTATGCTTTTCGTCTGGAGTCTTTTGAGTTTAGAATTACATTTTATGACGTATTTTTGTGGTTATAATTGTATGACATGTCTAAAATCGGTCAAGTTATCCATTCTTTCTATTATTTTTTGTCCCCTCATACAGTGGCAGACCGCCCCGAGTGCCAGCCCTAGGGGGGTACACAGCCGGCTGGATCCAGAACCTTCCAAGCTGCTCTAAATGACACCTGCACCTCAGCACAGCTGCTGTACTTATTCTGAAGCAGAGTCGGCAGCCGCACTGAAGTGCAGGAAGATCCCACGATGACTGCATTTGCCGCCTCTGCCTCCGGAAGACGTAAGTGACGTCGGAAGAGGTGGACCGGCAGCTGCAGTCATTGCGGAACCTTGCCACAACTTCTTGCATCTGCCGGCCCATCCCCTCCAACGTCACTTATATCTTCCAGAGGCAGAGGCAACAGAAGCATGGGGTGTGGGAGAGGGAAGGGAAGAAGAGGAGAGAGATGCCAGACCATTGGAGGAGGGAAGGGAAGAAGATGGATGCCAGAATAATAGGGGTGAAGAGAGAGATGGAAGGGGAATACAAGGAGAGAAGATGCCATATAGAAGGGGCAGAGAGAGGGTAGACAGTGGATGGTCTCAGGTCTCAAGGATATCCCATATGAAGAACATCTAGGTAAACTGCGGCTATACTCTCTCGAGGAACGCAGAGAGAGGGGTTACATGATAGAGACGTTAAAATATGTTACTGACCTTATTGAGGTGGAAGAAGACATCTTTTTCCTTACAGGACTTACGGCAACAAGAGGGCATCCGCTAAAAATCAGGGGCAGGAGATTTCATGGTGACACTAGGAAGTACTTCTTCACCGATAGAGTGGTTGACCGTTGGAACGATCTTTCACTTCAGGTAGTTGAGGCCAATAACGTGACTGACTTTAAGAACAAATGGGATCAACATGTGGGTTCACTTCAAGGAAGAACCTAGGGGGGAGGGTTATTTGAGTAGGCAGACTTGTTGGGCCGAAGGCCCTTTTTCTGCCATCATATTCTATGTTTCTAACTATATTAGTGAATTAGCCCCCCCCCCCTCCTTATACTAAGCCACAGTAGAGATTTCTACCATGACCCAGAGCACGGAATTCTATGAGCATTGGAGCATTTAGCATTTTGGGCTGCAGTAGAAACCTCTACCATGGCTTAGTAAGATATAAAGCACTGAAAGCTTTTTTTAATACTAGCTGATGCCCCGGCGTTGCATGGGTATTTAATTATAGCAATAACACTGTAAATGGATTCAAATAAAGATACTTTATAGTGGTGAATGAAATTATTTTTTTACAGCTTTATAAAAAGTACAATATTCAAATTATAATGTGAAATATTTGACAAAATGAATACAATACAACTAACATAAAACTTGATTATAAACAACATTTTTAGTTTCACCTCCAGGAGCAAGAACATATAAATTCTTGGGTGAAGAGACCCCCAGAACATATCACCCCAGTTAGTGAGGGATCTGCATACCAAGTTTTGTTCAAATCGGTCAAGCCGTTTTAGATTTACTGTGAGAATGGCAGCTGTTTACATTTTTTCCATTGACATGAATAGGTGAAATCTGATTTTCTGTTTGTAGCTCCGCCCACGTGTGCAGGTGGGCCAAGAGACCTCCAGAACATATCACCCCAGGTAGTGAGGGATCTGCATACCAAGTTTCGGTCAAATCGGTCAAGCCGTTTTTGAATTACTGTGAGAATGGCAGCGTTTTACATTTTTTCCATTGACATGAATGGGTGAAATCTGATTTTCTGTTTGTAGCTCCGCCCACGTGTGCAGGTGGGCCGCGAGACCCCCAGAACATATCACCCCAGGTAGTGAGGGATCTGCATACCAAGTTTCGGTCAAATCGGTCAAGCCGTTTTTGAATTACTGTGAGAATGGCAGCTCTTTACATTTTTTCCATTGACATGAATGGGTGAAATCTGATTTTCTGTTTGTAGCTCCGCCCACGTGTGCAGGTGGGCCGCGAGACCCCCAGAACATATCATCCCAGGTAGTGAGGGATCTGCATACCAAGTTTCGTCCAAATCGGGCAAGCCGTTTTTGCGTGATCGCGGCACATACACACATACACACACACACATACATACCTCCGATTTTATATATATAGATTTTACAGGGGGATCCTTGATAAAGCAAATTGTTGTGAAACATGTCAGATCATGTAACCCAGTAGCATACTAAGCTAAGTATACAATTTATTTGAATATGTTTAAATAGAATAATCTCAAGGAAACTTCTAAAACTTCTAAAAAGATTATGGTGGATAAAAAAGTTTAAAAGCTTAAAAAAAAGTTTACCTAAATAACTGCAATAAAAGAATGTGGGCCAATGAGGAATAAAAACACCGGTATCCCTACCTCTATTGAACATTACTAAGGGTGGAGGAGGTGTTTCTGAGGCCACATTTTGCCAGATTTGAAATATATGAGAGCATGTGGAACAACTTGTCATTTTGTGGAGAGAGATGTTGGATATTGTGAAGGTTGGGTGAAGTATTGGACACTTAAAATACTGGGCATTTTGGTCATTTAACCCTCAGCCTTAAGGAACAAATAATGCAAGTTATAGCCATAATGCAGTTTGATAGATACCTTCCTAAATAAGAGTTAATAAACTTTTGTTTAAGTTTTGTTTAACATTCAACTACGAGGTGGGTGGGGGGGGTGGGGGCTGAAAAGTTCTCAGCCCAACCAAGCAACTTCCTAAATGCCAATTTGCAGAAACGAAATTCTTTTGATTGAACCATATCCATGTCATTCTCTTCTTGGTTAGGCTGAGAACTTTTCAGCACCCCTCGTAAATTAGAAGCGATGGCAGAAAATTTCACAGTTTGATTACACACTGACAGAAAAAGAAAAAAAACCTCATGAATTCCAGTTCGACCTGATACCGGTAAGTTTTATACAGTGTCTTCTAACCCTAATCTTACTGTAAAAAGTAAATAACATTTCTTTCTTTTTTTATTTGATCCAGAACAGCCGTTATTTTATATACTTCTATTAAGCATCCTCTCAATTTTCTCCAGGCTAAAGAGCCTAACCTGTCATGCTTTTATTCATAAGGGAGTCATTCTGTACTTGTGATCATTTTTATCATCCTTCTCTGTCACCTTTCTAGTTCTGTTACATCTTTTTGCAGATATTGTAGCCAAACTGAACACTCTAGATGTAATTGTACTATGGATCAATATAGGGACATCATAATATACAGTATATAATACTTTATAAAGTACTTCAGGTGCTCTTTATAAAGGTACCCTGTCCATTGTAGTTCTACCCCATTTCCGCCCTTGTTCCTGTTTGTTTGTTGTCCAAAGTTTGTCTTGTTTGTATTTTTCAAGTGTCTCGAATCCCCTATTTTTATTATGTACATCGCTTAGAAATTTTTATAAGCGCTTTAATCAAATTTTAAATAAATTTGAAACTTGAAACTTTATGCAAAACTAACACATTTGAAGAAATTTACTTCAAATGAAACTGAAAGGGGTGTGTGAGAAACATAGAAACATAACGGAAGATAAAGGCCAAATGGCCCATCCAGTCTGCCCATCCGCAGTAACCATTATCTCTTTCTCTCTCTGAGAGATCCCACGTGCCTATCCCAGGACCTCTTGAATTCAGACACTGTCTCTGTTTCCACCACCTCTTCTGGGAGACTGTTCCACGCATCTACCACCCTTTCCATAAAAAAAGCATTTCCTCAGATTACTCTGGAGCCTATCACCTTTTAACTTCGTCTATGCCCTCTCATTGCAGAGTTTCCTTTCAAATGAAAGAGAATCAACTCATGCACATTTATATTATGTAGGTATTTAAACGACTCTATCATATCTCCCCTCTCTTGCCTTTCCTCCATAGTATACAGATTGAGATCTTTAAGTCTGTCCCCATATGCCTTATCACGAATACCACACACCTTTTTAGTAGACCTTCCTCTGGACCGACTCCATTCTTTTTATATCTTTTTGAAGGTGCGGCCTCCAGAATTGTACAAGTTTTGGTGTGTGTGTATATGTGTAGGGTTACCAGATATCTGGATTTTCCCAGAAATGTCCTCCTTTTGAGGACACATCCGGGAGTCTGGATGGCTATTCAAAACCCGGCCCTTTGTCCTGGACTGGGGTGGAGATTGGTGGGCCTAGAGGGCAGGTTCAGTATATCCAAATTTTACAATCGTAAAATCTGGTAACCCAATGTGTGTGTGTGTGTGTGTGAGAGAGAGATCCAAACACCAATTGAAACCTAGAATATCCCAATCAAGGAGCAGATGAAGAAGCTGACACCCCTTTATCCCAAGTGCCTTGATATATTCAAGCCTCCTGCCTCTTGCCCCCAGATTATCGCGACCTATCTCACAAAGCTTATCTCAAGCTACTGCTCATATATCCACAAACATCCCCCCCCAGCCATGCTACAAGCACCCTTATATGGCAGATTGACTCCTAGCAGTACTCTCTTCTAAGGGTCAGAGGTGCCAACGGTCAGAGGTGCCCGTGTTAATTTCCTATATATTAGAAACCAGCATGCATATCCAAAAGAATCAAGGAAAGATTAAAAAACACCCCAATCCCATCCAAACATACAATTTGTGCTATATATTAGGGAGACCCCTGATAAGAGGCGGTAACGGGATAATAGCACGCCAGACACCAGTGCGCCCCGCAAACATGATAAAACAATTACAGATTGTACAAAACACAGCCCCCAGACTGATCTATTTACTGAACAAATACGACCACATCACCACCGCATACCTAGACTCACAATGGCTACCGATACAAGCACGAATACTATTCAAATTTTACTGTCTATTATTCAAAGTAATGAATGGCACTGCCCCCACATATCTAAACAACTGCCTAAACTGGAACAATACAACTAGACAAAGGAGAACTCAGTCCCCATTTATCTACCCCCCATTCAAAGGTACACAGCGCAAGACGATGTATGACAACCTACTAGCAACGCAAGCAGCTAAACTCGACCACCCCAAATCCAACATGCTGACAACAACGACCGACTTCAAATCATTTTGAAAAGAAAACCCTGCTCTTCAAAAAATTTATCTAGATATCAAAACTCATCTCCATGTCTATCCCCTCTCTTGTAAACTTCCCCTCTCTTGAAAAACTTCCCTTCAAAGTCTCATCCACTCTTGTAATTTTCCCTTCAAAGTCTCAATCATGTAAACAGCACCTTAAATTGTAATTTTCCTGGAAATGTCCAGCTATCTTCTTTTGTAATCCGCCTAGAACTGCAAGGTACTGGTGAAATAGAAGTCACTAATGGAATGTAATAATCACGCGCCAGACACCAGCGAGCAGAAAAGCCAGCGCTGACAATTCAGCACAAGAAAGAAGCGTGCCGCGGAAAACTTCATTTAGAAAATGGAACTATCCCCCCCAAATTGGCAAAAGTTCTGTTTTCTCTATAATGCAGGGTTCCAACCCCCAACCCCTCCACCCCCCAACAGCAGTGCAAACACTATACAGTACAGTGGGGGAGGGGTTCCCCACTCACACCCCGCTTTGGAGCTCTTTAAAATTAAGTTTTTCCGCAGCGCGCTTCTTTCTTGCGCTGAATTGTCAGCGCTGGATTGTCGGCGCGCTGGTGTCTCGCGCGCGACAGACCATGAACCTAAGAGGCGGAAGGTGTGGGAAGAGTACTGATGAGGTCAGGAGATCTGGAGGAAGGTGATAGTGGTGGGGAAGATATGTTTGAATATGTAAAATCTGGTGACCCTAGGCATATCCTGTAGGCATTCAGCAGGCGCCAGCACTTCTCCTCCTTGCGGCATCTTGCTGTACACCAGGAATCTCATCATGGCACACAGTTTGCAATATACTGCTTTAGTAAAATGGCCTCATTTTCTAGTTACGTGAGCCAATTAGCAGATTGAAAATTGCTGCTAATGGCTAAGTAGGTGCGCCGCTCACACCCTGCCCCCAGCCCACCCCAAAGCTAACCAGTTAGGAGATGGCAGGTTAGCAACAATATTCATCATCTCTAACCAGTTAAGTACCACTTAAAATCATGTGCCAGGTCGCTCAGCAGGGTTTAATTGGACAGGAATCTCTCCTGCCCAGTTAAGCTATTTTGATTATTGGGTAGTCAAGTTTTAAATATATGTACCTATCTTGCAAAGCACCCAACCTGCAACCCCAGGAACACCTATGTGCATGCTGCATAAAAACATAAGCTATGCATCAGCAGCATATATTTTTTTTAATGCATGTATGCCAAGGGCAGATTAAAAGCCATCTATGTTTGCTGCTAAAATACATTTAAAGGAGACTTATAAAACTGCCCTCTATGCGTCTGTACAGTAGTGCATGCATCTTGAATATACTGTATAAATCATGATAATAATTCATTAAAATATGAAATTAATTTAGGAAAGACGGCATTGGAATTAAATGAAGCTATATTGTCTACTTTGTTTTGGTATATTACCATTGGTCTACTTCATCACTGACAAACATCACTTGCTCGCATACTCAGTGCAATGAAATGATGCTCAGACGTCTATTCCAGTATATTAAGGTAAAAAAATAAAACTGCAATGACATTAAACATAGCACCTCTTTCGTCCAGTAACAGGGGAAGAAACTCTCAGTGACTGGAGAACTACCGGTAGCTCTGCTTTCTGAACAAGGAGAGGAGCTCTCTGCAGCAGATCTAACGGCTTGCTCCTTTGGGGTTGCAGATGACTGTCACCTGACTAATTGAAATTCCACTGCATTGCCGGCTGCTGTTAGTCTACAGTACAGCCTGCCATCGCGCATTTCTATCATTCTTGCAGATACTGTATAGGTCAGTCTAAATGTGGCTCAAATAAGTTACTATAAGACACATCCTAATAATACCTGAAGGGTTCAGTGCACTGAAGCCATGAAGGAAATCGATCCTTTTTTTTTTTTTCATCGGAGACTGGTTTCACATAATTAATCTTTTTTTTTTTTTTCTGGGACTCACAAATTCAGCCCTGCTTTTTTACTTAGCGATAACTAGTGGCTCTTGAATATCTAAATGCAGTTTTCTGGCAATTATGTTTTATTTACAAGGGAATGTGAATATCGTCACACAGAGCAGTGAGGATGCCTGCCACGGAGAACAAAAGAGACCCAGAAAAAAAAGTTGCTGAAAACCATAATCTGGGTCAATCTATACATTTGTGCATCCCCTTTGTTTCATATTTGTATCCTATGCTTTAATGTCAAATTAAGTCACATAAACTGTTTTCAGCAAACAAGTAAGATGGCTTGATACAGTATATTCCACATAAAAGGAATCTTTTATTACCTCATTTCTATTAGAAATGACTCCTAGTTAATCTGAGGGTTAATCTAAGTGAAATCGCTCAAGCAAGGAATGCAATTGTAGCCAGGTAATAGAATGCTAAGAAATGAAGAAATCAGCATGAGAGAGAAATATCAATATTGGTAGTATTTTGATTTTAAGAACCAGTAGTAGTAGGTGAGCAATAATGATACATAACAGACCTAGATGTACTAAACTCAAAATGGAAACAAGGGATAATCTTGGGAAACAGATGCTTGTGATGAAGGAAGTAATTATATAACTGAGCACCTCAAACTAGATGCCACAATGGTGTGTATTAGACAACAAGGCCCATATTCTATAAACTTAATTAGTAAAAAACATTTTTAAAGGGTTTTAAAATCTTTTAAAAACTGTAGGTGCCTCAATCACATCTACGTGCCTTAGAATGCCTAAGGTCTAAGTAGGCAAGGTTGATGATAGAAACAAACTTAGGGGTACTAAGGCACCTCCATAAATGTGATTCTCATCAAAGGTAGGTGCCAAAAATATAGGCCTTTAAAAACCTGGCGTACATTTCTCGAACCTACCTTTGACAAAAGTCATGATTCTGTAAACTGAGCCATTGTGTGATTGACACATGATCACACTGCGCAACAAATTTTAACTTTTTTTTCTGGGGCAAATAGAAAATGAGGTTTACTTTCTACAAATTGACCTCCTGTGTATGAAAATAGCCTCAGTTTTCTCCTATCACGTATAGTTTTTGAGCAAATTGCAAATATTTATACCATGAGAAGTCATAATATAACGCATTGCACCAATTTAACTAAGAAGCAAAACCCTGGTACAAAATCGATGATTTAATCTCAGCTGTGCTAATGAAGCTTGAAAATTGTTGATAATGCAATAGGCCTACAAAGAACTGCATATTCCAGCTCCGCCTTCTCACCCATAATAATTTAATTATATGGCACATTATTACATCATCATTAAAATTAATACTTTAGCTTAAAAATCTAATTTGAGGCAAACTGTTTTGATATTTCGGAGATTGTTATAACATTTACTCCAAGCATTAGAAAATATTGTGAAAATGTTAATTTTTGTATTATAATGTTCTTTTGCCAAAAATCAGAGGGTTATTTTCAATATATTTTCAATATATTTTCAATATATTTATAAATGACCTGGAGGGTTATTTTCAATATATTTTCAATATATTTATAAATGACCTGGAGGCGGGAACAAAATGCGAGGTCATTAAATTTGCAGACGACACCAAACTATACAGCAGGGTTGAAACAACGGAAGACTGCGAAAATCTCCAAAAGGATCTGACGACACTGGAAGAGTGGGCCAAAAAGTGGCAAATGAGCTTTAACATAGGGAAGTGTAAGGTTATGCATGTAGGAAAAAAGAACCCGATGTTCAGCTACAAAATGGGGGGGATCACTGTTGGGGGTAAGTAACCTTGAAAGAGACCTGGGAGTAATGGTGGACACAACACTGAAGGCATCGGCACAATGCGCCACAGCCTCAAGGAAAGCAAACAAAATGCTTGGAATCATTAAGAAGGGCATCACAGCCAGGACGAAGGAAGTCATCCTGCCGCTTTATCGCGCAATGGTGCGCCCACATCTGGAGTACTGTGTCCAGTATTGGTCACCGCACCTCAAGAAAGACATGGCAGTGCTCGAGGGAGTCCAGAGAAGAGCAACTAAACTGATAAAGGGTATGGAAAACCTCTCATATACTGACAGGCTAAAAAGGCTGGGGCTATTCTCCCTTGAGAAGTGGAGACTTAGAGGAGACATGATAGAAACCTTCAAGATCCTGAAGGGCATAGAAAAAGTGGACAGGGACAGATTTTTCAGATTATGGGGAAGCACAAGTACAAGGGGGCACTCGGAGAAATTGAAAGGGGACAGGTTTAGAACAAACGCTAGGAAGTACTTTTTCACCCAGAGGGTGGTGGATATGTGGAATGCACTTCCAGAAGCTGTGATAGGCCAGAACAAGTTACATGGCTTCAAAGAAGGTTTGGATAGGTTCCTAGAGAACAAGGGAATTGAGGGGTACAGATAAGGACTAAGGATAGGGATAGGAGTAGAGATAGGTTATAAAAATAGTCAAGGACCACTGCTCAGGCAATGGGCCTGATGGGCCGCCGCGGGAGCGGGCCGCTGGGCGCGATGGACCTCTGGTCTGACTCAGCGGAGGCAGTTTCTTATGTTCTTATACCAAAAAATTAAAATCAGTTTTGAATTCAGCGACCCCATATCACTATAAAACACCCACTACGATTCATGCCCCAAAACCTTTGTTGCAGTGGATCAGCAGCCACCGATAACAGTGCTCTTTACAGAATCTGGCCCCAAGTCTATAATTAATTAATTTATTTGGATTTATTAACCACTTTATGAAAAGATTCTATTTGGCACATCTTAGTCACTATAGAATACTAGTATAAATCCACTTTGGTGTCTCAAATGTTAGGCGTTATAATTTGCACCAGGTCAATGACTCGGGTAAGAGGACAGATGACATCTTTCAAACGAAGTCTGCACTATGTAGTATCAAGTTTTGGAATGGATTGAACTGAACCTACCACTGAGAAGCATTTGAGTGGTGATTCTTTGGCACAATTCAAATTACCATTCATTTTATGCTGGATTGCTGTAACTCTGCTTTTGGATAAGTACTTTTGGATACTGAGTAGATGGAACTACCTAATACCGAAATATGTATGCCAAAACACAGCCCATTTTGGGTCTCACAATAAAGTTCTGGTATCCTTTCCTGGAGGCCTCTGGTATTCTTTGCTGTCAAGTACATAACAACCATTGCATTTCTTGTTTTGTGCCCCCCCCCCCCCCCCCGCTCAAACATATTATCCGAAGCTTCTAGAAGTTAACCTTGTAAATGTCAGGTAAGTAGCTAAACAGATATGTTCATGTATATGTAACTATATAAGTATTTTATATAACACTCCTTGAGTACTAGGGATGTGTATTAGTTTGAAATCTCACGGGAAATGTTCCCATGTTGTTCCATGTTGGTTTTTAGCCTGACATGACAGAGAGAAAATCAAGAACATTTAAGGTTTTTCCCCATGTTGTTAACAATAAGAAATGTGCAGTCTTCACAAACAGTATAAAATATAAATGATTTTTTAAAAATGTTATAAAACAAAACAAAACACCAAAATGAAAAATCCTGAAAATAACATAGGGTAAAAGTTTCTGCAGTGCACAAACCTAGTGAGTACCAAGTAATAAGGAATAAATAGGGAACTCTAGGCTGGTAAGTCTGACTTCTGTGGTAAGTAAATTAATGAAAACACTTTTAAAACAGATAATAATGAAGTTTCTGTAATCCAGTGGATTACAGGCCTGAGGCAACATGGATTCACTAGAGGAAGATCTTATAAAACAAATCTGATAGCGGGACCAGATATGGTGTATTTAGATTTTAGCAAAGCCTTTGACAGTGTTCTACACAGGCATCTAATAAATAAACTATTTAATACGTATAATATAACCAGATAGGTTTTTTTCTATTTAAATATACTGTATTTTTTATTAAATAACACAAATCTTAACACTATATTATAAATTAAAATAAATTAATCCATATTGCACTTTCAGTTACTAAAATATGTATTATCTCACAATAAAGTGGAAGAAAACCTGTAGCTTGTACTCAGTCCATTCACAAGTCTTTTCTGATGAACATAAAGCTGTTCCATATCATAGTCTATGTGTATTATTTCATTTCTTCAGTATTCTCCAATGTTCCAACAAGCATATATTGATTCTTAGACAAAGCTGTTATAATGCCATCTCATTCCAGCCAGCCCGATGTAGCACCACATTTCATTATTACAGCGTCTTCAGAAGTTGAAACTGTGGCAGGTTTTCATCTTCTTTACTGTTTCATTTCATTATAGTTTAGCAACTGCACGGGATCACAAGCCCACTCTCCCCTCAGACAGGATCCAGTTTTACTCTTTGGGATCTTGCCAAGTACTTGCAATCTGGGTTGTCCACTGTTGGAAACAGGATACTGGGTTTGATTAACCTTCAGTCTGTCCCAATATGGCAACTCTTATTCTCTTATGTTCCTATAGCACTTCTGACCGCAGCCGGGCACAATGCTACTGGTTGCTTAACTTTTTGTCGGTCCAGCCTTTATTATTCATAGTCTATTTATTTTAACTCATTTTATCTTTTTATCTTTTAGTTTACAATTTTTCTATGTTTTTCAATATATAACAGAAGAATGTCACTTAGCTTTATAGTGATCTGTCCTTCATTCACTTCTCCTGAAAGGGTAGGGACATTCTATAAAGTGCTGCATGTCAATTCTAGTGTGTGAATCTGGAAAGGGGGTGTAGCCAGGGGAGGAGAATGGGTGGTTCATAGGCGATCCTAAAATTTATGCATACTATTATTAAAAATGCATCTGATGAATGCAGAAGTTAGGCATAAGTATTTAGGCCTGGTTTTTCTTAGCCTAAATAAGTGTGCCTAAAAGTTATGCCCCACATTGGTGCTTAGCATGATTCTCAAAGGCACTTGTACCTTTTATGGAATTGCCCTAGGCTCCGTTTTAGTCAGCACTGATTTTTCAGGCACCATATATAGAATATGGCCCTGAATGTACAAACCTTTACACTAGCTTTAGAACAGACATAGATATCCACAGCTTCATTTCAGATGTAGTTTCTGCAGGATTTGATGCTGGTATTTTATAAATCCCAATTATCAACAATTACAATTCCTTCATTTAACCTCTAGATCACATCAGATATATTATCAAAGCATTGAATATCCTCTCAAGAGCAGATAGATATTACAAATAGGTCACCTAATATACCAAGGATCCTCAGACTGCCACATGAATAGTGTAACTCAGCGTGGCTGCAATCCTCATCGATCCTGGTAATGATTTATAATTTATACTTTTTATCTGTGCGTTTTATAAATATATTTCTGTAAATGATTTACTGTAGCTTATATTGTTGTTAACGCATCTAGAGACAAAAAACAAAAACTGCAGGCTTTTTTAACATTATGTAGGTATTTATTTATTTATCTTTATTCATTTTAAAACCATCAATAGGTACAAAATATAATACAGTCATATAACTATAAAAGCACTTAAATTTCATTACAGTTGTAATTTATGACAAATAAATATATCACCCCCCATAATTATATTCAAAAATATATCACCCCCCATAATTACACTCAAATTGTAAAAACCCGTTCCAAGCCATCCTCCCACCCACCCACCCCGGACATGAATGACTGCAGTTTTGGGTTTTTGTTTCTCGTTTCGATTTTTAACTACAGTCGAGTTGGATTTTTTGTTTGTTGTTGCCTGTTAACGCATCTACCCTTATACTTGCATTGGTTAACATGTTTTGGATGTCTACAACATCCATATTATAACAATGTCCAAATACTGATTTTATAAAGTCAGAATATGGGGGAGCCACTGCTTGCCCTGGAATTGGAAGCATGTTATGTTGCTACTGTTTGAGTTTCTACCAAGTGCTTTTGACCAGGATTAGCCATTGTGGAAACAGAATACTGGACTAGATGGACCATTGGTCTGACCCAGTATGGCTATTTTTTGCATTCTTAAGTTTTAGAATATGGACATCTAAACTGTTGTACTTCTATAAGGAAAGGGGGAGTAGTCTGGTTGTGTTTTATGTGGGACAGGGGGTGGGGGCAAAAGATTGTTGTCCAGCTCCAATTGCAGAAAGAGAAGGGACGCTCATTCGAAAAGATTGCTTTTATGTGTTTTTCATGTGGATGTCTTTATATTCGAGAATGGCCAATAAAGATAGACAAACTAAGGGCCCAAACACCTAGATAACACATTTTCAAACAAAAAATTTTTCTACTGGATTTCTGGATGTCTTTCCCAAGATGTCCAAAATCGGACTTAGATATCTTATTGAAAATGCCCCTCCGAGTGTCAGAATTTTGAAGCCACTTGTGAATGCTCAAAATGCCCATCCTCAGCTTTAGCACAGGCCTTCACTTGCTTTGGGGCATTCATAACATTCTTCTTGATCGATTCCTGTGGCAGGCTGTTCCCAGATCATTTGCAGCTCTTCCTTGAGTTTGGTGATTGCAGTTTTGGGTGGAGCTTGTGATGGGCCTCAAACATGTCTCCCCAGAAAAAAGTCTATCTCTCTTCTGACCTCAGTTCGGTGTTGAGTACTAAGTATATTCCGAAAATTTAAACCTGGGGCTGTTTGTTACCAATAATAGACTCTAATCCTTAATCTAATTCTTTATAAAATACAGCTGATAACAAGATAAAACAAATCAATCACTTACAGTGCATACAGAGTGAGTCTGTGTCTGTAAATAGCCCCTCTCCCAGAGAGAAGGAACTGTCTGTGACGGCAAAAATATGAAATACTCAAGAGACAGCAATAGCTTCATAGCCCCAACAGCACAGTAGCAGCCACAACAGGTAAAATATTACTAAGGATTACTATCCTGAGAGGAAAAAACCAGGCAGTAATTCATTGCCTCAGCATTGAAAGTGAAACCCCTCTACATGCTGGATCCATGACCTGCTGTAGGTACAGCTACCATCTCTCTCTCATTTTTAAATTTTTTTTATTCATTTTCAAAATTACATCAAGTGTTAAATATATTCATTCACATTAACCATAAATACATCACTTACAAACAATCATTGGTACATTACATAAATTTTTATCCTTTCCCCTTTCCCATCCCTCCCACCCATATATTTCATTATCATATAAAACATGTAATGATAAAATTCCCCCCTCCCTAAACCTTAGATTGCTAAATATAAAGGAAACAATTCAATTAATCTTTACAATATTTTGTTAATGGTTTCCACACATCCTGAAATTTCTTAAAATATCCCCGTTGTAATGCAATGAATCTTTCCATTTTATAGATATGGCATAAAGAGTTCCACCAAAAGTTATAATTTAATCTCCTCCAATCCTTCCAATTATACGTATCTCAAGAGATCAATTGGAGGGAAGCAAGAAGTAACAAAGCTGAGTAACAAGAGATGATGAATGCAGAACACAGGTGTTCATAAAGGCTAATCACAGAGGGCTGCAAAAATACAGGGACCTGGTCCATATACAGACACATTGTAGTGCCCATTTTCAAAGCACATAGACTTACAACATATGTAACTTTGTAAGTCTTTGTGCTTTGAAAATGAGCCTTATAATCTGTTATGCATAGATGGGCTGATTCTATAAAGGATACCTAAAGTTAGGCGCCTAACTTAATTGGCAAACTACTCTTAATAGCCTCAATAATTGGTTAAAAAAAAAAGTAACTGGTCAATAGTCACCTATCAGATTCTATAAAAGATAAGACGGCAATCACATGGCACTTAGCAGCACCTAACGCCTAAGTGGGCATTTATGTGGGCGGAGCATGACATCGGTGCCGCAAAGCATGATTCTCCAAAAACTTAGGCGCCTGAAATATAGGCTTTTAAAGCCCTGGCCTAAATTTCAGGTGCCTAAGTTTTTATATAGGATCCGCTAGCTGTGATTCTGTGAATAGAAACAAAGAAACATAGAATATGACGGCAGAAAAGGGCCATCGGCCCAACAAGCCTGCCCACTCTAAGAACCCTCCCACCTAAGCACTTCCTCGAAGTGAACCTACATACTTATCCCATTTTTTCTTCTACTGGCCTCAATTACCTGAAGTGGATGTCGATCATTCCACGATGTTTCAGAGAGAGTACCATTGACCACCACCCTCTGGAGTCTGCCACTGAGCCAGTCTTTAACCCATGCAGTCAATGTTTCTTCTAGTCCCAATGAACTCATCTTGTTAAATAACCTGCGGTGTGGGACACTATCAAAAGCCTTACTGAAGTCCAAATACACGACATCCAGGGACTCTCCCATATCTAGCTTTTTTGTTACCCAGTCAAAGAAGCAGATTAGATTGGATTAGCAGGACCTTCCTTTTGTAAATCCATGCTGGAGGGGATCCCTTAGTCTCTCGTCGCTCAGGATCATATCTAATTTGTGATTAATCAACGTTTCCATAATTTTACACACTATTGATGTGAGACTTACCGGTCTGTAATTTGCAGTCTCCTACTTGCATCCCTTTTTGTGGAGCGGAATGACATTAGCTGTTTTCCAGTCCAATGGAACTCTTCCTGTGCTTAGGGAAAGATTGAAGAGTGCAGATAATGGCTCCACCAGGACATCTCTCAATTCCCTAAGCACTCTGGGATGCAGTTTATCTGGTCTCATGGCTTTGTTCACTTTGAGCTTTGATAGTTCTTGGTAGACGCTGCTGGTGGTAAATTCAAAGTTCAGGAACGGGTCTTCTGAGCTCTCCCTTGTCTGCAGCTGTGGACTGGATCCCAGCGCCTCACAGGTAAAGACTGAGCAGAAATATTCATTGAGTAGTTTGGCTTTATTGGAGTCCGATTCTACATAGTTACCGTCGGGTTTCCTTAGGCACACTATCCCGTCTGTGTTCCTTTTTCTGTCACTAACATACCTGAAAAAGGATTTATCCCCTTTTTTAATATTCTTAGCTAGATTTTCTTCCATCCAGAGTTTGGCATCTCTGACTGCTGTTTAACATTGACACCTGGCTGGCACCATTTTTCTAGGCACTGGCTGATTATAGAATTGGCCCCAGACATCACAAGTTGCCCTATGTCATGGAGGCAGAATAATGTTACTGTGATGTCATTAAAAGTAAGCAGGTACCCCATATTTTTTTTTTTCTTTCAAAAATTGGTAGTGTTGCATTGCAATGAAAATAGCAAAGGCAAATAAACAGTGGTGACCTTCAAATGAAGAGACAAAATGGTGAGAAGATTCATTCACTTAAAATCTGTAATGATAAGAATAGGACCTTGCACAGCTATGTTTTGGCATTTATGTTACTGTGGTACTTTGTGTGTCTAAGTGCTTTGAAAATGAGCCTCTTTGTGTCATATACAAGGGGATGCTGAAAAGTTCTCAGCCCAACCAACCAACATCCTAAATTCAGAGCATTATTTTGCCACTGTAACTGCAAAGAGTGTTATTTCATTAAGTGCCAATTTGCAGAAATGAAATTCTGTGTTTTGACATTGTTTCCGATCATTGATTGAACCATATCCCCATCATTTTCTTGGTTGGGCTGAGAACTTTTAAGCACCCCCCCCTCGTATTCCTATATGAACAGCTGGGTAATAAGAATTTACATTTTAGCATTCAATAATGGCATACGAGTGTTTTCACTTTCAAGAGCACCCCCAGCTTTATAGCGCAAACATTTTTGAATGCACAAAAATTGCTAAGCGATCACGTTAAAAAGTCTGTAACTTTTCCAAGATAATATTATTCCACTTGGCACATGAACATAGATGTACTCATAACAGCAAATAAAGCTGTGAAATTTCACACTGAAACTGTAAAGAATCGCTGAGAAAACAGAAAAAAAAAATATCTAGGGGGTTACTTTTTTTTGCCTTACACTCCACAGGTGTATGCTGCTTTACACATGTTCGTTAATTATACATGCAGATTGCACCTAAAAATTCTAAAATTTAGGGCTCCTTTTACTAAGGTGCGTTAGGGCCTTAACGCGCGGAATAGCGCGTGATAGATTGCCGCATGCGCTAGACCTTAATGCCAGCATTGAGCTGGTGTTATTCTAGAAGTATACTGCGTGGTGTAGCGGTAATTTTGTACGTGCGCTAAAAACGCTTACGCACCTTAGTAAAAGGAGTCCATAGTCTTTAACTCTTAAAATTAAGTGTCTGGGTCTTTTAAATATCAAGTTTGGTGTATATAATGTTTGAAAATCAACTTGCTTTGCATTTCTGCGTGTACTTGGGTATCATCACAATTATGTGTACAATTAAAACTGTGCCTGAACTTGGGAAAACCCTCTACCACATCTGGCTCTTAGCAAAAGATATTTTTGTTAGAGAAAAAAAACGTTTTTGAAAATCTTTTAACATTTGTCACATTGACATTTGCCTCCCATAATACTATTTTATATATGGCCATCAAATGTTCATTCATAGTAACATAGTAGCATAGTAGATGACGGCAGATAAAGACCCGAATGGTCCATCCAGTCTGCCCAACCTGATTCAATTTAATTTTTTTTTTTAGCTATTTCTGGGCAAGAATCCAAAGTTTACCCGGTACTGTGCTTGGGTTCCAATCACAATCATCCAAATAACCATTTCATATTTCAATTTGATAATATCTACTGTTTATTGTCACTTCTTATACATTTCTAGACTCTTCTTTTAACTTCCTTTCTCTATTTTTTCCTTGAAATTCATCATGGTTGGCTGCATTCTTATACTCTAATCACCGTACTGGAACCATTTAAATGGTTGCATATATTTCATTAACAGACATTTTCTTATAATGAATGTGTCCAGCCTGCAGTAATTTACCTGGCATTAAATATATTCAGAGTCTTTAAGATGCAGAGCTGAATCTGCCAGTAATGATTGAATGAGTTGAAAAGTGATCACCCACAATTTTAGTAAGAATTAAGGCAAGGGCAAAAATAAGCTAGCTCATCTTGAACTGGCAATCTGCAGTGCTGAGTGATTCTGATAAGCTTAAAAATGGGCAGAATAGAGGGGGTTTGCAATGAATCCAAGTTAACCCCCCCCAAAAAAAAAAATCAACCCCCCAAAAAACCAGTTCTATCTCCAACAACCAAATTGATTCTCGAGGCTTAGAAAAAAAAAAAAGTCACAGGGAACAACTTGGGATCTATATATTTATTAGTTTATTTATTTAAAATTTTTCTACACTGCTTAAGAACTAAGCAGTCCACATGAGTTAAAACAAACATAATAATTATGACAAGCTAAAATTTTAAAATCAACAGGGGAGAACTATCTTTTCTTTTCCAAAGAACTAAGTCAAAAGAATGCGGTGACAAACAATTGGGTTTTTAGCTGTTTCTTGAATTGAAACTGATCAATACATTGTTGCAACTGACCCACCAAAGCATTCCACATCTTAACATCAGCCAACGTTTCGGCTCTTGCCTGCTTCAGGGGTCTTTTCTCTTTTGAAAGTGATTTGTCCCAAATGCAGTAAAACTTTTTCTGGATGCCAGACACACAGAGCTCCTTTGACTAAGGTGTGTTAGGGCATTAATGCACAGAATAGCGCATGCTGAATTGCCACGCACGCTAGACCTTAATGCCAGCATTGAGCTGGCGTTAGTTCTAGCTGCGTAGTACGTGGTAATATCTTGTGTGTGCTAAAAATGCTAGTGCACCTTAGTAAAAGGAGCCCATAGTGAGGAGCGCACACATCACTATAGTTTCAGAAAAAAGTTTTACTGCATTTGAGACAAATCACTGTGAAAAGAGAAAAGACCCCTGAGGCAGGCAAGAGCCAAAACATGGGCAGTGTTGGGTCTTATATTCTGAAATAAAGTCACTTTCGTCCCAGTTCTGAAGGCAGTTTCATTTTTGTTGGGTGTTGTTGTTTTCTGCTATATATTTGGACTCCCTTTCTTTGTATGCTGCATAGGGTCCAGTTGGATTTTTATCACTGTTTTTTTATCATTGCACTTTTTTAATTGAATTTTCATGGTTTTATATGTCAGCGTATAATAAATTAGCTCCAGAACATCTGTATCTACAGTTTTTTTGTTTTTACATAGATACCTTGGCAATTCTACCTATGCCACACAAATTTCATCTTTAGCATCTTCTTAGCTAGACTATTTCAACATTATCTATTCAGGACTTCCTTCCAGCTAAGCTGACAATATTACAATTGTTATCCCATGTTGTAATACATTATCCAACAGTACTCAGTTTATTGAGTCTGTGCTAAATACGATGGTATCCTGGATGTTAGAATTCAAGCTGAAACTAAATCAGGAAAAAAACTACATTCTTTTTTGTGTCCTCACAAAATATTACCCTTGAACCAACAATTAAGATCAATTCAGTATCATTTACAATAAGCCCCACAATCAAAATTTTGGAAGTTGTTTTTGATCAGGATTTAACTATGAAAAATCAGATAGATTCAGTGGTTCAGAAGAGTTATTATACCTTATGGAAATTCCATATCATCAGATCCTACTTTGATGCTACCGCCTTTACACTCTTAGTTCAGACATTACTTTTGAGTATTTTAGATTACTGTAATATTGTATATTTGACAAGTACTAAGAAAAGTTTGACTAGACTGACCTTGGTTCAAAATACAGCTGTAAGAATGATTTATGGCCTGAAGTACGATCATGCAACTCCTTATTATCGTGAGTTGCATTGGCTCCTAGTGGAGGCCTGGGTGATTTTCAAGTTAGGATGTTTATATTATAAAGTTGCTTTTGGTGTTGCCCCATCATATTTTGTTAATAGATTTGTTATCATGACACATGAGAGAAGTAGAAAATCTCATGCCCTATTTACGTTTCCTTTAGCAAAGGGCTGTAAAAGTAAAAATATTATGGGCATTGTCTTTCCTATCAAGCTGCTTCTTATGACAAAGATTTCCGTCCATTACTGATTAGATCTATATCTTATAAACATTACAGAAAACTTTTGAAGACTTTTCTTTTCTCTAAATTTTTAGCTAGCTAAATTTCTGTGTATCACATTATCTCTGTATTTTCCCATAGCATAATCTTTTGTTAACCACGTTGAACTAAAGTTATGCGGTCCAGAAATTTGCTATTATGTTATGTTACGTTACGTTATGTTATGTTACATATACTGTATGTGCCTTCTTTTTTCTTTTCCATATTTTATTTAAATTTTAAAGAAAACACCACAAACAAGAAAAAATTATAACACAATAGTACTGTCCAGCAGTACTGTATAATCCAAACTAAATATAATATTTAATCCTTGACATTAAATAAGTAATCCCATACTTTCCTAAATTTTCTCAGATTACCATATTTACTCCCTCTTCTATAAAGCCACCCTAGCGGCTGCTGTGCGGCAACAGCCCCGAAGCCCTTTATATCTCTATGGGCTTCAGGGCCCATACATTAACCTCAAACCCACCAACATAACTATCGTCAATTCTAAAGTCGGAGAGGAAGTTCCGGGCCAATTAATCGCTGCCTGGCTGGCCCGGAACTTCCTCTCGGATGGGCCCGGAACTTCCTCTCGGATGGCAGAATTGACGTCAGGTGGTGAGAATTGGTCAGACCTGCGCTGGAGAAGATAAGCAGGGAGAGCTAAGACCTCGGCGCTGGCCTGTTCCCCTATTGTGGCGGTGGCGGCCTGTTCCCCAATGGTGGTGGCTTGGGGGAGGGCAGGGAGAAATAAAGAAAGGGTGGCAGGGAGACAGAAAGAAAGAAGAGAGACGGGACACAGACAGAAAGGGACATGGAGAGAGAAAGAAAGAAAGAAAAGACATGGAGAAAGAAAAAAGAAAGAAAGGGGACACGAAGAGAGAAAGACAGACATATAGAAAGAAAGGGGGCAGGGTGAAAGAAATAATAAGTTGGGGGAGGGAAGGAGACAGATGCCAGACCAGGAGAAAGGAAGGAGGGAAGGAAGGAAGGAGAGAGGGAGAGAAAGGAAAGAAAGAGATGTCAGACCATGGAAATAAGGACAGAAGAAGAGCGAGATAGAAGGGAAACGTAGATTTTGAAAAGAAAGCAGAAAAATCGAATATAAAGTTAATGCCAAAGACGGATGCAAGGCAGAAAGTGAAGACGGAGATAAAAACAGTCAAAGGACAAGAAGGCCCTGGAAACATAGTTAAAAGCACAGAAAAATAAAGTCACCAGCCAACAAAGGTAGGGAAAATAATTTTATTTTCAATATAGTGATTGAAATGTGTCAGTTTTGAGAAAGGAAAGATATTAAACTTTAAATGTGAGGGCCGCAGAAAAAATAGGGTACTTTGAGGGCCGCAGAAAAAATAAATGACAATTTTGCATAAGGTAAAAACTTGGCTGGCCACGGGTGGGCGGAGAGAAAGGAGCTGATGGCGCTGATAGCAGGAGAAACCGGGCATCCCTCCTGCCATAAGTTCGGAGGGCAGGCGGCAGAAGCCCTGACAACAGTGACAGGAAGTTGCTTCTCCTGACACTATTGTCAGGGCTCTACCCCTACTCAATAACTCACTGAGCAATTTAGTTGGTGAGTTTGCATGCAAATCATTTGTATGCAAAAAAGATAGTGAATCAATCGCTGCTTCAAAATCAGCCAGAGAATTGGCCAATAGCGATTGAATCGCTATTTTTAGTGAATCTGAGCCCTAGTGGTTTCCTAATAGGTCTGTTTAGGATAAGTGTTAAAGGCTTAACATCCTTTAGCTAAAGAGCTCTTAGATGTTTAAATTAAGCCCTAATAAATATTGGCCTTTGCCAATTTATTTAGCTATAATCTATTAAGGAACTGTTGTAGAAGATTATCTGGAAATCAAATTTTATCATGAAGACAGGCGTGATCTAAATTCACATTTGAAAAGCAAAACATTTGAATTAAAATACTATATTATATTATTCCCAGATCATTGCTTATATGTCTCCGGAAACAGAGGGTAGGGTTATATGACCATTTTTTTCCTCAATGGAGGAGGGTGACTACTGGAGTGTCACAGAGATCTGTTCTTAGACTGGTGCTATTTATTTATTTTATTTTTATTTAGGAGAACAGCCTTGTACTACTGGTGCTATTTAGAGAGTGTGGCGCAGTGGTTGAAGCTACAGCCTCAGCACCCAGAGGTTGTGGGTTCAAACCCACGCTACTCCTTATGACTCTGGGAAAGTCACTTAATCTCTCCATTGCCCCAGGTACATTAGATAAATTGTGAGCCCACTGGGACAGACAGGGAAAAATGCTTGAGTACCTGAATAAATTAATGTAAACTGTTCTGAGCTCCCTTGGGAGAATGGTATAGAAAACTGAATAAATAAGAAATTAAAAAAACATATTTATAAATGATCTTGACAAATGCAAAGTGATGCTTATTGGGAAGAATAAACCAAGTCATAGTTACCAGATGCTAGGGTCCACTTTAGAGGTCAGTACCCATGAAAAAGATTGTAGGTGTCATCATAGACAATACGCTCATATCTTCTGCCTCATGTATGGCATCAGCAAAAAAAAGCAAGCAGAATGCTAGGAATTATTAGAAAGGGGATATTAAATAAGACTAAGAATATTATAATGCTTCATATTTCTCCATTGTGCAATCTCACCTTGAGCATTGTGTTCAATTCTGGTAACTGTTTCTCAAAAAAAGATTTGGCAGAATTAGGAAAAGTTTAAAGAAAAGTATCAAGATGATAGAGTGATGGAACTCCTCTCATATGAGGGAAGACTAAAGAGATTAGGGCTCTTCAGCTTGGAAATGAAGGGAGATAGGTTCAGAACAAATGCTAGGGAGTTCTTCTTCATGCAGAGGGTAGTGAATGCCTGGAATACGCTTCCAGAGGAGGTGGTAGAGCAGAGTACGACTTTGGGGTTCAAAAGGGGATTGGACGAGTTCATGAAGGAAAAGGGGATCCATTGGTACAATTAGAGGATTACTATACAGTATAGAAGGCTGTAAATTAATAGAGTAGTAGAGAAATAGATCACTACAGGTCATTGACCTGGGGGGCCACCGTGGGAGCGGACTGCTGGGCGTGATGGACCTATGGTCTGACTCAGCAGAGGCAATGCTTATGTGCTTATAAATGAGAATGGCTGAGGAACTTTTCAAATTTAGAGTAAAAGCCCACCTCTTTGGGAATGCATTTAACTCATAACCCCCTCACCCTAAGCCCCTACTTGTCTTGTTTGTTAATTTAGATAGTAAGGTCTACTGAAAAGGGACCTGCTCTTAAATAAGGTGCTGTACAGCACTGCATATGCCTCTCGGTGCTATAGAAATGTTAAATAGTAGTAATTGTAGTGATGTAGATATGATTGAAGTCTACAAAATTCTGAGTAGTGTAGAACAGGTAAAAGTGAATTGATTTTTTTCCATCAAAAATAACAAAGACTAAGGGACACTCAGTGAAGTTACAGGGAAATACAGTACTTCTAGAAACAATCCACTTCTTTTATGAACGCATAGTGCGGGTTTTAGCATCGGAAGAAGCAGTAACTGCTCTGATGCTCATAGAAATCCTGAGCGTCGGAGCAGTTACCACCGCTGCTGTCGCTAAAACCTGCACTATGCGTTCGCAAAAGAGGGGGAATAGGAGGAAATATTTTTTTATTCAAAGAATAGTTAAGCTCTGGAACTCATTGCTAGAGGATGTGGCAACAGTGGTTAACATAGATGGGATTAAAAAGCATTTGGAAAAGTTCCTGGAGGAAACTTCCATAGTCTAGTATTGAGATAGAGATGGGGAAACCACTGCTTGCCCTGGGATCAGTAGCATTGAATGATGCTGCTACTTGGGTTTCTGTTAGGTACTTGTGACCTAGATTGGCCACTGTGAAAACAGGATACAAGGCTAGAAGGACCATTGGTCAACCCACTATGGCTGTTCTTATGTTTAATCAGTATTTACAATCAACTTTCTGGCTTCTATACACTTTTTTTTTATCAATACCTTCAATAAGGCCAATAGCAAAATCACATCATAGATGTACAGCCTTAAGGTCAATACCTGTAGACGCGGGGAACATGAGCTCGCTATACTAAGGGGGATTTCCTTGATACAGCCTTTTTAGGCGAAAATAGTTCTATGTCGGAACATCTCCCCCAGCCACGTAGACTTAGATGAGTATTTTTCTACTCTAAGGGCTCCTTTTACAAAGGTGTGCTAGCGTTTTTAGCGCACGCGCTAGATTAGTGCGCGCTATAGCGTGCGCTACCCGAAAAACTACCGCCTGCTCAAGAGGAGGTGGTAGCGGCATTTTAGGGCATGCTATTCCACGCGTTAAGGCCTTAATGCACCTTTGTAAAAGGAGCCCTAAATCTATTAAAAAGGATGACGGGATAATCGCGCGCCAGACGCCAGCGCGCCGACAATCCAGTGCTGACAATTTGGCAGAAGACAGAAGCGCGCAGGGGAAAAAATAATTTTTTAAGAGCTCCGACTTGGGGTTTGGGGAGGCAACCCCCCACTTTATTGGTTAGTGTTCACGCTGCCATTGCGGGGGGGGTGTGTGTGTGTGTGTGGGTGAACCCCCCCATTATAGAGAAAACGGAACTTTTCCCGAAAAAAATCAGAAAAAGTTCCGTTTTCGCTATAATGGAGGTTTCCAACCCCCCGAACTCCCCTCCAACAACAGCGCGAACACTAACCAATAAAGTGTGTGGGGGGGGGTTGCCACCCCAAACTCCCCGTCGGAACTCTTTAAAAATTACTTTTTCCCACACGTGCTTTTGTCTTGCGCTGAATTGTCGGTGCTGGATTGTCAGTGCGCTGACGTCTTGCGCTCCACTGTCTATGAACCATTAAAAAGATATCTAAAGCATTCTGAAAAGTTTATGTGACCAGTGACGATTAGATGTAGGTTGAAAGTTTAATAATCATACAAGCTGCACCGCTGAGGGCTGTGAGCAATCAGTATTTAGGCATGAGAAATAAGGCACTAAATTCAAATAAAATTTCCATTATAGCGGAAACATAAGCTTAACAAGGTCTGTACAAAAGAAAAAAAAAAAAGCCTCAGGAATCTAATTCTTGAAATTGCAAATCTGCTCCTCCTTGTGGAAATAGAATTCTTTACTATATTAGGTACATCTTTTTTGAAGAAGGAGATCAGAATGAGCCGTATTTTGCACCTTGAACAGATGTTCCTTTAAATAAGCCTAGGGAATCCAAATAGATATTATATGAACAGGAAGCATGAGTGGGAGAGGGGGAGATATGTATACACTTTAAAATATTAATCAACAATGTGCAGCTCTAGAGAGAGTGGGAAAAAGAATGGGAGTGTATAAAATGTTTCCAACATAATATGGGATCATAATTAGATGCAGAACAGTGAGTTGAACTTGAACTTGAACTTAGTTATTTAGAGAATAACATAGGGACAACATTTGTCAATCTACTAAACTATTCACAGGAACGTACTGTATGCTTTCAGAAATTCATATACTAATTGTATAGACCTAGCAAAAGCCATGAGAACAATCCACCATGCCATTCACATAAAGCTATTTGAAAAAGTGGAGAAAAAGACATCAGCTCAATGTGGACCTCTGGGTCCACATTGTGCAAAATTTTCAGCACAAAATAACATTATAATGGATGCAAGGTGCAAAAATGATAGATCTGCATGAAAACACACATGCTCATTTATAGAATAGTGTCTAAGAGCATGGCCATGGGAGAAGCATGGGCTGACCAGGGGTGGCTGCCATGTTGAACAGGAGCTACAAGAGGTATGAGCTAGGGCAGTGTATCTCAAACCGAGTGGTGAGGCACACTAGTGTGCCTCCTGAGATTATAAGTATGCCACGGTACACTGAGGAGGAAGAGAGGTGCCTGCCAGCTGACTTCCCTATGCGGTACAGCGCTAACGTTGCCCTATTCGCTGAAGGCCTGCATGTTTCCCCCTTCTCTCTAGCATCCTCCAGCTTCCCCCCCGCCCTCCCGGTCTCACCTTTAAAGATAATTACAGCAGCCTGCAGAGGATCGCTGGTAGGTAAAATGATTTTATTTTCAATATAGTGATTGAAATGTGTCAGTTATGTGAATTTATATCTGCTGTGTATATTGTTTGTAAATAAAAAATGAATGGAAAAAATTGCATTACAATTAATAAAGGGAATGGGATCTGGGGCAGAGCTTGGGTGGGACTAGGGAGGTCTGTGGTTGGGGTACTCAGTTGATATTTGTTAGACTTAGGGGGTACTTAGCTTGAAGTAGTTGAGAAACACTGCTGTAGGCAATCAGATGGCGCCAGTGCCTCTCCTTCTCTTCGGCTCTCTTCCCTGCTGGCACCCCCTACTGGCATCTCAGGGCCCATCTGGAAGACCTCTGCACATATGCGGATGTCAACGTGATGATATCACGCATATGCTTGATGTCATCACTGTGACGTCCGTGCACTTCTGGGTGCCTCAAGCCGTGGCCACTACCTTTACTGTGCCCTGGCTCGAGAAAATTTGAGAGACACTGAGTTAGGGGATTGTGCTCCTGCACCCATCAACCCCTGCTGGACCACCAGGAATAGAGGTAAGCCTGGGGGGCGGGGCTGCCTAGACCTTGGGGGTGGAGATGGGGGGCTCATTCTGTGGAAGGGGATGGAGCAGAGCATTGTGATCTAAAGGTGGGGAGAGAAGAGGTGAGGAGCTTTTAGAAGGGCAGGGAAGGTGTTTTTGCGTAAAATAGCTATGTGGATGCCAGCCCAATATTCATCTGGCACCTGCATAGCTAAGTGGTCTAATTTAGGATAGTTTCTGAGCTGTCTTAAATTAGGCCACTTAGATATGAATATTGCCTGCACCTACATAAATCCTGGCTGCTCCAAAGCACTGCCCCTGATCTTTTTGATTGGGCGGTCTGTGGGGATATTCAGCAGCACTCAAATGTAAATTTCTCTACCCTCTTTATAATCACTAATTCTTATTATGTTTTCCCTTCCTTACTTTAAAGTTCCTGTAAACCGTGCCGAGCTCTATCTTTATGGTGAGGATGCGGTATATAAACTTGAGGTTTAGTTTAGTTTAGATTGCTGAATATCTCCTCTTAGGTGGTGGGAAGGTATTTAAGTAAGCAGGTTAGGCTACTGCCCGCTTAACTTACTTTGTATATCAGCACCATAAAGTGTAGAAACATTGATTATGATAGCAGATAAAAAAAACTTTGTTCCCATCTACTCTCTCAGATTTATTGCTGGGGTAATGTCATACTCTAGTTAATCTCTGGCTTTATCCTCAGTGCCACACAACTAGAGAAACTCTATGGGCCCAATATTCAGATTGCAATAGGTTGTTAATCTAAGTCCCGTGGTTGCAATGAGCCCGAATATTCAATGATGGGCCATTTCCAAAGACCAGTATTTGAATATCCAGGATTCCCCCCCCCCCCTGCTGGCTATAACTTAACCGGTATCGTTGATATTCATCGCTGACTAGTTAAGTGATAATGAGCAAAGATAGGAATCCAATTTGCTTGCTAAACCTAGCCAGTCTGTGCTCAATATTGCTGGTTAACGCTAAATAATTGAATTTAACCAGTTAAATGCTATTCAACCGGCTAATGGCTGTTTCTGGCCAGTTAAATAGCTTTAAATATCGGGAAAAGGGGGCTATGTTTATAATAATAACTTTATTCTTATATACCGCCAGCAATCTTGCGACTTCTAGGCGGTTTACAAAACGAGAGACTGTAAATACAATAAATACAATAAAGAGAAACTGTAAATACAATAAAGAAACTGTAAATACAATAAAGAGAAACTGTACATACAACGAATTAAAGAGTATAGCAGTGTGCATCTGGTAACATTAATAATGTTTACGACAGTATGTGTGCTGCAGGCCAAGAAGTGCCAAGCTGCTTACACAGAAGTAGAAATATTCCGTAAATTGAATAGAGTGTTCATGGTTTGTGATTAGGGGTTGAGGTTAACAGTTTATAAGTACAGGTATGTGATGATGTTACGAGGGGGGTTGATGTTCTGGTTCATTACCTAGGTATTTCAAGAATAGGTAAGTTTTTAGGTGTTTCCTGAATTCTTCATAGTTGTTTGTGTGTGCAATTAGTTTTTCTAGGTCTTTACCCCATATGGCTGCTTGATACGATAGCCGTTGTTGATGGTGTCTCTTATATTTGCACCCTCTAGCCGGTGGGGAGACAAATTTCTTGTGTGTTTTTCTTTCATGTCTGTTGGTTGGGGATGAGAAGAGGTCTGTAATGTATTTTGGGGCTAGACCGTTTAATACTTTGAAGCAGAGACATCCTAGCTTGAACTTCGTGCGTGCCTCCATCGGCAGCCAGTGTAGGAGTCGGTAGGAAGGGGTTATGTGATCGGGATGTGTTTATGTCATGATTCCTTAAAATTCCATTTCTGTATTTGTCTCTACTATTTCCACAGAGAGACCATGCTCTATATCGACTACCTTCATCATGAAGAAGTATTTTATGATTATTTGTACTCTGTTTAGAATATTAGATAGTTTTATTCCTGGGCCTGTTCTCATCTGCAGACTTCAAATCACGATTTCTTCTCATACAGGGTGATCCTCTAAAAGGGTTTGCTTCTTGTGTCTGATCAATACATTTGAGACATTTTAATGACTCTGTCATAATCTTCTCCTGTTATCTAGTGCGGAGCTTTCCAAATTTGTTCTGCCCCATAATCAATCAGATTTTAAGGAGTAAGTCTGAGATATATTTTCATACATTGAAAACCATAAGAACATAAGAATTGCCGCTGCTGGGTCAAACGAATGGTCCATCGTGCCCAGCAGTTCGCACACGCGGCGGCCCTTAGGTCAAAGACACGTGCACTGATTGAGTCTAGCCTTACCTGTGTACATTCCGATTCAGCAGGAATTTGTCTAACCTTGTCTTGAATCCCTGGAGGGTGCTTTCCCCTGTAACAGCCTCTGGAAGAGCGTTCCAGGTTTCTACCACTCTCTGGGTGAAGAAGAACTTCCTTATGTTTGTACAGAATCTGTCCCCTTCTAACTTTAGAGAGTGCCCTCTTGTTCTCTCTACCTTGGAGAGGGTGAACAACCTATCTTTCTCTACTTTTCCCTTCATTATCTTGAATGTTTCTATCATGTTCATGTCCCCTTTCAGTCTCCTCTTTTCAAGGGAGAAGAGGTCCAGTTTCTCTAATCTCTCACTGTACGGCAACTCCTCCAGCCCCTCAACCATTTTAGTCACTCTTCTCTGGACCCTTTCGAGTAGTACTGTGTCCTTCTTCATGTACGGCGACCAGTGCTGGATTCAGTATTCCAGGTGGGAGTGTGCCATGGCCCTGTACCCTAACCTTCTCCGATCTGTTCATGATCCACCTTCTTAATCATTCCTACCATTCTGTTTGCGCTTTTTGCTGTCGCCGCACATTGTGCGGACAGCTTCATTCACTTGTCGACCAGTACTCCCAAGTCTCTTTCATGGGGGGGTCTCTCCAAGTATTGCACCAGACATCCTGTATTTGTGTATAAGATTTTTGTTACCGACATGCATCACCTTGCACTTATCTACAGCTCAGTCTCCTATATCCAACATGTTATTTTGCAACAGCTGTTTATTAATTTTACAATTGACAGGTGCTTATCAGCACTAGATTTATGATAGATTTTAACAACTACCTTTAGAAATTCATATCTTCCAAACAAGTGTTTCAAAAACAAAATAGTGTATATCACCAGGACAGGAGTAAAAGCTATTGGAATAAAGAAGCAAACATCTGAACTGTCAAAACAACTCAAACCATTTCAGAAACATCTCTGTCTAGCCAGCGGGAAGGTTAGACATCTGAGGCAAGGGGAGTTGTGACTGGAAGAAGAGACTAACAGGAAGAAAGCTACTTTTACTATTTGAATGGAATACATATTTGCCCTCTAAATCTTAAAGAATTCAACTGTAGAGCCAATGCTGTGACAATTTTTAAAATCATTTCCTCATGAAATCTCTAGTGATTAGACAGATCAATGCTTCTCATCTTGTTTTCTAGGGCTTGCCCAGCTAGTCAGGTTTTCTGAATATCCACAATGAATGTGCATGAAACAGATTTGCATATCAAGGAAGTAATGCATATAAATTTATCTCATGCATATTCATTTTGGATATGCTAAAAGTCTGGGTGTGCCCTGAATAGTGGGTTGAGAAGCACTGAGATAGACCATCCTGCAAGTTCTCACATAAAAAAATAGATCTTTTTGGACCCCTGTTAGGTTACATAAGTTGGACAATTCTAAGTCTACTAGATGCTGGCACTGTCATCTGGACATAGGGACACTGGATCATCTGTTGTTCTACTGTCCTTTGATACTCAGCTTCTGGAAGCCAATATAGGGACAGATTAACCTCATATTGGAATCATCTATCCCTCTGACGTATGAGGCAATTATATGTGGTACTTTGCTGCATTTCAAGCCACCTATGGATCGTTACAAAGGCAGGCTTTTCTTTATTATAACAGGAATAGCGATGCAAATGATAACACACAATTGGAAAAATTGCGACCGCCTCAATTTTGCGTTTTGGTGTGCTAGTTTATGTTTAGGATATAAATATGAAAAGATGAATGCGGATATGTTGGGGAATAACAAAACATTTAAATTGGTATGGGGACCGTTGACATCATTTGTTAATTCAACATGATTTTATTTAATTGCTGTCTATTTTTATACATATCCAGGGTGGGGTGGGTGGGTGAGGGGATATTTTGTTGGTTTATTTTGATTGTACTGTTGAAAGGGTAGGGTGGGATATTTTTCTTTGTATTATTATTGATGGAATTTAAGTGCTTATTGATTATTACTGTTTGTAAAATTTATGGCACTTGTATTAGTTTTGAAATTAATAAAGATTAAAAAAAAAAAAAAAGAAATTACTCTGAATGGGCAATATTCATAAAGTCTGTCAGCAGTAAACAAATTCACTAATCTTTAACCTCATGCTCATCAAGAGTTATCCTAATGTTTGCCATTGAATATTTCCAATTTAAGTTATCCAAACAAATTTATCTGGATAACTGTAGGATAGTCTTTTGTATTGCACGACTTTCCACCTGCCTTTATCTAACCTTTATCTGTGTTGAACAAGTAAAGTTTTGTCGTACCTCAGGACCACCTTCAAACCCACCTCTTTGTATCTGCTTTAAATCTTGTAGCCATGAGTTTACCACACAAATCCTTGGCAGTAGGGGCCAGATTCTACAACAGCCACCAAAATTTAGGTGGCATTAACCACCCTACCGCCACCTAACTTAATTGGTTTAATTGGTTTTAAAAGGCACGATAATTGGTTGTGCCATTAAAACACAATTAAACCCTCATTACAAAAAGTAAATAGGTGCCGCTATGCAGATTCTGGAACTGGCACCTAGGTCCATGGTGAACAGCGGTGCATAGTGATGCCAAAGCACAGAAGTGGGCATATTTAGGGGTGGTGCTGGACTTTGGTGCCATTATGCATCACTGGCTATGATGCAGGAAGGACTCTGGGCACCAGAAATATAGGCCTGTAAAATCCTGGCCTACATTTCCATCGGACAATTCTTATGAAATTTAGTGTGTCGTGTCCTGAATGAAGTTGATGTAGAATGTTGTAAATATTTCCCACCACACCACAACACTACACTACCTTAGGAAAATGAATTGTGAACTGAATAAAAGCACATCAAAAAGTTTTATGGCATATCTTGCAGAAAATGTAAAGTCAAAAAGTAATGTTTTAATTAAGCAGATGTTTGAAATGTGCTTCCTTTGCATGAAGGCACACCCTCAGCCTTGGTCACTACTTGTCAATGATGCACTGCTTCAGCTCAGCCCAAATAGAGGCACTGTTTAAGGTCTTCAACATCAGATATCGCTGTCTGAAAGGCACGTTCCTGTATCACCCCCCCCCCCCCCAACCCTCCAGATCCAGTAGTCAACTGAGTTTAGATCTGGTGAATTCATAGGCCAGAGGTCTAGACCAATGAAATCTGGGGGTTTCCCGATTTAGCAGTTCTACAGTGTATTTTACCCAACGTGCTGGGGCATTGTCCTGTTGGAAGATAAAGTTGTCTTCTGGCATGAAATGGATCGCTAGCAAGAGCTTCTGCATCAAGAGGACATCCTGGTAGTAAGCACCATTGATCGTAACCCCAGGATCGATGAAGAACAGATCTGTGAATCTGAGTTTTGAGATTGCAACTGAGACCATGACTGATTGGATGAAGGTCGAGCAGGTCTGCAGTAGGCGTTTGGCATTAACCTCATGCTTCAGTGTTATTACAGGCACATACAGGCAATCATTCTGAGTGTTAATCGGTGGAACTACTGTAAATATATTTTCATCTGTAAATCAGATGAAGCTGACGCTGTGCTCCGGGTACTTGGTCAAAAGCTACTTGCACCATTTCAGACATGTCTTTGTTTTGTAAAGTTAACTCTTGGGCAAAATGCTTTTTAAGACACTTTAATTTCAGATCATCATGAATTACCGTATTTTCACGCATATAACGCGCGCGTTATACACGATTTTACAAACCGTGCATAACAATGCGCGTTTTATGTGTGAGCGCGTTTTACAATTTTTTTTTTACATTCTGATCCGGCATTCCCTCTGCGAACCGGCATCCCCCCCGCTCGCGTCACCTCCCTCCCCCGCGATCCTACATCCCCCCCAGCACCGCAAATACAACTCTTACCCGATTGGGCACCGGCACCAGCACCAATGCACAGCATGTGCCAGTGCCCAAAGATCCTCCCTCATTGGTTTGGGCTGGGCTGGGCTGGGCCGGGCAGTGCGAGAGAGATCCTCCTTCTTCCTCTGCCGGGCTGGACTAGGCTTTGAGCATTTGTGCATGCTCAAAGCCTTCTGGTCTCGCTCTCTCCGAGATTATCTCGTCTGCCTAGTCCAGCCCGGCAGAGGAAGAAGGAGGATCTCTCTCGCACCGCCCGGCCCAGCCCAGCCCAAACCAACGAGGGAGGATCTTCGGGCACTGGCACTGGCACATGCTGTGCATTGGTGCTGGTGCCGGTGCCCAATTGGGTAAGAGTTGTATTTGCGGTTCTGGGGGGGGGGGTGATGCGAGTGGGGGGGGGAGGATGCCGGTTCGCAGGGGGAATGCTGGATCAGATTATCTCGGATCAGAGGGGGAGGGGGGGTGACGCGAGCGGGGGAGAGGATGCCGGTTCGGAGTAGGCGGGAGGAGGTTTTAGCATGCGTGGTTTACGCGTGTGCGTGCTATATTAACATTTTATTACATAAATTTGTGTTCCCCACGCACTATACCCGTGTGCGCGTTTTACACGTGTGCGCGTTATCTACGTGAAAATACGGTATCCTAACCACAGTTTTCTGGCTTATTCCTGTTTCTCTTGCTATGTTTTGAGTTCAGTGTGTTTGTGGCATGTCCCCCTGGCTCAGTACAAGATCGCATACAACATCAATATGCTTTGGTGTGCAAATCAAGCACGATCACCCACCGTCCGACTTACGATCCACAGTGCCCATTGCTTGGATCTTGCACAGCAGCAAATCAAGGCCAAGTTTGTACCATCCCTTCTGTAAGAACTTTTTTAACAATCATTGATTGCAGAAACCTTTTAGCAATAACAAGTTCTTTAACATAGTAACATAGTAGATGACAGCAGATAAAGACCCGAATGGTCCATCCAGTCTGCCCAACCTGATTCAATTTACATTTTTTTAATTTTTTCTTCTTAGCTATTTATAGGCAAGAATCCAAAGCTCTACCCAGTACTGTGCTTGGGTTCCTACTGCTGAAATCTCTTCAAAACCACTCCAGCCCATCTACACCCTCCAAGCCACTGAAGCCCTCCCCAGCCCATCCCCCACCAAATGGCCATACACAGACACAGACTGTGCAAGTCTGCCCAGTACTGGCCTTAGTTCAATATTATTTTCTGATTCTAGATCCTCTGTGTTCATCCCACGCTTCTTTGAACTCAGTCACAGTTTTACTCTCCACTACCTCTCTTGGGAGCGCATTCCAGGCATCCATCACCCTCTCCTTAAAGTAGAACTTCCTAGCATTGCCTTTGAATCTACCACCCCTCAACCTCAAATTATGTCCTCTAGTTTTACCATTTTTCTTTCTCTGGAAAATATTTTGTTCTACATTAATACCCTTCAAGTATTTGAACATCTGAATCATATCTCCCCTGTCCCTCCTTTCCTCTAGGGTATACATATTCAGGGCTTCCAGTCTCTCCTCATACATCTTCTGGTGCAAGCCTCCTATCATATCAGAATTTAGTCTTCTGCAGTGAAAACCATTTTGATACAGAGACTGTTTACAAACTATCATCTGCTTCTGCCCATATCCCCTAACAACAATTCATTTTCACAAGGTAGTGTTGTGATGCGGTGGGAAATATTTACAACATTTTATATCAACTTCATTCAGGACACAATGCACTCAATTTCATAAGAATCGGTCGAGTTCTGTGGAAGATATGACACGAAACATTTTGGTGTGTGGTTTATTTTCAGATTTGCATGCCTGACACCTCCATTATTTGCAAATCTCTCTCATGCATATTCATTAGGGTTATCCTGAAAACCTGACTGGCTGGTGGTCCTCCAGGATAGGGTTGGGGACCATTGCACTAGACAATGCATGTTCACCTACAAATTAATCTGCATTCAGTTGATTTGCACATTACAAAATTCAAATGTGTTAAAATATTTGTATTAACATTTATATGTAAAATAAACTAAAAAGTCCCCAAATCAGAAAAACCTACAAATGATCAGAAAACAAATCAAATATGTTTGTTCTCTGTACATAGTTAATGAATATAGTCATAAGATGGACCAAAGATCTGTAAAGATATGGGTAAGATACCCGAGAATCCCTGCAAACATAAAAAAGAAGCCCAAATGATAAATAAAAGGGTAAGGGTGATCACAAAGCCTATTTCTCTAAGAGGATGCTGCTTTGACACATTAGAAAATTTGCTTTGGATAGAAGTTCTTATCCATGGAAGTGTGCTGATATTGCAACAGACTGAGACATAGCTCACAGACTAAAAACACTGGTGCATTATGTTCTGGCCAGCAAACATAAGCCTGGGCGTAGTGCCAAGTGACAGAAATATTTTACTAACCAATCAGAAGTCATAAATATGAAACTGCACGACGTGAACAGATGAATTTGTAATGCAAGACAAAAGAATAATTAACTCCTTCACTGATGTGGGAAATCCTCTGACACCCCTTTTCAAGCTCCTCACCTCTGAAATTGCCCTCAGTCCATTAATATGAAAAGATTAAATGCTGGAATTGCAATCAATGTGTGCCAAATAAAGAGGTATTAAAGGGAATTGAGACAGTATCAACAGCTTTTTGAAAGAACAGAGCAGAGTAGATTGGTTCAGGAAAAGATGTAAGATTGTGAGCGACCAGAGATATTAAGGGGATAATTCTATACAGGTGGTACTAACATTTGTGCAGTAAATATATGCATAAATAACCAGAAAGCTGGCAAATACAGTATGGGGCTCATAATAATTTAAAAAAAAAAGTCTAAAAAGTGGCCTAAATGGCTACTTGGACGATCAAAAAGCCTGATCGTCCAAGTACCCAAAATCAAAGCTCCTCTGCCCTCCAAGCCAGCCAGTAGATTAACCATTCCCCTTAACTGTATCCATGACATCCTGTTTGTTGGGGCTGTTTAGATTGTAAGCTCTTTCGAGTAGGGACTGTTTTCTTCTTCGTTTATGACTCTATGCAGGGCTGTGTGCGTCTGGTAGCACTATAGAAATAATTAATAGTAGTAATAGTAATAGTAGTAGTAGTAGAAATCATCAATTGTGTGCCATACTGATGCCTTGCTGTTTCCATCTGTTCATAGTCTGATTATCTTGGACTTCTTGCACCAAGTCATCCTGTTGATCAACCCTTATAAAATCACTAGTCTTATAGCCCGTTACATTAACGGGTGCTAAAATATATGTGTGTGTGTCTGTCTTTATTTCTTTCTCTCTCTCTCCTTAGCCGCTTTCTGTATTTCTGTCTTTCTTTTTCCTTGGCTGTCCACTACCATCCCGCACCCCTCCTGACGCGACTCCCGCTGTCTTTCTTTCTGTCTGTCTCTGTCCCTGGCCCCCTTTGTCTGTTTGTCTTTCTGTATATGTCCCTGGCCCTGTGTCTTTCTTCTTTTCTTTCTGTCTCCCTTCCTCCCTCTGTTTGTCTGTCAAAAGCAGCATTCCCTCCCCTTCTATTTCCCTCCCCCCACACCAGTTCCCTGTGCACCTGCCCCTGTGTCTTTCTTCTTTTCTTTCTGTCTCCCTTCCTCCCTCTGTTTGTCTGTCAAAAGCAGCATTCCCTCCCCTTCTATTTCCCTCCCCCCACACCAGTTCCCTGTGCACCTGCCCCTGTGTCTTTCTTCTTGTCTTTCTTTCTCCCTTCCTCCCTCTGTCTGTGCAAAGCAGCATCCCTTCCCCTTCCATTTCCCTCCCCCCACACCAGTTCCCTGTATGGTTTCCTCTACCCTCTTTCCCTTTCCACAGTGGCGACTACAAACGCGGGTCCGAGTCATTTGCCGCCCCCCCCTTCCGTTCCCGCGGGCCCGACTAGCGATTTAAGCAGCGTATGCATCAGTGTTCACACGCTGCTTCGGGTCCTTCTATTGCCCTGATTTACTCAGGCACGTCCGGAGCAAATCAGGGCAGTAGAAGGGCCCGAAGCAGCGTGTGAAGACTGATGCATACGCTGCTTAAATCGCCAGTTGGGCCCGCAGGAACGGAAGGGGGGGCGGCGGCAAATGACTCAGGTCCCGGGCAGCGGAAAGTTGCTGGGCTCCGCAGGCCTCCCCACCCCACCATCCTAACGTCAAACTGATACCTGAGGCCGGCCACCACCACCACCACTTCCGGAGCTCGCTCGCGCTTTGGCCGGTAGGTGGAGAGCAGGGAAGCTTTTGTGATGCGCGAACACGCAGCAGAAGGACGGACCAGAAGCCGCGCATGCGCACTTCCTATGTGTCGCTACAGCTCACGGAAAAGCGGCACACACTTAGGAACTGCGCATGAGCGGCCTAGCATTTTATTATATTAGATTCAGTGTGTGAAAGTATGTGTAATGACAAGAGCAGATGTATTTTTATGTGAGTCGAGCATAGGAGCGTTTGGGGTTGCATTTGGGAAGAACCTGGGTAGAGTTGTGATTTATACATGCACATTGTATATTATATGCATTAGCACATACATTACTTTACAAACAACTATTTGTACCTGCATCACAGTTTCATTTTAGCCAGATTTATGAAGCTTTTGTTGGGCAATTTTATAAAGACACAGAGGCATCTATGTGTCTTTATAAAATACACTCCAAATAAATGCCTGCTTAGCCTCCGAAACTAGGCAATCTATTTAAAAAACTACCCTCCACATTGTGAAGCTGAAATTAGGTCATGTTTGCTTAAACCAATACTTAATGTGTTCCACCGCTTTTCATATTCAGCAAAGATTCCCTGTAAAAATGGAAAGAAGCTCCTGAGGGAAGAGGTTAGGTTTCTTGTCAACTTCAATCAAATATTCGGTTATGCTTATTTATACCGTTATAGTGTCTCATTATCAAATATACCCATTGTTCACTATGTGTAGAAGGGTTTCGAAAATGAGCCTAAGGCTTTGGCATGCTTCTATACTGGAATTACAATTTGACTACTGCACTCGCCAAATCTTATCATATATAGAGACACAGGTTTGTGGTTAATTTATACCAATTAAACATAGTAACATAGTAGATGACGGCAGATAAAGACCCGAATGGTCCATCCAGTCTGCCCAACCTGATTCAATTTAAATTTAAATTTTTTATTTTATTTTATTTTTTTTAATTTTTCTTCTTAGCTATTTCTGGGCAAGAATCCAAAGCTCCACCCGGTACTGTGCTTGGGTTCCAACTGCCAAAATCTCTGTTAAGACTTACTCCAGCCCATCTACACCCTCCCAGCCATTGAAGCCCTCCCCTGCCCATCCTCCACCAAACGGCCATACACAGACACAGACCATGCAAGTCTGCAAAGCAGAAGAGAAACCATCTTACATGTATTTCCTATTCAGCAATATAATATTGTTTGTTATGAGTAGGGCCCTGGTGTGAAAACATTTTCTTTTATGAATACGTAGTATATTTCTTTCATTCCCTGTCATGTTTACTCAAGTGTCCTGTGAAATTTCTCACTGTCACTATGAGTTACTCACCTCCGTAAGCCAACTTGTTGCATGAATTGTTTGGCAGATTGTTAAAATTTCCGGTCATATTTTTTAAAATCTTAGGCTTGCAGTTCACATCTCTCCCTAGGAGCACATACAGTCTATTTATTTGCAGAATGAAAAAAAAAAAAAAGAAACCTGGAAAATACACATACAATATAATTCTAATAAAAGGGGGGGGGGAATGCCATAGACCTATCAACCATGAACAAAAAGGGTCAAAGTCTGTAGTGAATTAATAGTAAATGAAAAACATCTTTCTTAAATTTTGGTGATAAACTAAAATACGGTAAATTTTGGACTTAACACTCTACAACACAGAATTGTAACGTGTAACAAGCCCCAAACTAATGCTGATGCTGGTTTTTTTTTTTTAATGCAGGGCATGTTAACATTCAGATTAGGGCACAGTACCAGATCCTGTTTAACACAGAAACTAATTCCTTATATAGCACCCAAAAAAATTAGCACTTAACACGTGCCATTTATAGAATTGGGTGTCAGGTCAAAAGCGCGCTGGGACAAAGGCGCGCCCAGACAATTGAGCGCAGCGCGGAGGCGCACGCCGCTCTAAATTACTGTTTTTAGGGCTCCGATGGGGGGGCGTGGGGGGAACCCCCCACTTTACTTAATAGACATCGCGCCGCATTGTGGGGGCATTGTGGGGGGTTGTAACCCCCCACATTTTACTGAAAACTTCACTTTTTCCCTGTTTTTAGAGAAAAAGTTAAGTTTACAGTAAAATGTGGAGGGTTACAACCCCCCAAACCCCCCATAACGCCGGCGCGATGTCTATTAAGTAAAGTGACGGGGTTCCCCCCCACCCACCCCCCGTCGGAGCCCTAAAAAAAGTAATTTAGAGCGGCGCGCGCCTCCACGCTGTGCTCAATTGTCCGGGCACGCCTTAGTCTTTCGCGCCATTGTCTATGAACCTATAGAATTGTACTTAGTGACCCATGCATCATGAACATTAAGGGCTCCTTTTACTAAGCTGCACTAGCGGTTTTAGAGTGTGCTTAATGCGCGCTACACACGCTAGAGCTGGCGTTAGTATTTTCCGCATAGCGCGGGGGTTAGCATGCGCTAATCTTCAGCGCGCACTAAAAACACTAGCGCACCTTAGTAAAAGGAGCCCTAAGGCATACCCAATGGCATAGCAAGTGGGTGGGGATGGACCACTCCTGGAACTTTCTTGGTGGGACCTCTGACACTTCTCCTCCTCTCTGCCCCGTATCTCTTTGACTCTTCATCAGTGCGAGCAGCATCCCCAACCTGCTGCTTGCCCAGTGCCAGCCCTCTGAAGTCTCAGCCCAACCATCAAAGTTGGAGCAGACTCCATTGAGGGCTAGACACTTATTCCAGCGACTTTCCACATTTTTGCTTCCGTATTTTTCTGACAGAATGAAAAAAGTGGAAAATCACTGGACTCGGTGTATATCTCTTGATGTAGACTGCCCCAACATATATGAGGGGTGAATGAAAAGTTTTCAACCCAACCAACCCCCTTACTTTATATATATATAAAAAGCATAACATAAAATTTTATATGTATACCACAATACACCTTGAAGTTCGATGCGGTTAACAGGAATTAAATAGAAGACCATAAATGAGAGCTCAGGATACAAGTACAAATAGCATAGAATAATGATAGGGTCAGAGTTAAATACAATTATGGTATGGTAATATGAGAACAGCTTTCGAATACCGGTGTAGAAGGATACGGAGACCCAAAAGAAGGTGGTGAGGAAGGAGCAGGTAGTAGAGAATGGCACGGGGACAAATTTTCCCCATCCCCACGAGAACTCATTTTCCCACCCTAGTGAGTTCTTTTCCTGTCCCTGCCCCATTCCTGCAAGCTCTGTCCTCATCTGCACAAGCCTCAAACACTTTAAAATCATAAGTGGCAACATTCTAGAGCTCAGACTGTGATGTCATAATGCCTCATTCCACCAATGCCTAAGCTCTGTCCTCATCTGCACAAGCCTCAAACACTTTAAAACCATAAGCAGCAACATTCTAGAGCTCAGATTGTGATGTCATAATGCCTCATTCCACCAGTGCCTAAGCTCTGTCCTCACCTGCACAAGCCTCAAACACTTTAAAATCCTAAGTAGCAATATTCTAGAGCAGTGTTCTTCAACCACCGGTCCATGGACCAGTGCCGGTCCACAGAAATTTCCTGCCGGTCCACAGGGCCAGCATGTGCATCAGGCCCAAAACAGTGTTCTTCAACCACCGGTCCACGGTGCGATCGATGCGGCGTTATCTTCGAGCCAGCTCCCTCTTCCTAACTGATTCAGTGCACAAAGCCACGGGCAGTGGCTCCTACGGGCATCCTGCACCTGAACCGGAAGCCTTCTCTCTGATGTTGCAACGTCAGAGGGAAGGCTTCCAGATGAGGCACGGGACGTGCAAGGTGCAATTAATACTATTATGGGGGCGGGGTCTGGAGTGGAGATTGGGTAGAGATGGGCGGGGTCTGGCCCATGACTTACCCAGTGTTCTTCAACAGACGGTCCAAGGACCAATGCCAGTCCACAGAATAATTATTTTATTTCTGCCAGTCCATAGGTGTAAAAAGGTTGAAAAACACTGTTCTAGAGCTCAGATTGTGATGTCGTAATGCCTTATTCTACCAGTGCCTAAGCTCTGTCCTCATCTGCACAAGCCTCAAACACTTTGAAAGCATAAGTGTCCAAAGCTTGTGCGGTTAAGGAAGAGCTTACAGGAGTGGGGCAGGGACAGGGACAAAACTTGCGGGGACGGGACAGGGAAAAATTTGTCCCCATCTCATTTTCTAGCAGGCAGTTAGAGTTTAATGAGACTGTGCATAGAGCTTTTTCCATCATCTTTTTTTTTTTCTTTATTTATAAATTTTTCAAAATAAGCTTACAAGAAAACCAAACTTCTTGTTACAGAAATACAGGAAAATATTCTAAGTATGCATCTCACAAATACGAAGTATAACTGAAAATCCTTCCTTAGACCCCAAATTAAAGGAGGGGTTGGCTCAAAAGTAAGAGAAGTACATTTATTAATTAAACTTAAAAGATCAAAAGGAAAAGCAATAATGCCAGTTTGCTATCTCTATATAACCACTGCGTCCAACTTCAGACTATCTTTTTCAGCTCCAGAAAGGTCTTTAATTGGTCTGGAAGAAAAAAAAAAAAAACATATTTAATTTGTGCATACTTTATAACACACTTACAGGGGTAAGCTAATAGGAAAGTGGCCCCTAAATTAATTACATCTTGTCTTAAGGACAAGAACTGTTTCCCCCTTTGCTTTTTCCATCATCTTGAGAAGCGTGTGAAACATGCAAAAAGGTCACAGGGTTTACCGTATTTTCACACATATAACGCGCGCATTATACGTGGTTTTTACAAACCGCGCATAAGTTTGTGCGTTATACGCGTGAGCGCGTTGTACAAATTTTTTTTTACATAGTTCCCCCCCCTCCCCGACGCCCGATTCATCACCCGGAAGGAGCGCTCGCACTCCCACCCCGAAGGACCGCTCACACCCCCACAGCCTCCACCCCTCCCCCATGGAGAAGCTGTCTACCTTGTTTACGGATGCCAGCCCAGCTGCTTCCTCTGCCGGCGGTCCTGCCCCTTCTCAGAGCCCTGTGCTGCGCTGCTTCCTCTTCAGGCGGTCCCACCCTTTCTCTGACGTCAGAGGTAACAAGGAAACAAGGTAGAGAGCTTCTCCATGGGGGAGGGGGGAGGCTGTGGGGGTGCGAGCGGTCCTTCGGGTGGTGGTGCGAGCGGTCCTTCGGGGTGGGAGTGCGAGCGGTCCTTCGGGGTGGGAGTGCGAGCGGTCCTTCGGGGTGGGAGTGCGAGCGGTCCTGCGGGGGGGGGGGTGAATTGGACGTCGGGGGGGGCATCAGGCTTTCAGGGTAGGGACAGGACTTCAAGAGGGAAAGGAGAGTCGGGGCGGGCGAAAAGAGAGTCGGGGTCTCCAGAGGAGAGTCGGGGCGGGCGAAAGGAAAGTCGGGCAGCATGCGCGGTATATGGGTGTGTGCGGTATAGAAAAATTTCTGTACATAAATTTGTGTTTTCCGCGCACTACACCCGTGTGCGCGTTTTACATGGGTGCGCGTTATCTACATGAAAATACGGTAATGCTCAAATAGGAATTTGTTGAACAAGTATGCTTTCAATCCTCGCCTGAAATGTATTTAGCATACATGTATTAAAACAAAATAAAACAAACATGAAAACAAAATTGGAGAAACATCTAAGACCAAATGAAAAGCTTGGCTGTGCACACTCCTTGTAGATAATATTAAGCTGCATTTTTTTGTTTTGACATATCTCACAAATTTGTTATGGTAATTTAACATTTGTTTTTCTTTGCAGGGAGTGTAATGTGCTTTATTATTTAAAGCCTTAATCCTCACACACCAAATGAAGGCAGCTTTACAGATCTTACACAGTCAGAGCCATCACAACAATTTTAATTCAATTCAAAATTCATCCTGTGACAAAAAGGTTTTGAAGAATTACTGCAAATAAATTAACACAATGATAGCCAGTGTGTGTGAAAAATGCTTCCAGTTGTATACAAAGTATATCATCAGAGCTCAGCAGTTTCTAGAATTACACAGATGCAAACCTATAGAAGCATGTAATGTAATTAATCTGCATTTTATAAAACATACACTATTTAATATTGGTTAAAAATGATAGCAGTGAGGACTTTAATTTAACTAAAATTGCTATTGGAAAATTAATTATACAATATACAACACTTGACAAAAGCACAAGTAATGTATCCATTAATTTTTCTCCCTTCACCATACCACAGTACAAATGCCCCTACTTTTTCATCTACATACTACATAAATTATTATAAACTAGAAGAAAATCTAATTTAATTTAATCCAATGCACAATTTATTAATCACATTTTACCAAAAAGCTTCAAATGGTGTACATCTGAGGGTGCTGAAGGAACTTAGGAAAATTCTGGTGGCTCCACTGACTTTCAACTGTGGCTAAAACACTCTTCAGACCTTCCTCGGATATACTCTATTAACACATAAAGTGGAAGGTCCCAAAACGTTTTCAAAACGAGTAGTAACTTATTTTCTCACGGACCTCAGTGGTACCGTCTGCATGCCACTAAACTTTTAGAACATGCAGAGCAAATGGCACCCCTAATCGTCATTGGTCCCTTATATTTATTATCATTTTTCATAAATAATTTCTATTTTAAATATATAAATGTCGGTACTTATCTTTAGCTACGCGGGTGGGGGTAAGCACTCCGACGTAGTCTAAGTTTCGCCCTGCAGGGCTGTATCAAAGAAATCCCCCTGCAGAGTAATAAAGTATATAATGTCAGCTTACTACAATAACTTTAACATCATTAAAAGCAATCTTATTATTTACTAGGTTACCTCAAATAGACCAGCTCATGCTCCCCGCGTTAGAATTTAAAGACAGGAAACATGGCCGCGGCGTTCACACTTTTAAATACCCTAAATCCCTTTCCAAACGTGATGACATCAATCTTAACGTAAAACTAAGCCCCCTTTTTCCTTTAGGCCTCATATTAAGGTGGTCCATTCAATTTCGGCATTCAAACCAGTGGGAATTACTGAATTCAAAAGATAAATCCATTTTTGCTCCTTATAGTTTAATTTACTTTTAGAGTCGCCCCCTCCCACCCTACATGAACCTGATCGATAACCCTCCATTTTAAATCTGTAATTTTATGTTTATTATCCCTCCAGTGTTGTACTAGAGGCGCTTCGATATTACCAGTATTAATACGGGACTTGTGTTCGGTCAAACGAACACTAATCTTGTGACTTGGCCTCCCTCGGCCATGTTTCCTGTCTTTAAATTCTAATGCGGGGAGCATGAGCTGGTCTATTTGAGGTAACCTAGTAAATAATAAGATTGCTTTTAATGATGTTAAAGTTATTGTAGTAAGCTGACATTATATACTTTATTACTCTGCAGGGGGATTTCCTTGATACAGCCCTGCGGGGCGAAACGTAGTCTACGTCGGAGTGTTTACTCCCACCCGCGTAGCTAAAGATAAGTACCGACATTTATATATTTAAAATAGAAATTATTTATGAAAAATGATAATAAATATAAGAGCTCCACTGACTGAAATTTCCAATGCTTCTCTAGAGTCAGAAGTGGTATCAGAGGACTGGAGAAGGGCGGATGTGGTCTCTCTACACAAAAGTGGAAGTAAGGAAGAAGTAGGAAATTACAGGCCAGTAAGTCAGATTTCTGTGGTAAGAAAATTAATGGAAACACTTTTTGGTTTAGTTTCTGGAAGCCGGTGGATTACAGGACCAGAGACAACATGGATTTATTAGAGGTAGGTCTTGTCAGACAAATCTGATCAATTTCTTTGACTGGGTGACCATAGAATTGGATAGAGGGAGTGCTCTTGGGATGGACCCCAAAGTGATGGACTGAGTCAGGAACTGGTTAAGTGGAAGACGGCAAAGGGTAGTAGTCAATGGAGATTGTTCCGAGGAAAGGGATGTTACCAGTGGTGTACCTCAAGGTTCTATTCTTGGGCCTGTTCTTTTTAACATTTTTATAAGTGATATTGCTGAAGGGCTGTCAGGTAAAATTTGCCTCTTTGCGGATGATACCAAAATCTGCAATAGAGTAGACACCCTGGATGGTGTGAATGACATAAAGAAAGACCTAGTGAAGCTTGAAGAATGGTCTGAAATTTGGCAGCTAAAATTTAATGCTAAGAAATGCAAGGTCATGCATCTGGGCTGCAAAAAACGTTTAGGGGGTGAAGAACTTTTGTACACAACAGAAGAGCGGGACTTGGATGTGATTGTATGTGATGATCTTAAGGTGGCCAAACAGGTTGAAAAGGTGATAGCGAAAGCTAGAAGGATGCTAGGGTGCATAGGGAAAGGTATGGCCAGTAGGAAAAAGGAGGTATTGATGCCCCTGTATAAGACTCTGGAGTCCAGAGGAAGGCTACTAAAATGGTGCGTGGTCTTCTTCATAAGATGTATAGGGACAGATTTAAAGATCTCAAATAAGCATACTTTAGAGGAAAGGCAAGAGAGGGGAGATATGATAGAGATGTTTAAATACCTACATGGCGTAAATATGCATGAGTCGAGTCTCTTTCAATTGAAAGGAAGATCTGGAATGAGAGGGGATAGGATGAAGTTAAGAGGTGATAGGCTCCGGAGTAATAAAAGGAAATACTTTTTACAGAAATGGTTGTAGATGCGTTGAACAGTCTCCTGGAAGAAGTGGTGGAGACAGAGACTGTGTCTGAATTCAAGAAGGCATGGGTTAGGTACATGGGATCTCTCAGAGAGAGAAAGAGAGAATGGTTACTGTGGATAGGCAGACTAGATGGGCCATTTGGCTTTTATCTGCCATCAAGTTTCTAGGTTTCTATGTACGTATGTAAAGAGGCCGTAAAATCTAGAGGAAAATACAGAAACAATCATTTAAAATATTGTCGTAACATGAATGTTCTAACAAATCATATAAAAAAGTTTTCAAATTTTTATGAAACCTTAAGTAATTGATAACATTCCTAATGTAAACAGGTATAAAAGTTTGTCACTTTATTTACAATATGATACTATGAAAATGGAAATAAAGAGATCCTTTTACCAAATAACGATGTTGGGGAGTGTCGGGTGTGTTGGGTGGGTGTTCGGGAGTGTTGGGTGGGTGTTGGGGATTGTCAAAAAATGTCAGGTGGGTGTTGGGAGTATTGGGGGTTTGGGAGTATCGACAGGGGCTGTGTCAGGAGGGAGTGGGCATCCCTCCTGCCAACTGGATGTGGGGGTGTTGGGAGTATCAGGGATTTAGGAGGGAATGGGCATCCCTCCTTCCATGGACAATGTCGGGTGATGGCAGGAAATGGGTATTTCTTCTGCCAGCCAAGTTCACAGGGGGTGGGTCCCTGCCACAGCCGCTCAGCTGATTGTGGCTGGGAGATTCCCTTGCTGTGATCCGCTGATAGCAAGGGATCAGGCCCAATTATATAACCGTCGTCTAAGACATGGTCACTGGTTAGAGAACCAGACCAGTAAGGCAGGGTTGGGCGTCTGTCCCTTAGGGCAGACACGATTCTGTATAGGGCGCCGGTGTGCGATTCTCAGCCGCATCTTAGGGGGCTGAATAAACTGGTGTTCTATACAGAATTTCCCTCCATATGCCAAAACGTGTTGAGTCATCAAGAGTTTTTTTGACTAAGGAATTTTGAGGATACCACCAGCATTGTTGTCTTCCATTATACATGCTGTTTATTGTAATCTGTTTGTTTTGCTATGTACTTTTTCTTCTGGTCCATTTTGTTCATGTGCTAATTTTGTAATTAATGTGTATCCATTAAAACAGATTAGCAGGTGAGCCCTTATTACCACCCATTATTTAGGCAGTAAGGACTAGAAGTAAGCATGTGCAATGTAGCTGAACTAACCAATTAGTGCAGGATTAGCCTACTATGCCCCTCAAACACGTCTATACCACAAAAAATAACTTTTATTTTTTTAGTGTATGAGTAATAGAAACATGATGGTAGATGCCATTCAGTCTGTCCTTCCACACCATCCACTATCTCCTTTTCGCCCTAAGAGATCACACAGATACAGTCTTCATCTCCATCACCTCCATCGGGAGACCCCCCCCCCCCTTCCATGTATCTACCACCCTTTCTGTAAAGAAGTATTATCTTACCTCTTAACTTCATCATATGCCCTCTCCTTCTGGAGTTTTCCTTAATTTGAAAAAGACTCTCCTCCTATACATTAATGTCACAGTGATTCCTTCTCTCCTGTCTTTCCTCCAGAGTATACACATTAAGTTCCCTAAGTCTGCCCCCATAAGATTTATAACAAAGGGCACTAGCCAGTTTTGTAGCAGCCCTCTGGACTGACTCCATCCTCTTTATATCTTTTTGAAGGTTTGGTCTTCAAAATTGCACATAGTATTCCAAATGAGCCTCACCAGAGACTTATGCAACGGCATTATCACCTCCCTATTCCTACTGGCCATTCCTCTCCATATGCAACCAAACATCTTCCTGGCTTTGACCGTCGCCTTTTCTACTTGTTTTGCCACCATAAGATCATCAGACACAATCACCCCCAAGTCCCGCTCTTCTTTTGCACTCAGAAGTTCCTCACCTCCTATATTATACCGTTCTTCTGGATTTTTGCAGCCTAAGTTTTTTAGCTGCATTTTTTAGCTTTAAATCTTAGTTGGCAGATCCTGTCTTATTTTATCCAACACCCTCTGAGATGTCTATCCTATTACAGAGCTTGCTGGGTGTTTCTTCTTTTTAGCATTTATGTTTATCAGAATGGTCTTATTTGATATTTCTAGAATGTTAGTAGCTGAAGCAGGTTATTTTAGGAGCATTTTGATGTACAAATAGTGAAATTGTGGAAAGCTGTTATTGAGATATGTATATGCCCTGGGATGCAGAGATATAAAAAGAGCTTGGTGGAGTATGGTTTGGACATGTCCCAAACATAGATGTGTACTTCCTAGTTTACGATGTGGAAGTATTAGCTGCAGGAGAGGGGAAATACGATATTGATATTTAAGTGCCTACAAGGCATAAATGCGCATGAGGCAAGTCACTTTTAATTGAAATGAAACTCTGGAATGAGGGATCATAGGATGAAGGTGAAAGGTGAAAGGATGAAGGTGAACCTCAGAAAATACTTTTTTATGGAAAGGGTGGCAAATGCATGGAACAGCCTCTCGGTAGAGGTGGTGGAGCCAAAAAGTGTATCTGAATTCAAAAAAGCTTGGTATAAGCACGTTGGATCTCTACAAGAGAGGAAGGGATAGTAGATGGCATGGTTAGACAGACTAGATAGACAATATTGTCTTTATCTTTATTTTTTCTCTGTTTCTAAATTTCATAGCAGTAGAAGTATTCTATCACTGCCACACTGTTTGTTTTAATGCCTGCTGGTAGCTTTGTACTAGTTCTATCTTCTTCAAATGTAAGAGATCATAGGAGGAAACACAATGAACAAAGAACATTCTCTAGTGTGTCCTGTGTGATATTGCCTCACTGTAGCCTCTCTGATGTGTATGTTTGCTTACAGAATTGAAGTATACTGGGGCATTGACTTATAGCTTTTTGTTTCTTGCCTCTGTAAAAATGTAAGAATTCAATTTATTCCCTACTGTTTTGACTGAGAACGATGTACTTCATATTTGCTTGGAACCAACAGTAATTTATATTAGATCACAAATGTGTAGCTACCTTCATTCGGTTCCAATGGTTGTGGATATAGCTGAAAATATATTACCATGTCTAGTTAGAAAATTGCTCAATACATTACAAGGCTCCATTTTATTTGGCAGGTTCATCCCTAGAGCTAGTATCATGATACAACTGCAGCTAGAGGGTGCCATTTTGATCCCAGATTATTATTCCCAGATTATTCTTATCCCCCATTGCTAGACATGAGAAACACCTGGTAAGAGCAATGGGGGAAGGTGGGGGTGTTCTTGAGTCTTCTGAGAAGGAACTCTAGAAGAGGTTGGGAAAGAAGTGCTGGGGTAAGTGGATATTTTCATTGTGGCTGCCAGAGTGGGGCTTCTTGTTAGGATGCAGTTGGGGGAGTGTCATAGTGGTGCCGTGTTTTTGCTGCGATAACCATGGTAAGGGCTTCCTCTTTGTGCTGTCTGTAAGGGTTGCAGCACATGGTCACTTACTGTGTGCCACCTACAATGTGTTGCCCATGCCCACAATCAATTATTTCTCGACACGTTTTCTGCTTCCTTCGCATGATAAGCAGTTTCTACCCTAATTAGCATGCCATAAATAGCCTTTTACCAAACTATGGTGAAAAGTGGTATTAGCAGGTCCTTACACAGATCATTCCCACACACTAAGCCCATTATTACCACAGGGGTAAAGTGGCCAATTTTTCCATTTCCAGCATGGCTACATGCTAATTTTCGCATTAGCATTTGGCCATTAGCATGTGAGCCGGAACTGCCACCTATATTATAGGCCAATTACACATAAACCCTAATGTCAAGTCCAATGGCACTTTAAATTGTAAGCGGTTTAACAGAGGCAAGACCCAGCCCTAAAGGGCTCTTTTGATATTTTCTTATTTTGTCCGTTCTGCCTAAGAAAACGGGGGATTTCCCTGCATTTTGGCTAATAAACAATAATTAACAATTGAATATTTGAAATCGAATTGTAGCATATTGTAATGCACTATTCTGATTTGCTGTTTTCACTGCACATGCACACACGTGGGGAGTTACCCATTGATGGTGTGTGGCTTTTCTACGGAGATCTATCCTATGGTTATGTTTAGAGCAATAGAGCTCATAACCTCAAACTGAGGGTGTACCTATATTGTAGGCAGCAAGAGCTCAACGCTAACTGTACACTAAATGGTTAATGTGCAGCAATGTTGCTATAGTAACCAGTTAGCACAGAACACGCCAACTCTCCACCCTCAGACTCCTGGACTATCAGCATGCAGTGTGAGGTGTAGTGGTTAGAGTTACAACCTCAGCACCCTGGTGTTGTGGGTTCAAATCACATGCTGTTCCTTGTGACCTGGGAAAGTCACTTAATGCCAGGACAGATAGGGAAAAATGTTTGAGTACCTCAAAGTAAACCACTTAGGTTAAAAGTGGTATATAAATACTAAAAAACAAATGAATAAAAAGGGAGACTAATTAAAAAATGTCAGTTTCTAGATAAAAAAGAAATATTGTGATCATCTCTGTATCTTATTTTTAACACTTTCATTCCAGGTTTCTTTAAATGAGTAATTTTAAAAAATGCATTATAAAATGTTTCTCGGTTTCTACAGAGCCCGAATGAGTTATGAAGCTCTGTTTGATTCTTTTAAGTGCTAATACATTTATCCTGTGGCCATCCTACTTTATAATGAATCTACTTCTTAAACATTCTCCTAACTTTTAATACAAATAATTCATTTTTTTTAATTTATTTTTTTTTTGGGGGGGGTTAGCCCAGGGTTTGGTTTTCAGGATCATCAAAATGAATATTCATTATATGTTTTTGCATATAGATGGGTTAAAATCAGCATTGTTAGCATTGTTAGTTACCTTGAGGTCTGGATCTGAGAATCTGATTTATTTGCATAAACAGCTGTGGAAGTGCATTTTAAATAGGATGTCTAAGTCCGACTTTGATGTTTCCCGCAAGATGTCCAAAGTAAGAGGGAGAGAAATGGCCATTTTGGAAATAGGCAATGCCACAAAATGTCAGAATTTTTTTTTTCTTTTTAAATCACCTACTTAAACGTCTTGACCGCCAAGACATCAAGCCTTAGGATGTCCAATTTTATTTGCCATTTTCAACCACAAAACCATTGAAGTTCAAAACATCCTAATCCAGACCATTTAGATTTAGGAGGAGACAGCTTTGTAATGGACTGGCCACATAGACATAACAATAGAGCAACGGGGCACCTTTAGAGTGCACTGCTGTGAACTTCACATTAAGGCTGCCAAAAGTACATCTCTCCATAACTCCCATAAAATGTAAGATAAGCCCTCCAAAACTCACCCAAAACCTACTAAACCCACCTGTTTACTACCCCAATAGCCCTTATGGCTGCAGGTGGCACCTATATGACAGTATAGTAGGAATTTGGAATTTTTTAGTAGACTCACACCTTAAACCATAAATGTAGTGGTTAGAGTGGCTTGGGCCACTAGCCCACTCACCAGGCTACTTAAGACATCTGTCTGATGCTGTACTAGGCTGTTCTAGAGACAATATTACTGTTTCATTCAGATTATTTTGTGGTGGGTGGGATGGGGTCAGTGGCCTTTAGGGGAGTGTATGGGGGAATCATAAATTAATCCCTCCAGTGGTCATCTAGTCATTTTGGGTACTCCAAATATATCAAAAGTGACTCTGTGGCTCTGGGAGAGAAGGTGAAGCAATCAGGTGCGCAGGTGGTATTCTCATTGATCCTCCATGTCGAGGTTGAAAGCCAGAGCAGAGAAGCTCATATCCTGGAGATGAGTGTGTGACCCTGAGGTGATTTTCCAAGGGCTACTAAGCAGGGATGGTGTACATCTATCAAAGAAAGGAAGGAGCAGCAGATTGGCTAACATACTGAAGAGGGCTTTAAACTAGAATTATTGGGGCAGGATGATCAAAACCCCTAAATAAGTATAAGCCCTCAGGTAAGTGAATCACTAAATACCTTTACACAAATGAGAAAAAGAGGCAATGTCTAGGAAGTAGTATATATTAATGCTTGAAGTATGGGATTTAAAGCTCTTGATCTAGAGGCTGTGATTGAAGAGGCTGAGTTGGATTTACTGGCAATCACAGAGATGTGGTTCATGGAGAGCCATGACTGGGATATAATTATACAGGGTTATAATCCATTTAGGAAAGAAAGGGTAGGGAGTGGCATTATATGTTAATGATCATATTAAAGCCACACAATTGCAGGATCTACAAGGTAAGGAAGAGGCACCGTAGGTCAAACTGGAAAGAGGGAATGGAAAATATATTTGTATAACATACAGACCTCCTTCACAGATGGAAGAAGCAAACAGATTTAATAGAAGACATTCAAAATATAGCTGTAAAAGGTGAAGTACTACTAATAGAATATTTTAATAGGCCAGATGTTGATTGGGGTATCCTTACTGTGGGATTTCCCAGAAGTAGGGAGGTCCTGGATTCTCTTCAAGGAGAACTGTTCCAGCAGTTGATAATGTAATCCACACGGGATTGGTCCATACTGGACATAGTGCTTACAAACAGGGAAAGTGTTTCTGATTTTATAATGGGTAATCATTTGGCATCATTTGCATGGTGTGGTTTAATTTTAAGACAGGAGTAGTGAAGGTCCTAAACTTAAAAAAAAAACCTAACTAACTCTTTTCATAATGTCAAGGAATTATTGTCTAGATGGGGAACATCTAGAAAAAATAGGAAAGCAATGGTCAAAACTGAAAGGAGTTATTATAAGGGCAAAATATATACAACTTGAAAACCAATAATAATAATCATATTACTGTATACTATAAATTTAATAGAGATATATTAACTTACTGATTTAGTCAATAGCTTGGTAATTAAAAGGAGGAAAAGACTTCAAGTGCTCATAGAAGCTGGGTTTTGACATTTTTCTTGCTCAGTTTCATATACATGAGCTAACACTAGTCATAAAAACCTCCTTCAATGTCCAGTTCAGCAATACTGTATATAATAATAATTTGTAATGTCCACAACTGTCTCTCTCGTAAGCCCTAGTCAGTGCCTCCTTGCAACAATTGCTTGTTTTTGGAGACACCATCTTTTTTCTTCAAAACATACTAGTAATTGTAAATCAGATAAGTGTGAATTCATACATTTTCCTAATCCTTGTGCTCCATGTCCCTCATCTTTGATTCTTGACAATGCCTCATCTCATTCACATATTAGGGATGCAGTTTGATTCTCACCTCACCTTCATGCCTCAAATTAATAATCTAATTTATGCCTTTTTCTTAACAATGCATCATATCTGTGCTGTTAAGCCATTCCTTCCTAGCAATTTAATCAGCACATTATTGCATGCCTGATAATCACTGCAACTCTTTAAGCAATAGCCTCCCCGTCAAATCTATTAAGAAGAGCCAATTAATATAATCCATGGCTGTCAAAATTCTTCACAATGCCCAACAGTTGGATTTACTTCATAGTCCTTCTCATTGCTAAACATTGGCTACCAGTGTCTGCTAGAGCCAAATAGAAAATACTTTCCTCATGCCTCTTCCTTTTTGTCCTCGCTGCTTATTCCATACATTCCAACATTACACAGGCCTCTCTACTCAGTCTCCCTTCATCCTCACAAATATGGCTTGATACCATGCGTTCAGCTACCTTCATCTACCTAGGACATCACCCATGGAATTCACTCCTTGACAACATCCATGCAGAGGAATCTTTAAAAAAAACCAATGAAATAAGCTGGTTGTTCATTTCAGTCTTTGACTAATCTTTTGCTTCATTTCTGACTAGCAGTACCCCCATTCTTGAGTTTATCTTATCCCTTGTCATCCACTCCCCCTCCCTCATTTTATTTATTTGTTCATTTTTCTATATTGTTCTCCCAGGAGAGCTCAGAACAGTTTACATGAATTTATTCAGGTACTCAATAATTTTTCCCTGTCTGTCCCGGTGGGCTCACATTCTATCTAATATACCTGGGGCTATGGGGGAATTAAGTGACTTGCCCAGAGTCACAAGCAGTAACGTGGGTTTGAACTCACAACCCCAGGGTACTGAAGCTGTAGTTTTAACCACTGCGCCACACTCTCCACCTTCCTGGCAGCATCCTTATCTTCTACCTCTCATTTCTCTACTTTTTTAGCCTCCCCCCCTGACCTCCTGGCCATGCATCTCTCCTTCACTTTCCCTCTTTCACCTCTGAGTGCCAGGAGTTCCATTTTTTTTTTCTTTATGTAACTCCCTTTTTTATTTCTTCAATTCCTATCTTTTTGTTATTTTTGCAAACCATTGTGTTGCTCCTTATGGTATATCAAACTACTCAAATTAATAAATGATAAATATCACTCATACTGGCATTTACTCAGCTAAGAGCCACTCCTACCTGAATAAATGCATCTGAATATCAACTCTTTTAAATTTAGCTTCAGGTTGAATTTAGAAAAGTGAATAATGAAATCCCAAATCTTCTAAAGTGAGTCAACTTCTACATTCTCTTTATCCTAAAATATCACCATCCACTCCATTTGATCACATACCACTCTAAACTGTTTGTGATATAAACTGTACAGAAGATCCTGAAACCTCACATGATATTCTAGAACCCTGGTATAAATCACCATGTATACTATATAAGAAAAGAAGTTGATACTTGGGGCAAACATTTCTTGAGGTAATATATTTTTTTTTCAACTGGTAGAACGGCAATTTGCATTTTTAGCATTATTGTAAACATGATTCATTCACAAGTTTAGCAGCAGGCTACCATGGGCTTTTGTAAGAAAATGGCCCATTGAAATATACACACAGTCTTATAATTTACCACAGCTGTGAGCAGTTCCTCTGAGCCTGCAACCTGATAGTATTCATTGCTCTATATCAAATTAAAACTACAATACAGCAGCAAGCTGTCTTAATGCAGCAAAGTGGTTCATTCTTTGTAATTCTGCTACCACAGGGAAAAAAAGAAAATAAGTCTTGAAAAATGCGCTTAACAAGCAGTTTCTGAGTTTACAAGTTTATATGAGATCTCAATGAAAATGCAACCCGAAAACAGTCTAACTTTTCGAACAATGTGAAGGCAGGTCTTAGATAGAATATAGAAATGGGAACTGAGATATCCAGGCAAAGATATGTCCAATATCAGTAGTATTTTAGAAAAAAAAAAAAATCTGCCAGCCTATATAGCCTTTTCTAAAATATATGTAGGAGTGAATATGTTTCTGTGGTTATTGGCAGCAGGAGTAGCCATTTTGCAAGCATCAATGTTAGAAAACATCAACCAGACAATATATGTGAAGGAATTAAAATGTCCGAAGGATGTTAAAACTAGAAAAAGACACCAGAAAGTTCAAGAAAGGAATAAAAAACATACTTTTCACAGAACACTTTAATAAATAATAACAAATAAAGGCACATTTAAGGAGAGTAGCAACATGGAGGAAATAGCAGACTACTCCCTACTTGGAACACGAAAGGGTGAGCACAGAAATAATACAAAGAAAGTGGAGTATATGATAAATAAAATACAGAAACTAGAATTATAGTATATGTACATAGAATGAAATATGGTATAAATATGTAAGATTAATGTATATTTAGGGTAAATATACTGCAGATTCTATACAGCATACCCAGACTGTATGCTCAGTCAAAAGAAAGACTAAAAGTAGAGGATATGTAAATACACCATACCATGATGCCCAAATGCACCAGGTATAACCATCACAGAAACACTCTGCACCAGGTATAACCATCACAGAAACACTATACTCTGTATAGTAACACCATTACTAAAGCTCACATGTAGCATTGTAACACTATTACTGATGATGGCAAATAAAGACCCGAATGGTTAATCCAGTCTGCCAAACCTTACCCACTCTTTAAATTACAGATTTAATTTAAAATGTCCTTCTTCCTAGCTATTTCTGGGCCAGAACCCACAGCTCTGCCCAGTCCTGTGTTTAGGTTCCATCTACTGAAGTCTCTGTCAAAGCTCACTCCAGACCATCTAAACTATCCCAGCCATCAAAGTCTTCTCCAGCCTATCCTCAACCAAACGGTCATATGTAGAAAGATTTAGGGTGCACTAATCAGTTACATAAACAAATATGTGCCTGTTAGTTTTCTAGGGAAGACCATAATATCTCATCCAGGTTCAGCTATCTTTGCCTACTTACACGACACCAGACCCAGGCTAATGAGAAATACTTTTATTATGAAAATAGAAAAATATAATTCATAAGTCAGCAGCAATAACTAATTATTGTTCACAAAATATCTGATTACATATATGAAACTCAGTACATAATTATCACAACACACTTGCTAGATAAATAAGTAAAACTAATTATTACACTCTAAATAATTCCTTACAACAATAATTCATGATTAGCAGCAAATATTACAAGTTATCACCAAGAGCAGCTTCACTTCTCCTTATCCCGAACCACAATAGGATTTATTTATCTAACCCCAGCTGATAAGATAATAGAATTCTGTATTCTCACCATCCAATTAGGCCTTGGCACAAAATCAGGTGAAAGGGAAGACGTCCTCTACTCAGCTCTGAGATAAGAATTCTTTTGGTACCAGAACAAGAGTTTGTCAGCCACTGGAGAAGCTGTAACTTAGGTTGGCAGCAAAGTTCCTTAAGTGATATGAAAACCAGGTCTGGATAAAAGTCCTGTTCCTTCACTCCCTGGAAGAGAGCTAATCACAAGAGGTAACTTTTCAGGTCTTAATTATTATAAAAGAAGTGCATGGAGAACACCTATGATAAGATGCGAGTTCACCCACATCCTAACACAGACTAAATTATAATTAGCACATTTCACTTGGATCACATCAGATGACCTCCCCGGACCAATCCAGAAACAGAACTTAGATGAATAGCCTTTCTGTATAGAGTCTCGTACAATCTGGGAGACAGAGGCACCTTCGTTAGATAAGAAGCACAGGAGCAATAACTCCCACAAGATTCACACAGGCAGAGCATGTAGGCATAGCTGGATGTCCGACTAGAATACAATTCTGGTACATACCCAGAATGCATCAGGCAGAAACAGCAAAGATGTGTTCTTTCTTTCTCTTCTTGCTAGGTTTAGGCTGGAATGATTTCTTGTAAATAATGGTTCAGGCTTGATGATGTCAGAGAGGCCTAACCTTCAGGTGCAAATAAGGAAACACCCTTACACATATACAAACACAGACCGTGCAAATCTGCCCAGTGCTGGCCTTAGTTCTTCAATATTTACTATTATTTTCTGATTCAAGATCCTCTGTGTTCATCTCAGCTTTTTTGACCTCTGTCACCGTTTTCTTGAGGGACATGGTCCTTCTACACCATGTGCATGTCTTTAAAACTACTGAGATTCTTAAGGGATATGTTGTGAAATCTAGCCAAGGGAAATCAGATGACTTGATTTTGAAAAAAGTTTGACTGGGATGCTCGAGGCCTAGTGTACCACAGAAAAAAATAAACAAGCTTAGGAAGTGCCAAAAACCTGTCTGGGAGACTACAGAGGAAGCAAGCACCGGTACCATGTAAACACTTACAAGAGAAAATAGAATATGAAGAAATTTTGAGTCAAAGACTTCCAATGAGAGAAAGAGAAAGAGCGAGAGAATGACATGAGTGAGGGGAGATGCGGACAAAAGTCACCACAGTGCTCCATTGAAAAAAAAGAGATTGGCTGGCAGTGGCAGAAAGGAAGGTGTGCGCTAGTGCTGCCCGATTCAGGAAAAAAAATTTTGATTCAATTTGATTTGATTCAGCCTATTGAATCGATTTTTCGATTCGATTCGATTTTCCTGCCCAATTGGGTGTTTTTTTTAAAACATCCTGGTGGTCTGGCATCTGTCTCCTTCCCCCCCCCCCCATGCCCTGACATCTCTCCCTCCATGGTCTAGTATCACCTTTCCTTTCCCTCTCTCCCATGGTCTTGCCATTTCTCTATCCTCTCCTCTCCCTTCCTGGTCTTCCTTCTCCCTCCTTCCCTCTCTCCCCAATTGGGTGCAGCAGCAGCATTTCTCTTCCCCCTTCCCCTCTCACTCTCCTCTTCCACTCCTCTTCCACTCTCCTCTTCACTCTGCTTTTCCCCCTTCTCCTCTCCTCCTCCACTGCTCTCCCATCAGTCCTACTGCAGCTTTCCCTCTTCCATTTTAAGTCCAGCAGCACTCTCCTCTGTTCCCAATCTAGCAGCACCTCTCTCTCTCACCTCCCTCCACCACTCAGCTCCAACAGTACCTCTTCCTCCCCTCCTCTCTACTTCCATTTCCCCACCCAACTAGCTGCAGCACCTCTCCTTTCCATCCCCATGGCAAGCAGCAACTTTCCTCTCCGACTAGCAGGGCACCTCCCCCTTCCCTTTCACTCCCCTCTGACTAGAAGCAGTACCTTACCCACTCACCTCCCAGGTCTAGCAGCACCACTCCCTCCTCTCCTCGCCTCCTATCAGCAAGGGTGATAGCTGAGTGTTGTGACTGAGACCCCTGGATTGCAGTCCTCCTGCCTATTCCAAGCCCAAGAGAGACAGTGAGATTGTGACTTGTCAATTCATCTTTTTATAAGACCTGGTAGCAAAGCTGGCCAGAGCCAGAGCTACAGATGTATTTTTTCTGCTGATGCTGCAGAACTTAAGCCCTCTGATAAGGGAGTTCCAGGGAAATAAGGGAGAGTTGGTCACCCGCCTAGACACAAGGATGACATGAGCTGTGGGCGAGTTTCACAGACACACTGACTCGTTAGCTTCAGAAAAGTTGCTCCTACCCTAATAAGGTTCTCTCACTCCCTCACGTGCTCACCTTGATTTCACCTCCAAACAAGTCAAACCTTGGGGACAGCGACCAGCTCACATGATCCTGCTCACCATCCTCCAGCCCCCTACTTCTCGCGGCCCAGTCCCGCCTACAGATTGGCTGCAGCGCAGGCACCTCCATTCGCAAAGAATGCTCCCTCGCATGCACCAGCCGGTAGTAGTCGCTTCTGATTCAGGGTCAGCTCTGCTTAAACTCGGGAGAAGCAGGGGCCGGAGCGCGCTATTGCGAATGAGGGGGAGAGCGCGCGTGTGTGTGTGTTCTCGCGGATGTAGGACTTGTATCGGTGTGGAGGGACTGCTCAGCAACAAGTGTCAGTCACTTTGGCTCCGACGGTGGGTTTGCAGCAGCCACAGCGGGCTGTGCATTTCAGGAGAGTCTCTGCTCTATTTCTCGGCATAACACCGGATGGGGGGGAGTCTCTTGGGCGTTACTATATGGGGCCCTGGCTGGGAGGAAGCACTCGCTTGCCGCTGCTCCACTCTCCGAGTGAAGCTTCGAGCGGGGAGGATGAGGCACCTCTCTCCTTCCATAGCTTTAGCGAGTCAATTCTCTTCTGCAGCCTCAGGGCCTCTGCTAGGTGGTCCCGCCTCCGAGGAAGAAGAAAGTTGCATCATCGGAGGCGGGATGGCCTAGCAGAGGCCCTGAGGCTGCAGAAGGGAATTGACTCACTAAAGCTACTTGAAGGAAAGAGCGGTGCAGCTGCTAATCCAAGCAGGGGAATCTACAAGCCGGTGAGAGAGTTTTTTAAAAAAATGTTTTGAGTGGCGGCTGCAGTGACAGCAGGATTCGTGATCGCGATGACAGCCGGGCACGGAGAAGAGGGTTGGGTCCCAAATCGGAGAGGCCAAATTTTTTAAAATACACATCGATTCGAATCAATTCACCCAAAGTGAATTGGTGAATCGATTCGAATTGGAAATCGGGCAGCACTAGTGTGCGCCATCCTCAAAAACTTTGAGAAGTTGCTGAAGAGTGACTCTCATGCTGGACTCTATCGGATGAAGTCACCCATCAGTGTGGATGTTTCATCCTGCTTGTCCTTGGAGAAACAAGTAGCTCTTTAGAAAATGAAAATAAAACCTGATGGAAATATTTATTAGAAGATTCTAAATAAATATCAGCAGTAAAAATGTAATCTGATTTTGTCTATAAGATGCCTTCGGCAAGGCATTTTTCATTTGTTGACAGATGAGAACATGTATTTTTAGATGCAGGTATGCTATTATTTCTGATGCTATGCATGTCAGGCATTAAAGCAGTGACTATACAAACTAAAAAAAAAGTCTACAGCCATTAGGAATGAGCATACCTGTGTCTTCTTTACCGTTTCATCCACATAAAGTCTTTCTATTTGAAATTCAAAGCGTGTGTGCTAATTGTTGCCAACGGCAGCTTCATCTAATGGTTCTTATATGTCATATCTGAGCAAAAAACAAGAATTTGCAAATACTTTTGGACCGATTGAGATATTGAGGCAAAAATTTTACCCTAACATCAGTCACATTGCAGACTCAAGATGCATCCTTGTACTCAATGAAGTGAAACCATTCATGATTCCAGTTGAGGCCCCAAAGAACTGCCACAGTGAAGTTCATTTGGATTTTTTAATATACCGCCTATCAAGGTTATCTAAGCCGTTTTTACAGTCAGGTACTCAAGCATTTTCCCTATCTGTCCCGGTGGGCTCACAATCTATCTAATGTACCTGGGGCTATGGAGGATTAAGTGACTTGCCCAGGGTCACAAGGAGTGATGATGCATTTCATTATTATTATTATCTTACAGACTGATGCCAGAATAACCTCTCTACTGGGTGTTCTCAATGAATTTTTCAAGTTTCAAGTTTATTAAACGTTTGTTATACCGCCAAATCAGGCTTCAAGGCAGTGTGCATCTAATAATTAAATGTAAAATAACAAAGAGGTATAACATAAATCACAATCTAACAAAAAACTTTAAAACCGAACAGTATTCTGCTAATGCAGAGACAAACAACAAGGAAGAAAAACATACAGAAAATGATAGGGATAGTCATTCTGTCTCTTCATTCCTTCAATACAGTATACTTTGGTATATAGGTTGAGGGGAGAGGAATCAAACCCTCAGAGTAATGAGATAGACAAGTCCTCAAACATAAAATTCCAGAAAGCAACATATAGCCCATGATTGAGGATACCCATAATACTGTAAAACAATTATAAACCTGTATGCTGGAATCAGTTTGTTATTATTCGTCTGTGGCAAAACTACAGGATTAAACATCTACTTTACATCTTTCTGACTCAAGCCATGTGATTATGTTGGAGGTTAATGGTCCAGAAAATACAGTACAGAAATTCAAATATATGCAATGGTATTGCACTGACAAATCTTTGTCATTGCTCTGCTACATTTATTATAGAAATGGCACCTGCAGGGGTCTCGCTCTGTGATAGCTTTGCTTGTAATTATGTATGCACAGCTTCCTGAAGCCATAACACTACATGCCGCAGATAAAAGATGCATAAGAACATAAGAACTGTCACACTGGGACAGACCAAAGGTCCATCAAGCCCAGTCCTATTTCCAACAGTGGCTGACCCAGGTCTCAAGTACCTGGCAGAAACCCAAATAGTAGCAACATTCCAGAGCTGAGATTGTGATGTCATAATGCCTCATTCCACCAATGCCTAAGAGCCAACCTCATCAGTGATGTCACAATGGCTTATATAATACTTGGCTCAGAAAAGAACATAAGTCTTGCCATACTAGGACAGACCGAAGGACCATCAAGTCCAGCATCCTGTTTTCGACAGTGGCTAACCCAAGTTCCTGGTAATTCCCTTTTTTTCTAATAGAATGTCTCTATCAAATATTATAAAAACTCTTGTGACAAAGTTCCAAAGGACTTATATAGCCAATATTTAAAACTATTGAAAAGACCAGAAACAGTTCTTGGCCAATTAAATAGCATTTTAGAGAGAAATTCTATAAACTGTACCTAAACTTAGGCACCGGTAGGCATCCTACTGGTATCTAAGTTAATTGGGAAATGCCGTTTGAAGTGACAAGCAATGTTAAATTTAAATGCACCTTCTAAACAAAAGGTGCCAGAATCATGCCTCTGGAGGTACCTACTGGTACCTAACAGCACTATAGGCATAGATAACTTTGTGTCAGGCACAATTCAAGGCAAAAATAGGCACCTGAAATATAGGCCTTGAAAACCCTGGCCTACATTTCCGGCACCTATCTTTCCCAGAGGTGCGATTCTCTAAATGGTACTGTCACATAATTGACACGCGGTTGGCAGCCCCCTTTTAGGTGGTTGCCAATATTGGCGCCATTTAGAGAATCCGAGCCTTAGTGCCTAACCGTGGATATTCAGTGGGAGATAATGGGATCTCTTCTTTTCAATATCCGCAGTTAGTGATTAACAGCTAACTGGCTATATCGCGAGAGATAGCTGGTTAGTTGTGAATATTCAGTGCCAAATGGCTGTATGTAGTTGCTAAAATTGGTCACATAAATATCAGGGCTATCTTTAACCCCTAAGCACTTAATCAGTTATTGCAGAATACCTAACTGGTTAAGCTGCCGTGGTCAAAAATGAAACTGGATATTTAAATGCCGGTTGCTAGATATGGCCCACCGCTGAATATCCAGTCTGACTCCCAGCATTGGGTGGTCACCGCACAGCCCGAAGCTAGCTGAATACACTTCTCCCTCAGTATTTGCGGAGGATAGGGGCAGAGCCGGACTGTGAAGTGTAAAAAAACCGCAAATAACTTCTCGTCCGGCTCTGACCCACCTCCCGCCTTCCCCCGGCATTCCGGCCTTACCTGGTGGTCTAGCGGGCTTTCAGGGCAGGAGCGAACTTCCTACGCTCCTGCCCCGAGACTATGACGGGAGCTCAAGGCAGCCATTTCCTATTGGTGATCTATACAGGGCACGAGCGTAGGAAGATCGCTCCTGCCCCAAAAGCCTGCTAGACCACCAGGTAAGGCCGGGATGCTGGGGGGGGGAGGCGGGAAGGCCCTAAACTTTGTTTCCTCCCCCCCCAAAAAAAAAAAAAAAAAAAATTGAGGATAATCGAAACCGTGAACCCGGAAACCGCAAATAGGGAGGGGGAAGTGTATTGGGAGTATATGCAGCATTCTAAGGCTAGTGCCACCAACAATTCCCGTTGGTGCTATCAGGATAGTGGTAGGGTAGAACAAGGGTATTCAGCCTAACTACAGGATATATGTGTAGGGCAATTTGTTAAATTGGGTACTAGCATATAAATAAGTAGATATGTACTTGCATGCGTATACATCAATATGACACTAGAGCTATGAGGTTGATATTCAGATTAATTTATAACCTGTCAGAAATGGCTTGTGGCTGGTTAAATTGCCTCTTCAGGGCTAACTGGCTCTGAAAAGTTGTGTCCTTGCTGTTGGAGGTTTAATTTTCCTTTCAGGTCAGTTAGCGAGGTTTCTTTCACATAAAAATGAGCAGGGTTGAAATCAGTGGGGATGCTCTGGAGGCAAATTTGTTAGCAGGTGTGCATGGATTGATTAACCTAATTACTCATTTTCTGTTTTCCCTCCTGGCTCTAGAAAAGGTTCAAAGAAGAGCGACCAAGATGATAAAGGGGATGGAATTCCTCTCATATGAGGAAAGACTAAAATGGTTAGAGCTCTTCAGCTTGGAAAAGAGACGGCTGAGGGGAGATATGATTGAAGTCTACAAAATCCTGAGTGGAGCCGAACGGGTACAAGTGGATCAATTTTTCGCACCGTCAAAAATCACAGAGACTAGGGAGACACTCGATGAAGTTACACGGAAATACTTTTAAAACCAATAGGAGGAATTTTTTTTTTTTTTCATTCAGAGAAAAGTTAAGCTCTAGAATGCATTGCCAGAGATGTGGTAAGAGTGGATAGCGTAACTGGTTTTAAGAAAGGTTTGGACAAGTTCCTGGAGGAAAAGTCCATAGTCTGTTACTGAGAAAGACATGGGGGAAGCCACTAATTGCCATGTATCGGCAGCATGGAATATTGCTACACCTTGGGTTTTGGCCAGGTACTAGTGACCTCGATTGGACACCATGAGAATGGGCTACTGGACTTGATGGACCATTGGTCTGACCCAGTAAGGTTTTTCTTGTGTTCTTATTTATTTATTTTTTTGTGAAATGTCATCCTGTCCTTGTTTCTGATGTAATCTGGTAATCCTTGTTATTTTGGTTTGTTCCCTTATTTTCATTGTTAAATGGAAACATTTGTATATTTTTCAGCAATGTTAGAAAGAGTGCATTCATTTTAGTTAACAACAGCTGACTTTGAGAGATACCTCATGAAGTACTGAATAATACGTAAATACTTGTATTGGATGACCCATGATTCAGATGATGCTCCAAAATATGGTCTGTGTTGAGTCCCAAATAAAGTAGCCTCTTTCACTCCACTTTGTGGTCCACAACACTTTTTGGGGTATGCAAATCTTAATTTAAATAAAAATAATGAGCCCTTTTCTGAATGTAAAACTTGCTTTACATATGGAAACTGCTTTATAACATTACCGCCATAGCAGGTTATTCAATGAAAGTGCATTTATCCTTTATCAAAAGCAAAAAAAATTAGGACCTTCGGAGATACATGTTTTTGGCAGCAAATAGCATATTCTGCTGGTCTTTCAGTTAGCATATAGCATATCATACCAATCAAAACTCATCATTGGTCCAGAATTTTTGACTCATTTTCAACTTTTTCCATTCTAAAAAACATTCATTAGAATATGCAGTTCTGTTTTTCATATAAATAAAAAAAAGTGCACCTATCTGATAGCAACAGCATGGGCTTACTGCCAACATGGCCAGTGTTTTGATACTTCACCAGAGAAGTAGTTCGTTAAATATCAAGTGCAGTCCATCTCGTAAGTTACCTGAAAGATGCATCTCTGAAAGTCCTAAAAATGTGTTTCCAAGTTTCCAAGTTTATTAGCATTTGATTGATCGCTTATTACAAGCTAAGCGATGAACAGTTTTCTGAAAAAGGATAATGGATGAATAATCCATAGTGTGCTGATACTTGAGAGTGTTTTATGCTTGGATTGTGCTGAATGGCACACAGAAATGATAGCATTCTATAAGTTACGCAGGTAAGTGTGATATCACATATGTGTACGCTTATCTGTAAAAAAATGTGCTATTTTTACTAGATTTGGGTTTTTGTTTTTTTTTTTAATTTGTTCATGGTGTATTTCAAGGGGAGCAGGAAGCAGGGTCTAAGGAAGTAGGGAAGACCAAAGGCACGTTGGCTGGATACCATCAAGAATGACATGGGAATGAACATCAAGTAATTGAAAGAAGCTGTGGAAAAAAGGGAAGCATGGCGAGGACTGGCCTACAGAATATGCAAGGGTCGAACACCGCTGAATGGATAGTAGTATTTCAAAGGAGATTAAGGACTCTAAAGTCTTACAAGAAGGATTGGTAATGAAACGGCTTTGATCATCGATGAGTAAAAGTATGCATTAATCATAAAGCATACCACCTTTCCTTTTTTTATTATCCAAACCTGATGTATTTTATGAACCTATGAAATAGTGTATGTGCATGCTATTACTGCAGAAAAATCACTGTGGTGTCTTAGCATGGGGGTCATTGAGTAGAGGCCAAATGCTGATCCAATGGGCATTTCCAGGGCTGTTTCTCACCTTCTGCTGTTCAGAGGATGGTTACTGTATTCACAGACATCTAATTTGTCCATAAAGTTTCTGCGGCTTAGCTTCAGGCCTCTACTTTCTATTTGCAAAAATCAGCTTTTTGTAGTTACCCTGTAGTAACTTCCAAAATTGAGGCACTGTACCTGCAAGAGCTCTGTGTTAATTGTTGGAGTGTTCACAGCAATGTGTCATCCAGCTAACACAAGGCAATATTGTTACAATGTGGTAATTGCATGGCAGTCAATACAATGCAGTTGGCTATCCCGCCCCCCCTTTTTCACTAAGCTGTGGTAGAGGTTTCTTCCGTGACCTGGAGTGCTAAATGCACTGTCATTTAGTAAAAGGGAGGTTATATTGCTTAAAGTGGCATTAATTGCTCTATATTATCTGCCACATTAACAGATAAAGGAAATTATTTTGGAAGCATCTCCTTTGAAATTACAACATTTGCATGTGTATCTTATATACATATATGTATATATGTATGTGTATATATGTATATGTCTGTGTAAAAGAGGATTTATTAAATACTCTTTACTTGTGGAGAGATTTCAGACAGAGATTTCAAAGGGAGATGTTGTGGGTGTGGCTTGAGTGAGCCAAATATCTTCCAGGTCAATATTCAAAGTGATTTAATTTACTTGAAATGGTTCCTGGTAGTATTGTAATGTTTCTTGATTATCTTTTATATATACATTTGATTCAAGTTTTATGCATTGTGTTGTATTATATACAAATTTTTAATAAAAATTATTAACAACAACAACAAAAAAGAAATGGCTCCTGGCTGGTTAAATTACCTATTCGTAGCTGACCACTAATTTTCAGCAACACTTAAATGCTTAATGCCACTGAAAATGACAGTTTTAACAAAAAGGCAGCTAATTTTTTTTGGGGGGAGGGGCAGAGTCAGCCCTTGGCTAGTTAAATGACAATATTGTATACTGCATAAGAGTCAATCCTATCTTTATGCAGTAACCCAAAGCTGGTTAAATACTGAATATCTTACTTAACTAGCTATGTGTTAGTTGATTTCAGAAACCTAGAAATTCAATGTTGATGCCCAGACATGGCCCATCACTGAACTTCTGGATTTAACGCTGTTAGTGGATAGCAAAACGCTGATTATCCCTGGCTGAATATCAAATCAATAAATTATAGTTTCCCAGAGAAGTAGGTGAGAAGGTGGACAGAGTGAACATCAAAGGAAGGAAAAAAGTGGAATTTGGAGGAAGAAGTGGTTTAAACCCACAGAAAGGGGACAATAGTATCTATGCCAACTGGAAAACATATAAGGGAAAGAATATAGCCTTCATGTTAGAAGACAGAAACTGCAGCAGTATCCTTGAGGGGGAAAAACCAAGTCTCAATAAAGCAAGAAGAGATGAATTTGTTTGTAATTTACGATTTACTGAAGTTTTTATGGCCACAAAACAAGAAAATCAAGCACAAGCACAGAGCTTTGTATACTTTGACAATTCTAAATCATTGCGATAGACAAAAAGATCATAAATGCAGGCAAGTATATTGTAAACAGAGTAGATGTTCCACAGGGAACATGAGAAAGAAAGAGAAGAGGGAGAAAGGAGAGGGATGGAAATATGCTTGAATGTACACAGATTGAATGAGAGTGCTTTTCAGAGCTAGGATTTGGATTAATATTGCTTGCTGAGAGGAAAAGGGAAAAAAAGGAGAATATGAACAAGGGAATATGAAATGGCAGTGATGAGATACTCTCAGGGAAAATGGAGATGGATGAATGAGAGGAAGCAAATGTATCTGCTCGAGAGCAATGTAGAAGTTAAAATGGCTGATGTGGTAAATAACAGAAAGAATGAATAGTTTTAGTGCTCTGAGTAGGGAATATGATTGGAGGGATTTAGCATGAGGAAAAATAAACTGTAGTATAGCCATAGGAAAAAGAGATGAAAAATTATTAATATATGGTGATGATTTCTGACAAGCAGCTAGAAGGAGCTCAGGGTTTCAGTAGCAAAATCTCATTGGAAGGAACTCATGAACTGGGATAGGCACGTGGGATCTCTCAGAGAGAAAAAGAGATAATGATTACTATGGATGGGCAGACTAGATGGGTCATTTGGCCTTTTTTCTGCCATCATGTTTCTATGTAACAAATTCTGGAGGTAATCCAAGGCTGAATCTTGTAAGACTTGAAAATCACCACAGAGAAAGATGAGAAATAGGTTAAAAGCTATAATCATCCCAACCCGTGATAAGTATCTGGAAGTAGCTCAGAGTGAAAGTCCAAGTGACTCATGGTGGACTCCAGAGTCACCATAAAAGAGGATGGAAGAAGTATGCAGTTGGGTTGTAACCTCTCCTACGTGTCTCCTTTAGACCTATAAAAATGCTTTTGAAAATTGCCCTCCCATTCTTATGAGGGTCAGACATTTACTGTGCTACATTTATGAGGATAACTATCTTTTTAGTTGGCCTATGCAATCTGAAGCCTGATTAGGCAGTATATCAAAAAAAAAATTTATAAACTTGAAATCATCCCTATCAAATACAAGATGGCTATTTTACATCACCATCACAAAAAGGATAATACTGGTTCTCAGCCCAACCAATCAACTTCCTAAATTCTGAGTGTCATTTTGCTACTATAGTTGAAAAGAGTGTCATCTTTGTTATCTTATTTTGTTAATTGCCAATTTACAGAAACAAAATTCTATGTTTAGACATTGTTTCAGATCATTGATTGAACCATATCCATGTCATTCTCCTCTTGGTTGGGCTGAGAACTTTTCAGCACCCCTTGTATTGTTGGACATACTGAAAATGTTGTCAGTGTATCCTTTACCACTATAATCCAAAATTCCATTTTGTTATATTTAAATTTTGAAATCATGACCAAATAACTATTTGGCTAATATAAATAAATATGGATAAATAATCATAAAGTGTTCAGTGCCACCATCAGGTCATTGCTAATGCAGTTCAGACCACGATAGGATGGAACCATCATTGCACTTTATTGTTCCCTTCCTTCCATAAAGTGCAATGCGCAATGGCTTAATTTGTACTAAAAAAAAATCAGTTATTCTGATTACCTATACAGTTGTTTTTTAAACTTCCTATCAAAACTATGTTAGAAACTCTACTTATCTTGTTGTTCTTGTTGCCATCCTTGTTCAACATTTCACTATCCTGTGTCATGAGCCGTATTGAATTAATCCGTGTAAAGTGCTTGTGTGATAAAGTGCTGTCCAGTGTCACATTAAAATAACATAATCATGCTTGCAACTAAATCAAATGTTTCATTGCCCTCCGACCCAAGCTAGGTTTCATGTTCGTCTTCAGGCAGAAGAACGCCTAGGAGAAACTATAGGGGTGTTTCCTTATTTGCACCTGAAGGTTAGGCCTCTCTGACATCATCAAGCCTGAACCATCGTTTGCAAGAAATCATTCCAGCCTAAACCTAGCAAGAAGAGAAAGAAGAACACATCTTTGCTGTTTCTGCCTGATGCATTCTGGGTATGTACCAGAATTGTATTCTAGTCAAGGACATCCAGTTATGCCTCCATGCTCATCCTGTGTGAATCTTGGGAGAGGAATTGCTCCTCTGTTGGTCTTATCTAACGAAGGCACCTCTGTCTCAGCCTGAACGAGACTCTATACAATAAGGCTATTCATCTAAGTTATATTTCTGGATTGGTCCGGGGAGGTCATCTGATGAGATCCAAGTGAAACATGGTAATTATAATTATTCTGTGTTGGGATGTGAGGGAGCTTACATCTTAACATTGGATTCTCTGCACATCTTATAATAATTAAGACCTGAAAAGTTACCTCTTGTGACTCTCTGCCTGAGAGAGAGTGAAACCGGACTTTTATACCTCTGGATTCCATCACATAAAGGAAACCTTGGCTGCCAACCTAAGTTACAGCTTCTCCAGTTGCTGACGGACTGTTCCTAAACAGAAGGATCTCCATATCTGCTAATCTGAGGGAAGATGTCTTCCATTTCACCTGATTCTGTGGTACGGCCTAATTGGATGGTGAGGATAAGGAATTATATGTCTTTTCAGCTGGGTTAGAGAGAGAGAGAATCCTATTGTCTTTAGGATAAGGATTCGTAAAGCACCTGTGGTGATAAGCGATATATTTAGTTTGCTGCTAATCAGGAATTATTATTATAAGGAATTATAAAGTGTAAGAATTAGTTTTACTTATTTATCTAGCAAGAGTGTTGTGATAATTATGTACTGAGTTTCATATATGTAATCTGATATTTTGTGAACAATAATTAGTTATTGCTGCTGGCTTATGAACTATATTTTTCTATTTTCATAATAAAAGTGTAGCCTGGGTCTGGTGTCGTGTAAGTAGGCAAAGATAGCTGAACCTGGATGAGATATTATGGTCTTCCCTAGAAAACTAATAGGCACGTATTTGTTTATGTAACTGATTAGTGGACTATAAATCTTTCTACAAAACTGAAAACACACTACGATATAACGCAACTCTTCTTCACTATTTCTTGTTGTGCAAGTCATGTAAAAAGTTTAAATATCTCTTCATGTTACTTTCATAGATATTTAGACTTTTTAAAGTGTAATGATAAAGTGCAATGATGGTTCCATGACTATCGTGGTCTGAACTGCATTAGAAATGACCTGGTGGTGGCACTGAGCACTTTATGATTATTTAACCATATTTATATTTATATTGGCAAAGTAGTTATTTGGTCATGATTTCAATATTTAAATATAAGAAAATTGAATTTTGAATTATAGTGGCATTAGTGTTAGCAGAACTATAGAAATTAGAGTGCCCATTAGTATATTAAGTGGTTCCCATAGAAAGCTGTTATACAGTATATCCTTTAGCTTATACAGTAACATCAAAAGAGATATAGATGTCATCTCAGTGTATCCATTTATATTCCATGCACAAAAGCAGTAGGAACTGCATTTAAGGATGCTATAGCATATTTGAAATACTACTTTTCTTGCATCGTTTAAAAATATTTTATAGTTTATTTCTTATTAAATGCATTTGAATGCAATTATTTTATTTATAATGATTTTATTGTGATTAGTTTTATAGGTTTAATTTTTACCTAAATACTATTTATTCATTGATATTTTAATTATGCAATTTTTGTAAATTACATTTGTGGAGGATGTGATTCATAAGTCTAAAGAAATGTGACAGCTAAAAAAAGAGGCAAATTAATTTGCTAGCTACTATAAAATAATAAAATGGATTGGACTAAATTTGCATGGTTGTATTCATTATCTTTTATTCTGTGTGAAAAATTAAATTAAAAATAATTAAAGCCCTGGAAATGCCAATATTATACTTGGCAAGTGTTCAACAAGAGCTGAGTTTTAATATGAATACCTTCTCCAAAGTACATAATTCAAACTTTTAATGCATGGTTAAAGAATGGTGGTTGCTGTATTAGTCCACAAGAGCACGGTAACAAATACATGGACTAAACCCCATTTTTGTGGGCCGACTTTTAACACATAGGGGTAATTATATAAAGAACCACTTAGTTTTAGGTTGCAAGTATGTACACAAAAGCCCATATACAGTATACTGTTTATGTAAAAGACCATTTTCTATGTGGTATTCAATATATAGTAACTAATCACGAAATGCATAAGGAAATACTTTGACAAAATACAAATGAAGAAAAAAATATACATTACCAAAATAAATAAATATATATAAACCGTATATATACACTCCCCCTGTCCATCAGCACCTCTTTCCTTCGTCCCTTCCTTTTTCTCCCCCTCCTCCTTCTTATCCCTATGATACACTTACCTTGCTCTGCCTCTGATCAGAGGCTCTCGACAGCCGCCCAGTTGCACCCATTGGAAAAGTTCCCTCTGCGGCATCCCGCACCCCTCCTGACGTGACTCCCGCTGTCTTTCTTTCTGTCTGTCTCTGTCCCTGGCCCCCTTTGTCTGTTTGTCTTTCTGTATATCTCCCTGCCCCTGTGTCTTTCTTCTTTTCTTTCTGTCTCCCTTCCTCCCTCTGTCTGTCTGTCCGAAGAAGCATTCCCTCCCCCTCCATTTCCCTCCCCCCACACCAGTTCCCTGTGCACCTGCCCCTGTGTCTTTCTTCTTGTCTTTCTGTCTCCCTTCCTCCCTCTGTTTGTCTGTCCAAAGTAGCATTCCCTCCCCCTCCATTTCCCTCCCCCACACCAGTTCCCTGTGCACCTTCCCCTGTGTCTTTCTTCTTGTCTTTCTGTCTCCCTTCCTCCAGTTCCCTGTGCAGCAGCATTAGCGTTTCCTCTACCCCCTTTCCCTTCCCACAGTTGCGACTACAAACGCGGGCCCAAGTCCTTTGCCGGCCCCCCTTCCTTTCCCTTACCGCGGGCCCGACTGGCGATTTAAGCAGCGTGTGCAGCAGTCTTCACACGCTGCTTCGGGTCCTTCTACTGCCCTGATTTACTCTGGCACGTCCGGAGCAAATCAGGGCAGTAGAAGGGCCTGAAGCAGCGTGTGAAGACTGCTGCACACGCTGCTTAAATCGCCAGTCGGGCCCGCGGTAAGGGAAGAGGGGGGGGCGGCAAATGACTCGGGTCCCGGGCAGCGGAAAGTTGCTGGGCTCCTCGGTGGGGGCGCTGAGTGGCCACGAACCCTCTCCTCCCAGACCCCCCCCCCGGAGGAACGGAGATCGGTGGCTACAGCCGCTGGCTTCGGCATCTTTTATCCACTGCGGCCAACCCTAGTGGAAACAGGAAGTAGTCAGAGAGGACGGGCCGCAGTGGACAGAAGACAGCAAAGCCAGCGTTAGTGCAGTGCAGCGCTTTTCTCTTTATTTTTAAAAGCGGGTGAAGCGGGTGAGCCGGCGAGAAGGAGGAGGTGGTGGTTTTGGCAGTGAGTGAGGGTGGGAGGGGGGGAGTCGCCGGCTGTGCTGTGCTTTCCCGATCTGTTCGCCGCATACGCACTCTGGCCACGGACCTACGGATCAGGGATTACAGATCACGCAGGTCTGAGTGAGCATGCGCGGCTAGCGTTTTATTATATAGGATATATATTGAATGAATTTATGTGACAGTACTCAATGCCCATGTTTCCTGCATGAGAGCTGCACAGAGATCAGCCAGGGACCATCACTGCACCTGTACTATCCCTTAAATGCCTCTTAAGTGCCATAAGTTGTTCATGCAACTTCGTACTCATAAACTATTATGTTGTGCAAGCAAATTGGTTAACAAGACCGATCAGCACAGATAATTGGCAATTGACACTTCATAATTGATGCTAATTGGTACAAATTTAAAGTTCTGTAACAACTTATCACAATATTGATCTCAAATTTGGGATACCATTTCTAATGTGTTTACTATACTGTTCTTTTAACTTATAGAACATTTATACTTCGATCATCTGACCCCAATCTTGATTTAAAGCCCACCTATTCTAGATTATTTGATTTTATGATTGCTTTAGCCTTGCATATTATTATCATTTATTGGAAAAACAACTTAAAAGCTTCCTACCATGAATGGTGGAATACTTTATTTGCTTATAGAAAATAAGAAGAAATTATTGTGTTAAAACATAATCACTTATCTTCATTTCTCAAAGGTTGGAAAAATAAAAAAAATACATCTAAGTTCGTTTTGGGCCTAGAGCGCTAGTTGCCCAAAGTTGGCAACGTCAAAGTCCATTCTCAAAAAATATGTTCAAAATATATATATATTTCTTTTCAAAAACCTTCTATTTCTACATCCAGCCATTTGATCGTCCACACTGCCAAGTCTTCTATCTTTATACCCCATTCTCATCCAAAAAATCATCCAAGTCACAAATGCCTACAACAAGACCTTTTGGAGATGACAGGGGTCAGCAAAATGATAGACTGGCCACCCAGACATGGCAACAGAGTAGTGGGATACCTTACAGGGCACTGCTGTGAACTTCACAAAAAGGGTGCAACATAAACATCTCACCACAGCTCCATTGCAGGTCATGGTGAGCCCCCCAAAACACCCCCAAACCTATTATACCCACATGTCTACAACCCCAATAGCCCTTATGGCTGCAGGTACCAGTACAATAGAGTTTGGTTTTTTTCGTAGACTCACATTTTCCATCATGAATGTAGTGGCTTATGGGCCTGGGTCCTCCTTTCTATGGTCCACTAACCCACCCCCCAGACTATTGAAGAGACCTGTGTGCAGCTCTACTAGGCTTTCTTATGCCAGGTGCTGATGTTCTGGAGGCAGGTATGTATAAGTTTCAAGTTTATTAAAAGTTTGTTGTACATGCAATATCAAATACTTCAATGCGAATGACAATTTAAATTACTTTGGTATTAGTTTTTATCATAATTTGAGCTTTGTAATAACTAGGAATACAACCACTTGTTATTATTATTGTTGTTTATTTCTTATTGGTTAAATTTGTTTTTCTATATCTATTGAAAATTTAATAAAAAATTAAAAAATGTTATGCATAAAACTTGGAAATGAAAAATTGGCTAACATACTGTTTTGAATAATATGAATTGCTAGATAGCACTTGCACTTTATACTACTAGTCATTATTTCTCTATTGAAATTTTTCCCCTTATTTTTCATAATTTAAACTGTCGATGAGCACTTGCACTTTGTACTTTGTATTTTGTATTATATGTTATATTGATTCAATTTTTTATTATTTTTTTTATTTGCACATTAGATTCAATCCATATCTTATTGTTATACATCACTTTGCACTTTATACTATTATATTAGAGTGTACCATTTTATATTGTATTTATCATTGGGTTGGTTTCTAGGGAGTGTATGTATTTATTGTACCTTTTTCACATTTTTTCCCCTGGTGTATAAGTCTGATCTAATTCGTTTTTTCTGGGAGTATGATTTGATTCACATGTTTGACAATTTCACAATGGACTAGATCAGGGGTGCCCAATAGGTCGATCGCGATCGACCGGTAGCTCGCCAAGGCAAAGTGAGTCGATCACCCAGCACTCACTTTGCCTTGGCGATCTATCGGGCCGATCAGTCTTCCTCTCCCCGACGTCAATTCTGATGTCGGAGAGGAAGTTCGGGCCAGCCAATCGCTGCCTGGCTGGGCGGAACTTCCTTTCCGACGGCAGAATTGACGTTGGGGAGAGGAATGCTGATCGGCCCGAAGAAGGGAGAGCATGGGGCGTCGTCGGTGTCGGCTTTGGAGCCTGTTATCCATTGGTGGCGTTTTGGCTCCTGTTCCCCGATGGCAGCGGCAGTGGCAGTGGCAGTGGCTTGGGGAAGGGCAAGGAGAAAGAAAGAAAGGGGGCAGGCAGGGAGACAGAAGGAAAGAAGAGAAACAGAAAAAAAGAAAGGGGGCATGAAGAGAGAAAGAAAGAAAGGTCAGGGAGAGAGGAAGAAAAAGTTGGGGGAGGGAATGAGGTATGGAGGAGAGGAAGCATACAGGCTGAAAGAAAGATTGGATGCACAGTCAGAAGAAGAAAGTGCAACCAGAGACTCATGAAATCATCAGACAAGGTAGGAAAAATGATTTTATTTTAAATTTAGTGATCAAAATGTGTCTGAATTTATATCTGCTGTCTATATTTTACAATAAAATTAAAAAAAAAAACCACAAAGCACACTGTAAGTTGAGAAAATGTTAATTATCATTCCTATTCTGGGGTTTTTTCAAAGAGGTCAAGGCAGATGACTCTATGTACTGTCACCTCAGTAACAACCATACAAAAATAGACCAATATACCCCTTCTCTTTTTACTAAACCACAAATAGCAGTTTTTAGTGAAGAGAGCTGCGCTGAATTCCCAGCGCTGCTCTCGACACTCATAGGCTCCCTGCGCTAAAAACCGCTATTTAGTAAAAGGGGGCCATAGTGCAAAATATAGACAGCAGATATAAATTCTGACATATTTTGATCACTAAATTGAAAATAAAATCATTTTTCCTACCTTTGTTGTCTGGTGATTTCATGAGTCTCTGGTTGCATTTTCTTCTTCTGACTGTGCATCCAATCTTTCTACCCTTCTTTCAGCCTGTACGCTTCCTCTCCTCCAGACCTCATTCCCTCCACCAACTTTTTCTTCCTCTCTCCCTGCCCTTTCTTTCTCCCTGCCTCCCTTTCTTTTTTCTCTGTTTCCCTTCTTTGCTTCTGTCTCCCTGCCTGCCCCCTTTCTTTCTTTCTCCCTGCCCTCCCCCAAGCCATTGCCGCCGCCATCGGGGAACAGCCCCCCAAGTCACCGCCATCAGGGAACAGGCCCAAAAGCCACCGCTGCCCCAAGCTTTCCTTCTCTGCATCTTCCCTGCGTCGGGCCGACTAGCCTTCCTCTCCCCGATGTCAATTCTGCCATCGGAGAGGAAGTTCCGCCCAGCCAGGCAGCGATTGGCTGGCCCGAACTTCCTCTCCGACTGCAGAATTGACATAGGGGAGAGGAAGGCTGATCGGCACGGTAGAATTTTCCGGACCTGGCCAGCTGTGCACCCCCCCTAAGGCTGCATCCGCCACCCCCCCCCAACCCCACCCCCCGGTACGCCACTGCCTATGAGAAAGGCTAAAGAGGCTAGGGCTCTTCAGCTTGGAGAAAAGATGGTTGAGGAGAAATACGAATGATAGAGGTCTAAAAATCATGCATGGAGTAGAATGCATAAACATGAATCACATGTTTATTCTTTCCTAAAGTACAAGGATTAGGGGGACTAAGTAGTATATTTAGAAGGAAATTCAATAAACACTGCTGAAAAATTCAGCACTAAGCTCTATTTTATAAAGGGTGCATACCCTGTTTAGAATAGGGTTTAGCGTGGATCCTGTTTCTAACTTTTGGGTATTGGGCTTACACCTGCTTAAGCCTGGTATAAATGCCAGTGCCCAAGTTAGGCGCAATTAGGTAGTATTCTATAAGGCCACACGCAACGTTTTGGAATGCTCCATCATGACCACAGACTTTTCAGGTGCTATTCAGAATTTACCCCCATATTCTATAAAAGTCACTCAACTTCAGGCACCCAAAATTGGGCACAGATTGTAAAAGGGGTGATTTAGGAGATATTCAGGGGTATTTAGCACAAGCCAATATTAATTTGATATAGTAAGATACAAAAAGTGTGGGGTGCTCAAGAGGTGAAACCAATCTCTGATCAATCTACCCCATTAGTTTCAAGTTTCATATTTATTTGATATATTACCTATTATAAAAACTATCTAGGTGATCTACCGTACATACAATTAGAACAAATAAAATAAGCAAAATTGAATACATGACTGAAAGAAAGAGAAGGAGAAGAAATGACATAAAACAGAGAAAAATGAAGGCAGATCAAGACCATACGGTCTATCCAGTCTGCCAGTCCATAACATTTCCATTACAGATCCTAAGTACTTTTTCCAAGCTTTTTTGAATTCATATACAGTCTTTGTCTCCACCACTCCACTGGGAGGCCATTCCACAAATTCACCACTCTTTCTTTATAGAAGTATTTGTTCAGGTTACTCCTGACTCTTCCTATCTTTACTTTCATCCTATGCCCCCTTATTCAAGAACTTCCTCCCAATTGAGACAAGTCCCTTATGAATTTAGGGCATGGTAGTATTAAAATGTCTCAATATAGAATAAATCCCACTAAAGGGTATTTGAAAACGATTATGGAGTAAAATGGTCTCAGTAAACCACTTGGAGAGGGATAATATAATCCCAGGATATTTCCATCCAATACCAAGTTATTCAGGTTTACAGATTACCATCACTGACCAAATTACCTCCACCACCTTTTTTTGTGTGTAACCAATTTTTACTGTATCATAAATTCATTTTACTTTTTCCTTTTATACACAGCAAACCAACACTTGTCTTTAAAGTGTGCAGAGCATTGACAAGCCCAGCGGGGACCGCGGCTTTTTCAAGGGTTCTCAGGATACTTTTGCTACAATCCCTCCACACTTAGGGCCATTCATCGCCATAATCATTTTCAAATACATTTTAGTGGGATTTATTTATTTTGTATTCAGGTTATTCCTGAAGAATCCCACTTTTCATCTTCGTTGTTTTATTGAGTATTAAAATTTCACCAAAGGAAATCATCTTCTATTAATGGAACAAGACAACATCCTGTTAAATTCCTTCCTACTCCAGGTGGAATTTACCTCCAGCATTCAGGTTTAAAATCTTTTTTTCAAAAAAGGAAAATTTATGGAAACAAAAATGAGCATCTATACTACCTATTTGCATCAATAGCTCATCTACATATTTCACAATTAAGGTTTACGAGAGAGCATGTGTTTTCTTTACACTGAAGAACATACGAAGGTAGAGTATCTGACAGAAAAACAAGGCAGCCTAAATAGGTTTACAGAAATACAATAAAATAAGAAAGGCCCAGGGGAAAGTGTGAATTGTTCGCAGGGCACCCATGAAACCTGCCAATAAACCAAATATTAGGGCTGAAGCAGTTTGTTTTTTCTTACATTTTGACCTATGAGTTCTATTATAGCCAGCTGAGGTCCACTGGTTATCACAGGTGATGATCCTTATAAAACACCTCTAAACAAGAAGGTTAACAAAGGAGACCAATTACTGATGAATTTTCTTATTAAAGTTAACTATTATTTAAAAAAAATAATGCAAAATATAATAAGACATGCATATTTCTCACAACTTGTTAATTAGAAACATGATGGCAGATAAAGACCAAATAGCCCATCAGTCTGCCCATCTGCAGTAATCATTATCTCCTCCTCTTTTTAAGAGATCTCACGTGCCTATCCTGTGCTTTTGTGAAAGAAACATAGAAACATGATGGTAGATGAAGGCCAAATGGCCCATCCAGTCTGCCCATCCAAAGTAGCCATTATCTCTAATGCCAATGAATGTCAATTAACAAATTTGGAGTTGTGTGTGGAATTTGGATAGGTACTGCTAGGCGCTGCCAATGTAGGTGCCTAATGACACCTAACTTAGGTTTCGTTTATAGAATGAGACCCTTAGTTCACAGGAAAGACCCGTGCAAGGGTGTACTAAGGCCACTTTATTCCACAGCTTAGTAAAAGGATCCCTTTGACTTCATAAAGCACAGATTAACACGCATGCGCTAAAGCATTGTCTTCACTGGGGAACAAATGACAGATTTGGGGATTTTTTTTCAATAATGGCCACATGCTAATGTTCCCATTAACATTTGACCATTAGCATGTGAGCTCATACTGGCACCTGTATCAGTTTATTTTTTCTTCCATTTGTATCTTTGCTTTCCTGACTACTCTACCAGTTTCTTTTAATGTGTCCAGATATTTTTGCCTCTTTCTGCAATGTTTTGTAATTTATAAAAACTAACCTCTTTTCTTTACCTTTTCAGCTACTATTTTTGAAAATCTTACTCCCTCTTTTACTAAGGCTCACTAACTGATTAGCGCGTGCTAATCAAATTAGCGCGCACTAAACGCTAACGCGTCCAAAGACTAACATGCATGCATTAGAGCTGAGCATGTGCTAAATCGATTAGCGCACGCTAATCAATTAGCGTACCTTAGTAAAAGAGGGCCTTCTTTTCTTATTACTTTTGCTTATTTTCCTTACAAACTGGTTTCTTCTTGCCTTTAAAATAACCCTTTTAAATTTCTTTATTGACTTAATATACTGCCAAATGGCCCATAAGGATCCACAGTGGTTTATATTAATAAAGCCAGCTAACTCTTTTTTTCATTTATTTACCCCTCTTCCCTCCTCTTTAATAACATTTAGCACAGGTTTTAGTGCAGGCAGAATTCCTATGAGCATCGGAGCAGTTGCCGCCGCTGCCTGCATTAAAACCCGCGCTATGCGTTAGTAAAGGAGGGGGTTATAATTATATTCCACACACAGCGGAAAAAGAATAAAGCACATCCACATTTCCAATAATATAAATAAACAAAATTAATACATTGCTTTCTAGGCCTCATCTCAAGAAAAAAAAACAACAACATAAATTTAAAGAAAACAGAAAGGCAATTTAAGGAGTCACATCCATCAAGAACAATAATATTATCTGAAATCACTTTCACTTCATTTTCTCATTATTCTTAAGGAAATCTTCCAACTGTAATGTTTCCCAAAAAAACATACCCCCTCTTTTACAAAGTTGTGCTAAGCTTTTAAGCATACATTAAACAAGTGCTAAATGCCAATGCGTACATGTTATCCTATGGACACATTAACAGTTAGTCCATGCATTGATTTAGCGCACGCTAAATCTACGCTAAAATGCTTAGTGCGCCTTTGTAAAAGAGGGCCATAATGTTTTCCTTGAAAAGCTATAAGACACTTGCAGGGATATTTAAAAAAAGTAGCACCCACAGCTAAAACTCATGACTTCAAAGCCAAAATAGCCTTTCGTTTGAGCTGAATAGCTCTGCAAATATCAAGAAAATCATTTATTTTAGCTCCACAGAAACTCTCATCTTTCTTTTTAAAGAAATGTTTCATTACCAATGATTTATCATTCTCATTAGTGAAAGTAATTAAAAGGGTAAACCTACAGTAGAGATGATTACATCTTGTGAATCCTCAAGAAATTCTGACATATCAACTAGAGAATGACACGGTGACAAAATTCATCACCGTTCCCGTTCCCGATGATAACCGCGGGAAACCATCTTCATGTCATTCTTTAAAGAGAGAGGGAAGAATCAGAGTATGAATGGCCACAACCACTGACCCGCAAGCTTTGCTTTGAAGAATGTTGGTGTAGAAGGACTGAGGTTGAGATAGACACTACAGAATGACAGTCTCTGGTATCCAGAGCAGATATTGTGATGTCATAATGCCTCATTCCACCAGTGCCTAAGAACCAATCACATCAGTGATGTCACAATGGCTTCATTATCCTTGGCTCACATAAGAATCAGAGTATGAATGGCCACAACCACTGACCTGCAAGCTTTGCTTTGAAGAATGCTGGTGTAGAAGGACTGAGGTTGAAACAGACACTAGAAAATGACATGGGATTATTTTCCGCGGTTATCCGCGGGGACGGGAACGGTGATGAATTTTGTCACCGTATCATTCTCTAATATCAACTTCAAAAGTCATCAATTTATCTACCCTATCTGCTCATTTTGGAGTTTTTCTTTTTTTTTTTTTTTTAAGGCAAATGCAGTAATAGTACTTACTAAACATCATAGTTTCAGAATTTGACAATTTTAATACTTTGTTGAGATATTTCCTTAGCAATGTCTTAGGAGATAAATAAATTGATGGAAAATTCAAAAAACAAAGGTTGCAAATCCTGTGTGCATTTTCCATCATCTCTAACCTAGAATGAATAACACATGAATCTTTAATAGCTGAAATGGAGGTAGCCTGCAGGGTAGCTACCTCTGTCTGCACTTCTGAAAACATTTTATCTAATAATTTTATATGTGAATCTATATTCATAAATGTACCCACTACTTCATCAGAAAAAGATACAGTTTGAGAAATGACAGATTTAAACAACCCTTACAAGTGATTATTTTGACTCCAAATATCTTTCAAAGTTATTTTCTTTGCCACCTCCTCTTTAGCAGGCTGTTCAGAAAATGCAGCTAATTGACTAACTACAGGAATTTTCATGCAAAAAAATTATAGCCAGATTCATTTGATACTGCTGGAGAGTTTGGGAAACCTCATGGGAAAACCATGCAGTCAGAAATTGAGGTGGAGTTCTGACAAGCTCAGAGAAGCTTCAAATGAAGACAGTACCTGGAATCTAGTTGTTCTTTTCTAAATTTTGAAGTTGTCCATAGGCCCTAAAGTAATGGATGTAGAGACCTTTGACTTTACCACTTCTTTACATTTCCCCATTGCCTCGTGAGACTGTCATTGGAAACCTCGGCTCCTGCTCCAGCGTGCCACTAGACCACCAGGGGAACGACGCAGGTCTGGGCCCAGGAGGGAGATGGTGGTGTCTGTTTGGGGAGGTAGGGTAAATGCTACATTTTCTTGTTGGGGGGGGCATGGTAGCATTGTGGGGGTTGCTGATGGTATTTAATAATTTTTATTAAAAACAAAAAAAATAATATTCAGTCATCTGGGTTTTGATTATCTGAACTGCTCTCTGCTGAGGTTAGTCCAGATAACACTGGTCAACAAAAAAAAGTTTTTATTTGCTACTGAGAACTTAAGAAGTGTTTGTAATTAATTTAATGATGCTTATTTCAGATCTGTAATTGAAATTCAGCTAGCACATCAGATTTCTGAGATACACATTACTGATTTTTTAGACAGTTTGCCATATTGGCACAATATTGCTAGTATGAACTGTGTCCCACCAAACTTGTGTTAAGGAGTTAACTCTGAAAACAAATGCGAAGACAATAAGACATGTTACAGCATATATTTATGCCTCTCTTACACAAAATTGATGTCAGCATTTTCAGAAATGTTTGAGACACGTGCTTTTACGCTTGTACTATACATTTGTCTCTCTTTGCAAGAACCAACAATCCCATCATACTGGGATTGAACTTTCCATGATATCTGCTTTCCATCACCTTGATATCCTGATGAAATCTTTCCCCATGCTCATCGCTGACATCACCAAGACTGGGTGTGAAGAAGTCGAGGTGAGAATGTAAGAAGTACATTTTAAGTGACAATCTGACACCTATTAGCTGCTATGTTGTCAGCAGGTAACGAACAAGCTCATCATAATTCTCTGATTTGTGATTACCAAGAAAATTCTGAACAAATAGCACAAATGCTTCCTATGCTGATGATTCAGCTGGGTTCAGTTTCTGTTTGGACACCTCATCAAGGATCAGTTCACAGATTTCGGGTCCAGCAAAAATACCTTCTTTGATTTTGGCTTCACTTTTCTCGAAACCAAACATACTTCTTAGGTGCTGAAACGCATCACCATTTTTGTCCATTGCCTTGACAAAATTTTTCAGTAGACCCAGTTTTATGTGAAGTGCTGGAAGATAGATTTTCTCATGATGTACTAATGGCAGGTACGGATTCATCTCGGTTTGGCCATTGTTTCTGTCTGTAGTAGTTGGCATCATTACAACTGTTCCAAAGACACAAGAAGCACATATATTTGGTGTACCCCAGTTGCAGACCCAGAAGGAGTGACACAACTTTGAAATCACCACAAAGTTCCACTGGTGATCTGCATAGTGTGTGAGTTTTAAAAGTGTCTCCATCGACTTGTACATTTCCTTCAACTCAACTGCATGAGCAACAGGAACAGATGGCTTCTGGTTTCCATTGTGTAAAAGTACCGCTTTAAGGCTTGCATTGCTTGAATCAGTGACATCAGAAACATGTTCATATCCCAGTTCACGCATGAGACCATTACTATCAGTACATAAACAAATGTTTCCTTCCATTTGGTAAAAGGAAGCCAGGATGGTGTGATGATCATGGAAAAAAGATATTTTGGTGTCCTGCCTTAAAAGATTCCATTACTTTAGCCTTGAACCCAACAATTCTGCTGTCTCCTTTGACAGTGACAAGTCTCTAACCAGATCATTAAGATCTTCTTTAGGTGAGGTTGTTTTTAATCCACTTCAGATTCATACAACTCCTTCACAGCAGCAGAGGCACATTCTTCATCTGAACTTTTGGCACATTAAACTGCAGATGTGGAAGGAGGAATTGGAATTGGATTATCCGAGTCATGAGGAACGGGTTTAATTGGTGACGGGCAATCAGGATACACAATTTTTTAATTATTCCTCTTTGTGAATCCAGCAATTTTTGTTATGCAAAAATAACAGTCTGAGTGATGATTTGTTGGTTCACACCACACCATGGATACAGCAAAAGGCATCTTCTTCCATTTCCCATTTAGCCACTGTGTTAATCTTGAATACCAGACAGTGCAGCACACCTGAGGTGCCCACACATTATCTTGGTCACCAACTTTACAGCCAAAATAATGCTTGGATGCACTTTGAAGTCTGTTGGACAGATTCTTTTGCTGATCTTGTGCAGTAAATTGTCCGCAGACATAACAGAAATTATCAGGATGGTTAACACAACCTCGTCTGTTCATGATAATTATAATATCTTAGACAAAAATGAACAAAATATAAAAATTCACAGGTAGAACAAGCAGCGCAATCACTTTTTAGCATAAACTTTCAAATTATGGTATATGTGATCGATGAGCTGTCCTAAAATGCAATATTGTATTACAGAAACAGTAAAACATTGACGCTTCACAGTAGTGTTATTGACAAAAATAATATAAACACAAACTGATGCATAACGTAAAACCAGAATGTGATAGACAAAAACTATTTTCAGATTTGGAATCAGCATATAGCCCTTGTAAAGGTACAGGTGACAGAACTCCAGTAGCAAAACATTTATTGACCATTGTAAATGGTGTTCTATTGTATAGTCAATTGTCTTTAAACCAAGCACAGGTAATATTTTGGAATGAAGTAGAATTCCCTTTCAAAGAATGAGGGTGAAGAGTTAAAAACAAAGAGGGGAAAATAACCAGTCTTCACAAAAACAGCAACAAAGGAAACCACAGTGAAGCTGACAAAAAAACCTGAAATACAGGAGAGCTTTATTAAATACAGTATTCTTAATTCAAGAACATTCAAAATAGACTTCAATGTGAAAGAGTCCAAAGAGAGATGCTACCGAACCTGTGTGCATTCTGGCACACCCATGGGCTACACAAGTAGAATTCTGTTGTTCTCTACTAGTGGACTCTTTTCACACTGAAGTCCATTTTGATACTAACCCCAGACACAGGCATTTGTGCTGAAACATGGCCCATGTTGGGTCTTCCAACAAAGAGAACTTTTCATCCAATTCTATGAGGCCCATGGTGCTTTCCTATTGTCTACTGCTTTGCGGTCTTCTTTAACTCCCTCTCTTTGTTACTTTGCTAATTATTAGGAATGCCCATGAAAAGTTGTGCCAATAATTGCTTGCTTATTTTTTTTTTTTTTTATTTAAAAGACTTGTTATATCACATTACCAAAAAGGTTAAGGCAGAATACAATCTAAAATTAAAGAAACAGAAAAGAACTCCAAAACCATGACATGACAGAAAAAAAACACAAAAAAACCAATTGGTAATTATCAGCATAGATTGGCTTGTTTAACAATAAAGTTGCACATGCAGATCAGCATTGTGCCACAGCTTTGCAGTGTAACTTTGGCTGCAGTATGCAGAATCCTGCCCTAAATGAATATTCTTCTATGTCTATGTTATCAGGGCATAACAAAAAAACTACTAAACACTGTAAAACATTATCCAAACTTACTTTCCCAACCATGTCATCATAACAGGGCATGATTTCCCAAGCATCTAATCTAATCTAATCATGATTTCTTAATCACACTTATCCAGTACAGGTTCAAGGCCCCGTGCAGCATAATGGGGAAAAGGTTACATCATGTTGTAGAGGAACAATACACTGTTACAATAGGGGAAAAATTACAACATATTTTAGAGAAAGGTTACATTGTTGCAAGAGGAGAGATATGTGCATCACATTGAGGAGTACTGTTAACAGTGTCATGGAGCGAAGGCAGAGTTATTGAGCTGAAAATAATTTATCAAATAGGTACATTTTCAGTCCTTTCCTTAACGTGAGATAGTTCAGTTCTGTTCTCATGGATGATGGAAGGGCGTTCTAAGTTTTTGAAGTGACCTATGTGAAAAGGGTGTTGAATGTTTGCTTGTATTTGGATGAGGGGATGATCATCTGGTGGGTGTTGTTGATCCTGGTTGAGGTGAAGAGGGAACTAGAGAACAAGTAGAGATTGAGAGGGGACATGATCGAAACATTCAAGGTACTGAAAGGGATAGACTTAGTAGATAAGGATAGGTTGTTCACCCTCTCCAAGGTAGGGAGAACGAGAGGGCACTCTCTAAAGTTGAAAGGGGATAGATTCCATTCGAACGTAAGGAAGTTCTTCTTCACCCAGAGAGTGGTAGAAAACTGGAACGCTCTTCCAGAGTCTGTCATAGAGGAAAACATCCTCCAGGGATTCAAGACAAAGTTAGACAAGTTCCTGCTGAACAAGAACATGCGCAGGTAGGGCTAGTCTCAGTTAGGGCACTGGTCTTTGACCAGAGGGCCACCGCGTGAGCGGACTGCTGAGCATGATGGACCACTGGTCTGACCCAGCAGCGGCAATTCTTATGTTTTTATGTTCTAGTGAGTTGGTGTTTAATGCATAGTGTACAGTGCAGGATCACCACAACCGCTACCACAATCATCACCACCACCATCTCTGCAATAATATGATAAATGCAACAAACCTCCATCTCCTTACAAGAAAAAAATATAAAAGAACAGAAAGTGTGACAGCAGGTAATACAATTGCTACTATTTGCTTGACAAAAAATATTCAGTTTCACTTGTACTGTTGCAGGAAAATCTAAGGTTTAGCATTATACTGTGTATTTGATCATGTTTCAGAATCTGAGACAAATGATCCTGAAGACCCAGTTATAACAGAAGATATATGAGGGGGGTGCTGAAAAGTTGTCAGTCCAACCAAGAAGGAGGGAATGGTATGGATATGGTTCAATCAATGATCTGAAACAATGTCAAAACATAGAATTTAATTTCTGCAAATTGGCACTTAACTAAATAAGATAACACACTTTTCAGCTACAGTAACAAAACAGTGCTCAAAATTTAGGAAGTTGGTTGGTTGAGCTGAGAACTTTTCAGCACCCCTTCATATTTGGGAAAAGTTTGTTAGGGTCTAGACCTTTCTAAACAAGAAGGTGCGCATAGGAGATAATAGTGATTTTGTGTAACATCTGTGGTCATTTCAGACATTCAGCAACAATTTATAAGGGGGTACTGAAAAGTTCTCAGTCCAACTAATCAACTTCCTAAATTCTGAGTGTTATTTTGCCACTGTAGCTGAAAAGAGGGTTATCTTATTTCAGTAAGGGTGAATCTGCAGAAACTAAATTCTATGTTTTGACATTGTTTCAGATTAGGGAGCTTACAGTTTAGCTGTAAGCTGATAACAGTGGCTGAGTGAACTCTTATACCGTAGTTACAGTGGGCTGGGGATGGAGGGGGGTTGGAATGTGAGGGTTGGTAGTGGGAGCTAGAGGTTGGCAGGGATTGGTGGTTGGGGTGCTAGGACAGGAGGATTGGTTGTTAGGAAGGGTGAAGGGTGATTGGTGGAGGAATTGTGTGAGATTAAGGGTGAATTTGGCGGGTTAAATCAGTTTGGGAAGGGTGGGAGTGTGGGAAGAGGTGGGTAGGCAGGGTTAAATTTGTTCCCTTCCCGCCCTCCCAGTTTTTTGGGTTGTTTGGTTTTGGTGGGTGGTGGTTGGATTGGTCGCAGCTTTTGCGGAAATGTGTTATGGGGTGAATTGTGCACAGTGTGGCTTATGAAGTTATATATTTTATGTGCTTATTCTGCTCATGTGCGGAACTGCCATGGGTGGCCGGCATGATCCTGCAATACCGTGAGTCTTGCTGGGGGAAGTGGGGTTTCATGGAATGTGATGAATTTGTTGAGCTGAGCTAATTCGATACCGATTAGCATCAAGGGGTTTGAGTTTTGTGAGTTGAGCTAGTTCGACACCGAATAGCTCCAAGGTTTATGGTTGTTAAGCTACACTGAATTATTTATGTATAAAATGTTATGTTTTTATAAATTCATTGATGGATAAGTTTAATAAAGCTGCGGCCCATGCTTTGCCATTACTAAGTGTCATGTGTCTTTATTCAGTGATGTGAGTATAAGGAGTGATGCGAATGCCAGTGTTATTGATTGAACCATATCAATGTCATTCTCTTCTTGGTTGGGCTGAGATCTTTTCAGCACTCCCCTCATATAGAAAGCTATGAGAACTGCAGCTACAGACTCATTAATTAAGCAAAAAGTTGGCACTATAAAAATGTCATAGTCTTCCACCACAAAACCAAAGAAAACCATTGACCAGCTCTATTTTGGCCAACAACATCATAGAGAAAGGCACAGATCTCCTCAGTGTGAACTGCTGGAAGTTGGTACTGTATTTTTATTTTGCATGTTGCTAACTTTTTAAAAGGTTACTTGAGAAAGTAACTCAATGACAGCACTAGCCTGAATCAAATTGCCTTTCTAAAACAGATAATTTGGTGGCAAACTAGTGGAAAAAAAAAATCAAACTCCTAGCTGTTTCTTTCTCATAATGTTCTTCTACCTTAAGTCATCACTCAAGAGTTTAACACATTATACAAAGACCAGTTTGCACTGGTAACTGTATTAAATCCCATTTTGGAAGAATTACCTTTTTGTCCCCCATTTGCTAGTTACAGATCATTGAATCCATTGCTTCAAAAGTGAAGGTGGTGGTCCACTGGCACCAACTGATTCATCTTTTATTGTTCTGCGTCAACAAAGTCAATATGTCTTACAGCGTTCAAGGGACAGCAGAACAAGCACTACTTTGGATCCTGAAAATGAAGACTCCGAGTACTGAAAAAATGCATTTAGAACAACGTAATCAACTGCATTGTGTATAGAGCGGTTGTTCCCTGTGGCATTACTCCGTGCTTAAATTAGTTCAGATGCAGGAATGGTTTTAAACACAGAAAAAAAATCCGGGCAAAGAGGCAAGTAAAAGATGAGCTAAATTTTGTGTATATTCCCTGCTAATGCATGCAAATTAGTTACTGTCCATATGGAATTGTGCATATTTCTACTTTCAATTTAGTGATTAAACTTCACTTCTTAAAGTGAAGTTTTAACTTTCATTTCAAGTGTATTGTATTGTATTATACTTCCACAAGAAGCAAATAGAAGTTTAAAAACCAGCCACAAATAGATCTGGGATGCCCAAGCTCAAAACCAGTCTGAGAATTCTCATACCCTAGCAGCCTGAGTCTAAGACAGAGAAGTCCAGGAGAGTGTGGCACAGTGGTTAAAGCTACAGCCTCAGCACCTTGAGGTTTGGGTTCAAACCCATGCTGCTCCTTGTGACCCAGAGCAAGTCACTTAATTCCCCTATTGCTCCAGGTACGTTAGATAGATTGTGAGCCTGCTGGGACAGAGAGGGGAAACTGCTTGAGTACCAGAATAAATGCATGTAAACTGTTCTGAACTCCCCTGAGAGACCAGTAGAGATAATTAAATAAAATAATAAATAAATTACTTCTTCCTAAGCCAGTCCTTTCAGTCTTCCCTAGCAATATATCATCTCACTCCCTAAACTCACCTATCTCCTAATCTCCCCTCACATTTCACTGCCTAAGTTCATGATCCAACCCACCTACTAACTCATAGGGATGTACTTTCATTTGAAACATCTTTGTCACTTCATATTGTTTCTAATCAAAACTATAGGAATACACCACAAAATGGCAAGTTTCTTTCCAGTGTCTTTAAATTTCAGCATTTTTCGCAGTGTTAGGAGGTACATTGAAAACTGTATTCAAATTCTTAAAAGTACTAACTAAAGGCACCGTTTATAGAATACAGGCTTTAATTTCTCCACTATGGCCTTGTTTTCCCTGAGCACCCCTATGTGACTCTCTAGCGGTTTGATTCTTTTATTTGCTTTTTGCTTTTAATATACCTAAAAAGTTTTTAGTATGTGCTTTTGCTTCTAGTGAAATCTTCTTTGCCTTCCTTATCAGCGCCTTGCACTTGATTTGCCATTCCTTGTGCTGTTTCTTATTATTTTCAGTCAGATCCCTCTTCCACTTTCTGAAAGATTCTCTTTCAGTTCTAATATCTTCCTTCACCTCATTTGTCAACTACGCCAGCTACCGTTTGGTCTACTTCCTATTTTTACTGCCTGTGAATCCCATCACTAAATAGCACTTTGGTTAGCTGCCTACCACTCAAATTTTGCCAAATTGTAGAATGTTTATGGTTTTATGAACATCAATCTACAAGGGACTAATTTTCAGTTTTTTAAATTCTGTACAAGTTCCTAGAACATAAATTTTTTCCTTTGTAATTCAAGAATCCATAAAGCTGATAAATTTTTAAAAAAAAACATTCAGTGTGGGCAGCTTTATGTTTTCAAGAAACAGACAAAGAGAGAATGTTTTGAGAGTGGCACAAAATCAAAATGGACCATTTTCAAAATGTTATGCTCATATTCCACAGTAGTACTGAAAAATGGCAAGTAAGTTTTAACATGCTCATGTGTAATCTAATTTAATAATATCAATTAATTTATTTTAGCTAATAGGCATGACTTTACACTGTAAATATTTCTGACATTATAACTCTGAATGGGCCTTATAGTTGATACCAAATTGAAAATTTGCTGATAGTAAAGAATAATTGTTTTAATTTATGACCTGAAAACTTGAATTTTGGAATAAAATGGAAAACAATGAAAAATGAAATTGATTTCATAAGAACATAAGAATTGCCATACTGGTACAGACCGAAGGTCCATCAAGCCCAGTATCCTGTTTCTAACAGTGGCCAACCCAGGTCCCAAGTACCTGGCAGAATTCCAGAGCTGAGATTGCTATGTCATAATGCCTCATTCCACCAAAGCCTACGAGCCATCCTCATCAATGATATCACAATGGCTTAATTATCTTATATTTGGCTCACATAAGAACATAAGAGTTGCCATAGTGGGACAAACCGAAGGTCCATCAAGCCCAGCATCCTGTTTCCAACAGTGGCCAACCCAGGTCCCAACTATCTAGCTAGATCCCAAGTAGTAAAACAGATTTTATGCTGGCTATCTTAGGAATAAGTAATGGATTTCCCCAAACCATCTCAATAATGGCTTATGGACTTCTCTTTTAGGAAATTAGGCAAACCTTTTTTTAAATCCTGCTAAACTAAATGATTTCATCATATTCTCTGGCAACAAATTCCAGAGTTTAATTACACTTTGTTTGAAGAAATATTTTCTCTGGTTTGTTTTAAATCTACTACTTAGTAACTTCATCGCATGTCCCCTAATCCTAGTATTTTTGGAAAGAGTGAGCAAGTGATTCACATCTACCCTTTCCATAGTGGAGAAATTAAGGTCTGCATTCTATAAACGGTGTTTTAAGTTAGTACTTTTAAGAATTTGATTACAGTTTTCAATATACCTCCTAACACTGCGAAAATGCTGAAATTTAAAGACACTGGAAAGAAACTTGCCGTTTTGAGGTGTATTCCTATAATTTTCATTAGAAACAATATGAAGTGATAAAGAAAATGTTTCAAGTGAAAGAACATCCCTATGGGTTAGTAGTTGGTTTGGATCATGAATTTAGGCAGTGAAATGGGAGGGGGATTAGGAGATAGGTGAGTTTAGGGAGAGAGATGATATATTGCTAGGGAAGACTGAAAGGACTGGCTTAGGAGGAAGCGATTTAGAGAGCACAAGTCTCCTGGACTCTCTGTCTTGGACTCAGGCTGCTAATTCCCAGACTGCTTTTGAGCTTGGGCATCCCAGATCTATTTATGTCTGATTTTTAAACTTCCAATTAATTCTTATGGATGAAAGGAGAAATACGTATAATTCATAGAAACATAGAAACATAGAAATGGACAGTAGCTCATTTGTAAGCATTAGCAGGAAATGTACATAAAACTTAACTCATCTTCTACTTGCTTCTTTGCCCCATACGACTTATGATGAAGACCACCGACTATTTTAGTAGCCTTCCTCTGGACTGACTCCATCCTGTTTATATCTTTTTTAATAGAAACATAAACTTTATAGAACCTGGCTATAATGGATCTGCAGTGTAATCATTGTAAACCGCATAGAATTTCACGGTCCTGCGGTATATAAACTGTTATTATTATTATTATTATTATTACATGTTGATGCCACCACTGAGCTGTGATCATGTCCTCCCTCCACACTTCAAACTTCTATCTTTTGAATCTCTGGATAATTCTTCCAATTTCTGGTTGAACCAAGCAACACAAGGCCCTCTAGGGAATTTAATCTGTACTACTAAGGCCTCATCAGGTGCACCCCACTATGTTAGGAAAATGATTTTATAATTACATTACATTACATTAGAGCAGGGGTGCCCAACGCGTCGATCGCGATCGACAGGTCGCTCGCTCAGGCGACCCCAGTCGATCGCAGAACGGGTTCCCTTCTTCCCTTCTCTTTTTTCCCCTCCTGACTGGCCCGCTCCTGAATTCTGCTGCTGCCTCCGCTGCTCAACATTTAAAAAAAAAAAAAAAAAAAAAAGGCTTGGAGAACTTATGCTCCGGGGGCTAACATGTGCTTGTACCGGCTTCCCTCTGAAACCGGAAGTTATGTCCGGGGAGGGGGAGGGGGTAAGAAGGGAAGCCGGCACGCACATGTTAGAGCCCTGTTCGCGGGCTAAAGCGGGAGACAGGTCAGTGAAGCTTGCGATTTGCTCTTCTTGCTGCCAAGTCCTGCCTACTTTCTGTTTCCTCAAAGGCAGGACCCGGCAGCATTTTTCCCAAAATGTCGATCTTGGGCCGATCAGCCTTCCTCTTCCCGACCTCAATTGTGCCGTCGGAGAGGAAGTTCTGGCCAGCGGAACTTCCTCTCCGACGGCAAAATTGACGTCGGGGAGAGGAATGCTGGTGGGCCCGAAGCAAGGAGAGCTTGGCCGGCGGCGGGCGGCTTTGGGGGCCTGTTATCCGATGGCAGCGGCAGAAGCAGTGGCTTGTGGGTGGGCAGGGAGGGAGAAAGAGGGCAGGCAAGGAGACAGAAGGAAAGAAGAGAAACAGAAAAAAAGAATGGGGGCATGAAGAGAGAAAGAAAGAGAGGGCAAGGAGAGAAGAAGAAAACGTTGGGGGGAGGGGGAATGAGGTCAGGAGGAGAGGAAGCATAAAGGCTAAAAGAAGGGAAGAAAGATTGGATGCACAGTCAGAAGAAGAAAGTGCAACCAGAGACTCATGAAATCACCAGACAAGGTAGGAAAAATGATTTTATTTTAAATTTAGTGATCAAAATGTGTCTGAATTTATATCTGCTCTCTATATTTTACAATATGGTCCCCTTTTACTAAACCGCTATAGAGGTTTTTAGCGCAGGGAGCCTATGAGCGTCGAGCGCAGCACTGGGCATTCAGCGCAGCTCCCTGCGCTAAAAACTGCTATCGTGGTTTAGTAAAAAGGGAGGGGGTGGGTATTTGTCTATTTTTGTATGGTTGTTACTGAGGTGACAGTGCATAGAGTCATCTCCTTTGACCTCTTTGAAAAAACCCCAGAATAGGAATGATAATTAACAATTGTATGCGTACAGTGTGCGTTGTGTTTTTTTAAAAAATTTTTATTGTTGGTAGATCATTTTGACTTGGTCATTTTAAAAGTAGCTCGCAAGCCCAAAAAGTGTGGGCACCCCTGCATTAGAGATTTCTATTCCGCCATTACCTTGCAGTTCAAGGCGGATTACATAAGAATTTAAGGTTAGACTATTACAAGAAGAGATCTGTGGTCATGACAAGTGAAGGTAGAGAAGAGGGCAGGTATTCTCAGAGAGTGAGGAAGAAGATAGGTGGAAGGAAGTATTCGAGTTGTTAAGATTTAATCAGGGATTTCTTGAAGAGTATGGTCTTTATTTCTCGTCTGAATAACTTGTAGTCTGTGGTTGTTATCAGTAGATTGGAGATTTGGTTATCTAATTTCACTGCTTGAGTGGATAGGATGCCGTCGTAAAGTTTTTTCCGTTTAACTTCTTTGAATGGAGGGTGTGTGAATGGGGTGTGAGTTTTTCTATGTCTAGTTGAGGTATTATGGATGAGTCAGTTCAGATAGGAAGGACTGTCTCCGTTTATGGTTTTAAATAGTTTGCAGTAAAATTTGAATAGTATTCTTTCCTGGATTGGTAGCCAGCGTGAGTTCATGAATGCTTCAGTAATGTGATCGTGTTTCCTTAAGTAGTAGACAAGTCTTAGTGCTGTATTTTGAATTGTTTGCAATTGTTTGATCATTGTTGCAGGGCAGGGGAGGTAGAGGATGTTGCAATAATCCAATATACCCAGGATAAGGGATTGTATTATGAGCTGGAATTGTGCTCTTTGAAGAATTTGCGTACTTGTCTTAGCTTTCTCATAACGGTGAAAGATTTCTGTATTGTTTTGTTTATTTGCGGTTGCATGGTGCAGCATCTGTCTATTGTTATGCCTAGTAGTTTTAGGGTGGTTTGAATGGGGTAATTGATCGAGTTGATTTCTATGTTGGTAATAGTTGGGGCTTTGCTATTTTCGAGGAGGATGAATTTTGTTTTGTCTGGGTTGAGTTTCAGTTTGTGGTTTTCCATCTACCGTATTTTCACGCATATAACGCGCGCGTTATACGCGTTTTTACCTACCGCGCATACCCCTCGCGCGTTATATGCGTGAGCGCGGTATACCAAAGTTTTAAAACATAGTTCCCACCCCGCCCGACGCCCGATTCACCCCCCCAGCAGGACCGCTCGCACCCCCACCCCGAACGACCGCTCGCACGCGCTCCCATCCGCACCCGCATCCACGATCGGAGCAAGAGGGAGCCCAAGCCCTCTTGCCCGGCCGACTCCCCGACGTCCGATACATCCCCCCCCCCCCGGCAGGACCACTCGCACCCCCACCCCGAACGACCGCTCGCACGCGCTCACACCCGCATCCACGATCGGAGCAAGAGGGAGCCCAAGCCCTCTTGCCCGGCCGACTCCCCGACGTCCGATACATCCCCCCCCCGGCAGGACCACTCGCACCCCCACCCCGAACGACCGCCGACTTCCCGACAATATCGGGCCAGAAGGGAGCCCAAACCCTCCTGGCCACGGCGACCCCCTAACCCCACCCCGCACTACATTACGGGCAGGAGGGATCCCAGGCCCTCCTGCCCTCGACGCAAACCCCCCTCCCCCTCAAGAACCTCCGACCGCCTCCCAGCCGACCCGCGATCCCCCTGGCGACCCCCACGACCCCCCCACCCCCCTTCCCCGTACCTTTGGTAGTTGGGCCAGAAGGGAGCCCAAACCCTCCTGGCCACGGCGACCCCCTAACCCCACCCCGCACTACATTACGGGCAGGAGGGATCCCAGGCCCTCCTGCCCTCGACGCAAACCCCCCTCCCCCCCAAGAACCTCCGACCGCCCCCCAGCCGACCCGCGATCCCCCTGGCGACCCCCACGACCCCCCCACCCCCCTTCCCCGTACCTTTAGTAGTTGGCCGGACAGACGGGAGCCAAACCCGCCTGTCCGGCAGGCAGCCAACGAAGGAATGAGGCCGGATTGGCCCATCCATCCTAAAGCTCCGCCTACTGGTGGGGCCTAAGGCGCGTGGGCCAATCAGAATAGGCCCTGGAGCCTTAGGTCCCACCTGGGGGCGCGGCCTGAGGCACATGGGCCCAACCCGACCATGTGCCTCAGGCCGCGCCCCCAGGTGGGACCTAAGGCTCCAGGGCCTATTCTGATTGGCCCACGCGCCTTAGGCCCCACCAGTAGGCGGAGCTTTAGGATGGATGGGCCAATCCGGCCTCATTCCTTCGTTGGCTGCCTGCCGGACAGGCGGGTTTGGCTCCCGTCTGTCCGGCCAACTACTAAAGGTACGGGGAAGGGGGGTGGGGGGGTCGTGGGGGTCGCCAGGGGGATCGCGGGTCGGCTGGGGGGCGGTCGGAGGTTCTTGGGGGGGAGGGGGGTTTGCGTCGAGGGCAGGAGGGCCTGGGATCCCTCCTGCCCATAATGTAGTGCGGGGTGGGGTTAGGGGGTCGCCGTGGCCAGGAGGGTTTGGGCTCCCTTCTGGCCCAACTACCAAAGGTACGGGGAAGGGGGGTGGGGGGGTCGTGGGGGTCGCCAGGGGGATCGCGGGTCGGCTGGGGGGCGGTCGGAGGTTCTTGGGGGGGAGGGGGGTTTGCGTCGAGGGCAGGAGGGCCTGGGATCCCTCCTGCCCGTAATGTAGTGCGGGGTGGGGTTAGGGGGTCGCCGTGGCCAGGAGGATTTGGGCTCCCTCCTGGCCCGATATTGTTGGGGAGTCGGCGGTCCTTCGGGGGGGGGGGAGGGATGTATCGAACGTCGGGGGGGGGCATCAGGCTTTCAGGATGGGGACAGACCTTCAAGGGGGGACAGTGCACGGAAGTCAGGGGGGGTGAACGGAGAGTCGGGACAGCGCACGGAAAGTCAGGGCGGGCGAAAGGAGCGTCGGGCAGCATGCGCGGTATACCCGTGAGCGCGGTATATCAAAGTTTTTGTGCAAATCATCGTGATTTCTGCGCGCTATATCCGTGTGCGCGTTTTATACGGGTGCGTGTTATTTGCGTGAAAATACGGTAGTTCGCTACTGTTTCCAGCGTTCGGTATAAAGTGTCTGTTATGGTGATCTTTGGCTAATCCAGAGGTAAGAGGATGATGATGTCGTCTGCATAACTGTATAATCTGAAGTGCCTGTTAAGCAAGTGCTAACCCATCCTCATTATGGATATATACCATGCTAATATGCTAATATTTCAATTAGTGATGAGTACTAATGTAATATACTAGAAATGACCCATGTACTGCATTTTCACTCCCTTTCAAGATTTCAAGAGTAAAGGTTTTAATTCCATACTGTGCAGCAGTTACCACTTATTTTGGGTGACAGATTTTTGAACATAAGCAATGAGAATAGCTAAGAAGAAAACCTCCACTTTAATTTTAACGAATCACAAGAGAATAGAGCAATCAGTTTAATTGCCAAAGCTTCCTACAGAATATTAGAATTCTTGTGCTTCTCTTTTACTGATGGATGATTTACCAGTAATATCTATAAAAGAATGCCGATAGAAGATAAAGAGTAAAAAAAAAAAAATAAAAATATATATATATATATATTTGATTGGTTACCATGCAGCACCCTTTACTGGTAGATTTAATTATAGACATAATAATGTTTGATAACCACCTAAAGTCACAGAAAATTTTTTTAGTACTGGAATGAAACTACTTTATGTGACTTTTCTCCTACATTATTACATATTCTTTCTGTGTATGTATTTAAAATAATTGGATAGTTTAAATCTGCAGAATTTGAAGCTGTTCAGTTTTTTTTTTGTTTTGTTTTGTTTGAAGCTTAAAAAAATTTTCACCTGAATGTAGTGATAATTACAGCTCCTTTCCGAACTCATGCAAAAAGAAGTAAGCTGAGATTTCTTTGAGCAGATAATGTCAGAAAATGTTCTTAGTTATGTCTCCAAGCTTTTCAAGAGAACAATATAAATTGTGATTGCTGTTTTATTCCACAGAGCATTGCAATGGTGCACCTGTGTCCTTTTTTTTCAGAGGTTCTGCTGAATTCTTTTACGTACATATACTTACATAGAAAGTACTAATCCTCACCATTTCTACATGATTTGCAGCTTTCATGTTTAAAGACAGACCCGCTATTAAGCAGAAGCTGTATGGGGTGGGTTTTCTGACTCAGTGGCACTGCTGTATACTGCCATGTTAAACACATGTCTCTGGGTCTTTTCTTACATTCCCTCCACTCTTGTCCCTCCCTGGCAGACCATAGATACTGATCCTGGGGAAGCAGCTTTCACAGCCCCTTGAGGAAGAGAGATTCTAAGTCACCTTACAGCTACAACAGTGGTCTCAAACTTGCGGCCCGGGGGCCATATGCGGCCTGCCAAGTACTATTTTGAGGCCCTCGGTATGTTCATCATAATCACAAAAGTAAAATAAAACAGTTTGTTGATCATATGTCTCTTTAGCTATAAATTACAATATTAGTATTAAGACTTAGCCAAAAGGAAAGATTTATAAACTATAAAGAGTTTTACCTCATGCAAAATTGTCATTTCTTTAATAAGATATTAACTATTTTTTCTAAAGCCCTCCAAGTACCTACCAGTCCAAAATGTGGCCCTGCAAAGGGTTTGAGTTTGAGACCACTGAGCTACAATATCTTGCAATTGAACTTCTTGGGTCATGTGTTACTAAGTTTCTATCTTAGCCAGATTTTCGAAAAAGCGATACCTGACCTAAGTTCTGGTGGATATATGAGAGATGCTGGTTCTAATTGAGCTAGAAACCTAAAAGGAGAAGGAAAACACTGTCAGCTTAAAAATAATGCAAATTATATGAAACATCAATAATTGATTTTAGCCCAGGTGTACCTATGGGATAAAATTTTAGCTAAGTACATAAGAACCTAAGTGTTGCCATACTGGGACAAACCAAAGCTCCCTCAGGCCCAGTATCCTGTTTCTAACAGTGACCAATCCAGGTCACAAGTACCTGGCAATATATGACAAGAATAAAATAGATTTAATGCTACTTACTCAATAAATAAGTAGTGGAATTTCCAGAATCCATCTTAATAATGGCTTATGGACTTTTCTTTTAGGAAATTATCCATAGAAACATAGAAACATAGAAGATGACGGCAGAAAAGGGCTACAGCCCATCAAGTCTGCCCACTCTGCTTACCCACCCCCTGTCTATGCCCTAATGACCCAATTTCCTTATCTTGACCCTCATAGGGATCCCACATGGGTATCCCATTTATTCTTAAAGTCTGGCACGCTGTCTGCCTCGATCACCTGCACTGGAAGCTTGTTCCAATGATCAACCACTCTCTCTGTGAAGAAATACTTTCTGGTGTCGCCATGAAATTTTCCGCCCCTGAGTTTGAGCGGGTGCCCTCTTGTGGCCGAGGGTCCCTTGAGAAAGAAAATATCATCTTCCACTTCGACATGTCCCGTGAGGTACTTAAATGTTTCGATCATGTCTCCCCTCTCCCTACATTCCTCGAAAGTATAGAGCTGCAATTTGCAGAGTTTATAGACACATCGAGTGAAGAAATATTTTCTCTGATATGTTTATTACTTAGTAGCTTCATTGTGTGTCCTCCTGTTCTTCTATTTTTGGAAAAGGTAAACAAGCAATTTGCGTCTACCTGTTCACTCCACTCGGTATTTTACAGACTTCTATCGTATCTCCCCTAAGCCATCTCTTCTCAAAGCTGAAGAGCTCTTGTCTCTTTAGCCTTTCCACATAGGGAAGTCGTTCCATCCCCTTTATCATTTTTGTTGCCCTTTTCTATACCTTTTCTAATTCCGCAATATCTTTTTTGAGTTGCAGCAATCAGAAATGCACACAGTATTCAACCTAGTGTTGCACCATGAAGTGATACAAAGGTATTATAATATTCTCGGTTTTGTTTTCCATTCCTTTCCTAATAATTCCTGACATTCTGTTTTGCTTTGCTAGTCTCCACTGCACACTAAGGAAAGGGTTTCAACGTTATCAACGATGACACCCAAGTCATCATTGGCAGCTTTGTGAACAGAAGTGCCCACCCTTGATGTGAAAATCTATATTTCTTTGCAAAATTTTTGCAAGAAAAAGGTTTAAATTTTAGAAAAGAAACCTCAAGAAAGATAAAGAATGGGCCAAATAATGATTGGATTAATTAGTGTATACACATTGTTGTGGCTAATCATTGATTGAGAGTACAGATTCATTGGACATCATGGGTTGAACAAATAGACTTTGTAAGATCAGCTCTATAGTTAGGTATGTTTGCAATTTACTTGGAAATAAGCGTCAACAAATATGCTGCTGCTGATAGCTTTTGACTATACTCTCATTCTATAACTTGGTGCCCAAATTTAAGCAGGTGAAAATTCTGCTATAGAAAGATAAAGGAGAATTAGAAAAGGTTCAAAGAAGAGCAACTAAAATGAAAAAGGGAATGGAACTCCTCTCATAGGTCCCCTTTTACAAAGCCATGTCATAAATACTCTGATGCCTGTTCAATTTCTATGGGCGTCAGAGCATTTACTGCACCAGCCCATGATGCCAGCTTTAGTAAAAGAGGCGGATAATGAGGTCAGGTGTTCTCCAGGTGGTTGGCGGTAGCCATGTCCAACATACGCAGCAAGAGACACTTCTTTCAGATTTTAGGGAGCATCTGAGCATATCTAAGCATGTGGGCTTGTTTTCTCTGAGACTTTAATGGTACGCTTCCCTTGCAAGCATTGGAGGCGTCCAACTTTGAGCTGGAATTGTTTTCGGACACTGCCGGTGGCATGGGCTTCGGGTTGCATTGTCAAGGTGAGTGGTGCATGGCACAATGGCCAGAGATGTGGAAACATCAGGGTATTACGTGGAATATTACATTGCTGGAGCTGTTTCTGCTGGTGGTAGCATATGAGCTGTGGCCAGAGCGGTTGTGTGACAAACGGATTGTCTTCTGATGTGACAATATGGGGGTAGTTGAGGTGGTGAATCATCAGGTGGCTAAGTGCTTGTCAGTAAATGCGCTAGTGCGGGAGCTGGTATTTCACTGTCTGCGACTTAACTTATTTATTCAGGTGCGGCATGTCCCTGGGGTTCGGAATGGTATTTTCACATTTTCAATTTCCACAGTTTCGTTGGCTGGTGCCAGGGACATGAGCAGAAGGTTCCCTGATGCTGGAGCATTTATGGCACCTGGTTGTTAAGGGATCTGGGAGATGCTTAAAATGTCTGTAATCCCTGCCATGTGGGTGCACTTTTGCGCTGGCTTCCAGAATGTTGCTGCCTTTCTAGAGGGGAAGAGTTGGATGCTAGGCTCAGTCTCAGAGTCTTTGTTAGCAGATTATGTTTTGGAGTTGTAGCGTGCAGGGGATGCCTGGGGCACATTGACAGGTCACCTGGCTAGATTTGCCTTCTTTAGCAAGGCGCTAGGTTGGGAATGCCCATCCTCTGGATTCTTGGTGTGGAGAATGTTGGTAGAAATAGGGTGACTCGTGTTGCGGAGGCCCGACCCCCAGCTGTCAACCACTCATGAGTTGCTGGTTCACCTGTTGGCTATGTTGCCTCGGGTGGTACAATCAGCGTTTTAGGAGCGGTTATTTCAGCCTACTTTTTCCCTAGCATTTGGTGCTCTCCACATGAGTGAATTGTTGGTGCATCCAGCAGATGAAGAGGGGGGAGGGGTCCGAGGGCTAATATTTCAGTACATATAATTAAGTGGGAAGTAAAAAAATGGACCAGAGTGGGAGGGAGCACTAGGTAGTGTTGCACCAAGTTCCGGGAAATACCTCCTGTCCAGTGGCACTGATATGGGCCTTTCTAGGGGTCCGGCCAGAGAGCAGTTCTGACCTGCTGATTCATGAAGACGGATCGCCCCTGTCTAGATATCAGCTATTGGCAGTTCTGCGGATGGTCCTCAGACAGTGTGGGGAAGAGCCATCCTGTTTTGGTAATCACTCATTTAAGATTGGCATGGTGACAATTGCAAGGGCAGTAGAGGGCAACAGACAACTGGGGCGAGGGTCGTCCAAGGCCTAAAAGGGATATATCAGAATGGGCGGGGCTGGGCAAGGTCCTTGGATGAGCCCACAAGATTAGACAATTGGGGGTAGCGGGGGTGGAAAGGGGCTGTGAGGAGTAGGAGTGGGGGATGCCAGTACTAATGAGAGGATCTGGTGCTGTCCCAGTTGGGGAATGGGGGGGGGGGCATCTGCCACAGGCACATGCACATCAGTACTTCACTAACCCCCTATGTGAGGAAATTTGGGGCTAGATTCTAAGTGTCTTGCTTTGCCTTGAAGTTCTGGTCTCACGCACATGCTCTGTATAGATCGTGAAACACTTATTTGTGCATTCGGCTGGGGAGTGCACTGTTGCTTGGCCAAGAGGACAACATTTAGGACTGGAGCACCGGGGAGTGCTGGTGTCCCAGGGACATTGCTGGCATGGTCTGATATTATACCTTGACTGTGCTGCCTGAATTTGCGCTGAAGGACTATGGGGTTGGCAAAATTGAATCGACACGTGGGGAAGTGGGTGGAAGGTAATGGGGGTAGGTAGATCAGGCATGAGTGGGTGGATGAGGTCTGTGCGGGACTGTTCACTAGAGATTGGGTGCATCTGTCAGAAGTGGGGTGGGACTTGTTAGACAATTTTGCTACCAGTTGTGAGTATTATGTTCTGTCCTTGGGTCTCTAGACACAGCTTTGTCTATTGTGGGGAGGCCTGTATGGATTTTACAGGCCTATGGCAGTCATCCCGAGCTACTGGCTGCTGGGGCTCATCTGGAGATGAGCGGTGGGCACGATGGAGCAGTGCCTATGGGTCAGGTGACCCAGGTTAAAGGGGCATTGAGGGACATGCCACCCCACAGACACGTGTTGACAAGGCAGGGGGTCAAAATGTGTTAATGTTTGTAGCTTGCGAAGCTGTTTTTATTATGTTATATTTCTAGTTGTTAATTGGTTGTCAAACAGAGCTGTGGTTTTATACCCATAAGTGAGTTGTGTGGTGAATCTTAAGGTACTGGAAAGGATAGTGGTGGTTTAGGAGGGGGTAAGGGGGACAACCGAGCCTGTCCAGATTCCACTGTTATAGATCTGTGGGCACATAATTAGAGGCAGTCAGTCATAGAATTGCTCCTCTAGTACCGACAGTATAAAGAAACTGTATAGTAGAGGCTGACCACATTTTGGGTTCAGTTTCTGTGCAGAAATGTAATCTGTATTTGGTCTCATTTTGGTGTATTGTCACTGAAACTGAAATTTTGGGTTGTGTCCCTCGCTCCCCCAAACAGGAGAAGCCTTAAGGCTCTCCTCCTTATCCTCCCTTCTCTCCAAACAGAAGTCACTTTGTATCCCCTCCCACCTCCATAGTCCTATCCATAGTCCAACCAAGTCTACCTTAAATTCTGATGGTCTATTGGCCTTTGTATACACTTTTGCGACTATTTGGAATGTATTTCCTTACGAAATTAGATCTCTTGTCTCTCTTCATCTATTTAGGAAATCCCTGAAAACCTATCTTTTTCAACAATCTTAGATGAATGCAAAATCGATCATAATTAGTATCATGGTGAGCCAATAGATTTGACTCCTCCTCTGTCCTATTGTTTTTCTTATATAGCAATAATATAAACAAAATTGAGCCCCAGTACTTGGGGATGATTCTGTATATAAACTTAAGAACTGGATTGAATTGGATCCTCCAATCATTCCTTGCTCATACTATCTCCATGGTTAAAATGCCTGCACAAACTATAGCATCAGTCTTTCAAAATTTCTGCTGGTGGTCACAAAAACTATTTTGCTAATGAAGCCAGCATAGACAGGAGCAATTTGAAGTCACTCCTGCCTTTGTCAGCTCTAGTCTTAACATTGCTGCTGTGATCCTTAGCAGCAATCTCACAAGGCTGCCATGATTTGCTACATGCCTTTATGATTGATAAAGACTGCTTTGACATGGGTTTTACTATCTGATACTAATAAAGAGGGTTTTGAAGGCCAGGCATGCTCTGCTCTTATCCTTTTGATTTTACTCACCAGAGTCTTATACAGGGGCATCAATACTTCCTTTTTCCTACTGGCCATACCTCTCCCTATGTACCCTAACATCCTTCTAGCTTTCACCGTCACCTTTTCAACCTGTTTGGTGACCTTAAGATCATCACATACAATCACACACAAGTCCCGCTCTTCTGTCGTGCACATAAGTTTTTCACCCCCTAAACTGAACTGTTCCCTCAGGTTTTTGCAGCCCAAATGCATGACCTTGCATTTCTTATCATTAAATTTTAGCTGCCAAATTTCAGACCAGTCTTCAAGCTTCGCTAGTTCTTTATTCATGTTATTCACACCATCTAGGGTGTCTACTCTATTGCAGATTTTGGTATCATCCGCAAAGAGGCAAATCTTACCCGACAGCCCTTCAACAATATCGCTTATAAAAATGTTAAAAAGAACAGGCCCAAGAGCAGAACTTTGAAGCACACCACTGGTAACAACCCGAGCGATCTCCATTGATTATGGCAGGATTTGTTATGGGTTTTTGTTTGTTTGTTTTTTCAGACATGTGGGTGACCTTTTATAAAAGTTTCCCTCCATGCTCTTCACTTGAACAGACATGCATCAACCTTTTCCTATTGTGATATATTTTACTTTACGCTGGTTCCAATCGTAATTATTTTAGCAAAGTTTTGTATTATTCACCGTTATCATTTACGGCTATTGTAAACATAATGTAAATAAGTCATAAGTCTGTAAATTCAAATATTTTGTGTTCCTGGCTCTTTATTATCCTCTTATATAATGAACCTACAATCCTGGGCCCACACTGTGCAAATGAAATTGAATGAGTCCAAAACAAGACTTCTTTGGCTCGGTCCAAAACTAGATCACCTACCCACCTCCATCCCACTACCCTCTGGCTCCTCTCTGCAGCTTGAGTTCTCGAGCAAGGTCTTGGGCATCATCATTGATTCCACATTGTCCTTCAGTGACCACCTCCAATCCTTGGTAAAAAAATGCTTTTTCAGCCTTCACATGCTGAGGAAAGTTAGATCCTGCTTCCATCAAAAACATTTTACCCTCCTTGTCCAATCCATCATCCTTTCCAGATTGGACTATTACAACTCTATCTACTTAAGCCTAACTAAGAAAAACCTCCACAGACTCCAACGGATTCAGAATGCTGCAGCCAAGCTCATCTTCGCTAAAAGTAAATTTGACCAAGTCTCCCCGCTCCTGGCCAAGCTCCACTGGCTTCTGATAATCGCCAGGGTCCACTATAAATGTGCCTGTTTAACTTTCAAAATCCTATATGGTATCCTCCCTCCCTTTATCCCTCTTTCTTGGAATTCCTCAAACCCTAATATCACCAGATCCTCCCACAAATTAAAACTATCCTTCCCCTCGCTAAAAGGCATTTCCCACACAGGAAAGCTAGGGACTTCCCTCCACTTCAAAATCACTGAGCTCTGGAACAACCTTACCTCCCCTCTTCGGAACTTGAGCTCTCTCCAAGTTTTCCGCAAACATCTGAAAACCTGGCTTTTCTCAAAAAATGTAAGTCTCCCTCCAACTTAAGAATCAAGGAAACTCTTATATCTTGGCATCCCAAGTCCTCGAAATTTTCTTCACACTTCTACCTCTAACTCTCTGTTGTAGTTCCTTCCTATTTCTCCTACTGTAAACCAAGTCGAGCTCTACGAACGTGGAGATGATGCGGTATACAAACCTAAGGATTAGATTAGATTATTAGTATGGGACATACGATGGCAACAACATTTTTGGAATGTTCCGTCTTCCGGGACACACGATAGGAAAAGGTTAATCTGTAATTAGTGAGCCTATTACTAAGCTGCAATGGACGCTAACGTGCACATAACACAGCTTAAAATAGCATACCATAGGATATACTCAGGCATCCTGTGGTAAGTGCCAAATGTGCACAGGCTAGCTATGCGCTATAAAATTTGTAATTTTTGTTTGAGGAAGTATATTTTGGGGAAAAGTTGGGTCTTCCTGCACTAATCACATAGCAAACCTACATTAGAGTACTAACTGGTTAGCACAGGACTCCCACGTGAGCACTTAACACATACAAAATAGATGCTGGTAAGTGCTCACCCGGTAACTTTTTTTTAATGGCCTCATGCTATTGGCAACATTAGGACATGACTCTTAATACAAAAAAAATGGAAAATCAGCCATTTTATGACTGCAGTCACCACCCAAGAAAAAGATCTATAAGTGTCATCCTTGAGGATACATTGAAACACTCATCTTAGTGTGTGGTGGTGGCTAAGAAAGCAAATAGATTGTTAGGAATTATCAGGAAAGAATGGAAAACAAAGATGAGGATGTTTTAATGCCTTTGCATCTTTCCATGGTGTGACTGCACCTCGAATAATGTGTGCAATTCTGGTCATCGCATCTCAAGAAAGATATAGCAGTATTAGGAAAGGTATAGAGAAGGGTGACACAAACGATAAAAGGGATGGGATAACTTCCCTATGAAGGAAGTCTAAAGCTGCTAGGGATCTTCATTCTGGAGAAGAGATGGCTCAGAGGAGATATGATAAAGGTATATAAAATACTGAGTGGAGTGACATGGGTAGATGTGAATCACTTGTTACTCTTTCAAAACTATTAGGACTAGGAAGCCATGCAATGAAGCTACTATGTACCGGTAGTAGATTTAAAACAAAGGACAAACAGCGAATGTGACCTCTGTGTTCCACAAATTTATTGGAGTCTTTTAACCAATAAATTTGTTGAATACAGAGGTCACCTTCACTATTTGTCCTTTGATTCTCCGCTGTGAGAAGGATTTTTTCTCCTGTGTTCATATCCATAGATTTAAAACAACCAGATAAAATATTTCTTCATTCAATGTGGAATTTGATGTCAGAGAATGTGATGAAAGCAGTTAGCTTAGCAGGATTTTAAAAAGGTTTGGCTAATTTCCTAAAAGTAAAGTCCATAAGCCATTATTAAGATGGACATGGGAAAATACACTGCTTATTTCTAGGAAAAGCAGCATAAAATCTATTAAACTCCTTGGGATCTTGCCAGATACTTGTGACCTGGGTTGACCACTGTTGGAAACAATATTCTGGGCTTAATCCCTCCAGTGGTTCCAGTATGGCAATTCTTATGTTCTTATGTGCAGGGAAAACCCATGCAAGAGCATGCTAAGGTCAATTTTTGTTAACTCATATTAAAAAGGAGATTACTACATTTGGAATTTTCATTTCTGCCCACTTCTAAAACTGAACCGATGTTCACATTTCAAGACCTTCATAATCTTTATGACTTTACAAAATGGGAAACAATTTAAACGAATGCAAATCTACAATTAAGTTTCAAGTTGTTATTAAAATTTGATATAATCGTTTATCTTTTTTTACTAAGCGAAATACAATAAAGTCATTAATAAGAAAAGAAGGAAACCTCCCATACTATTACAATTTAAGAACTGAATATAAAATAGGGTAAACTAAATTGACGTACAAAACAAACTAATACAGAAGCGTAGAGGGGATTGAACTACAATTTGGTTTTTAAAGTTCAGGGTAGAAACATATATGGGAAGCACGATAAGGTAGGGGTTGGAAAGAAAAGGAAAGACAAAAGGCTCCTTTTACTAAGCTGCGTTAGGGCATTAACACGCGGAATAACATAGAAACATAGAAGATGACGGCAGAAAAGGGCTACAGCCCATCAAGTCTGCCCACTCTGCTTACCCACCCCCTGTTTATGCCCTAATGACCCAATTTCCTTATCTTGACCCTTGTAGGGATCCCACATGGGTATCCTATTTATTCTTAAAGTCTGGCACGCTGAATTGCCGCGTGTGCTAGACCTTAATGCCAGCATTGAGCTGGCATTAGTTCTAGCCGTGTAGCACGCGGTAAAATCCTGCGTGCACTAAAATCCTGCTAGCGCAAATTAGTAAAAGAGAAGAGAGAGAAGAAAGGGAAAATAACCGGGGAAGAAGGAAAAGATATCAGTTTTAAAGAAAAATTAAAGACTGAAAGCATTTTCTGTGTGCTTTCCTTAAAATTGTGCACAGTATCAAAATGACCAACAGAAATAGAATCCGCATGTCTAAAAATTAATTTTGTAGTCTGTGCATCAATCTGTTCACATAGAAAAACACGTATTTTGATTCCTATTATCATATGCTTATCTATTCTTTCCAACACTGAACATCTTTGTTTACAGGCTATTTCTGTCTTGGTTGTTTTTAAAACAATGAAGTTTTCATGTCTGCGATGTCATCTTGTTTTTGAAATATAGGAACTTTCAATGTGTGTTCTCTGTTCTGTTTTTTTTTTTTAATTCAGTGACCTTTACAGCTATTTTAAAATCCAACAGTGCCATGTGTCACACTTCAGTAGGAGAAATTCAGTTAACACATTCAAATTTAGCTTTAAAAATGCTTAAAAAAACCCTTTCCTTCCTCTATCTGCAGAACTGCTTTAGCATAAACTACAGTATTTATAATAAGTAGGGTTCAACCATAAATCATAACAGGTAACCCAATGTTGTTTGTATATTGGTGTTTGTGAGTCATTAATTTGTAATCATAACATGGAGGGCCAAACTAAACTAAAGCTTAACTTTATATACCGGGTCGTCAACCTAAGGAAGCTCGACTCGGTTTACAACAATTAGATAAAAACTAAAGAAAGTTTACAGTGATTAAATAAAAACTAAAGAAAGTAATAGCAAAAGTTTCAAAGAGATTAGTTTTCAAAATGTTTGGCAAAAAGAAAAGTTTTTAGAAGTTTGCTGAAAGATTGGAAAGAACTGGGGCTCCTCAGAATTAAGGGGAGTTCATTTCATAGTTGAGAAAGTTTAAAAGCCAGAGATTGACTGAAGATCTTAACTCCTTTAATTCCTTTTCCAGATGGAAGGGAGAGTTTGAATTGTTGGATGCCTCTTGCAAAGGAAAATCTGTAAGCATTCCATAATAAGGGAACGAGGGAGTAAAAATGCCATATAAAATTTTGAAAAAGATGCAGGCACATTTGAATTGAATTCTAAGATAAACCGGGAACCATTTTTATTAGTGCATCTAAGTTCAAATTTGGATGTTTCCCACAAGACATTCAAAAGTCATGGCATAGAAACGTCTACTTTTGAAACCACCAGACGTTCAAAAAAAAATTTTTTTTTCAATCACCTACTTAGATGTCTTGGTCGCCAGGATGTCCAACCTTAGGACATCTAACATTTTTGGCCATTTTCAACTACAAAAATATCCAAGTTCCAAATGTTCAAAGGACATGGGAGTGGCCATCATCATAATGGACTGGTCACATAGCCAAACAAATAAAGCAATGGGGCACCTTAGAGGGCACTGGTGTGAACTTCACATATTGGGCACCAGAAGTATATCTCACCATAACCCTCACCTAATGTATGGTAAGCCCTCCAAAACTCTTCCAAAACCTACTATACCCACCTAATAGCCCTTATGGCTGCAGGTGGCACCTATAGAGAAGTACAGTAGGATTTTGGGGGGCTCACACTTTCCACTATAAATGTAGTGGTTAGAGTGATTTGTTTAACTCTATTGGAAATGATTTTTATTATATAAGCTATGGTATTATATAAACTATGCTATACATTTGTAGATATGATTTCTGACGCTTTACAGCAGTTGGCGATTCTCGGCGCATCAGACTTTTTGGTTTATGACATTTTTTACTCTACAATTTTTTGTGGCATATTTTTCCAAACCTTTTTTCATCTTGGAACCCCGATGAAGGTTTGTCTGAAACACGGACCGTGTCGGGTCCATTGTTTGGTAAAAATGTTTTTATATATTTATATTTGTCACAATAAATTTCGCCTGCATCTTGTACATATCTGCAGTTCCTTTTTTTTTTTGTTTGTTCCTTAATCTCCATTCAGTGGAGAACTGCTCAATCAGAGCACCTTTCTTTAACCTAGACATACCAATACCATGGCTAAATGCAAACGTCCATCTTTTTTTAATATGGATGTCCCTTCTCCTTCTGCAATTGGAGTTTGATAGCCATCTTTTGGCCCTTCTCTAGTCTTGCCCAAAGCATGCCATGTGAATGCACCTGCAGTGTAAGACATCCATATTCTGGTTTTACAAAATTGGCATTTGGACATCTATACAATGTGGACCAAAACACGAATAGAGCTTATAAAGCAAGCATCAAAGTTTAGCAGTTACAGCACAGAACTTACCCAGATTGTGTAGCAACTGCAAGATCTCTGTGTTAACCTTTGGAGGTATTTCCAGTACCTAACTATGCACTTAACACCAAGAAAATGCAGTTGTCATCTGCGCAGCAAATAATGCAGATGCACTTAACATTGCCTATATGGATGTCGTTAAGGGGATAATTCTATAAAGGGCTGGTTTGTTACCAGAGGAGTGAAGAAATTGCTACACCAGCAACTGAATAGCAAGACAAAAAAGTGCCACCATTCAAGACTTCAGAGCTACCCAATGACAAATTGAGGCAGCAATATGCAATCATAAATTTATTCTATGTAATTCATATAAAGGGGTCCTTTTATTAAGGCACGCTAGCCGTTTTAGCGCGTGCTAAATATTAGCGTGCGCTAAACGCTGACATGTCCACTATATCCTATGGACGTGTTAGCGTTTAGCACGCGCTAAAACGGCTAGTGCGAATTAGGGCTCCTTTTACCAAGGTGCACTAGCGTTTTTAGCGCACGCATGCGCTACACCATGCTACACCATGCGCTACGCTTCTAGAACTAACACCAGCTCAATGCTGGCATTAAGGTCTAGCGCACGTGGCAATGTAGCGTGCGCAATTCCACGCATTAAAGCCCTAGCGCACCTTAGTAAAAGGAGCCCTTAGCAAAAGGACCCCAAAGTTATTCATGCGATTTCGACCGAATGAGACTGTGAATCACTGCTAGTGATCAAGCTGCCAAAATGCATCCATGCTATTTCAAGACAAACTTATTGTTTCATGCACATATTCCAATACAAGAAACTAAATCACTCGTGAACCTGTCCTTCAAGGTTGCCTGTTTGTATCTTTCAACTCTGAAAATAAAAGCTGCATCTCCATTTGTCCAGAGTTAGTTTGGAAACCTAATAAACTGAGCATTGTGAATTTGCTAGGGTAGCTGGCTTGTAATATAGCATTACTTCAGGGATAGGGCAACTCCGGTCCTCGAGAGCCGTATTCCAGTCGGGTTTCGAGGATTTCCCCAATGAATATGCATTGAAAGCAGTGCACGCAAATAGATCTCATGCATATTCATTGGGCAATCCTGAAAACCCGACTGGAATACGGCTCTCGAGGACTGGAGTTCCCTACCCCTGCATTACTTTAACCAATGGAGGGGGGAGGGGGGAGATAGAACCTACTCACAGCTTTCAAATCTGCCCAACACTACAGAGTGAAACTACATTACTATCGTCAGAGCAGAAAAAAAAAAAAAGATTCCCGAGAGGCAATGACTTAGGGCTCCTTTTATCAAGGTGCAATAGACGGTTAACGTGCGGAATACCGCGCGTTCAACTGCCTGCCGTGCTAGTCGCTAACGCCTCCATTGACGAGGCATTAGTTTTTTGGGCTTGCTGCGGGGGTTAGCGCGTGATGAAATGTCCGACGCGCTAACCCCCATAGCACACCTTGATAAAAGGAGCCCTAAATCTCTAGACTGCTGCCAATTCAATTTTGTCATCAAAAATGGGTGTAATAGAATGCTGTGATGAAAACCTTCAACCCTTAATGTATTCTAGAAGGAGAACTTGAAATTTGATGATTTTGTTATTTTTTTTCATTTTTCGGGGGCAGGTGGACTTTAATGATTTTTCTTGTTTTGAACTGTAAAGGGTCATTTTCAATAGAAATGCAGGATTACATAATAGATAGCAGGCTTGTCACTGTTTCAGAGCTTGACTATTAGAAACTAGAAACATAGCAGAAGACCCTAAGAACAAGATCCATTTGACACCTCAGAAAACAAGTTATTACTGCCACAGCAAAGAATTAAACTGTCATTCTTTGCTGTGGCAGTCTAGGTGATACAAACATTTTAATGCGATGGAAAACACTTAAGAATAAACTAGAAATTATTAAAATAGAGAGAAAAATCTCAAGCTGGATCTTTGGAAAACTGCTTCTCATTTACAGATAGAAATTTTAAGATGCAACTAGGGGCTCCTTTTACTAAGCTGTGTTAGGGCTTTAACTAAACTAAACTAAACTAAACCTTAAGTTTATATACCGCATCCTCTCCACGGAAGTGGAGCTCGGCACGGTTTACAAGAACTTAAACTATAAGAAGAGAAAGGAAAAGGTTTACATGAGCTTATATATAGAATGGAAAAGTAAGGGGGAAAATGTTAGAGAAGAGCCAAGTTTTCAGTTGCTTGCGGAATAGTTGGAGAGAGCCCAGGTTCCGCGCAGAATAGTGCGCACTACATTGCCATGCGTGCTAGACCTTAACGCCAGCATTGAGCTGGCGTTAGATCTAGAAGCGTAGCGCGCGGTAATTTCCTGCATGTGCTAAAAACGCTAGCGCACCTTAGTAAAAGGAGCCCAAGGTGTCTAATATGTGATCAACACCGCACCTTAGATGTAGACCTGTTATCATGTGACAAGATGTGATAAATGGCATGTTGATCGCTTGCCTTGTTTCGGAGCCTGCTCTGGTGTTGTGGATGAGTTGTTTTGCTTCCTGTTGTTCTGTATATTGTTGTCTTTGCTCAATAAAGAAATATTATATATATTTAAAAAAAAAACGCAATAGCTTTTATCAGGGATGTGTCTTTCTCGTATACATTAATGGAATGCAAATGAAGGCTAGAGCAGATTACGTGTTCCATTAGTATGTACTAAAGTGGAGTAAGTGGTAGAGAATTTATTGTGCAGTAAATAAGCCTGGAAAATCTCACCACCTGGAAGACAACATTAAATGTAGATCGTTTCAACGATAAAATCCCACACCAGACAAGCCAACTTGTTTCACTAATAAGGAAACTGTTATTGCAGTATGGCTGCAGCAGCAGAAGAAAGGAAGGCATTTGGGAACCACGAGGGAGACAGACAAGTACCACTGCTATGGATGACATACAGGAAATACATAACCATTGTAACACCCCAGAAATGTAGGAGACTTCAGGTACAGATTTTAGGGTTTTGGGTTTTTTTTTCCCCCAATTTGTTTAACTGACTAAGGAAATTAATCCATCAAGATAAAGTACAAGCCATAATACACTTAGGGCTAGATTCACTAAAGTCAGCGATCGTCGCTAAACCTGATTTCACAAGTTTTATTTTATTTCATTAAAACTTAATAAATTAATGATAATACTTCTAACTTAATATTGTGCAATATTATAGTTCATGGATTTAATATTTTTTGCCAATTAGTTATGTGACTTAAAATTTCTTATCAGCAACACTTATCTTAAACAGCAAACTGCCGAGATAAATGTTGCACAATATTGTATTAAGTTAGAAGTATTATCATTAATTTATTAAGTTTTAATAAAATAAAATAAAAATAAAGATAGACATTAATTAAGGGAAAGAGGCTATGTTATAAATGATTATTCAAAACTATACAGAATGCAGACTTGGGATAACATATGTTATGTGAGGTCCTATGCACTGAAATCTGTTCACATCATATGATATACCATCCTCCTAGTTTATTATGATTTGAGGGTTCAGTGATTGATTATAGGTTTTGAAAAAAATAGTAGCTTAATCTGATTATAAAAGAAAAAAATTAATTTTAGGTATCTTTTACCTATCTTAAACAATTTAAGGAAATCTAGTAATATCCTGTGTTATCGACAGCTCTGCCTACTTTTATTTCTTATTTTTTCAGTGGCATAGATATTTTGCATGTATTACACAAGCAAAATATCTACCCATAAAAAAATGAAAAAAATCCCCCACCATTGCCAATGGCTCTCCCCCAATGAGCCTTGACAATCGCGCACCCCCCTCCCGACAAATGCGTCAACCCTAAAAAAATGGCAGGAGGGATGCTCACTCCCTCCTACTATGAAGGTGCCCGCTCCCTACCCCCCAAAAAAATTAATGGCAGGAGGGATGCCCACTTTCTCCTGCCCGGAAAGAATTCTCCCTGAAGAAAAGGCAGGAGGGATGCCCACTCCTTCCTACCACCAGAGGCCCCCCTCCAGGCCCTGTGCCCCATAAACTGATATAAAAAATAAAATTACGGAACATGTACACAAACATGATTTAATGGGATAAAGTTAGCATGGGTTCAGCTAAGGGATGTCTTGCCTCACCAATTTGCTGAATTTCTTTGAAGGTGTGAATAAACATGTGGTTAATGGTGAACCATGGGGAAAAAATAATGGAGAAACTAAGGTCAAACAAGGTTACAAGGTGAACAAGGTTAAAATAACCCATCTTGCTATCTAATTACTTACATTATCCCCAAATCCCTCTCTACCATGTAACCATTAAATTGTTTTACATCATGAAAGCCAACTGTCATTTTTCCATATCCAGAAGAATTTATCACTTTATTATTATCTATTGAGAAATAATAGTGTTGATGAATGTTTTCAAAGTCAGTAAATACATGGCCAATGAATGCACTGTTGACTATACTTAGCTGTATAGTTATTGCTAAATGCACTGAACAGAATCAATACCTTAGATTATGACTGCAACTGCTATTGTATATATTTTCCTGTGAAATTTTCTATATATGAATCTGGAAATAGACCATAATGAAAAATCAATACTAGACTGAACCAAGCTCTAAGTTTTTAAATTTTATTTTTTCTTACGACTACCATAATAGAAAGTTCTCAGAGATAATATAAATACACTTTTCCTAGCATAATAAAGGTTCAACATTGGAGCATAATAACTAATTCACAAATAATACAGTATGAAAAGAATTGTGTTTATATTGTGTTTTAGCAGTGTTTCAGCATTCCTGCCTACTGTAGATTCAGTTGTCAGCAATTCTAGTCAGTATTCTAGTCACTTATGTCCACATAAACATGTAAGTGATCTCTTATAGAATACAAATAATGGGAAAGAACATGACAATGGTTTGATGATCCATACTTTACTGGTAGGCAAATGCATGGTGTAGTTTGGGCAGAGTATTTGCGTGTCTATTTTCAAAAATGTAAATTCCGCTGCTCTCTATTTAATCACTAATTCTTATTATATTTTCCTTTCTTTAAAACTCTTGTAAACTGAGCCGAGTTCTATCTCTATACAGAAGATTCAGTATATAAGCGTGGAGGGGCATTATTGAAAGGGACATCTAAGTCCATTTACGTCCATCTCACAAGTTGTCCAAAGTAAAAAACAGCTTAAGACACATTTTCGAAAAATACGTCCAGCTTTTTTTTCATTTCGAAAATCGTCTAATTATACATCCTGTTGATCTGATCGTCCAAGTCTCTAAATCGTCAATCTTTATACCACATTTTTGTCCAACTTTTCGTCCAAGTCCAAAACGCCTAGAATAAACCCTGTTGGGCGTGGGAGGGGTCTGCAAAGTGATGGACTGCATACCCAGACATGGCACCTAAATAGTGGAATACCTTACAGGGCACTTCTGTGAACTTCACATAAAGGGTGCCATGTTTTCTCCTCACTACAGCTCCCTTATAGGTCATGGTGAGCCCCCCCAAACCACCTCCAGAATCCCATAGACCCACTTATCTACCCAGGGCAGGATTAACCAATAGGCCCAGTAGGCACATGCCTAGGGCCCGAAATGGTCAAGGGGATCCAATGAAGGAGGGCATCAACATTGTTTTTTCCAAACGGCGATGGGCGCCTCCAGCATTGATCGGCAGTGTGGGCACCCCCCACTCCCCCCCGATTGGCAATGCGGGCCCCCCTGATCAGCAACATGGCCCCTACCCTATAGACGGAAAGTAAGACAAGCAAGCAACGCGGTTAAGAAAGGCAACGGGAACTGTAATTTTGCAAGCGGTGCTGCTTGCCCAAAGCTTCCCTCTGACGCTGCTTCCTGTTTCCACCTGGGCGCATGGTGGGGTGGGGCAGGGCAGGGGGGCCCAGTGTACTTGTGTACCTAGGGTCCCTCGATGAATTAATCCTGCTCTGTAGCTACCACCCTAATAGCCCTTATGACTGCAGGAGCCACTTATATGCCAGTAAAAAAGGGTTTTGGGGTGTATAGGGGAGTGCACATGTTTAAGTATCAATGCAGTGATTACAGGGGCTTATGGGCATTGGTCCTCCTCTCTATGGTTCCCTAACCCACCCCCAAGATGACTTAAGCTGCCTCTGTGCTGGACAACTAGGCTTTCCTATGCCAGGCGGCCAGGTGATGATGGTCTGGAGGCTAAATTTTAAAGTTGTGATTAAAATTTTTATGGGGGGGGGTCGGTGATCACTGGGGTAGTGTGTAGGGGTCTGTTTTCAGTGCTTATGTGGTGAGTTTAGGTGGGTTTTTGTGACTTAGAATAATGAGAAGATGAGGAAAGCAGAAACCAGACAACAAAGGTAGAAAAAATTTTTTTTTTAAACTTTAGGGTAAAGTAGTATATTAGTTGTGTTGATAAACATTTAGAAACAAAGCAAACGGCAATGAGACTATCCCTTGAACAAACTCATGATTTGCAGTGATCTCAGGTGGCTGTGCCAAGGCTGTGGGCTGAGGTTGTATTTTGAATTTAGATCCTTTAAAAAACTGTTTAAAACCCATCTATTTAAGATGTTGGTAGCTCTTTCACAAGGACCAAATTTGGACTGGGGCACTGATATGTAATATGATTTTCAATTGGGTATAAATGTTTGAATTTGTACATTTTAAGTATGTATTTTTACATTATGTATGTGAACCTGCAATCCGCCTAGTTGATTAGTTGATAGGCGGACTAGAAATGTTTAAAATAAATTATATATATACAGATATATATATATATATGTGTGTATGTGTATATATATATATATATATATCAACAGATGTTTGAACAAGTCAAATGAACTCATGTGAATGCTTCTTTTGTAAATGCATGCAAAGATTGTTATGCACCACCCTATAGAACAGTGCACAGTGCATGACTGCCAATATAGGTGTCCCCTTGTGTACACAAGGCACGCATATTTGCTTCCCACCATTTCTAAAGTTTGCCCCATTTGTCTTCACTAGTACCCACATGCAGAGTATGAATTGGTGTGGACATGCCTTGTAAATTAATATGTGATAATTTGTAGGCTTATTCTTGTTAAATCGGTTCTGCATGCACTCAATCCTCTAAGATATACTAACAAACCAAATGCATACTAAAAAATGCGTATCTGTAATTTACATTAGGCATTTCTAGTCAATGAAACTAGTAAAAAATAAATAATTCATGCCACTTTCTCATGATCTAATGCAACAAATGAAATTCTCAGTTTTGAGCAATATTTCACAATTGCATTATGGGGAGCACAGAGTAGTATTGAAAGAACTGCTGCTAATATTTGACGCGATTGAAATCACGCATCTTTGACAGCTGGAATATGTTCTTATAGGCTTTCTATCACCGTATTGGGATAAACAGCATGACTGCTAAAGTGCATGCAAGTACTTTAATAGTTTTTCTGTTGACTGAAGAGTGCATATAGCAAATTATAATGTGGTGTATCATTTAAAATTAAGAACTTTTTTTTTTTCATTTTTTCATTAAAGTTAAACTACTAGCTGGCAGTGTTATTGCCCAGCAATTATTATTTCCTGAATGTAAATGTAAAGTGAAATTCCTTTGAGAATTCCAGTACCAACATCTGAGAAATCAAACATTTCTTCAATTTTTAACTATGATGGATCATAGGATTCTGGCGGTTAAGGAGGCATGGGATAGGCACGTGGGATCTCTCAGAGAGAGAAAGAGATAATGGTTTACTGCGGATGGGCAGACTAGATGGGCCATTTGACCTTTATCTGCCGTCATGTTTCTATGTTTCTATGTGCCAGTCATTAACACGTCAGCCTAGAACCCTTGAATACCTTCAGCATTCAAGCCTAGACTAGAATAATTAATACTCAGAAATGAAGTTTTATACCAGGTATGTGTGTAGATTAAGCACACAGCTGCCTGCAGCTGTAAATAAAATAGTGGCATATCTCTATGGTTTTTGCTTACTCATAGGCACAAACTGATTTAACCTATTCCATGAGACCTGAAAGGTTTTAGCAGACAATTTTCAAATCTGTACGTCAGATAGAAAAATGCTTCTCATACAGGTATAATCAAATCATAATGCTATTATTGGACACCAGAATTTGAAGCTACAGGATCAGCAAGAAATCAAGGGAGAATTGGTTAGTTACCTTCATTATAAGAAAATGAAGTACACAGTAATATATTTTTTAGAAGCTTTGCCCTTCAGGATCTAGGGGTAGGCAGTCATTAACAATGACAGAAGAAATATCAACAATAGTTCCTCTGTCATTTCCAATTATTTGGGCAGATGAAAATGGGCAGAGTTTTGTTTTCCAACAACAGGTTGGACAGTGACAGTCCCCTGTGATTTCATGTCCATCCCCCCCATAATTTATTTCCTCCCCGGCCACCTCTTCTGACTTCCCTCTACACAGAAACCTTCTTCACTTTCCTGGGGTGGAGAATGAATGTGTATGGTTAATCAGTTAACACAGCCAAATTGCCATCCACTGATTAGTTTGTGATTAGCGTGTGATCCTTTACTGCCTACAAAATGGATGATGGTATGGACCCACACACTAATTGCCATGGGCTAATGGTGTCATTAGCATAAGAAATCTCTGTCTATCATGTAACAATGGAGGAAAAAAGCCTTAGTAGTCCAGAGGTGATATAGAGCTAACACCTCAAAAAATTGATTAAATCTCTTTCATTGGCAAAAAAAGAAAAACTCCATATGAAAATATGTCCCAAATTGCAAAAAGCAAGCACTTATCTTATATCCCGACAGGGACCCGTTCCACCCAAGCTTCATCAGGGGATCTAAGTGCTGTGTCAGACATAAAGGATCAGAGTAATGCTTCTTCAAATTTAAAGGTATACTATATTTGAAAAATTGATTGAATAGATGAAGATTTATTTTTGAAATGCTCACATCTGTCAGTGTCTATCCTCTCTTCATGCCCATTCTTTAACTTTTTTCTCTCCTCTATCTCTCTCTAGTTCTGTAATCTACATGCTTCCCACTGAGACATCCATCTTATTGATATTGTTAGAAGCATGGAGGGAGTGCATTGCTCTGATCCTTTATGTCCAACGAAGCACTTGAACCCCATGATGAAGCTTGTGTGAAATGGGTCCCCACAGGGATAAGTGTTTGCTTTTTGCAATTTGGAATTGTACAATGGGACATATTTTCATATGGAGATTTTTTTTTTTGCCAATAAAAGAGATTTAGTCCATTTTTGAGGTGTTAGCTCTATATCACCTCTGGACTACTAAGGCTTTTTTCCTCCATTGTTACATGATAGACAGAGATCTCATTTGTGGGTTTTGTTATGCAAATTTCTTATCTCTTCTTTCGAGTTTGTGCCATTAATACTGAAAACAGAAAATTGACCATTTTCTGGCATGGCAAAAGTGACCTTAGCACATAAAAAAGACCACTGTTGCTGCAGCTTTGAAAAAGTACCCCAAACACTTTTCTATGAGCACACTTGTGTGCTGGGTCCAGAGCGGTCCTTTGCTCCAGTGCATATTTGAATAGGCAATTTCTAGATCCTAGAGAGAAGGATGGAACAGCTGTTTGAAGTCTTAGATATGGCTGCAACAATAATGGAAGGAGGAATGTGGATGCTGTTGGAGCCCAGGATCAGGATATGCCTGACAGATTATATATTTGAATGTTATCCAGATAGCAGATTGAATATCGTCACTATCCAAATAAGTTCTGATGCTAACCACCTTATCAGGATATTTAGTACTAGCAACTATCTGGATTTTGGCAGCCAATATCCCAATATTTTATTGATCAGCAAAGAAGGTATTTTTTTTAAACACTGACTGTGGTGCTGAATGTTGACCTGGGTACATTTATCAATTACAGAAGTTTGCAAGAAGTTCCTGATATAAGGCTGACATCAAAGGGACAATCAGGGGTGTCTATAAGGCATGCAATACACAGCTCTGATGATAAGGCAATTCTGTTTGATAGATTTTAGAAATGAACTGTATAACTTAGTCTCAAAAGATTTGGGAAGGCAATTTCAATGCAAATTGAAAATCTAATAGGAGCAGCAAGTTGTACGAAGCCTTTAATATTCTGAACCTGACATGAAATAGATAAGCCCATAAGAACAGACAACAATTAAAAAAAAAAAAAAAATTCCAGGACAATAGTGAAAATATATTTTTTTACATTTCCAACATTTCTAATGTTCAGATGAGTGGTTGAAGTTCTGCCACTAGAGAGAAAACTATATAATTGAATTTAAGATACAGCTAAATGGTAAACCTTATTTTCACTTCTCTATTCTATACCATAGAACATTTAACTAAGATTAATCCTAGTCTTGTCTTACCTGAAGGGCCTTCCTCTTTCCTGGGGAAGCCATGCCAACAGGCCAGAAGGATCGCTGTTAGGACTGCCTGCAGACCTAGGCAGGGGCCTAGCATGTGACCATGGTATGGTAAAGGAACTCAGGCTCCTAAGGTTACATTTTAAGCTACTAGCATAATTGGCAATTAATGTGCCCAAAATTTTAGGTGCATACACTTACACAAGCCAGTGCATGGTGTTTTAGGGGAATTCATCATCTTATATGAGGTCTTGGGTATCTGCTTTGAGTTTTATGATGAGATATCATCAATAAATTTTCTACTATGAAGTTAAGTATGTATAGATCACATTTATACCTAGTCTTCCACAGGTCCATTGCAGATATTTTTAAGCAACTGCCTCATTTCTTTTCAAAAGCTTTATAATCTAACCAGATGTTCCTGCAGATTGTGTCTGTACTTTTGTCACAGGGAAGTCCCTGTAAGCACCAGCAGACACCCAGAAGAGCAGGTTGCTGGTAAAATAATATGTGCCAACACCATCCCCTGATAGTAATAAACCTGTGGCTAAGCCTAGAAACCAACTGGGAAAGGTGACACACTTAGCTGGGACAAAGGAACATGCCTAGTCAGGTGCCTATTTATCTTTCTCTAGGCAAGTGCCCAATAAGCTAAAGCCATAGCAGGGAGAATCCTTAAGACAGGAAAAGGTAAGCCTAAGATTGCTGACATTAAAGACATGCAGGGCATGGGACAGCAATCAGGTTTAAACAGGCTCACAACTCTTAGAAAGCTTCAGCAAATCAGGGAGAAGCCTACACCTGGCCCTAGCCTTAATTACCCTAGCAGGGTTGAGCAGAAGGGAGGAGAGCAGGGCAGGAACAAGCAGCTGAAACAGAAGCCAGAAACCAAAAACCAAACTACATTTGCTGTGGGAACAGAACATAGTGCAGAATTGGAAGAAGGACAGCATGACTCTAAAACTAGAGGACGTGTACCCTGAAATGGAAACTCAGGAAGATAATATATATTTGTGATCTGATAATGCAATACAAATGAATAGTGAAGAGCCTTTGGACTTTGATGAAAGCTGTTCAGAATATATTCCCATGATGGAAGTTTAAAAGTGGCAAAAAACCTGAAAGTTTACTTCCTGAAGAAAAGTAGTTTGTGTTCTAGTATTGGTTCTATTTCTATTTCTAGTTGTATTTCTAGTAACAAGTATTAAAGCTGCTAGCCAAACCATAAAGCACTAGCTACAAGATAAAGCTCTCCCAAATGAATAAAAGGTCTTGATTTTGATTGCATGGTAAATCTGTAGAGCTGCAAATTAGAAGGTGTACCTCTTGTTAAGGGGAGAGAGAAATGCAAATGAGGCATGGTCTGCCTAAACAGAATTGTAGTAATACAGAAACTTCTTGTGGTTTTGAAACCTGAAAGGGATTGGATGGGATTATTATATCTGATCAATTTGGGTGGTATGATCCCACACTATTGAGCTCAATAGTGATTTCAGGTATGGTGACATAAGCTGTGACTAAGATGTGAAGATTAAAGAATGGCAAAAGGTTAAGAAGGTGTTAGTTTTCCATTTTCTGAAAGATTGCTGGTTTGGACTAACTGTGATAATGCCAATACTAAAGTGTGGTTAAATGTGCCAAGAAAGTGGTTCCATAAAAAAAAGAGTTTTTGTTTGGTGATAATAAGAAAGCATTGGAATAGTGCCTGGAACTGAAGCTAGTATTAAGACCCAGTTATCTTAGAGGGTCCAGTTTTGTGTTGCCATTTTTGAACTGTTGAAAAGCAAAGATTTGTCCTAATAAAAGCACTTGCTTGAGGAAGAGTGTTTGTTACTTAAGAACATAAGTAATGCCTCTGCTGGGTCAGACCAGAGTCCATCATGCCCAGCAGTTCGCTCAAGTGGCGGCCTATCAGGTCCAGAACCTGTATAGTAATCCTCTATCTATACCCTTCTATCCCCTTTTCCTTCAGGAAATCATCCAATCCCTTCTTGATCCCCAAAACCGTACTCTGTCCTATCATGCCCTCTGGAAGCGCATTCCAGCTGTCCACTACCCTCTGGGTGAAGAATAACTTCCTAGCATTGGTTCTGAATCTGTCCCCTTTTAATTTTTCCGAATGCCCTCTCGTTCTTGTAGTTTTCGAAACTTTGACAAATCTGACCCTCTCCACTTTCTCTATGACCTTCGTGATCTTGTAAGTCTCTATCATATCCCCTCTAAGTCTCCGCTTCTCCAGAGAAAAGAGCCCCAGTTTCTCCAATCTTTCAGCATATGAAAGGTTTTCCATACCTTTGATCAAGCGTGTCGCTCTCTTCTGAACTCTCTCGAGTATCACCATATCCTTCCTTTAGGTACGGCGACCAATATTGGACGCAGTACTCCAGATGTGGGCGCACCATCGCCCGATACAACGGCAGGATAACTTCATTTGTTCTGTTTGTAATACCCTTCTTGATTATACCTAGCATTCTATTCACTTTCTTAGCGGCCGCTGCGCACTGTGCCAACGGCTTCATTGTCTTGTCCACTATTATCTCCAAGTCCCTTTCTTGGGTACTCTCACTCAATGACAGCCCTCCTATCGTGTAGCTGCACCTCGGGTTTCTGTTTTCTATGTGCAAGATTTTACATTTCTCTACATTAAACTTCATCTGCCATCTCGTCGCCCACTCCCCTAGTTTGTTCAGGTCCCTTTGTAAATCTTCGCAGTCTTCTATAGTCCTAGCCCCATTAAATAGTTTGATGTCTTCTGCGAATTTTATTACTTCTACTTTATTACTTCTAGAGCTTACAGTACTATACTCTCTGCCACCTCCAAACATCTGCTTGGTTTGGCATATGAGCTGGGCAAAACAGGCTGGTCTCTTACAACTCAGTCTCACACCCACTCACAACTTGTATATATCGCTTTGGCATAAGGTGGTCTATAAATTTTTAATACTTGAAATGAAATAAATGGGTCTGCAAAATTACTCAAATTTGCATACCAGAAGGTGATAAGAATGACAGGTTATAGAATTGCAGTATTTGTTTTGATTAATTGATATACCATTTTTAACAATTAGTATTAAAGCAGTTTACAACTGAATGAAAATACAATTTAGATACAGTATACAATACATGTTATGCATGGAGAAGTAGCCTAGTGGTTAGTGATGTGGCCGGAGAACCTGGAGTGCTGGGTTTGATTCCCACAGGAGCTCCTATAGACTCTGAATAAATCACTTAACCTTCCATAACCCCAGGTACTAATACTTACCCCCTCTTCTATGAAACTGCACTAACCTGGTTTCTAGCGCAGGGAGCTTCGCTGTATGGCCCGCGCTGCTCCAGATGCTTATAGGAACTCAATGAGCATCGGGAGTAGCGCGGGCCATTCAGCGCGGCTCCCCACACTAGAAACCACTAGCTGGCTCCCAACCACTTGTAACTCCTTCCAGAGGCCACTCAGAAGCAGAGGAGTTACAAGTGGTTGGGAGCTAGCACATCCTGAATCAGCCATTTCCAGTGAAATGCTGGGCTCCACGTCGATGTGATACTTGTTCTACATACCTACCTTCATGTGGGATAAATACCAGTTCATTTTTTTTTTCTTTTCATGATTATTTGAAATGAAGTAATTAAACTAAACTAAATTAAACCTTAGGTTTGTATACCGCACCATCTCCACAAGCGTAGAGCTCGGCACAGTTTACAGGGTTAGGTTGAAAAGGAGCTAACAATGAAGGGTAATAGGAAAGGAGCTAGGAAGATAAAGAGGGACAGGGTACCAAAGAGCGGGAGGTGTTAGATTTTTGAAAAGAGCCAAGTTTTCAGGTGTTTGTGGAAGGATAGGAGGGAACTTGAAATTCTGAGCAGGGATGTGAGATTGTTCCAGAGTTCTGTGGTTCTAAAGGGGAGGGATGTTCCTAGTTTTCCTACGCAGGATATACCTTTTGCAGAGGGGAATGATAGTTTCAGTTTTTGGGAGGATCTAGTGGAATTAGGGTTACAGGAGTTCCAGAAGAGTGGGATAACGGGAGGGAGGATGCCATGTAGGATCTTGAAAGCTAAACAGGCACATTTAAAGAGGACTCTGGAGTGAACTGGGAGCCAGTAAAGTTTGGACAGGAGTGGGGAGACATGGTCGAACTTGCCTTTAGCGAAAATAAGCTTGGCTGCGGTGTTCTGGATTAGCTGAAGTCTATGGAGTTTTTTTTTTAGTTAAGCTTAAATAGATGGAGTTGCAATAATCCAGTCTAGAGAGGATGGTGGATTGAACAAGGACGACGAAGTGAGAATGATGAAAGTACGATCTCACTTTCCTCAGCATATGAAGCCTAAAGAAGCATTTTTTTACCAAGAAGTTGAGGTGGTCATTGAAGGAGAGAGAGGAGTCTATGATGATGCCAAGGACTTTGCTTGAAAACTCAAGCTGAAGAGTGGAGCCGGAAGATAATGGGATGGAGGTGGGTAAATGACCTAATATTGGGCCGAGCCAAAGTAGTTTTGTTTTGGACTCATTCAATTTCATTTGTACAGAATGTGTCCAGGATTGAAGGTTCATTATACATGCGGATATGTTCTCAGCGAGGTTAGTGAGGTTCGAGTCGGTCTCAAGGAGGATGAGGATATCGTCAGCATAGGTGTAGAGAGTTTCCAGGGGGATAGATGAAGGAGTTTCAAAGAGGACATGTAAATATTGAAAAGGATAGGAGAGAGGGGTGAGCCTTGCGGGACTCCACATATCGGCTTCCAGGGAGGGGATGAGGTACCGTTTATGTTAACGGTGTAGGAGCGTAAGCGTAGGAATTTCGAGAACCAGTCTAGGACTATGGAACTTATGCCTATTTCAGAGAGTTGGAAGATTAGGATATCATGATTGACGTCGAAAGCTGCGGAGAGGTCGAATTGTAGAAGTACAGCGAATTTGTTGTGAGAATGAAGTTGTACCTTAGAGATTAGTGAGACTAATAGAGATTCAGTGCTGAAGTTGGGTCTGAAATTGCTTGAAGTAATTTTCTCTTGTTCTTCCCGCATTGCTTAAGGCTTATAACATCTCCCAATGTATAAGGCTTTTTATGCCTATGATGAGTTTTACCCCTGAAATATTTTCTCACTTATGTTTCACTCATTACGGTGTTTGTGGGTGGGGCTTTGAGGCTTTTTCCTCTCAAATTGATTGGCCTAGATGTTTGTAAAGCCTCTGCATTGACAGAAAGTTGATTATTTGCTTCCACTTTATTCTCTGTTTTCTTTGGAGTGTGTTTGTTTGAGTAGAAGAGGGTAGTTTCTAAATTACTGGAGTTCCAAAAACCCTCCCCAGCCAATCCCAAACCGAATATCCATATATAAGACACAGACTGTGCAAGCCTGCCCAGTACGGTCCTTAGTTCTTCAATTTACTGTACACCCTTCATTTTCTGATTAGAGATTCTCTGTGTTCATCCCGTTTTTTGGAATTCCATTACCGTTTTCCTCTCCACCACCTCCCTAGGTAAGAAATTCCAGGCACCAACCACCCTCTCTGTGAAAAAGAATTTTCTAACATTACTCAAGTTTACCACCCCGTAACCTCAATTTATGCCCTCTAGTTTCCCTTCTTTAGAAAAGATTTGGTTCTGTATTAATATTTTTTTAAGTATTTAAACTTCTGTATCATTTCTCCCCTGTTCCTCCTGTCCTCTAGAGTGTACATATTCAGGTTTTCCAGTTTGTTTTCATATATCTTTTGGTGCAAACCCAGTATCATTTTTGTTGCATATTCTAGTCTCTTCTTATATGTCTTTTGGTGCAATCTCCCTACCATTTTTGACACCTTTCTATGGACTGCTTCAAGTTTTCTTATATCATTTTCCAGATATAGCCTCCAAAATTGAATACAGTACTCCAAGCAGGACCAATGGCCTGTACAGGAGCATCAACACCTCTTTTCTTCTACTGGTTGCACCTCTGTACAGCCTAGCATCTTTCTGGCTATAGCCATCATCTTGTCACACTGCTTTGTTGCCTTCAGACCCTCAGACACCATCACCCCATGCATATCCCCGTCCATGCATATCAGCCTCTCACCTCCCCGTCCATGCATATCAGCCTCTCACCTCCCAGCACATACAAATCCCTTGGATTTCTACTCCCCAAATTAATCATACTGCACTTCTTTGCCAGACGTTAGAACATTCTTCTACCTTTTGCAGAACCCTTTTCATATTTTCTACTTCCTCTGGGGTGTCCACTTTGATACAAATCTTGGTATTATCTTCCAAAAGGTAAACCTTACCTCCTGACTCTTTGGTAATGTTGTTTACGTTCATCCGAATTAAATTTACTATCTGTCCCTTCTTTAAAAATCATCGGAACGAGAAGAGCAGATATGTTCACTGTCGCAGGTCCACAATGGTGGAACTCCCTTCCCCAGTACATTAGAATAGAACAAGATATTTCAGCTTTTAAAAATTTTTTAAAAACTTATTTGTTTAAGGATGCTTATGACCTTTAAAAATTCTAAACTATCTATTTTGTTTTAATTAATATTCACAAAGTGTGCTTTGAAATTATTTACCCTACCTTAAGGGCATAGAGAAAGTGAATAAGGATAGATTCTTCAAACTGTGGGGAGCCATAAGAACTAGGGGTCACTCGGAGAAATTGAAAGGGGACAGGTTTAGAACAAATGCTAGGAAGTTCTTTTTTACTCAGAGGGTGGTGGACACATGGAATGCGCTTCCGGAGGATGTGATAGGCCAGAACTCTGTACAGGGGTTCAAGGAGGGTTTAGATAGGTTCCTGGAGGATAGGGGGATTGAAGGGTACAGATATAACTTGAGGTAGGTTATAGAAGTGGACAGAAACCACTTCACAGGTCGCAGACCTGATGGGCCGCCGCGTGAGCGGACCGCTGGGCGAGATGGACCTCGGTCTGACCCAGTGGAGGCAACTTCTTATGTTCTTCTTATGTTACCTTTTGTTTTTCCCTTTTTTTTCTGTGCCCTTATTGTAACTTTACCCCCTTTCCTTCTTTTCATGTTAGTTATTATTGGAATTTTATGTTATTATGTTTAAAGTTGCTTTATTATATTATGTACATCGCCTAGAAAATTCGAAATAGGCGATTCATCAAGAGCTAAATAAACTTGAAACTTGAAACTTGCTCACAAACATATTGAACAGAATTGGCCACAGCACTGATTCCTGAGGCACTATACTACTCACCTTTCCTTCCTCAGAACAAATCAGCATGCAACTTTAAAATATGATAAAACATTTCCTGAATCAAATCATCAACATCATTAAAGGTATTTTTAAAAATCCAGGTTTTCATTATTTTACAGAAGCTGGAATAACTGGATAAATGTTTAACAATGGTGGGTATAGAGTTCCACAAAAATGGTCCAACACAACTAAAAGCTCTGTTCCTTGTAGAGGTCAGTCTAGCCAATTTCATTGATGGAGGTTGTAACAAACAATATTGAGGAGACCCTAAAAAGTATTGCTGTTCTAGTTTAATCTACTTATCTGAAAGATATTTAGGTACCCACAACCAGAAAGCCTTAAAGAATATGCAAAATAATTTAAATGTGATCCTCGTTGAAATGAGCAGCCAGTGAAAATATTATTTGCAGTTCTAACCATATTGTCTCCCAGTGTGCATTCTTCTCATATGCAGACTCTTCAAATACAGTTCTGTTGCCTACTCATGGATGTACATATGCTTCTGGGGAAGCAGTCCAGAGGAGGTCGACGAAAATGATAGGAGGTTTGCGACAAAAGACGTATGAGGAAAGATTGGAAGCCCTGAATATATGTACCTTAGGGCAGTGATTCCCAACCCTGTCCTGGAGGAACACCAGGCCAATCGGGTTTTCAGGCTAGCCCTAATGAATATGCATGAGAGAGATTTGCATATGATGGAAGTGATAGGCATGCAAATTTGCTTCATGCATATTCATTAGGGCTAGCCTGAAAACCCAATTGGCCTGGTGTTCCTCCAGGACAGGATTGGGAACCACTGCCTTAGGGGAAAGGAGGGACAGGAGAGATATGATTCAGACGTTCAAATACTTGAAAGGTATTAACGTAGAACATAATCTTTTCCAGAGAAAGGAAAATGGTAAAACCAGAGGACATAATTTGAGGTTGAGGGGTGGTAGACTCTAGAGCAATGTAAGGAAATTCTTCTTTACGGAGAGGGTGGTGATTGCCTGAAATGAGCTCCCGAGAGAGGTGGTGGAGATGAAAATGGTGACGGAGTTCAAAAAAGCTTGGGATGAACACAGAGGATCTAGAATCAGAAAATAATAGTAAATATTGAAGAACGAAGGCCAGTACTGGGCAGACCTGCATGGTCTGTGCCTTTATATGGCCATTTGGTGGAGGATGGGCTGGGAGGGCTTCAATGGTTGGGAGGGTGTAGTTGGAACCTAAGAACAGTACTGGGCAGAGCTTTGGATTCTTGCCCAGAAATAGCTAAGAAGAAGAAAAAACAAACAAACAAATTTTTAGATTGAATCAGGTTGGGCAGACTAGATGGACCATTCGGGTCTTTATCTGTCATCATCTACTATGTTACTATGTTTGCCTGTGTGGCTAGTTTTTGAGGTCTATTTGATAATTCAAATATTTGCTAGGTTCACTGCTGCATTCAGGCATAGAAAGATGTAACGTTGAGATTTATGGACTACACATGAATGTGACATCTACACATGAATGTGACATCTCTTGGAATTCCTAAAGAAGACTTTAATAGCCGAAGCACAGGTTTGTATCAAGTCTGGATCTATAGACTTATGCTGGCTTTTACAAAGCTGTGGTAGAGATTTCTACAGTGGGCTGGTGAGATAAATGCTCTGATTCCTATGAGTGTTGAAGCATTTTCCTTGCCGGCCCATGGTAGATCTGAGATCTGGAATAACCTCACCTCCCCACTCCGAACCTCAAGCTCCCTCCAACTCTTCCGCAAACACCTAAAAACCTGGCTATTCTCAAAACTGTAACACTTCCCCCCCTCTTAGGCCTCTCACCTTCCCCTTTACACCTAACTCTTTAATCTCTCCACTGTAGTTCCTCTCTCATCCTTCTTCCTGTAAACCGTGCCGAGCTCCGCATTCGTGGAGATGGTGCGGTATATAAACCCAAGGTTTAGTTTAGTTTAGTTTAGTTTAGAAACCTCTACCACAGCTTTGTAAAATGAGCCTTTAGATTTCTGTTACACAATTATTGTTATGGTATATTGTTCAAGTCTGGACTTTTAATCTACTAGTTTATTGTAGTCAATGATTTTTATAATGCATTAAATTTTCAATTTGGAATCAAATTAGTCTTCCTCTATTTTTTTATCTGCCTGTCATCTTTTAAAAAGAAAGCGAAAAACAGAAAAAAAAATTCCATGAATTATAAAAGATGACATAAGAAAGTGTGATGCCATTTTCTCTATTACTTTATTTAAAAGCATGTAAGGCTACTTCTCTGTCAAATTAATATTTTTAGATGCATACAATTTCACTGTTAAAAAGCCTTTTTCCCCAATGACAGCCTCATACATTATCATTCCTAATACCTGTCATTTGATTAAATTTAAATTCAATTCAGTAGTTTTTCAAGAACAAATGTAATTTCATTTACAGACTTTTTTGCACTTGTATCTTTTTAAAATCCCTTAGTGCCTGTTTATTATGCCTTATGACTGGTTTCTTTCTACTCCATCAAATGAGAATAGCTTAGTATTATACTTCTTAAGGCCTATATTTAATGGAATGGGCAACATATAATTTGACCAAAAACAATGACACCCACAAAGGTGAAACTGCCTCCAGACCTGGGATTAAAAATATACTTTATTACATCAAAAAATTAACACGACGAATGACCCGACACTGACCGTGTTTTGGATCTTGCCTGCCTCATGGGTCATTGCTTTCTTTAAAATAAAGAATAAATCCAAGTGTGATAAAATCTCTAACAAAACGTGTGTGCTCCTCACTTCAGGATGAGAATATAATTTGAAACATCTATTTTAGATGGTTTGAACTTATACATATGGAGGGGCATATTAAAAAAAAAAAAAATCTTAAGTCTGATTTGGACATAGAATGCTAGTCGCCCAAAGTCGGCAGTGGCAAAATGTCCATTCTCGAAAAGTACATCTAAAATTTTTTTTTTCAAAAATTGTCTATCTGTAAGTACAGGCATTTTATCATCCAGACCGCCACTACATCTATCTTTATACTACATTCTCGACCCAAAATTTGTCCAAGTTCTAAATGCCCAGAACAAGACCTTTTGGACATGGGAGGGGCATTGTGATGGACTGACCACCCAGACATGGCAATAAAGCAGAGGTACACTTTACAGGGCACTGCTGTTAACTTCATAAAAAGAGTGTGACATAAACATTTCACCACAAATCCCTTATAAGTTATGGTGAGTCCCCCACAAATACTATATTCATCTGTCTACAACACTAATAGCCCTTATGGCTGCAGGTGACACCTATATGGCAGCACAGTAGGGTTTTGACGGGGGTCTGGTGGGCTCACATTTTCCACCATGAATGTAGTGGTTAGAGTGGCTTATGGGCCTGGGTCCTCCTCTCTATGGTTCACTAGCCCACCCCAGACTACTTAAGCCACCACTGTGCAGCTCTACTATGTTTTCCTATGCCTATTTTTTCTGATGTGCTGATGTTCTGGAGGCAGGTATATATGTTTTTATTCTGAACTTTGTGGGGTGCAACAGGGTCAGTGAACATGGGGGGAGGGGGGAGTGTGTGTGGGTCTTTACTTTGTCTCTGCAGTGATTATCTGGTCACTTTTGATACCTTTTGGGCACTTATACCTGCCTTTACATCATCTAACTCAAAACGTATAAGTTTCGCCTTGGCAGTCTCGTCAAACATTTGATTATTCCTGCAGGACAACTAAGTCTAGGTTAGCCCACATCCCACCCTAACCACTCCTCCAAAAATGCCCCTTTCAGCTCTGGGTGCACAGTGGGATTCAGAGGCCTAAAATGTCCCTGGATACGTTCAAAAAGCTGTTTTCATTATCGGCACTTGGACAACTTTTCTTTTAGATCATCCAAGTGCTTTTTTGGGTGTGTTTGGGCCAATCAAGCCTTAGGCTTAGTGGGGATTGGCGGGGATAGGCGGACCCGATAAGCATAAGGCCTAATTGGTCCAGGCTTCTAGAGCCTGGGCCAATCAGGCCTTAGGCTTAACGGGGATGGGCCGGGAAGGGGTAGGCCCTCCTCATTTTGAAGAGGCAGGTCTGCCGGCTGGACGGCAGCAAGACCTGTCTGGCTGGTCAACAATTAGAGTTTAGTTGGGGGGGAGGTTAGGGTGTAATTGATGAGTGTTAGCACGAGGGGGTTAGCATGGGGGGGTCCAGAAGGGGGTGGCCTTCCGGCAGGAGAGGTTGGGCACCCTCCTGCCGGCGATCGGGAATGTCGGGGGGTGTTCTGGCAGGAGGGGTTGGGCACCCTTCTGCCGGCAACTGGGAATGTCGGGGGGGGGCGGCGTTCCGGCAGGAGGGGTTGGACACCCTCCTGCCGGAGATCGGACAGGTAACCGCGGCTGCTATACTTATCGCAGCAGGGAGATCCCTTGCCGCGATAAGTATAGTGGCTGCGTCTACTTACAATGTAGGCCAGCATTTTGTCTCTTCCTCTACTAGGGAGACGCGTAGGGCCGCCTAGGCAGTCTTGCGGGCCTCCCTAGGCTCCTGGAAGCATCTTCAATATAGGCGGCCTGCTTGGGGAGCATTTTTTTTAAAACCGTGCATCCCGATTGGCTGATTAGACAGCTGTAGGATGTCAGGACACACTTTGCAGAATCAGGGCCTAAGTGTTTTTTTACAGTCAGGTACTCAAGTATTATCCCTATCTGTCCTGGTGGGCTCAAAATCTATCTAACATACCTGGGGCTATGGAGGACTGAGTAACTTGCCCAGGGTCACAAGGAGCAGTACAAGGTTTGAACCCAAAACCCCAGGGTGCTGAGGCTGTAGCTCCAACCACTGTGGCACACACTCCTTCAATATATATATATATTTTTTTTTTAATGTTTTTTGCTGTACAATGTGTTTATACTGTAAATTCATTTTTCATTGGTTTTTATGTATATACAGTATATATGCTTTTATTATTTGGAGGACTGAGTAACTTGCCCAGGGTCACAAGGAGCAGTACAAGGTTTGAACCCACAACCCCAGGGTGCTGAGGCTGTAGCTCCAACCACTGTGGCACACACTCCTTCAATATATATATATATATATATATATATTTTTTTTTTTTAATGTTTTTTGCTGTACAATGTGTTTATACTGTAAATTCATTTTTCATTGGTTTTTATGTATATACAGTATATATGCTTTTATTATTTGTTTACAGAATGTTCTGATCCTTCAGGCAAGAGTATTTTTTGCCAAAACATGGTGCTGTGTTAGGTCTCCTTTACATATTTGCTCTTGAGGATTTGCAGAATGTTCCCCGACTATTTTCCTTGTCTTCATTGGAGGTTATTTGTTCAACCTTACTCTTTTCACTGGATTTTTTTATCATGAGGTTTCCTCTTTGGACTTTGTTTCCATCTACACATGGATGGGTCCATGCACACACCATCAATGCACACACCTCAATGAACACTATCAGATTTGCACATTGAATGGCACATTTACACACCTGCTTACACCTGCCATTGACTTTGTGTAAATGGGCACACCTTAATTTTGGGCACACTAATGTCAGACAGTGCTACGATTCTATAATGGAACCATTTTATAATGGGCATCCTGTTTTTATCATGGAATTGCACTCCCTCTGATGCATTGGAGAGACCAAAAAGAGGCTCCTCCTTAGAGCATTGCCGCCTATGTGTTAAAAATTATTTATTAGTACAGTTGTGCACTATCAGAACACACTAATTCTCACATTAAACAATTTATAAGAAGCCCTTTTAGAAATATTAGAGCTGTTTACATGTATTAAAATCTCGAAACGCAATACAAATGAACTCTCCAAGGACACAGTGAAGGAGTTGGCTCAATATTGGCAGTGCTCATAAGGACTGCCTTTGTACACAGTTGATTTGGAGAGGGAACAGTTATCTAATTCAGGAGAGATTTTCTGGGGAAAACTGTTATATAAATTTCACTATCAACCTCAGTAATACAAACACATTTATAGAGTGTAGGGCAGATTGGATCCCAATGAAGATTGTAAATATTACAGGGGATGGAGTTGTTTTATGTTGATTCTGTAAATCTGTAATAGGCATCTTTTAGATGCTCTTTTGCAGTGCTGACCTTTCAGAATATCTCTGCTAAAATATAGAAACATGATGGCAAGTCCTACAAGATGGTAATCTGAAAGGTTTTGTGAAAAATTTAGAATTGGTGAAGGAAGATTCCACCTATTGACTCTTCTGCTGTATTTGGTCATAACAGTTCTTTATGATTAACTGGAAGGATAATACAGTTCTTGATCTGAATATGTGGTAAAATATAGGCTGTATTATACATAAGTATGTAACATAGGATGGCATTTTGGAAAGAGGACCTTATTCTGGAAAAGGTGCCTGCAAAATGGGCACCTACCACGTGTCAATCATCATTTCCAGAATCTATTTTCTTCTACAGACGTCTTAAATGTAGGCCAGCATTTTATAGGCCGACATTTAAGGTGTCTGACTCATGCCTATGAGAAGCACCTAGGCATGCCTATGAATGTCTAACGTCACTTCCGGCATAAAGCACGCCGGCCTTAGGTATCCATAAGCATGCCTAGACACCCTTCGTCCCATTGATTTTTTTAATTTAACATATATCCTGATTGGTCTGTTAAATGGTAGTAGGACACCTAGTACCGCCTACAATTGGGACACCATTTGTAGAATCAGGCCCAGAATGTCCAATTCAGAATAAGGATGTCCAGATCGCTTTGTCACTGATGGTACTAGCAGTGGTGTACCAAGGGGGTGGGGGGTCTTCCCCGGGTGAAGACCATGAAGGGGTACTCCTGGGGTTGGCATCATGGTCCTGGAACTTTGCTGTTCTGCCTGAATCGGGCCTTCCTCACTGCCGGGTCCTGCCTTCGCGAAAGCAGGAAGTAGGTGGGACTAGCAAAAAGGAAGGCCCGATGCCAGCAGAGCAGCAAGTTAAGGCTGCTAACAAAGAGAGAACTCACATAACTTTGGACCTGTCTTCTTACGCAGCAGCAATGGTGGGGGTGAAAGGCTTCTTATGGCCTGGCCCGCTGAGGCCTTCCCTCTACCGCATCACTGATAATGTCACTGATAAAGCGACAAAGAGAAGTCCTAGCAGAGCAGGTGCCAAACAGCCCATTTGGTGCTGCTTCAAATGGTCGACCACCACTACTGCTCCCATTGCTGCTGCCATTGGAGGCTCAAAGGAATGTCAAATCTCACGGTGGGGGGTGGGGGAGGGTCAGTTGGGTCTGGAGGTGCTGCACAGGGAGATGGGAGGGAGGGATGGAAAACTGCTATATAGTGTGATTGGAGGGAGGGATGGAAAGCTGCTGTGCAGGGGGGAAGAGGAGAGAGGAAGAATTGTCAGACATGGGCTGGAGTAGAGGGAGATACAAAGAGGTAGAAGGGGAGAGGGAGAAATCCTATATATGGTGGAGGGGAAGGAGACAAGCATGAAGAATAGAGAATGAGAAATGGGTGGAGGGCAGGGATAGATGGTGCATGGGGTGAAAGAAAGAAATTTTGCACATGATAATGGAGGGGAGGAAGGCAGAGATGGTGCATAGAAGAGAATAGAGAAGTTTTACCCAAGGCACAAGGCAGGAAAAGAGAAAGATTGTAGACAGTGGGAAAGAAACTGAAATGTTAGATATAGCAATGGAAGGGAAGGTGCAGAGATGGAAAATGGATGATGAGCATGGAAAAAGAAGAAAATATCAAATGGGTAGCAGGCCCTGATGAGTGAGTTAACAAAAGACAAACAGAAACCAGAACCTGGGACCAACATGATTTGAATAAAAAAATGACCAGACAATAAAAGGTAGAAAAAATATGTTTTTCTATTTTGTGATTACAGTATGTCAGATTTGAAATATGTATCCTCCCAGAGCCAGTATTAGACAGCGAACGTGAGCAAGGACCTAACAGAGATTGGAAATTTTTTGTTGTTTATACCACTGCGCTGGCATGGGGTTGGAGAGGTTGTAACCCTATGTTATATTATATTGTAACACTGTGAATGTTAAACTACAACTTGTTCTGAGCTCTTTGGGGAGGACAGGCTATAAAAATAAATACATAAAATTACTAAATATATATATATATCTTTATTAATTTTGAAGCCATACATAAGTGTAACCTATTAGCATTTTAAATTCAATCAAAATTGTAATCCATGACAGATAAATATATTACTTCCCCCATACTCATATTCAAAAATTTGCACTCAAATTAAAGAATTAAAAATATTTTCCAACCCTCCCTCCCACCCATCCACTCTGGACGTGCATGATCAAAGGGCAAAATCAACTATCACTCTTTGAAAAATTTTGTCAATGGTTCCTAAATCTTTAAAAACTTCTTATAATGTCCCTGTTGTATAGCCATAATACGTATTTTTTTATATTAGGGGTGTGTGTTAAAAAATGATCAGCCTCAGGTGTCACATACCCTAGGTATGTCATCGGGTGTTCGTATTTTAGAACTGTATTCATCAACAATGTGCTGGTGATGTCCAGCATGATCATCCATTTTACAAACTGAAACATCCACTGGTTACCAATAGAAGCTAGAATACTTTTCAAATTCGCTTGCATCTGCTATGAATTGTTATCTGGATTATCTCCATTCTATCTTTTTTTCCCACTTCAAACTGTATAGTCCGATTAAGTCTACTCGTCGTTCTGGTTTATTTACTTTTCCCAATCCCAAAAATTGCCGTTACAAAAAGTTTTTTGATAGAACCTTGGCCTACCAAGCTTGGTTAGATGATATGATTCGACAAACTGCATCCTATTGCAATTTCAGGAAATTAGTAAAGACCTATTTGTTCAAGAAATTTGTTACTTGATTAGTGACTACATCATAGTATTCATACTATAATAGTATAAAACTGTTTATTGTACTGCTGCTTCTCATATGTTTGTATTTCATCACTGAATTGTTTACTTTTCTTATTTTGTGAACTGCCTAGAGCTCATTGGGTGTTGGCGGTATAGAAAAATAAAGTTGTTATTATTATAACTTTATTTGTAGACCGCAAATACCTCGCAGTTCAATGTGGTTAACAACAAGATAAACTGTACAACCATGGCGATAACACAATAAGATAATATCAACAATATCATTGATGTGATAAACTAACAAGTCATTGTACAAATTCACTAAATAGATAAGTTTTTAATGATTTTCTGAAATCTTGATAAGAAATAGAGGAGATGAACAAACCACTTAGACATAGACATAGGGCTAGATTCACTAAGCTCATTGATCCGATCTGATCCGTGGGCGATCTGTGGCCGGATGGCCAATTCACTAGGAGTCCTTATGCAAATTAACGTGATCAGAAGCATGCCTCACACCAACCCCACGGATCACTGCAGAGCGATCCTGACGCATGAGCAGACCATCTGCTTTGCCTGTAGATGCGGTCCACACATGCGCTTGCTATCCGCACAAGGGGGGGGGGCTTTAATGGAACAGAACACAGTTTAGCCAGAGCTAAATAACAAAATATGCTGAAGCCAGGAACAGAACACACTTTTAACCCCATGGGCTCGCACTGCAGGGAAGGGCTGCAGAGAGCAAGAGAGTCGGCAAGGATGTGGGGGACTGGTCCTCAGCAGTCGCTTCTTTTTGGATCGGCCAGCCCAGTCAGTGTGTTTAGTGAATCGCTGCCTTCCTACTTTGCATGCCATTTCCCCTCAATTGCATGCATGGATCGGATCGGGTGGGAGTTTGATCGGCCAGGAGGTTAGTAAATCGGATCAGAGAAGGCTCGCAAAGCTTAGTGAATCTAGCCCATAGACATCCTTGTGGCAGCATAAGCCACACAGAGGTCCATGGGGAGTACAGAAGAAATTAGGTTAAAACAGTGGGCTGAGAACCAGAGAATCATGGTTGAAACCCAACCACGGCACTTTGTGATCTTTTTTTTTTTTTATTGTGATATCTACAGGAACAGAAAAAATACTACATTTGGACTTGCAGGTGATATATAAGAAACTGCAAGCCGGAAGGCTATTGAAGCGCTGTAACTCAGGTTCTGTAGGTACCTGAATATAACTACATTTTATGTTTTGTCTTTATTTGATACATTAGTAAATCAAAGAAATTTATGAAAGCAGCTTACAGATAAAATCTAGAGAGAAGACAGAGAGCCAAGAATGGATACAACAAAAGGCAGCCTAAGCTGCCATGATATGCATATTAATTTCAACAGTTGGAGCTAATTATAATAGTTAATAGCAATTATAATAATTAATAGCAAATAAAATACAAAAAGAGGAGGGTAACATAAATAAATAGCCATAACAGGACAAAATCATTGCTGGAGGTGACCTAGCTAGAGGTATGCACGGGGATGAGGACAATGAGAAGTCCTTGGAAATCTGCAGAACTCCATGAGGAATGGGACAAAAAAGTCATTATTACCATAGGGATGGAAGGGGATCAATAATAAAAAAAAAAAGAATGAGAACAGGAGGAGATGGATTTAAAATGAATGTGGATGGGAGGAGGTGGGGGACTAGATTATAGCACACAATTATTCTACTGGGAGCAGCAAATTCAATTGTATAAATCATAAATAAATTATGTTGTTGATTGTAGCTAATCACAGTCATTAAATCTTGTTTTGTTGTAAACCCAGATGAAGCAATAATTGCCCGATGTCTTAATACAGATGGAGGCCAGATTATATCCTCATGCATACTTTGACTTGAATACTTAAAATAAATTGAAAGAGGAGCTCACCTTCATGAAAATTGATGCATGTGTTCAGTAAATTTGGCAATGAAGGAATCACTGATAAGCTGGTAAGAATATTCATCAGTTTTGTTTCAAATGTTTTGACAGTGCATAATCTTCACCAAACTAGTCTAATCTCTGTGACTGATAATGTGGCTAATATGAAAGCAGCATTTTGAGATGGGGTCTGGATAGGTTGTGCAGTTCATAATCTCAATCTTGTATTCTCTTATGGACTCCAGCCACCAAAATCTGAAGTTGATCTTCAGTAATATTGCTTGCAACATTGTTAAAAAGAAGGGTGGAATAAAGCAAGGTGCAGCCAATTGATGACCCAACAGCAAAATGTCCAACACAAGAGTCAGTCAGACTAAAAAAAAAAAAAAAAATGTTATTCAAGAGCCAGGAACCCCGGATTTTCTAACCAGTGCCCATGTTAGCAGCCACCTTAAAAGTAGGCACCAATCATGTGATAATGCTGGTTAGAGAATTGTGCCTCAAGCGCCTACATAGGCATGATTCACGCAAAGACAGGCACCAGAAATGTAGGCCCGGAAAACCCTGGCATACATTTTTGGCACTTATCTTTGCCGGGGAGATCCCCTCCATGTGTCATCGGTTGATCACGGCAGAGGAATCCTCAATCAGCTGAGCAGGCAGGACTCCCTGAAACAGCAGCAGATCGGGGAGTCCCCTTCTGCAATTAGCTGAACCAGCAGGGAGATCCCTGATTCCTCTCTCTCCTTCTTTCCCACTAACCAATTTCCCCAGTACCCCTCCAGACCCCTGAGCCTGACATCCCCATACCCCCCCCCCACACACACACACACATACCCTTGTACCTTTGACAGACAATTGGCAGAAGGGATGCTCACTCCCTCCTGTTGGCAGGCCCGCCTGGTCATAATAGCAGGTCTTCCCTTTCCCAGTGTACACTAGGATACACTGGGAGGAGCCTAAGGCCCTGATTAGCTCAGGTGCCTAAGGTCCCTCCTTTGGAAGAGCCACTCCCAATATGCACTCAGATCAGAAAAGGGCATTATTGGAGGAATGGTTAGGGCGGGATGTGTCCATCTCTAGTGGCAATGTCCTGGTGAAACCTTTCGCCAAGTTTGTCACTGACTGCACCAAGATTTGCAGGGAAGACGTCCAAGTGTCAATGTAGAAAGTACATCTTCAGTGACATGTTGCACTTCATGGTTTTGTCAACCAGATGAATATAGTTTGGTGCTCTGTAATGCCAAGAAAATTCTCGACATCTTTGAATGCATTCCAGGTGATTTTTTCTGGCCCAACAGATCTGCGGTATAGCAGCAAAGATAAGCAGTTGAAACGTAGGCCAGGTAGCTGTGCATGAATATGCACTAAGCAGTAATCTATATGGTGACATCTACGTGCTATAGTGCTTAACTACAGAATGGGTCATATACAGAATATGGAAAGAGAATGACAGGTGATGGGTTTGTCTTCAAGTGATTCACATAACTTGTAGAATACTATTGGTTACATGTGCCATTCGATACATTTAGGTGCATCCATTTATACCTGCCATATTGTCATGGCATAAATGATCACAGCTAAATTTAGCCATGTCCATACTAGACAATGACATGGGAACAAATTTATCCTTGTCCCTGCAGGAACTCAATTTCCCTGTCCCATCCCATCCCTATGAGTTTTGTGCCTGTGCCTGTCCCTGTCCCTGTCCCTGCCCCAATCCTGCAAGCTCTGCCTTAACCACACAAGCCTCAACCACTTATGATTTAAAGTGTTTGAGGCTTGTGCACATGAGGATGGAGCTTGCAGGAATGGGGCAGGGGCAGGGACAGGAGAAGAACTCACAGGGACGGGATGGGAAAATGAGTTCCTCCCCGTGTCATTCTCTACTTGGGAGAACAGTATAGAAAATTGAATAAATAAATAGTTGAAAAGCTTCAGTCTCTGATAACTAGAGATGGTATTGTGACATCATAATGCCTCATTCCACCAATGCCTAAGAGCCAATCTCATCAGTGATGTCACAATGGCTTGATTGTCCTTTACTTGACTCACTTTTACTACATTTTGATTTCTAGAGTGGTGCAGTATGACACGGGGACAAATTTTTCCCCATCCTCAAAGGAACTCAACTTCCCCGTCCCTTCCCCATGAGTTTTGTCGCTGTCCCTCTCCCTGTCCCTGCACCATTCCTGTAAGCTCTGATTTAACTGCACAAGCCTCGAACACTTATGATTTTGAAGTATTTGAGGCTTGTGCAGATGAGGACAGAGCTTGCAGGAATGGGGCAGGGATAGGAAAAGTACTTGCCAGGATGGGAAAATGAGTTCCCATGGGGATGGGGGAAAATTTGTTCCCGTGTCATTTTTAGCTCATACAACTTACGCTAGTAACCTGTAATGGAACCTTGGTGCCCAGATACCTTTGTAGAAGTGGCATCCAGTGGCTGACATCAGGGCACCGAAAGGCAGGTGCCAATTACTAGAATTGCCTCCTAAAGGACCCTTTTAATGCAGTTGCCTATGTATCATTCCCTCTGTAATTCCCCCACCCGAGCACAGTGTATAGATTTACCGTCTTGTCTAGTTTGTCTGTCTTGACAAGACTGTAAGCTCTTTTGAGCAAGGACCGTCTCTCTTGTATTTTGATGCACAGCACTGTATATGTCTAGTAGCGCTAAAGAAATGATAATTATTAGTAGTAAATATGGTAATAAACACACAAATGAGGAAGAATTAATTGATTTAGCAGTTCCCTAATTTGCATTAAACTGCAGGTGGTGCCATATTTGTCTCATACTACTTAAAGCAGAAAAATCTTGCCAGTTAGGGGGTGACATTAATTTAAGATTAGAAAGAGAAGAAAAGTACACACAATTTATTTGTACAAATGGCTGCAGAAGCAGTGGCACAAGGATGTAAGGGAGAAAAAGAGAAGGAGAAAGACCAAAGAGCTCAGGAACAGAAATAGAGACAAGAGAGTCCTCAGCAATCATTATTGCAAAGGAGGCTGTACAAGCAATGAGGCTCAGAGTAGCAGCAAAGCTTTCTTGTAAACATTTATGTCCCGTCCTCTCAAAACGAGGTGACTGAATTTTTCTTTTAATAAAACATGGCATTCTTTTCTTTTTCATACTAATTCCAGATGCATCACTTCAAAGATGATGTTTTAACAAGGTAAATCACACTGAGTTCTATTTAATGTACCATAAATTTATTCAAAGGCTTTTTATCCATCAGTGCACTTTATTACAACATTCAAAGCTGAAGAGTAACTTAATGGTTAGAGCAGCAGCCTGGGAACTGGAAAGCCAAAGTTTAAATCACACAGCAACTCCTGGTGGCCTTCGGCAAGTCTCCTAACTCTCCACCTCCCCCACACACATATACATTCTCATATACAGTCCATATAAGTCATTAGTGGCTTGGTACTTGGGTATAGGAGGATCAATAACTACAAATTAGGCTGAAAGTGAGGTAGCAGTCAGGAACCAATGAAGAGTTGAAAAGCAATCAAATGCATTTCTCCACTACATCAAATCTTCCTTGTGGCACAGGTTTTAGGACTCGACATGGCCGTCGGCAAAACATTGTCTGCGTCAGGAGTCGAAAAAGATTCTACAAATGTGTCACTTATGGAAATGCAATGAATATAATGCTTTACACTGTAGCCAAAGAGTGCTGCTGGCCTCAAATCCATGATGCTAGAATGATTTCTTGACCCATTGGCTATTGCCAACAACATGCTAAACTTAAAAAGAATGCCAAAATAGCGTTAGATCAACAATTACATCTGTTAGAGAGCGCATACACATGACATTTGGCTTTAAGTGTCAGCCAGTGCCTATACTCAGAAATAGTGGCTCTGTGTTTCCATAATAGTACTGTATTTCTATTAGCATCTATTTCACTGGGAACACAAAGCAAATCAATGTCCAAGACAATAATGTTCAGGCATGTCCTGTAGGCAGTCAGCTGGTGCCGCCTCTCCTCCCCAGTGTCTCGTGGCACACCTCAAATCTCAGGAGGCACACTAGTGTACCACAGCACACAGTTTGCGATACACTACTCCTCCGAAATTTGCGGGAGTTCCGTTCTAGGAACCCCCGCAAATTTTGAAAAAAACGCAAATATGGTTTAGTAGCGGATTAAATGCAGAAGAGGGCAGCTGTGGCGTCGGCGGGTGCTGAAAATCGGGTGCGGGCTCATGCTTAATATTTTCTGACCACCTCTTCCTGGTACTAAAGTCAGGCTACACCAATCAGGAGCTGCTTTGACACGCTATCTGGCATGTCAAAGCAGCTCCTGATTGGTGTAGCCTGACTTTAGTACCAGGAAGAGGCGGTCGGAAAATACCGCAAAGGACTGAGTTTGCGATTCACTGCTCTTAGTCAATAAAGATCTCTGCTGTCAGAACTGTAAAAAGTAAAACTTGCAGTTTATTAAAGAAACGCATGATAAGTTTAATGACATTCATAAAATGTCATGACTACTATAATTTAAAAGGTTTGGGTAAATTTTTTAAGCACATATATGGAAAATGAACTGACACTAAAATTGTAATGCTTGGGGTTACAAAGGCAATTATATGAATAAATCCATAGTTTCAGCAGACAAACTAAATTTCCAAGTTAAGCTTTTTTCTATTCTGTTTCTGAGAAAAATTTAATTACAAACCATCATAAAAACACTCTATACATCTGTGAAAATCAGTAATAAAATGGGATAGTGTGTGATAATTTTCGTGTATGGTGTACTTAAGATGATTACAGTCAGTATAGAGATTTCAACAGAAACCAAAAAAAAGACAAATCTCTCCAGATAATTATTGGTGTATGACATTTCATCACAACAACCCATGCCTACATAGAGGACTTGAATTAGGGCTTTTTTAGGAACCCTGCAATCATATGCTCTAAATGCAGTTATTAGCTGCCACCCTTAAGCAATGACCAAGATTTCCCAGCCAATAAGGAAGTGAATTCATAGATTAAGCATTCAGTTCATTAACACTAACCCCCTCTTTTATGAACGCATAGCGTGGGTTTTAGCCCCGGCAGCGGCGGTAACTGTTCTGACGCTCATAGAATTCCTATGCGTATTGGAGCAGTTACCGCCACTGCCAGTGCTAAAACGCATGCTATGCGTACGTAAAAGAAGGGGTAAGAGATTCATAATCGAAATGGAAATATGTCTAAAAATTTGCCTAAATTGGCACTTGGATGATCAAAAAGACAGGTTGTCCCAGTGCCGATAAGTGAAACGGGTTTTAGATGTCTCTAAAACCAGCTTAGGTCTTTTCACTGCCGCTGTACACCCAGAGTGAAAAGGGGCATTTTTGAAGGAGTGGTTAGGGCGGGAGGTAGGCGGGATGTGGGATGACCTAGACTTAGCCATCCTGCAGTGATAATCGAAAGTTTAACGAGACTACCTAGATGAAATTTATACATTGTGATTTAGGCGATCTAAAAACAGGTATAAGTGACCAGATAACAACTGCAGGGACAAAGTACACTCCTGCAGTGATCACTGATCCCCACCACCACCACCACCCTAAAAATCAGTGGTTTTATTCCTATTTGTCTGACCGTTCTTATGTTGTTCATCACTCAGTCACTTTTTCCCAAATCAGAACCGCTTGAATAAGGTGTTCCCCAAGGATCTGTTCGGGTCCTATACTCTCTAATATCTTTATGGCTCCCTCGACACTTTTGCTTCAATCACTCAGATTCACTTTCTTCATCTATGCTGATGACATTCAGCTTTTGCTTCCACTGGACTCAGCCCCTCCCCCCCCCCCCAATTATTCCCTTATTTCTGAAAAACTGGATAATGTGGCCAATTGATTGACAGCAAATAAAGTAAAAATCAATTTGCAAAAAACAACAATTTTTTTTTTCTTTCTTCAAACCCTTTCCAAACCTGCCAAATTTCACAAAGAAGGCCACCATTCTTCAATTCACTGCAATCCACTAAGGCCCGGATTCGATATACGGTGCTGATGTTGGCAGCCACCTAAAAAGGCGGCCTCCGATCCTGTGTCGATCACACAATGGTACTGTATAGAGATTCATGCCTCTGGGAAAGATAGGCACTGGAAATGTGGGCCAAGATTTTCCAGGCCTACATTTCCGACATCTACTGTATGTGTGTTGTGAATCATGCCTATATAGGCGCTTTATGGTGCTTAACTCCAATTCCAGGGTTAGCCACACTCTTACTGGCATTAAGTGCCATAAAGCGCCTACATGGTGTGATTCCGGCACTTTTTATTTAGGTACCAGTAGGCACTTTAATGGGGTTTTTTTTGCCATTTTTTAAACAATATTTTTCAATTAACTTAGGTGCCTACGTTTAGTCATCATTTATAGAATTTCCCACTAAGACTCTTGGAGTAGTATCGAATAATATTTTATCCTTTTACCCCCATATTTGTAAAGTGGTTTCCTTGTCATACTTTGCTCTTTGTTGCATTTGTTCATTTTTTTCACAGAGGTTCTCTTCACATTCTCCTCCATTCCCTGGTATTTTCTAGACTCCGTTATTGCAATTCCATTCTCATAGGTCTCTCAAATTATCAGCTTCACAGATAACAGCTTGTGCCGAACACTGCAGTGAAACTTCTGTATCATTGTTCAAAATTTGACCATGTTACCCCTCTCTTAACAGCAGAGCACATTCTTCCAATCACATTTTAAATTCCTTTAAATACAACATACTTACTTTTCAGATCCAGTCATCAGGTCTTTCTTCTTTCTAGTTCAGCCTTTTGGTTCAATATGCTCCACAGAAAATCCTTTGTTCCTCCCAGAAGCAATTGTTAACTGTTCCCTCCTTTTGGCAACTGTTCCTTGATACTTATAAAAACTCATCTTTTTTATTCATGGCACCAATTTTATGGAATTCCTTCTTTTTTTTTTTTTTTTTACCTCAGAACAGAAACTTCATTCTTAAGATTCAAAGCCCAACTAAGTGTGTTATACTTCTTGAAACTTTTAAAACATAGGGCTCCTTTTAGAAATGTGCTCTAGCGGTTTTAGCGTGCGCTAAAATGCCGCATACGCTAGCCACTACCGCCTCCTTTTAAGCAGGCGGTAATTTTTTGGCTAGCACATGCTTTAGCGTGGGGTTATCCTGTGCGTGTGCTAAAAACGCTAGCGCATCTTTGTAAACGGAGCCCATAGTTCCTTTTTATGCAGTGATTTTGTGTAATTCCTTTCTCCTTCTTCTGCTTATGTTTTTATCCCCCCCGAACCATAAAAAATGGTAACTAATTCTTACACACTATCCACGTGTTCAAGTTTGTGCTGTATGTCTATGTCTTATTATATAATTGCTATTCCCCTTCCCCTTATATCTTTTTATTGTAAACCATTTAGATTTTAAATTTTATTTTTCTATTTGCAGTATTTTAGATAAACTTACCCCGTCTTTTACTAAGGTGCGCTAACTGATTAGCACGCTAATCGAATTAGCACATGCTAAACGCTAACGCATCCATAGACTAACATGCACGCATTAGAGTTTAGTGCATGCTAAATCAATTAGCGTGCACTAATCGGTTAGCGCACCTTAGTAAAAGAGGACCTAAATTAAACTAATGGCACCTTTTCCATTGTCTGTTAAAATTGAACCAATAATCCCCAAGTATTACTGGAAAAGACCAGGCTCTTAACACAATTCTGCCTTTTTATAGATTATATGGTGAGTTGAAAGGGGCCTGGCTACTGCAGAACAGGTTTCTCTTAGGCCCTCTTTTACTAAGGTGCTCTAACCGATTAGCATGCGCTAATGCAGGGATCTCAAAGTCCCTCCTTGAGGGCCGCAATCCAGTCGGGTTTTCAGGATTTCCCCAATGAATATGCATTGAAAGCAGTGCATGCACACAGATCTCATGCATATTCATTGGGGAAATCCTGAAAACCCGACTGGATTGCGGCCCTCAAGGAGGGACTTTGAGACCCCTGCGCTAATGGATTTAGCACACGCTAAACCCTAACACATGCATGTTAGTCTATGGACGTGTTAGCGTTTAGTGTGCGCTAATTCGATTAACGCATGCTAATCTGTTATCGCACCTTAGTAAAAGAGGGGGGTTAGTGATTGTATCACCCCTGAAGAATGGTCTTTTATTTGATTATAAAAAGATAAACACTTTCAATATAGATTATGATAATGTCCAACGACGTAAAATAAGAACAGCATAGGCTATAAACTCAATCAAAAAAATGAAGGAAAAAGCCTCAGAAAGGGCCCTCCCACCTCACCAAAACGGCTTTAAAGAAGTGGTCGAGCGGTCACCTCACTGGCAAAAAAAACCTTCACTATGTGTTAAAGCCTTAAGCTGTGCGATACCGATCAATGAAGATAAGTTGAAAATTTTCTTCTATCATTTAACTTTCATTAGCAAAGCACAGCACAGCATAAGGCTTTAACACATAGTGAAGGTTTTTTGCCAGTGAGGTGACCGCTCGACCACTTCTTCAAAGCCGTTTTGGTGAGGTGGGAGGGTCCTTTCTGAGGCTTTTTCCTTCATTTCTTGATTGAGTTTATAGCCTATGCTGTTCTTATTTTACATCATTCACCTGTTTCTGTTACAAAACAGTATTCGGTCTAGCCCCAAACTACATCGACCCACACTTCTTCCTGAATCACAGAAACAAGAACTCCCGCATAATCCAGCTATTCGCCTTCCCCTCCCTAAAACTCTGTCACTCCAATAAATTCCTCGACAAAACCTTTGCCTTCCAGGCCGCCAAACTAAACCCATGGATAGCCCAATTAATCCTCGAGGCTCCCACCTACCTCAGTTTTAGAAAACTACTCAAAACATACCTCTTCCAAGGCCAGGACACTTAATTGCCCCCTCCTCAAAGAACCTAAACCTCCTCCCTCCCCCTTTATTAGCCCCCACCCCCACCCCCCTTGATCCACTCTATCCTGCTCCCCAATTCCATCTACTTCGTTGCCTGCAACTCTGTTCAATTAATACTTAACTGTATGTAACTATGTTTAATTAATGTGAACCGCCTAGAACTCACTGGGTATGGCGGTATACAAAAATAAAATTATTATTATTATTATTATCATTGGACATTATCATAATCTATATTGAAAGTGTTTATCTTTTTACATACTATGTTTTCATCATATCTGGGTCATTAGTGGCTTTTATTTGATTATGGCACCTTTTTTACTAGAAAAAAAAATGCATTGGTCACATGTATCTACAGCAGGAAAAACAGATTCCAGCTCTGGAAAGCCACAAACAGGTCATTAGTTCTTAGATCGACGTTGTGCGTGATTATACGTAACGCGGATGTGGGATGGCGCTCGGTTATGTGGGATCAGGAGTTCGCCAGCATGGTGCGGAAGACTGGCTGGCAGATGGAAGAGGCATCTCCTTGAAGCGGCACTGCCTGCAGCTGTAAGTGCTTGTTGATCGGGGCGGCACTCAGTTTGCGAGACAATAGTTTGCTGAGTGTTTTGCTCGTCTTGCACAACTACCTACATATACAACACACGCCGGTGTCGCACAGCGGGGGCTTGCGGAAAGGATCACTACCGGACCTGGGAGCGGAGAGATGAGGTCGGCAAAATCTGAGTGGAGGTTGTACTGACCAGTGCACTGGGTGTCGACCTGGAAACTGAAAGACGTTTCTTTTCATCGGAGATGTGGTTGGTGTACATCGGATGATAACAGCGGCTGATCGGATTAACGGCTGAAGTGCTTGGGACAGAGATTTGTTGGTCTGACTTAAGTGATGCTGCTCCCTTTTGTCTCTTATATCATCATGTTTATTATATCCTAATTTTACTCTTTTTATTTATTTGTTTTATATCTTTATTTTTAAATTATTTCTCAGAATTCCATTGCTCAACGTTTTTCCACTCACATTCCTTTCTTATTCACTTTTTCACATTTATTATGTCCATATATGTTCTTTTAAAAAAAAAAAAAAAAATTTCCTTATTTAGATTTAATCCAAACAAATTTAATTTAATTTATTTAGTTTATCTATTTAATTATTACTGAAATGTATACTTTACTTTAAAAGAATTATGGCCTTAGAGAGATCAGTGTACTCTTGTTAGGATGTTTCATATCTTGTTTACTATTTCTGTCTTTATTTTTACTCTTACTGCTCAATAACTGTCTTCTAGGTACTTTAGTTAGATTGTGAGCCTTCGGGACAGTAAGGGAATTCCAAGTACCTATTCTTTATTTATCTTATTTTACTGTATTCTTTAATATATATTTCTCTGTAAACCGCTTTGAACCTAACGGATTTAGCGGTATATAAGAAATAAATTACTTACTTACAAGCAAACAGTGCATGCTGGAGTAACCTCTAAATATTGAAATTTGACACAGGAGTAAGACATAACAAGTGGACAAAAATAAGCCCTGTAGAGACAAGATTTGACAAGGTTAATTTTTTTTGCATACTAGCATGGACCATCCTAATATTATGGGTAAACTGCTGTAATTGAAAAGTGGTCTTTCATAATCCTTTTAGTCTATACAAAATCTGAGGTGAATGAAGGATATACAGTACAAAATGTGTATATGAAGCTGAGGGAATGAGAGCAATAAGTGAGGCTGCAAGGTGAGAATTATCTGTGAACACATATATTTGAGAGGATATATTTATTTAAGTCACTTTTCTATACTATCCTCCCCAAAGAGTTCACAACAGGTTACAGATTAATATACAGTTCAATACATAATATACAGGGTTTTTTTTTGTTTTTAGTACAAGTTTTTATCCTAACTCAACATATACTTAGGATCTAATACCAATATACATAATATACAGTTTACAGGTTGCAATTTGCCATAGTTACACTGCAAGGTTCTTCAATTCAAGTTTTTATCCTAACTTGACACATACAGAGGATCTTCTATTAATATACATTTCTTTGTAATCTATCGGTCGTGGGAGTGAACAGGTATGTTTTTATTGCTTTCCTAATGTTGAGGAGTCCTTCAAGGGATCTGATCTGAGAGGGCAGTTGATTTCAGTGGCTCGGTATGAAGTGGGAGTAGGAACGTCATTTGGCAGTTTGCAGTTGAAGGGCACAACCAGGAGGCATATTTCATCCTGAGAGCAGAGGGGCCTGTTCAGCACATACAGAGGAAGTTTGGTTGTCATGTAGCCCGGCGCCATGTCATGCAAGGATTTGAACGCTAACATCAGGCCCTTAAAGACACAGAAAAGGAGAGCAACGTTGCATGACTGGGGCTGTTTATATTACAGACATCCATGAGAATACCACAACCTTGGAGAAAACTGTAAGGTAGGTTTGGAATTTCTGTTTTTCAAGAATAGTCTAGGAGAGCCAGAGGCTTATAAGTGAGTGTGAACATTTTTTTTATATATATATGTGATGATGTAAGTGTATGCAAAGAAAACCCAGTAGGGGAGCAATTTAAGACTTTACACCATGTGATGTGTCAGTGCAAGAAAAAAAAAAAGCATGCAGCACTTAATTTCTCTTTGCATACATTAATTCAAATGATAGTTAAATTCTAATCTGTGCTGTTTTTGTATGGTTTCATTTGTAAAAGGAGAAGTAACACAGTTCTACACATATCAAAGTTTAATTTTATGCTAAAATATTTATACAAGTTTGGGATAGAGATATGCTCAAACCTGCAGAACATGAATTAACCCTATAGTATCTTTATATGTACATTTAAAATGATGACATGGATTAGAACTTAACTTAGGGAAATTCAGTGGCGTGCCAAGGGGGGGCCGGGGGGGGGAGGTCCGCCGCGGGTGCAGCCTTAGGGGGGGTGCACAGCCAGCTAGGTCCAGAAAATGGTCGATCGCCAAGGCAAAGTGAGTTGATCACGGAGCCCATCCCAATCACTGCCTGACTGGGTGGAACTTCCTCTCCGACGGCAGAATTGATGTCGGGGAGAGGAATGCTGGTCGGCCCGACACAGGGAAGCAGAGAGAGCTTGGGGCAGCCGCAGCGGCGGCTTTGGGGTCTGTTCCCCGATGGTGGCAACAGTGGCTTGGTGGAGGGCAGGGAGAAAGAAAGAAAGGGGGCAGGCAGGGAGACAGAAGGGAAACAGAAAAAAAGAAAGGGGGCATGAAGAGAGAAAAAAGAAAGGGAAGCAGGGAGAAAGAAAGGGTAGGAAGAAAAAGTTGGGGGAGGGAATGAGGTTTGGAGGAGAGGAAGCATACAGGCTGAAAGAAGGGAAGAAAGATTGGATGCACAGTCAGAAGAAGAAAGTGCAACTAGAGACTCATGAAATCACCAGACAAGGTAGGAAAAATGATTTTATTTTCAATTTAGTGATCAAAATGTGTCTGAATTTATATCTGCTGTCTATATTTTGCACTAAGGCCCCCTTTTGCTAAAACACAATAACGTTTTTTAAGCGCAGGGAGCCTATGAGCGTCGAGAGCAGCCCAGGGCATTCAGCGCAGCCCCCTGCGCTAAAAACTGCTATTGTGGTTTAGTAAAAAGGGAGGGGGTATATTTGTCTATTTTTGTATGGTTGTTACTGAGGTGACAGTGCATAGAGTCATCTGCCTTGACCTCTTTGAAAAAACCCCAGAATAGGAATGATAATTAACATTTTCTCAGCGTACAGTGTGCTTTGTGTTTTTTATAAATTTTATTGTTGGTAGATCATTTTGACTTGGTCATTTTAAAAGTAGCTCGCAAGCCCAAAAAGTGTGGATACCCCTGAGCTAGAGCGTTGAAGCTGCGTGTGGCTGCCGTAAAGGTCATCTCTGACACAACCGGAAGTTGCATCAGAGACGACCTTTACGGTAGCCATATGCAACTACAACGCTCCGGCTGCTGTTAGAAGGCAGTTTAGACATCGCCAGCCACAGGGCAGGGAGGTTTGTCAGACCGGGCCTGTTGTCCAGGGGGTAGGGGGGGGCATTGCAGATCTTGTTGTCAAAATTGGAAAGGGTTAGGGTTAGGGAAGGGAGGAAGGGAGAAAGATGGGCATGTGGTGGATGGAGAGATTGAAAGAAGGGGGCAGATGATGGAAGTGGGTAGAAAGGGGAGGGAGAAGAGGTCAGATGATGGAAGTGGGGAGAAGGGAGAGAAAATGCTGAATGGAAGTGGAGAAAGAGAACACATACTGGATGGAAGGAGGGATAAAGAAAAAGGACATATGTTGGATGGGGGAAGAAGACAGAGTTAGTGAGATAGTGGAGGGGGAAGGAAAGGGTTGGCATGCTGTGGGTAGATAGAGAAAAGAGGGAAACTGAGGACTGCATAGTAAGAAAGAATGTAATTTAAACGGAGGCAGAAAATAAAGAAGGAAGACGAGAGAAGGAAAGGGAAGAGAAAGAGATGCCAGAGAATGGGGGAAGGAGACAGAGATATCAGATCTGAGCAGAGGAAATGAGAAGAAAGGGATGCTAAAAACCACAGGGGGGAGGGAAAGAGAGATGAAAGGAGAAAGATGCCAGACCATGAGGGAACAGAGGGAAAATGATGGATGCCAGACCAAAGGGGGGGGGGGTCTAGAGGAGAGATGGAAGGGGGAGGCATACTGTTTCTGGAAGGGACATAGAAGGAGAGAAGATGCCATATAGGGAGGGGCAGAGAGATGGCAGACAGTGGATGGAAGGAAGAAGTAACAAGAAGATGAGGAAAGCAGAAATAGAGAAGACAAAGGTAGAACAAAAAATTTCTATTTATTTATTGCTTTAGGAGACATATGTCACTGTTTCTGTGGTGTTGCATTTTATGCAGAGTCCAGCTTCTTGCTGTTTCAATTTAACCTTTGTCTATGTATTTCTATTTTATCCCCCCTTTTACAAAACTGTGGAGCATTTTTTAGCGCCAGCTGTGGTGGTAGCAGCTCTGATGCTCAGAATTCTATGAGCGTCAGAGCTGTTACCACCGTGGCTAAAATCCACACTATAGTTTTGTAAAAGGGTTAGTTTGTGATGACATATTCCATACTAGGCGAAGGCGTTTTCTGTGTTCTGTGTGTTTGAAAGACATGGTTTTCTGTTAGGATTGACGGTATAAGATTGATCTGTACTGGTCTGGCTTGTTTAGTTTTACAATGGGTGTATTGATGTACTGCTCACTGCAATATGTAAGATGTTGCCTTTTCCTAGGTACTCATGTGTAACGTGTGGCCTGTTACTAAAAATCATGTTTTTTGTACAGATAGGGGGGGTGCCAAAAAATGATGGCACATATGATAGGTACGCCACTGGGGTGTCACATATGATAGGTACGCCACTGGGGAAATGGTGATGGAATTCAAAAAAGCAGGGGATAAACACAGATGATTGCTAATTAGAATATAAATGGTGCTACAATACATGAGCTTCTGTAAAGGTGTTACAATACAGAGTTTGCATTTCCTGGGATGGTTTCAATACAGACATTATTAAACAATAACCAATACATTATTAAACCTTAATCAATACTTATGCTTTTGTAAAGGTGTTACAATACAGTTAGTGTTTTCTGAGTTGGTTTACAATACAGCCCTCTTAACCCATAGTGTGGCATAGTGGTTAAAGCTATAGCCTTAGTACTCTGGGGTTGGGGTTCAAATCCACCCTGCTCATTGTGACTATGGGCAAGTCACGCAATCCCCCCATTGCTCCAGGTACATTAGATAGATTATGAGCTCTTCTGGGAGGATGGTATAGAAAATTAAATAAATAAAATCATTTTTCTTATTTCCGCCTATAATATATAATCAATCTACTTGCTTATACTTGTACATGCCTATCCTTATACAGGTCTGCTATAATGGAAGAATTAATGAATTTTGTGGAGTGGTTGAACCAAATTGATACAAAAATAAAATTCACTGCAACCATTCATCAGCATGAAATTGCATTTTTAGATATAAAAATCATGAAGTCTCATGGGAAATTATTAACCACCATTCACCGTAAAGCAACCGATAGAAATAGGTTCTTGCGATTCCATAGCTTTCATCCAAGTTGATTGAGAAGAAGTTTACCCATTAGCCAATTCCTTTGGCTGAGACGGATTTGCAACTCTGTGGATGAGTTTAGGATTCAAGCTTAAGATATGAAAGACACTTCTATCAATGAGGATACCCTCGTGATGTTGTTCAGAAAGCCTACAAATGAGCAAAATATTCTCAGAGAGAGTTGTTGTTGCACTTCGCCTCAAATGAGAGTACTAACATGGAAACAGTAGCATTCGTTCAGCAATATTCTGCCCATGTCCATGAAATTACCCAGATTGTGTTGAAACATTGGCATATTGTAAAGCATACCAATCCTCAATAAGTGATAACCCGATATGTTCTTATCGGCAAGGGAAAAGTATAGAGGAAAGTGTAAATCATAGTATACTGAGGGATGTAATACTCCGTACTCAAGGTTGCCATCTACCTTGTGTTCAGTGCCAATGGTGTTCTTACACATTGGCAGGGGATGCTTGGACTCATCTAACTACTGGCAAAGTATATCTAGCCAAACATCAGACCACTTGTAATTCTGACCACGCTATTTACCTTATTCAATGCCCCTGTCCTAAACTGTACATAAGCTGCACGACTTGAGCAATCAAAGTGAGATTAACAACATAAATCTAGGGTTCATACTCAGAATGAAGTCTCTCCATTAGTTAGTCACTGGAAAGTATGTGGCCATAAATTATCTGATTTGCAGTGGAGATTTTCTAGATGCCTTCATTGTAGGAGGGGGGGAGGGAGGAAATACTGAGCACCTGCTGAACCTTAGAGAGCTAAGATGTATGTTTGAGCTTCAAACTATGGCTCTAAACAGCTTGAATGAAACCTCTGATTGGATGGCACAGGTTGACAGTTGAGTCTGTTTCAGCCTGTGAGTAGAACTAGGTTCCCTTTAAATGATCTGTTTGAGCAGGTTGCTAGGTGCTACAGCACCATAATGATGTCATGAGAGGGAGGATCTATTTTAGCACTGCCAAAGAATGCCGCGGCTATCTTTTGATCGCCAGCGGCTGATTTGAACAGACAAAGTTTAACTTTAACTTAAGGTAAGCCAGTTTTATGAGAATTGGACTTCCTAGAATGTGTTATAACTTATTTAAGTGAATGAAGTTATTTAAATGAGCCTATTTAATGGTATTTATTCAAATGAACTAATTTTTATATTTTGATTTTTTTTATAGTTCCCCCGATCTTGATAAAGATATGCGAAACGCGTCGGGAAGGGGAATATTCAGCTATAAAGCTAAGTTATGAATTTATGCATTATAAAATTAAGAAATAAATAATTTAATTGAAAACAATAAGTTATAAAAAAGAATCAGTAATGCTGCATTAAGAATAACACTACCAGGAGCTTACCGACTCAGATGGAGGTCTGAACTCCCTTATAGTCTTCAGCATTACATGTTCAAATATTTAAAAAAAGAAGGTGAATGAATGATAAATTCAGCGCCACTGTGAACAGTTTTATAGATATAACATTCCCATCCCAGTTTTCTGATGAAGTTCCCTAGTGGTTGGAGGAAGATATTGAAAAGTATGGGTGACATAGCTGATCCCTGTGGAACGCTTTCATCTGTTTCTTTCCAGTTGATTGTATTACCATGCCATTCTACTCTTGTTAGTCTATTTGTAAGAAAGGATTCAATCCATGCTATGGCATTTCCTTTGAAGCCCAAAGTCATGCATCTTGATTTTAGCAGTGCGTGTTGGACCTCCTGCTGAGAGGTCCAGGAATCCTAGTTGCACATCTTCTCCTTTTGCATGGTATTTCAGGGCTGAGTCCTGTACTGCTACTAGTATGGTTTCCATGCTCAGGTGTCATCTGAAACCTGATTGGGCCTGGTCAAGCTTTGACGTACTTTCTAGAAAGTCTGATATTTGTTACCAGGCTATTTTATCTGTTAGTTTAGATATCCATGGTTGATTGGCTACTGATCTGTAGTTGGAGAGATCTTCATGGTCTTTTAATTTATTTTTCAGAACTGGTTTGGTGTCTAAAAGTTTCCATTTAAATGGAACTTGTCCCGATTGTAGTGATTTGTTAATGATGTCCATGAAGTATGAGAGTCCCGGGCCTTCGATTTCTCTTATCGGGTACATATCGGGCATGTGTTGAGGGATGGTGGGCTCAGTTTTACTCTTCTTAGTAATTTCTTCACCTGTATCTCTGTGATGGGTTCATAATCTTCCATTATGTCATCTGATACACTAGTATGTTTGTCCACTAGTATGTTGTTATTTAGGCTGTTGTCTTTCTGAAGCTTCCTTATTTTTTCTGTGAAGAAGTTGCTCAATTCTTTGCTGGTTAGGGAGCTATTATTTGTTATTTATTTCAGTTTTATCCCCATTAATCCATGTACTACCTAAGAGTTTTTGTGGAGTTTCTAGCTTTGAGGATCTTATTTTATTGATGTACATTCTGGTGATTCTAGTCCAGGTTTTCTTAGCTTCTTCATCTTTGTCTGATCCCCTCCATTTTCTTTCAAGTTTTCATTTCTCTCTTTTTAGTTTCATGATTTCTTCTGAGGGGGTAAACCTATCTTTTCTTTTTGTTGGTTTTTTTTGTAGTTTTAAAAGGGCTACTTCCTCTAGGCTATGGTCCAGTGCCTCATCCCAGTGTCTCACCTGTTCTGTGAGGTCTGTGATCTCAGTTATTTTGGTTTCCTTGAGGTGTGTTTCGAGTCTGTTCTTGAATTTGGTGATGTCTATGAATCCTCTCCCCATTCTTGGTCTCATTTCATTGGTATTTAATTGTTTTCTATTTTCTGGTTGTCTTATTCTGAAGCTGGTTGTCTTATTCTGTGGTGGTCTGTCCATGGCACTTTCCTAGTAGAGGATTTTCAGTCTCCTGTATCCTCCTCTCTGCTGAACAGTACATCTAAAGTGTGCCCTTTAGTGTGTGTTTGTTCTTTCACTGTTTGGTGTAGTCCTAGTTCCTCCAGTTGTTGGACTACCTGTTGGGCTTTTTGGCATGTTAGTTCATCTACATGTAGATTGAAGTCTCCACATATCCAGAATGAGGATAATTTTAGGTTAGGTTCTGTGATGAGGTTCGCAATGTTTTGCCACTCTTCTGTGTCTGTGTATAATACCATTTTGCCCATTGTGTTTGAGTCTCCTATTCAAAGTAGACATTCTGCTCCTGGGTGATTTTCATTTGCTGGAAACCTAGGTTGGATTTGTGCTACCCCTCTCCTCTCTTAACTTTTCTGTATTGGAGCATGATGTGATAGTCTGGTAGGCATGCCTCACTTATTATGACCCCACTGTTTTCTGTGAGCCAGGATTCTGTTATCGTTAGGAATTAATCACAAAAACGCTAACTCTGTTCCAAAACCTACACACATGAAGGCCGATTATGACTTAGGTGCTAACAGGATATATTCTGCTGTACTATCCAATTAAGGGACCCTTTTACTAAAGCTGCAACAAAAGTGGACTTAGAGTACTCTTACTGTAGGTCTTTGCTATACACCAAGGCCACTTTTTCTTTGGCTAGAAATAGGCCAATGTTCCTAATTAATGGAATGCGCTAATTTTGCCATTAAGAAAAATTACTGCTTGAACCCCTACTGCCATCTATTTTGTAGGCGGTAAGGGCCCCCACATTAACCGCACACTAATCAATTAGCATACAGCAATGCCTCCTATGCTAACTGATTAATGCTGTCATGTCCACTCTCCATCCCTTAACATGTCCCCTTCTCTGAAAATTAAAAACAGTTTTTAGTACACTGTGTGTGCACACAAATTGGGCATTTTACTGCAGGACACCAGCATTCCATTATAAGCCTTTTTAATGTACAGTAAGACCCTGATTCAGAGCGCAATTGTTGATCATCCACCAAGTGCCATTTATAGGATTGCATCTAACGGCACCTATAGCAGTCTCAAATGCCGGTAGGCATTGAAACCTGAGGTGCTCTCCATTTATGCCAGGGTTTTCTTGGCCTAAATGAGTGTGCCTCAGTCAAACCATGCCCAAAATTTGCCCCCTAACCATGTCTACATTCTGGTAGGTGCCTTGGAGTAGATGCCTATCTTGAAGTGGTAGGCACCAACCAAGTTAAGCACCTACCAGCTAATTAATTGCAATTTAATCATTTTTCATGGTACTTTTCAATTAACAAAAACAAATTAGAACCAAGAGAGGATGTCAAATAAATATATATCACAAAAAACAACCTCACAAAATTCAGGATGACGAAAATAAGTATGGCTCACAAGAAAGAAAAGACCTCAGTGTCTAATAGGGGCTGTAAACACAGCACACCCACATAGACAGACTAGTCACAAATATCACTTGTAACTAGTAGACACATCCTCGGTCAAAAACTCCCACCAATTAAGTTAGGCTAGATGCACTGATCTAGGCATCTAACTTCAAGCGCTGTTTATAGAATTGGGGCTTAAGTGTGCTTTAGTGCTTAAACGCAGCTTAGTAAAGCACCCTTTAGTGCTGCTGAATATCTACTGTTAACCACAGACAAGCAATTTAAACAGCCAGGATCCATTTCTGGTCATTTAAATTGCTTTGATATCAATCCCATAATTTCTACATTTTTCTGCGCTGTCAGTAAGGTATCACTATGCCTTCATGTGAAATTGCAATGGGGATAACGCACCAACAGACAGCTTAAAATGTCTGCTGTTAGCATCATAAAAGAGTATTTGCCCTGTTCGGTAAAGATTCTTTTCACAGACATAACATTAAAAAAATGTCTTCCCATAAGATCCTAGTTAATGTTGTATGAAACAAGATACTTCCAATATATTTTTATCACAGCCTCTGTCTAGTTGATATAAATGGACATTCGGGTTGCAACTTATTTCAGTATGAAAAAAACAAAAACAAATAGGAAGTCAAAACCGGGAACTCTAAGGAACAATATAATTTAATGTGAAAAATGTTGGATTTCAGCCCTGGTGTGTATCCCAAATGGCAATATATTGGACGCACTATTTATTCCAGAGCCCTAGACATTGTTTAAATAACTAGAGACAGTTATGCTGAATAATTTAGAGGAATCTAAGGTTTAAATGAACAACAGCATTCCTCTCTCTGATCTAGTCTCTTTTTTAAGTTTATTTGGTACAAAAATAAAATAAATTAAAAATGGGGTTGCCTATTGAAAAAAAGATATCCTTTATGCTTGTCTGACTTTTCACCTGTCTGTATACACTTGTTAGTACAGGCATAGCTACACACACATACACACACACACACACACACACACACATAATGGGGAAGGGGGGGAAAAGTGAGAAGTTCAAGGTTTCAAGGTTTATTAATTATTTGATGAATCGCTATATCTTTATACAAAGCGATGTACATAGTAAAAAAATACAATTAAGTTAAAACACATACAGTATATATAAACAATAGAAATCCAACATGACCAACAGCAATTGGGAGGGAAGGGGGGTTAAAGTTACATCTATTATATTGGGAAATACATTTAAAGGAAAAAACATTAGGGAATAAGGGAATTTTAAAAGCAGAATTAAAAAATAAAATAAATTTTAGATATTAAAAGCCTGTTTAAAAAGAAATGTTTTTAGGGATTTCTTAAGTTGCAGTGAATGTGGGAAGTCCAGCCCCACAATATGAACAAGACTACTGGAAATGGCAGTGACTCAAGCCACCATTAAAAAAAAGACATTCAGGACTGGCTAAAGAAATAGCGAAAATGGAAATCCTCATGATTTGAAGATGGAGATCAGCACTAGCTGGACCAATGACTATGGGCTCCTTTTATCAAGCTGCACTAGTGGTTTATAGCGTGTAATAGCGTGCATTAAACCGCCGGCCGTGCTAAGCCGCTACTGCCTCCTCTTGAGCAGGCGGTAGTTTTTGGCCAGCGCGGGGTTTAGCGCGTGATGAAAAGTCACGTTAACTGGGCGTCTTGACCTGAACAGAGAATCTGACCCTAAAGACAGAATGTGGCAGCAATAATTATTCAAAACTTTAAAAATTAACAACAAAATCTTGAACATTATTTGTTGTTTTTTTTAGGATCCAATGTAGTGACATCAACACTGAGGTAATATGGAGAAAGTAGAAGCAAGATTGGTATTATTATTATTATTATTATACAGACTAACTCCCCCTTTTTTAGCACCAGCCGTGGCAGTAACAGCTCTGACACTGATAGGAATTCTTTGAGCGTCGGAGCTGTTACCGCTGTGGCCAGTGCTAAAACCCACACTATGGTTTTGTAAAAAGGGAAGGGGTGTAAGCCTTCAGTAAAGGTGTACATGCAAAAATTGTTTAGTTTTCTGTGTCATTTGTAACTTTTTAATTATTTTTGTTTTTATGAATATTAATTTGGTTTCCTATTTTGGGGTCATAGGTTGGAAAACAGGCTATAGGACAGCAAGGGTTAAACCATCACAATGTTGAAATGTTCTATTTTTCTATCCTAAAATTATAAACAGTTCTACTGGAATCCAACCAAGTTAATTGTGTCAGGGGCATCTGAGTAAGAAGAAACTTGAGTTGCTTTTGACTCATCCTTCACTATGCAATGAATCAACATGTCTATATAGACTAGAAATAGTAACAACTGACATGTTTCTTCAAATGTATTTAGCATACATTTGCATGTTGTCACTGACATATTTTTACTTCTTACTGGCACTTTTATTTTCCTAGATGCAAAAATATAGTATATATATTAAAAAAAAAACACCTCTATTATGTTTCCTAAGATATATGCAGAACAGAACATTTCATCCTGAAACTGTCATTACTTCTATAGATGTCATTGGTTTTTAGAAAAATGAACAGGTACAGCACTGCTTCCCATGCAGTTCACAATTTGTGTTCCATGGAGGACAATTTCACTATCTAGGATGAGAGATGGAATATGTATAAATACCCTGCTGTGGTTGCATATAACTTACATACCACTGCTACTACTTATCATTCCAATAGTGCTGCCAGACGTATGCAGCGCTATACATTAATCATGTAAGAGTTAGTCCCTGCTTGATAGAACTTACAAGCTAATCTAAACAGACAAACCAGCCAAATAGGGGTTAAGGGATTTTGCAGAGGGAATGATAAAACGGACGTTAGATAGCACATTACAAGTGAGTAAGAGACAGGAGTTAAAAGCAGCCTCGAAAAAGTGTGTGTTTTTTTAAAGTCTAGATTGGATCTTTGCCAGAAACGGAGCTTGATGTTCTGACTCAGGCAGTTTGTTCCAGGCATATGATACAATAAGAAAGAAGCGATGGAGTCTGGAGTTGGTAGTAGAGGAGAAAGGGTACAGATAAGAGACACTTACCCTATGAACGGAGTTCATGGGGAGGAATATAGGGAGAGATACTGAAGAGCTGCAGAATGAATGCACTTGTAAGTCAATAAGAGGAGTTTGAACTGTATGCGGAAATGGATAGGGAACCAATGAAGTGACTTAAGGAGAGGGGTAATGTGAGCATAATGACATTGGTGGAATATGTCATACGGCAGAATTTTGAATGGATTGAAGGGTAGAGAGATGGTTTAGTGGAAGACCTGTAAGAAGTAAGTTGCAGTAATCTAGACGAGATATGATAAAAGTATGGATAAGGGTTTTGGTAGTGTACTCAGAAAGATAAGGTCAGATTTTGTTGATATTATAGAGTAAGGAACGACAGGCTTGAGCGGTCTATTGGATTTGTGCATAGAAAGAGAGAGAGGAGTCAAAGATGACCCCCGAGATTGCAAGCTGATGAGAAAGGGAGGATCAGTGTGTTATTCACTGAAACAAAACTGAAGGAAGAGGAGAGGTGGGTTTAGGAGGAAAGATAAGAACTAGAGAATGACATGGTGGTTGTTACCCGCGGCTAAAAAAGGTCACCACGAGATCGGGGACAAAGCCATTCACTGCCCTGTGGAGCAGTGAATGGTTAGACAGGGCGGTGAACAAGCGTGAGCGCGCGGTGAATGAGCGTTCGATCCGGCAGCCCACTCTCTCCCACTGGCCGGCTGGCCATGCATCTCCCTCCCTCCTTTTCCCTTACCTTTTCTTGTTGAAACTGGTGATTTCCATAAGGCTATGAGCTGTATTACAGCCGGAGCCTTGAAGTTGCGTTGCTTTGCCTGCTGGAAAAGTTTCCTCTGATGCAACTTCCTGTTTCCGGTTGCATCGGAGGAGACTTTTCTAGCAGGCAACCCGACACGACTTCAAGGCTCCGGCTGTAATACCGCTCATAGCCTTATGGCAATCGCCAGTTTCAACAAGAAAAGGTAAGGGAAAAGGAGGGAGGGAGTGAAATGCACGGCTGGCCGGCGGGAGGGAGCTTCTGGACCGCATGAAGGGTGCTGGGGGTGGGGGGATGGAGAGGAGAAGACGCTGAAGACGGGGAAGGGGACGGGGCGGTGAAGGGGACGGCAGAGACGGGGACGGGGTGGTGAAGGGGACGGTGGGGACGGGGCGGTGAAAAGGATGGTGTTCCAGGGACGGGGCAGTGACAGGGACAGAATTTTTCCCCGTGTCATTCTCTAATGAGAACCTCAGTTTTGGCCACATTCAGTTTTAAATGGTGGCGAGACATCAGGCAGGCTAGGGGATGGATTCCTGTAGAAATTTCTAGAGTAGACAGATAGGGGGGAATCATCAGCATAAAAGTGATACTGAAAACCATAGAAGGAGAATTAATATAGAGGGTGTTCTGCCCTCATATTCATGAGAGCACATTGCTTAAAATATGTAAACAATGTGCATTGCTGTGAGCTTAGTAAACTTAGTAAGCTGATATATGTATAGATAAGTAAGCAGTGTGCACTACTGTGGACTCAGTAAGTTGGAGCCCCCCTGCTCCCAGTGTGCTTTGCTGTGGGCTGGTGCCCCCCTCCCCCCTTCTTTTACCTAGACTGGGAGAGGGCGCCATCTTAGTGGCACTTGCTGTGGAGAAAAGTATAGAGAGGGCATTGTTCCCAATCTGTTTTATATACTTAGATTTGCTAGCCTTCTAATTTTGCGTTTTTCCAGTCTCTTAGTTGTGAGTCTGATAGTTGAGTTCAGCTTAGTGAAAGAAACTATAAGATAATATTGCAACTTCACAGAAAGGGTCTGTGAAAATACATTCCCAGCATGTTCTGATCTCAGGAGATCTCAGGAGTGTGACTTCTGTGAGAGAGAAATCCTTGAGATCATCTAACTATAAGGTGTGTGTTTTTTTTTAATTTCTTTGTTTTAAGTTTTATTAAAGAAATCCACTTAAGAAATCACAGAGTCCAGCCTGGTAATATTTAGGCTACAAGTTCAAAGTGTTTAGGCTGATTGAGAATCACTCAGAGCCAGCGACCGATCTTTAATGGATGGAAAAAAGAAGAGGTACCAAGAAAAAAGCCCTGAGGTATAGGATCCACCAGAACATACAGTACACAAAAAGTATGATAAGATAAGAAGAAAACCAAGAAATAACAGAGCCCTGAGTTCCAAGTGAGGCAGAGTATCAACGAACAGGTGATGATCAACAGTGTCAAAAGCAGCAGATAAATTGAGAAGGATGAGGATAGAATAGAGGCAATAGGAGCTGGTCGAGAACAGGTCATTTGAGACTTTAAGAAGGAGAGTTTCTGTAGAATGTAGAGGGCAAAAGCCTGATTGAACTGGGTCAAGAATAGCTTGAGATGAAAGAAAATCAAGACAACAGCAGTGAACAGCAGTATCTTGGATAAGAAAAGGAGAAGGGAGATGGGGTGATAATTGGAAGGGCAGGTAGGGTCCAATGAAGGTTTTTGGGGAGTGGTGTAACTACAACATGTTTGAATGTATCAGCAACAGCTGCAGTGGGAAGTGAAAGATTGAGAATATAACAGATAAAAGGGATTATAAGAGAGATAGCGCTGAGTATACAGGTGGGAATCAGATCAGAGGAACAGGTAGTGAATATGGAGGAGGAAAGAAAATGTGCAATTTCCACTTTAGTGAATTCAGAAAAGGAAGAAAAAGCGGCAGAAGTTGAAGGAAGGTTGACAGAATGGACTGGAGGAAGGAGAGGTGGAGGTGAAGGTGAGCTGGTTGAGAACTCATGGTTAATCTTGGGAGCCTTGTCATGGAAGTACTCAGCCATAGTCTGGGGAGAAAGTGAATGGGGGGACTGGGACGGGTTGGAGGCGACGTTATTCTGAGTAGAGAATTCAGTGTGGGAAAGAGATGGCAAGGGTTGGAGCCAAGAGAGCTAATCAAATGGGTGTAATAGTCTTGTATGACAAGTGGAAGAAAATACTGGAAGGAGGTCAGTAGGAATTTGAAATGCAGGAAGTCAGCATGAGTACAGGATTTGAGCCAAAGACATTCTGCAGATTGGGAACAGGAATGTAAGTAGCAAATTTTGGATCTAGTTTTCATTTACTGTATATACTCAACTATAAGCTGAGATTTTGGGGCCCCACAAAAAAGCAAAAAAATTGGAATCTTGGCTTATAGCTGAGTCAGCACATGTCCTGGTATTTTTACTTACTGACAAGCCTGGACGCTAATGTTGAGACTAACACTGACACAGAAACAACTGCAAGAAGGCCGATTGGAGCCTTGAGTATCTGCATGTGCTCGGATTGCTGGCAGACCTGAAGCATATGCAGATGTTTAAGACTCCTGACTATTTCAACAAACAAACCTTAAAGAAAGAATAAGCAAAACATTAGGCCCTCTTCTATCAAATTGTATTAGCAGTTTTAGCACGGAGAGCCGCGCTGAATGGCTCACGCTGTTCCCGACGCTCACTGAGTTCCTATGAGCGTTGGGAGCAGCCATTCAGCGCAGCTCCCCATGCTAAAAACTTCTATCGCAATTTGATAGAAGAGGGCCAGAGTAATTTAGAATTCTTTCAAACAGCAGAGGCTGTGAGCGATGTTATCACGATCTTGATAGTAGCACGCTTGGAAGGTTTTTTTTGGACCAGCATTGAAGATATCGCAAGGTAAGTACATTGCATGAGAGCTTCTGTAGTTATGAATGAACTGAATATTTTGTTGAATTGGATTCCATTGTGAACGTTGGACTCTTTTTGATGAATATATTATATAACAGATACTGTGAAGTATGTGATTGAGTCGAGTGATAGATTTGATTTTTCACTTGCACACCGTCATTTTGATTTATTACACAAATTTGAGAGGTCCTGGGATGTTTTCACAGAAAAGTATCTATAGGGGTTGCGTACAATCTACAACTCATTTTCAGGGGTTTCCTGCAAGGGTTGAGAGAACTGAGGACTCTCATTCCACATATAATAATTTTTTTTAATTATTTTCGTGTTTTTCATGGTGTTAGAGCGTGTTGCTATTGGCACCTTAGTATCTTCATAGCCTCTGCCATTTGAAAGAATTCTAAATTACTTAGTTTTATTTCAATAACAGGCTAAACTTACTACATCTTTATAAGCCTTTGCAATGTATCTGTCGATTTATTAGCAATCTTTTTTACCCTTCTGATTGCATATATTATTGTTGTTACTGTTGTGATATGTTCATGTTCTGTACTTTTTTGCAAATTTCAATCAAATATCTTGGGGGGGGGGGGAAGGAAACCATGGACTCATAATCCCACAATGCTCTTCTTACTAATCATGCCAAAAAATCTTCGGTAAAATAAAAAAAGAAAATACTGAAAGATAAACAGGAACATTTATTTGTAGTAAGCAGGTGCCCTTTCAGTGGTAGCTCAGGGTAACATAATATTCCCAGGGGCAACTTGGCAATTGGCATGCACTGCTCGACAGCGTACCGTTGTAAAAACCTACCATAGTATATGATGGCGGAAAAAGACCTGAACGGTCACAGTCTTTATTAATTCATGGCTAAGGCCCTCTTTTATTAAGGTGCGCTAACTGATTAGCGTGCACTAATCAAATTAACGTGCGCTAAATGCTAAGGCATCCATAGGCTAATATGCATGCGTTAGCGTTTAGCGCACACTAATCAGTTAGTGCATCTTTGTAAAAGAGCGGGTAAATTGTCTTTCTTTGGCTTTTCTGGGATATAGACAGTAGAAGTCCACCTGGCACTGTCCTTAGGTTCCACCTATTGGCACCCACAGGGAAGGGGGGAGAGAGAGACAGATGCAATAAAAGGATACAAAGGATGGGAAGTGGGGACTAAAGGATGAAAGGTGGGGGGTGGGGCAGAGACAGGACTGGGGTTGGGGAGGGGCAAGGGCAAGACTGATGGGAGGCAGGGGTGGGAGCGGGACCAGAGTGGGGTGAGGGCAGGGCTGGGATAGGGTGAGGGTGGGACAAGGGTGGGGCGGGGGTATGATGGGATAGGGTTATTTGTTCTCTTTTTTGACTTCACAGATATGGTAACCCTATATGCAGGAGTTCTCCAACCACATTGCTATTGCCATCGAAGCCCACTCCAGCCTAGCCAAACCGTCTTGTCATTTGCCGGACACAGACCATAAAGTCTGCCCGGCACCTCTCTCTAGTCAATCAAAAACCGAATATCCAATACAGAACAGACCTTAGTTTTTCGCAGTTAGAGTTGCCATCTAAGCACCACTTGACACATCAAACACACGTGCAACCATTTAAGTTTTGTTTTTTATACCATTCATTTTCTAATTAGAGATCCTCTGTGTTCAGCCCATACCTTTTTGAATTCTATCACCATTTTAATTTCACCTCCTCCCACAGGAGTCCATTTTTGTGACCATTGCATCCAGCAATCCTTACCATAACTACAGGTAGAAAAAAGGCCCTGTGAAGCTATGCTGAGTCTTGTGTGCCTGCATGGTTACATTGATGCACACATACACACACATATGCTGGTCAACTTGCCTCTCCCTGCGCATTGTAGCCAGCACCACAGCCTTAGAACGGGACTCTGCAGTGCCTCCAGTGGCCACAGTCCAAAATTACATTAGTGTGTGACTCAGAAAGGAGTCACCCTGCAGGATTTAAAGGAACTAGACAAAAACCACCAACACAGTTCCAAGGCAAAAATAAAAGAAAATGTACTATTCAAAATAAAGGTCAGAATGGCTCAGAATACACTGTAACTTGCAAATGTACAAAACAAAATGGCCAAAGGAAAACTCTGGCAGCATTCAAGATTTTCACTCCTAATGCAACAGTTCTCCCTGTGATTTACTCTCTCACAGAGCTGCTTTTCAATAAAGCTTCCTTCTCCCAAGTCTGCTCCTAGCAGTACTCTGGTTAGCACAGTTCAGACAACCAAAGTTCAGTTCCTGGAGAATATACTTTCTCATTCAAATATTCCCAGCACAAACACAAAAAGCCTCCAGCCTAAAATGGAGCAGGGCTGGGCAAAAAGGAGTGTCACAAATTTGCTTTAAAAAAAAAATAAATCACTAACTGCTTTTCAAAATTCCCACCCAGATGGAAGCAAACTTCTTCCCACAACACTCTCAGCTTTTCAATAAAGTGAACAGTCCAGGAAGTTCATGAATATGACTGGGAGCAGAAAAAGAACCCAGCCAACAATAGTAGGAAAAAAAACTCACAGTCTTTTGCTCAACTAGAGCTAGTTGCCACTCCTACTTCCATCAGCTCTAGAGCGCTGCACAAATATTCAGCAGTCAGTTCCCCTTGCAACTCCATGAGCATCTCCTCATCAGTTGCATGTAACTCTGAAGTGGCTTCAGCTTCATCCACTTCCATGGACCCACAGGCATTACCCTTGCTTGAGCCAGGCAGCTCCTCACCAGGGAGAGCTCTAAGCTTCCTCCCTAACCTGCCTAACAGCTTGTTGAGCACTGCTTGCTTTTCAAGGAGGAAGACACGCCCTGTTCTACCTGAGTCAGTAACTAGCTGCTCCTCTCTTTGGCTCCCCTGGTGGTGACTTGGATAATAGGTATTCTGCTTGCTCTCAGGTCTGACTTTACACTCCTGGGTCCTAGCTCTGCTGTGTTAATGGGCTGGTTTGTGTAAAGTTTTCCCATCCCCGGTTCTGGGTTGCTAGCAAGCTCAGGGAGATCCAAATAGTGTCGGGGCTGGGCCCTGGGCACTCCCTTTTTGGGTTTCCTGTCCCCTTTCCTCCCGGCACCCACAGGAACCTTGGCAGACATGGAGCCTGACTGGTCACAGCATGCATGTGTTTGCGCATCAGTGTGATCATGCCATTTCATACAACCCTGCAGAGCTTCATGGAGCCTTTTCTCTACCACAATAGCAATAAAACGTCCTTACAGTGCAGCTCTGCTCCAGCTCAACATTGCAAATCTAAGGAAAGTGAAATTGCAGGTTTACTGGTTGCTGGTGAGCATATACCTCCCATTTTAATACTGGATTGATAGGTTCAAAAATGGGATACAGTAGAGAAAATGTTTGATAAAGGGTATGGAAAACCTTTCATACACTGAGAGACTGAAAAAACTGGGGCTCTTTTCCCTGGAGAAGAGAAGACTTAGAGGGGACATGATTGAGACCTATAAGATCATAGAGAAAGCATACTCTGTCCTATCACGCCCTCTGGAAGCGCATTCCAGGTGTCCACCACCCGTTGGATGAAGAAAAACTTCCTAGCATTGGTTTTGAATCTGTCCCCTTTCAACTTTTCCGAATGCCCTCTCGTTCTTGTAGTTTTTGAGAGTTTGAAGAATCTGTCCCTCTCCGGTATTAGGGTTCAAGAAGGGATTGGACAATTTTCTGAAGGAAAAGGGGATAGAAGGGTATAGATAGAGGACTACTACTACACAGGTCCTGGACCTGTTGGGCCGCCACGCAAGCGGACTGCTGGACATGATGGACCTCTGGTCTGATCCAGCAGAGGCACTTCTTATGTTCTTAAAAGGTCTGTGGTACTTTGCCCTAAGGTGGGCTGAAGGCAACCATGGAATGTAGTGGCTGTGTTGTGTGCTCCCTCATCACTTGCCCTTACCTGCATGATGTTGCACTGTTGGCGGTATGTTTATAGAATTAAAATTAGTATTTAACAATACACTTGCAGGGGTAGGTTAACATAAAGGTAGCACCCAATTTTTTTGTCTCATCTCTCAGTGCAAGAAATAACTTGCGCCTTTCTTGGGTTAATTTTATTACATCATAATATAGCCAAATTTTTTGACCACAAAATTGTGGGTTTTAAATATATATTTTATGCGCCCGATCAGCTGAGATCCTTTTTGGACCTCAAGGGGTTTATCAGAGATAGTATCTGGTTCAGATAATTAGTACCTGGGGGGTTTGACGTATTAAGCCTTTTCCTAAATAGTGTCCTGTAACTTATCTCTCAGTGATTTTGATTCCTCCTTTCCTTCAATCTGTGGTCTAAGAAAGAGGTATTTCCATAAGATTGTTATTACTTCTCAGTTTGTACTTAGATTTATTTTCATGTTGGATTATGGCTCTGTATTTCCTTAAACAAGTTGTTATACTTGTGAAAAAGTTATAATTAATAAAAAAAAATAGTATTTAAAATTACATTTGTAAGTATAAAATCTTTTTGGTGGCCTTAGAGCTTTCTTGTGTCTACTTTGCAGCCCTTTACATGGAAAAAGTTAGAGGCCACAGCTCTAAACAATGTTCTCTCTAAGCTATGCAGGTAGGGTTATCAGATGTCTGGATTTAACCAGCCATGTCTTCTTTTTAGAGATCTGTCCAGGTGTCCAGACATTTTTCTAAAATATGAGTAGTGTGGCCAGGGTTTCTTCTCTCATCCCCCACATACCTCCTCTGCTAAAATTAAATCTTCAGGCTGGCTGGCAGCATCAACAAGGTGAGTCTGCTGCTGTTGGCCTGCCTTGGAAGCCTTCATTCTGCAGCAACTTCCTGTTCTTGCATAGGTGGGAAAGCTGCATAATGAAGGCTTCCGGGGCAGGCCGACAGTAGCAAGCTCAAGTCATTGAAGCTGCCAGCTGGCCCAAAGATTTAATTTTAGTGGTATAGGTAGGTGGGGGACAGGGATGATCAACTCGATTCCAGGGTGGGCCAGAGCTTGAGAGAGAGAGAGAAGAAGTCCACACCACCAGATCTATGGGAGGGAGGGAGTGGTGGTTGATTGAAGAAGCCTGCACTTGTTCATGGTGCCAGCAATGCAAAGAATGATTAACTGTGGAAAGTAGAGAATAGAAGGGTAAGTGGTAACAAATTGCAAAAAGGGGGGGGGGGGTAAAAGGGTTGGACTGAACACCTGCAAAGGGGGGGGGGGGTGGAGGGAGGGAGAGAAAGAGAAAAACATCCATGGGAGGGGAATCAGGTGGAAGGGACAGAGAGAAAATGTTTGACAAATTTGTAATATGAACTTTGTTGTATCCCCTCTTATATGTATGTTCACTGATTATACAGTTCTTCTTTGATGTGAACCACCTAGAACTTTATGGTAGGGTGGTATATATGAATAAAGTTTATTATTATTAGAAGGGGGTTTGAGGGAGGGAGACAGAGGGAGAGAGAGAAGCAATAAAAGGGTACAGAAGATGGGAGGGAGGACAAAGGGGTGAAAGGTAGGGGGTGGGGTGGGGCAGAAGCAGGACTGGGGTTAGTGTAGAGCAGGGGTAAGACTGGTGGGTGCAGAGAAATATTGGGGTAAGGGCAGGGCTGGGATGGGGTGAGGTTGGGGCATGGGTGGGGCCAGGATATGGTGGGACAGGGTTATTTGTCCTCTTTTTTGACTTCACAGATATGGTAACCTTATATGCAGGAGTTCTCGAACCACATTACTGCCAGTGGGGAGTGGTGTTTCAATGTTTTGTTTTCAATTGCTAGGGACAGGAAAGTCCTCTTGAATCCTGCTGAACTTGTCTGTCTCTTGCTATTGAAAATGTTTATTGAAACAGCATCCCCTACTGGCAAGATTATTGGTGGAGGACTCCTGCACAACTTAGAAACATTGTATCTAAAATATCAAACAAATTCACACATCAAGAAGGCATTGTATATTATCACTTTGGAAATATTATTATGTTTGACCAAAAACAAAATAGAAAATACACATGCTTTTAGAGAGAGATTCAAGCTTTCGTTTAGTTTATTTTTTCAGGCGTGTTACTGTTATCATTAATTATACACCTTGCAATGTTTTCACAATTATAGGTCTATGTATAGCATTTGACGCAAATCGTGAAATGTGTAACTATGCAAAGTTATTCATATCAAGTTGCTATGATTTAATTAAGCATGCCTGTATTATAGTTGTTTTTTAAAAAAAAAAATCTGATCAGTTTACCGTCTGTTCTAAATGTTTAAAATTTAATAAGTTGTTTCTGTCAAAAGACCAGAATAAACCAAACAACAAAATCCAGAACCAGAACTGTGAAAATATCCAAGAATAAAGGGATCTATACATTAGTGCTTAGCATGCATGCTAAAATGCATGGGAGATAGCTGATTAAACTAACAAACAAACAAAAAACATTGAAACCCCTCACCAAGATGATGCTTGATGACTTTTGGGTAAAAGAAAGTAAAACCCTCCAGTTCAACAGGTTGCTTTACAGGAAAATTATGCTGTATGATAAATTGGAGAAAAAGACTTACCAGTGGAAGAAGGTCAAAGGAGATGCAATCCTGACAACATACTCAGTTTCTTATCAGCTACCTTTTTACTTATCTCCCACATATTTACAGTATGTACTAATGCATTTGGGCTGCAAAAACCCAAAGGAACGGTACAGTATAGGGGTGAAGAATTTATGTGCACGACAGATGAGCGGGACTTGGGTGTGATTGTATGTGATGATCTTAAGGTGGCCAAACAGGTTGAAAAGGTGATGGCGAAAGCTAGAAGGATGCTAGGTTGTTTAGGGAGAGGTATGGCCAGTAGGAAAAAGGAGGCATTGATGCCCCTGTATAAGACTTTGGTGAGACCTCATTTAGAATATTGTGTACAATTCTGGAGGCCGCACCTTCAAAAAGATATAAAGAAGATGGAGTTGGTTCAGAGGAAGGCTTCTTTATAAGGCGTATGTGGACAAACTTAAAGATCTTAATATGTATACTATGGAGAAAAGGCGGGAGAAAGAAGATATGATAGAGACATTTAAATACCTACATGATGTAAATGCGCATGAGTCGAGTCTCTTTCATTTGAAAGGAAGCTCTGGAATGAGAGGGCATAGGATGAAGTTAAGAGGTGATAGGCTCCAGAGTAATCTAAGGAAATACTTTTTTACAGAAAGGGTGGTAAATGAATGGAACAGTCTCCCAGAAGAGGTGGTGGAGACAGACTGGGATAAGCACGTTGGATCTCTCAGAGAGAAAAAGAGATAATGGTTACTGCGGATGGGCAGACCAGATGAGCCATTTGGCCTTTATCTGCCATCATGCTTCTATGTTTCTATGAGCACAACAGGGTCAATGTTGTGGACAGAGGCCAGCATCGGTTCATTGCAGCTGAGACCATTTCATGAATTTCCGTTACATAGTACCTTATTAAACCCACTGAGGCCATGGCCACAGGCTTTTTGGCATATTGCGTGTACAAGGCTGCAATCTGACTAGACCTGGCCAAGGACACATTGCATTTCCAGTGCTGACAGTTAATTAGGGTGTCCAATAAATGGCTTTTCTCAATAGCAGGGGATATTTTGAGTTCACACCCTTCATGATTAGTGGCATACCTTGTGGAAAAGCTTCAGTCTAGCAGTTGCTTTGGTGGGGTGGGTAGAAAGGGGTTATCAGAACCTGGGCAAGAGAGGAAGGATTGGATAGGATGATTTGCCTCTTTCAGTCTGGGCCTACATAATCTCCAATGGCAAATGCAGTTTCAATTATCACTAGATATTTAATACCGGTACTTGGACATGGTTTGACATTGAATATCTGGTGCTATTTCTGACCACGGTGGTCAAGTTTCAAGTTTATTAAAAGATTTTTTAAATCGCTTAATCAGGTTTCTAAGCGGTGTACAATATAAAATTTACATAAAAACATATTAAAACTGGGGATATTAGATAAAATCTAGGTGGTTTAATAAAACACTAAGACATATAGACCAACTTCAAACAATAGGAAAAAAGGGGAAGAACTACAATCGTAAAAGAAAACTGAAACAAAAAAGGGAAAACACAATAGGTTAGGGTAAAAAGTAATAATTTTAATTTTTGTCCTTAAGAGGACAGTTGTTGTCCAAAGGCATCCTGGAACAAGAATGTTTTTAATTTTGCTTTAAATTGTTTTATTTCGGATTCACTGCGCAAATGGTTTGGTAGCGAATTCCAGAGAGTAGGGGCAGTGACAGCAAAATTATTGGAGTGCAACGTATTGATTAATTTTAAAGAAGGTATGATGAGATGATTTTGAGTCATTGAACAAAGAGATTTTAAAATATTATAAGGAATTAGATTCAAAGGAATTAAAAGACTGATAATGAACTCTGGTTGATTGTTTAATTTTGTTGTAGGACTGATATTTGCAGATAAAGACAGATTAATAAAAATACAAAGTATAAAAAAAAAGTAAGATTTTGTAACTTATTCTATGTTCGACTGGTAACCAATGTGCACTGATTAGAAGAGGTGAAACATGATCGTATTTCTTTGCGCCATAAATTATCTTAATAACTGTGTTTTGTACAATCTGATGCTATCTAATTTCCTTTTTTGTAAAGCCTTTGTACAGGGCATTACAGTAGTCTATGCAAGAAATTACTAGAGAGTGGATCAGTGTGTTCAAAGAGGCCGGTTCTAGTAACTTTGCAAGGGAACGTATCAAGGGAACGTAACAAAACACTGACTTCTTTGGACTAAATATGAACCAGAAAGTGTTTAAATTTCATGGCCTAAGTTTCATTAAAATATGCAATCTTACTTAATTTAAGCAATTTCAGTATTCGTTTCTCCCCATTTAGGATCATCAGAGTTTAATGCAGTAATCCTTCATGATTTTTTAGAAGTACTGCTCAAATCGTCATTGATCCTTTTTTTCTTATTGTTCATATCTTTTTCGTAATGTTTATATAAATACTTTTTTCCTTTTATTATACTTAAAAACATTTCCTTTTTCCTTTTATTATACTTAAAAACATTTATTATACTTAAAAACACTTTTTTATTGTTTTTATGTTGAAGTTCTGTTGGCTCGGGACTTGCCGACATGTTTCGTCTCCCCGGCTGTATCAAGGCTGTCTCCTAAGCATAAGAAATGCAAAATTACTACACTCTGCCCCAATTTATTATTACAACAGCATTATGTAGTAAACTTCTAAGGGGTCCTTTTACTAAGGCACGCTAATCGATTTAGTGCACACTAACCGACTTTACACATTCTAAAGATTAGCATTATTTCTATGGGCACCTTAGCTTTTAGCGCACACTAAATCAATTAGCGCTCCTTAGCAAAAGGACCCCTAACTTTCTTACCTTACGGTATTGTACTCCACCATCAAGCCCGCTATTTTTTCTGGACAAGATGGCAGTGGTGTTGTTTTAATCTCTGTTATACGAAACTCCCTGTGACATCATTCTAATCTTATGATTAGGCATCATTCATTTTCGAACTGCCCGCTATTTCATACTGCGTTGTCAGTGTTTTCTCCCTGCTAATTATATTATCTTACAAATTAAAGTAGATTCATCCATTCGATAGCCAGATTTAACCCTTTAGGTGTTACTGTCTCTAATGTGAAAATCTATTTTTGTTCTTTGTAATTTAAAAGCCTTTCATAATTTCAATGGCAACATTTAAAAAATACTGACCACATGGTTTAAATACTGGCCTGAAAATTTTCAGATTTCAAAGATGATCGCCAAGGCCAAATGATCAGAATGCAATCCAAAAAGGAAAGTTGTGTTACGCATTCCTTAATATACAGCATATCCCTCATTTAACATTGGTGCCAACCAGCTTAGACCTTATTTTGACAGAAATCTAAGATGGTTAAAAAGCATGTTTTGCTCGTTAAAAATTGGTTTGGAATTGCTTTCAAAATTTTCTATACAAGAATGTGACATTTGGAATGTACTGTAGCTATATGTATTGATCATGCAGTCTCTTCTACCCCAGCCAAAAATGTCTGCATTCATCTTTGACAATGTTTTGCATCTCTGCCATATCTTCTTTGCACCTCTAGCACTTTATAATAACCAATATTGACAAGTGAACAAATGATTCTGTAATATCAGCAACATCTAATACAAATAAGTGAGTCTGTTCAAACTATTTATTCAGGCATTGTATCTTGATGTAATTTGTCATTTGACAATCTCATTGACCCATTCCAGTAAATAAACCTGAATTGAATTACATCAGTCCAACACTTATTCAACACTTTGAATGAATAGAAGTCTTTTAAAGATCTGAGCAATCTTGGAGTGGATTCCAAGGATATTTATTGGGCTATAAATTATTTAAGTGATAGATACTGCATTTTTTATGATGTCCAACCTTATTCATGAGGAGAAAATTACTTATGGCTTATTTTCATATTTTGTGTTTCAGTTTACTAATGAAAGAACTATAATTGACCCTTGATACATTGGTCCATACTTGGTTAACTAATAGATACAAGGTTCATGGAGTTCATTCTGAGGAAGAAAAGCTTGTCAGTGGTGTCAGGAGCAGAAGAACACTTTTTTTGGGGGGGGGATGAAGGGACCTAAATAAACCAATCTCTGGCTTCACCGGCTTATGCTGTGTTGGGCACAATATTGATTGGACCATGACATAAACGTGTAAGTATATAAAGCATCGTTATACTGACCAATCCAAGTCACAATAAACTGGCTAGATCCCAAAAGAATAAAACAGATTTTATGCTGCTTGTCCCAGGAACAAGCAGTGGATTTTCCCAAGTCCATCTTAATAAATGTATGGACTTTTCTTTCAGGAACTGGTCCAACCCCTTTTTTAAAACCCTGCTAATCTAACTGCTTTTACAACATTATTTGGCAATAACCGAAGTGAGGTTTACTGGCCTGTAGTTTCCTGTTTCATCTCTGCTTCATCCAATCCCCAGGAACCACTCCAATCTCCAAAGATTTGTTGAACAAATCTTTAATACGAGCTGCCAGAACCTCTCTGAGCTCCCTCAGTATCCTGGGATCAATCCTATCCGGTCCCATTGCTTTGTCTACCTTCAATTTTTCAAGTTGTTCATAAACACTTTCTTCCGTGAATGGCACAGTATCAACTCCATTCTCATGTGTAACTTTGCCAAACAGTATTGTGTGCAATTCTGGAGGCCACATTACCAAAAAGATGTGCTGAGAGTTGAGTCGGTTCAACGAATGGCCACAAGGATGGTCTTGGGACTCAAAGACCTCGCGTATGAGGAAAGGCTGAATAAATTGCAGCTATACTCACTCGAGGAACGTAGAGAGAGAGGAGACATGATAGAGACGTTTAAATATATAACGGGCCGTATTGAGGTGGAGGATGATATCTTCTTTCTTAAGGGTCCCTCGGCCACAAGGGGGCATCCGCTGAAAATCAGAGGTTGGAAATTTCATGACAACACCAGGAAGTTCTTCTTCACTGAAAGGGTGGTCGATCGTTGGAATGAACTTCCACTTCAGGTGATTCAGGCCAGCAGCGTGCCAGATTTTAAAAGGAAATAGGATACACATGTGGGATCTCTAGGGGGGTAAAAATGGAAATGGGATACACATGTGGTATCTCTAGGGTGGTAAATTAAAGTGGGTGGGTTCGTTAGAGTGGGCAGACTTGATGGGCTATGGCCCTTTTCTGCCGTCATCTTCTATGTTTCTATGTTTCTAAGCAATATGCCTTTAGTTGTGTCTTAAAATTCGCAAATGATTTTTCTGAACGGAGATAAAAAGGCAGAGAATTCCAGAGAGTGGGAGCCATAACAGAAAATGAAGAATTCCTATGAAAATCGAGGAAGAGTTGGCAGAATGAGGGAACTATATGGCATTTGGCATCAGAATTATATATGTGTGCAATAGTTTCAACAGGGTCTTAATATCTTCTTAAAGTTTAGTTAATTCAGATCTAAAAAAAGTTATACCCCCTCTTTTACAAAGGAGCGTTAAGCTTTTTAGCGCGCACTAAACATACACTAAATGCTAACGCGTGCATGTTATCCTATGGACGCGTTAGCGGTTAGCACACACGTTGATTTAGCATGCGCTAAATCCACGCTAAAACACTTAGTGCGCCTTTGTAAAAGAGGGCTATAGTGTTGCAATTACTATGAAAACTAACGTTGAATGTGTTAATATGTATGTCATTTAGGCCTCTGAAAAACCTCCTCAAGATTAAAATGTAATTAAATAGACACACAGGCTCATTTTACAGCAGATATGGAATTAGCCTTAAGGGTCTTTCCAGGCGAGCATGACATTTTTAAAATATTTATTCTTCTATAGCCATCTTACTTTGGTGAGGAGGGACGTTTGGAATGCTTTGTACCTGAAATGGTTTATGCCTTTTTAATACATTTTTTTGCTAGACTGTGTGATTGTGTGATATAAGAATAAAAACCATGCACCCAATTATAACATATATTAGTGAATGGTTAATAGGAAGAGCAAAACTTGCAAGAAATTACTATGCATACAGCTATGCCTTCTTTCAATAAATTCAGAGGACAAAACAGTTTCTCTAGCTAATGAGTGTCAGTTCAACAAAGGCGATGTCATATTATATGCTCGGGGATGTGTTGAAATCCTGCTGATTGTACTTCCTATATATCACAATCATTTTTACTAATTTATATTTATTTTGAATTGTCTGTATCATTCTTTTTTAGGGGTGTAAAGGCAGGATTTATTGGCGCTCATAATGATATCTGAAACATGAAGATGAGTATGCATGGATAAGTCATTGAAATAACTATAGATAGAGCATAATTAATGTAGGATTAAAAAACAAAAACCTTTTAACAATTGAAGATTTTTTGTGGAGTGAATTATAATTGATAATTGATAATGTTGATATATTAGAAGGAGTCTACAGTCTATATTGGATGGCCAAACAGAGTAGGTATAACTAAGGGATGATCAGAATTACCTCAGATCTAGCAAGCCAGTTTTTTTTTGTGTGTGTGTGTGTGTGTTTTGTTTTTTTTTAAATAAAGATTTTATAACATATAACCATCCACTTAGGAGATAACAGAAATATTATAAAAAAATATGAAAAGGAAAAATACAATGTTTGTTTATTTATCGCCCACCCTTATCCAGGGCGAGTTACATATTAACAAACAGAATAAAGCATAACATGTATCAAAGAAAACACATCAAGGAAACACTATAACAAACTGCATACATACATATAAAACTGCATACATACATATAAAATGATGCGAGGTGTATGCATATGACATACACCTCGCATCATTTAAGGCCAAGAACTGGCCAACCCTATCATACATCCAAATGTAAAATTGAATAAGGCACACAAGATGTCCCAAGGAAAAACATCTTTATGCCAAATAAGACAGACCAGACAATCGAAAACCTCCATGACCAGCACTCAGCACTCAACAGTCATCACTCCTACCCCCTCAACCAAACTCATACCATATATTTCATCTTACAGAACAAGAAACTACCCCCTTTAAAAAAACAACAACAAAAAAACTGTAGCATGGATTTTAGCGCCGGCCATGGCAGTAACAGCTCCAATGCTCCTATGAGTGTCGAAGCTGTTACCGCCATGGCTGGCACTAAAAACTGTGCTACAGCTTTGTAAAAGGGGGTATGTCAATACCAATATACTCCACGATGAATATGAAATATGGATCCATTGGTCTTGCTCTCATTCCCTCCCTTGCTGCAAAGGGACAGGGGAAAGAGAGAGACAAAGAGAGATACAGGGTGCACCTCTCCCACCCCTCTAATATAGAAACATAGAAACATAGAAAGGTGACGGCAGAAAAGGGCTACAGCCCATCAAGTCTGCCCACTCTACTGACCCACCCCATTAAGTCTGAGTGCTGCTCGACCCACGTAGGGATCCCACGTGGATGTCCCATTTATTCTTAAAGTCGAGCACGCTTGTGGCCTTGATTACCTGCGTCGGAAGTTTGTTCCAGTGATCCACCACTCTTTCTGTGAAGAAATACTTCCTGATGTCACCTCTAAATTTCCCTCCCCAGAGTTTGAGTGGGTGCCCCCTTGTGACCGAGGGTCCCTTGGGAAGGAATATATCGTTTTCTACCTCGACACGACCTGTGAAGTACTTAAAAGTCTCAATCATGTCACCCCTTTCCCTGCGCTCTTCTAGAGAGTACAGCTGCAATTTGCCCAGTCTTTCCTCGTATGAGAGACCCTTGAGTCCAGAGACCTTCCTAGTGGCCATTCGCTGGACCGACTCAGCTCAAAGCACATCTTTACGGTAATGTGGCCTCCAGAATTGCACACAGTACTCTAGATGAGGTCTCACCATGGTTCTATACAGTGGCATTATGACTTCAGGTTTGCGGCTGACGAAGCTTCTATTGATACATCCCATCATTTGCCTCACCTTGGATGAGGCCTTCTCCACCTGTTTGGCAGCCTTCATGTCTGCACTGATGATCACTCCCAAGTCCCGTTCCTCTGAAGTCTTAGCTAGTGTTTCTCCATTCAAGGTGTATGTTCTGCATGGATTTCTGCTGCCGAGATGCATGACCTTACACTTTTTAGCGTTGAAGCCCAGCTGCCATGTCGTGGACCATTTTTCCAACTTGATCAGATCCTGCGTCATACCATCCATGGGATTGCTTCCACCCACTATATTACACAGTTTGGCGTCGTCGGCGAACAGCGCTACTTTACCCTGAAGCCCTCGGGTCAAGTCCCTTATGAATATGTTAAAAAGGGATGGTCCCAGGACTGAGCCCTGCGGCACACCGCTAGTCACCTCCGATGTCTCAGAGAGGGTGCCATTGACCACCACTTTCTGAAGTCTTCCACTCAGCCAATCGTTGACCCACGCCGTTAGTTTCTCACCTAACCCCATCGATTTCATCTTGTTTAATAGTCTACGGTGTGGGACACTGTCAAAAGCTTTACTGAAATCCAAGTATACTATGTCCAGAGACTCTCCCGAGTCCAGCTTTCCTGTCACCCAATCAAAGAAGCTGATGAGATTGGACTGGCATGACCTGCCCTTAGTGAATCCATGTTGACAGGGATCCCTCAGATTCCCATCATCCAATATTGCGTCTAATTTCTCTTTAAGTAGAGTTTCCATGAGTTTACACACTATTGATGTGAGACTTACTGGTCTGTAATTTGCGGCCTCCGCTCTGCAACCCTTTTTGTGCAGAGGAACCACGTTGGCAGTTTTCCAGTCCAGGGGGACTCTCCCCATGCTTAGGGAGAGATTGAAGAGTATTGCTAATGGTTCCGCCAAAATATCGCATAGCTCTCTGAGCACTCTTGGGTGCAGATTGTCCGGTCCCATGGCTTTGTTCACCTTGAGTCTTGACAGTTCTTTGTAAACATCAGCTGGTGTGAACTCAAACTTCTGAAATGGGTCTTCCATGCCTTGCTTTGCTGCTAGCCGAGGCCCGTGCCCTGGTGCTTCGCAGGTAAAGACTGAACAGAAGTAATCATTCAGTAGTTTGGCTTTATCGGAGTCTGTTTCTACATAATTCCCGTCTGGTGTTCTAAGGCGTACTATCCCGTTTGCGTTCTTTTTCCTGTCGCTAATGTATCTGAAGAAGGATTTGTCCCCTTTCAACATCCAACATTTCTTCCTCTCTCATCCCTCAGATCATGTGCTACATTTTTCACCATTGCCCACCAGCTCCATGCCCATTTCTTCTATCACCCCTCTCTAGCACCGTGCCACATCTCTCCCTCCATCATTATGTCTAACATTCTTCCCCTTGCATCCCCTTCAATTTGTCCCTCTGTTCCCTCTCCACCACTACATCCAACATATTTCCCTCTCATCTTTCTATTCCCCATGCATCTCTACCTCACTCCTTTCTTTATGCCCAATTTTCCTCTTTCTTCCTTTCCCCACCATCTCTTTCCCTCTCTCTCAAACACTCATGCCCATCAATTCTCCCTTTCTATTCCTTCCCTCCCTCCTATGACCCAAGTTAGTGCACCCTTCTTCCCTCCCTTCTGTGTCCCATGAGAGGGAGACATGTTGCCAATAGGGGTAGAGGACAGAGGAAGACATGTTGGACTCATGGAGGGAGACAGAGAGAGAGATGATGCTTGGGGAAGGGAATGAAGTCTGGAGGCATACAGGAGGCAGAAAGAAAGAAATATTGGATGCACAGTCAGAAGGAAGTGCAACCAGAGACTCATGAAATCACCAGACAACAAAGATAGGAAAAATGATTTTATTTTCAATTTAGTGATCAAATGTGTCCATTTTGAGAATTTATATCTGCTGTCTATATTGTGCACTATATTTGTCTATTTTTCTATAGTTATTACTGACGTGACATTGCATATTTTAAACCCTCCAAATATAACCGATAATTAACATTTTCTCTGCGTACAGTGTACTTTGTGTTTTTTCAATTTTGTGGGTACCATTATGTATTAATTAGATTAGATTGTGTGTATATGAAAAATGGATGGAAGAAATTACATTACAATTAGTATTTATTTTATTTTATTTAAAAAATTTCTACACCGCCTAAGTGGCTTACAAAGTAAACATAGTACATAAGTAAACATAAATAATCATGTACATAATCGATAAAATGTTATCTAACCATTCCTCCAAACTTTCCTAACTTATTAAAACTATTATTATGGGGTTGTGGTCTGGGGTGGCGCTTGGGTGGGGATACTGGGTTGATATTTGTTAGACTTAAGGAGTATTTGGTTTGAAGAATTTGAGAAATACAGGAATAGTGCATTCAGGAAAATAGCCTGAGTGGGGGCACTTTTCAGAGATGCATTTACCTATTTTTAATTTGTTTAGTGATTATAGAGGAAGACAAGTAACATAGAAAAAGAGTAGAAGTGACATCTGTATTAGGAACAAATATCAATCTACACTTCTGAGAGGTTTAAACAGTGAACTTCTTGAATAATTTGTAGCTAAATTGTTCCTGGGGCAGAAAAAATCCAAACCACCAATTATATTTGCGCACATAATTAAGCCCTGTTTTAGGTCATTAGCATGTTTTATATTGCTAAGAAATGATAAAATGTTGATTTTGTTGCAGCTTAAATAAATCTTCAATAATGCAAAAACAAAACAGATAACAAGTTCTTTCAGTTGACTTATCAGTGAACATGGAATAATTCTAAATGAAATAAAGGCCAGGCAACAGACTGTGAATAAAGATGAAAAAAAATTCTGAACCATTATTTGATATAGTGAGTGATCATAATCATATTTATTACATTTGGGGAATGTAAAATTGAAAATCTTTAAAAAAAATGAATCAGATGAAGTCATTGTATATAGATAGATTTTAGGGCAGGATGGAACATAACAAATGAGTTTCAATAAATGAAATGAGAATGTCTAACAAAACAGAACTTAATGTGGGCTTACCTGATTTATATCGTTTGGTCATGTTTACTAGAATCTTTTTCATTTTGTGTTATGCAAATTAGAATAAATTATCCATTCATTGCAATGAAGCGTTATTAAGATTAAAGAACATGGGCATGAGTTGTTTTCTAAAGTGGGAATAAAAACAATGCGGATCATTGTAGATTTCCATGAAAGCAATGTTTTGATGCACTTAAGACCTTTTAGAAAGGGAGAGGATAAGCATTAAGGACCATATTCAATAAATGATGCTCAAAATTGGGCACCCAAAAACATCAATACTAATTACGATTTCTATAAAGGGTGCCTAAAAATTAGATGCTGAAGAATACAGATCATAGCACTTTTCAATCTTCATTTGGGCGTCGTTTATAGAATTGCACCTAATAGTGCCTAAAATGGACTTAAGTGCCACTAGGTATCTGAACCTTAGACGGCCCCTAGTTATGCCAGGGTTTTCTTGGCCTAAATGCTAGTACCTAAGTTAGGCACCTACCAGTGCCTAAGTCCATTTTAGACACCTACATGAAAAACACCCCTAAGATCCATCCACAATCTGCCCTTAACCACTCCTACTTTCTTGTAGGCACCTTGGGCAAGGCACCTACCCGAAATCCATGAGGGAAAAAGCAATATTAGATCTAGTCCTCACAAATGGGGAGAGTATTTCTAATGTTTGAGTGGGTGTCTACCTGGGAAATAGCGATCATCAAATGGTTTGGTTTGATATAACAGCTAAAGTGGAGGGCAGCCATACAAAACTCAAAGAGCTAGATTTCAAACATACAGACTTTAGTAAAATGGAAGCGTACCTGAAGAAAGAGTTGTTAGGATGGGAGGACATAAGGGAAGTAGAAAAACAGTGGTCTAAGCTGAAAGGAGCAATAAAAATGGCTACTGACCTTTATGTGAGGAAAATAAATAAAAACAAGAGAAAAAGGAAACCAAAATGGTTCTCTAAACTTGTGACAGAGAAAATAAAGGAAAAAGAGCTGGAGTTCGTGAAATATAAAAATACCCAAGAAGAGGAGTACAGAAAGGACTACCAGGTGAAATTGAAAGAAACCAAGAGAGAAATATGCCTTGCGCAAGTGAAAGAGCAAATGGCTAGAAATGTTAAAAAGGGAAACAAACATTTTTTCAGATATATTAGACAGACAGATGAGGCCTCACCATGGATCTATACAACGGCATTATAACTTCGGGCTTCCGGCTGATAAAACTTCTAAGTATATAACCCATCATTTGTCTTGCCTTTGATGAAGCCTTCTCCACTTGATTGGCAGTCTTCATGTCTTCGCTAATGATCACCCCCAAATCACGTTCCGCCTTGGTCCTAACTAAGGTCTCACCATTAAGTGTGTAAGTTTTGCATGGATTCCTGCTGCCAAGGTGCATGACCTTACGTTTTCTAGCATTGAAGTTTAGCTGCCAAGACGAGGACCAGTGTTCCAATAGAAGTAGGTCCTGCGTCATACTGTCTGGTAAAGTGTTCTCACTTACTATGTTGCATAGTTTGGCGTCATCGGCAAATTATGTGATTTTACCCTGAAGCCCCTGAGTCAGATCTCCCACAAATATGTTGAAGAGGATCAGGCCCAAGACCGAGCCCTGAGGCACTCCACTGATCACCTCTGATGTTTTTGAAAGGGCACCATTCACCACCACTCTCTGAAGTCTACCGTTTAGCCAATCACTGACCCATGTAGTTAATGTCTCTCCCAGTCCCATTGATTTCATCTTGCTCAATAGTCTGCGGTGTGGGACGCTATCAAAAGCTTTACTAAAGTCCAAGTACACGACGTCTAGGAACTCACCCACATCCAGTTTCCTTGTTATCCAGTCAAAGAAACTAATTAGATTGGATTGGCAGGACCTGCCCTTGGTAAATCCATGTTGGCGGGGATCCCATAGATTCTTCTCGTCCAGGATCGTATCCAATTAATGCTTAATTAGTGTTTCCATGAGTTTACTCACTATGGATGTGAGACTCACCGGTCTGTAATTCTCAGCCTCTGTCCTGCAGCCCTTTTTATGGAGTGGGATTACATTGGCTGTTTTCCAGTCCAAGGGGACTCTTTCCGCCCTCAAGGAAAGATTGAAGAGCACAGATAACGGCTCTGCCAGGACATCACAGAGCTCTCTAAGCACCCTGGGGTGTAGATTGTCTGGTCCCATGGCTTTGTTCACTTGGAGTCTTGATAGTTCACAGTAGATGCTGCTGGGAGTAAACTCGAAATTCCAGAATAGGTCTTCTGATCTTTGCCTTGCTTGCAACTTTGGACCGGACCCTGGCGCCTCGCAGGTAAAAACTGAGCAGAAGTATTCATTTAGTAGTTCGGCTTTATCAGAATCTGATTCTGCATAAGTCCCGTCTGCTTTCCTAAGGCGTACTATCCCATTTGTGTTTCTTTTCCTATCACTGATGTACCTGAAGAAGGATTTATCCCCTTTCTTAATGTCCTTTGCTAGATTCTCTTCTATTCGAAGCTTGGCCTCTCTGACTGCCGTTTTGACAGCTTTGGACCTGGCCAGATAGTCTTCTTTTACTTCTCCTCTTCCTGATTGTTTGTAGGAAACAAATGCTTTTTTCTTTTTCTTAACGAGGTCCGAGATTTCTGTAGTGAACCACTGGGGTCTGTTATTTCTCCGTCGTTTGCTTACTGTTTTTATATAGCGATTCGTTGCTTCATGTAGGGTAGATTTCAGGTTTGCCCACATAGCCTCTACATTATTGGTTTCGGCATGGTCTTGCAGTGCTTCTTAGCATTCTGTTCTTAATCTTGGAAATCTTTCTCTTAAGTTCCATCTTTAGCTTTATCTCAGCTAATGGGGGCAGAACAAACTTTAGGGCTCCTTTTACTAAGCTGCGATAGCGGTTTTAGTGCGCACTTAACACGCGCAGAATTGCCCTGCGCGCTAGACGCTAGCACCAGCATTGAGCTGGCATTAGTTCTAGCTGCGTAGTGCGGGTTTAGCAAGCGCTAAAATTCTGTGCGCGCTATAAAAGCTATTGCAACTTAGTAAAAGGAGCCCTTAATTTTTTCCCTCACCATATTGTTCATTCCTTCCCTTTCCCCAACCTTTTTTGTGTATTGTAACCTACCGACTCCATTCTTTCCGCTTCTGTCCTAGTTTGATTGTTTAATTGTATTTTATGTTCTCTACCCTTTTTAATTTTTATATATACTTATTTTAAACTTTTATTATAAACCGCTTAGATTTACCCTTGGTTTTATATTTGCGGTATATTAAATAAATTGAACTTGAACATAAGACAAAGCTTGGTATTCACTAAGCTGGTTCAAATATATTTTCAGTAGCATAGCAAAAATGTTGCAAGTTGTTCTACCATATATGGCAGTGGTCTTCACTAATTTTTAAGCTAGGGCCACTTTGGATCGAGAGGGTCACCAACTATCTTCCCATGCCAGGTCATGGCCATCCACACCACCATCCCACCTTCTAACTGTATATTGGGCATGCTCTCAAGTAGGCAGGCATTTCCAAATGCATTCTCTTCACCTTTGGGGAATTCATAAATATAAACTTGCCTTCCCATCTATTAAGCTTTAGGTAAGATCTGTCGATCTTTTGCTTTTTCTTTTGCAAAAATTTGGAATAATCTTCCTGCTGAAGTTAGACTTCTTCCTTCTTTACCAACTTTTCGGAAAACTTTTCTATTTCAGAAATTCTTAACAGACTCTTCAATGTAAATAAGGATAACAAATAATGATTCCTGTGCTTTAATATTTTGTTTTTTTTCCTTTACCTATATAATCTTTTGTAAACCGAATCGAGCCCCTTTGTTGGAAAGAATCGGTATATAAGATCAAGGATTGGATAGGATTGGAAGGAAAAAGGGTACTGGGGAGTAATAGCGAGGGAGTGCTTGTGAAGTCCTGAGTTATATTCAGCTGGTATAAGTCAGCAGGGGGTTTTTTGGCCGCTACTCATAGTATCCCCGGATATTCAGTGCCAAGCCATATCGGGTCACCAGTATTGAATATCCAGTTATACATAGCTGGATAACACTTATCTGATTAAGTGTGATATTTGAAACTTGACTGGATAATTCAAACCGGGTAAAGAAAGGACTGTGATTTATGTGATCCTATTTATCTGGTTAACCTATCCAGTTAAGTGCTAAATATCGGCATTTAACTGAATAAGTGCCAACTGTACCCCTGAATCACCCACAAAATAACCAGTTTCAGCTTAGCTGCTAATTGGGTATATTCAGCAGCAGCAGTCTCTGGATAAGCACCACTGAATGTACCTGATTAGGCCTGGACAAGTGATTTAAACAGTCACCCTAAGTCTACCACCCTGCAACCTCAGTTCTTGTTCTCTAGTTCTATCCCGTACCCATCTCTGGAAAATATGCGTTTGTATATTAAAACCTTTCAATTTATTTTAATGGCTGCATCATATTTTTCTGCCTCTCATTTCCTTGTATATAAACTTGGTGTCAGACAAGGATGCATCTTGTCACTTAACCTGTTCAAACTTTGTAGCAAAGCCATCTTCAGAAAAGCAAATTTGGAAGAAGAGAGCATCAATTTCAAATCTGGTAGCCAAAATATAAACAATCTTCATTATGCAGAAGCTATAACGCTCATCACCAGCAGCAAAGAAGATATGCTGTATCTACTGAGAAAATTTAAATCCAAAAGTCATAACATGGGATTAGAACTGAACGTCTCTTGCTGTACCACATTACCTCTTTAATTGCACAGTATTACAATCTCTGCCTCAAAGAATACCAAAGGTATAGTAATGTATCTCTCTAGCATCCTTGCACTGTACTAAACTGTTCTCCATAAACTGTACTGTAAGTCACCTTGAACCCTTGTAGGCCTAGCGCAACTCACAAATTCCAGATTAGATTAGATAAACAAGATGAAGATCATAAACATGGAAAATGATGACGATTTTGAGCTTTAAGGCGATAGGTGATGCCTGCAGCCATAAGGGCTATTGGGGTGGTAGACAGATGGGTATAGTAGGTTTTGGGGGAGTTTTGGAGGGCTCACCATACACTATAAGGGAGTTATGGTGAAATGCACACCTGGCACCCTTTATGTGAAGTTCATAGTGCCCCCTAAAGTACCTGACTGCTCTGTTGACATGTCTATATGGCCAGTTCATTAAAATGTTGGCTCCTCCCACATCCAAATGGGCTTGTTTTGGACGTTTTGCATAGATGTCCTGCGGTTTTGAAAATGGCTGTTTTCCCGACCCAACTTTGGGACATCCTTGCGGAAATGTCCAAAGCCAGACTTAGATGTCCTATCAAAAATGTCCCTCCACTTGTGGTCTCACCAATGACCTGGACAGAAGAATTAACACTTTTCTTCTGCTGGTTATGCCTCTTTCTATGCAGTTAGCATTCTTCTGTTTATGACCACAATATTGTCACATTGTTTCTCTGTCTTGAAATATTCAGACATTATTACCACTATATGGTTTATGGTTTATTTAGTTATTTCCCCCCTTTAACAAAGTGGGTTACAATACCACATTCACAATAAACATTACAAACAGCCATAAGACACACATGTATAACTTTAATCAACATATCATACAATTTACCCAATGAAATATATATCTATTTTCTGGTCCATGCATATCAGCCTCTCACCTACTAGCACATTAAGGAGGGAATGGAACAATTCAGCATGGCCCTTTCAGAGTGGTCTTTTCAGCACTAGACATTTCATCATGGCCCTTTCAGAGTGAGCTGTTTCATCTCTTAATATTAAGACGCCATCTCAAAGTCAACCTTTTACCCCGGAAGTCTTCCCTCTGGACAAGTTTCTGTTTCAGTATGAAGGGAAATCTTATGATGCACCTGATTGATCTGTGATGATGCCCTCCCCCTTTTCAAATCTTGAAGACACCAGATGATTTGGAGGCAGGAGAAGAAGACTGCAGTTAGGTAAAGGGAAAGGAAAGAAGCACCAGTGGGGGGGTGAAGGGGGCTAAGCCTTGAAGTCCCTAGATGATGCTGAAGCAGGAGAAGAAGACCACAGGTGGATGAAGGGAAAGGAAAGAAACACCAGCAGTGTGAGAGGGGCTATCCCCCCTACCTCTCAAACCTCACAGCCTCAGCAAGGTAAGCACTTGCCATTAAAACGGCCACAAAGAAACAGCAGTGGTTAAACAGCCATGTTGAATCAGGCTGGCTGAAACAGTCGTGCTGAACTGGATGTGCTGAAACGGTTGTGGTGAACTGGCCACACTAAAATGGCCCTTCATCCACCTGTGGTCTTCCTCTCCTGCTTCAGCATCATCTAGGGACTTCAAGGCTTAGCCCCCCCCCCCCCCCTCACCCCCACTGGTGCTTCTTTCCTTTCCCTTTACCCACCTGCAGTCTTCTTCTAGCATATGTGACACCCAGGGCCCATCATTTTTTTGACAACTCCCTCATCTATATGAAAAACATGATTTTTAGTAACAATCCACATATCGCATGACAAGAGTGTACCTAGGAAAAGGTAGCATCTTATATACTCACCCACTATAAAACTAAACAAGCCAGACTAGTACAGATTGATCCTGCACAGTCAATGCTAACAGAGAACCATGTTTTTTGTACACACAGAACACACCTTCGCCCAGTATGAAATATGTAATCACAAACTACCCCCCCCCCCACACACACACACACCTATTTTACAAAATTGTTGCGCAGTTTTTAGCATTGGTCACAACGTAAAAGATTTGAAGCTCATAGAATTCCTATAATATCGTTGCGGCTGGTGATAAAAATGCCTGCCTCTGCCCCCCTCTCCTCCCCCACTTCCATAAAGTGAGGGCTGTTTTGAGGTAAAGGGGTAAAGGAGATCCGAGAAATATGTTCTTACTTTAGGCCATGACACCAGTAACGTTTCTCATCATTCCTACCAGAACATCTGGCCTTGATTACACATGAAGAACACAGATCAACCCTATGCAAATACAGGAACACAAATTAAAAGTCCTCATATACACAAACAAAACCCTAATGCCAGGCTCTGCATGCATGTAAGAACATAAGAACATAAGCAGTGCCTCCGCCGGGTCAGACCATAGGTCCATCATGCCCAGCAGTCCGCTCCCGCGGCGGCCCAAACAGGTCACCTGTCTGAATCATCAGAAGGGGCCCCCTTGCCACCCTGGTTTCCCATTGAAGTCCTATCTTCCCATCGAAGTCCTAACCCTCCGGTTTTGCACATGCACGACCTGGTCGGGTTTCTATACTTATTTCCTGGATACTTCTCTCAGTATCCCACGATCCCTTTATCCCTCAGGAATCCGTCCAATCCCTGTTTGAATCCCTGTACCGTACTCTGCCCGACCACCTCCTCCGGCAGCGCATTCCAAGTGTCCACGACCCTCTGGGTGAAAAAAAACTTCCTTGCATTTGTTTTGAACCTATCTCCCTTCAGTTTCTCCGAGTGCCCCCTCGTACCTGTTGTCCCCTTCAGTCTGAAGAATCTGTCCCTATCCACCCTCTCTATGCCCCTCATGATCTTGAAGGTCTCTATCATATCTCCCCTGAGCCTCCTTTTTTCCAGGGAGAAGAGCCCCAGCTTATCCAACCTCTCGGCGTATGGGCAGTGTTCCAGCCCTCTTACCAGTTTCGTCGCTCTCCTTTGGACTCTCTCAAGCACCGCCATGTCCTTCTTGAGGTATGGCGACCAATACTGCACGCAGTATTCCAGATGCGGACGCACCATCGCTCGATACAATGGCATGATGACTTCCCGCGTCCTGGTTGTGATGCCCCTCTTTATGATGCCCAGCATCCTGTTGGCTTTTTTCGAGGCTGCTGCGCACTGTGCAGATGGCTTCAGTGATGCATCCACCAGCACACCCAAGTCTCTCTCAAGTCTGCTGTCTCCCAACAATGCCCCCCCCATTTTGTAGTTGAACAACGGGTTCTTTTTCCCTATATGCATGACCTTGCATTTTTCCACATTGAAGCGCATTTGCCATTTGTCTGCCCAGTCCCCCAGCTTCTCCAGGTCCCTTTGCAGGTCCTCACACTCCTCCCTGGACCTAACTCTGCCGCACAGTTTGGTATCATCTGCAAATTTTATGACCTCGCACTTTGCCTCTTTTTCCAGGTCATTGATAAATATGTTGAAGAGTAACGGCCCCAGCACCGATCCCTGTGGCACACCGCTTGTGACTCCCCGCCAGTCAGAATATTGGCCCTTTACTCCAACCCTCTGCAGTCTACCCGACAACCAGTGCTCGATCCATCTGTGCACATCTCCTCCCACCCCGTGGTTCCACAGCTTCCTAAGCAGTCTTTCATGTGGCACCTTGTCGAAAGCCTTTTGAAAATCGAGGTAAATGATGTCGATGGGTTCCCCATTGTCCACCCGACTGCTTATTCCCTCAAAGAAGTACAGAAGGTTCGTTAAGCACGACCTTCCCTTACAGAATCCGTGCTGGCTTGTTCTCAGTAGACCATTTCTTTCAATGTGCTCGCAAATGCCGTCCTTGATCATAGCTTCCACCATCTTCCCTACAATTGAAGTCAGGCTCACCGGCCTGTAGTTCCCAGGGTCACCCCTCGATCCCTTCTTGAAGATAGGTGTGACATTTGCCAATTTCCAGTCCTTTGGTACCTCTCCAGTTTTCAAGGATAGGTTACAAACATGCTGGATTGTGCCCGCTATTTCCTGTCTTAGTTCCTTCAGAACCCTTGGGTGGATCCCGTCCGGACCCGGTGATTTGCCGCATTTTAACCTGTCTATCTGTTTGAGGACATCCTCCTTACTTACCTCTATGTGTTCCAATTTTTCAGCCTGTTCCCCACTCATGAGCTCCTCTGAGTCCGGTATATTAGATGTGTCCTCTCTCGTGAAAACCGACGAGAAGAACGTGTTCAACCTCTCAGCTACCTCTTTATCCTCCTTAATCACTCCCTTCCTATCCCCATCGTCCAACGGCCCCACCTCCTCTCTCGCTGGTCGTTTCCCCTTTATGTAACTGAAGAATGCCTTGAAGTTTTTTGCCTCCCTGGCCAGCCCCTCTTCATATTTCCCTTTTGCTTTTCTAACCTCTCGGTGGCATTCTTTTTGGCATTTCCTGTGCGCCTGGTGGTTTTCCTCCGATGGGTCCTTTTTCCATCTCCGGAAGGATACTTTTTTGTCATTTATTGCCCTCTTTACTTCTGCTGAGATCCAAATCGGGTCCTTTGACCGCTTGTTCTTGCAGCCTTTCCTGAAATTGGGGACGTACATTTTTTGTGCTTCTTGCAGGGTGTCCCTGAATAGGGTCCAGGCGCTTTCCACAGTCTCCATCTTAAAGATATTTCTGAGCTTCTTCCCCACCATTTTCCTCATAGCAACATAGTTCCCTTTCTTGAAGTTGAGCGCAGTTGTTGCGGTCCTCCTTACTATGGGTGTCCCCCTTTCTAATGTGAATCTGATCGCATTGTGGTCACTGTTGCCTAGTGGTCCTCCCACTTCTACCCCGCTTGCAGGCCCCCCTAATCCGTTCAGGATGAGGTCAAGAGTAGCACCAGAGAAATAGAAATAAATGCAAAGACAGCAGATGTAAGTTCTCAAAACCAACATATTTAAATCATTAAGTTGAAAATAAAATCATTTTTCCTACCTTTGTCATCCATCTCTCTCCTTCCTTTTCTCCCTTTTTGTGGTCTGGTATCTCCTCATTTCTCCTCCTCCTATTGCCTCCCATGGTCTGGCATTTCTGTCCTCCCCTTTCCTGCTTCAGAGGTTTGGCACAGTGGCATACCAAGGGGTGGGTGACGGGGGGGGGGGTCTGCCCTGGGTGCTGCCACTGCTGCCATCGGGAACAAGCCGGCGCCAAGTTCTCCCTCCCTGCTTTTCTTCCCCGCGAGGCCGACCAACTCTCGCTACCCGACGTCAATTCTGATGTCAGAGAGGACGTTCTGGGCTAGCCTTCTTGATATTCCCTATTCTTGCAAAATTCATCTTGATGACTGTAGAAATTAGAAGGCCTCAATGGTGGAGCTTGGTTCCAGAGCAAATTTGAATGATGACTGACCTCACTGACCTCAAAACATTCAAAGTTTCACTGAAAACACTCTTGTTTAAAGCTGCATACCAGTCATGTTGAACCGAAGTACAGCTGTACCGCACTACTGAGGAGTAGATGTATAATAATTAGTGTCACTAGAACCAGCATGCTATGATTTTTGTAAGGTATACACTATTTTGTTTTGTCTTGGTAGCTATATATGTACATCTTGAGGTAGATAGGCCGCTGTCTAGGCCTACCTCGGTAATGAAACCTCGAACACTATATACTGGCTTCAATAAGTATATATTTATTTAGTCAATCAATAACAGCTTACAAGAATAGATCATATAGTATATAGTGTAACAGAAGGTGATACAGAAGGTGACCTCTAGGCCTAGAGGTCCTCTGATGTCTGTTCTGACCTTTCCTTCCTAAAGGCCTGGTTTTTATACATTTCTTAGTGGCCAACACCACGTTGGTTTACATCACATGATACATCCTTATTGGCTATTTACTTCCTAACTACATTCATTTATTGGCTATTCTTACCTACGTCATGTTACATGTCTACTCTGTTTTCCGTAAAGCCTACCTTTTCCCCGAAATGCCTGTTTCCCCACCATATTAGTATTTCCGAGCACAAGCCCCCCTCCCAACTTTAAACATCTCCAATACTTTCTATTAGATGATTTTTCTTATGAATTCTTCCTTCTGAGAATTCTGTCTTCTGACCACAGTCTGTTTATCTCTTTATGGTATCTGGCTGGGTGGGCCTTGGTGTAAAACCACAGCTAGCCCACAACCTCAGGACCTGTTGCTTTTTCTCTAGTTTTAGTAGCTAATTGAACTCATAAAACAGCGTATTTCTCCATCTTTGCATGCTCTTCAGTTAATGGTGAAATATCTTTCCATAGTTAATCTATTGTTTCTATCATCTGCAGAGATAGATAAGGTAGATGTCAGTTGCAGGGGGTGAGGGCAGCTTTTCTGTAAAGAGAAAAGTGATCTTTGTCTTCTTTTCATCCCCCTTCACCTGTCCAATGCCAGGACTTATCTTGGGATGTATCTCACTTCACCTGGCCAATGCCAGGACTTACCTGGATCAGAGCTTCCATGCTCTATCCTTCTCCCTCTCTCATCCCCTCTTCAAAGCCCCTCCAGGTGGCTTTGACCCCTGTTCATTCGGTGAGGAGTTAGATTGTATCAGAAACTGTACATTATGGGCCGGGGCTATGTGCTAGGAACTACCCATGGAAAAGGAAAGAGACAAGTACCCACCCTTGCTATGCTATCGTGAACAGAGCAGTATAACATGTCGTAGTGTACTTATTGCTTATAATACTAGGCTAAGCAGTAAATAATTCAGATATTTGTGTAAAGCAGAAATCATGGGCATTTAAGCTTCAAATAAATGACTTATACCTGCCGGGCTGTGATAGAAACATCAGCATAAATTACTGATGTAGTGGGGATAGGTGGTGACTCGTGGGAGGGGAAATCAGCTGCTGGTGTTTCATAGGGAGGTACATTAAAAATTAGTCAAGTCAAGATTATCAAAAATGTTGTGTATGGGTCTGTGTAGGGGTCTCTATTTCAACATTTGGGATAGTTCGGGCAACCAGGTATCTGCAGGGGTTCATAATTTAACCTGATACATTTTAATATATTCTCTCTTTATGGCTTCATCCTGTTATGAGCATACTACATCCAAAAGGGATGGTGGGATAAATTAACAAGTTAGATTATTTCCAAGCCCTTCCAAAACAGCTGGGATCGGTGCAGACTCGGCTGGGTCCAGACGCCAGGGGTGAAAGTCCAGGTAACCACATCAAATCTTACGTCATCATCCTTCAGCTGGGCTCATCGCTTCTTCTTCACTGCAGTTCTCCTCAGCTTAGCAGCAAGAAAGAGAATGGAAAGAATCCAACTGGAGGGGAAAATAACTAGGGAGCTATTGTGGGAGTCAAAACAGGATGAAAATGCATAAAGTCACAATCAAGAAAAGCACATGAACTTGCAATAGGGCTGTTAGAAATAATTATGAACACATGAAAATATATATATGTACTAATACTGCATGAGTCCATAAAAGAGTTAAAGTGCAAATTAATAAGTCCATAATTAAAGCTGTAAAAGTTCAAGGTCATAAAGGTCATCCCGTCTTTGGTAGCAACAGTCAGGAAGTCTTTGCTGGTAAGTCTAGGCATTTATCTAGTTTCTTCTCCGGTAGCAAGATCCTTCCGTTGGGGCTCATCCGTCATCGGGGTTTCCTACGGCCGAACATCTTTCTTCCAGCGATGATATTTCAAATAGCATTAGTCCATAATTATGCAAATAAGTCCTTAATAGACATTAAAAGGATGTAAACACGGATTCTCATGTAGCATACAGCTTCCTCTGATAGGCAATTGTCTTTGTGAAGTGATCCATAATTAATAAGGCAAAAATATCTGTACTGTATATATCATTTAACTTGTTTCCAACAGTACCTGAGCAATATTACTAACAGGATAAGTACAGCGTTAAAAGATGACATACAAAAGAAAACAAAAACTTATCTGCTTTAATTCAGATAGGCTAAGGTCTAATATATGTATTGGCTGAATTATATTTGTCAGCCTAAGGGAGTTATAGTTACAATGGCATATGATGTTCAAAGGACAGGAGTAATATGCTAAACATAAATATGAATTAGCAAAGAGTCAAACCCAAGCAAAAGGATGGCTAAGATATAGCCTTAAACATATTAACACATAGGTTATATTGAAACATACTAAAATAAAGAGGATAAACCCTAAAAATTAAAATAAAATAGGATTTATGGGAGAAATGTCCTTCCCATGGGATTCTATCAAATCATGGGTTCAATTTTGTTTCTTTCACTAATATTCTGAATGTCAATCAGCAAAAAGACCTAAACTACAGTATTTTGAATTCCAATCAATAGGACTGGATATTTCCTTCACCAACTTATTAGAAAAGTTCTTAAACAACAGTTAGAACCATTTTTTTTTTATAATAAAGCCAAACGCTAATTGCATTGTGTTAAACCAAAAAGTATTTCTGCGTGTGTCAGAGAATATGTAAGAAAAAGAAGAAATAACATTTCTTTTACAAGTTCCAAGAAAAGGCAGAGAGAGAAAGACTGCTAGAAGTTTGGTTCTTTTTTTTTTTTTTCCAAAACTAATATGATAAGTAAAGGAACAATAGTTTCCCTTTTATATTGCTGTTAACCGTGCAATGGGTTAACAGTACAGTACATGAAGAAAGCAGAAGTTACTTTCGCTTCGGTGTGTTAGCATGACATTAATTAATATTACCATTTGGGATAGAAGCGGATCATAAGAACCCTATGCAATATGTTCCAGTTATTGTAGAGACATGAATAATGAAAAAACAAAAAGAAAATAGCAACTAATAATTTCAAGTTAAAGAAATAAAGCACTACATTTCCCAGTGTCCCTAAACATAGACACATCAACCAGGAAGTAGCTCGGTATGTTTGTGTAACGGAAAAAAAAAGAAGAAACATAACTCCTTTCTTAAACTTTGATCACAGACAAAGAATAAGGTTTGAAATGGTTGTGGTGAGTAGTAAAAAATAAATCTTCTTTCATTATATTGGTAATTATAGTGAGCGCTCATAAATGGAAATCCACTCGCATTTCCATAAACACTGAAGTTGACACAGGGCACAATACAACAGATAATGACTCATAGTAACATAAAAGACTGTAACGCTGAAAAATAGACAGACATTAATTGCTAGCAAGTATTAGAGTCCCCCTCTTGTATAATTTATTTCATTTTTGTTCTATTTAGAGTATTAGCATTAGGTGTTCTCTTCGAGTGCACTGTAGTTTTTCCTAACTCTAGAAAACAAATGATCATTAGTAATGGGAAAAAGTGAGGTGATGGGAAACGCCCATAATAAAAATCCCAGACCTAGAAAGACAAAGGGTGCGTTTATTTTTATATTGTCAGTTATACTTAATGCCTGTCAGTTATTTGGTTAGACATAAACACTTGTCACGAATCCTTCCTATTTACGTACACTATCCTTATATATTCCCTTCATTTCCAATCCAACATAACACTTTCTATTGAAAACGATAGTGATCCAAATCATTTCTGTAATTTCGTTCTTCTCTTTCTCAAAAACAATCCTTTATAATCCAGCAAACTTATATGAAATAAATAATTGTTTAATGAAAGCTTATGGTAACATTGAAACGCAGTTAAAAATATATACTTCCTCTTTCAGTCTCATTCACTCTCATCCCCCTCACCCCCCCAATTTTTTTTTTTTTTTCGGTCGTGACCACAAAAGAACAGGAAACAAAAAACCCACGAGAGCAATGCTTTCGCTGTCTCACAAAGCGCCATATGTTACACAGGTCAGTACACAAGCGACAGCTAGCATAAACGGAAGAATAAAGGAAGCCTGTAGACAGCATGACAAGCTGAAAATATTACAGTAAAACACAGACTCAGAGCTAGAAGGCTAGAAGACCCCTCTTGTTAGTAGCAAAGAAATAAACCCATAAAAACAGAACTAATAAGCCAAAACCCATACAAAATAGTGGCCACACATGATAATACTACATCATAAGGGGCTAGGTAACACAAAGCACAATGCAGAGAAGAGGTGTATACTTTCGGCTCAACAATGGTAGGAAATATGGGGGCAAAAGGAGGAACAGGATTGTCTAAGCAACCGCTTAACAGAAGATCCAACGGGAACAGACAAGAGAAAGAGAAGCCAGGGCCAGGGGCACAAGACAAATAACTCTGGCTAGCACTGGCAGCCAGAGAAGTATAAGACAAGGGGATTCCTAAGGTCAGCAAGAGCAGGGGGCGAAATCAGACATAGCGGGCTCCGAGACAAAAACACTACTTAAGCACAGTTTCCTGGAAAGTGGGGAACGGGGTGCATTGCTGTTGAATAGTTTCACAGATATCATCTAATGCCTGAGAGATAGTGGCCCACGGGACAGGGGAGTAACGACCAGTATGTGTTGTAAGAGTGCGATCTGCCTGTCATTGCACTTGGTGTGCAAAGGGAGGTAGAGAGACAGGGTAAGGGTTAGGAGTATACGCTGGGGAGAGAAAAGGGGCAGTTGCCAGTGGCAGAGAGTGATACAAACGGGAGGACTGAGATGCTAGCAGCAAAAGCGGAGAAGTAGGAGAAGAAGGGGGTGGGAGACTACAGGAGCAGGCAACATGGGAGAAATAAACAATATATCCAACTACAAAGTGTACAAACTAATGAGTCTAAAAATAAAACTAATAAGAATACTTACAAAATGATGCAATGTGATCACAGAAGAGCAGGTACCTGTGTAGCAATAACTCAGGCGTGGCCAGAGACCACAGAAACAGCATAACCACCAGTCAAAGCTGGTTCAACAGTCACACCATAACAGTGATAGTTTGATATAGCAGAGGAAATGTCAGGCTTGGCCCAAGACCACAAGAAATAAAGAAAATAATTTAACCAGCAAACGAATCAGTGTCTGTACCAAAAAAGAAAATTTTAAGGAGAGTAAAAAGAAGGCATATAACGGAAGTGTTAGTGGGTGACAACACAGCTGCGCTGAGACTATACCTAAACACCGGCTACACGACCCACCGGTAATTGATTAACTGCTAATTACCTACGTATATATACATCAACTACGCCCTAAACTGACTACACAACCTGACAACTATAATGGATTCTGACTCCTATCCTAACCTATGGACTGACTACCACCCACCAGTCATAAACATATATACACATATCCTAATTCTTAAACAATTCCTAAACTATGGACCGGCTACCACCCACCAGTCAAAACCATATATACATATATCCTAATTATTAAACAATTCCTAAACTATGGACCGGCTACCACCCACCAGTCAATTCTTAAACAATTCCCAAACTATTGACTACCTAAGCTATCGGCTACCTAAGCTATCGGCGGACTACTCGACCCGTCCGCAAGCAAATATATCCTAAAACCTAAGAACTATGGAATGCCCACCACCGGTCAATCCAACTAACTACCCAACGCACTAGTCTATACAGGACCCGTAGGACAGCTAAGGATAGTAGCCCGGTCCTGGGCGAATTGACGTGAATTCCTGCTCCAGGGTCCGGGATCCTCCAAAGTTGACGCCACAGGGCCTGTGTAACGACAAACAAACAGGATTAGTAAGGAAAGAGAAAGCAGTGTGTAAGGCAGACCACATTCCATTGCTGGCTTTAAACTAGAAAAAGAAAGAAAAAACCGCATAAAAGGGGAAGTAAAATAACACAGCAAATCTGCAAGAAAATAAGGAAGTTTAGGTAGAGACACTGCATAAGTACAAGCAGGCGACCCAGAAACACACTTTTGGCCAAAAGTAATGGAGAGGCAATCTGACAAGCAGAGTATAGGCCTTCAATCCAGTGAGGTCTCTAAAGGGGCATGTTCCCTTTGTTTCAACGTCGGGGTTCACCACTGAGGTAGATAGGCCGCTGTCTAGGCCTACCTCGGTAATGAAACCTCGAACACTATATACTGGCTTCAATAAGTATATATTTATTTAGTCAATCAATAACAGCTTACAAGAATAGATCATATAGTATATAGTGTAACAGAAGGTGATACAGAAGGTGACCTCTAGGCCTAGAGGTCCTCTGATGTCTGTTCTGACCTTTCCTTCCTAAAGGCCTGGTTTTTATACATTTCTTAGTGGCCAACACCACGTTGGTTTACATCACATGATACATCCTTATTGGCTATTTACTTCCTAACTACATTCATTTATTGGCTATTCTTACCTACGTCATGTTACATGTCTACTCTGTTTTCCGTAAAGCCTACCTTTTCCCCGAAATGCCTGTTTCCCCACCATATTAGTATTTCCGAGCACAAGCCCCCCTCCCAACTTTAAACATCTCCAATACTTTCTATTAGATGATTTTTCTTATGAATTCTTCCTTCTGAGAATTCTGTCTTCTGACCACAGTCTGTTTATCTCTTTATGGTATCTGGCTGGGTGGGCCTTGGTGTAAAACCACAGCTAGCCCACAACCTCAGGACCTGTTGCTTTTTCTCTAGTTTTAGTAGCTAATTGAACTCATAAAACAGCGTATTTCTCCATCTTTGCATGCTCTTCAGTTAATGGTGAAATATCTTTCCATAGTTAATCTATTGTTTCTATCATCTGCAGAGATAGATAAGGTAGATGTCAGTTGCAGGGGGTGAGGGCAGCTTTTCTGTAAAGAGAAAAGTGATCTTTGTCTTCTTTTCATCCCCCTTCACCTGTCCAATGCCAGGACTTATCTTGGGATGTATCTCACTTCACCTGGCCAATGCCAGGACTTACCTGGATCAGAGCTTCCATGCTCTATCCTTCTCCCTCTCTCAATCTGTAATCCGCCTATAAACTAACTTATAGGGTGGAATAGAAATATAGTAAATAAATGCATTTTTTTTGTGAAAAAGGGCCATATCCACTCTTTTCCAAAATTGTATAACTTTTCCTGTCGCCAATGACCACGTGGCAAACGCTCTGATGACCATTGAATCCCTATGGGCATCAGAGCAATTACAGTAACAGCAGCCGCTACCATGGCTTTGTGAAAGGAGCCCTTAGTAAATCTTTAAAGGGGACCCACCAGAATTTTTCTAAGCTCCCTCAATGTCTTGGGCTGGATATTATCTGACCTCATGACTTTTCCTACTTTCAATTTTTTTCAAGTATCAAACACTTTTTTCCATGAATTGCACAATGCCTACTCCATTTCCATATAGATTTGATTCCATGAACACTGAAGTATTTGTTTTGCATGTCCATTTATTTTTTATTACTCTCCACATAGTGTATTAATTAATTAATTTCATTTATTAATTTGTGTTTTATTGGATATTAGGTATCAGAAATGCTATTCTTTTTTTTTTCTTTTCTTTTCTATTTAAATGGAGTTCTTTTCATAATTTGAATTGAGTTATATTGTAAACCACTTTGATCCTTTTTGGTTGTATATGCGGTATATAAAGATTTTAATAAACATAAACATCTTTTACTCTTACACTTCATTTTTTTTTTTTATTTATAAATTTTCTAATTATATATCAAGTATACACTTGTACAGAAAGTTAGTTAGACACAAAATTAATTTCTCAAAGTATAAAATATTTACACCTTGATATTCCTTAAAACAAAACAAGAAAATAATAGATTGACTAACTCAACTCAAGACCTCCAATCTGGATCCAAGATTACAAATAAGCGATAGAAAAAAATAGAAATTTAAATCAATTAGGAATTGATTTATATTCCTAATCTTACACTTCATTTTTATCCTTTCTCCTTTCTCAACACACATGAAAAAAGTTGTGTCACCTCTCTTTACATTTCTAGCCATTTAAAATTCTGCCTGTGCTTTTGTCAGTTGTATTTCTCTCTTCATTTCTTTGAGCTTTATACAGTATTCTTTTCTGTATTACCTGTCTTGTGTTCTTCTATATTTCATGAATGCCACCTCTTTTGCACACAGATGAAGAGACTGTTGACCCATACCTCCATCATGGAGGTGGAAGAGAAAGTTATTCCCACTGCTGCTGACTTGAAGATTCAATAAAAGGGAGAAAATTAGATTTTTGGGCAATGAAGAAATATAAAAAGGATGAAGATAAGATGTGGGTTTGGGAAGTGAAGCATACAGAGAGGAAATAGAGGCTAGAGGTGCAGGGGTTGTAATATTTTGAGCCAGCTTTCGCATCCCCCTTCTTGCCAGCTCCCCTCCCCCCACCTGCATGACTTTCCTGTCATTTAAACAGTGGCTAGAGATGTTACTTTGCTCTTTTTTTTTTTTGTAAATCTTTATTGATTTTCAAGCTAAAACAGTGCATTACAAACAAACAAAAGAATGAACAATAATTACTACATACATTGCACTATTAACTATTTAGGTAACACATATGTCATTCAATTCATCCCATCCTTTCTTCATTTATTAATAATATAACATAACATAGGACATAATATATAATAATATAATTAAATTACCCAAGTGTATCCATCAATAATTATTTCCCTCCCCCCAATCCCCTATCCTTTGGGGACAAATAAATCTTGTTCTTGAAGTGGATATTCTATTAACATATGAGGCCATAATATGTGGAACGATATTACATGTTAAACCCACTTTGGACAAATATAAAAATTGTCTTTTTCTGAAAATGAATATACAAATTAAATTTAACATAACATAATATAAAATTTTATTTCTATCCGCCTTACAGTTCACTGTGGTTAACAAAATAAAAAATGCTATAGATATTCAGGGAATTACAAATTGACATATCAACAGGATACAAATTACAACTTCCCCATAAAATGTGCAAAAATATATCAACCCCCCCAAAAAAAAATTTCAGGTGGGGTGTCGGGGTGTCAGGGGTTTGGGTGATTGAGGGGACTCAGCAGCAGGAGGGAGTGGGCATTCTTCCCTGGCCACAATGAAGGAACTGGTTCCTATGCCTCCCATTTAAACTAGTTCTATTCTAACACCCATACCACTTTGGACAAATATAAAAATCGTCTTTTTATGATCATGACAGGTATAGCTATCCAAATGATCACAGGTAACTGGAAAAACTATGACAGACTAAGTTATACTTATTGGTGGGTGAATGTGTGTACAACATACAGATATGAAAGAATAAATGCGGAATGTGGAGGATTTAATAAAGAATGGAGCCTATTGACTAAATTTATAATAATGTTATTTATCTTTATTTTTCTTTTTTGTTGCTTTGCTCTTACCACTGTGTTTTCTTCCCTATGATACCACTGCAGGTTTAAACACATTTATGCAATAGAAATTACAAAATGTGTAAAGCTGATTGATCAATTTGACCTCCTTCATCTTGTAAATCCATTCTATTTAGGGTTTAGAAGTAGATTAGATAAATGAGAATTGTTCCTATAGTGACTATGGATAAATGCTTAATTTAATTTGTTGCCCTCAATGAAAATGAAGCTGGATTGATTCAGTCATTATGGTCTGTTTTAAAAGGTATGTAGCAGTGATCCTAAATTCTAAGCTCTAAACCTTCAAAAATCATCATTTCAGTTTTTACTCTGAAAATAGCCCTCTTTAGAGGCATAAACTTTTATAGACAAATATTCAAAAGCAATTATGGAGTTGTCCATGGTGTTGTCCATGGTGCTGACTGCATAAGGACCAAAAAACCCAACAAAAAAAAACAAGAGTTATACGTAGAACTTTGACTATTTGGGCCACTGAATAGACAGAATTATATATTTTAAAAATAAGCATGATGTTGAACAGAGTGAATGCAGGGAAATACCTGCCACTCCACATGTAAGTTTTACATGTAAGTACCAATGGTTAATAAACAGATAAATATATACTTTAATTAATATGTGCATTTTCAAAGTAGCACTTATAAGTAATTTCAGACAACAGAAAATTGTAGAACAGTTAGCTATATGATAACCAATAGGCCTATTTACAAAGCTATGGTAAAATAGTGCATTCTCATGTTATGTTAGGACAAGTTATTGAACCCCAGGATCAAAACATTCAAGGTACTGAAGGGAATAGACTTAGTAGATAAGGACAGGTTGTTCACCCTCTCCAATGTAGGGGGAACGAGAGGGCACTCTCTAAAGTTAAAAGGGGATCGATTCCGTACGAACGTAAGGAAGTTCTTCTTCACCCAGAGAGTAGTAGAAAACTGGAACGCCCTTCCTGAGGCTGTTATAAGGGAAAACACCCTCCAAGGATTCAAGACAAAGCTAGACAAGTTCCTGCTGAACCAAAACGTATGCAGGAAGGGCTAGTCTCAGTTAGGGTGCTGGTCTTTGACCTAGGGCCGCTGCGTGAGTGGACTGCTGGGCACAATGGACCACTGGTCTGATCCAACAGCAGCAATTCTTATGTTCTTATGCTCTACTGGTTCAGACCAAAGGTTCATCTATTCCAGTATTCTGTTCATCTATTCATCTATTCCAGTATCCTGTTTCCAACTCTGGTCACAAATACCTTGTAGAGTCCTAAAATGTAGCAAAATTCCATACTATTTAACGCCACAAATAAACAGTGGCTTTTCCCACTCAACTTTAACAATGGTTTATAAATATTTCCTCCAGGAATTTGTCTAAACCTTTTTTAAAACACAATTATATTAACTGCTTTTACTACTTGTTTGAACAATTAATTCCCAAAGCAGAGAAAATGGTGGGAACATTAGAGAATTTTATTTTCTTTCTGAAGGGTAGGGTACACTCAGATGTTCAAGACCAAGTTAAAGTCCCACCTCTTAGAGACTGCTTTCAGCTCCTCTCACCTTAGGTTCTGCATCCCCAACCCTATATGTCATGTCTGTCTGTCCAAGTTAGATTGTAAGCTCTTCTGAGAAGGGACCATCTATTAAATGTCAAAATGTACAGCACTGCATATACCTTTCAGTGCTATAGTAGTAGTAGTTCCTCTAGAGAGGGGCCTGAGCCTTGGAAAACATCATGATTCCAGTTCTAGCAGCATCCAGCGAGTTCTCACTAGTCCTTGAAAATCCAGGGCAGAAGGTGTAAATCTTGCCCTTGGCTGTACTCTTATCTGCAGCAGGTTTCCAAGCTGAACAGCCTCTGGCATATTAGAACAATGTAGGTGAGGGGAGTTTGATCCATAACTTGGGGATAAAGATTGGTTCTAAAGGCAGGGTCTGTCAGGGAGGGGATGCAAAGTGGGATTTGGCACACTCTGTGGCTGGAAGAGGTGTCACCACATACCCTGTGGGGAGGCAGCAGCTCTGAATGTAAACCAAACCCTTTCTGTAGATCACCCCAGGTATGGCAGAAGTCTCTCCTCCCCCTTCATGGTGGTGGTGGTGGGGATTCAGTATCTAATAGCTGATTTAGTACAGATGCAGACCAAGGGAATCTGATAGTTTAATTTTAAAGAACCAGCATGTAATAAGTGTTGAAGCAATATGATTTCTGTATAGTGTTCTATATGGAACCAAAGAGACCTATGACAATGTTTTTCAAGTTGCTGAAGCAGATATGCAAAAAACATCTAAGTGCTTTAGTTTTAGAGGGTTAAAGTTAAGAAAAATTCCAGCTGAAATTGTAAACATACATTTGGGCTGATGCATTGCAGGCACAAATGGATTTTCATTTACGAAAATGAAATAGACAACTAGCTCTTCAAATAATAGCCTCTGTATGTTCAAACAGCCCACACAGGTGTTTCTTGATAACTTCTTTCGCTCTCAGCTGCAACTCCTTTCTAAACACTAAAATGTGCTCTCTATTCATTTCTGACTGAGCTCTCCTTTTGTCACTTTCCACCTCGTTCCCATATCTTTTTCCTACCAAGTAATCATGTTGTGATGTGAGGGCAGTCCTTAGCGTCTCTCACTAATGGACTCTGTCTTTTTCTGCATGCTTTTAGAAGCTGACTCTGCCCTCTGCTGATTTTGGGATTTTGCTGTTGTTTACAATCCATTTATCCTTGTTTCCCTAGAAAAACAATCTGCATTTTGCCAGTCGATTTTGCAAGAAAATATCTTGGAAATATCTAATCTGGATGTTTTAAATTATTCCTATATTCATTGGTACTATGTATACAGTTTATGTGGATAAATATGTAACTATAAGTTATATATATATAAGGGAATGGGAACTTGTATACTGCCTTTCTGTGGCTTTGGCATTTCAAAGCTGACATTTAAAAGTAGTTGGCACTGGAGGATTAAGTGACTTGCCCAGGGTTACCACACCTTCCCCATCTGACACGGGGTCTGCAGAACATGCTTTTGGTTGGAGGAGCCAAACAACAATTAACCTTGTTCTGGCTCTAAGCTGTCTAGTGGTTGATGCTTTGTTAGCCAAATATTTATGGATCCATGAAATACTCAAACCTTGCAAACCCAGAATACTTCTTGGATCACTGAACAGGAAGGTTAGAGCCTCATGCAGAAGGCAGAGAAAAAGTAAAAGCTAAAGTAAACTTAGGAGAGAACTGTGTTCAGAATTATAGCACAATGGTCCACATACTTTATCCCCCTAATTCTGTACATTGCTCCTGATTCTGCATAATGCAACCAAAGTTGTGTGTATAAATTGATTAATATCCCCAATTTGCACATGCAACTTAGGGCTCCTTTTACAAAGGTGTGCTAGCGTTTTTAGTGCACGCACCGGATTAGTGTGCGCTATAGCGCGTGCTACCTAAAAAACTACCACCTGCTCAAGAGGAGGCGATAGCGGCTAGCGCACGCAGCATTTTAGCGTGCGCTATTCCGCACATTAAGGCCCTAACGCACCTTTGTAACAGGAGCCCTTAATTGCTTACCAAACTAATCTGCACCAATAATTGGCAATTAACAAGTAATGATTTGACACTAACTGATGCTAATTAGAAGTTATGCATACAACTTTCTAAGCCTATTCTATAAAGTAGTACATATAAATTCTAGGGCGTAAATCTCAAAAGGGGGTGTCGCAAGGGAGCATGGTTGGTTTGTGGCTGTTCGTAAAAGTTAGTCATGCTGTTATAGAACATAAGAACTGCCATCTCCGGATCAGACCTTCGGTCCATCAAGTCCGGCGATCCGCACACGCGGAGGTCCCAGCCTGGTGTAATTTTACTCACCCATATCCCTCTATGCCTCTCGTACGGAGATGTGCATCTAGTTTGCTTTTAAATCCTAGGACGGTGGATTCCGCAATAACCTCCTCTGGGAGTGTCCACCACTCGTTGCGTGAAGCAGAACTTCCTGATATTTGTCCTGGACTTGTCCCCCTTAGATTCAGTCCATGTCCTCTTATCCATGTCACATTGGACATTGTAAATAATTTTTTTCCTGCTCTATTTTGTCGATTCCTTTCAGTATTTTGAAAGTCTCAATCATATCCTCTCGCAGCCTCCTTTTCTCAAGGGAGAACAATCCCAGTCTCTTAAGTCATTCCTCGTATTCCAAGTTCTCCATACCTTTTATTAGCTTCGTTGCTCATCTCTGCACCCTCTCCAGCAGTTTTATATCCTTCTTTAAGTTGGGAGACCAATGTTGGACATAGTATTCCAAGTGTGGTCTGACCATTACCCTATAAAGCGGCATTATAACTTTCTCTGATCTACTTGTGATTCCTTTCTTTATCATGTCTAACATTCTATTTGCTTTCTTTGCCGCTGTGCACCACTTAGTCCAAGATATTTAGACCTGGTTTTCTTTGGCCTAATTGGATGTGCCTAAATGTTAATCACACATGCAGGCGCTAAGCATGTTTCTATAAACTGTGGATAACTTTGGAGGCATTTTATAGAATCATGCTATATAATGTCCCTTTCAGTGTTGATTTTATAGGCATCATATATAGAATTTGGCCCACTGTGCCAAAGTTTAGGCATTAATTGCCTAAGCACATTTAGGTGTTATTCTTTAACTTGGCATCTATTAAGGGCATTTTCAAAACACAAAAATGCGTAAAAAAGCATCTAAATGAGCACTTGGACATTTTGTTTGGCAAAACGTCCAAGTGCCGATATTTGAAACAAACATTTTTGAAGTGTTGCAGGACGTTCGCCCTTCAGGACATCAAAATCAGAAATGGTCATGTTAAAGGTGTGCTTTGGGCAGGAATTGGGCCGGCTTAGATTTGGACATCTTGCGGTGATAACCAATTGCAAGACGTCCTGGATGAAACTTAAACGTTCTAAGTTAGACCTGTTTTAGAAGCATCTAAGTGCCAAAAAGGTACCCAAACCGACCAGATGATCACTGGATGCATGAAGGTATGACCCCCTACACTCCACCAGTGGTCACTGACCCTCTCCCTCTCCTCAAATATCTGAATGAAACGTCACAAAGTAGGAGCAGGCATTTAGGCCTTTTTTTCATTTGCCTAAATGGGTGCGCCTACTTATTAGTCACATATATGGTCAGTACGCATGATTCTAACTTTGGAGGCATTTTATAGAATCATACCAAGCACCATCCTTTTGAGTGCCAATTTTTTAGGCAAAATATATAGAATATTGCCCATAATGCTTAAATGCAAAGGAGGCATAAACATTGCAGGAGCAAGGGTAGGACACAGATGGAGCTACAACTTATTCATGTAACTTGAAGATTATTGTCTTGTGATAAGTGACATTCTCTATCTTTATATGGCGTTTTTTCACCAGCCGCCTTTTTGACTCCTGAATAGTAAGCTGCCATATAAGATTATAATAATTACTGCTATATGGATGAATTTGAACTTTGTACGTGCATTAAGTCATTGATGTCATATATATTTGTTAGAGAAATCAGCACGCTGAGAGCTCTGTCATTGTTACATCTGTCATTCCTCCTGAAGAAGATAAACAAAACTCAGCCAGAGTTGAGGAATTAGTAAAATATGGCTTTTGAAGTCTGGTTTATAGATTTTTGTGGTTGCTTGCATTGACTTTTACCTTTTTACCCTTTTTGGTTTTTTCGGTTTGTTTGGGTCATTCACATTTTTCACACTGCGATCGGCACGTTGGACTTATTTGACCAGTGGCATTGATATCATCATGTATAAGCTGGATAGCTTTAGCCTCGCCTTTAAGAATTTCATCATCAAGATAAGTAAAGCTTTTCTAACATTATGCTGGCTGTGGGGCTTAAGTAAATCATTGCACTATGAGTATATGGGATAGCAGAGAACATAGTGACACGATGATGGTTCTCTGAGTCACCAGTCTTTAGTTCATTTGACCGAGTGTGAGAACACTGAGCACATTTATTTCTATAAGTTCTATAAGCTTTACTATGTTCATTATTCAAGAAAAATAATTTTTATTGTGATAAATCTGCACTTAATTTTTTGAAAGTGATTCTCTACAACAAAGCCATTGTGATGCACATAAAGCAAAAGTGATTGCATTTTATATTTGCAAAAGTATTCAAGTTATATTCAAGTAAAGCATGCATCAGTTGCTCTTAACCACACCTCAAAAAATATTTGAAAATATTAAGGTCTTAGGCTGGAAAAGTTGCATTTGGGTGTAATTGTAAACGTGTTTGTCGAAATTTGCAAGGTTCGAAACTCATTGCATTGGTTAGATTTAGGTGAATGTTTACTAATGCAATTTCAAACTTGAATGATGTAGCTTCAAAGAACATTTAATTAATGGAAGTGCATCAAATAACTAAAGCAGACTTTAGAAATGCAAAACTGTCTCATCGCAGCTCCAGAGAGACAAAAGTGGCAGGAGACAGACATTATTTGCTTTCAAATACAAATGAAGTCATCTGAAGTGTTTTTCTGCAGAACAGATTGATAAAATATTAACTTAGGCATTTGCACATTTACCCAATTTCCCACACAACATCCACATTTAAAATACAGTATCAATGAATGATGCACAAGTTGTAAGCAATGGGGAAACCTGGCCGCAGCTTTATTAAACTCAAACATATGACAACACATTTATAATTAATAATATTGCTGAGACCAAGTTTCCGCGATAATATTGCACAAGTAGATGATGACATTCTAGTCATAGGCCATTTTGACAATCATCATATCAGCTCATTCCCCAGCCTGCAGTGAAACAAGGCTGGAGGTCATTTCAATAGAGAAAAATAAACCTTCAGGGCCACATTCTATAAACGGCACCCTGATTGGGAACGCCTAGCCGAGTTCCATGCGGAATTCAAAAATTGATTAATGAGCTTAATTGGCATGATAATTGACCATGTAAAAGGTCGTTTTAAAAAATTCAATATTAATTAAGAGTTCCACATGGAACTCAGAGCGGTGCCTACTGATGCTTAAGTTGAAGCAACTACTGGCACCTAATGATACCTACCTCAAAAGTGGGCATGGTTAGGGCGGCAGAGAATAGATGCGGTATGACTTAGACATTGCTAGGCGTCTGTGTTATATGATGGTAAATTAAGCCAGGAAAACCATGGCCTAACATTAGGATGCCTAGCATTGCTTAAGTTGAGTTAATATAAGAACATAAGAATTGCCGCTGCTGGGTCAGACCAGTGGTTCATCTTGCCCAGCAGTCCGCTCCCACGGTGGCCTCTAGGTCAAAGACCAGTGCCCTAATTGAGACCAGCCCTACCTGCGTATGTCCTAGATCAGCAAGAACTCGTCTAACTTTGTCTTGAATCCCTGGAGGGTGTTTTTCCCTATAACAGCCTCCGGAAGAGATTTCCAGTTTTCCACCACTCTCTGGGTGAAAAAGAAGTTCCTTACGTTTGTACGGAATCTATCCCCTTTTAACTTTAGAAAGTGCCCTCTCATTCTCCCTACCTTGGAGAGGGTGAACAACCTATCCTTATCTACTAAGCAGTAGCATACTAAGGGGGGGGGGAGGTCCGCCCCAGGTGCATGCCCCAAGGGGGTGCACAGCCGGCCACCTTCCCTATTTTGCTGCTCACCACCATATCCCAGCACCGGCTCCCCGCAGCGTCATTCCTTAACCCGGCTGGCCGACCGGCAACTGGTAGCTGCAGACAAAAGATGAGGCGGGCTGGTGGGCGGGGAAAAAGCGTCGGGCCCACAAGGCTTCACCTCCGGCGTCAATTCTAACGTCGGAGGGTAAGTTCTGGGCCAGCCAATCGCTGTCTGGCTGGCCGGCAACTTCCTCCCCATTAGAACTGACGCCGGAAGTGAAATCTTGTGGGCCCGATGCTTGTACGTGTCGGGCCTACCTCGAGGAAGGAGCAGGGAGAAATCGGCTGCCGGCTTGGGGGTGGGGGTAAGGAAAGAATCGTGGAAGTGGAGAAATCGGCACAATGGCTTTGTGGGGGCTAGGGGGAGAGAGAAAGAAAGGCAGAAATAAAGAGGGGGGCCAGGGGGAGAGAGAAAGAAAGGCAAAAATAAAGAGGGGGACCAGGGGGAGAGAGAAAGAAAGGCAGAAATAAAGAGGGGGGCAGGGGGAGAGAGAAAGAAAGGCAGAAATAAAGAGGGGGGCCAGGGGGAGAGAGAAAGAAAGGCAGAAATAAAGAGGGGGCCGGGGTTGAGAGAAAGAAAGAGGGTGGGGGGCAGGAGGAGAAAGAAGGAGGACCAGAAGAAGGACCAGAGACTTATGAAATCACCAGACAAAAAGGTAGGAAAAATGATTTTATTTCAATTTAGTGATCAAAATGTGTCCTTTTTGAGAATTTATATCTGCTGTCTATATTTTGCACTATGGCCCCCTTTTACTAAACCGCAATAGTGGTTTTTAGTGCAGGGAGCCTATGAGAATCGAGAGCAGCGTGGGACATTCAGCACAGCTCCCTGCACTAAAAACCACTATCGCGATTTAGTAAAAAGGGTGGGGGTATTTGTATATTTTTGTATAGTTGTTACTGAAGTGACATTGCATAGAGTCATCTGCCTTGACCTCTTTGAAACCCTCCCCCCCCCCCGAATATAAATGATAGTAACATAGTAACATAGTATATGACGGCAGATAAAGACCCGAATGGTCCATCCAGTCTGCCCAACCTGATTCAATTTAAATTTTTTTATTTTTTTTTATTTTTTTTCTTAGCTATTTCTGGGCAAGAATCCAAAGCTTTACCCGGTACTGTGCTTGGGTTCCAACTGCCAAAATCTCTGTTAAGACTTACTCCAGCCCATCTACACCCTCCCAGCCATTGAAGCCCTCCTCTGCCCATCCTCCACCAAACGGCCATACACAGACACAGACCGTGCAAGTCTGCCCAGTAACTGGCCTAGTTCAATATTTAATATTATTTTCTGATTCTAAATCTTCTGTGTTCATCCCACGCTTCTTTGAACTCAGTCACAGTTTTACTCTCAACCACCTCTCTTGGGTGCGCATTCCAGGCATCCACTACCCTCTCCGTAAAGTAGAATTTCCTAACATTGCCCCTGAATCTACCACCCCTCAACCTCAAATTATGTCCTCTGGTTTTACCATTTTCCTTTCTCTGGAAAATATTTTGTTCTACGTTAATTACCCTTCAAGTATTTGAACGTCTGAATCATATCTCCCCTGTCTCTCCTTTCCTCTAGGGTATACATATTCAGGGCTTCCAGTCTCTCCTCATATGTCTTCTGGCGCAAGCCTCCTATCATTTTTGTCGCCCTCCTCTGGACCGCCTCAAGTCTTCTTACGTCTTTCGCCAGATACGCTCTCCAAAACTGAACACAATACTCCAAGTGGGGCCTCACCAATGACCTGTACAGGGGCATCAACACCTTCTTCCTTCTACTGACCACGCCTCTCTTTATACAGCCCAGCATCCTTCTGGCAGCAGCCACTGCCTTGTCACACTGTTTTTTCTCCTTTAGATCTTCGGACACTATCACCCCAAGGTCCCTCTCCCCGTCCGTGCATATCAGCTTCTCTCCTCCCAGCATATACGGTTCCTTCCTATTATTAATCCCCAAATGCATTACTCTGCATTTCTTTGCATTGAATTTTAGTTGCCAGGCATTAGACCATTCCTCTAACTTTTGCAGATCCTTTTTCATATTTTCCACTCCCTCTTCGGTGTCTACTCTGTTACAAATCTTGGTATCATCTGCAAAAAGGCACACTTTTCCTTCTAACCCTTCAGCAATGTCACTCACATACATATTGAACAGGATTGGCCCCAGCACCGAACCCTGAGGGACTCCACTAGTCACCTTTCCTTCCTTCGAGCGACTTCCATTAACCACCACCCTCTGGCGTCTGTCCGACAGCCAGTTTCTGGCCCAGTTCACCACTTTGGGTCCTAACTTCAGCCCTTCAAGTTTGTTCAACAGCCTCCTATGAGGAACTGTATCAAAGGCTTTGCTGAAATCCAAGTAAATTACATCTAGCATATGTCCTCGATCCAGCTCTCTGGTCACCCAATCAAAAAATTCAATCAGGTTCGTTTGGCACGATTTACCTTTTGTAAAGCCATGTTGCCTCAGATCCTGTAACCCATTAGATTCAAGGAAGTACACTATCCTTTCTTTCAGCAACACTTCCATTATTTTTCCAATAACTGAAGTAAGGCTCACCGGCCTGTAGTTTCCTGCTTCATCCCTGTGACCACTTTTATGAATAGGGACCACATCTGCTCTCCTCCAATCCCCAGGAATCACTCCCGTCTCCAGAGATTTGTTGAACAAGTCTTTAATAGGACTCGCCAGAACCTCTCTGAGCTCCCTTAGTATCCTGGGATGGATCCCGTCTGGTCCCATCGCTTTGTCCACCTTCAGTTTTTCAAGTTGCTCATAAACATCCTCCTCCGTGAACGGCGCAGAATCTACTCCATTTTCTCGTGTAACTTTGCCAGACAATCTCGGTCCTTCTCCAGGATTTTCTTCTGTGAACACAGAACAGAAGTATTTGTTTAGCACATTTGCTTTCTCCTCATCACTCTCCACATATTTGTTCCCAGCATCTTTTAGCCTAGCAATTCCATTTTTTATCTTCCTCCTTTCACTAATATATCTGAAAAAAATTTTATCTCCCTTTTTTACATTTTTAGCCATTTGTTCTTCTGCCTGTGCCTTCGCCAAACGTATCTCTCTCTTGGCTTCTTTCAGTTTCACCTTGTAGTCCTTTCTGCTCTCCTCTTCTTGGGTTTTTTTATATTTCATGAACGCCAACTCTTTCGCCTTTATTTTCTCAGCCACTAGGTTGGAGAACCATATCGGCTTCCTTTTTCTCTTGTTTTTATTGATTTTCTTCACATAAAAGGTCCGTAGCCATTTTTATCGCTCCTTTCAGCTTAGATCACTGTCTTTCCACTTCTCTTATGTCCTCCCATCCTAACAGCTCTTTCTTCAGGTACTTTCCCATTGCATTAAAGTCCGTACGTTTGAAATCTAGGACTTTAAGTATCGTGTGGCCGCTCTCCACTTTAGCCGTTATATCAAACCAAACCGTTTGATGATCGCTACTACCCAGGTGAGCACCCACTCGAACATTAGAGATATTCTCTCCATTTGTGAGGACCAGATCTAATATCGCTTTTTCCCTTGTGGGTTCCGTCACCATTTATCTGAGCAGAGCCTCTTGAAAGGCATCTACAATCTCCCTACTTCTTCCCGATTCTGAAGACGGAACATTCCAGTCCACATCCGGCAGGTTGAAATCTCCCAACAGCAGAACTTCCTCTTTCCTTCCAAACTTTTGGATATCCACAATCAGATCCTTATCAATTTGCTGTGATTGAGTCGGAGGTCTATAGACTACACCCACGTAGATAGAAGTTCCATCTTCTCTTTTCAGAGCAATCCATATCGCTTCTTCCTCTCCCCAGGTCCCTTGCATTTCGGTCGCTTGCATATTGATCTTTACATAGAGAGCTACTCCTCCACCTTTATGACCATCTCTGTCCTTCCTAAAAAGATTATATCCCGGTATGTTTGCATCCCATCCATGTGATTCACTGAACCATGTCTCTGTGATAGCAACAATATCTAGATCTGCCTCTAACATCAGGGCTTGCAGATCATGAACTTTGTTGCTTAGACTGCGAGCATTTGTGGTCATCGCTTTCCAGCTATTTTTCAGCGATAATCTCCTTTTTCGTATGGATTTTTGTGTCGTTTCACTTTCCGTTGCAATACTAAGAAATGAGTTGCTGATATTGCTTATGTTGCAGCCTTTACTACTATCACATCTCTGCGTACAGTGTACTTTGTGTTTTTTTTTTAATTTTATTATTGGTAGATCATTTTGACTTGGTCATTTTAAAAGTAACTCGCAAGCCCAAAAAGTGTGGGCATCCCTTCTATAAACAGTGGTGTCCGTCCCAGCTTGTGCTCCCTCCAGTGGTTGTTTCACTTCTGGACGGCTCCCCTGATCAAAGCCTCGGGTATCGGCTCCTCAGGCAATCCGCGGCTGCGTCAGAAGTGTTCCCTCTGACGTCACAATGTCAGAGAGAAGGCTTCCAACGCAGCCGCGGATCGTGTGAGGTGTAGACACCTGCAGCTTTGAGCAGGGGAACTGGCCAGACATGCTGGGCAGGGAAGAGATGTTCCTGCTGCACAGGGAAGGGGGGAAAGAAATGCTGCACAGGGAACGGGGGGAGAAATGCTACTGCTGCACAGGGAAGGGGGTGAGAAAAATGCTGCTGCTGCTGCACCCAATTGGGGAGAGAGAGGGAAGAAGGGAGATGGAAGACAAGGGAGAGGAACCAGAGATGCCAAGTCCATGGGAGGGATGGAAAGGAAAGGAGATACCAGACCATGGAGGGGGAGGAAGAGATGCCATGGCATGGGGGAAGGGAAGGAGATAGAGATAGAGATACCACACCATGGTGTGGAGTGGGAAGGAAGGAAGGAAGGAAAGGAGAAGAGAAAGAGAGAGATGCCAAAGCATAGGGGAGGGGGTGGAGACAGAAAAATGGAGAGGGGGGAAGCTGAAATGAATCATATGCAAAAGAGAGAAGGGACCCCCAGATATACAGTTTATTGAAGGGAGATAGAAAGAGGGAAGATGCCATATGGAAGAGAGAGAGGGTGGACGGTAGATGGAAGGGGCAGAGGGAGTGTGGGCAGTAGATGGAAGGGGCAGAGAGAGAGAGGGCAGAAGCTGGGTGGAAGGGGCAAAGAGAGGGCAGATGTTGCATGGAAGGGAGAGAGGACAAGAGCTGTATAGAAAGAAGAGAGAGAAGATGATTAAAGCAGAAACGACAAAAGGTAGAAAGATTTCTTTTGTGCTTTACTTAGAATCAAGTAGTATTGAAACTGTATTGATAAAAGTTTATAAATAGGAAATGGAAATAAGGCAATTTATTTGACTACACCCCTTTCCTCAGGACAGAATAGCATAACAGCAATATACTGTGCTGTTCTGAAGAAAGATTTGGCCTCTGAAAGCTAATTGAAAAATGGATTAGTCCAATAAAATGGTATTTTCTTATTTCTCGTTTTATTTTTTTTAATTTGTAAAGTGGTGATTGTTATGTATCAGTTTTTTCAAATTTACATCTACTGTCTTTATATTTTGCACAGTATTAGGGGACATGTGTCACTGTTTTTGTGGTGTTGCATTGTATGCAGAGTCTGGTTTCTTGGCGGTTCAGTTTAACTTTTGTCTACATATTTCTATTTTTAGTTTGTGATTATTCCATATTGGGCGAGGGTGTATCTCTGTTCTGTGTGTTTGAAAAGGACATAGTTTTCAGTTGGCATTGACTGCAGGATCAATTGACTGTGCGGGATCTGGCTTGTTTCGTTTTTATAATGTATGTGTTGGTGTTCTAGTGCTTACTGCAGTGTTTAAGATGCTGCCTTTTCCTAGGTACACTCTTGTGCAATATGTGGATTGTTACTAAAAAATATATTTTTCATATAGATGGGGGTGTGTGTCAAAAAATGATGGGCCCTGGGTGTCACATATGCTAGGTAAGCCACTGCTACTAAGTCTATCCCCTTCGTTATCTTGAATGTTTCGATCATGTCCCTTCTCAGTCTCCTCTTTTCAAGGGAGAAGAGGCCCAGTTTCTCTAATCGCTCGCTGTACGACAATTCCTCCAGCCCCTTAACCATTTTAGTCGCTCTTCTCTGGACCCTTTCGAGTAGTACCATGTCCTTCATCAAGTACGGTGACCAGTGCTGGTAGGCATGATTGACAACTGCGCCGAGGGGCGCCTAGGAGATGGGCACTGCTAAGTGCTTTTTATAGAATCAGCCTCTCACTGCTCACTACCACATGTGACGCCTTACTCAACTGTTAAATCTATCTGCGGTCTCCATGAAAAGATACTATCCCAGTTCTTTAAACAGCACCCACACTTCAAGTGACCACATAACTATCATGGTAATTCTTTATAGATCACCTAAAGTTAGACACCACAATAATGTGTGCTAAGTGCAAATTCTATATCAGCAATTGTGTGCACAATTACCATTATACAATACTAGCGTAAGTCCACATTTATGTGTCTAGGTGTAAATGATTGGTGTATGTAAAGGCTTGCTCCTAAATGCAGGCAGTGAGGCACATAAATGCTAGGGTTCTATAATATGTGCACGCAAGTGCTAGGCACACCCCTCCTCTGCCTGACCCCCCCATTCCCCTCCCACATCCACTCCCTGTTGCAGTTGCACACAATAGATTTTGTACTTGCAATTTACAGAATCCCAAATAAGGTCAGTTATGCATATACCCCCAGATTTAATTTTTGGTACTTTGAGTTGCACGTGCAATTTGGCCATGCAGCCAATTTGCTAACCCAAAGTATTCTGAGACTAGTAAAATGACCTTCTGTTGTGCAGGAGTTAAACTATGGCCAAATACGAAAATGTTGTGAAAATGGCAGTTTTAGAAAACTACTTAAGATGTAATTATTTGTAGACGCCTTTTTCTAGACAATAACTCTTTCAGTGTTGTTGTTTGAAGAACTTTTATGACTCTTTGTATAAACCTTTTGTGTTATTTTGTAGATTGTTCTCTGTGGATTATTTGTTTGTTTGTCTGATTATGTTTTTTACAATTTTATGTATGTAAAACTATGTAAACCTTTTAGTTTTAAACAGTATAGAAATTTTAAAATAAATAAATAGAATCAAAATAGCACCAAAAGGTTCCACAAAGGAAATGAAGCACCAAAACAACAAAAAAAGATTGCGGAACAAAACATTGGATATAGTTAGTAGTTTAATAAGTGTCCAAATAACTTTAAAACAATAATCCACAAAGGGTGTATACTGTCAGAAGTGACACACAGGATAGAATTCAAATAATGCATTAAAAAAATTGACTCAACACGAGCTGTGTTTCGGCATAATAAAAATGCCTTCCTCAGGGGTCTTAAAGGATCCTTGGTTTACTTAAATATAAAAACATAAAAGTCACAAAAAAAATCCAAGTAGTTAAGAGGCTACAAACAAGCAGCACAGCTCAAAAGACTCCAGTGTAGGCTGGTGACACCTACATTGTGAGCTTTGAGCCAATCAGGGCCTTAGGCCCTTCCCACTGCATCCCAAGATACAATGGCAGGGGAAAGGCCCATCATTCGCAGCATGTGGCCCTGTAAGCAGGAGGGAGTAGGTTTCCTTCATGCTGATCTGTCATTAGCAGGTACGGTGGAGGGGTGGGTCCATGGATGTGTGGGGGGGGGGGGGTCCAACAATGTTGGGGGTTGTGGGGGATATCAGCGAGGGTCCAGGTATGTCAGGGTTGGTCCAGAAATGTTGTGGAATGTGGGGGATGCTGGGAGATCCAAGGATGCCAGAGGATGTTGGAGGATGTCGGGGGGAGGAATGTAAGGCTCTGCTGCTCAGATAATCCTGGCAGGGGGAATAGTAGTAGTAGTAGTAGAGATTGCTGACAGGAAGGTGCTGGTCACCGATGTTTTATTGTCTGCTATTTTGTCTGTTTTGTCTGTTTAGATGTAATTTTGTATTTTTGTATGTAGTTTGTAACCCTGGATAAGGGCGGGATATAACTAAATAAATCAACCAATAAATAAATCAATAAATCAACAACTAAATAAATCAATAAATAAATCAACTAAATAAATCAAATAGAAGCATTGTACAATTGGTAGTTACTCATATATGCCACAAAACTATTCTAAAATAACCTTCTAAATATAAAAAAAATTGAGGCCAAATAGGCTGCACAAATTACAATAACAGCTTAAGATATTTACCCACTCCCTCCCCCCCCCCATTTTACAAAACTGTAGCACGGTTTTTAGCGCCGGTCACGGCGGTAACAGCTCTGACGCTCGTAGAATTCCTATGACCATCGGAGCTGTTACCGCCGTCGGCGGTGCTAAAAACCACGCTACAGTTTTGTAAAACGGGGGTGAGGAGTTCAATTTGGAGGTTTTGAGCTGTGCTACCTAAATAGAACACTGTAACTGACTATACATATGATTTCAAACCATCTAACTTTTAGAATTTTCAAGTTATACAGTGCGTATGTTCAAGAAGTTAAAAGAAAAACTGCAAGACAAGACAAAGGCAGAGATGAAAGTAGAGATGTAAAAGACACAGTAAGATGTTTGCGAAAGTCAGATACGCAGTAGCACTTAGATGTTTTAGTGCTCATTGTGGCTAGCCACGGGAAGCCCATTAGAAATATGATAAAATGAAGCACAACCATACGCTAGTTGTACTCGGTCTTTCAGTTCTGGGAATCTTATGAATGTCTACAGTCATATAGGTTGTCAGCACTCTTTATATCCGAAAGACCCTTCAAAGCATTTTTTCCTAACTTATTTTTCTATATGGGACTCCTTCATCCCTAGTCTTCACTTCTCCGCACTCTGCCAGATTCTCAGAGCTTCAAAACACTGCATATATGAAACATATTTTCATCACTCAGACAACTTTGAAACTAAAAAAACAAAAACAAAGCTAGAAGATTTTGGAGAGACATGAAATACTTTGCCATTTAAAAGCTGGTATCTTAAATTATGCTAAAAGTGACAAATATATCTGAGGCATGTTTTGCAAAAAAAAAAGCACCCGTAGCAGGGGACATGTCTGTCTGACTGTCCATTCATCTAAATGCCTACAGCAGGGGTGTCTAACCTGTGGCCCCTTGAAGTATTTTATGCGGCCCCAGTCGAAAGCGATGCAGTGTTTTCCTCTGCTGCCTCCGTGTGTTTACCATCTTGCCGGCTCCCTCCTCTGTCTTGCTGCAGCGTTTGCGCGGCCCCAGAAAAATTTTTTTTAGCCAAAGTGGCTCAGGGAAGCCAAAAGGTTGGACACCCCTGGCCTACAGCAAACCTAAATATTATAAAAGCAGTGCTCCTATCAAAATAGCAACAGGGAATCTGCAAATAACACATACAAAATTTTGTCAAAAAATATCTTCAGAATGAAGTAACAACTGTGTAAATACATGAGCCTATGATGGTGGCACTCCAATTATTAAACATAGGAGCGACATAGTAATATGAACAAAGACAATTCTATAATTGGGAGGGTGCAGTTATGAGCATTTTGCGTGAGTAAGAGTCTAGAAAAGTATCAAGGTAAATGTGGAAAAGTACTACGCACCATTCTATAAGATACGAGTAGCATAGAAATGCTATGGCTCGTAATTATGAAGGGAGTCATACTCCTGGGCAGAGCATGGGAGAGGCACAGGCATTTTTCTAACTTATACCCACAACTTATAGAATACTATAGGTTATCTTTGTTGCATGGTATCCTTACACAACAAGGAGTCTTGAGGACAAGATGTCAGAAATTCAGCCAAGGGTATATAGTTCAAAAAGTCACTTTATTGGTGAATTTGTCACAATAGCTCAAAGAGTCGACACTGGCAGTGTGCGCCTTCATCAAGAGTCTTAAGGAAGGACCATTTTAAAACAAAATAAAACATCATTAAAAACATAATTTAAAAAGACATCATAGAAGCATGTATATAAATGTAAAAGATATTGATAAAAACAGCATTGTAAACTGAAAATAAACAAACAGCACATTTCAAAACATAATTAAAAACGTGTGCAGGAATAACATTATAACCTGAACATAAACAAGCAGCATTAGTTCATAAGGTAATTAAGAGCAAAAGCAGAAAGCGGATAAAAGAAAAACCATACATTGAAAGAAAAATGTAATTTAGCTCTTAATCCAAAAGCATGAATAAATACAAGTAAATCAGTAAAATCTACCCAGGTGGTTTAGGTATGGATAATTTGAACATATGTCCCGTTTTGAATGGGACTGTCCCGCTTTTAGATCGCCTGTCCTATTGTCCCCACACAGAGCTTCGGGACGCTGAAATGTCCCATTTTCAGAGAGAGCATCCCGAAGCTGTGCGTGGAGACAACAGTACAGATGATCACGGAGCCCGGGATTTCTCCGACACAGCTCAGATCAGCACAGCGCAGCTTGGATCAGCACAGATCAGGAATGTGCAGCTGTGACTGCACGAGCCTCCCCCAACGTCAATTCTGACATCAGAGAGGAAGTTCCAGGCCAGCCAATCACTGCCTGGCTGGCCTGGAACTTCCTCTCCAATGTCAGAATTGACATGGTGGGGGGAGGCTTGTGCAGTCGTGGATGCACGCACCTGTTGCTTCATTGGCTTAGAGAAATTGGCAGCGGCGGCAGCTGTTTGGGGGAGACAGGGAGAGAGAAAGAAAGAAGGGGGCAGGGAGAGAGAAAGAATGACAGAAAGAAAAAAAGAAAGGGGCGGGGAGAGAGAAAGAAAGACAGAAAGAAAGAAAGAAAGGATGCACAGTCAGAAGGAAGTGCAACCAGAGACTCATGAAATCAGCAGACAACAAAGGTAGGAAAAATGATTTTATTTTCAATTTAGTGATCAAAATGTGTCAGTTTTGAGAATTTATATCTGCTGTCTATATTTTGCACTATATTTAATGGGATTTGGGGAGGATCCTGGGGGGGGGCTGCCCCGTTTTGAGAAAAAAAAATGGTCACGTTAGATATGGATAAAAAAGTGTATATGTATTCAGTATAAGTAAAAGTAAATACAAGAACACAGCCATTGAAACCTGCCATCGGCCTGACCTAAATGGTTATGCCTTTATTTATTGATTTTAAAAATTGATATATAGAGCCTAAAATCTAGGCAGTTTACAAAACAACATACAAAATAAATAGTAACAATACAACACATATGCAACAAAAGGCACATCAGTTTGGATTTAAACTACTGATACTACTGATAAAGAATAAACACTACCCATATATAAAAGAATACACACTCCCCATATAGAAAAAGGAGTGTCCTGTCACTGAATTGCCCCCAATGTGTTCATCCATATAGGGCCCCAATGTGTTATCCATATAGGGCTTCTTTTACTAAGGTGGGCTAGCGTTTTTAACGCATGCACAAGATTAGCGTGTGCTATAGTGCGCGCTAGCCAAAAATTTACCGCCTGCTTAAAAGGAGGCGGTAGCAGCTAGCACATGTGTGCTAAGCGCACGCTAAAACCGCTAGTGTACCTTTGTAAAAGGAGCCCTTAGTATCAAAACTTCTACAAATTGCATAGGCCAATGTTCACAATTTGATCAAATTTTTTATTTGGATTTAGCTCATACCTTTTTCAGTGCTTCAGGCGAGTTACATTCAGGTACACTAGGTATTTTTCCTGTCCCCAGAAGGCTTGAAATCTAACCCCCCCCCTTTACAAAACCGTAGTATGGTTTTTAACGCTGGCCACGGTGGTAACAGCTTCAACGCTCATAGGAATTCTTTGAGTGTCCTGGCTGTTACCACCGCGGCCAGCACTAAAACCATGCTACAATTTTGTAAAAAAAGGGGGGGAGGGGTATTTGTACTTCAGGCAGTGAGCAGCAGTAGAACTTGAATTGGCCTCCCTTGGTTATCAGCATAGTAACATAGTAGATGACAGCAGATAAAGACCCGAATGGTCCATCCAGTCTGCCCAACCTGATTCAATTTAATTTTTTAATTTTTTCTTCTTAGCTATTTCTGGGCAAGAATCCAAAGCTTTACCCTGTACTGTGCTTGGGTTCCAACTGCCGAAATCTCTGTTAAGACTTACTCTAGCCCATCTACACCCTCCCAGCCATTGAAGCCCTCCCCAGCCCATTCTCCACCAAACGGCCATATACAGACACAGACCGTGCAAGTCTGCCAGTACTGGCCTTAGTTCAATATTTAATCTTATTTTCTGATTCTAGATCCTTTGTGTTCATCCCACGCTTCTTTGAACTCAGTCACAGTTTTACTCTCCATCACCTCTCTCGGGAGCGCATTCCAGGCATCCACCACCCTCTCCGTAAAGTAGAATTTCCTAACATTGCCTTTGAATCTACCACCCCTCAACCTCAAATTATGTCCTCTGGTTTTACCATTTTCCTTTCTCTGAAAAAGATTTTGTTCTACGTTAATACCCTTCAAGTATTTGAACGTCTGAATCATATCTCCCCTGTCTCTCCTTTCCTCTAGGGTATACATATTCAGGGCTTCCAGTCTCTCCTCATACGTCTTCTGGTGCAAGCCTCCTATCATTTTCATCGCCCTCCTCTGGACCTCCAAGTCTTCTTACGTCCTTCGCCAGATACGGTCTCCAAAATTGAACACAATACTCCAAGTGGGGCCTTACCAATGACCTGTACAGGGGCATCAACACCTTCTTCCTTCTACTGACTACGCCTCTCTTTATTCAGCCCAGCATCCTTCTGGCAGCAGCCACTGCCTTGTCACACTGTTTTTTCACCTTTAGATCTTCGGACACTATCACCCCAAGGTCCCTCTCCCCGTACGTGCATATCAGCTTCTCTCCTCCCAGCATATACGGTTCCTTCCTATTATTAATCCTCAAATGCATTACTCTGCATTTCTTTGCATTGAATTTTAGATGCCAGGCATTAGACCATTCCTCTAACTTTTGCAGATCCTTTTTCATATTTTCCACTCCCTCTTCGGTGTCTACTCTGTTACAAATCTTGGTATCATCTGCAAAAGGCACACTTTTCCTTCTATCCCTTCAGCAATGTCACTCACAAACATATTGAACAGGATTGGCCCGAGCACTGATCCCTGAGGGACTCCACTACTCATCTTTCCTTCCTTCGAGTGACTTCCATTAACCATCACCCTCTGGCATCTGTCCGACAGCCAGTTTCTGACCCAGTTCACCACTTTGGGTCCTAACTTCAGCCCTTCAAGCATGGTGTACTAATCACTAGACTACTCCTTTAAAACATGATTTAGCAACCTGCGGGACTGAGATGCCACAGGTTGCTGAATGCTGTTGCAAATCAAGATGTGGAAAAAGGCAATCTTTTACTGCACTTGAAAACTTCCACTTCCCTCAAGCTCCTTAAGGTATAAAAAAATTGCAACATGAGAGTCAATCTTAGTTGGGCCTCTTTGTCATTGCTCCACTGCTATCTCTGTGTCTTCTGTCCAGATTTAGATATTCCTGTGATGTTCACATCACTCCAGGATCTGTTTTCCAGCTATGTAATGGTACCATTCCAGTTCTGAGACTTCTCAGTGGGTATTAGTGGTTCTCACCCACACCCCACAGATATTCAGCTAAGAACTTGTGGCCACCATTAGTGGAGAAGACAATGCCTCCTGCCCCAGACCTGGGTGTGCTATATCAGGTGAACACTTTTCCGGTGGATTTTAGCCTGCTCTCTATAAGAACCTAAGAATAGCCATACTGGGTCAGACCAATGGTCCATCAAGTCCAGTAGCCCGTTCTCATGGTGGCCAATCCAGATCCCTAGTACCTGGCCAAAACCCAAGGAGTAGCAACATTCCATTATCTCAGAGTAAGCAAGATTCCGGAACCCCAAAGAGTAGCAAGATTCTAGAATCCCAAAGAGTAGCAACATTCCATGCTACCGATCCAGGGCAAGCAGTGGCTTCCCCCCATGTCTTTCTCAATAACAGACTATGGACTTTTCCTCCAGGAAATTGTCCAAACTTTTCTGTACTAATATTTTTAAAAAATAACTGTGTCCTAATGCTAACATTTGTGCACATCCAAAAAACTATGTAATAGGAAAAAGACTGAATTTATAGCTGTGCTAAAAATGAGTTTAGTATAGTTTAGTAAATGGGTCCCTATAATTTGTTTGTTTGTTTTGACTGCAGAACATTGTGTATTGAGAAATGTGTACTTACCGGAATTTGTTCCGTCTATGATTTTTTGTAATCTACTTTGGGCCCGGGGAGAGGAGTGGGTAGGTGATTTGACAGAATATAAATGAACAGATTGAATTGTACTGTAACTTGGGAAAGCCTCTGGCACTGCCCATTTCTGACTGACTTCATATGTGTGCCTTGCAGTTTTACCTGTACAAATGTTGCTGATCTGAGGAAACAATTTTTAACCTGATAGATATATATATATACAGTGTCCACTTTTCTTTTCTTTTAATCTACCACAAAAGTATTCATTGGTCTTTAATAGACCCCATTTTTAGCTTCCTTAAAGAAAATCTCTGCTACTTACACTTATCTATTCCTGGCAAGCTCTTTCCAGCTAGAAAAGCTGGTGTAAAGAAAGGGATGACTTATTTTGCCCCAGGAGAAGTAAATGTGCAGCTGTTTCAAAATGATTAACTTGCCAAAGACTAAAATGGAAAAGCTGAGCTTTTTCCAGGGTGTTAATCTATTCCCAAATGTTAGCACTAGAAGTGTCAAAACAGGAGAACTGTAGAAGATGCAGGCATGCAGAACTGTTTACAAATAGCATTAGCAGAAACACTTCCGAGGACAGTTCTGGCATGTTCCAAGTAAAACAGACACATTGACAGGATTGTAGTTGATGGTTCTAGCAAGCTATAACTAGACCTAACCCTTTCTTTTCTGTCCACTCCCCCTCCAGTACTTCCTTTCCTGCACAAGTATCCTTGCTACTTAGAAAGAGAAGAGCCAACAGAAAAGAGGTTTTTACTTGACAATAAACATCTCCTCTAATATGAACACTAACACAAAAACTATAGTATAGGCGACAGTGCATTGCAGTCTTATATCTTTGGTGGAGCAGCTCCATGAGTGGCTATTAGCCCAAGGGTGTGCCTTCTTCAGCAGCACACGCACAGACTCCTTCACATGGGCATAAGCTTGTCTGCGGTTTTTACTGATTTCTTCTTCATTTGGGATCCCTGATGAAGGTGTGTTTTCCGAAACACGGACCATGTTGGGTCCATTGGTTTGTTTGCCTTTAGGTGATGTTTTTAACCGCATTTTAACCATTGTCACAGTAAACTTTGCCTGCATCATTGTACGCCTGTCTGGAACAAAACAGAACATGCCGTAGTGCAGCCCCGCTTTAAACCCGCAGGTTAAAACCATGGGCTCGTAGGGCAGCAGGGCGGCAGAGAGCAGGTTTGCTTCTTTCGGAGCACCTATTACCCAGTTCCCCCTATGGGTGCACCGCTTTTCTGCTATGCAAGGTGCGTGGGTGTAAGTTGTGCGCTGTCAGTCACTGTCCAGAGAGGCAGGCTGGGCGTCAGAGAGCAGGGTTTTTCAGGGCGGCAGAGAGCAGGAAAGGACGTGAGCGACTGGTCCTCAGCAGTCGCTTGTTTTGGGATCAGCCAGCCCAGTTGGTGTGCCTGAATTTTGTTAGTGAATTGAGGCCCTTCCTACTTTGCATGCCGTTTTCCCTCATTTGCATGTGTGGATCGGATCGGATGCGGATATGCTCGGGAGGAAGGTTAGTGAATCGGGTCAGGGTCGCAAAGTGGTCGGGACATGATCGGTGGGCTTATTGAATCTAGCCCTAAATAAGTATGTCCAACAATTGTTATCAGATGTTGTTTAAACAAGGTAAATTAAATTACCCCAAAAATGGAAGACATTAGCTGAAACACTGGAGGGGGAGGGAAGAAAAGATCTTAGATTGTTGAGTGATATGATGAAGAGACACTGGTCACAGCGAGGTATAGGGAAAGGAAAGGGCAATACCGAACACCTTGGGGGGAGGGGGGGGTGAGAGAAAAGAGAAGGGAGAATGCTGGACTAGAGTGGTAAGGCCTTGAGCTGCTGTGGGTAGAAAGGGGTCACAAGGCTTGCCTAGGGTATTAGATAACCATGGGCAAGTCTTGTCAAAACCCATTATTATTATTATTTTATATTTGTTTCATTATTATTTGCCCTTTCTGTCATTGATTCTTGTTGAAATCTACCTACACGTGTTTTAAAGCAGGATATCTCTCTGAATGCAGTCCCTTGAAGATTACAAATGCACATATGTAGACTGCTTATGTTTCATTTCAGTTCTAGAGCGCTCTCATTTTGTTCAACAAACTTTGCAAATAATACACTTTGAAATTAGTGCATTAACACACACAAAAACACAACAAATGTTGCTTTTTTCTTTTTTAGTTTGTCTTGGAATAAAATGAAACAGGACTGCTTTGTTTTCTTTATTTTGTTTCAAAATGAGTACACGTCTCTAATAAATACAGCTTTTTTAAAAAAAAATTGACTTTATACTGACCACATTCCATTCCTCAGGTATCGTGGCCATTTTAAATGATAGATTACAAATAACAGTAACAGATAATTTCATGTCTGAACCCTTGTTATAACTCTGGGTCAAATACAGTCTGGTCTGTTTATTTGTATCACTTGATTCTAAGGCCCTGTTTTACTAAGGTGCGCAATCCATTTCAAATGCTCCTGCTTGGCTTTTAAGATCATTCACGGCATCCTTCCTCCCTTAATCCCACTATCTTATAACTCCTCGAGTCCTGAATCTATCATAGCTGCCCAAAGATATAAACTATCCTTCTCCTCTCTACACAGTATTCGCTATGCAGGCAAACTGGGAAAATCCCTTCTCTTCAGAATCACAGGACTTTGGAACGACCTTACTACCCCGCTGCGGAACCTGGGCTCCCTCCAATTATTCCGCAAGCAACTGAAAACCTGGCTTTTCACTAAAATGTAATTCTATCCCCCTTTACTCTTCTCTTCTATATATAAGTTCATGTAAACCTTTTTTTTTTCCTTCTCTTCCTATATTTTAAGTTCTTGTAAACCGTGCCGAGCTCCACATCTGTGGAGATGATGCGGTATATAAACTTAAGGTTTAGTTTAGTTAGTTTAGTGTAAGTCTATCAGCAAGACAAAAGAATTCATCAGAGTATTCCACTGGAAAACAGGAAAAACCAACAATGAAGAACAAACACTGTGGAATCGATGGTCTTGATACAATTGTTTGTTAAAAAGTCTCCACAATACATGGTGCAGATCAAGAAAACAATCCATAATACATAGTACACATGTAGTGGTATGGACCCGACACAGTTTGTGTTTCGGTCAAAAAGACCTTCTTCTGGGATCTTATTTGATGTGAACCACCAGATTTAGTTTACTTTAAAAAAAAAAAAAAAAAAAGCATACAGAATACTGTGTATGCAAGAGCATTGTGCTACCGATGCAGGCAAAGCCTTTTTAAATAAACAATTGTATCAAGATCCACAGTGTTTGTTCTTTGTTGTTGATTCTAAGTCTATCAACATTTTCACTGGTTTGCTGTGGAAGAGGTTTCTACCGCAGGCTGGTGAGGTAAATACTTTGAAGGTCATAGAATTCCTAGGAGCAGCAAAGCATTTATTTCGCCAGCCCATGGTAGAAACCTCTACCGTGGCTTTGTAAAAAGGGCCCTTTGTTTATTACGAGTAAATGATCAACAGCATTTACATCTTCCTAAGATAGAAGGTTATATTTTACAGCATCCTTTACATATCAAGTGGCTGTAATATAGAATAATATATTGCTTCATGTAAGGAGACAATCAGATAAGGAAGGGCATTTTTGATGTGATGTCTAAGTCTGATTTAGGACGTTTTGCTGAAAATGTCCCAAAATTAAGTGGCAAACATAGCCATTTTTAAATCCAGAAAACAGCTAACTTTTTGGTTTGGAAACTGCTCTTCTCTATATGTTTTTGTTCTCAATGCATTTATTGTCCGGTACCATTTTCAAAAAATAAAAAGTTCTATGGACATTTTGGGCCCGATTCTTTAAACAGTACCTAAACCATAGGAATGCTGTGCTTAGCGCAGTGGTTCCCAACCCTGTCCTGGAGGAACACCAGGCCAATTGGGTTTTCAGGCTAGCCCTAATGAATATGCATGAAGCAAATTTGCATGCCTATCACTTCCATCATATGCAAATCTCTCCCATGCATATTCATTAGGGCTAGCCTGAAAACCCGATTGGCCTGGTGTTCCTCCAGGACAGGGTTGGGAATCACTGGCTTAGCGCATATCAATCTTAAGTTAGGCATCTTTTATAGAATTGCACTTAGCAAGGCCTAAAGTGGACTTACAGTAGGTATTGGTAGGGACCTGAACCTTAGGCGTACCCTATTTATGCCAGGGTTTTCTTGGCCCAAACACCAGTGCCTAAGTTGGCATTTACTGATACCTAAGTCGAAAACAGGAGCCTACATGCAAAACACACCCACGATCCACCCATAACTATGCCTACTTTCCAATAGGCGCTTTGAACTAGGCATCTTCCTGAAAACGATTGGTGCCAACTGAATTACGTGCCTACCACCCAATTAATTTTAATTTAAACCAACGATATTCTATAATTAGTGCTCAAAGTTAGGTGCCATTTATAGAATAGCGCTTGGCATGGGAAATGCACCTAAATATATGTGCAAAAATTTTAATTAATTCCAATTAGCCAAAATTAGATCAGCTACCCACCCTCATCCCACTGTCCTCTGGCACGACACTACAGCTTGAGTTCTCCAGCAAAGTTCTGGGCATCATTATTGATTCTACACTATCCTTCAATGACCACCTCAACTTCTTGGTAAAAAAATGCTTTTTCAGCCTTCACATGCTAAGGAAAGTGAGATCCTGCTTCCATCAACAAAACTTTGCTGTCCTCGTACAATCCATCATCCTTTCCAGATTGGACTATTGTAACTCCATCTACTTAAGCCTAATAAAGAAAAGCCTTCAAAGACTTCAGCGGATTCAGAATACCGCGGCTGAACTAATCTTCGCAAAAAGTAAATTTGACCATGTCTCCCCACTCCTGTCCAATCTTCACTGGCTTCCAGTAGTCTCTAGGGTCCACTTAAAATGTGCTTGCCTAACTTTCAAGATCCTACACGGCATCCTTCCTCCCCTTATCCCACTATCTTGTAATTCCTCGAATCCTAACATCACCAGATCCACCCAAAAATTCAAACTATCCTCTCCCTCATTAAAAGGCATATCCCATCCAGGAAAACTAGGGACATCCCTCTCCTTCAGAATCACAGAGCTCTGGAATAACCTTTCTACGCCACTTCGGAATCTGGGTGCCCTCCAACTTTTCTGAAAACATCTGAAAACTTGGCTATTCTCAAAAATGTAATATGTCCTCCTCTTTGTTATACTAAGTCCCTCTAAACTTTCTCTATACTGTCCTTCTCTACACCATTTCCTGTAAACCGTGCCGAGCTCTACGATTGTGGAGATGATGCGATATACAAACTTAAGGTTTAGTTTAGTTTATAAGTGCTTATTAAGATCTCAATTATTGGCTCGTTATTCAATTAAATTGCACACATAATTTGTGTATGTTCCTGAATTGGTACATAAAGGGGAAAATTCTATAAATGGCATCCTGATTGTAGGTGGCGGAAAGCATACAACTGATGTCTAACCAGCCAATTTGAATGCATGTTTTCTAAAAAAAAAAACCCCAAAAACAGAGGCAGATGCCTACACAGTAGGGGGTAAATGCTCTATACTACGTCTAACTTAGGCGTGCTTTAGACGTCCGGAAAACGCAAGTGTCAATCAAACGGTGCTTAGGCGTGCGGTAGACATCTCTACAGCCGCAGGGCGCAGGATAGACGCAGGTTTCTGAAACGTCATCTAGACGTTTCCAAATGGCCAATCATAGACGCTAGATAGACGTCCGTACGATGGTTTTTTGTTTTGTTTTGTTTTTTATTATACTTTTTTATACTCTTTACTGATTTATTATCAGTCATTCAGCATTGTAAGCTTTCACATAATTAACCCAAAGTATAGGATGATGAAAAGGATAATCAAAACACAGTATACCATTTTGTAAACTATATATTAATTGATCTGGCAATATCAGTGAGGTAGGGAATGGCAGACAGAGAACACTGCTGTGTTGTATCTTTTTCCTCTAGAATATCAGAATTGTACAGTTTACCATTAATACAAGGTAAAAAATATGTTATGTTTCAAAGGAGAACTAGAAGATGAAATGTACCGAGTGGGTGTTGAACTTACATTATCAGTGTGGAAGGTGGGAACCGGTAGATGTATGCTACACAGAAAGCTGTACAGTAATGTCATACTCACCTCCTATTAGAAGTGGAAAGGATAGGACTTTGAACACCATATAGACTTCTTATAAACTTTGTTTAAGTTCCACAAAGACTGGCAGGAAAGGCACCCTAAGTCATCCAATAAGCTTTCTCTGGATTTCCCAGAGACATTATTTCAGAGAGGATAGTTTAGAAGTGATATCTTGCTCGAAAGAACACTCTCCTGGTCTTAAAGCATTGCTACAATCAGCTCATTCTTCAGAACAAATGTAAATCCCATAACTTACACTGGCCCAACTTAGAAACAGAATCAAAACACAGATCAGACCTGAATGTGGCTTCTAGTTCACAGGAAGAGGAAGTAGCCAGCAGCACAATGCTGACCTCATTGTGACATCATCAAGGTGCACCTGGAAGGTAGATATGCCACAAGTAAAAGACAAGCCAGGAGTTGAACTCACAACCTACGGATGATCGATACAGTGCTTTTACTCACTGACCTACACCACCTTTTACACCTGTGTCTCTGGTTCCCCTGTCATAGCATACCTTAGTGATGTGCTAAAGTATACTCTACTTAGCTATCATATCACAATCAGTTGAGGCAAAAGACTGGTAGCTCAATGGTGTAAAGCACCACTGTTATGGATGCAAAATCCATATTCTTAAGTATGGTTCAATAAATGTAATACAGAGTCAAAATTATGCTGTTTATTTTATCAAATCCAAGCTCAACTTTGTAATGTATTGTGTATAGTCTCGCTAATGTGTTTGTGATGAAAATGAGATGCGATAGGTGTATATCCTATATAATAAAACCCTAGCCACGCATGCGCACTTACCTGCGTGCTTCTGTGATCTCTGCTCTATGATCAGTAGGTGTGTGGCCAGCAGGAGTGCAGATGCAGCTGCCAGGCAACTCGTTGACACACAGCACAGCCGGCGACTCCCCCCTCCCGCCCTCACTCACCACCAAAACCACCACTGCCAAAGCCTCCTCCTTCTGCCCAGCCGGGAGGAGGGCTCCGAGTCGCTGAAGACTGTCCCAGATCAGCTTACATGGTCCCTAAAAAATGAACCTTTTCATCTGCGGTGATCTTCCTCCCCCGGCTCACTAAGGTTCCGTCTTAAGAAATTCAAATGCATTGTTGAAAATGCAAGTGACTGTTCTCTATCATCCTAGACACCCCTGCAACACCCCAACAACACACTCCTGCAGCATAAACCCCTCATGTTATAATCAAGGTGCTTCTGGAAGGTAGATATGCCACAAGTAAAAGACAAGCCAGGAGTTGAATTCACAACCTACGGATGATTGGTACAGCGCTTTTACTCACTGAGCTACTGAGCTACTTAACTCTAGCCCTAACCCTAACCCTAATGTAGCGTCTGACATCATAGAAGCCGTTAGAATTTTGAAATCTTTTTGGACGTTCATTGGGTGTTCTCAGATCAAATACACCTTAGATACTTGCAATGATTGCCCCTTGTCAAAGCTTGTACCTAAAGCCATTTCTGGAGACTCCCATTCCCAAATCCCCAACATAGCTCAGTGCTTAAAAGCACTGCATGTATCTTCCAAAGGTCAGGCGTTCAAGTCCTGACTAAGGTTACCAAAGACATAATATTCTTTTTTTTTCCACCCACCCAAACATGCATAGCTAAGCTAAAATATGTGAACCTCCTGAGATTATGCCTATTACTTCCCAATCTTCATTTATTTCATTTATAACTTGTCATTGTGTTTGTTCAAATGCAGATAGTGTGAACCTAAATACATGGGGGGAGGTGAAATTTCATTAGGTTTACATGGTAAGCTTCTAAGCTTGTACCTAAAGCCATTTCTGGAGACTCCCATTCCCAAATCCCCAACATAGCTCAGTGCTCAAAAGCACTGCATGTATCTTTCAAAGGTCAGGGGTTCAAGTCCTGATTAAGGTTACCAAAGACATAATATTCTTTTTTTTTCCACCCACCCAAACATGCATAGCTAAGCTAAAATATGTGAACCTCCTGAGATTATGCCTATTACTTCCCAATCTTCATTTATTTCATTTATAACTTGTCATTGTGTTCTAAACGTTCTGCAATACTTTTTTGTATAACAGCGATATCGGCGTGGTTTAGGATGTAATCAAAAGTGTTGATGTAGCGCGGAGCGGCCGCTGCAAGCACACCCAAGCGGCACAAAAACGTCATCACGTTTTTTTGCGTTGTTACGTCATAGAATCGCCCGTTCTTCATACGCAGTTATTTCCTCTAAAATGGCAGCCAGGAGACAGTCAAATTTCTCCACAGAGGACTCCAGGCTGCTGGCCAGGCTGTTCCTGGCAAATGAGCATCGCTACTTTGTAGTGCCTGGCCACCGCAGGTCATACCTGCAATTCAGGAACTCCTGGACCCGCCTGACCCGGCGGTATAACAGAAGAGCCTCATGTCCCAGGGAAGTAAGTATTTCAACTCAGGCCTTCACAAATAATCATGTAAAAAGTAATGATGATGGAAACCTGTCTCAATCAAATTGGTCATGTTTTTGTGGGTAAATCTTGATTCCTTTTAAAAACTACAATTGTGCATAATAAATCTTTTACATTGAATACTGAAATTAAAGCACATCCCAAAGGAGCAGTAGTAGGATTTCAAATGACAAATTCAGCTCCTACAAGGCATCTATTCCATTCACAACATGCACACAACTAATTTTAGGGTCACGAGCATCGCATTTGTAATAGAAACATCTTGAAATCAACTTTGCCAAAGGAAAACAAATATATTAAAGTGCTGCTATGTCATTTCAAGTACCTACAACTTTCCTTTCCCGTATGTATCAATCTGCTGGTCTAGGGAGATAGTGGCATGACGTTTAAAGTGACAGCGTCAGTACCCTGACGTCAGGGGTTTCAAGCCACGCTGCTCCTTCTGACCAAACTATTTTATTGCCCCTGCTGCATGATTGTAAGCTTACCAGGACACAAAATATTGCTTGACTAGATTAATAAAGTCATGCAAACTGTAATGTGGGGCAGTGCTGATAGGCTACAGCCTCAGCACCCTGGGGTTGTGAGTTCAATCCCACAATCCTCCTTGTGATGCTGGCCATGTCACCTCACCCCCCCCCACCCCCACTGTCCCAGGTACAGTAGAGAGATAGCAATGCCTCCAGCACAGAAAGGGGAAAATGCTGGAGTACGTGAATACATTCATGTAAAACATGTGGCAGAAGGGGGTGGAGGCAGGCAGCAAAGCGGATAGGGGCTCTTGGAGGGCAGCGTACTCCATTTTTATGTGCTTATAGAGGTCGATACTTAAGTAAACATGTTATGCCACAGTGCTAGATGGCACTCATCATATCCCTCCCTCTCTGTTCTTTCTCTCTCTCTATTATCCAGGTTGAGGATCTCAGGAAAAGGGGTCGGCTGCTGAGGCGCCAGGAGCGGGCCTTCCTTGAGGGGGTGAGGGAGGAATTGCGCGCTGAAGCCGGTGAGTAATGAGTCCAGCGTGTGTTTCTTTGTGATCAGCCTACCAGAATAAATAGATGAAAATGCTTGAGTAGCTGTAAACCATTTGTAATCATAAAATCTGCAGTAAAGCTGCTATTGTGATATCATGTCACAATAGCTTTATGATGTTCTACTTGCCTCACTTACTTACGCTACATTTTGATGTTTACAGTGGAGTAGGTGCTTTGCATCCTGTTATTAGCATTTGAAGAAAATAAAGTAGTAAAGAATGTCATGTTCAAAAAGTGTTGTGGACATATCTGACTGTATCCTATTTCCCTCTTGTCAAACAGCAGCGCAGGCACCCCTCAGGAGGTGGCACCCATGACCCCCACCCTGGGCACCGGAGGTGAGGGAGGGGGCTCCGCCCTGGTCATCGGTGGAGGAGGCGGAGGAGGAGGGGGAAGAAGAGGAAGATTCCCCAAGGCAGCTCGCTGAACCACCCACACCGCCTGCCCTACCACTGCCCCCTGGACCTCCACCACCTGCCCCACTACTGCCCCCTGGACCATCTGCCCCACCACTGCCCCCTGGACTGCCTGCCCCACCACTACCCCCTGGACCCCCACCGCCTGCCCCACCACTACCTCCAGGACCCCCACCACCATCCCCTGTTGGACCTTCCCCTTCACTCATCCATAGCCCTTCCCCTCACTCTCCTGCCCTTCCTGTTCCTGATCCCATCCCACCCCCTTTCCTTGCTGTTCCCCCCCAGGAGCAGCCCGACCAGCCTCAGGAGGGGGCGGTCAGGGAGATGGAGCCCTACTCTGCCCTCTTGGTGGAGGTGCAGGTATTGAGAGGGTGTGTGGAGAGGATGGAACATGCCCTCTTGCGGCTGGTAGCCGAAAGAGGGCATGGTGCCAGCAGCCATACACCCGCTCAATGACTGCACCTCTTCCGCCCCCCTCGCCTGAGGTAGCTCAAGCTGCTCTTGGGGGGCACCCACCCTCTTTCCCTGTGTTATGTGTATGTAAATAGTTCTTTTTAAAAAAGTTTTAAGTTTTAAAAAGTTTATATTTTAATAAAAAATTGTTTATAGTTTAAACTTTCCTGTATGGTTTTAACCTTGTAGCATCATCAGTTTAGTGGACAGAGTCCAAGGTAGATAGGGGTTCAGGAGGGACTGCTGAATGGGCCCTTTTCAATATAACAACAAGGTGACATATAGAAAGTTTGACAATCTTTATTGGGGTCTGTCATTCATTCTATTACCTGCTAGCCACTCTGATGTAAAATCATTGCAGAATCTAGGAAAGAAGCAAGTGAATGTAAGGGTATATGCAACTGTAGGTAGATGACGACATCTCAGCTATGATGTGCAAAGTAAGCCAGTCCCTGTTCCAAAGTAAATGGCTACATAAGGAAGAGAATATGAGTCACTGTGGTAGATTTGTTGTTGAGGAATAGGGTTATTGCTAGTAAAAGTTGGCTCCACACCAGGAGAATCCAAATGAGACATGTGGGTTTTTCTTCCTTTCACGGAAGGTGATGGAAGTAAAGGCCACATACCTCAATCTATCCTCCTGGTTCTTGAGCTGCACTATTTTGGTTAAGCAGGTGTGGAAACCACAAAGATGCTCACAGCTGCACTGCTCTCAGTAATACAAAACTCCATCTGACAATACTGCAGTTGCCTGTCTTAGACACCTGAAAACAGAAAAGAGGAGAAGCTGGTTTACACAAGTTTCACAAACAGGGGGTTCAACCCCCAAGGTCCATATCTGTCCTCCCTTCCCTGAAGCAATGTGTTAACCTCATTTATGTTGAGCTGCTTAGATGTCACCGTGGTATAGTTGTTAAAGCAATAGCCTTAACTCGCTGATGGTGTGGGTTAATATCACCTGTAATCCTCCACTGCTACTGTTTAGAACTCATGTGAGGGAATAGACTAACTGAAAACAAAGTTTGTGTGCATATAACAGCAGGAATGCGTGTCATGGTGTTCTATGAGGCCAACATTATCAATTTACTATTGTTCCTGAAAGTCATCAAGGACACCTGTGTGAAGAGAACAATAGAAGTGTGAAACATGTTAGCTTTGTGAACATTTATTTCACTCATCAGAAGAGTGACTCAAGTGAAGAATAGTAGAGTAAGCAAATAAAGGTTACCATATATCATTCTCACCTACAACTGTTTGGCTAGGTGCAAGCTGGTGTGCTGAGCTGCTCGTCTGGTCTCTCTCTGGCAAACACATAGGTGATGAGCATAGTTAACCTAAAATGAAGAATAGAGAGAAACTGTTAACAAAGACCTATGTCTCCAAAATTAAACACTGAAGTTGTGGTAGAACACACACCTAGATGTAACAGAGGTGCTAAATACCTTTAGACTCCTTATTAAAAATGGCAGCCATTAGGCACTCATTAGGAGTTTTCCACCTGAACCATGTACACTGATTGGATGTCCACTGAATGGCAGTGTTTCCCCCCCCCCCCAAACACACCTGACCTATTCTTATCAATGAGTTAGTACACAGAACCATTCCTCACCTGATTTTAACTTGCCTGTAATTTGATTCTACAAAGAATTAACTTTAGCTCTATGAGTAAACCCTCTCAGATGTGTGAACACATCCATTTTACTTACATATCCATTTTTCTACCAGCAAAATTTCTACCAGCATGGTCTTTATCAGTCTTATCAGTCATTTTTGTCAACCCTGTGGAATGGAGAGTAGGAGATATCAGAAATAAAATAACTATTATAAACAATAGCACACAATGAAAGCCCATAAAGAGAAGTCAGTTTTTGCTGGTTGGTTTCTTTGGTTCTATCATAAGGACACCTAAGTAGCTTACAAAATATCATTCTCACCTGGACTTACTATCTGAGCTGCTTCTAGAAAAGATAAAACAAAATATTAGAATGACATGTAGCTTGTTAATGGCTCTGTGGAATAGAGAGAAATGGGAGGCAGAGATAGGGAAAAAAATGTAAAAGACTAAGACAGAGTAAAGTCTCAAACGGCTGCATAAGCAATAGGACAGAATAGAAAGGAAACACTGGTCACCTGGACCTTCTTATACCCATGCACGCCTATGTAGCGTCTGACGTCAGTATGCGGGAAAACGTTCTTTATGCCTATTGGGCGCCGTTCGGGTGCGGTTGCTTGCCCGCTTCCTAACCACGCCCATTACACCTCATTGGGTGTCCTATGGGGGTGTGTTTGAACGTGTTCTACAAGTAGCCTGAAAAGATGGCTGCACCTTGCAACATGGCTTCAAAACGGAAATCGAATTTCTTGCATGGAGATATGGAAAATGGAGGTGGGGCAGACCATGACATTATGAAAGCAGGGAGAGTGGTGGGTGTGGGCATCTGTGTGTAACCTGGCCTGGCCCCTTCTTTTCCCTAACAATTGATTCCCCTCCACACTTAACACAAAACCTAAGTCCTCAACAATTCCTCACACCAACACCCAGAAAAATCCATAAACTAAAGAAATACAGATAATGGGGGTGGGGAGGAGTGGCAAAGGCAGAAGGGAGTATAAAGGAGAACAGGCAAGTCATAGCACAAAGTTTCATCATTGAGGAAACGGAACACCACAAATACCAACTCACATGAGGGGGTCTTACATAGGAAAAATGGCTGTGCCAAAGCTTTCTATATACTAAGCATGCCTAATTAGCGGCTGATGTCATAGGAACCGTTAGGATTCAAATCTAATTGGATGTCGTTTTGCCATATGCAGCTGTAGTGACGTTGTAGTCATATCCTTCACATCTCTAAGCTTTGATACGAAGCTCTATGTTCTAAATAAAGTTACCTCTATAGCTCTATGCCTTAAGGCATTGCTTTTCATCTTCCATACATCAGGGGGTTCAAGTCTTGAGTAATGTTAGCAAATAGTTTATATTCATTTCTCAGCCAGGACACCTGGTAACTCTATAGCCTTGCCTTTACATATAAATATTTTGCTTCAGCTTTTATTATCTGCAGCCATTGTCTAATATTTAATGCATGCTGAACACCCTCCCCCACCAAAAACATCCCCCCCTAACTGGATCATTCTTCAACACCTGTCCAAGCCCTCTGAAGTTTGATTTAACTCATAGCTGTTGGCCAATGCCTATATTGCATCAAAAGAAACACATTCCTACTAGAATGGCTTGTAGTTGGGAGCAAATGAAAGTATCTCATGCACCTGTGGCTGCAGAATGCTGAGGAGAAACAGCAAATTCCACCACTTCTGAGAACTGTTAGGATGCAAGGAAACAAAAGTGAAGGTGAGGATGGGATTTGAACCAGGGTGCTTGAGAAGATGGACAAGGCGTAATAGAGCACATTAACCAGGCGATCCACAAATGTCAACTTGCTGTCAGAGGAAAGGTTTCCTCTCATCACTGCTTAGGATGTCCGAGCCATGGTAAGTTGAAAATAGGTTTGCCTGGAAAGGGAAATGTGCACCCAACAAATGGCAAAGTCCACCATGTAGACCCTGTTATAAGAGCTAATAGGAAAAAAACTAGGACCTTATTAAAATGAGCAAAGGTGGGAGTCGAACCAGGGAGTTTGAGAGGTCAAAACAGGAGCATTAACGTGTTGAGCTAGAAATGCTTTCTTGTGCTTATAGCAGTTTTGATTTCCTTACACCGCTTCTTATAGGCAGTTAATTCTGCTAGGAGACAAAACACTGCAGTTGTATATTATTGTTTCTTCACGATTTCAGAAATGTATACTTTACCATGATAAAAACTAACAAAGTATGCCATGTTTAAAAGGAGAAATATAAGATGAGTTGAACTCAAATTCTTAGCATGGAAGGGGGAAAAGTTTATTTTTCTGCTACACAGCAAAGTTGTACAGTAATGTTATATTCAACTCCTATAAGAAGTGGAAAGCATCATCAAGGTGCACCTGGAAGGTAGATATGCCACAAGTAAAATACAGGCTGGGAGTTGAACCCTCAAAGCCCGGAAGATTGGTAGAGTGCCTTTACTCACTGAGCTACAGCACCTTTTGCTCCAACGTCTCTGGCTCCCTTGTCATATCATATCTTTGTGAAGTGCGAAGGGAAAAGGAGTTTAGCTATAATCTCATAGTAGGCTGAGACAAAAGAGTGGTAGCTCAATGGTTAAAAGCGCTGCTTTCACTGAGCTCCAAACCCATATTCCCAAGTATGGTTGAATACATGTGAGGTGGAGCTCCATTTTTATAATGTCCAACCCAGACCATGCTCACACGCTAATCTTCATTCTAAGCACTGTACTAATGGATATATGACTGTAAGTAATCTGTTCCGTTTAGGCGTCATACCCGGAAAAGTGGTGTTTTTTTGCCCTTAACGATCAGCGTCATTTGTGCTGCAATTCCTTAATACATATTTGATATTTGTTTTCTACCAGAAAACCTTCCAAATCTTTAGGCATTCCTTTGCTTAAACTTATTTGAGTTGATCCTTAAAATGATCTCCACGAATTCTCAGCAGCCTGTTCTCTGTTATCATAGACCCCCCCCATCCCCCATCCCCCATCCCAACAACCATGAAAAACAGCAAAGTCCACCATATATATAATACTCCTTTGAGAACTAATAGGTAGCAGTGCAAAAGAGGGATGGTGAGAGTGGGAGTCAAACAGGTGACCTTGAGAGGTCGGATGAGGCGCATTAACCTGTTAAGACAGAAATGCTTTCTTTGAGTTGAGTGTGATATGATAGCTAATGAGCATAGGCAGCTCAGTCAAGTATGATATGAAAGGGTGGTGAGATGGACCTAAGTAGAAGCATCTGTAGCTCTATGTGTTAGGAGCCTGTGCTCCTAACTCACATCCAGAGGTTGTGAGTTCTACACCCAGCACATCTTTTAATTGTGGCATACTACTTTGAAGGTGCAGATTGATGAGGTCACAATGAGGTCAGTTATGTGCAACTGAAGACCTCCATTTTGCAATGAGGGAAGCTGAATGTTAAGGTGTGTATCTGTTTATTCTCTTTTTAAGTGCTGATAATGTGTGCAATAATGATATGTGTTTGCTGTTTTTTCTTTGCTTTCAAAAGAGAGCTGATTGCAGTGCTGTTTGTTGAGAAAAAAAAGGGGGTTGTAAAAGCCATGTATAAATTATATTATTGTTTGGGCAGAAATGTGGTTTGTTATCCATGCAATATAATGTGTTCTATTGATATGGTGTCATTATATTTATTAGGACAAAGAAAAGATGAAAATTACCTATTCAAACTCACTATTGGAATTATTGATGAAAAAACACAGCGGACGTCTGCCTCGCGTCTAACAAAGAGCCGCAATTACGAAAGTTGAAACTGCATTGAAATCTAAGTTAGACCAGGGTTTCTTACGCCTACATGATACACGATATTTAGACACAGTCCGCCGCTCAGGTAGCGCCTATCTAGCGTCTCCATTTGTCACGCCCAGGGCACGCCCACGGAACGCCCATGTCCAGATTTGGAGACGCAACTATGCTTTCTACAGACGTCAGTCCATCGCCTATCTTTTGGGGACGTCTATCTGCCGTCTAGCTACGTCTATTTCCCAATTAACACTAATTAAGACCCTTAACTCCGTAATTATTCACTTACTTCGGACGTCTAAAGCACGCCTAAGTTTAGACGTAGTATAGAGAATTTACCCCTAGGTGTCTATCATGGTTAAGGGAGATGCGTAAGGACACTTACATTCACCCAAAGCTGGGTGTGGGCTTGGTTTCACCCAGAAGTGGCCTTATGCAAGCTTAAGTGATTTTAGGCATCTCTCTAGGGCTGTGATAGGCGCCTTAAATTTAGGCTAGCAAAATGCTGGTTTACATTTCAAATAGATGTGGCTGATGAGATGATTAGGGAAAGGAAATCTCCCTGCCATGATCAGCTGAGTGGCCATGGCAGGGAAATCACCCCGCAAAGGGATGCCCACTACCTCCAATCACCGAACTCTCACAGTATGAAGGGCAGAAGGGATGCCCACTCCCTTGCCTCCAAACCCCCTCATTAAAGTCCAGAACAAGGGATGCCCACTCAATCCTGCCACCACCTTCCTGAACCACCTATATCTCGCAAAGCCAATCCCCAGACAACCCCACCCCTAATCCACCCCCAAACCTCCCATACATTTTAGTTGATAGTCCAACTGGAGGGATGCTCACACCTTCCGGCTGGCAGGCCTGCCACTGCAAAATGTTGGGCGTCCCATTCCCAGTGTATTCTGGGATGCACCAGGGAGGAGCCTAAATCTCTGATTGGTTCAGATAACTAAGGCCCCTCCCACCATTTTGAAGAGGTGGCCCTTCAAGGCAAGAGGGAGTAGGCATCCCTCCTGCCTGATTTTCAATAAAAGGTACAGGGGGATGTTGTCATTGGTGAAGGGTCCTCGAGCTGGGGGGGGTCTATACCTGAGATCTTTTATATGAGATTCACTGCAGTGTTCCACTGCTCTGCTGGGATGTCTGTGTGGCCAGTCAACTAAGAATACTGGCCCCTCCTACATTCCAATGGTTTGTTCTTTGCACTTTTCTTTTGTACATTTATTTATTTTTTATTATTCAAAAAGTTAAATGCACTGAACACAAACACATCCATTTTTTATTTTTTTAAAGATAGATGTTTTGTAGTTTTGAAAATGGCCTTGTTTGATACTGGATTTTTGTGCATGTTCTTTTTTTTTTTTTTAGTTCAATATTTTTTATTGAGTTTTTTGAAAAAATATAAGAAACAGTTCAAGTACAAGATATCAAAAAATAAAACAAAACATTTAGTATAACAAATATTCAGTTACAGTGTGTAATGTAGAATTGAATCGTTTTAAAAGATCCAAAGTACTAGGACTGTTCATGAAAAAATAATAAAAGAAAAGATAAGAGGAAAGAGAAATTGAAGGAAGAAAGAAAAATAATAAAATGAGGAAAAAGATGAAGGTAAAGAAAAAGAAGAGGAAGAAGAAGAAGAAGGAGACAGGAGTGTCTATGAAATAGATTGAACATATGAGTCCAGGAATTTCCAGGGTGATTTACATTGTATCAAACTTTTGGAAAGTCGAATTATATTTTTCTTTTCATAAGCATATGATTCAAATTTATGATACATGCTCAAAGAATTCCACCAAAAGGTGTAGTTTAGTAATGAAGAGGACTTCCAATTTTTCAAGATGTGCATAAGGGCAGTCACAAACTTTGCATCAATGAGTTTAGGAGGACAGTTTGACTGTGTAAAACAAGGATGTTGAGATCGGAGAATTATAATGTCAAAGGAAATTTCTTCTGAACAATTGGTAATAGACTTTATGGTGTCCCAAATGCACGTCCAAAAGGAACGAACTTGAGCACAGTGGAAAAGCATGTGATCAAGAGTCCCAGCTTCTTTCATACAATTCCAACATATAGAGTCTTGTTTTAGGTTAGCTTTCCACATCCGAAAGGGTGTCCATACCGCATTCCACATAATGAAGAACATTGATTGTGAGACTCTGGATGATAAAAGAGGTCGGTTTGTCGAGGACCAAAAGAGTTCCCAGTCAACATCAGAAAGTGAGGTTGTCAGCATAGATTCCCAATGTTTCATGGAATGAGAGGAAAATGTAAAAGAGTGATCTCTTAGAATATTATAAAAGAGAGATATCGCTTTACCTTTTGATATAGCCAATGTGGACCAGTGATACAAAGTGTGAATGGATGTCATATAATCAAAGCGTATAGACATAGAAGATAACATCTCAGTAAGAGAAAGCCACTGTGAGTAAGCAGAAGGAGACAACGAGTAAGTAGAGCAAATTGTGACAAAGGGAACAAACAAAGTGAGAGTGGTTATCTGATGGAGAAACCACAAACCAGCCCGCTGCCACCTTTTCCATGAAAGAGATTTACTATTGATTTGGATTTTGGGGTTATTCCAAATGGACAAGAGTGGACTGTCTTTAATTGAAATCTCTGCGATTGCATCTAGTATATGAAGGGCATGCTGCGTTGCACTCAATAAGGAATATTTTCTCAAAAGTTTGGGCACTGGCACCGTCAACAAGCATGAAACATGTAGTGGTGCACATAAAAACCGTTCCAGGTCAAACCAGGTTGGTGAGTCTTGGGTATTAGGGTTGGTAATCCAATAGGCTCCATATTTGGCCAATGATGCGATATAATAAAAATGAAAATCTGGTACATTCAAACCCCCATTAATTTTAGAGGCTTTCAGCTTGTCGAGAGCAATACGAGGTTTTATGTTATTCTACACAAAGTCAGATATTTTCTTATTCAACCAGTGAAAAAATTTCTTCTTGCATAAGGAGGGAAGCATTGAGAGGGTATAGTTTATCTGAGGAGTAAGGGTCATTTTGATGGAAGCTATTCTGCCCCACCATGAAAGGAAGAGTGGAGACCAACGAGACAGGGTGTTCAGAACTAAGCTTTTAATTTTAGATATGTTCAGATCTTGAGTTTGAGTCGGATCTTTATGTATTAACACTCCCAAGTATTTTACAGCTCCGTGTGACCACGTGAAGGGAAAATGGGCGAGATCTGAGGGGTAAATGAGATCATTAAGAGGGAAAATTTCTGATTTTTCCCAGTTAACTGAGTATCCAGAAAGCTTGGAGTAATGAGAGACAATATTAACGAGAGAGGGAAGGGAAGCAACAGGATCTCGGATAAAGAGAAGGACATCATCAGCGTATGCTGCTAATTTGATATGACAATAAGTGGTTTCAATTCCTGTTATTGTTGGGCATTGTCGGATAGCAGAGAGGAGAGGTTCCAACGCTAAGTTAAATAGCAGCGGCGACAGAGGGCAGCCCTGGCGAGTACCTCTATGTAGGGAGAATTTGTTGGAGAGAGAGTTATTAATTAAAATGTGAGCTGTGGGTTGACGATATAAAGTTTTAATCCAATCTGTATAGAATGGGCCAAAGTTGTACCACTTTAAAATTTGGAATAGAAAAGGCCATTCAACACGGTCAAAGGCCTTTTCGGCATCTATGGCCAAGCCGATTACGGGATCTGGGAGTGTTTTAGCATGGGCATTAATATGATGAAAGAGGCGTATATTGTCTCCTATAAACCTTTGTTTAATAAACCCCGTTTGATCTTTGCTACAAAACCTCTAAACTCAGATTCAGACATAATATAAAAAATGGCCCTCAAAGTCATTTTATGGCATCTAAAAACTTTCCGTTCTCAGCATATCCCAGTGGTTATTTTATCCAACTTTGTTTTACTATGTTATAATACTATCCAAATCAAACTGTTTGTATGAATTGGAACAACAAAGCCATAGAATTATTTAGAAGTTGAACATTTAATCTTCATAAATTTCATTTGATCGCTTCTTTGAAAAGCTGAGACAAAGAATTATTCAAGATTCCAAAGATTAGCTTATAATTTAAAATATATGCAGCACTAGCTCTTTGCAAACAGAACAATTATTGAGCATTATATCATGTCTTAGAAAAGCAGTCCCTGACCTATCTGCTTGTTTTGCTGGAACACTCAATGTTTATTGCTAATTTCAGGAGAAGTTCTTTCATCAGCAGCCGCCGGCTCAAGTTTGCCAAATTCCAGACCCAGGCAAGTAGATAAATATTTGGAGATATTAACCGATAATTGTTTTCCTGTGCTTCCAGAAGTAGATGTTGGCAGCGCAGGAAGCTAGAGCTTAATTTTTTTTTTTGCCATCGCACAAAGGGCCCCTTTTACAAAGTCGCAGTAGCGATTCTCCAGCAGCAGATACACCAAAGCCCATAGGCATTGAATGGGCTTCGGTACATTTGCCATGGGGGACTTGCTACCCTGTCTTGGTAAAGGGCCTCTAATTTGGCCACTTTACTAAACTTCATGATGGGCAAATGCGTGTACAACACAGGAATAAAGATTTACTGTAAAACACTTTGAACTAGGATTAAGATGCAGTGTTTATCTGTTAGAATTTTCATTTTGGTTTTCTTTTCTCCCTTTTCAATTTTTTTTCCCCTGTTTTGTGAGGGGGGAGGGTAATGGTGATGGAAAGGAAAAGGGAATGGTACTTGATACACCGCCTTTCTGTGGTTACAATCAAAGCACTTTCCATATTATATACACAGGTACTTATTTTGTATCCGGGGAAATGGACTTGCCCAGAGTCACAAGGAGCTGCAGCGGGAATTGTTTAAAATTGGCGAGCCATTCTGCAAGAGTGGGGTTGGCTTTTTGGCGACAAAAATCAGCAACTGGTCTAGGGGTGCCGGTACAGTGACAGCACTGTTTAAACCCTAGCATAGCAGTGTCGGAGACTGCTAGAAAAGCCGTTTTGAGAAGCGGAACCCCCCCCAGCAGCGGGAAAGATGTTCATTCTCTCCTGCTGCTACATAAAACCCCCCTGCAGCAGGAGAGATGCCCACTCTCTCCTGCTGGCAACCGAACCCCCTCCCCCCAGCAGCGGGAGAGATGCCACCATGAGTATGGGCTACTGGGCTTGGTAAGGCTATTCTTATGCGCTTATGAATTCAGTGCAGTTCCACAGGTTCTTAGGCCACCACACTAACCACTAGGATACTTTTTCAAAGGGTTTTGGCAAAAAAAAAAAAAAAACCCTGTTCATTGAGCACTGCAAACACATCAGCACAAACTCAAAAAGCCAGTGTTTTGTTGTAGGTTTTTTTTTTTTTTTCTTTTTATCGTGAAGCAAAATGGAGGTGACTTTGCAGGTGTGAAGTGGTGACAGAGATAAAATGAATTCTTCACATCAAGAAGCAGGTTTCAAAACATGATCATGTCGACAGTGGTAATACTTTTGAAGATTAGTTTATCCCTTATTTCTTAATATTGATGGGTCACTGCTTGAAATTTTTTGTTATAAGAGATAAGCACATTTGGACACTTGAACACAAAACTTTATTATGGACTAATAATGAGATTATGCTGTTATGCTTGCTATTGGAAAGGAGGGAACAATATTGGATTTACGAACTTCAATCATTGATCCCCACAGGACACAATGAATATATTGAATGGCATCATATGTTCTGATTTTTTTCATTTTTTTCATTTTTTTCACTTTTTTCATTTTTTTCATTTTCTTTTTATTTTCCTTATTTTTTCATATATTTTTGGCATCATTTTATCTCTGTGATTAATAGTACATGATTATCGGTTTGTTCATTACACTTCTTTCAATTCGTATCTGGTTGAGTCATGTGACTTCACACGGTCACGCCCCCCTGGTCTGTAGGTTTAAATCAGAGGCGTCTGTTCTGGTTCAAGCGCCATTTTCTACTATCGCCAATCTGCTGTAGCCTTTTTGATTTCCAGGCTCCTGCATAGCGTCAGTCGTTCCTGAAGAAGGGGGAGTGCTCCCCCGAAACGGAGTCCCGTTGGACGTTTGGTGACTTGCTGACTGCCTACCAGAGAAGCTAAGTATCTTCTTTTGGCTTCAATAGATTGAATTTGGACACTTGTATCTTTTGCCCCCCTGGTTCAGGGGAAGAGACTGCTCGCAGTGCACGTTTTTGATTTGTTTGCACCACAGCACTTTTGTGTTATTTAGCACTAAATTCACAGAGAGCCCTAGGATGTTTCACAGTTGACACCTTCTAGGTGCAAATCAGTGGCAGCCGTTTCCTCCGGAGGTCGGAGGTTGGTTATGTGACTGAGGGCTCTCTTTATAAATTATCCTTCATTTATTTAGGAGCATTTCAAGCGAGTAATTGTTTCACTCCAATTGTTCTTGTGGGCAGTCTCTCTCCCTGAACACAGTTTTCCTTCTTGGGGCTTGGGAGATTCTTTTTCTTATTGGAAATATCAGAGCATATTGAAGTCCATATACCAAATATATTAATTACTTAGGGGCCCGTTGACAATAGCATGTACTTAAAATAGCTGAAAAGGGCTTATTGTGGGATGCATTGAGACATCCTACAGTAATTTTGCAATGTGTGTGTGAAAACTGCATTCTAAGAAAAAACCAATCTCATTTTAGATTTTTTACATGTAAAAAAATATACGTAGATCCGGTTGGTTTTATTTTCCTTCAGGGAAAGCTTGCCGCTTTAAGAAATTCTTAGATAGGACTCTGGCGTTTCTAGCAGGAATAATGAATTCATGTTTGAATGCTCTTATTTCTTACTTATTATCAATTTCGGAAAGATCTTAAAACTTATCTAATTAAACAATACAAAATGTAATCGCTTTCAAAATTATCATGATAAGCAGATGATTTTTTTATTATTTTTATGGAATACTGTTTATAGTTTCTTACTTATTGTAGTATAAATAATTTGTATTGCGCATAGTTTACTTTAAATAAATTAGGGTCGCATTTTGGGCTCCTTTTACTAAGCCACGTTAGGGCTTTAACGTGCAGAATAGTGCGTGCTACATTGCCCCGCACGCTAGACCTTAACACCAGCATTGAGCTGGCATTAGTTCTAGAAGCATAGCGCGTGGTAATTTCCTGCGTGTGCTAAAAACGCTAGCGCACCTTAGGAGTCTTTTATTAGTTAGTATCTTTATTGAATTGTGTTATTTTCTTTTATAAGACACTGTTATTTGGATCTGTATTTTAATTACTTGTTATAATTTCTATTGTGTAAACCGCCAAGAACTGATGGTTTGGCAGTATATAAAAATAAACTATTACTATTATTAATTAGTTTGGTGTAAATTCTATAAATGCTGCTTAAAAATTTGACGCCCAAAAAGGGCATAGTGCTATTCTATAAACCGCCTCCGGAGCTAGGAGTGATTTATAGAATCATGTGTAGCACCTATTCATATGAGTAACATTTTGGTGCAGGCGTTTATGCTAATGAAAACCAGGCCTAAATGCCTGTGCCTAAGTTGAGCATAGATCGGGCGTATTCTTTAATAGTGTGCCTAACTTTTAGGAATACTCATGTTCCACCTATGCTCTTCCCCTGGCCATTCACCCTTTTGAGATCCGCACATTAGAATTCACACGCACCGCATTATAGAATATGCTTAAAAAGCTGTACGTTAATTCTAATTAGTGCCCAAAATTGATTGATAATTGGCAATTATTGGCATTGATCGGTTTGTTGGTTTGTTATCCAATTGCGCTTCATGTGCAAATCTGTAATGCGCACAAATTTGTACATACAACTTTGGTCGTAATATATAGAATCCAGAGGTTCGTGTGCATGCATTCCTGCACTGCTAACTGGATTTACCCGGACATGAACACTTTTTAGATGGCATGTCCAGGCTTCCGGATGGCTTTTCAAAATCCGGCACTTTGTCCGGGTTTTGAAAATCTTCTTTTTTAGGACCGTGTTAGGAGGGCATCCGCAAATGTGTGGATGCCCTCCCGACTGACGAGAACAGGTTGAGGGGGCTGAGGCATGAGGTGGGTGTAATGGGGTGGGGCTGGGCAGAACTGGGCTAGCCTGGGGGATGGGCTGTGGGTCCGGATTTTATTTAACTAAATTCTGGTAACCCTATGTGAGCCCTTAGGGGGGAATGTGATAGGGGAGCCTATCACATGCCAATCATGCTTAGGTGCCTTTTACTGGAGCCTAACTTAAAACTTAAGCATGGTTTTAAAGGCCTACATTATAGGCACCTAAGTCCTTACTGCCTAAGAGTTAAGTGGTGACAAGGGCTTATGTGCTAATTTTTTTTAATGGCCACACTCGAATGACAACATTAGTGAGTGGCCATTAATTCAGAAAATGGAAAATCGGGCTTTTTCCAGATGAGCTAAAAATGACCTCTTTTCAGCCTGATATTCAGTACTATTTAGTAGTGCTGCTCGATTCAGGGGAAACATTTTTGATTCAATTTGATTAATTTCATCCTATTGAATAGATAATTTGCTTGATAAACTTTTCAGTTCAATTCTCATCATGATCACACACACAAAAAAAGCAAAAATCAGTATCTTCTTGGTTTTTCCTTCCTCTATACAGCTATGCCATTTATTAGGCAATCCTTCCACACAGGCTTCTCCTTTCCCCAGCAGGCTGTTCCTTCCATGCTCCACTTTTCATTGTCAGGCCAACTTTTATTTGCTGGATATGAAGGTTCTGGAATGCACCTGTTTCTGTGCACATCCTCTGCTTAAATATGATTCCCTCACATAGGCTTTCCCCTTTCATTAAGGCTATTGGGACTTATTAGTCTCCTCCCTATACTATTCCAGTCCAGATTTTCCTCCCTTCCCAGGGCTTCAAGACAAGCTTAGACTTTTCTGGACTGCCAGGTTTTCCTCCCCATACATATTTCCATATTAAAGCCACTGCTAATCCTGGCTACCAGTGTGATGAAGGAGAACACAAAAGAGCCAGAGACAGCTCACTTGTCACAGTATGTATTAGGTGCAAAACCTTAGCTCGCTTTAATAAATAGGTGCCTTAAAGCAGAAGGCTTTCAGTTATAAATGATGATGTAGGCAGCTGCTTATTTATACAGAAAGGGTAATTCGATATAAAGGGATTTACAGAGAGCTATACCAAGCTATGAAATATAAATGATTATCCATTGACAGGAAGAACGAATGGTAAAATTAAAAAGACAGCAAAACATATTAATAGAATGAGAGTGGGGTTTACTTGAGAAGATGTAAATTCATCTGTAATCATAGCTATGACATTAAAGCCAATTAGGAAGAAAACTGTTCATTTGAAAAATGTGTATTTTATATTACTCTCTTTATTCTTTCATACTCTGAAAAACAAAGTATATTTTGCCTTCTGAAGAAAGTAATAAAATAGTAAACTGGTAAAAAAAGAACCCTTTTTTAAATTTTATACTAAGTTCTTCATGCATGAACGATCATTAAATAATGTTGACAAAACTAAATAACATCTTGTAATAAAAACAGCTAAAATGAAATCTTGATACTGTATAAATTATAAATGAGCCATTTACCAACTCTGCTGCGCATAAGAGGTTAAGATAAATCAGTGTTTTTGCAAAATACTTCAGACTAATGGATGGGAGTAGTCATTCTTTAGTACATTCTATAAATCTATACAAAAGAACGTGACTTAATATGGAATGAAAGAAGCCTGTATAAAATCGGCTGGATCTTTCTGGGAATATAAAATGTGAGCAATGCACTAGAAGGTGTAACTTTGGAAATCTTGCTGAACTTAGGTGCTATGGACGGTTCCTAATTCCAATTTAACCCCTGTAAGCCCAGCCTTAACTTGCTTGCCTTACCAATGTCAGCAAAGGCCTATGGGACATTATATCAATCTGACTCTGGAATACTGATGCAGATAGATCCTAAATGCTCCTGCACAGAATTCACATACATTAAGCATCCAGCCAGACTGGATTGTTTATCAAGAAGATATGCTACTTGAATGGGACAAAGAAGCCAGATACTAATCCCATCTACCATGCCTGCAAGTATCACACCTTCCTTATCAATTAAACTAACCATTGTTTCAAACAGTTTACAAATTATAAACAGAAAGATTCTGGGAAATACAATAGTTTTTACCTCCTCTCTGCAACACCCCCTCTCTCTCTGTCTGGAACATCATCCCTCCCCTCTCTCTCTTTTCTATGGACTCTGTAAGGCAGGTAAACTGTCTTTTCTCTCTCATTAATTGTAATGCTTGATGTATCTTTATAAATTCTGCTTTTCTCTAATATTAAGCTTTTTTCTGCACAATATACAGCGGTACCTCGGTTTACGAGTGCACTGGTTTGCGAGTGTTTTGCAAGACGAGCAAAACATTTGCAAAATCGGTGCCTCGGAAACCGAGCATGGCTCGGTTTATAAGCACCCCCCCCTCGCAATCCGGCACCCCCCCTGCGATCCGGCACCTCCCCCGCCTCGAACTGGCACCCCCCGCCACGATCTGACCCCCCCGACACAATTGGGCACCCCCCGCCACAATCCGACCCCCCTGACATGATTGGGCACCCCCTGCCGCTTCTTACCCTCATCTGGGCACTCTTGAAAATCGGCCTTCTCCTCTGCTGGGCCTTGAGCATCTGAGCATGCTCAAGGCCTGCGAGTTCACATTCTGAAACTAGAAGGTTGCTAGGGTCCTCCCAAACCACACCCTCTCGAAAGGATATCAGGTAATGTGAAACCTACCAGAGTCTTCTCTGGAGTATTTCCCGTACTTTGGAATGCACCCTGCTTTTTGCCGGGAGCCCGCTCCAGAGAAGCACACGAGCACCGCTTTGCCCCTCCCCCGAGCCAGCAGGGTTAAAGCTAAGGATTGCAGCGGGCCAAAGTTCTTTTTGCCAGGAGCCCGCTCCAGAGAGGCACACGAGCATCGCTCTGCCCCTCCTCCGAGCCAGTGAGGTTAAAGCTAAGGATTGCAGTGCCCACGGCGTGCAGACGCTCGGCGCGCAGCTAAGGCGCACGGCAAAGGCAATTGCGCCTTAGTACGCGCCTTTGTGAAGCGTCCTTGGTGAAGCGTCTTCACCTGCTACAGTCTTCCTGCCTACTACTTCCACTACCGACTGCCAGCTAAGTTTTCTCTCACAAGATCTCTGCCTAACACGGATGTCCAAGCTAAAATTGCCAGTTCTTTGATGCATTGGCAACTGTTAGAGGCATAAGCATACAAGCAGCAGCAAGACCTACCGCAACCACCAAGAACCCACAGACCCGATCCTGCCAGGAGTGTGAACTCCTCCCCCTGCAGTCCATTGGAGAGATCAATCTGCCTGCTTTTAAATGTCAGCAGCAGTGGAGATCAACTGCTATTACACCTAAGCAGCAGCGAGACCAGCCACAACCACCGAGAGCACACAGACCCGATACTACCAAGAGTGTTAACTATTCCCCCCCTGCAATCCGCTAAGAAGATCGACTGTCGGCTCCGGGCGGCTTTCCCGCAGAGGAGAGAATCCTGCATTCACCGTGGGCCTCATCTGGGGCAGCCTCCTTGGAGCGGCTGGGGCACGGGCAGTGTGTCTGGGAGGGAATGCATGGATGGGAGAACATCTCAGGGGAGGAGACATAGGCATCCTGGGACTGTCGGCCAAGTCTCTTCCCTGAAGAAGCCCTTTCTGGAAACGTCAATCGCTCCTCCTAAACTTACTTGCTCCACTTCATCACTTCATCATGCTTCTATTCTTCTCTCCTCTCTTCTACCTTCCAAAGTATTTAGATCAATGCTGTCTTGTTAAAATGTATATTTTATTTTTATTTTTCCTCTAACTCTACTTTTCACTTCTCTATTACCCTCCAGGTACTTTAGTTAGATTGTGAGCCTTCGGGACAGTAAGGGAATTTTTCAAGTACCTTTCTTATTTCTAATCTTAATGTATATTTTCTGTAAACCGCTTAGAACCTAACGGATGTAGCGGTATATAAGAAATAAATTACATTACATTACATAAGTAACCATTAGAAGCATAAGTAACTAACTATTAGAGACATAAGTAACTGTCAGAGGCATGCTTAACTGTTAAGATGCATGAGTAATTGTTAGACAAATGCGCAATTATTAGATGCTCGTACTAGGACTTCTTATGAACAATATCCACCAGGGTCCTCTTAAAGAACAATATCAATTCACCTAACAACCAAGTGTAATTGTTAGACGTACATACACTGTAACTGTTAACTGCATGTATAATTGTTAGTCGCATGTGTAACTGTTAGACGCATGTGCAATTAGTTAGTCGCATGTGTTAGTTGCATTAGTTAGTCGCATGTGTAACTGTTAGACGCATGTGCAATTATTAGTTGCTTGTACTAGGACCTCTTAAGAACCACATCCACCTAGGTCATCTTGCTAGGACTTCTTAAGAACTATATCCACCCGGGTCATTTTAAAGAACTACTTCAACCTGCCTTAAAACCATTCAATATATAAATCAATAATTCCTAGGGTCTTCCCCAAAAAAAACAACAACAAAAAAAAAAACCCCAAAACATTTCATTCCCCCTAACAACCATACAAACCATAAAGCAAGAATTCTAGGGAAACTAATACAACCTCTGCATCAGGAAGAATCACTCTACCCTACAATCATGAATCTCCTACTGATCTTATTGATCTACCTGATAAGCAGTAGCATCAAAGACGTTAACTCTCTCTTCCCACAATTACAATCTATCCACTACCCTGATCTATCTATCATGCACATAACTAACCCACAGGAAAACACAATAAATCATATTAATGTTATCTCAAATAAAAAAAGACATCAGTGTACCCTTAAAAAAAGAACAAGGGAAATAAAAGCCATCAGAACCACCACCTCTACAGAAACTGCCACATCCACTTCTATTCCCTGTGCATATCTTAATACCAGATCTGTTAGAAATAAGGCATTCCTATTTAATGACTGGATCATCAGCAAGCAAATAGCCTGCCTTTTTCTAACCAAAACTTGGTTATTGTCTGAAGATGATCCAATAATAATTGATCTTCTACCAGACAATTTCAAAATCCTTACAGGCAAATCCTTACAGGCAAAAAAGGAGGAGGATTAGCAATTATTCTTAAACAAGAATTCGAGTTCGAACTACTGGATTCCAAAATGACCAACCACCTAGAAATCTTAGCCTGTAAAATCAATAACAGTCAACTAGAAGAATCCTTATCCTGGATACTATTCTATGTCCCACCAAAAAGATGGCCCAAAGCCAAAGAAGACTTCTGTGAATTTGTCCTACACAATTCAATTGGCCCTAACTACAATATTATCGCAGGGGACATAAACATACACCTAGATGAAGAGAACAATACAGACATAAAAGAGCTTAAAAACTTGCTATCCCTACTCAACTACAACCTCCCCGTAACCACACAAACTCACGAAAAAGGCCATCATTTAGATTTGGTTGCCATGTCCACAAAGGAAATCCTTGACCCAGTCATTTCTCTGCCTGAAGGCACCTGATATCACGACATCTGGTCCGACCATTTCACTTATTATTTCAAGTTAATCTGGTCACACCGAAAATCTAAAACACGTCCGATGATAAAAAAATGATCATCACACAAGAGGTTATATTAATCCAGAAGAATACTGGTCACAATACGAACTGCAAACGGAGATGACAACCAGCACATCCATTTTAGATAAAATTGCCCCTATACATAAAAGCAAAAGCAATGCAAACAAATATAACAAATGGTTCGACACCGAACTACTAAAAACGAAACAACTAGCTAGGCGACTGGAAAGGATTTGGAAAAAAACAGGAAAATTGACAGACCGTAACAAATGGAGAGCCAACATAAAAATCTACAAACAACTGATAAAAGACAAACGTAAAGGAATCAATACAAAAGAGTTGTTCAACCTAATCACAAATCTATTTGACACCACTAGCTACACTATACCTGTGCACAACACGAAGTTACCCTCTGCGAAAGACCTAGCGCTACATTTTGATTCTAAAATTAAAAACCTAAGAAATAACTGTTTAACAAACATCCCTAGTGATCAACAAATAGCTAACTTAACAGACAATGAAATACCAACAGATATGATCTGGAGTTCCTTTCATAATTTAGATTGGAATAACTACACCAAACTATACAACAAATACTCTAAATCTCATTGCGTTCTAGACATGTGCCCCCCGGATATTATGAAAGCGGCGCCATTAGAATTTAAACTATCATTGCTACACTACTTAGCCCACAACCTAAAAAATGGGAATTTCCTCACTAACAACGGTCACATAATAATAACTCCTATCCCAAAAAATAGAAAAGAATCTTCAGCGCTAATAACCAACTACACACCTATAGCATCTATCCCATTTATTGTAAAAATCATGGAAGGATTGGTTCACACCCAATTAATGGAATATCTTGATCAGTTCTCTCTCCTACATGAAACTCAATCTGGTTTTAGACCTTTATTCAGTACGGAGACAGTAATTGCTGCTATCTTAGACTATTTGCGCCTACTATTTAGGAAGGGCCTCAATGCCCTGATCATGCAATTCGATATGAGCTCTGCATTTGATCTGGTAGACCATGGGAAAATGCTACAATGCCTAGATGCCATCGGTATCAGGGATGAGGTGTTGTGGCTTCCTTACATCCTGTATCTACCAGGTACGCTTCAACTATGATCACTCTGATATCTGGAGCAACTCATCCTGTGTGCCATAAGGGTCACCGCTTTCCCCATTGCTTTTCAATGTCTACATGTCCTCACTGGGCGTGCAATTAACCCAACTGGGGATTAAACTATTCAGTTACGCAGATGATTTTACGATCATCATCCCATTTGCTAACTCTATCTCGGAAACCATTCCCAAAGCATCAGAAGCCATAAATGAGATGGAACAATGGATGACAGATTTCAAGCTCAAACTTAATCCAGAAAAAAAACAAAATTCTTTGTTGCCTCTTCACACCCGCTTGGCAACAAAACCCCACTATGTATCAATGAACTTAGTTAACCTATTCAGCCACCATGAAGATATTGGGTGTAACTCTGGATCAATGGCTAGCCATGAAAGACCAGGGGGACTCCGTAATCAGAAAGGGTTTTTTCACTCTTTGGAAACTTAGAACCATTAAATCATATTTAATCCCTCGTACTAAGTCAACTTGACTACTGCAACATCGCCTATTTAGCAATCTCCCAAAAGAATATGCAGCGGTCTCCCAAAATGCAGTGGTCAGACTTATCTTCGGGCTGAAGAAATTTGATCACGTGACACCTTACTACTGGCAGTTGCACTGGCTGCCAATGGAAGCATACGTAAAGTTTAAATTCACCTGCTTCTGCTTCAAAGTACTATATGGACTAGCCCCCAAAATAATAACGGACCCTTTCTCCTTTTCCACCAACAGACGCAAGAGAAGCATACATTCAAACTTCGTTTCCCCTCCAGTTAGAGGTTGCAAACTGAAAAAACACCATGAACACCTTCTCTCGCACCAAGCAGCCTTATGGGGTAAAGACTTAGATAAATTGCTTTCACCCACTATTTATGAGGAATATAGGAAGCGCCTAAAAACATACCTGTTCCTGAAATACCTAGACAACTGACCCGCTCTTCTCTCTCTCCTCAATAAAGGTCCTCCTGACCTCTTACCCATTCCCTCTCTCCCCTCTTAAGTCCGCATAGAACTCCACGGTACTACGATATATATAAACTGTTATTATTATCATATTGTAATTTTCGCTGTATTTTTTAAAATGCATGACCTTTTCCTAACAGGTCCTCTAAGAAATTTCTTAGCAAACTGTATATCTTATATTAAACTAAACTAAACTAAACTAAGCCTTAGGTTTATATACCGCAACATCTCCACGGAAGTGGAGCTCGGCACGGTTTACAAAGCTTAAAAAAATAAGAAGAGAGGAGAATGATTTACAAGAGTATATGAGTGGGAGGAATATAAACAGGAGAAGAAATGATCTTATGTTGGGAAAAAAAATGATTATATGTTAGAAAAGAGCCAGGTTTTCAATTGTTTGCGGAATAATTGGAGGGAGCCCTTATATTCTCGCTCAGCAAACTGTATATCTATATTTTTGCTTTCTTAAAGTTTCTGCACTCTGTATTTCCTCTGACTATCTGCATATTGTAACTTGCTGAACGTCCAGCTCTCTTGATTGTAAACCGCCTAGAAGTCACAAGATTGTGGCGGTATAGAAGAATAAAGTTATTATTATTACTCCTAGGGTTACCATATGACTCCGAAAAAGGAGGAGAGATTGAAACATCTGGATTTTACTTCTACTGAAAGCAATGGAAGTCAATCCATCTTCCTTTCTCTAGAACCACATGGTAACTCTATGTTCGCCTTGAAAAACTTCTCTCAATCCAAGACTATCTGTACTTCAAGAAAAAGGTGAAAGCTTCTAACTTACTATTCACGCACACACACGTGGCTCTACTATGTCTTAGTAAAAGAGGGCCTTAAATGTTGAAGAACAGTAGTAGATACATATGCCACAATAAATATATAAATATGAATATTTCAGTCATCTCAAAATTATTTAAATGCATAAAAGTAATTTCTTGAAATCTGCAAATGCTTTACTAAATCTGCAAGTGCTATTTCAAAAATGCTGGTAATGAATCTATACACTTAAGTTAAAATCCACATAATGTCAAGCAATAAAAACAGGATTTAACAGCTAGCTCTTTGTTAGGTTTCTAAATACCAAATAATCATTCTCTTGCACATCTCTACCTTGAACAAGTTCCCTAAAAAGCAAAAATAAATACATAAATAAAAGTCTTCTTCCTCATTTTACCACCAGTCAATGAGGGGACATGCAATTTTATCCAAATATACAAATCTTAACAAAATTAAACAGGCATATACAGTATTTAGAATTTTTTCTTTGATATAAAGGAGTCCTATTATTCAGTTTCTATTTTTCTATACCATTGTTCCTCAACTTAGAATAGTGCAAGATATAAATTAAATCAACTGAATATAGAAAATATATTCAGTTTAGGTGAGAATTAATCAACGGCCGTGAAACGATTTACTGCACGCTAACTGCATTGGCACATATTAAAAGCCCATTATATTCCTATGAGCATCAGCGTTTTGCGTGCACTAATTGTTAGTATATGCTCATGCAGTTAGCACAAGCTAAATCGCTTAGCTCTTGTTGATGAATTCCCCCATTATCGTCTACATAACAACTAATAAATAAACCAGTCATAAATAAGGAGGCACATTTTTAACATGGTGCTTTGCATGAAACTTTAGACTGATATGATACCATATTGATCCACATATATTCAGTAGCAATATCAATTTAAGTCCAGCAGCTGATTGCATTTGTATAATTGGGGGGGGGGAGGAGATCTTATCTGCATAAAATAATACCTCCTATTTACATGGAATGGTCAGTGGTAAATGGAAGCAGGGGAGACCAAAGGCCCGTTGGCTGGATACCATCAAGAATGACACAGGAATGAACATCAAGTAATTGAAAGAAACCGTGGAAAACAGGGAAGCATGACGAGGACTGGCCTACAGAGTATCCAAGGGTCAGACACGACTGAATGCAAAATAGTAGTACAGTGGTGCCTCACACAACGAACTTAATTGGTTCCAGGAGCAAGTTTGTTATGCGAAAAGTTCGTTATGTGAAACGCGTTTTCCCATAACAATACATGTTAAAAAAAATAATTCGTTCTGTAGCATAAAATATGCTAAGATGACATAAAAAAAGATAAATTTTTTGTTATTATTTTTATTTAGATACATCTAAAAACATAATTGTTTTTTAAAACAACACACATTTTTTAAATTTAAAGACAGACTAAGTAGAGTCTAATTTTACAGTGAGAGAGGGCAGAGTCTCAGCGGCAAAAACTGGGACTTAACTGTTCATTTTTTTTTTCTAGCATCGGGGAAGCGGCGAGAGTAGCTCCGCCCCCCCCAACGCATCAGCAGTAGGCGCCGGGCCCCTGCGAGCCGACGGTCCGCCACTGCACAGGGAGCCAGGCGGAGAGAGGGCAGTTAAGCGCAGTGCCTGCGCGGAAGGATGCAGCTCGGGCGACTTCGTTGTGTGAAACGAAGTTTGTTGTAGGAAGCAAGACATGAAGTTCGTTGTGCGCAGCGTTCGCTGTGCGAGGCGTTCGTTATGCGAGGCACCACTGTATTTACATATTAACACATAGGCCCTCTTTTACTAAGGTGCGCTAAGTGTTTTAATGCGCGTTTAGCATGCGCTAAATCAACGTAAGCGCTAAACGCTAATGCGTCCATAGGATAACATGCATGCGTTAGTGTTTAGCACGTGATTAGCGCACGCTAATATTTATCGCACGCATATTTTTAAGAATTTGGGGGGGGGTCGATTTTCAACTTGATTTAAGCAGCCAGAAATGACTTCTAGCTGGTTAAATCACCTGTTCTGAATTAACTGGTCAAGTTCAGTAGCAGTTAGCCGGTTAGGCCTGTATTCTCCACCTAAAAAGCGGCCGCCGATCACGTATCAATCACACAATGCTACCCTATAGCGAATCGTGCCTCTGTGAAAGAGAAGCACCTAAGGGCCGCCGTGTGAGCGGACTTCTGGGCACGATGGACCACTGGTCTGACCCAGCAGCGGCAATTATTATGTTCTTATGCAGGCTAGGGTTTTCCATGCCTACATTTCCGGTGCCTATGTAGGGGCTTTAGGCTGCCCAGTGCCACTTCCGGCATTAGGCATGCCCATAGTGACATTAGGCAGCCTAAAGCGCCTATATAGGTGCAATTCCCGTGCATACTATTTAGACACCAATAAGCACTTTAAAGGTGTGGGTTTTTTGCCATTTTAAACTGCATTTGTTAATTAACTTAGGCGCCATTTCTAGAATTTCCCCCTTAAGGCATCAAACTCAAACCCAGTTATTTTGGGGCATTCTGGGGCGAAGTCAGCACTTAGCCAAATAAGTATTGATTTTCAGAAGTTAACTGGCCAGGTTAACTGCATAAAAGTCAGTCCTATCTTTATGAGGCAACCATAACTGGCTAAGTGCTGAATATCGCATTTAACCAGCTACGTGTTAGCAAGTTCCACAAACCTGAAAATTCAATGCTAACGCCCAAACATGGACCGGTATTGGATTTCCAGGTTTACTGCAGGTGGCAGTCAGCAAAATGCTGATCGCTGCCAGCTGAATATTGCTGATATGCTCTATTTAATTTTGTTTGATCATTTTGTTGTTTCGTCAGTTGCTGATAACACTGTGCAATCTTTGGACATAGTAGGCACTCTTTTAATGATCGGATGTACTTGCATGGCAGTTCTACTATTTTTAAAAATTTTTCTATACCGTTTTCCCAGGGGAGCTCAGAACAGTTTACATGAATTTATTCAGGTACTCAAGCATTTTTCCCTGTCTGTCCCGGTGGGCTCACAATCTAACATAGTAACATAGTAGATGACGGCAGATAAAGACCCGAATGGTCCATCCAGTCTGCCCAACCTGATTCAATTTAAATTTTTTTTTTTTCTTCTTAGCTATTTCTGGGCGAGAATCCAAAGCTTTACCCGGTACTGTGCTTGGGTTCCAACTGCCGAAATCTCTGTTAAGACTTACTCCAGCCCATCTACACCCTCCCAGCCATTGAAGCCCTCCCCTGCCCATCCTCCACCAAACGGCCATACACAGACACAGACCGTGCAAGTCTGCCCAGTAACTGGCCTAGTTCAATCTTTAATATTATTTTCTGATTCTAAATCTTCTGTGTTCATCCCACGCTTCTTTGAACTCAGTCACAGTTTTACTCTCCACCACCTCTCTCGAGAGCGCATTCCAGGCATCTACCACCCTCTCCGTAAAGTAGAATTTCCTAACATTGCCCCTGAATCTACCACCCCTCAACCTCAAATTATGTCCTCTGGTTTTACCATTTTCCTTTCTCTGGAAAAGATTTTGTTCTACGTTAATACCCTTTAAGTATTTGAACGTCTGAATCATATCTCCCCTGTCTCTCCTTTCCTCTAGGGTATACATATTCAGGGCTTCCAGTCTCTCCTCATACGTCTTCTGGTGCAAGCCTCCTATCATTTTCGTCGCCCTCCTCTGGACCACCTCAAGTCTTCTTACGTCTTTCGCCAGATACGGTCTCCAAAACTGAACACAATACTCCAAGTGGGGCCTGGGGCAATGGGGGGATTGAGTTACTTGCCCAGGGTCAAAAGGAGCAGTGTGGGTTTGAACCCACAACCTCAGGGTACTATCAGGAAAGCATGCACCTCTCTCCATAGAGGATTAGATTCTATAAATGGCACATAAAAATATTGGCGTTGAAAAAATAGCGCTTAGTTCTATTCTACAAATGGTGCTCAATGTTAGGTACCACTTATAGAAGAGTGATTATTTATTCAATTCAATTTTCTATGCTGTTCTCTCCAGGGAACTCAGAACAGTTTACATGAATTTTATTCAGGTACTCAAGCATTTTTTCCAGTCTATCTTGGGAGGCTCACAATCTATCTAATGAATCTGGGGCAATGGGAGGTATTACGGGCTCCTTTTACTAAGCTGCGTTAGTGTTTTTTACGCACGCAGCATGTTAGCGTGCGCTTAACCCGTGCTACGCAGCTAGAACTAATGCCAGCTCAATGCTGGTGTTAAGGTCTAGCGCGCGGGGCAATTTAGCGTGCGCTATTCTGCGCGTTAAAGCCCTAACGTGGCTTAGCAAAAGGAGCCCTAAATGATTTGCCCAGGGTCAGAAGGAGCAGCGTGGGTTTGAACCCACAACCTCAGGGTGCTGAGGCTGTAGCTTTAACCACTGCAACACAACTGTGCGTTAGCCCGGAAGAAGTCTTGCCTTCGATTAAGAGATTTTAATCATTTTTATACAACCATGCTGTTCTCCATATGACTCTCTAATTGTGATACATAGGATATTTTGTACCCCTAAGGATGGAGTGTTTCTCTGAAACACGGACCATGTTGGATCCGTACTGTATGTATATGAGAATGATAAGAACATAAGAATAGCCTTACTGGGTCAGACCAATGGGCCATCAAGCCCAGTAGCCCGTTCTCACGGTGGCCAATCCAGGTCACTAGTACCTGGCCAAAACCCAAGGAATAGCAAAATTCCATGCTACCAATACAGGGCAAGCAGTGGCTTCCCCCATGTCTTTCTCAATAACAGGCTATAGACTTTTCCTCCAGAAACTTGTCCAAACCTTTCTTAAAAACAGCTACACTATTCGCTCTTACCACATCCTCTGGCAATGCGTTCCAGAGCTTTACTATTCTATGAGTGAAAAAAAATTTCCTCCTATTGATTTTAAAAGTATTTCCCTGTAACTTCATCGAATATTTCCCTAGTCTTTGTAATTTTTGACGGAGTGAAAAATCGGTCCACTTGGACCCGTTCTACTCCACTCAGGATTTTGTAGACTTCAATCGTATCTCCCCCTCAGCCGTCTCTTTTACAAGCTGAAGAGCCCTTACTTCTAGTCTTTCCTTATATGAGAGAACTCACTTCTTTGGATTATAATTTTATACAGTTTTTTTTTTTTAATAAACATTCCTGTACCTTGTACATTCCATTCTGCAGTCCTTTTTTGTTCAGGAAGTATATAGTAAATTTACCTAGTTACTTCCAGTTTCCAGATCCACAGGAGAGCTGCTGTTTGGAGAGCACTAAACCAATCACTGAAGAGGTCAAATGAACACAGTATTTCGGATGTTTAAGGCAAGAGCTCCCTGGAGCACAGTGGTTTTTAAGGTGCCTTGCAAATGGGCAACATTAGTGATAGATCTGAAGTGACACAAAGAGCATGTGGTATGACATAATTACATCATGTTAGAATAATGATTTGATTCATTTAAATTATGAAACATAGCCCTATGTTAATTGATAGCACATTAACTTTGATGAGATGTGTTCTACTCTATGAATATAGAAATAACAAATCAAAGATATGCCAACCAACTGCCTGCTCACCTTGCTGAGAACTGTAAATGCAAGAACTTAACTGATAGAAAAGTGCCAACATTGAACCTATAAAATTTAAAGTCAATGGAAAGGGACTTCTGAAACTAGGAGTCAGGATATAATGCTTCAACTGGAATAGACCTGGGGAAAATGCCAGGAGATTTGGGGGGTTTTTCACAGAAAAGATGATAGATGCATGGAACACCATCCCAGACATTAGTGGGAGCTAAAATGATAACAGACTTCAAGATGTATGGAATAAACACGGAAGATCTTTATTGGAGTAAAAGTGAGGAGATAATGGAAGCATAACATAGAAGGAAACCAGGTTAGTAAAGAAGGCTCTTCACGAATTGAATTATTTGATTCTAAAGGTTGGGAGTGGCAGAGGGACCCTCTGACAGTGAATTCTAAGCTTGGATAGGGCAGGGTGAGTCGGAAAAAATGTAATTTTGGATCTCTTTTCATTTACCCCCTCCTTTACAAAGCCATACTAGCATTTTTAGCGCTGGCCGTAACAGCTCCGACGCTCATAGAATTCCTATGAGCTGTTACCGTGACAGCTGGCGCTAATAACGCAAGTGCGGCTTTGTAAAGGAGGGGTTTATTTAGAAATTCTACTGCCCTTACATAACTGTCCAGTGCAGAGTACACAAAGACATGCAAAAAAACCCCAAAATTTATAAGCAAAGAATGAAGAAATAGCTAAAGCTAAGTACATAAGTTTTAAAGTTGTATAAGAAAAGGTTAATGAATTACACAAGACATAGAGTATAGAGCACAAGCACTTTAAAAAAAAAATAAGGTCAGATGATGACTAAAAGCCAGAAAGAAAAACAAGCCTTCAAATAATTTGGCTGGTGGTTGGCTGGAACTGCAGACCATAGAGGTAGTTAGAAACGTATTACCTGAAAAAAGGTCACTTAAAAATTATATGCTGTTGTGGATTGATGGTGTATATTACATAGGCAGCGTCATAAACAGCATTGGGCTATTCTAATACATCTTATGGGAGATCTGCATCTCCAAATGCCTGTTACTTGGCACTGTCGCTCTTGTTCAACATCAAGTTACGTAAAGCAGCAGTTCTCACCATCTGGCAATTAAAGGGTTAAAGAATTATTCCTTAAATGCAAATGTAATACATAGTCTCATTTTTATAGCATTTGCAAAACATGCTAAAGATGAAACTTAAACATGCATTTAGATTTGTACTGGAAAATAACTGTTATTATAGTTTTAGATTAACGGGAGAGGTTATTGACCCTTTTTTTTGGATTATTGTATTGTATGTTGCAATGGAAGTTAGTTTTACTCTCCCTGTGGACATCATGTTTCCTGTATTCTTCATATATTTTGGATTTTGATTAACGAATAATTGGCTTAGACATGGAGCCGTCATGAGCCAGCATTTTCAGTAGAATCAATGGTGAGCCTAAGAGGCAAGAAGACTTCATTATAGTGTCTGTTCCTTCACGACCATGAATCAATGTTATATGCCAGCCAAAGTTATTTTAGGACTTCCAAGATCATTTTAGCTCTCAGAGGCGCAATGGTCAATCCCTTTACTCAAAAGTCTGGAAAATCAGAATGGGCTGTGACATTCCTGGCAATGATTTCTATTATCAGCAAACAGATTTGATGCACAAATATGGTCTCTTGGCTGCCGATATATACATGCATCTGTTAGGGTGGCATTGTGCCTGTTTTCATAGTGCTGTTTCAGCTTTTGCAGAATATTGGTGCCAAGGAAATGAGGTGAGGGGGCGGAGAGCAGGACTAATGCAATGTTTGTTTAGCTATCACAAAATAATATTTTATCTAGCAACATTGCCATATCCACGGGATTTCTGTCAATTTATATCTTCAAAAAGAGCACAGTTGCACCTAAATGCATTTAAAGCTAATTTTGCATAGGGACTGTAGATAGGAAATAGACATACAGGTCGGGACATTCACATTTTCAATGCTAATCCAATGCCTGTCTAATAATAAGCTTTGAAATGTAATTCCCTGGAAATGTCCAGATACCTGTTATTGTAATCTGCCTAGAACTGAAAGATTAAAGCAGAATAGAAGCCAATAAATGGAACATTTCACTGATATTTTATTACAGGCACTACCAAATGTGACGGTTTTTGTAATATATACATAAGGAAGCTGACAACCACTCCTGTGTTTCCTGGAACATACAGAGAGAGCAGAGCTTTTAGAAAAATAGGTATAGACATAGGCAGTGGCATAGCGGGGGTGAGTGGCACCCAAGGCGGTGGCACCCCTTTCCCGTCCTTTTTCCCGCCCCCTCTGCCGTGCGCGTGCACCCTTTCCCCGTACCTTTTTATCTTCAGCATGAGCAGCCATGAACTTGCTGCTCGTGTCGGCTTCAGTGCTCTCTCTGACATCACTTCCCAGGCGCGGGTACCGGAAGTGCTGTCAGAGGGAACGCAACGCTGAGGGGGAGATACGATTGAAGCCAACGCAAGCAGCAAGTTGGTGGCTGCTCGTGTCAAAGTTAGAACGTTTCGGGGGAAGGGTAGGGTGCATGCCTCAGGGGGAGGTGTGGGAAGGGGAGGAGACGGAGAGCAGGAGGGGTGCCAGTGCCTCGAGGAAGACCACGCACAGGGTGGACCACCCACCCCCGCACCCTCCTTACTATGGCACTGGACAAAGGGGTCAATATCATGTATCATGTAACATGAAAAAGGCAATTCTATAAACCAGGCCATTGTACACATACATTATGTGTATACCAGCATATACATTTGTGCACTTAGGGGTCCTTTTATTCAAGCCAAGTTCAAGTTTTTATTAAAATTTGATTCTATCGCTTAGCCATCTTCTAAGCGAGCTACAGATAAAATATAATGGGGAAAACATAAAAAAAATTTAAAAACGCCAACAACAGGACAATTAAAAGAATTTTTAAAAAAGCAACATCAAGCAAATGGCGTAACTAATGAAGAACATCAAATACCAGATTTACTTGAAACAAAAGGAAGGTGGGGCAGTACTACAATTTGTAGAGGAAAGAAAAACAAGTAAGGGACAAACGAGAGGAGGGGGAACACTGCGACTTGTTTCTTTAGAGAATTTGACTGGAGGGTAATGAAAGAGGACATTAAATATTTAAAGATTCTTTGAATAATTGGCTCTTAAGTAGGCCCTTCAAGCGGTTTAGGTTACTTTCCTCTCTTATAGGAGCTGGAAGGGTATCCATAGTTGAGGGGCCACCACTGAAAAAATGTCATGTCTTTTCATACCTATTATTTGTAGGGATGGAACTGTGAGCAATTTACAGTCGGACAATCTAAGAAGGCGGGATGGCTCGTATGGAATGAGATATTTGTCAATGAATTGGGATGATTTGGATTGCATAGTTTTGAAAGTTATTAGTGAGATTTTATAGGAAATTCTCTGTTTAATTGGCTAACAAATATTGCAATTGACAACACTCAAATGTATTCCCCTGATCCCGCCATGTCAGCAAGAGCCTAGGAGGTGGCATAGTCCTCCATGTCCCTATTCCGTGTCATTTGACTCATGGCACATTCACTCACCTGAGCTCTCTTCCCCCTGCTCATCTCTGAATGAGCCTAGGGAGGGGGTAGGCATAGACCTCCATGCCCTTTTTTCTGGGTCGACTGAGCTCACTACCAAACTAACAGCTCATCTTCCGATGAGCCAAACCGTGTTTCTCGGGATTACCGCCAGAGGCCTGTAACTTTCAGGCCCCCCCCCAAAAAAAACTGCAACCACTTGCTCCCGAGGAACATAATTGCCCCGATCAAGCAACAAGGCATCTAACCAGCCACTCTAAGCAATTACATCCCCCCTCCCCCCACCACACACATACCCAAAGGCAGCAGTTATTCAATCATCTGATAGCAGCAGAACCCTAATATTTGTGCTTTCAACACTAGCTACTACCAACCATGAGCCATCTCTGCCCACCGGCAACCACACCAGTTCCCATGTGCACCACTGGCACTTCCCAACTCCGAGGACACAGCATGATCACTGACTTCCAGGACAGCCATGAGTACAGCTGACCCTAAGGACGAGGCCGGCCAATGGTTCCCTGATCAGTGACCACTGCCCTATGGCACAATGAAACCTTGCACTCTGATAAGCCTGCCCCCCCCCCCCAGGAAACCCTGCCATAGGAACCTCCCGCTGCAACAGTCCACCAGCCACACATCACACTGCCTACCCCGAGCTCACTCCTAACCAACCCCCCGCAGTAGACCCAGTGTCCAAACTAGAGCTACCCTGCATGCAAACCTGCCCCTCCCCCACAAAGGGACCCCAACTGCCCTGCAACTCAGCTCCCTGCTCCACCCCTGACCATACAACAAAGAAGGATCCACTCGAACATTCTTGCAGGCAGTGGCCCAAACTGAATTGTCTGAAGCTCATGCCCCGCTCAGACCACCCCCCTCCCAACCACACAACAGAAGCCGGACCAAAATGCAGGGAGGCCAAACTGGGCAAGACACAACCCCCCATCTAATCCAATAACCTATCTACAGGGTCATCTTAAACGTAGCTCAACTCGGTTTACAGATGAGGAAAAACACAAAGAAGGAGAAGAACCCCATATGAATTTGGGAAAACAGTGGTGGGAATAAAACACAAGGGTGGTTGATCGCTGGAATAGTCTTCCACTGCAGGTGATTGAGGCCAGCAGCGTGCCTGATTTTAAGGCCAAATGGGATCGGCACATGGGATCTATTCACAGGGCAAAGGTAGGGGAGGGACATTAGGGTGGGCAGACTAGATGGGCCCTTATCTGCCGTCTATTTCTATGTTTCTATGTTTCTAAGTACAGTCCAAAATCCTCTGATGGAATGATTTGTACAGCATGTATCAAAAGCATTGTTTTTAGAGTTTAAAAAAGAAAAGGAAAACCCTCCTACCATGAACAAATGTGCCAGGACCCATCCCATGAAAATTGAGGGCCCGAGGAACTCCCTGGGCAATGTTTAAGGCACACTCCATAGGTCAACCTGCCGCAGTGCACCGAGATGTGCCTGGAACACCCTGCCCCACACTTCCTGCATGGTAGGACAGTGAATAACACATTCTGACCAGCCACCCGCCCTCCAAGATGCCGTCTGACAATGAGGGCTATTACAACAAACAGATCCCACAGTCAATCGCGAACAGACCACCACCGACTGGATGGTGGGGACTCTCCTCCATCAATGTGGACAAATGCCAGCCAGATACAGGACTAGACAACAGTCACCATCTGCCCAGGCATCCCCAGCAGAAGAGTCTCGAGGAGACCCTCAACACAATCGGCCCCGTAACCAACCCACAAACCCAGCAACCATACCACAGATGAGAAAGGCTAGCCATCCACACCTCTGAGCCACCTGTTAAACCAACAACCATGCTGTGACATGTTGGTGGGGTGGCTGACGCCGGTGCTAATTGGAGGACCCTTGAAAAAGCAGGACATGAAACATGCTGGGTCCAACCTTCCCAAATTGCACATAAAAAGCTGGAGTTTTGCATAAAGAAGAACTTAATTAAGATAAGTTCATGGTTAAAATGAAATTGGACATGTATTTTTCAAAATTTATTTATTATGAGGAGATAAAATATTGAAAACTGAGCACTTTAGAGTTAATTGAGCACTTTAAAGTGTTTGGAGTAATAATAATAGTTCAGCATATAAAAAAGTAAAAAGAATATAAGATTCATACTGAGCCACAGACGATATTACCATGTAAAGCTCACTGCTATGAAAGCTTATTGATGCGGTAGAGTGGTGGGGCTGAGGCTCAGAAGAAGAAGAAAGAAAGAAAGATAACTGGTAGATTTTTATAGGAATTTGTGTATATACATATATTTTAAAAAATATGTGTTTGCATGTAAAATAATTCAGAAAATCTTTGTACCATACTGAAGTAAACAATTCCATTGCCATATGAGGTGTCAAAAGTGGGATGATATTGCATCCTAAACCCTCGTTAGATAGATATAAATGTCGGCTTTTCCTTATTATGACTGGGATAGCCATGCAAATGGTTACTCGTAATTGGAAAAACTGGGATCGCCATAGTTTTACTTTTTGGTGGGCAAATTTATGCTTAAGTTATAAGTATGAGAAGATGAATGCGGACATGCTGGGGCATACTAAGATATTCAAGTTAGTTCCAGCCCATTGACAGCTTTTGTGGATTCGTTATAGTTGTCTTTTCTCTTTATTTCTGTTGTTATATTACACCCACATCCAGGGGAGGAAGGGGGGTAGATCTTTTATGTGATTTTATTTCCTGATGAAAATGTTGGTTGGGAGAGGGGGTTTTATTTTTGTATTGATACTGATTGATTAAAAGTGCTTATTTGAGTAATATTATTTATATGTATATTGTTTTGCAATTTTTGTTGGCTTTGAAAACTTAATAAAGATTAAAAAAAAAAAGAAAGAAAATCTTTGTACCAAAGAATAAATGCAAATGTAAATGCATACATTTCTGGGATAGTTTTCAAAATGGATATATGCATATTGTACTTTTGAAAATTTGCTGATAGCCATACATGGGCAAGAATGAGCGTATTATTTTAGCAGCAACATGATTGGGAAATCACACCTCAATGATTTTATAAAAAATATTACTCATGTTTTCCAGGAAGCTTAGAGCTCCTTTTAGTAAGGTGCGCTAGCGGTTTTAGCGTGCGTGCTAGACGCTAACACCACCATAGAGCTGGCGTTAGTTTTTCCATTTAGCGCAGGGGGTTGCACACGCTAATCTTCTGCGTGACCTATAAACGCTAGCGCACCTTAGTAAAAGGAGTCCTTCGTATTATAATATTAGTCAAACAGTTTAATATAATTAAAATTCCCTCTTGTAATATTTTTTTTGTATTTTCCTTGTAATTACAAGTGATGGCACACTTGCAGTGCACAAGAAGCATGAAATGAAAACATATGTACTACACAATCTACTTGGAAATGTAATACACCAGCTGCATTAATATTTATGTGTATGAATTTGAAATACTACTGCATATTAAGTGCATGTTTCTTACTTCTCTATTCTGATGCAGGTTTCAGAGAGCCACTATCCATTATTAAAATTGGTTTTCCCGTGATGGTATCCTTTGTTGAATAATTTTCAGAGGCTCAGATGAAAGGTCAGAATAAAATATTTATATTTTCTCAGTTGATAACATTTTGAGTATTCTGTGATCTCTTTGAATTTGGGTTACAACCAATATATTGTATTTGATATCTTCTTAAGTCTGCATATTTGCACTACATGTTTGTAACCACGTTAAAATTAACCCTGTGGCTATTTGCAGCCCATCTGGTTTCAGTTAAAGATTTTACCATTATCTCTAGAGTATAGATTAATTTTCTAAAGTTCAGTCTTCATAGAAACTGAGCAGAATGCATTGCAATGGTATATGCTGGCCAATATTCATAACAATTTAACTTGCCAGGAATAGCTTCTGGTTGGTTAAACAGCATCTCAGACCCAGATTCTCTATGGCGCCAAGATCGGCGGTCGCCTAAAAAGCAGACGGCGATCATAGGTCAATCACACGAAGGCGCCAGTTAGAGAATCACATCTCCAGGAAAGATAGGCACTGGAAATGTAGGCCAGGGTTTTCCAGGCCTACATTTCCGGTGCCTATCTTTGTCGCGAATCGTGCCTACATAGGCGCTTTATGGCACCTAACACTACTTCTGATGTTAGCAACGTTCATAGTGGCATTAAGCAGCATAAAGTGCTTATGTAGGCGTGGTTCAGGCGCTTTAATGTTAACAGCGGGACCTGGAGTGACCCGCTTCTATATATCACCATTCACCCCTTTCCCACATACCTTCCGCCTATCTCAATAAGACAATACACTTTGTTGGTAGAACCTGGCCGCAGCCCTGTTTATTGAATATTAAACATATTCATATAACATTTTAACATAACTATTTATGTATAAATTAACAACCATAAATAACACATTAACAATCACCCATAACAATGGTATCACCATTGTGACCTTGATCCCGAGCTACCATTAGATGTAATTGGCCCCCGACTCCGCCATCTAAGCAAGGGTCCGAGGGGTGGCATGTCCCACACATGCCCCATTATCCAGGGTCATCCGACCCACCAGGCACAGCTCCCAGCCGGTCCACCGCTCATCCCTTGATGAGCCCATTAGCCAGTAGCTCGGGATACCGCCACCCCACCAACTCTGCACTCCTCAAAACAAAAGGGGCGGGCGGGCGGGAAAGCTGCTTCGGAGGACCAAGACTGTTATGGTCCTCCAAGAGCCCTGCCTTTTCACCCCTCCCACCCCCCACAATCCACTTCGGCCGCGACGCCTTCGAGCGGACCGCCCCCCTCGGGTACGCTATCCCGCCCCACTCTGGCCTAACTAGCCCCACGGGCGACACAGCGGGCCACCCAGCCCCGCGTTAATGTCGCCCGGCAAGACTAGCTTTTGGGCTTTTTATTCTTGCCGTTTTAAGTGATATTTCTCAATTAACTTAGGTGTCGGTCGGGCGCCTACAAGTGCCTAAGTTTAGGTGTCGTTTAGTGCCTAACCATGGATATTTAGCAGAAGATATTAACATAGTAAATGATGGCAATTAAAAACCTGTATGGTCCATCCAGTCTGCCCGTCACACTCATTTCTGAGGCAATATTAAACCAACAATCCAGTAATTATTCATTTTGGCCCCCTTTTATCAAGCTATGTTAGTTTTTTTTTTTTTTTGTAAATCGTAGAGAACTGCGGTAAAAGCTCTAATGCTCATAGAATTCCTTTGAGTGTTGGAGATTTTGCTGCAGTGACTCGCAATAAAAATTCCTAACACAGCATGATAAAAGGGGGCCTTTACTTGCTAAGTTCCACTATAAGATAACCAGCTATTTTCAGCTGAATATTTGCAGTTAGTGGCAACATTTGTATTAGTCACGCAATATCTGATCAATTTCTTTGACTGGTTGGCCATAGAATTGGATAGAGGAAGTGTGCTAGATGTGGTGGTGTATTTAGATTTTATGGGTGGGGCTTTAGGTGCCTGGGCCAATCAGAGTTTTAGACCCCTTCCAGTGCATCACAGGGTGCACCAGAAAGGGGAAGGCTCGCCATTTTGAAGAGATGGGCCTGCCAGCAGAAGGTAGTGAACATCCCTCTTACCAGTCTTCTAGTCAAGGTTTCAGGTGTTGAGGGAGTGTTCTCAGGCAGGAGGGAGTAGGCATCCCTCCTGCCAATGTTTCAGCAAAGGTGCAAGGAGGTATGTGTGAGGATGGTGTGCTCAGGGGAGGGATTTCTCCTTGAAGGGTTACAGGGTGTGACAGAGCCGGTACCTGTAGTTTCCGGAGGTCCGGTCTCTGCTCACTTTAGCGCAACTCCGGCGTGCTTCCTGTGAAGGAAGGAAGTCCTGCTGGCTCACATTCACATTCCAGGCATGCAATCAAAAAGGCAAAAAGAGTCAATTTTACTGTTCATACAATATCCACTTTATTCAGTGGTATGTTGGTGGGAGTTACTTCCCACTTAGCCAAACTTTAAGCAACCAAAAATCAATCTCTTCAAAGTAAATGGAGAAGAGAAAAAGAAATAAAAAGAAATAGAGTTGGTCCCACAGGAGTGGGTTCCAACTCCTACCTTCAGTCAGGCAATCCAGGTAAGTAAAAATAAATACCAAACAGAACTAAAGTGCCACTGCCTTTACCTTTAGCTAGGTAAAGAAACCTATTAGCACTCTCACTAGTTCTGGGCACAAGCCCTGCAGTTATTATGGCTTGGCTCCAACCAACTCAGAAGTTGTTGGTGGGGGGAGGGGAGTAAACAAATCCACTACTTAATTTTCTGATTCTCAGAATGCCACTAATGGCCCCACTAACCCAACCTGGATGGTCAGTGAATTCTCCCCCTGGTTTACTTTCCTCACTCTCATTTAAGTGAGTCACAATCAAGGCCAGTTTATCTTAACTGCAAACAAAGATTTAAAAAAAAAAACGTTTTTGTTTTTTTTTCTCTAGTTAAAGCAGCACAAGTCCCATTCAACTTCCAATAGACAGCACATTTTCTTAGCAAGACACTATCACACAGAGTATGCTAACGAACTCCAAACTTCCCAGCCCTGCCACTTAGCTTTACTCCATTAGAATATCTTCAGGCAGGCTAGGAGTTTCCACACAGTCCATGGGTTCTGGTAGTGCTGGTTGGCAAAAGGGTCAGCGTCTGCCTCCTGCATTTCGATGTCCTCACCCCCAGGAGCACAATCAAGAGAGACCCTTTCCTGATCTGGCCCAGGACAAACTGAAATCCTTCTCCTCAGGGCAGCCTCAAAAGTATTCAAACGACCACGCCCTGCTTTCTGAGGGGGAGGAGTTGCTTGCAAAGTTTGCCTAGCTTGTCTCGGCTTCCTCGTTATTTGTCTCAGCTGGGAGTATGCAGAGGGAGGGAGGTTCCTCTGGGGCTCTTCTGAGCTGTTCTGCTCCCCCTCCTCTACTCCCTGCAGATCAGACAGATCTGAGTTAAAGGGGAATATATATTTCTCCCTATGGCTGGTCACAATCCTATCCCCGTGGTTAGCTCGCTGAATGGCTGGACAGGGTTTAGTCCCAGGCATATCTGGTACAAGCGGAGCAACAGGGGTAGGATTGTGACAAGGGAGATCGGTTGGTTGGTGGGTGGTAGAGAGGGAGTGAGAGAGAGAGAGTGAGAGAGGAATTGGGGATCTCCTGCTGGTTCAGCTGATCGCAGAAGGAGAATTCCCGATCAGCTGAGTGCCAGGACTCCCTGAAGTTACTGTTTTGGGTTGTCCTGCTGGCTCAGCTGATTGGGGATTCCTCTGCTGCGATCAACTGATGGCAGGACTATTGTTATGATCCCCCAGCAAAGATAGGTACCAGAAATGTAGGCCAGGGTTTGTCAGGCCTGCATTTCAGGTACCTATCTTTGTGTCAGGCACTTTAGGTTGCCTAACACCACTTCCGGCATTGGCCATGCCTGCTTTGGTGTTCAGAGGCCTAAAGCGTGTGATTCTGGCACCTTTTATTTAGGCAAAGTAAATACCAAAAAGTCCAACAGGACAGAGAACCCACATGTATAAAACAGTACAAAAGGAAGTGGGAACGGACAATGAACACTCCACTGAAGAACTCTGATGTAAAACAAACTTGTTTATTTCATGAAAGGACACAAGCAGAAGCTGTGGACCCGACACAGCACTGTGTTTCGGCATCTGAGGAAAGCCTAAGTCAGGGGTAACTCGGTCCAACTAACATGCCAGAGTAACCAAAAAACTGAAATGAAGAAATAGCTAAAGCTAAGTACATAGGTTTTAAAGTTGTATAAGAAAAGGTTAATGAATTGTACAAAACATAGAGTATAGAGCACAAGCACTTTAAAAAACTAAGGTCTGATGATGAATAAAAGCCAGAAAGAAAATCAAGCCTTCAAATAATTTGGCTGGTGGTTGGCTGGAACTGAAGACCATAGAGGTAGTTAGAAATATATTACCTGAAAAAAAGATTGCTTAAAAATTAGGCACTTTGAAGTTTATTATATGCCGTTGTGGATCTCCCATAAGAGCCATAGAAGACACATGATGCTTCTGAGCATCAATGCCAAGTAAAGGGTTAAAGCTTTTTTTTCCATGTGTAAAACCTATTTTATGTGTGGAAAAGAGCTTTTATAAAACTGCAGAGTCATAACAACATAGGATCGATGTTTAAAATGATTTAAACAGCCAGGAGAGAAATGGGTTATTGGAACCTGGTAAAAGAATCTTGGGGAGGCCAGCTGCAACCATGTTTCTCCTTCTCAGGAAAATGCTTGAGTACCTGATTGTAAAAACCGCTTAGATAACCTTGATAGGCGGTATATAAAATCCTAATAAACTTGAACTTGACTGTGGATGTCAGTCAGCACAAAGCTGCCTCTCATCTGTTCATTCTTCTTTGGGGTAGCTAACATGTTTCCCTGAAAATAAGACACTGTCTTATATTAATTTAGATCCCAAAAAAGGCACTAGGTCTTATTTTCGGGGATTTCTTATTTTTTTTCATGTAATGATCATTTCTCCCTTCCTCTCCTCTACCCCAATTCTTCCTATTTCCTTTGCTCACCCCCACATGTGCAGCATCTTTTCTCCCCTCTCACCCATCCTTTTGTGCAGTATCTTTCTATCCCACCCTCCCATCCCTTGTGCAGCAGAACCCTTATAGCTCCTATCCCTCCCTCCCTCTCTCGAATTCCTTGTGCAGAAGAACCGTTGCAGCTTGTATCTCTCCCTTCCTCCCATCCTCCCGTATAGCATGTTTCTATCCCCCTACCGCCCACCACGCACCTCTCCCCCCCACACACACACACTGACCAATCTCTACCTCCCATCTGAAATGCGAGACAGGAATACCTTATAACAGCATTGGCAGCAATCTACACAGGCTGCTTCGTGATCTTCTATCTCCTGGGTGTTCCTCTGCCGCGTTGCTGATGACATCATCAGCGATGCAGCAGAGGAATGCTTGGGAGATAGAAGGCCATGAAGCAGCCTGTGTAGATTGCTGCCGACACTGTTATAAGGTATTCTTGTCTTGCGGTTCAGATGGGAGGGAGAGATGGTTCGGTGGGAGGGGATTGCACGGCGGCGGGCAGGCGGGCAGGTGGGCGGGGGGAAGCGCTGCTGCTGCCGGCGACTAGGACTTATTTTCTGGGGTAGGGCTTATATTAAGACCTACCCCTAAAATCATGCTAGGGCTTATTTTCGGGGTAGGTCTTATTTTCGGTGAAACACATTAGTAAAGTAGAATCTGAAAAGTGAGCCAGAGCTGGAACATTGAAGTTGCCATATATAATACTTATTATAATGTAGAATTCTGTCATTTTCTTTATCGGAAATATTTATAGTTCTGCCGATTGCTATTCTGACATGATGCGATAAAACTTACATTTCACAGTTTTATAAGAAAGCACACAGAGCCATTAAACTGAATGACATGGATTGCTAGGCAGGATGAGAAGCAGGGTACGCTTGTACTTTACTGCTCCACAGGCCAATTTAAATTAAAGGTCCCTTTTCCTTTTGATGCTTCTTCTTATCACAGTAACCCCTTCAGAAGTCCCAATCACATACCTCCCCATTCTGGAGACTCCCCTCTCAGCATCTTCCTCTCCTGATTCTTTCATAACAACATACGAAGGTTCTTCAAAAAGTTTCCACACTAATGATCTTTCCCTTTAAAGATGGAATAACTCTTCAGGCCCCCTTGAAATTTGAATCTCTCCCAATTAAAGTCGTACCCACTTTAAAGCTGCTAGGTGTCACTTTTGACTGCAAATTTTCCTATCACAATCATATTAGTACGGTGGTTCAGAAATGCTTTCACCGTCTTAGAATGATACGTTCCCTCTCTAAACTACTAGACCCAGCTTCCTTGAATACATTGCTCCATTCTTTGGTAATTTCTTTTATAGATTATTGTAATGCCCTTTATAAGGGCATTACAAAAAAGGAAATAAGACGCCTTCTGATAGTGCAGAATACAGCTATCAAGATCATTTATGGTGCAAAGAAATGTGATCATGTTTTTCCTCTCCTGTTCAACGCACATTGGCTACCCGTTGAACATAGAATTAGCTAGAAAATCTTACTCTTAACTCGCTCAAACAATGAACCAGAGTTCATTGATAGACTCCTAATTCCTTATAATCCCACTCAATCGCTCCGTTCTACGTCACAGAATCTCCTTGTACCAGCGTTAAAATTAATCAACACGCTGAGATCCAACAATTTCGCTGTCACTGCACCTTCTCTCTGGAATTCGCTGCCTAATCATTTACGGATCGAATCCGTGCTAAAGCAATTTAAAGCAAAATTAAAAACATTCTTGTTCCAAGATGCTTTTGGATAACAACTGTCCTTTTAAGGACTAAAACAAATTTTATAGCTTTTTACCTTTACCTATTGTTTTTCCCCTAAGTGTGCTCTTTTTATCAAAGATTGTAGTTCTCGCCCTTCTTTCCTAACTGTGTGTAGTTAGTATATATGTTTTGGTATGTGTTTACTAACCTAACCTGGTTCTGTTTAGTATTTTAACTTTAACTTGTTTTTAAGATACTTTATATTTCTGTACACCACCTAGAAATTTGATTAAGCAGTATAAAATTTTTTTAATAAACTTGAAACTTCACGCTCAACCAAAAACATTCTTTCTGATGGCATTAAGAAGTTAGCATGATGCTGGGAAAAATGTATTGCAAGACAGGGTGATTATGTAGAAAAGTGGTATAATTTGCTTTTTAGATATTTAATAAATAGTGTTTAATAAATAAAAGTGTGGACATGTTTTGAAGATCCTTCATAGGAACTTAAGAATAGCCCTACTGGGTCAGACCAATGACCATTCTAGCTCAGTGTCCTGTTTCCACAATGGCCAAGTCAGGTCTCAAGTATCTGGCCTTCCCAATATTTCGTTCTGTACATACACTCCCAATGTCTCCCTCAGCATACAGTACACCACCTTCTGATGCCTCCCTTTTCTATATATTGTGACAAACCCAGCACCAGCTCTAGTTTTGCCCTTGGTAAGATCCGGTGCAGAAGAGCTGACCAGGTTGATTCTGGCGGTCAACTTGAGGCTGACCCCTCTTGCCCCTATATTCAGAATAATAGTGGTATGGGACAGAGGCAGGCAGACTGTCAACAGCAGCCGTCAGGCTATTGGGCAACTAGAGAAGCTACAAGGAATTTAGCTGCACCAAGTAAACCCAGGCAGAAAAAGGCTGCTTTGGAACCAAAGCCCATCCCCCGCTACAGGCTGAAGGGGATTGGCTCTGAGCTACTTAAGAGCAGACTGATGCAAGCAACAGGAGGAGGAGCGAGTGACCAGGGTGAATCACTCCCACAGCCCAAGGCAGGTCAGGAGCTGTGGAACCAGGCAGCAGAACCAGAAATATCAGATTGGCCTATGAAGGAGGTGGAAGAGTTCCTCCCCACCTCAGGCTTCCAGTTTCCTAATGGTATGGAAAGCATGGAGGCACAAACCGCTGGTCCTGTGATAGAAAGCCAGGCAGAATCCATGGACATTGAATGAGAAAGAGAGAGAGTGAGTAACTGTGAAACAGTTGGTGGCTTTTTTTCTCTCATGCTTTCTTTCTGTGTGAGAAAAAGCCTGAATAATTTCTATGTGTTTTAGGCTATATTATTTTTGGTTTAAGTACAATATTTACCTGAATGCTGTCACTGGATTTACTTAAAGTAAAGTTTGGGCTAGAGAGCCTGAAAGTGGAATGAATGAGTTTATTTTTGAATTGTGGAAATCCTGCTGTGGCTACCGTTCCTTGGAAGCTAATTAGCTAATCTCTCACAGCTGTTTTTGCCTACCATGAGATAGCTGAAGAAACGCTGAGGTTTTTGCAAAGCTGTGCTGTGCAAGGCTGTGCTGAGGCTTACTGCCTGATAACATATATGATATTTCCTGTAGCAAGGTTTTGTTCTGAACTTTGCCTGACTGCTGAAAGTATCTGTTTCATGCCTCTGACAAATATTGCTGAGAAGAAATGTAAACCATGTTTGGGATATCATTGAAAATACAGGATTGAAACAAAGTACAAGATCCTTGACAAAACAAACCCATATAGGGATTTTTGACTTTTGTATTTTCTCATTTTCCTTTGACTTTATTTTTGGATGAAATACTACGGTGTCTGGGCTTTGTATTACACTGTTTGGACCGCTAAGGTCAGAATAAACACCTTATTTTTGCCTTGGAGCATTTTGTCTGAGTGGTGGTGTTTTAGGAGGTCATACTTACCTTTCTCTCTCCAGCCTAGGCAGTCGCCTAGTGCCAACCAAAAAAAGTCCTGAAGATACCCATGGTTAAAGGGGACATGCCAGAATTCCAGTATTTGTCACAGGTTAGCTCTGCTCTGAGGAGTGTTGGTGACAGTTTTCACCAATGTAATCTGCTTTGAGTATGGTTGTATAACTACAAAAAGATGGTATACAAGTCCTAATCCCTTCACCGTTCCCTCTTTAAGATCTTTCTTTTTATGATTTCTTAATGGCCTCCTTTCCATTAATAACCACCACCCCATCTCTCATCTTTCCCTAAAAGATTCCCACTCTCCCATAAGACATATGGAGTCAATGTAGAAAAATAATTTGAGTCTATTGGGGATCGGTAGCTAGAAGTGACACTAGATCCCGGAGATTTTTCAAGTTGTTATGTTATTAGAGATTTGTGTCCCATCAAATCTCTACAATATTGATTCAGAAAAGGTCACAACAACAATATAATAAGTACAAGCTTCTAACCATAAGAAGCCACAAGAGGATGAAAATCATAGGTTTTGTTTTTAAATTAAAAAACATAAAAAAGGAATCAAACAAATTTCTAAAGGTAACAAGTTCCAAGCCTTAGCTGTTCGATAGTAGATAGATTTTTCACATACAGGTTTAAGTTTAATTTCTTTCATCGATGGAAAAGATAAAAATAAATGGTCCTGATTATGACTCTCAGTAAAACATCCAAGCAACTGCAATACGTAGGGAAAACCTTCTTGTACCTCACCATACAGAGTTTTAAAGACCAAACAACATAACTTAAACTCAATACATAGTTCGACCAGGGAGCCAGTGAAGGTACACAAATAAAGGTATAACATAGTTTTATGTAGACTTTCTGTCTTGTGGTTGTATTCTGCATTTAGCAAATTTTCTTCATAAGTTTCACTGAAATTCAAAAATAAAAGGGATTTCAGTAATCTACTTGGAACAACACAGTAGCTTGCGTGAGTACTCTAGTGATCTGGAAGAAAACATGAACGAATCAGTGGAGTGCCGCAGGGCTCAGTCTTGGGCCCCGATCCTATTTAACATCTTCGTAAGGGACCTGGCTCAGGGGTTTCGAGGTAAAATTACATTATTCGCCGATGACGCCAAACTATGCAACATAGTAGGCAAAAGCACAGTGCCAGACAGTATGACACAGGACCTACTCTTACTGGCAACTAAGTTTCAATGCCTACATGACTTGGCAACTAAGTTTCAATGCCAAAAAGTGTAAGGTCATGCACCTTGGCAGCAGAAATCCATGCAGATCTTACACCTTAAATGGTGAGACCTTAGCAAGGGCTACAGCAGAACGAGACTTGGGGGTAATCATTAGTGAAGACTGCCAATCAAGTGGAGAAAGCTTCATCCAAGGCTAGACAAATGATGTATCCGTAGAAGTTTCGTCATCCGAAAGCCCGAAGTCATAATGCCGTTGTACAGATCCATGGTGAGACCTCATCTGGAATATTGTGTACAATTCTGGAGGCCACATTATCAAAAAGATGTGCTGAGAGTTGAGTCTGTTCAGCAAATGACCACCAGGATGGTCTCGGGACTCAAGGATCTCCCGTATGAGGAACGTCTGGGTAAGTTTCAGCTATACTCACTCGAGGAGCGCAGAGAGAGGGGAGACATGATTGAGACGTTCAAATATGTCACGGGCCGTATCAAGGTAGAAGAAGATATCTTTTTCCTTAAAGGACCCACGGCAACAAGAGGGCATCCGTTGACAATCAGGGGTGGGAAACTTCATGGCGACACCAGGAAGTATTTCTTCACCGAAAGGGTGGTTGATCATTGGAATGATCTTCCACTGCAGGTAATCGAGGCCAGCAGTGTGCCAGATTTTAAGAAAAAATGGGATAAGCATGTGGGATCTCTTCATGGAAGAAATTAGGGGGGTGGGTCATTAGAGTGGGCAGACTTGGTGGGCCGTGGCCCTTTTCTGCCGTCATTTTCTATGTTTCTATGAATCAGTCACAACTGTCTCAGTTTATAACATGACTTTTTGAACTAACATATTAACCTGGAGACCTCTAGGGGGGTAAGATGGGGGCTTTGGGGAAAAAGTAAGTAATTGGGGTGTTTGGTAGAAGGGGGCATTGAGGGGTTTCCATAGCATAAATGGGCAGGAGGTGACTCTCTTTCAGTTAAAATGAAGCTCTAGAATAAACAGGCATAGAATGAAGATAAAATAGGTCAGTCAGACATAATCTGAGGAAATACCTTTTCACAGAAAGGATGGTGAATTCATATGTATTTATTTAAGATGTTTTTAATATTATGTTGATTTAACATTATCCCCTGATGCTACTCAGTATTGGGCAAAACAAGGTCATGTTAGGCTTGTATTTCTGAGATCTTATACAGTTTTCTTCAATAAACAGTTATAACCTTGATACTATCTACACATGTGATCTGCTGTTATCTCCTGTAATATGATTTAATGCACATAACATGATTTAGTAACACCACAGTCAAAAATGTGTGAAGTGAATAAAGATGCTTGAAAAACTATTCAGAATATACATACAACACTTAGGGCTCCTTTTACTAAGGTGCATTAGGGCCTTAACGCGTGGAATAGCGCACTCTAAATTGCTTGCGTTATTCTAGAAGCGTACCACGTGGAAATTTTGTGCGTGCGCTAAAAACGCTAGCGCACCATAGTAAAAGGAGCCTTTAGAGAGGAATAGCTGGAACCAATAAATAAGATGATAAAATAAGATCATAAGAATAGCCATACTGGGTCAAACCAGTATCCTGTTTTCACAGTGGCCAATCCAGATCACAACTACCTGGCAAAGATCCAAATAGTAGCAACATTCCAAACTATTGATCCCAAGGCAAGCAGTGGCTTCCACCAAATCTATCTCAATAGCAGACTATGGACTTTTCCTCCAGGAATTTGTCCAAACCTTTCCTAAAACCAGCTACATTAACCTCTCTTACCATATCCTCCGGCACAGCATTGCAGAGCTTAACTATTCTATGAGTGCAAAAATTATCTCCACCTCTTGATTTTAAAAGTATTTCCCTGTAAATTTATCGAGTGTCTCCTAGATTTTGTAATTTTTGATGGAGTAAAAAATTAATTCAATTGTACTCATTCTACACCACTCAGGATTTTGCAGACTTCAATTATATCTCCCTTCATCAATCTCTTTGCCAACCTGAATAGCCCTAACATCTTTAGTCTTTCATCCAAGAAGAGTTCCATCCTTTTATCATCCTGGATGCTCTTTGAACATTTTTTTAAATTCTGCTATATCTTTTTTGAGATGTAGCGAGAGTGGTGAGATGGGTAGGACTGACTGCACAAATCCAATCTAAAGAAACAATTGATGCCAGTTTATCTTTGTCCAAGATGCCATGCACACTGTCCAACAAAGATATAAGAAAGGTTTCAGTACTGCATACACTATTTATTTATTTTATTTAAAAAAGATTTCTCAATTGCCTATTTCTAGGCAGCTTTACATAGTAACATAGTAGATGATGGCAGATAAAGACCCGAATGGTCCATCCAGTCTGCCCAATCTGATTCAATTTAAATTTTTTTAAATTTTTCTTCTTAGCTATTTCTGGGCAAGAATCCAAAGCTTTACCCGGTACTGTGCTTGGGTTCCAACTGCCAAAATCTCTGTTAAGACTTACTCCAGCCCATCTACACCTTCCCAGCCATTGAAGCCCTCCCCTGCCCAACCTCCACCAAACGGCCATACACAGACACAGACCGTGCAAGTCTGCCCAGTAACTGGCCTAGTTCAATATTTAATATTATTTTCTGATTCTAAATCTTCTGTGTTCATCCTACGCTTCTTTGAACTCAGTCACAGTTTTACTCTCCACCACCTCTCTTGGGAGCGCAATCCAGGCATCCACTACCCTCTCCGTAAAGTAGAATTTCCTAACATTGCCCCTGAATCTACCACCCCTCAACCTCAAATTATGTCCTCTGGTTTTACCATTTTCCTTTCTCTGGAAAAGATTTTGTTCTACGTTAATACCCTTCAAGTATTTGAATGTCTGAATCATATCTCCCCTCTCTCTCCTTTCCTCTAGGGTATACATATTCAGGGCTTCCAGTCTCTCCTCATACATCTTCTGGCGCATACAAATAGTAACATGTATAAACTAGAACAAATAGGACTTGTACACACATCAAAGATTGCAAATCAGTCAATGCAAACAGTTAGTTTACAGCTCTCCACTAGGTGAAGAATTATAGTATTAGAGATGACGACATTAAACGCGTGGAGGGGCATAATAAAAAAATGTCTAAGTGCGATTTGGACGTAGGGCACTAGTCGCCCAAAGTGGGCAGCGACAAAATGTCCATTCTCGAAAAGTATGTCTAAATTTTGTTTTTTTCAAAAATTGTCTATCTGTACATCCAGGCGTTTGATTGTCCAGACTGCCACTATGTCTATCTTTATACCATATTCTCGACCAAAAATTCATTCAAGTCCTAAACGCCCAGAACAAGACCTTTTGGACCTGGGAGGGGCCAACATTGTGATGAACTGGCCATCCAGACATGGCAACAGAGCAGAGGGATACCTTATAGGGCACTGCTGTGAACTTCACAAAAAGGGTGCCATATAAACATCTCACCAGAACTTCCTTGTAGGTTGTGGTGAGCCCCTCCAAAATATCCCCAAACCCACTATTCCCACCTGTATACAACCCCAATAGCCCTTACGGCTTACCTCTATGGAAGTACAGTAGGGTTTGGGTTTTTTTTGGTGGGCTCACATTTTCTACCATTAATGCAGTGGTTAGAATGGCTTATGGGCCTGGTTCCTCCTCTCTATGGTTCACTAATCTACCCTCCAGATTTCTTAAGCCACCTCTGTGCAGCTCTACTAGGCTTTCCTATAGCAGGTACTGATGTTCTGGAGGCAGGTATGTACATTTTAATTCTGAATTTTGTGGGGGTGCAATGGGGTCAGTCAACATGGTGGGGGGGGGAGAATGTGTGTGGGTCTTTACTTTGTCCCTGCAGTGGTTATCTGTTCACTTTGGATACCTTTTTGGCACTTATACCTGCTTTTACATTGTCTAACTCACAATGTATAAGTTTTGCCTAGGAAGTATCATTAAACATTTGATTATCCCTGCAGGATGACTAAGTCTAGGTCGGCCTACATCCTGCTCACATCCCGCCCTAACCACTGCTCCAGAAATGCCCCTTTGAGATCTGGGTGCACAACGGGATTCAGAGACCTAAAAAGTCCCTGGATACATCCAAAAAGCCATTTCAATTATTGGCACTTATATGACCTGTCTTGTAGGACATCCAAGTGCCGACTTGGGCGTGTTTTTAGGCATATTTAAGTTTCGATCATGAGCCCCATAGTAATTATTTTTCTAATATTTTTTTGAGAGGAAGGAAAAACTGGAAGCAAGACAATACCTAGGGGTAAGAGCTAAATCAAGGGAGGATTTTAAGATTAGACCAAATAAATACATGCTTCCAAATGGGGGACATCTCATTTTAAAATAACCAGGAGATCTGATAGAATACTCAAAAATCTAGATAGTACCGTATTTTCACGCAAATAACGCGCACCCGTATAAAACGCGCACACGGGTATAGCGCGCAGAAATCACGCTGATATGTACAAAAACTTTGGTATACCGCGCTCACGGGTATACCGCGCATGCTGCCCGACGCTCCTTTCGCCCGCCCTGACTTTCCGTGCGCTGTCCCGACTCTCCGTTCACCCCCCCTGACTTCCGTGCACTGTCCCCCCTTGAAGGTCTGTCCCCATCCTGAAAGCCTGATGCCCCCCCCCGACGTCCGATACATCCCTCCCCCCGAAGGACCGCCGATTCCCCAACAATATCGGGCCAGGAGGGAGCCCAAATCCTCCTGGCCACGGCGACCCCCTAACCCCACCCCGCACTACATTACGGGCAGGAGGGATCCCAGGCCCTCCTGCCCTCGACGCAAACCCCCCTCCCCCCAACGACCGCCCCCCCAGCCGACCCGCAACCACCCTGGCGACCCCCACGACCCCCCCACCCCCCTTCCCCGTACCTTTGGTAGTTGGGCCAGAAGGGAGCCCAAACCCTCCTGGCCATGGCGACCCCCTAACCCCACCCCGCACTACATTACGGGCAGGAGGGATCCCAGGCCCTCCTGCCCTCGACGCAAACCCCCCTCCCCCCCAACGACCGCTCCCCCCCAAGAACCTCCGACCGCCCCCCCAGCCGACCCGCGACCCCCCTGGCGACCCCCACGACCCCCCCACCCCCCTTCCCCGTACCTTTGGTAGTTGGCCGGACAGACGGGAGCCAAACCCGCCTGTCCGGCAGGCAGCCAACGAAGGAATGAGGCCGGATTGGCCCATCCATCCTAAAGCTCCGCCTACTGGTGGGGCCTAAGGCGCGTGGGCCAATCAGAATAGGCCCTGGAGCCTTAGGTCCCACCTGGGGGCGCGGCCTGAGGCACATGGGCCCAACCCGACCATGTGCCTCAGGCCGCGCCCCCAGGTGGGACCTAAGGCTCCAGGGCCTATTCTGATTGGCCCACGCGCCTTAGGCCCCACCAGTAGGCGGAGCTTTAGGATGGATGGGCCAATCCGGCCTCATTCCTTCATTGGCTGCCTGCCGGACAGGCGGGTTTGGCTCCCGTCTGTCCGGCCAACTACCAAAGGTACGGGGAAGGGGGGTGGGGGGGTCGTGGGGGTCGCCAGGGGGATCGCGGGTCGGCTGGGGGGCGGTCGGAGGTTCTTGGGGGGGACGGTCGTTGGGGGGGAGGGGGGTTTGCGTCGAGGGCAGGAGGGCCTGGGATCCCTCCTGCCCGTAATGTAGTGCGGGGTGGGGTTAGGGGGTCGCCGTGGCCAGGAGGGTTTGGGCTCCCTTCTGGCCCGATATTGTCGGGAAGTCGGCGGTCCTTCGGGGTGGGGGTGCGAGTGGTCCTGCCGGGGGGGGGATGTATCGGACGTCGGGGAGTCGGCCAGGCAAGAGGGCTTGGGCTCCCTCTTGCTCCGATCGTGGATGCGGGTGCGGGTGGGAGCGCGTGCGAGCGGTCGTTCGGGGTGGGGGTGCGAGTGGTCCTGCCGGGGGGGGGGATGTATCGGACGTCGGGGAGTCGGCCGGGCAAGAGGGCTTGGGCTCCCTCTTGCTCCGATCGTGGATGCGGGTGTGGGTGGGAGCGCGTGCGAGTGGTCGTTCGGGGTGGGGGTGCGAGTGGTCCTGCTGGGGGGGGTGAATCGGGCGTCGGGCGGGGTGGGAACTATGTTTTAAAACTTTTGTATACCGCGCTCACGCATATAACGCGCGAGGGGTATGCGCGGTAGGTAAAAACGCGTATAACGCGCGCGTTATATGCGTGAAAATACGGTATTTGGTTCAATCCCAAGGAAGCTGTTCCTATTGTAGTAATTTGTGAAGCTGCAAGAAACCAGGCAAAAAAATTCCTCAATTGCCTTTAAAATGCATGTTATCTCTACAGAGAGAGAGAGAGAAAGAGAATGTAGTGAAAGAAAACTGAATGGAAGTCATAAAGAAAAGCTAATTTACTTCTACTAATGGATATGTTGTCATCCTTGATAATAAATGAAATTAATATTTAAAGGAGAAGCATCTGCTACTGAGGCTGTAATCATAGAGTTGAAGAAAATATCACATTATCAACATAACTGCACAATATTACAGTTACTGTTCATTTATTAAATTATATCCTTGCCCACCCAACATGAAAAAAAATCTAATTTTGATTAAAAACACCTTCTCAGTTTGAGAGATAAGGTGTCAAGACATAGCTGGGCTGAACTTCCATTTTTTCGTCTACCTGACTGAGGTGTGGGGGGCAGGGGATGGAAAGGTCTTTTGAGAAAAGACTTGAACAGAGTAGTACTGCCTAATTCAGGAAAAAAACATCTGATTCGATTCGATTCAGCCCATTGAACCGATTTTTCGATTCGATTCGATTTTCCTGCCCAATTGGGTATTTTTTTTTTTTTTTCAAACATCCTGGTGGGTTTATTTTATAGCCTCTTCATCCCCTTTGCCTTCTCCTAACCACACTAGCGCTGTGGTGTAAACAAAATAAACAAACAAAAAAGACTTTTCCTCTCTCTGTTAAATCTTAGCTCACGCTTGAGGTCTATCATCAGCTCTGGCAGGATACACGTTTCAAATCTGACATATTGTAATCACAAAACAGAAAATAAAATTATTTTTTCTACCTTTTGTTGTCTGGTCATTATTCAAATCTTGTTGGTTACAGGCTCTGGTTGTCTTCTGATAACTTGCTTACCAAGGTCTCCTTTTTTCTTTCTCTGTGCTAACCATCCATCTGCCATCTCTTTCCTCCCCTTCCGTTTTCCTTCCCTCCCCTGGAAGTTTGGCATCTTTCCTTTTTTTCATCTCCATCCACAGATACACCTTTTCTCAACTACCCTTTCATCCAGCATCTCTCCCCCCCCTTCCCCACCATCCCAGGGTCCACCATATCTCCCTTTCTTTTCCCAACTACCCTCCTATCCAGTATCTCTATCTCCCCTCCACACTATCCCTTGTGTACAACTTCTCTCCATTTCTGTTCCTTTCCTCCCTAAATCCCATTGTCCACCATCTCTCTCCCTCTCCTCTGTTTTTAGACCCATTATTTCTTCTCCCCAAAGTCCGGCATTTGCACGTCTCTTTGAACCCCCCTCCCTCTGTGTACTTCTACACCAGGGCCCTCCCTGAAGGCCTGCCTGTCCCCCCTGAAGGCCTGTGCCACCATACCTGAAGGCCTGTCCCCCCTTAAAGGCCTGCACCCCCTGCCCAGGCTACCTCACCATGCCCTGCTCCTCCCGCAATTACCCATTTTCTTATTTACTTCTTTCCCCCTTCTTGCTTCTCTACTTCTACTCTTCACTCTTCTCTTTCTTTCCTTTTCTCCCACCAGACATTTTTCTCTGCTTACTCTATCCCTCTCTCCAAATACTCTTTATCCTCTTTTCAACCCTATATTTATCTTCCTGTCTCCTTTCTCATTCCCATCCTTCGTTCAGTACTTTTCACTCCTTCATAGCCTAGTCCTATTGGCTCTTCACTCCTTGCCTCCTTCCCCTCAGCTCTCCTCTCAGGCTGATTGAGGCTGCCTAAACTTGATCTCCTTTTTTTTTAAATCGTGCAGCAGTCTGATGGCAGCAGAAGAAATGCTGTGCTGCTGTGGATCCAGTCTCATAGCAAGAGTTGCAGGATCCTCCCTTCGTCCCCCCAAAGCCTTCTCCCAAGCCGACCTGCCTTCTCCCAAGCCGACCTGCCATTGATTCCGCCTCCCGCCACTCACCCCCTGCCCACCGCTGTTGCTCGCCTCTGCTAACCGACTCCATTTAACTCCCCCTCCCCCTGCTGCAACTCCAAAAGGGCCAGGTGCGTCAGGTCTATAAACCTTCCCCCAACATCAGTTCTGATGGAGAGAAGACTTATGGGCAGGTGGCGTGCAATCACTTCACGAACCTGGCTTTATTGGAGCAGCGGCATTAAATGGAGCCGGCAGGAAGGCCGCAAGCAGATGGACCACGGTGCAAGCAAGCACCGACAGCAGCATTGTCTATCGAGGCAGGAAGATATACACCGAACCACCACTGCCACCTGCAGTCAGCATAGCAGCGCATCGGGCCGACCCTTTAATCCGGACCTGGATGCCTGGGAGGCTAAGGGGAAAGCCGGACACCAGCACTTCCCGACTGACCCTCCCCCCTCACCCTCTAAAGCAGGATTGGCAGCGGCTGGCCAGCAAGAGGCAGCGCTGCCGCTCCTTCTTTAGGGGGGGAGGGGGGAGGGTCAGTCAGCGAATCGGGAGGCCGATTTTTGTTTTGTTTTGAATCGATTGGTGCACTGTCAGCCACTCAGCACCAATTAGAAGGAGACAGTGTTGATGTAAGAAGGTTCTATTTTGGCAGAGAACCAGTTTTGTGTTTTTTTTTGTTTGGGAGCCTGCCAAGTGAACTATTTTGCTGGCCCTTCCACTGGCCCTGGTACAGCATATATTTGGTCACATTAAGAGAGGGTTGGACGGATTCTGTGATCTGTTGGGTTTGGGAAGATATCTTGAAGGGTCTTAGGGGACAGTTGCAGTGGTTTTTCAGTGACTATTCCCCATTGGTGGATTACTTTGGGAATGTTAAAATCTAGAAGCCAGCTGGTGATTATAAAGGGGAGGGGCTTGTTCATGTATGACACTATCATGAGCCATGAAAATAGCATGGCTCAGTGTTTCCGTGGACCCTATGGGATATGTTTGAAGTGATTTACAGTTAGTTCAATACAAACTAACCGATGTTTGCATAGCTGAAGTGTTAATGGCGGAAAATTCATTCTGGTTGCTTAAGTTTCTGGGGAATAGACATAGTCAGGGTTTAAATAGGAAAATACAACTCATTAAATTTGCAGTCAGTTATTGCCACATACCTATCTTTGTGGATTTTGTTAATGTCAGAAATATGTATGCATGAATGAAGGGAAGTAGCATGAAAACTTATGTTATTGCAGTGTCATCAATGATATATATGAGAATTTAGAACTTCAATATAAGCCTATTGAAAAAAAAAACCAAACCACTTGCATTTTATTCTTGCTCATGTTACCGCTTTGAATTCTTAATGAGTGCCAAACCTGCACAGTAGTAAAAATTAAATACAATGCTGCACTATTACTGAGCTAATACTGACTTGAAACACAATACATCTTATTACTAGAAAATGAAATGGAGCTTTTCATATCACTTGGAATGAATGCTAGACAAAATTTACAATGTAATGAAGCTGTAACCGTGAGCACTGGGAAAGGCAATAGCAACCTAACTATGCAAACAAAGCAAAATATTTTCTATAGTCAATATTTTGTGCAGTAGTATAGTACATAGTACAGATTACATGTTGGAAGCCATTTTATTTCCAAGTGCTCTTATTCAGTGCACACATATTTCACTTCAGTGGAACTCCTTTGGAATAAGATATAGACTCTCTGTTCTTGCTTCCATTATGCACTCTCAGCTGTGAACTGATTGAAGTAAAAATATTAGTAGAACTGTGATATTTCACTAGGTTTTAGTGAAATATGTGGTAGGCTTTGAAGTTACCGAACAGTCAATGCAAAAATTAACATGTGGTAACCGCAACACTTTTGCAATAAATGTGTTTAACGCACAGGGCAGATGCTTACTGTATCATATAGCACTGTATTACATGGAGTTCCAGATAGCACATAGGGAAGGTTACCTACCTCCCCTCTTCTATTTCCCTCCCCTTGATCCCTCTATTCACACATGCTAACCCCTGACAGCATCGAATCCCTACCCATAACCTCTAATGAAAGCATATTGACCTCCTCCTCCTCCACACCCCAAAATCCATCCTTGAAAGAAGGAATGGCCTAGTGACCAGAGCTACAGCCTCAGCACCATGAAGTTGTGGGTTCAAACCCCATGCTGCTCCTTTTGACCCTTGGCAAGTCACTCAATCCTCCATTGCTCCAGCCATATTAGATAGATTGTGAGACCACCAGGACAGATAAGGAAAATGCTTGAGTACCTGATTGTAAACCGCTTAGTTAACCTTGAGAGGCAGTTTATAAATACCTAATTATATAAATAAATTAAGCTCTCCCTGCACCCTTAATCCAAACATAAAGGCGCATAGCCCCCAATCCAACCTTCATGCCCATCCCACACCTCTTATCCAACATCAAGTCCATCCTCCCATAACCCAGCCCCCTGACACACAAACTCTGCTCTCCTAGAAAATCCTACTTTCTGTCAGCAAAACCATACACTCTAGTAAACCCTTCCCCCCCAGGCTCACCCTGAGGGTCTGCCATTGGTCATGCAAGTGATTCCCCTTTGCCGCCACCCAGGTAGGCACTGGGATTCAAAATGGCCCGCCACCCAGGTAGGCACTGGGATTCAAAATGGCATTGATGATCCCTAGCTCTAGTGCTAGGGGGTCATCCTTCCTTATAAAAGAGAATGACTCAAAAAAGTTGACCAACACAAATAACGTGGCCTGCAATGATGGATAATCCTGCTACAGAAAACATTCACAGATTTTTAATTATATTCAGATAATTCACATGATTTCTATTGTTGTTCTTGTCAATTTGAAACTAACCATCCCAACTTCAATTTATCCTAGGCATGCATTCTAATTTGTATGGGGAATATTATTTCATCTATTCAGATTGCCACAAAATATTTGAAAGATCTACCATGGTGTCTTGATATCTCCCTAAGAAAAGGGGGTCCTTTTATTAGGTTGCAGTAAAATCTGGCCTTGATGTGTCCTTGTGTGGGGTTTTCCTGTGTGCTAAAGCTATTTTTATCACAGTTGAAAAAGTGGCTAATTTTCCATTTTCCAAATTAATGGTGGTAATGTGGCTGCACTGATTCATGCTGTCATGCCCACTCTGCACCCCTTTACATGCATCCTGAGAGAAAAATAAAGAAAATATTTGGAATATAATTTGCACATGCATATTGGCCTTTTATTGCCTGATGCATTCCTGTGCAGTAAATGTGATATAGCCCACAGGAATTGAATGGGCTGAGTTGCACTTGCCAAACAGCGATCACTACCTTGGCTTTGTAAAAGAGGCCCTAAAACAGAAAGAGGGAGGGGAAATATATATCTGGCAAGTTATAGCAGACAAAAATCAAGATTGTGGATTCCTATGTGTTACCAGAGCACACAATTGACTGTACAATGCCTCAAACCAAGGAAATCAGACAAAGAAGTATTTGTGGAAACCTCTATAAAATCATGGAAAAAATATTGTATTTTGTAGTACTATATCAAAGTATTTGGGATAATTAGGCTTAGAGACAATCACTACAATGTGCTTTTGAAAAACAATAAAAATAGATGACATAAAAAAATCAATTATAGAAATAAAAAGTAGGATCATCAATCATCATTCAAAGGATAAGGGCTCAGTAAAAATTACTGGTCACATTCAACTGTAATAAAGAGACCTGCTTATGTTTAATATAAACTTGATACTTCATTGACTGTTAAAAGTCACAGCGGCTTACAAATAAATAAATAAAAGAAAAGAATGCCAGAATAAAATAACTAAACAGCTTGCAAAGACAGTACAACTACATTGGCTACCCCTAAAACAAGAAGTGCAATATAAGGTTTTATCATTAATGCACCATGTGTTAAATGATTTCTTTATGGCTTTTGTTTGGTGAGCGGTAGGGTCAGGCAAAAACGATGTCTTAAAGCCCCGACAGAGAGCCTGTCGCTGAGATTTTGGATAGGGGAGAGGGTCTCTGAAGCATGTGGAAGATCATCTACAAGGACCTGAGAATAAATGGAGACTTAAGCTGATTTGTGAAGGACTGAGCTTGAACTGCTTACTATATAGTCTGGAAACAGACCAGTGCTGACGCAGCCTCATTGCCCTGACGCAGCATAACGAAACGCTGGCAGGCCATCGTCGGCTTTTGGTTGATGGGCTTAGCAGACCTGCTATTTTTGAATAGCAGTGTAGAAAGCAGAAGATATCTTGAACTGCAAGGGAGAGAGATAAGTATCTTTAAAGCTTCACGTGTATATTTTAAGCTAGCACTCATCCGACCACAGTTCTAATACACTAGCGGGAAGTGATTTTATGGTCACTCCCGAGTATCTCTGTTAGGCCCCTTCAAACTTAAGAACTTTTGGAATGTAGTCTTTAGCTCTGAAGAGTTTTTTAAACATAAAAACTTATTTAAAAATTATAAAATAAATTATTATAAAAAACATTTATTAAAAATTATAAAATTAATTATTTGGTTAAAAAATTATAAAATTAATATAATATCATTGGGAGGAGGTTTTTGAGCCAATGAGGTAGCTGAGCAGTGGCAGGCTGGTAGTCTGAGGCTCTTTCCTCCTCTTTCCCTTATGGTATCATTTGAGTTGAACATAGCATGAAATTATAGGATAAAATTACATTGAAATTTAATTCCCTTTAATTAGGGAACAAGTGAGTATATCCCCTAGGTGTTTGGAGTTATATTGGATTGCCCCTGTCTGATTTCTATCATTGTTGGAGGTTTACAAGCCTGGAAGAGCTGTGAGATCAGTAGGAGCCATGAAATTAATAGCTATCATGGAAAGGGGAGTACATTATATGACTATGAAATCTAAAATGTTTTCGATAGCCGGAATGAATTTATGGAATGCTCTGGTTGGACAATTAAGGCTATGTACAGACTACCCTAAGATCAAGAAATTACTAAAAACTCAGTTGTTTGTTGTTGTCAATATGCAGAGGTTGCATTACGTTTCATATGCTTCAATTCTTGGAAACTATTATGGAAGCTGTTTGCTATTGCTTGTAGGTTGCAGAAAATACTGTATGTTGTATGTGGACAAGATGGTTGAAAGTCATTTAAATTTATGAATGTTTACTGCTTGGAAACCGCTTAAAACTTAGGCGGTTTACACTTTTTTTTTTAAATAAATAAAACTAAAATCCATAACTCATAATCTAAAATAACTGTTTGCAATTACAGTTGTAGTCTTCCAGCTGCTACCAAACTGAACCAATAACAATTATCAGTCTATGGAAATATTAAAGGCTTTTTGAAAATAAAATGCCTTCAATAATGATTTATTTATTAATCGTTTATTTCTAAAATTTCTAAACCGCTTGAACCAAAGCAGTTTCCATATAAAACATTCATAATATTTCATTAGATATGCATTACATCAATTCTATTTGTTACATTCATAATCCAATAGAATTCCACTAAAATCCACACACAGCATTTAAATGCAACACTCTAAATCAGGGCTGCCCAATTCCAGTCCTCGAGATCTACAGGCCTTCAAGGGAGGGGGATAGTCCTTCAAGGGGGGGAACAGGCAGGCAGTCCTTCAAGGGGGGACAGGCAAGCAGGCCTTCAAGGGGGGGACAGGAAAGCAGGCCTTCAAGGGGGGCTAGGCCTTCAAGGGGTGGGACAGGCAGACAGGCAGGCCTTCAAGGGGGGGACAGGCAGGCAGGCTTTCAAGGGGGGACAGGCCTTCAAAGGGGACAGACAGGCAGGCCTTCAAGGGGGGGGATAGGCCTTCAAGGGGTACAGGCAGGCAGGCCTTCAAGGGGGGGAGACAGGCCTTCAAGGGGGGCAGGCCTTTGGGGGGGTGCAGGCCTTCAAAGGGGGGGACAGGCTTTCAGGGGTGGGATGCAAACCTTTAAGGGGGGGACATGCCTTCAGGGTAGGGGGGGCCCTGGTGTAGAAGTACACGGAGGGAAGGGGGGATTCAAAGAGACGCGCATATGCTGGACTTTGGGTGGGAAGAAATAATGGGTCTGAAAATAGAGAAGAGGGAGAGAGATGATGGACCATGAATTTTAGGGAGGGAAGGAACAGAAAGGGAGAGAAGTTGGACACAAGGGATGGTGTGGAGGGGGGTAGAGATACTGGATAGGAGGGTAGTTGGGGAAAAGAAAGGGAGAGATGTTCAGGATATCCACAATGAATACATATGAGAGAGATTTGCCTGCATTGTCTTCTTGGTATGCAAATCTCTCTCATGCATGTTCATTGTGGCTATCCTGAAAACCTGGCCTGCCTGTAAATCTCGAGGACTGGAATTGGGCAACCCTGCTCTAAATAAGAGTGTGAAAATTCAAATCCTTAACATGCTCATCAGTGTCTTCTGATGCTAATTCAATATTCAGTGCAATTTCATAAAAAGACATTTACAAATACAGTAGTTATGTTTTCAGCATTTTTTTAAACTGCAGGTGATCAGTACAAATCCTCAGGATCCCATGGAGGGAATTCCAGAGCTTCACACGAGTTATAGAAAGCATTGATGCTGTAAATTTGACATATCGAACAATGTTTTCCTTCATGGGAATCAATCTCATGTCTCCTTCAGATCTTAATTTCCAATTAGGTTGATATATCTTCCAAAGATTTTGAAAACTTAAAGGAACAGCTCCGTATAAGGTCTGATGTACCACAGACAGCGCTTTATAACAAATTCTTTGCGATATTGGGAGCCAGTGTAATTGCCTTAATACCGGAGTAATGTGTGCTCTCCACACAGTCACAGTTTTTAATGTGCAAGTAAAACTTAAATGTCAATTTATCTTAATAATTCAGTGGTATCCATGAGAAATTGCTAATGAATGATCAAAGCGCCAAATGTTAACTAATAAAATCCTCAACAGACCCTGACATGGCCAGTGTTTTAAGAGTAAACTCTGATCAGATGTGCGTGTGTGGGTGGGTGGGTTTGGGGGGGAGGGGGATACTACACAGTGTCCCAGCATCTCTCACTTGTGTCACCATCTTAGAAGAATTGGAACACAAAGATCACTAGAGTGTCACATGAAGCAAATCAGCCAATAGGAACACTTCAAAGCAATTGCGGTCACTCAATATCAGTATTAAGTCCAATGGATAGTAAAGCATAAAACTTTCACATCCAGAATTGCTCCCAATAATTAAGGGCATCAAATCCTCACCCCATACTCCAAGTAGTTTCCTGAAAGCTGTATGTAGTGACTGTTGGATTGCTAATGGATTGATCCCTTTTTAAGTTTTATTTGAGAGAAAAGCAATGACTAAGAGCAACTGAATTTTACATACTAATATACGTGTTATTTACTGTGGGCCTTGTTTTATGCATTGAGACCCAGACCTATTTACTAATAATGCGCAATTAACAGTGTCAATGTACACTAATGTCCATGATTTCCCAAAGCTGCCACAAAAAAAGAGAATGATTTCTCTCAATCTACCAGGTGGGGCTACTCAATCAAAGCACTTTTCTGTAGCCTGGATGTACTGGGTAACAGGTCTGGATATCAACGGCCACCTTTTTGGACATAGACATCCCTTCTGAGATCAAAGTTGGACATTGGAGCGGCTGGGGCACGGGCAGTGTGTCTGGGAGGGAATGCATGGATGGGAGAACATCGCAGGGGAGGAGACATAGGCATCCTGGGACTGTCTGCCAAGTCTCTTCCCTGAAGAAGCCCTTTCTGGAAACGTCAATCGCTCCTCCTAAACTTACTTGCTCCACTTCATCACTGACGCTGAAACCGTGGATTGAAGACAAAGTTTTATTTTATTTTTCTTTCCAGCTTATGATTTATCTTTAATCTTATCTATTGTTTTGCCTTTTGTCTTTGTTTTGTTCTATTTCTATCATTTAAATTTCTCCAGAATTCTACTGTTCAACGGCTCCCCCTTCTGCTTCTATTCCTTTCTCTCCTCTCTTCTACCTTCCAAAGTATTTAGATCAATGCTGTCTTGTTAAAATGTTTATTTTATTTTTATTTTTCCTCCAACTCAACTTTTCACTTCTCTATTACCCTCCAGGTACTTTAGTTAGATTGTGAGCCTTCGGGACAGTAAGGGAATTTTTCAAGTACCTTTCTTATTTCTAATCTTAATGTATATTTTCTGTAAACCGCTTAGAACCTAACGGATGTAGCGGTATATAAGAAATAAATTACATTACATTACATTACATTGTCCCAGGTACCGTGGTTAGATTGTGAACCTGCATGGACAGATAGGGAAAGTATTTAGAGTACCTGATTAGAGAATGACACGGGGACCATTTACCGCGGTAAAACGTGGTCACCGCAGTAAATCCGCTGGAATGGAGACATTTGCAACTGGTTTACCACAGGAATGGGGACAAGACCTTTCACCGCCCCGCGGGAACAGGGACAAGACCTTTTACCGCCCCGTGGGAGTGGTGAACAGTCTTGCTCCTGTGGTAAAAAAATTGCACCCGTGTCAGACTTGGCATCTCCTCCCCAGCTCCTCTTGGGCCTATTTTACCTTCAGGAGCCAGCCATGCCACAATGAAGACAGAAGGAACCCAAAACCAAAGCCTGAGACCAATGTGATTTGAAGAATAAAATTACCGGACAACAAAAGATAGAAAAAAATAAATTTATTTTATATTTTGTGATTAGAATATTTCAGATTTGAAATATGTATCCTGCTAGAGCTGGTATTAGACATAACTGGGGACCGCAAAGCCCAGGCTGTGCTTCTTTAACTTCATGCTGGCTTAGGGCTCCCTCTCTGACCAGGGGGCAGTTGCCCTAGTTGCACTCCCCTAACACTATTCCTGCCATGTATTCTGTTAGCTTGATTTTTCTATGTAGCATTCCGTAGTAATTTAGTTTGTTCAATTTTCACAATAGTGGAGGGGATATTTGTGAAAGGGAAGGGAGACAGGGGTTTTGTTGATCCTTGCTCTGTATTATTTGTGTTTATAAAATGACATTTATACAGAATATTGTCTCTTTTTATACTTTAATAAAATAAGTTCAGTATATAATCATAACTATTCGAGGATTGTGCAGATGGGATCTGACAGTTTGCAAGGCGGGGACTGAGATCGCGGGGTTGGGGCAGGGACGAGGACTGAGCTCGTGGGGACAGAGCAGGGACGGGGATGAGCTCATGGGGATGGGGCGGGAACGGTGATAAAATTATTTCCCCGTGTCATTCTCTATACCTGATTACTAGTATACCACTTTGATATCTGTGGAGGAAAGTTGGTATATCAGATAAAAATAACCATAACCACGGTGCACTCTTGTAAATGCAACCCTAACTTTTTATATAGCTATTTCCAGTGCCTCGCTATAGACACCTTTCTAAGCAAAACCTGGAACAAAATGACAAATTAGATAAGGATGTGAAGGACACAGAGGAAACAAAGCTTAAGAGAAAAGTGAAATCAAATAATACTGTATGACATTAATCAATGAAATCCACACATAAATCAAAGCAAAACTAAATTTATCTGAGCCAAGGTATGGTCAATTCGATAGTACCTAATTCCTTCCACACCACGTTATATGTGTGAAATGTTGACTTTCTTTGAATTTCTGAGAGATGCGATAAAGAAATGTGAGCTCCCATAGTGCCATATTGATTTCTATATTAAATTGTGTCAACATTATTTTCTCAGTTCTCCTATATCAGAGTGTTATTTCACATATCCTTTGGCTGATGTGTCCGCTCTTTTGCAATTATAATTAGAGATGGGTAAGACTGCTCAAAGACAGCTCAGACTCAGACTCTGATTTATTTGCTTCCATTAAAGGTCATATTAGACATTAACTCTAACTCAGCTTAGTTCTAAAATTATAGTTGTTTTACCTCTGTTTTCCAGCAGCATAAGGAAAATGTGCAAGAATTTTCGATACACAGAAAACAATCTTCTTGTATTATTTTTAAAGATCTTACAGGTTCATGCATGAGCTGGTTAACCTGAGGGGGATTTCCTTGATACAGCCCTGCAGGGCGAAATGTGGTCTACGTGGAGTGCTTACCCCCACCCGCGTAGCTAAAGATAAGTACCGATATATTAGAAAATATAAATTATAAACAAACTATATATGAAAAATGATAAAAAGTATAAGGGACCAATGACGATTAGGGGTGCCATTATTCTGCATGTTCTAAAAAGTTTAGTGGCATGCAGACGGTACCACTGAGGTCCGTGAGAAAATAAGATATAATATATTCTGAAAACGTTTTGGGATCTCCCATTGTATGTTTTGAATAGAGTGTATTTGGGGAAGGTCTGAAGAGTTTTTATAGCCATGTTTGATTTCTTGTATTGATTATCAGTTACTACATTTTCCATCATTCAAGGGTGCTCATTGAAAAAAAAAGTCTTTTGAAACCTCTTTTCTGTAACAATCTGTGCTAGTATGGAAAAATCCTCCTGATTTGAAACAAAAATTTTTCTTATATAACATCCTTGAACACTTTGAAGACCTACATATTTCAGAAGTATTTGTTTGACACAAGTTGTTTATCATAGCTTCCCTATCTGTAAATTATAATATGTATTCTGAAATTTGTGATCTGTACTTGATATTATATAAATCCCTTGGATCCTTTAGGGAGTTAGCAGTCTAGAAATCTGAGATTAGATTAGATCAGATAAGATAATGAAGGGTATAGTGAAGGTGGAGAGGGACAGATTCTTCAGACTGGCGGGGGCATCAAAAACTAGAGGGCACTCAAAAAAATTGATGGGAGATAGGTTCAGAACAAATAGCTAGGAAGTTCTTCTCCACACAGAGGGTGGTGAACACCTGGAATGCGTTTCCAGAGGAGGTGGTAGAGCAGAGTACGACTTTGGGGTTCAAAAATGGATTGGACGAGTTCCTGAAGAAAAAGGGGATCCTGGGGTACAATTAGAGGGTTACTATACAGTACAAAAGGCTGTAGAGTAAAAGAGTAGTAGAGTAATGGATCACTGCAGGTCATTGACCTGGGGGGCCATCGCGGGAGCGGACTGCTGGGCATGATGGACCTATCTGACTCGGCAGAGGCAATGCTTATGTGCTTATGATACCAAATACATGTATTATGTACTGCATCTGGTTCTTAATGAGACTATTGTACTCAATGAGTATCTCTAATTACTTCAGATTACTGCATATTAACAAATAACTCTTTTAAACCTTATTATGAATAATAAATATATAAGGGAACTCGTTTAAAGACAAGTATACCTTGCTAACACCAAAGTCTTTTGAAAACAATGTTAAATTGTCTGTTAAGAGAATGGAATGTAAGAAATTTGTCTTCAAGAAAATATGATTGTGCAATTTCTTAATCTAATCAAATATTTACAAACTGATTTGCTTTTCTAGGTAGATGGTTTACAAGAAGCAAATGCATTTCAAAATTGTTTGAAGTAAGCTATAAACTGCCTATTAATCAGATTGTGTTATCAATCAGAAAGCACATTGTAATATTAGAAACATTTTCATATCACACAGTCTGTACAAAGTAAGACCATATATTACTGCTATGCTTGATTCTATAGGGAGTATGGCAAATTGATGTTATCTGACACTGTTCAAGAGGAGAGGAGGGCTGCTAAATGCTATTTCGGAGTAGAAGGAAGGATTAAGAAAACCTGTGATTGGTGCATAACACTTGGCAATTGCACCACTGCACTCTTAAAACACTATAATATACAACCCTATTTTCAATAAAACACCAAAACAGTCTCATAACCATATTGGCAAAACTTGGCCGCAGCTTTATTTATTCAAATAACAATGCAATTCATTAAACCCTTCTTCCAGGCGCCCCCCCCCCCAACTCTCCTGTTCCCGTCAGCTAGTCGGCCATGACCTCTTTGCTCTGTGTTGTCAAATCACAGTAAATCATGTTAATTCAAAGTATTCCATTTTGCAAGACCAGCGGCGTCGCCTGGCCTTACAGCTGTCTGTGGCGGTATCGCATACAATTTCTAATCTCAATATATCTCATACACCCCTCCCCATACTATTGGCCACCTGGAAGGACACCCCCTTCCCAATTTCCACAAAAGCTGTGACTCCCCTCAACCCCACCCACTCCCCACATCACCACATACCCAACTGAACTACCAACCAATCTCTCAAATAACACCTATTGCAACAACAATCCTCCCATGCACCTCTGGACAAACACAAATGGGGTGGGAAGGGAGGGCAAAATCTGACTTCTGAACCAAATCCTTCCTCACTCCCCGAAATTCCCCCAGCTCTCACAAAATATATATACATCCCGTATCACCTCAGCTGCCACTCACCTTCCTTCTTCTCCCGCTCTCCCACCCTCAACCAGCCAATCAAAACTTTCTCACTATACCCAATCCCCATCTGCCCTTTGCTAGCAACAACCCAGACTAACATCCCACCAATCACCCACCTTTCCTTCCAACACACACACATCCAATACTAACTAACCTAATTTCCATCACACCCCCCCCCCCCCGAACTGTTAAAATCTACCATGGTTTTGTGGGCTCAGCCAAAGTTATTAGCTTCCTGTACATGTGAAGAGAAAATCCTCCATGTTGATTTGCCTTTCCATTTTGGTCCAGTTACTGCTTGGAATATTTCAAGAGGTAGCATACATTTTGTCGTAGAATGCAAGTTATTACCATTCTTATTTTACTAAGGTATTGATTTAGCATGCAGTCAATAAAATGTATAGCATTACACCTGAATTATTTTACCTACTCACACACACAAACTGGCAACAAGATTTAGGCATCCCAAATGCCAGGTATTTATAGCACCAATGCTATAGCAGCATCTACTGAGTCTTCAAACGCATGATTTAAATCTGTCTCTAAGTTTTATTCCTTCTCCTTAAAGAAGGCTAAACGAAATTATATAAATAGGACTCTGCAACAAGACTTGAATAATTTCCAGTTAAGTACATAAGTACATAAGTAGTCGCCTCCGCCGGGGCAGACCAGAGGTCCATCCAGCCCAGCGGTCCGCTCACGCGGCGGCCCATCAGGCATATTGCCTGGTCAGCGGTCCCTGACTAATTTTATTGCCTACCTCTACAGTTATCTCTAAACCTTCCACTGCTCTTATCTGTACCCCTCAATCCCTTTGTCTTCCAGGAACCTATCCAGGTCATCCTTGAAACCCTGTACTGTGCTATTTCTTATCACGGCCTCCGGAAGGGTGTTCCATGTGTCCACCACCCTCTGTGTGAAAAAGTACTTCCTTGCGTTTGTTTTAAACCTGTCCCCCTTCAATTTCATCGAGTGACCCCTTGTTCTTGTGGTTTCTTTCAAATTGAAAAATCTGTCTTTGTCAACCTTTTCGATGCCCCTCAGGATCTTGAAGGTCTCTATCATATCTCCTCTGAGTCTCCGCTTTTCCAGGGAGAACAGCCCCAGCTTCTTCAGTCTGTCAGTGTATGTAAGGTTTTCCATACCCTTAATCAGTTTAGTTGCTCTTCTCTGGACTCCCTCAAGCATTGCCATGTCCTTTTTGAGGTACGGTGACCAGTACTGTACACAGTATTCCAGATGCGGGCGCACCATAGCCCGGTACAGTGGCAGGATGACTTCCTTCGTTCTGGTCGAGATACCCTTCTTAATGATACCTAACATTTGGTTTGCTCCCCCCAAACATGACCCACAATGATGCAAGGCCATGCTTCCCTTCCCCCCAAACATGACCCATGGTGACACAAGGTCATTCTTCCCCTCGCAGCGGTATCGCATACGAGTGTTACATTTATTTATTAACTGCTTATCTCCTAGAGCCAACTGGGCCAAACCCCATTTTCTGCCCCACCCAAAGCTGCGACCACCTTCCCCCAACCCCATAAGCTCCATCAAACCCACCTTAGTCGACATATAACCTGTAAACCCCCCCACGCCACCCCCACCCCACAACACTGACACAAAACATAACACCAGCACAAATGGGAGGGAGGGAGGGATAATCTTTTCCTGAAGAGACTACTCTACTGTTCCCCTTTCCTCAAGGAATTCACTCCAGCCTGCCACAAAATCCAACCAATCACGTGACTGCTCCACCCCATCACCTTAGAAACCTCCCTAATCATTTTTCTTTCTTACAAGCTCTCTCTATTAACGCTTTCTTACCTAAACTAAACTAAACTAAACTAAATCTTGGATTTATATACCGCATCATCTCCACTGATGGAGCTCGGCACGGTTTACATGGTTAGGGAAGGAACGGAAATCCAATGGAATTATATAAGTAAGAGAGGAGAGAGGTTTAGGTGTAAGAATGCCAGGAACGGGACGGGGTTACGTTTTGGAGAAGAGCCAGGTCTTCAGACGATTACGGAATGGTAGAAGTGGACTCAAATTGCGGAGAGGGGAAGGGAGACTGTTCCAGAGCTGAGCAATTCTAAAAGGGAGGGAAGAGCCAAGTTTACCAACAAGGGAGATGCCTTTTAGGGAGGGGTAGGATAGTTTTAATTTTTGCGAGGATCTAGTGGAGGTTGGATTTGAGGAATTCCAGGATAGCGGGATAAAAGGAGGGAGGATACCATGGAGGATCTTGAAGGTTAGACAGGCACATTTAAAGTGGACCCTGGAAATAACGGGAAGCCAGTGGAGTTTGGATAGGAGCGGTGAGACATGATCAAACTTACTTTTTGAGAAGATAAGTTTAGCCGCGGTGTTCTGTATTAGTTGGAGTCTGTGAATGCTTTTCTTTGTTACGCTAAGGTAAATGGAATTGCAATAGTCCAATCTGGAAAGGATAATGGATTGTACGAGGACGGCAAAGTGTTTTTGGTGGAAGCAGGACCTCGCTTTCCTCAGCATGTGAAGGCTGCAAAAACATTTTTTTATCAGGGAGTTGAGGTGGTCATTGAAGGATAATGATGAATCTATGGTGATGCCCAGAACTTTGCTAGAGAACTCCAGCTGTAGAGAGGAACCTGTGGGCAGTGGGATTGAGGTGGGTAATTGATCAAGTTTGGGGCCGAGCCATAGTAGTTTGGTTTTGGACTCATTCAATTTCATTTGTACAGTGTGAGCCCAAGATTGAAGGTTGGTTATGCAAGAAGAAATGTTAGCTACGAGATTGGTGAGGTTTGCATCGGTCTCGATGAGGACCAGGATATCGTCGGCGTAGGTGTAGAGTGTTTCTAGGGGGGATAGGTGGAGAAGGTTCAGGGAGGACATATAAATGTTGAAGAGGATGGGAGATAGGGGGGAGCCTTGTGGGACTCCACAGGTCGGTTTCCATGGGGAGGAGGAGGAACCATGTTTGGTGACGGTGTAAGAGCGAGAACGTAAGAAATTCGAAAACCAGTCGAGGACTGTAGAACTGATGCCTATCTCGGAGAGTAGGAAGATTAGAATGTCATGGTGGACGACATCAAAGGCAGCAGAGAGGTCGAATTGAAGGAGAACGGCAAATTTTTTATGAGAATGAAATTGTTGGATCTTCGAGATAAGGGAGGCCAGGAGGGTTTCGGTACTGAAGTTGGGTCTGAAGCCGTATTGATAGGGTAGGAGGATAGAGAATCTTTCCAGGTAGGCTGAAAGTTGGGAGGAGACGATGGACTCTAGCAGTTTGGTTAGGAGCGGAATGTTTGCTATTGGGCGATAATTAGATGGGGCGGAGGGGTCTAGGTCAGCTTTCTTTAGTAGGGGGGTCAGTGCAATGCGTCCCATTTCAGGGGAGAAGAGGCCCGATAATAGGGCAGAATTTATGAGTATAGTGAGAGAGGAGATGGCCTGAGCGGGAATTTTCTCAAATAGATAGGATGGGAATGGGTCCAAGGTGCAATTGCAGGATTTCAGTTTCAGACAGAGTTTGAGGACCTGGGAATCGGATACTTGCTCAAAGGTGGTCCAGGATCTATTGACTGGGATGGGGGTGGGGACCTTTGTACCTCCTCCTATAAACTTGTCAATCCTTATTCTACAGACCCTTGACAACACCTCATATATTCCCCTCACCCTCTGCCCCCCCCCCCCCCATTTTACCCACACCATCATTCAATAAATATTACCAGTAGGTGACAACAGCTCAGCTAATGTTATATTACACCAGATGAATCTGGTGTTCTTTTAAATCGGAACCAGACCATATATTATCTTTTAACATGTGCAGCAATTCTCAGAAAACATCTACCATAATTTTTTCTTCCATTAAAATCATATCTAACCTTATTCAGGAGTAAACTAAGGAAATATTTTTTTACAGAAAGGGTGTTAGATGCATGTAATAGTCTCCCGGTAGAGGTGGTGGAAACAAAGTCTGTCTGAATTCAATAAAGCACGATACAGACACATGGAATCTCTTAGGGAGAGAAGGAGATAGTGGATGCTGCAGATGGGCATACTGGATGGGCTATTTGGTCTTTATCTGCCATCAAGTTTTATATGTATGATTTGTTTGTGTGATAATCACTTCACTTAGGTTAACTACTCATTCTGAAAGCAAACATTTGTAGTAAATGCACCAAAAGGTAGGAAATAACAGAAACCAATAACTATGCTACAGCAAACCTTTCTTTGATAATAGGAATACATTAAGAAGGGTAAAGATCCATTTTTCTCTCACCCACATATTTTTCAATTTTCTTTGCACATGAATGGCTATAATTAATACTTTTTGGAATTCTGATCCACTTGAGAAATGTGTCATAACACTGTGGAATGACACTTTAGAAAGAATATGAAAATTAGAATTGAAAGGTTCAGATTGTATTGTAGAACAGGATCTGCTGATGTTCACCAACTACATGCGAACATCTAAAACAGTGTTATTCAATACTAGGCCCCTGGAGATCTCTGGGGTGGCTCCCATCATCATTCAGGATTTATATTCTGCTACAAGCTCCCCATAGAAAGGAGAAATTGAATTTGGAAATGCCCACCTGCTTGAGGATATTCCCAAATGAAATGCTTGTAAGTGGGCTTGTGGGGATGAATGTTGCTGATACATATCGGTTAGTAGTGTCTCATCCCCATATGGGATAATATTTGTGGATCTAAAGTGTCTCTACTTAAAAGTCAGTGAAGGCCACTGGAGGAGTGGCCTACTGGTTAGAGCAGCTGCCCTAGCAGTCTGGGTTGTGAGTTCAATTACCACTGCAGCTCCTTGTGACTCTGGGCAAGTCACTTAACACTTCATTGCACCAGATACAAAATAAGCATCTGTCTAAAATAAGTAAACCACTTTGATTGTAACCATACAGAAAAAGCAGCATATCAAGTCCTTTACCCTTTAAAATATCAATGGGTCAACAAAGGCACATAGACATTTATGTTCCAGTAGAAATACAGTTTAGGCCCAATATTGAGAACACAGTCCATGGTCTATAGTGATACTGAATATTCAAATGCTGGGGCCATATCTAGCCACTGGCATTGACTATCTGGGTGAAAGTTCACTGTTATGGACTTAGCCAGCCAAGCCAATATTCAGTGGCTAATGCACAGGCCAAAGATCGAGCTGCTTTTTAGATGGGTCTATCTAGTTTTTAGCCTTAACCTGCCAGACACTGAATATTGGCAGTGACTGGCTATGTCACATGACATGGCCAATCTGGGGAATGGAATATTCAGTAGGAGATAGATGGCTATCTCCCTTTAATATCAGCGGATAGGCAACCTTGTGCTATTTGGCCAGCTAGGAGCTATTCCTAGCCATCCAAATAGTCCTGAATATGAGCCAGATTATGTTATAAAACAAAACATAAGCATTTATGTGAGCAGACATAAATATTTGCATCAACCATTTTGGAAATACAAAAGCTTTATTTTCCCTAAGCTGTCACAGAGTTTGATATCCCTTGCAAGTTTTGCATTAGGGGGGGACATCAACCACTGGAGGAATAGGAAGGCAATATTACATTACATTATATTACATTAGGGATTTCTATTCCACCATTACCTTGCAGTTCAAGGCGGATTACAAAAGAATTATCCAAGATGTATTACAACAAGAACTTACAAAAAAAAAAAAAAAATTGGTCATTTTCAAAAAGAGTGAGAAATGGGTAAGGTTATTTGTTCCCTAATCCCTGCAGTGGAATGCTACTCAATAGCAGCACTTTTCTGAAGTCTAGACATCCTGGTTAGCAGGGGTAATTCCCAATATTAATATTATGGACATAGATGTGCATTCCCCCAAAAACATGCCCAAACCACACCTATAGTATGTTCTATAATAGACAGCTCAAAGACGCTCTTATTCTCATTACATACCCAGATTATCGCACATCATCCCCCCATCCATTAGATCACTAGAAAGTCTTTGGAACTTCAGGAAGGCTGTGAAAACCTTCCTCTTTACAAACCCAGCTCCTTAACAACCCGCGTCTACACCCCTGACGGATGGATCTCAAAGGCACTGCCTAATACACCAAACGACATCTCTAAACTCGCAGGCTACTGCAAATATAACTTGAATTACCACCACATTCTACAACAAAGATGCACCCACCTGCTAGAAAAACTATGTTACCTCCATGTTATATCTACACTATAAACACTGCAATTTAATCCACCCTATGTCTACTAAGTTTGTATGTTATGTCTCCACTGTAAATGCTGTAATCTAAACCAACTTGTCTATACTGTAAATGCTGTAAAGTCTGTATTTCTCACTAAAGTTTGTCCTACTCATACTATGAATGTACTTTTGTAACCCATTCTGGGCTCCTTTGAGAGGACGGGCTAAATAAGTGACTAAATTATTTTTTTTTAAAAATTCTGTTTCAGGTGCACAGCTACTACAATGTGGGCAATCAAGTGTATTATATTACTGTATGCAGGCTAAAATTCCATACCATGGAATACATAGTAATGAAAAGCAAGCAAGCAAATCAGCTCATTACTATATAAGTGGAACAACACAGCTTGCAGTAAACTCTACAAACCATTGCAATTCCTAGAAAAATATTTTCAGGATAAAGCTGATGGTATTTTCCTGTCTTAATTACATTGGATACTCCTAGGCTGCTTCTTAAAGGATCCAACTATAATATTTTCCCTCTATGGTTCCCCCAACTTAGGGTTACCATGGTTTGAGACATCCGGGTTTTACTGCCATTGAAAGCAATGCGAGTAAAACCCGGATGTCTCAATTCGTCCTCCTTTTTCTGGAGCCTTATGCTAACTCTATCCCAACTCCATGCACCCCTTGAACATCACCCCCCAACTGACACTCTCTAAGATGGCCTTCCAATTCAGAACCTCTGAATACCACCTTACTCCTTCCATCTATCTTTACCCCCCTGTAGGCTCCCCATACTTACCTGCCAAATCCTAGGACTATATTGGGGTCAGGGCAGAAACAATCCCCAGTCACTCTTGCCCCTTCCCATACCAGGTACAAAATGACAGTGGTGACCCTAGAAGCAGTATCACATTATTACCACTAGGGAAGAAGCCGCTGTATGAGGGAGTTAATTCAAATTCTAGTATATAGGACTATTCCCTCCTCCCCCCTTTAAAGACTAAGCCATGGTAGAGGTTTCTACTGCGGTCTAGAGTGCTAAATTATCCAATGCTGCTCCAACACTCATAGAATTCTTATGAGCATTGTGAGCATTTAGCACCTCCGCGCTGCTGTAGAAACCTCTACTTCGGCTTAGTGAAAGAGGGCCTATATTTGCTAACTTACGGCCTGTTGTTTCAGGGTCATCTTAACAGGGACAGTGGTTAAGTAACTTCCACACAGTTTACCTTCCCCTCCAGATCAGAACCTACCTACAAATATGTCCCCGGATCATACCCTCCTTTTGGCCACGAATTCTCCCAGAAGATAGTCCCTGACTTCCCCACCCCCTCCCCCCCAAAAAAGATCCCTCCTAGAACCTCGGGGGTTTTCCTTGTATGTAGTGGCTAGAGCAGAAGTGATTTCCAGTTGCTCCCACCCCATCAAGTTCCAGATTTAACATAGTACTAGTTTATTTATTAACTACCTTTATGAAGAGATTCACCCAAGGTGACATAAAACTTACAGTTTGGTAAAAAGATCAAATATAAACATAAATATAATGAATGAAGTAGTGTTAAAATCAATAAATTGAAAATAATACGATTCCAATGAAATACTTTCCAAAATATACTTATTAACAGCACTAAAATTCAAATATGAGAGATATAATAAATACATAGATCGAGTTGAATGGACCTTCATGTATCAAGCATTGGAATGGTTTGGTATAGGTTCAGGATTTATACAAATGGTTCAAACATTGTATAGCTCCCCTGTTGCTAAACTGTATATTAATAATAATTTTTCAGAAGGTTTTAGGTTGCAGAGGGGGGTTAGACAAGGCTGTCCCTTATCTCCTCTGCTTTTTGAAATTGTATTAGAATCCTTGTTATTAGCTATTCAGCAAGCGAAGGAGATACAGGGTATTATGCAGATGATCTACTGCTTTATTTGAGAAATCCTGAGACAACCATTCCTTGCTTACTTGAAATGATTGAGAAATTTGGAAAATTTTCAGAATACAAGATAAATTGGAGTAAATCAGAAATTCTTCCACTTAATGTCCACTGTACAAAAGGTTTGTTTGATTCATTTCCCTTTCTTTGGAAAGAAGATGGAATAAAATACTTAGGCATTTGGATTAAAAAATACGCTGGAAGAAACAATGAAAATAAATGAAAATTTTTTATTACAGAAGGTAACAGAAATGTGTGAGCAATGGAATCCTTTACATCTTTCGTGGTGGGGGAGAGTCCAATCTATTAAAATGATGATTTTGCCTGTGGTTTGTTATCAGATGGGTATGTTGCCAGTTTTTTTTCAAGGGTCCTTTTATAAAAAAATATTTGGCTGGGTAAAACTCCTAGAGTTGCTTTGGTATCTCTACAAAAGCCGATCTCAGAGGGAGGGGTAAATTTTCCCAATTTTTATAGGTACCATCAATCCTATATTTTGCGCCAGGGTATGTATTAGGTCTTCCCAGAGCTCATGGAAAAACTCCTAGATTGGTTGTGGTTAGAATGGCAACTCGTGTCTCCTATATGTCTATGCCATGTTCTCAGTATCAAAATGCCTAGGTACTGTAAAGATAACAGAATATTAGTTGATACATGGAAAACTTTTGTGATATGTAAGCAATTTAACAACTATTCCAATTCACAAATCTACAAGTCAATCTATATGGCTGAATTCCAAGATAAAACAAGCTCCGAGCCACATGGGGAGGAGCGAAGACAAATCGGCCGAAGCTTGAGGCCAATCGGCTAGGAGTAGGGGGGGGCAGGCTAGATTAGGGGTGAGCGGCTTCCCTTCCGCCCACCTTGGTTTTCCCCTCACCTTCAGAGCGATCCCACGGAGCTGGGCACGTGACCAGAGCCAGCAACCGGTAGGTACGCCAGGGCGAACTCCAAGATTCAAATTGGCAAACAAAAGGTCGCCTGGAAGCATTGGATGATAGCAGGAATACGTTTATTGGATGATGTTATCTCTAATGGTAAATTCCTTGAGTTTTCAAAGTTGCAACATAAATATGACCTCAATAAATCAGAAAGTTTTAGATGGTTGCAACTGAAGCAGGCCATTCAGGCGGGGTTCCTTGAGTGGAAAAACTTTAATAATCAATATAATATGGAGTTCTTATGCTTTCAGGGAGACTTCCTGAGTCACCAGGCTGCCCAGTGGTATAAATTGCTGACTGGATTTATTAAAAAGAAACCAAACACTGGTCTGAGAGACATTTGGAACATTGAGATCAAGCATCAAATTTCTGCATCTCAATGGCCACAAATTTGGACTTGAAGGATGAGATGTACAGTGTCGGCATCTATGAAACAAACTTGTTTTTTTCTGTTACATAGAGCATTATGGACCCCTGTTTGGTTACAAAAATTGGATAGCTCTAAGTCTAATAAATGTTGGCAGTGTCATCTCGAAGCAAGGACTTTAGATCATTTATTATTCTATTGTCCATTTATTATGACTTTTTGGAAATCAATTTGGGACCAAATTAATTGTTTATTAGAAAACCCAGTGGCATTGTCATATGATACTGTATTATTTGGTATGTCAATGAGAGCAAAGAGTCAGATATCATCAAATAATAACAAGCTATTACTCATAATGACTGGGGTTGCCATTCAACAAATTACTTATAACTGGAAGAAATGGAATAGACTAAATTATAATTTTTGGTATAAAATGGAAAGAGTAATAGCAACACAGTGAGGATATATTAGGAAATTTCAAGATGTGTGGGAGCCATTAACAAAATTTTGTAATGATTAGATGTCACTTTTCTCTTAATTCTTAAAGTTTATTTTTCAGGGAGGGGGGGATTTTAAGTATAACATCTTATATAAAGTAATTTAATTACTTTATATGAAGGGGTGGGAAGGGAGGGAGATAAAATTTTATGATTGGTAATATTGCTGAATATTAAGTGATATTCTCAATGTGCAAATGTGTTTATGTATTATCATACTTACTGTATGTATAAAAATGAATAAAGATTTACAAAAAAATTAAATACTAAAAGGGAAACATGATATTTATGAAGCATCTAATAAGCACAAATCAGAACATTCAAATAACATAGATATGACACTAATGCTTTTCTATAATACAGCTTATCCTATAGCCGAGGGGTCAAATGAAGATGTTAGTTGGTGGTACAGAGTGCTTTGTTGACCTTAATGAGTCAAGGACAGGGATTGGGGCTTGTATACTGCCTTCTTTGTAGTTATCCAACCACATTTAAAGTGGTTTAAATACAGATACAGTGCTCCCTCGGTCATTTGCGGTGGGCAATTTGCAGTCCCAGTCATTCGCAGTATTTTCCAACCATGAATGACCGGGCAGCTGGAGAGGCAAGAGAGAGCAGCCAGAGCGCCAGCGAGTGAAGGAAATCACTCGCCGGATGCTTCGACTGCCTCTTCCTGCACTAAAGTCGGGCCTCACTGATCAGGCTCGACTTTAGTGCATGAAGAGGCAGTCAGAGCATACTGCAAGTGATTTCCTTCACACCGGCTGCTCTCTTCTGCCTCTCCGGCTGCCCTCTGCAGTCTCCCCTGCTAAAAACCGTATTCATGTTTTTTCAAGATTTGTGGGGGTTCCTGGAACGGAACTCCCACGAATATCAGGGGAGTACTGTACTTCAGTCATTTCCCTATCTGTCCCAGTGGGCTCACAATTTGTCTAATGTACCTGGGGCAGTGGAGGATTAAGTGAGTTGCCCAGGGTCACAGGGAGTAGGGCAGGGTCTGAACCCACTACCTAAGGGTGCTGAGGCTGTAGCACTAACCACTATGCCTCACTCTCCTCTTGAAGTATTAATGCTGGGGTTCATCCTGCCAATTAAGGTCTACCAAACTACAGCAGGGCCTGGAAATAAACTTAAAATCTAGACCAGGGGTGCCCACACTTTTTGGGCTTGCGAGCTACTTTTAAAATGACCAAGTCAAAATGATCTACCAACAATAAAATTAAAAAAAAACACAACGCACACTATACGCATAGAATTGTTAATTATCATTCCTATTCCGGGGTTTTTTCAAAGAAGTCAAAGCAGATGACTCTATGCACTGTCACCTCAGTAACAACCATACAAAAATAGACAAATACCCATCCCCTCCCTTTTTACTAAACCACGATAGCAGTTTTTAGCGCAGGGAGCTGCGCTGAATGCCCAGCGCTGCTCTCGACGCTCATAGGCTCCCTGTGCTAAAAACCTCTATTGCGGTTTAGTAAAAGGGGACCATATTGTAAAATATAGACAGCAGATATAAATTCAGATACATTTTGATCACTAAATTTAAAATAAAATCATTTTTCCTACCTTGTCTGGTGATTTCATGAGTCTCTGGTTGCACTTTCTTCTTCTGACTGTGCATCCAATCTTTCTTCCCTTCTTTTAGCTTGTATGCTTCCTCTCCTCCTGACCTCATTCCCCCCCCCCCCCCCACAACATTTTCTTCCTCTCTCCCTGCTCTCTCTTTCTTTCTCTCTTCATGCCCCCTTTCTTTTTTCTGTTTCTCTTCTTTCCTTCTGTCTCCCTGCCTGCCCTCTTTCTCCCTCCCTGCCCTCCCCCAAGCCATTGCCATTGCAGCTGCCATCGGATAACAGGCCCCCAAAGCTGCCCGCCAAGCTCTCCCTGCTTCGGGCCCACCAGCATTCTCCCGACGTCAATTCTGCCGTCGGAGAGGAAGTTCCGCTGGCCAGAACTTCCTCTCCGATATCATAATTGACGTCGGGGAGAGGAAGGCTGATCGGCCCAAGATCGACCTATTGGGAGAAATGCTGCCGGGTCCTGCCTTTGAGGAAACAGAAAGTAGGCAGGACCTGGCAGCAAGAAGAGCAAATCGCAAGCTTCACTGACCTGTCTCTCGCTTTAGCCCGCGAATGGGGCTCTAACATGTGCGTGCCGGCTTCCCTTCTTCTCCCCCCCGGACATAACTTCCGGTTTCAGAGGGAAGAGAAGGGAAGCCGGTACAAGCACACGTTAGCCCCCAGAGCATAAATTCTCCAAGCCGGGTTTTTTTGTTTTTTTTTAATGTTGAGCAGCGGAGGCAGCAGCAGAATTCAGGAGCAGGCCAGTCAAGAGGGGAAAAAAGAGAAGGGAAGAAGGGAACCCGCTCTGCGATCGACTGGGGTCGCCTGAGCGAGCGACCTGTCGATCGCGATCGACGTGTTGGGCACCCCTGATCTAGACTAAGAGGGAGTGGGGGATACAATAGAACATTCAAATATCCAAAAGCCTACAGTAAAGTACAAAGCATGAAAATGGAAGAGGTAACTTGAAGCTCAAAAAGAATGCGAGGAAGTAAAGCTTACTGAGATGGTAATGGATATCTAAAATAGCTTACCAGTGGATGTGGTAGCAACCAAACTGTGACAGAATTCAATTATGCTGAGGACAAATGCAGAGGACAGAGATAAGAGCAAAGGAGGGTAATGACTGAGGTCAAAAAGGTTCTGTAGTGTCATATACACAAAACTTATATGACACTCTTCAAGAAATAATGATATATGGATAGGTAGGGTGTCAGAGAAATAAATGAGTGGACCCAAAGGTCAGGATATGTAAACTCTAAAATTTAATGTGAAATGAAATCAGCCTTAGGGAAAATGCTATTACAACCTGAGTACATCAGTAAAAAGCTGCTATACTCGGAAGACTAATCTTCACGAAAATGCAATGAAATTGTTATCATTTGGAAGAAAAATTCTAAAGCACATCAGTAGACTCACTGTGGTCCTCAGAGAATGCAAAACTGTTCTGCGACTATTTTATGAAGCACTCTGATATGATAACCTTAGCACTAGGTCTTCTGATTCTAGGGGTTTGTTACTTAGAATTTTAGAGGTTTATTTCTTCAGGCAATTAGGCAGTTCTTACCTCCCTCCCGCCTCTCCAATTAGTAAATATAGCACCTTTAAAATCCCTGGTGATCCAACGGTGAACCGGGACTGGAGCGATCTTCTTATACTCCTGCACCTTGCAGAGCCGCAATCCGAATAACTGCCACGAGTTCTTACGGCAACTTCACAAATTCCTGCAGTCTCGTGGTTGCCGCAAGAACTCGCAGAAGCCATTCGGATAGCAGCTCTGCACGGGGCAGGAATGTATGAATATCGCTCCTGCCCCGGTTCACCACTGAACCACCAGGGATTTTAAAGGTACCATATTTACTAATCAGGGAGACGAGAGGGAGGTGAGAATTGTTAGAGTCAGCTGGGACAGGTTGCAGGAGGAATCCCTCCTGTCCTGGCACACCGCTGGCCCACTAAGTCTTATGGCAGGCCTGGTGGAGGTCTGCAAGGAGGGAGGAGGGATGGGGTGTAAAGTCTGGCAGGACAGTGGGGAGGGGGGCTAGGTGCAGAACCTGGCAGGGCAGGTCACTTGAATATAACACCCCCCAACCCCCACCCTAGTTTATATTCAAGTCAACCTTTTTTTCCTCCTTATATTCAGATTGGTTTATATTTGAATATATATAGTGTTGTGCATGTAAAGCTTTGATCCATTTGCAAAGTTGAGCACCTAACTTTGGGCAACCTTTATACAGAATCCCTCCCTCCCACCCACACACAGAGCCTTTTCTAAAAGTGATCACCTCTATTTAGGTGCCCTGAGCACGCATGGTAAGGACATATTCTATATGGGCATCGGGTGCCTAGATTCCATTATAGAATACTAGCATAACATGTCTATCATTAATGCACCCATAATTATACCAATCATAGACCTGGCATAAATGTAGCTGGCAAAAAACAAAAGGAATTGACCCCAAAATATCCACAAAGAAGAAAATCCAGAGAAAACCAAAAAAACTCTGTGGAGTGACGATGTTCCTAAATGGACTTTATTTGAAAGTATCAAAGTTCCAAAGGTACACTAAAATCATCCACATAAAATAATTCCATCCACATAAAAGTAAATCATCCACATAAAAGCCTTAAAGGACCTAGTCCGCTAGGGATACAGGACCCAACACGGTCCGCGTTTCGACAAAAAGTCTTCTTCAGGGGTCCCTGGGGGTCCTATAAAGGTATGTAGGTGGGAAACAATTGTGTGGTGAACCGGAAGTGAGACACTGCTTGCAAATGTAGCTGGAACATGTATATGGCCTCTTGTATTTATGTGTGATCCCACTTATACATTCCCTTACAGAATAGCGCTTAGGCATCTTGCTAGCCCTTCCACATGCAGATGTACAGTTACATTTGAAAGTGCTAATATTCTGCAAATGTGCATGTGCTAGGGGTGTATTATTGCAGGTGCACACTTACAGAACTGCCCTTCACAAGAATTGGAGTAGCCTAGTGGCTGCAGGTTCAAGCCGAGCACGGCTCCTTGTGTCCCTGGGCAAGTCACTTGACGCTCTATTGCCCCAGGTACATTATTATGAGCCCACCAAGACAGATAGGGAGAAATACTGGACTACCTGAATGTAAACCGCTTAGGGGAGGGTTAAGGGAGTGGGCAGACTTGATGGGCTATGGCCCTTTTCTGCCGTCATTTTCTATGTTTCTATGTTTAGGCTATAAGTGGTCTATACCAGTGTTTCTCAACTCAGTCCTGGAGTACCCCCTTGCCAGTCAGGTTTTCAGGATATCCACAACGAATATGCATGAAATAAATTTACATATAATGGAGGCAGCATATGCAAATTAAGGTTATGCATTTTCATTGTGGCTATCCTGAAACCCTGACTGGCAAGGGGGTACTCCAGGACCAAGCTGAGAAACACTGATCTATACATACTAAAATCATTAAAATTGAGACATGTATAAACAAGCAAACAATATGAATTATTGATTTAATATTTAAAAAAAATAATGTTCAGGAGGAAATTGACATATCTGATCCTGTATTCAACAGTTTCTAATCGTGTGTGTTTATTCTACAGTACATTTTCTCACTGGAATAGACTGACATTTTCTGAGTCTCCAATTATCTTACTAGTGGGATAAAATCACTGTGGGTATTATTGAATATCTAAGAAAACCATGGTTTACAGGGAAAATTATGGCCATTCAGCCTATCAGAGCTGTTTTTTATGTAGTTCTTCTATTAAAGACACTTTTTGGAAAATCAGAGTAATGGATAGATTTTGAGATCATATAGCTATACTGCTTCTCATTTGGATGATGTAGCATATATTATTATGTATGCCTCACTAGTATATGCATACCATGCATACCAGTGATGCATGTGTGCTTAAGATTTAATGAACATAAATGTTGCTTGAGTATGAACAATGAGACGACACCATTAGTATCACACGGGTTATCTAAGCAAAATGCCATCACAAATTTCAGATTGAGGATAATTGACAAAATTGAAATTGTTTGGCGTGGGGGCAACGGAGAGACTCTGCAGAGACTGTCTCGTGTGTTTAGTGTAAAGTGCTGCATATCTCTAGTAATGATACAGAAATGTTAAATAGTAGTAAATTCTAGAGAACAATTCTGAATCTGCTCTCTTGGAACAGCTTTCCTGGGAGGAATGGATTTGGAGACAGAACAGTTTCATGATTTTAGTTTGTATTTCTTAACATTCCTTTAGATTGGTTGACTGGTGTCATATGTTGAAGTTTCCAAGACATGTTCATCATTTTTTTAATCTTAGAATTTAAAAAATGTCCAAGCTCCTGTCCAAGCTTCACTGGCTCCCAGTAATCTCCAGGGTTCACTTTAAATGTGCCTGCCTAACTTTCAAGATCCTTCACGGCATCCTTCCTCCCGTTATTCCATTATCTTGGAATTCCTCAATTCCTAATTCCACCAGATCCTCCCAAATATTAAAACTATCCTTCCTTTCTATAAAAGGTATATTCCATGCAGGAAAACTAGGGACATCCCTCCCCTTTAGAATCACTGAGCTCTGGAATAACCTCTCCTCCCCTCTCCAAAACTCAAGCTCCCTCCAAATTTTCCATAAACATCTGAAAACTTGGCTATTCTCAAAATTGTAACACTTCCTCCCTCTCCGGTATCTTACACCCATCTAAATCTTCTTTACACTTAATCCTTTAACCCTTCACTGGAGTTCCCTTCCATCCCAACTCCTGTAAACTGTGCCGAGCTCTTCGATTGCGGAGATGGTGCGGTATAGAAACCTAAGGTTTAGTTTAGTTTAGAATGGAGTGACTAGGGCTGGAACATATAAGAATAAAATATACTATGATAATGTACCCAGCATGCTGGCTACTCGGGGTAGAGTACCCCTTCCTCAAGTCATACACCCCTCCTTCAACCAGTAAAGGGGGGGGGGGTCTGTGGAGCAGTCACAGGGCTGCAGTCTATATGTGCATGTCCATTGGTTCTGCCAGTCCCTCGCCCCATAACACAAAGTTGATGTCAGAGATGGTGCTAAACACATGCAGACCGCAGCCCCACAACCTCTCCAGCACCCTCAACTCCCTGCATGCAGGGCAGACTGCCCCCACTGCCCTGAACTTGGTTCACTAGAGGCGTTGTTAGGACCACTAGGTTCAGGTTTTATCCTTACCCCGGAAGCAAAGGATCAGTGATGCTCCTTTCTGCCCCTTTAAATGGTTGCGGAGGTCAATCAGGCCTGGCACAGCAGGGATAATTAGTATCAAGTGAAGCAGACAGTGGAAGAGAAGGAGTTGGTGATGCTCAGCTCAGGTCTGTGACCGCTCATCTAAGTCATCAGACTTCTGACTAGGCCCGCTTCTGGCACTTGAGAAATAATATAGTCAGTGTTAATTCTCAGTGGAAAGAATAGCGCGTACCATAGTTAGCATTTATGGAGGGGAGTTTACGTCATTTGGTAGCTCACTTCAATAACATAGAAGGAGCTGTTCGAGAATATAAATTCAGGAGCTGAGGGCACAAGCTACCTCCTCACAAGTGATAAAAGGCCATATATCTTTTCAACAAAGTTTACATTTTGGAAAATAGAACTTTGAAGTTGAACCCTTTTCATAGCTGCCAAGGAACTTTCTAAGAGATTCTTGGAATTTTGGATGGAGCTATTCTTTCATTTCACAGAGATTTTTACCTCTTCTTTAGGAGGGGAATAGAAGGTGACTCATCAAAGTGGAGGAGTGACTTAGGGCTCCTTTTCCGAAGGTGCGCTAAGCGTTTTAGCGCATGCACCGGATTATCGCACGCTATAGCTAGCGCTAGCCAAAAATCTACCCCCTGCTCAAAAGGAGGCAGTAGCGCTAGCGCGCCTTTGTAAAAGGGCCCTTAATGGTTATAGCTGCTGCCATAGCACCCTGAGGTTATGAGTAGGGAATGACACACGGAGACATATTTTTCGCCGTCCCCACAGTAACTCAATTTCCCCATCCCATCTCTGCAAGTTTTGTCACTGTCCTTGTTCCATTCCTGTAAGCTCTGCGTTAACCGCACAAGCCTTGAACACTTATGATTTTAAAGTGTTTGAGGCTTGTGCAGATGAGGACAGAGCTTGCGGGAATGGGGCAGGGACAGGAAAAGAACTCACGGGATGGGAAAATGAGTTCCTGCGTTGACGGGAAAAAAATTTGTCCCCGTGTCATTCTCTACTTGGAAGAACAGTGTAGAAAATTGAATAAAAAAATAGTGTGAAAAGTTTCAGCCTCCGATGACCAGACCAGAGCTGGTATTGTGACATCATAATGCCTCATTCCACCAATGTCTAAGAGCCAACCTCACAATGGCTTAATTGTGCTTTACTTGGCTCACTTTTACTACATTTTGATTTCTAGAGTGATGCAGTGCAGAGAATAACACGGGGACAAATTTGTCCTTCTCCCCACAGTAGCTCAATTTCCCTATCCCGTCCCTACAAATTTTGGCGCTGACCCTGTCCCATTCCTGTAAGTTCTGCCTTAATTGCACAAGCCTCGAACACTTATGACTTTAAATTGTTTGAGGCTTCTGCAGATGAGGACAGAGTTTGCGGGAATGGTGCAGGGGCAGGAAAAGAACTCACGGGACAGGACGGGAAAATAAGTGCCCGCAGGGATGGGGAAAAATCTGTCCTCGTGTCATTCTCTAGTTATGAGTTCAATTTCAGCTTGCTCCTTGTGATTCTGGACAAGTCACTTAACACTCCATTGTCTAAGGTACTACAATTAGATTGTGAGCACCCTGGAACAAATAGGGAAAATACTTGAGTGCCTGATTACTATTCAGTGTGTAACTACTTTGGGTGAATCTCTTCATGAAAAGAGTTAGTGGTTGAATAGTTTAGTCTTGGCAGCTTATTTGAAGCTATCAGAGGAGGACATTGAAAATTCAGTAACCCACTTGATGTCCTTTATCTTTGAATCCAACAATTGTTTTTCCATCAAAATCAAGTTATGATTTTGGGTCAGTGAATATGGATTTTCCCTGATGTCTGCAAACAGGCTCAGGATAAACAAAAGCTTTTTCTTCAGATGAGGCAGGAGATTAGAGCTCTGGGGATGCCTTTTCTTTCTGTAACTTCCTGCTAAGTGTTTAATTAAATTCTAGAATAAGAGATATGTTTCCTTTGACCCTAAGCAATTGAGATGATTCCTATACTGTATAGTAAAAAATAAAAATAGAGAAACTGAAATAGATGCTGTGGCAAACTGGTTTAGTAGCATACAGAGTATACATAATTCCTCAGCTGCAAATGCCTTGATTATGTTTCTTTTTTTATGTTTATAGCTGTTAACCATATATTATTGAGAGCTTTATATGAGGGTCATCTCTTATTATGTTTCATTTTTTTAATTATACCATCATGTGCTCCCCTGCTAAGCTCTGTGCATCCCAGACCACACTCTATTAAAGCACAACATGGGCTGAGGGGACCTCCTGACCCCTGAATACAGGAAGCCCAAACCCACCCCAAACCATGTTCAATAAAGGTCAGAAACAATCTCAACTTATACTTACCCTCGCACTTTTGGAAAAATGGCAGCATCTGATCCCTTAATGGTACATTAGAACATACTGCAAGGATAAAGGTGAGCCGATTTATATAGTGTTTCTAGATTTTCAGAAAGGTTTTTTGATAAAGTTCCTCATAAGAGGCTCCTGAGAAAATTAAAGTGTCATGGGATAAGTGGCAAACTTCAGTTATGGATTTGGAATTGGTTATCGGATAGAAAACAGAGGGTAGGGTTAAAAGGTCATTTTTCTCCAAGGTAGGGAGAATGAGAGGGCACTCTCTAAAATTGAAAGGGGTTAGATTCCGTACGAACGTAAGGAAGTTCTTCTTCACCCAGAGAGTGGTAGAGAACTGGAATGCTCTTCTGGAGTCTGTCATAGGGGAAAACACCCTCCAGGGATTCAAGACAAAGTTAGATAAGTTTCTGCTGAACCGGAACGTACTCAGGTAGGGCTGGTCTCAGTTAGGGGGCTGGTCTTTGACCTGAGGGCCGCCACGTGAGTGGACTGCTGGGCAAGATGGACCACTGGTCTGACCCAGCAGCGGCAGTTCTTATGTTCTCAATGGAAGAGAGTAAACAGTGGAGTGCCGCAGGGGTCTGTACTGGGACTGGTTCTATTTAACTTATTTATAAATGATCTGGAAATTGGAACTACGAGTGAGGTAATTAAATTTGCAGATGACACTAAACTGTTCAAAGTTGTTAAAACACATTTGGATTGTGAAAAATTGCAGGCGGACCTTAGGAAATTGGAAAACTGGGCATCCAAATGGCAGATGAAATTTAATGTGGACAAATGTAAAGTGATGCACATTGGGAAGAATAACCTGAATCGCACTTACCGGATGCTAGGGTCCACCTTAGGGGTTAGCGCCCAAGAAAAGGATCTGGGTATCATTGTAGACAATACGATGAAACCTTCCGCCCAATGTGCAGTGGCGGCCAAAAAAGCAAACAGGATGCTAGGAATTATTAAAAAAGAGATGGTTAACAAGACTAAGAATGTTTTAATGCCCCTGTATCGCTCCTTAGTGCGACCTCATCTGAAGTATTGTGTTCATTTCCGGTCTCCTTATCTCAAGAAGGATATGGTGGCACTAGAAAAGGTTCAAAGAAGAGTGACCAAGATGATAAAAGAGATGGAACTTCTCTCGTATGAGGAAAGAATGAAAAGGTTAGGGCTCTTCAGCTTGGAAAAGAGATGGCTCAGGGGAGATATGATTGAAGTCTACAAAATTCTGAGTGGAATAGAACGGGTACAAGTGGATCGATTTTTCACTCCGTCAAAAATTACAAAGACTAGGGGACTCTCGATGAAGTTACAAGGAAATACTTTTAAAACCAATAGGAGGAAATTTTTTTTTCACTCAGAGAATAGTTAAGCTCTGGAGCGCATTGCTAGAGATTATGGTAAGAGCGGATAGAATAGCCGTTTTTAAGAAAGGTTTGGACAATTTCCTGGAGGAAAAGTCCATAGTGTGTTATTGAGAAAGACATGGGGGAAACTACTTCTTGCCCTGGATTGGTAGCATGGAATATTGCTATTCCTTGGGTTTTGGCCAGGTACTAGTGACCTGGATTGGCCACCGTGAGAATGGGCTACTGGGCTTGATGGGCTATTCCTATGTTCTTAAATAAGGTAGCACTAGGCAACTCCCTTACAAATTTAAGTGCTGTCCTAAAGCAAACTATTCTCTTAAGCTTTTCCACAATCTCTGTAAGACACAACCTTGACCTCCCTCATGTTTTTTTTTTCCAGTTGTTTGCCCCATTTTCCCTTTTGCTCCTTATAACCCTTTTTTGGCAATTGTAATATGTTCCCCTGAAGTGTTTCTCTCATGTAGAGTATCTCTCCCCTATTTTACTGTGTTGTTTACTCTGTCTTATGTTGGATTTGGTCTTCATCTTGTTCTGTTATTCATTTTATACACCTTTATTCCCCTTATCACTGATTACATTGTAAACTTGTTTAGAAGTCCCATGTAAGCATAGCAGCATATCAAATAAAGCTAAACTTGAACTTATGGAGTAGGAGTGAGTAGAGATTACTAAGCTCCTCTACTGGAAATCTTCTGTTTGAGATGAGTTAGAGCTTGAGGGAGATGTAAATAGCAATCTTTTATTAATATGGCTAGGATGGGGCTTGATGAAACCACTATTTTTTACTTTTTACCTGGAGATGAAAAAGAGGGATCAGAGCCACTGCCCCACCAGAAATTCAAGCTCAGTCCCCCAAGAAGGGAGGATACTTTCACATAGGGTGGAAGAAGGAAGAGGTCTACTGGGCACTAGGATCTCAAATTTTCTCCAGGAGACCTTGGATATTAGGGTCAGTGGCCCTTTAAATGAGTGCCACTGCATGAGAGGGGGCAATTTTGTTATTAAATTTCTTAAGAACTGCCAGAGTTAGGATTGAGAATGCATGAAGAAGCAAGCACACCGCCAAACGATGGTGGTACTCCCACTTCATACCGAGCCACTGAAATTGACTGCCTTCACAGATCAGATCCCTTGAAGGACACCTCAGTTCTAGAAAAGCAATAAAAACATACCTCTTCACCTAATCCCCTGCCCTTGACCGATGGACTACAAAGAAATGTATATTGGTACCAGAACCAGTATGTGTCACATAAGGAAAACTTATATTGTAAAATCTTGCACTGCAACTATGGCATATCTAATATGTAAACTATCTATATGTCAAACTAGGATAAAGCTTGTACTGCAGACTTTGCACTATAAGTATAACTATGGCAAATTGTAACCGATAAAATGTATATTATGTATATTAATATACCACGCCCATGTCTTGCGTTAGGCAAGCTTAGGCGGGCATGCAGGCCTCCTTAGGCTCCCAGAGGTGCCGCCAATGTAGGAGGCCTGCCTCGGAAGATTTTTTATAACAAACGTGCATCCCAATTGGCTGGTTAGACATTGATAGGATGCCTACCACTGCCTACAATCTGGACGCCATTTGCAGAATCCAGGCCCTAGTGTGTATCAGGTTAGGATAAAAACTTGTATCATAAACTTGTACTGAAATTATGTATGTTTAACCTGTAACCCGTTCTGAGCTCTTTGGAAACAAGAAGAAAGAAAACAAATTAAATAAATACATTTCTTACAAAATATACCCCCTCCTTTACAAAGCCACCCTAGCATTTTTAGCGCCAGCTGCAGAGGTAACAGCTCGGACGCTCATAGGAATTCTATGAGCATAAGAGCTGTTACCTCGGCGGCTGGTGCTAAGAACGCTAGGGTGGCTTTGTAAAGGAGGATAGTTATGGGATTTAAATAAACAGAAATAACCACTAGGCTACAAATGTTTTTGCTGACCCATGGCAAGTGAGGCTGATGGGGGAGAATCAAGAGGGGAGCGTTGCCAAAGTCGATGGAGGATGGATGAATTGTCGAGATTGTGAGCCTTCGGGACAGTAAGGGTATTTCTAAGTACCTATCTTTACTTATCTTATTTTTATTGTATCCTTAATGTATACTTTCTGTAAACCGCTTCGAACCTAACGGATTAGAGGTATATAAGAAATAAATAAAATAAAAAAAAAAATAAAAAAAATGTTTTTGCAGCCTAGAACAGTATATTGGCTCATTAGCCCCCTCTCCCCCTCGTTTACAAAGCCGCGTTAGGCTTTTATATCGCCAGCCATGGCAATATTAGCTCGAACGATCATAGGAATTTGGAGATAATACTGTTGCGGCCGGTGATTTTTTTAAAAAAAAGCCTAAAATGGCTTTTTTAAAAGGGGGAGGGAAGAATAAGTATTACCGTATTTTCACGCATATAATGCGCACACGGGTATAGCGTGTGGGAACAAGGAAGTTATGTAAGAAAATTTTGGAATAGCGTGCCCACGCGTATACCGCGCATGCTCCTCATTTTGTTTCCCAGGTTTTCTATTGTAATGCCTATTCTATTGTGATGCGGCGTTTTCTGTCTTGCTGGCGCCCTCCTCCATCTTCCTGCATCGTTCGCTGAAAGCTGCGGGCAGCGGATCCTATGTGCCTCTTGCGGCTGACCCAGAAGTGTTCCTCTGACGTCACGACATCAGAGGGAACACTTCCCAGCCGCAGGAGGTGCATGGAAGCCGCTGCTGCGGCTTTCAGCGAACGCTGCAGGAAGATGGAGGAGGGCGCCAGCAAGACAGAAAACAATTGTATAACACGCTCACGCATATAACACACATGGTTATGCTCGGTTTGTAAAATATTGTATAACGCGCGCGTTATATGCGTGAAAATACGGTACTTCAGTCAAGTACAAGAAATGTTGGATCTTTCAGTGAAAATAATTGTGAGTTTAGTTGTTTTTTTTTCAGTGGGTGATAATCTCTTCATAGATTGATTTCTGAGTTTCTAAGACGTAAATTTCAGTTACTCCCAGAAGAGTTTCAATTTCAGGTGTGCTGATTTAAGTTTCAATTATTCTTACAATTGTAGCTTTTCTTTAGAGAAAAGAACATTTCCTTTCATTGTTTGGGACCTTTGCCAACTATTTTCTTATCATAATACAAGATGTTACAAGGCCTTCCATTAATGAAATCACCTTAGGGTCTACAAAAACTGGTTTACTTAATTTCGGTTACTGAAATACAAATTATCAAGAGGACATTTCCAAAGGGCACAGGGAGATTTGTATACTCAACCCTCAGCAGTGAAAAGAGCAGCTCTGGGATGGTTCCAGATGGACCGGTGGGAATTCATATGAGGATTTCATTTTGAAATTCCTACCCGTTTTCTTTAAGGTTTTCTTTGCCTTTATTAAACAATTACCCATTTTCCCCCTAATTCTGGAAATTTGCATGCACCATTTTACACATAGCATGCAAAATTGTGTACACAAGTTATAGAATAGTGACAATTGTGCACAGAATTTAGTTAGCTGCTAATTAGCATTAGCAACAAATTATCACTATAGTTGGTGTTAATTGGTGCTATGTAATAGTTACATGTGCAACTGCCCTTAGGGCTAGATTCACTAAACAAACTGATCGTGTACTGATCGGTGTGCGAGCCCTTTGTGACCTAATTTCCCTCCGACACGATTCACTAACCTGTGTACCGATCCGATCCCGATCCGTGCATGCAAATGAGGGGAATCAGCATGCAAAGCAGGAAGGACGCGATTAAACAAAACTTCTTCTGGCACACCGACTGGCTGGCTGATCATAATACTAGCGACTGGTGAGGACCAGTCACTTGTGCTAAAACCCTGCTCTCTCTGCCTTGATTCTCCTGCTCTGGCCGCCCTGCTCTCTGCTCTTTTCTCTGCCGCGATTCTCATGCTCTGGCCGCCCTGCTCTCTGCTCTTTTCTCTGCCCCGATTCTCCAGCTCTGGCCACCCTGCTCTCTTCTCTTTTCTCTGCCCCGATTCTCCAGCTCTAGCCACCCTGCTCTCTGCTCTTTTCTCTGCCCCGATTGTCCAGCTCTGTCCACCCTGCTCTTTGCTCTTTTCTCTGCCCCGATTCTCCAGCTCTGGCCACCCTGCTCTCTGCTGTCTTCTCTGCCCCGATTCTCCTCCTCTGGCTGCCCTACGCTCTGCCCCAATTCTCCTGCTCTGGCCACCCTGCTCCCTGCTCTCTGCCCCGACTCTCCTGCCCTTCCCCACAATGCGAGCCCGTGGTTTTAACCCGCTTTAAACCCGCAGGTTAAAACCACAGGCTCACACTGCAGGGAAGGGTAGCAGAGAGCAGGTGAGTCAGGACCAATAATAAAAAAAAAAAAGACAGCAAACACATGCACAGATCATCTACAGGCAAATTAGATGATCTGCGCTTGCGTCAGGATTGCTACCTAGTGATCCGTGTCGGCGTATGGGGGCATGCCTCCAATCTCCCCCATTAAAATGTTCTTGTTTGCAGAATCGATCGGTCCTGCCTGGATCGGACACGGATCAGTCATGATCGGGCAGGTTAGTTAATCTAGCCCTTAGTTAGGGTTCTGAAAATTGTGAATGCAAAAGGGGGAGTGGTCCTGAAGGGGGCAGGGATGAGTCAGGGTTGGTCATAGCAGCTGAATGCACATGTTACTGTATTTATGCACCTAACTGCCTACCTTTAGCCATGTATAATACAACTGGGTAATTGAATAAATTGAATATTGTTCCAAAGGAAATGCAGCACAAACAGCAAAAAAGGAACAATAATAGTTATTAATACAGTTTCAAAAATGGCGTTTAGAATCCAAAAGTAGAGTAAAATAACTCAGCATAGGGAAAAACCCTTTTATAAACTTTCATAGAATCAATCATTGCACCATCTTGTTAGAATAAATGATTTTTAAATAACTTCATAGATTCATAAGTAATTCTTAAATCTCCATAATGTGAAAATAAAGTCCAAAGTCCAAAGTTTTGTGAAAAGCTAATGTAAGTAAACAGATTTAGTTTCAATGTCTCTGCAGCGGTGACCCAGCGGGGTTCTGACACGTTTCGCCGTCCTGGCTTCCTCAGAGAACCCGCTAATGCTGTGTGTGACCTTAAAAAATAAATCCTCCTAATTCAAAAGGGAAAAGAAACTTCCTCGTGTTCTATGACATGAATGCTCTGCTGAGCACCCTGTACTTATGAAGGGTTTTTCCCTATGCTGAGTTATTTTACTCTACTTTTGGATTCTAAATGCCATTTTTGAAACTGTATTAATAACTATTATTGTTCCTTTTTTGCTGTTTGTGCTACCTTTAGCCATGAGCATTTACACCAGTCATTGAGCTAGTGTAAGAGTTCCTACCTAAAGGAAGGCAAGTAGATGTAGATTTTTATCACACTGTTCTCTCTAAGTCAGTGTCTCACAAACTTTCCGGCCGGCGGCACAGTAAATCCAGTGTCCCAGCCAGAAGGCACCCGGAAGTGCACGGACGCCAACACTATGATGTCACACGCATGCGCAGAGGCCCATCTGGCCGTGTCCCGCTTCGGTGGAGGAATCTGGGACTTGCGGGGAGAGGAGGGGAGACGCTGGCCAGGAGGAGAGTCATCTGCGCAAGCTGACTTCCTACAGGACGTGCCTCTCGCCGCGAGAGGCACATCCTGTAGGAAGTCAGCCGGCGTGGACGACTCTCCTCCTCGCCAGTGTGTCACGGCACACCTGAAATCTCAGAAGGCACACAGTTTGCGATACACTGCTCTAAGCTAAATGGGTGTCATCCAACTGCATTGCTACCGGTAGGGGATGATGCCTCAATATTGTGCTTTTAATCTCTAGGGACAAGCAAGTTCCCAGAGTCCTGCAGAACTTGCCTGTCCCTCAATAGTGAAAATGTAATAGTAAAACAGTGTCTCTCACTGACATGACTATAGCTAGAATACTAGTGTATGTCACTGTTCTCTTTAAACTGTACTTTAAACTATTCTCTTTAAACTGTATTTTGCACTTTAAGTTAAAAACACATTTGCATAAAGGGGATGTAACACGCTTAATAACTCGTATGAGTTTATACAGCTCACAACTCATCTATCCTGTGTGTGCAAATGTGTTTTTAACTTAAAGTGCAAAAGTATAGTCTAAAGAGAACAGTGACATAAACTAGTATTCTATAACGGCCATTGTGTGTGCAATTGCCGATATAGAATTTGTGCTTTGCACACATCATCCTGGTGCCTATAGATAATCACTACCTAAATGTATAATTGACCATTTAAAGCAGGGATAGGGAACTCTGGTTCTCGAGAGGCATATTCCAGTTGGGTTTTCAGGATTTCCCCAATGAATATTCATTGAAAGCGGTGCATGCAAATAGATCTCATGCATATTCATTGGGGAAATCCTGAAAACCCGACTGGAATACGGACCGGAGTTCCCTACCCCTGATTTAAAGTCTTACTTGGATTTTTCAAGCTGGCACTTGACATGGATAGTGTGCTAAAAATACCTATAACTTTAAAATCCAAGTTATATGTTTGAAGTTTAATGACCTGCTGCAGGCTGAGTGTCCACCTTTGTTTCACTGAAGACAAGGAAAATATTCTAAGTCATAAATTTGGGTGACTTGAGTCCACTGAGCTTGTGCAGACTCAAACACTCAGCTTTTGTTTTAAAGTCAGAAGCCAAATCCAACTTTAAATTGTTTTTGCTGAGAGAGAAACGCCTTCTTCAGCTTTAAAAGAGATTACTGATTCAACATCAGGCAATAGCATCTAGGATCACCAGCATGAATGCTATCCTGCTGAAAAAAGCATTGCATTCTAGAATATCAATTTTCTTTTATCAAAGTATAAGGGAAAATAATGCTACCTTTTGTGTGTGAAATATTTATCTTTTCTTGCAATTTCCTACTGTCAGGAAATGCTGATTCTTTTGCAATTTACTGCCCTTTGTACAAAGATATTTGACTATGGTTGAAGTACGAACTCAACTACAGAGATGAAAAAGCAACTATGAGAAGTTTAGACATTCCTTCTTGGTGCTACTTACACATTTCCGGTATTAGCAATCTAAAGAGATTTTAAAAAACAGATAACTTCCAAATACATTAGTCTTCAATGCCAATTAGATTTCTTTCAAGAACTTCATGAGCAGCAATAGAATTTATAACTATTTCCATCCCCTATGAGAAGGTCTTTTAATTCCAAATACATTTGTGTGCATTGAGAATTAGCGGAATTGGAAAATGTTCAAAGATGATAAAGGGATGGGACTCCTCTCATAAGGGGAAATACTAAACAGGTTAGGGCTCTTCAGCTTGGAAAAGAGATGACCGAGGAGTGATATGACTGAGGTCTACAAAATCCTGAGTGGTGTAGAATGAGTAAAAGTGAAGCAATATTTTACTCATTCACAAATTACAAAGACTAGGGGGCACTCAATGAAGTTACATGTAAATACCTTAAAAACAAATAGGAAGAAATATTTTGTTCACTCAAAGAATAGTTAAGATCTGGAACTCATTGCCAGAGGATGTGGTAACAGCAGTTAGCATAGCTGGGTTTAAAAAGGTTTGGACAATTTCCTGGAGGAAAAGTCCATAGTCTGCTATTGAAACAGCTACAGGGGAAAAACAACTGCTTGCTCTGTGTATAGTAGTATGGAATATTGCTACTATTTGGGGTTTTGCCAGGTACATGTGACCTGGATTGGCTACTGTTAGAAATTAGATACTTGACTAGATGGACCAATGGTTTGACCCAGTATGGCTATTCTTATGTTCCTATGTTTTTATTGCATAAATAGAATTAGTGCTAAAATATATGAGTTAGTGGTAAAATAATATATCTTTAGCAGTAGCTAGCTTTGAAGTTCTAGCTATTTGATAAATACCCAGGATAGCTTATGAGGGGTTGCTGAAAAGTTCTCAGCCCAGCCAACAAAGTTGGGATAGTCTCCATTGAGGGTAAACAAGGGGAAATTCTGTATAGGATGCCAGTTTCTGCAGCCGCCTAAGAAGCAGATGAGAATCGCACACCGGCGTCCTATACAGAATCGTGTCTGCCCTAAGGGACAGATGCCCAGCCCCACCTAACTGGCACCCATGTCATAGGCACTAGTTAGAAAATTGTGCCTGATCCCTTCCCATCAGCTGATCACAGCAAGAAAATCCCATTGCCATGATCAGCTGAGCAGCTACGACACATAACCCCTGAATCCCCCTACTAACTTGGCTGGTAGGTGGGATGCCCACTGTTACCCTCCCCCCCCCCCCCCCCCCCATAATGCCTGTGGCAGAGGGGATGCCTAATCCCTTCCACTACCCCTCAAAATCCCCTGGCAAAAAGCATGCCCAGTCCCTCCAAAATAAGCCCTCCCACTTGTGATAGGCAGGAGGAATGCCCACTCCCTCCTGCTAGCAGCCCCCCCCCCCCGAGCCCATGACATCCCCCAGACACAAACCTCCCACCCTGGCACTCCCCTTGCTGCGATCAGCTCAGTGGCCACGTCTATTTGAAATGTAGGCCAACATTTTAATGGCCTACATATCAAGCACGTATCACAGCCCTAGGGAGATGTCCAGGGCCGCTTAAGCTCATACAAGGCCACTTCCGGGTGAAACCACACCTATGCCCAGCCTTGGGCAAGCTTAAGTGTCCCTAGGTGCTTTCCTGCACCCATGACAGATTCCTATAGTGTAGGCGGCCTGCCTGTGGGCTTGATTTTTAGAAAATGTGCATCCCGATTAGCTGGTTAGACAGTGGTAGGATTCCTTCTGCTGCCTACAATCGGGACGCCGTTTATAGAATTGGCCCCTAAGTCCAGTGATTTCCCACTTTTTTTGTTCCATCAGAAAGATCCGGAACAAAATGGATAATCACTGAACCAAGGGTTAGATGCACTAAAGTCAGCGATTGTCGCTAAACCTGTTTTCACAGCTTTAGCGACAATCACTGTTACCGACCCGCTACACAAAACGGCCCACCGCATGTTTTTTTTTCCCTCGATCACCTATTTTCCCATCCGGCCATGCAAATTAGCTAAAACCCCATGCAAAATAGCCAAGAAATTGATGCGCTAACATCGCTTGGCTATTCTCTCAAAAATGTGGTTTTAACAATGGTAAAAAAACAATTTGTCTGCCTGATTTTTTTTTATTTATTTATTTTTCAATGGCACAGATATGCTGCGTGTTTTTTATCGCAGGCTGTAGCGGTTAAAGCTCTGACGCTCATAGAATTCCTATGAGCGTCAGAACTTTTACTGCCATGTCATGTGATAAAAACCTTAAAGCATCTTGATAAAAGGAAGGGGGAATAGATGATGATTTAAATATTCAGTAATTCAGAATCTGATCAGAAAAACCATATTACTGTAGCATTTTAGTAGTGTTTGAAATTGACCCTTAATAGCTGACCCCATTACCATTAATGCATTTTGATGTGGAAAATAGCTTCTACATCAAAATTTGAATCTTTTTTATATTGTCTACATGTTATTCACAGGGAATTATAATATTCAATTCATATACATACTGTCTTTTAGAATGGCACTTTGTAAAGATTCAACATTGAAGAAGTTCAAGAATATGGAAATGAATGCCAGCAGTTTTCAGAAAAACAAAATCCTTTCCTCTTGTATAGAACAAAAGAAAATATGAAAGAAGACATCTGTTTAACAAAGGAGAAAATACTCAATTTGGCCAAATGATTTAAAAATTTAAAATTATTGTAAAAATTTTGATGTATTCTTCACTGGACTTTTACTTATATTCAGCACTCAACCTGCCAATGTCACCACATAAATAGGACAACCACTAATGTGGGCAGCAAACATAGGGCCCGTTTTATGAAACCGCAGTAGAAGTTTTTACTGTGGGCTGATGAGGTAAATGCTCCAATGCTCATTCAATTCCTATGAGCATCGAACATTTACCCCGCTGGCCCACAGTAAACTGTGGTTTCATAAAAGGGGGGCCATAGGTTTTTCCTGTGTGATAAGGCCTTTTTTGCCATAGCTGTAAAATGGCCAATTTTCCATCTTATGTAATAATGGCTACGCACTAATGTTGATATTCACACACAGCCATTTTTGAAAATTACTGTGTAAACACTTATGCCTATCCATTTTGCAGGTGATCAGGGTTCCTGTGATAATCCTGCACTAACCAGTTAGCATTTAGTAAGGTAGCTGCATTGATTAGTGTGGGAACATCCTCCGACATGCCCCCTCCCCAAAAATAAGTACAGTGGAACCTTGGTTTACGAGCATAATTCGTTCCAGAAGCATGCTCGTAAACCAAATTATTCGTATATCAAAGCGAGTTTCCCCATAGAAAGTAAGGGAAACTCGCTTGATATGTACATTCTAACGTAGATGTGGCTTTGTTTTGTTTTTCTCAAAAATTTTTCAAAAAGATAGCTGCTCTGAGGACAAGCACATCTGAGAAATACACTTCTCCCTCCGTATTCGCGGTGGATGCGTTCCAGATATAGGTGCGAATATGGAAAAACTGCAAATAGGTTGAAAAGGTGACGGCAAAAGCTAGAAGGATGCTAGGTATAGGGTATAGGATGCTAGGTATAGGGAGAGGTATAGCCAGTAGGAAAAAGGAGGTATTGATGCCTCTGTATAAGACTTTGGTGACACCTCATTTAGAATATTGTGTACAATTCTGGAGGCCGCACCTTCAAAAGATATAAAAAGGATGGAGTCGTCCAGAGAAAGGCTACTAAAATGGTATGTGGTCTTCCTCTTAAGGTGTATGGGGATAGACTTAAAGATCTCAATCTGTATACTTTGGAGGAAAGGCGGGAGAGGGGAGATATGATAGAGATGTTTAAATAACTACATAATGTAAATGCGCATGAGCCGAGTCTCTTTCATTTGAAAGGAAACTCTGCAATGAGAGGGCATAGGATGAAGTTAAAAAGTGATAGGCTCAGGAGTAATCTAAGGAAATACTTTTTTACAGAAAGGGTGGTAGGCGCATGAAACAGTCTCTCAGAAGAGGTGGTGGAAACAGAGATTATGTCTGAATTTGAAAGGGCCTGGGATAGGCACGTGGGATCTTTCAGAGAGAGAAAGAGATAATGGTTACTGCGGATGGACAAACTAGATAGGCCATTTGGCCTTTATCTGCCATCATGTTTCTATGTTTCTAAATCTTAAGCCCACTCTAGTCTCCCCAAACCACGCCCCTAAAAGGCCCCTTCAGATTTAGATGAGGTACCTTGTCGAAGGCTTTTTGGAAGTCAAGGTAAATGATGTCTATGGATTCCCCCTTATCCATCTGGCTGTTTATTCCCTCAAAGAAGTACAGTAAGACAAATCCATCTCCAAAATACATTTTGAAAATAGTGACTTGGAAGGTTTGGTGAGAAAAACGTCCATCTGACTCTTTTTGCCACATTTTGGATGGTTTTCTTTTTTTAAAATGAGCTCCATGGTGTACAGCTGACCTATCAAGCTGTATTGTTTGCACACTGTTCCTGCCTAATGAGAATGCTAATTGCTAGATGATATTTTATTTAGGCTGATTACATTAATAATTTCCACACACATTAAGGCAGAATATAAACTGAATCATCCCAGTTTAATCAAAAACTTGTTTAATCATTCCTTAAAAATAGACTACACTACAGAAGTCACACTGGATATATGCTTCAAGGAAAAAAAAGTGTGCTGCATTATTTGATTTTCCAAATCTGTTTATTGAGAAACAGATGCATAAATATTTACCTAAAATTACAAAGGTCAAAATCGTAGAGGATGGTGTACCAACCTATTGGATTTCTCATGAATCAGCAGTCTGTTCACATGCAATAAACCAAGCACATATCGCAGGACCCACAGTTACTCATATGGGAAAAGCATTCAGCATAAGGGGATCCCACTCAGGCTCTTCTTCAAATATACCTCCCCATTTACAAATCTACGATAGCAGCTGCCATGCTGCAAATGATCTAATGCCCATTAAATTCCTATAGGCGCCAGAGCAATTACCACAGGAGCAGCTGCTACCGCAGCTTTGAAAAAGAAGCCTAAAGTATACAGTATACTGTTTAATTCAATGCAATAGTGGCTTTCAGAGGATTCACCGCACCTGCTAAAGGCCCTGAGGGCACTGCTCTGAATTTGATTGGTTGAGCAAGTAACAGGCAGATGCTGCTCAGCCAATCAAATTCAGATCAGTACTGTTAGGGCTTTCAGGAGGTTCAAAGAATCCCCAGCCCAAGAGCCCTGCTTTTGTTTTTGTATTTTTGTTTCTTTACTTTTTTGACTAGTTGAGCAGGTTGCCTACTTAACAAATCAAACTGCATCAAGCAAATAGTAAAAAATATATATAAAGCACCCCATCCCCCACCACTTGAATGCAAAAAATGTGAAGAAGGATGATATGTTAGGGAGACAAGCTAGATGCCAAAGACAAGAATCAACTTACATAGGCACTCCACTAAACATCACAGTTCTAACCAGGGTAATAGTTCTGTGGAAAATCACTTTGCAAGACCAGAGCACTGAATCAGTGACTTTATGGTGAGAATATTGAAAGGAAATTTTAAGACAATCCAGGAACCTAAGACATTTGGGGGTCATAAGAACATAAGAAGTTGCCTCCACTGGGTCAGACCAGAGGTCCATTGCTCCGCGGCAGCCCATCAGGTCCATGACCTGTGAAGTGGTTTCTGACCATTTCTATAACCTATCTCTACTTCTATCTGTACCCCTCAATCCCCTTATCCTTTAGGAACCTATCCAAACCTTCCTTGAATCCCTGTAATGTGCTCTGGCCTATCACAACCTCCGGAAGCGCGTTCCATGTGTCCACCACCCTCTGGGTAAAAAAGAACTTCCTAGCATTTGTTCTAAATCAGTTTCTCCGAGTGACCCCTAGTACTTGTGGTTTCCCACAGTCTGAAGAATCTGTCCCTGTCTACCTTCTCTATGCCCTTCAGGATTTTGAAGGTTTCTATCATGTCTCCTTTAAGTCTCCGCTTTTTCAGGGAGAACAACCTCAGCATTTTCAACCTGTCAGCGTATGAAAAGTTTTCCATACCTTTTATCAGTTTAGTCGCTCTTCTCTGGACCCCCTCAAGTACTACCATGTCCTTCTTGAGGTGTGGCGACCAGTATTAGACATAGTATTCCAGATGTGGGCGCACCATTGCACGATACAGCGGCATGATGACTTCCTTCGTCCTGGTTGTGATACCCTTTTTAATGATATCCAACATTCTGTTCGCTTTCTTTGAGGCTGTCGCACACTGTGCCGATGCTTTCAATGTTGAGTCCACCATCACCCCAGTTCTCTTTCAAGGTTGCTCACCCCTAGCAATGATCCCCCCCCCCATTTTGTAGCTGAACATCGGGTTCTTTTTCCCTACATGCATGACCTTGCATTTCTCTATGTTAAAACTCATTTGCCACTTTTTTGCCCATTCTTCCAGTCTCGTTAAGTCCCTTTGCAGGTCTTTACAGTCTTCCGTGCTTCTAACCCTGCTGCAGAGTTTGGTGTCAGCAAATTTAATAACCTCACATTTCGTCCCCATCTCCAGGTCGTTAATAAATATATTGAACAGGAGCGGTCCCAGCACCGACCCCTGTGGAACTCCGCTCGTGACCCATTGCCAGTCTGAATAATGGCCCTTTACTCCAACCCTCTGTTTCCTGCCTGCCAGCCAGTGTTTGATCCATCGGTGGATATCCCCTTGCACCCCGTGGCTCCACAGCATCTTAAGTAGCCGTTCATGAGGTACCTTGTTGAAGGCTTTTTGGAAGTCAAGGTAAATGATGTCTATGGATTCCCCCTTATCCATCTGGCTGTTTATTCCCTCAAAGAAGTACAGTAAGTTCGTGAGGCACGACATTCCCTTGCAGAAGCCGTGCTGGCTCGCCTTCAGTTGTCCCTTGTTTTCTATGTGTTCGCAGATTGTGTCCTTAACCAGTGCTTCCATCATCTTTCCCGGAACCGAGGTCAAGCTCACCGGCCTGTGGTTTCCCGGGTCACCCCTTGATCCCTTCTTAAAGATGGGCGTGACATTTGCTATTTTCCAGTCCTCTGGGATCTCCCCAGTTTTTAAGGATAGGTTACATATCTGGCGAAGTGTTTCCGTTATTTCGTTTCTCAGCTCTTTTAGTACCCTCGGGTGGATGTCGTCCGGACCTGGTGATTTGTCGCTCTTCAGTCTGTCTATCTGTCGGAGGACATCTTCTTGGCTTACCTCTAGTTGGACCAGCTTTTCATCATGGACTCCGTTTATGATCTCCTCAGGTTCTGGGATATTGGATGTGTCCTCTCTCGTGAAGGCGCGGTGGCGGTTTAACGCGCGGAATACCGCACGCTAAACCACCTGCCGCACTCGTACCTAATGCCTCCATTGATGAGGCATTAGGGTTTTAGGCTGCCGTGGGGGTTAGCGCATGCTGAAATGTCCGACGCCCTTGAAGTTAAAATAATGAAATATTTTGATATCCAGCAGACATAATTTAATAAAATGTTTCCTATCACATTATAAGCCGTAAAATTTTGCTTATTTGTCATCCTTTGATCACCCATCTCTCCCTGTTTCTCCTCTCCCCCCACTCCTACATTTCCCTGTGAGACTGCCACTGGAATCTTTTTTGTGTTTCACTTATATATGCTGATATTTGTCATCATTTGCTCATTTCTGATCTCAAGAAGGTTTGCCTTAGAGAGTTCATCAAAAAATGTATCAAGTTAATCCGATTAAACAGGTATCTTTTCTTTCTGTTTTATTGCTATTTGTTATCTTTAAAATTGACCTAACATGACGACCATATCATTTTATCCAAAATGGAAGTCTTAGAAAGAAGCGATATTTCAAAATTGTACAAGCAAATTGAGTAGCTGATATTTTACAGGGTGGTGTTTTTTTTTTTTCTTTTATCTGAGGATTAAATCTATTCAACAGAATGGAAAAAGGCAGAACAAATGCAAACTACAGCCATTGCAGTATCACAGATGAGAAAATATATAGACTGATAAAAAGAATGAAATGAAATGAAGTGTCAATGCTGCAAACATAAATGACATTAGTCACAACTATACTAAATCAGAAATGAAAAGGCTAGAACAAATCCTTCATTTATTAAGAGAAATGGATGAGAGTCACTGTTGTATACTTTAGTCATAATTTACTGTCATAAAATGACTATGAATAAAATATATATTTTTTTACTTTCACAATTTAATGTGGAGCAAGAAGAATGAAATGGACTGAAATATTCCTTTTTCCAATTCTATAGTGTATTGCATTTCAAGACTGAACGCAAAAATGATATCATATTGTGCAAGTATTGAAAATATCACCTACCAATGGATGATGAATGCCTGAATCTAGAGATGTGTAAATAACACAAGATCAAATTAAAATTCAAGGGCTGGCTCATGTTCAACAAAGTTTTCATATTTTCACCAGGTTCATCTTAAACGTATCAAGGAAAAAACAAACAAAATTATTGTGGTTTTTAGTCTGCAGAAACAGCTGATTCCATCTAATTTATGTTTAGCAGAGGGTGCCAGATTTAAGACCGAAAGAACAAAAAATGAACCCTACAAAAATGGAGGCAGAAAAATCACTGAACTAGAAAAAACCTCCCAAACCCCAAGAAAGGAAAATGACTAGGGGAAGGAGACAAAGACCAACTGAACACTCAATCAACTGTGTAAGAAATTAATAAACGCTTAAGCGGGAGAGCCCTCAGTCACACAGCCACCACTGGGAAACCCCAGGGAAAAGCTGACGCGAATTTACACCCAGAAGAGTGTTAACTGCGAAACATCCCCGGGCTCTCTCCGCATAATAAGTGAATAAATAAAGTGCAACAATAAAGTGCAGTATGTGTGAAAAAATATGATTAAAAAAATAAAAACACACACCAATGAATTAAGTTGAAATTTGTCTCTATCCCCCAATCATGGGGCCAAAAGGAAAATAAGTGTCCAAATCTAACCAAGCTGAACACAAACTAGAAGAACTTAGCTTCTCCGTGTGTAGGCAGTCAGCAAAAGATGGCTTCGTCCTACGGGACTCCGTTTCGGGGGTGCACACCCCCTTCTTCAGGAACTCGACTGCGCTGGGTCTCTCAGTTTCTCGACACAGCTTGGAAAGCGAGGTAGAAAATGGCCATAATAAACCCATGTCGGGAAATAAACTCATGTCATTTTCTAGTGTCTATTCATCCTCTGTCCTTCTACACCAGCATTATTCAAAGCAAAGCTTGCGGGTCAGTGGATGTGGCCATTCATACTCTGATTCTTCCCTCTTTCCTTAAAGAATGACATGAAGATGGTTTCCCGCGGTTATCCGCGGGGATGGGAACGGTGATGAATTTTGTCATCGTGTCATTCTCTAGCAGTAATCACTTTGATGCCCATAGGGATTTAATGGGCATCAGAGCGTTTGCTATGCTCTAGCGGCTACCACAACTTTGTAAAAGGGGGAATTTAGTGAGATATATCGGTGCCCTGTTCTTTTGTGAATTGAAAGTAAACTGTGTTGTCTAGCTAAAAAACTCTTTATGGGGAGGTTCCTGAAAGCTTTCCAAATTGGCTTAATATATTAGGAGGTCTCACTAAGCATTGTAGTTATGAATGTTTATTACTGACTTTTTCATTCTTGAAGGGAGTTAAATATAAACAGACGCATTGTTATTATGGTGTAGCTCAGATATGGAATTTTTTACAACCAGATGTTCGTAATATAATGTCTTATACGAGGGGCGACTGGAAAATTCTCATCCCAACCAAAAAGTTGAGGCAGTCTCCCTCAAGGGCTATGCATTTAGGGCTCCTTTTACTATGGTGCGCTAGCATTTTTAGCGCACGCGGGATTTTAGTGCATGCTAAACCCACGCTAGGCTTCTAGAACTAATGCCAGCTCAATGCTGGTGTTAAGGTCTAGTTGGCGCTCTTCCGCGTGTTAAATCCCTAATGTACCTTTTTAAAAGGAGCCCTTAGTCCAGCAATTTTTAACTTTTTTCATTCCATATTTAAAAAGCCAACATAACATACCATAATTACAAGTATGTATATTTTTGCTGTTATCCGCATAAGTTATAAATTGACTTTAAGTGAAAAATAAATAAAATAGAATAACCCCACCCCCATCTCCTTCAAGTATGCCACCCCTGGAACAAACTTCTACCCTTTGAAGCCATTCACCACCTCAGGTATGGATTAATTACATCTTTAACAAATGAGAAATGTTTATCAATAAGAAAAAGTACATTTTTTCTAAAAACATATTTGAAAATTTAAAAACTTCTACAAGAACATAAGAATTGCTATACTGGAACAGACTGAAGGCCCATCAAGCCCGGTATCCTATTTCCAACAGTGGTAAACCCAGGTCACAAGACTATGATCAGATTTCTAAAATGAAAGTTACTCAAATTTATCTCTCCAAACTATAATAGCCTTTATACCATTGTAATTTGTAATCCACTTTTGGTACCTTCTCACTCAGAGGGTCTCATTTGTCTGTGGGAGATTTTACATAACATAACATAAGAATTTATTTCTAGACTGCCATTACCGTAAAGTTCAATGCGATTGACAAAAGACTAGCTACGATACATAAATCAACGTGACAAATATGTTAGTATTAAGAGCTAAGAAATTTAATAAGCAAGAAAGTCTTGAGTTGTTTCCTATAATGAAAGAAAGAAATGGATGATAATGAGAGCCGCTTGAAATCCTTGTCCCATAAAGCAATGTGAAAAGAGAGGGTTTTATCATGGTATCTTTTGTACCTAAAGTAGAGAGCTGCACGGGAACGGGGACGACGGGAATCCTGCGGGACCCGTGGGATCCCGCGGGTTCCCCCTTTGGGTCACAGGGATCCCGCAGAGTTCGATGCAACTCGAGCCACAAGGCTCATCTTCTTTTCCTACCTGCCTGCCCTGTAGCAGCACACATAGCCGACCGGAAGTCTTCCCCGATGTCAGCGCTGACGTCGGAGGGAGGGCTTAAGCAAAGCCCTCCCTCCCTCCGACGTCAGCGCTGACATTGGGGAAGACTTCCGGTTGGCTATGTGTGCTGCTACACGGCAGGCAGGAAATAGAAGACAAGCCACGCGGCTCCAGCTACCTCTCAGAGCTCCATTTGGATGAGAAAGTTGCTGATAAAGTTGCTGGCAGATGAGAGCTGGACACGAACGTGGGAGGCAAATGCAGGGCACAGAAGGGGTCGAATGTGGGAGGCAAATGTGGAACACAAAAGGGGGGAGGGAGTGCGTTTTTGAACACAAGGCATAAACTTGGGAGAGAGGATGGAGGAAAGGAGGGAAAGAGATGCTGAGGTTGGGGAGGGAATGTGTTTTTGGACATAGAAGGCATGAACTTGGGAGAGAGGAAGGGAGGGAAAGAGATGGTTGTGTACACGGGGAATGGAAGAAAGGAGAATTTTTGATCATAGGGAGGGAGTGAGGTACAGATGAGAGGTGGAAAGGGAACAGTGGGACAGATTGAAATGGATGCAAGAGGGAGGAATGTTGGACATAGTGGTGAAGGGAATGGAGGGAGAGATGTGGCATGGTGCTGGAAAGGGGTGATAGAACGAGAAATGCTAGGCATGGGGCTGGTGGGCAAAGGCGAAAGATGAGAAAGGGATAAATGCTAGACTATGGTAGGAGGAACCAATGGACAGCAACATAAGAATTTACAGAAGATGGGAAAGCAGAAAAAAGAAACTGGGACCAACTTTATGGAAAAATAAGTCTCCAAACAACAAAGGTAAAAAACGGAATTTATTAATAAAATGTTAGCTTTGGGAATGTATATAGCAGATGTCTTTGTATTGTGTTCAAAAGAAAAGGAAATGCATTTCTGGTTTTATTTCTACAGTGTTGAAGTACTTGCTGACCCTTGCTGTGACTGGTGGGGATCCCCAAGCACCGTCAGCAGAGGACCTCCTCTAGAGACGGCCAGAACTCCCCTCCACCAAGCACAGCAGTCACTGGCAACATCCATGAGCCACTGAGGTGCCAGCATCTGTGACTCAGGGGCACTACTGCTGCCTGCCAAGCTTGGCAAAAGGGACCCCCGGCCAACTGCAAAGGAAGTCCTCAGCTGACAGCTTGGGGGTTCTCATCAACTGAGTATTTATATTTTATATTTACATTAGAGGCTCTGGTAGAAACCCATTTAATATTTCCAAATTAATAAAGTGTCTTTGCTTATTTGTAAATGGGTCTCTACCAGAGCCTTTAATTCAGTAGCATAATTAAATGTAATAAATATTTCTGAAGTTTCTAGGGATGGACGGGGACGGAGGGGATTCCTCGCGGGGACAGGTGGGGACGGAGGGATTCCTCACGGGGACGGAGGGATTACTCACTCACAGGGACGGGTGGTTTTTTTGGCGGGGACGGGTGGGATTTCTGTCCACGTGCAACTCTCTAACCTTGGATGGAGAAAAAACAAAAAAGGCTTTGGCAATATGTGAATGTTGCGTAGAAGAAAAATAAAACAACTCAGATAGGATGGAACCAAACCCATTAACACCTTAGAGGCAGCCCAATTTAAAAACCAATGCAATTCACTATAACAATAAGTGATATGGTCATATTTCCTCAGTCCATAAATGAGCCTAACCGCAGTATTCTGGATTATATTCGCTTACTGTACATACTGTATGTGCTCTGTATTTAGCCCTTCCCTCACCCAAATTGTCAATGTAAACTAGTTTGACCCTACAATTGCCTCGTTATGTTCTTGTTTCAATCGCACTGTATGTAATTCATCTATCTGTTGTGAACCGCCTAGAACTCCCCGGGTATGGCGGTATACAAAATAAATTATTATTATTATTATTCACATCTTAAGGAGATTTTTCTTAGGGCTCCTTTTACTTAGCTGCGCTAGCGGTTTTTGCACGCGCTAGACGCTAATGCCTCTTTAGAGCTGGTGTTAGTTTTTCCACATAGCGCAGGGGTTAGCGCGCACTAATCTTCAACACGTGCTAAAAATGCCACCGCAGCTTAGTAAAAGGAGCCCTTAGTGTTTGCCAAATAGATATTATTACAATAATTCAAATGCCTGAGAACCAATGACTGTACCAGAATCTTAAAAGCAGAAAAGTCAAAATGGTTTCCGAGTGTTCGAAGGTTCCATAACATATTGAAATCCTTGCAGACCACTATGTCCAGCTGGTTGCACATGGCATGATTCTGATCTAGAGCAACCCCTAGGACTTTTATAATAATAATAACTTATAATAATAACTTTATTCTTCTATATCGCCACAGTTGAGAAGGCTTCTAGGCGGTTCACGTCAAAGAAGGCTGGACAATCAGCGAATTACAGAATGCAAGAAGAAGGGGGTACAACTTATTACATGAGAAATAGATAAGAAGACAACATATTACACCGAGGTTGAATAGAGGGAACATATAACTTAATAAGTGGTGAGGTTTCAGTTTAGGAGATGAATTTGTCAAATAGTGCGGTTCTAATTGCTTTCCGGAATGTGCCGTAGGTCAGCCTGGTTCCGTTAATGCAATTTCCCAGCCAGGACTGCTATTTGCTTGCTTGGTACATGAAGGACCTGTCCAAGAAGGATTTGTATTTGCAGCCTGTGATCTTTGGGTATGTAAATATGTTACGGTTTCTGGTTGGTCATGAGGGGTTGTGAAATGTGAAATGTGGTAGTAGGTAGAGTTGAATGAATTGGATATTGATTATTTTGTATTAGTAAAGATTTCCCAATTGCGTCTGGAGACACACACAAAAAAATTGGTTTTGTCAGAATTAAGCTTTAATCTAAATTCTTTCATCCAATCTTCCATCACACTAAGGGGTCCGTCTACTAGGGTGCGGTGGCCGATTTAGCTTGCACTAAAAATGAGCGTGTGCTAAATGCTAACGTGTCCATAGGCTATAATGGACACATAAGCACACGTTAGCATTTAGCACGTGCTAATTTATAGCTAAATCGGCTAACGCATCTTAGTAAAAGAACTACTAAATATTTCTTCTAATCACAACAATATAAATCCAACTGACTAATAGACCTCCCCTTTTAATGCATTGGGTTTAATGCTTTTTTACTCATTAATCACATTTATACAAGATCAATAAACAGAAGTAAAAATGACAGACTCCATAATTATTAGATGGACTTTATCGTTTACCCTCTCCCCCTCTTTTACAAAACTTCACAAGAGGTTTTTAGTGCCAGACGGCACGCTGAATGCTCTGCGCTGTTCCCATAGTCATAAAGTTCCTAAGAGCGTCGGAGCAATGCATAGCGTTCAGCGCACTAGCCGGCGCTAAAAACCTCTTGTGCAGTTTTGTAAAAGAGGGGGGGAGGGTAAACGATAAAGTCCATCTAATAATTATGGAGTCTGTCATTTTTACTTCTGTTTATTGATCTTGTATAAATGTGATTAATGAGTAAAAATGCATTAAACCCACACTATTTGGATTAGAAGCGGGGTGTATAAAAGTAGATTCATATTGCTGGTTTTTTGCATGTACTTATTCACTGCACTCATGAAAATTATTTTACAACAAAATGGCGGCAGTGCATCTTTTCTCAAATTTTCCTTTCCCACCGTGGACCTTCATTGTCCATTTCCTATTTTTTCTCTCTTTCCTCCATTAATCACAGTTCCAAAGTAATTGGGGGTGTCTAGCACATTCTTTCCTCACAAAGTATCATCACCTACCATAACGATGATGGCTTGAGAATTTTGCAAACAAAATTCTGTATCTCGCTGTTCCACTGCTCATTATATTTGCTTATTTCAAAAATAATGAAAATCCCTGAGAAACTTAACAAGACGGCATGGGTAGCACAGTTTATGAAATCTTTCCATTAACACAGAAAGAAAGCATTGTTTTCTTTACAGAAAATAACTTTATATCATCACCATTTAACACATGTTTTAGAATGCCATATCAATCAATCCATGTAGTTTCTGATTGTCATTCTTGTATGCATTTTGCTTGAACTATTATTTTTTTTCCCATATTGTTTGATCTGCAATGGGACTGAATTAACAGCAACATAAAGTGATGTTCTTCATTTATTTATAGAATAACTAAAGCAATAGTAAGAAATATGTGAGTCTCCCTGTAGAGCTCTGTCAGTTTCAAGCTCAGTCTTAAATAAAGCTATACCGGTATATATTAAAAAAAAAAACAAAAAAATAATAAAAAAACCCAGTAGCATCAATAAATAAATATATGCCAATTTAATAAGCAAATTCCTTTCTAAAACTGTCATCAAGGGTGTTACATAGTGCTCATTGAATAGATTAGTATTGGAGATACCGAATCATATGACCGGAACTGAATCCATCAAATCGGATCATACTTACACTAATTAATGGATTTTAGAAGTTTTCTAGTCATTTGGACTGGAGCTGAGATTAAACCAACAGGAGAAAGAATCTATATCCCTATGCCGGTCTACTGAGTCAGTAGAATTTATAACTTCATTTGAAACAATTGAAAAAAAGCAGCTCTGTGCCATCAAGAGTTATCTGCGCTTCGATCCCTTGTTACAACCCATGTCAAGGGGAAATAATTAATCGCACTGAAGGACAGAAAAATGCAAATGGATGACTTAAGAACATACTGTGGTTATCAATGTGAGGTACTGCTAAGATAAAGGTTTTTTTTTTGCTGTTGATCTCTATTAGTAATTAAGGACTCCTTTTATGAAGGTGTGCTAGGGTTTTTAGCGCACGCACAAAATGACCGCGCGGTAGCCGAAAATCTACCACCTCCTAAAAAGGAGGCAGTAGTGGCTAGTGCACTCGGGAATTTAAAATGCACTATTGTGAATGTTAAGGCCCTAGCGCACCTTTGTAAAAGGAGTCCTACATCTCATTGCATAAAATGGGATCTGTGCTAAAATAGCCCAAGGTAGTGGTAAAAAAAAAATACTATCTTAAAGGTAGCCTGAATTTATAACTACACAACTTAATGGTAGCCCATGTCGATAACTACAGCCTTCAGATGTGAAAAATAGTTTTACCTGTTTACATCAAACCGCCAATCTACTAATTATGACCCCAAACTACAAAACATTCAGAAAAGAAATAAAGACTCTACTCTTCAAGAAATTGCTGCAAATGACTTAATACCGCTAGCTCCTTCCCACTTCCCAATACCACTCCCTAATACCTTCCCGATTCCCCAAAGCAACCTCATCTTTTCTAGAAATTACCAGATATCTTCTTCATGTAATACCTTTGGTGTAATTCTTTTGTAATCCGCCTTGAACCGCAAGGCAATAGTGGAATAGAAATCTCTAATGTAATGTAATGTAAATTGGGAAAGAGATTGGGACTTATATACTGCCTTTTTGTAGTTTTACAACCACATTCAAAGCGGTTTCCCTACAAGTGCTTCAAGCATTTTCCCTATCTGTCTAATGAACCTGGGGCACTGGAAAATTAAGTCATAGGGTCACAAGGAGCAGCGTAGGGTTTCAACCTACAACCTCAGGGTGCTGAGGCTTGTGGCAGGCATTGCAACCAGTGGCAGGGCTGTCATTGACTGGCATACTGTATGTCTTAGGACTTGGCCCCTTTTGCCTGCCACAGGCTGTAGCTCTGACTCTTACACCACTACACTATGCCATCCTAGAACATAAACAAATATAATATTATTTATTCTTTTATGTTCTTCTTGAGGAATCGGGAAGCAGGATGACAGTGATGAGGTAAAAGGTACTTTCACCTGTCTCATCGTTCTATGCCTCTGTTACAGCTGAAAGTCCTTTTGTCCTACTACTTCTATGCCTGAATCCACAAAAGTAGTATGGCCCGGATTCTCTAACCAGTGCTGAATTTTTAGGCTTTGGTAGGCGCCCAAGTTCAATTTTAAAAATGCCGTACAAATGACATTTTCAACTGAGTTTCAAGGCGCCTGCTGGCGTCTAAAAAATTCAAGGCTGGAACCACGCCACTGTAAGTGCTTTAGGCCACCTAATATCACTGTGGGCATGGCTAATGCCGGAAGTGGCATTAGATGGCCTAAAGCACCTACATAGGCATGATTCACGTCAAAGATAGGCACCGGAAATGTAGGCCTGAAAAACCCTAGCCTACATTTCTGGCACCTATCTTTCCTGGAGGTGTGATTCTCTATATGGCACCATTGCATGATTGACATGCGATCAGCAGCCTCTTATTAGGTGGCCGCTGATATTGGTGCCATATGGAGAATCTGGGCCTATATCATTGGCTGGAAAAGAAAGCAAAAGCAAATGTAATAGAACAAGACTACAGCTATATAAGCAGCAGCCGGTACAGAAATGAGTAGAGATTGCCCCTGCCCATATTGTCCCCAAGACTGCTAGAGTAAGACAGGATTCTGGGGGGAAAGCAGAGGTAAAACTGACTGAACCCCACCTCACCCTCTGTAAGAGGTGAAGCTTTTCAATTAGGTGATTTTTCTACATTGTAGCCCCATTTTGGAGCTGTAGAGGGAAATGAGGATAGTCTACTGGATCACCAGGGCTCAAAGATCCCCTAGTGAAAGAGAGAGAGATCCAGGGGCCTCCAATTTGAGCCAGTGAGCCCTTTAATTTTCTACAGCTGTGGCTGTGCTAAATATGCTTTATGCAATGTTTAGATGAGCCTGCATTAACATCTACTATACTTTAAAACAGTCTGTAGGGGCAGGAACCAAGTATGCAGGTCAGCGGTATGATCAGCTGTGACAGCTAGCAAATGGATCTGTACAACACAGAGCTCTCATGACTGTCAATAATACAGATGAACTCACCATCCTGCAATGGAAGAGAGTAAGTGGAGCTGTGCTATTGCAATCCAATATCACAGCTTCTGGCAGATGAATTGCAGCAGTGGTCCACCCCCTTGCCACCCCAATGTTCTCCTCAATACACAATCCCCCCACGTCTGATCCTTCCCTAATCCTCTTTCAATCTATCACCACAGGTCAGATCCCCCTGACAGAACAAACCTCACTATTGATATAACAGACCTATCCCCACAAATACACTACCCCCCCCAAGACTTACTCTTCCCAACCTCCTTGCCTCCTCTGTATTATCTGCAGTGCCAGATGGCATGGGTGCTCCTGCACTATCTTCTACTACATGTGACACAATGCATGTGTGATAACTGCCTGCCTTAAGTGGTGCGTGCAAAGCATGCCCCTTGCATTTACTCTACAGTAGGGTTACCAGATTTTACTTGCATAAAATCTGGACCCATAGACCCGTCCCCAGGCCTGCTCAGTTCCACGCCCCGTTTAGCTTTGGACGTTGAGCGGCACTATGAAGGCCTAAGTCGTTTAGAAATATGTCCAACACCCGGTTTTATTATTGGCGCTTGGACATTTTTGAGAAATGTTCGTCCAAGTGCTGACTTAGACCGGTTTTTGGACGTTTTTCTCTTTCGATTATGAGCCCCACAGGGTTCTGGAACACAAAGGAATTCTCTTGAAAAGTATTAAGGCACTTCCAAGAGAAACACAGCATAAAAAGGTGGCTCCTCTTGAAAAGCTTTCCTCTGTAGCTGGATGACTGGCTACATCTGGAAAACCTGGATCCTATGACCACAGAATAAAAGATATATACTGTATATATATATTATTATTATTATTTTTTTTTTTAAACACCATTTCAAAGAACTATTTTATCCTTTTCAGCAGAAAATGACACTAAGAGGGTGCTTCTCACAGGAAATCAAGAAAGCCTGTTAAATCCTAGCTATCGGCAGAGACTATTAAATCTAATTCAGCCTCTTGTTCATTAGCTTCAAATACATTTTTTGATGCATAGTTACATTTGGACAAGGAAAGAGAATCATCATTGGAGATATTCAATATGTCTTTATAATAACTAAACAAAAAGCATGCCTGCTGCTAACAATCTACAATAGTTGTGGAAAATTAAGGAAACACAAATTCTTCAATCTCAACACATTTTCCATGGTCCCCATCTTATGCTGTAATAGAAAACTGCTCCTGGGGCTCCTAAGGCTTCTGTTTAGTTTTGGCACTGATCATAAGAACATAAGAACATAAGCCGTGCCTCTGCTGGGTCAGACCTGAGGTTCATCATGCCTAGCAGTCCGCTCACGCGGCGGCCCATCAGGACCTGTATACTAGCCCTCTATCTATACCCTTCTATCCCCTTTTCCTTCAGAAAATTGTCCAATCTCTTCTTGAACTCCAATACTGTACCCTGTCCTATTACTCCCTCTGGAAGCGCGTTCCAGGTGTCCACCACGGTTGGGTGAAGAAGAACTTCCTAGCATTGGTTTGGAATCTGTCCCCTTTTAATTTTTCAGAATACCCTCTCGTTCTTATAGTTGTCGAAAGTTTGAAGAATCTGTCCCTCTCTATGCCCTTCGTGATCTTATAAGTCTCTATCATATCCCCTCTAAGTCTCCTCTTCTCCAGCGAAAAAAGCCACAGTCTCTCTAATCTTTCAGTGTATGAAAGGTTTTCCATACCTTTTATCAAACACATCGCTCTCTTCTGAACCCTCTCGAGTATCGCCTTATCCTTCTTATCTAAATTCTCAGATTCCCCCACTGACTTCTTGGTAAAGGTACAAAACTGTAAAATAGTCCCCTGAAGCTTTTTGTCAGTTCAGGAGACAATTTCCCAAATTTTTAACAAAGGAAGTATTCTGGCCAGAGAGACCTCCAGTTTCAGTAAGATGCATTTCCTATACTGATTTTGGCAACAGAGTTATTCCCAACTTTGAGGAAACTTCCAAAAGTTCAAGTTTCAAGTTTATTAAAATTTGATTAATCGTCTATCATAATTTCTAGGCAATGTACAGTAAAAAAAACAACAAAAACAAACGGGGAATACATGTAATCTTTTAAGAACAAACGTTGCAACAACTGACAAGATCAATAAACAGACGTACAGTAAACAAGATGGGAGAAGGTAGAACTATAATAAGTTAATATGTGCGCACATAGCGGAGTGTATCTCGTGACTCAGTTCTCCGGAGGAGCAATATTATACCTTCTATTGTATCCACATTTATATACCTCTACTACAAGACCAATATGGACCCCCCTGAGGAAGGTGAGTCCGCCAAAATACAGACCGTGTTGGGTCCTGCCTCACCGGAGCATATGTGGATTATGACTTTGATTTTCTATGTAATACATCAATAAATAAGTGTCAAGAACATCATCCTCCACAGTTTCTTGTCATTCTCATTCTCTGGACTTTTTTACTGTGGAGTAACTGGGTCGACATTTTCTCTTGTTGTCGATAAGGAAAACACTAATCATTCAGTAATGGGAGCTGATTGCAGAGATAATATCGAAGAGTATGTGATAAGAAATACAGCTTTCCACAACCTTAATGTAACACTGTGGTCTGGGCTTCCAGTCACTCTTGTGAAGTTTTTAAAGCCTTATAGACTTACTATATCCTTAAGATCTAGTGAGGCAAATTTGTTGGTGGTACTAGGTATACAGGAAATGAGATTAGAAGAAGCAACTAGGAAAGGGGTTTTCTTCTACGTAGATCCAAAATTGTGGAATGCCCTTTCTCTGACAATTAAGAAAGAGATGCCATTGAATCAGTCTATTTAAAAAATTAAATCTTATCTATTTAAAAAGGTGTTTAATTGCATAATTGAGGCTTTAAAATGGAAAGGAAGTAGGAAAATGAAATCTAGGAGGTAATAAGGTTTTATAGAGATTTATGGTGATGGTTGTTAGGTTAAGTTAGGGTGTTTGTTTTGGGACTTTAGGGGGTGGTATTATGGAGTCCCTTTCTTATTTCTTTTAATTTTTATTGTAAAACACATCAATTTACTATTTATTGTAACCTTGTGGTATATCAAATAAAAGCATCTGCACCTGTACCTGAGCAAATGACAATCAATCAAAAGCTAAACATTTTATTTAAAAAATTTATATACCACCTAGAGTCTCAGTGGTTTCCAAAATAACATAGATAAAAAATAACACATACATAATATTGTACAATAATTCAAAGCAACTCAAGAAGTGGAACCTAAAAGTCCTTGGTATTATCCTTCACTATCATGGATCTCAAAGTCCTTCCTTGAGGGCCGCAATCCAGTTGGGTTTTCAGGATTTCCCCAATGAATATGCATCAAAAGCAGTGCATGCACATAGATCTCATGCACATTCATTGGGGAAATCCTGAAAACCCGACTGGATTGCGGCCCTCAAGAGAACAAAATCCTAGAGAGCAATTCACAGATATGCAACGCCAAACATTGTCTCTTAAGAAATAGAAGTGTGGGAAATAAGAGATAGAGAAGGATTTTGATAATGCATGTGCACCTGGTACTGGATTTAGACTCAACGTAGGTATAGGCATCGTTCGTTTCATGGACTCGTTTTCTTCATCCTTATCCTCAACTGAGTCTAATGTAGGAGAAAGTGAAATACAGCAAGGTTCAAGGGGGTCAGAAAATGCAGGCAAGACAAAGATGACCTTGGCTTAGGAATCTCAGCAGGGACATATTTTGTGTGCAATATTGGCAGTCAGTAGTTTGGTAACACAGAAGCTGCAGTATAAGATTTTGCATGGGAGATACGCTAATATATTTTTAGTGCTGGTGCATGAAGTGAGTGAGTGGGCAAAAAAATGGCAGATGAGCTTCAATGTGGAGAAATGTAAGGTCTTGCACATAGGGAAGGGGAACTCCATGTACAGCTATACGATGGGAGGAAGGGTACTCAGGGAAGGCAGCCAAGAAAAAGATCTGGGGGTATTGGTGGATAACACAATGAAGCCGGCAGCGCAATGTGCAGCGGCCTCAAAAAAAGCAAGCAGAATGTTGGGCATTATCAAAAAAGGTATCACTACCAGAACGAAGGAAGTTATCCTGCCACTGTATCGAGCAATGGTGCGCCCACATCTGGAATACTGCGTCCAATACTGGTCGCCAGGGCCACCATCAGGGCAGTACCACCAGTCCTGCATTCAGGGGTCCGGAGCTGACAGGGGGCCCGGGCTCCCCCAGGGTCCTAGGCCACAGTCTAGGGGGAGGGACGGTCCACCCCACGTGGACAGGAGAGAGCTGGACGGGGACCCGCGGAGTTCAATACATCTCGAGCCGCGAGGCTCGTCTTCTGTTCCTGCCTGCCCTGCAGCTAACATATAGCCGATCGCAAGCGTTCCCCGATGTCAGCGCTGACGTCGGAGGGAGGGCTTAAGCAAAGCCTGCCCTCCGACGTCAGCGCTGACGTCGGAGAATACTTCCGGTCGGCTATTTGTGCGCGGCAGGGCAGGCAGGAAGCAGAAGACAAGCCTCGCGGCTTGAGCTTCGTTTTGCTGAGAAAGTTGCAAAGATGGGCTGGGAGGCAAACGCGGAACACAAAAGGGGGGAGGGAGTGAGTTTTGGACACAAGGCATGAACTTGGGAGAGAGGAAGGGAGGGAAAGAGATGCTGAGGTGGGGAGAGAATGGGTTTTTGGACACAGAAGGCATGGACTTGGGAGAGAGGAAGGGAGGGAAAGAGATTCTGAGGTGGGGGAGGGAATGGGTTTTTGGACACAGAAGAAATGGACTTGGGAGAGAGGAAGGGAGGGAAAGAGATGCTGAGGTGGGGGAGGGAATGAGTTTTTGGACACAGAAGGCATGGACTTTGGAGAGAGGAAGGGAGGGAAAGAGATGGTTGTGTACACGGGGAATAGAAGAAAGGAGAATTTTTGGTCATAGGGAGGGAGTGAGGTACAGATAGTGGCATACCAGGGTGGGGGGGGGCGGTCTGCCCCGCCCCGGGTTTACATCCCAAGGGGGTGCACAGCTGGCCACCCTTCAGTGTTCTCCCTAGGCCGGCAAACTGCGGCTCTTTAGCCACTTGAGTGCCACCGCCACCATCGGGAACAGGCCGGTGCCAAGTTCTCCCTGCTTTTCCCTGTGGGGCCGGCCAACTCTCGCCACTCGCGTCAATTCTGACGTCGGAGAGGACGTTCTGGGCCAGCCAATCGCTGCCTGGCTGGCCTAGAACGTCCTCTCCGACGTTAGAATTGACGACAGGTGGCGAGATTTGGTCGGCCCCGTGGGGAAGAGAAGCAGGGCGAACTCGGTGCCGGCCTGTTCCCGATGGCGGCAGTGGCAGCCTATTCCCCAGTGGCGGTGGCAGCATTTTCCCAATGGTGGTGGCATAGGGGAGGGCAGGGAGAAAGAAAGAAAGGGGGGACAGGAAGCCAGAAAGAAAGAAAGGGGGCAGGGTGAAACAAAGAAAAATGGGGCACGGAAAGAGAGAGAGAGAAAGACAGACATACAGAATGAAAGAGGGTGTGGAGAGAGAAAGAAGGGGGCAGGGTGAGAGAGAGAAAAACAGACATACAGAAAGAAAGGGGGTATGGAGAGAGAGAAAAAGAAAGAAGGGGTAGGGTGAAACAAAGAAAAAGTTTGGGGAGGGAATGAGGTCTGGAGGAGAGGAAGCATACAGGAGGCTGAAAGAAGGGAAGAAATATAAGAAATATTGGATGCACAGTCAGAAGAATAAAGTGCAACCAGAGACTGATGAAATTACCAAAGGTAGGAAAAATGGTTTTATTTTCAATTTAGTGATCAAAATGTGTCTGCTTTGAGAATTTATATATGCTGTCTATATTTTGCACTATAGCCCCCTTTTACTAAACCGCAATAGCGTTTTTTTTAGCGCAGAGAGCCTATGAGTGTTGAGAGCAGCGTGGGGCATTCAGCACAGCTCCCTGCGCTAAAAACCGCTATCGCGTTTTAGTAAAAAGGGAGGGGGAATATTTGTCTATTTTTGTATACTCAGTTGTATACTCAGTTGTTACTGAGGTGACATTGCATAAAGTCATCTGCCTTGACCTCTTTGAAAACCCGTGGAATATAAATGATAATTAACATTTTTCTTTGCGTAAAGCATGCTTTGTGAAATTTTATTGTTGGTAGATCATTTTGACTTGGCCACAAAGGTAAGGGGGAGGGAGGGAGGGGAACTGCTGAAAGACATCTAGTAATCCTTGAAGGCTTGACTGTGCAGGGAATTATTTTTGTAAAATCGTGTTTTGTTATGTGACTGGCATTATTTAGACTTTAATTTCTATGAATGAATAGAATGAAAATGATATAAATTACTTGCTTGTTTTTATGTGCGTGTGCTGAAGGAAAGTGGAGAGAGAGTGGGCTGAGGACGCTGAAGGGAAATGGGGAAGAGAGAATGGGGAGAAGACGCTGATTTATAAATTGACAATTGTACAGAATATTGTTTCTTTTTTATATTCATCCATAGCTGCATGTTAATGATGTGCTCATATGCACTTATTTATCATCATAACATATACATCATCATTAACATGCAGCTGTGGATGTGTAAGGACAGGCTGAGGAGGATGGATGGGAAGGAAGGAAGGAAGGCGCACATATCAACATATCGTACATTTTTAACATGCATGATGCAGCTATAGGCAAGCAGAGGAGGATGGGATCATACAGATGTGTATGTTCAGATATGTGCTCAGATGTGTAGTTTTTTCTGGTATATTTATTAAGCTTACAGTATTTATAAAGACACATTTAATACTTGTTACAAAAAAATATTGTGCAATTGTGATCTACTTCTGGCCTACAAAGGTCAAAAGAAATCCTTAATTGAGATTTTACATTCAAAAGTGAATTATAGCTACTAGCACTATTATTTATTAGTTATTTATTATGCAGATGTTTGTTAGTTTGTTATTAGTTCAGTATTAGACATATGTTAGTTTAGAATAGATAGGTATAGATTAGTTTAGGTTAGGTTAGGTCACTGCTGAAAGAGTCTACCTTGACGTGGTTGCAGGCTTACAAATCTTTTGGTCAAAGAGTGCGGCGACAGAGAAAAGTATGTGTGTATTCGGCCCATGGAAGAAGGGGGGGTCGGGGGGGAAGGGGTGCGTGGGGGGCCCAATAGGATTGCTCAGTAAGGGGCCCAGAAATTTCTGATGGCGGCCCTGCTGGTCGCCATACCTCAAGAAGGACATGGCAATACTCGAGAGGGTCCAGAGGAGAGCAATGAGGATGATAAAGGGTATGGAGAACCTTTCATATGCCGAACGGTTAGACAGGCTGGGGCTCTTTACCCTGGAAAAGCGGAGACTGAGAGGGGACATGATAGAGACTTATAAAATCATGAAAGGCATAGAGAAGGTGGAGAGGGACATATTCTTTAGACTAGCAGGGACAACTAAAACAAGAGGTCATTCAGAAAAACTGAGATGAGACAGATTCATAACGAATGCAAGGAAGTTCTTCTTCACTCAACGGGTGGTAGACACCTGGAACGCGCTTCCCGGAGAGGTGATAAGACAGAGTACAATTCTGGGGTTCAAAAAGGGACTGGATGACTTCCTGGAAGCGAAGGGGATAACAGGGTACAGATAGAGGTTTACCTTACAGGACATTGAGCGAATAGGGTATGGACATTTTATGTTAGGTAGGGAAAACTTTCAGGTCATGGACCTGGAGGGCCGCCGCGGGAGCAGACTGCCGGACACGATGGACCCCTGGTCTGACCCGGCAGAGGCAATGCTTATGTTCTTATGTTCTTATGAAGTGAGCCAAAGAAGTCTGATTTTGAGAGGGATAATGGGAAGAAGAGGAAGATGAAGTCTTCAAAAACTATATTTAATTATATGTTAAGGTTCCATATTCATGTGAGTATTTTAAAAGAAGTTACACCTGTGTTATTTTCTGGTTGATGTGGTATATAGATTTGATTTAAAGGGTTTATAAAATGTACAGAGGATAGGCCTGTCCAAATTATGATGAGGTGGTTTTTGAAAATAATCTGGTATGACCTTAATTCTTTTGGACTGGGACCCCTTTGAGAAAGTTTCCACCACCATAGGGATTCACTGCAGGGACAAAAGCAGGAAGGGCAGCTCCATTCTCACTGCTAGTAAGCACTGGGAGTTTGGAAATCCCAGGATGGCAGAGGGTTAGACATGTTGGTAATGTCTGCTTCAGTTGCAATGTTTTGAGGTGTGATTGCTGGCAAATGGATTGTGACACAGGTGTAACCCAAGTGGTGCTCAACAGTTTTGCACTTTTGTAGTGTGCAAAGTTGGGGAAGGAGTCAGACCACTAAGCTAGCATTGTCTGTGTCCAGTAAAGTGCCTGGCCCTGGCCTTTGCTCAGTTCTATGGGCTAGATTCACTAAACAGTCCGATCATGTCTCAACCAGTTTGCAATTGTTTCCCGACCCCAACCCGATTCACTAACCTCTCGCCTGATCCAATCCACCCCCGATCTGATCCACCCATGCAAATGAGAGGAAATGGATTGCAAAGTAGGAAGACCTCAATTCACTAATGAGAAGAAGAAACACTGATTGGGCTGGCCGATCCAAACTGAAGCGACTGCTGAGGACCACTCGCTCATGTCATTGCTGACTGTCCTGCTCTCTGCCACCCTGAAATCCCAGCCCTGCCGCCCTTAAAAATAAAACATCTCCCTTGTGCAAAAAAGCGCCCTGTTCTTGGCCACCCTGCTCTCTGCCACAATGCCTCTCTGTAAGCCCATGTTTTTAACCCGCGGTTTAAAAGTGGGGCTGCACTATGGCATTGTTGTTTTTGTTCCGGTCTGATTTTGATTGTTCGCCTGTCTGATTTTGGGGCTAGATGGTTCGTGGGGCCAGCAAGTGCAGCCACCCCACCCCCCACTTTTGTTTTGACCTTGAACTGAGCGAGCTTTGTAAACGCATGCACGGATCACATCTCCAGGAAGAGAGGATGGTCTGCACATGCGTCTGGATTGCTCTGCAGCGATCCGTGGTATCGCTTGTGGGTGTGCATCTGATCAGATCATTTTCATGTTGACTCTTTAGTGAATCGGTCACCCAGCAAGACTCAGCCATGGATCACACACGGATCGCCCAAAAAAAGGAGGTTAGTGAATCTAGGCCTATAAGAAAGAACTGGTGGTAAAAAAATAAAAAGCGCAAGCTGCAGGACAAATAATTAATTCATGAATTTCTATTTGCTTAACCGATGACAATGGCTCAAGGCAGATAACAATGAGCAAAAGAAATGTAAATAAATATCAGAACAAATCAAATTAAAACAGATCATGCATCAAGTAGGTCACAAAAATACGACAAGACTTGTATAAGTAATATTAGAACAGATACTTAAACAAAGTGTCATCAAAGTTAAACTTGCTTCAGACATCAAAAGGCCTAAGCCAAGTTATAGTACTTCTATACAGCTATGTTTATTGCATAGCGCTATAGTATGTTTGTTATTGTATGCCATAGCTTATTGTCATAAGTCAAGTGGCAAGGAATCCCATGTTTCTCAACCAATACCAGACTAGCAGTAGGAAGTGTAACATGCTAGGTTACCCAGATAGAGGTCAAGGCATATAAATTTTAAATAAAAAAAGCAATAACTTAAATTGAATTCTAGCCTTAATGGGTGACCAATGAAGAGGCAGTATGTAGCTGGTTATCCTTGCCCATTTAGATTCTCCACATATTAACTTTTCAGTTATGTTCTGCAATATTCGCAAGTGTGAGATTTGGTAGTCTGCTCTACCCAGCAGAACAATATTGCTCATAATCCAATATGAATAAAACCTTGGCAGCTGAAATCTCAATTTTCCAATTTACTTTCATAGTACGCTTCTTTAAAAACCTCTGAAATACTTTGTCAGTCAATCCAGTCTCACTTAATTCGACCAATAAAATGTCATGGTTGACTAATTCAAATGCAGCCATCAAGTCTAACTGCACTCCAAATCCTTGTTGTTTCCTAGCTAGTAAGATTCTTAAATCTCTCTAAAAAGCTGCTAGCAGAGTTTCTGTATTATGTTGATGGCAGAAACCAGATGGTGTTTTATCCGATAAATAATACTGCAAATTCTGTGTGACCAATGACTTAATCATGTTAGAAACAATGGTAATTAGTGCCACTGGGTGGTATCTAGCAGAAAGAGTTGGATATAGATTTTCTGTTTTCAATAAAAAAAGATATCAGTATCAACCAAAGGGTCTTGTCTTAGTTTCTCTGTTACCAAAGGTTATCCATGCATTACTTAATTTTTTGGGCATGGGCTGAGAGTAAGCATGGAATGCATTTGGCATTTAATGCATTGAACATGCTGCATGCTAACTGCCTAAGGAGTCCTTTTGTTAAGGTGTGCTAACTGATTTAGTGCACGTTAAAGATTAGTGTATGCTAAATGCAAACAAATCCATTATATGGTGGGCCTTAGGGCCTGATTGGCCCAGGCGCCTCAAACCCTGAGGGTGCGGTAAATTTTCCCAACTTTTATAGGTACCATCAAGCCTATATAATGCTCATGGAAAATCTCCCAGATTGGCTATTTTTAGAATGGAAATTGATGTCCCCAATGCGATTGTCTCATGAATTAAGTATCAAGTTGCCCAGATGGGTTAAGGACAATAGCATTTTATTGGACACCTGGAAAACTTTAAAATTTATTAATAAATTAATAGATGTTCCAGTAGAGAATTCTACTTTTCAATCCTTAAACTCTAAGATTCAAATAGGTGGATCTGGGATCGCCTGGAAGCAATGGATGAAAGCAAGGATTCGAACACTTGATGATGTTATCTCAAATAAGAAAGTGCTTGCGTTTTCACGATTGCAACAAACATTTAGTATTGCTAATTCTCAAAATTTATAAGTGGTTGCAGTTGAAGCAGGCCATTCAGAAGGGGTTCCCTGATTGGCAAAATCCAAAAAATTATTATAGTTTGCAGATCCTTTCCTTCCAGATAGATTCATTAGGACATCAGGCCGCCAGGTGGTATAAATTAATATCAGAGTTCTTGAATAAAAAACCAAAAAAATGGTCTTTGTGACATTTGGAGCATCGAGATAAAGCAGTATATTTCTACGTCTCGATGGCCACGAATTTGGACTTGGAGATTGAAATGTACAGCGTCAACATCTATGAGACAGACACAGATTTTTTTGGATCCTTGTTAGGTTGCATAAGTTAGAAAATTCTAAATCTAATAGATGCTGGCACTGTCATTTAGACATTGGGACACTGGATCATCTGTTGTTCTATTGTCCTTTGATACTTAGGTTCTGGAGTCCAATATGGGGTAGAATAAATAACATTTTGGAATCATCAATTCCTCTAACGTATGAGGCAGTTCTTTATGGTACAATATTACATTTTAAGCCCCTTATAGATCAATATAAGATCGTATTTTCCTTATAATGACTGGGATAGCCATCCAGATGATCACTCAAAACTGGAAGAATTGTGATTGTTTAAATTTTTTGTTCTGGTGGGCAAGTCTTTGCTCTAGTTATAGATATGAAAGAATAAATGCTGAGAATTTGGGGCAAGATAATATATCTAAATTGATATGGGGTCCATTCGCATCATATGCCACTTCATTATAATTGTTTGTTGACTGTGAGTCAGTTTTTTGTTTACTTTGGTACATATCCAGGGAAGGGTGAGAGGGGGTTATTTATGTTTTAAATTGATTTTTGAATATTCACACTTGGGATGGGTGGGAAGATATCAATATTCAGAATAGGGTAAGGTTTTTATGGCAATATATGTTTTTGTGTTTATTGATGGGGTGGGTGGGGGAAAATGGTTGATTATGAACGTGTGAAAGTTGAATGTACTTTTGTTGTATCATTATATGTTGCATTTGTTGTACTGCACTGTTGAAGTTTTGAAAATTAATAAAGAATTATAAAAAAAGAATTAAGGCACTAGTGCCTTTGCTAAATAGGCCATGAAGATAATCAAGCATTGAAGTTAAGACGGTCTCCATACTATATCCTCTTCTAAATCCCGACTGATGGTCATTAAGGATATTAAATTTATCCAAATAATTTACTAATTCTAAATTAACTAAACCTTCCAGGGATATTAACCGGGAACTCACAGCTATTTATTTGATATTATAAGCAGGTCTGGGATAAAGAAGGTTATCCAAAGTCTGTAAAGCTTTGGAGAAGGAGATGGGAACAGGAATTGAAGAAGAAATTGACTTTAATAATAATAATAATAATAATAATAGTTTATATACCACAATATCGTGAAGTTCTATGCAGTTTACAATATTTAAAAAGTTACAGATTGAGTAGTGCTAGTAGAGTTGAGATTTAGCCATCAGTTATTGTGGAGAAAGATTGTTCAGTGTAACTTCCTAAGTACTTTAGGAACAAATATGTTTTTAGGTTTCTCCTAAATTCCCCATAAGTATTTGCAAGCATGAGTAATTGTTTCAGATCTTTACCCCATAACGCCGCCTGGTAAGAGAAGAGATGTTTATGGTGTTTTTAAAATTTACATCCTTTAACCGGTGGGGAAACCAAATTCAAGTTTGAGCTTCTCTTAAGACGACTGGTTGAGAAAGAGAAAAGGTTGGTTATATATCTAGGGGCTAGGCTCTAGGGGCTAGGCCGGAAAGTACCTTCAAGCAGAAACATCCAAATGGGCATCAATTTTACAACTCACTCATAGGATTATAATATCTGCAAATTTAGTTGAGAATGGTTTAAAAGTTGTGGCATATAAGTTGATATGGGGTATAAGTTCAAAACTAAAACTGGACAAAATTTCTCCCTATTGGAACTGAGTAACTTTGCAATTCTGCATTAGACAGTTTAATAATGAATTTTTTTCCCAGTGGTCCCTGCAGAATAGGCCCGGGTGGGCTTTTTTGACTCCTGTTTAAAGGAAAAATTCTTATGCTTGGTTACTTTCCTCCTGGATGAGAACAACCTACTTCTGAACAACCTGACATTATACTATCAGTGATCACTGCAGAAATTCCAAGGGGGATTGACTGTCTCTTTGGGGTCTGTGCATGTGGGGGGAGAGTAATACATTGCCTAATAATAATGCTAGGAGGAGGAAATTGAAGGGGGTCAGGTGTGGGCCAGGTGATGTTCTTAGTGTACAGATTGTCACTGTTGTTCAAGTTGTGATTGGGGGGGGGTGCAAGATGATGTTTTTCATAAGCCAGTTTTTCTTATATGTTTGGGCAATAATCAAAGACACCTCTTAATTAGCAAAAGTGCCTTGAGGCCAAAATTTATAGGAACAAATGAAAAAAATGAAAAAATTGGCAACCCACACAGGAAACTAAACAAAACTTTTTTTTTGCTTGCAGGTTTATTTTGTTATGGGTTGTTGTTTTTTTTCTGTTTTACCCTGCCACTTCTGAGGTCAGAGATAGAAATAAAGATAAGGATGAGGCAGATTACTCTATTACAGTTCCTCTTGATCTATTGAAAAGTCACAAAGCTGAACTAAAATGTCAAGTTGCTACAGTGAAAAAGATGTTTAAAGGCTACAAGTGAATTTTGCTAATATCAGCATTATATTGGAACAGAAATTCAGCATACTTCCTCCAAGGTATCTAAATATTCATGACTAAAGTATTATTTTTAAAATTTTTACATGATCAGATAATAAAAAATTCATCAGTACAAAAATAGATGCTCTTTTAAGATTAAAGAAATCTATTTGAAATCATCATTCATTTAAGAAGCATACTGACCAGTGTTTAGGGGTCTTTTAACTAAGCTGTGCTAAGAAATGGGCTTAGGGTGCCCTTACATAGGTCTTTCCAGCATGCTAAATCCATTTCTAGCATTGCCATCAAAAAGGTCCTTTTTTAATTTGTTTCATTATTGGCTGTACATTAATGATAGTTGTAGTGGGCAGCCATTTTAAAAAAAAATTGCTTTGGGAGCACTTGCTACTTCCTATATGGGTATTGTTCAGGACTCCTGCATTATGGAAGCAATAACCATTTGACATGGTGGGTTTGTATGTGCTCTAACCAATTAGTGCACCTATTCTCCACCCCTGTCAGGACCCCACCCATGGATTCAAGACAAAGTTGGACAAGTTCCTGCTAAACTGGAATGTCCACAGGCAGTGGCGTACCTAGCATGTGTGACACCCGGGGCCCATCATTTTTTGGCACCCCCCCCATCTGTACGAAAAACATGATTTTTAGTAACAAGCCACACGTCACACATGAGTACCTAGGAAAAGGCAGCATTTTACATACTGCAGTGAGCAGTACAACAGCAATACACCCATTGTAAAACGAAATAAGCCAGACTAGTACAGATCAATTATACAACGTCAATCCTAACAGAAAACCATGTCTTTCGAACACACAGAACACAGAAAACACCTTCGCCTAGTATGGAATGTCATCACAAACTTACCCCTCCCCCTTTTACAAAACTGTAGTGTGGATTTTAGCCACGGTGGTAACAGCTCTGATGCTCATAGAAGTCTGAGCATCAGAGCTGCTACCACCACGGCTGATGACGTCATCAGTGACGCGGCAGAGGGAAGAGAAAGCCGTGAAGCAGCCGACGCTACTGTAGCGAGGTTTGCTGTTCTCGCTAGGAGGGTGGGAGGGCGATAGGGACCGGGCTGGCTATGCACCCCCCTAAGGCTGCACCCAGGGCGGACTGCCTCCCCCCCCCTTGGTACGCCACTGTCCGCAGGTGAGGCTGGACTCATTGAGAGCACTGGTCTTCAACCTTGGGGCCGCTGTGTAAACGGACTGCTGGGCATGATGGACCACTGGTCTGATCTGTTCTTAATACAAAAAAGTATTGTGCAGTTATCGTGCACAAATAGCAAAGCTAATATGTGCATTTTCATTGTATTAACAAGTAAAAACCCCGGTATATAATCCTTGAATTGCAATTATATATCAAGACTCTGGTATTTCAATATATGCAATATCGCCATTCTTTATTAACACAATTTTAGCAGTTTAATATCTTCTGAAGTGATGCAGTATTCTTCAACAGTATTTTTTTGAAGAGCTGCTAGATCGTTGTATTAGGCACGGATTAGCACCTAGCACAACTTAGTGAAAAAGTCACCTATAGTGGTTAGTTCATAAACATAAAACTAAGATAACTTATTTAGAATGTGTATTCAGTAGGGAATATTTGAATCCATAGCACATCATTAAATTTAGTACTTGCAAAACCAGTTTAAAGCTTATTACCTTTACGCTAATAACTGATCTGTATGAATTTAAAAATGAAAGTGAAACAAACTGAAAAATTGCTTGAAAATAAGGGGGGAAAAACCTTTTTTTTTGTCTATGAATCTCTCTAGTGCTGCCCGATTTAGTGAAAAATATTTCAATTCGATTTGATTCACCCTATTGAATTGATTTTTCAATTTGATTCAATTCATTTACAATGACACAGCTTTTTAAGTTTAAACATTTTATTTAAACAAGGCAATATCAAGGAAATTGGGCAGCACTATCATATTTCCCCTCCCCAGCCCCCTCTCCAATTCTCAGCTTCCCCAGAGCATCCCCAAAGAAAGGACCCCATATTCCCCCTCCCCAACCCCCCTCCTCGATTCTCAGCTTCCCTATAGCATCCCCCAAATAAAGAATTTCCATATTTCCCATCCCCAGCTCCCCCGATTCTCAGCTTCCCCAGGCCCAGAGCATCACCAAAGAAATAGGCCCCATATTCCTCCTCCCCAGCCCCCCTCCCTGATTCTCAGCTTCCCTATAGAAAGGTCCTCAGCTTTCTCCTTCCCCCCCCCCCTTAATTCCATGGCCTCAGAAAAAGAAGGGAGCACTGCAGCAGAGAGATCCTTTACTTACGCTGAAAGTTAGATGCAGGGACTAGAAAGGAAAATGCTTTTGGGAACGAGCCAGCCAAGAGCCAACAACTACAAAAAAATCAACGTGCTTGAAAGTTGCCATCGCTGCTACCACCACCACCACCACGGATGGCACACTCGCACAGGCGCATTCCAACGTCCTTTCTTCTGATGTAACTTCTGGTTTTGCAAAACTGGAAGTTACATTAGATGAAGGATTCTGGCGGCCGTGGCAGAGGGAAAGCCTGAACATGAGCGGGTCTCAAGGGGGCCGACTTTGAATCGGTAAATTCAATTTTTTTGTGCAAATGAATCGATTCGAACTGATTCACCCAAAGTAAATCGGTGAATCGATTTGAATCACGAATCGGGCAGCACTAGATCTCTCTCATAAGCTAAACAGACTTAGGATTCAATGTTACTTTTTAAGGACTGGCAGAGAACACAATGCTACTAAAAGTATCAATTTTTGAATGCAATAATGAGGTGACTCTGTTTACCTTGTGGATATCACTTTTCAAAAGAATGATTTTTTTTTAAGTTCAGTAAAGTTTTATTGAGCTTAGTAAATACAGTTAACAGCTCCCAATACAAATTGAAAATACAGAATGGTAAAAAATGTGATATCAACATCATATTGATATATCCAAAATAATATCAACTAAGTAGCAAATGGTAGCTGAAAAGAAATAGGACCTATTAATGCAAAGTCAAAATCATATCAAAATAAAAAAGAGTAATAATAGCGAATATTTAATCATGTATTTAATCAGCTACCCACCCTCATCCCACTATCCTCTGGCACCAAACTGCAGCTTGAGCACTCAAGCAAAGTTCTGGGAATCATCATTGACTCTACACTGTCTTTCAACGATCACCTCAACTCCTTGATAAAAAAAATGCTTTTTCAATCTTCACATGTTAAGGAAAGTAAGATCCTGCTTCCACCAACAACACTTCACTGTTCTTGTTCAATCCATTATTCTATCCAGACTGGATTACTGCAACTCCATCTACTTAAGCCTAACAAAGAAAAGTCTTCTCAGACTTCAGCGGATTCAGAACACCGCGGCTAAACTAATCTTCGCAAAAAACAAATTTGACCGCGTCTCCCCGCTTCTGTCTAAGCTTCTCTGGCTCCCAGTTATCCTCAGGGTTCACTACAAATGCACCTGTCTAGCCTTCAAATCTCTACACGGCATCCTTCCCACTATCTTGGCTCTCCCCGAATCCTAACTCCACCAGATCCACCCAAAAATTCAAACTATCCTTCCCCTCTTTAAAAGGCATATCCCATACAGGAAAACTTGGGACATCCCTCCTCTTCAGGATCACCGAGCTGTGGAACAGCTTTACTGCCCCTCTTCGGAGTTCGACCTCCCTCCAACGCTTTCGAAAACATTTGAAAACTTGGCTTTTCTCTAAATTGTAACTACTCCCTCCCTCTCCATTATACTAAGTCCCCTCTTTCTTTCTTTTTTTACTAAGCCCTTCTTTCCATTGGAGTTCCTTTCTATATTAATTCCTGTAAACTGTGTCGAGCTCCACTTCTGTGGAGATGATGCGGTATACAAACTTAAGGTTTAGTTTAGTTTAGTTTATGTATAATACAGAAACATGTGTGAGATCTGGATGTCAATCAAGTAAAACAATGTACTATATATATGACTGATGCGGGCAATTCAAGTATACAAGTAAGCAACCCATTCTGGTAAGGGAAGAGATCAACCGGTTGCATCGTAAGGAGAAGAGGATATATTGAGTAAGGGATCCCAAATCCTTTCAAATTTCGTTATGGAGTGTAATCTCTCAGCTGCAATGCGTTCATATTTGGCTACAAGGCAAACCATATTCCACAGAAACCAGGCTCTTCCAATTAGAGAGAATAAATTTAATTGCAATAATTAATAGAACGTGAAGTAGGTTGTTGTTATCATCAGATAAAAATAATTATGGGTCAGTCCCTCCAATAATACGGATGGTATATGTAAAAGGAAGGTTTATCTTAAATATGTGGCAAACGTCATACCAAATCCTTCATCAGTAGTCATATAGGTGTGCGCAATCAAAAAGCATATGCCACAATACAATTATTTTAATATAAAAGGAATGGACAATTTCCTGGAGGAAAAGTCCATAGTCTGTTATTGAAACAGACATGGGGCGGTAGTATGGAATGCTGCTACTATTTGGGTTTTTGCCAGGTATTTGTGACTTGGATTTATTTATTTATTTCTTCCATTTGTGTGTCGCACATACCTACACAAGCTCTTGGCGACATTACAGAAGAAGGGGTTAGAAGAGGGTAGGAAGGACAATGGAGGGCAGGAAGATACAGGAGGAGAAGAGGATACAAGTGATTAGATGTCAAATAGACGAGTTTTCAGTTTCTTCCGGAATTTGATGTGGTTAGGTTCCACCCTGTTCATTTCAGTATGGTCATTCCAAGTTTTTACGCCTCGAAAGGTAAACATGGAGTGGAAAACACACTTGTAGATTTTTTGTGGAAGGGAGATTGGCCTCTGAGAAGACAGGATACTGGGCTAGATGGACAATTGGACTAACCGAGTAAGGCTATTCTTATGTTCTAATGGCCACATTGCAAAATTTCCACTTAAAAATATATGTTTATTTTTCTCACAAAACAAAATTGTGTTGCATTTTTTTATCTATATCACTAATCATCCCCTAAACTGTAGACTGTGTTAGGTGTACATGTAATGGAAACACATCAAATATAATATCAACATTTTGAAACACTGAAGGGCAAATTCTATAAGAAGCGGCCAAAAGTTAGGCGCCGATATAGGCACTGTTCAGCGCGATTCAAGTACAATTGGGTGCTGTTTAATGAATCACACTGAGCGTCACCTAGGTCAGCTCTAGGCACAACTAAAAGTTAGGCGCCTATATGAGTGCGTAAGCACCCGTAAGAGTAGCGATTCTGCAACAAGGCGCCACACACAAAGCCACGCCCACGCCTAACGTACATAGCGCCTATTGTTTTGAAGGCCACCTACATTTTTAGAGGTGCCTTGTTGCAGAATCGTGCTTTCTTGATAGGCGCCTAGGTTTCAATTATTGCTGATTAAAAAGCTTAATTGAGCTTGCTAATCAATTTAGATAGGCGCCTATCTAGTTGGGCGCCTCCAGAATAGGTGCCTAACATAAGGCGCCGGTTACAGAATTTGGGCCTGAATGCTTTGCAAAAAAAGGAAAGTTGACAAAACTATAGTGGAAAGCTTTCCTGAAAGCTCATTTCCTTCTAATCAAACAACTAAAAGTGATGTTCATTAGGTTTCAGTAATATATTCATTATCGCATAACAACATGAAGGATTAGTTGCTGTTCCTACAGTGCGTGTAAATTAACAGTACGAAGGCAAACCATCATTCTGCCTGAAATTAAAATAAGAGGAAAACAAATTAAGAACTGGTGAAAATAGATCACATTTTCTTTGCTAGACAGCTCTCCATGACCAGTGCTTTATTAACACAGTCTGTTTTGTCTTCATCTGCACTTTTATTTCTTGGTATTCTTTACTCATAATGTATGAACTCATCAGCATAGCTTTCCTCGACTTAGTACTCTGCTGCTGTGCTCATTGAATCGTTGCAGAAGATAGGCAAATGGATAACTACAGTATAAACTCATTTCCATAATCGAGTCCGGGTTGGGGGGAGTCACGTGATGACCCAGTGGTAAGCGGACTCAGTTTGTTGGAGCTCCCTCTTTTTCTCCTGAAAAAAAGGTGATTTATCTTTTGCAGTATTCTCCCCTTCCTTAATTTCTCCCTTCCCCCTCTGCCACTTTATTATCTTCCTTGTTGTCATGCTAGTGTGCTCAAATTTGCATTCCTTTCTTTCCCATCATGCATATGGCATTCCTTTGCTTACTATTATTAGTCTGTAAACCACTTACCCTCTCTTTTACTAAGGCGCGCAAGCCGATTTAAACTAGCGAGCACTAACTGATTTAGCGCACGCTAATCGTTAGCACACGCTAAATCAATTAGCGTGCGCTAAATCGGTTAGCGCACCTTAGTTAAAAGGACCCCTTAGTTCTGTTCTTACAGTTTTGGGTGGTGTAGTAAAAGTGTAAATAAATAAACATATTGTTAGAGAAGACTTTAATGTGCCTTCTGATCCAGAGATTGACTGCAGATCTACAAGGCCCTATATACTGCCTTTTTTGTGGTTACAAATTCAAAGTGGTAGGCAATGGAGGATTAACACCCCCCTTTTACAAAACCATAGCGTGGTTTTTAGCGGTGATTGTGGCGGTAATAGCTTCGATGCTCATAAGAATACAAAACCGCGCTACAGTTTTGTAAAAGGAGGGGTAAGTGACTTGCCCAGGGTTACAGGGAGCAGTGCTAGGATTTGATCCCATAACCTCAGCTATACCACTGGGCCACAAAGCGTTCATATTTGGCTACAAGGCAAACCATATTGCACCATATCCCATATTCCACAGAAGCCAGGTTCTTCCAATTAGAGAGAATAACTTTAATTGCAATAATTAATAGAACATGAAGTAGGTTGTTGTTATCATCAGATAAAGATAATGATAAATTATCCCACCTCATGATGGGGCAGAAGTAGCAGGTACATGAGGAAACATACCGTATATACTCGAATATAGCATGAAATTTTTGGGCCAAAAAATGGCCCGAAAATGGGGGTCTTGTCCTATATTTGGGTCATCACCCAACCCCCTCCCCAACTTGATGCAGGCTTCTGATAGGCTGGACAGGAGGGATCCCTCCCGTCTCCCATCCCGGCCCGGCTGATGCTAATAATTTTTTTTACCCTCATCCCACCGCGTATCTTTTCTGTTATCCCTGGTGCACACCTCCTTCCGGGCTTGCAGCTCACAGATCATGGCTCGCGGCACATAGGCACACAGGAGCGAGCTTCTCAAGCTCCCATGCGGACCTGCACCGCTCACTGAATGGCTGCTACCAGTTCTCATGGGACTTGCGGGACCTGGTGGCAGCCATTAAACGAGTGGTGCAGGGCCGCAAGAAGCTCACTCCTGCATGCCTGTGTGCCGTGAGCCCCGAGCCCGGCAGGAGGTGCGCAAGGCAGGAGCACGGTCCTGCCCATACACCGCTGAACCATCAGGGATAACTGAAAAGTACACAGGGGAGGGGGTAAGAGCAAAGATACATGGAGGGGGGGGTAAAAAAAATTATTTGTAGCTGCCGGGCCAGGACGGGAGGAATCTCTCCTGTCCCAGCCTACCACTAGACCACCAGAGGTAGAAGAGGAGGTGGGACAGTGTGCAGAGCCTGGCAGGGAGGGGGTGCTGGCTGCATAGCCTGGTAGGGTAGGGAGGGAAGGGGGCTGAGTGCAGAGCCTGGCGGGGGAGGGCGAAAGGGAGAGGACACTGGGTGCAGATCTTGGCAGGGCATGGCACTTGGATATTAAGCACCCATCTTATATTCAAGTCAACCATTTTTCTTCCTTTTGAGGGGAAAAATGGGTGTCTCAACTTATAGTTGGATCAGCTTATATTCGAATATATACGGTACTTGCATTCCCTTAAAATACGGCAGTGTTATAGAATTTACATCTGGTTTCGGTTGGTGAAAGTCCTCGTGCCCAAAGCTGAGTGCAGATCATGGAGCTATGTGCTGCTCTTTAGAGGGAACATATACTTCAATGCCTTTTATTATTTTTTTAATATATATATATTTATTGATTTTTCAAAGTCATCACAAGATAACCTCTTGTTACAGAAAATCAGAGCATTAAAAATAACAAGATACAAGTAAGTTTTCCCCAAAAAACCAAAAGGTATTTCTTTTAGGTTTAACAAAATATAATTAATAAATTGCTTAAATTGGAAATTAAATCTTTAAACAGTTTTTTAAAGCTCTTATTTGACCTCAATACAATGGAGAAACAAAAAAGGAAATGATAAGGAGCTCTCAATTAATCATCATTATTTTAAAAGAAAGGCTTAACATGGTTCAATAAGACAGGCATTTTCCTTTTAATGCATCCTATGTTATTTTTTTCCATGTCCAGGAAGCTACGGAGTTGTTCCGATACAAAGAATATATATTTAATACCAGTATATCGAACAATACATTTACATGGATAGCTTAACAAAAACATGGCACCCATTTTCCTTACTTCTTCCCTCATACCAAAAAAAAGTTTTCTACTTTCTTGAGTTGACTTAGCAACGTCTGGAAAACCCAGATCTTCTGACCAAAAAATAGGGGATGTGAGTGACGAAAAAAAATTCTCATTAAGGAATTTAAGTCCTCTTCAATACAAAAGATATTAGCAGAGTTCCTCTATATTCAATAGCCTCTTGTGAATTTTCCAATATATCTATTATATTATTGAAGTCAAATGATTGTGGTTGTGATGTATCAGCCTGATCATTCTCCACAGGTAAATCCATTTTTTTATTAGGAAGATAGTAAATCCTGTTTATTGGTGGAATAGTCTCTATTATGTATTTCAAATTCTCTGTAAGAAAATTTTTAAACATATCCAAAGGACTTAAAGCAGTAGACTTAGGAAAATTCAGTACTATTATAATTTTCTAATTGTTTGATTTTCCTTTGAAAGAACTGCCTTTCTTTAATGAAGGAACTTGAGAGTTTCTGCATAGAAGAAATTTCTGCATCGATTTGAGTAAATTTAGCATTAGTTTCCGTTTGAATATTTTGTATTGAAATTGATAACGTATCTATTTTGGCTAATATAGTTGACTTTGGCTAATATAGCAGACTTCGTAGCGGCCACCTCAAATTTCTGTAGGACTCACCAAACATTTTCCAAATGTTTTTCTTCAGGGTCGAGGGGAACACTCGATTGTTTCCCTCGACCCTGAAGAAAAACATTGTTTGAACATGCATGTCGGGAGAGGTGGCATTGATGAACATTTGAGAGCTAACCTCGAAGCTAAGTAGCTAAGTAATAAGATTAAATTAGAAGAAAAAGACATTAAGTAAGGAAATGAAGGAAACTAAAATGAAATACAATGAAGAAATAGTTATGGAATTATGAAATTAAGAATAAATATGAAACTAAATGAATTTTAGAGTTTTGAGTAAATAAACAATAAAGTGGACTGATGAAGACAAGAGATTGCTGGGCATTATTCATGGTCCAGTTGAAGGTAAATACAAATGAAAAAATAAAGAATTAATATATATATATATACATATACATATATTATGAAGTATATGTTAGTATTAGACCAATAATCTCTTTACAGTGTATATGGGGCCGCAATATATAAACAGGCACCATATAGCTTTACAATATTAGAGATTTAAAAAGAGTACAGAGAATAGTTAGTGATTTAGAGAGAAGTGAATAAGGTTATAATATAGTCCATGATCCCGATTTTCAGCTGGTGGCAGACAGTGCTGACCCTGGATATTCAATGCTGGGCCATATCTGTTGAATATCTGGTTTCAGTTTTGTCCATGGAAGCTAATGCTTACCTAGGAGTCAGTAGCATGAAATGCTGTTGCTGTTTGGGTTTTTGCCAAGTGCTTGTGGATTAGCCACTATGGAAACAGGATACTGGGCTAGATAGACTGTTGGTTCTGACCCAGGATGGCTATTCTTATGTTCTTAACTTAGCCAGCTAAGCTGATATTCAGCGCTAATTGGTTAAATACATAGCGGTTAAAGATAGGCCTGCAATTTATACAGCCTATCTTAACCACTAAACTTGGCCATTCTAGCATTGAATATTCACGCTTGTGCAACATACCCAGTTAGCCGCTAACTGCTAAGGGACAGATTCTATAAATGGTGTCTAGGACACCTAGCAATGCCTAACTTAAATCTATGCAAAAGGTAATATTTTTTTAATTGGTTAAATAGCATGGTAGTTGCCCATGCCATTTAAAAAAAAAACTCAATTAAAAAAATTAGTTTAATTGATATTTGAACTTGCTCCCAGATATCTGCACAGTGCCTAGTGATGCCTAAGTTGAGGCGCCCTCGGATGCCTAACAACGCCTACCTGAAAAGTAGGGGCGGATAATAGCCATGGTTAACAGGCGTTGTTAGGTTGCTTAGGCACCGCTAAGCATAATTCTATAAAGTACACCTAGCAGTTGATTGACAATAATAACGGAATAACAAAATAATAACGGATACAGATAGAGGTTTACCTCACAGGACACTGAGCAAATAGGGTATGGACATTTTAGGTTAGGTAGGGAACATTTTCAGGTCATGGACCTGGAGGGCCGCCGCGGGAGCGGACTGCCGGGCACGATGGACCCCTGGTCTGACCCAGCAGAGGCAATGCTTATGTTCTTATGTTATGTTCTTAAGATAGGCGTGGTTAGGCACCATCTGGCCCTAAGTATTAATATTCAGGATAGAAATCTGGCTAACTCATAACAAATATTAGTGATTAGCAGGTTAAGTGCTGAGGTCCTGATTCTCATAATGGCACTCTTAGTTAGATGGCAATAGATGTCCCACCGCTGCCTAACTTGTTTTAATTGGTGATAAACCATGTGGTAATTGACCAATTAAAAACACATTAGAAAATAAAATGTAGGTACAAAGAATAGCGAACATCTCCAGTCCATAGAGGCGTCTATTGGAGCTTACTGGCACCTACATTGAAAGTAGGTGTGGTTTACGCCAGAAGTGGACATAGGCGCCAATAGGCCTGCAAGACCCTGGCCTACATTTCCAGCACCTACTTTCGACGTGGTCGTGATTCTGTAAATGGTGCCATCGTGCTACTGACTTGGGACTGCTTTTCTGGGTGGCCACGGTTAATGGCGCCATTTGCAAAATCCAGGCCTATTTAATTGGCCAGGAGTTGTTCCTGGCTGGTTAAATAGTGTTGAATATCGGGGGACATGAACTCATATGCTCTTATAGAATAGAACAGAGGCACCCATTTACCAAACTGCCTCCAAACAGATTGTAACTTAAATTTCTAGTTATTTAGCTTACATAAAACACAAGCAGTAGAGGTTTGCAATTTGCCCCTACTGCCATCTCTGGTATAATCTCCTCTCAAAGATAAATATTTTTCTCCTGATAGATTCTCTGGGGAAAAAAACTACTTTCTGTAGGACTGTGTTATAGATGTTTGTTTCCCTTCAGTTTTTTTTATAAATTATAGCAGAGAGATTTGGATAAGACCAAATATTTATAAAGAAATATCAATCTGTGGTGACAGTTACTATTTCAAGATGAAACATGATGGAACAAAATGTACAAAGATAAATAACTAGGTTTATTATACACAGCCATAGAATTTATTGTACTTTAACATCTGTGGTTCTACACAACAGTTCTAAAGTTGTATCTGAAGTCTAACTTTAATATTCATTCTTTAGTCCTGTAAATAAGTAACAATGCTCATGATTTTTATTATAATCAAACATGAGTTAATCAGAATATTTTATAGTATCAGGGATCAAAAAAGACATATAAAAGGTGCCAGGTACTGCAATGCAAAGTGACTTTGTCAAAGAGCACTTTGTATAAAACATAGCACAAAACACTTGGAAACATACAAAAACCCTAAACAGCAGACATTTTGTACTTTTTTTGCATGAATTTCACATTTAAGACATTAAATCGCAAACGTATGCTTCACAGTAGTAAATTTGCACATTAACAATGCTTTGTAAGAAAGTTTATGTACAGTACATCTGATTATTACTGAGCTGCTGCAATGCAAAATCATACAAATTAGTTCCTCATAGTAAAAATGCTAAAAGTGAAAATACAAAAAAAAAAAAAAGACTTTATTGATATTTACAAGCATCTGTGTGCACCAATATCGGCATTCTGTTATGATGTATCGGGCAAACCCACTCAGGCTATATTACCGTAGTCTTTATTGGAATTGTCAGCTCGGGGGACATCGGTGGAAGCTTCATAACTGCTTAAGTCCCTGATACTGAAATATCTTTCCTATTCACAATTATTTATTAAGATTGAGTGAAATAGATTTATATCTAGTTTATTATTTTTATTTTATATTTATTTTTATTTTTTTGTCTCCTTCTCTCCCTCTCTCCCAAGTTTTATGGTGTGAGGTGTCCTCCTCTTTCCATATTGAGGGGAGTCTACGGGGATCCCAGTCAACATGGATTCACCAAGGGTAGATCCTGCCAATCCAATCTCATCAGCTTCTTCGATTGGGTAACAAGAAGGTTGGATCTGGGAGAGTCCTTGGACATCGTGTACCTGGACTTCAGCAAAGCCTTTGACAGCGTCCCACACCGCAGGCTGCTGAGCAAGATGAAATCGATGGGCTTAGGAGACACGCTAACTGCATGGGTCAATGATTGGCTAAGCGGCAGACTTCAGAGGGTGGTGGTTAATGGTACCCTCTCTAAAACATCGGAGGTGACCAGCGGAGTGCTGCAGGGCTCAGTCCTGGGTCCACTCCTTTTCAATATATTCATAGGTGATCTGACTCAAGGGCTTCAAGGTAAGATAACATTATTCGCTGATGACGCTAAACTATGTAATATAGTAAGGGAATGCACTACAGGATACTATGGCACAGGACCTGCTTACATTAGAAAGTTGGTCTTCGACCTGGCAACTAGGCTTCAACGCCAAGAAATGTAAGATCATGCACCTTGGAAGAGACAATCCATGCAGAGCTTACACCTTGAATGCAGAAACTTTAACTAGGACTACAGCAGAATGAGATTTAGGAGTAATCATCAGTGCAGACATGAAAACTGCCACTCAAGTGGAGAAGGCTTCATCTAAGGCAAGGCAGATAATGGGTTGTATCAAGAGAAGTTTTGTCAGCCGGAAGCCTGAAGTCATAATGCCGCTGTACAGAGCCATAGTGAGACCTCATCTGGAATACTGTGTGCAATTCTGGAGGCCACATTACCGTAAAGATGTGCTCAGAATTGAATCGGTTCAGCGGATGGCCACCAGGATGGTCTCGGAGCTCAGGGGTCTCTCATACGAAGAAAGACTGAACAAATTGCAGCTCTACACTCTCGAAGAACGTAGGGAGAGGGGAGACATGATTGAGACATTTAAGTACATCACGGGACGTGTCAAGGTGGAAGATGATATTTTCTTTCTCAAAGGACTCTCAGTCACAAGAGGGCATCCGCTCAAACTCAGGGGAGGGAAATTTCATGGTGACGCCAGGAAGTACTTCTTCACGGAAAGAGTGATAGATCATTGAAACAAGCTTCCAGTGCAGGTGATCGAGGCCAGCAGCATCCCAGACTTTAAGAATAAATGGGATACCTACGTGGGATCCCTATGAGGATGAAGATAAGGAATAGGGTCACTAGGGTATAGACTTAAGGGGGTGGGTTAGTGGAGTGGGCAGACTTGATGGGCTGTAGCCCTTTTCTGCCGTCATCTTTCTATGTTTCTATATTATTAGCCAGATTTTTTGGTAGTCTTTTTAGTTTTTCGTCAGTTTTAGGTTTTCATTTTGGCCTTTAACCAAAAATTATACAGCACAGGATCGACGGAACTTGGACGTTGTGACTTAGACCAGTTAAAACATGGTTTAAGTCACAAAAACCTATCTAAAGTCACCAGATAAGCACTGAAAACACATAATACAGACCCCCACACACTATCCCAGTGATCACCAACACCCCCCCCCCAACAACTCCATAAAAATTGTAATCACACCTTTAAAATTCAGCCTCCAGACCATCATCACCTGGCAGCCCAGCATAGGAAAGCCTAGTCGATTTGCATAGAGGCATCGTAAGCCATCTTGGGGGTGGGTTAGGGACCCATGGAGAGGAGGCCCATGCCCATAAGCCCTTGTAATCACTGCATTGATACTGAAACATGCGCACTCCCCTATACACCCCAAAACCCTTCTGTACTGGCATATAAGTGGGTCTAGGGGATTCTGGAGGTGGTTTGGGGGACTCACTGTGACCAATATGGGAGCTGTAGTGAGATGATGACATGGTACCCTTTTTGTGAAGTTCACAGCAGTGCCCAATAAGGTACCTCACTATTTAGGTGCCATGTCTGAGTGTTCAGTCCATCACTTTGCAGACCCCCTCCCACGTCCAACAGGGCTTGTTCTAGGCATTTTGGACTTGGACGAAAAGTTGGACGAAAATGTGGTATAAAGATGGACAATTTAGCGACTTGGATGATCAGAACGGCAGGACGTATAGTTAGACGATTTTCAAAATGGAAAAAAATTTGGATGTATTTTTCGAAAATGTGTCCTAAGCTTTTTTTTTTTTTTTTTTTTTACTTTGGACGACTTGCGACTTGGACGAAAATGGACTTAGATGTTCCTTTCGATTATGCCCCTCCACATGTTTTTTAAAATAGGCAGGTGCTTTTAGAATGGATAAAATAAACTTTTTATGACTATACTACATTTTCAAATTTACAAATGTTAAAAGAGCTTGTTCAGCAAAGCTGTCATTTTCAATTTGATATTAACTCTATAAGAAATATAATTTATTATATTTGACCATTTCTTTACATTCTCTTGTGTAATAAATTCTAGATAGAAAGAACCCAGGGAAAACCTGCAATATAATACTTCTTGGATGATGATTTTCATTTCATGAAATCTCCAAAGAATATAGCTTGGAAAACTGCCAGCAATTTAAAGATTTGTTCATCCTTATTGTTTATTGGATTGAAACATCCATCCTGTTTAAGAACTTAAGAAGCATTTATTGAATTCAGCCTCCTATTTCTAACAGTGTTTATTTCGGGTGTTTTAAAAGTACCTAGTAGATAAAAAAAGGAGAGCCATGTGGGTGTTTTTTTCTTTGTTTGTAATTATGCATACCATACAGAATTAAAAATAGTAGGGGATGAAGAGCTAGCCTGAGAAGGTACTCCATTTTCATCTTTCAGACTGGAAGATATTGCAACGTAACACCCTCCTATTGAGCACTGCATTGGCTGCTAATAGAGGCGCGGATGAAGTTTAAGTTTAAGGCTTCCAAATATACAGTATAACTGAGTTTTTTTTTTCTTTTGCCACCAACAGACACAAGAGAAACTCACATCTGAATTTTGTTTTTCCGTCTGTTAGAGGATGTAAACTTAAAAAAATCATCAAAATCTTTTTTCATATCAAGCAGCATTATGGGGTAAGGATTTGGAACAACTGTTATGCTTACTGACTCCTATGTGGAATTTAGGAGACACGGCCTCTTTTACAGGGCTTCGGGGCTGTTGCCGCATGGCAACCGCTAGCGTGACTTTGTAAAAGAGGCATTTAAAGACATATCTGTTTATGAAATATTTAGGTAGTTAATTAGCAAAGATTTTATAATGGACAATTTAGATCATTCGTGTGTTTTTAGTTATTGGCTTTTTAATTTTTTAGTTCTATTTAACTTCTCTTCAATTGTAATTTTTAATTATTGTAAACCGCATAGAACTTCACGGCCTTGCGGTATATAAACTGATTATTATTATTATTATCTGTGGTTCACTTCAGCAACAGCTGATATCACTTCCGACAATAAGGGTCTCTTAAATTGCCCTCAACTGTGTAATGTGTTGGATGAGCTTGCCTAATAAAGGACTCCATTTCCATCTGCCAGATTGGGATATGTTGCCCCTTTGTAAGCAGCCCGAGGACCAGGCTTGGGAATTGTCTCTATGATTCGGGAAGAGGAAAACTAAAGGCTGCAAAGCTGGACCATCTGTAGTCAAAGGACCTATGGACTTGCATTTCATTTGCTCATGTGAGTACCCCCTCGCTCATGAAGGCCTTTATTTTCTTGGGTTCTCACACACCACCGCCCCAACTTGCTGATTTAGGGCTCCTTTTACGAAGCCGCGTTAGCGGTTTAACATGCATAATAGCGCACGATAATTTGCCGGCCGCGCTAGCTGCTACCGCCTCCTCTTGAGCAGGCGGTAGTTTTTCAGCTAGCGTGGGGGTTAGCGCGCGCTAAAAAGGTACGTGCGAAAAAGACGCTAACGCGGCTTCATAAAAGGAGCCTTTAGTCTTTGAGACTCAGGGCTTGTAATCAAGTATGGAAGATCAGCCCCCACCCTCTAATACTCCTTCTGCTGTAGAGAGACTGTGCAGGTACATATTCCACTCCCTAAAATGGTTTTCATACCCCTTGAGGGAAAAAAAATTCTGAGTGCATTTCTCTGTCATAAGGATGAGAAATAATATTAAAAAAATATTTGGACTGTAGTATCTAAAACTGATGCTTCCCTGAGGGGAACTTTTTACTCTGTTTTTGGGAAATTTCAAAAGCAAGAAAAAGGTGAAATATTTTCAAGAATATTTTTATTAAAAATGACTCTCAGCTATTAGATTTTGTAGGGCCAAAAGAAGGGTTGGTTTCTTAGTCCATGGATGAATGACCTGTCTACCGGCCGTGGGGGGGGGCTACCAATTGCCGTTACTCTATATCAGTATAATTTGTGTATTTAATTGAATTTATCTTCTCTCTTGATTCTATGATCTATAATGAACCTCAGTTCATCACTTGACTGCTCATTCCATACAACGTTTCACGGACCCTTCGATCAGCTTCAAACAATCTGTTAATAGTTCCATCTTTAAAAATTATTGGTACTAGAAGATAAGACATGTTTTCAATTATCGCCCCACCTTATGGAACTCTATACCTCAGTACATTAGAGACATAAAGGACCTCATTTCTTTTAAAAGAGCTTTAAAAACCTATTTTTCAAGGATGCTTTTAACATATGACTCTCAGATTTACAAATTTTTTTTTAACCCTAGGTTTTATATCCCATAATTTTGCTTTTTTCCCTTCCCTGAGTTATTTTTCCCTTTAATGTATATTTTCTTCTACAAATATATTGTAACTTTCCCCCTCTACCCTCATGTTTCATGTGTGTTATCCCAGTATGTTTTTTCTTAATTTAAAAGTCTGTGTATTTGTATTTCTATTTTACTTGAATTGTACATCGCTTAGGTATTTAATAAGCGATTTATCAAGCACTAATAAAACTTGGAAACCTGATTGAATTTTCTAGCATAAATGTAAAAATTTCTTGTATTTTTGGGGGGATATTCTGATCTCTTTTCAAGATTGTAATTCTTGATGTTGAAATGAAAAAGGATAAAAAAAAAAAGAGGACTCTCAATGTGTTACTTTACATGCTACCGCTGCATCTACTGTTAGGGTTACGGGTCCTTTTACTAAGGTGTGGTAGCCGTTTTAGCACACGCTAAATATTAGCGTGCACTAAGGGCTCCTTTTACAAAGCCGTGCTAGGGCTTAATGTGCGGCATAGCACGCGCCAAATTGACGCACGTGCTAGCCGCTACCATCTCCTTTGGAGCAGGCGGTAGATTACCAGCTAGCGCGCACTATCGCGTGTGCTAATCCAGTGCGTGCGTTAAAACTGCTAGCGCGGCTTTGTAAAAGGAGCCCTAAACGTTAAGGCGTGCTAATGCGCCCATAGGATATAATGGATGCGTTAGCACGCCTTAACATTTAGCATGTGCTAAAACATTGTAAAAGAGGGGGAATAGTTTGCGGACTCATAATTAAAGTTACAGTCAAAGTTGCTTACATTCCGCTAAAACCATACAACTTCTAAGTGGATCACATTAAGAATAAGCTAGATCACATCTAGAAAAATTAATAACATTTCAAAGTGTAAGTACAATACAAAGCAGCCATTATAACATAGGAATGTTAAGAAAGAATAATTGCGATCGCCTTAATTTCCCTTTTTGGTGGGCGAGTTTATGTTTATGCTATAGATATGAGAAGATGAATGCTGACATGTTAGGGCATAGAAATTTATTTAAATTGGTTTGAGGCCCATTGACATCTTTTATTACTTCATTATAGTTGTCTTTTGTTTTTAATTTTTGTTTATTTCCATACACATCCAGGATAGGGTGGGGGGGACATCTTTGGTTTATTCTTTGATTAAATGTGTTGGAAGGGATGGGAGGGATATTGTTATTGGTTGAATATAAGTGCATGTTTTGATTATTAATGTTTGTATAAATTCTGGCACTTTGTATTAGTTTTGAAAATTAATAAACATATAAAAAAAAATGAAAGAAAGAATAAATGTTTTAAATAAGTTTTAACTGCCTTCTTCTAACAATGAAAAATAAACAAGGATCTAATCCCCATAGGAAGGCATGACCAAAAAGAGGAAACTATATAATAAAAAGAAGATTGGCTAATTTTCTTGCAATGCACATTCCTAAAACTTAGATAATATATTAAATTCCAAAGACGAATAAAATATAATCTGGTAGCAGTTGGCCTAGTAATAAATTTGGTTAAATATAATGGACATAAACCATGTAAAATCTTTAAAAAATAAACATGACAACTTATACAAAACACAGGCTTTAATTGGTAACCAGTGTAAGGTAACATAATATAGGGTAAAATGAACAGATAATTTTAAAGAGTAAATTATTCGAACAACTGTGTTCTGTGTGGTCTGCATCCATTTCGAAAGATCTTTAGATATATCCAGATACACTACATTACAGTAATCTAATTTACTTAACTACCAATCTTGAAAATATGTTACGTGCTAGAAATTTTCCTTTACTCGCTCTCATCTTATTAGAATTATTTTTTTAAATGCCTTAAATACAAGTTTCTTTATCCTAATGCTGAGTCATTGATTGTAGATAATTTATATTACTTGTCTACAAGTGTTAAAGTTACTGAGGGGGGAGAAGTAGATCACAATGAGCCTATTGATTATATTGTAGACATCTGCTTTTTTTTTTTTTTTAGTCCTCTGAACAATATACCAATTTGTTTTATATTGATGTTTACATTTTTTCTGAGATAGATCAACTTGAAGCTTTGTTTTGGGGAAAAAGGATACATTATTTTACAGGCACAAGATTTGTATGTTTCCAGATGTGGCCAGATTTATTCAACTATCCCCCTCTTTTACTAAGGTACGCTAACTGATTAGCGCACGCTAAATGCTAACGCGTCCATAGACTAACATGCACGCATTAGCGATAAGCGTGTGCTAAATCGATTAGCGCGCGCTAATTGGTTAGCGTACCTTAGTAAAAGAGGGCCTATGTCAAGAGGCTTTCTTGACAGGAATTTTAACCTTGAAAGAAGCATATTTCCTTGAATTTCCCTATAAGGGCTCCTTTTACAAAGCTGCACTAGCGGTTTTAACGCACGCAGCGGATTAGCGCATGCTAGCCAGAAATCTACCGCCTGCTCCAAAGGAGGCAGTAGCGGCTAGCATGTGTGGCAATTTAGCGTGCGCTATTTCGCATGTTAAGGCCCTAGCGTGGCTTTGTTAAAGGAGCCCTAAGTATTTGGTCACCTCTGGGGGCATCGAGAATATTTTAACGGATCCCATCCTACTGTTGGAGAAGGAATATGATGCTTTACCTTGATGCACTTTAAGATCTTTTACCTGACTCCTCTCCTGGTCTTACCTTCTCCCTTTTTATATCCCCATGATATGATTTAGTTATAATATATCATTTGTATTATATTATTTAACATAGGAAATTGATTCTTGTAATGAGGCTTGAAACAGTCTCTTTGGGAGCTACATTTTTATTAGCCTACCCTTGTAAATGTCTAGTTAAATATTTAGGGGTTAAATATGTGTTTTATTCTCCTGAACAACTGCGAGCCTTCTTAGATTTGAAGAAACTAGCTACAGAGAATGTTTAGTTGTGAACAGCATTTAATTAATAATGGGATTCATTGCTGTTAAGCCTATTCCTTGATTGATTATTTGAATTTATAAGTTTCTCTTCACTTATTCAGAATTCCTCCTCTAAAGTTTTGTGGTCTAAGGAGCAAGCTTCATCCAAAGCAAGGCAAATCATAGGTTGCATATGCAGGAGTTTCGTCAGCCGTAAACCTGAAGTCATTATGCCACTGTATAGATCCATGGTGAGACCGCACCTGGAGTACTGTGTGCAATTTTGGAAGCCACATTACCGCAAGGATGTGCTGAGATTGGAATCGGTCCAGAAAATGGCCACCAGGATGGTCTCGGGACTCAAGGAGCTCCCATACGAGGAGCGGTTAGGGAAGTTGCAGCTCTACTCACTCGAGGAAAGGTGGAAGAGGATATCTTCTTTTTCAAGGGTCCCGCGGCAACAAGGGGGCATCAGTGGAAAATCAGGGGCGGGAAACTGCACGGTGACACTAGGAAGTTCTTCTTCACCGAAAGGGTGGTTGATCGCTGGAATAGTCTTCCACTTCAGGTTATTGAGGCCAGCAGTGTGCCAGATTTTAAGGCCAGATGGGACAGACATGTGGGATCTATCCGCAAAGATAGATAGGGAGGGTCATTGGAGTGGGCAGACTTGATGGGCCGTGGCCCTTATCTGCCGTCTATTTCTATGTTTCTATGATATTGTATGAATTTTTTCCTTGTATACTTTAAGCTGTATTACTGTAACAAAAGTTTGTTCTTATAAATATAATTTGAAATTGAAGAAATAAATATATTTAAAAAAAAAAAAAAAAAAGAAATTTTAAATAAACTTGAAACTTTGGACGCTGTGATTCTGGAAGCTGTGTCTGCCAGTGATTGACAAGCGGCAAGTACCCGTTTTGTAGGTGCCTGCCGCAAAAGGCGCTGCCTACAGAATCCGAGCCTTGGTGCTTAATGTAATGCATCTTAGCGCCTAACCTTTGATGTCCTGTATATAATTTCCCCTATATAAAAAAGTGTATTGCTTTATTTGGCTTTTGCCAGACTATACTATTCACTGATTTAAATACAATATTGCAAATGAACTGAACAGTAGCGTGCAATGAATCATTGGGGCAAAACAGTATCGGGAGGACTTTTCAAACATACTGTGGCACCAGACTAATGATACATCCTAAGATCTATGCAAGTGAAAAGATTGCTGTATAGATTGATTTTGCAAGTCTGCCTTCTACCTGTCTGATGTTTCTTTCTCTGGTTTCCTATTGATTTCCCACTTAAGTGCAATAGGCTTTTTAACTGCTGAAGCAAACACAAAAATGTTGCAAGAAAAAAATAAGAATGCATACGGCATTGAAACAAAAGGTGGATTCGAAGCCTGCAAACCAAGTGTAAATCAATTACAGATTTTCTGCTTGATTGATTACCCTAAATGATATTTGATTCATAAAGTTTTAACAGTAGAAACCAAAGTACAGTATATTTATTTGAAAACTGAAAATAAGGCGAATAAGAACCCAGCTATGAAGATGTAGGTGATTTTGCCAAGGTGCAGCCTTCTGTTTCGGCATCCTATCTTCTTCTTTGCAAAGTCTTGCAAGGTTCAATACTGCTCCCTTCATTGTTTAACATTTTTATTAGCTCCCTTAGCTACAATTATTCAAATTCGTGAGTGGAGTAGAACGGGTAAAAGTGAATCTTTTTTTTTATTATATCAAATATTTATTTTTAAAAATTGTATTCCACTATCAACATTTCTAGGCGGATTCCAACAAAATATTACAAATATTAGGATACACTCAATGAAATCACAGGGAAATACTTTTAAAACCAGTACCTTTATAAGGAAATATTTTTTTCACTCAAAGAATAGTTAAGCTCTGGAACTTGTTGCCAGGGGATGTGGTAACAGTTTGGACAAGTTCCTGGAGAAAGGTCCATAGTCTACTACTGAGAAAGACATAGGTAAAGCCACTTTATCCCTGGGATAAAGTAGCATAGAATCTTGGTACTATTTGGGTTTTTTTGACAGGTTCTTGAGACCTGTGTTGGCCACTGTTGGAAGCACTATCTTGGGCTAGATGACCATTGGTCTGACCCAGTATGGCTATTCTTAAGCAATTTATTTATTTAATTATTTATATTCCGCATATCCTACAATTCTGTGCAGATTACAAATTATTCAGGTACTCAAGCATTTTTCCCTATCTGTCCTGGCAGGCTCATACTCTATCTAATGTACCTGGGGCACTGGGGGATTAAGTGCCTTGCCCAAGGTCACAAGAAGCAGGGCAGGATTTGAACCCACAACCTCAGGGTGCTCTAACCACTGTACCACACACTCCCCAACCATACAGATGACATCCATTTACCCCCTCTTGTACTAAGGTGCGCTATGCTTTTTAGCACACAATAAATATTAGCACACGCTAAATGCTAATGCGTACCTGTTATCCTATGGCCGTGTTAGCGGTTAGCGCACGTGTTGATTTAGCATGCACTAAATGTGTGCTAAAACACTTAGCCCACCTTAATAAAAGAGGGCCTTCATCTTCTACACTGAATTTTTCAATCCAGGTATTACTTTCTTACAACTTTGCCTTGAAACTGTTGCACAGTGGCTCAGCAATCAATGTTTGACTCTTCATACCACCAAAACAAATGTTAGATTTCAGGTTGTCCCTCTCATCCCTCATTAGTACTTTACTCTTTGGTTTTCCAGTGGATCATTTTCAATATTTAAGAGCTCTGATTAATTCCAGGATTTTTTTTTTCCTCCTCAAATTTTTGCCGTCATGAAAAAAAGGCTTCATTGTGCTCTCTTAAAGTTAACCTACATGAACAATCACTACAAAGGTTAATCCACATTCTAATTTTTTCTTGTACTGACTACTGTAACCAGTGGCGCAATGAGGGTGAGAGGTGCCTGGGGTGGTGGCACCCCTCCCCCACCCTTACCTCTGCAATCCCGATCCCGCCTGCCACATGTGCGGCACCCAGAAGTGATGTCAGTGGGAGAGCCGACGGGGTCGTGAAGAGCACCTTATTGACTGCCGCAAACAACTTCAACTAGAGGTAGGGGGGAGGGAAGGGAGGCACGTGCATGGAGGGGAGGAATGGGAAGAGACGTAGAGGAAGAGGGGTGCTGGCGACCCCATCAACATGGCACCCATGGCAGACTGCCCCCTCGCCCTCCCCTTACTATGCCACTGACTGTAATTCTTCAGCAACCCCCAACATCTTATCAGCCACTTGCAAACTCTACAAAATACTGCTTTATATTTACTATGGGCTCCTTTTACTAAGGTGCGCTAAGCGTTTTAGCGCACGCTAACCACGTGCTAAACGCTAGCATAGGCATGTTAGTCTATGGACGTGTTAGCGGTTAGTGCGTGTGTATATTTAGTGTGCGCTAAAACGCATAGCGTACCTTAGTAAAACAGGAGATACAATCATATCACTCCATTGTTTATCAATTATCATTAACTTCATATACAATTTTGAATTTCCTTTAAGATTTTGCTTTCAACTCACAAAACATTACATGATGACATGCCCACTTAGCTTACTTCTCTCGTTATTCCACATCATCCTTCTAGATCTCTTCACGCTTTATTGGCTCACAATAAGGCTCTGATTCTATAAACAGCACCTACCTTCTGGGCAATGAGGAGCACAATTGTCAATCATCTGCTATGCGCTGTTTATAGAATCACGCTTATTGGTGCCTAAGCAATCTTAGACACTGGTAGATGATGAAATTTTAGGTGCACTCCATTTATGCCAGGCTTTTCTTGGCCTAAGTGCACCTAAGTTAGGCGCCTACTGGTGCCTAAGTCAAACCACGCCCAAAATCCACCCAGAATCCGCCTATAACCATGCCCATTCTCTGGCAAGAGGCTGGGAGTAGACACCTACTTCAAGTACCTATCGAATTAGGCACCTACCAGCTAATTCAATTTTTAAAAATTGCTTTTAATTGCACTTTTCAATTAATGGCATCATTTAATTCTAATTGAATAATTAAGTTAGGTGCCTAGATCGGCTAGGTTCACTGTTCCAGGCGCCTAACTTCAGGTGCCATTTATAGAATCTGGGCCTCAGGGCTCACATACTAATCCTGCGCTAATCAACACGCAGTAAAGTAGTTGTACTAACTGATTAACACAGAAATGCTCACTCCCTGCTCCCACATGTTCCCTCCATGCTAAAAATTAAAATAATTTTTAGCATGTGGTTTCTGCATGCAGATTTGGAAATTACTGCAGAACACTCCTAATCATGCCCCCTGGTAAGCCATTTTAAGCTGCAGTAAGCTCGCACTAGCACTTGCTGCAACTTAATAAAAGAGGCTCCAAATAGGACGTCCCAGAGGTTGCTGATTCAAGTAGCATTCTAACTTTTTGTAAGTTTTATTCTTTCTTCTTTTTTTGGTGAGCCCTCCAGGGACAGGAAAGTACATTGTGTGTCAGATTTTGTATAGGGTTCCACTTTGGAATCCACGTTCAATACACAGGTGCTTATCTTTAGGACCCCCAGCGACGCCTGAGCAGGGACCATCTATTGAATGTTAAATGTACAGCACTGTGTACACCATTCTGTGCTATAGAAATGATAAATAGTAGTAATAATAATTATTATATAAGCGTCACTTAGCAGTTGATTGACAACCACACCGTGTGGTGACTAAAATAAAGGAATGCTTAGGCACCGTTTATAGAATCTGGTCCTCTGTGACTTCAGTGGAGAACTGCTCAATTGGAGCATCTATAACCTGAACATGTCAATTACTAGGTCTAACTATGAACACCTCTTCATCTTCTGCAATTGTATTCCGATATCCATCTTTTAGTTCCTTCCTATACCTGCCTACAGACCACAATCTCTTTGCATATGGACATGCAGCAGTTTTAGACATCCATATTCAGGCTTTATAAACTCAGTATTTGAACACCCATGCAATATGGATATCTAAGTGCCACCTGCAACCTATTCTGAGCTCTTTGGGGAGAACGGAATAGAAAATGACTTAAATAAATAAATCTAAAAACACAAATAGTGATTTCAAAATAAGCACCATAATGCTCTTATGCACCATATCCTCCTATGTGTCTTTTATAAATAGCATCTACTTGGCTCATCCACTCCTGATTTTTTCACTACTGATGTTTAATATTGAAATCTAACACTGGATATCTCTTCAAAATAGCCTAGTGCTTAGAGGAGCAGGCCAAGAATCAGGGTAGCCAGGGTTCAAATCCTATTGATACTCCTTGTGATTTTGTGCAAGTCACTCAATCATCCTAAGCCCCAGCTACAAACTTACACCCTGATGTTTAGCCCATGGCAGTCAGCATTCTTGACTTCTTTGCATTGAATTAGGCTCAGATATTGCATGTTAGCCCCTCTCTGGGTACCAACATTGAATATCTGGGTGTTTACTGGCACCTAGAAGTTATCCAAACCGCCAGAAGAACTAACAAATCAATTCTGGAAGAGATCAAACTGGCTTTGTCACGCAAAGCCCAAATGACGAAGTTATGACTGTCTTATTTTGGTCACACCATCAGAAGAGAGAGATCACTGAAGGACATCATGTTTGGGAAGATCGAAGGAACCAGGCGAAAAGGGCGACATGCAATCAGATGGCTGGACACATTGAAAACAACCATAATATGAATGGCAGGACTTATCAAGATGGATTTTAATTAATTTTATCTATTTGATTGATGATATTTTTTTTTAACACTGTCAAATATTATCTATGTTCTTGGTCATTTATAAAGCCTACCATTGATAAGTGTGAAATTTTTAAATTAAAAATAAAGACACCTAGGGTAGTCATTTTGCCAAGGACCTAATTCTACAAGTAGACAAATAGTTAACATATGTGTATAGCATTCAATTAATTGGCCATTTGCTTTTGAATGTAGAGGCTAGTCTGACTCCCTTAAGCCATCAGACATTTCCTGTGTTTCTGAAAGCAATAATTTAGCCTTTTCTTACACAATTGCTTTTAATTCCTAATTAATATTTACATACATAAAGAAGTCTGTGGTGATTGTTTGTATGCTAATAATCTGAGTGTAGTGGCTGGCCATCTGTTGTGGTGTAGATGCTCCCCTCTATATTTAATAATTTATGAAGAAACAGATTTTTATTTTGACTTTGGTTTACAAAAAATGCTGTATAATAACTAAAATTGCTACATAAATCCAGTTTCTTAAAGAATAGTAATAGGAATTCACTTCCCCCCCCCCCCTTTACAAAATTGCGGTAGCAATTCCCAGGTGGCAAATGTGACGCAGTCCATTCAATTCTTATGGGCTGCATCGCATTTGCCACACTGGGAATCAGTACCGTGGCTTTGTAAAAGGAACCCTATGTAATTTCTATAATTGTTATTTAATGCAAATAAAAGTCATTTGACATGAAACTCACACATTAAGCAAATCATTTTTGTATTTCTATCAGTCTTTTGTCATATAGTAACGCTTTTAAGTTTCAAGTTTATTAACTTTTAATATACCGACCATCAACGGGTATCTAGCCGGTTTACAGTAAAATGTTAAAAATAGGGATAAAAGATTATATTTATAAAAGGAGTTAATAAAAGTGTACATTAAGGACATGAACTGGACGAACTTGAAAGTGATGGTAAAAGGGGAAGGGAGGGGTAAAGTTACATAATTAGGAGAAGAAGATGTACATAGATGGATCAGAAATTGGTTGGCGGGTAGGAAACAGAGGGTGGGAGTGAAGGGCCACTACTCGGACTGGAGGAGGGTCACGAGTGGTGTCCCGCAGGGCTCGGTGCTTGGGCCGTTGCTATTTAATATATTCATAAATGATCTAAAAACAGGGACGAAGTGTGAGATAATAAAATTTGCGGACGTCACCAAACTATTTAGAGGAGCTCGGACTAAAGAGGACTGCGAAGAATTGCAAAGAGACTTGAACAAACTAGGGGAATGAGCGACGAGATGGCAGATGAAGTTCAACGTTGAGAAATGTAAAGTACTACATGTGGGAAGCAGAAACCCGAGGTGCAGCTATACGATGGGAGGGATATTATTGAAGGAGAGCACCCAAGAAAGGGACTTGGGGGTAATGGTGGACATGACAATGAAGCCGACAGCACAGTGCGCAGCGGCTGCTAAGAAGGCAAATAGAATGCTAGGTATAATCAAGAAGGGTATTACAACCAGAGTGAAAGAAGTTATCCTGCCGTTGTATCGGGCGATGGTGCGTCCGCATCTGGAGTACTGCGTCCAATATTGGTCGCCGTACCTTAAGAAAGATATGGCGTTACTAGAGAGGGTTCAGAGAAGAGCGACACATCTGATAAAAGGGATAGAAAACCTTTCATACGCTGAGAGATTAGAAAAACTGGGACTCTTTTCCCTGGAGAAGAGGAGACTTAGAGGGGATATGATAGAGACTTACAAGATCATGAAAGGCATAGAGAGAGTAGAGAGGGACAGATTCTTCAAACTTTCGAATAATAAAAGAACAAGAGGGCACTCGGAAAAGTTGAAAGGGGACAGATTCAAAACGAATGCTAGGAAGTTCTTCTTTACCCAACGTATGGTGGACACCTGGAATGCGCTTCCAGAGGACGTAATATGGCAGAGTACAGTACTGGGGTTCAAGAAAGGATTGGACAATTTCCTGCTGGAAAAGGGGATAGAGGGATATAGATAGAGGATTACTGCACAGGTCCTGGACCTGTTGGGCCACCGCGTGTGCGGACTGCTGGGCACGATGGACCTCTGGTCTGACCCAGCGGAGGCACTGCTTATGTTCTTATGTTCTTAAGAGAAAAAAAAAAAAAAGAAATGAAGATTGAAAGAAAGATGGAGGGAAAGGATAAAACATTTAGGGTGGGATTGCTTCATAGAAGCGGATGGTTGAGTAGGAAATGCTTTAAGAGCAGATGAAAGCGTCTCGAAATAAGAAAGTCTTTAGGCTTATCTTGAATCTATCAAGTTGTTTTTCATGGCGGAGTTGATGTGGCAGAGCATTCCACAATGTTGGGGCAACTACTGAAAAATTTGTTTTTCTAGTGTAGAAAAAATTCTTTATAGAGGAAATTGAAAGGAAATTCTGGTCAGCTGATCTAAGTGTACATGTTGGGCATTGTGGAATGAGAAGCTTATCAAGGTAGGAAGGCTGATGGGAAAGTTTAATTTTAAAGGTCAGCAAGATGGTTTTATAAGTAACACGATGTGTAATGGGAAGCCAATGCGCTTCTTTCAGGAGAGGGGTGACGTGATCATATACACCTAGTTTGTATATAAGATTTATTGCCGTGTTTTGGATTAACTGTAAACGTCGGATTTCTTTTTGGAGAATTCCGTTATATAGAGAATTGCAGTAATCAAGTTGGGAGATAACTAAGGAATGAACCAAAGTTTTGATAGCGTCTGTGTCTAGGATAGAAGTTAGAGAACGAATAAGGCGAAGCTTGTAAAAACATGTTTTTACCACCGAGCTGATGTGATCGTGGAAAGTAAGGTCCTTATCGATAATTACTCCCAGTAATTTTATTTTTGTTTCGATTTTTATAGGGGTGGATTTGATAAAAATCTTTCCTAGTAGTGACTCACTATTTTTGATAAGAAATAGGAAGCCACAGGATTTATCGATGTTGAGAGAGAGTTTATTTGTGTGAAGCCAGTCACTTATTTTATCTAATTTATTGTTGATTTCTTTTATTTCTAAGGTGTTTGAGGTATTGACGGGGTGAAGTAGTTGAATATCATCCGCATAGGCAAAGATTGTGAATCCAATTGATTGTGCCAGAGCAAGGAGAGGTGACAGAAAGATATTAAATAGTAGGGGGGATAGAATAGAACCCTGTGGGACGCCATAAGTTTGTGGTATAGATGAGGAGGTTTCCTTCTTTACGTGAACTTTAAAACTGCATTCGTTAAGGTATGAAGTGAACCATGAGAGAGCTGGTCCAACAACACCGCAGTCTTTGAGTCGGTTGATGAGGAGAGAATGGTCAATAGTATCGAAGGCTGCAGACAGATCTAGAGAGATAAGGAGGACGGATTTCTGGTGATCAAGAAAATAGTATATAGTTGAAATGAGGCCTAGCAATGACAATTCGGTAGAATGAGAGGAGCGGAAAACTTTTCAATTAACTGTTTGATATGGGTGTAGAGCATGAGTGTTGTCAATAAATTCTGTGAGTTGGTTATGAATGATTTTCTCAGTCAGTTTTGATATTAGAGGGAGGTTAGCAATTGGACGGAAGTTTGCCGGCAAGGAGGGATCCAAGTTATGATTTTTTAGCTTTGGAAAAACGAGGGCTGATTTCCAAATTGTAGGAACAAGGTTGTCAGAAAGGCACTTGGATACCATTTCCAAAAGGAATGGTTCAAAAAAAGAAAAAAAATTTTTAAGAAGCAAAGGGGGAATACTCTCTGTAGGATTGTTGGGAGTATTTAAAGATTGTAGGGTTTGGAGAAGGTTTGCAAGAGAAGGGGATTTGAAATTAGAGCAGGTGCTGAATGATAGATGGGTAGAATCATCAGAAGTGTCTTGGGAAGAAACAGAGGTAGGAGGTCCGAAATGGGATCTAATGTCCTTAATTTTTGTATCGAAAAATAGTGCAAGTTCAGTAGCAGATGGAACAGGAGGAAAGAGATTGAACTATATTGAAGAGAGCAGAGGAGTTGCGGGAAGTAGTGATATATTTAGAATAATATTCTTTCTTGGTTTGTTGAATGGCAGTTTTATAGTAGGAGGCTTTTTCCTTAAAAAGGATAAGAAGATTGTTGGAGTGTGTTTTACGCCATTTGTGTTCGATGGAGTGAAGTTGTCAGTGAAGACGGGCGAGTTTGTCATTATACCAGGGTTGTTTTTTTGATTCTGACTTAGGGTATGTTTTTTCCTGTGAAGGGGCCAGGAGGTCCATTAAGGATTTTGTAGAAGTGTCCCAGAGTGAGAATTGTTCTTCAATTGGAAGGGTAGTGAAATCTTGTAGGTTTAGTTTGAAGGAATTCTGAATGGCAGAGAGTGTTATTTTATTAGTATTTCTGGAAATGTAAGTGTTTTGTTGAGCAGGACATGAATACGACGGAAAGTCTATTTGCCAATTAATAAGGATGTGATCGGACCAGGGAAGGGAATGAAATTGAAAGTTTTGAAAGAGGTGACTGATAGAAGTCGGGCTGAAAATCATATCTATAGTATTGCCTGCAGAATGAGTAGGCATAGAGATAAGAGGGGTTAGAGATAGATCAGAAATTAAGACCAAAAGTTCTGCTGTGTTGTGATGATTGGGAAGATTGAAGTGAATATTGAAATCTCCTAGAATGATAGAATTAGGATGAGAAATGTTAAAGTCTGAAATAGTAGAGATAAGAGTAGATAGTGATGCTTTTGTAACGGGGGAGGAGGGGGAGATAAGTCAGGAGAAAATTAAGAGGTGGATAATTTTTTATAGAAAATTGAAGAGTTTCAACTGGAATGTTGGAATAAGAGTTGGAAGAGTTAGATTGAAGAGGAATAGTAATATTATATATGACGGCTATACCTCCTCCTTTTTTGTTTGGGCGAGGTTGGAATATTGCCTTATAGTTGGTGGGGCATGCTTGGGTCAGATAGGCCTCCTCCCCCTGAGTTAACCAAATCTCGCTGAGGCATAAAATATGAAGGTTGTGTTGAATAATCGTGTCATGTATTAAGTGGTGTTTAATTTTGTTCCCTTTTCTACACATACAGTGGGGGAGGGGGGAGGACTCTGTCCACTCTAGCCTGCATGTGACACCTCCCCACGAATAAGCAACAGTCTCTGTCACGTAGGCATGAAGCTCAGCACATAGGCACACAGAGTCTGTGTGCCTACGTACTGAGATCACTGCCTACGTGACAGAGACTATTGCTGCTGATTTGTCGGGACTCGGGAGCTCAGCTCGGTGCCGGACCCGGACCGGAAATTAGGTAGGCCTCGGGATAGGAACCCCGGGTCCATCCCCGTGGGAGTCCTGTCAGCCTTGGAGGGGTCCCTGTGGGAGTCCCATGGGCCTGGGAGGGGTCCCTGTGGGAGTCCCGTTGGGCTAAGGGTCAGGATACACATGGTCATAAAACAAGCACAAAAAAACCCCTCAAAATTCTCCTGCAAATGCTACAGACAGTTCCAGACCTGAGGGAAATTTTAGCACAGTAAGAGAAGAGTGTTCCCTGCTGTGCATTACAAGGTGTGCTCATTTTAATACTAACGAGCTCCTTGTAATGCTGCTACAGCGATTAGTAAAAGCCCCCTCCTCACCACTCCAAGAATTCTTGTGTGCTACCCTTGTAAATGTATTGTTAAATATTTGAGTTTGAGATATGATTTTTTCCTCCCTAAGCATTTAAGATCTTTTTTGGACCTTAAGAGGTTAGCCAGTGGTTCGTGATGAAGCGAAAATATAAGAGCCGAGGTTTAGCTGTTTAAGCCTTTTCTTTGAAATGTTTTAGATAGACTGTCTCCCTTAAAATCTATCTCCTCCTTCCTAGATATAGTAGTCTAAGGAAGAGACCAACTCCAATTGATATTTTACCATAAAAATTATTTTGTTGGATCTGGCTCTGTATTATTACGAGTGTTTATAACTTGTAAAGATTTAATAATCAATAAAAATAAAGTTTTTTTAAAAAGAATTCTTTTGTGCATTAGACTTTGCAAATAAGACTGGCTTAAAGCATCAGGGCCAAAATCAGCAAATTGAAACTTAATGAAACAGTTTTAAAAATATATACTATTTAACAGCACTGAAATTCAAATAACAGAGATATAATACAGTGTCATTATAATACTTATAAAACACCTAAAAGGCGTACATTAGAACATTCAAATAACAAATATGATGCTAATGCTTTTCAACAATACAACTTATCATATAGCCGAAAGGCTAAGTGCAGATATTAGATGGGGACAAGATGGGTGGTACAGAGTCTGTTAGGATAAACAGATGGGTGGCTAAACTCAAGGCAAGTTTGTTCTGCTAAACAAAGATATAAGGAACTGCTCTAGGTTACAGTGGGTATAGCAAGCTAGTCCAGGTGCAGAATGAGGGTGTAGTCAGTCATCTTATGCATATGTCTTAATCACATTGAGATGAAACATTCCTGAGGACATATTGAGGTCAGGGAAGTAAAATAACTCATACATTATTTTCATTTTAAAGAAGGCATACAGATAAAGCTGGTCCAAATGTTCTCAAACACTTTGTTCTCATGAAAATTTTTTAAAGTAAAAGTGAAAATTTGCACGAGTAAAAAGTAGCCTCAGACTTTGTTTATATGAAGACAATTTGAAAAGCGTATCTGCCGGGGGACTTGATCTTGTTGTTTCTGCACATAGGCCCGATCTTGCTGCCTCTGCCAGGGGGACCCGATCTTGCTGTCTCTGCAAAATCCCGTGTGTTTACTGTTAAATTTATTGGAAAATCTGAGCTTGTGGGACCAAGGAATGGATGAATCCAGTTTCTATTATTTTCAATGGGAAAAATTGCCTTGGAACTCGAACCTTTTGGAACTCGAACGGGGTTCTAGAACGGATTAAGTTCGTATTCCAAGGTACCACTGTATTTAGGCCTATTGACTATTCTATCAAGGAGGGAAAGTTACTAATTCACTATGGGAGTCATCTGTAGTTTAGGGCAGGAGTGGACCACCCCAGATGCCGTCTTAGCAGGGGCACCAGAGACATACTGCTGCTTCCAGCTCCGCTCCAGAGCCCTCAGAATTGAAAAATAGCCATCATCATATGTGTCAGTTTTAATGATAACCACCAGAAGTAAGATGCGATCCCTCCGACCTCCAATGCTGCTGCAGCATGTATCCAGCCTCTTAAGGATCTTCAGTCATCAGAAAGCAGCGTGGGACATTCCCAGATGTGAGCTGAATGCTCTCTAGCATTCTTCTGCCCTAAGACATGGGGGCAGGGGTGGCCTACCTGCCCTGGCTACCACAGGGTTCGGTGCTTGGGCCCGTGCTCTTCAACATATTTATAAACAATCTGGAAATTGGCACAACGAGTGAGGTGATTAAATATGCAGACAATACTAAGTTATTTAGAGTAGTGAAAATGCAAGAGGATTGCGAAGATCACACACTCGAGAAATGGGCCGCAACATAGCAAATGAGATTCAACGTGGATAAGTGTAAGGTGATGCATGTCAGTAACAAAAATCTTATACATGAATACAGGATGTCCGGATCGGTACTTGGAGAGACTCCCCAGAAAAGAGACTTGGGAGTACTGGCCGACAAGTCGATGAAGCCATCTGCGCATTGTGCAGCGGCAGCGAAAAAGACAAATAGAAAGCTAGGAATGATTAAGAAAGGGATCACGAACAGATCGGAGAAGGTTATCATGCCGCTGTACCTGGCCATGGTGCGCCCTCACCTGGAATACTGCATCCAGCACTACATGAAGAAGGACACGGTACTACTCGAAAGGGTCCAGAGAAGATCGACTAAAATGGTTAAGGGGCTGGAGGAGTTGCCGTACAGTGAGAGATTAGAGAAACTGGGCCTCTTCTCCCTTGAAAAGAGGAGACTGAGAGGGAACATGATTGAAACATTCAAGATAATGAAGGGAATAGACTTAGTAGATAAAGACAGGTTGTTCACCTTCTCCAAGGTAAGGAGAACGAGAGGGCACTCTCTAAAGTTAAAAGGGGATAGATTCCGTACAAACGTAAGGAAGTTTTTCTTCACCCAGAGAGTGGTGGAAAACTGGAACGCTCTTCTGGAGGCTGTTATAGGGGAAAACACCCTCCAGGGATTCGACAAAGTTAGATAAGTTCATGCTGAACCAGAATGTACACTGGTAGGGCTGGTCTCAGTTAGGGCACTGGTCTTTGACCTAGGGGATGCCGCATGAGCATGGCATGAGCTGGGCATGATGGACCACTGGTCTGACCCATCAGCAGCAATTCTTATATTCTTTGAGTCACTAAGCTGCAGTAACTCTCATGTTAATGAATATTGCAGCTTGTTCTCAAGCTCAAAAGCTGTGTTATTTTTTCTTCTTAGGAAAACCAGGCTGCTACTGCCTATCACTCCCCCAGCACCCGCTGATACCTCCTGGAGTAATATCTTCTACCCCCTAAAGGCTACCTTGACCCTCACCCCTTACAAAGACCCCCGCAACCCTAAAGCAGGTAATCCTCAGACCTACCTCTACAATTCCTGATGTCTAGTGGTGTGGAGCAAGAGAGATTCTCAGTTGCTCCTGTCTCATCAGATGACATTTTCAAAAGGACACCAGTTAATCCCTAGCGGTAGTCTTATGGTACTATCGGTCAATCTTCCAAGTAAGGGCTTTTACATCTGCATATTTGATTATTTGATAATTGCTCCTTTATCCAGATCATTTAGGAATAAGTTGAACAGAACTAATCCAAGCACAGACCCTCGAGGCTTCCCACTTATACAATAGACTCTCTGTTAATCAAAACTCATAAGCAACCAGCAAAAAAAAAAAAAGAAATACTGTAATACTTTAAATAAAAATGAAAATAGAATCAAATTCTGACAGAAATTTAAGTGTAAACTTGGCACACCTCACCTGAGTATGCCTAGTTTGTCTGGAACAGTTTATGATATGGCATAGTATGGGGTAAAGTATTTTTAATAGTAACTCTCAAACAACCAGAAACGATATATATCCAGCAACTATCAATCCCCATTGGTGCCAGTTAACTGAGAGTTTACTGTAATTGGAAAATTAACCATTTAGTCCTATTTTTGTTTCTTGTCTTTAACCAGTTTCCAATCTACAAATAGGGCATTGGCTGCTATCCCTTGAATTTTTAACTTCCTGAACAGTCTTTCATGAGGGACTATGTCACATTTCTCAGTTGAATACCAATGTTACCAGCCAGCGTTTGCCCACAGAAAACCACACTTGATAATAAAGTGGAGAAAAAGCCTCGGGCACTTTAATAGAGACAACAAACAGCATAGATTTGTAGCCATTCTTTTTTTTTTTTATCATAGGCACCAAAAAACTCCACTTCCTAAAATGCAAATGCCAACTAGGGACAGAGCCCAGCACTGTGCACAGGGACTGAATTCACAAAAGATCTTTTACTTAGCTTTAAGCACTTGGCATCTCTAGCATTGCTAGCGACCAATAATTAGAATGCCAGCAGCCACAAAAATACCCTCACTGTTGTGACCTCCGACACCGTCCTTGCTTTGCCTCTCGATGGCTGCTTCAGGGAGAAATTTTCACCGTTAGTTCAAAACCACAACACAACAGTGAAGGTGTCTTTTTTTGTGGCTTCTGCCTCGGGTCCTGTAATCCAGTGGATTCCAGAAACATCACTATTCTTTTTTTTTAAAGTGTTTCCATTATATTATTTATCACAGCAGTCAGACTTACCAGCCTATAGTTTCAGCAATATTGTGCATTGTACAATAGTTTTATGTTCCTTTTAAATATATGATTATTTATTGCCAATAAATTGTTTTTTTAATTTACTTTAACAACTTTCTTTTTTTTTCTCTCTCTCTCTGTTTGTATTCTTCATTTATAAAAAGCAGCTAGAGTCGAATTCTTTGAACATGTGTCATTGCCATCTTATCATTAATGTTCTCACACCAGGTCTTGTAGAAAAGAAACACAGTCAAAGCTAAGCTGAGCAGCATGAGAGAGCAGAGCAAATTGATTTGGCTCTGCACAGACTCCACGGCCACTATGAAAAATGCCCGGAAAACAAGAGATGACATGTAGAAGAAAAAAGATAAAGCACTTCATTCTCATACACTGAGCAAGACTGAGTTCCAAATACAATACGCATTTTCAGAAAAAGTCTTATGAAATGTAAAAATGGTTGGGGCATCTATTCCTACACCCCATTTAAAAAATGAAATATAATGGCCTGTCAAATGTTGGCAATGTTATAAGTATGATCTAACCTCTTATCTTGCCAATATAGATGACTGCTATTAAAAGAGATGTTCAAACCACAAAGGACAAATCAATCCTACTTAGTTCTATCTTATTGGAAACAAATTTCATAAAAATGCAAGCTGTCTTATCAAATATAAATGAGACTATATTTTTAAAAACAGGACTTCCTTACCTGTCCTTTATACTGCAACTTATAAACGTCAGTTGATCTCTCACAATCATCAGTTGATCTCTCACAAAACAACACAAAAGCCAATAAGAAATCAAAATAAGAAACACCACCAACAACCACAATTGATTAATTCCAGTGCTAATATACATATTTTACGATCTGTACGGACCAAAAATTCATGTTTTTCTATAGCTGGAAAATTTATGTGGAATGTATTGCCAGATACCTTACGGTTTTGTAGAAATCGATTGCAATTTAGAAAGTTGCTCATGTCCCATTTGTTTGTTCAAGCTTTTCTAAGCTAATATTCTGCTTCTTAAGTTAATATTTTACTTTCTGAATAACATCTTTTTTGCAGGTTATTGGATTTGTGCTGCTTGACTGAAGTGATGTAGTGGATGAGCGGTCGAGATTTATGGGTTGAGATGGTATAATCTTATGATTTTTGCTGATGTAGGGGATCTTTGTGTTGTGAAAGTCCTAAAATATGTATGTAATATTATGAGCCGCCTTGGATAAAGGCGGATTTAAAATGTTTTAAATGAATACCGATGGCTAAAAAACAAAACAACACAAAAACCAACAAGAAACACCAACACCAACAACAATTGCTTAATTCCAGTGCCAATATGAAAGCACTTGGTGAATTGCCAACAAATCCAGACTAATTACTTAGGGCTCCTTTTACGAAGGGTCGCTAGCGGTTTTAGTGCGCGCTAGCTGAAAAACTACCGTCTGCTCAAGAGGAGGCGGTAGCGGCTAGTGTGCGGCATTTTAGTGTATGCTATTCCGCGCATTAAGGCCCTAATGCACCTTCGTAAAAGGAGCCCTTAGTTAATTCAATAGTTCTCAAACGGAATCAGGACCCTAAGTGGGGGGTCATATTAATGATTGGGTTCGAATAAACAGAACCTCCCCTCTGACCTATGCCCCATAAAGGCAGTCATCATGGGGCCTGTTCTTCTTCTTCCTGTGTGAGCTTCCTATTAGACTGGAAACTCATGTTATTTTGGGCTCCTTTTACTAAGCTACGATAGCGTTTTTAGCGCATGCAGGATTTTAGCTGGCGTTAAAGTCTAGTGCGCGCTAAAACCATTATCGCAGCTTAGTAAAAGGAGCCCTTTGTTTTCATCATCATCTGGAGTCACGTGACTTTTAAAATGTTTAAATGGATAACGATGTGGGAAGCACAGTGTTAATAAGAACATAAGAATAGCTATACTGGGTCAGAACAATGGTCCATCTAGCCCAATATCCCATCCAATCCAGGTCACAAGTACCTGATAAAAACCCAAATAGTAGCAACATTTCAAGCTATCTATCCAGGACAAGCAGTGGCTTCCTCCATGTCTGTCTCAATAGCAGACTTTGGACTTTTCCTCCAGGAAATTGTCCAAACCTTTTTTTAAACCAGATACATTAACCACTCTTACCACATCCTCTGGCAATGTATTCCAGAGCTTATATATTCTCTAACTGAAAAAATATTTCCTCCTATTGGTTTAAAAGCATTTCTCTGTAACTTCATTCAAGTTTTCAAGTTTTATTTAAAATTTGATATACCACTTTAAAAAACTATTAAAAAACAAAGGGGATAACATTAAAACCAAAAAGACATTAATGACATATAGAGACATAATGATAAGGGGAGAAGTAAAATCTATGATAGGAAAGGAAGACATAAATGGTCACTACATGAGGAGGGGGAGATGCTCTTCCCTCTGCCTAAGGTCTGATATCTACTTGTTATAGGCATCCTTAAAGAGAAAGATCTTTAGATTGGCTTTAAATTTATCTAAAAGTAGTTCCCTCCCAAAGTTGCGGGGTTAAAGAGTTCTAAACTGTGGATGCTGCTACGGAAAAGATCTTCTTGCTGGTTGTGTCGTAAAATAGGTATTGCGGGTATGGAATTTCCAGACGATGCTGGTTACTGGATCGTAGTGTTCTACTTGGACAGTGTGGAATAAGCAATCTGTCTATAAATCCGGACGTGTGTGTTATTTCAGTTTTGTAGGTAAGTAGTAATATTTTATATGTAATGTGATGAGTGATCGGAAGGCAGTGAGCTTTTATAAGGAGAGGGGTAACGATCAAATTTTTTTTGCATTATATATCAATTTTACCACAGTATTTTGAATAATCTGTACTCTTCTTATTTTCTTTTGGGTGATTCTTTGATACTGCATTGAGTGTCCCCCCTAGTCTTTGTAAATTTTGACGGAATGAAAAATCGATCCACTTGGACCCGTTTTACACCACTCAGGATTTTGTAGACTTCAATCATGTCTCCCCTCAACCATCTCTTTTCCAAGCTGAAGAGCCATAATCTATGTAGTTTCTCCTTATCTGACAGGAGTTCCATTCCCTTTATTATCTTGGTCGCTCTTCTCTGAACTTTTTCTAGTTCCACTATGGGCTCCTTTTACAAAGCCGCGCTAGCGGGTTTAACGCACGTGACTTTTCATCACGCGCTAACCCCTGTGCTGGCTGAAAAACTACCGCCTGCTCAAGAGGAGGTGGTAGCAGCTAGCGCATCCAGCGGTTTAGCGCGTGCTATTACACGCGTTAAACCGCTAATGCGCCTTCGTAAAAGGAGCCCTATATCTTTTTTTAACAGGAAAAAGCACCGCACCAATCACAGATTAAGAAACACGGAAGAAGTGACCAATCATCGTTACTTCCGGTGCTTTTTCCTGTCTCCTTTATAAGCTCCGTAGAACGCCGAGCCGCCATTTCTTTAAGAGAGAATCATTGAAGCGGTGGCTCATAACTTAAAGTGAGTAGTTTTACAATAGGGGTACTCCTTTAAAATAAGTATTTATTTTTGAAAATCATTAGATGTACTTTGTCTTTTTAGATAATCCCCTGATGCAGCCGAAGGGCGAAACAGGGCCTGTCGGGATATCTCTGTGTTAAACGAGATTGAACTGAAATTTTCCAAGTGTGGTAGATTGGTACCACGCTGGACCCTTACCTGCAAACTGCAGTGATTTTGTACTATCGGAAGAAAATATTGAGATAAGTGCTTATTTTTCACTAAGTTTGAAAAACATAGTATAAGTAATACTTCAAAAAAAGATAAAAAGGAAAAAAGAAAATAGTGAAAACTGTGAATTTGAAGCGGTGCTATATGAGACCAAGGATGTATTTCTCTATGACAATATTTTTGTTGCCATAGATGGTTTCACAGGAATTCTCCTGAGAAACACTGAGGTCTGAGAATTTATGGCACATGTTTTCCAATACTAGAAATATATGAATATCATTTTGGTGTGGTTATAATTTATGAAGATATTCAGCTTGTATTGTGAAATCAGGTAGATTTCTTACATCTTCTTTCGTAAAGATCAAAGCAAAGAATTCATTCAGTCTCTCCACTATGACCTTATCCTCCCTGGGTACCCTTTTGCTTCTTAATCATTCAACAGTCCCAGGGATTCTTTCATAGGTTTTCTGCATCAGATGTAGCTTCTGGCTCTTTGGGAAGTTTCTATTCATATTCTTTCTTATCTTTCTTTATCAGTGCCTTGCATCTAACTTGCCAGTGCATATGTCTCTTCTTATTTTCTTCATCTGGATCCTTGTTTCCATTCTTTAAAGAATATTTTTATTTTTGGCTCTAATAGCCTCCTTCACTTCACCTTGATGGTATTTTTAAATAACAATTTATCAAAAAGTATACAAGCTGAATATCCAAAAAAAATCAAAAAAATAACCAACAAATATTCAGAATAAAGCTGCTAACAGTGGAAGGAAACAGGCTGAAAGGCAAGTAACTAACATGGAGAAAAAGACCTCAGTGTTTCAAGGAAACAACCAAGAAACTATATCTTCAGTTATAAACTGCCATACAAAACACATCCCAGGTCAAAAAACTCCATGGAAAAGATTCATAAAGATACAGTTTAAAATACACAAGTTAAACTGCAAAAAAACAGCAAAAAACTGTAAAAACTTGCACTTATCTTCCATTCATCTCCCACAAGCAGTGGAAATAAATATCCGTTGCTCCAATACGGAACCAGACACACTTTTCAAAGAATGAACTCAGTATTCCTGACAGGTCCTGTTTCGCCAAGTGGCTGCGTCAGGGGAATATCTGAAAAAACAAAAAATTAATCAATAATAAAGAATATATAATGCTTAAAGCTTTAAAAGTTCAGGTTACCTTTAGAAAGAGAGCAACTGCTTCAAAAAATCTTCTGCGGTTTATAGTTCTAACCTTTGTCACTGATCCTTTTAGCTTTTTTACCATTTTCCTCATTTTATCATAGTTGCTCTTTCAAAACTTAAATGCCACAGCCGTATATTACTTTAGCAACATCACTCCAGATATCAGCTCAGATTTGATCATGTTATGATCACTGTTTCCCAGAACCAAATCTAGAAAAGCTCCTCCTCTTGTCAGTTCTTGAACCAATTGCTCCAAAAAGAAGTCATTTATTATGTTAGGAATTTTATCTCCCTAGCACTCCCTGATGTAACATTTATCCGGTCAATGTTGAGGTAATTGAAATCACCCATTATTATGCTGTTTCCCAATTTGCCATGAAATTGAGCATGACACTAACAATAGAAAACATTAAAACTCTTTTTTACTTATTTGTTGGAGGATTTTTGAAGAACAGCATCACATTGCCTTGGCCCTAGAAATGCTGCTAGTGGTGCAAATGAGATAAAACAGTGCCTAACACCAATATCTGTGATTTTGATAGCACCAGGGCATACAAAAATATCTTGTGTAAGCTGAAAAGATCTGACCTATTGTACAGATTTCTGCAAGATATTGCATCGAGTTCAGTTTGTGAGGGGAGGATGCTTACTTCTTGGCATCAGAATACACTGTGCTTTATCACAAGAGGTTGTGTTTATTCTCAGCTTATCAATTCATGTATATCAACAGTAAGTAAGCAAGCAGAGCAAATATTGTAAATCTGGTTTACTTTTTATGGTTACTTATATGAATAATCTATCTCATCAAGCTAGCACTGCTAGAAGCTGAACCTTCTATAAATCACAGTGAGGCTATTAATGTCTGGAGGTTGTAAATGTCTGTACCAAAAGCAGGATTTGAACCCAAATTTCCTGAGTCCTACTCTAACCCCACTCTTCTACAAAGCCGCGCTGGCAGCTGCCACGCGGTAACGCCCCCAAAGCCCATAGAGATTTAAAGGGCTTCGGGGCTGTTGCCGCACGGCAGCCACTAGTGCGGCTTTGTAGAAAAGGGGGTATATGCTAAGCTAGCCAAGTGTTCCTGTAGAGTTCATGTCTTCCAGTTATATCCCCAACGCTATGCTTATTTGGGTCCTGTACAAATTATTTGCCCCTTCTCCATCAAACATAAAGAAATGCTTTTGGAAGGACCAAGGTTATAGCACCTTCCATCTATTTTCTCCTTTCATTATTGTTTTTTGTTTATCAGTTTCATTAATGAGTCCTCCTGCTTCCAAAAGAGTACCCTAAACACATTTTACACTACTATTTTTTCCTTTTGTTACATTACCTAGAAAAGGACGGGGGTTTTGGTGGATAAAACTGGAGGCGCAATGTGCAGCGGCCTCAAAAAAGGCAAACAGAATGTTGGTCATTATCAAAAAAGGTATCACTACCAGAACCAAGGAAGTTATCCTCCCGCTGTATAGAGCGACGGTGCGTCCGCATCTGGAGTACTGCGTTCAGTACTGGTCGCCGTACCTTAAGAAGGATATGGCGATACTCAAGAGGGTCCAGAGAAGAGCAACAAAAATCATAAAGGGCATGGAAAACCTTTCATATGCCGAGAGGCTGGAGAAGCTGGGGCTCTTTTCCCTGGAAAAGCGGAGACTTAGAGGGGATATGATAGAAACTTACAAGATCATGAAGGGTATAGAGAAGGTAGAGAGGGACAGATTTTTCAGACTGGTGAGGGCATCAAAAACTAGAGGGCACTCAAAAAAATTGTAGGGAGATAGGTTCAGAACAAATGCTAAGAAGTTCTTCTTCACTCAGAGGGTGGTGGACACCTGGAATGCGCTTCCAGAGAAGGTGGTAGAGCAGAATACGATTTTGGGTTTCAAAATGGGATTGGACGAGTTCCTGAAGGATAAGGGGATTGAGGGGTACAAGTAGAGGGTTCCTATATAGTACAAAATGCTTTGGAGTAATAGATCACTGACAGGTCATTGACCTGGGGGGCTGCCACGGGAGCGGACTGCTGGGCATGATGGACCTATGGTCTGGCTCGGCAGAGGCGATGCTTATGTTCTTATGTACCCTTTTAAGATGAAATGGTATAAAGATTTTGTAATGCCACTAGGATAGTCAGACAGCAAATTTTCAGTGGGTTTAGGGAGAGATGGGTAGATAAAAAATACCCTCTCTGCCCCCCAGTCTCCACTCTCTCCCCCCCCCCCAGTCTCCACCCTCTCCCCAACTCATAATATAAATAACTGAACTGTCAGCTGAAGACTTCCTTGAGTTCTCCATAAGAACCCAGACTTCCGTGCTGCCATGTTGAAAAGTCGGCATTCTTGAGCCTAAGCCGACACCTAGGGCTCCTTTTACGAAGGTGTGGTAGTGGCTAGAGCACTCAGAAATTTAACCTGCGCTATTGCGCACGTTAAGGCCCTAGCGCCCCTTTGTAAAAGGAGCACCTAGAGCAGTAGTAGGGAACTCCAGTCCTCGAGAGCCATATTCCAGTCGGGTTTTCAGGATTTCCCCAATGAATATGCATTGAAAGCATTGCATGCAAATAGATCTCATGCATGTTCATTGGGGAAATCCTGAAAACCAGATTGGAATACAGCTCTCGAGGACCAGAGTTCCCTACCCCTGCCCTAGAGTATGCTCAGTTTTTGTGCATTGGTAGTCAGTGATGGCACTTTAGTGAGGACCAAATAGCAGAGCTGGCCATAAAAAGGATGCAAAACCACCGATTGAAAAGAAGTTCAATGAAAGTTTCAAGTTTTATTAAAATTTTGATTCAATTGCAATATCATAATTCAACGCAATGCACAAATAAAACAAGGGGTGTGGGGGGGGTCCACCATGTTTAAATACATTGGAGACAGAGACATTAACAAACCTGCACAAGAATAGAGCAGGAGGAACTACAATAAATATAGAAAAGAAAGACAAAAAAGGGCACAACATAAAGAGGGGTAAAATTTATTTATTTAAAAAAAAAGTTGGATTACCTTGTGTAAATCAGGTGTCAAAAGCATCCTTATATAGCCATTTTAGCATTCCTTTGAACCTAAGGGCTCCTTTTACAAAGAAGCGCTAGCGTTTTTAGCGCACGCACAAGATTAACACGCGCTACAGCACACGCTAGCCGAAAAACTTCTGCCTGCTTATAAGGAGGCGGTAGCGGCTAGCGCATGCGGCATTTTAGCGTGCGCTAAGCGCGCGCTAAAACCGCTAGCACACCTTTGTAAAAGGAGCCCAAAGTGTTTTTTCTTGGGATCTTTAATGAGACTATGTAGAGTTCAGACATTTTTTTTCTTTGCAGTTTCAGTGGTTTGTATTTCTGAAGTAGTTGAAAGAGAAGTACTGTCCTAGGCACTGCTCTATTATCTGATTTTTACTATTCTGAGGCTTATCCCAGAGGATCTCAGACAGATAAACTCATTGAATCTGTAGCCTATAATATTACCAGGCTGTGATTCCTTAACAAGTTTTCTTTAATACAAAACTTAAAACAAAGAAATAAATAAACTTACAGTTCAGTTGCTCTCAAGGAATTTCTTCTTTATAGGATCCATAATCTACTGATACCTCCTATGGTTAGCGAAAGCCAGGAGTATATATCACATGCTCTTTGTGATACTGCTAATACTCTGCTCCAACTTAGTCTAAATACAGTTTAGTTGGCTAACAAATTCAAAGGTAAAAATCAGAAGATGAACAGTACTTTCTCTATGGTCATGTGCAGCTCTAAAATGGAAAAAGCAGTGCACTCTGGGAGCTTATCTTAAAGAAATACACTATTTATATATCTGAAAACAAGCACTCTGCTCACATTAATATGGGGACAGAACAACTACTTTCCATGGTGCCTTGGAGTTCATATCAACTGTGACCTCAGTTTTCCAACCTAGATCTCAATTTTAGTCTGGTATTCTTTCTCAGACCTGAGAAAGATGTGTTTATTGAGGCAAGTTCTAACTTAGGCTTCTGGTGGGATGAACAGAGAGGATCTCAAATCTGAAAAAATTAAGGCCAGTACTGGACAGTAATTTAAAGAGTGGGTAGGGTTGGGCAGACTGGATGGACCATTCGGGTCTTTATCTGCTGTCATCTACTATGTTATGTTACTATGGTAGATGCACTGTTTTTCAACAAGACTGATTATTGTAATGCTCTGTACAGTGGTCTGAAGCAGGTAAATCACACACAAGAGAAGTTGTCAGGAGAAATGGGGGCTCAGTACACTGGGTGAAAAGCAGTGCAAACTGGGAGCTTATCTTAAAGAAATACACTCTGTTTATATATCTGAAAACAAGCACTCTGTTTACATTAATATGGATAAAACACCAAAATATAAGTTGGGCGTGCCCTAGGGCATTGCAGGAAAGTTAATTCCGTAGACTACAATAAAAATATATAAACTTCAAATCTAAATTTTTAAGATAAGGAGCACCCTCAGCATGAGTTTGAAAGCTTTAAAGAGCGACTCAAAGAGCAGCTCTGGTGCTTAGAATAGTAAAGCCAGCAAACATTGAGCAGAGATTACCACTCACTGCCAGCCGCACACCATCATCTGGGTGCTCCTGTGTGCTTTAAAGTGCAAACAATGTGCAACAAATAAATATATATATATATATAAAAGTGGAAGACAAAAAGTTTACTGTCCTGCAATGCCCCGAATGCCTAACTCACTGACCTGAACAGAGAATGAAAAAATTAGTCACTTGTCCCTCCAGGTACTTAGCTGAATAAAGATGCTGTAGTCAAATAGTAGCAAGGAGAGTCCAGCTTTTTTTGGATCAAAGACCAAAGTTAAGGTGCAGTCCTCTTTCAACACGGCTCAACCCAGCAGGGTTTCAGGGCAAAAGCCCCTTCCTCAGGAACCAAACAGGCCAACATGACTGTAGGTCAGAGGATATTTTGTCTTGGGGTTTTTGCTACATTAATATGGAGACAGAACAACTACTTTCCATGGTGCCTTACAGTTCAGATCAACTGTGACCTCGGTTTTCCAACCTAGATCTCTATTTTAGTCTGGTGTTCTTTCTCAGATCTGAGAAAGATGTGTTTAATGAGGCAAGTTCTAACTTAGGCTTCTGGTAGATGCACTGTTTTTCCAACAAGATTGATTATTGTAATGCACTGTACAATGGTCTGAAGCAGGTAAATCAAAAAGATTACAGCTCATATAAAATACAGCAATAAGGATCCTGGCATCAGTTGCAAGTTTGATCATATGACTCCCCTTTTACAGTATATTCTTATCATTATCTTCCCATGACTTTCTGAGTATACTTTAAGACTCTGCTCCTCAGTCACTGCATTCTTCATACTGTGCTACCCCTAATTGATTTAGGCTTTTGATTCCCTATATTCCTGAGAGGGCACTTTTGGTCCTTAAATGGCAACTTTATCACCATCCCCTCCCTTACTGCGAAATCACTGGAATTGACTCAAGAACATCTTGTAGATATCTTGCCACTTCTATTTGCAATAGACATTGAGAGGAGGTAAGGCATCAGATTTCCTACCTGAAGTCTAAGTCTAAGTTGAAATTTGGCTCTCCTTTCTAAAGGGTCTTCCAGTCCCTCATAGAGGGAGGGAGGTAGATAGTCCATCTGGATATACTATCTATTTGTTATATTACCCACTTTTGAGGGGGGGTCCTTTGGTGCAACTTGTTGTGTTCTTTTCTTTGAGATTTTTTGGACTTTCATCCTTGTTTCCCATCTTAAATTGTCTCATATTTGTTAATTGTACAACATACATTGGAATGCTGCAAGGTAGTCTATCAAATTAATTAAATATGAGACATTAAATATTAAAATAACAATGAAAACACAGATATTGTTTGTAAACAGCAAAATAGAAGATTGTGGGATGACTGTAAAATTATTTCTTTATTTATTTATTTTAAAAATTTCTATCCTGCTTATATCCTAAGCGGGTTACAATGTCTACATACATAGATGAATAGAAACAACAAATATATAAAATTTACAATTCTACAAATCCAACAGAAAAACTAGGCATTAAAATACATCAAACTCCCATTTCAAATTCAGTCCTGAAAAAATCATCCAGACAGGTATCATTCTTATATTATAAAAAATAAAAACAGGAATCAGTTCTGACAGAGTTCATTTTTTAAAGAAACAGTCCTACCAATATGCAGAAGTTCCATTTTTGGTCTGCATATGGAAAATTCAGTAAGATATCTGCATATGAAAAAATTGGTCTAGAACAGTGGTTCTCAAACCTGTCTTGGAGAACCAACAACCAGTTGGGTTTTCAGGATATCTCTAAAAAATATGCGTGAAAGAGATTGGCATTTAATATAAGCCACAGGCATGTAAATAAGTCTCGTGCATATTCATTAAGGATTTCATGAAAACCCGATTGGTTGGTGGTCCACCAGGATAGGTTTGATAACTACTGGTTTAGAACAGTGCTTTTCAGCCTTCCTGGAGGCATATCTGGCCAGACAGGTTTTTCAGGATCACCACAATGAATATTCAAGAGATACATTTTCATTTCATGGGTCCCTTGTATACATAAATTTGTTTCATGCATATTCATTATGCTAATCCTGAAAACCCAACTGGCTGTGTGTGCCTCCAGGAGAGGGTTAGAAGCTCTGGTCTAAAAGGTTACAAAATAACTAGAAGAAACTGCAAAACTGGGACCTACATAATTAAATAAGTTTTTTTTTTAAGTCACAGAGTAAAAAAATTGGTAGAGGAGAGAATCCTATAAAAATGAGGACAATGAGGATTACAGCAAGCTGTAACAGGCACAATGACTGACCCAAATATTCTGATTCTGAGTAACATAGCTTACTGCCTAAGGTTACAAGAGCAGCCCTTGGGAAGACCGTAAGAGTGATGTAAAAATAGTACTCTGCATAGATAAACCAAGAGAACTATAAAATCGACAAAAAAACCAGATACCGTTGTTCAAATAAAGTCATCTGTGTAAGAGAGAAAGGGCATATTACAGAAAAAGTTCATTGTAAATAAATCAAAACACAGCTTTGAAAGTAAAATTGTTGAAGCTGGAGTTGAAGTAAATTAAATTCTGATAGCGGCAAAAAAAAGAAGAAAGCAGTAAATGTTCTGAGAAATAAGTGATCCTGGGAACAAAAAGAAGTAGTGAAATGAAAAACAACTCTTAAAAAGAAACAATTATGTCACAATGAACATGAGAAAAAGAGAAAACTGAGAAAAAGTATTTTGGCATGGTACTGATGCTATGTGAAATTTAGAATGAAGGAGTGTGAGGTAAAGTATTTGGAAAAACAACTGAAAACAAAACCTACATATCGAGGTCAAGAATAGTCTAACATGTATCATACCTTCTGTGAAAAATTCCCTAACCGTTATCTGTCCCGTTTGTCTGTTTTGATTAGATTGTAAGCTTTATCGAGCATGTTTAATGTACAATGCTCAAACAGTTCCTGACCCAGTCCATTACTTTGGGGCCCATCTTGAGAACACTGAGGCCAGGATTCTCACACTGACATCGATTTTCTAGGCGTTGAGAGGTGCCCATACCTCCATTAAAAATCCCAACCAAATGGTGTTTTTAACTGAGTTTTGATGCGCATTCTAGTGCCTAGAAAATCAGCATCAGAATCGTGCCTACATAGATGCTTTAGGCTGCCAAATGCCAAAGTAGGCATGGCCAATGCCAAAAGTGCCTACATAAATATGATTCACTTGAAGATAGGTGACGGAAATGTAGGCCCAGAAAAACCTAGTCTAAATATCTGGTGCCTATGTTTTGCATCGACGCAATTCTGAAACCGGCGCTGTGTGATTGACACTTGATTGGCAGTCACATTTAAGACGGCCACCAATATCGGTGCCAGTTTGAGAATCCGGGCCTCAGATTATTTATTATATGCCTTTGTGGAACACTGTCAAAGGCTTTGCTAACATCTAAATACAACACATCTAGTTCACTCCCTCTATCCAATTCTTTAGTCATCAAGTCAAAGAAATGGTTCAAATTTGTCTCACAAAACCTGCCTCTAGTGAATCCATGTTGCCTCGGGTCCTGTAATCCAATGGATTCCAGAAACATCATTATTCTTTTTTTAAGTGTTTCCATTAATTTACTTATCACAGCAGTCAGACTTACCAGCCTATAGTTCCCTGCTTCTTCCTTACTTCCACTTTTGTAGAGAGGGATCACATCCACCCTTCTCCAGTCCTCCGGTACCACTTCTGATTCTAGTGAAGCATTGAAAAGGTCAGTCAGCGGAGCCACTAGAATTTCCCTAAGTTCCTTCAGTACCATCGGATGCACACCATCCAACCCCATCACTTTGTCCACTTTAAGTTTAGCTAGCTCCTCATGAACACAATCCTCTGAAAATTGATCAGGGTCTACCACACTTCCATCCCTATTTGGATCTCCTCTCTTATGAGGAAAGACTAAACAGGTTAGAATTCTTCAGCTTGGAAAAGAGATGGCTGAGTGGTGTAGAACAGATACAAGTGGATCAAATTTTTTACTCCATCAAAAATTATAAAGACTAGAGAACACTAAGGCCCCGATTGGCTCAGGTATTTAAGGCCCCTCCCATAGGAGAGGCCTTAGGTACTTGGGCCAACCAGAATCTTAGGCCTCTCTCACAGTGCATTCTGGGATGCACAGGGAATAGCCTAACATTCCAATTGGTCAGATTCCTTAGGCTACCCTCTCTTAGGCCCCTCCCTAGTGCATCCCATGATGCACCGAAAAGGGAATGCCCACCATTCAGTGGAGATGGGCCTGCTGGCCTGAGGGAGTAAGGTACTTTGGCGGGTCTGGGTTGGTTTGGGGGAAGGATTGGGGTGCCAGGGGATGTCTCAAGGGGGGTGGCAGCAGGAAGAATTTGGCACTCCTTCTGCCATGGGCATTCGGGAGTGGGGGCATATTTGGGGGTTCTGGCATCCCTCCTGCTGGTAGTCTTCATGGGAGAGGACGGGTTCCCTGCTGCTAAGCTGATCAAGGTAGGGAGATTCTCTTGCTGCGATCAGCTCAGTGGCAACCCGATTTTTTAACTGGCGCCTATGACATGGATGCCATTTAGTGAATCGTGGTGTTAGGTGGGCTTAGGCGTCTCTCTGTGAGGACAGACACGATTCTATATTGGACACCCATGTGCGTCTCAAAAGCCACTTAGGTGGCTTCTGAGACCAGGTGTCCTATACAGAATCCAGCTCATAATAAATAGGGTTATTATGTAACTATTTTGACCAGAACATGAGTAAAAATAGAGAACAAACAGATTTGTTAAAGTTCTTCATATAAAATTCCAGTCAAATTGGGAAAACATGTTAGCTACATTTTAAGTTTTATGTTGAACAGTATCTGCTGTAAACTGCCTTAGCTGAATCTCTTCATAAAGGTGGTTAATAAACCACAATAATAAAATAAATAAAAGAACAAGTCTAGCATTCCTGGTGATGGTCATTTGAGAACATGGGAAACAAAGTAAAATAATTTTCTGGAAACAAATGTGAGCAGTTGGCAAAAAAAGATTATTGCTGTAAGGTTCAATTAGAGAAATACCTATCTGACACAGTTGTTTAATTCCAAAGCCACATAAAAATAGAGAAAAGAAATCTAGAAAGAGAGAGGGTGCATTTTATTACCCACCTGTGCCGGACTATTTGCCAATAAAAACATGGCGCAAATGCTCAGGCCTAAATGTAGGTGCAGATGTCCTTATTCTCTAACTACGCATGTAACTTAAAGGAATGCCCCCAATCTGCCAATGATCTGCCCATTTCCATACCCCCTTACGTGTAAAATTTAGATGCAAATCCTATGTCTAGATTTATATGTGCATAGAGAGGGTGGATAGGGACAGATTCTTCAGACTGAAGGGGACAACAGGTACGAGGGGGCACTCGGAGAAACTGAAGGGAGATAGGTTCAAAACAAATGCAAGGAAGTTTTTTTTCACCCAGAGGGTCGTGGACACTTGGAATGCGCTGCCGGAGGAGGTGGTCGGGCAGAGTACGGTACAGGGATTCAAACAGGGATTGGACGGATTCCTGAGGGATAAAGGGATCGTGGGATACTGAGAGAAGTATCCAGGAAATAAGTATAGAAACCCGACCAGGTCGTGCATGTGCAAAACCGGAGGGTTAGGACTTCGATGGGAAGATAGGACTTCAATGGGAAACCAGGGTGGCAAGGGGGCCCCTTCTGATGATTCAGACAGGTGACCTGTTTGGGCCGCCGCGGGAGCGGACTGCTGGGCATGATGGACCTATGGTCTGACCCGGCGGAGGCACTGCTTATGTTCTTATGTTCTTATGATTGAAATTAGTGCCAAAAATTGCTCCTGTTATCCTTTTCTTCTCCTCTCTTCTCTCTTTCATTTTTCTTTCCTTTTTCTTTACTGCTCTCTCTCATCTTTATCTTATATATCCCTTACATACATTTTTAATAATTGGAGCCTTTGCTCCTATACAGTTAAACATAGATTTATATATTTTATATACAGAAAGCTTTATTTTGTTTCTATGTACTTTAAATGATTCTTGTATCCTTTAAAATACTTAATAAAAATTATTGAACTGGAAAATGCTAATTATTGATAGTAACTTAGTAAATGTCAGTAGATAAAGACCTGAATGGTCCATCCAGGCACAATTCCTGTAGAGTACCTCAGGGCTCCCCTCTATCCCCCTCTCTATTCAACATCTACATGGCTTCACTGGGACATATGTTATCTGATCTAAAACTGAAATCATATATATACGCAGATGATATCACTATTATCATTCCCATAACTTCTCTTACACAAGAGACTGAACAACTCACCTCTTCTGTCCCCAACAAGATAGAACAATGGACCACACTATTCAAATTAAAACTAAACCCAGAAAAAAACAAAATTTTCTTGGCGAGTCCCACCAACAAGATAACAAACACCAACTTGAAATTAAACGGGTTTGACTACCCAATTAACCCCACTATCAAAATCCTTGGAGTCATCCTGGACCGATGCCTGATTTTCGAAGTCCATACTGATGCTCAGGTTAAAAAATGTTTTGGTACCCTCTGGAAACTTCGCACCATCAAACACTATTTCGACTTCCTCTCCTTCCGACTTCTGGTCCAATCACTAATCTTAAGCATCCTTGACTACTGTAATATTATATACCTGGGATCCTTTAAGAAAACCATCAAACGCACTGTACAGAATCTAGGCCTTAAGTTTTAATTAGGCATGATTCTGTAAGGGGCACCTATGTGTAATTAACATGAAATAGATGTCTAACTTTAGGTATCTATCTTTTAGGCACCTAATTACAGAATCTGTCCATTTGCGAATAAGTTACTTCAGTCCCTCAATTGATCATTTTTTTTCGGGAAGCATTTTAAGAAACTTTTTCACTCTATAATATTTCTTTTGTCTCAGAAATTTGTTATATGCTTATAGCTCTGTTATAGGCCTACATGTGAACCAAATTTTATTATTATTATACACCAAACCATTTGTTATAGAAAAAAAATGAAAGGGGTCATTTCTTTAGAAACATGGTGTATATCTAAAACTATCACAGTTCTAAACGGGCCCATCAAAATATACCTGCATTTCTTTTTTTAACAGCAATATATGTATTTTTTTTCAAAATATGCCTGTCAGCATTAACATCTGCTCCAAGTAATGTGAAAGTGTCAGCTAATTGCTTGTTTTGACTTTGAATCTTGAGGAATGATTGAAGGAGCAACTGTGCTTAACTCTAGTGTTTAAAACCACCTCCAGTGCCCAAAAACATGAGTTTTGATGTTTATCTCCTTAAGTGATTCCCTTTGGATGTCCAATTTGGTGAAATCTATACATTCTATTGCAAGAGTGCCCCTACTTCTATGCTCAGACCCACCAGTCATTGGGAGCCCTTATACTAAGTTGCAGTAAGCACTAGCATGTTCCTGCCTCTGGTAAAAATGGCTTACCACGGGACGAGCTCTGGTGGCCCATAGTAAAATGCATGCACTAAAAAATTAAATTTTATTTTCCTGAAAGGGGATGTGTTTGAGGGTGAGGAGTAGGTATGACAGCACAAATTGGTTGAAAACTCAAAAAAACTCTGTGGAGTGACGATGTTCCCAAATGGACTTTATTTGAAAGTATCAAAGTTCCAAAGGTAAACTAAAATCATCCACATAAAATAATTTCATCCACATAAAAGTAAATCATCCACATAAGAGCCTTAAAGGACCTAGTCCGCTAGGGATACAGGACCCAACACAGTCCGCGTTTTGACAAAAAGTCTTCTTCAGGGGTCTCTGGGGGTCCTATAAAGGTGAGTACGTGGGAAACAATTGTGTAGTGAGCCAGAAGTGAGACACTGCTTGCACAAATCAGTTAGCATGGAAGGCATTGCAGTGTATTAATTGATTAGCGTGGGGTTTGCTCACATGCTAATTTTTTAATGGTCACACATTAATGACAAAATTAGTGCATGGTTATTAATTCAGAAAATGGAAAAATCAATTAATTTCCAGGCACTTGAAAAGTGGGTTTAGTGAATGGGAAAGACCCATATAAAGGGCACTCTAAGGCAGCAGTTTAGTAAAAGAACCCCTTGATATACAGTGGTACCTCGGTTTACGAGTGCACCGGTTTGCGGAGTGTTTTGCAAGACAAGCAAAACATTTGCAAAATCGGTGCCTCGGAAACCGAGCATGGCTCGATTTACGAGTACCCCCCCTGCGATCCGACCCCCCCCCCCCGACACGATTGGGCACCCCCCCCCCGCCACGATCCGACATCCCTCCTCCGACACAATTGGGCACCCCCCCCCCCCCCGCCGCTTCTTACCCTCATCTGGGCACTCTTAAAGATCGGCCTCCTTGTCTGCTGGGCCTTGAGCATCTGAGCATGCTCAAGGCCCAGCAGACAAGGAGGCCGATCTTCAAGAGTGCCCAGATGAGGGTAAGAAGCGGCGGGGGTGTGCCCAATTGTGTCGGGGGGGGATGTCGAATCGTGTCGGGGGGTGCCCAATCGTGTCGGAGGGGTGCCCAATTGTGTCGGATCGTGTCGGGGGGGGGTCGGATCGTGTCGGTGGGGTGCCGGTTCGAGGCAGGGGGGGTGCCTGATCGCAGGGGGGGCCTTCGAGGGGAGCAATGCCGGTTCTTGGGGGGGGGGAACGCATCAAAGTAAGTTTCCATTATTTCCTATGGGGGAAACTTGCTTTGATAAACGAGTATTTTGGATTACGAGCATGCTCCTGGAACGGATTATACTCGTAATCCAAGGTACTACTGTATTTGAACATGTTTCTTTGTAAAATAGCTGTTCCTACTCTAGGTGCTGCCAAACATATAGGTTTTCTTATGTTCTTGCTGATTTTCTTTTTAAAAAAAGCTCCATGTTCAAACTGTAAACTTCCTGACTTAGATACCTCTTTTCCCAACTAGATGTCCTATGAAAAATTGGGCTTTATACATATTAAATATATAGATGGTCTGACAATGGAGTCTTTACAGACTAAGGGGCTCATTTTAAAAAAAGAAAGATGTCCATAAAATGACATAAACTGGCACTTGGACATCCTAATTGTCAGGACATCCAAGTGCCATTTTTTGAAACGAACTTTCTGGAATATTTGCTGGTTTTCTTAGCCGCTGTGCATCCAAAGTTCATAGGGGCATGTTGGAGGTGTGTTATGGGCAGATTTAGTGCATGCTTAACACTTGGACATTTGTGGTGATAATCAAAACTTTCTCAAGATGTCCTGGATGAAACTTAAATGATGATGAACTTAAATGTCCAAGACTAGACCTGTTTTAAAACTAAGTGCCAAAAATGTACCCAAGTTGACACGATGACACTGGAGGGATTAAGTAATGACACCCCCCCCACCCCCCCCCCCCCGACACACACACACACACACACACACACACATCCAGTGGTCACTAAACCCTTCCCATCCCACAAAGATCTGAATGGAACAGTATATACCTGTCTCCATAACAGCAGCACCTGGTATGGAAAATCCTAGTAGAGAATCACACAAGTGTTTTAAGTAGCCTGGTGGGTGGGCTAGTGAACCAGAGAGAGGAACACCCAAGTCCATAAGCCACTCTAACCACTACATATATGGTGGAAAGTATAAGGTCATCAAAACCCTATTATATTGTCATATAGGTTTTGGGTGAGTTTTGGAGGACTCACCATAAATTATAAGGCGGTTATGGTGAGATATTCATTTGGCACCCTTTATTTAAAGTTCACAGCAGTGCCTTCTAAGATGCCCAACTGCTCTGTGGCATGTCTGTGTGGCCAGTTCATTACAATGCTGGCTCCTCCTATGTGCAAATGGGCTTGATTTGGACGTTTTGAACTTGAACATTTTTGTGGTCGAAAATGGTCAAAAAAGTTGGGCATCCTAAGAATGGACATCTTCACAGCCAAGAGGCCTAAATAGGCGATTTTTGGAGAAAAAAAATGTTTGGACATCTAGTGGTTTAAAAAATGGACATTTCTCCTAGTCCCTCCTATCGGACCCCCCCCCCCCCCCCGCCCCCGAAGATAACTGTTAGAAGGGATGCCCACTTCTTCCTGCTGGAACCCCCCTGAAAACTTGCCCCCACCCGGACAACCCCCAAGCCCACCCAGATCCCCCCCATACCTTTTTCTTGTAGGCTGGCTGGAGGGATGTTTATTCCCTCCAGCCGACAGGCCCACCTCCACAGAACGGTGGGATGTACTGGGGAGAAGGCCTAAGTGTCTGGTTAGCCCAGGCGCCTAAGGCCCCTCCTATGGTGCATCCTGTTCTATGGAGGTGGGCCTGCCAGCCAGAGGGAATACTCATTAAACCTATGGCCACAAAAATTAGGTTGGTATAATCTAGACAAATATTGATTAATATGTATGTCCAAGAATGTGTCCAGATTGTATTGATTTTAAACCTGACGCCTCAGCCCCACCACTCCACCGCAATGTTAAGTTCAAAGAGCGGGAGATTTACTGTGGGAGCCTCATCATTGGCTGTCGGGTTTGTATCCTAAATTTATTTATTTTTGTATTTTTTGTATTTTTAATAAGTTTTTAATATATTTTTCAGTATATTTTTCAGTCATTAGACTTAGACTTTAAGAAGTTTTAAGAAATAAATATTCTCTTTCTGAGTATCGTGATTTTAAAAGTACTTGATACTTATCTCAGCGTTAAACCCAGGGAGTCAGACCCGACATGTTTCACAGCATTGTGTTTTATCAAGGGTCTCCCTGTAAGATATTAAAAAGAGAAAAGTAGTCACATACAATTGTGTACACTGCTCCCCTCCAATCTGTAATTCATTCAATGTCAGTAGTAGTTCAATTCAATAGTGTACTCACCGAGGGCGCCGCCGCCATCCGACTCCACTACTTTCATGAGAAAAGATGGCGCCGGCGTCCTCGGAGTGAAATTTAAATCCTCCCTCGCTGTCATACAAAACTCCTCCCCCTGCATTCAATTGGTCCTCACAAGATTATACCGTCCCCCACTCTATACCGATGTTTAATCCGTGGGGTTCAACTGTGTCCAAAGAAAAAATGTATCTTTGCTCAAATTCATTAAGCTTAACAGGATCCCCCCGTCCCTCCCGCCCTGTTACTTTCTTAATAACCCGCCACCTCAACTCTGTCACTGCATGCTTGAACCTTAAACAGTGCTCCACCAAAGGAGCCTGCATGATCTTGTTTGTAATTCGAGATTTGTGCTCAGTTAACCTAGTTTTTATTTTTCTGCTCGTACGTCCAACGTATATAAGCTCGCACGGGCATACTATGACGTAAATCACCCCCTCCGAATCGCAGTTAGTGATATGTTGTGCCTTCAAAATGTCCGGACTGAAAAATATACTGAAAAATATATTAAAAACTTATTAAAAATACAAAAAATACAAAAATAAATAAATTTAGGATACAAACCCGACAGCCAATGATGAGGCTCCCACAGTAAATCTCCCGCTCTTTGAACTTAACATTGCGGTGGAGTGGTGGGGCTGAGGCGTCAGGTTTAAAATCAATACAATCTGGACACATTCTTGGACATACATATTAGCCAGAGGGAATAAGCATCCTTCCAACTGGCATACAAGAAAAAGGTATGAGGGGAATCCGGGTGAGCTTGGGGGTGTCTGGGTGGAGGCAAGTTTTCAGGGAGGGTTCTAGCAGGAAGGACTGGGCGTCATTCTTTTCAGTGATCTTCGAGGGGGTTTCCAGCAGGAGGGATTGGGCATCCCTCCTGTCGGTGATCTTAAGGGTGGGTGGATTTCTGGCAGGAAGGACTGGGCATCCCTCTTGCCAGTGATCTTCGGGGGATGGTGGAAGGAGGAATTGGGCACACCTCTTGCCATGGACATTCGGGGGGGGGGACTCTTCAGTGGTTCTGGCAGAAGGCACTGGGTATCCCTCCTGCAGGCCAACTTCACGGGGGGGATGGGTTCCCTGCTGTGGCTGCTAAACTAATCGCAGCAGGGAGATTCCCTAATCTCGAATAAGGCCACTTCCAGGCGAAACCACACTCATTCCTAGCCTTGGGTGAGCTCCCTAGGAATAGGAGGGGTGCTGGCGCCTGGGGCAGAGCACCCTTCTCGCCCTTTTTACTACATCACTGAGTGTGCCTAAGGTTTCAGTGCCTTCTGGTGCCTAAGACCGCTTAAGCATCGCTAGGCGCAATTATATAAACAGCGCCTAGTGGATAATTGACAATTGCGCTCAGTGGCACCTCCAAGTTAAGCAATTTTTCTAGAATCAGGGCCATACTACATAAGAGGAACATATTTAGCAGCATTGCCCTGAAACAAAAATAAAAACTAATCAAAACAAAACAGAATTAACAATACTGCAAATTACAAGCAAAACAAAATGTTTTGGGTGCCCACCCTCAGCCTAAACATGGTTTTAGCCAAAATGGGTGAAGGCAATTTTCAGACTGTCTTGATGAGATGTCTTTGAAAACGTTCTTCAATCAAATCTGAAGGATGTTTCTTCAATGTTCTTTTCTACGGATCCCAAGGTCATGCATGCACAGGAGCTCCGCTCTTCCACGGTTCAGACATTCTTACTTTTTCTTCCTCTTATAATTACTGCACACTAGTTTCTCATCTGGCTTAATTTATGCTCTCTCTAGGTTTCTAAGCATAATTGTTGGGAATAATTAAAAGGTCCTAGAGGAAGATTTTGCAGAAACATCATAATTGTTCTCCAATTTCCATTAATGTAATTAAGGGAAGTGAACTGAGTCATGAGTGCCCTGTTTTCCAATATATCATTAGGTGTTTGTGCTCACAGTAAAATGTTAACTGCAGGAAAAAAAGATTATAAATAATCAAATTGGATATATACTGTTTTTACAAAGACTAAAATAAGATCATTGTTTTTAGTTCCTTCCAATGTATTGATTTACTGTAAATATGTTGTCATGGTGAATATGTTGCTTTTTCTCTAAATTGTAAGCTTTAAAAACTTGATATGTTAAACAGTATATCAAATCAATAAATCAAACTGAAAGATTTGTAGACTTGATAAGCACAGCCCCCCCCCCCCCTCACTTTTACAAAGTCATGCTAGTGGCTGCCAATATGGTAACTACTCCAAAGTTCATAGAAATTTAAAGGGCTTCAGGACTTTTGACGCATGGCAGCCACTAGTGTGGATTTGTAAAAGGGGAGGAAATGATGGATGCACAGTGGCATTGTAAGGGGGGGCAGGGGACAGACTGCCCTGTGTGCCATCATGGTGGGAATGCTGGCACCTCTCTGCCCTCATGCCACATGCGCCTTCCCCCGGACCTTTTTAAATCTTTGCCAGTGTGAGCAAATTCTCCAGCCTACTACTGTAAAATCACTTCTGGGTCAAAGGGCCAGGAAGTGACATTAGAGGGAAATCCAATGCCAACACAAGCAGCAGGCTGGAGAAGCTGCTTGCGCTGACAAAGATTTAAAGAGATACACTATTCCCTAAATCTGCGCCTATCTCCCATCTGTGCTCTAAGGATGCCTAAAGGACACCTAACTCCATCTAAGTTCCAATTAACGCTTGTTAAGACCCTTAAATCACTCATTATCCACTTGAATTGGACGCCTAAAGTTAGGCGCACTTTACAGAATCTATGCCAATCAGTTGGACTGCCAGATGACCAAGGATGTAAAACGGAAACTCGGGAAAAACAAGGCCACAGCGGAGAGATTAACCCCCTGTTTTACTAAGGTGCGCTAAGCGTTTGGCATGTTTTTAGCATGCGTTAAATCTACGCACGTGCTAACCGCTAACATGTCCATAGACTAACATGCCCTAAATGAATTCTTTGTTTCAGTCTTCACTGAGAAAGATGTGGGGAGCTACTGGTGCTAGAAATGGTATTCAAGGCTGGTGAGTCAGAGAAACAGAAACAAATCTCTGTAACACTGGAAGATATAATATAATAGGGCAATCTGACAGAATTGAAAAATGAGCTTGCGGAATTATTGTTAATAATTTGTAATTTATCTTTAAAATCCAGCATGACACTAAAAGACTGGAGGGTGGCCAATGTAATACCAGTTTTTAAAAAATGTTCCAGAGGGAATCTGGGAAATTATAGACCGGTGAATCTGATGTTGATTCTAGGCAAAATGGTAGAGACTATTACAAAAAATAAAAATAAAAAAATTACAGAGCATATAGAGTGAATAGATTAAGACCAAGCCAAGGGAAATCTTTAGTCAAGAGAAATCTTGGCTCACCAATCTACTATATTTCTTCAAAGGGGTGAAAAAAAAGACATGTGATTAAAGGTGAACCGGTTGATATTGTGTATCTGGATTTTCAAAAGGCATTTGACAAAGTACTTCATGAAAAACTTCTGAGGAAATTAGAAAATCATGGGATAGGAGGTACTGTCCTTTTTTGAATTAAGAACTGGTTAAAATATAGAAAACTGGGTATGGTTGAATGATAAATATTCTGAATGGAGAAGGGTTAAATGGGGTTCCCCAGGGATCTGTGCTGGGGCAACTGCTTTTTAAAATATTAATCAATAATCTAGAGATGTGAATAACTAGTGAAATAATTAACCCCTTGTTTTACGAAAGCATAACCTGGGTTTTAGCGCCGGCAGTGGTGGTAAATGCTCCAGCACTTATCGAATTCCTATGAGCATTGGAGCAGATACCGCCACTGCCGGCGCTAAAACCTGCGCTATGCATTTGTATAAGAGGAGATAAATTTACTGATGACACATAATTGATTAAAGTTATTAAATCGCAAGAGAATTGGGAAAAATTGTAGGAGGACTTTGCAAGACTGGGCATCAAAATGGCACATGTTTTAATGTGAGCAAGTGCAAAGTGATGCATGTGGGAAAGAGGAGCATGAATTATAGCTATGTGATCCTGAGTTCCACATAAGGTGTCAACCACCCAGAAAAAGGATCTAGGTGTCATCTAGGATCTAGGATAATATGTTGAAACCCTCAGCTCAGTGTGCAACAATGGTTACGAAAGAAAATAGAATGTCAGAAATTATCAGTAAAAGGAATGAGAAATAAAGATGAGAATGTTATAATGCCCACAACGGCAAATCGCCCCACTTCTGAGTGTCCAGTAAGGAGAGAGATTTGGTGGGTCTCCAACACCCACTCAATTCCACACCAATTGTGTGGTACACACGCTTAGCAGGTAATAATGTCTATTCTTAACCCTTATTTTCACCTCCTCATTGATGTCTTGCTTAACACTTAGGGCTAGATTCACAAAGCAAACCGATTGTGTACCGATCGGTTTGCAACTCCTTTACTATCAAATTTCCATCCGGCCTGATTTACTTACCTCTCCTGCTATCCGCTTCAAATCCATGCATGCAAATGAGGTGAAACACATTCAAAGTAGGCTGGGACGCGATTCACACCAAATTTCTGATCCGATTGGGCTGGCCAATCACCTGAAGAAGCGACTGCTGGGGGTCAGTCGAAAACGTCTTTCCGACTGGAAGCCCTGCTCTCTGCCCTGCAATCTCTCCTGCCTACTCACCCTGATTGCTGCCCTGCTTCTTATCTCCTGCTGCTCGCCCTCATGCCGCTCTGCTCTGCCTCGATATTCCCTGAATCTCTCCTGCTGCATCGCCGTTCTCCTGCCCTTCCTTGAAGCTCTCCTACCACAACACAATCTGTTTGAAAACGAACTGTTGAAGTCTTTTCAGGCAGACACACTTTATCAAAACTTTTAAATTGCAGGACTCACTGTTTGTTTTCACAGTCTAGCTATTTTTTTATTTTTTTTTAAATAGAGACAAATGGCTAAGCATGCTCCTCTTCCCAACAAAGCTGCAGGTCTGCTTTAAAGTTTCATGTATGGACGAAATTCACGGAAGATGCCTAGATCACGTCAGTTCTATTTAGTTAGTCCCAGTCCCCCCCTCCCCATTGTATTAAGGCAGGTTTTGGAGGAACTCAGGAATGCTGAGGTCGCATCGCATCTCAGACGGGCATGCACAGACCATCTTCAGAAGGTCTGCGCATGGGCGGGAATTGTTATAGAGCGATCCTTGCAGGCAGATGGGGGCGTTCCTCCAATCATCCCCATCTGCATATTTTTCATTCCTGAATTCATTGGACCTACCCGGATCTGGCCTGATCGGGCATATTAGTGAATCCAGGCCTTATTGTTGTTTCATAGTTCAATGAACCAATTCAAATAAAACATCCCAACAAAAAAGTGATTCTGCACATTAAAAGATAAGTAGAAACACTTTTTGGGGGGATGTTTTATTTGAATTGGTTCATTGAAATATGAAACAACAATGAGGGCTCCTTTTACGAAGGTACACTACGGGTTTTACCGCATGTACCGGATTAGCGCGTGCTATAGCTCACGCTAGCCAAAAATCTACCACCTGCTCATAAGGAGATGGTAGTGGCTAGCGCACGCAGCATTTTAGCATGCGCTATTCCGTGCATTAAGGCCCTAGCCCGCCTTTGTAAAAGGAGCCCTAAGTGTTAAGCAAGACATCAATGAGGAAAATAAGGGTCAATAATATACATTATTACCTGCTAAATGTGTATACCACACAATCAGTGTGGAATTGAGTGGGTGTTGGAGACCCTCCAAATCTCTCTCCTTACTGGACACTCGGAAGTGGGGCGATTTGCCATTGTGGATGATTCCAGTTTACCTCACTTTACTATCTTCTATACCTTGTTAGTGATTCACTGATTGAGTGTTATAATGCCCTTATATTGCTCCATGGTGTGGCCACACGTCAAATACCGTGTGCAATTCTGGTCATTATTACTCAGAAAAGATATAGCAGAATTAGAAAAAGTACCAGAGGAAGGCAATGAAAATGATAAAAGGGCTTGTATGATTTCCCTATGAGGAAAAGCTAAAGTGGCTAGGGATATAGGAATATATGGCTGGATTTTGTAACCAGTGCCCAAGTCGGTGGCCACCTTAAAAGTGGCCACCAATCACCTGTCAAACATTTTAGGGTGCTGGTTACACAATTGTGGCTTTGGGTAGTCCCTACCACTCAGCTGATGAAGAGGGGGGAATTCCCCTGTCGTGATCAGCTGAGCAGCTGTGGCAGGGAACCCCCGAACTCCCCATACTGTCCGTGGCAGGAGGGATGTCCACTCCATCCTGCCAGCACACTCCTGCTGACATCACTGGCAGGAGGGATGCCCATGGGATTGGCCTTAGAGATCTGGCCAATTAGAGTCTTAGGCTACTCCCTGTATAGCCCATAATGCACTGGGAAGGAGGTCTAAGACTCCGGTTGACCCAGGTGCCTAAAGTCCCTCCTATGGGAGGGGCCTTAGGTGCCATGGCCAATCAGGGCCATAGGTCCCTCCCCAGATGCATCAGGAAGGAGAAGGCCCACCATTTGGAATGGGTGGGCCTGCTGGCCAGAGGGAGTGGGCATCCCTACTGCCGGCCTTCAAGAAAAAGGTACGGGGCTGGGTTTCAGGGGTGGAGTGTTTAGGAGGGGTGCCAGCAGGAGGGATTGAGCATCTCTCCTGCCAGGGATGTTAGTGGGGGTTCCAGCAGGAGGGAATGGGAATCCCTCCTTCCACGGACAGTGTGGAGGGGTTCAGGGGTTCTCTGTCATGGTCACTCAGTCAATTACAGCAGGGGAATTCCCCCGCCCCCCATCAGCTGAGAGGCACGGCTCTTGGGAAGAAGCACTCTTCTATAAATTGTACCTAATTGTAGGCTCCTTAATAAAATAGCACCTAGATATTGGGTTGTTGTTTTTTTCATTGCCAATATTTTTAGGTGTGATATATAGAATTGTCTTATTTGTTTAATTGTATATTCAGTGATGTTCATGTGGAGGATAATTTCACAAAAATCTACCTGTGTGTGAAAGCTCCAGAAAAAGGAGGATGGATTTAGACATCCGGGTTTTACTTCCATTGCTTTCAATGGAAGTAAAACCCAAAAGTCTCAGTCCATCCTCCTTGCTTTCATTGCTTTCAATGGAAGTAAAACCCAGAAGTCTTAGTCCATCCTCCTTGCTTTCATTGCTTTCAATGCAAGTAAAACCCAGAAGTCTCAGTCCATCCTCCTTGCTTTCATTGCTTTCAATGCAAGTAAAACCCAGAAGTCTCAGTCCATCCTCCTTGCTTTCAATAGAAGTAAAACCCGGATCTCTAAATCCGTCCTCCTTTTTCTGGAGCCATATGCTAACCCTAAGCGTATGCATACACACACATATGCTAGAATTCTAAACATTTCCGTGTGTAACCAGCATGCATCTAGATTATACAATTGCTATAGCACTATTGGATACAAGAATAACTTGAAATGAATTAATCAGTCATTCAGATTATTCTGTAGATGTTTCAAAAATTGGCCATATAATATTTAGATAAAGCTGAGATGTTCATTCTTGAGTTAAGATTGGATAACTGAAGTATAGGATATAGGTTCCCCTTATGCACCCCTGTCTTCAGATATGAACACATTGGACTTAAAGATTTGCAGTGTTGTCCTAACCATGCACTCCATTTCAGATTTGTGCTTCAGTTGCTGGGTATACTGTTGCCTTTAGCACTGAAGCACTCATTCGCATCCAGAATGTAAAGGAAAAGAAATGAGGTCCATCGTGGTTTATCTGGCTGCTATGCTACAGGCTGTTCAAGCAACTCAGAAACTGGATTTGGCACAGATATATGGAATGGATACTTTATTTGCGAGTGACTCAGAAGAAATTAGATGAGGGTCATTAGAAAAGGCTCATTATTAGCTCAGCTACCCAGAGGACAGTTAAGCTTCTACTATGATACAGGCTTTTCCAGATACTTACAAATTGCAACTAGATACCCATTTAGCACACTGATGCCATGAGCTAATGCAACCTTATCACGCTGGGCTAATGAAAGAATAATAAGAGAATATAAAAATATAATGGTTACTCACTTACAAAGTGGATAAAGAGTCTGATTGTATTCTCAGCCCAATTGAAAGTACATAAATAAAGTTAATGGAGAGAAAAATGCACCATATGGTTATAGGACTAACAATATACATCTCGACTAGTTTTAGAAGGCTAACACTCTCTACATCAGGTCAGACTAGAGTGGGTGTACCAGTGACAGCAATGTGGAATCCACAGCACATGCTCTCTTCCTCGCCCTAAGCTGGAAGACATGTCAGGACCAGGATTACCAATCTACCTACCCTAATATCCTATGGGAATAATTTAGTAAATAAAAGCAAATATGTAGAAAAAAAATTTCTCACTTTAGTTTAGTTGTAAAGCAATTCTATAAATGCACTCGATAGATCAATATAAATATATTGGGCTCCTTTTACTAAGGTGCACTAGCGTTTTTAGCGTGTGCTGCCCCCCACGCTAAGCGTAAAAACTAACGCTAGCTCAATGGTGGCATTAGCGTCTAGTGAGCGTTAAAACCATCTAGCGCAGTTTAGTAAAAGGAGCCCTAAATGAAGGGAATGCTATCAATGGCATTCAAAAAATGTGCACCAGGAAAAATCCATGCCAAGTCCTGTTCTGGAAAGAGCCTGCTTACACAAGCCTTAGGCAAAAAAACTCCACATTTTTAGTCACATACCATCATCGGGTGCCCCTATTGTGTGCTCATACAGAGAATGAACCTAATACCAAAATAGTGATAAATTAGATTATATCAAATCCATCAAATCAAGAAGCAAAAAAGTTTTTACCCCCGTCCTGTAAGCCAAACGGAAAAAACTCACAGTGGCCGCATTCATACATTCATTAAAGTTCATCAAAAAGTGCTACAAATCTGCCCCTCCTTCAGCCTTACAGAACAGAACCATGGTGAGACCTCATTTGGAATACTGTGTACAATTCTGGAGGCCACACTACCGAAAAGATGTGCTGAGAGTAGAGTCGGTGCAACGGATGGCCACCAGGATAGTCTCGGGGCTCAAGGATCTATCGTATGAGGAAAGGCTGAAAAATTTGCGGCTGTACTCACTCGAGGAACTTAGGGAGAGAGGAGACATGATCGTGATGTTTAAATATATTACCGGTCGTATCGAGATGGAAGAAGAGATTCTCTTTCTCAAAGGACTCTCAGCCACAAGAGGGCATCCGCTCAAACTCAGGGGCGGGAAATTTCATGGCGACACTAAGAAATATTTCTTCACCGAGAGAGTAGTTGATCCTTGGAATGAGCTCCCATTGCAGGTGATCGAGGCAAACAGCGTGCAATAATTTAAGAGCAAATGGGATGCTCATGTGGGATCCCTTAGAGCAGTGGTTCCCAAACCTGTCCTGGGGGACCCCCAGCCAGTCAGGTTTTCAAGATATCCCTAATGAATATGCATGAGAGAGATTTGCATATAATGGAAGTGACAGGTATGCAAATCTCTCTCATGCATATTCATTAGGGATATCTTGAAAACCTGACTGGCTGGGTTTCCCCCAGGACAGGTTTGGGAATCACTGCCTTAGAGGGTTAAGCCAAGGGAACCTGTCACCAGGAGTGGGATCCCTAGGATAGTCGACTTGGGGGTGGGTCAGTGGAGTGGGAAGACCTGATGGGCTATGGCCCTTATCTGCCATCATCTTCTATGTTTCTAACAGCGGTATCCACACAGCGTTTTTTCAGCCTCTGCCAGGCTGAATTTTGGCAGTCCCTGACGAAGGCGCTCTTAGACTTGAAACCGAGCTTCGTTGGACATTTATTGGTCATCGTTCCTTCAGCTCCAAAAAAAACCTGAACATTTAAAGCAGAGCGATGACTTTACTGAGATTGGATTTCTTTGCTGCTAAGTGGTCTCTTTAACTAGCAGATTTGTAGCACTTTTTGATGAACTTTAATGAATGTATGAATGTGATCGCTGTGATTTTTTTCGTTTGGCTTACGGGACGAGGATAAAAATTCTCTCGCTCATTGATTTGATGGGTTTAATATAAATTAATTTATCACTATTTTGGGATTAGGTTCATTCATTGTATGAGCACACAATAGGGGCACCCGATGATGGTATGTGGCTAAAAACGTGGAGATTTTGGCCTAAGGCCTGTGAAGCAATTGAGTGGGTCCTTGTACCGTCTCATCTGAGCTTATTACCTCACACTATTAATATTTTCCAATATTATTTTTCAATTATTGTGGTATTCAGTGGTTGTGAGCATCATTTAAAACTAAACATGGCCAAGACTGAACTACTAATCCTTCCGCCCAAACCTACATCTCCTCTCCCCCAACTCATTATCTCATCAGCTTGCAACCTTGATGTCATCTTTGACTCCTCTCTCCTTCTCTGTGCAAATCCAACAGACCACCAAAACCTGCTGCTTCTTTTTCTGTAACAACACCATAACTCAACCTTTCTCCTCTAAGCACACTACCAAAACCCTTATCCACTCCCTCATCACCTTGCATCTAGACTATTGCAACCTGTTTTTCACTAGCCTCCTGCATAACCATCTATCTCCCCTTGAATTCATTCAGAATACTGCTGTATTTTATTTTTATTTTTCCTCTAACTCTACTTTTCACTTCTCTATTACCCTCCAGGTACTTTAGTTAGATTGTGAGCCTTCGGGACAGTAAGGGAATTTTTCAAGTACCTTTCTTATTTCTAATCTTAATGTATATTTTCTGTAAACCGCTTAGAACCTAACGGATGTAGCGGTATATAAGAAATAAATTACATTACTGTATATTCCACCAGAGTCATTATGCTCACATCACCCCTCTCCTTCAGTCACTTCACTGGCTCCCCATCCACTTCTGCATACAGTTCAAACTTTTATTGACCTACAAGTGTATTCACTCTTTAACTCCTCAATATTTCTCCTCTCATGTCTCTTTCTACAATCCTCCCCGAGAACTCTGTTTATCAGGCAAATGTATCTTATCTGTACCCTTCTCTTTTACTGCCAACTCCAGACTGCACCCTTTCTCTCATGCCTGGAATAAATTGTCTGGTCAGTATGTCAAGCTCCATCCCTGGAACTCTTCAAATCCAGAATAAAATCCCACCTCTTCAAAGATGCATTTAACTCATACCCCCCTCACCCTAAGCACCCTGTGAAACTCTCTAAGCCCCTACTTACCTGGTAGTCTTTTTATTTAGATTGTAAGCTCTACTGAGCAGGGACCATCTCTTAAATATGTTGTTGTACAGCGTTGCATATGCCTATCAGTGCTCCAAACAGGACATTAAGATCTTTGCAGGACAATAGGTTGGTCCTACCATCAGTAGGTAGAACTAGATGGGAATTAACTCGGAATAAGACATTCTTTTTCTTGGCACCTAGTCTTTGGAATCAACTTCCAAAGATTATTCGTACTGAGGTTAATCATAAAGCATTTTAAAAGCTATTAAAAATGCACTTTTTTCAAGCAGCTTTCAGAATTGATTTCTTTCCGAATGATCATATCCATTAATTCGAGAGGCTTATAGGTAATCCAATTACAAAGATACTATTTTTATGACTAGACGGATTTGAATGTATCTTGGATGTGTAAGTTTAGAATAGTTCTTATGTTTATATTATGGAGTTCTTTTCTGTTTTTATATCATTTTGTAATTTTTATGTAATCCACTGAGAACTTATGCTAGATTTGGCAGAACATCAAATTGCAATAAACATAGTAACAGTAGTAGTAGCACTCCAGGCTGAACATATTTTATAGGATATCACTTGGCATGGATTCCCATGCCCAGTTTTGGGTATTAGGACTTCCTGTTGGTTGAACTGGACATTGGATTTGCCTTTATTTGGTTTTCTTGTACTTCATAGTAAGGCAAGTCATTTCTCTTTCTTTTGGTATGCTAGATGGGCACACAATCCCAGTACTCTATGTCTAAATATTTAGAATACCAACTAACCTGTCCATGCCCCTGCCATGGCCATACCCCCTTTTGGATTGTGAATGAGTACAACTTTTAACTTTTACCTTAAACCTGTTATATGAGGTCCTGCAGCCAACCACTAGCCACACTGCCATAATTTGCCTTCATTTTTCCATATTTCTATATACGGACTGAGCAAGAAATACAGGGAAGAATCTGTGAGGCATGGGTGGTGGGGAGATCAAACTTTGCCACCCAAATTGTAATCATACACAGAGATTTATAGAGCAGCATATTTCTCAGGCATTAGACACCCTTCATTTTTCCATATTTTCCATTCTATCGTATATTTTTTAAAATACTAATATTGAGCTTGAGTAGCAATGTATTGAAGGCAGCTTGTTGAGGTTCTTGGAAGTCCCATACCGGATCATGTTTATAAACAGATTACCTTACTGTGTGGATATTGTCACAGGGCTGTTCCTGTTCCTAGGGAGGAAGCCTTGCCAGAAAAGGGAAATGGGGTTAAAACCCTTGAAAGTATTCCTAAACCTGCTAAGGAGAGTCCCAAGGCAGCTCCTAGGAATACTTACAAGCCAAGCCTTCCAGCAATGAAACCTCCTAAAACCCTGCCTAAAGTAGGCAGATCTGGTTTAGCTTTACCTAAGCCAGTTATAGGAAAACAAGTGGAAAGACTACATCTTCCAGCAGGCATAGAGCCAGGGAAAGGAAAGAGAAGGGCTGGAATACTAGCCACTCCCAATCAGGCTCAAATTGGTTTAGGCCAGTTGAGAAGCTCTCTGAGAGCAGGTTACCCTAACACACCTGCAGGGAGGACTAATCAACTTCCTGCAATGAAAGAAAAGGGAGTAGTTTTCTCAAAGCAGGAGAGCCAGCTCCAGAAGCAGTTTGAGGGCCAACCTCTAAGTACACACCTGCTCCAGACCCAGCAAGCCAGAGCCAGCCACAGATTGCAAGCCCAGAGAATCAGGAAGCCACAGGCTACCTCCTGGCTACCAGCCCAGGCAGAGGTTGGTGAGATAGAAGCCACAGAGAACGATGAGTCTGTGTTTGGGCAAGACACTGATGAGGACCTTGCTTATAATATGGAGATAGAGGAAACAGAGTTGCCCATTATAGAAGGAATGAAAATAAGCTAATCTTTTTCTGTTAAAGAGAGCTGGGTTAAGATTTGGACTGTGTATTAGACTGAGAAGGCTGAATTTTTGTTTGAAGAAAACTTTACAGTTGTTTTTTTTTTTTTCTTTTTTTGAGATAATGGGTTTGGAACTGACAATTGTTTGTGGGGACACAAACCTGAAGAAGCCTGTTTGAAAGTTTGATTTTGATCAATAAATTATACCAGGAAAGTGAACCACTGTCATTGGACTTGTTTTTTTTATTATTCCAATACCAAGCTACCAACAGAACCTCACGTAACCGCTTGGTTAAGGTTCTGTGTGCACTGGCTAAGGCTACTTGCTGAGCCCAGCTTGGCTGCGCCTGGTCATAATATGAAACTGATAGCATATCACCATGTTTGTATCTTATATTTTGACTGAATTATGGTCCATCATGATCCAGCATTCATATAGCAATTCAATCAACATAATAAGTCAACAAAGTTGCATCATTTTTGCAATTTGTTTTCAATTGTGATGGCATCGCTATGCATGCATGCTCTGCAATAAGGGTGGTTTGTAAATAATTTCCGATGAAATAAAATTTTGCATTGCCTTTCAAAGCACAGTGGGGGGAGAATTTGGAAATTGGGCATGTAATTAATGCGGTTCTGAATACTATCACATTTAAATGCCATAGCAATTTTGATGTTGCCATCTGGTACAAAGTAACTTTGTGAATGCTTAGAATATTATTATATAGACAGTATAAGAAATATTGAATCTTAGATTTCTACTGTTGCTGAAAAACACCAAGATGGTTTCCCAATTACTAACCCAAGAGGGGGAAACAAAAGTCAATTTACAGTGGAACCTTGGTTTACTAGCATAATTCGTTCCAGAAGCATGCTCGTAAATCAAGTTACTCGTATAGCAAAGCGAGTTTCCCCATAGGAATGAATGAAAACTCGCTTTGATTCGTTCCACCAACCCCCCCACCAGCACCCGAGGCTACCGGCGCTGCTCCATCACCCCCTCCCCCTGCTCTAACCAGCATTGCACCCCCTGAACCGGCATCACACCCCCGAACCGGCATCGCACACACCCACCCCCCCTGTGAACCCCCCCCTGCGAGAACCGCATCGCACCCCCGTGCTGAAAGCGGCATCTGCCCGCCCTTCCTCTCAAACACACTCCTTACCCCTTCTGCTGGTTGTGAGAGTGAAAGCAAGCTCCCGCCTCTTGCCTGGGCCGGGCCTTAAGCATCTGCGCATGCTCAAGGCCTTCTGGCTCTCGTTCTCTCTTGAGCATCTGCGCAGATGCTCAAGGCCCGGCCCAGGCAAGAGGCGGGAGCTTGCTTTCACTCTCACAACCAGCAGAAGGGGTAAGGAGTGTGTTTGAGAGGAAGGGCGGGCGGATGCCGCTTTCAGCACGGGGGTGCGATGCCGGTTTGGGGGGTGCGATGACGGTTAGAGCGGGGGGGGGGGGAGGTGCTCGCATATCGGAACATGCTCGGTTTGCGAGGCAAAAGTTTGCTGAGTGTTTTGCTCGTCTTGCAAAACACTCGCAAACCGGGTTACTCGCAAACCGAGGTTCCACTGTAATGACTTGATTAGACCAATACACAAATGACTTTACTGTATAAATGGGATGAAGAAAACCTAGAAGATGCAAAGCTAAGTAGCAGTCAGTTTCTAGTAAAGAATTAATTAAATTTTTACAAGATATACAACATTGTAATTTGAGAAATTTATTTATTTTTCTAGACCATTCTCCCAGGAGAGCTCAGAACGGTTTACATGAATTTGTTCAGGTACTCATGCATTTTCCCCTGTCTGCCCTGGCAGCTTCACAATCTATCTAATATACCTGGGACAATGGAGGGATTAAAGGGCAAATTCTATAAGAAGTGCCCAAAAGTTAGGCGCCAAATTAGACACTGTTCAGCGCGATTCAAGTAAAATTGGGTGCTGTTTAATGAGTTACGCTGAGCGGAACCTATTTTGGAGGCACCCAAGAAATAGGCCAGTTCTAGGCACAACTAAAACTTAGGCTCCTAGCTGAGCGCTTAAGCACACTTAAGAGCAGCGATTCTGCAACAAGGCGCCTACCATGTAGCCACGCCCGCGCCTAACATGCATAGCACCTATATTTTTGAAGGTCGCCTAAATTTTTAGAGGCGCCTTGTTGCAGAATTGCTCTTTCTTGAGAGGCGCCTAAGTTTCAATTATTTGGGCCTGAGTGACTTGCCCAGGCTCATAAGGAGCAGTGTATATATAAACCGGATTCTATAAATGGCGCCAGTATCAGCGGCCACTCATGAAATGCATGCCAATCACACACCAGCGTTGGTTGTAGAATCACGGCTGTTTTTTTTTTTAACACAAGCACCTTAAATGTAGGCCAGCATTTTAAAGGCCTACATTTAAGGTGCCAGTCTGGCATCTATGGAGGTGCATAGGGATGCCTACAGATGCTTAAGGCCACATCTGGCACAAACCATGCCGCCTTAGGCATCCCTATGTACCTACATAGGCACAAGACCAGCATCTTAGAATGGCTCCTTCAGGTTTTTGGTTTTTATTTTTTAAGAAAAGTGTCCCTGGGATGGGATGGGATGGGGGTAGGGTAGGGAAAGGTAATGAAAATATAGGTATTAATTCTTCATATTAAAGATGTTTAATATTGTCAATATTAATAATGGATGGAAAGGGGTTGGGTATAGCTATGATTCTATAATATTATTGTTTGAGATAGTGTATTCTTTGTTATATTTTGTTATTTTCAATCTAAATGTATTACACTATTGTAACTAAATAAAATAATTAAAATGTTAAAAAAAAAAGTGCCCCTTGATTGGTCAGTTAGGTGGCAGTAGGGTGACTATCACCGCCTAGCAGCACGTCCTGTACAGAATTTTGGCCTAACTGTATGAGTGTGTGTATGTGTATGTATAAGAATGTATAAGTTTCAAGTTTATTTTTATTTTGATATATCGCCTTATCTACCAGCCTAGGTGGTGTACATACAAAATTAAAAGCAAAAAAATAATTGTCAAAGGGAATCGATAATATAGACATTAGACAGAGACTTGGTACAAGAGGTAGGGAGGAGATACTAGTTACATTGATGTACTTGGATATGGCCTTGGATCCCCTGACCAGTAGCCTAGTCCTGGGACCTGCTGCAGTAATCAGAATGGCCATCATATCTGAAGCCGTCATAGAGCCTTGTATGTACCGTATGTATTTTACATCTTAGTGCTTGGTGTGGATTCCCAAGCCCAGGGAAGGGATCAAGTTTTATTATTCAAGTTTATTAAAAAAAAAAAAAATTTAAACCGCTTAATCAAATTTCTAAGCGGTGTACAATAAAAAATTTACATAAAAACAGATTAAAGATCAGGGATACTAGATAAAACCAAAACATCTTAATAAAACACATAAGAATTACTTCGAACAATAGAAAAGAAAGGGAAGAACTACAATCGTAAAAGAGAAAGCGACTATTGGGGGCATGAGAGAAGGTCATGCTTTAATCCCTCCCATGGTCATGTGGTCATTTAGGGCACCTTTTTTGATCTTAGGGCTCCTTTTATCAAGCAGTGGTAGAGCCTTTTACTATGGGCCAGTGAGGTATATGCTCTGAAGCTCACAGGAATTGAATGAGCGTCAGAGCATTTACCTCATTGGCACATGGTAAAAGGCTCTACTGCTGCTTGATTAAAAGAGCCCTTAGTCATGATTGAAACAGCTAAATTTTTGCCCTAGACGTTTTGGTTTTGTTCCATTATGGCAGAGAAATATCTAACTTTTGAGAATGCTCCAAGTCCTGCCCAGAACATACACCCTTAAAATTTGGATGAACGGCTGAAAAAAATTTCAGAAACGTAGTCATTTCTGCTGCTTTATGATATATTTTAGACATTTTTCTGCTTTGAAAATGAACACCCAAGTACTATAAAAAGAAGGAAACACTACATAACTCCTCCCCCCCCCCTTATTTTCAAAACCGCTCCAGCAGTTTTTATCGCTGGTCACGGCGGTAACAGCATGACGCTCATAGAAGTCGTATGAGTGTCGAAGCTGCGGCCAGCACTAAAAACGCTAGCATGGTTTTGTGAAAGGGTGGGGGGTAAGTTAATAAAGCGTAGAGCTGAACTTACCCCTACTACAGAGCATCTTTGCTGCTTACTATATTCAACTTACAATGCACCACTTTTTATGATCACAAAAATAAATCGCATAGGTTCTTGCTTTGGCAACAATCGCATTAAAAGAGAGCGAATAACTCCCCCACCCCTCTTTTATCAAGTCACCCTGCTGAGCAGCACGAGCTACTATAAATGTCGAGCCACCTGTAAGAATAGAATGGGCGGCTCAGAATTTAACTTGCACTGCTCGGCAGCATAGCATGATAAAGGGATGTGGGGGGAGGGGAGTGGTAAGATCACACCAAAACAGTGGTACAGTGGTGCCTCGCATAACGGCCGCCTCGCACAGCGAACGCTGCGCACAACGAACTTTATGTCTTGATTCGTACAACGGACTTCGTTTCACACAACGAAGTCGCCCGAGCTGCATCCTTCCGGGGTTCCTGCGGGGTTGGATCGCAGCGGGGTTGGTCGAGCCGCGAGGGTAGTCTCCTTCTCCTTACCTGCCCTGTCGCAGCACACAGCCGAACGGAAATCTTCCCGATGTCAGCGCTGACGTCGGAGGGAGGGCTTAAGCAAAGCCCTCCCTTCCTCCGACGTCAGCGCTGACATCAGGAAGACTTCCGGTCGGCTGTGTGCGGCTGCGGCAGGGCAGGTAGGAAGAAGGCAATGGCGAACGAAAGAGGGGGGAGGGGGCGGTCCGCCCCGAAGAATGTGCACAGCTGGTCAAGTCCCCCGATCGACCGACAACAGGCCCGGCCGACAAACCTCCCTGCCCTGTAGCCGCGAATCTAAATTACCTCTTACAGCAGCTTCAATAATCCAGCTGCTGTAAGAAGGTAATTTAGATTCGCGGCTACAGGACAGGGAGATTTGTCCGACCGGGCCTGTTCTGTTGTCGGTCGGGTGCAAAAGCGCCACAAAGGTGGAGGCAGGGAGGGAGGAAAGGTGGAGTGGAGAAGAAAAGACGCTTAAGGGGGGAGAAGGCCGCTGAAAGCACATGTTGGAGCAGGGGATGAGAGGGAGGGAGAGAAGGGGAAATATTGGACAAGGGCAGAAGGGATGCTAAATCATAGGGTGACAGGCAGAGAGAACAACAGGAAAAAGAGTGGAAGCAATCTTGAACCCTGAGGGTGAGGGCAGAGAGAGGTGGTGAGATGATTGATCATGGGGAGAGGGACAAAAGGGAATAGAGATGGGATAGGAAGATAGTGGAAGTAAAAGGACAGGGAGATGTATGTTTTTAGATGTATCTAAATAAAAATAATAACAAAAAATGTATCTTTTTTTATGTCATCTTAGCATATTTTATGCTACAGAACGAATTATTTTTTTTAACATGTATTGTTATGGGAAAACGCGTTTCACATAACGAACTTTTCGCATAACAAACTTGCTCCTGGAACCAATTAAGTTCGTTGTGTGAGGCACCACTGTATCTAGCTTTAGTAGACAACCAAGTGTTTTGCTGGGTTTAAAGCAGCATTTATTCCTCAGAGTTCACCAGGGAACTATTTCTCAATGGATACACTCCCAGAATCTGCCTTAGCTGAGCAAAGATTTCAGCTGTCTCCTTGATGAACCGTTCCCCTTATGTGAAAAAGTGAAGGCTATTAAGAGCTTAAAGAACAAAAAAGCAGTTGGCCATGACTTCCTTCCAGCTGAACTTTATAAAACCATGTTGGACCGTTCCTCTACAATCCTGTTGGCAGTTCTCAATAGCACAGCGTCAACATCTATGAGACAAACCTGGTTTTTCTTTTTGGACCCCTGTTAGGTTGCAAAAGTTAGACAGTTCTAAATCTAATAGAAGCTGGCACTGTCATCTTGATGTAGGGACCCTGGATCATTTGCTCTACTATTGTTCCTTGATACTTAAATTCTGGAGATCCATTTGGGGTCAAATTATTACGATATTGGAAGTTCCATTATCATTGTCATATGATATAGTTTTGTTTGGAACGTCATTATTGCCCAAGAGTCCGATCAAGGCAAACCAGAACACATTGCTCCTCATCGTGACAGGAGTAGCCATGCAGCTTATAATGAAAAATTGGAAAAGTTGGGATAACTTAAATTATAGTTTCTGGTGGGAATTCTTATGCCAGATTTATAAGTTTGAAAATATTAATCCTTTACAGCTGGGACACCATAGCAAATTCAAGGAAATTTGGGGCCCGTTAACAAAATATTGTAAATTATGAACGTGAATTATTAACATTATTTCCCTTTGATTCATGAAAGATTGTTATATACATCCAGGAGGGGTGGGGGAGGGATAGGGCAGGGGGGGTTTAAATAGCTTTATATTATTTGTTGGAATAGAGTGCAATATATTATATTACTTGATTGTTCATCTGTTTGCACTATGTATTTGATTTCAAAAACGAATAAAGGATATTAAAAAAAAAAAAAATAGCATTCTGGCAAAAAAGAAAATTACCCAACTTTCTTCATGATGTGTTTATTTCAATTATTCCAAAAGAAAGGGGGAACTTTCTGTTATGTGCCAATATAGACCCATTTCATGTTTTAACGTTGACTATTTTTTTTTTTTTAACCAAAATATTATCCTTTCAGAATTGAGTCTCATGTTTCACAAAGGCCCAAATTCTGTAACCGGCGCCTGTCAGGCACCTATTTCGCAGGCACCCAACTAGATAGGAGCCTATCTAAATCGATTAACAAGCTCAATCAAGCTTTTTAATCCACAGTAATTGAAACTTCGGTGCCTATCAAGAAAAAGAGCTTCTGCAATAAGGCACCTCTAAAAATTTAGGCGGCCTTAAAAAAAAAATAGGCACTATGCACATTAGGCGTGGCTACATTAGTCACCTTATTGCAGAATCGCTGCTCTTAAGTGGGCTGAAGCGCTCAAATATGCTTCATTTAGTTGTGCCTAGAGCTGGCCTATTTATTGGGTGCCTCCAAAATAGGTGCCACTCAGCGTGATTCATTAAACAGCACCCAATTTTACTTGAATCGAGCTAAACAGTGACTAATGTGACACCTAACTTTTGGGCACTTCTTATTTTATTTTTTATTTTATTTATTCAATTTTCTATGTCGTTCTCCTAGGGAGCTCAGAACGGTTTACATTAATTTATTCAGGTACTCAAGCATTTTTCCCTGTCTGTCCCGACAGGCTCATAATCTACCTAATCTACCTGGGGCAATGGGGGATGAACATAAGAACATAAGCAATGCCTCCACTGGGTCAGACCCGAGGTCCATCGTGCCCAGCAGTCCGCTCACGCGGCGGCCCAACAGATCCAGGACCTGCGCAGTAGCCCCCTATCTATACCCCTCTATCCCTTTTTACAGCAGGAAATTGTCCAATCCTTACTTGAACTCCAGTACCGTACTCTGTCCTATTACGTCCCCTGGAAGCGCATTCCAGGTGTCCACCACATGCTGGGTAAAGAAAAACTTCCTAGCATTTGTTTTGAATCTGTCCCCTTCCAATTTTTCCGAATGCCCTCTTGTTCTTATATGTTTTGAAAGTTTGAAGAATCTATCCCTCTCTACTTTCTCTATGCCCTTCATGATCTTGTAGGTCTCTATCATGTCTCCTCTGAGTCTCCGCTTTTCCAGGGAGAAGAGCCCCCAGTCTCTCCAATCTTTCAGTGTATGAAAGGTTTTCCATGCCCTTAATCATTCGTGTCGCTCTCCTCTGGACCCTCAAGTATTGCCATATCCTTCTTAAGGTACGGTGACCAATACTGGACACAGTACTCCAGGTGCGGGCGCACCATTGCCCGATACAACGGCAGGATGACTTCTTTTGTTCTGGTCGTAATACCCTTCTTAATAATACCCAACATTCTGTTTGCCTTCTTCGCGGCTGCTGCGCATTGTGCCATTGACTTCATTGTTGTGTCCACCAGTACACCCAAATCTCTTTCAAGGTTAAGTGACTTGCTCAGGGTCACAAGGAGCATTGTGGGTTTGAACCCACAACCCCAGGGTGCTGAGGCTGTAGCTTTAACCACTGCGCCACACACTCCCAAATTCTTATAGAATTTGCCCTAAAATGCTTCTGCCCAAAGTTTTTAAATTTTTTTTTATCTTCAATATGTATATATTACTCTGATCTTGAAAAAACCCTTCATTGGCTTCCAATCCAAAAAAGAATCACTTTTAATAGATTTTGTTTGTCTTTTAAATGGTTTCAGAGGTGACCCAGGAAATTATAGACCGGTGTATCTGACGTCTCTGCAGGGCAAAATTGTAGATATTATTATAATGAACAAAATGATAAGCATGGATTTAGACAAGGGAAATCTTGCCTCTCCAGTCTTTCTTTCTTTGAAGAGGTGAATGAACATGTGGATAAAGGTGAGCTGGTTGATATTGTGTATTTAAATTTTCAAAAGGCATTTGACAAAGTAGCTCATGAAAGACTTCTAAGGAAATTAGAGTCATAAGATAGGGGGTCATGTCCTATTATGGATTAAGAACTGGTTAAAAGACAGAAAGCAGAGAGTAGGTTTAAATTTATTTGTTTGACACTTGTAGCCCGCATTTCAACTATCTATGCAGATAAAAATGATACATACATAATTAAAACAATAACTAGTGAAATAATTAAATTTCTTGATGACACAAAGTTGTTCAAAGCTGCAAGAGGATTGTGAAAAATTGCAAGTGGAACATGTGAGACAGGGAGCCTGGGCAACATAAATTGCAGATGACATTTAATGTAAGCAAATGCAAAGTGATGCATGTGCGAAAGATGAACCTGAACTATAGCTACATGATGCAGGAGTCACTGCCCAGGAAAATGATCTAGGTGTCATCGTTGAGGATACATTGAAACCCTAGCACAATGTGCAGCGGCGGCTATGAAAGCAAATAGAACGTTAGGAATTATCAGAAAAGGAATGGAAAACAAAGATGAAAATGTTATAATGCCCTTGTATCGCTCTATGGTATAGCCAAACCTCGAACACTATGCAATTCTGGTCACCGCATCTCAAAAAAGATATAGCGGAATTAGAAAAGGTACAGAGAAGGGTGACAAAAATGATAAAGGGATGGGATGACTTCCCTTTGGGGAAAGGCTAAAACTGCTAGGGCTCTTGGAGTAGGGCTTGGAGAAGAGACGGCTCAGAGGTGATATGATAGAGGCCCATAAAATACTGAGTGGAGTAGAAAGGGTAGAGATGTGAATCACTTGTTTACTCTTTCCAAAAATACTAGGACTAGGGGGCATGTGATTAAGCTACTAAGTAGTAGATTTAAAACAAACAGGAAAAAAAAAATTTCTTCACACAATGTGTAATTAAACTCTGGAATTCATTGCTGGAAAATGTGGTGAAATCAGTTAGCATAGCAGGGTTTAAAAAAGGTTTGGATAATTTCCTAAAAGAGAAGTTCATAGGCCTTTATTGAGATGGCTTGGGAAAATCTACAGCTTATTCCTAGGATAAGCAGCATAAAATCTGTTTTATTGCTTGGAATTTAGCTAAATGGAAGTAAGGAAGAAGTAGGAAATTACAGGCCAGTAAGTCTGTCTGCTGTGGTAAGCAAATTAATGGAAACGCTTTTAAAACATAGAATTGCCAAGTTTCTGGAATCCTGTGCATTACTGGACTGGAGGCAACATGGATTCACTAGAGGTAGGTCTTGTCAGACAAATTTGATCAATTTCTTTGACTGGGTGTGCTAGATGTGGTGTATTTAGATTTTAACAAAGCCTTTGACAGTGTTCCAGATAGACATCTAATAAATAAACTGAGTGCCCTTGGGATGGGTCCCAAAATGACGGGCTGGGTCAGGAACTGGTTGAGTGGAAGGCGACAGAGGGTAGTGATCAATGGAGATCGCTCTGAGAAAAGGGATGTTACCAGTGGTGTGCCTCAAGGTTCTGTTCTTGGGCCTGTTCTTTTTTTAACATTTTTATAAATGATATTGCTGAAGGGTTGTCGGGTAAAATTTGCCTCTTTGTGGATGATACCAAAATCTGCAGTAGAGTAGACATGCTGGATGGTGTGAATAACATGAAGAAAGAACTGGCGAAACTTGAAGAATGGTCTGAAATTTGGCAGCTAAAATTTAATGCTAAGAAATGCAAGGTCATGTATTTGGGCTGCAAAAACCCAAGGGTACTATGCAATTTAGGGGGTGAAGAACTTATGGGCATGACGGAAGAATGGGAATTGGGTGTGATTGTATGTGATGATCTTAAGGAAGCAAAACAAGTTGAAAAGGTGACGGCAAAAGCTAGAAGGATGCTAGGTTGCATAGGGAGAGGTATAGCCAGTAGGAAAAAGGAGGTATTGATGCCTCTATATAAGACTCTGGTGAGACCTCATTTAGAATATTGTGTACAATTCTGGAGGCTGCACCTTCAAAAAGATATAAAAAGGATGGAGTCGGACCAGAGGAAGGCTACTAAAATGGTGTGTGGTCTTCATGATAAGGCATATGGGGATAGACTTAAAGATCTCAATCTGTATACTTTGGAGGAAAGGCAGGAGAGGGGAGATATGCTAGTCGCTTAAATACTTACATAATATAAATGTGCATGAGTCGAGTCTCTTTCATTTGAAAAAAACTCTGTAATGAGAGGGCATATGATGAAGTTAAGAGGTAATTTGAGGAAATAACTTTTTTTACGGAAAGGGTGGTAGATGCGTGGAACAGTCTCCCGGAAGAGGTGGGGGAAACAGAGACTGTGTCTAAGTTCAAGTGGGCCTGGGATAGGCATGAGGAATCTCTGAGAGAGAAAAAGAGATAATGGTTACTGTGGATGGGCAGACTAGATAGGCCATTTGGCTTTTATTTGCTGTCATATTTCTATGTTTCTACTTGGGACCTGGGGTGGCCACTGTTGGAAATAGGGTACTGGGCTTGAGGGACCTTTTCTCTATCCCAGTATGGCAATTCTTATGTTCTTATGGTATCGCCTCTTTAATTGCTTCAAGTTTTCAAAATCTATCAACCTGCAAGATCCTTGAAATCCTCTAATGCAAATCTTTTGAATATTCCTTCTTTTAAAGTTATTAGATTAGAAGAATATTGAACATCTATTTTCAAAGTATTGCGACCTAAGATAAGTATTGAATTGTTTCTGACTTTGAGATCTATAATATCAGTTGATTTGTTTGTTTGATTGAGTTATGTCCAGAATATGGTTTCACAGACTGATTTGATGTGTACTTTTGATAATGTATGAGATGAGTGATAGTTGCATTGGTGATCAATACTTTTTTTTGTCTATTTTATTGTTTAGCTGGTTTTGGTTACATTTTTATTGTGGATGTTTTTGATGTGTAAGCCACTAAGAACAATTTGGATTGTGCAGGTTATATTTTAAAATAATTAAATAAAAAATTAAAGATGTGGAAGGACATTTTCAATATGACATCCAAATCCAAGTTTGGATGTTTGTGGAAGATGCACAAAATTCCATGACCAAACATACCTATTTTCAAAACTGCAAAATATCTATATCTTTTTTTTTGAAAATAGCCATTTTTCAGATCTGTGTCTATCTTTTTGAACGTTAAAAAATATATATAAGGCCCCAAAAATGCACAAAACAAGCCATTGGGATATAGACTATCCACACAGAAATCCCAGCAGAGCAGTGGAGCACTTTAGAATGTACTGGTCGCCGTACATGAAGGACACAGTACTACTCGAAAGGGTCCAGAGAAGAGCGACTAAAATGGTTAAGGGACTGGAGGAGTTGCCGTACAGTGAGAGATTGGAGAAACTGGGCCTCTTCTCCCTTGAAAAGAGGAGACTGGGTGGGGACATGATCGAAACATTCAAGATACAGAAGGGAATTGACTTAGTAGAAAAAGGCAGATTGTTCACCCTCTCCAAGGTAGGGAGAACAAGAGGGCACTCTCTAAAGTTAAAAGGGGATAGATTCTGTACACCCAGAGAGTGGTAGAAAACTGGAACACTCTTCTGGAGTCTGTTATAGGAGAAAACACCCTCCAGGGATTCAAGGCAAAGCTCGACAAGTTCCTGCTGAACCAGAACGTACGCAGTTAGGGCTGGTCTCAGTTAGGGCACTGGTCTTTGACCTAAGGGCCGCTGCGTGAGCGGACTGCTGGGCAAGATGGACCACTAGTCTGACCCAGCAGTGGCAATTCTTATGTTCTTATCCAAGATATACGTATTATATTATAATAGTCGAGGATATTATGTATAGGTACAGTGGGATTTGGGTGGGTTTTGGAAGGCTCACATATTCCACCATAAGTGTAGTAGTTAGAGTGAGATATGGGCCTGAGTCTCCATCTCTATGGTCGACTACACGGCCCACTAGACTACTCCAGGAACCTACTTGCTGCTCTGCTAGAATGGCCATAACATCTGAAGCTATCATAAAGGGATTGGAAGAGGGTCAGTGCCCACTAATGGAGTGTGGGGTAGGTCATGTTTACATCCCTCCAGTGGTCTTCTGGTCAGTTATGGCACTTTTTGGCACTTATACTTTATTAAAACAGGACTAGCCCCAAAGTTCCAAACTATGCTCTGGACATATTCTTAAATGTTTGATTAAAGCAGAAAAATGTCTAAGTCATAGGCCCACCTTAATCCCTTCCACAACACACCTTGACTTGAGTTAGATGAAGTACTGTCCAATAGCATGGATATCTATAGGTTTTGAAAATACTAAATTGGAAGGGTTTGGTAAGAAAAACATTCATTTGCCCCTTTATGCCATATGTTATATGAGTGTGCTATTGTGCTGTTTTGGAGGGGGTGGGGAGGCATTCTATAAATGGTGTTCTGGATTGAACACTTTTCATAGAACATGTAGTACTTAGAGTCCATTTCTGTACCAGTATTTATGCCAGTTGAAATCGGGTACAAATGCCGATGCCCAACTCTGAGAAGTTTGGCATGGAAACAGTCTGCAATGTCCTTATGTTTCAGAATGGATGCTGGCAAGGTTTGAGGACAAATTATTATTGGACATTTTTCTCTTTTGAAAATGAACCTTATAGTCTACTTAAAACAAAGCCAGGTTAATTAAAGACCAACATGGCTCCAACAACATGAGATGCCTAGTTCACAGATATCAATTGTTTACAGGTTCTATTGTTTCTTTAGATGCCATAAAAACTTTCGGAAAAAAATAATGTGGCCTTATTTGATTTGTGTGTTATCTAAGTATGGACTGGGAAATAACTTTGTTAGTTGGATGAAGGCTCTGTATTCTGCTCCTGTAGCAGCTATCGAAACCAAACAGAAGGTCTTCTCTGTCATTCTTTTTGGCCAAAGGAGCTTATTAGGATTGTTCTCTTTCAACGCTGCTGTTCACCCTGGCAACAGACTTTCAAGCTATGGCAATTTGGCAAAGCTCAGATATCCAGGTTATAGTGGTAGGGAGGAGTCTCATTTTATTATCTGCAAAACATGCCCTTATATTTGTGACTAATCCAAAGACTTAATTGTTCACCTTAATGTGGTTGAGTGGAGACTATAGAGGTCTTTTACTAAGGCGTGCTAACCGATTTAGCGCACGCTAAAGATTAGCATGCACTATATGCTAATGCGCCGATTAGCATTTAGCGTGGGCTAAATCGGCTAGCCTTAGTAAAAGACCCCATGTAGAAGCATCTGTTTTTCTTAGTTATCGGTAAGGTTGCTAAATCACTTCTTATGCCCTGAATTGAGAGCATGTGATTACCTGCCATGGATTTAAAGGTTTTTGATTTAGGTTAGACACTGAGGGCTCCTTTTATTAAACTATGCTAGCGGTTTTAGAGCGCGCTTAGCGCATGCTGCGATGCCACGCGCGCTAGATGCTAACACCTCCATTGAGCTGGCATTAGTTTTTGGCGTGTAGCCTGGGGTTAGCGCGCACGGTAATGTAGCACGCGCTAAAAATGCTAGTGCACCTTAGTAGAAGGAGCCCTACAATTAAGCATTTAGAAATAGTAATCCCAAGTCATTTGGATTTATTATATCAGTTTAAATATCCCAAAGGCTTGACAAAATTAAAGCAGATCAAAAAGACTTGAAAGGCTTTGGCTATTTCCCATCTTAAAAAGGATTAATCTTGAATATTTGTGTCCCGAATATAGAACTCTGTATTAAACCCCTGTTTAGGTTTTTAAGGAAACCTCAGCCCCATCACTCCACCGCTATAGTTAATTTTGACAGCGGGAAGAATTACGTGGTTCTCATCACCGGCTTCCACTTACATCTATTTATTTTATATTCTAACTAGTCTTTAAGCCCATTACATTAACGGATGCTAGAACAGATGTGTCTGTCTGTCTGTGTTTCTTTATCTCTCTCTCCTTGGCCGCTGTCTGTGTCCTTCTGTCTCCCCCCCCCCCCCCCCCCGAGCAAAGCTGTCTGCCCCCAGCAGCCCCCTTTCCCTCTCCCTAACTGTCTTCCCCCCCAGTGAAAAGCTGTTTGCCCTAAGCACACCCCTCCCCTCAAAGCAGCCCCCTTTCCCTCTCCCTGTCTCTCCATGGCCCCTTCTGTCTTCTCCCCAGAGCAAAGCTGTCTGTTCCCAACCCACCTCCCACCCAAAGCAGCCCCCTTTCCCTCTCCATATCTCTCCATGGCACCTTATGTCTCTCCCCAGCACACCCATCCCCCAAAGCAGCCCTCCTTTTCCTCTCCCTGTCTCTCCATGGCCCCTTCTGTCTTCCCCTAGAGCAAAACTGTCTGTCCCCAGCACACCTCTCCCCCAAAGCAGCCCCCTTTCTCTCTCCCTATCTCTCCATGGCCCCTTCTGTCTCCCCTCAGCACACCCCTCCCCCCCAAAGCAGCCCCCTTTCCCTCTCCCTCTGGCCCCCTGTATTGATCCTCCTGCTTACCCTCCCTCCATCCCGGCGTCTTCTGGCCTGCTCCTCTTCAAAGCAGGCCGTGATCGTGGTGGCCGGCCCCAGTGAACCTCGCAGACCGCTCCCCAACCCGGAAGCATGCTCCCTCCCGACGCGATCCCATGCGTCAGAGGGAACGTGCCACCAAGGCTGGAAAGCGGCCCGCGAGGCCCGCCAAAGCCGGCCATGATCACAGGCTGCTCCGAAGAGGAGGATCAGCGGCAGCAGTGGTGAACGAGGGCAGGAGGTGTGTTGAGATTGCTTTGGGTTGGTGAGTGAGGGCGGGAGGAGGGGAGTGGCCAGAGTGATCCCTGGCCGGGTTCTAAAATGGAACACGGCCACGGATCACACACCACAGCAGCAGGGATCATGCTTTTTTAAAAGCGCATGCGCCGCTAACGTTTTTTTATATAGGATGTTCTTTAGTGTTATTAAATAATGTTCATAAGTTCTACTAAAACTCTGTTTGTAACCATTTTATACTATTTAAGCCACTTATCTTTATGCTAACCTGATTCAGGAGAGACAACCCGACATGTTTCGCATTCCCGTGCTTTATCAAGGGTCTCCCTATAAAATAGAAGGAAAACGTTTCAGTTATCTTATAAAACAAACCTTCCACATTAAATAAACCTCCCATGTTGTTAAAGTTTGATTACAAATTGTTCCGAATTGAATCGGGGGAAATTTACCACAGGTTAAAAAGGATTAATGCCATCAAGATGCTGATATTCCCTCAGATTCAGTTTGTTTTTACAGAATTTCCTCTTATTGCAGTACTCTGCACTTTTTTTCTTGCATTTATTTATTAGGATATATTAACCATCTTTATGTAGAAATTCACCCAAGGCAGCTTCCAATAATGTATTAACAGCATCATAATAATTAAATGGCTAAACGGCAGCAAAGAGTTAAATTTGGAACTCCTCCTTTTGAGCAGGCAGTAGATTTTCGGCTAGCTATAGCACGCGCTAATCCGATGCGTGCGTTAAAACCGCTAGCACGGCTTAGTAAAAGGAGCCCAAAGACACAGTTTATATTTTGAGATAGCATGGTAAAAAGAAAAAAAAAACCCCCCAAAAAAACAGCTGCTATCCACGTTCCAAACCTTGCCAGCATCCATTCCGAAGCATAGGGACATTGCAGACTCTGTTTCCATGCCAAACTACTCAGAGCTGGGCATCAGATTTCAGCTGGCATAAATACCGGTACACAATTTTGGGTACGGAAAAGGACTCTAAGCATTACATGTTCTATAAAAAGCGTTCAATCCAAAGAGCCATTTATAGAATGCCCCCCCAACCCCCCCCCCAAAAAAAAAAAAAAAATAAAACCCAGCACAATAGAACACTCACAACAGAAATATGAAAAATGTCTAAACTGCAAAAAGGCTGTTTTTCCTTTATTTTGTTAGCTATCAGGTTAGCAGTTTGAGTATCACTGCTAACTGGACAGTATCACCAGTCAGCACTGATTCCAGGTATTCATTGTGGCCAGTTTCCTGGTACTGGTTCGGAATATTAAAAAAAAAAAAAAAAAAAAAAAAAAAAAAAATATATATATATATATATATATATATATATATATATATATATATATATATATATCCTATATAATAAAAAGCTAGCCGCGCTTGCGCAGTCCTATTTGCGTGTTCCGTGCGCTGTAGGTCTGTGGCCACAGGAGTGCGCATGCGCGAGTCCCCAGCCTTACTTCTCTCTGACTACGGACCCACAAAGCCCTGCCGCGGCTCCTCTCTCATCTTCCGACGCAACTGCAGCTCATGAGAGGAGCCGCGGGGGCGCCTTTGAAAACGGCTCCCTTGCGGCGCTTTACAGAGAGTCTGACTACGGACCCACAAAGCCACCGCCACGGCTCCTCTCATCTTCCGACTCAACTGCAGCGCATGAGGAGCCGCGAGGGTGCCTTTGAAAACGGCTCCCTTCTCCGAGTGCCCACCCCCTCCTCCTTTTTTTGCGATCCATCAAGCGACTCCCCAGCCTTCTTCCACCACCTACCGAGCCCCCAGCCCTGTTTTCAGCTACTCCTGCACGGGCCTAAACCAAAAAAGGAGGTGGGACTCTTCCCCACCCGAAACACTACGCCCGCTGCTCACAAAAACAAAACTCCCCCGACAGATATTCTCCGAGTGCCCACCCCCTCCTCCTTTTTTTGCGATCCATCCGTGGAAGAATAAAAGTAAGTAGAAAAAAGGCTCGGAAGAGAAAAAAGACAGCAGGGGAGAGCTATAATAAACCGTACCTGCAAAGGAGCATGTGATGTCTTGTACATTTCAGATTTTCAGCATAAATCTGAAATCCAATTGCATGGTTAATAAAACAGTCACAGTTAGGGAGAGAAGATGGGGATAATATTAGTTCACAATTAAAAATAAATGAAGCACAAAAGGGGAAACTAAGATGTATAAATCACTGCATTTAATACATGGAGAATAAGATCTCTGTTTTGCACAAATTCTTGAGCTGAAAGAAAGCTGAGTCTCTAAAGCCCATTAGCATAACCATTTTTTCCCTCATTCTGTGAATATGATATTCAGTATAGTTCAAGGAATACTTAAATCTGGCTCTCTTTCTCTCTCAGTGATGTGTTATTCTGCATAATTTTTGCACCGCCTTTGAATGCCACAAAATTGAGAACTTAGGATGCAGCCGCACGCAAATGACATAAGATCTTTACACGGGTAATAGAAGGAGTGCCTTGGTAGATAAGTAGAATGAGCAAAGGAGCAGTAACAACCCAGAGAAAGATACTAACCACAGGAGTTCCACAGCAAATGCTTTATTCAATTCCAGTTATAACTGTATCTGAGATGTAATGACTCATTATGGCCACATTTTGGGTAAATGTTTTCCTTAGGGGTCCAAAAAGCTAGACAAATACATACATATGTCAATTGAAAAGGCTGATCTTACTGCACTGTTTCAGCTTCCGAAATACTAAGGACCTCTTTTATGAAGCCGCGGTAGCGAGTGCTGCACGGCAAATGCACCGAAGCCCATTCAGTCCCTATGAGCTTCAGAGCATTTACCGTGTTGGCCCGTACTTCATTAGGTTGTATTTTTTCAATCTGATATATTTTGGTTAATGATAGTCCAGCATTCGATAGTTGTGATTTTATTTATTTATACACTTAGGGCGGGGGGGAGGGAATTCCTCAAAGAGGGCTAACCATGTTAGCACATACTAATCAAGTTAGTGCATGCTAACAATTACCACGTGCTAGATGCTAAGAACACCCATTATATTCCTATGGACATCTTTAGTGTTTAGCGTGTGCCAATTATTAGCATGTGCTAACGTGGTTAACACCCTTTGATGAATTCCCCCCTTAGTGGCCTTTTTACTAAACTGAGGTAACTAAAGGCTATATTTACTAACCTTCCCGATCATATCTAATCCGTGGGCGATCTGTGGCAGGCCAACTGATTCACAACACGTCCTCATGCAAATGGGGACAATCTGAGACACGCCCCCCCACTGACTGCACGGATCGCTGGAGAGCGATCCTGACGCATTGGCAGACCATCTTCTTCGCCTGTAGATGGTCTGCGCATGGACTTGCTGTCAAACAAAACTTTGTTTTTTTTATTTTTTTGACTTTTTTACTTGCGAGCAAATGGTTTTAACTTGCAGGTTTAAAGTGGGGCTGCACTCTGGGTTAAAACCATGATCTCGCACTGCAGGCAACGGTGGCAGAGCAGGAGAAGTCGGCGGCAAAAGCAGAAAAGGACGCGAGCGACTGGTCCCCAGCAATCGCTTCTTTTTTGATTGGCCAGCCCAGTCGGTGTTCCTGAACAAGTTTAATGGATCTATGCATGTCATTTCCCCTCATTTGCATGCGCGGATCGGAATCGGATTGGCCACGAGGTTAGTGAATCAGGTCGTGGTAGCAAAGGGGTTGCTAAGTGGTTGGGACATGATCGGTGGGATTAGTGAATCTAGCCCTTAATAGTTTGGGACTTCAATTTCTTTTGCAACAGCTTTATCAATGGTTTGCATTCCAGAGAGATTCTATTATCTAAGGTTCAAAGATAGAAATGGCAATTTTTAGCAATATTTTAACCCATAATAAATATAATAGTACTAACGGCCTCTTTTACAAAGCCGTGCTAGCAGCTGCCGCGCGGCTTTGTAAAAGAGGCCGTAAGTTTAGCATTATATTACTGAAAGATTACAAACTGCCAGAAATTTGAAACCACTTTCTCTATGCCCATATTACAAAATTTGTAACAACAGGAAGCATGTAGTGGTATTATTCAGATGGACCAAATGGATAATCTTGTTTAAAAAAAACCTGGAACGCTGGCGTTTATAAATGGAAATGCCCTATAGGCAATGTTGGTTGCAGAAAAAAAAAAGTATTCCATTTGGTGAGAAAGGAAAGACTGCAACTCTTCCTCAAATTCAAAGGTCTAATATTCAATAAGGTTCAACCAGTCAGAAGAAGCTCCTGTCTGGTTCCACCTCACTGAGATGGCCACCTGTCAATATTCAGCATTTGGCTAACTGGGTGATGTTAGAACAACAAAAAGGCTGTCCTAACTTTGCCTGATTAGATAACTAAGTAGCTAGACAAATATTGGCTTTTTGTTTTGCCAATCCTCCTCTCAAACCCACTCAAGAGATTTCCGTTCTTGAACCCTCCACAATAGCTGCTTTCTTTTATTTATTTATTTATTTAAAAATGTCTTACTCGCAACATCCTACAATTCTGTGCGCGTCACAAAAGTCATAATTTAAAACGTGCAGCACTGTTTCACAATCGTAGAACAGACAGTAAAACCACATAAAAAGCTGTTGCATCTTGAAGCAATAGTACAAATAGCATTTAAATGGAATAACATCCTCCCAAAGCCATCCAAAACAACATCCCCTTCCTGACACCCCCCCCCCCCCAAGAGTTTCCTCCTTGAATCTCCCACTAAAGCATCATAAGGGAAGATGTGGAAAAAGGGTCAATATGTATAAAACAGGTATGTATCAATGCTTCAGAAATGTCACCACGCAGATCAAAGGATAATACTCACGCCAGCTCTGTACATCGCAAACTAGGAAGGTTTTTAATGTATGTGACCTAGATTGGCCACTGTTGAAAATAGGACATTGGACTCAATGGACCTTCAGTCTGTTCCAATATGGCAACTCGTATGTATTTATGTTCTGATGTAAAGAAATCCACCAAGAAACAATAATAGTGATGGTCTCACCTTCTCAAGAGTGCTCAACCCAAAAAACATTTCCAAGTGGGTCACGCACGTACTCATGAAGTTATGACTACGTAAACTTTCCACATACTGACATAGCTATGAGAAAACAAACATTTCCATAGGATATGATCCATAGGGGCTACTCACCTCTTCCAAGATCCAATGTTTTCCCTTCTCATCTAAGCCATCTCCTAACCCATGGAGCCTTCTCATTCCATTTGCGCAACACTACAGAATCCAGGCCAGACACATTCACCTATCAAAGGAAGTAGTGGTTTAACTATCAAAGTCTTCTACAGAGTTTATGGCTGCCTTTTTTTAAAGAACATAAGAAACGCCTTCACCGGATCAGACCTAGGTCCATCTAGTCCGGCGATCCGCACACGCGGAAGCCCAGTTGGGTGCTCCCTGTTGGACACCCGGATTTCCCATATCCCCCAATATGATTTGCAAGAAGGTGTGCATCCAACTTGCGCTTGAAACCCTGTACACTAGTCTCTGCCACAAGCTCCTCTGGGAGAGCATTCCAAGCGCTCATCACTCGCTGTGTGAAACAGAACTTCCTGACATTTGTCTTGAACCTGCTACCACACAGTTTCAGGCTATGACCTCTTGTCCATGTCACATCTGAAAATGTCAGTAATGCTTCTTCCTGGTCTATTATGTCAAATCCTTTTAATATTTTAAAAGTCTCTATCAAATCCCCTCTCAATCTTCTCTTTTCGAGGGTGAACAGTCCCAGTTTTCTGAGTCGTTCTTTGTAGCTCAAATTCTCCATACCTTTGACTAGTTTCGTGGCTCTCCTCTGCACCCTCTCCAGCAGAGTGATATCCTTCTTGAGGTTTTTAACTAGCACGTGTATGTGCTGCTGTTTACTGTTTGGTAAACTCTGTTAGTTGCTTAACACAGTTTAACCAGTTAAGGATGGAATATCAATATTTAACTGGCTAAGTGATAACTCAACTCCTGATTGTGATCCCAGACCACCCACTGAATAGCTGATTTTGGCTTAGGCAGATATCCCTGAATAGGTGATTTGAATATTGATCTTGACTGTCAATATGTCAAATACATCAACACTGTCTCAGGTGTGTCACAGCAGAAGAAAGGTAGATGGCCACTGATCTAGATGAAGGACTAGTAGTTGCTCAACTCTTCACATGGTTATTAATGGAGAGGTTCTGACGACTGCAAAAATTTTAACATTCAATGCACCTTGAATCATCTTTTGTGAGCCGTTCATGCCCACAAAGGTAAAAAAAAAAAAAATTCTCTAAGACTTCCAAAAGAATAAAATAGGACATGAGTCATGGTGATATGGGACTCAGGTAATTATTTCATTTTTTTTTTTTTTCTGGAGAACAGATGTGCAGAGAGGGAAGATATTTTTTTTCTCTCCTTTATCAGTGTCAGTGAAAGTCGTGCTAAGCATTTTTTCCCATAGACACAGAATGGTAGAAAAACAGGAGCCCTTTTACTAAATTGTGTTAAGAAGTTAATATGGGAATTGGCATGCATGGCTTGTCACGTAGTTTGCGGTGATTGTGTTAACTGTATAACATGAAACGAGGCAGGGTTTGGACAGGGAATGGGTGTGTACTGCACCTGCACTTAATACAAGGTAAACTAACCACAAACCAAATGTTGCTGCAGCAGATCATACAGAGAATGACATCGGGACAAAGATTGTCGCCATTCCCACCCCATCTTGGCAAACTCAAAGTCCATCCCTACCCTGAGCCTGCATCAGTACAAAACCTCACTCATACAAAAAGCAAGCAATTGTCTTTTATCGAAAATGATGAAACTGATGCAGTGTGGAAGGCATTTGTTATCATCCATGTGGATGATGAAAATTGTGGTTTCATTATGTGCAAGAGGGTATGGAGTTTTAAGATTGCGGGATGGAGTAGGGAAGGGGTCAATACTGACAGGGTAAGGATGAGGACAAACTTTGTATCCGAGTCATTCTCTAAAATTCTACCACTTCAGAAGGTGGTGATAAGTGTACCCACATTATCTACAATTCAATAAACATGCATTAAATATACCTTCTACGGGCAGATGCTGGGAATACCCTCAGCAGTTATTTCAGAGGCTTTGGAGTTACCATACATTGGTAGGGTTACCAGATGTTCCCGAAGGAAAATCCGGAACCATGGCCACGCCCCCCCAGGCCCATCCAGTTCTTCCCCATTTTGTCTGTGTCAAGCCCCATTCCAGCCCCGCCCCCAGACTGCATCTTCACATGCGTGGATGTTATGCAATGACATCACATGTTTGCGCATGTGGGCTTGGTATCACAGTGTTGCAACCGCGCTTGCACAGATGCCTCTTCCTGTCGCGATTGTGAAGGGAAGCTTTGGAAAACCTGGACAAAGTGCCGGGTTTTGAAAAGCCGTCCAGACCCCTGGAAATATCCTCAAGAAGGAGGACATGTCTGGGGAAATCCGTATGTCTGGTAACTCGTACATGAAAAAGGACATAGTACTACTCGAAAGGGTCCCGAGAAGAGTGACAGAAATGGTTAAGGGGCTGGAGGAGTTGCCGTACAATGAGAGGCTAGAGAAACTGGGCCTCTTCTCCCTTGATAAAAGGAGGCTCAGAGGGGACATGATTGAAACATTCAAGATATTGAAGGGAATTGACTTAGTATAGAAAGAGAGATTGTTCACCCTCTCCAAGGTGGAGAGAATGAGAGGGCACTCGCTAAAATTAAAAAGGGATAGATTCCGTACAAACGTAAGGAAGTTCTTCACCCAGAGAGTGGTGGAAAACTGGAACGCTCTTCCAGAGGCTGTCATAGGGGAAAGCACCCTCCAGGGATTCAAGCCAAGGTTAGGTAAGATCCTGCTGATCAGAACGTATGCAGGTAAGGCAAGACTCAAATAGGCACTGGTCTTTGACCTAAGGGCCGCCACGTGAGTAGACTGCGGGGCACAATGGACCACTGGCCTGACCCAGCAGCTTCAAATCTTATGTTCTCAACCTTACACAGTGGGCCCTTTTACATAGCTGCGATAGCGAGTTCCAGCATTGCAAGTGCGACACAGCCCATAGGGATTGAAAGAGCTGCATTATATTTGCTGCACTGGATTTGCTAACACAGCTTTGTAAAAGGGGCCCATTCTTTATTTTTTTTTCATTTCATTTATTTGTGAAAATTGGATATACCACCATTTAGATTCCATCACGGTAGTGTACATTTTTCAAATATAATAACTGAAACAATAACATCAACATAATACATGTGCAATTTAAAAACAAGATGGGAATGTAATAGCTCAACAATAATAAAATTTATTAGACAATCTTACGGAACACAAAAAAAGCGGGGAGGGGGAAAGTAATAATTAATCAAGGCCCTCTTATATCAAGGTACAGTAGCGTTGCTACCATGGGGAAATGCTCTGACACTCATTGATCCCCTGTTTTAGTAAGGTGCGCCAATGATTAGTGCACGCTAATTGAATTAGCACGTGCTAAATGCTAACATGTCCATAGACCAACATGCATGCATTAGCATTTAGCGCACGCTAAATCAATTAGTACGTGCCGGTTAGCGCACCTTAGTAAAACAGGGCCCGAGTTCCTTTGAGCATCAGAGCATTTACAGTGCCGGCTCATGCTAAAACGCATGATAAAAGGAGGCTTAAATCATTTTTAAAAATTAAAATTAATTCAATAAGGGATCTTTTTATAAAGGAGCGGTAGTGATGCAGCCACGGTAAATGCACCAAAGCCCATAGGAATTCTATTGGCTCCAGTGCATTTACCGTGGTGGCATTGTTACCACGGCTTTGTAAACGGGGCTAAATCTGCAAAGACCTTTCTAAAATAAACAGGTTTGCACCAAAACTTTACATTTTATAAGGGAAGATTCAGCTTGAATATCTGCTGGCAGTGAATTCCAGTAAAGGCACCATTAAAAGTTTACCTTTCACTTCAAGAAATTACATCTTGTAAGAGAAAACCAATAATGTAACAATATTTAAAACAAAAGAAGAAATACAAAAAAAAAGTAGTAGTCGCATGATATAACTTCTATCCAGTCTGCAAGAACACAATCTATGGAATAGGAGACAAAAAAAAAAAAAAGAGAAAATGCCCTTACATTTAGAAATAAAGATATAAAGGCCTGAGAGCTATCACCTATTAACAATATGCACCTATTGATTCACTGATACCATCAAGCTAGAAAATATTGGGTACTAATCCCAACTCTGGAAATCAAAGAGCCGCCAAATGAGCTAGGTCTTAAATATATATCCCCTGATATCCAGACTTTTAAAATGCTTACCAAGACCTGATAAATTAGCCCTGGATATTCAGTACCAGGTCATGAGCAGTCTTTTTTTTCTATCATAGATTGTATTTCTCCCCTTATGTTTCTATATGTCATTAAAGTCTTTTGGTTTTAATGTTATCCCCTCTGTTTTTAATAGTTATTATTATACACCGCTTAGACAGCTTTTTAAGCGGTATATCAAATTTTAAGTAAAACAGGAAAACTTGAAACATATACATATAAATAGCTAAAACATAAGGCAAGCTTCACAGAAAGTCTTTAAATCATTTCTGTACTGGACCAATTATGATTTAGCTATTTATATGTACAGTGTATGCTTTTATCATTTATATGAACATAAGAATTGCCGCTGCTGGGTCAAACCAGTGGTCCATCTTGCCAAGCAGTCCGCTCACGAGGCGGCCCTCCAGTCAAAGACCAGCGCCCTGAGACTAGCCCTACCTGCGTGTGTTCCGGTTCAGCAGGAACTTGTCTAACTTTGTCTTGAATCCCTGGAGAGTGTTTTCTCCTATGACAGACTCTGGAAGAGCATTCCAGTTTTCTACCACTCTCTGGGTGAAGAAGAACTTCCTTGCGTTCGTACAGAATCTATCCCCTTTCAATTTTAGAGAGTTCCCTCTCGTTCTCCCTACCTTGGAGAGGGTGAATAACCTGTCTTTTATCTACTAAGTCTATTTCCTTCGTTATCTTGAACGTTTCGATCATGTCCCTTCTCAGTCTCCTCTTTTCAAGAGAGAAGAGGCCCAGTTTCTTCAATCTCTCACTGTATGGCAACTCCTCCAGCCCCTTAACCATTTTAGTCGCTCTTCTCTGGATCCTTTCGAGTAGTACCATTTCTTTCTTCATGTACGGCGACCAGTGCTGGATGCAGTACTCCAGGTGAGGGAGCACCATGGCCCGGTACAACGGCATGATAACCTTCTCTGACCTGTTCACATATGTTTGCAATAAATTGATTGTCTCTATGGCTGATGTGTGGTGTCCTTTTCCCACTCTTTTTGTCTTGCATTGCTACACGTGGGGGTTGTGCTTTCTTTTTTTATTGTAGGGTACAGTAGTATACAGCACTAAAATTGAGCTAGGGGAGGGGCTTTCTTATCATTAAACAGTGATGCAAATTCATTAGCATGCATTTGGTTCATTATTGTACCTTTATAAATTTAGACCTGAAGAGATACAATAACATTTCTAGTCTTAGTTTTTCAAATCCTTTAACCCCACAACATACTGCATTTACCTTTAAAAAAAACATAGCTTGTCGGTCACAACCTGGTTTAAGGTGATGGAGTCAAATGCACCCTTGTGGATATGTTCATACCAGCATGGTTTTAGGAAAGACGAAGTCAAACTTTAATCACCTTGAACCCACAACAGTATCATATATGTGCCCAATCTAGCCCCTGCACAGGTTAACTTCTCCTCTTCCCCTTTGCAGGCCACCTTTTGGAGATGGTTTCCTCCCACCTCTCCCAGCACACACATTCTGTTGTAACATAGCCATCCACCTCTCATCCCCTCATCCATCACACCCAGTCTACCCTCCTCCCCCCCACACACACACAATATAAATGTACATTGCTAGGGGCGTGTGGGTGGGTCAACACCACCTGCATGCCAGGTCTCCTCAGAAAATGATCTGTAATTTTCTCTCTCACTTCCCCAAGGTGCCCTGGCCACTTTGCTGATTGGTTGCACAAAAAGTTTGTGCACCAATCTGCACCCATTCTTCTGACTACTGAACCCTTCTGTTGCTGAGCATTCCCTGCCCTCTCCCTCCACTTGACCAAGGAAGAGGGGAAGGAGAGGTAGGGGAAGCAGCTCAGCCATAGTTAAAGTTCCCCTCTATGAACCTGGAGGTGGTCATCCATAATGCAAATTAGTAAATGAGGCCCTGAGGTTAGAGTGGCAAGGGGTATTTTCTCACTTAAATAGGAAAGCAAACTTTTGAAGTGCAGAAAAAAAGTGCTATTCAGAATATCATAATGCATGGTAACTATAACATACAAGCAAGCTCTCATTGTCTGCTTTTGGTTGTCTCTTGAATTTCTGACTTTATCTTGAATAAAGCAGCGTTATTATCTTTATATTCCACAATGAGAATTATTTCAAGAGCACTTAAATGGTACAGAAGCATGCAGCAGGTGAATTTTCATTGTTCCTGTCACTTGTAAAGTGATTGCAATTCCATCTACTTTTAAAACGTCTATGCAGAAGCCATGAAAGAGCAGAGGGAAAAAAATAATTAGATGGGAAAGTTCTAAGATGTTGAGTCATGAAAAAAATACAGTTCTTTAAATTAAGTTTATTTCTTCAGTTAGCTTCTTAATTACATAAGATTGGGCAGGCCAGATATAATTTAGGACAATGCATTAATCACTGTGACAGGCTGTATGAAAATATTCCTTATTTTGCAACACTAAACCTGCCTGCGTTTCTACACTGACAATGAGAGATCATAGGAGCATTTTTCTAAATGTTCCAGCTGAAATTCACATATGGTCTACCACTATAGCTATGATTTTAGCTCTCAGGCTTGCATTAGTTAATTTTCTATATAATGTTATTAAAGTGAAGCAATTCTTGTGACTCAGGCCTGTATGTTGTAGGACAGGAGATCCATGTTCACATCCCTCTCTCTCTGGGTTGGTTGCATTTGAGCATGCTGTGGGGTTGGAATGCCTGATGCTTGGAGGATCAAAAAAAGGAGCTTTTCAAACTCTTTTCACCACAGCTGCACTGGTGAGATGGAAATAGATTCTAAATTGGTTCCAGATTAATGACCTGGCACAGAAAATCATCACTAACAGCAGAAGTATCTGGTTGCAACTTGTGGGGATGAGGGAGCAAAAATGGCACACTCCCAAAATATACAAAATCCCACCTATAGCAATATAATGAATGGTTTCAAGTTTTATTTTAGTTTGATGAATCGCTTATTTAGTTTTACTAAGTGAGATACAACATTAATAAAAAAATAAGCATATATTTAGACATATTTAAAATTTAAAAAATAATGGGTTAGACCAACAGACTTGCAGACTAATCAATACACAAGGTAAAAAGGGACTAGAGTTGCGCGGGGAAAGAAATCCCACCCGTCCCCATCAATCCCCGCCAAAATCCCACCCGTCACCATGAGGAATCCCTCCATCCCCACCCGTCCCCGCGAGGAATCCCCTCTGTCCCCGCCCATCTCTATAAACTTCAGAAATAGTTATTTCATTTAATTATGCTACTGAATTAAAGGCTGTGGTAGAGACCCATTTACAAATAAGCAAAGAGACTTTATTAATTTGGAAATATTAATTGGGAAGAATACATACTTTGTAAAGGGTTTCTACCAGAGCCTCTAATGTAAATATAAAATATAAATAAATACTCAGCTGATGAGAACCCCCAAGCTGTCAGCTGAGGACTTCCTTTGCAGTTGGCCAGGGATCCCTTTTTGCCAAGCTTGGCAGGCAGCAGTAGCATCCCTGAGTCACAGATGCTGGCACCTCAGTGGCTCATGGATGCTGCCAGTGACTGCTGTGCTTGGTTGGTGGAGGGGAGTTCTGGCCTTCTCTAGAGGAGGTCCTCTGCTGGCGGTGATTTGGGATCCCCACCAGTCACAGCAAGGGTCAGCAAGTACTTCAACACTGTAGAAATAAAACCAGAAATGCATTTCCTTTTCTTTTGAACACAATACAAAGACATCTGCTATCTACATTTCCCAAAGCTAACATATTTTAATCAATAAATTCTGTTTTTTACCTTTGTTGTCTGGAAACTTATTTTTCCATCAAGTTGGTCCCGGTTTCTTTTTTCCACTTTCCCATCTTCTGTAAATTCTTCTGTTGCTGTCCATTGGTTCCTCCTACCATGGTCCAGCATTTATCCCTCTGTCATCCCCCCGACCATGTGCAGCATCTTTTGCCCCTGCCCACAAAACCAATGCCCACATTTCTCCAGCACCATGCCACATCCATTCCCTTCACCACTATGTTCAACATTCCTCCCTCTTGCATCCCTTTCAATCTGTCATACTGTACCCTTTCCACCACAACATTTTTCTCTCCTCTTTTTCTTCCCTATCATCTGTACCTCACTCCCTCCCTATGACCAAAAAGTCTCCTCTTTCTTCCATTCCCCGTGTACACCATCTCTCTTTCCCTCTCATTGACACACTCACGCCCAATTCTCCCTTTTACATTGTATTTTGTTTACCTTTTATCTATTACTTCAGACCCATCAGTTGACTCATTTCCATTCTGCACTTGTATAGTCCTGCACTTTGATACACACACTAACAAAAATAATTCTTAAATGCTGATTTCCCCTTAAAAAAACTAGATAACAGTACACTATGATATGCATATGGTCAGAAGTCAATAAAACACACACAGAAAATACAGAACGGGCCATCTAAAGAAAGCTAAACCCCCCCCCCCTGCCCAATGCTGAAAAGCAAAAATCCAGAGAAAGTGCAATAAACTTTGAAAGGACAAAGCCTAAAGGAAAGCCCCCCCCCCCCCAAACCGAATGACTGAGCTGCACTTCTTCAGGGCTGTGGGCCCTGCCTTTTCTCCCCCCCCCCCCCCTCCTCCTGTCTCCCAAGTGCTGCAGTTCTTCAGGGCAGCGGGCCCTGCCTTTTCTGACCCCTCCTGTCTCCCGAGTGCTACAGTTTTTTCTCCACACACACACCCTTCTGTCTCCCGAGTGCTACAGTTTTTTTCTCCACCCCCCCTTCTGTCTCCCGAGTGAAGCAGTTCTTCAGGGCAGCGGGCCCTGCCTTTTCTATCCACCTCCGAGGCTCCCACAAGACTTTACCACTCCCGAGTGCTGCACTTCTTCACAGGGCAGCGGGCCCTGCTCGCTCCACGTGGCTGACCTGAAGCCTTACCTCCGACGTCATCTCGGACGTCGGGGTAAGACTTCCGGGTCGGCTATGTGTGGTATGCTGGGAGCAGAAGTGCAGGAAAAGAAGACGAGCCATTTGGCTCGAGCTGCCTCACAACCCCGCGGGATCCCCGCAACCCTAGGGGGCATCCCCACAGGATCCCCGTGACCTGAAGGGGGAACCCGCGGGATCCCCATGGGTCCCACGGGATTCCCGTCGTCCCTGTTCCCTTGCAGCTCTCTAAAAGGGACAGAACTACAATTCAATGCTTTAAAGTACAGAGGAGAACCATAAATGGAAAGAACATTAGGGAGGGAAAAGTGGAAACCTGGAAGGAGACTAATGTAAAATTTGAACATAATTTAAAGATTAAAAGCATCTTTAAAAAGGAAACTCTTGAGGTTGTTTGCATGGTGAATTACATTTGCAAATAATCTTGTATTGTCGCTAGATAATCTATTTATCATACAGCCAATTTGTTCCAAGCCGATCAATTTGGGAAGAACAGTCTGTAGACGGTTTGTAACAATTTTTGCATATATTTTAGCATTCACATTTATGAGTGATAATGGACAATAGTTAGCTACCATCAGCGGGTCTTTGCCTGGCTTAGGTAGTACTATTATGCTAGCTTCTGTGAATGAGCCCCTGATGTTACCGGACTGAATGAAGTAGTTGTAAAGTGAGATGAGATGAGGAGTTAATAAATCTTGGAAGGTAGCGTAGAATTCAGCAGTTAGCCCATCCGGACCAGGTGCTTTACTTTTAGCCACGGTTTTAAGGACTATCCAGATATCCCCATCAATGATATTGGAGGAAAGTACAATATTGTCATCTTTAGTGAGTGTGGGATGCTGCGAGTCAGGCAAGATTGTTGCAGTATCCGGGTTAGAAATCTCCGACGTATAAAGTTTTCGTAAAACTTTTGAAAGGTTTGTGAGATAATAGTAGGGTCTGACATGAGTTGTCCAGAGGATGTATTGATTGAAGAAATGTTGAGTCTATCTTCCTGAATTTTCAGGTATCTCGCCAATGCACTCCCTGCTTTATTATTAACACTATAATAATTAGCTTTCTGCATGAAAATAGCATTATCTGCTTTCCTGCTAAGCATTATATTATAATCCAATCTGGCTTGATGCAAATGTTTCAAAGTCACCATATCCGCTGGGTTGGTTTGATGACAAGACTCCAGATTTTTAATCGATAGTTCACATTCTGTAAGTTCTTTGCTCAACTCCTTCTGTTTCCGGGCTTGATAGGAGATGACAACCCCTCTAATATAGGTCTTGAAAGTCATGACAGTCATGCAGTGGCGCCATCTGTAGAATTGTTTCATGCAGTAGCGTACCTAGCATATTTGACCCTGGGGCCCATCATTTTTTGACATCCCCCCAACCCCATCTATATGAGAAATATGATTTTTAGTAACAATCCACATATCCCAGGAAAAGACAGCATCTTAAACACTGCAGTGAGCACTAGAACACCAACACATACATTGTAAAACTAAACAAGCCAGATCCTGCACAGTCAATTGATCCTGTACAGTCGATGCTATCAGAAAGCCATGTCCCTTTCATACACACAGACAGATACACCCTCACCAATATGGAATAATCACAAACTAAAAATAGAAATATATAGGCAAAAGTTAAACTGAACTGCCAAGAAACCAGACTCTGCATACAATGCAACACCACAACACCACAAAAACAGTAATACATGTCCTCTAATACTGTGCAAAATATAAAGACAGTAGATGTAAATTTTAAGAAACTGATACATAACAATCACCACTTTACAAATTAACAAATAAAAATAAAACAAATAATGAGAAATAAGAAAATACCATTTTATTGGACTAATCCCAATAGGCTCGGTCCCCATCCCCACAAACCACCTGATTCCATCCACACAAGCCTTGAATTGTTTTATATTGAACTTATTATATTAAAGTATAAAAAGAAACAATATTCTGTACAATTGTCAATTTATAAATCAGCGTCTTCTCCCCACTCTCTCTTCCCCATTTCCCTTCAGCGTCCTCAGCCCACTCTCTCTCCACTTTCCTTCAGCGCACGCACATAAAACAAGCAAGTAATTTTATAGCATTTTCATTCTATTCATTCATAAAAATTAAAGTTTAAATAATGCCAGTCACATAACAAAACATGATTTTACAAAAAAATTCCCTGCACAGTCAAGCCTGCAAGGATTACTAGATGTCTTTCAGCAGCTCCCCTCCCTCCCTCCTCCCTTACCTTCGTGGCCAAGTCAAAATGATCTACCAACAATAAAATTTTTAAAACACAAAGCACACTGTACGCAGAGAAAATGTTAAATTATCATTTATATTCCACGGGTTTTCAAAGAGGTCAAGGCAGATGACTTTATGCAATGTCACCTCAGTAACAACTATAGACAAATATACCCCCTCCCTTTTTACTAAACCACAATAGTGTTTTTTAGCGCAGGGAGCTGCGCTGAATGCCCCACGCTGCTCTCGACGCTCATAGGCTCCCTGCGCTAAAAACTGCTATTGCAGTTTAGTAAAAGGGGGCCATAGTGCAAAATATAGACAGCATATATATATTCTCAAAATGGACACATTTTGATCACTAAATTGAAAATAAAATCATTTTTCCTACCTTTGTTTGGTAATTTCATCAGTCTCTGGTTGCACTTTATTCTTCTGACTGTGCATTCAATATTTCTTCCCTTCTTTCAGCCTCCTGTATGCTTCCTCTCCTCCAGACCTCATTCCCTCCCCCAACTTTTTCTTTGTTTCATCCTGTCCCCTTCTTTCTTTCTCTCTCCATGCCCCCTTTCTTTCTGTATGTCTGTCTTTCTCTCTCTCTGTGCCCAATTTCTTTCTTTCACCCTGCCCCCTTCTTTCTTTCTCTCTCCATGCCGGGTTCTTTCTCCATGTCTGTCTTTCTCCCTGTCCCCCCCTTACTTTTTTTCTCCCTGCCCTCCCTCATGCCACCGCCATTGGGAAAAATACTGCTGCCACCACCGCCGGGGAAAGGCTGCCACTGGCCATCGGAAACAGGCCGGCACCGAGTTTGCCCTGCTTCTTTTCCCGCAGGCCGACAAACTCTCGCTGCCCGATGTCAATTCTAATGTCGTAGAGGACGTTCCGGACCAGCCAGGCAGCGATTGGCTGGCCCAGAACGTCCTTTCACGACGTCAGAATTGACAACGGACAGCTAGAATTAAGGTCGGCTCATGGGGAAGAGAAGCAGGGAGGGAGAACTCGGCGCAATGGCAGCCTTTCCCCGGTGAGTGGCCAGCTGTGCATCCCCTTGGGCCATGCACCCGGGGCGGACCTCCCCCCCGCCCCCCCTTTGGTACGCCACTAGCTTCATGAAAGGTAGGTGCCAGATATGTAGGCAGGGCAGGACAGTTTTTTTTCCCAGTCTTCTCTCTCTTTTCCCTCTCGCTCTCTCGTGCCTAGGGCCCGAAATGGTCAGGTGGGCCCGATGAAAGATGGAATCACCGTTGTTTTTCCAAACGGTGATGGATCCCTCCAGCATCGATCAGCAATGTGGGTCGTCCCCCCCCCCCCCCCCAAATCAGCAACGCGGGCCCCCCCATCAATGGAAAGTAAGACAAGCAAGCAACGCAGGTAAGAAAGGCAACGGGAACTATAAATGTGCAAGCGGTGCTGCTTGCCCAAAGCTTCCTTCTGACGCAGCTGCCTGTTTCCGCCTGGGTGCATGGTGGGGTGGTGCGGGGCAGGGGGGCCCAGTGTACTTGTATGCCTAGGGGCCCTGGATGAATTAATCCTGCCCTGAATGTAGGCCAGGGTTTTAAAGGCCTACATTTCTGGCAACTACCTTTCATTTGAATTGAGGCTATGAAGGTGCTCTACGATGTCCAATGCCACTTCCGGCATTAGCCATACCTACAGTGGCATTTGGCATCATAAAGTGCCTCTGTAGCTGCAATGGAGGCATTGTTTATTTTAGGCGCCAGTAGGCGCCTACATTTTTTTTTTTTTTTTAACTCTCACCTTTCTTTCACCTTCATTCTATGCACCCTCATTCCAGAGTTTTCTTTCAATTGAAACTCATCTCATCTAAATATGAATATAATACTTTAGTTTCATGCACAGCCAGACGTGATATCTTCATCTCCAATTCTGGCCATTATATGGGAGATAATCTTATGGGTCGCCCATTGGCCAGATACCTTAAAATTAAATCCAAAAGACTACATATCACATCTATCCAAAACCCAGCAGGACAATTAGTCAAAACCAGATCTTTAATTTCTTCTCAATTCGAAAATTTTTATGCTTCATTATACCAATCTGATTTTGCGGCTCCTGATTCAGATATAGACTCCTTTCTTTCCTCCTTATCTCTTCCGACCATATCGGACTCTGTTAAATTGGAATTAGATTCTCCGATAACTATAACAGAAATAGAAGCTGCCATATCTTCTCTACCGACTGGAAAAGCCCCTGGTCCGGACGGTTTTACTAACGAATTTTTTAAACAATTCCGAAACATCTTAGCTCCTCATCTCCTTACATACTATGATTTCCTTCATTCCACTCCAGATAAACAATTTAATTTCACTGAAGCCACCATTGTAGTAATTCCTAAACCTGACAGGGACGCCACCTTGGTTAAAAACTTCCGTCCTATTTCTTTCCTTAATTTAGATTACAAAATAATGGCAAAAATACTGGCACTTAGACTTACCAAAGTGATTCCACATCTTATACATAAAGATCAAACGGGGTTTATTAAACAAAGATATATAGGAGATAACCTGCGCCTCTTTCACCATATTAATGCTCCCGCTAAAACATTGACAGACCCAATAATAGGCCTAGCTATAGACGCTGAAAAAGCCTTTGATCGAGTGGAGTGGCCTTTTCTTTTTTTGTGTTCTGAAAGGGTATAATTTTGGCTCATTTTTCACGAAATGGATAGAAACATTATATCACAGTCCATCCGCTCGTATTCTAATTAACAATTCTCTATCCAATAAATTTCCCCTTCATAGAGGCACTAGACAGGGCTGTCCTCTCTCACCATTATTGTTCAATTTAGTGTTAGAGCCTCTTCTCTCTGCTATTCGACAAAGCCCCTTAATTAATGGTATTCCCTCCTCTGATCGAGAATTTAAATTGGCAGCCTATGCTGATGATGTCTTAATTTTTCTTAGGAACCCTCAATCTTCTCTTCCTCATCTTATACATATCATCAAACAATACTCTCGCTTTTCCGGATATTCTGTCAATTGGGAGAAATCAGAAATCTTTCCTCTGAACAATAACATTCTTCAATCAGATTTGGCTAAATTTCCATTCACATGGTCAAATGAAGCTGTGAAATACTTGGAGATTCTAATACACAAGGATCCGGTCCTTGCTCAAGATCTTAATATATCTAAAATCAAAAATTTAGTTCTTAACACTACATCTAGATGGTCTCCACTTTATTTGTCTTGGTGGGGTAGGATAGCATCCATCAAAAAGACTCTAGTACCTCAAATAAATTACATTCTCTCTATGCTTCCTCTTCTATGCTGTAAATCATTCTTCTATTGGCTAAATAGGAAACTATCTGAATTCATATGGAACAAGAAAAAACCTCGAATTGCTCTAGCCAAGCTGAAGGCCTCTAAAATTAACGGTGGTCTTAACATCCCGGATTTCTACCATTATTATATAGCTTCATTAACTAAATATGGAGCTTACTGGATTAATGATTCCTTTTATCAAGACCCTCCTACTTGGTTTGAAATGGAATGTTTTCTATGCAAACCTTTACACATCTCCTGCTTACTAACGATATCAATACCCAGACATTTGAGAAAGTATTCTCTATTAAGTTCAACGCAGCATGCTCTCCATTATTTAGATAATATAGCTGAGATCTCAATTAGTGTTAGCCCACTCATGTCTCTTTGGAATAATCCCAAAATCCAAAACCAAGGCAAATCCCTTTCATGGAAACGGTGGCAGCGGGCAGGTATATGGTTTGCTCATCAACTGTCTAATCTCACTACGTCAATTCCTTTTGATATACTTTGTTCCACATATATGTTGCCCTCTTCTGCTTATTCACAGTGGATCACACTCATTGAAGTGCTGTCTTCTGTGCACATACGATATGACTTCATGTCTTCCAAAAATACTATCTGCCATTGGTCTTTATGGTCTCTAGCAAAAGGAAAAGCTATATCTTTTTTTTATAATATTCTGAGAGATCATTTCTTCACTTTTTCATACCATTCTATGAAACACTGGGATAATATACTCATCACTCCGCTTTCTGACATTGACTGGGAACTCTTTTGGTCTTCAACAAACCGCCCACTTTTATCTGCTAGAGTTTCACAATCAATGTTCTTTATTATGTGGAACGCAATATGGACCCCATTTCGCATGTGGAAAGCCAAATTAAAACAAGACTCTGTTTGCTGGAATTGTTTGAAAGGGGAGGGAACTCTTGATCACATGTTTTTACATTGTACTTTGGTCCGCTCTTTTTGGACCCAAATTTGGAACACCATACAATCTATCACTAACTGCTCAGAAGAGATTTCTATGGACATTATAATCCTTCGATCTCAACATCCCTGCTTTGCGCAATCAAATTGTCCTCCTAAACTCATTGATACCATGTTGGTAATTGCCCTCATGCACATTCTGAAAAATTGGAAATCATCTTCGCTATTAGATTATACGTTTTGGTGGAACTCTTTATGTATGTATCATAGATTTGAATCATATGCATATGAGAATAAAATTACACACCGAATCTCTAAGAATTTGAAAAGCAAAAAATCACCCTGGTCATTCTTAGATTCATATGTACGCTCTGACTTGTAGACACTCCTGTCCCCCTTTCCTTTTCTTCACTTTTCCTCTTTCTTTCCTTTTTCCTTAACTTTTATTCTGTTCTATCTCATCTTTTTCTCATACAGTCTTCACAAATAACTCCATTACTCTGAGCTTTTCTTAATACTATGATCCTTTATAGTTTATTCTATATTTATAAACCATATATATACAAAATGTTATATTATTTTTTATGTATTTGAATTGCTCTCTGTATTTTTCAAAATACTCAATAAAAAATTTATTGAACTAAAAAAAAAAAGAAAGAAACTCATCTCATGTGCATTTGTGCCAAGTAGGTATTTAAATGTCTAATCCACAAAATGAAAAAGAGAAATGTTTACCCAAACAAACTCTAAAGTCCAGCTACTGAGAGTAAACACATATAATATAGCCTCGCACACTGTTTCTACTGCCCCCGAGGAAACAGCGATGTGAAATGCTTAAGCTACTGTCGGGCTAAGCAAGTTAAGTTATTTGCTTGCGATGCGCTCAGTCATCTTTGAAGGCACATGCATACACTAAATAAATATTGAAAAATTTCAGACAGTACATTAAAGACCACCCCAGTAAGGACATGAAAATACCTAACTAGTGTCCCAGGTGTATGAGATCCATTGTACTTGTTCAAACTTAGAAACAGCATGTGAGGCTGTATTATATGTGGTTACTCGCAGTAGCTGGTATTTAAATGTCTTGCATATCTCCCCTCTCCTTTCCTCCAAAGTAAAGTGGTACCTCAGAATCCGAAAATCCATTCTATAACCCCGTTTGAGTTCCAAGACAGTTTTTCCCATTGAAAATAATAGAAACTGGATTAATCCGTTCCTTGGCCCCACAAACTCAGCAAGATTGGGCCCCCCCAATTTGCATAGACAGCAAGATTGGGCCCCCCAATTCGCATAGACAGCAAGATCGGGCCCCCCAACCGGCATAGACAGCAAGATCGGCAACAGCAACTGCAAAAGGTGCTCAGTCCAAAGCTTCCCTCTGTTGCGAACCGCCCAGGCAGAAACAGGAAGCTGCGTTGGCGGGGAAGCTTTGGGCTGAGCAACACTTGCAGTTCCTGTACGTTCAGATTCTAAAGCAGCATTTTTAATTGAAAAATAGTTTGGATTCCAAGTTGTTCGAGTTCTGGGGTGTTAGGATTCCAAGGTACCACTGTATATATATTGAGATCTTTAAGTCTGTCCCCCATCAGTGGTGTACCTAGGGTATGTGACACCCAGGGCCACTCATTTTTTAACACACACCAGAATATTAAAAAAAAAAAAATTTTTTTTTACAGTTTTATTTGTTTATTTTTATAGCCCATCCTCCACAGAGAGCTCAGAACAGGTCACAGTTTAATATTCACAGTGTTACAATATAACATTACATAGGGTTACAACCTCTCCAGTCTCATGATGGTGCTGTGGTGTAAACAAAATAAGCAAAAAAGTATTTTCCTCTCTCTGTTAGGTCCTAGCTCATACTTGCTGTCTAACACCAACTCTGGCAGGATACACATTTCAAATCTGACGTATTGTAATCACAAAATAGAAAATAAAATTATTTTTTCTACCTTTTGTTGTCTGGTCACTTTATTATTCAAATCATGTTGGTCCGTCGGGGATTTTACTCTGCCGCGTTACTGATGTCAACAGTAATGCGACAGAGTGAAATCCCCGATGGACAAGGCCAAGCAGCCTGTTTAGAGTGCTGCCGCTCAACGCTGCTTCGGATGAAGGTAGGGCTCGCTTGCGGTCGGCGGGGAGGGAAGGATGGTCAGCAGGGCTTTGGCTGCATGGTGGTGGGGGAAGCGGATTGAAGAGTTGCCGGTGCATCCCGGGACTAGGGCTTATTTTGGGGGTAGGTCTTATTTTTGTGGAAACACGATACTTTCTTAGTTTAAAATTGCTGGTTACTTTCTTTCAAAATCTTAATGGCTTATCCAGTGGCGTACCTAGCATGTGTGACACCTGGGGCCCATCATTTTTTGGCACCCCCCCCCCCCTCTGTACGAAAAACATGATTTTTAGTAACAAGCCACACGTCATACATGAGTACCTAGGAAAAGGCAGTATCATACATACTGCAGTGAGCAGTACAACAGCAATACACCCATTGCAAAACTAAACAAGCCAGACTAGTACAGATCAATCCTACACTGTCAATCCTAACAGAAAACCATGTCTTTCGAACACAAAGAACACAGAAAACACCTTCGCCTAGTATGGAATATGTCATCACAAACTAATCCCTCCCCCTTTTACAAAACTGTAGTGTGGATTTTAGCCACGGTGGTAACAGCTCTGATGCTCATAGAATTCTGAGCATCAGAGCTGCTACCACCACGGCTGGTGCTAAAAAATGCTCCACAGTTTTGTAAAAGGGGGGATAAAATAGAAATCCATAGACAAAGGTTAAACTGAACCAGCAAGAAGCTGGACTCTGCATACAATGCAACACCACAGAAACAGTGACACATGTCTCCTAAAGCAATAAATAAATAGAAAATTTTTGTTCTACCTTTGTCTTCTCTGGTTTCTGCTTTCCTCATCTTCTTGTTACTCTCTTCCTTCCATCCACTGTCTGCCATGTCTCTGCCCCTATATGGCATCTTTTCTCCTTCTATTCCCCTTCTAGAAACTGTATGCCTCCCCCTTCCATCTCTCCTTTCACCCCCACTGGTCTGTTATCTGTCTCCTCTTCTTCCCCCCTGCTCTGGCATCTTTCTCTCCACTCCCTTCCTCCTGTTCTTCCCTGATCTTCCTTCTCAATTTATTTTCTGCCTCTGTCTAAATTCTTTTTTACTATTCAGTCCTCAATTTCCCTCATTCACTGTGTCTACCTATAGCTTGCCACCTCTTTCCCTCACCCCTTCCAGTAACTAAGTCTATCCTCTTCCCTCAATCCTGCATGTGCCCTATTTTTCTTTCTCCTCCCCACTTCCTTCCAGCATCTGCTCCCCCTTTCCCTCATACTTCCATTCAGCAGCTGTCCCTCCTCTCCCCCACACTTCCATTCAGTGTCTGTTTCCCTCTCTCTACCCCTTCCATCTACTGTTCACCCTCTATCTCACCCCTTCCATTCACTGCCCTCTGTGCTCTTTCCATCCAGTGTCCACCCTCTCTTTCTCTCTTCCATATGACATCTTCCCTTTTTCTATGCTCCTTCCATAAACTATCCCGTGCCCCTTTTCTCCTTTGTACATGATTGATTTCAACTCTGTCACCTCTCCATTTTTTTCTCTCTGTCACCACCCCCTCCCCTATGCTCTGGCATCTCTCTCTCCTCCTTTCTTTCCTCCCACCCCATGGTCTGGCATCATCCCTTCCCTGATTCCCAGCATCTCTCTCCTTTCCTTTTCTTCCATCTATCCCTCCCCCTCCATGCTCTGACATCTCCTCCTGCCTTTCCCCCTTCCTTTTCCATTGGTCTGGCATACCTTCCTCCTTACCTCCATGCCCTGGTGTCTCTTCTTCCCTCCAAGCCCTGGCATCTCCTTTCATTCCCTCCAATTGGGAACAACAACACTCTCCCCAATTCTCTCCCTCTCTGCTCCCTTTCCTCCTTCTCCCAAGGCCTGGTGTCATGAACTTCATTGGGCAGCAGCAGCATTCACAATTCGCTGCTGTTGCCGGCTTCAGGCCTTCCTCTGTCGGGTCCTGTCTTCATGAAAACAGGAAGTAGGCAGGGCCTGGTAGAGAGGAAGGCCTGAAGCCGGCAACAGCAGCGAATTGTAAAAGCTGCTGCTGCCTGAAGAAGGTAATGGCACCAGGCCTTGGAGCACCGAGGCAGACCGCTTCTCCCCCCTCCCAGCCGAACCCCCGCTGGCCCCCCTATCTCCCCCCCAAGTGAACCCTTCGATCCTCCCAGCAAGAGCAGCAAACCTCCCTCCAGTAGCATCGGCACTCACAGCGCTAAACAGGCTGCTTCGCGGCTTTCTCGTGCTGGTGAAGCGTCACTGATGATGTCATCAGTGATGCTTCACCGGCAGTAGAAAGCCATGAAGCAGCCTGTTTAGCGCTGTGACTGCCAACGCTATTGGAGGGAGATTTGCTGCTCTCGCTGGGAGGGTCGGGAGGGTTCACTCGCTGGTCACCTTAAGTAAGGAGGGAGGGAGCACGATAGGGACCGGGCCACCTGTGCACTCCCCCCCCCCCCCCTTGGTACGCCACTGGGCTTATCCTCCACCCAGCAAACAAATATAATAACTTATCTTAGATAAATGTCAAATCCAGAGCTTGACGGGATCTGTTTCGCCTTGTTTAGGCTTTTTCAGAGGTTCAGTAATAACACTGCATTTCTAGCTGTGTCACTCCCGATTAGGACTGGGTGCTCAATGGCTACCGTGTAGCTCAAGAGCTTCTGATATTTTTCATATTGTTAATGAATACCTATCCCTATTAAAACAGTGAGTCAGTACACTAACTGCTTTGAGACTGCTCCCAACAAGCAACACACAGTTTTTGCAATTTCTATGCGTTAAGTTTTTCATCTAACATGTGGTAAGTGCAAAATATTGCTGCATTTTAGTAGAAGGGCCTCCCAAATTCATGTAAATTGAAACCAATTAGTAAGACTTCAAGAACTATTTTGAAGAAAGGTATTTCAAAAGTCTGCAATACGCAGCCATTGGGCATCGGCTTTGATTCATTCTGAGGAGAAAACAAAGAAGCAGACCAAATAGAATTCAAACCAGCTGGTGCTAATCTTCATGGACCCAGGCACATTTGTATTTGGAGCTCTGTGGTTAGTGTGCATTTCACCAGGTGGTTTGCCCCTGATGCGGCCATATAAACGAAATGCAGCTACGTTGGGCACATCTTCTGTTCCTGGGAGTTTTTTAAATACAGTCTTTCATATCTGGGTTCAATTTGGTCTGCTTCTTTGTTTTCTCTTCACAGTGAATCTAGTGGTCCGGCTGCCCTTTTGTTTTCTCACCCCTTTGATTCTTTATGTACAGGGATATTGGTTTACGTGATGCTTTATGAGATTTTTTTCACATTTGAACCTTTCCTTTCTTACAGGTTCCAAATGTAATAGCACTTGGAAATTGCACAGAGAGATGGTGGTTCGGAGTCTGCACTAGAGTCTCCCAGATTATACTCTAAAATGTTAATAAAGAAGCCAAGTTTCTTTTGAAAAAAAATGCCATAGAGTAGAATTTTAAAGTGCTAAGGAACATAACATGCCCTTCACACTCATGGCAAAACTACTGCTCCTACATGTCCTGCAGATCTCTGACAAGCTAGCGTTATTCCCCAGTTGTTACTTTGAATGTCAGAGGACAGGAGTATGTTGACAAATGGAGAAAATGAGAATCAAGTAGATAGCAACACTGACACAAGCTACCTCTTGCATAAATTTCAACTCTGTGCTCAAATTCTGTGCTACAAGTTCACATTTAAAAAATGCAGTAAAAAGTTAAGAAAAAGAAAAACAATAAATTCTACCAAAACAAAGATATTTCAAAGGGTTTCTCCTATTTGGCTATGGAGAAGTATGAACAAAATAACTGCCTACTTCTAAAACAAAAGAAGTGGCTCGTCACTCACTCATAATATATTTTCAAAAAACTTATTTAATTATAGTAAACCAGTGCTCAGAGTTTGTCAATATCAGACCAAACACCGGGACAAGCCCCTTGTGTTTATATGGCTGGGATATCACTCTTAATCATTGCACTTATTACAATTGAATTCGTTAGTGACTCATTAGACCATAAGGACACAAGAATAGCCTTACTGGGTCAGACCAAAGGTCCATCAAGAATACTGCTGTGCGATTACTTACCCAGGCTTGACATCATGGTCTTGTAACTCCCCTGCTGAAGGCCTAACACTGGTTACCCAATAAATCCCACATTGATCATAAGATTCTAACGTTAGCGTGCAAAACCCTTCACATTGGTACTCCTCTTTACCTTGCTTCTTCTCTAACTCCCTATAGGACTGCTCGCACTCTTCGTTCTTCAACAGCTTGTCAACTCTCTACTCCCTTCTGTTCTTATGACTAGGTTGGAAAATACGCTGTATTTAGCATTATTTGCCACTACACCTCCAGAACTCCCTTCCCATTAAAATACATTCCGAGTCCTCTATAGAGGTCTCGGGCTCTATTGAAGGCTCACTCGTACTTGGCAGGCATTTCCTTTGGATGTTTAGGCTCACTGGGTTGCCTCAGTAGGGGCAGTATACATTGGTATTGGGATTCTTTTGTTTTTCCTTGTTTTGACTGTTCTGTTTTGAAGGGTGTTCTGTTCTGCTCTCTAATTATTGTTAACCACTTTGCTGGTTTGTTCTTAATGGCAGTATATAAGCACCATAGTAAACAAACATATTCAAAGTGATTTGACCTGTTCGAAATGGCTTCTGTCCAATTAAATTGCCTGCTTGGGGCTAACTGGGCATATTCAGTGGCACTTAATTGTATAATACTGCAGAAAATGCCCAGTTAGCGCCCAAGCTGAAACCAGCTATTTTGTGGGTATTCTGAGCTGAAGTTGGCACTTAACTGGTTACATGCAGTTCCAGCTTAATGTAGCTCTTGATGGCTAGTTAAGAGCTGAATGTCACATTTAACTGGCTATGTTATAGCTGGCTCCCTATATACGGAATTTCAATGCTGGAGCCCAGCTATGGCTGGCATTGAAATATAGGTATAACACTGGCAGCAAAATGTTCATCACCACAAGTCGAATATCGGACCCTAAGAAACTGTTTGTGTACAAAGTCCATAGCTACTACTAAATAATCTATGGACATGGCACAAAATCTCAAAAGAAAAATACGGAATGACAAAAGTGAAAAATTGCTGGATTAAGGGGGAAATTCTGAATAGGATGCATGTTTCTGCAGCCGCTTAAGAAGCAGCTGAGACTAGCACACTGGCGTCCTATACAGAATCACATCCGCCCTAAGGGACAGATGCCCAACCCCACCTAACCTTTCCAGTTCTCTAACCAGTGCCCATGTCACAGGCGCTGGTTAGAGAATGGTACCTGATCCTTTCCCATCGGCTGATCGCGGCAAGGGAATCCCCCTGCCACGATCAGCTGAGCAGATGCAACAGGGAACCCCTGAACCCTTCCCCTCCCCCCGCAAACTTGGCCAGCAGGAGGGATGTCCAATTCATCCCACCGCCACTCCTGAACCTCTTACCAACACTGTCCACGGCCGGAGGGATGTCCAATACCTCCCATCGCCACCCTCATAATCCCCCGGCATCTCAGCGGCTGTGTCTATTTGAAATGTAGACCAGCTTTTAGTTGGCCTACATTTCAGGCACCTATCATGGCCCTAGGGAGCTGCCTAGGGCCACATACGCTCACCCAAGGCCTCTTCCCAGTGAAACCATGCCCACGCCCAGCCTTGGGTGAACTTAAGCATCCTTAAGGTGCCTCCCTGCATCCATGACAGATACCTATAGTGTAGGCAGCCTGTGTGTTGGGAGCAGCACAGAGCATTCAATGCGCCAGCCAGCGTTAAAAACTGCTTTTGCGGTTTTGTAAAAGGGGGGTTTGCAAACTGCTCTCTCATTGCCTAAGGAAGGGTGGTATATTGAACAAAATTAACCCATAAACCATAAACATGTCTACACTCGAATTTAGGCATCATATCAAAAATGTTCTTTCTTGCGTGGGTCTTTCCTGCATTTTAAACGCTGGAGTAAAATGCCAAAATTAATGTGTGTGTTATTTTACCAAACCTGCCCATAACACACTCCTGAGAACACCCCCCACCCCTTCCCTAATAAAATAAAAAAAAATATCTGGCAAAAAGTATATACACTGTAGAATCACATGCATACTTGCAACTGGATTGGAGGGGGGAGGTTCAGAAAGTCAGTTTACCTGGATGAATAGCTTTGAATATTTTCCTCTCCATGTGTCAATGTTAAAATTACATTCCATGATGAAACAAAGATTCTCTCTATATATCGAGAGAGACTATCGACAGTCAATTTTTAAAAATATAATAATTCACCTCAGCAGATTAATGTGAAATCACCCACAGCATAATGATCCAAGAAATAATAATAAAAATATATTGTGAATGTGAGTGAGGGTGACGAAGGAGGAGAGGCTTCCGAAATGCACTGGGCAAGTCACTTAATCCGTCATAGCCCCAGGTCCGCTAGATAGATTGTGAGCCCACCGGGACAGAGAGGGAAAATACTTGAGTACCTGATTGTAAAACCACTTAGATAATCTTGATAGGCGGTATATAAAAACCTAAGAAACTTGAAAAAACATAAAATAAAGTGCTGAGCGGTTTATTTATATATATCAGCGCTATTTACTGTTATGAACTGGGCAAGCTTTTACATGGAGAAAAGTGGATAATCTTCCACACGGAAAAAAAAGTGTGTTTAGAGATTAAGATGGCATTATGACATTAACGTGAGACTATCGCCAATTATCTTCCCCTTTTACAAAACCATGCAAGAGGTTTTTAGCGCTGGCCGGTACACTAAATGCTCTGCCCTGCTCCAGCGCTCATAGGAACTCTACGACCAGCGGAGCAGAGCAGAGCATTCAGCGTGTCGGACGGTGCTTAAAACCTCTTGCACAGTTTTGTTAAAGTGGGGGAGGGGTATGAATTTTCATAGAGTGGAGAATATTATTAAGTATGCTTTCATATCATATATTTGCATTCTTTCATTGTGGGTTCTTTTTGGCAGAAAATTACATTCCAGTCATAAAACTACTGACATGTCCCTGTCCTCTAATTTCATCTTTCTAACACAGTATAAAGGCACTTTTTGTGCAATTAAATATTTAACATTCTCAATCTATTTACTGTGTAGGAAAAAATAGAATAATATTATTAACCCTCTGGTAAACCAATGGAACTAATGTAATAAACCCTCAGGCTACATTTAACAAAGAGGCGATTGCTCCAGCTTTTATAAAATATTTTGTTATCTGGAAGCTTGCGGTTAAAGCTTTATAGAACTATTAACTATTAAGCAAAGGACTGAATGTGAATCACATTTATCATTACCCGAAGCAAGATGATTTATCCAGCTCATTTCATTAATGATCTCACTTGTAATATTTATTTTGTAACTAAACCCTTTGTTTCCAACAATTAAATAAGAAGATATGTGAAAGGGGTAGAATGATGTGATATGGGGGATAGAATGTAATTTATGTATATCATATTATTGTAAATAGCCTTGGGTTGTTTGTAGAAAAGGCCATAAACAGTCTCAATTAAATCAATCAATATATAAGCACAGAGCAATGTCTAGTTGCCTTCCTTAGCCACAGGCATTCTCTAACCCAGTGTCTCGTAAACTTTCCAGCCGGCAGCACACTAAATCCAGTGCCCCGGCCAGAAGGCACCCGGAAGAACGCGGATGTCAATGCAATGACATCACACGCATGCATGATGTCATCGTGTCGATGTCCATGCATGCGCAGAGGCCCATCTGGCCGCGACCCGCCGGTGCAGGGATCCAGGAGGCGTGGGGAGAGGAGGAGAGACGCCGGCCAGGAGGAGAGTCATCTGCGCCGGCTGACTTCCTAAAGGACGTGCCTTTCACGGCAAGAGGCATGTCCTGGAGGCAGTCAGCTGGCATGGACAACTCTCCTCCTCGCCAGTGTGTCGCAGCACACCAGAAACCTCAGGAGGCACACAGTTTGCGATATACTGCTCTAATCTATCCTAGAAGTGCACCCGACCAAACTGAAATTTCAAAACTATAAGGAGAACTGTTAATCCCAACCATATCCTGCACAATGAAGCACCTCTCCTTATGACACTAAAGCCCCCTTTTATCAAGCTGCATTAGGGTTTATTTTTAATCACTGGCCGCTGTGGTAAAATCTCCGACACAGTGGCCAGCAATTAAAAAAAAAAAAAAAAAAAAACCCCTAACACAGCTTAATAAGAGAAGGCTTAAGTCTACATATAATAGCATTAAGCATATACGGAGGGACGTTTTCGATATGACGTTTAAATCTGAGTTTAGACATTTTGCCGAAAACATCCAAAAATCCAGTAGTGAACATGACCATTTGCAAAACAGGAAAATGTTCCTCTTTTTGTTTCAAATATGGCCATTTGGAAGTAGGAGGGGCTGGCATTCTTAGCAGACTGGCCACACAGTGAGGCCCCAGATACACATCTCACTATAATCCCCTTACATTGTACTCCAAAACCCACTCAAAGCCTACTGAACAGACAAATAGTTGATATCTGCAGGGATAAGGGCTGTTGGGGTGGTCTACAGTTTGGTACAGTAGGTTTTGGCTGAGTTTTGGAGGGCCCACACTTTCTACCACAAGTGGACCAGTTAGAGTGGGATGTAGTCCTGGGTCCCCTTCTTTGCAGTCCACAGCACCGACCACTAGGCTATTTCAGAGACCTGCTTTCTGCTCTAACAGGACTAGCCATAGCATCTGAAGCTGTCATACAGGTCGGTATATACTGTTTCATTCGCATCTTTGGGGGATGGGAGGGGGGTCAGCGACCATTGGGGGAGTAAAAGAGGTCATGCTTTCATTTGATCATTTTGGACATCTTAGCATTTATTCGCTATTGAAATGGGTCTAGTCCAAGTTTTACCCTAGATGTTTTCTGCAATGTTCCATTATTGCAGAAAATTGTCCAAATCATAAGTCCTCTCTAATCCCACTCAAAACATCTCCCCCCACCCTTGAGATTTAGATGCACTACAAATGGCATAAAAAAAACAACTAAAAAGTGTGTTTCAAAAATGGCAATCTGGACGTTTTACCAAACAAAATGCCATGTTCTGCCATTTTCTGGATGTTTTTCTCTTTTGAAAATGAGCCTTATAGGTTCTTATTTTGGAAGCATCTGTACATTGGTGGCATTTGCATGTGTACAAAGCCTGCACATATAGATAGCAATTTTAGAACTGGCAGTATCTCAGTGTGGACATGCCAGCAATGCAGACACGTGGACATCCATGAAAGAGATGTGTCAGGCATGGTGCAGATGATACTACACAATGCATATCCCCAACATATCTTTCAAAGAACAAGGCAATGGTGTCTACGGCAGCAATTTTTAAGTCATTTTTTGCACCCACAATTGTACATATCAAGATTTCCTTTCATTGAAATCTCGACAGACATTCAGTCCCGGGTTTCAACCTGCTTGTCTGACATCGCAGCCTGGATGGCTCGCCACCATCTATAATTAAACATGGCCAAGACTGAGCTCCTTATCTTTCCACCTACACCCATTTCTCCTCTTCTCCCATTTTATATATCCGTAATTTGGTGTTGTGCGTGTTGAGATCTTCCCAAGGTATTGATGGAAGGTTGTACCAGGAACCATGAGTAAAATCACAATGCAGCAGAGCCAAATGGTACAGAGGAGGGCCAAGAAGAGGCATCCTTATGAAAAATTATATAGGCCAAGGACCCATTTTCTTGACCTCACTGAACAATGAATAACCAGGTTTCCCTTTGAAAAAGTAGACATCCTATATCCCTGCCAGCAGCTAAAGCCACTCCTTCAATCTACTCTCCAGCAGGAACAATCCATGCCAGTTCAGTTAAAGGTTACCACAGCCCTAGCTTTTTATTATTATTAATTTTGCCACTGGCTCTTTCCAGTCTGTGTGGCAGTTGCCTTAGGCCTCAGCCAGTCCTCTACCTCACTATGCATCATTCAGTTTCTGAGGGGTTTTCTTACCCACATTGCTGTCTATATTGCTTTCCCTCAGGATATGTGCAGAAACAGCCTTGCTATGTGCATTAGAAGAGGCAGTACAGCAAATGTTTCAATAAACCATAAGCCATGGTGGCACAGTTCTATGAAATGCTTCATTTGGCATCAGTGTTGGTGGTTATAGACTGCATGCATGTACCCATCAGGCTCAAATAGATGTAAAAGTGTGATGACTCATGCATGTACACAACTATCTGGAAAATGTGTGCAACCTTTGTAAATAGTGTGTCTCCTCTGTAAGAAGAGTGAGTGCTCGATGACATACGTTCCAGAATGAAAAAAAAAAAGAACATAAACATGTAAAATGATAACTTGAACATTTTCTGGCTGCCAGTCCCTCTTAAAACTCAGATTTATAAGTAAACACCAGTAAATATTTTTTTAAACACTGTTAGCACCGTGAATGTACAGGCATTTTCAGACTTCATGTTCTAGCTCTGCTGATCTTTCTTTGCAGAAAATCACTATAGCTGGCTAATGAGCTTCAAAAAGGTTTGTTCATGAAACTACAGTTATGCAGTCAGCAACAAGATTTTTATCAGCCTTTTTTTTATAGATGGATAGATGTATGCAGGCACTGTTCCTTCTAAGCTGAGCAGGAGTCCTCCAATTTCAGTCTTGCCAGTGGGGGGTGCTGTTTCACTATCACATTTTCAGTAGTGAGCAATAGGCAAGCTCTGCAGGACTCCAGAGAACCTGCCTCTCCCTAGCAATTGAAAACACAATCTAGAAGCACTACCCCCATCTGGCAGCAATGTAGTTAGAGAACTCCCGCTCATATTAGAGGGAACAGTATATGCAGGCTGCTTTACCTCTGGTTTTTAAACCAATTTTCAAAATGACTATACGAGGGGGGCAATGAATAGTTCTCAGCTCAACCAAGAAGAGAATGATGTGGATATGCTTCAATCAATGATCTGAAACATTGTCAAAATATAGAATTTCATTTCTGCAAATTGGCACTTAATGAAATAAGATAACACGCTTTTCAGCTACAGTGACAAAATAATGTTCAGAATTTAGGAAGTTGATTGGTTAGGCTGAGAACTTTTCAGCACTCCCTCATAGACATATTTTCTTTTTGAAAATTATAGTGAGTACAGAGTATCTGTGGATGTTTTCACCTGCACTCTCAATAGGCAGTTTTTGAATGGGACATGATCTACGTGTATCTTTTTTTTTTTTTTTTCCTTCACCAAAATCCCTTACATACTTTTAAACAAGGTAAGAGTGGGTAGTTGTGCAGTTACCTGGATAAATAACTTTTAAATATTGCTCTGCCCATATATTGTGAATGCAAATGTTGTCAAGTGAATCCTGATTAAATGAAAAAAAGTGTAACCGTGGGGGTCTAACAGCTTCCTAAGAGGAGAAATCTAATTCATATCTCAGCAAGAAAGCTCTGTTTTCTTTAAGCTATTCAACACCGTAAATCAGTATGGAGAATATTGAAGCAATATTACCTCAGTAATTAGATAAGTGAATTTTTTTTTTCCAGATAGAATATCTTACAGTAGCATGAGGTCTGAAATATGTAATGCTATCATGGATTATCATGAAACAATAAATCCTCTCCTCACTACAAACATTTTTGGAGTTTAGTTTACTTTTATTCCCCTTCAAATTGAATTTAATTCAGCATTGTTTGTGAAAATAGAAGATTGATTGTGAGCTGCAAGGTAAATGTCTGCCAAGCAATGAAGCTCCTTCTGGATTAAAATAAACTGTGTTGTTTTTCAGTAAAAAAACAAAAAACAAAACTTGCAATAACAATGATTCAATTTTCTGAAATTTCCATATGCCTTAAGAACAAAGATTGCTTATAGAGAGGAAAGAAGGGACAGGGAAGATATGATTAAGACATTCAAATACTTCAAGGGTATTAACGTAGAACAAAATCTATTCCAGAGAAAGGGAAATAGTAAAACCAGAGGGCATAATTTGAGGTTGAGGAGTGGTAGATTCAAGAGTAATGTTACAGAGAGGGTGGTTGAAGTGTGGAATGCACTCCCGAGGGAGGTGGTGGAGAAGAAAACAGTGACAGAGTTCAAACAAGCATGGGATAAACACAGATGATCTCTAATCAGAAAACAATGGGTATACATTGAAGGAACTAAGGCCCGTACTGGGCAGGCTTACACGTCCTGTGTCTCGTATATGAACATTCAGTTGAAGACGGACTGGGGAGGGTTTCGATGGCTGGGATGGTTAAGATGGGCTGGAGTGAGCTTTGATGAAGACTCCAGTAGATGGAACCTAAGCACACTACTGGACAAGGCTCTGGGTTTCTGGCCTAGAAATATCTAAGAAAAAGGACCATTTAAACTAAATTAATTTATGGAGCATGTATGGTTGGGCAGACTGGATGGACCACTCGGGTCTTTATCTGCCGTCATTTGCTATGTTACTATTTTAAGTCAACCCTGAAAGCCACTTATCCTGAGATTTGCTGGTTAGCTTTATTTTGTGTGTCATAGTTGACTACTTTTTGAAAATTTTTATAGCCATTTTATACCACATTTCAAGAGGACAATCCCCCCGATATTCAGACCATCAGAGATCACCAGCAATCTCTCATGGTCTGCAGCCAACTTGGAAATTCAATGTTGGCGCTTTATCCAGCGACCAACATTGAATTTCTAGTCTATTTCTGGTCAGCCAAGACATAGCTGGCTAGCCAATAGCAGCTAGCTGGCCAAGTCTCGACAAACAAAGATAGACCACCCAGTTAGGTGGCTCTATCGGGCCAGTGAATTTAGCCAGTAAGCTACTGAATACTGGCAGTGACCAGCTATGTTATGCAACATAGCCAATCACCAGCCAATCTGTGAAAACAAAGGTTTTCTATAGCCAACAAGAAGCATCTAGTGAAACAAAGGACTAGAAGAACAATAGAAAAAAGCAGAAACTCTGGCTGCTGCTGCTGCATGTAGAAAAGCAGAATTAGAAAAATTGGAGGCTGTGGATGCTGCATGAAGGAAAACAGAACTGGAAGAGGCAAAACCACCACGACATGTAAAAAGGTGAAGTTAGATATTGCCTTGAAGGTGCTTCAACAAGAGAAGGAAGCAGTTGCTATTGAGACTCAGATTAAGGTGCTAGAGGAAGCCACAAGGGCTGATGGCAGGGAGAGTCAGCTTAGCCATTGTCACTAGTCAGACCCGCAAGAACAGAACAAAATTGCTGGGTTCACTTTTAACAATGACTTTTAACAAGCACCCACAAAATTCCCTACCTGAGGTCTTCTGTGATCCCTCCCCAATTCTGGCAGTCACTCTCTTGCAATGCAGAAAACAAAAAAACAACAACACATCAGCTTCCTACGAGCTCAGTCCCAGCTGATGTAGAGCAGTTCAATTAGTGCTATGCATAATTCCAGCACTTCTTCCAGCCCAGCCTCCACTGCTGTGCAACAACAACAAAAAAAACACTTTCTTAAACCCAGTTCCTTGGTAGCTACTTCAGTTGCAAATTGTCCCTACAAAAATATCCAAAAAGAGCAAATTAAATCACTGGCAGGAAATTGCCAAACTCACTTCCATCTGTTCCGGGTCAGCTCCAGGCATTTCAAACGCTATGTCCATGCTTTCTTCTGGGGCTTCCAGCTCTGTAATATCCTGGAGTACAGGGCCTTCCCATTCCATGCTTGATGCTTTGCCCTTGCCTGGCCAGAAGAGCCCTATCTGCCAGGTCTTCCTGAGCTGCCTGCTTCATAGTCTTTGAGAGCTGTTTTAAACTGTTAAAGCCATTCCCTAGCTTATGTGGCTGAAGCACAGGTTTGACTGCTCTCTGGCTCCCTCTCAGTTCACTGGGGTTATTACAGTTTGAGAACTGACTGGACTTTCTAAGGGAGCTTGCTCTCCTGACAGGCGCTGGCTCTAGAATGAATTCTGGGTCAGTCAAGCTCATTCTCTTCAGGATAGGCAGCCCTGTCCTCTACAGCATCTGAGGCTCTACCTTCAGCTGGTTTCCTGCCTCTGGGAACTGGTTTAGTACCTGACTTAACCCTGACAGGTTCATCCCTAGGGATGGAAATGTCACACCATATAGTGGAAGACTGCCCGGCACACAGCAGAATATGTAAAGGCCCAGGCCTCAGCGCAAGGGAGCAAACAATCACAGTCTGACTCAGAAGAGTCACTGTGTTCAGGGAAAACAAGTTCCTCTGCAGCAGAGTCCAGCTTGCCTAAGAGATGCAAGTCTAAGGTGAAGTGTGCACATGGATGAACTGCCACTGGCTCTTGCTCCAGGAAAGCACATGAGGGAAACAATTTTGAAAACTTATTCTGATGCTATACGGGAGCTTGGCTCAAGTGAAGACTCAGCAGCCATGCCCAATTAAACATGCTGTGGTTAAGCAAGAGATACCCAACATGCCATACTCTGCACCTGACTCCAGGCAGACAGCAGCGAGTAGTCAGTCACAAATACCTACTGCTAACATGCTAGAGACCTTTGAGAGATAAGATATAGCAATATACATGGCAGGCAAAAAGTTGGTGAACATGAAACTCACCCTGTTTAATGGCTGCCCAGAAAAGTATCGAGGGTGGAAATCAGACTTTAAAGATGCCATACCTTGAATACTCTTTCCAAAAATACTAGGACTAGGAAGCATGCAATGTAGCTACTAAGTAGTAGATTTAAAACAGACCAAAGAAAATATTTCTTCACACATGTAATTAAACTCTGGAATTCATTGCTGAAGAAAATGGTGAATTCAGTTAGCTTAGCAGAGTTTTAAAAAAAGGTTTGGCTAATTTCCTACAAGAGAAGTCCATAGGCTATTATTGAGATGGCTTGGGGAAAATCCACTGTTTATTCCTAGGATAAGCAGCATAAAATCTGTTTTACTACTTGGGATCTTGCTAGGTACTTGGGTTGGCCACTATTGGAAGCAGGACACTGGGCTTGATGGACCTTTGGTCTGTCCCAGTATGGCAATTCTTATGTCATGAAGCCCACACCAATGCAAGAGATGAACCTGATGATAAGATGGCTGTGACCTGAATCATCTGAGAAGGTAAAGAGATTGAAAGATGCATTTCAGCATGACGACGCTCGAGGCCTGCAAGAAATGTAGGACAGGCTTGAGCAGCAATATAGCAACCCAAAAGCCATCCAGCAAGCATTGATGAGGAGAATGGAAAATTATAGGAAATTCCAATAATGGTAATGAAGAGAGGTTTGTGATGCTTTGACCATTGGATGAGCTGGTTGAACTGAACTGGAAGCCCAAAAATAGGGATGAAAAACTAATGGTTAGTGCAGTGGGCTGATAACCTGGGAAGCTAGGTTCATTTCCCACTGCAGCTCCTTGTGACCTTAGGCAAGTTACTAAAAACTCCTTTGGCCCAGATACTGAACTTAGATTGTGAGCCCACTAGAGACAGAAAAAACTATCGCTTTGATTGTTCCCATAGAAAGGCAGTATATCAAGTTCATGACCCTTTATATTTTTTCCAAAAATTCCAAGCAAAGACCTTCTCCAAGAACTGGAGACACTCAAAGTTGATCTGAGTCTTACAGGCCTAAGCTACCTAGATACATCCTACGGCATAGAAAAGTTTACAGCAAAGCTGTCACATGATGTCAATGAGGACAAACCAACTCTTTCAGTACAGGATAGAGAGTTCTTGAAAATCATGGACCAGGAATTCTCCAGAGATGAGTCCAACAGTTGGGTGGCTCCTGTACTATTTTAGATGCCCAGAACATGACTTCCCAACAACAGGGAGCAAGTTCTATCTCGACTTTCTTCAATGCAGAAGACACCACAAAATAAACCCGAGACAAAACAGCACTTTATAACATTCATGCAGAACATGCTGGATGACAACTATGCAGAATCAACTCCACTGCTGAATGACAATGAAGATTTCTGGTACTTACCTATCTTTGGCATGTACCATCCGCAAATACCAGGCCAAATTAGGATTGTGTTTGACTCCAGTGCTCAATTTCAGGGAGTCTCCCTCCACAATGTGCTGCTTTCTGGGCCTGACAGGATCAACAGCTTACTAGGAGTCCTGATTTGCTTCACAAAAGAATCTATTGCCATAACAGCAGATATCCAGTAAATATTCTACTGCTTTTTAGTGCATCCAGATTACAGAAACTACTTGATATTCCCGTAGTATCGCAATCATGGCCTCAATCAGGAGATTGTAGAATACAGAATGAAAGATCACATATTTGGCAATAGTCCATCATCAGCAGTGGAAATATATGAGCCTAGAAGGACAGCCAAAGTGGGGGAGAAAGAATGTAGCATAGATGCCAGATGCTTTATTAAAAAATATGTTTACATAGATGATAGCTTGAAGTCCTTGCCTATAGACGGAGAAGCAATTGATCTGCTAAAAAGAGCACAACTAATGTTGGCAGAAGCCAATCTCAGATTTCACAAAATCATTTATAACAGTTTAGAAGTAATGGCAGCATTTCCTGTGGAGGATCATGTCAAGGATTTAAAAGATCTAAATCTTAGAGTAGATACCCCACCACTTCAGAAAAGCCTTGGTCTGCATTGGGACCTAAAGAAAGACATTTTCACATTTCAAGTGTCCATCCAAAAAAACCCATAAACATGCAGAGGTGTCTTATCTACAGTTAATAGTTTGTATGATCCACTGGGGTTTGTGGCTCCAGTAACCATTCAAGGGAGATCCCTATCAAGAAAGCTTTCTTAAAGTACTAATTAGAGGGATGTTCATTGCCATCAGAAATGCACTAATAAGAAAAATGGAAAGATTCTCTAGAGCAGGGGTAGGGAACTCCAGTCCTCGAGAGCTGTATTCCAGTCGGATTTTCAGGATTTCCCCAATGAATATAAGAACATAAGAAATGCCCTCACCGAGGTCCATCTAGTCCGGTGCTCCGCACACGCGGCGGCCAAATTAAGTACTCCTTTGTGGAGACCTGACTTTACCGTATCCCTCAATATGATATGCAAGAAGGTGTGCATCCAACTTGCGCTTGAATCCCAGTATCGTAGTCTCCGCCACAACATCCTCCGGGAGTGCATTCCAAGCACCCACCACTCTCTGAGTGAAACAGAACTTCCTGAGATTTGTCCTAAACTTGCTACCACTCAGTTTCAGGCTATGACCTCTTGTCCGTGTCACATCTGAAAATGTTAGCATTTCTGCTTCTTGGTCTATCTTATCAAATCCTTTTAATATTTTAAAAGTCTTTATCAAATCACCTCTCAGTCTTCTCTTCTCGAGGGTAAACAGTCCCAGTTTCCCGAGTCGTTCTTTGTAGCTCAAATGCTCCATTCCTTTGACGAGTTTCGTGGCTCGCCTCTGCACTTTCTCCAACAGAATTATATCCCTCTTGAGGTATGGACACCAGTGTTGGACACAATATTCCAAGTGCGGTCTGACCATTGTTCTATAAAGTGGCATTATGACATCTTCCGATCTACTCGTGATCCCCTTCTTAATTATGCCTAACATCTTGTTTGCTTTCTTCGCCGCCGCCACACATTGTACCGATGGCTTTAGGTTATTGTCAATCAGTACCCCTAAATCTCTTTCTTGTTCGCATTTTGCTAATGTCACCCCCAACATCTTGTACTCATGTTCCTTGTTTTTCTTTCCTAGATGCATCACCTTGCATTTGCTTATGTTAAAGTTCATCTGCCACTTTGTCGCCCACGTTTCCAGCTGGTTCAGATCTTTCTGTAGGTCCTCACAGTCCCTTTGAGAACCAACCGCCCGACATAGTTTTGTATCATCTGCAAACTTTATTATATTACATGTTGTTTCCTCTTCTAGGTCGTTTATAAAAATATTGAACAAGATAAGCCCAAGAACCAAGCCCTGAGGTACGCCGCTAGTCACTTTCTCCCAGTCCGAGAATTTCCCATTTATGCTAACCCTCTGCCTTCTGTTTTCTAGCCAATTGCCGATCCATCTGTATACTTCTCCTCCTATTCCATGGCTTAGTAGTTTCTTCATAAGCCTTGCATGTGGAACCTTGTCAAACGCTTTCTGGAAGTCAAAGTAAATTATATCCACTGGATCTCCCCTGTCCATTTGTTTGTTCACTTTCTCAAAGAATTGTAGTAAATTTGTCAAACATGACTTCCCTTTTCTGAAGCCGTGTTGACTAGCCCTTATTAAATTGTGATCCTCCAAGTGTTGTACAATGTTATCTTTTATTAGTGTTTCAATTATCTTCCCTGGAACCGATGTGAGGCTCACAGGTCGGTAGTTTCCTGGATCGCCTCTTGATCCTTTTTTGAAAATTGGGATGACATTTGCTATCCTCCAGTCTTCTGGTATTTGCCCAGTTCTAATAGACATGTTAGCTATGGATTGTAATAATTCACTAATTTCCACCTTAAGTTCCTTTAATACCCTTGAGTGAATTCCATCCGGTCCAGGGGATTTGTCGCTTTTTAGTTTGTCAATCTGAAAGTGTATCATGTCCAACGTCACATTAACTGTTGTGAGTCTTTCCTCTATGGCCCCGGTGAATATCTTCCCTGTGGTTGGTACTGCTGAAATGTCCTCATTTGTGAAGACTGAGGCAAAGAATGAATTTAACCTATCGGCAACCTGTTTGTCCTCTTTAATTGACCCTTTCCTTCCCTGGTCGTCGAGAGGGCCCACTGCCTCTTTTGCTGGTTTCTTTCCTTTTATGTACCTAAAAAAAGGCTTGAAATTTTTGGCTTCATGCGCTATCTTTTCCTCATAGCCTTTTTTGGCGTCTCTTACCACTTTATGACACTTTTTTTGGTCGATTTTGTGACAGTTTCAGGCTTCCGTCGTTTTCTCCCATTTCCTTTTTTTAAAAGAGTTTCTCTTCTCCCTCACTGCATCTTTCACCTCTTTGGATAACCAAGCTGGTTCTCCTTTGTTCTTTTTTCTCCTTCCTTTGGATATCTTTGGTATGTGAAGATTCTGTGCTTCTATGATGGTGTTTTTCAGTAGAGACCATGCTTGATCAACTGTTTGGATGTCTGCTTTGCCCATCTTAAGCTGTTTTCTAACCATAGTTCTCATGCTGTCGTAATTTCCTTTTTTGAAGTTAAAGGTCGTAGTTCCAGTCTTAATTGGTTTCCCCTTTCCGATGCCAATGGTCATAGATCTATTTACATGCACTGTTTTCAATGCATATTCATTAGGGAAATCCTGAAAACCCGACTGGAATACGGTTCTCGAGGACCGGAGTTCCCTACACCTGCTCTAGAGACTCTTGAACAACTGTATATCCTATGAACATATGTTCTTGCAGCACTCAGCACAGAGAAATCTGTATCTTCTCAGAGGCTTCTGAAAAATCCATAGCAGCAGTGGCTTACTTGAAAGTTACAGATGCAGATGGTGTATCCCAAGAAGGATTCATCTTTGGCAAAGCCAAGTTATCACCTCAACCTAATCATGCAGTGCTATCAATAGAAATATCAAAAATGATACTCAAATAACTTGATATTCAAGTAAATGCATTCAATCTCTACACTTACAGCAAAGTTATCCTGGGATATATCTCCAACCAAACCATGAGATTTTATGTATACGTCACCAGCAGCGTTGAACATATAAGAAGGTTAACACAACCAGAGCAGCCAACTAATCAGAATCCAGCAGATTGTGCAACCATAACAATGCCAGCATCCTGGCTAATGGAAACTACCTGGTTAACAGGACCAGAATTTCTCCTAAAACCTATTCATATATTTTCAGCTATGGAGAACTCTTTTGAGCTCATAGACCCCGATTCTGCCACAGAGATCTGTCCAGAAATGACTGGTCTTGCTACTAAGATTGTGAATGACAGCAACATGGGAGTTCACCACATTTCTCATTTCTCAAGTTGGATCAAGCGTGGATAGCACGCTTGATCCACATTGCAACTTCACATCATCAAGCAGCTGATAAAAGACCAGACACCTATCATCAAAGTGCTACCAAAGAGGTAGAGCTTCAGATTAGAAAATGACAAGGAGACAAATTTGTCCCCATCCCCATCCCCACAGGAATTCAATTGCTCAATCCTGTTCCCGTGAGTTTTGTCACTGTCCTTGTCCCTGCCCCATTCTGGTAAGCTCTGCCTTAACCGCACAACATTTATGATTTTAAAGTGTTTGAGGCTTATGCAGATGAGGATGGAGCTTGCAGGAATGGGGAAGGGACAGGAAAAGAACTCGTGGGGAAGGGATGGGGAAATGAATTCCCACTGAGATGGAGAAAAATTTGTCCCCATGTCATTTTCTACTTCAGATCACCAAGAGCAACTTGGCACCACCTATGAATCTGAACATCAGACTTCCACAAAAGACAACACAGTTCTTCAGCAGAGCTATCACTGACCCGGTGAATTACACATATCAAGAAAAAATGAGATGAGGACATCATAGACCATTGTCCACTCAAGAGACCTATAGACTCACTTTTTTTTCTCTTTGATGTTCTTTGTCTTTGTTGTCAGTTTCTCGTTTCAGCTCCTGCAAGATTGCCAAAGTCAAGTCAGAAGTCATCAAGCCTTCAAGCTCTAGGTACTTATAGACTATGTGGTATTATTAAGTTTGAGTAGTAATAGTAGTATATATCAGGCAGGGAGTGTTTGCCCCCACATTCATGGGATCAGGTTGCTTATATTGGAATACGTAAACAGTGTGTGTTTCTTTAACTTAAGCTCCCAGTGTGCAATACTGATGCTACCTTCCTTCTTGCTTAATTTTGTTGTTAATTTTGTTCTGTTCAGAGTCCATTTTAGTTAGCACATGACTATAGATAAAGCATTGTGCCCCATTTGTTTTTTTACCTTTGAATCTGCTAGCCTGTAAACAACTTACTGCTGCTAGCTTTGGATATGCTAGCTTTGAATATGCTAGTTTAAATACAGCTTAATGGGCTAAGTTCTGAAGGACAATATTATTCCCCACAACGTATGTGGGCTACACTCCTGGTCATTTCTACCTCTGGAATATGCTGGTAGAGTGTGAAATTTGTAGAAGACCAGATCCTTAAGAGCAACTGAACTGTGAGTTTGTTTATTTCTTTGTTTTTAAGTTTGTATTTAAAAAAAAAAGTTTACTTAAGGAATACAAAGTCCAGTTTGATAATATTACAAGCTTCAAGTTCAATTAATTTAAGCTGCTGACAAAACTCAGAGTCAGATTCAGAGGTCAGGACAGAGTTATTGTTTCAATGTGCACATATTACCTTCAGTGCCATTGTCAGTAAAATATTTAACAAATCACTTTTCTTCATAGCTCAGCTTTATTTAGACCCTCTTTTGCTTAGGTGCGCTAACCGATTAACACGCGCTAAATGCTAACACGTGCATGTTAGTCTATGGACACGATAGTGTTTTACGCGCGCTAATTCAATTAGCGCACCTTAGTAAAAGATGGGGATTAATCTACCACAAATAATAAGTATATCTAAGCTAAAAGACATTGCATTCCAAAAGACTTCCAAATGATTAGTACATCAAGAATATATCAAATTTCAGTATAGAGGAAATATGTCCTCAAACATCTGTCCAAAATTGTTCTAAGTTGGGTCAATAATATAATAAATGAGAGAGGGTATTTGGTAAGGACTGGAACACGCAGGACACAGCCAAACACCACGAGTTTGCAAGTAAAACAATGGCTTTATTGAGTTCAAAACAAATATTTCTCCAGTGTGTTCTCTCTATAGGCTGGACATTCAAGCCAATAATCACTTCCTTTTTTTTTTTTTCTTGTTTTTTTAAACTTTTATTGAGCCAAGGAAAAACAATACAATAGCAAAACACACATAACAAAACAAACCCTGACACAGCAGGGGGCATAGTAAAGCAAACATTGACATACCCGTATTCTTTGGTACGTACTAAAGATAGCACAACCCGATTGCCAATCCCACCCTCCCCCCAACTCCCCCCTCTCCCCAGCCCGGAAAAGGATGTGTGCAAAGATTGGACCCAACAACAAGAGAAGATCATTCGGGAAGGTAAGTGTCCAGAGGCAGTCCGTGCTTGATGCCATTGTTCAAATGCAGCCAGATCTTACAATAGTTCTGTAACTGGTTCTGCTGAAGAGCAGTCAATTTAGACATTTGCGGTGTATAGGTCACCTTTGCCAACAGCACCTGAACAGGAGGCAGGGTCAGCTGTTTCCAGGCAGAGGCCAATAAAAGCCGACCAGTCATCAGAACCAGATGGACCCATTTCCTCTGACGACCAGGCAATCCAGTAGGCCCGATATTCAATACGCAGCCCTCAATGGACTTAGAAATATCCCGTCCCACCACTTCCCCAATAAATTGCAACACTATATCTCAATAAGATTGATCCTTAGGACAAGACCACCAAATACGTTCAAAGGTGCCCCAATAATCACTTCTTACTCCACAGTTCCTGTAGTCTCTCTGCAACACTTAGCAATCTTTGAGACCCTTGGTGCTGTTTTTTGACCACTGGTTTGGCTTGTACTTTGAGTCTCTGTTCTCATTTGTGCATATACATATTGAACAACAATTTAATAAATTAAATATACATATAAATGTCATAAAAAGTATTACAAAGTTTCATACTAAAATAGCAAAGTTAAAATGATAAAATCAAAAACTAATAATGACTAATTAAATTGACTTTAAGCAAATAATAATCAACTGACACTTAGGGCTCCTTTTACGAAGGCGCGTTAGGGCCTTAACGCGCAGAATAGCGTGCGCTAAATTGCCACGCGCTAGCTGCTACCGCCTCCTTTTGAGCAGGCGGTAAATTTTCGGCTAGCGTGTGCTAATCCAGTGCGTGCGCTACAACGCTTGGCGCACCTTCGTATAAGGAGCCCTTAATTTTAAAATTAGAATATCCAAAAATTGTGAATGCATCATGTGTACTTGCCAAAATGAGCACTTTCTATCATACATACATGCCAGGGAGCAGCTGTTATTATGCATTCCCTTTAAGAAATAGGGAATACATGTACAGATTTTTGACCCACCCAGGCCAAAACCAAACCACATCCCCAATGCACTGCCTTGCAATATCCAAATATAATGGAGCTCTTGGGTCCATGATCTGGTTCCACTTTGTGTGCTTTTGGACGCTCTTTCTAAAACTAACATTTGTACTTGGATGTCATTTCTACATATACATTCCAGAAGCTCCCTGTGGAAATTACAAATACATCTTCTAAAATAACTCCCTATATTTATCATGTTAAATTAGCTTTTTATCACATAAGTTAATTTGTGGATCATAGTACTGAATTTGTATTTTGAAATCTTAAGAGTGTAATAGGATATAATGATAAAATATAGACTGAACCTGTCCTCTCTTCAAAGCACTTATTCTCCAAGCCAAGATGAGAGATTAAAGCAGTTACTCAAGGCATGTTTTATAGAATCTAATATAAAAGCCTGACTAAAAGCCCTGTAAAAAAAAAAAAAAAAGATCCCAGTTGAGTTGATGGAAAATGTATTTCTAGAGCTTCCACTCTTTACTATGACTGTTTCGGTCTACTGAAAATGTTTTGTTTCTCTCAGAATCACAATGCCTTTTCCCAATTCATATTCAAGTCATGTTTCAAGCACAACTTATTGCCCCGAACTTTAATCTTCCCTTGTCCTTTCCCTCTTCTTCTTTCTCTGTTTTCTTTACCCATTTCATGTCATGGGATTTGCACCAGCTCTATTTTCACTAGATGTAACTGTGTTATTATGAAATACGAGGAGTTTATAAGTGAATAATATTCACCTGCAGGAGCTCATTCCACGTGATAGAATTCTTCAACTTTTTCATTACTATTGTCATTTTTTATTTACGTAAATATCATTAATATATATGGTGACTTCTTTAAGGCACTGGGAGAGATAATGCCTAAATACATAAGAAAAAAATTAAGAATAAAAATGTTATAAAGAAGAGCTCATTATTTTCTTCTCAGAACTGCTGATTTATGATCAGAGACCTGCCAGTATTCTTGAAAATGTAGTAATATTCTCTTTCTGATAATTGGATAGTTGGAGTTCATGGACACAGTCAATAACAAAGAAGTGAGTGCAAAACAAAATTCTGTGGGGCTCATAATCGAAACGGAAATACGTTTAAAATCCTATCCAAGTTGGCACTTGGACAACCTAAAAGGTCGTCCAAGTGCCAATAATCAAAATGGCTTTTTTGTCATATCCAGAGACATTTTAGGCCCAGAGCTGAAAGGAGCATTTTTCGAGGAGTGGTAAGGGTGGGATTTGGGCGGGACGTGGGCTGACCTAGACTTAACTGTACTGTATGGATAATCAAAAGTTTTATGAAGCTACCTGAACAGAACTTAAATGTTGTGACTTAGGCGATCTAAAATCAGGTCTAAATGCCAAGAAGAAATCAAAAAGTGATCAGATAACCACTACAGAAACAAAGTACAGAACCCCACATAGTCCCCCAGTGATCACTGACCCCCTCACACCGCCATAAAAATTGGAATAATAACATACATATCTGTCTCCAGGACATCAGTACCTGCTATAGGAAAGCCTAGTAGAGCCTAGTAAATCAAGAACTTACAGAGTCAAAACAATGCAAGAAAAATCAGAACCATGGTCCAACCCCTGCGGAGTTCCCCAAGGATTACCCCTATCACCTACACTATTCAATATATACATAGCCTCCCTCAGCTACTACCTAGATAATCATGACATAATTTCATACAGCTACGCAGATGACATCACTATTCTCCTACCCTTCAACCAACCAGAACCCGTCATGACAAGCACAATACACAAAACTCTCGATTCAGTTGCAATTTGGATGACAGAGCACAAATTAAAACTTGACCCTGACAAAACAAATTTCATCCTACTAGAAAACAACAAAACTCCAACATTAACTAATCTTGTAATAAACTCGATCTCTTACCCAATACAACCTACACTAAAATTGCTAGGAGTCACAATTGACAGAGGCTGCACCATGCAACCCCAAATTAACAAAATAATAAAGGCATCGTTCATGATCATGAGAAATCTAAGAAAAATCCGAACATTCTTTGAAAAGAAGCAATTTCTACTATTGGTACAATCTCTTATCTTTGAGATGATAGACTACTGCAACATACTATACCTACCTTGTCCTGCGACCATGATGAAACAATTGCAGACAATACACAATACAGCCCTGAGACTTGTCTATTTCCTAAAAAATATGACCATATCACAGAGGCATACCATGACTCGCACTGGCTTCCAATAGAAGCGAGAGTGCACTTCAAATTCTACTGCTTACTTTACAAGGCTCTCAACGGAGAAAGCCCAACTTACTGGAATAACCAACTAAATCAATCCTCCTCAACCAGACACAGAAGATCCCACTCAATATTCACTCACCCATCATCCAAAGATGTCAAATGAAAAAAACTTTATGATAACCTAATAGCCTCCAAAACAGCTAAACTGGACAGACAAATCACCACTCTGTTATCTTCGACTACAGACTACAAAGCCTTCAGGAGAGATATTAAAACCATACTTTTCAAAAAACACATAAAACCTATCCAGCACAACCAATCCCAACCCAATATCCAACACTCTATTTACCCTTAGATCTCTCTAATACTCTTTTATCTACCAAATGTTATCTAAAACCCATAATTTCACCCTATTCTTATCTCCTAAAGACCTCCACTTCCCTTTGGTAACTCTTTACCCAACATATATTACCTTAAAAATTCTATGTCATCGCTTATTCTATTCCTTCAAATTTTGAATGTAATTTTTGTTTTAGTTTGGATGTAATCCGCCTTGAACCGCAAAGTAATGGCGGAATAGAAATCGCTAATGTAATGTAATGTAGAGCTACACAGAGGTCTCTTAAGTAGCCTGGGAGGTGGGATAGTGAACCACAGAGAGGAGGACCCAGGTCCATAAGCCACTCTAACCACTACATTCATAGTGGAAAATGTGAGCCACCAAACCCCTCAAAACCCTACACTCCTGTCATATAGGTGTCACCTGCAGCCATATGGGCTATTGGGGTTGTAGACAGGTGGATATAGTAGGTTTGGGGGGATCAACAATACTTATATAGGAGTTCTGGTGAGATGTTTATGTGGCACCCTTTTTGTGAAGTTCAGAGCAATGCCCTGTAAGGTGCCCAACTGCTCTATTGCCATGTCTGGCTGACCAGTCCATCCCATTGCTAGCCCTCTCATGTTCAAAAAGATCTATGTTCTGGGTGTTTGGGACTTGGACAAATATTTGGATGGTAATGTTGTATAAAGATAGATATAGTGGCGGTCTGGACAGTCAAACACCTGGACGTACAGATGGACGATTTTTTTTTAAAGTATACTTTAGAACGCCTTTTTGTGGTTCCATATTCAAAGCGGTTTACATATATTGATAGGTGCCATCAACTCGTGTTCGAGTCCTAGCGATTTGACAAACATCAAGTTTTCATGGCAAAATACAGAAGTAGCTAGCAGCGCCTTTCTTCTGCAATCTTCGCCTTCCACACTGTCCATTGGACAGTTGTGTTAGCAGAAATTTGTACGCATTGATTACATGTTCACTTCTCTACCTCTCTTAACTGAGCATCCAGTTTGAGATCCCGGTTTGAGAATGAGATGGTATCACTCTTTCATCTGTCCAGCTTCTTGCCTTTCTACTCCTCGTGAATAAAAGAACAACTTCACAAGCTCACATTTGATTATCTTTTATTAAGATCAGACTTCATATTATATAAAACTGCAAAAAGAATATTTCTTTGAGATGGAATGAACATGAAATATATACTTCTTTCTCCTTGAGCAAAGTTCCAGGTCAGATGGAATGTTAAATGTAATTTAAATATGTGTGATCAAAATGAAAATGATATATTTTATGCTACAAAAGTAGCTTTTCTAGAAATAGAAATGGAAGATAATATCAAATGGAAAACACATTTTGGGCTCCAGCCTAAATATGAAAAAATATTTGCTGAAAGGTCTGGCAATCTAAGCAAATTTAAAAAAAATATATGGGGACCTTTAGGTAAATGCTGTTAAAGTATTCAAACCTCATGAGATAGGACCTAGATATTGTCTGTGTTACAATACCATATGATGAATATTTTTTTTAAATGTATTTTTCCTTGATTTGCAATATGTCAACATTGTGACTGTAAATACTGTATGGTATTGGAAGTAATTTACAACATTCCAGGACTAATCTAAGTTATATTCTAACTATATTGTAAAGTTTATCTTTACAATATATTCTAACTATATTGTAAAGTTTATCTTTTTTTTTTATAAATTTATTCATTTGTTACAACTTATAACAATTCCATGAAAACAAATAATCAAGGAAAATACATCAAAAATAAAAGAAAATCTAATTCAAGTCCACATTATATGAGGGCTGCTTGTTCTATCGGCATCACCAAATCATAATTAAAAATTAACAGGATGAGGTTAATCTTCAGATCAGACAAAGGAAAGAACTTCTATATTTCACTCAACCTCAATCTCTGCAATAGTTTCAGGTAAACTATTCACTTTGTTTTTATCTTGAAGAAAATTCTCTAAATGAGCTGGATCTACAAAAACATATCTAACATTTTGATAAGTCACCAAACATTTGCATGGGAATTTAAGGAAAAAAGAAGCTCCTACACGCAAGACTCGAGTCTTGAATTCTAGAAATTGTTTCCTCCTATATTGTGTTTGTTTGGAGACATCTGGAAAGATGTTTATCTGTTGACCACAAAACAGGGCACTCTTATTTATAAAATATAGTTTAAGAATGTCCTGTTTTTCTATGTCAGTTTTAAAAGTGACCAACAGTGTTGCTCTTTTGGCTATAAAATCCTTCGATGATTCCAAGAATTGAGAAATATTTAAACTGTCAGGAGACACTAATTGATCCTTATCCCCCTCTTCTGAAACCACTTTTTGTAAAGTTTATCATTTATTTTCTTATGTAATATGGTTATAAAAAACTCAATAAAGATGTTAAAAAGTAAAATTTACATATTGGAGAAGTTGAGTATCTGTAGATAGCAAAGATGTGTTGGTAAAATGATACGAGGGAGTGGCCAGTCCTGAATTTCTGTCAACCTCATCCTGGTACATTATGGGGCCTGCAGCACTGATTTCAATGGATACAGTCATGGACTACAAATACTACATTGCTTTGGGATATAATTCTAAAAAACAGAACTGGCTAAAAAGTCTCCCTTCTGGAATGGGTAACCTGGTCACCCTAGGTCTGGGTAGGCTTAGAAACAGATTTGTGTTTCCTATTTCCAATAAGGAATCCACTTCTGTAAATATGTTTGTGAGTGACATTGTTGAATGGTATGAAGGAAAGGTTTGCCTTTTTGCTGATGATTCCAAGATTTATAAAAGAGTAGACACTGAGGAGGGAGTGGAAAACATGAAAAAGGATCTACAAAAGGAATGGTCTAATATCTGGCAACTAAAATTCAATGCACAGAAATGCAGAGTAATGCATTTGGGGGGATTAATAATCTGAAGGAGCCATATATGCTGGGAGGTGAGAGGCTGATATGCACGGATGGGGAGAGGGACCTAGGGGTGATAGTGTCCAAAGATCTAAAAGCGAAAAAACAGTGCGACAAGGTGGTGGCTGCTGCCAGAAGGATGCTGGATTGTATAAAGAGAGGCGTAATCAGTAGAAGAACGAAGGTGTTGATGCCCCTGTTCAGGTCGTTGTAAGGTCCCACTTGGAGTATTGTGTTCAGGTTTGGAGACCATATCTGGCGAAGGACACAAAAAAGGCTTAAAGCAGTCCAGAGGAGGGCAACAAAAATAATAGGAGGTTTGCGCCAAAAGACGTATGAGGAGAGAATATGTATGCCTTAGAGGAAAGGAGGGACAGGGGAGATATGATTCAGACGTTCAAATACTTGAAAGGTATTAACGTAGAACAAAATCTTTTCCAGAGAAAGGAAAATGGTAAAACCAGAGGACATAATTTGAGATTGAGGGGTGGTAGATTCAAAAGCAATGTAAGGAAATTATTCTTTACAGAGAGGGTGGTGGATGCCTGGAAAGCGCTCCTGAGAGAGGTGGTGGAGATGAAAATGGTGATGGAGTTCAAAAGAGCATGGGATGAACACAGAGGATCTAGAATCAGAAAATAGTAAATATTGAAAAACTAAGGCCAGTACTGGGCAGACTTGCACGGTCTGTGTCTGTATATGGCCGTTTGGTGGAGGATGGGCTGGGGAGGGCTTCAATGGCTGGGAGGGTGTAGATCAGGGATCTCAAAGTCCCTCCTTGAGGGCTGCAATCCAGTTGGGTTTTCAGGATTTCCCTAATGAATATGCATTGAAAGCAGTGCATGCACATAGATCTCATGCATATTCATTAGGGAAATCCTGAAAACCCGACTGGATTGCGGCCCTCAAGGAGGGACTATGAGACCCCTGGTGTAGATGGATTGGAGTGAGCTTTGATGGAGACTTAAGTAGTTGGAAACCTAAGAACAGTACTGGCCAGAGCTTTGGATTCTTGCCCAGAAATAGCTAAGAAGAAGAAGAAAAAAAAAACCCAACAAATTTTTAGATTGAATCAGGTTGGGATGACTGGATGGACCATTTGGGTCTTTATCTGCCGTCATCTACTATGTTACTATGTAAAGAGAAACTTAGACATTGGTATTTACACCTACTACTACTACTACAATTAATTATTTCTATAGCGCTACCAGACGCACGCAGCGACACAGAGTCACAAAGAATAAGAAAATAGTCCCTGCTCAAAAGAGCTTACAATCTAAACAGGCAAGGCAGACAAACAGGATGTCATGGATACAGTTAAGGGGAACGGTTAATCAGCGGGCTGGGTTGGATGGCAGAGGAGTAGGGTTAAGGATTGAAAGCTATATAAAAAAGGTGGGTTTTCAGACTGCTTTAAACAAGGGAAGGGGCTAGACGGACAAACTCAGGTAATTTATTCCAGGCATAGAGGGCAGCTAGATAAAAAGAACAAAGTCTGAAATTGGCAGTGGAGGAGAAGGGTAACATTAAGAGTAACTTATCTGAGGAACAGAGTTCTCTGAGAGGTGTATAAGGAGAGAGAAGTGAGGAGAGATATTGAAGGACAGCAGAATGAACACACTTGTAGGTCAGCAATAAGATCTTGAACTGTATGCGATGGCAGATAGGGAGCCAGTGGAGTGACTTAAGGAGAGGGGTGACATGAGCGTAGCGAGGTAGGTAGAAGATGAGTCGCACAGCAGAGTTTTGCACAGATTGCAAGGGCGAGAGGCGACACTGAGGGATACCAGTTAGTAACAGATTGCAGTAATCTAAATGTGAGGTTACGAGAGCTTAAACAAGAGTCCAGGTAGTGTGCTCAGAGAGGAAGGGGCAAATTTTTTGTGATATTGAAGAGATAGAAGCGACAGGTCTTAGCAGCGTGTTGGATATACGTTGAAAATGAGAGGTCAGAATCGAAGATCACTGCAAGCAGAGGAGACTGGAACAATGACAGTATTATTTACAGAGATGGAGAAAGGAGGAGGAGAAGCAGAGTGTTTAGGACAGTGGTCTCATACCTGCGGCCCGCCAGGTTCTATTTTGCCCACGGTCTGTACTAGTGCTGTCTGTACTAGTGCTGCCCACTCTTTGCAGTGTCCTCTAGCTTTCCCCCTGGCCCCCGCTCTTACCTTCAGATAACTACCACTACCTGCAGAGAGGATTGCTGGTGCTGTAGTGATCCTTGCAGGCTGCCGTTGTCCTCAGCAAGCACAATCGGCTCTGCTGCGATCCTGTCCCTGATGTCAGAGGAGGGGGGCGTGACCGTGGCAGAGGGAACGTGCTGCAGAGGCTGATGGCAGCCTACAAGGAACACTACAGCACTGGCAATCCTCTCTGCAGGCTGCGGTAATTAGCTGAAACTAAGACCGGGAGGCCGGGGGGAAGCTGGAGGACACTGCAAAGAAGGGGGACAAATGCAGGCCTTTGGGGGGTAAGAAGATTTATAAATTATAAAGAGTTTTACTTCATGCATAATTGTCATTTCTTTAATAAGACATTAACTATTTTTTCTGCGGCTCTTCAAGTACCTACAAATCCAAAATGTGGCCCAGTAAAGGGATTGAGTTTGAGACCACTGGTTTAGGAGGAAAGAGGCAGCAGCAAATTTAGAAAGCTGCTTTCAAGTCTGTATGTATGTCTGGGGTGGGAGGGTAATATTAATGTTTCTTACCTTCAGATTTCTAAAATTGCTGATCCCTCTGTAAATGGTGGGGTTTTAACGTGCAGTCCTGAACTTACTTTACAAGAGGCTAAATGTTTGTCAGAGCTTCTTGTAAAATAGTGTGGGAATTTTCCAGGTCATGACTTGGATTCCCTGCTCCACATTCTAAAATCTGCCTCATAATATAGATGTTTCGAATAACATGTATATTCAGCAATGCTATACAAGGTGGTGCAAAAAAAAGGAACCACCTACAGTTTTTTTGCATTTTTCTCAGCAACTGCTTTGCATTTTAATGAGAAAGTTTATGTATTTATTTAGTCATCACACTTACATATTATTATTAAACAACATTTAATTATCTTAAGCTATGTTGATGTTACTGACATTTTACCTTTACTACCTAGCGATTTTTGTGCATTACAAATGTTCAACTTAAAACACGGTAAAATAACATCATTCAAACAATACAACTCACAATGTGTCAGAATTTGCAGTCACTGTGAATGCTAAAAGAGGGAAATTCTGTAAAGGCTGCCTAAAGCCTAGATTGCACCTGACAGCGCTTAACTTAATTGTTTTAATTGGCTTTGAGTGGCATGATAATTGACCGTTAGTTAACTACTAAATTTCACAGTTTTTAGCTTTTTATGCTCTTATATATATTTTTTATCCTTATCTTAGATATATATCTAAAATATTTATGGTGATGTGCTCAGGACCTGTAACCACAATAAAATAGTGAAGCCACTATCATGAGTTTAACTAAGGGGACCATCATTGCACCACCTGTCCCCCGACCCCTCCCCTAAATAGTCTTGTTACTATTCAAATACTAATTTGATATTACTTATCTGAATAGAGAGGTTTTGGTTGCAGTGGCGTACCTAGGGGGGGGCGGGGGGGGCGGGCCGCCCCGGGTACCAGCCCTGAGGGGGTGTTCCCGGCCTTGCCGCTCAGTCCCCCCCCCACGGCCCGAAGGACCGCTCCGCCCCACTGACCTTCCAGCACACCTATGAAGCAGCCCCGCAGCAGGATCGCGACGTCAGCAATCCCTCAGCTGCTTGGGCGCTGCCTTCCTGCAGCGCGCGGTCACAGTCCCTCCTCTGACGTCAGAGGAGGGGGCGGGGACCGCGGCGCAGGAAGCAGCGCCCAAGCAGCTGAGGGATTGCTGACGTCGCAATCCTGCTGCGGCTGCTTCATAGGTGTGCTGGAAGGTCAGTGGGGCGGAGCGGTCCTTCGGGCGTGGGGGTGGGCAGTAGCTTAGGTAGCCCGGCTCAGGAAGCAGCTCCTAAGCAGCGCAAAGATAGCTGACGTCGCGATCCTGCTGCGGCTGCCCCATAGGTAGTGCGGGGAGGCCAGGGGGGGGGCGAATGGTCCTTCGGGGTGGGTCGGGGCATCAGGCCTTCAAGGGGGGGCGGGCGGGCGGGTAGGCAGACTTTCAAGGGGGAGGGGGGTGACAGGCAGGCAGGCAGGCCCCTTCAAGGGGGGGTGCAGGTCTTCGGGTGTTGGGGGGGGGTGCAGACCTTCAAGGGGGTGCAGGCCTTCAAGGGGGGGAACAGGCAGGCAGGGCCTTCATAGGGGGGGACAGGCCTACAAGGGGGGGGGACAGGCCTACAAGGGGGTGCAGGCCTACAAGGGGGGGGGACAGGCCTTCAAGGGGGGACAGGCCTTCAGGGGGGTGCATGCCTTCAGGGGGGGTGCCGACCTTCAAGGGGGTGCAGGCCTTCTGGGGGGACAGGCAGGCAGGCCTTCAAGTGGGGGGACAGGCCTTCGGGGGGGTGCAGCCTTCGGGGGGGGGGTGCAGACCTTCAAGGGGTGCAGGCCTTCAAGGGTGGGGACAGGCAGGCAGGCCTATCAAGGGGGGTGACAAGGGCCTACAAGGGGGTGGGGACAGGCCTTCAAGGGGTGCAGGCCTTTGGGGGGGTGCCAACCTTCAAAGGGGGGGTGCAGGCCTTCAAGGGGGGGGACAGGCCTCCAAGGGGGGACATAGCAGGCAGGCCTTCAAAGGGGGGGACAGGCCTACAAGGGGGTGGGACAGGCCTTCAAGGGGGGTGCAGGCCTTTGGGGGGGTGCCAACCTTCAAAGGGGGGGACAGGCCTTCAAGGGGGGACAAGCAGGCAGGCCTTCAAGGGGGGGGTCAGGCTTGAAGGGGGGAACAGGCCTACAAGGGGGTGGGACAGGCAGACCTTTAAGGGGGGACAGGCCTACAAGGGGGTGGGACAGGCAGACCTTTAAGGGGGGATAGGCCTTCAAAGGGGGGACAAGCAGGCAGGCCTTCAAGGGGGGGTCAGGCCTTCAAGGGGGGGGGGACAGGCCTTCGGGGGTGCAGGCCTTCGGGGTGGGTGCAGGCCTTCGGGGTGGGTGCAAGGCATTCGGGGTGGGTGCAGGCCTTCGGGATGGGTGCAGGCCTTCAGGGGGGGACAGACCTTCGGGTGGGGGGGTACAATCCTTCGGGGAGGGTGCAGGCCTTCAGGGGTGGGGTTTAGGCGTTCAGAGGGGGACAGACCTTCGGGTGGGAGGTAAAGTCCTTCAGGGGGTGCAGGTCTTCAGGGGTGGGGTGTAGCCCTTCTGAGGGGGACAGACCTTCGGGGGAGGGGGGTCCTGGTGTAAAAGTACACAGAGGGAGAGAGGGAAGGGGGGGTTCAAAGATACGTGCATATGCCAGACTTTGGGGGTTAGAAATAATGGGTCTAAAAACAGAGGAGTGGGAGAGAGATGGTGCATAATGGGATTTAGGGAGGGAAGGAACAGAAAGGGAGAAAACTTGGAAACAGGGGATGGTGTGGAGGGGGGATAGAGATACTGGATAGGAGGATAGTTGGGAACAGAAAGGGAGAGATGGTGGATCCTGGGGTGGTGGGGAGTTGAGAAAAGGTGAATCTGTGGATGGAGACAAAAAAAAGGAAAGATGCCAGATCTCCGGGAGAGGGAGAGGAAACGGAAGGGGAGAACAGAGATGGCAGACGGATGGGTTAGCACGGAGAAAGGAGACCCTGGCAAGCAAGACAACAAGAGCCTGGACCAACAATGATTTGAATATTGATCAGAGAACAAAAGGTAGAAAAAATAATTTTATTTTCTGTTTTGTGATTACAATATGTTAGATTTGAAAAGTGTACATGAGACAGCTTGAAATGGGAACTTTTCTATTTTTGTGAATGGCAAGGCTGAGTTCAGTTAAAATATATGCTTTATAAGAAAATATAATAATGTGTTTTATAAAGTTTATAAGCATTGCTGGCATACTCGGTGAGGTGTTCCTAGTGTTGGTGGTGGTGGTAGCATGTCAGTGTGTTGAGAGGAAGAGGTAGTCTGGGAAATTCTGCTGAGCAAACTCTGGGCCCATTTCCACCCCCAGTTAGTCCACTCCACTCAACTGGTTCACACACTGAGTGGGTCTTTGGGTGTTATTTCTGGGTAGTTGTTTTAGAATCTCTTTCAGTGGTTTGTCAGTATCTCCTTCTGGTCCAAGGAAGGAAACTTTGTCAACCTTAGCATTGACCTTCAGAATATGTTTGTAACAGCGCTGCTTGTGTGGCATTAGGCTATGTAGTGATCGAAAGAAAAAAACAGACCTTTGCACATTTTTGCACTATATGGTGGGTGTATGAGGAGATTCATTTCCTGCACAGTTAAGTCCATGTGAAGTTACCTTGTGCTGTATTTGACATCTAGCAAGGTCTCTGTTTGGAAGGAAAGATCTAAGCTTAAAAATGAAGTGGCCAGAAGTTATGTTAAAAGTAGATAGCGTAGCTGGTTTTAAGAAAGGTTTGGACAAATTCCTGGAGGAAAAGTCCATTGTCTGTTATTAAGACATGGGGGAAGCGTCTGCTTGCCCTGGATTGGTGCACTCAGCAGCAACAAATACTAGTTTTGGCTGGCTCTTTCCCCGCATTTCTCCTCTCTTCCCCACGATTTAATATCCAGTTCAGGCAGTAAGTAAATGCATCGGCAGGGGGGGTCTGGTAAGTCTTGGGGGCTGGGGATGGAAGGTGAGAATCAGTTCTGTAGGCTATCAGAAATTTGCTTAATTATCTACTCACACAGAAAAGCAGTAAAGTCAATAGGTTCTCTGAGTGGGAACAACCTGTTTGATCTTGCACTCTTGTGATTGACCAATTGTTTATCACTGTTTAATTTATCACATTGATTAATTTGAGCACACCTGAGGTGTCCTATGATGGTGTGCACTGCAGGCAGAGGAGCCTTATTGTGTAAAGCACTGGAGAATTCTCTCCTCTCGCTTACCTCTCACGCTGAGGACACCCTGCTTCAGTATAATCATTTATATGATTTATCTTATAAACATTATTACGTGGTCTTTTCCTCAAGTGCTGAGACATCAGGTTGTTCCCACTTGGAGAACCTATTGACTTTTACTGCTTTTCTGTGTGGCTTTAACATTTTTGCTATTCAGTATACCTAAACTATTATTCAGTAGAAAAAATATGGTTTGTTCAATCAAATCCTGTGTGGACATTGGACTTCTATGAGTGAATGTTCTGCTTGATTGAACAAACTAAATTTTTTCTACTGAATAATAGTCTAGGTACAATGAAAGTAAATAGCAAAAATGTTTGAGTAGATAATTAAGGAAATCTTTTTCATATTGCTTGCTTATGGACTGGGAAAAAAGACTGTTCAAGCAAATGTCTCCAGAACTGCTTTAATGGAAAAATGTGATTTTTTTTTTTTAAGTACTTTGTGAAATTTATTGTTGTTGTGAAATTTATTGTTATACTTTGTTTAAACTTAAAAAGCGGTGTCATTAACAGTGAATCTAATCGAAAAATCGATTCAACAGGGTGAATCGAATCGAATGAAATATTTTTCTCTGAATCGGGCAGCACTATTGGCTACCATGAGAATGGGCTACTGGGCATGATGGACCATTGGTGTGACCCAGTTAGGCTATTCTTATGTTATGTTCTCATCTGTAGGGGCCTTTGTTTTCACTTCTTATTTTAATGTATTTTTTTCCTGGGAACTTATCAGTGTTTTTTTATAATGGGAACAAAAATGGAAGAGAATTAATGTGTGTGGAATGGGGGGGTAACTAATTTCTTCAGCTAAATAATTCAATCCACTTCAAACAGACATAGGAGAACTCACGCACCATTCACACACCCTCCAACCAAAAACGTCAAAAGAAAAAAACTGTTCGACAACCTCCTAGCCATTCGAGCTGCAACACTTGACCCCCAACTCTACAACCTATTGACCTCGACCACAAACTACAAAACCTTAAAAAAAGAAATAAAAACCCTTCTATTCAAAAAACACATAAAACCAAACTAACATAATCAGAACTGTCCCAAGCATCACCTGCAACTACTCCATATGTACTTCTGATGTCATGACAATTCCGACATAATTTATGTTATGTTATGTTTGGAATAATGGTTACATAAATGAGGTTCAATAAAAGAAAATTTTCACTGCCTGTTTCTATTCTGACCATTTATTCCATTTCATGGTTATTGCAAAAAAAAAAAAAAAAAATTTTTCCATGAAGGGGGGGGGGGTGTCAAAAAATGATGGGCCCCGGGTGCCACATACCCTAGGTACGCCACTGTTTGGTTGTTGATCTTGGTCTTGTTAAATCTCACTGGTGACTGTGTTATAACCAATAAAGTGAAGATTAAAATTCAAGGAAGATTGTGTTTATCGCCATCAATTCTTAACAATTCCCGTCCCCCCGACTCGAGTTTCGTCCACTTCGTCGGGGAGGGACACTAGAAATCTAAATCAAAATATATTCATTAATCCTGTTATTCTTATAAATCTTTCAAATTGTTATAAAATACAATCCGAGCTACATCTCTTCCATGTGCTTTTTATATTCTTAACTATTAACGTTATCATAATTTATTACCTAATGTCGGCTTGCTGAGACCTGATTCTTTCAAAATCCTCGGGCCATCTGAATAACTCTGCTCCCCGACGAAGTGGACGAAACTCGAGTCGGGGGGACGGGAATTGTTAAGAATTGATGGCGATAAACACAATCTTCCTTGAATTTTAATCTTCACTTTATTGGTTATAACACAGTCACCAGTGAGATTTAACAAGACCAAGATCAACAACCAAAACCTCTCTATTCAGATAAGTAATATCAAATAGTATTTGAATAGTAACAAGACTATTTAGGGAGGGTTGGGGACAGGTGGTTGCAATGATGGTCCCCTTGTTAAACTCATGATAGTGGCTTCACTATTTATTGGGTTACAGGTCTGAGCACATCACCATAAATATTTTAGATATATATCTAAGATAAGGATAAAAAATATATATAAGAGCATAAAAAGCTAAAAACTGTGAAATTTAGTAGTTAACTAATTGATAGTAGCTCACAGAATATTACAGGATATCTTCCTATTATTGTTCAAAATGATAATTGACCGTGCCATTAAAAAAGCAATTTAAAAAGAAACCTAGGTGTGGCTAGGCACCTCCCAGGTCCGGCGGCTAATACCTGGGCACCTATCAGCGCTTAGTGGTGCTGCACACCTAGGAAGGCGTGTTTATGGGCGGAGTTGGCTTTAGGAGTTACTAAGCACTGCTAGGCATAATTTTACAATGAACGTAGACACCGGAAATTTAGGCCTTTAAAACCCTGATAATACACATTAACAGCACCTACGTTTATCATTAGGTGCTGGTAGCCGAGATTCTCTAAGTGGCACCTGAATGTAATGGTGGCAAGTCAAATGCGCGCAAGACAAATATGCGCAGACATTTGAGAGCAAGACAATTTGTCTTGCGCGCATTTGACTATGAACCGAATGTAATTGACCCGCGACAGACACCATTTTTCTAGATGCCTGACATTTCAGTCCCAAAGTGGTCTAACCCCCACCCCGGCCTTTAATGGTTTGGGAAGTTCTTAACAGTCTTGTCCAACCAAGTCCTTGTTGGCAGGCTGTCGCAGATCTTGTGTGCTTCCTTGAATTTGCCAATTGTTTGTGGTTTTGGGTACAGCTTGTGATATGCCTCCCACATTACCCTCCCCCACTAGTACTACTATTTATTATTTCTATAGCACTGAAAGGCGTACACAGCGCTGTACATTTTAACATACAATAGACAGTCCCTTCTGAGAAGAGCTTACAATCTAATTTAGACAGGACATTTCAGTGTTGGGGAGATAATGGTCGAGGAAATGATACAGTGGGTATAAACATGGTAATTCAAGGGATTTAGGGCCATCAGCTTCAGAGGCCACTGATCCTTTGTAATAAAATTTGGACAGTTGGCCCAGATCAAGTCCTGCATGACTTGCAGTGCAAACATTTTTGAATGCGGAAATATCTCTGTGGGGTCATGCTAAAATATCTGCTTAGCACATTAATATAGATAGTAATCCTCTATAATAAAACCCTAAGCGCGCATGTGCACTTAGGACAGTGTGTTCTCTGCGACCGTGGTGTCTTGGTCCGTGCCGAATTCCATTTTTGAACACGGAGACAGGGAACCCGCCGGTGACTCCCCCCTCCTGCCCTTACTCACCAACCACTGCTGTCAGAGGGAACGTGCTACCGAGGTGGAGAGTGGCCTGTGAGGTTTGCTACAGCCGGCCGGCGAACCTCAGCAGGCTGCTTTGAAGAGGAGTGGCAGTGGCAGCAGCGGTTCGTGCCTGTGGGCTGGGGGGAGGGATGTGCTGGGGGCAGACAGCAATCATGCTTTGCTCTGGGGGGGGGGGGGGAACAGAAGGATGCCACAGAGAGACAGGCAGGCATGGCGCAACAGAGAAAATACAGGCAGGCAGGGGGCCATGGAAACAGACAGAACGAAAGAGAGGACAGACAGGGGGCCTAGGAGAGACTCAGACAGAAAGAAATGACAGACATGGGCATGGGCAGGTAACGGAAAAGGGAAGGAGGATAAAGGCTGGAGAGAGGAATCTGAAGAAAATTAAGGATGGAAAGTTGCAAGGGACAGAAACTAGGGAGAGAAGGTAAAAGATTGAGGCAAATGCTGAGGCAGGGGAAAGGGGGCATTAGGGCAATGCTGGTGAATAGAGGTAGGAGGCAGGAGAAGAAGAGAGGAAACAGTGGAGGGGCAGATAGCTGGAGAAGGAATAGATTCAGGAACGTGGATGAAGCATTAGGAAAGGAAAGACATGGAACAGACAGTAGGAAAAAGGAAGGATGGATGGGAGAAAAAATGAAAGGAGTCAGTAGAAGCAAGTGAAGAGGTTAAGAATATAAGAGTCGCCGTACTGGGACAGACTGAAGGTCCACCAAGCACAGTGTCCTGTTTCCAATCCAGTTTACAAGTACATGGTAAGATCCCAAAAGAGTACAACAGATGTTGTGCTGCTTATCCTACAAATAAGCAGTGGATTTTCCCAAATCCATCTTAAAAATGGCTTAAGAACAAAGAAAAGCAGTGGTGAGAGATAGGAGAGTGAAGCAGAGTGATAGTGAAAGGCTGGAAATATATGAAAAGAAGAGTAAAAAGATAAAGGATAGTCATGAAGTGATCAGAGATGGAAGTTATGAATGGAAATATAGATGGAGAGAAGGAAGGAGAGTAGTAGGCTCCTATATGCAGGAAGAAGCTCTTCTGGTACCTTGAGTGGGACAGGTCTCATCTCATTGCCTGCAAAGGTGCAGTCCTCGGAGCTGCTCCACACGTAGGCTTCATTAGAGAATGAGGCAGCACCGAAGGCAGATCCTGGAGTCTGGGGTGCAGTAGTCAGAACACAACCACACCAGGAGCCACCCATCTGTCAAGGCAGACCACAGCTTCTCCCTATACAAGCATCTGACTGGGTGGACAACAACATAGGTGGGGTATAGGAGAAAGATTAGATGTCAGCGCCAATGGAACCAAGAGCAGGACTGATGGTGCCCAAAGTTACTACAGTCAAACCACTGAAGCTCTACCAACGCAGGGTGAGATGGTGCTGATCTTATGCTCGCATGCTGCTCTGGGACCCATGCGACAGGTAGGTGGCGCCAAGAGAATTTGTCAGGCTGGGAGTTTTTAAAGCATGCCTAGAATACTCACTGTATGCATGGCAAGATGAGCAGGAGGCGGGGGCACATGACATTTAGGTGTGGAGTGAGGGTGAGAGGCGGAGTGAGGGTGAGAGGTGACGGTGGCGCCCCTCCCCTGCCCTCATCTCCTATGAGCGTTGGGAGCAGCGCGGGCCATTTAGCGTGGCTCTGCACTAAAAACTGCTAGCGCAGTTTCATAGAAGAGGGGATATGTCTTCCAGCCAATATAAAGTTTAATCAGATAAAGACTTAGCACAGAGCCATGTTTCAGCGCGGACGCCCGCCTGCATCAGGCGTCGCAAATACTTAAGATCATGTAAAAATTAAATGATCCCAATTGAAAACAGGAAACCCAATTTGAAAATCCCTCACTGTGCTTCACAAAGACGCATCCTGCAACAGCAAATGCCATGTGAATTTAAAAACCAAACACGCGTTCAGTGCCAGCACCAACTACAGTAGTGCTTTTAAATATCACTCTGTAAATACATAATGGATTTTCTATTGCAGACTTTGAAGAACAATTTAAAAAGTACCTAATGAAAGGCAGACAATTTGTAATGCACTTCACTAAAGGAACAATTTTAAACAGAATGGATGCTTTAACAACCAGAAAAAGGTTTAATCCAATCGACAGAGGTCTTATTTCAGACTTCAAAACTTGTAACCATCCATGTATAAATATGCATTTATAATATGTACAATAGAATGTCACAAGTAGATAAACTGGAACTCTTATATAATACTTTTACCTAGAAAGTAATTGTATTTCCTGTCATTCAATTATATCCATTTTCTATAATTTGTTATGAAATATGGAAAGGAAAGATAAGCTAATGACTCTTAAACCTCAGTGAACTGAGCTAGCACAAACCTAAAATTCAATTTAGAATTAGGAGTTTTTATGCAACATTCATGATTACTGCCCAATGCATAAATATTAGGGGATTACAGAGATGTAATGGTCATTATAGATACACTATTAAATAATGTCAACAGAATGTCAAGTAGATGGCAGAGCCTCAGGTATTCTGGAATGCTTACATACCAGTTTTGGAGACAAAGGAGTATTGTACAGTCCATTTCGGAAGCAGTTTTCAAAGCATGCTTACTAGGAACAAGATTGTACACAGTTTTTACCTGCGGGTGAAGAGAATCTAGTAGGAACTGTGGTAAGAACATAAGAATAGTCATACTGGGTCAGACCAATGGTCCATCTAGCCCAGATTCATGTTTCCACAATGGCCAATCCACCGCTGGCACTTCTTAAAACCGGGCTGCGGGGGCATGAATGGGAATACGGCCTCCGCAAAATCGAACCCCGAGGCCTGTATAATGGCAAAAGGCCCCGCCGGGGCAAGAACGAAAAAAGGAAATAAAATAAGATTTTTTTTTTTTTTTTTTGACAAATTAAAGAAAAGGTAACCCGAAGGTAAAATGAAAACAAAAAGAGAAAAATTTCGCGAGCGGGAAGGCAGAAAAGTGAGTTTCAACAGCCGTTGAAAAAACACGCGTCTTCTTCGCTCCGCGGAAATGAAAGAAACTGGGGACCACGCTACTCCTCCGTCGGGCGGGAAGGCACTCGCGCACCGCGCGGTGCGGCCAACTAGAACCTTCTAGTTAAAAGGTCCGTACCGAGGGCTCCGTCGGTGACGTCACCCATGCGTAAAGAATATGCTGCCTGCTTGTCCTGGGATAATGGCCAATCCAGGTCAGATGTACCTGGAAAAAACCCAAATAGTAGCAACAATTCATGCTACCAATCCCAGGGCAAGCATTTGCTTCCCCCATGTCTATCTCAATAACAGACTATGAACATTTCCTCCAGGAACTTGTCCAAACCTCTTTTAAAACCAGCTGCATTGACTGTTCTGACTGCATATCCCCCCTCAGCCAAAATGAAGAGCGCTAACCTCTTTAGTATTTCCTCATACGAGAGGAGTTTCATCCCCTTTATCATCCTGGTTGTTCTTCTTTGAACCTTTTCTAATTGTGCTATATCTTGAGATACGGCAACCAGAATTGAATGCAATACTCTTGCATTCAGTTCTGGTCGCTAAAGAGCAATACAGAGGCATTATAACATTCTTATTCTTATTTGCCATGCCTGTTCTAATAAACCCTAGCATGCTGTTTCCATTTTTGGTCACCACTGCACACTGGGTGGAAGGTTTCAACATATTGTCTATGATGCTTGCAGGCTGCTGTCCTCTCCGAGATCCTGGTGAGGATGAGAGATGACAGGCCTTGACCATGCACAGAAGGTCAAGGCTCCGCACTGGCGCGGCATGGAACATCGATGTCAGCTTCCTTGATCACTGGAATGGTAAACCTAATGCTAGCTGGGTGGGAGGAGGATGGTAGAACCGGTCATCGGGGAAAAGGGGTTTGTGGAGTAAACTAGCAGTTTTCATCGAGGGATGTTTGGGTTTGTGGAAGATGGCAGTGTTGGTCATCTGGGAAGAGGGGGGTTGTGGAGAACAGAAACTCTAAGCATCGGGTGGACAGAACAGCAGTGCTACCGATGATCGGATTGCGTGGGGAGAATAAAGCAACAGTTGGGGCTCGAATATAAACTGAGACCCACATTTTTTATTTATTTATTTACAAAATTACATGCATACATATTAAAAATTGTGAGGGGGAGGGGCAGGGTAAATTTATTGTTACATATTGTATAAGGTATTGATTATATGATAAGAAAGGGGGGGAAGGGGGGGGAGATAAGAGCATATTATTTGTACCATTGATGATTATTAAGTGTTATATTTATTGTTAATTTGTTTGGATATATTGTTACATTTATTGTAAATTTGAAAATGAATAAAGAATTTAAAAAAAAAATACTAAAACATGTTTTGACAGAACAAACACAATAAAACATTAACTAACAGTATCATTATTAAAACCTTTTTTCAAATTCATCCTACAAAATGGATAGACAAAATCCCATAAAAACATTTACAGGACAGTAAGGCTTCAACAGCAAATAGCATTAGCACATGAAGGCATTAACAAATAATTGTGTTTTCAACATTTTCATAAAATTCAGTCTCCCATCACAAAATCATAGAATACCATTTTTTGGCCCAAAATCTCAGTTTATATTTGAGTATATGTGGTATGTATTCTATGGTGATTTTGGATAAATACTCAACTTTGTGCACCTCTGGTGTTCTCTTTCATTTTTTGGAAGGCCATTTGTCCATCCCTACTTCTCTTGGTAGTTGATTTGATATGGGGCTGATTTTCCTCTTCTTTGGCTGACAAAAATAAAATAGTTTTATTCTTAGCTTAGTCATGGCTAAGCACCATGGATATGCGCTGTGATGTGCTTTTTGGTCAGTTTAACAAAGACTATTAAGATGCCATATAATAACATAGAACCAATCCTAAAGCCAGGATTTTCTTTCTCCCGCTCAAATAACCACCTTCACCAATTTGAGGTAGTCGGCAGAAAGTAGGGGTGGAGCCTTGATAAAGGGGTTCACCGAAACATGTCAGGGCTTTGACACCCTCAACGGCATAGACATCTCAAACGGAGATAGTTATGCAAAAGCTAAGTATCAGCTTTACTGAATTAAATAAATGCATAAATATATAGGCACAAGATAGTGAAAACATTAAGCTCTTATAAGAGATAAGTGAATAACAGACCCAGTGACGAGCTGGCACGTAAAGCTTAGAACTGTGAGAAGCTTGAGTTCTGAGTGGTGGCGCTGAGGGTCTGATAAGACTTGGTGAAGGTGGTTATTTGAGAGGGAGAAACAAAATCCTGGCTTTAGGATTGGTTGTATGATTTAGCTGCCTAAAATAAATGCTGCATATATCTGATTTATAATAATATAGAACACTATTATTTGTCCTCCTTTAAACTGCAAATGTTGACAAGCATCATACAGAAGTTTAGTTTTGCAACTGAGATTATTCCTGATAGAAGAAAGTGTTGGAGATAGTAATTGAATATTGTATTATAGCAGCAGCCTTGTTTGTAAATGTTCCACTTCATTCAACTTTTATCTGAATATCTCATTGTTTTTTTACCTAACTACTTGAAAAATCGTCATTATAAATCATTGACCTTTAATCTAGCCAACTGGGTAGGCTGTACTTTCCATGAACTTATTTTTTTTTTAGTACAATCCTGCTTAGATAGTAAATATCCTGCGGATAATTATTATAGATAGGCACAATATTTTATTTATTGCATCTTTTTAACTCAATATCAAATATAAATAGCAAACTCCACTCAATAGGAGAAGTGCACTATACAATATGTTCTCTCTCCCCCACCCACGGCAAGAAACAAACCCTGAGCTGGAGAAAGAGCCCCAGAGTTGTTTCTAAGGCTGGAAAATGGCTGCAGGAGCTTCTGCTCAGAAACCTATAATGCCATGACACTGGCCCTGACGCAGCGGATGAAAATACTGACCTGCGAAACGCTGGCCGCGTCGGCACTCTTTTGAGGCACTCTCTTGAGTTATTGTTGCCCTGGCATGTTTTCAAGCTACTATCATCTTCAGATAAGTGGCACTTTTTTGAAATTTCAACTTTAAAACAACTTTTCTCAGTTTCATGGATGAGTGCGCTGAAATAGCATGATAAGACACATATAAGACTTTTCTTGTTTTAAGAGTGAACCTTCAATGGTGTTGTTAAGTAAATCAAAAAACTTAAAAATCCTTAAAAAATGCTTTAAATAATAAATAATAAGTATAGGATTACTAAAGTATAAATAAAAAACAGGTTTTTAGGCCAATGATTGGAGCTAGGAGATGATAAGCTATGCTGAATTTCCCAGTTTATGACTGTGCGTAGGCTCCATCTCTTAGGCCTTTTCCTGTATAGTGCACTTCTCCTATTGAGTGGAGTTTGCTATTTATATTTGATATTGTATTCTATACCACTCGGGATTATATATATATAGTGTACATCTTTTTAACTCAATCAGATTGGATTAATATGACTCATAAAATTATGGTGGGGCAGTTCATAGGATGCATAAAATAGAGAACTATAGTGTGCTTTGTTTCAAATTTATAAATCATTAATGAAATGCCATAATAATGAATATTATCATAGTATTTCAGCTTTACATCTCTGATGAATTTCATCCATTGAACAGGATGGATTTGAGGCTTTTCATGCTGGAGAGGAAAGAAGAGGCTAGGAGAAATTATAAGGAAAAGGAAAAGAAGACCAAGACAGCAATAAAAAGATAGCAAATATAATTGTTATAAGAATATTAGCCAAAGGAAGTGAGGTGAGGTCTATCAGAGGTAACTTTAGAGAATCTACTGTGACCTGCAGGCTCACTTATTTAGAACTGGCAAATTCAGTCCTGGTTTTATCAAGAGGTAGGTAGGCTAAAAATGTTCATAAGAACATAAGAAATGCCTTCACCGGATCAGACCTTAGGTCCATCTAGTCCGGCAACCCACACATGCAGAGGCTAAGCTAGGTGTTCCCCGATGAAGACCTTGTTTACCCATATCCTTCAATGTGATTTGCAAGAAGGTGTGCATCCAACTTGCCCTTGAATCCTAGAATAGTGGTCTCCGTCACAACCTCCTCTGGGAGAGCATTCCAAGCGTCCACCACTCGCTGTGTGAAAAAGAACTTCCTGACATTTGTCCTGGGCCTGTTGCCCCTCAGTTTCAGTCCATGACCTCTTATCCAAGTCACATTTGACAATGTGAATAACGATGTTTCTTGCTCTATTTTGTCAAATTCTTTTAGTATTTTAAAAGTCTCTATCATATCCCCTCGCAGTCTTCTCTTCTCGAGGGGTGAACAATCCCAGTTTTCCGAGGTGTTCTTTGTAGCTCAGATTCTCCATACCTTTTACTAGCTTCATGGCTCACCTCTGCACCCTCTCCAGCAGTGTTATATCCTTCTTTAGGTAGGGAGACCAGTGCTTGATACAGTATTCCAAGTGTGGTCTGACCATTGCTCTGTAAAGCGGCATTATGGCGTCCGCCAATCTACTCGTGATTCCCTTCTTTATCATGCCCAACATCTTGTTTGCTTTCTTTGCCGCCATTGCGCATTGAGCCGACGGCCTCAGGGTCCTGTCTATCAGTACCCCCAGGTCCTTTTCTTGTTCGCTCTTGCCCAATGTTACACCTAACATTTTATATTCATGTTCCTTGTTTTTTCTGCCCAGGTGCATCACTTTGCATTTTTCTATATTAAACTTCATCTGACACTTTTCTGCTCAATTCTCTAGCTGGTTCAAATCTCTCTAGAGTTCTTTGCTGTCCTTTTGTGACCCAACTGCCTGACATAGTTATTCACTCGTTTATTTATTGGTTTAATTGGTGAAGTTGCTTTGATTCCTAGCACACCCCGGGTGCTCTATGATGGTGTGCGGGTGGGGGCTTATCGCCTCGACCTAGAAGTGAAGTGTTGGAGCTGGACTCCTATCGCTGATGGTTCACACTGAGAGCACCCTCTACGTTACTGTACGTGGTTCGTGTGTAAAGCTTATGTCCCTGAGCGTCCTCCAAATGAACCTTGATGTGACTAGGTCTGCCTTTTTGTGTTATTGCTGACATAGTTATGTGTCATCTGCAAACTTGATTATATTACTTGTTGTTTCTTCTTCCAGGTCATTTATAAAGATATTGAATAAGATGGGCCCAAGAACCGAGCCCTGGGGCACACCACTTGTTACCTTCTCCCAGTCCGAGAACTTCCCATTCATGCCCACCCTCTGCATTCTGTTTTCCAGCCATTTGCCTATCCATCTTAGCATATCCCCTTCTATTCCATGGCTTTGTAGTTTCCTCAGAAGCCTTGCGTATGGAACCTTGTCGAACGCTTTCTGGAAGCCCAAGTATATTATATTCACCGGTTCTCCGCTATCGATTTGTTTGTTCACCTTCTCAAAAAATTGAAGTAAATTCGTCAAACATGACTTCCCCTTCCTGAAGCCGTGTTGACTAGCTCTCATCAGGTCATGATTATCCAGGTGTTGCACTATGCTATCCTTAATTAGTGCTTCAACCATCTTCCCAGGAACCGACGTAAGACTCACAGGTCTATAGTTGCCTTTTTTTTAATTCTTGTTTTTATAAGTTTCTCAAGCTAATTTTAGTCATTGTCTGTTGTTATGTTTGATGATTTTATTAGACAGGCAAAAGATGAACACCTCGCCTTGAGATACAGATCAAACAACAGAAGGCAAGGGAGACATCCTTTCAATCAATATTAAAGTCTTTATTTGAAAATATGGTCCCAACAAGTATTCTAGTTTCGGCGTGTGCAAAATTCCTTCCTTAGGGGACACGTGAAATTGCTCTCACTCCCAGCATTTTCACGTGGAAGGCATTTTGCACACGCTGAAACTAGGATCCTTGTTGGGACCATATTTTTTTAATAAAGACTTTATCATTGGTTGAAAGGGTGTCTCCGTTGCCTTCTGTTGTTTGATGATTTTATTAGGCTCATAAGTAGAAAATGACACAGGGACAGGTACACACGGTTAACCGCAGATCAGGGACAGTGACACAGTCCATGGACGGAGCATGTGGGGATGGGACAGAGCCTGCAGGGACAGGGACAAACTATGTCATGTCATTTTCTAAAAAGTTGAGACTAGTATCAATATGTGGAAACTTAACCCATCTTAGACAATTGGCAACTGAATTCAATGATTTTAAAAAAAAAATTGCAGAAGTTGCTTTTGGATTTAAATGAACTGCTATTAAATGGCATCATTTGAGTCTTGTCTTCCATCGATGTGGCAATAAAAGTCTTGTCTTCTGATCAGAGTCCTACCATCTACAGCATTCTTCCATCATGTGCCCAGCTGCTCAAGCATCTTACTGTTACTGCAACGGATTCATCCATCGTTGCTGGAATCAAGGAGCATTTCCAACATTTAATAGACTTATTTTCCTGTTCATCCACTACACAGTTTAGCTTATCCCAGAAAGCTCAGGACAGGTTACAGGAGAACATACATAGTTTCAAATAAAACAGTGGGAGAGCCTATCTTCAACACATTGGAGGGACAAATACCCATATATGAAAGACAATCCAATTATCTTCCTAGATGATGTAGAAACGCAAGCAACTGAATCTTTGGGAAGGTTATACCAAAACTAGTTTGAAATGGAAGGCTCTCTTTGTGATTTATAAACAGTTGTACAGAATATTCTCTCTTTTTATACTTTAATGAAAAGATTTAAATATAAAATCATAAGTGTTCCAGGCTTGAGCAAATGAGGACACAGTCCGCAAGGATGGGGTGGGAATGGAGACAGAGCCTGCGAGGATGGGGCAAGGATGGGGTGGGGAAGGGAGCGTAGTCTGCTTTACTTATTACTATTCTCTACTCAGACGTATCCTCGGGAAATTATTCTTCACGGAAAGGGTAGAGAATTCATCGCACAGCCTCTCAGTGCAGGCGGTGGAGATGAAAACGACAGTATATCTGAATTTAAGAAAGCTTAGGATTTCTAAGGAAGTTAAAGTGAGAGTAGATGACATGAATGGACAGACTGGATAGGCCATGTGGTCTTTATCTGCCTTCAATTTTTCTGTTTCTTATGAAATGGGCTCAATATTCAAATTGATTTAAGCTGGCAGGAGAGGCTACTTCTGGAATGCCCTTATCCGACCCCTTTCTTGGGTAAAGCAGCATTTAAGAACATAGAAATCAGTAGTGTGGGCTTCCAGGTAGAGACATGTCAAGTTCTGCTACTTATGTTAGAAGAGGATCTGCCAACATATGAGCCTGCTCAAAGACACATGGAGGAATGGCCATTTATGTGCTGACTACATGTGGTAGGAGCATCTATTTTAGAACCATAAATATCTAAGGGACCGATGTTCAACCAGCGACAATCAGTGTTTTGCTGACTATCGCCAGTGCTAAATCCAGAAATTCAATGCCAGGCCATATCCAGGCACCGGCATTGAATTTCCAAGTTTATGGAGCTGACTAACACAAAACTAATTAAGTGCAAAATTCAGCACATAACCAGCTATGGGCTAATGCATAAAGGGTGACGAGTCAAAACTGCGTGAGACAATCGAGCGCGGACAATGCCGGGCAGAAAATTGCAGGCAGAACGTCAGCGCGCTGGATTAAAACACACTCCAAGGGGAACCCCACACACACACTTTACTTAGTACTGTTGGTGTTCCCGTTGGGGGGGAACTCCCCATTACAGAGGAAGCTAATGTTTCCCTAAAAAAGAGGGGAAACGGCTGTTTCCTCTATAATGGGGGCTTCCCCCCAACACCCCCTACAACGGGAGCGCCAACTGTTCTAAGTAAAGTGGCGGGTTCCCCTACACATACCCCTCAGAGCGCTTTAAAACTGTGTTTTAATCCAGCGTGCTGACGTCCTGCGCGCAATAGTCTGCCCGGCAATGTCCGCGCGAGATTGTCTCGCGCAGTTTAGTTTATGTACCTGCATAAAGATAGGACTGACTTTTATGCGGTCCAATTTCTACCATTAACCTGGCTGGTTAAGTTCTGAATATCAACACGTAGGTCCCTTTTAACAAAGCTGTGATCGTGATGCTGCCGCGGTAAATGCACCAAAGCCCATTTAATTCCTACGGACCTCGGCGCATTTACCGCAGCAGCATCACTATCGCAGCTTTGTAAAAGGGGCCCTTAGTTTGTCCAGTGCTGAGTCCACCTCTGGAACACCCCCAAAACAGACAGTTTTGCGTTCAGTGTTAATCAATTAATTTTCAGTGCCGCTAACTGGTTAGGTGTTACTACAAATGACCAGTTAGCCCCAGTCAATTTAACCGGCTAGAAGACATTGCTGGTCAATTAATTTGCATTGAATATCCAGTTAGGGCCATATTCTTTATATAGCACCGACTAGAATGGCATTTAGTGTGATTCTTTAAAAGGTATTAAGCACCAGGGTGTGTCACAACTTTTAGGTCCACCCATTTAGGCCAAGAAAAACCAGGCATAAATCACTGTGCCTAACTTGTGTGCTCAGCGGGTGTATTCTATCACAGTGTGCAGAAATTCTAGGAACTCCCACAATTCGCACATGCTCCTCCCCCTGGCTACGCTCCCTTTTCATATTCACATGCAAGAATACGCTTACTTACCCCTTCTTTTGCTAAGGTGCGCTAATCGATTAGCACACGCTAATCGAATTCGCATGCGCTAAATGCTAACGCGTCCATAGACTAACATGCATGTGTTAGCTTTTAGCGTGCGCTAAATCGATTAGTGCGCGCTAATCGGTTAGCGCGCCTTAGTAAAAGAGGGCCTAAGTTGTGTGTGCAACTTTTTAATTAATACCAATGAGCATCAGTTATGAGGTGTTAATTGCTAATTGTCGGTGCTGATTAGGCTTATTAAATAATTAAGGGGGTCTTTTACTAAGGCGCCCTAACCGTTTTAGCACATGGTAAATTTTAGCATGTGCGAAATGCTAACACATCCATAGAATATAATGGGCATGTTAGAATTTAGCGCACACTAATATTTAGCATGCGCTAAATAGGCTAGCGCGCCTTAGTAAAAGACCCCCTAAGTTGTGTGCGGAAATTGACTGTGTTTTATCCAAAGGTACTGCAATGCAAAGTGACTTTGTCAAAGAGCACTTTGTATAAAACATAGCACAAAACACTTGGAAACATACAAAAACCCTAAACAGCAGACATTTTGTACTTTTTTTTGCATGAATTTCACTTTTAAGACATTAAATTGCAAACCGCATGCTTCACAGTAGTAAATTTGCACATTAACAATGCTTTGTAAGAAAGTTTATGTACAGTACATCTGATTATTACTGAGCTGCTGCAATGCAAAATCATACAAATTAGTTCCTCATAGTAAAAATGCTAAAATGAAAATACAAAAAAAGACTTTATTGATATTTACAAGCATCTGTGTGCACCAATATCGGCATTCTCTTATGATGTATCGGGTGAACCCGCTCAGGCTATATTAGTCTTTATTGGAATTGTCAGCTCGGGGGACATCGGTGGAAGCTTCATAACTGCTTAAGTCCCTGATACTGAAGTATCTTTCCTATTCACAATTATTTATTAAGATTGAGTGAAATAGATTTATATCTAGTTTATTATTTTTATTTTATATTTATTTTTATTTTTTTGTCTCCTTCTCTCCCTCTCTCCCAAGTTTTATGGTGTGAGGTGTCCTCCTCTTTCCATATTATTAGCCAAATATTTTGGTAGTCTTTTTAGTTTTTCGGCAGTTTTAGGTTTTCATTTTGGCCTTTAACCGAAAGTTATACAGCACAGGATCGACGGAACTTGGGACGTTGTGACTTAAACCAGTTAAAACATGGTTTAAGTCGCAAAAACCCATCTAAAGACACCAGATAAGCACTGAAAACACATAACACAGACCCCCACACACTATCCCAGTGATCACCAACACCCCCCCCCCCCCAACAACTCCATAAAAATCGTAATCACACCTTTAAAATTCAGCCTCCAGACCATCATCACCTGGCAGCCCGGCATAGGAAAGCCTAGTCGATTTGCACAGAGGCATCTTAAGCCATCTTGGGGGTGGGTATTCCAAATCTTCTTTCCAAAATGAAACAAAGATAGGGGCCATTGACAGCATATTGTGATGATTAGACACCTTTTTTGCACAAATAGTATGTTATAAGAATGGAAAGGGGTGTATATAGTTATTTTACTGGCTTTTCAGTATTTTTGAATATTATATATGTATAATATGCTTGAATTATATTATTGAAGGAAGGGGAGGGTGGGGGAGGGACTTAAATTTATATATTTACATTGATAATAGAAAAGATTTTCAAGTGATTTGAATGAATCAATTGTTGTATTATTGTTCACTTGTTGTGAGATATAAAAACGAATAAAGATTTTGAAAAAAAAACCCAAAATGAAACAAAGATTATCTCAGTAAAAAAAATTGTTTTTACATTTCTCACAGAAATTGGGACCTATAGATTTTTGCACAACATAAAAAAGTCTTCCAATTTTCCTTACCTGCATGCCCACTGAATTACTGCAAATCTCTCTTGAGTTTTGTCTATAGCCTTGTCTATTCATTCTTACAGAATCTTCTGTGCTTGCATCCTGTTTTCTTGAATTTTGATACCAATTTGATCTACCCTTTTACAGAGCCGTGTTATCGGTTGTCGCGTGGCAAAAGCCCCGAAGCCCTTTAAGTCTCTAGGGGCTTCAGGACAGTTACCGCAGTGGCAGCTGCTGGCGCAGCTTTGTAAAAGGAGGGGGAGGGGGTAAACTTTTAATACTTCCAAATTAGAAATGGTGATCTTTACTTATTGCTGTTCTGGCGTAAGAGAGAGATCAATTAACTGAAGTTAGGGGGGTCTTTTACTACGACACGTTAGCCGATTTAGCGCACGCTAAATGCTAATGCAGCCATAGAATATAATGGGCCCGTTAGCATTTAGCACGCCTTAGTAAAAGCCCCCCTAGTGAGCTATGTTTCTTTGCACTACTGTTCCTCACTTTACAGCAGTGTTTTTCAACCTTTTTACACCTATGGACCGACAGAAATAAAATAATTATTCTGTGGACCAGCATCGGACCGTGGACCGGTGATTGAAGAACACTGGGCTAAGTCGTGGGCCAGACCCCGCCCTCTCTACCCAATCTCCATCCCAGACCCCCACCCCCATAATAGTACTAATTGCACCTTACACGTCCCGTGCCTCATCTGGAAGCCTTCCCTCTGACGTTGCAACGTCAGAAAGAAGGCTTCCGGTTCAGGCACAGGATGGCCGTAGGAGCCACTGCCCGTGGCTTTGTGCACTGAATCAGTTCGGAAGAGGGAGCTGGCTCGAAGATAACGCCGCATCGATTGCACTGTGGACCGGCGGTTGAAGAACACTGTTTTGGGCCTGATGCACGTGCTGGCCCTGTGGACCAGCAGGAAATTTCTGTGGACCGGCACTGGTCCATGGACTGGTGGTTGAAGAACACTGCTTTACAGGAATTTTCTGCTCTATATTTTGGCCCACAGATTATAAATTACTATAGAAAGAAGTCTTAGAAGAAAAACAGCACCCAGATGACTTCCTTGCACAATGTATAGCTTTAATCAGCGTAGGGTTTTAAAAAATTAAATTTCTGCCATGTGAATTATTGCAGAGAGGCAATATCAAGCAACTTTTCATCCATCACTAAAACAGACACCCCATAAAGAGATGTATGCTTCTACAGAGCTAATCTCTAATTCAATAATTTATTTCAAAGAGTAAGAAATGTAATCTTGTAGTAAACATTGTAAAATATTTTGCAAACAGGTGTGCAATCCCAGTGTGTATAGCAATGGCAGACTGCTCTATAAAATATCAAATTTGATTATATATGAAAAAAAAATCAGCTTTTTATATGTACTAATGCAATCTAAAAAGTAACCAACTGTATATCATTATGCACATGTGGAAGAAGTAATAAGACAAAAGAATAGGCATGGTTTTATATATCTAAAATATATGGAACTCTGAGATGAAAATAATACAGTTCTTGTAATATAATGAACACTAGATTTAAGCAACATGTCAGAGCATTATTTGACTCGAATAATTAATGTTATACAACAGATATATTTCTACAGTGTATAAATGGTGTACAAAGTCAATAAGCCCAGATTGTCTGCTTTTTTAAACTTTTAGTTATAGAATTTCAAATATTACAACCAAAAGTAGGAAATTGTAATGAAACAGAGAATACATTGTCGTCATACAATGTCATCATTGGAAAATTAAAGGAGAAAAAAAAAAAAGGAATATATGTTATCTTTTAATCCAGTCCGCAACATGGGGCTCCTTTTACAAAGGTGCGCTAGCGGTTTAACGCGCATAATAGCGCATGCTAAACCAACAGGCGCGCTAGTTGCTACTGCCTCCTCTTGAGCAGGCAGTAGTTTCTGGCCAGCGTGGGGGTTAGCGCGTGATGAAAAGTCTCCCGCATTAACCCCGCTAGCGCGCCTTTGTAAAAGGAGTCCATGGGAGGGCAGAGTTTTTTTGTATATCATTATTAATTTTTCAGTCTAAAAGTGCATAAAGGAATACATACCAGTAATTTGAAAAACAGCACTTATATCAATCAATAAATATATGAGAAACCATTTTCACCCCCCTCCCACCCACCCTAATTCCAATATATTCAATAAATCATACAACAGTACATACATGTAATTAATAAACAAATCCAAATATAATATCCCTCTCCCCTCCCACCCACCCCTCTTCCCTGGATGTGCAAATCAAACCGGTAACAGGGGAATAAATCTTTTGATTAAAATTAATAAAATTGGTCAATGAACCCCACGTCAGTTTAAACAACTTATTATTACCCATTTGTTCAGAATTCATTTTCTCGTATTTATAACACAAGCATAATGAATTCCACCAAAAAGTGAAATTAATCTGTCAAAATTCTTCCAATTTTTAGTGACCATTTGCATGACTACCCCAGTCACTATACCAAGTAATCTGCTTTTATGTCTATCTAGTGGAGGTGTAGGAGATAACAATGTCCCATAGATTACTGCTTCATATGACAGCGGAACCGCAGTCTCCAGAATCAAATTAATATGTCAATATACCAAGTACATTCACACCTTAAAATATTACTAAAAAGGCTGGAAAAACTACCAAATGGCATAAAAATATAATATGTTTAATAATAAACAATGACTAAAAATAAATGGAAAGTGTACAATATAAATGTACGCAAACCAAAGTCAAATAATGCAACAGCATGCTTTGCCCACCTGGAAATGTAAATTAGTTTGAAGAAATGCTACAAAGTGTGCTTTAAAACATTAAAAATGCTAACAACTCCCCCCCCCCTTACATACGAGGGGCCGCTGAAAAGTTTGCTGCCCAACCAAGAAGAGAATGAGGTGGAGCTATAATACTTATAAGTTATTCTACACTTTTCTTGACACTTTTTGTTTAATTTCGTATCATTGAAATGAAAAGTGTTGGACTGAAACCTTTTCAGCGGCCCATTGTAACTTTTTCTCAGGACTGAGTCAACTATACTGATGTACCTTTAATATTAGATAATAAGGGCTGCAATTCTGTATAGGATGCCCAGTCTCAGCAGCCACCTAAATGGCTTTTGAAAGTCACACATGAACGTCCTATATAGAATCCCATCTATCCGTCAGTACAGACACCTAACCACGCCTAACTATCCCGATTCTCTAACCGGTGTACATGTTACAGGTGCCTGTTAGAGAATCGTGTTGCCACTGAGCTGATTGTGGCAAGGGAATCTCTCTGCTGCGATCACCTCAGTGGCCACAGCAGGAAATCCCCCAGCCATGAAGTCAGCCAGCAGGAGGGATGCCCAGTCCCTCCTGTCGGAAACCCTCCCACCCCCAAAGATCAATGCCAGGAGGGATGCGCTGTCCCTCCTGCCGGAACCCGTACTCCCCACCCCACAAAGATCAACGGCAGGAGGGATGCCCAGTCCCTCCTGCCGGAACCCCCCTGAAGATCAACAGCAGGAGGGATGCCCACTCCCTCTTGCCAGAACCCTGCCTGAAAACTTGCCCCCACCCCGACATCTCCCTAGCTCACCCCTGTACCTTTCCAGTGCATCCTGGTATGCACTGGGGATGGGCCTTAGGCACCTAGGCCAACCAGAATCTTAGGCCTGCCAGCAAGAAGGAGTATGCATCCCTCTGGTTGGCCTACAAAAACAAGGTATGGGGGTGGATCTGGGTGGGCTTGGAGGGGTGTCAGGGTGGGGGCAAGTTTTCAGGGGGTACCAGCAGGATGGAGTGGGCATCCCAACTGCCAGTGATATTTTTTTGGGGGGAGAGAGTTTCCAGCTGGATCTTCAGGAGGGTGGGAGGGTTTCCACCAGGATCTTTGGGGGGGGGGGGGTCTGGCAGGAGGGACTGGGCATCCCTCCTTCTGTTGATATTCGGGGTGAGTGAGGGGTTTTTCAGCAGGATGGACTAGACATCCCTCCTACCATTGATCTTCGGGGGGGGGGGGGTTTCCAGCAGGATAGACTGGGTATCCCTCCTGTTGGTGATCTTTGGGTAATGGCAGCAGGAGGAATTGGGCACTCCTCCTGTTGCATTCAGGGGGGGGGGATTTCAGGGGATCCAGAAGGAGGGACAGGGCATCACTCCTGCCAGCCAACTTCATAGGGGGATGGATTCCCTGCTATGGTTGCTCAACTTATCGCGGCAGGGAGATTTACTTGCCGCAATCAGTTCAGCAGTCTCATCTATTTGAAATGTATGCCAGCATTTTGATAGCTTACATTTCTGGCACTTATTGCAGCCCTAGGGTGACACCTAGGGCCGCCTAAACTCGCCTAAGACCACTTCTGGGTATAACCATGACCATGCCTAGCCTTGGGCAAGCTTAGGCAGCCCTGTGCATCTCTCTAGGTTTACAAAAATGTATATAATGTAGGCTACCTGCCTCTAGGTGGTTTTTTTTTTTTTTTTAAACGTGTGTCTCGATTGGCTGGTTAGACAGAGGTAGGACACCTACCACCACCTACACTCGGGACGCCATTTATAGAATTTGCCCCTAGGATTCTATCTTGTCCAGTAGATCTTGCACTGCATTTTTGATATAGTTTCAATGGCAAAGGTGAGCTGCTTGCTTTCTAGGACTGCAAAATCTTTTTGTTCTTTTGATTGCTGCTGAATCAGCCTCCACCAGTGGTTCTTCATTGGATCACAATACTTATAAATTAAATGTTACAGTCAGTTTTAATTTGGAATCTTTAGGCAGGATACTTTTAACTTCTATTGAACCACCTAAATATATGCCAATAGCTAATATTCCGCTGTTTGCTAAATTAGCGGAATCTTTTGTTGCTAAACAATTGACAGAATATTTAGATGCATTTCCAGTTTTGAATTCCTTTCAACATGGTTTCAGGATCTTGCATATCATTGAAATAATGGTTCTTGCTATGATTTCCAAAGCCAAGACAATGATCAGCCATGGCAGACAGCTGTGTTATTGCAGTTTTATTTGGCTGCTACATTTGATATGGTGGACTGAGCGACTTCAGGATGGGTGGAACAGCCCTAGAGTGGTTTAGAATGTTTTTGATCAACCGTTTTTATGCAGTGAAAAGAGAAGTTAGGTTTTCTCATTTTTTGGTGTCCACTATCCCCCTCTTTTACTAAGGTGCGCTATGCTTTTTAGCGTGCAGTAAATATTAGTGCACGCTAATCATGGGCTAAATGCTAACACGTGCATGTTATCCTATAGACACATTAGCGGTTAGCGCATGCGTTAATTTAGCGTGCGCTAAACGTGTACTAAGACTGTGGTCTCTTTAATAAAAATGATGTTCAAAAAAAAAAAAACGCTTAGCGCACCTTTATAAAAGAGGGCCTATGTGGGGTACCCCAGTGCTCTCCCTTTGCACCCGTTTATTTAATATATTCATGTGCTCTTTGGACACAGTGTTGGACAAGGAAGAGTACAGTATCTGTATTCATATGCTGATTAAATGTTTATCATTATGACCAAGTCACACTGAATATAGTAGAGGGTGTGTGTTGTCGTAGCTTAAAGAGCAAGGAAGTCAAAGTAATACTATATAACTGGATAACACTTCTCAGTATACAAATAAGCAAAATATATAACTGGCTTATAAAGTAAGTAAAGTATTCACATACACTTAGAATTGTGAAATTTGACCATGAGCATTAGTTCCTATAGCCAAACCCACCGCCCCATTACTGTATAGGACTAATTTTGAAAAAGAGCTTAAAATGAACATACTGTTCAAATGCTCAACTAATTTTCAATGGCAAAAGAGAGAAAGAAGTTCCCACTTAGCTTTCAACTGTGTCAGCAGGTCCCGACATGGACCATGTTTCGAAATTCTTTGGAGTAATAGATCACTCACAGGTCATTGACCGCGTGAGCGGACTGCTGGGCATGATGGACCTATGGTCTGACTCGGCAGAGGCGATGCTTATGTTCTTTCTCAAGGGACCCAGAGGGTGATGTGAACTGCTCAAAATGCCAAGGAAATAAGAGTAGTGTGATACAGGCAAAACACCTTGTAATCTGTGAATTAAAGTATAAAATGTCACTCACATGTGATTGCACAACAACCATTATTATTTTTAAATTATTTATTCATTTTCAATATTTTCAATAAGTGCAATACAAATTAAATACATTTTATATTTAAGACATCACTTAATACTCTTTCAAGAAACAAATCAATCTATATCCCTCCCCCCACCTTATCCCATAAGTATTATAATTTTTTAATTTAATAATAAAAAAAAATCTTCAAAAAGCTCATTATGATATACATTTCATATCCATAAGAGATAATAACAACAACCATTATTAAAGAGAAAATCTATAATACAACTCTTCAAAAGGCAACACAGGAAAAAGTTAGAAAGAACAAGCTCCGAACCACATAGGGAGGAGCGATGACAAATCGGCCGAAGCCTTGGGGCCAATCGGCTAGGTGTAGGGGGGGGGGGGGAAGGGGGGTTGGATAGATTAGGGGTGAGCGGAGGGGAGATCGCCCCTTTCGATCCGGCTTCACACGAGGCGGACGCGGCTTCCCTTCCGCTCACCCACTGCAGCAATGGATTTGTCTCTCACCTGGAGGCGGGCAGAGCGTCCTTTGGTCGCCTCCGCGGCAAGGAGCAGTCCCCGATCCATTGGGAGCGGAAGGGAGATCGCGGGAGACCATGGCAACGTGTCTCCTAATTGCCAGGTTTGTCTCCCCACGTGCATCGCCGGCTCGCTCTGCTCTCGGCGTGCACTCACCCCTACGGAGCGACGCGCAGCTCACACCCCGACTCTCCATTATTGTGTCGCGGCCTGGCAGGGCCCGCCGAGATGCTCCCTCGGATCCTGCGAGATAGGAGCGTCTCGGGGGAACCGCCGCGCACGATGGCCGCTGACGGTTGTAGTCCGTGCCCTGGGCCCATGGCTAGGCGTTGTACGACGGGGCCCATTGCGGTGTTGCGTGGGAGCAGATCGGGTGTCTTCTTCGGCCTGGAGCGTCAGCCACCTACTGCGGTCTCACCCGCTCCGCGTGGCTGGCATCCTTCCCCTCCCTGAGCACTCCGGCGGTGGGGGAGGGGGGGATTTGGGTCGCTGCCTCCCAGCCGCCATGCTCCCACCCCGAACCAGGCATCATGGCAGCCTTCGGCCGCACTGGGCCACATGTCATCCCGTCTCCGGCCGGCCGCTGACGGTTGCAGTCCGTGCCCTGGGCCCATGGCTGGGCGTTGTGCGCGGCGGTATGGCTCCGACGGGGCCCATTGCGGTGTCGCGTGGGAGCGGATCGGGACTGTTCTTCGGCCTGGAGCGTCAGCCACCTACTGGCCCCAACACGGCCGGGCGGCGGTCTCACCCGCTCCGCGTGGCTGGCGTCCTTCCCCTCCCTCCCAGCCGCCATGCTCCCACCCCGAAACAGGCATCATGGCAGCCTGTGGCCGCACCGGGCCACGTGGCATCCCGTCTGCTGCGGCGGGGGAGGGGGGGGCGGCGGACACTCGCTGCGGCCTCTTCTTAGTGGCTTTCCTCTTCCCCCTCTTCCCCTGCAATGGGAGATAACAGGCTGTGTGACAGTTGCAGCATATAATCATTCCTTGAAAAGTAAGATATAAATTTGAGATGACCTAGTGGTTAATGTACTGGGTGCTTATGCCAAAGAATGCAGGTTCAAAACCCACTTTAACTCTTTAAAAAAAATAAATAAATAAATAAATAAATAAAAATTATTATTGTGCACTGTACAGAAACAGAAAAATACCTACTGAACCTAAATATATTAGTTACCTGCACCTAAATATATTAGTTACCTGAGGTGTATACATTCAGATTATATATATATTTTCTCTTCTTGGAACTCACAGTTACAAAATAAGAGTTAATTTGAATTTTAACCTTGGTACCTTGGTTTCAAGTCCACTGCATTCAGCTGCCCCTCTGTGCTATAGAATGTGTCATGTCGTGTGGCCAGTCTTCCGGCTGCCCTGCTACTGTCACACGCGGCCAGCGAGGCGGGTGGCGCCTTGGGTACCCTGGACAAAGGCTTGCACTTACAGGCATAAATTTGAAAATTCATGTCTATACATATGTCTTGATATACGTCCCAAGGACCAGGTGTACAGTTTTCCTGGAGTGGTTTTCAGAGAGGAAAGGTGGGTACACTTTCAGAGTGGGAACATGAGAGTGGCCATACGGGGTCTGACCAATGATCCATTTAGCCTCGAGGTCACAAGTATCTGGAGGGCACACAAATGGTGACAGTATTCAAATGGTGACAGTATTCCGTGCTGCCAAATCCCAGGTTTCTCCATGTCTGTCTCAGTGGCAGCCATGAGCTTTTCCTCCAGGAACTTGTCCAGATCTTTTTTAACTATAGAAAAGTGCATTTGCACTTTCTACCTGTGTCCGACGAGGCAGATGGCGGTTGACCGCTCTGGGCACCCTGGAGGCTGCCAGCCGCGGCCACATGTCTCGGCATGGACAGCGCTGCCGTTTCTTTAGGGACAGCCCCGGCCGCCGTGGGGAAAACGTTGTTCCGACCTCTTCCATAGCAAGTGGAGGGATCAACAAATTTAATTATCTTGATAATTCTCTGCATTCGGTGATTCCCCTATTGCTATCTGAGTCTAATTCTCTGCATTCTGTGCTTTCCTTATTGCTACCTGAGTCTACTTCTCTGCTGCAATGTGCTGGACAAAATATAAGACCTTGCCTTCAGGGCTGTGTTAGATGAGGATGTTATGCTTCACGGTGTTATTTCTAGTCTTCCCATCTATCCAATCAGCTAATTTTAATGATCCTATAATTCTTATCCTTGGGATGAGAAATATTGCAAAAATTGCAACACATTTAATGAGACAGCGATGACACTGGACTCATCACATTTCTTCCTTCCATGAATTTTCCTTAACTATAACTTTCTTATTTCCGGGAATTATCTTTATTGATAAATTTCTTATTTCCGAGAATTTAACTATAACTTGCAATAAGGAATAGCTGTTGCAACTGGATTTGACTGCCGACAACCTACAAATGTACTGTGTTTTCCTTATTAAGTTTCTGCTATATAACTTTACCTCATAAAACAAGGAAGACACAAGTTGGAGGCCGCTCTGTTTTTCCTTTGACATGACATGCTGATATACAATCATGTTTGTACTTACTGGATCATTCTATAAGTATTTCTCGACAGCACAAGTCACGATCCATGCCGCCGTGCCGAAGAAGCCACCAGCACCGAAGAGGCCCGCGGCCAGCACACGCACTACCACCGCGGCTTCTACGGCCGCACATCTCAGCTGGAGCTCAGCACCGCCCGCGATTTTAACCCCACTAAGCTGGAGGGCAAATGAGATAGTCTAATTGCTTAGCCTAGGATAGGAGCTCCCGAGATTGGGGCAGCATCCACTCAGCGGGAACTTCGATTCACAGGTCCTGCCCTTAGACTTCGATTCACGGCTCCGATGCATACTACTGTACAACACTGGCCTCATACGAGAGCACAGAGACCACATCAGATGACATCTGGAATCCTGTACGCACAAGCATCGGCAATTCGATAATCAGCATCTGGGAGGTAAGGCCGATACATGAAGAGACAGGGCTTTAGAGGGATATAGATGGAATCGGCATGTTCACATATTGGCCACAGATAGAACAAATTTTATTTGGTTAGATGAAAGTTATAAATGGATGTAGACTAGAAGCTGGGTCATATATCCAACGAATTGACAAGGAAGCTGGCTTGATTCGGCCCTTACATGGGGGTGTATAACACAACAAATAAATTAATATAAATTCACAAATCAATTTATTTTACCTTAAAGGGCCTACTTTCGCTTTATCCATTTAACGACTTACATATGGGTTTTATAAGACCTTCATAAGGAAGGTTTACGTTACCTCAACAGCATCTACGAGACATTATGTCCGATGCCTCCCTTACGGTTTGCATTCCTTCCGGAACTACTACACACATATTAGGACCTAATATTTACTGGTCTCACATGCTTGGATTATGGGGAATATGGGATAATTAGTTTGATATCTACACACTGATCCCGATATTGGCTAGGCTCATCAGTACATTGGATCCTCTGTGCATTGCTAGGCTCATCAGTACATTTGATACGCTCCACGGGAATCCTCTGTGCATCGCTAGGCTCATCAGTACATTGGATATGCTCCTCTGTACATTGCTAGGCTCATCAGTACAGGGAGTACAGGGGACATGCTCCTCTGTACATCGCTAGGCTCATCAGTACATTAGATATGCTCCTCTGTACATTGGATATGCTCCTCTGTACATTGGGTAGGTTTTTCAGCACATTGGATACGCTCCTCTGTACATTGGCTAGGCTTATCAGTACATTGGATATGCTCCTCTATTGGCTAGGCTTATCGGTACAATGGATACGCTCCTTTGTACATTGGCTAGGCTTATCAGCACATGGCATGGGCTCCGCTGTACATTGGCTAGGCTCATCAGTACATTTGATATGCTCCTCTGCTAGGCTTTTCAGCACATTGCATGTGCTCCTCTGTACATTGGCTAGGCTTATCAGTACATTGGATATGCTCCTCTGTATCAGTACATTAGATGTGCTCCTCTGTACATTGGCTAGGCTTATCAGCACATTGCATGTGCTCCTCGGTATCAGTACATTGGATATGCTAGGCTTATCAGCACATAGCATGTGCTCCTCTGTACATTGGCTAGGCTTATCAGTACATTGGATATGTTCCTCTGTATCAGTACATTAGATGTGCTCCTCTGTACATTGGCTAGGCTTATCAGCACATTGTATGTGCTCCTCGGTATCAGTACATTGGATGTGCTCCTCTGTACATTGGCTAGGCTTATCAGCACATTGCATGTGCTCCTCTGTACATTGGCTAGGCTTATCAGTACATGGCTTATCAGTACATTGGATACGCTCCTCTGTACATTGGCTAGGCTTATCAGCACATGGCATGTGCTCCTCGGTACATTGGCTAGGCTTATCAGTACATCGGATGTGCTCCTCTGTACATTGGATACGCTCCTCTATACATTGGCTAGGCTTATCAGCACATTGCATGTGCTCCTCTGTACATTGGCTAGGCTTATCAGCACATGGCATGTGCTCCGCTGTACATTGGCTAGGCTCATCAGTACATTTGCTATGCTCCTCTGTATCAGTACATTGGATATGCTCCTCTGTACATTGGCTAGGCTTATCAGCACATTGCATGTGCTCCTCTGTACATTGGCTAGGCTTATCAGCACATTGCATGTGCTCCTCTGTACATTGGCTAGGCTTATCAGCACATGGCATGTGCTCCGCTGTACATTGGCTAGGCTCATCAGTACATTTGCTATGCTCCTCTGTATCAGTACATTGGATATGCTCCTCTGTACATTGGCTAGGCTTATCAGCACATTGCATGTGCTCCTCTGTACATTGGCTAGGCTTATCAGCACATTGCATGTGCTCCTCTGTACATTGGCTAGGCTTATCAGTACATTGGATATGCTCCTCTGTATCAGTACATTAGATGTGCTCCTCTGTACATTGGCTAGGCTTATCAGCACATTGCATGTGCTCCTCGGTATCAGTACATTGGATATGCTCCTCTGTACATTGGCTAGGCTTATCAGCACATTGCATGTGCTCCTCTGTACATTGGCTAGGCTTATCAGTACATTGGATACGCTCCTCTGTACATTGGCTAGGCTTATCAGCACATGGCATGTGCTCCTCTGTACATTGGCTAGGCTTATCAGTACATTGGATATGCTCCTCTGTACATTGGATACGCTCCTCTGTACATTGGCTAGGCTTATCAGCACATTGGATTTGCTCCTCTGTACATTGGATACTCTCCTCTGTACATTGGCTAGGCTTATCAGCACATTGCATGTGCTCCTTCTGTTGGCTAGGCTCATCAGGACATTTGCTATGCTCCTCGGTATCAGTACATTGGATAGGCTCCTCTGTACATTGGCTAGGCTTATCAGCACATTGCATGTGCTCCTCTGTACATTGGCTAGGCTTATCAGCACATTGCATGTGCTCCTCTGTACATGGGCTAGGCTTATCAGCACATGGCATGTGCTCCGCTGTACATTGGCTAGGCTCATCAGTACATTTGCTATGCTCCTCTGTATCAGTACATTGGATATGCTCCTCTGTACATTGGCTAGGCTTATCAGCACATTGCATGTGCTCCTCTGTACATTGGCTAGGCTTATCAGCACATTGCATGTGCTCCTCTGTACATTGGCTAGGCTTATCAGTACATTGGATATGCTCCTCTGTACATTGGCTAGGCTCATCAGTACAGGGCCATATATATATATATTTAATGCGCAGTACCCATGCAGTGGGTTGCATATATAACTGGATTACGCTGAGACAATGAAGTTATCTGTACTTTGGCATATATATTTGGAGCGCAGTACCCGTGCAGTGGGTTTGCATATAAAATTTTCTGTACGTTGAGACGACGAAGTTATCCGTACCTTGGCATATATATTTGGAGCGCAGTACCCGTGCAGTGGGTTGCATATATATATTTTCAGTATATTTTCATTACACTGAGGCGATTCAGTACGAAAAGTTATCAGTACCTTTGCATACCCATGCAGTGGGTAGCATATAAGTGGGTAGCATATAGGCCGCAGCTACAGCACTTGGGGGGAACCCGCGATAAGCGAGGTTTCGCTATCCCGGGTAGTGGAGGGTAAGCACAGCATATGAGTCAACGACATACACCTTTACATTGCTTAGGAAATTGGGCATGTCACCTTGCTTGGACGGCAGGGAGGCCAGGCCATGATCTTCACAGCAACGTACTGCTGATGAGAGGACACATCCTTGAACGGGATAGGTCCAGCGAGCAGGGGAAGCTGTTACGGCAACCCACATTCGGAGAGGATGGAGAGGCATATGCTGTGCACCTGATCATGCGGTGGTCATACCTGATTGGTTATTCTGCTCAATTGATGACAGTTGTGATGTAATAGTGCTGTTATGGCTGCGGCCTAATAAATTCCACACTAGTTGAAAACGCTTGTGTAGTGTCTTTGTTTTCAGGACAGGGGGGTAGAGCACCAAGTGCTGAGTGCACGATTTGAGGGTACTTGCCATATACTTCACTGCTTCATTCATATGACGACTGTAGAGCCGCCGAGTAAACTGCTGGCTTAAATACCAAAGATAAATGTGCTGACATAGTCCCGAGAAAGGAGGGGCTACGCACAGTGTATGCGTATGTGAATACTTTACTTACTTTATAAGCCAGTTATATATTTTGCTTATTTGTATACTGAGAAGTCTTACCCAGTTATATATCATTATGACTATACATAAGGATATGACTTTATTACAATCAAAAGTTTTTACCATGCATTAAGAGTGAATCTTGATCTAATTAAAATCAGCCCATTATATTCAGCTAAAACAAGAATTTTACGGTTGGAAAATGGATGGCAAAAAAAGCTCTAGCCACTATTCACTCGAATTATAATGAACTTTCTAAACTCATCTAAAGTTTTGGTTTTTATATTAGATTCAGCTCTGACCTGTACAGCACAAATTATTAATTTATATAAGAAGTGCTCTTAAAAAAATTAATAAAGAGAAAAAAAAATCAAGATGATCCCACATGACACAAACATAGAAAAAAACAGTGGAAATGATTCAATGAATGAATCAGGATTTCATCAAGGATGTCCTTATTGTAGTGAGAAAACAGGACTTAACACATGCCATGTTTTGTCATCAGTACCTTCTAAGGCTATTCCAAATTCCAATCAGGAGTCAGCATTTGGCTTTGGTCTGACTTGGCTTTTCAACTGTGGTTTATAGAACGTTAGCTGACTTTGAACTTTCTTAAATTAGTAATAAACTATTTCTAATGAAAATGTATCTCCATTTATAAAGTTCACAGTACTAACCACGTTATACATCTCATTTAAGATCTGACAAAAATGTTCATGGATGGTGGTGGTGGGAGAGGGGGGGAGTCTCCTGGTAATTCTCATTTCAATTCTCCTACTCTTGGGATTCTCTTTCCCCTCAATGTCAAAGCAGAAGTCACTTGAAGCCATCTTCATATTTTCTCAACAATTTATCTTTTTTTTTATCAGTTACTCAGCACCACACACTCTGCTTTATATAGACCTGCTCTTAGAAGCTGTTCTTTGTTTTTCACAAGGCTCTGCTCTCTTAAGCACAGCGCAGCACCTTTCAGAACAGAGCATAGCCTACCTCTGTCACTTTAATTAATATTGATGTCAACGTGCTCTGAACTAGGCCTCTGAACAGTACATTTTTGCAGCTAAGTTCAGCAAAGCACATTTACACCTTTTCCCATGCCTGCTTTTATCTTGCATATAGGGCTGTTCTTATTTTCCTCTTAAAATCACAGCTCTGCAGTGCTCACCCAAACTTGGCATGAAGGCCCTGTCTCCTGCTGAGATTCTATTTTAATGCAGCCCTTAAAATCTTACATAATGGCCTGCTGTGCTGTTCAAGCCATGCCTCGTTTAATCGGGTGGTCAGTGTTGCTGTGTAGCCTCAGTGCCAGCCCCATCAAGGCTGCTATCAGAGCTCCTCTGCCTTCTTCCTCCCACAAGAAAACTCTGATGACCTCTGAATCATTAGTGCCACTTCTGATTCCAGTCTTTACTTGCACTCATTGGTTCGTCTCCTCAGCATGGCATTTATGATCCAGACCCTACACTACTCCATTTAAGGCACACTACTGGCTAGTGTTTCCAGTCATGTCATCAAGGATCACTTCTCAGAAGGTGATAAATGCCAAAGAATATTGTTGAAAGTAATATGAGCCAAATAATATATAAGAACCTGTGGGACAGATTTTAGAAAAAACATACAAATTGGAATTGAGACATCCAGGTTGGGACATCTCAAATTCTGCTATTGTTTCAGAACTGGATCTGCCATCATAGACCTGTTCATAAAAATATAGTGAAACACACATTTATGTGTTAGCTACATGCAGCAGGAGCAATGGTGTAATAAACTGGATGGGTACGGAGCACCCTGGGCACCCTATTGATGGGGGGGGGGCTCTTAAATGCACTCCAATTCCCCCTCCCCCATACATGTCTAGGATGATTCATCACAGCCATTTCATCATGGCCAGTTCATTGCGGATATTTTAACTCAGCCACTTCAGCACGATGAACTGGTAGTGATAAATACAATTCAGCATTTGGAGAGGTGATGCCCCTTACACCTCCCCCCCAAAATTAGACGCAGACCATAGGGCAAGGCCGGGAAGTTGGCAGCAGTAGCTGAAGGGGAGCCTGGGCCCTTGGGCAGCATTGGCTGGTGGGGACCCCAGGCACCGGGGAAGGAGCTGGGTCATCTCTGAGATGGTGGCTGGTGGAGAGCCCAGGCCGAAGCTTTCAGCTGTTCATCACAGGTACTACGGAGGATCATCCCATTCCACCCCATTCTACCCATGCCTACACCCCTGCATCCCTAGTTTGCCTATGTTTAATCTTCTCATGGGTCTAAAAGGATTCTGGTATCAAGCATTGAGGGAATTCTTAGCCTAGAGTGGAAGAAGTTGCTCTCAGCTGACAAGGGGATGATTCAGTCTGGCACCTCACCCTGAAGCACCCCCAGCGGAAGGAGACAAATCATTGTGGCTGTTTCATCGCAGCTGTGCTGAAACATCCCACGATGAAACGGCCACAATAAATCATCCCATTCTGCCCCCATACCTATTCAAGTGTTCATCCAGCAGTGAGCAGGGTCTCCTCCCCATTACTCACACTGGCCCCAAGCCCTTCCTGAGTGATATCAGAAGGCACACTCGAGCAGCATGAAGGAGACCTTGTTCACTGCCAGTGAAGATTTGAAGAGGTATAGCTCACAAGCAACATTATTTCTATAAGATGGGATTCAGCAACCTGCAATATCCTGCAGGGCATCAAGATGCAGTAACGGGGGAACCTTTTACCGCACCTTGATGACATTTTACCGCACCTTAATCATTTATGTGCTGGAATAAAAATTGTTATGTCAGCCATTTTAGACAAATAGATGTTTATTTTTTTTAAAAGCTGCCATAGAGCCCAATATCGTTTACAAATTTCACGTTCAGTGGTAGTGGGGTTCAACAACTACTAGGGGCTTAAGGGGGCAATCTTTGCTAACCCTTCCAGTGGAACACTGCTCAATAGGAACACTTTTTTGAAACCTATATGTCCCAGGTAGCATGTATAAATCCCAATGTTGGACATAGACCTGCATTCCCTTTTCAAAATTTGGAATGCACCTTTATTTTTAAGCCTATCCTAGCTCCATCCAGAACACACAGACCATGCCGCGTTGACCTAAGCATGTTTTAGGGTTCTATGTGTATACATCCCAGCTTTGCAAAATCATAATTTAGACAATTATATAATATAAAGTTCTAAATGTAGGTTTATATACATCTTAAACTTGAACATCACTTCTAAAATAAGTACCCAGGTTACTATATAACATCATGTATTGAAAATGTTGCTTGCATCCTTTCCAATGCACATTCCATCTTTCATTGATCAAAGGGACGGGAAATCATATCGTGCACCACTTCCTTCATATAATGTTAGCTGAATTTTCTAATTCTATATCCTACCATGCGTTCTGACTGAGTTCAAAGGACAATACATAATTTAACCTGTTACTATGCACTAGACTCACGGCTGTCATTTAAGGCGCATATATACACAATGGTGAAGAAGATTTATTTTAAATTGAGATTATTGAGTAATTTCCGATCATATCTGTCTGGAGTTAACTTTAAGTATGTTCTTCAGACAGTTGTCTTGTCTAGTTTGGATTATTGTAACCTTGTCCTGTTGGGAGTATCTGCAATTGCAATACTCAGACATGCATTACAGGTAACTCAAAATTCAATTATTCGAGCCCTGTTTGGGATTGCAAAATATGATCGCATGTCAGAATACTATATTAGATTGTACTGGCTAAAAATTGAATATAGGATATAGTACAAATTGCTGTGGTTAACATATTTGTGTGTATATCAGCAGCCACAGAAATATTTGCTCGACAGTGCTTTGCCGTATTTATGCTCGGCCGACTGTGGAGATCAGCATACACTCCTCCCTCAATATTCACGGGGGTTAGGGGCAGAGCCAGCCCGTGAATATTGAAAATTTGTGAATGACTTTGCACTCTGATCCAACCCCACCTTCCCCCTGGCATCCCGAACCTTACTTGGTGGTCTAGCGGTCTTTCGGGGCAGGAGCAATCTTCCTACGCTCCTGCCTTGTGCAGATCACTCATCCAAAATGGCTGCCATGATGGGAACGCATGGCAACCATTTTGGATGAGTGATCAGCACGGGGAAGGAGCATAGGAAGATCACTCCTGCCCTGAAAGAACACTAGACCGCCAGGTAAGGGCCAGGAAGTGGGAGGGAGGTGGGGATGATTCCAGTTTTAGGAAATCCCGAATAATCAAAATTGCGAGTCCTAAAACCACGCATCAGGAAGGGGACGTGTATACCAATTAGGAAGCAAATGAGATTGCAAGCAACTAGAGTGGATGCTTTTTCCTATATAGGTCCTAATAACTGGAATAATATTCCTTTATATATAAGACAAAAGAGAGACCTGAGCACTTTTAAAATATTGTTAAAACAATATTTATTTTGTAAAATGAAATATAGGTGTTAAGCGCTTTTATTTTATGGTTTGACGCTGGATGTTGTGACTAAGGGGAGGGTTCTATATAACTGTTAGTAGTTACATGTATGTTTGTTATTTATATTATGTGTGTAACTTTGTGACCCACTTTGTTAAAGGTAGACTATAAATGAATCAACTATAAACTATAAACTGCCCTTATGGTAATGAACTCCCTTTTAGACAGAGTGGTAGAACTGCTGCTTTACACTTGAACATTTCTGGTTCTAGTTTCAGCTAATGCATCTCCTCACAGCTTGATTTCAATCGTTTCTTGTCTAAACTTGGAGAAGATAAAGAGTTGGAATGTAGGAACAGCAGTAGTAGTCTCTTTCTATTGAATCGCAAGATACCTGAACCAATGAAGATGGAAGTGTGGAAGCCAAGGATTCTTGGATGTGCTCCAGTCAAACCATCTGCATGGAGCAGTGAAAAATACTATACCTCACTAATTGACTCAGTGACCTTGTAAAGTACCTTGTACCAAGCTGAGAAGGAGAGATGCAGTCATCCTTATTAATTAGCTCTGTGGTCTTGAGAGATATCTTATACCTTAATGAGAAGGGCCCAGTCTGCTTAGACAGAACTTGTGCTGGCATCTCTTTCTCTCGTCTGCTAGCTCTGCTTTATACCCTGATTGAATCTTACAAAATAACTTTAGGCATGCCAGTGAGCTCTAATACATCCTGTGAATATGGGATATTTACAATCCTTTCATATGCATATCAAACTGATAACAAGAGGAGAAAAGTTTAAAAGATGTTCTGAGGCAATGGAGCTGCCAACCTGAAGACTCCTCTGAAAAAGCATGCCTATCTTCTATCAAACCTCTGCCAGCAGCTAAATATTTACCCCATAGTCAGTGTTTAATATCTATGCTTGGCTAGGGTTGTTCAGAAAAACCTAAAGGTGGAAAAACTGTACAAAGTTTTTCTCATGAAATTGTGCTTGATCAGAAAACAATTTAAAACAAAATTTTAAAGCCCATCCTAGACCTTGGTTTTTCTTAAAATTTGCTATTATTTTTATTTAATGGAGCAAAATTCTTGGCATTATAGCTGTGATAACTTTTATGTTTTCACACTCAGTAATGATACATTGATAAAAAGACATTTTATGCAAAAAAAAAAATCTAGTAGTGTTTACGAAGACACAGTAGCGGTTGGTAGGGCTGGTAGTGTTAGGTGCCAGTAATGTAGGCCAGGGTTTTCCTGGGCTACTTTATTGGCACCTAACACAGATGCCTACCAGCACCTGTCACCTCTTTTCTGCCCCTAACCATGCCTACTTTTCAGATAGGCACAGGTAGGCACCTAGATGTAGGTACCAGTAGGCGCTGCTTTAAGTTCCATGTAGAATGCTTAATTGGCAATTTAAATCATTTTCTGATTGGCTTAAGCCAATTTTTTTTTTTTTTTAATTTATAATCCACAAGCAATTCAGCTAGGTGCCTAACCTAGGTGTCACAGAATATTTCCTGAAATATTGCTGCTAACTATATAATTTCACATTCCAACCCCGCACTACCCCAGCTCTATCTGGATAGTGTCAGAATGGTTGGTAATGATTTTCAGCGGTGATATCCAGAAAGTGCTTTTCAATGTCAGGCTGAAGGTTTCCATTCAAGTTTTCCTTTGATGGCATATGTTGGATTCAAATAGCATGGGTTGTCATGGTCGGTTTCCTAATTTTGCCATTAAAGAAAAAGAAAAGTGACAAAAATTATTCTGTATAATGGGAAGTGTTCAAATACAGCAGCACTTTCTGCCTGGAGATATTCCAGCCCGCAACAGGCCTAAACATAGGGCTTTATTCAAAGAGTATTTTTATCCCAGACCTCTCATATTGTCTGGGCCTTAGGGTGATGCCAGAAATAGATATGCAATATTTTTAATGGCGTCTGTTGCAGAGATGTACAAATTCTCTCAAAATCCTTTCCCCAAGCACACACACTAGACTAATAAGAGGCCCCTGATGGCTGGCTATAAAATTAGGACAAAGTCTCTGGCAGGAGCACAAAACTTGCTCTGCAAAATGAGAAAGGATGGTATAGAGTCTAAATAAACTCTAATTAATTTGAACCTTCCCAAGTGTCAAAATATAAATAGAAACAAAAATTTAAAAATAATGAGGCGGACAATATATTAAGGCAATGTGAAGAAATTGTAAAAGGTTTTCAAAAAATTCAAAGTATTTACATTTCTTGGTCTTCTAAGAGGTGTTTTCTGTTCTCCTACACCTATTGTACTTCTTATTCCTTTGTGAGTGGCAAAAGGCAGGCAGGCAGAGCACAAGAATGAAAGACAGCGGGCAGGGAGAGAGACAGAAAGAAAGAAAGACAGACAGGGGGCCAGAGAGAGAGAAAGAGACAGACAGAAAGAAAGACAGACAGACAAAGGGGGCCGGGGAGAGAGACAGAAAGAAAGAAAGACAGACAGCGGGAGGAAGAGAGATAGAAAGATAGACAGCGGGAGGGAGTGTTTCACTGTTCTCTCCAGTAATAGTAGTCTTTAGAGCATGAGGTATATCCTGGTCTTCACTCCCTATATTCTTCCTTCACATTCTTCTTCTTCAGTGTTGTAGCTAATGTTTAAAATAGTTTCCCTCTCCGCCCATAACTTGTAGCCTTTTGTCTCCAATGCTCCCATTAGGACCAGGCAGGTCAGGATTCACCTGTCTTAATGCTGAAAAGAGACTAGTAGATCTTTTGGTTTCTTTGGACCTCTCTTTGGCTTTTGATCTAATTGATCATTCATTATTGCTCATAGATTGTCATCTATTAGGATTTCACGAACTGTTTTTTACTTCCTTTCTTTCTGATAGATTTCTTTTAAAATCTCCAAGGAAACTGTATTATCATCATCTTATCAAATTTCATGTGGGGTTCCTCAGGGATTCATACTCTCTCTGGTGTTGTTTAACATTTTTCTCAGTCCCCTAGTGCCCCTAGGGCATTTCTTGCTATATCTATGCTAATGATATTTATTAATTGCCTATAGAAATCCTTTTCAGATTGATTTGACTTCACTTCAAACGTGTTTAGAGAAAGTGCAGAAATGGTTAATAGATAATTGATTGATTTTAAACAATGCAAAGATGACAGTTTGCTGGGTCTCAGACCATGTATGAATTCTCTCGCTTACACCTACTCCTCTGGGAGTCCAACATACCCCTGTATCTTCTTTTTGGTACTTGGGTGTCATGATCGATTCTGGGAGAGTGGAAGGGTTTGAGAGAGAGAGAGAGAGGGGAGGAGACAATCCGGGGACAAAATGATGCCAGAAAGATTCAGAGGTGACTGCTGCAAGGAACCAGGTGAGTCAGGCTTTTGGCACTCTTCAGGCTTGGCGCCCCTGAGCCAGTGTTCACCTGGTTCATGCCTTGAGTAATTCCTGTGGTAGTGATATTCATTTCCAGTATCTGAAGGCTGCAAATAGATTGGATTTTTATAGCTTGTCACTAATGAATAAACAAGACATAGATTTGTATACCACAGGGGTAATATGCATACAAATGCGTCCGTGCATATTCATTAGGTATATCCTGGCTTGTTTGTAGCCTATGAATATGGGACATTTACAATACTTTCATATGCATATTGAACTGATAACAAGAGGAGAAAGATTTAAAAGATGGTACATCCCACATATAGTTTGGGGCAGGGACACTGGATTATATAAATTACATAGAGCCACACAGTGTGGGGAGCAGCAGGGGGGTCATTTGAACTGTGGACACTGTCAGTGGTGTCCTTACTCCATGACCGGTGTTAACTGGGTTCATCCAAACACGAGCAAAATATATCAAGCTAAAAGTAGAACTGATTGTTGGTCATCCCATGTAATTTATATAATCCAGTGCCCCTGCTCTAAACTATATGTGGGACATACCATAAATCCTTTAACATCAGACTTAATGAACATAAATCCAGAGTCCACACTCAAAATGAGACTGCTCCATTGGTTCATCATTGAATATTATTAAAGCACACTATCCAAGATTTAAAATGGAGAGTTATTGATTCGATAAGAATAGGGTGGGAGGGTGGCAATATAGAACATACTTTAAATTTGAAAGAACTCCATTGGATGTTTGAACTAAACAGTATGGGGCTCATAATAAAAAAAAACCCATCTAAAAAGTGGCCTAAATGGCTACTTGGACGATCAAAAAGCCTGATCGTTCAAGTACCCATAACCAAAGCTGGTTTTAGACATATCTAAAACTAGCTTAGGCCTTTCCCCTGCCTCTAAACGCATAGAGCAAAAAGAGGCATTTTTAGAGGAGGGGAAAAGGCGGGAGGTGGGCTGACCTAGACCTAGGCGTACAGCAGGTATAATCAAACATTTTGACATGTTGCCTAGTCGGCACTTATACGTTTTGACTTAGACCAAGTCAAAACAGGTATAAGTGCCGAAAAAAAGGCCCGCTGAGCTGATGGCAGCTGCCGCGATCAGCTCAGCGGCCCGGCAACCTACCCTCCCCCCCACCAGGGCAGGAGAGATGTCTCATCTCCCCTGCCACGATGCAATCACCCCTCTACCCGAACTGCCGCGCAATATTTCTAAGTAAAGTGTGTGTGGGGGGGGGTTTCCCCCCATATCCCCATCCGAATACTTTAAACTTAACTTTTAATCCAGTGTGCTAATGTCCTGTGTGCATTTGTCCGAGCGGCTTTATCGGTGCGCGGTTGTCCCACACGCTTTTAATTCGTCACCCTTAATCACTAACATTATAGAATAGTACCGAAGTGTAGTCATGCAAGCAATTGTGAATTAGGTCCAATTACTGCCATTAACTCAAATAATCACCAATTAATGGTTATTGGTATTAATTCACACCTAATTAGGCAATTAAGTTTTTTTATAACCTGCATGCACAATTGTGCTTGCTAAGCGCAAAAATGTGGACAAGATTATTGAATAAGGTGTGGGGGTCATGTCTAGGAATATCTGACCTCTAAAATAGATTTGTGTGTCTATGAGATATACCTGAAGTAACAGATTCCTATTACTTTTGCAGAAAACACTGGTCTTATCAAAGCTTACTGAAGAATATGCTGATCCCTAAAAATCATCTGGAAGATAAAAATAGTAATAAATACAGTACTTCATTAGGCAATGAGAACAAGATGCTGGCAGCAAACTTCATCTTCTCTCTAGCATGGCAATGCCCTTTTTTAAACTAGGCCATTTAAAAGTTCCTTCACTTTTGGTAAAATGAGATATTTAGTTAAGCAACAAATACTTGGTAGTTCCAGGTTCTAAATTATCAGATCAATTTTGATCTGTTGCAGAGCTATACAGATATATTAGGGAGAAAGTAGCAGTCAATCAATAATACATTTCTTAGGCATGACTGGAGCCTGTGCTTTTTCATCTGCCTACTCTCTAATTATTACAGTATTGCTATAGTCACCAAAGTGTAATGTGCTGCTAAGAATCTTTAACAGAATCACAGTTCATGTCTTTCCACCCTAGATGTTCAAAGAATGTCACGATCCTTAGAAGGTGCACATACCTTATCTGATATAATGAGAAGAGCTAAAGACAGAATGCGCCTTACTAATTTGTACATATCTGTCACTGTTACGTTTTTGAGAAGAAAACAGGACTGGAAGGCACCAACCTCCCCTTTTATAAAACCGTAGTGTGGTTTTTAGTGCCAGACGGGGCGGTAACAGCTCTAATGCTCATAGAATTCCTATGAAAGTTGGAGCTGTTACTACTGCGGCCGGCGCTAAAAATCACGCTATGGTTTTGTAAAAAAAGGTGCACTAAGATTTTTTCCATTGGCACAAAATGAAAAGAAAAAAAATTTTTTTAGTTCATGTGGCCCTACACATGAAATATAGCATGACACTGGAAAATGAATGAATTTGTCAGTCAGCTCCTTTAAATGGACATAAGAACATAAGAGCCCTACTGGGCCAGACCACAGTGGCCAATCCAGGTCACAAGTACCTGGTAAAAACCAGAAACAGTGGCAACATTCCATTCTACCAATTCAGGGCAAGCAGTGGCTTCCCCCTTGCCTGTCTCAATAGCAGACTATAGACTTGTCATCCAGGAACTTGTCCAAACCTTTTTTAAAACCAGCTAGGTTAACTGTTCTTTTCACATGTTCTGGCAATGCTTTCCAATCCAGAGCTTAACTATTCTCTGAGTGAAAAAATATTTCCTTCTATTGGTTTTAAAAGTATTTCCCTGTAACTTCATCGAGTGTCCCCTAGATCATATTTATTTATTGTTTATTTACTTCATTTATGGAAAGATTCACCTAAGGAGGTTGATATAGAATTGGTATTTTTATGTGACCATGAAAAATCTGAGCTATGTTCCTAGGCTTAGAGCAGGGATCTCAAAGTTCCTCCTTGAGGGCCACAATCCAGTCAGGTTTTCTTGATTTCCCCAATGAATATGCATGAGATTTATGTGCATGTACTGCTTTCAATGCATATTCATTGGGGAAATCCTGAAAACCCGAATGGATTGTGGCCCTCAAGGAGGGACTTTGAGATCCCTGGCTTAGAGAGAACGTATCGGGCGCTAAGTATGCATACCTTGTAGAATTGCTCTAAGTGCCTTTCAAGTGGGTGCCAATTTTTTGGGTGGTATGTATAGAATTAGACCTTCAATGTGTAATTAAACTCTGGAATTCATTACCAAGAATGTGGTAGAAACGGCCTAGCAGAATTTTTAAAAGGTTTGGACAAATTCCTAAAAGAAAACTCCATAAGCCATTATTAAAACACAGACTTGGGAAAAATCTACTACTTATTCCTGAGATAAACAGTACAAAATCTATTTTATTCTTTTGGGATCTTGCCAGGTATGTATGACCTGGATTATCCACTGTTGGAAAAAGGATACTACAGTATACCACCAGTATGGCAATGTTTATGTTCTTTCTGTATGTGCACGTTTGCCTTCTTAAAAAAATAAAAAGATTATAAAGGGGCTTAAATTTGATTATGAGGGTTCCACCTACTAAATAGCTAGAATGAATTGCCCAACAACATATCAAGAGGAGAGCAATCAGGATGTGTATATACTGGAGTAATTCCATGTCCACTGGTCCAATTTCAAGGAGGGTCCACACTTGGCATCTTCTGTGGATATAAAAGAAGTGACCTAAATAAAGAGGCCTCTAACTCTGGACCTGGTTGAGATTATGCCCCAAAATATTGGATATCTTCATTAGAAGTCCCAACGTATCCCCTGAAAATATTTCAGCAATTTCTGAGATAGAGTGGGAAGTTCTGGACCACTTGACATGGAACGACCCATTGTAGTTTGCGCAACATTATCACTGCTAAGTATTTACAAGAATTCATTCATTTATGCCTGTATAGAATTTGGAAGAATCAAGCTTTTGAATTCACAAAGTTATGCTATGACTATTGCATTATTCCCTTCTGTGGTTGTCCAAAAATCTGTAGGATTGTAAGGAGCTTTAATATCAATATTATTTTTTGCTTCTATAAATGCCATTGAAAGTAATTATCTTTGAGAATGGCAATGGACTTGTGGGACTCTACTACCAGGACCAGGATATATTTTATACTCATATTTATCAGTATGAGGTTTCAGAAGTCACATTGTGCCATGATTGAATGTGCAATATACAATCCAGTGTATGAAATGGGCTGACTGCCAGTACATTTAAGCAATACTTTTCAAAAGCTTTTAAAAGTTTTCTGTTCCTAAGAGCAAGGACTCCACTTTATTGCCTATTAAGCTCTGCTATCGGAACTAAGGAGACAGCAGTTCTTCTTCCATCCTTAACTAGGGAACCCTCCTTAGGAGAGACTGAAAAACTCATGGGCTCTGTATTTTGCAATCAAAACGCTTTCAGCCAATTTGGGGAGCAGACACACAAGCCCAAATTCTCAAAGCTGAGCCGAAAGTTAGGCAGCAATAGACACCCTACCACTGCTTAACTTAAGTGGTTTAATTGGTGATAAACAATGTGATAATTGACCACATCATTTAAAACCAATTAAAATCCTAATTTTAAAAAATGTAGGCACCTGCAAGCATCTACAAAAGATAAGGACATAAGAACATAAGCAATGCCTCTGCTGGGTCAGACCTGAGGTCCATCGTGCCCAGCAGTCCGCTCACGCGGTGGCCCAACAGGTCCAAGACCTGTGCAGTAATCCTCTATCTATACCCCTCTATCCCCTTTTCCAGCAGGAAATTGTCCAATCCTTTCTTGAACCCCAGTACTGTACTCTGCCCTATTACGCCCTCTGGAAGCGCATTCCAGGTGTCCACCACACGTTGGGTAAAGAAGAACTCCCTAGCATTCGTTTTGAATCTGTCCCCTTTCAACTTTTCCGAATGCCCTCTTTTTCTTTTATTTTTCGAAAGTTTGAAGAATCTGTCCCTCTCTACTCTCTCTATGCCTTTCATGATCTTATAAGTCTCTATCATATCCCCTCTAAATCTCCTCTTCTCCAGGGAAAAGAGTCCCAGTTTTCCCAATCTCTCAGCGTATGAAAGGTTTTCCAAATCTTTTATCAGACGTGTCGCTCTCCTCTGAACCCTCTCGAGTATTGCCATATCCTTCTTAAGGTACGGCAACCGATATTAGATGCAGTACTCCAGATGCGGACGCACCATCGCCCGATACAACGGAAAACTCCCATCCATAGAGGTGCCAACCGATGACTACATATAAAATAGGCATGATTTACACTGAAGTTGACCTAGAGGCCAGTAGGCACCTCTATGATGTGATTCTTGTCAAAAGTAAGCGCTGAAAATGTAGGCCTGAAAAACCCTAGCCTACATTTCTGGTGCTTACTTTCAATGTGGCCGCGAATCTGTAAATGGTACTGTCATATGATTACCATATAACTTAGGAAGTAATCAAACTATTATCTGTGATATTCTCAATAACACTCTTTTAAATCTAATCTAATCTTCTATTTGTGCGTCGCTCATACCTACACAGCCTCAAGGCGACTGTAAAGAGAGGTAAGAGGGGAGAGAAAGAGGAAGGAGAGAAAATCACAGATTAAATCCATTAACTAATATAACTAACCTATCATGATCATGTTAGTTTTGTCGTAAAATCCACTTTCTATAGGCTCCGCCAAATTCGTTCAATGGCTAAATTTTTATGCCCCAAATCTTTAAATATACTGGCTCACTCTTTGATCATTTCCAAAACTGATTATTGTAATGCCTTATTTAAAGGACTAGCTCAAAAAGAAATTAGATGCTTACAAATTATTCAAAATGCCTCAATCAAGCTCATTGAGAAAGCTAAAAAATTTGATCACGTGACTCCCCTACTTGAGAAGGCACATTGGCTTCCAGTTGCTCATCGAATAATGTATAAATTATGTCTGCTTACTTTCAAGTTTATAATATTTAAAACCCCAGCATTCATTCATAAAGTTTTGATTCCATATACTACATCGAGAGTACTACGATCAAATTACCAACATCTATTGGTCGTCCCTTCTTTAAAAGTTATTAATACACTGCGTCAATCTATTTTCTCGGTTACGGCTCCTCAAGCTTGGAATGCCCTTCCAATTTATTTAAGAGTAGAAAGGGTTTTGGATAAATTTAAGAGCAAACTTAAGGGTTTTCTTTTTAAAGATGCATTCAAGGATTAAATGAATTGCCTATGCCTTTAATTCAGCCTTAATATTATAACGAGTGTCTCTCCCCTTTCCCAATGTGTTATTTACCTTAATCGTTCCTTTTTGAATTAAATTGTATTTCTTCTCTAAACTTTCCCTTGTCTGACCTTCTATGTATTTATTGAATTTTAATATGTTTAGTAATAGCTTTGTTAATCTTGTCTGTTTCCCTTGACTCTATAATTTTTAACTGTACATCACTTAGAATTCGGAATAGGCGATTAATCAAATTTTATAATAAACTTGGAAACTTGATCAGACCCACAACCCTGTATTTTTTCAAGTGAAATGAACTGAATATGAGCTGCCCACAGACCATCATCGCACTATCGTTGTCTTACCGCCTAGTTCTCATAAACATAGCAGACAAACAGTAATACTTATCTGCTCGTTATGGATGGTGCACATAACCGTGGAAATAACCGTGTCAAAAACCCATATTTCAAAACCTATAGCAGAGAAGCCATGAAACTTAAGTGAGCATGGTTAGAGATAGATCCTAGGCATGTTTTTGAGTTAGGTGCCTCTTTGTGAATTAGATGCCGCTAGGCTCCAATATTGGCACTTAACAGGTGAAGAAAACCCTGGCATAATTTGGGTCACCTAAATGTTAAGACGCTAAGCGCCGCCAAACATGCTTAGGTGATGCTAAGCATCCTATATAATAAAACCCTAGCCGCACATGCGCACTTACCTGCGTGCTTCCGTGATCTCTGATCTGTGATCAGTAGGTGCGTGGCAAGCAGAAGTACGGATGCGGTGGCCAGACAACTCGGAGAAACAGCACAGCCGCCGACTCCCCCCTCCCACCCTCACTCACTTCCCAAACCACCACCGCCAAAGCCTCCTCCTTCTGGCCGGCTCACCCGCCTTTAAATTAAGAGAAAAGTGCTGCACCGCGCTAACGCTGGCCTCGCCGTCTTCTGTCCACTGTGACCCGCCCTCTCTGACTACTTCCTGTTTCCGCTAGGGTTGGCCACTGTGGATAGAAGATGCTGAAGCCAGCGGTAGCGCGGTGCAGCGCTTTTCTATTAATTTCAACGCAGTGGCTGGGAAGGGGGCGGCAGAAAATGCCGATGCTGCACAGGGAAGGCCGGGAAATACTGCTGCTTCACAGGCAAATGTGTGTGTGTGGGGGGGAAATGCTGATGCTACACAGAGAAGTGTATTTGTGGTGGGGAAATGCTGCTTCTGCACAGGGAAGTGTGTGTGGGGGGGTGGGGGTGGGGGGGAAATGCTGCTTCTGCATAGGGAAGGACGGTAAATGCTGCTGCTGCATATGGTACTGTGTGTGTGGGGGGGCAGGACCGCGGGAAGGGAAGGGAGTAAGGGAAATGCTACTGCTGCACAGGGAAGTGGTGTGGGGGGAAGGGAATGCTGCTGTGGCTGCTGCACAGGGAAGTGGGGGGGAGAAAGACAGACAGCTACCACCTGTTAATGTAACGGGCTAAAATACTAGTGATTCTATAATGGCATGTAAGTTTTATAGGATCAATGCTGATATTGGCAGCTAATTTAGGGCGGACTTTATAGAATCAGGGCCTATGGCACTTAGGTGCCACCATATAGAACTAATGGTGCCTTCATTGTGCATAATTGGCATGTGCTGTAAGCACCAGTTTATAGAATTGCTCATTTGTGTTTACATTTAAAGAACTCTTTATCCAAGTTGCCTTATCGTAGTTAAGAGCAATCCCCCAGATTCTATATATGGTTCCAATTCAAGATGTGTGCACAATTAAATTTGCTAAGGAACATAAGAATAGCCATACTGGGTCAGCCCAATGATCCATCTAGCCAATCCAGGTCACAAGTACCTGGCAGAATCCCAAATAGCAACATTCCATGCTACCAATCCAGGGCAAGTAGTGGCTTCCCCCATGTCTGTCTCAATAGCAGACTATGGGCTTTTCCTCCAGGAACTTGGCTAAACCTTTTTTAAACTCAAATTGAAATCAAGCAGACATTTTGCTATGTGTTATTCTATAATAATGTATACCCAAATCGCATAACATGCAACTCAAAAAAGGAAGTAGCTGTGGGAAGTGTATGGGTGAGTCAGGGGTGTTCCTACAATTTATGTGCAGTATTATTTTTATTTATTTACCACTTTTTCATGAAGAGATTCACCCAAAGTGGTTTGCAATACATTGATTAATAACCAGGTACTCTTAAGTATGTACCCTATCCATCTTGGTAGGCTCACAATCTAACTTAGGTATCTGGGACGATGGAGTGTTAAGTGACTTTCCCAAAGTTACAAGGAGCAGGCTGGGATCAAACTCACAACCTCAGGAGGCTGAGGCAGCAGCTTTAACCACAAGGTCACCCCTTCCATTAGGGATGTGTGTTCAGATTGGGCACTAGGAATTATAGCTGGTTTCAGCAGATCTAAGTCTTGCCACCCAAAATTGGCACTCAATGCAAATTCTTTTTTTTTTTAATTGAAATTTTTTTAACATATCCAAACAAGTATACAGGATATGGGAATTTACACAAAAAAAATACAGTGGAACCTTGGTTTACGAGCATAACTCGTTCCAGAAGCATGCTCGTAAACCAAATTGCTCGTATATCAAAGCAAGTTTCCCCATAGGAAGTAAGGGAAACTCGCTTTGATTGGTTCCACCTCCTCCCCCCCCGAGGCTACCGGCGCTGCTCCATTCCCCCCCCCCTCCCTTGAGGCCACCGACGCTGCTCCATACCCCTCCCCGCGATCCGGCATCCCCCCACTGTGAACCGGCATCCTCCCCCCGCTCGCGTTGACCCCCCTCCACCGCGATCCTACATCCCCCCCCCCCCCGAGCATGGCAATGACATCCCTTACCCCGACTGGGCACCAGTGCCGGTGCCCAAAGATCCTCCCTCTTCTGGCGCGGCCTGGGCTGGGCGGTGCGTCGGAGATCTTCTCTCTTCTGGGCTGGGCCGGGCTGGACTGGCTTTGAGCATTTGCGCATGCTCAAAGCCTTCTGATCTCGCTCTCTCCAAGATTCTGAATCTGAGAATTTCGGAGAGAGTGAGACCAGAAGGCTTTGAACATGCACAAATGCTCAAAGCCAGTCCAGCCTGGCCCAGCCAGAAGAGGGAGGATCTTCGGGCACCGGCATTGGTGCCCAGTCAGGGTAAGGGATGTCATTGCCGTGCTCGGTGGGGGGAAGTAGGATCATGGGGGGGGGGCAGACGTGAGCGGGGGGGATGCCGTATCGCTGGGGAGGGATGCCGGATCGCGGGGGGGGGAAGGGGCGCTCGTACAGCGAGGCAAGCTCGGTTTACGAGGCACCAAGTTTGCAAATATTTTGCTCGTCTTGCAAAACACTCGCAAACCAGTGCACTCGTAAACCGAGGTACCACTGTATAGAAATATTATTTCTTAATACAACTTAAATCAGTCATAGAAAATCTGAAATTCCATCAAGCCCACATCATTGAGGAGAAAGAATTGCATTATATAACAACATAAAATATGGTACTCAATAAGAGATAACCATACCCTTAATTTTATAGAGGTATTTAACTATTTAAACTCCTATTTTCATAGAAATTATCATAACCAAAAAAGGAAAATTCTATCCCAACTTACAAAAACTTACTAAGAATGTTCAAGAAAATACTCTAATTGAATAGGATCAAAAAATACGTAATTTTTATCATGAAAAGTTACCAAACACTTACACGGAAATTTCAGAAAAAATGTGGCACTGGATTCCACTACCTTAGTTTTCAAAGCTAAAAAAGCTTTTCGTGTAAGTTGGGTTACTCTTGTCACATCTGGAAATATTTGGATTCTAGCCCCACAAAACATTGCCTGTTTATTTTTAAAATATAGTTTCATTATCAGTACCTTATCAGTCTCATTTGTGCATGAAACTAGAAGGGTAGACTTGGTTTGTATTGTATCTTGTGAGTCTTCAAGAAATTCCGTCAAATTCATATCAATAGAAGCCAATTGGTCTAGTCCTTGTTCCACAGTAATTTTTTATTTTTTAGGTATATAATAGAGTGAAGAAATAGGTACTGACTCAGTGCTAATTCTATAATAGATGCTCATCTTTGCCCATTAGAGAATTGTACTAAGTGCCAAATTTTGAGCACCATTTGCTGAATCTAGTTCTTGTACTAAGCCTCTTTTACTAAGCCACGGTAGTGGTTTCTACCATAGCCCAGAACATTAAATGCTCATAGGAAGTCTATGAGCGTCAAAGCAATGTTGGAGCATTTAGCACTCCAGGCCTTGGTAGAAACTTTTACTGCACTTTGTAAAATAGGGGATAAGTGTTTTATACTGTATATTTTGCCCCTGATTCTGCAAAGCGCACCTAAAGTTAGGCGCAGTTTGGGTGTCTGTCCGAGATAGGCGTCCTTTGTAGAATCACGCTCAGCGACGCTCAGCACTGTTTGACGTCCAATTTTTGTGATGTCCTTTAGAGAATCGGGTTTTAGGTGAGAGCTAGACGTCCAAACAATGTCCTTAATGTTATAATATTTTATTGTGTTACTGGGATTTGGATCTGTTTAATGCTTTTTTTTTTCCCCTATCAGAGAGAGTGACTGAGATTCAAACCAGCAATATTAGGGTAGAAGGCTGTATTTTTAACTAGTGTGCTACACAGTAAGCTAGCAAGTTACATAGCAATTGTAAAACTAGGTCCTATAGGCATTGTAAAGGAAGTCTACTTTTCAGCATAGTTCAAATATCACATGGTCAACTATTTTTTAAAATAATACAAAGATTAGATATAGGAGGCCTAGCAATCATAGTAAAAAACAATCTCAACATTAAAATCCTAGCCAAGCATTCCACCCCTCACCTAGACTTGCTAGCTTGCTAACTCTCCGACAACACGCTCACAGGAAACCTGAACTGCCTTCTCTGCTACGTTACACCAGGAAACTGGAACACCTCAAAACAAGAACTCGAAGAATTCATATTCCAGAATTCCCTCTCCTCCACACATAACCTGATCCTAAGAGACATAAATCTCCACCTAGAAGACCACTCCTCCAAACAAGTAGCGGAATTTATATCATACCTCAATTCCCTATCTTACCAAATCCTCAACCCTGAACCCACACACGAAAAGGGTCATCAGCTTGACATTGCTGCGTACGCGTCTCTCGACCTCAACACACAAAACATCCACATCACCAAGGGCTCTTGGCATCCTACCCTCTGGTCAGACCATTACATATATACCTTCTATATCAACTGGACGCAAAGTAAAAACAAACCCACTCCACATAAAACAAGCATCAAGACTAGACAGAAAATTGAACCAACCAAATTCTGGGACACAGTAGACCCCGCATTAGAATCCAATAACCCTATAGAATTCATAAACAGCTGGCGGTCCCTAAGTGAATCTACCTTGAATAATCTAGCTCCAATAAAAACAAAAAATAAAATATGTAGGCCATCTGACAAATGGTTTGACACCGAGCTCCTACACCTAAAAAGGCAATGCAGACAACTAGAAAGGTCATGGAAAAAACAGAAACAAGACAACACCAAAACAGAATGGAGAATCCAAATCAAACAATATAAAATCAAACTGAAGGAAAAACGGAAAGAATACTATTCCAAACTCATTGGCACCGAGAAACCAGACGCAAAAAAACTTTTCAACCTGGTACGAAATCTCACTGATACCAACCCTTTCCTAGCCATCCAAGGAAACCAGCCTCCAACAGCTCACCAATTAGCGGATCACTTCAAACACAAAATCATCACAATCAGATCCACATTCAATAACTCACAAAACAACATAGAAGAAAAACTAATAAATTCCACAACAGACGATGCCATCTCAGCAGATAGGATCTGGACCAACTTCCCAACAATACAATGGACAGACCTAGATCGACTTTACAAAAAATACAGCAAATCCTCATGCGATTTGAACAACTGTCCATCTTACTTACTAGCTACAGCATCCACAAAATTCAAAGCTAATCTCACATTATGGTTGCAAACCACTCTCAATGAAGGTCAGTTCCCAACAGAACTAGGCGAAATTATAATTACTCCAATACCGAAAGACCTCAAAGGACCAATAGACAATCCAACAAATTATAGACCAATCGCTTCTATCCCACTATACGTTAAACTAATAGAAGGTCTTGTAGCACAATATCTCTCCAACTACCTAGAGGACCACCGCATTCTTCACCCATCGCAATCAGGATTCAGAACTAATCATAGCACAGAAACACTACTGGTATCCTTAATTGATATAGCCCGACAACAGCTCAGCAAAGGAAACAAACTACTAATCATCCAACTTGATCTTTCAGCAGCTTTCGATCTAGTAGACCACCCCATACTACTCCAGATACTAGACGCCATAGGAATTTCAGGTAGAGTTCATAACTGGTTTCAAGGTTTCCTTAAAACAAGAACATACAGAGTTAAGTCAAAAGAGCTTATATCAGACTCATGGTCCAACCCCTGCGGAGTACCACAAGGATCACCACTATTGCCCATACTATTCAACCTCTTCATAGCTTCCTTAGGCACAACCCTAGATACCCTAAATATAACCTCATTCAGTTATGCGGATGACATAACCATCCTCCTTCCCTTCGACATCCAAGACCCCAGCTCCACAGAACGCCTGAAAACAACACTGGTAACAGTAGAAAACTGGATGACCAACCATAAGCTGAAGCTAAACGCGGATAAAACAAAATTCCTATTACTAGAGAAGGAAAAACTACAATCCGTTACAGAACTGGAAATAAATGCAATCAAATACCCTATACAGACCACTCTCAAAATCCTGGGAATACAACTAGACAGACGCTGTACAATGCAGAAACAAATTCACAAAATCATCCAAAAAGCTTTCTACACCATGCGAAACCTTAGAAAAATAAGAAAATTCTTCGACAGAGACCAATACAGAATCATTGTCCAATCCCTGGTACTTAGTATTTTAGACTACTGCAACAGCCTCTACCTATCATGCCCAAACTACATGATAAAACAACTACAAACCGTTCAGAACACAGCCCTCAGACTCATCTACTCGCTTAGCAAATTCGACCACATCACAAATGCTTACTTAGACTCTCACTGGCTTCCAATAAAAGCAAGATCACAATTCAAATTCTACTGTCTTCTATTCAAAGTAACCCACGGAGCTGCACCAAGTTACCTAAACAACCGCCTATACCGCAACCTCACACACAGAACAAGGAAAGCTCAAAGCCTATTCACATACCCCCCTTTCAATGGTACCAGATGAAAGAAACTCTACGATAACCTTCTAGGGACACAGGCAGCGAAAATTGACCCAACAGTCTCCAAACTGCTGACCAAAACATCAGACATCAAAGTTCTCCGAAAAGAAATCAAAACGCTTCTATTTAAAAAACACCTACCATCACTCTAACCTCCTGCCTACACATACACAATTACTCCTTCATATTCATCATTCCTACAACATCCCTCAATGCCATGTAAGCAACCTCCATATGTAACCAATATGTCTTCCTCAGCGCTATGTAATAATCTCCTTAACTTGAATGTACTGCTATCCTTACCTATGATTGAAACCTGATATGTAAACATATTATATTCCTGATATGTAAACTTGTTATATTCCTGATATGTAAACTTCCTGGAAATGTCCAGTTCTCTTCCAATTTTGTAATCCGCTTAGAACCGAAAGGCACAGGCGGAATAAAAATCTCTAATGTAAATGTAAAATGTAAATGTAATTATCAAGTTGAATGGATGGTAATGCAGAATTTTTAATAACTGGACATACAGCCACAGATTTCCATTCCAAAGGTACCTAAATTGTAGTGAGACTCAAATTGATTAAGTGGAAGACAAACGGTAGTAGTCCATGCCTAGGTATTTTCAGCCAGTTAGCAGGAAAAAGATCTAACCAAGAAGTAGAAAGCATTTGTGATAATTGATTTAAGGAGGGAATATTAAATGATCCCAAGTTGGAAAACTTTTCCGTGTAGGTGACTTTAAACATTGGACACTAATATTTAAAAACTTAGGGCTCCTTTTACAAAGCCATGCCAGCGGTTTTAACGCATGCGCCAGATTAGCGCACGCTATAGCTCACGCTAGCTGGAAATCTACCGCCTGCTCCAAAGGAGGCGGTAGCGGCTAGCGTATGCAGCAATTTAGCACGTTAATGCCCTAGCGCAGCTTTGTAAAAGAAGCCCTTAGTTGTTTTCCTAAGATTTAAAATCTTAGCCTCAAAATAAATAGCAAGAGGGAGAAAATAAATAAATAAATAACAAGAGATTGTGCTGAAGGCATAGGAAGATCTTTTTGTAGTCCACTAGTTTGTTTATCAACTAAGGGGGAAAAAGTCTTTATTCCTATCTATATTATTCAATAATTTTGAGGTAGTCCTACGTGGAACATTATTGCATATTAAGCTCCTCATGGACCGCTATAAATGCCGGCTTTTCCTAATTATGACCGGGAGAGCCATGCAAATGATTACTCGCAATTGGAAGAATTGGGATCATCTTAGTTTTCCTTTTTGGTGGGCGAGTTTATGCTTAACTTATAAGTATGAGAAAATGATTGCTGATTTGCTGGGGCATAATAAGATATTCAAATTGGTTTGGGGTCCATTGATGTCTTTTGTAGATTTGGTATAGTTGCCCTTTATCTTTATTTTCTGTTGTTTTGCACCCATACATCTGGGATGGGGGAGCGGGAGGGGGTATATCTTTTGTTTTGGTATTATTCCTGATGGAATGTTGGATGGGGGAGGGAATTTTATTTTTTGTATAGATTCTGATTGTTTATAAGTGCTTATTTGATTATTATTATTTGTATGTAAATTGTATTGCACTTTTTGTTGGCATTAAAAATTTTAAAAAAAGAAAAATATTGTTGTTTAACCAAATAACTTGGACCGTGTAATATCTAGAAGTTTCATGAAAGAAGGCATGAGATTGAGGAGGCCAATGTTTATGCCATTTACATTCAGCCCTTTTGTGTCTAACGATGCAGGAGGAGAAGCCCATCATGATACCATGTATTTCCACGTTTTAAACTCTTATTGAAAACTAGAGGGGGACTTGCAAACAATGGAAGAGTTTCATTCCAACATTTTGCTGCATCTTCCAGATCACCATCTAGGAAATCATTAGGAAAGTTCAAAAAAAGAGGTGGGTAGGTCGTAAGTTCTTGATATAAAAAATGTGCTTTAGAAAATATTAACATAAGAACATAAGAATAGCCTTACTGGGTCAGACCAATGGTACATCAAGCCCAGTAGCCCGTTCTCACGGTTGCCAATTCAGATCACTAGTGCCTGGCCAAAACCCAAAGATCTCCCTCAGCTGAACCCATGCTAACTCTGTCTCATTAAATCACGTTTGTCTACGTGTTACACAATTTTATTTTTTATAATTGTTTCCACCATTTTGCCCAGTAATGAAGTCAGGCTTACAAGTCAGTAATTTCTCGGATCTCCCCTGGAACCCGTTTTAAAAATCGGCGTAACATTGGCCACTCTCCAATCTTTAGGTACTACAGATTATTTTAGCGACAGGTTACAGATCACTAACAGCAGGTCAGCAATTTCATGTTTGAGTTCCTTTAGTACCCTGGGATGTATACCATCCGGTCCAGGTGATTTATCACTTTTTAACTTGTTGATTTGGCTTAGTACATCTTCCAGATTCACAGAGATTTCTTTCAGTTCCTTCGCATCATCATCCTTGAATACCATTTCCAGTTCTGGTAGATCTCTCACATCTTCTTCCATAAAGACCGAAGCAAAGAATTTATTCAGTCTCTCCGCTATGGCCTTCTTCTCCCTAAGTGCCTCTTTTGCTCCTTGATCATCCAATGGTCCCACGGATTCCCTCATTGGTTTTCTGCTTCTGATATACCTAAAGAAATTGTTATGAGTTTTGCCTCTTTGGCAAGTTTCTCTTCATATTCTTTCTTAGCTTTCTTTGTCAATGCTTTGCATCTAACTTGCCAGTGCTTGTGTCTCTTCTTATTTTCTTCATTTGGATCTTTTTTCCATTCTTTAAAGGATGTTTTTTTGGCTCTAATAGCCTCTTTCACTTCACTTTTTAACCATGCCAGCTCTCATTTCTTCGTCTTTCCACCTTTGTTAATACATGGGATACATCTGGTCTGGGCTTTGCACTACTAGCTGACAGACCATGAACAGCAGTCTGTAACTGAGTTGTCAACAGATGGGTTGTTTGCACTGGGGATAATGAAAATGAAGACTGATGATGTGACAAGATTAAATGTAATGTATGTCCTGCTATATGAGTTGAGGAATGAATTTTCTGATCCAAATCAATATCTTTTAAAAATGAACAAAAATAGGATGCACGAAAATGAGAAAAGGTATCAACATGAATATTAAAATATAAGATTAAAATATCTGAAAAATGAATAGCTGAGTCAGCAAAGGTTTGTAACAACCCTCAAGTTAATTGAGGAGAACAAGGAGGCAGGTGACAACATTAAAGAAGCAATTATATAAGTTGGTGCCTCCATTTCGATGCCCTGATGCCATTCAGTGAGACCTGAATGGGGATCCTCCAACTGCATTGCTGCCAGGGGGGATGATGCTTCAATGTTGCATTTTCAATTGCTAGGGACAAGCAAATTCCCTGGAGTCCTGCAGAGCTTGCCTGTCCCTTTCTATTAAGCATGTGATAATGAGACAGCACCCCCCACTGGCAGAATTGTAAGTGGAGGACTCCCGTTCAGCTTAGAGGAAACAGATTCCATTAGAGAATGCTAGTGTAACCAGGTGTGGGTGCACTTAACAGTTAGGTGCTCACAAGTACACCAGCCTGGCCTCAACCTGAGTGTCTAAATGTTGCAACAATATGTATACAACATTCTGCAAGTTATGCACAAGTGGGAGCTCCACCTATGTGCCATCCATGCTTGATCCTGTGTATGCCCCCTTGCATTTAGGATGCTATACCACTTATGTACACCATTAAAGAACAGCACTTTAGCAGAATATTATTTACTCATGTATATTGTAACCAGACAGGCATCGTGTCTGCCCTGGTTCCAGCTAAAGCTCCTGTTAAGACACCTAGTAAAACTCGGAAGGGAGTGTTTAAAGGCTGTCCCAGTGTGGATTTGGCTGATTCTCAGGCTGACCACCAGGGGTAACCTGAAATTCTCAAAAATCCACTAGACCAGCAGTATTCAGGTCACCACAAGAGGAGCTCTAGAGCTGCCTTGAGGACTGCTGAATCAGCCAGGTTAGGGTGTGTCCCTAATACACAAAAGCCAGCAGTAGATTATAAGCAAGCAGGCAGACTAGGGAGAAGGTTGAGACCTTTCCTCCCTGAGAATCTCCTTGGGCCAAACAGGGGTGAACCAGCCACACCCATGGAGGTCCAGGAGGCTGGAGACATGCTGGAGAGATCAGTATCTGAGCTTGAACTCCCGATGGAACTTGATAACCTGCCTGAGGAAATGAGTCCTTGTGAAGAAGCCATGAGGAAGCCTTGTGAGGAAGCTGCAAGTGCTAAACCTAAAACAGTGAGTGTGTTTTGAACTCTGTTTGCTTGAAGAAACTGTCTGCTGGAGTTGAATCTTTTTTGGTGGTTTTCTTTTGCTTTCATGAAGCTGGAAGTGTCAAAGAGGGAGAGGTTTGCAGTTACCTGGGAGGAAATTTTTGTAGGCTATGTAATAGCTATAAAATTAAAGCAAACCTATGGCACTCTCCTTTACCTGGCAGTATAATGCATGGCTGCCAGAGGCTTTATTTTGAGCACTGCGTACAGTGAATCCAGTGCCCTGAACTCTACTTTTGTTACTGAACTGTACAACCTGTTTGGGAGCAGGCTGCATTGAGCTCTGAGCTGAGCCTAACCTCAGGGAAGGATAAGTTGAAAAGGAAATAAGAAGAAAGCAGTTGGAACTTTATTCATTGAAACTGTTTGTTGTTTTTTCTTTTGAATTTGAACTTATGGAAGTTTTGTTTGCTACTTACCTGTTTTGTTTTGGCATACAATACCCTGACTTTTATGCTTTACCAGGAATAAAAGTGAAGCATTTTTTCATTCCAACCTATTTGGGAGAATTTTGATTTTGTGTATTGATTGGTATCAGTTCAGGCCTGCAGGATGACTCCAGGCCGGGTCACACGCTAGTGTTATTATTTCTTGTAACCACTGGAGGTGCTATAGAGTCCCAGACGGACCACAGTACTGGTTACATAAATTGGTATTAGGAGTGGGATCTGACACCAGGCGACACCAAGGAACTGCAATTGGAAAAAAAAAAAAAAGTTTTTCTTTTGCTTTTGTATTTTGGACTTGTGCTGGGAAAGGCATATTTGCTTATCCTTTATTTGGACATTTTGAACTGTTGAATTATTACTAATTGTTCTATTGAATCGCTATTTTGACTGGGAGTACTTTATCTGGAGTTTCCTGTAACCTACTCGGAGGAGTTTCCAACCGGAAGGCACCATATCCTGTGGAAGAGCGCAGCGAGGATCTCAGTTCGTGTTCAGAGGAGTTAGCAGCAGTACGGTTACAATGGATAGATGATGGCCCTAAGCCACGGGTGTCCAATGTCGGTCCTCGAGGGCCGCAATCCATTCGGGTTTTCAAGATTTCCCCAATGAATATGCATGAGATCTATTTGCATGTACTGCTTTCATTGTATGCTAATAGATCTCATACATATTCATTGGGGAAATCCTGAAAACCCGACTGGATTGCGGCCCTCGAGGACTGACATTGGACACCCCTGCCCTAAGCGAACAGCCGAACGTGAATATGAGATCAGTAATCTTTTGTTGGAATTAAAAGAGACCTTAAAACAGGAAATATCTTTACAGACACAGCAACAATCACACTCTATGGAGAAACTACTAGACCAGATGAAAACCCAAGTTAGGGAAATAGAGTCTAGAGTCTCCAGCAGTCAAACCCAACAACAAGAGTTACTGTTACAATTTAAAAAAAATACAGGCTACGCAGGAGCTCTGGACTAGAACCACTGGTGGAATGAGGCATTATGACATCACAATCTGAGCTCTAGAATGTTGCTATGATTTCAAAGTGTTTGAAGCTTGTGCAGATGAGGACAGAGCTTGCAGGAATGGGGCAGGGACAGGAAAAGAACTCATGGGGACAGGATGGGAAAATGAGTTCCCATGGGGATGGGGAAAAATTTGTCCCCGTGTCATTCTCTATTACAAAAAAACAAAACAAAAAACAAAGCAAAACTGCAGAAAAATGTGCAAAGTACAGGAATTTATTCAATAAAAGTCATAAAAACATAAATAACCCAATTGTATCCAAAAACATGGAAATCTAACAGAGTCCTGAAGACCAAGTGTCAATGCATCCTAGCACAGACCCAGAAATGTCTTTCTCCAGTATTCTGTAGTTTTAGAGAAGTCTGGTGATACTCAAACCTCTGACCAAGAAATAAAGAAGATGAATAGGATGGCCATCACACAAGTGGTAGCCCCTATTAAGTGTTCATGACTTGAGTACAGGGGACTACCTTTATCTTTTAGTATTCATTACTATAATCCCAGGATATTCCATTCTAGTGTGACATCTGTTTGCTGTCCTGTGCTCTCTTAAGCCCGCAGAAGCCTCCCTGGAAATACATTCACCTCAACGCATGCAAGATTTTCTGAGCACCTGAAATGACTTGGTTGGTAATATTATTATTAATGCACAATCTGCTATTTTTAAAAAGATCTTTATTTTAATTTATCTTTATAAATGTGATAAATGGGGTATAACAGTGGGAACATTATGAAGAATTATTAAGAACATAATTATTACCAAGAGATTTTGGTTGACAATAAAGTTCCATCGCATGGGTCTTTAAACACTTCAAATGTAATTCAAGCAATACAGGTAGTAATTAGTGAGAGAGGATGTTAGATGGGTGATAAATGTAGCAGAGAATTAATTGAGGCAAAGAGAGATATTAAGTGTCCTTCTCAATGCAAATGCCCATGAATCACTGATTTAGCTGCAAGTTTGGAAAGATTAAACAGTATTTAAATATACAACTTTTCAGTTCTGCCCCCCCCCCCCAAAAAAAAAAAAAAAAAATGTACATGCAGCGTGAATATTAATTCTGCTCTCTTGCTTCGGCAGATTTTGGATTTAGCTCAAACCGTTTCATAGTATCTCACATGAATACAGAAATATAAAGTATTTTCTCATGTGAGGTTTATAAAAAACAGTATGACAACGGAAGGTTTATTGTAACACCGAATAAAATGTCTGCGTGACCCATTATGTAGCTATTAAAATGCAATAATTTGTTCCCTTTGCTGTGATCTTATCATCTGATACTTCCTAATGGAGATTTCTGCTAGGCAGCAAATTAAGCATTCGTTGACGACCTGTAAAGGCATTTTTCCAAATATAATCACTCACACAAGTTTTTATCACCATTAAACAAGATAGTTATCAAGCTGTGCTATAGCTATAACATGCATTATTTGCCATTTAACGCATGTTAAAGGGCCCCAACTCCCTCTTCCAGCTAGATCACCTCCCTCTCAAGGCAGTGGGGAGTGTGTGGAGCAGTTGTGAGGCCATGGGCTGCATGCTCATGGCCATTGGCTCTGCCGATTCCATGCCCCAGAACAGGAAATTGATGTCAGAGGGGGTGGGGACCAGTAGAGCCAATAACCTCCTGCAAAGGACCACAGAACCGTAACCTCTCCATGCACCTCCCACCACTTATACCCAGGGCAGACCGCTCCCACCACCCCATTCTTGGTATGCTAGAACAAGCATGTAGTCTTTTCTAGTTGATAGCCTGGCCCAATAATTGAGGCACATTTAAAAAAAACCTCGGCATTTTGCTGGGGTTATCTTTCTAGCTATAAAGCATCTCATTTACTATATAATATATAGCAACTTTAAATATCATGTCTTACGGTATTATAACTTGGAACATGAGGATGTTACTGGTCAAACTTTACAGTAGACATCCTGCAAACAACGGGATGGTTACATAGGCTGCAGTGAGCTTGGACCGCAACTTCAGCATTTGGAACCTAGGACAATACCAGATTTTATAGTCTATGGCCCAGAAATATCAAAGAAGAGACAAGTTAATTTAATCATGTATGTTTTAATGGGTATAACTTATAGGCAGACTGGATGGGCCATTCGGGTCTTTATCTGCTGTCATTTACTATGTTAGTTTCCAACTAGAGAATGACATGGGGACAACTTTTTCCCCGTCCCCGCAGGAACTCATTTTCCCATCCTGTCCCAGCGGGTTCTTTTCCTGTCCCATTCCTGCAAGCATCTGCACAAGCCAGAATATAGATATCTAAAACTGCAGTATGTCCATATTGAAAGAGGCTGTGGTCCAGGCATGTTTTGGACAGGACTAGGGAGAAGCCAAAATATGAACATCCAGCTCCAGTCACAGAAGAGGCAGAGACATCCAATAAGAAAGATGTTTTTATTAAGACCTGGTCCTTGGCATGTCTGGGTTACAGAAAGGTGCTCTGATTAAGCAGCTCTCCACTGAAGGGGTTAAAGGCTAGATGTACTAAACTCAGCAATTGCTGTTAAACCTGTTTTCACAGCTTTAGCGACGATCACTATTACTGACCCAATTTACAAAATGGCTCACCGCATGTTTTTCCCTTCAATCGCCCATTTTATGAGCCAGCCATGCAAGCAAATTAGCTAAAACCCCATGCAAAGTAGCCAAGCAATTGATGCACTAACATCGCTTGGCTATGCCAAAAAATAATACAATGGGTATACAATCCCTACTGTCTTCCCTGATTTCAAGGGTTCAACAACTTCACTCTCGAAACAAGTTCGCCGTCCTCCTACAATTTGATCTTTCCGCTGCTTTCGACGTTGTTCACCATGATATTCTTGTTTACCAACTCTCTGAGATAGGTATCAACTCCACAGTCCTAGGTTGGTTCTCTAAATTCCTCCGCTCTCGTTCTCACATTGTTAACATGAATGGCACCTCATCCTCCCCCTGGAAACCGAATTGTGGAGTCCCGCAGGGCTCTCCACTATCCCCTATCCTTTTCAATATCTATATGTCCTCCCTAAAACTCCTCCACCTATCCCCCCTTGAAACAATTTACACTTATGCAGACGACATCCTCGTCCTCCTCGAGACCGATTCGAACCTCACCGACCTGACTAAGAACATATCCTCTTGTATAATGAACCTACAATCCTGGGCCCACACTGTGCAAATGAAATTGAATGAGTCCAAAACAAGACTTATTTGGCTCGGTCCAAAACTAGATCACCTACCCATCTCCATCCCACTACCCTCTGGCTCTTCTCTGCAGCTTGAGTTCTCGAGCAAGGTCTTGGGCATCATCATTGATTCCACATTGTCCTTCAATGACCACCTCCAATCCTTGGTAAAAAAATGCTTTTTCAGCCTTCACATGCTGAGGAAAGTTAGATCCTGCTTCCATCAAAAACATTTTACCCTCCTTGTCCAATCCATCATCCTTTCCAGATTGGACTATTGCAACTCTATCTACTTAAGCCTAACTAAGAAAAACCTCCACAGACTCCAATGCCACGGCCAAGCTCATCTTCGCTAAAAGTAAATTTGACCATGTCTCCCTGCTCCTGGCCAAGCTCCACTGGCTTCCGATAATCGCCAGGGTCCACTATAAATGCGCCTGTTTAACTTTCAAAATCCTATATGGTATCCTCCCTCCCTTTATCCCTCTTTCTTGGAATTCCTCAAACCCTAATACCACCAGATCCTCCCACAAATTAAAACTATCCTTCCCCTCGCTAAAAGGCATTTCCCACACAGGAAAGCTAGGGACCTCCCTCCACTTCAAAATCACTGAGCTCTGGTACAACCTTACCTCCCCTCTTCGGAACTTGAGCTCTCTCCAAGTTTTCCGCAAACATCTGAAAACCTGGCTTTTCTCAAAAAATGTAAGTCTCCCTCCAATTTAGGAATCAAGGAAACTCTTATATCTTGGCATCCCAAGTCCTCTAAATTTTCTTCGCTCTGTTGTAGTTCCTTCCTATTTCTCCTACTGTAAACCGCGTCGAGCTCTACGAACGTGGAGATGATGCGGTATACAAACCTAAGGATTAGATTAGATTAGATTAGGTTAGACCTGTCCATAACTGTATTACCTAATCTATTAGAGTTAATAAGGAGATTCAAAAAAATCAGCAAACACATCTCACATCTACTCAACAGAATGCATATCAGCAAAAAGAAAAAAACACCAGGATAGTGTTTTAAAACTTCTCTTCTTAAAAATGAGTCAAGCACTTCAGTTGTTCTTACATAAACCTCATGATTCTTTATGTTCTATTCCAGAATGGTTCCAAACAAAACAATATTCAAAAACTTCTTCTCAGTATCCCATGGACTGGATGGGTTTTTAATACATGCTCACTCAGAATTCTTTTAAAACCTACAACTAACCAAGGAGAGGAACATCAGAAATTCAACATGGGAAAGGGATCATGGGGCCTCTTATAGCGCACAGCTATTTCAGAACCCACTTTACCAATCCCAACTCTACAATCATTTCTTCCTCCCCCCACCCTCTCTATTTCTATATTTTGTTCACTATACACCTTATACTGGTGGGGGTGGGGGATCCAGGGGGTGGGCTGGGCAGTCCGGCAGGAGAGATTGGGCATCTCTCCTATTGCTGGTGAAGAGCGGGATCATGTAGGAAGTTCTGGGGGGGGGGGGTTTGCAGCAGGAAGAATTGAGCATCTCTCCTATTGCAATCATTACGGGAGCAGGGGGACAAGTTGCCTGGGCCACTGAACTGATCACCGCAGCCGCGATCAGCTCAGTGGCCTGATTCAGAACTTATACCTGTTTGACTTTGTCTAAGTCAAAACATATAAGTTTCATCTGGCAACCTGTCAAACGTTTTTGATTATGGCTGCTAGACGACCAAGTCTAGGTCGGCCCATATCCCGCCCATCTCCCACCCTATCCATTCCTCCAAAAACACCCCTTTTCGCTCTGGACATACAGAGGCAGTGAAAAGGCCTTAGCTGGTTTTAGACTTGGACGACCTGTGTTTTGATCGTCTAGTACTGACTTAGGCCGGTGTATGGACGTTTGTTTGTTTTTTTATTATGAGCCCCTTACTATATTAAAGCAGCTTCAAAGCATGTTCATACACATGAGGAAAACACAGAATATATAAATTAATTTCCTAACCCAACAACAATGTAGGATTATATAGTTTCATTCTGTACAAATGGTGTAATGCATACAAATGATCCTTTAATGAATTCTTCTACTGTTCTTGGAAATATACGACTAGCTATAATATAAAGGGAAACCATGCATGGACGATGCAAGGGATTAATCATGAAAAATTTGCATATCACACCAGCAACCAGTTATCCCCATTATTATGCTCTGTATTACAAAACACAGGACAGCAGGGTGATCATTTTACCACAATATGAGGCAAGATTAAGCTTTTGGTACTTTCCAAGGAAAAACAACTTTTATATCAATACAAAAACACAGATATGAATAAAATGGTAATATGAATGACACTGTTCACTCTAATTTTGACATTTAGAAAGAGCTGGAACAGTTCTCCTTGTAGAAAATCCATGATCTCCCTACTTCTAGAAGATCCTGCAATAGAGATACCCCAATCAACATCCAGCATATTAAAATCACCTATTAGTAAAACTTCCTCTTTTTTAGATATATTCTGAGGGCTAGATTCTATAAAGGACACCTATTTAGACATGTCTACTCCCACTGAGTGTGTCTATGCATTATAGAATTGCACTCAGTAAGACATCTAAACAATCCCTAAAGTTAGATGTCCTTTAAAGAATCTTGAGTAAATGGTGGTGAGGACAGTTGCTCAAAAAAGTTTGAAGCTGAGAGGTCAAAAAAACATATGTGGCACAAAATAAAAGATTTCTCAGGATGGAGGTCACAAATAAAGATTTGAATAAAGTTCAAATACTATAAAGTAAATACACTTTAGCATACACTCAAATATGTATAGTCCGACCAAGAGCCATAGGTCCTATAGCCGAACCCACCGTCCCATCACTGTGTATGACTGTTAAGTGATAAAGTGGAGTGATCTTCTTAAATGTTGAACTAAATATTTCAATGGCAATAAAGGATAAATAAATCCTACTTAACTTGAAAATATGCTAGTAGGTCCCGACATGGACCATGTTTCGCAATCTTTTTCAAGGAACCCAAGAAAAAGTGTTGGTGAGTTCAAATGCCAAAGAAACGCTGGGTGATGTAGACAAAAAGATAATTCTAAAAGGTAACAAAAAAATAACAGAGCTTTAGAATAAATATAGTGCATCAATATAATACCATATCTAAAAAGAAACATTAAAGGCTACACAGGTAAGGTACTTGCCATAAGTTGAAGAAGCAACTTCGTGATGTAATGCCGTTATTTCTAATTCTTCAAGAGAATGGCGGTGGGAAGCCGCAGGGTTTAAATATCAAAAGGAAAATGGTGCCGTGGTGCCGTAAAGCACAGTGTCACAAGCAGATCAGCTGAGTAACACTAACACAACATAGTGTAGACAAATTTACCGACTTCAATACAGCAGTGTCATGTGAAAGGGGGGCCACTAGAGGGAGCCTGACTATGGGGAAAAAGACTGTAAAGGCTGAAGGGAAAAGGGCTAAGTTGAAAAATATATTAAAAAAAGACTGAAAAAAGGTGGGTTACAGGAAGGCTTGCCATTCAATTTCACTGTTGAGGCCATTGGGGTGTAAGAATGAGTCTTTGTTCCTTAGCCCATAAAATGTGGGATAGATCGCCGCCCCTCGGGAGGTAAGGCACTTCTACAACATAGAAGCGCAATTCTTCTGCAGTGTGCTGTTTATCCAACCAGTACTGGACAAGGAGGGCTTTCAGTTTTTTGGTACGGATTTTGCTAAGATGTTCGGCGATCCTCAATTTAATGTTACGGGTTGTCTGTCCAATATAAAGTAGCAAACAGGGGCATTGAATAATATATACTACTCCCTGTGTCTCACAATTAGATGTTGAAAAATAGGCTTTCTTTTTCACCCAATTGGGGAGGGCGAATTCAGAAAGAGGAACGCTATACTTACAAAACTTACAATGTCTGCAAGGTTGGTGACCATTGTCGGCAAGAGGCATGCTTGAAGAGAATGGACTAGCTTTTGTCTCAAATTAGATCCTTTAGAGAAGGCGAGATCTTGGAGGGTCTCGGAATTCTGAGATCTTGGAGGGTCTCAGAATTCAGGATGGTACTGCATTACACTCCAATGGTTTTTAATATTGCGTTTAATATCAAAGGCATGTTTAGAGTGAGGCAATACACATACCATTGATGAGTCCTGGTGATGTTGTTGAGAGGATAAAAGCATTGTGCGAGAGACATTAGAAGCCCTTTTATATGCTGAGTGTATGCTAAAGTGTATTTACTTTATAGTATTTGAACTTTATTCAAATCTTTATTTGTGACCTCCATCCTGAGAAGTCTTTTCTTTTGTGCCGCTTTAAAGAATGTTGCCCACATTGTGCAGACAATTTACCAAATAACAAGCTAATTTATAAATGGCATTTTAACAAGTAATTATTGGCATTAATTAGAATCAATTAAGGGATATGAGTGTAAATTTAGGTCTGGGATCCACGCCTAAATTTTATTTATTTACTAGCTGATGCCCCGGCGTTACACGGGTATTTAATTATAGCAATAACACTGTAAATAGATTCAAATAAAGATACTTTATAGTGGTGAATGAAAGTATTTTTTTACAGCTTAATAAAAAGTACAATATTCAAATTATAAAGTGAAATATTTGACAAAATGAATACAATACAACTAACGCAAAACGTGATTATAAACAACAATTTTTGTTTCACCTCCTGGAGCAAGAACATATAAATTCTTGGGTGAACCCACCCTTGAGCAAGCAAAATAGAGTTGTGGGCCATGAGACCCCCAGAACATATCACCCCAGGTAGTGAGGGATCTGCATACCAAGTTTCGTCCAAATCGGTCAAGCCGTTTTTGAATTACAGTGAGAATGGCAGCTTTTTACATATTTTCCATTGACATGAATGGGTGAAATCTGATTTTCTGTTTGTAGCTCCGCCCACGTGTGCAGGAGGGCCGCGAGACCCCCAGAACATATCAACCCAGGTAGTGAGGGATCTGCATACCAAGTTTCGTTCAAATCGGTCAAGCCGGTTTTGAATTACTGTGAGAATGGCAGCTTTTTACATTTTTTCCATTGACATGAATGGGTGAAATCTGATTTTCTGTTTGTAGCTCCGCCCACGTGTGCAGGGGGGCCGGGAGACACCCAGAACATATCACCCCAGGTAGTGAGGGATCTGCATACCAAGTTTCATTCAAATCGGTCAAGCCGTTTTGAATTACTGTGAGAATGGCAGCGTTTTACATTTTTTCCATTGACATGAATGGGTGAAATCCGATTTTATGTTTGTAGCTCCGCCCACGTGTGCAGGTGGGCCGCGAGACCCCCAGAACATATCACCACAGGTAGTGAGGGATCTGCATACCAAGTTTCGTTCAAATCGGTCAAGCCGTTTTTGAATTACTGTGAGAATGGCAGCGTTTTACATTTTTTCCATTGACATGAATGGGTGAAATCTGATTTTATGTTTGTAGCTCCGCCCACGTGTGCAGGTGGGCCGCGAGACCCCCAGAACATATCATCCCAGGTAGTGAGGGATCTGCATACCAAGTTTCGTTCAAATCGGTCAAGCCGTTTTTGCGTGATCGCGGCACATACACACACACATACATACCTCCGATTTTATATATATAGATTTAACAATTTATATACCGCATAAAACTATGCGGTATATATATGTTATGTATGAGGCAAAAAGTGGATAAGGAAATGGGTGAGTTATGGGCGGACTGGGAGCTTCAGTGCCTAAATTTAGATGCTAGCATTTGTACCATGTTTATGCTGGTACAAATGGCCATGCCTATATTTAGTAGCAGTTCCCGGGCATTAGTGCTATTCTATAAACCACACCTAACTTTAAGTGTGGTTTATACAATAGCGCTTTTTTTGGTACCGATTTGTGACCTTCACTTTATAGAATTTGGTCCTATATTTAGTAAGTTTATAAAATGGCCTTGATTCTATAAATGGTGCCTACAGGTAAATGCCGAGATTGGGACACCTACCGATTTTTTTTTAATTGGTTAATTGGTGCTGATAATCAAAAGTGGCATTAAAAACTAGGAATTGGAAGAACTGGGATAGGCTAAATTTTTCTTTTTGGTGGGGTTCGTTGTATCAATGCTATAAATATGAAAAAATGAATTCGGAAATATTAGGACACAATAAAATATTTAAAACAACATGGGGTCCATTAATGAAATTCATCAAATCAGATTAATTGTATAAGCTTTTGATTCCCATTTGTTATTTGCACACATCCGGGGGGGAGGGGAATATATTTAGTATTGTATTATTTGATTGGAAGTAAGTGCTGTTTGAATTACTTGTTTGAAAAATTTTTATGCACTTTGTATTTGAATTAAAAATCAATAAAGAATTTTTAAAAATGGCATTGATTCTATAAATAGGACCTACAGGTAAGTACCTAGATTGGGACACCTACCGACGTAGGTGCCTAACTTAATTTTTTTTTTAAATTGGTTAATTGGTGTTGATAATCAAAAGTGGCATTAAAAACTGATTAAAAACAAATTTTTAAAAAATTTGCTGGTAGGCATCTAATACTTGGATGTAGGCATCTACATGAAGGTGCCTACCCAAAAAGTATGCAAACTTAGAAGTGTATTTTGGGCATTGATTCAGTTAGATGACGGTATATTAGGCCAGAAAAACCTAGACCTAATAAACCAGTGCCTAACATTATGATATCTACCAACACTAAACTTGATTTAGGCATCACTAGGTGTGATTCTACAAATGCCACACAACTTTAGTATATTAGGTGTTGTTTCCCTTGGCACCAACCGAGATAGGAGCCATTTATATAGAATCAGGCTCTACATACATAAATGCCCATCTGAAATGCGTTTTTTTTTACCCCAGCCAGCTCTGCCTACTTCAGTGTTGTGGTGCTACCTTTTGAGTCCTTACCCAAGCTTCATCTTCAATTACTAATGTGAATCTATAAAATTGAGCCTAATTTCTGGAAATGTCCATGGCCTGACCATATAGTGTCATTTTCATAGGGGATCGTACTATTACCTTCAGCCACTGCATGTGGATTACAAGGCGGACACATGAACCGTGTTCTACCTCAAACAATCATACCGTCTTTTTTTTGCCAACAGGCGGACAAATAAAAGTCTTTTTAAAGACTAAAAGAGAAGTGTCACACATTTGTGAATCCCTAAATATCTTTCTCCTCAGTTCACAAAATCAGACTCCTGAGGTAGGCCTTTTTAGGCCAAAACACAATTGTGTTGAGTCAATGTCATATCTAATAAAGGAGTTCGAGCACCAACTAGTCACCTTTGTTTCTTTGCCTTCAACGATTTGGGAAGGAGGAATCTTCTGTTTTCCCTGGCCATGCGCCTCTCATGACCACACACCCTTTTGAATTGATTGTTTTTTCAGCATCCTCTTGTGCAAAATTCCTGCCGGTCTGTGCAGGGCCGGCAAGAGCCTCTGACAGTAGCTTCCTCCCCGCTGCTTCCCTCCCAGCAACTCTCAGCACTTGCCTGCAGCAGCGATTCACTTAGGCAGCCTTGGGGCTTTTGCTAAGTCACGGCCCGCCTCTGATAATGTAAATTCCTCTTTCCTCAGAGGTGGCACAACCGATCAAAGGACCCAAGGCTACCTAAGTGAATCGCTGCTGCAGGCAAGTACTAAGAGCTGCTGGGAGGGGAGTAGAGGGAAGGGGAGGAAACCACTGTTGGAAGCTGGGAAGCCGCTGGATAAATGGAGAGCTGCTACTGAACCTGGAGGGAGGGAGAAGGAGAGATGCTGCTGGGAGGGGAAGGGAAGGAAAGAGAGTTACTGTTGGATAGGGGGAGGAGGGAAGGGAGGAGGAAAAAAGGAAGGAAACAGCTGGCAGGGAAATTAGAGGAGGGGAAGGTGTCAGGGTGGAATGGAGAAATCAGATCAGGGAAAGGGGAGAGACAGGAATGAGAAAGTAGAGAGAGATTGATGCTGGGAAGGGGTTCAGGGACAAAAATGCTAGATCTGGTGTAGGAGAGATAAAAATGAAGAGAACAGTGAAGCTGAAATGAATCATGTAAAAAGGAGGATGGAAAGGGGAGAGGGCAGACAGTGGATGGAAGGGACAGATTCTGGATTGAAGAGACAGAGAAGGCAGACGCAGGTAGAGAGTGAAAAGAAGATGAAAGCAGAAACCAGAGATGACAAAAGGTAGAGCAGGAGCGGACCGCTGGGCAGGATGGACTTCTGGTCTGACTCAGCGGAGGCAACTTCTTATGTTCTTATATAAAATCATAACTGAGGCTTGTGCAGATGGGATCAGATGGTTTGCAGGGAGCAAGCTTGCGGAGATGGGGCAGAAATGGTTTATTTTTATTTCAGTCTTAGTAGCTTGCCAGTCCACAAAATAATTATTTTATTTCCCCCGGTCCATAGGTGTAAAAAGGTTGAAGAACACTGCTTTAGTTTGTCTTCTTATTTTTGTGTTTCAGCTTGTGTTTTAAAAGATTCACTTATAAAACTGACAGAGTGTATGTGTATGTTTGTTCTCCTGTATTTGTCCATCTCTGACCTCATTTCTCCTTCGTAAATTACTATTTTCTATAGACATCTCTTCTATTTTTACTGTGAACCTGACCTTGTGTTCTCCGCCTTACAAATCAGATGTGTTTTGACTTGGACTCTCAATACCCTTTCCTCTCTCCATAATTGAGGAAGATGAAAGCACAGAAATATAAAGGATAGAAATAACATGACTAAACAACATAGATTCAAACCTAACAAGATCAATATTCCATCTATACAGATCTCTTCCAGCTGGAAGGACAATTAGAAAAAAAATTATCCGTCTCCTTCTCAGTATGCATTTTCAACATCAAATGGAAACAAATAGGCTCTTTTTCTCTGTTTGAGTCAGGTGAAAACAGGTTATGGCCCCTCAATAAAAATAAATTGCTTTGTTTCTCTTTGGGATGCTGGTTATTCTCCTCTCTGTCTTCACTATACAATTCAGGGATGATAACCCTATCTCCTTTCTTTCATTGTCCCTTACACCAACATCTGGAATAATTATATTACAAACTCTGTTGAGAAATGCAGCCATGTGTAATCAGTTCTTCTTTTATTCCAGTTTCTATCAATCAAAGAGATGGAGAGTGCACCAATATGAAACTAACATCACTGTTTGCTGTATTTCTTCAACATGTTTTTGCTTATAAGGCTTTATACTGAAACCACAGTATACTTATTTGGAGGACATATTACAAGACAATAATCAGAAAAAAAATGCATTAATTAACACACAAAAAATTAACTCTTAACTACCATTTTGTAATACATAATAGACCTCACATAGCAGGAGAGAAGACCATAAACAGAGGAAGAGTAAGTAAGGAAAGCTTTTCACATAATACAAGGGAGAGCTGAAAAGTTCTCAGCCCAACCAAGAAGGGAATGATGTGGAGACATGACACTTACAAGTTATTCCACATAGTCACCCCTAAGTTCAACACACTTGGCACATTGTGTCTGAAGTTTTTGTAACCTTCCAAAAAAATACTCTGATGTCTGGTCACTGAAATACTGCTCTGTTGCTGCAATCACCTCGGAATAACTTGAAAATTGCCACCCTTTCAAACACTTTTTAAGGTTTGGAAACAAAAAAATAGTCAGATGGAGCAAGATCTGGTGCCTAGGGTGGATGGTCTATGCCAGGGGTCTCAAAGTCCCTCCTTGAGGGCCGCAACCCAGTCGGGTTTTCAGGATTTCCCCAATGAATATGCATGAGATCTATGTGCATGCACTGCTTTCAATGCATATTCATTGGGGAAATCCTGAAAACCCGACTGGATTGCGGCCCTCAATGAGGGACTTTGAGATCCCTGGTCTATGCATTGAAACCCCAGCTGAATCAAAGCATACATCATTTTGCCAGCCTTATGAGCAGGTGCATTGTCTTGCAAAAAGATAATGCCTTTCTGCAGCTTCCCTTTTTTCTTTCAATGCCTCCTTTAATCGGCATAGCAAGTTACAGTAGTATTTTGCATTAATTGTTTGGCCTCTTGGAAGATAATCATTACAACACCTTCCTGATCCCAAAACATTGTGGCCATTCCTGCTGAATTGTGGCCGTTCCTGCTGAATTGTGGGTCTTAAATTTCCTTGGCCTTAGAGAACCTGGGTGCTGCCATTGCATGGACTGTTGTTTTGGCTCAAGATCATAGTAGTATAACCATGTTTTATCAAGTGTCCACTTGACATTGTTTCTCATCAGCATTCAAACATTTGGGCATTGACTTGGCTGACAGCTTCTGCATACCCAGCTGCTTGTGGATTATATACCCAACACTTTCCCTGGATATCTATAGTGTCTCAGCAAATATTTTAGCTGATAGTTGCCGATTTACCAAAATCAGGTCATAGTCAACAATTTCAGGAGTCGACACCATTTGAGGCCTCCCAGACCTTGCTGCATCTTCGGTCTCAAAATCTTCGTGCTGAAAGTTTGCACACCACTTCTTCACTGTGGAGTATGATGGGCATTTGGAGTTTTCTTATGCAGGAATAGGAACTTCATGACAGCTTAGAGTTCCACATTTTTCATGATAGCTTAGAGTTCCACACTTTTTATTGACATAGTTCAATCAATGATCTGAATCAAGGTCAAAACATTGCATACAATTCTGCAAATTGGCACTTTACCAAATAAAACACTTTTTAATTTAGGAAGTTGGCTGGGCTGAGAACTTTTCAGCATTCCCTCGTAGAATAGAAGTAGACATGTTTTTAAAGTAAAATTGGTGAAAAGTCCAAATTTTTCCTGATCTGGGACAGGCCAGTATATAAAACCTCTATTTATTCAGATAGTGGCAGAAAGGAGGTGGTGGGAGAGGAAACCCATTTAAATAGCTCATATTTGGAGACTTTAGAGGTGGTTCCTTCAGAGGTTCTCCTCAATTTTATGCAAATTTATTCATTGTGGGTATCTTGAAAACTAGAATGGCTTGGTATGTCCCAAGGACTGGGTTGAAAACCCCTGCTCCAGACAGTTTAAACATCCGAGATAGAAGCAGGAGCAAGCCCTTGTTCCCTAGCCACAATGAAGAGAAGAATCAATCTCAAAAGACCAGTGACTCTGTGGCAGGTTGGGAAAGGGGCTGAGGATGGAACTGTAAAGTTTCATTAGTAGATTAAGTAGTATAATTTAGAACCTAACATGCTGCTAAGGGAGGAGAGTTTTCACTTCTCTGATGTGTTTTCTTGAAGAATCCTGAGGAAGTCAGAGAAACCAAAGCTGAAGAAGGTTTCCCCCCCAAAGAAAAAGGAGATAGATATGGAGCAAAGCAGGACTTTGGGGCTCCACTGTTTTGGGTACAAGGAGAAACAATATGTTTTCTGTTATAGCTCCTCAAACCTGGAACGCTCTGCCACTTTTTATTAGAAAAGAAAAGGATCTCATCTCTTTTAAAAAAACTTTTAAAAACTTTCTTATTTAATGATGCTTTTACTACTTAAACGATCAAGCCAATGTAGACTTTCCTAAATAAACCATTTTCCCCCCTTATTCTCCCCATCCTCGTGTTCTTACCTCTTTTATGTTTTTCTGATTGATAAAAAATTGTAACTTTTCCCCCTTCCCTTTTATACCATGTTTGTCACTAAACCATATGTGCAAAGAAAATTTATAAATATTTTGACTTTTTTTTTTTTTTTTTGAATATATTTTTATTGACTGAACCAATCACGAGAGATACAATCAGCACCAAGCCAAAAGAGAATAACATCATGAACACAATAATCAAGTATACAATACAGCTAGGCCCGAGCTCAGGCACTCAAACAGAGCCTTCTCATGAAAGTTCACAATTTTCACTTTTGAAACAGAACAACAGGAAAACAAACCTCCCTCCCTCCCCCCGCCCCAAAACCACCCATTTTTTACTTGTATCTTATTAACATTTGTTGTCTAAAATGTTGTTTTTAAAACTGTTTTAAAATTGTCTGTTACCTCATAAGATGTTTTTAAAATTGTTCATCGCTTAGAATGTTTTATATAGGCGATTCATCAAATAATAAACTTGAACTTGAACTTTTGGCACCAGGGTATAGGCACTATCCTTTGGGCACCTATACACATTGGTGCTAGACTTCTGAGCACCCAAATGGGAGTTATCTAAAAGCCCCTGATCTTCCTCCTGCCTTGTACTCACTGGAATCTGAGCCAGGGGTCACTGGACCACAGCAGAAGCACAGTGCTGTGGGCGGGGAGGTTCTTAGAGCATAATGGAGATCTCAACTGCCTCAGGTGGTGCCTGTGAGGGTGGACACTGCCTAATATCTTCTCTCTCACAGGCACCTTCTGGGGCAGCTATGATCACCCTTATGCTCTGAGGACCAGCCCACCTGCAGCACTGTGCCTCTACCAGCCCAGATAACCCCTGGCTCAGAACCTCAATATCAGAAAGCCCTCATTTGTCTTTCATAGGTCATTAAAAAAACTCTCCAAAACAAGTTTATTGTCTTTACTTATTGTTCTTTGAAAACAGTTTTATTAAAATGCACTTGAAAGTCAACTCTAAAACTTTTCAATCATCCAAACTCAATGTTATTTTGCTTCAACAAAGGATTCAAGCCCAGATTCTCAAAATTTAACGTGCCTTTAACGTGGTCGCTGAATCAGTTCCGGCAGGTTTAGCGTGGATGTATTTTAGCGGCGTATCAGCAAAACTGCTTCCTAGCGCTCTCCGATTCTGCCATGCAAATGGACTCATCAATATTTAAACGAGCACTCTGGGCGATTCTTCATCATCGCCGAGTGATTCTCCAAGCGCAGCGTCAGCTTTTGACGACCATAAATAAACGATTGGTCCATGGGTGCCGGTACTGTGCTGTGCTGGCACTTTGACAAGTACTTCTCAGGCCTGAGCGCTGATTGAATCAGGCACTAACAGGAAAGTAAGGAGGTTAGACAGCTCAGACCACCGCCCCCACAGCCACCACTTTTTTTAAAAAAAGAGATCTCCCAAATCAAAGATCAGCAGGAGGGATGCACAATCCCTCCTGCCACTGCTGCTGGGGTCCCCCAAAACCTGACACCCCAGGCAGCAGGCAGCCATAATGAAAAGTTTTATCTTATGCAAGCCAAGCTAGTTCTTGATAGTGGTGTGTCCTGACCAGATGATTTCACAAATCTTGACCCGATATTTTTAGCTGACTTAAAACAAGAAAGTATAAACATTCTGAAGTGGCCCAAGTGTCACTCCTTTTACGAATGCACATTAGGGCCTTAACGCGCGGAATAGTGCTCGCTCAAATGCCGCACGCGCTAGCCGCTACCGCCTCCTCTTGAGCAGGCGGTAGTTTTTTGGCTAGCGCGCACTAATCCGGTGCGTGCGCTAAAAACACTAGCGCACCTTCGTAAAAGGAGCCCTAAGTCTGTGTCAAAGAAGAAAAGTAAACACATTGATCAATGTTTCAAGAACGCATATCCATTAGTGATAAAACGTGTGCCAACATAACTCCAAACTTTCTTCAATCATAAAGTCCCACCTAATTTAAAAAAAAAAAAAAGATAACCTCAGACCAATAATTCTCTTAAAGCTATGTCCTCTTTCTTTTATCTAAATCCCTCTCATAGTTTGAAACACCATTCATTCATTTTAGGAGGCAATTCTATATTTTGGCACCAAGAATTAGGTGCCACCATGGGGCATGGTTAGGGCTAGATTCAGCAAATGGCGCTCATAAATCGGCACTGAAAACAGTTGGTGCTAAATATTATTCCAAAATGCTGAGTGCTAGAATTTTCACCAGTTGAAACCTGGTGTAAATTCTGACATGGAATTTATTGAATATTGTTTATTTACATTTGATATACCACATTTGCCAGCAAATGGATTAATGCAATGCACACTAATCCCATGCTGCTCCTTGGGGCTCTGGGAAATCACTTAGGGGTCCTTTTATTATTATTATTTAGTTATTCAATTTTCTATATCGTTCTCCCAGGGGAGCTCAAAATGGTTTGCATGCATTTATTCCGGTACTCAAGCAGTTTTCCCTCTCTGTCCCAGCAGACTCACAATCTAGCTAACATACCTGGGGCAATGGAGGTTTAAGTGACTTGCCAAGGGTCACAAGGAGCAGTGTGTGGGTTTGAACCCACAACCTCAGGGTGCTGAGGCTGTAGCTTTAACCACTTTGCCACTCTAGAAATCAAAATGTAGTAGAAGTGAGCCAAGTATAGGACAATGAAGCCATTATGACATCACTGATGAGGTTGGCTCTTAGACACTGGTGGAATGAGGCATTATGATGCGCGCGCTAAAAACACTATTGCAGCTTAGTAAAAGGAGCTCTAAGTGTGACACTATTTTTTCACTTGATTATCTGACAGTAAGAATGTTCCTAGCTCTTGATTGTATATTAACAAGATAGGAAAGACCAGAACTCATACATGATAAAAAGTCAAGCATCATGTGTGTGCTCCATGAGACCCTGCGGCAAGGGAAGGTCAGGGAAGTAATCATGGGTTAGATAAGTTAAACGCTTTATTGAGAAACAGATCTTTAAGGCATTATTATTATACAAACAATTCTATTCCATCTTTACCTATTTAGTTCAAGGACGGATTACAAAAATTAGAAGCTAGGTTAGTTGACCTAGGAGTTACAACCCATGAGGTGAGTTATGCTAACTTTATGGCACTGACTATATTTTAATTCAAGCATGAGAATTTCAAGTAGTAATAGAAGCTCAAGCAAAAACTATGGTCAGGAAAGATAGTACTTATGAATATTTGCTACTCTAATAATCCTACATGTTCAAACATTCTGCTTCCTGTATCTTCAGAACAGGACCAGTTGTCATGCTATTGCTTCATTCAAGCAACTAGACCTCACGTGTTTTGTTACACTGAAGCATTTTACACATATGCTGTTTCACCCATACATACAGAAACCTTATTACAAATATTCCCAAATAAACTCTGTATTGGCCTACTGCCATAAGTCTTTTGTCATTAGTTTTCAAAAAACAAGGGAGGGAATATTGAGAATCAGAAAATTGTTCCACTTTCCATTTCTCTCCCCTTTTCTTGGGTTTATAACCAGACTCTTCCTCTTTGCCAAGATCTATTTTATCTCCAAAAATCCTTTATTGATTAACCTTATCTTTGTCCTTTTAAAGAGAAAGAAGGGCTTGTATCTGCTGTTTTACAGACAGTGTATCACGGGGACCCAAGATGGCGTCGAGAACGGACATGAGCGCGGAGTTCCTCTTTTAATTAGATTTTGAACATACACCAAAGCTTACTCTGAGTGCTTTTTGCTTGTTGCCTGCTCCCTTATCGACAATTTTCTGCTCTATGGGGAAGTGAAAAGGAAGTACATAGCCTGGTCCTCCAGTGACCAGGAACCCGAGGCATTTGGTTCAAACTACCATTGTCGGAGTACCGACACACCAAGCGATGGAGGCAATGTCGGCTTTGGGAGAGACATCGGACCTAATAGTGAACCTTAGTTTCGAATGTGTCTTGCTGAGCCCAGATCAGGGGCATGCTCCTCTCCAACCTGGAAGGAAAAGCCCTGCAGAGACAGAGGTAGCACAGTCCTCCCAAGAGGAAAGGATAGTGCCTAGCCCTGGAGGAACAGCGGGAGACAAGTTAACAGTTCATGTAAGCTGGAGAGATTTCTTCCTTCAGGAAAGAGAACATGCAGTTCAGAGAGATGGTAAAGCCTGCTATCATCAACATGGAGGGATATCAAAGTCATGGACTCCAATCTTAAAAAAAGCAGTGACAATGTTACGAAATGATTGTGGCTCTATCAACTCCCTGGTAAATACTCAAGGTGAAGTGCTACAAGAACCTGGTGAGAGTATTAAAAGACATGAAGAAGTAGAATTTATTAAAGAGAAAAAGTTAGAATTCATGGGAAATAAACAGGAAAAATAATTTGAGAATGTTAAATTTTCCTAAATCTCCAATTGTGTCAGCTGTTGAAATGGTACGGAGATATTTCAGAGAGATTTTGTTAATTCCAACAGAGAATTTACCACCAATATTGAGAGCTCAATATATCTCTATAGCGAATAAGTTAAATAGTTCTACTCCTACTGAAATGGTAGGAGCAGATGGTGGTGAGATAAATCTAACAAATTTTCTGGAAAATTCCTTGTAAGTAATTACTGAGAGGACTACTCTCATAGTGACATTTGGTTTGGAATTTGACAATGATTTAATTCTTTGGACTTATTTCAGATATATTAATGAACAATTCCTTGGTTCATCAGTACGTTTGTTTCCTGATATATCTCAAGTGACACAGAAAAGAAGAAAGGATTTTTGGGCATATAGGACTAGAGTCCTAGCTTTGGGAGCATCCTTCATATTAAAATTTCCTGCAAAATGTTGTGTATCACTGGGAGGAATTTTTTTTCTCTTTTTTTGAACCGAAGCAATTGTTGTGGCTAAAGAAAGGGGGAGGAGTAATGATGATGATAGGAATAGTTTTACCCCACAGCTTAAAACGAACCCGCTGCCGACTTTGTACCGCCAATGCTATCCCCTTAGTTACTTAATTTTTCTTTGAATAATATTTCTTTTCTTGGGTCTTAAATATAGTGGACTAAATAATTGGTAACATTTATTGTAGCTGGTGAATTTTATCACTGTATAATTATGTGGGGGATATTATTTTGAATCTGTATTCAAGTATTGTATACTTGTCTTTAGTTTGTAAATCTATAAATTAAAAAAAAGAAAGAAAGAAGGGCTTGTTTGCACGTACACCATCTGCAAGGGCTGATCAGGTCTCATTCTCATCTGTTAACAAGCATGCTCACAGAATATAATTATAATTTACAATTACTATTCATGAATGACATCCTTCTTCTGGATTTCATTACAAACTAGTTACTAAATGCCTGCTTCAGAAGTCGCACCCATCTAAATGGTCATATATAGCTGGAGTCGCTATGGCTGGCTAATGTTTCATTGATCAATTAATTTGTTACATATGTAATGGGGATTTGCTGCAGTTTGCCTATGCCAGTGTATTGCAAACTGTGTGCCCCGGCACACTAATGTGCTGCCCACGATTCCAGGTGTGCCACAAGATGCCAGCGAGGAGGAGAGGCACTGGCGTCGGCTGTCTGCCTACAGGACATGCCTCTCCTTCTCTCCGTATCTCTTCCCTTCCAGCAACAACCCCCCCTCTCCCCCACTGGTGGCTCAGGGTCCTGTCTGGAGGGCTTTTACGCATGCGTGTGACATCATCACCTCAACGTCCATGCACTTCCGGATGCCTCGAGCCATGGCCACCACGTTTAGTATGCCACGGCTTCGCAAAGTTCGCGAGACACTGGCCTAGGCAATCACCTAGCTGATACCTGGATGGTGGATTACCTGGCACATAAACAGCATTTAATGGTTTAAGACCAGAGCCCAAGATTGGCATGCACCAGGAGGCTGGAAACAAGTACCATACATACTGCCCTATTCACTCAGTCAATAAGCCACACCACTCCAGTAGATGTATTCTGAACCAACTTGTTTCTAAAGTCTTTTTGTCAGAGCAGCGGCAGTTGTTCTGGCAGAGGCATTAGACACAACTATTTACAAAATCTCTAGCTATTCCTCCTTGTGACAGCATGTAAACACTCTGTTCAACTTTCTTTCAAACAGTGTTTCTTATTTATTTATTTAAAAACTTATACCACACTTAAACCTAAGCAGTTCACGAGGTACATACGCAATCATAAATAACAATATTACACAAAATAATCTACATATATCAAAAATTCTCCAGGATTACTATCATTTGATAAAATTATGGAAAAAGCCTTCATTAACAAAGTTGTTTTCAATACCCTTTTACATTTCTGAATGTTTCATAGTGTCATAATTTATTAAAATTTGATAAAACGCTTCTCCTGGAATACGAAGCGTTGTACATTAAAACTTTAAATATAAATAGGGAACAAACAACAAATAATAAACATAGACCTTCCAAGACAGACATACTTGATTGGATTGCGACATGAGAACAACAGGAAAAAAAGGGAGGAACTACAATTTATTAAGAAAAAGCACATGAAAGGGAAGTACAGTAGGGAAGATGTGACAGGTTGAGTAATATCCAACCCAATATCCAACACTCTATTTACCCTTAGATCTCTCTAATACTCTTTTATCTACCAAACGTTATCTAAAACCCATAATTTCACCCTATTCTTATCTCCTAAAGACCTCCAATTCCCTTTGGTAACTCTTTACCCAACGTTTATTACCTTAAAAATTCTATGTCATCGCTTATTCTATTCCTTCAAATTTTGAATGTAATTCTTGTTTTAGTTTGGATGTAATCTGTCTTGAACCGCAAGGTAATGGCGGAATAGAAATAACTAATGTAATATAATATAATATAATATAATGTAATGTAATATAATAATAATGTAAATGTCTATGAAAGATAAATCAATTGTAGGCATCTATAAAAAGAAAGCATATTAAACTACTTTTGAATTTATCCAAGTTTTGTTCAGCTCTGAGGTATAAGGGGAGAGAGTTCCAAATTGAGGGGGCAGCAACTGAGAAAATAAGAGTACGACAGGTGCCAATTATTTTTAAGGACGGGACATTTAGGGCTCCTTTTACGAAGGCGGGGTAGCGGCTTAATGTGCGTAATAGTGCACGCTAAACCGCCGGCCAAGCTAGCTGCTACCACCTCCTTTTGAGCAGGCGGTAGTTTTTTCGCTAGCGTGGGGGTTAGCGCGTGATGAAGTCACGCGCACTGAAGCCGCTAACACGGCTTCGTAAAAGGAGCCCTTAGAGAATGTTGTAAGGCTGATCTTAAGGTTCAGGGGGGGGGGGGGGGGTCATATGGAATCAATAGTCTATCTATAAATGCTGAAGCATTAGTCTGTAGAGTTTTGAAAGTTAGAAGAACAATTTTATAAGTAATCCGGTGTGGAATAGGCAACCAATGAGCTGTCTTTAACAAAGGGGTGACATGATCAAATTTTTTGGAACTTGAGATGATTTTGATGGCCATATTTTGTATGAGTTGAAGGCGCCCAATATCTTTTTGACACCACCCTTTACAAAATAAGTTGCAATAATCAATTTTGGATATTATAAGGGAGTGAATTATGATATTAAGAGAATTTGAGTCAAGAAGAGAGACCTGAGATCTTATCATCTTAAGTTTGTAGAAACAGTTTTTGACCAAAGCACTGATTTGGGGACAAAAAGAAAGTTTATTATCAATGATGGCCTAAATTTAGAAATAAGTGCATATAATACTTATATCACATGTGCTTAGGATTTCTGAAAACCAGATGCAACTCATGAGTGAAATATTTGGTTCATGTTTTTTAAATGCTGGAAGCCTGCAAGCCTTTTAGATAAATTTTAAGTTTTCAGTTTACTTACATTCTTTCATTATAGATTGTCATGATTTTGACAGCCTTATGCCTGAGAAAGTAGCATCCTATTAAAATCCACAGAAAACAATTATATTATTCTCATATATGCAGATGGAGGTTTATATGAAAGATGTACAGTAATAATTATTCAGCATGGTGTATATTTGTTTTAATGTAGTGAACTTTTGCACTTCAACATTCATCATTTAAAGAGCTTCATTAGCATACAGAAAAATCTCCTAGAGACCCATTCAGGTAGTATTTTCTTCTAAACATGGGAATATATGTCTTAGATCTAAGCAGCTCTTTGTACACTGATGATACTGACTACAGTTTACAATAGCTTTCAGATATTAAGGGCTCCTTTTACTAAGGTGCGCTGGCGGTTTTAGCGTGTGTTAGTATTTTCCATTTAGCGTGGGGTTTGCGCGCGCTAATCTTTAGTGTGCGCTAAAAACGCTAGCACACCTTAGTAAAAGGAGCACTAAGACTCCAGATTTTACAAAATGCAGCTATTAATTTTTTAAGTAAAGCTAGAAAGTTTGATCATGGTACACCGCTATACATTCAGAAGCATTAGTTCTCAATAAAATACGTAAAATTTGAATTTCTAAGCTTCACATTCAGAGCTTTAATATTGACTCCATCATATCTTGCATCATTAATTGTCCCTTATGTACCAGTACCACCTGTTCAATTCTTTATGGCTATTGTTTGATGCTCCTTAACCCAGCTCAAGAATGTCTTGAACTTAAAATATATTTGACCTTTTTTTTTTTTTTTGCTTAGCACTAGCATTATGTAATTCTTTACCTGTGTCAACAAGACCTGAATTAGCATACAAGGCTTTCGAGATAAATTTTTTTTAAACATTGTTTTGGAGATCTGAAGACAGAGCTTTAGGGATGCCTACTTCCTCTGGCCGGTAATCCCGCTTCTTCAAAATGGTGGGCTTTCTCCTTTCTGGTGCATCCTGGGATGAACTGGGAGGGGCCTAAGGGGAAAGGGTGAATGGGAAAGGAAAGGAATAAGGACTTATATACCACCTTTTTGTGGCTTTGTCATGCCAAAGCTGACATTCAAAGCAATGGGCACTGGAGGATTAAGTGACTTGCCCAAGTCAGAAGGAGCAGCATGGGGATTTGATCTCACAACCTCTGGGGGCAGAAGCAGCAGCTATACCAGTGAGCCACACCTAAATCCCTGATTGGCTCAGGTGCCTAAAGCCATACCCGGGGGAAGTGACGGAAGGTTGACGGGGTTTGGCGGGAGTGGGAGAGGTTAAATTCCAGCGATGGAAATCTTCAATTTGAAATGACTTTCAGTGACTCTATGACCGATATTTTGGATGTGCAGATATACAAAACTCCAAAAGTTATAGGGACTACTCTGTTTTGTAAGCCATGAAAGTTAAAGGAAAGCTTGCCAATTGCTCAGTTTTCGTGCATGTGTCATATATGCTTTGCTCTTTCATCATTTAAGATGCAAGCAGACATTTTGAAACATTGGTTGGTGGTGAAGGGATACCCCAAGGGGGCGATTAAGAAAGCTTATTTGAGGGCTTGGTTTGCCAATGCCAATTGTAATTGCAATATAGAAGACAAGAAGTGGTAGAACAAGATGATCATCTTGTTCTTGTATTGCCATATTTCTCTTTGCCAACCGATGTGGAGACAATGGCACATATTGAATGCTCTATCTAATCAGTTGGAATTTCCATAGTGAAATATCAAAGACATAAATCTATAGGAGAGTATCTACAATATAAGGATATCTATCAGTGTCTCTCAAACTGTGTGCCAAGGCATAGTGATGTGCCCCGAAGATATTCTGGGTGTGCCCCGAGAGATTCCAGAATTTTACTTTAACTTTAAAAATTCCCTTCATAAGTAAACACTAGAATAGATGACATATACATAGGGCTCCTTTTACTATGGTGCGCTAGTGTTTTTAGTGCATGCTGAAGATTAGCGCTTACTAACCTCCGCGCTATGCAGAAAATACTAACGCCAGCTCTATGGAGGCGTTAGTGTATAGCACGTGCTAAAACCACTTGCGCAGCTTAGTAAAAGGAGCCCATAGCGTACGCAAAAGTCTGTTAATGTTATGAGCGTTTGTGTGCGTAAGGATACAACCGCCCAGACAAACATAATTGAAAACTAATGGCAAGTACGGTAATTTACTTTTATTTTTTAATGCGGTAGTTATCCTAACTTGAGCAACAAAGCAATCAAGGCTTTGTTACGGTTTGGATCTTATCTTTGTGAACTTGGATTTTCAGAATGACTGCAGATGGTAGATGATGAAATGTGTGTTTGCTTGTCGACGAACAAGTTAATTTGCACTAAAAACAAGCACATTCATTGCATTGATTAGTAATTTGATTCTATTTATTTTAGTTTCACCGTTGTTACAATTACCCATACATAGCTTAAAGAAAGTTAAATAAATAACTCAAATTTAATTTTTTGTTGGTTTTGCAATTTTATAATTTCAATTATAATGTGCCACGAAAAACATTTGCTCCGTTTAGTGTGCCATAAAAATCATTTGCTCTGTTTAGTGTGCAAAGCTAAAAAAAAAAAAGTGCGAGAGACACTGATCTATAGAAGACCTACCAGTATACAATAATGACATTCTCCTTGTGTGGATTGCCAGTGGTGTGAATCCACTATTAGGGGTGCTGAGTGGATACCTCCCGGACGAGGTATGCCAATTGATGCAGTGGAGAATACAAGATATGTTAATTATGCAATTTTGTGCCCGTGTGAGAAAATATATATTAGGTGCACATCTAGACCAATTAAAGTGTGGTTAAGTGAACATAAATCATGCATTAATACAATGAAATTATCTGCTCTAGTCCAGCATTGGACTCAATTCCAGCATTCTGTTTCGGATATATGATGGCGCATCACTGATGTTGTTAAAAGTGGGTGGAAGGGAAGATATTTAGAAACAAGATCAAATTATAAGGAACAATGCTGGATTTTTGAATTGATCCTGGGCTGTATAACTTTCATGCTGAACGACTAAGTCTAAGTCTGTTACTCCACTGGGGCTGAACAAAGAATTGGATCAGACAGGGGAGGTAGAGAGGGAAGGAAGGGTGCTGGGTACAGAATCTGACAGGGGAGGGAGGGAAGGAAGGGAGCTGGGTGCAATGATTGACAGGGGAAGGAGGAAAGGGTGCTGGGTGCAGTGGCTGACAGGAAGGGAGATGAGTTCTGTGCCTGACAGGGAAGGGGGGAAGGGGGGCTGGGTGCAGAGCTTGACAGGGAGGGGGCTGGGTGCAGAGCCTAACAGGGCAGGGCACTTGAATATTAAGCCACCCGACTTATATTCGAGTCAACTATTTATTTATTTATTTATTTCCCTTTTTGGGAGGGAAAGGGGGTCTCGGCTTATATTTGGATTGACTCATATTCACGTATATTCCTACTGACCATACTTCTTCCTATGTACCCTAGCATCCTTCTAGCTTTTGCTGTCACCTTTTCAACCTGTTTGACCACCTTAAGATCATCACATGCAATCATACCTAATGGATAGCAGCATAGTAAATTATCCGTTGTTTTCCAAAGGATGTTATAGATTTGTTCAAGTTTTTCCATTACTTGTTTAGTTCATCAGAAGTAATATTAAAATTGAATTATCTTCATGATTTCCAATAGACTATGGGGCTCATAATCGAAAGAGAAAAACTTCCAAAAACTGGCCTAAGTCAGCACTTGGATGAACATTGTCAAAATACGTCCAAGTGCCGATAATGAAAACGGGCTTTGGAAGTATTTCTAAACGACCTAGGCCTTCATAGTGCCGCTGAACGACCAAAGCTAAACAGGGCGTTTCAGGAGGAGTGTCGAGGGCGGGAATTGGGCGGGACGTGGGCCGGCTTAGACTTAGTCGTACAGCATGTATAACCGAAAGTTATACAGCCCAGGATCGACGGAACTTGGTCGTTGTGACTTAGACCATGTAAAACATGGTTTAAGTCACAAAAACCCACCTAAAGTCACCAGATAAGCACTGCAAACACATAAAACAGACCCCCACACACTACCCCAGTGATCACCAACCCCCCCTCCCTCCCATACAAATATTAATCACATCTTTAAAATTCAGCCTCCAGACCATCATCATCTGGCAGCCTGGCATAGGAAAGCCTAGTCGTCCAGCACAGAGGTGGCTTAAGCCATCTTGAGAGTGGGTTAGGGACTCATGGAGAGGAGGCCCCATGCCCATAAGCCCCTGTAATCACTTCATTTATACTTAAACATGTGCACTCCCCTATACACCCCCAAAACCTTTTTTTACTGGCATGTAAGTGGCTCCTGCAGCCATAAGGGCTATTAGGGTGGTAGATAAGTGGATCTAGGAGATTCTGGAGGTGATTTGGGGGGCTCACCATGACCTATAAGGGAGCTGTAGTGAGGAGAAGACATGGCACCCTTTTTGTGAAGTTCACAGCAGTGCCCTGTAAGGTGCCCCTCTATTTAGGTGCCATGTCTGGGTGTTCAGTCCATCACTTTGCAGATCCTCCTATGTCCAACAGGGCTTGTTCTAGATGTTTTTGATTTGGACGAAAAGTTGGATGAAAATGTAGTATAAAGATGGACAATTTAGCGGCTTGGACGATCAGATCGGCAGGACATATAGTTAGATGATTTTCGAAACAAAAAAAATTTTGGACATATTTTTTGAAAATGTGTCCTAGGCTGTTTTTTACTTTGGACGACTTGCGACTTAGACGAAAACAGACTTAGACGTCCCTTTCGATTATACCCCTCCACATGTGTAATATGTCTAAGAATGTATTAATATGTGCATGCTTGCAAAGTGTCTTTATAATATATTACATTAAGACAAAAAAAAACAACAAAAAAAATATTCCAAAAATGAATAGATGAGGATAATTGCTAAAGAATCAGTTAATTAGAAAAGTAGTTATATTTTTATCTGGATTCAGGTAATTATTTCTCATTTGGAGCATTGCAATGGCCTTTATATATGTCTTTTAAACTCTACAATAGAAACATTACACTTTGTGCAAATTTCTGCAGCTAGAATATTGATGGGAGTAGGGTTTTTGGAGTGTTCTTTACACTGTCTCCTGATAATATGGCAGGTTAAATTTAAGATATTGACCTTAATAAATAAAGTTTTGAACTGTAAAGCTCCATTAGATATGTCTTCCGTCTTGAAATGTTAGCAGTCCCTTAGAGCAATACTTATTGGACGTTCCATCAATTCATGTTGCTCAAATGTGAGAAATAGGGAGTGGATGTTCTCAGGAGTGGGAGCAATGAGGTAGAATGCACTCCAACAGCTCTGATTAGAAGGCTATTTTGCACCTTTCAGGAAACTGCTAAAGGCACATTTATTTGAGCAGGCTTTTGCATAATGGTTACAATAAGATTGTTTGATATATATATTATCAGTCTGTTCTAGAGAAATCTGATAGATTAAAAGCAAGCAGATTTTAACTTTAATAATCTGAAATATCTTTAAAGGTGTTCTTGCAGGTTTTTGAAGAAGTGAAGGCAGTGTATGACAGACTCAATGTTGAATGCTAAAGTTGATGCTAAATGGGTTTTCTGAGGAAGCAGAACAGTGAAACGCGTCAGAACTCAAAATCACCTGTAAACACCTTTAAAGATATTTCAGATAAGTGTATGCAGTATTTCACATTTCGAAAGTTTTCACGATGAAAATACAGTGCAATGATTAGAGAAGATAAAAACTGATGTTCATTAGCACGGGCTAGTCCCGAGGTCTGAAACTAAATCGTCTCTGAGCACTAAAGAATATAGAGCATTAAGAACAAGTTATATAAGCTTTATAAATGTTTATTAGAGCCACTTCAAGATTATACATCTGACACCAATTATGTGATGTTCACAGCAGTGCCCTCTAAGGCGCCCCACTGCTCTGTTGGCATGTCTATGTGGTCAATCCATTACTATGCTGGCCCCTCCCATGTCTGGATCAGGATATTTTGAATATGGACATTTTTGTATTTGAAAATGGCCCCAAAATATAGACTTCCTAAAGGACAAGACTTCCAAATAGGTCATTTAAAAAAATGTGGACGTCTAGCGATTTTGAAAATGGATGTTTACCCACCCTGATATTTGGATGACTTGCGGGATACGTCCAAAGACGGACTTAGACACACTATCGAAAATGCCCCTTCAATGGCTCTGCCTTCAAAAATAAATACATGAGCAGATATTAGGAGGGAGAGAGTTGTTGAAGGGCACCAAAATGTAACCAGTAAAATGATGGATTCGTCCCAAATGATCACCTGCATGCACTTAATAAGCAGTTTTGGTCTTCTGTAATCATTAAACTTAAAATCCTTTCTGTATCACAGGAAGATGACAGATTTATGATTGCTTAGATTCCAAGGCCTTTCTATCAACAAATATCCAAGTATGAATATAGTGACCAAGGGACAAATAATATTTGATGGAGAAGAAATAAAAACCCCATACTCCGTAGCAGGTAACTATAGGAATAGTTTGTTTACTAAATAAAAATGGAAATACTCTGCAAAGTTGCTACAAACAAAAACTTGTATTTAGGTCTTTAGATCTAGATACCTTTTAATGGATATAAACAATCTAGTAATATATCATTCCTGCCAGCATAATCGTTACAATCTTTAATCTATTAAGAAAGCATCAACAATAGAATATACCAATGACCCCCCACCACCACCTTACTATAAGCCCCAGTGCTTAACTTAATACCTCTTAAGCATCACCAAAGAGTATATAATATGGTAGCTAGGCTTCCTTCTGGATACAAACAATTTGATCACATCACTCCTCTGTTTATCAGCCTGCATTGGCTTTCTACCCATTTAGCATTTCCCTAAAATTATTGCGTTTGACCCACAAAGCCTACTATTTATTTGTTCCATCTTTTTTCATCTTTCACAGCCATTTAAATACTTGAAGGGTATTAATCTACAAAGAAATATTTTCTAGAGATGGAGAAGCAGTATGTACCAGCCAGCACCCCTCTCCTACTGTCCAGTGGCCTAACTGCAGCCTCATTGAGGGAGAATCCCTTACCCCATCACACAGTACAACTAGAGGACATACGAGTATGAGGTTACGGAGTACTAGACTTAGGAATAACATCAGGAAATACTTTTTCAGGGAGAGGGTGGTGGAGGTGGATGCCTGAAATGCCCTCCTTGTAGAGGAGGTGGAGGCAAAAACAATGACAGAGTTAAAAAATGCATGGGATAGATACAAAGGATCTTTAAATAGAAAGAGAATTGTATAAGCACAAAACTCAACAGATCAACAAGTATAACTTTGCTTATGATGCACATGGGTGGTGCCTAAGTCGAAGCCCCTGCACTGGGGGAAGCAAAGCCGATGCTGGACGGACTAATACAGACAGATCGGGGATGGGCTGGAGTCAGCTTTGATAATGATTCCAGGTGTGTAGTTGATGCCAAACAGACTTTAAGGTCTTTGTCCGAATGGCACTCAGATACAAGCTAACAATACTGAATTTTACTATACTTTCAGTAAACATTTTAACATGCATGCTAAAACATCTCTTTTCACAAGATGCGCCGAAAGAGCTTCAGTAGTACACACGCACTATTAGTATTCATACCAACACAAGTGAGGCCAATGTATAAACCCACGGAATGGTCTGTGGGAATGCAACATGGTTTTATACATTGTCCTCATTGTGCCCAAAATGAAAATAGTCTCTTCATGAGAAACCAGCAGTAATCACTTCTAATTCTTGAGGAACACAAACAAGTGGAGTTTTCAGGAGACCCCTAATAGTAACATAGTAACATAGTAGATGATGGCAGATAAAGACCCGAATGGTCCATCCAGTCTGCCCAACCTGATTCAATTTAAAATTTTTTTTTTTTTTTTTTTTTTTTTTCTTCTTAGCTATTTCTGGGCGAGAATCCAAAGCTTTACCTGGTACTGTGCTTGGGTTCCAACTGCCGAAATCTCTGTTAAGACTTACTCCAGCCCATCTACACCCTCCCAGCCATTGAAGCCCTCCCCTGCCCATCCTCCTCCAAACGGCACAGACACAGACCGTATAAGTCTGCCCAGTAACTGGCCTAGTTCAATCTTTAATATTATTTTCTGATTCTAAATCTTCTGTGTTCATCCCATGCTTCTTTGAACTCAGTCACAGTTTTACTCTCCACCACCTCTCTCGGGAGCGCATTCCAGGCATCCACCACCCTCTCCGTAAAGTAGAATTTCCTAACATTGCCCCTGTATCTACCACCCCTCAACCTCAAATTATGTCCTCTGGTTTTACCATTTTCCTTTCTCTGGAAAAGATTTTGTTCTACGTTAATACCCTTTAAGTATTTGAACGTCTGAATCATATCTCCCCTGTCTCTCCTTTCCTCTAGGGTATACATATTCAGGGCTTCCAGTCTCTCCTCATACGTCTTCTGGCGCAAGCCTCCTATCATTTTCGTCGCCCTCCTCTGGACCGCCTCAAGTCTTCTTACGTCTTTCGCCAGATACGGTCTCCAAAACTGAACACAATACTCCAAGTGGGGCCTCACCAATGACCTGTACAGGGGTATCAACACCTGAACATGCAAGTGATGGATTTGCAGACAATGGAGGTAGTATGGATGCGAATCTATTTCAACACAAAGGAATCCAACGAAAACTGCAGTATCGCCTTATAACAAACCAAGGGACCTGACATGGTCCGTGTTTCAGAAAACACTCCTTCCTCAGAGTTTCATGGTTGCTAAGGTATAAAGTATATCCATTACGGATGATGACAAAACTTGAACTATTTGTTATCCTTGGAGCTATGAATAAACTGCTATGCTTTTTCCATATGTCTTCTTTCTCTCCTTTTGAATCTATATATAAGTTAGCCAAGTACATCAGTACTAACAGGGAAAAGTGAGAGAGAAAACAGAAACCAGATGAAAAGGTTTAGCTCCTATTAGAGCAGTATTCACCAAGTTTATTAAAATTTGATTTACCGACTTAAAATTGTCAAAGCAGTGTACATTACATTAAAATTATATAATTTAGTGACAACCCATTAGTACTTAAGGTAGATACATGACAAATCGAGACATAAGGGAAGAAGGGTGGAACTACAATCATTTATAGGTAAGAAGGAGAGAGGGTAGCACGAAGGGGAAGGGAAACTATGCTCTTCCTTAGTTAGTGTTTAGTTGGGAGAGGTCTGCGATTTCCTTTTTTGATCAGACGAGAGGTCATAAATTATAAGCATCTCTAAACATGAAGATTTTAAAGTTTGTTTTAAATTTATTAATATTTTCCTCTTCTCTTAAATGAGCCGGTAATGAGAGCCAACGTTCGGGTGCGCTAACAGAAAAAATGCTCTCGATGGCTACAAACAGAACTGCATACTTCAGTTCTATGCAGATTTCCATTCTATGTACAGTATACTTAGAAGGAATAGCTTGAGCCCGACCTGTCTGATGCCCATGCTGACTAGAAGTGAATACCACTGCACTATTATGAATTATTGCCCTGAAATATGATATCTAGAGGTCTACTGCCCTTCTGAGCAATTCAGAACTAGCATCTGAGAGATTCAGACTCTGAGGACTATGATAGCTTTGAGAAAATGGAAAGAGGGAAATTAACCCTATTATTACGTTGTAGAAAGATGTTCGTCATTCTGTTAGACTTGTAATTAAGCTGCAAGATCAACTGGCCACCTGTCCTCTTTGGAGAATGCAGACTTCCAGGAACAAGTCACTTGTGAAGACACATTAGGACAAAGAAGAGCAACCAAGATGAGGAAAGACTAAAAAGGTTAGCGCTCTACAGCTTAGAAAAGAGACAGCTGACAAGAGATATGATTGAAGTTTACAAAATCCTGAGTGGAGTAGAACGGGTACAAGTTGATCGATTTTTCAGTTCATCATAAATTACAAGGACTAGGGGACACTCAATGAAATTATAGGGAAATACTTTTAAAACCAATAGGAGGAAATATTTTTTCACTCGGAGAATAATTAAGCTCTGGAATGCATTGCCAGAGGTTGTGGTAAGAGCGGATAGCGTAGCTAGTTTTAAGAAAGGTTTGGACAAGTTAATGGAGAAAAAGTCCAGAGTCTGTTATTAATTAGTAGTAATTGCTTATGGAGTAAGAAATGGTTGTGTTGGGCACTTATGGGCATTACTACAAGTGCTATTGTGGCCTGGCAGTATTGCAGGCCACAAAGGGTGAATACTTTCTCAGAATAGAGTTTATGGGAATAAGGTGAAGGCCCGGTGGCATTATGGGTCATGTTGTGGCCTCATTTTGCTGGCATGTAAGTGATACAAGAGCTGGGATGTTACCAACTAGTTTTAGGGGTGGGGACAGGAACATATGTTGGGACTAACAGTTTGATATTACTTTGTTAATGTTGCATTGTGTTAACCTATTAATTAAGTTGCTGCCAGGTCTAATTATTCTATTCTGAATTTGTGGAAGTGAGCTGGAAGTGTGAGTGCCGATGTCATTATTTTTTCACCTAAATATCATATAAATATCACTTATCATATGCTGGTGATAATCTAATCATTTTGTTATTCATTTGTCCATCATTTCTATATTTACCTAGGCAACTGTAAAAATAGTTACATGATCACCATAATATGATGCGACCTTTATTGCATAGTGAAACTTCATTGTACTTTTCTACATCTACCCAAATGTCACAAGCATTTAATAATGTTACTAGATTGCCTTTATTTTTCTTACTATTGTTCATATATCTATTGTACTTGTTCAACAAATCTCTGGAGACGGGAGTGATTCCTGGGGATTGGAGGAGAGCGGATGTGGTCCCTATTCATAAAAGTGGTCACAGGGATGAAGCAGGAAACTACAGGCCGGTGAGCCTCACTTCAGTTGTTGGAAACATAATGGAAGTGTTGCTAAAAGAAAGGATAGTGTACTTCCTTGAATCTAATGGGTTACAGGATCTGAGGCAACATGGCTTTACAAAAGGTAAATCGTGCCAAACGAACCTGATTGAATTTTTTGATTGGGTGACCAGAGAGCTGGATCGAGGACATATGCTAGATGTAATTTACTTGGATTTCAGCAAAGCCTTTGATACAGTTCCTCATAGGAGGCTGTTGAACAAACTTGAAGGGCTGAAGTTAGGACCCAAAGTGGTGAACTGGGTCAGAAACTGGCTGTCGGACAGACGCCAGAGGGTGGTGGTTAATGGAAGTCGCTCGAAGGAAGGAAAGGTGACTAGTGGAGTCCCTCAGGGTTCAGTGCTGGGGCCAATCCTGTTCAATATGTATGTGAGTGACATTGCTGAAGGGTTAGAAGGAAAAGTGTGCCTTTTTGCAGATGATACCAAGATTTGTAACAGAGTAGACACCGAAGAGGGAGTGGAAAATATGAAAAAGGATCTGCAAAAGTTAGAGGAATGGTCTAATGCCTGGCAACTAAAATTCAATGCAAAGAAATGCAGAGTAATGCATTTGGGGATTAATAATAGGAAGGAACTGTATATGCTGGGAGGAGAGAAGCTGATATGCACGGGCGGGGAGAGGGACCTTGGGGTGATAGTGTCCGAAGATCTAAAGGTGAAAATACAGTGTGACAAGGCAGTGGCTGCTGCCAGAAGGATGCTGGGCTGTATAAAGAGAGGCGTAGTCAGTAGAAGGAAGAAGGTGTTGATGCCCCTGTACAGGTCATTGGTGAGGCCCCACTTGGAGTATTGTGTTCAGTTTTGGAGACCGTATCTGGCGAAAGACGTAAGAAGACTTGAGGCGGTCCAGAGGAGGGCGACGAAAATGATAGGAGGCTTGCGCCAGAAGACGTATGAGGAGAGACTGGAAGCCCTGAATATGTATACCCTAGAGGAAAGGAGAGACAGGGGAGATATGATTCAGATGTTCAAATACTTGAAGGGTATTAACGTAGAACAAAATCTTTTCCAGAGAAAGGAAAATGGTAAAACCAGAGGACATAATTTGAGGTTGAGGGGTGGTAGATTCAGGGGCAATGTTAGGAAATTCTACTTTACGGAGAGGGTGGTGGATGCCTGGAATGCGCTCCCGAGAGAGGTGGTGGAGAGTAAAACTGTGACTGAGTTCAAAGAAGCGTGGGATGAACACAGAAAATTTAGAATCAGAAAATAATATTAAATATTGAACTAGGCCAGTTACTGGGCAGACTTACACGGTCTGTGTCTGTGTATGGCCGTTTGGTGGAGGATGGGCAGGGGAGGGCTTCAATGGCTGGGAGGGTGTAGATGGGCTGGAGTAAGTCTTAACAGAGATTTTGGCAGTTGGAACCCAAGCACAGTACCGGGTAAAGCTTTGGATTCTTGCCCAGAAATAGCTAAGAAGAAAAAATTTAAAAAAAAAAAATAATAATTTAAATTGAATCAGGTTGGGCAGACTGGATGGACCATTCGGGTCTTTATCTGCCGTCATCTACTATGTTACTATGTTACTATGTATTTTGTATCAACATTTTCCCGCATCTCTGTGAATTCTAAAATAGGACATTTGCAGAGAAGACTGTATTTCTTTGTTGCAAACTAAAATGCCTGAAGGACTGAACTTCATTTGGTAGATACAAAATAGTGTTTTAATTTTTAACCTGAAGCAGCTATGCTAACAATTTAAAGTGCCATGGGGACTAATCTTTTATTGAAAGTACTTTTCTGATAGCCCCATTTACGTACAGATGCATTAAATAAACTCCAATATTTGGGACGCAATACAATAAATTTTATTCTTCAAAACACCCAACCACAAACTCTTTTCATAAAATAAATGTATTGTTCCCTAAGTACACTGATATTACAGACAGAGAAATGTCAATATGACCATTAAAAATGGTTCTATATACCAAACAAGAACAATTCCCAAAAGTAGTATGTTGTATTTTCATATCAGAGACATGCATAAAAGAACCCACAAATATAATAAAGATACATTTTATCTATCACAGATGGTGTGTGGCATTAATGACATTTCATCCTATGACCCGTTATTGCCCTTCTGGGTATTTCACACTAATCATAAACACGTATGAGCTTTCTTCACTCTGACTGAACAGCAATGCAGATTTTTACTACAATGCACTGCACATATGAATTTGCTATTTCTATAACCAAATCACTTTCAGCCCCTACTCCAGTATAAATGTCTACAGTCTAAGATCATCAACAATCACAGTTATATAAGCACATATTTGTTTAGATGGAAAATGACTATCATTCATTAGGTTCAGCTGTGTTGCTATTACAAATAAGACCCATAAAACTGCATCTACTTAAAACAAATGTTTGAATTATGGCAAGAAAACACCTAGACCCAGAAATAACTGAACAGCTTCTTGTAGATCGGAGGCAATTCATCACCAGAAGTGAAATCTGAAGAATTTCAGAAGAAGAAACACAAGATCAAGTGCCACATAGTCAGCCTGAAACAAATGAAACAGCTGAAAAGAAAGCCGAGGTCGGATAAATTGTGCACCATCAAACCCCATGCAATATGTCAGTGAAAGAGCTCAGAATCACCAGCTGACTCAAAATCAAGAAGAGCCGAAACAGAAGATCCTAGAACACACGAGAGAATAAATCAATAGAAGAGGGTCAAAGCGCATCACATGAACTAGGCGAAAGAAAATAGCACCATGGACCATCCACATTCAGGGAAAATCTTGTGAGATTTATTATTGTTGGACCCAACATGGGCCATGTTTCGGCGTAAAATGTCTGCCCCAGGGGTATAAATATATAAAACATCTATACTACTACTATTTATTATTTTTAAAGCGCTGAAGCAAGATATACAAATCTTGGTTAAATGGTATAGGATGCCAGTTAAATTGCACAGAATAAATGGCGCATTTTCAAATATAAGCTAGAGGGGCTATGGAGTTCTGGGATCATTATCACATGTGGTGGGAATGTGACAACAATTGCCAGTTTTGGTCCACAGTTGAAGGAGAAGTACAACTTACTGTATTTCAGGCCTGACAATGTTGTTCTTATACCTACTCTGGCTCTTTAGTGCTTTGTTTTTTGCCCTTGACCCTGGTATAAGAAACATCACCTAAATAATTGTTTATTAGCTGCCACAGGCGAAATCATATTACATTGTAAGTTCTCATCTACATGGGAAAAATCCTCTTATATATTTTTGATAGAGACATTGGCAGACCTAAGAAACTTCAGAGCTTTGATCAACAACGGAGTATGCTACAGCGTTACTTGGACTTATGACTATATATAATAATAATAATAGCTTTATGTATATCCCGTCATACCTTTTCAGTGTAAGATGGTGTACAATACTAGCAGAGTACATTGAGCTTACCGTGCAAATTGGTAGGCATACATATTACACTTCTCCCTCCGTATTCGCGGTTTCAGTATTCACGGTTTCGATTAATCATGGTTTTTAGCTTGCTGGCTCCTCCCCCCCCCAAATTACATCAGCTTGCATAGAAAAATCGCTGATTCCCAGCACTTTCTTCACTTTGTTTTGCCTCTCCTTCAGGAACAGACCAGGTCTTCCACCTTGTTATTCGCGTTTTCACTATATTCACGATGGTTTTTCATAGAAAACAGCGAATAGCATATGAAAAAGTTATTTGCGGTTTTTCTGTATTTGCGGTTCTGTTAATCCCCTATCACAGCGAATACAGAGGGAGAAGTGTACAGCATTAGTTCAGAGTGGGAACATACAAGCAGAGGTTGCAGCATTGGATTTACCATGGGGTTGTACAAGCTGTGGGGATCATACAAACAGGGATAATACAAGTGCGGGGTGGGGGGGCGGGTTGCTTAGGTAGTGGAATGACGCATGGGATGAGGAAATAGCTGGGGTGGGGGGAAACGCTGAAGCTGGAGCTTGAGCTGTTAGATAAATTTGTCGAATAAGTTGGTTTTTAGTGCTTTTCTGAAGAGTGGTATGACGGAGAGTTCAAAAGGAGGCCACTTAGGGTGTTGTTCCAGATTCCTGTTTGAAAGGCTAAAGTCTGGTCAAGGAATCTCTTATACAGTGGAACCTTGGTTTACGAGCATAATTCGTTCCAGAAGCATGCTCGTAAACCAAAATACTCGCATATCAAAGTGAGTTTCCCCATAGGAAATAATGGAAACTCGATTTGATACGTTCCCCCCCCCCCCCCGAGGCCAGCGGCGCTGCTCCCCCCTCCCGCTCGCAAAGCCCCTCCCCCCCCCCGCACGAACCGGCACCCCCCTCTGCGCGAACCGGCACCCCCCACCCGAACAACTTGAACTTACCCCCCTGTCTGGCACTGGCACACAGCCCACAGGACGTGCCGGTGCCGCTAGAAGATCTTCCTGCCTCTACCGGCCTTGAGCATGCATTTGCGCATGCTCACGCCCTTCTAATTCTCCCTCTGGCCGAGATTCTCGGAGATCTCCGAGAATCTCGGCCAGAGGGAGAATTAGAAGGCCTTGAGCATGCGCAAATGCATGCTCAAGGCCGGTAGAGGCAGGAAGATCTTCTAGCGGCACCGGCATGTCCTGTGGGCTGCGTGCCAGTGCCAGACAGGGGCGTAAGTTCAAGTTGTTCGGGTGGGGGGTGCCGGTTCGAGCGGGGGGGGGACCTTTGCGAGCGGGGGGGAGCGATGCCGGTTATCGGGGGGGGGGGGAGTGTGCTCGCAAATCGAGTCAACACTCGGTTTGCGAGACAAGTTTTGCAAGAATGTTTTGCTCGTCTTGCAAAACACTCGCAAACCGGGTTACTCGCAAACCGAGGTTTGATTGTATATTATAGCTATATGCTCTATGGTTTGCATTGAGTGGAGGGTAATTCTTGGTGTGGGATAGAATAATAGGAGAGTCACTGAATACTATTTAGCTACAGTTTATAATGTTTACATTTTGGGCTCCTTTTACTAAGGTGCACTAGCGTTTTTAGCGCACGCACAAAATTACCGCATGCTAAACTGCGCAGTACACTTCTAGAATTACACCAGCTCAATGCTGGCGTTAAGGTCTAGCGCGCACGGCAATTTAGCGCACCCTATTCCACGCATTAAGGCCCTAACGCACCTTAGTAAAAGGAGCCCCTTGTTATCCTCACTGCAGTTTGTTTCATGTACACTTTGATTAGTTGTATTTGATAAAATTTTAATAAACATGGAGTAAAAAAAAAAATAAAGAAAGAGAAAACAAGCCAAACATTCTCTAATCTAGCAGCAGTTATTTTTTCCTCTGGACAGTAATCTGACCAGAGAAATATTAAACACTGAGCATGTATAGATTTGTCTGAGTAATTTTCCAAAGAATCTTTGACAAAGCTTTTAAATATTGGCCTCAGAGTAGGCATAATTGAGAGAGAAGGAAGAGAGGAGGATTTGATAGAAATAATGCAATACTGAAATGGAAAAGTAATTTACTAGAAACATGAATTTTTCTAGTGAAAAAGAATTTCCGAGTAAGCAATTGTTATATGTAGCTGTAAACTGAAAAACATAGGGAATCATTAGCACTTTGAGAAGCTTCACTGCAAAGCTGATGAAGGCTAAAATGATATTTGAAGCAATGTGAGAGTAACAGAGAATCCTTAGTGGTGAAAAGTAAGGATACAGCAATCGATCAGGCATGATCCATATCTCAAACTTCTTGCCTTTCTTAAGCAATAAGACTTGCAATAAAAATAATTAAGAACAAAAGAATAGCCTTACTGGGTCAGACCAATGGTCCATCAAGCCCAGTAGCCCATTCTCCCAGTGGCCAATCCTGGTCACTAGTACCTGGCCAAAACCCAAGGTGTAGCAATATTCCATTCTACCGATACAGAGCAAGCAGTGGCTTCCCCAATGTATTTCTCAATAACTGACTATAGACGTTTCCTCCAGGAAATTATCCAAACCTTTCTTAAAACCAGCTACGCTATCCGCTCTTATCACAACCTCTGGCAATGCATTCCAGACCTTAACTATTCTCTGAATGAAAAAATATTTCCTCCTTTTTTTTAATAATATCTTTATTAGGACTCCAGCACGCTCAATACAGAGGAACAGGGCATCACCAATACATAGTGCAAAGATAGGTAAAAGGACACAAGCACAACAGTCCAATAAGGACAACTTCAACATAAAAGGACCCAAACCCCAGCATACCATCCAAAGCCCATTTATTAGTTGAAAAAACTCCTATTGGTTCTAAAAGTTTCCCTGTAACTTCATCGAGTGTCCCCTAGTCTTTGTAATTTTTGACGGAGTGAAAAATCGATCAACTTGAATCTGTTCTACTCCACTCAGGATTTTGTAGACTTCAATCATATCTCCCCTCAGCTGTTTCTTTTCCAAGCTGAAGAGCCCTAACCGTTTTAGTCTTTCCTCATATGAGAGGAGTTCCATCCCCTTTATCATCATGGTCGCTCTTCTTTGAACCTTTTCTAGTGCTGCTATATCTTTCTTGAAATAAGGAGATCAGAATTGAACACAATACTCCAGGTGAGGTCACACCATGGAGAATTATGTGGCATTATAACATTCTTAGACTTGTTAGCCATCCCTTTTTTAATAATTCCTAGCATCATGTTTGCTTTTATGGCTGCCACTGCACATTAGGCAGAAGGTTTCATCGTATTGTCTACAATGACACTCAGATCCTTTTCTTGGGCACTAGCCCCCAAGGTGACCTCTAGCATCCGGTAACTGTGATTCATGTTATTCTTCCCAATGTTCATCACTTTGCATTTGTCCACATTAAATTTCATCTGCCACTTGGACGCACAATCTTTCAGTTTCCTATGGTCTGCCTGCAATTTTTCACAATCCGCATGCATTTTAACAACTTTAAACAGTTTAGTGTCATCTACAAATTTAATCACCTCACTCATCGTTCCAATTTCCAGATCATTTATAAATAAGTTAAGTAGCACTGGTCCCAGTACAGATCCTTGTGGCACTCCACTGTTTACCCTTCTCCATTGAGAAAAATGACCATTTAACCTTACCCTCTGTTTTCTATCTGACAACCAACTCCTAATCCACAACTGAACTTTGCCACCTAACTCATGACTCTTTAATTTTCTCAGGAGCCTCTCATGAGGAACTTTGTCAAAAGCTTTCTGAAAATCTAGATACTCTACATCAACTGGCTCACCTTTATCCAAGTTTATTTACACTTTCAAAGAAGTCAAGCAAATTGGTGAGACAAGATCTCCCTCGGCTGAACTCATTCTGATTCTGCCTCATTAAATCATGTTTGTCTGTGTGTCTAGGCATGGAGCTAAGACTGAATTGGAAGTTTTCTGGGTACTGCCAGTATTCAGCGCAGGTACTTTTGAGAAGTATCCAGGTAAGTTCAATCATAGAAATAGGTATCCAAAGTTGCCTGGATATTTATCTGGATATTTTAATGTGAAGAGGGGCATTTTCAAAAGAAGGTCTGAGTCTCAACATCTACAAAAAAGGTCTATCTTACTGCTATTTTTAACAGGAAGAACATCAGGGTTTCCTGTTTGAACATATGTGAGAATGTCCAAAATGAACAGCCATTTACCAAAATAAAAAGTACAAATTATGAACACAAAAACCAGGGACAAGGATGTCTGGTAGCATTTGTACAAAAATGGTCCCACAGACATCCTTGCGGAGCAGAGGGGAAGCCTAGTGGTCAGGGCAATGAATTTTAATTCAGGGCACCACTGCAACTCTGTTATTTTAAATGATGAGCCCTCTAGAGATGGGGAAATACTTACTATACCTCAATGTGTACCATCTTAATAGCTTTCAGGCTTGCAGGCATTTTTAATATTCAAGTACAGTAGGTATATCTATGTTTTTGGAGAGCTTACAATTTAAAGATTAAAAAAAAAGAGGCAAACTAGAATTCGAACGTGGGTCCCCTGGTTTACAGTTCACTGCACTGGCTACTAGACTACCCTTTAGACTTACTTGTAGCTATGCTCAGAATGTCCATAATACCTGATGTCCTACAATTATTTTGGTAAACCGAGTTGAGCCCTATTGTAGAGATGAATTGGTATATAAAACCAAGGATTGGATTGGATTGATGTTGTCAGGAAGCCTAGTTTCTTTGTCCGGTGTCACTTTCAGGGTTGAGAGAGGGAGACAATAACTGGAGGACGCTCACCACGTACATGCACGCAGGACGTCCTGCGTGCTTGTACGTGGTGAGCGTGTTGTCGGGGAAGCGGCTGACTGAGGAGAGGAAAGGTGAGGCTGCGCGCATGCTCGTTCAGGATGGCGGCCAGCTTGGATCGGGAGCCTAAATGGTGGGGTACCTTCACTGCTGTGAACTTCAGCTAAAGGGTACCATGGCTTCTCTTCCCTACAGCTCCCTTATAGGTGACGGCGAGCCCTGCAAACCACCTCCAGAATCCCCTAGACCCACTTATCTACCACCCCAATAGCCCTTATGGCTGCTGGAGCCACTTATATGCCAGTCAAAAAGGATTTTGGGGGTATATAGGGCAGTGCACATGTTTAAGTATCAATGCAGTGATTACAGGGGCTTATGGCATGGGTCCTCTTCTCTATGGGTCCCTAAACCACCCCTAAGATGACTTAAGCTGCGTCTGGGCTGGACGACTAGGCTTTCCTATGCCAGACGGCCAGGTGCTGATGGTCTGGAGGCTGAAATTTAAAGTTGTGAATATAATTTTTATGGGGTGGGAGGGTTAGTGATCACTGGGGTAGTGTGTGGGGGTCTGTGTTATGTGTTTGAAGTGTTTATCTGGTGAGTTTAGATGGGTTTTTGTTACATGGTCTAAGTCACAACGTCCAAGTTCCGTCTAGGCTCTGTTGTTAAACTTTCAGTTATACATGCTGTACGACTAAGTCTAAGCCGTGAGAGAGGATAAAGCATGGAAGCTCTGGATACATCCCTGTAAGTCCTGACATTAGCAAGCCAGGTGAAGTGGGATACATCCCTGTAAGTCCTGACATTAGCAAGCCAGGTGAAGGGGGATGGGAGAAAGACAAAGATCACTTTTCTCTTTATAGAAAAACTGCCCTCACCCCCTGCAACTGACATCTACCTTATCTATCTCTGCAGATGATAGAAACAGTAGATTAACTATGGAAAGATATTTCACCATTAACTGAAGAGCATGCAAAGATGGAGAAATACGCTGTTTTATGAGTTCAATTAGCTACTGTAGAAGTAAAACTAGAGAAAAAGCAACAGGTCCTGAGGCTGTGGGCTAGCTGTGGTTTTACACCAAGGCCCACCCAGCCAGATACCATAAAGAGATAAACAGACCATGGTCAGAAGACAGAATTCTCAGAAGAAAGAATTCATAAGAAAAATCATCTAATAGAAAGTATCAGAGATGTTTAAAGTTGGGAGGGGGGCTTGTGCTCAGAAATACTAATATGGTGGGGAAACAGGCATTTCGGGGAAAAAGGTAGGTTTTACGGAAAACAGAGTGAACATATAACATGACGTAGGTGAGAATAGCCAATAAATGAATGTAGTTAGGCAGTAATGCATAAGTAAATAACCAATAAGGATGTATCATGTGATGTAAACCAACGTGGTGTTGGCCACTAAGAAATGTATAAAAACCAGGCCTTTAGAAGGGAGAGGGCAGAACAGACATCAGAGGACCTCTAGGCCTAGAGATCACCTTCTGTTATGCTATATGCTAAATGATTTATTCCTGTAAGCTGTTACTGATTGACTAAATAAATATATACTTATTGAAACCAGTATATAGCGTTCGAGGTCTCATTACCGAGGTAGGCCTGGACAGCTGCATACATCAGCCGGCCCGCCCAACTCCCACCCTCGACACGCCTCCTGAAACGCCCCGTTTAGCTTTGGATGTTGAACGGCACTATGAAGGCCTATGTCATTTAGAAATACATCCAAAACCCGGTTTTATTATCGGCACTTGGATGTTTTTGAGAAATGTTCGTCCAAGTACCGACTTAGGCCGTTTTTTGGCCGTTTTTCTCTTTCGATTATGAGCCTCATATTATTTAAACAAAGGGCCTCACTGCATAAAATGAGACCCTGTGCTAAAGATAACCTAGCTTGAAGTAAAATTACCTGATTTAATAAAAGTTCGTATTGATAACCCCCACCCATCCCCCCTACCAAGAGCAGTTGAACATCCATTCCAAGACAATTGCTTAAGTTTAACTTATCCAACTTGCAAACAACCCATTTTGCAAAACAGAAACAGCCATAAAAGTATAGATTCAGGAGATATTTAGAAAAAAGATATTCAACACAGTCTGGGCAAAGATGTGCAAATGCAATGGTTGACCCTAATAAATAAGCATTTTTGTCACCTTTATCCATCCTCGGATGCAAATATATTTGTTGTTGCTTGAGACAGGTTTAAGCTCAGATTGGAGTTACAACTGTTGTAACAGAGCAGCATGTGATTTTGACACATCATAACTTTTTTACACCTGAGGAAAATACAGGAAACTTAGCTCGAGTAAACAGGTTTCATTTATTTTCTCACAAAACAGCACCAAAACACTTTTTTTTTTTCAAAGTTCATCTATTTTGTAAGAAGGCAAAGAACAGGTGCGGTGCTTGAGCAGCAATTGCTATGCACCAGCATGTGGGCAAGCTGACTTTTCAGTCCCAGGTCTGTTCCTCTCTTCCTTAAGCTAGCTGGGATTATACAAGGTATAAAACAGCATTCACAGCTTCAGATGAGAAACGAGCCTGCTTTCAATGAACACCCGGGTGTCATTTTACACCTCTATAAAAGCTTGAAAAGCACAAAAGTAGCACAGTTCGAGATGTGCTTTTATTTGAACTGTATGCAGGTATGTTCAGGAGTAGAGATTGGGAGGAGGGCACTTAGGAGTCCTTTTAATAAACCGCAGTAAGCAGAGTAACATAGTAGATGACGGTCCATCCAGTCTGCCCAACCTGATTTAATTTAAATTTTTTTAAAAAATTATTCTTAGTATTTCTGGGCAAAAATCCAAAGCTCTACCCGGTACTGTGCTTGGATTCCAACTGCTGAAGTCTCCATCAAAGCTCACTCCAGTCCATCCACACCCTCCCAGCCATTGAAGCCCTCCCCAGCCCATCCTCAACCAAAAGGCCATATACAGACACATACTGTGCAAGTCTGCCCAGTACTGGCCTTAGTTCTTCAATATTTACTATTATTTTCTGATTCTAGATCCTCTGTGTTCATCCCATGCTTCTTTGAACTCCATCACCGTTTTCCTCTCCCCCCACCTCTCGGGAGCACATTCCAGGCATCCACCACCCTCTCCGTAAAGTAGAATTTCCTAACATTGCTCTTGAATCTACCACCCCTCAACCTTAAATTATGTCCTCTGGTTTTACCATTTTCCTTTCTCTGGAAAAGATTTTGTTCTACGTTAATACCTTTCAAGTATTTGAACGTCTGAATTATATCTCCCCTGTCCCTCCTTTCTTCTAGGGTATACATATTCAGGGCTTCCAGTCTCTGCTCATATGTCTTCTGGCGCAAACCTCCTATCATTGAAAAGGCATGCGCAGGTGTCCCATGGTAAAATGGCCAAATTGTACATGTACACTACGTGCTAAAAAATATATATATATTTTTTTGAAGGGGACATGTTAGGGGATAGAGAGTGGCATGACGGCGCTAATCAGCGCGTGATACATTGCCATTCATTAATTAATTAGTGCGGTGTTAGTGTAGGTGGCAGTAGGGTCTCACATGGTATATTTTTTTTAATGGCTGCACACTAGTAGCAAAATTAGTGCATGGCCATTAATTAGGAAAATCAGCCTGTGTTCTAGCTGCAGGAAAGGTGGTCTTGGCACGCAACAAAGATCCACGGCAAGAGTGCGCCAAGGCAACTTCTTCCATGGTGTTAGTAAAAGGTCAATATCAACAAAAAGAGGCACTGGCACTTCTTTTTAGATGGAGAGACGCCGCCGCGTTCATACGCCCAGTTTGCAGAGCTTTGCAAGTTCAAATTTGTCCCCCGAGGAAGGCGATGGTATCGTCGAAACTCAGATCCTAGTCAGGACTTCGTTGTTTTTGGGGGGGAACTTTACTTGCTTTAAGACTTGTTATGACACTGCACATAAAGGCTCAGTGACCACAGGTTGGATGTGACATCTCCAGGGCCTCTCTTCGGTGATTTTGCTTTGCCTCAAGGCCTGGTACTTTCTTTCCCTTTCCCTATTTAGTAAAAGGGCCCCACAGAGTTGCAATATACATCCACTGTTTATAAACTGTAGAAAGAACTGTGAGACCAGATCTAGTGAAAAGCAGTACTTGAGTTTATTGGTAGACTAATAAATTAAAACCACTTTGAATATGGCCGTGTTTCACCCTTCATGGGCTGCATCAGGAGCATACAATACCATAAAGCCAGATAAAACAATAAATAATGTGTTGAAATGAACATAAAAAATAAGTACAAACAGTATACAACCATATGATTAAAATATAACAAAAAGTCTGAGTTCAAACAAGCATGGGATGAACACAGACAATCTCTAATCAGAAAATAAGGAAGGAACTAAGGCCTGTGTCCCGTATATGGACATTCAGTTGAGGATGGGCTGGGGAGGGTTTTGATGGCTGGGATGGTTAAGATGGGCTGAAGTGAGCTTTGATGGAGACTCCAGTAGATGGAACCTAAGCACACTACTGGGCAGGGCTCTGGGTTTCTGGCCCAGAAATATCTAAGAAAAAGGACCATTTAAACTAAATTAATTTATGGAGCATGTATGGTTGGGCAGACTGGATGGACCACTCGGGTGTTTATCTGCCGTCATTTACTATGTTACTAGGTTATAGTGTGACAATACTGGTGAGAGGAGAGAGCAGTACTTGGCAGTGGCGCAGCGAGGCTGAGAGGCGCCATCTTCTCCATCCCACATGCTCTTTCTCCATGCGCGCGCCACTTCCTTTCCCCTGTGCCTTTGCAATATTCCTAGCGCGAGCAGCAATCTTGAACTTGCTGCCATGCCAGCGTTGGATCTTCCTCTGATGTCACTTCCTACGCACGGGCCCATGAAGTGGGCGTCAGAGAAAGAGCCGATGCTGGTGCAACAGCAGATTGGGGGATGCTGCCCATGCTAGGAATGTTAAAGAGGTAAGGGGGAAGAGAAGTGGCATGGCAGTGGGGGGAGGGGACGGGGAAGGAGCAGAGGGTGGAGAGGAATATGGGTGCCTGCACCCTCATCAAGAAGTCACCCGGGGCAGATCGTCCCTCTTACCATACCACTGGTACTTGGACTACAGTACTTTAGAATCCTTGTCTCTTGCATTTGTGATTTTGAATCAGCTGGATGATCTCGGTGCTGGACCCCTGATGAAGGCATTATTACTGTATTACCCCATGTATAGGCAGCTGGAAATGCCAATGTAAGTTTTAAAGCTTTAAGATAGGCCGCCCCCTTAGATTTGCCATGGCACTGGAGGCCCCCCCACCTCCCCAGGACTTTTTTAAATAGTTCCCTCGCTGGACAGCTGCCAGCTGCCTACTCCAATGTCGCGGCCAGCAGTGCAAGGCAGGAGCGATGCAGACTTGGGGGGGGGGGTCTTTAAAACCCTCCTCCATGCGCCTATCTGACGCTCGTCTCCAGCCACTCCTCCTCCCATGACGCAGGCGCACTTTGAAGTCAAACTATTCGGACACTGAGGTTTTGAACCTACGGGGGCTCACGCGGTTCCAACAGCTTTTCACTAAACTGCGCAGATGTGAAGGAAGAGGCGGGGTGCATGCGCTGTGGAAAGAGAAGTTTTTGGTTTCACGCCAGTGAGGCTGGTGTGGGGAGGACGGAGGTGAGGGGACTGGGGTGATTCGGCTATTGCTGCTGTGACCTGAGGGAGCCATTGGGTCCGTGTTGTGTCTGGTGCCAGTGAGAGGACAGGGCCGGGGCAAGAGAGAAGGAGGATAGGGAGTGTTGATTACAGTACTCTTCCGATATTCGCGGTTTTTCAACATTTGCGAATTTTGGGAGAGAACTGTATTAGTGCTTTTAGTTTGTGGTCCTGTATTTGAATAGGGGTTATGAATTTGTGACCAAGGCCAGGAGTTCTGGTACGAATGAATGTTGAGAAGCACAATGTGCTTTATGTAGATTAATTTTGTAGTTAACCATTATGTGTTATTAATACAATTATACTGTGCGTATATGCAGAGAGCTTAGAAAGGCAAAAAAGGTTGTCCTAAATTATCCCAATAAATTATCTAACAGACTGAATATCACTGCTATTCAGATGTTCAGTCCCTACCACTATCCAAATGCCTTTGCAGAATAACCATTTTCTAAATACCTACTGCAGTGGCTGGATATCAGATGATATCATTTTTAAGGTAATCATTGTCTGGTTAAACAGATGTCTCTCCAATCAAATGCAATCTTTGCTGCATGCTTAACAATGTGTCTGTAAGCCTTCACTTTCACTACAATTAATTTGCTTCTGCCATTAATTTAAATTCTTACTTTATAATGAAAATCATGTATGCCCTGTTCTTTCATCAACATGCTCATCACTCCATTTCAGAGACAGTGGGATTCTCTCCCGGGATTTCAGTGTGTTTGGGGTGACAGCTGCTAGATCTGCACGAGCACTGACACGTATAGCAGTAATATTTTAAAAGAAACAGTGCATCAATACCATCAGTTCTGAAGACATTCTTTGAGGGAATGCTATGGTTCTTTATCATGAGTGGAGAATAGAGGTAAAAAGTTTAATCAGCCAGTGCATTTGCATTAGCGCATGCTAATTCGCTAACGCTGAGTTAACTTATGAGCACTTACGACCACATTCAGTAAATGGTGCATACTAGAGAATGACACGGTGGCGGTTTACCGCTGCGGGGACGGGGACAAGGCCATTCACCGCCCCGTGGAGCGGTGAATGGTCTTGTCTCTGCAGTGAGGCATCAAGGATCGCGCGGTCCCCGCAGCCCCTACTCGCCCGATGGTAGCATTTAGCCCGCTCCCTCCCTCCAGCTCACCTTAGTTTGCAGGCTTTCTTTTTCGGCGACCTGCATGTTTTCAAAGAGCCGCGCACGCGCGGCTGCTCAGTATTCAATCTTCTGCTCTGACGCAACCGGAAACAGGAAGTTGCAGCAGAGCAGAAGATTGAACACTGAGCAGCCACGCGTGCGCTGCTCTTTGAAAGCGTGCAGGTCGCCGAAAAAGAAAGCCTGCAAACTAAGGTGAGCTGGAGGGAGGGAGCGGGCTAAACGCTACCATCGGGCGGGTGGGGGGCTGTGGGGACCACGCGATCTCTCATGTTACTGCCTCTGTTCAGCATTTCTTGTAGGAGTATGTTGTCCCATTTTGTTGTTTTATTTTGGTCAGATTGGTGATCTGATTTTTATAACCCCCCCCCCCCCCCAATGATTCTGGAATCCTATAATTCCTTCTCTGACCTTCATCCCTCAGCCTGACAGCAGTATTTGTTTGTTTTTTTTTAATTGTGAAATAGTTTTATCTAATCAACGTGCTCTTTATAGTGGTGAGACGAGGGTTCGAGCAGAAAGCAGGAACAGGCTTTCCTCATTTAGATCCTGAACCAGGCCTGCTCAAAGATCTGTTAACCAACCTTAGCCAACACATCAAACAAATTAGTTATTCAAAATATTATATTGTCAGCCAGTTCCAGCTCACACTGGAAGGAGGGAGTGAAAGGGAAAAGGATTCTGGGCCAAGGGGATGAAGAGGGAAAGAAAAACTCACAGCAGGAAAGAAAGGGGAGGACAGGCAGGTGAGCCAGATGCTGGAAGCAGGGGGGGGGAAGAAAGAGGGAGAGAAGCTAGATGGGGTTGAAAAGCAGAGACACACTGGTATGGAAGAGGAAGATTGGGGAAATCTGGACACAGGAAGGTAACAGAAAGAGGGGAAATTATGTGCACGGGGCATAGGGACAGAGACATAAAGGGGACATGCCATGGGGATGGTATATGGACACGGGGGGGGGGGACAATGGCACATACATAGGGGAGATATTAGAAATGGGGAAACTAGGATAACAGAAGCGAGATGGTTTGTGGGGATGGGACAGGGACCGAGCTCGCAGGCTCCAGTGGCTTGCACAAATTACATTGTAACGTGCCACGAAAATAAGAGGGAGGAAGGTAGATAGATAGGCCACACGAGAGGAGCTGTAGGGTGGTAGAAAGGAACAGATGGTAAAGGAGGGAGGGAAGGGTGGTGGTGGAAAGGAATAGAACAGACATTGAAGGAGGGTGGAGAGGAACAGACCCTGAAAGGAAATGTGGAAGACAGAGTGGGGAGAAGATGCTGGAAGGGAAGAAGACAGATGCCAGACTATGGGGGAGTGGAGGGAAGAAGATGGGTGCTAGACCAATTTGGGGGGGGGGGTGTGAAGGGAGAGGCATAGTAACAGCAAATGGAAGACACAGAGAGAAGACACACAGTGGATGGAAGGAATTGAATGAGAAGATGTGGAAAGTAGAAACCAGACAACAAAGGTAGAAAAAAAAAAATTCTATTTTATTTATTTATTTTTTGCTTTAGGATAAAGTAGTATATTAGTTGTGTTGATAAAAATTTATAAACAAAGCCCTACCAGCTGAACATCTCTTTCTCTAGTTCAGCAGCAGGAACTTTGATTTATAAGAAAGGAATAAGCTAAATATTACAGTTCTAAGGCTTATATGAATGCTGCGGGGACAGTGATGGGGCGGTGAATGGGATGGCAGTGGGGGTGACGGGGCGGTGAAAGGGATGGCGGTGACGATGACGGGGCGGTGCAGAGGATGGGGGGACGGGGACAGATTTTTTTCCCCGTGTCATTCTCTAGTGCATACATTAGGTATCGGGAAAAATCTGTATTAATACTATCCTAAAAAGGGCATGCCAGGCTGAGCATCTTTTATAGGCTTCCAACCTTTTTCACGTAAAGGGCAGCAAAGAAGTCATGAGAAAGCTCCAAGGGCTATTATAAGATTTCGGGCAGTATGTAACTGATCTCAGTTACAATATGAGTACTAAGGGTTCATTTTACGAAGCCGCGTTAGCGGCTTTATTGCATGCACATTTTTAGCGCACGCTAGCCGAAAAATTACCACCTGTCAAGAGGAGGCAGTAGCGGCAAGCACAGCCGGCAAATTAGCGCGCGCTATTACGCATGTAAAACCGCTAACACGGCTTCGTAAAAGGAGCCCTAAGTGCTCCAAATCTCCAGCTACAACAAAAAATAACATGAAGCAAGCTGAGTTACACTGATTTTGTTCATCCCAAAAATATTGTACTCTGCATGTAAAAGCACTGTAAAGTAGGCCGTTCTAAGACAATTGAATGAACTAATTGGAATTCCTTCCAATAATCAGAAAGTAGACACCTGTGACTTCAAAATGTAAAACCTATCACCAAAATTAATCTAAACAACATTAAAAAGAAAGCTTTTACCCAGAAACATAAACTAGAGCACAATTCAGGAATATCAACCAGGCACAGGCCCGCCTTGGCCTTCTGAACCTGCCTCAAATGCTGCCATGCTGAAGTCATGATGCTCTTCTGCACCGCCTGAGGACTCTCTGCAGAGTCCTCTCCTATCTAGCCCTGCCTCCTTTGGCACAACTTCCTGTTTCTGGGTAGGACCCTGTAGCCTTGAGAGGTGCAGAAAAGCAGTATGTCTTCAGCATGGCAGTACTTAAGGCAGGCTCAGAAGGCTGAGGTGAGCTGTCCATCAGAGCTGAGTGGGAGGATGCCGACCGTAGTTGGGGGGGGGGGGATGACCACTGCTTTATAGAATAGTACTTAGATCGAATTCCAGCATCCAATTTTGGCTGCAAGCACAAATGCCAGTTGAAACCTAATATAAGTCATGGAATGCAAGTTGGTCGCATAACCCTTGTATTCTATAGCCCTACACCTAAATATTTAAATGTTTATAGAATTGTGCCCAGCAACGCCTAAAGTAGACTTAGATGCTAGTAGGCACAAAGATACGCCTCATTGCACCTTTTACAATGTTCACTAGCAGTCCAATCTGTAGTTACCAGTCTCAAAAGTAAAGAAAAGCAAGGCACAGGGAGCTGAGGGGGTAAGAACTGAGAAGAAAGCACTGGAGGGATGTGAGGCCTGGAATGAGAGAAAACTAGGATGGAATCAAACCTGGGAAAACAATGTGGAGGCCTACAGAGAAATAAAATAAACATGACTGATAGGGACAGGCAAGGAGGTGGAAACAGAAAAATAGACCACTAAGGACATGGTATGTGGTTGAGAGAGAGAGAGAGAAAGACTGATGGGAAAATGGTAGATGATTAAAAGTGAATGAGAATGAAACAAGCTGCTGGGGACAGAGTGAGGGATTGAAAGTGTGGTGAGGATGAAGAGGGTGAGTAGTGTGGCGGGGTGCAGGGTCAGCCAAGGGCAGAGCCCTGAACCTCAGCACAGACCAGCCAAGCGGATAGTGAAGTGGCCTTGGGTATGAATCTTTATCTAAGATTAAAAAGGCAAAACACTTTTCTTGTTCCCTTTTCAGGATATGAAGCAAAATAAAGTCCAAACATGTGTCTTTTCTAGGCACTAGTGTGCGTTCATGCTAAACAGTTCATAATAACCCAAAATATGCAGTTTCTTCTTACAATTGCTAAAAACATAGTCCAAAACATCATTAACATGCCATCTTCTCCTGTTTGTTTTTCCCCAATTAGGCTTATTAACTTGAGTCCTGCTAGAGAGTCACACTTTATTATGATTTTCTATATCAACAGTGCATCCATGATTTTTACTTTTATCTTTTAAACTTCAGGCAGGGTTCTGTTCTTCCCTGAGTCTTTTCCATGACTTTACTACTTCTTAGAAATATCTTGCTACTACTGAGGAACCTGAGACATTTCCTATGCATTCCTTATTTAATCCTTATCTCATGTGTACACTGAGCTTAATCATTACAAACTCCACTGCATTAACTTGCACTAAGCCATAAATATTTTACAGGCTTAGGGCAGGATTCACTAAACTTCCAAACCGTGTGCGATCCGTTTCCGTTTGCATGCCGGCCGACCAATTCAGTAAAGGCCAGCATGCAAATGGGGATGATCGTTAAAACGCCCCCTACCCACGGCCAGAGCAATCCCCGCTCATGCACACACCCTGACAGTAATGACAGGAGAAGCAGCCTCCTGTCACTGTTGTCAGGGCTCAGCCCAGCCCAGCCCAGATCTCTCTTGCCTTCTCCCGGACTCTCCTGCTTTCTACTGCCGTTCCCTGCAGTGCAAGCCCGTGGTTTTAAAGTGGGCCGGCACTGTGGAGAACAGTGGCAGAAAGCAGGAGAGTCCAGGAGCAGGCAAGAGAAATATGCCCAAAACCCCCCCTCCAGGCCCCGATCTCTCCTGCCTGCCTGCTCTGCCACACCTCCCCATCCCCCCCACCCCCCGAGAAAAAAGCAGGAAGGATACCAACTCCCTCCTGCTATCAGCATTTTAAAAAAAAAAAAAAAAAAAAAAAGAAGCAGCAGCACGGCACTCCCCGCTCCCGCACGGCCCACCCCCGACACAGCACAGCCCGACCCGACACCAAAGTTGGGAGCAGAAGGGGTGCTCAGTCCCTCCTGCTCCTAGGCCTCCCATCCCCCGAACCACCCACCCCGGTACCTTTACAATTGTTGGGAGCAGGAGAGGTGCCCAGTCCCTCCTGCTCCTTGGAGGCTCCGAACATCATCTTCGGGAGCAGGAGGAGTGCCGGACCCTCCTCCTGCTTCTATGCCACTCAAAATCTTTGGGACCAGGAGGAAAGTCCTCCTGCTCCTGCTCTCTGGCCAGCCACCACCCTAATAGCGGCCATAGGCCCTGCCCCGGCGCATCATGTGATGCATGGGGAGAGGCCTAAGGCACTGATTGGCTGAGGTGCCTCAGGCTCCTCCCTTTGGAGGGGCCGGGGCACCTCAGCCAATCAGGGACTTCCTTAGGGAAGACTCTAAGGAAGTCCCTAATTGGGCATTGTAGTAGATTTTGATAGGCTATTAAGTGATGTATTTAAGTATAAAATGATGTTATATGCTGTTACATTTATTGCAAGTTTTAAAAATCAATAAAGAATTTTTAAAAAAAGAAAACGCCATTTAAAAAAATAAAAAAGAATCTTAAAAGGAAAAATGTAAGCGCCTAACGATGCCTACAGAAGTGCTTTACGACGCCTAATACCACTGTAGAGGTGGCTAAAGCCTAAAGTGGTGTTAGGCATCATAAAGCTCCTCCATAGGCGCGATTCACATAAAAGATAGACATCAGAAATGTAGGCCTTGAAAATCCTGGCCTACATTTCTAGCGCCTACCTTTTCCAGAGCTGCAATTCTATAAATGTGCCGTTGCGTGACTGACACACAATTGATAGCTGTTCTTAAGGCAACCACCAACAATGACACCGTTTATATAATCTAGACCTAAGTGCCTGTAGAAAGGAAGGAAGAACATATAAATGACAATGATATTGGAATGTTTTCTTTAAAAAAAATCTGGAGAAATCATCTGAGTTAGTGACAGTTGATTAATAATTCAGCCCCATTTCCCACAAGCTGTTATCGACAAAAAGAGGGCATGGGATGAATCAGAAATCAACCTAGTGATTATTTGAAATAGTAAGCATAAAGGCACAATAGGAAAAATCAAGTGTAAAAAGCCTGTAGCCTTGTCAAGCAAAGCTACAGAGAACACTGTTTAAGATACTGGGATATTAGTGCTACCTGACTGCGCAATGCTGCTAGAATGCCATAGGGAGTACCTGCGTTGCCTAGAGCAATGCTATTAAAATACAAACCATTAGACTCCAGATCCTGCCTGTCAGTTTCAAATGCAGCTTTAGTAATAATGCTCTGGAAAAATAGAAATGGTTCTCATTCAGACAGACACATTTTAAATAATAAAGGATGATTGCTTAATTTCAGCAAAATGGCAAGCACAAGAAGAGCAGACCCGAATGACTTGTACTGCAATTCAAGGGAACAAGGTAGATTTCCCCCCCCCCCCACTCCCACTACTAATGTACTATAGAGAAACCCAGGCAAATATTTTTGAAAAGTTTCCCAATTTTCAAACCACAGCAGAATGCCACAGTAATGTATTATTACAAAATTAGGGCATTACTGTGTAAAACTATTGTTTTTTGATTTGTCGGTTTCGAAAGCAAAATGGTGAAAAAGAAGATCAATGCATGTACTGTATGTAATTTGAAAACATCGATATTCGAAATAACCAATGGCAGTGAAGTTACTGGCCAAAAAAACTGTAAGGAAACTTAGGATTGTCCAAAACACAGCGGTCCGCTTGATATTTGGATTAAAAAAGAGCGACCATGTTAGCCCCTACTACAGACTGCTTCACTGGCTACCAATGGAGGCACGAATAATTTTCAAGTTCTCTTGCATGTTTCAAGCTGGTTTGGGGACTAGCTCCTACCTACCTGCTACCTCACTTCATTCTATACAGCCCTACGAGACAAACCAGAAACAGCAACCTATTTGCATACCCAAGCATTACCGGCTGCAAATACAAAACCTTCCTGGATAGAACTTTTATGTACCAAGCCAACAAACGACAACACTGGTTAGACAACTACATAAATGGAGCAAAACTGACATATAATGCCTTTAGAAAAGCCATAAAAACTGCCTTATTCAACAGAATTATCACCTAAAAAAAGTATCTACACCTAACACTACATATGTCCACTCCCGCTTTTAAGTCTGAAATGTCCAACATTATTTTTGCTGCCTTTTAAGATTCTGTGTGCTGTATTTCACTGCCTTTTGGAGGAATGTGTGGCGCAATGGAGGAGTGTGTGGCGCAGTGGTTGGATCTACAGCCTCAGCACCCTGGGGTTATGGGTTCAAACCCCGCACTGCTCCTTGTGACCTTGGGCAAGTCACTTAATCCTCCATAGCCCCAGGTACGTTAGATAGATTGTGAGCCCACCGGGACAGATAGGGAAAATGCTTGAGTACCTGATTGTAAAACCGCTTAGAAAACTTTGATAGGCGGTATATAAAATCCTAATAAACTTAATAAACTTAAACTTTTGTAAGATTCTATGTGCTGTATTCCGGACTTTTTGTAAGTTTCTATATACTGTATCCCGGACTTCAACATACTGTAACTCGCTGACTGTCCAGCTCTCTTCAGTGTGAACCGCCTAGAAGTCTCACGATTATGGCGGTATAGAAGAATAAAATTATTATTATTATTGAAAATATGATTGTTACACCCTTATTGTAACCTGAGCATTGGCTTCTGATTAAGCACAGACTTTATTTCAAGTTCTTATACTTAAGAACATAAGAATAGCTTTACTAGGTCAGACCAATGGCCCATCTAGTCCAGTATCCTGTTTCCACAGTGAGCAATCCAGGTCACAAGTACCTGGCAAAAACCCAAATAGCAGCAACATTCCATGCAAGCAATGGCTTCCCTCATGTCTGTCTCAATAACAAACTATGGACACTTCCTCCAGGAACTCGTCCAAACCTTTTATGAAATCATCTACATTAACCGCCATTACCACATCCTCCGGGAACACGTTCCAGAGCTTAACTATTCTCTGAGTGAAAAAAAAGATTTCCTCGTATTGGTTTTAAAAGTGTTTCCCTATAACTTCATTGAGTGTCTCCTAGGGCTCCTTTTACAAAGGCGCGCTAGCGTTTTTAGCGCATGCGCCGGATTAGCGTGCGCTATAGTGCGCGCTACCCAAAAAACTACTGCCTGCTCAAGAGAAGGCAGTAGTGTTTCGTGTGCGCGGCATTTTAGTGCGCGCTATTCCGCGTGTTAAGGCCCTAACGCACCTTTGTAAAAGGAGCCCCTAGTCTTTGTAATTTTTGAAGGAGTAAAAAAATCAATTCACTTATACTCGTTCTACACCACTCAGGATTTTGTAGACTTCAATGATATCTCTCTTTAGGTGTCTCTTTTTCAAGTTGAAGAGCCTTGAGTTACACTAATAAGAGTACACGAAGAGTTCATTTGTTTGCAAATCCCTCTATAAAATCTTGTCATTATAAGAGGTTGTTTGAGAGAACCTTCTCATTTCAGGCCACCAAACTGAATGCATGGCTTGCAAAAATTATGTTAGAAGCTTCCTCTTATCTTGATTTTAGAAAACAGATAAAGACTCAATTATTCGATAGGCTAATATCTTAATGTATCTCACTTCTCAATCTAATTACCTTTTTATTCTATTTTAAATTGCTGTATTTTATCTATATTGTATGCATTTAATCTCGCCGACTCTTTGATGTATTTTAATCGATGCATTCATCTGTATTGAATGTATTGCCTTGACTGTTGTGAACCGCCTAGAACTTTTGGTATGGCAGTATATAAAAATAAATTATTATTATTAAATTATTATTAACCTCTTTCCTCATACAAGAGGAATTCCATACCCTTTATCATCTTGGTCGCTTTTCTTTCAACTTTTTCTTGTTCCGCTATATCTTTTTGGAGATATGGTGACCAGAATTGAATGTTATACTCAAGGTAAGGTCACTCCATGGAGTGATATAGAGGCATTATAACATTCTTAATCTTATTTACAATCCCTTTTCTAATAATTCCTAGCTTCTTGTTTGCACATTGGGCAGAAAATTTCAGCGTATTGTCTATGATGAAACTCAAATCTTTTTCTTGGGCGCTGACTCCTAAGATAGACCTTAGCCTCTGGTAACTGTGACTTGTGCTACTTTTCCCAATGTGCATCACTTTGCATTTGTCTACATTAAGGGCTCCTTTTACTAAGCTGCGCTAGTGGTTTTAGCACACGCTTAGCACATGTTGCGATGCCACACATGCTAGACACTAATGCGTCCGTTGAGCTGGCGTTAGTTTTTGGTGCGTAGTGCGGGATTAGTGCTCATGGCAATGTAGCGCGCGCTAAAAACATTAGCGCACCTTAGTAAAAGGAGCCCTAAATTTCATCCGCCATTTGGATGCCCAGTCTTCCAACTGCCTAAGGTCTGCCTGCAATTTTTCAAACTCCACCTGCGTTTTAACTATTTTGAACAGTTTAGTCTCATCTACAAATTTAATCAGCTCACTCGCTCTTCCAATTTTCAGATCATTTATGTACATGTTAAATAGCACAAATCCCTGTGGCACTCCACTATTTACCATCCTCCATTGAGAAAAATGGCCATTTAACTCAACTCTCTATTTTCTATTCATTAACCAATTCCTAATCCACAACAAAACATTATCTCCTATCCAAAGCTCTTTCATTTCCTCTCATGAGGAACTTTGTCAAACATTTTCTGAAAATCTAGATACACTACATCAACTGGTTCACCTTTATTCATATGTTTAATCATAACTTCAAAGAAATGCAGCAAATGCAGACTTCCCTTGGCTTAACCCATGCTGACTCTATCCCCCTTTTTAAAAATCGGCGTAATATAAGTCGCCCTCTAATCTTCAGGTACTACAGATGATTTTAGCGATAGGTTATAGATCAGTAACAGCAGATCAGAAATGTCATATTTGAGTTCTTCCAGTACCCTGGGATGTATATCATATGGTCCAAGTGATTTGTCACTCTTAAATTTGTCAATTTGGTCTGTACATCTTCCAAATTCAATGAGATTTCTTTCAGTTTCTCTGCATCATCACACTTGAAAACCATTTCCAGTTTAGGTAGATGTCTAACATCTTCTTCCATAAAGATTGGCATAAAGAATTCATTCAGTCTCTCCATTATGACCGTAACCTCCTTATACGCCCCTTTTGCTCCTTGATGACCCAACAGTCCCATTGATTCCCTCGCATGCTTTCTGCTTTTGATATACCTGAAAAAGATGTTACTGTGAGTTTTTTGCTTCTTTGGCAAATTTCTCTTCATATTCTTTTTTAGCCTTTATCAGTGCTTTGCATCTATCTTGCCAATGCCTATGTTGCTTCTTATTTTCTTCATTCGTATCCTTTTTCCATTCTTTGAAGGATGTTCTTTTGGTTCTAATAGCCTTTTTCACTTCACTTTTTAAAAATGTCGGTTCTTGTTTGCTCTTCTTTCTACCTTTGTTAATATGAGGAATACATCTGGGCTTCCATGATGGTATTTTAATCATGCCTGATTTAAAGTCCTAACCTTAGCCACCAATTCTTTTAAGTTTAAAGTTTATTATGGATTTGATTAATCGCTTATTCAAAATTCTAAGCGATGTACAAAGGAGTAAAATAATGAATTACAATTATCAAGGGGAAACCAACCAGATAAATACGACTGACTTGTCAAAACATATGGTACAAAAGGAAAAAATAAGGAAAGAAATACAAGTTAATGATAGTAAGTAAGACGAGTAAGGGAAAAAACAATAGGAAGGAGGAAAATGGTGAGCTTCAAAAAAATTAATTTTCTGCATTTTATCATAGTCATCCTTTCATAAATTAAATAATAATAATAATTTTATTTCTTATATACCGCTGTACCGTGAGGTTCTAAGCGGTTTACAGTAGAAACAGAAGAAATGCAATAAGTAAGATTAATTATGATGAAGAGAAAGTACTTAGAGTTCCCTGACTGTCCTAAAGGCTCACATTCTTGCTAAAGTACTTGAGAAAAATAAATTAGTTAGGTTATAAACATAGAGTAGAAGAAGGTAGGAAAACAGTTCATAGGAAAATTAATTTCGAGTACATTATACATTATATATTGTTCAAGGCGGAATACAAATTATAGGAATTACCAAAAGAATTGCGTAATAAAGATTATCTAGATAAATTACATAACAGTTATTCGTGTACATTACATGGTGTGGTAGAGGATTCAATTTTGAGAATTACATATCAAGGGAATCAATTGATAACAGAATATAGTGGAGATTATCAGTATATACTGTTTACAGATTGGAAGTTATATAAATGCCACTTCAGTAGATATCTTTAACAATGTCACTTCAGAAATCATCTCAAATTTGAGCATGTTATGATCACTGTTTCCCAGCGGACCCAAAACTGATATCTCTCATACTATTCCCTGCATTCCATCAAGGACTTGATTCACACAGTAACTGGGAGAGTCCTCACCGAGAGTGGCCGAGGGATTGGTCAAAGCCAGCATTCTTCCCCTCAAGGGTTGCCTGGCTCCCAAAGGAGCTTCTGATTTTCTTCCTGCTCTGGAACTGTCCTTTTCAACACAGTTCACTCAGGGTAAATGGACAGCTCCCAGAAGCCTTGGATAAGCTTTTGTAAAATACTGATAGAACTTAGGATGTCTTGACCTGGACATCTAAAATGCAAGCTCAACATTTTATGTAAAATAGATTTTTTTTGGGTGTCTGAAATAATGTGTAACATTATAAGAAATTTAGCAGCAGTGAACATTCAGACAGCTTTATACTGCTGAATTTCTTATGATGTTACATAAGGAACTAATTGTAGGGGCAGTATTCAGAAACTCAATTTCCACATAAAGTTATGTGTCTGAAGTACTCTCTTAACTTAATGCTCAATATTCATATTCATTTAGCTGACTATATTTATGTGTTACCTGCAATGGATATTTTTACCCACATGGTCACTGAATATTTGTATTATCCAGAAAAGTTTAGGCCCCGACCTTGGAATGCACCTAGCCCTTCTTTATCTTAGACAGATAAATAATGCCTGGAGATCAAGTTCTCCAGTCAAAATTTGTGTTAGCTGTCAAGGATCTTTAAAACAAAAGCACTTAGCATCAAGTGTTGACTACATAGCTGCATAAGTGCTTTTGAATATCGACCTGTATATATTTTTCTAACACTTCAAAACCTTTGACAATTGCTTGAGGCAAGGCTATATATTTCCCAAACACATCTTCCCTTTAAATTGCAATTCTATTGCCTCCTAATGTTTAAACGTTTTAGATGCTACATATACATCCCCCTTACCGATCTAAGATGCGCCAGTTTTGGGAATGGCAAAACTGAGACCAGACACAAATTCAGTAGCACTTCTCTCTTTATATACACATTTCAGGCTCGAAGGTGTGTTCATTTTGTTACGAGAGATAAGAAAAATGATCAGACTCTGGGATTATAGTCATAAACCCTTCCCATAATCTGGGCAGTTGACTGCAGATAGATTTTATTGATCACGATCACCATCTGTAATAATGAGAGTAGTAAACTGAGGTAAAATACTGTAATACTGAGTTACTTCATTTAGAAACGCAGAGGTAAAGGCTGGCAGGCAAGTTGTATGTGATACCCATTTGCTGAACTCTGAATTATGATAAATAACTTTTGAAACTTAAACTCTACTTACCAGATCAATGCAAAACAATACATCTGCTAAAATGACATTTGTTTACGCACTTGTTTATGTACTTGATAATGTTTTTTGACCATCTGGGTTAGTAACTTTACTCTACCTGCATACTGTGTAGCCCAGAGGTGGGCAAATCCGATCCATGAGGGCCGGAATCCAGTCAGGTTTTCCCCAATGAATATGCATTGAAAGCAGTGAATGCAAATAGATTTCATGCATACTCATTAGGGAAATCCTGAGAACCCGACTGGATTCCGGCCCTTGAGGACCAGAGTTGCCCACTCCTGGTGTAGCCTCTACGGCCCAGATTCTATAAATGATGCCTAAAGTTAGGTGCCTAGATCGCCGTATCTACCCCCCCCCCCTTTTACAAAACTAGCATATTTTTTAGCGCCAGCTGCAGTAATAACAGCTTCAACGCTCATAGAATTCTTAATTGGTTTAATTGGCACTGATATTTCAAAAGCACCATTAAAAAAAACTCAACATAAAAAAATGTAATTAGCTGGTAGATGCCTAACTTGGTAGGTACCTACCACTTCGAGGCACATAAGAACATAAGAATTGCTGCTGCTGGGTCAGACTGGTGGTCCATCCTGCCCAGCAGTCTACTCACGTGGCGACCCTCAGGTCAAAGTCCAGTGCTCTAAATGAGTCCAGCTTCACCTGCGTATGTTCCAGTTTAGCAGGAACTTGTCCAACTTTGTCTTGAATCCCTGGAGGGTGTTTTCACCTATAACAGACTGGTAAGTAGGTGTGGTTAGGGGCAGATTCTAGGTGGATTGTGGGTATGGTTTGGCATAGGTATACTCTTTAATGCCAAGATAATCCTGGCCTAAATAGGAGTATGCCTATGGTTTCAACGTCTACTGCGCCTAAGACCACTTAGGCATTTCTCGGCATGATTATATAAACAGTGTCTAGTGGGTGATTGACAATTGTGCTAAATGGTGCTTAAGAGTTCGACGCCATTAATAGAATCAGGGCCTATGTGCTTCCTGTCTCATGTTTTAATACTCATTATGAATATTATGCAGCTCATTTGTGGATCTGTAAATATTTCTGGACTATTTGGGCTAGCATTTTTATTTACTATTTCAAATATTTTGTTGCCTTCACATATACTTGTAATAGGTTTAATACATCAGATATAATTGTTATGCATTTACACCTTCCCCCCCTTTTACAAAACCGTAGCGCGGTTTTTAGTGCCAGCTGCAGCAGTAACAGCTCCGACGCTCTTAGGAATTCTGTGAGCATCAGAGCTGTTACTGCCATGGCCAGCGCTAAAAACCACACTACGGTTATGTAAAAGGGGGGAGTTATTTATTAATTTATGGTAAAAAAAAATTTCTTGCCCGCAGAACACCTAGGTGGGTTACAATTATACATACACAGTTCATTTACAGAACAGACAACAATTACAACTACACACATTAACACATAAGACATCTTTTTATACCCAGTGCAGCAGAGAACATCCCTCCCAACTTGATAACTCTTCAGCAGTTGTCTAAAATGCTCTACATTTTCACATAAACATAAATGACCTTGATCAGCAACAAAACTCCTTCGTTGGTGCCTGTCCTCTTCTCCAAATCCCCCCGCCAGTGCCTCTCTTCCTCCCCCTCCCCCCATGGATTCATCTCCTCCTCTAGCGCCCCCACTCCCCCCCACTGTCAGTGACTCTCCTTCTCCCCTCCTGCTGGTCCTTTCCTCCTCTCTGTCCCCCTATCATTGCCTCTCCTCCTCTCTGTCCCCCTCCCCCATACCTCTTGAAAACTTTGCTAGTGCGAGCAGCATCTTCCACCCACTGCTCAGCCATCCTTGGTTCCCTTCTGACATCACTTCCTAGTCACAGAAACAGGACGTGATATCAGAGGGGAGCTAAGGCTGGCACGAGCAGGAGGTGGAAGATGCTGGGGGGTGTGGGGTGCTACTACTTTGGAGAGTGGAGCCACATCTGCTTTATGGGGGGCATAGCTTCTCCTCAAGAGGTCAGGTGCTACCACGGAGATTCATAGTGGATGACTCAGCGATGAAACAGCCATGCTAAATCAGCTGCAATGAATCGTCCTATACCCTATTATTAAACCTCCAAAAACTTAGATTTTCAATGCTGGGCCTTGTACAGGTACTGGTCTGACTGTAATGCTGTTGCGCCCTTGCATTTATGTAAATCCCGGCTGATATTCAGGAAGTTCTGAACTGCTGCCATAGATGACATGCCTAGTTTGCATAATGGTTACAAAGGACCCTGCCTTCCAGTTTTACTAAAGATCTTGGTTTGCCAAACATAACATATCAGCAGGAGGGTTGCCAGGAGCTGAAGCTGGAAAAAGTGGTGTTATAGAATTTTAAATACACACACACTTTTTTTTTTTACTCTTTCATCTTTTTTCCCCCAACACCCTTGGAAAACGTTATGGGGCTCATAATCAAAAGAGAAAAACGTCCAAAAACTGGCCTAAGTCGGCACTTGGACGAACATTTCCCAAATACGTCCAAGTGCCAATAATAGGTACGACCTAGGCCTACATAGTGTGTGGCCCACTGTAGCCCAGGACAGGGCTCCAATAGTGCTCTCAGTGATAAGCCACCAACATAACACCCAGACGTGTGGCCCAGACTGGAGCCACCCTGCAGGACCGAACTCCACTCAGGAATACAAAAAAAAGGAAAAGAAAATTCATCAACAAAAGTCACTACAATATTCCTTTCGTAGAAAAGTAATATTAGGTTTATTTCCTTATTGTCTCAAGGTAAGTAGTCTTGCAAGAATAATAGCCCAAACTTGTCAGAATGTTCTTAGGCACAGCAACACAAAAAGTAGCCAACAGGGAAAGCAAATAACAGCACAAAAATAAAGTCTTTAACTTGCTCTCAGCAGTGCTTCAACTTCAGCTGTGGCAGAGAGTTTAATTCCCCTCAGTCGCAGCCCTGTCCGCTCCCACGCAGACAGTTTTGAAATACCAACATAATACAGTTCATGGTACTCACTACACACTGGTGTCCCAAAGTCCACACAAGCCTCTGGCCAGTTCCACTCACTGCCAGGTCAGGAGAGTGATAGGTTTTGCAAAATGAAGCCTTTAACTTGACTTGCCAATTCCCTCCCAGGGTGTACACAAAACCTCTCCCCATCAAAAATCACTCTCTAGCTGGCACTCAAAAATAATTCCTCAAACAGTTCAAAACAAACAAACTTCACTCACTGTTTGTGGGTGGTAGCCAAATCTACCTGCATAGTTTCCACAAACTCAGGGTCATATGCTGCCAGGCTTTCCTCAACTTCCATGGACTGATCTTCTGGCAACTGTGGCTCCTCCGCCTGACCAGCCTCAACCAGCTCCATTGGAATAGGCTTGTTGCACCTGTTTGGCTCCAGAGACTCTCTAGGGAGAAAGGGCTTCAATCTCCTCCCTAGTTGGCTTCCTTTCCTATTCTCAGTTACAGGTTTAAATACCTTGGGGCAACGCCCAGCTGAGTCAGTCCTGGCAGTGTTCCAAGGACCTCTTGGGCTCCCCCGGTGGACAGAATTATTATCATTCTCAGGAAGTCCCTGTCCCTTCCAGATTCCCTCCCGGGATTTCTTTCTTTCAGCTTTTTCCTTTGTCCTACCTGGGACCTGAGCAGGGAGAATACCTGGCTGGTCACAAGTGCCGCTGAACGATCAAAGCTAAACGGGGCGTTTCGGGAGGAGTATCGAGGGCGGGAGTTGGGCGGGATGTGTATCCGGCTTAGACTTAGTCGTACAGCATGTATAACCGAACAGCCTACGATCGACGGAACTTGGACGTTGTGACTTAGACCATATAAAACATGGTCTAAGTCACAAAAATCGACCTAAAGTCACCAGATAAGCACTGCAAACACATAATACAGACCCCCACACACTACCCCAGTGATCCTCGACCCTCCCACACCCCCATAAAAATATTAATCACACCTTTAAAATTCAGCCTCCAGACCATCATCTCCATAGGAAAGCCTAGTTGTCCAGCACAGAGGCAGCTTAAGTCATCTTGGGGGTGGGTTAGGAACTCATGGAGAGGAGGACCCATGTCCATAAGCCCCTGTAATCACTGCATTGATAATGAAACGTGCACTCCCCTCTACACCCCCAAAACCCTTTTGTACTGGCATATAAGTGGCTCTTGCAGCCATAAGAACTATTGGGATGGTAGATAAGTGGGTCTAGTGAATTCTGGAGGAGGTTTGGGGGGCTCACCATGATCTATAAGGGAGCTGTAGTGAGGAGAAGACATGGCACCCTTTTTGTGACGTTCACAGCAGTGCCCTATAAGGTACCCCACTATTTAGGTGCCAAAAAATGCAAAGTTATGCACCTGGGCAGCCAGAATCCATGCAAGTCTTATACCCTTAATGGCGAGATCCTAGCAAAAACGGTAGCAGAACGAGACTTGGGGGTAATCGTCAGTGAGGACATGAAGTCTGCCAATCAAGTGGAGCAGGCTTCGTCCAAGGCAAGACAAATCATGGGCTGCATACGAAGGGGTTTCGTCAGTCGTAAGGCGGAAGTCATTATGCCATTGTATAGATCCATGGTGAGGCCCCACCTGGAATACTGTGTGCAATTCTGGAGGCCGCATTATCGCAAGGATGTGCTGAGACTGGAGTCGGTGCAAAGAATGGCCACCCGGATGGTCTCGGGACTCAAGGATCTACCATACGAAAAACGGCTTGACAAATTACAGCTATACTCGCTCGAGGAGCGCAGAGAGAGGGGGGACATGATCGAGACGTTCAAGTATCTTACGGGCCGCATCGAGGCGGAGGAAGATATCTTCTTTTTCAAGGGTCCCATGACAACAAGAGGGCATCCGTTGAAAATCAGGGGCGGGAAACTACGAGGTGACACCAGGAAATTCTTTTTCACTGAAAGAGTGGTTGATCGCTGGAATAGTCTTCCACTACAGGTGATTGAGGCCAGCAGCGTGCCTGATTTTAAGGCCAAATGGGATCGGCACATGGGATCTATTCACAGGGCAAAGGTAGGGGAGGGACATTAAGGTGGGCAGACTAGATGGGCCGTGGGCCCTTATCTGCCGTCTATTTCTATGTTTCTATGTCTGGGTGTTCAGTCCATCACTTTGCAGACCCCTCCCACATCCAACAGGGCTTGTTCTAGGTGTTTTTGACTTGGACAAAAAGCTGGACGGAAATGTGGTATAAAGATGGACGATTTAGCGACTTGGATGATCAGATCGGCAGGACGTATAATTAGACGATTTTCGAAAGAAAAAAAATTTTGGACGTATTTTTCGAAAATGTGTCCTAGGCTGTTTTTTACTTTGGACGATTTGCGAGTTGGACACAAATGGACTTAGACGTCCCTTTCGATTATGCCGCTCCACATCTTTATTTACCATTCTATCGCTGCCTTTTAAAAAGACATGGTAGAGGTTTCTACCAGGGGCTGGTGAAGTAAATGTTCTGACGCTTTGTAAAAGGAGCCCTATATGCCCCCCAGCAAACTTTGGTTTGTTGATAGGATGCCATCTTCAGGCAGATTTTTTAAAAGGGTTTGTTTTTTGCACTTCAAAGAAAAGGTCCTGATTATTATTTATGAGCTGTAATAAAAATTGATCTGTATAGCAATGTCTGAATCTGGGCTCTACAGGGATTATATGACATTTTAGTGTTATATTAATTTGTTCCTCATTAATGTTGGCCTTTAACCTTGTACAGGGAATTACAATAATTCTTTAAGTACTGCAAACAAAATGTCAAGATATTGTAGGCAAACAAGTGGGAAAAAAACTGGCAATGGAACTTGTTCCTTCACACAATAACTATAGAACTGTAAGCGGTATGTATAACTTATTATCCCCCCCATTTTTTTTTTTAACATAACTGTAGCACTTTTTTAGTGCCAGCCATGGTGATAATAGCTCCAACGCTCATAGGAATTTTGAGTGACAGAGCTGTTACTGCCACAGCCGGCTCTAAAATTCACGCTATGGGTGTGTATAGGGGGGGATATAATTTTTATCTACAAGACGTGGAGGGCCATTTTCAATAGAATGTCTAAGTCCAACTTTGGGCATTTATCACACGATGTCCAAAGTCAGAGGCAGAGAAACAGTCATTTTTTAAAATGGCAAAACCGCTACATGTCCAAATTAGTTTTTTTAACCTCCTACTTAAAATGTCTGGGTTGCCAGGATGTCCAACCTCAGGCTGTCCAACTGTTTGCTATTTTTGACCACAAAAACATCCAAGTTTAAAATGTCTAAATCCAGACAATTTGGATGTGGGAGGGGCCAGCATAAATATACCAACAGAGCAGTGGGTCATCTTAGAGGGCACATTAAGGGTGCCGGATTTATATCTCACCATATATACCTTATAATTTATGCTAAGCCCTCCAACCCCCCCCCCCCCCCAAAAAAAAAAAAAAAAAATTACTATACCCATCTCTCTACCATCTCAATAGCCCTATAGACACCTATAGAGCAGTAGAATAGGGTTTTGGTGACCTCACACTTTCCACCATAATGTAGTGGTTAGAGTGGCATATGGGCCTGGGTCTTCCTCTCTATGGTTCATTAGCCCATTCTCCAGGCTGCTTAAGATGCCTGTGTGCAGCTCTACAAGTACTAGGCTTTCCCATACCAGGTGCTGCTGTTCTAGAGACAGGCATGTACTATTTAATTCAGATCTAGGTCTAGCTCAGAATGTCTAAGTTTCATCCAGGACATCTTGGGAAAAGTTTGATTATTACTGCAAGGTGTCCAAGTATAAGCAAACCCAAAGCCTGCCTAGAACACACCTCCAATACGCCCCCCTTTAGTTTTGGATGCACAGTGGCTAGGACGCCTCACAAGATATTCAGAAAGATGATTTTGAAAATCGGCACTTGGACATCGTGGTGATTAGGACATCCAAGTGCCAATTTATGCTGGTTTTTGGGCATCTTAGGGCTTTGAAAATACCCCTATTTAATAACTGTTTATAAATTCAGCTATGGACAATCATAACAATTACACAAGACAACAACAACAACAAATTTTCGGAATCATCTGACAACACAGCACATTTTTCTAAATCAGTTATTCATGCTGATTTCAGATCTGTTCTTAGTTTTCTTCAGTCACATTAACTTTTAAAGTTATGACTAATGTTAGTTTATAGCGTTTTAGCATATAGGGTTTTAAGAATTGCAGCATCAACTTAAAGAAATGTTGCAGTATCTTCAGTCCAAAGTCAAATAAGCACACAGCATAGCATAATTATACTGGACTGTGTCACTTAGCAACCAATATTTCTTCAAAAATGCATGGAGTATGATTTATTTTTGTGAGTTGTGTCTGGATTGTCATGGCACAACATTCAGCAGTAGTCGGCCATCATACTCTCATTCCAGAAACCTTGGTAACGATGCTCCATTAACTTAATGTCCTAGTCAAAATATTCTCCTTGCTCGTCACTCACCATACCAAGATTTTCCATTAAAAAAAGTCAAGTTGTGAGTGCAAAAAGTGTATTTTTAATGACATGTGACAGCCAAGTTTTTGATATGAGTCAAGGAGATGCTGAACTCCTTCCTTGTATGAAGGAGACTTATGGTTGCCCAGAAAGTTTTCCACTAACCACCTGAATGCCTCCCAAGCTTCAAGCTCAGCTGCTGAGAGTGATTACTTAAAATCTTCATCCTGCATAATGGACTTAATCTGTGGGCCTATAAATATCCCTTCCTTCAGTTTTGAAGTGCTGATTTTTGGAAATTTCCTAACAATATATTGAAAACCTGGCGAGTTTGCATTATCCATGGCCTTTATCAGGTTATTCATCAATCCCAGCTTGATATGAAGAGGTGGAAGAAATATTTTATGAGGATCCACCAATGGCATAAATTTTACACTGCTTGTCCCTTAGCTGCCAGACACACTTGACATAATGTTCAGCTATAGATCTGCTATCCCACAAGCACAGGAAACAGCAGTATTTAGTGAATCCTCCTTGCATTCTCATTAGCATGCCAATGACCTTCAGATCACCACAGATGTTCCACTGGTGTGTTTTATAACTGATTGCTTCTAGTAAATTCTTCATATTCTCATAAGACTCTTTTAGATGAGCAGAACTGTCAATTGCTATACTTGGTTTGGAATTTCCATTGTGCAGTAACACTGCCTTTAAGTTTCTCTGTGAAGAATCAATGAAGAGACACCATTCATCTAGACAATGCACTTGTGACAAACTGTTGAAGAGCCCATTGATGTCATGCCAAAAGCACAATGAGCCATTTACAGTGAAGAATGTTGTTAGATTATGATTCCTTTTTATGTAATTAGTTATATTAGCATCCTTTGCAAGCAAGTGCTTTTGCTTAAGCCTTGAAGCAAGAAGTTTTGCTTTTTCTTTTGAAAGATTTAGATCACAAATAAGATCATTGAGCTCAGCTTGTGTAAAGGTCTCTGGTCCTGAATCTTCATCATTCACATAATCAAGATCAGATAATGGATTGTGACCAGCTTCTGCATCATCATCACATTCCTCATCATGTTCCACAGAAGCAAGTCCATCTTGTGGAGGTAGAGGGACAGGTCATCATAAGGAACAGGCCTAATAGCAGAATCCAGACTAGGATATATAATTTTTTGTGCTTAGTTTTAGCTGAGAATCCACTTGTATTCACAAGGCAAAACTAGCAATCTTTAATATGGTCTCGCGGTTCATTGGGATTGCAAATGACATCTTTACCTTTCTTCAATTGAGTCAGTCATGAAGCCCATTGGAATAACTGGTACAGATGATATATGGAGCCCAAGACTTATCCTAGTCACCCAGTGGACAGCCAAAGTACAATTTGTATACCTTCTTCAGATCTACAGTAATTGGGCGACATTGTGCTTTCGTCATGAATGAACCACAGACGTAACAGCAACTATCTGGATGATTAGTACAATGTCTTGGCATAATAAAGACTGATATTAATCACTGTAAATAATGTATATAGTATAAAAAAAACCAAAGACAATTGTCGTTAACCCTTCTTATACGTTTATCCTATAAATGCATGATATATCACCCAATTAACGTTTACAATTATATATAATGAGCTTCATTACAAAAATGTGACGTGCTAGTGGAAAACTAAACACAGATTTGAAATCAGCATTAAAAATACTACAAAACCCACCCAACATTAACTGATGAAAATGATGGGTTGACCTGTGTTATTCTAAATGATTTATTTTATTTTATTTTTCAAAATTTTCAAGATATACATTCAGCAAATTACAGCATAAATTATTCTAAATGATTAATTGAGTTTTCATCTATAATACTTATTAGTGCTTAAGCAAGATGTGCATCAAATCGGTAATTCGCCTGTTTGGGAAATTGCACTGAAATCATCATCAATTCGCTGTGTTTAACTTTTTAACATCTCCTGTATTGAGCAATATCATTTAAAGATTATAAACTGTTCAACTTATCTCAATTTATCATGTTCATAAATGTTCTATTGAACTTCTGAAATATCAAACTTATCTCAATTTGTCTTGTCTTTATGACAGTTGTCTGCTGGGGATTTGTCTGACATGTTTTGCCCTTAGCCTGTATCAAGGCTGTCCCCTGCAAAGAAAAAAAAATTTTTAAATGCTGCATTCTGAGGTGCCACCAAACATATATTACATGAGCCCTATTTAATAACTTTAGCATAGGAAATATAAACTTGTGTTGTTGCAACTGGGAATACCCCACATTTCTGGCTGCATTATCACAAAGATAGCAGTCTCTACATCAGTTTTGCTATCATTTAAATGAGCCCATGAGCCAGGTTTGGAATAAAATACAGGTAACCTCTTCTCATTCCCACAACAATCCCACTGTGATCATCCCCACACCCCTTGAAACCTGCAGCACGATCAGGCCCTTTCTCTTTAGCTCTCGCAATCAATCCCACAACTGGTCTCTACAAGGGGTCTTGGTGACTAGTGGGCCAGGGGCAGAAGGAATCCTCCATCACTCCTACCCCATTGGTTCCTGGCTAGTAAATGACATTTTTGATCCCTAATCATGGTCTACTGCTAGTGGTCAAGCTGTCAAAAATGGTTATACTTTGTTTAGGAGCTTAACTCTTAGCAGTATTATTTGAGACTACCACTAGGGGTTGAAAGATGCATTTGCAAACTAGGAACCAACAATGCAGGAGCAACTGCACACATACTTGCTCTCCCTACTTTAGATGTTAAAGAGACTTTCCATAGATGCTGGATGAGGAATTCGAGGATACAGCGAGAAGGGGCTGGATCATACTGGGGCAGTTTAGGTGGTGTTTAAGTCACCTGACCCTTTAAAAGGCTTCCGAAGAGCACCAGATAGTGGTCCAATGTTCCCAAGAGGAAAAGATCAGGCCATTTCAAAGGTGGCACTATCATTCTATTAATAATTTATAGACTTAGTAGATAAGGACAGGTTGTTCACCCTCTCCAAGGTAGGGAGAACGAGAGGGCATTCTTTAAAGTTGAAAGGGGATAGATTCCGTACAAACGTAAGGAAGTTCTTCTTCACCCAGAGAGTGGTAGAAAGCTAGAATGCTCTTCCGGAGGCTGTTATAGGGGAAAATACTCTCCAGGGATTCAAGACAAAGTTAGACAAGTTCCTGCTGAACAAGAACGTGCGCTGTTAGGGCTAGTCTCGGTTAGGGTGCTGGTCTTTGACCAGAGGGCCGCCGCGTGAGCGGACTGCTGGGCATGATGGACCACTGGTCTGACCCAGCAGCGGTAATTCTTATGTTCTTATGCAAAGTTAGATAAACACAAGCAAATCTATAACATGGAATAAGGACAAATAATACATGTATAAGCATCCTTTCAGGCTTACGTTCTTTAAAAAATGCTAGCCAACCTGAACTTGCAATAAAGGGTTTTATATTTTTCTGCCCCTGGATGACATGTTTGTAAATGTCTCTTGCTTTCATTCTGACAACAATGCTGTCCACTGTCCTTTTTATCTCATTTACCATTTGCATTATCCACAAATTTGGCCGCTTCTCCATCTTTTCCATTGACTGATCACAAACCACAGATATTGCAGCTTCTAAAACAGACCAATGAATATCTTCGGTTTTTTGCCAGATGGATCGGATTGTGGATTCATTCACATTGAACTCATGGCTGAAAGCAAAAACAGACTTGCCAGAACGATGCCTGTCTAAAACATATATTTTGCCACTCAGACACATGACAATCTTCTTTCTCTTTGGAGCTGTATCTACAGATGCTTGTATCTCACTCTCTTGATGCTTGATGGCCATTCTCATTTGAGCTGTAAATGCTTGTAACTCACTCTTTTATATTGTTTCTGAACGCAAAGCCAAAAGGAAACAAAGCTTTTTTATAAGGTAGGAGGTCTGCAAATACACAACGCAAATGTTGAATAGAGGTCATAATGCATGCAACTACAGATAAGCAAAATCACAAATCGGGAATGTGCAAATAACAAGAACAGACTGTACCTAAATATTATTGTTTCTGTGAAAACCTATGCAACTATTTCTTAATACAGTTTCACTCAACCATTTATGATTTTTGATACTTTACATAAACAACCACAATTGTTTTGTTTTGGTGTAATAAGAATTTTTCTCTTTATATTTTTGAAAAGTTCATCTATGTAACCAAATTCCCGATAATGAAGGGAATAGACTTAGTAGATAAAGACAAGTTGTTCACCCTCTCCAAGGTGGAGAGAACGAGAGGGCACTCTCTAAAGTTAAAAGGGGATAGATTCCATACAAACGTATGGAAGTTCTTCTTCACCCAGAGAGTGGTAGAAATCTGGAACACTCTTCCAGAGGCTGTTATAGGGGAAAATACCCTCCAGGGATTCAAGACAAAGTTAGACAAGTTCCTGCTGAATCAGAACGTATGCAGGGAAGGCTAGACTCAGTTAGGGCACTGGTCTTTGACCTACGGGCCGCCGCAGGAGCGGACTGCTGGGCACAATGGACCACTGGTCTGATCCAGCAGCGGCAATTCTTATGTTCTTATATGAGGTTTTTTCTTAAAGCTACCATTGGCTTCTTAAATACAATGAAGCATTGATTTGCTTGCTTTAGCAGTTCTCTTGTGATTAAGCTCTGTAGCATTTGAAGTTTAACTCCTCATTGATTATTAGTTCATCCATTAAGTATGACAGCCCTCTCACTGTCCTTATAGCAACATTATCTTGACCTAATATAAACCTGAGCATTTGGGTATTCTAATTTCATGTTTCATTTTATAATGTGGGAAAGAGCTTGAGCAATTACTACCTAGAGAAAGTCTAATAATAGGAGCAACAGGGAACAGCAATATGAAAATAAAATGTAATTGATCTGTATTCTGTATTCACATCCAGGATACTTTTTACACTACATGAGATACTTGATATTCTTTGAAAGCACAACAATTAAGGAAGGAAGCTTTGCGTTCCTGAAAACTTACACGTTTAAAACATTAATTATTTTAATAAAAGTATCATCTCTACAGTAGTCTGTTGCTTTAAAACACATTAAAACAAAAACCAAAAATTTGGGGAGGGGGGTGGTATGTGATCCTTGCATATTATTTGATGTGCATTGTTGCTAAAAGATACTAAATTAACTTATCAAAATAGCATATTAGATAAACTATACTGTATTTTAAATAAGCAATCATAAAGGAACTGACTCACTAACCAGTCAATATTCAGCTCACCACTAACCAATGTGGGCAAAATTAGCCCCTCCCCCCCCATATTCTATGCTGGGCTATGTTTGGGCAGTAGGATTAAACATCCAAGTCTGACTGTCAGGCTACCAGCTCTTATATGGGTTCAGCTGATATACATTTGGGATTTGCATAAAATACTTATGCTGGTCCAAATTGAATATTGGCCAAGACCCTCATAAGATTTTCTGGCTGGGTCCAAACCCTCCCTCCTACTCTCTCAGAAGAACATCAGACTCCAAAGTTCTGATCCTTCTTTCTCTCCCCAGAAGAGCATCTGGCCTCCCAAAAGGGATCATCCTACCCTACTTAGGTCCCCCAGCCTATCTTTCTGATTCTTGGGGTCTAGTGGAGAAAAGTCAGGAGCAATACCCACTCGCTCCTGCTTCAAAATGGCTGTATCAGCTCCTAGCAGCAGTCTCACAATCTATCAGTAATGTCACAAGGCTACCACTAGATTTCGCAACAGCCATTTTGAAATGGGGCAGGGTGAGGCCAGATACTCTTCTTGGGGAGCTGCGGAGAAACAATGCTTTTCTGTGGGAAGGGGTGTATTCAATTAGAGAGGAAAAAAAAAGATGAAAGAAAGCTGAAAAGAACAGGACAATGTTGGAGTTGGATGTAATGGAGGAGGTGAAAAAGGCTAAAGGAGAAAAAAATGACAAATGGCAATAGATCCTTGGAATGAAAGTTGAAAGAAAACAGGAAAACAGTAACCAGAGAATGGGCCCAACACAGTTGGAAAAATTAAATGGTAAGACAACAATGGTGGAAAAGAGAATTTTATTTTTAGAAACATAGAAACATAGAAATAGACGGCAGATAAGGGCCACGGCCCACCAAGTCTGCCCACCCCAATAACCCTCCCCTACCTTTCTCTGTGAAGAGATCCCACGTGGCGATCCCATTTTGACTTAAAATCAGGCACGCTCCTGGCCTCGACCACCTGCAGTGGAAGATTATTCCAGTGATCAACCACCCTCTCGGTGAAGAAGTATTTCCTGATGTCACCGTGTAGTTTCCCGCCCCTGATTTTCCACGGATGCCCTCTTGTTGCCGTGGGGCCTTTGAAAAAGAAGATATCCTCCTCCACTTCTATACGGCCCGTGAGATATTTGAACGTCTCGATCATGTACCCCCTCTCTCTGCGTTCCTCAAGTGAGTATAGCTGCAATTTTTTCAGCCTTTCCTCATACGGGAGATCCTTGAGCCCCGAGACCATCCGGGTGGCCATACGCTGGACCGACTCAAGTCTCAGCACATCCTTGCGATAATGCGGCCTCCAAAATTGTACACAGTACTCCAGATGGGGTCTCACCATGGATCTGTACAATGGCATAATGACTTCGGGCTTCCGGCTGACGAAACCCCTACGTATACAACCTATGATTTGTCTAGCCTTAGATGAAGCTTTCTCCACTTGCTTGGCAGTCTTCATGTCCTCACTGATGATCACCCCTAAGTCATGTTCTGCTACAGTCCTTTGTAGGATTTTACCATTAAAGATGTACGTCTTGCATGGATTTTGGCTGCCCAGGTGCATGACTTTACATTTTCCGGTATTGAAACTGAGTTGCCAGGTCCTGGACCAGTGCTCCAGTAGGAGTAGGTCGTGCACCATACTGTCAGGCATTGAGTTTCCGTCTGGCCCTGTGCTTTGGTCTGACGTGTTCCTGCCTACTACATTGCATAGTTTGGCGTCATCGGCGAATAGCGCTATTTTACCTTGAAGTCCCTCAGCCAAGTCCCTTATGAAGATGTTGAATAGGATCGGGCCCAAGACCGAGCCCTGCGGCACTCCACTGATCACCTCCGTCTTTTCAGAGGGGGTGCCGTTCACCATCACCCTCTGAAGCCTACCTCCAAGCCAGTCCCTAACCCATGCTGTCAATGTGTCTCCTAATCCTATAGAGCTCATCTTGTTCAACAACCTGCGGTGTGGCACGCTATCGAATGCTTTGCTGAAATCCAAGTATACGATGTCTAGGGACTCCCCAACATCCAGCTTCCCTGTCACCCAATCAAAGAAGCTGATTAGGTTAGATTGGCAGGACCTCCCCTTAGTAAATCCATGTTGGCGCGTATCTCGTAGATTCTCCTCGTCTAAGATCGTATCCAATTGGCGTTTGATTAGAGTTTCCATTAGCTTGCTCACTATTGACGTGAGACTCACTGTTCTGTAGTTAGCGGCCTCCGTCCTGCATCCTTTTTTGTGGAGTGGAATGACGTTAGCTGTTTTCCAGTCCAATGGGACTTTACCTGTACTAAGGGAGAGATTGAAGAGCGCGGATAGCGGTTCCGCCAAGACGTCACTTAATTCCCTGAGTACCCTGGGGTGTAGGTTGTCTGGCCCCATTGCTTTGTTAACCTTGAGATTAGATAGTTCAAAGTGGACAGTGCTGGGTGTAAACTCGAAATTTCGAAATGGGTCTGCAGAGCTATCCCTTGTCTGCAGCTGAGGGCCGGATCCCGGCGCCTCATGGGTGAAGACTGAGCAGAAGTATTCATTTAATAGTTCAGCCTTTTCAGAGTCCGATTCTACATAGTTCCCGTCTGGTTTCTTAAGGCGTACTATCCCGCCTGTGTTTCTGTTTCTGTCACTAATATACCTGAAGAGAGGTTTATTGCTCTTCTTGATGTTTTTCGCTAGATTCTCCTCCATTCTAAATTTGGTCTCTTTGACCTTTGACTGCTCTTGACTTGGCCAGATAGTCTTCCCTAGAGTCCTGTTTCCCTGATTGTTTATAAGATATGAACGCTCTTTTCTTTTCTTTTATGAGGTCTGAGATCTCTGCAGAGAACCACTGTGGCTTATTGTTTCTTCGCCGTTTACTTACCAATTTAATAAAGCGGATGAAGTTTAGGATGAAGTAATGTGGTGGTAGATGTGTTAGTCCATTTTAAAAGCTTTTTTTTATATAATTCTTTATTAATTTTCAGAACTACAACAGAGCAATACAACTACTGCAATGCATAATAATACAATAAAAGCACATTCATCTTTCTCATGTTCATAATCATCCATTTTCCCCCCCACCCAATCAATAATCATTCAATATAACACAAACATATATTATCATAAATATCCTACCTTATTCTAAATAATGATATCTTCTCACCCATCCCAAGTATGAATATTCAAAAATCAATTTATGACATAAAGAATCCCCTCCCACCCTGTCCTGGATATGTATCAAAGTAAAGAACAAACTGACTCACAGTCAACAATTACAATGAGGTAACATAAGATGCCAATGGACTCCATATTAATTTAAATATATTACCATGCCCTAAATTTTCAGCATTTACTCTTTCAAATCTATAACTAGAGCAAAGACTTGCCCACCAGAACGAAAAATTTAAACGATCACAGTTCTTCTAACTTATTGCTTAATCTCAAACAAATATTGGTCTGCACTCTGTCTGTAGTGAAAGTGGCATTCTGACTTATTTTGATTTATTTTTTGCAGAAGATGACATCCTACCCTCCTGCCCCCCTGACGCAGCTTTGAGCGAAACGCTGGTTACCATCATCAGAGGAGGAAGGCTGAAGGGACGCTTTCATAGCCCCGCACAAGCGGCCCAGCACAGCTGTTTCAAAAGATAAGTTGCCGGAGCTGTATTTATAAGCCGGTTGAAAACGTGTTTGCTGGGCTGTGTACCTTAACCACAATTTAATGGACTTTAACGTTTATATCACTTCATTCAAAATGTAACAAGCATATATCAACGCTGTTTAAGGAGGTTTTTTTTTTATAAGCCAGTGAGGTACTTACCCTTTTCAGTCTTTCAGCAAGATTTCATCTGTCTGAAGACGGGATTCTGAGTCAAGTCACTGAATCTCCCATTGCCCCAGGCATATTAGATAGAATATGAGCCCACCAGGATAGAGGGGGGAAATACTTGAGTACCTGAATGTAAACTACTTAGGCTATAAGTGGTATATAAATACTAAAATAAATATAATATTCTTAAATGCTACTTAGTTAGTTTGAAGTGGAATGCAGGCATAGATATTGCTCCTAGCATGCCTAAATTATAATCATGTATTTTCGCTGTTATGCTATTCTATAAAGGAATATAGGCACCTATATTTCTTTGCTGACAAGGCTCCTACCAGGTGCCCAATTATAGAATTGCCCCTTAAAAGGGTAGCTCAGGCAATCGGAGATAAAAGGACTTGACCAATGTCACCTAATGGAGATGGTGGAGATTAGGACTGAATCTAAGTTAATGAACGCCTGGGATAAGCAGAGGAGCTCTAAGGAATAACATGTATGAAGGAGTGGCAGTAGCAGAAGAAGGATTTGAACCTACATCCCTTGCTCTTAGGTTATCACTCTAACAGTTAAGATTTAACCACCATGCCACTTCTTGCATGTAAAACAGACAACCAGAGATTAATTCAGAATCCAGTTTGATTGCTCCTTTATCTTCTTCCTGCAGTGAAGTAGTGGACCCTGTAGGATAGGAAGGCCCCACGGAAGAGGAAACCCACTTTCAGCTGCTTCCAGATCCTCCTCTCTGAGAGGCTTTTCCAAAAGTATTGCTTAGGGGATATAATTTAAACTTCTGCCACTGTCTTGAAGCTATAGAAATTCAGAATGAAGAAAATGGGAATGGCAAAAGATCTCAGGAAACTGGGAGAACTGGTGAGAAACAAAAATGGCCTTCAGCCATTAACTGACTTTAAAAATATTATAAACTAGCATTATGGCACTTATAATTTCATATGTGAAGGGCTTTCAACAAGTTCAATATTCAGATGCCTGCTCTTAGCAATGAATTCACAATTCTTCCTTTCTTCAGACCTCTCATATTAACCATGTTTAATTTGTTAACTGTATCGTTAAGGTTTTGGTAGCTGGAGATTAATAATAAGGTGTTGGTTTTTTTTTTGCAGGGGAAGCTCCTTGAAACAGCGTTAAACAAAACATGAATTCATGTCAGAGCCCCTGAAGCAATACAGTATATGAGATGAGTACTTTTACTTAAAGTTAAATTTGATATAAAAGTTCTTGCTGAATATTTGAAAAATCAGTTATATTGAATAGTGATAAGAATAATATCTTGAGACTGATGAGGAGGTGGGCTTTGTAAATTCTCATATGAGTTAAGCCGCTGAGGTCTGAAGAAAAGGGAAGAATTTTGAATTCATTGCTAAGAGCGGAGGCCTGAATATTGGACTCAAAAATATTATGGCTGTTTTAAGCAGTGAATGGAGAGATACTGGAGCCTTCATGAGGGATTACAGAGACTCCAAGATAGCAGAAACCACAGAGCTTGAGAGATCGGCTTGAGATATCTCAGAAGCACCCAATCTGATATAGCAGGAACTTGAATGAACGACAGTAATTCTGAAAAGCAGACACTGTGAGGGCTATTTTCTTGGAGCACCTGATTTATTCTTTCTCTGGGAGCTATAATTGTGGCAAGGTTGGCCCAGGTGAGGGACTTACAACTGAATTTGTTATCATCATTGAAATAAATGAATCTATTTAACACTCCTGGATCTGTTACAGCCTTCTGCTTTTTGCCTTCTATTTTCTGGCCATAATCCCTGACCTTATTATGCTGTGAAACAATCAGTATATAAAAGTATGTTGTTATAAACAAACTGTTAAATTATATTCACTATGACGTAGGTGTCAACTTTTATCATGCATATCAATGACATTATGGTTTTTTTATGAGATGGTTTAATCACGTGTGGATTAGTACCCTGTTACTAGATACACCTTTATTTCTGGTGCAAATAAATTGTGCAAGCAATGAGTCAATTTAGTTAATCTGATTTCAAGAGCAGTGAAGTGCTATGAGCTGTCCTCTTAATACTGGACCCTATTTACCAATGTTCTTTTTTCCATAATGAAATCATTGAATGCATGGTTAAATTTAGTTTGACCCATAAAGCACATTTATTTTAGACTCTATAAATAAGTCATTTCTTCAAAAAAAGATGTACACTATCAGCTATTTGCCTAGCTTGTATAGCACCTATTTGCAAGGGAATGTACATATGGACGGAGCATAGGTAGAACATTAGCAAACCTCCACTAATGCACAGAATACTGTAAGTTACATGTATCAAGGACACATTTAGGTGATCACATTTTCACTAGCTCCAGGATAAATACAAATCAATGATTTAAAATAAATGTTTGAATTTTAAAATTTAAATCAGATTTTTTAATGTAGGCCCCCTTTTATCAAGCTCCATGAGTAGATCAATTTATTTTTTTTCATCATAGACGTTCTACTCAAAAAGCTACACTTTTGGACTTTCCATCACCCAAAGGTTGTCGCTGTAAAAGATACCATAATCGTCTACTACCATTCCAACATGGGATTCCGACTTTCATCAGTTATTCTTTACATCTACATTATATCAAAATTTCAGGAAATTGTTATACCTACCGTGTTTCCCCGAAAATAAGACAGTGTCTTATATTAATTTTGGGCCCAAAAAGCACACTAGGGCTTACTTTTGGGAATGTCTTATTTTTTTCATGTACAACAATCATCTCTCCCTTCCTGTCCTCCACCCCAATTCTTCCTCTTTTCTTTCTCCCCCCCCCCCATGTGCAGCATCTTCCCCACCCCCTCACCCATCCCTTTGTGCAGCATATGACTATCCCTCCCTCCCATCCCCCTGTACAGCAGAACTCCACCAACCCTCCCACTATGAGATTGACATACCTCCGCTCCGAGGCCTCCTAAAGCAGCAGGGGTTGGAGTTGCTGAATTGACAAGTCTGATTTTTTCAGCAAATCAGGCAGCACTAGTGTCAAGGGGAATCAAGGAGTACTGGGGACATTCAGGGGGGGTGGGTGGCTTCAGGGATCAATCTTAACTAGGGCTTATTTTGGGGGTAGGGCTTATATAGGAGCATCTTTAAAAATCATGCTAAGGCTTATTTTTGGGATAGGTCTTATTTTCGGGGAAACGGGGTACTTATTTAGGAAAGTTCTAAAAGATTGAATTTGTACTATATTTTGTGTTTGTGGCAATTTTTTTACTCTATTAAACCACAGCGATCTGTGATAAAACTCTAGTGCAGCTTGATAAAAGGGTGCCTAAAATTGAATTTTTAAAAATGTTTTTCTGAGGATAAATCTATCTAAACATAGACCCTCGTCTATCAAACTGCGATAGCAGTTTTTAGCACGGGGAGCCGTGCTGAATGGCCACGCTGCTCCAGATGCTCATAGGAACTCAATGAGCATCGGGAGCAGCGCGGGCCATTCAGCGCAGCTCCCTGCGCTAAAAACTGCTATCACAGTTTGATAGAAGAGGGCCATAGTTTTCTATTTAAAATACATTATAGTTCAAAAATTATTCATCATAAAATAAGGATTAGTTTTTAATTATGTAGCATGAGGCTGTATATTCATGCAATGTTTAAATTGTTTGGTAAATGAATTCCATTAATCTATTGATAATGTCAAGGACATGATTTAAATTGTGATGTAATTAATTAATTAAATTTGTTTTCTATCCCGTTCTCCCCAAAGAGCTTAGAACGGGTTACAGGCTTGACATGCATAATAAACAGTTAACAGGTTACAATTTGCCATAGTTACATTACAAATTTTTTTGATACAAGTTTTTGTCCTGATTCGACACATACTAAGGGGTTCATAATCGAAATTAAAATATGTCTAAAATCTCTTATAAATCGGCACTTGGACAATTAATGAGACAAGTCGTTCGAGTGCCGATAACCGAAATGGGTTTTAGACGTATTTAAAAACAGCTTAGGCCTCTTCAGTGCTGCTGTACCCCCAGAGCTGAAAGGGGCATTTTAGGAGGAGTGGTCAGGGTGGGATGTGGGCTGACCTAGACTTAGTCATACTGCAAGTGTAACCGAAAGTTTAACGAGGTTGCCTGGATGGAACTTGTACGCTGTGACTTAGGCGATATAAAAGCAGAAGCTATCCAAAGTGACCAGATAACCACTGCAGACACAAAATACAGACCCCCACACACTTCCCCAGTGATCACTGCCCCCCCCCCCCCAGCAACACCATATAAATCAGAATAAAAACGTACATGCCTGCCTCCAGAACATCAGCACCTGGCTTAGTAGAGCAACATAGAGGTGGCTTAAGTAGTCTGGGGCTATGGGGGTGTAGACAAGTGGGTCTAGTAGGTTTTGGGGGGCTCACCATGATCTATAAGGGAGTTCTGGTGAGATGTTTATATGGCACCCTTTTTGTGAAGTTCGCAGCAGTGCCTTGTAAGGTGCCCCATTACAGTGTTGTCATGTCTGGGTATCCAGTCCATCACTTTGCTGGCCCCTCCCACATCCAAAAAGGTCTTGTTCTAGGCGTTTTTGACTTGGACAAATTTTTGGACAAAAATGGAGTATAAAGATAGACGGCTTAACGGTCTGGCCGATCAAACGGCTGGACGTATAATTAGACGATTTTCGAAAAAAGAAATATTGTGGACGTATTTTTTGGGAATGGACTTTAGACACTGCCGACTTTGGGCGATTAGCGATTTAGGCCCAAAACGGACTTAGACGTATCTTTTGATTATGCTCCTCTATGGATCTAATACCAATCTTCATACTATACAGGTTGCAGGCTACAATTTGCCTTAGTTACAACACAAGGTTTTTCAATACAAGTTTTATCCTAAATCAATTTGATTTTAAATCAAATCCACCCTGACTAGTGTAAGTGAGCATGCCTGTGAGAGCAAAAAAGTGATGTAATCATTCCGATTACAATAATTACCACAACAGCTAAACCTAGAGTAGGGTTTTTCAACCCAGTCCTCAGGGCACACACAGCCAATCAGAGTTTTCAGGATATCCCCTGGCCTAGAGGAATGCTTTACTCCTATTTGACCTTATGATTGAATATCCTGTTTGACAATGTAAATAAAATATGTTAAGTTGGAAATACAGCATTTACTAGATATGTATTTATTAAGCAAATATGGTAAGCAGCACACAGCAATACATTCTTGGCAGCAAATAGATTCAAAAACATACATTCTGCTACTGCAGAACAACTGCTGGTCAGATGGTCCTTCCCGCCTCAGTTCCTAGTGTCTTCAGTCAGCTAGCCTAGATCAACAATGGCTGAATGCTAAGTGAAGGAGAGTGTGGCATAGTAGTTAGAGCGATAGCCTCAGCACCCTGATCTTATGGGTTTAAACCTCATGCTGCTCCCTTTGACCCTAGCCAAGTCACTTAATCCACTGCCCCAGATGCATTAGATAGACTGTAAGTCTACTGGGATAGATAGGGAAAATGCTTGACATACCTATATGTAAACTGCTTTGAGTGTGGTTATGTAACTACAAAAAGGCAGTATAGAAGTCCCACTCTCCTGAATAATGTCCTCCACTGTGCTAAGAATGTCTTTCTTGGGTCTCTGGGGGAACCAACACAGCTGTAAATTCCTCCTGCTGCTTGCATTTGGGTGCAGCAATGGAATCAATTCCACTAGGTCATCTCTGTTATACTGTGAAGCAGCTATCACAGAGAGGTTAGGAAACTTTTTGTTTGGGGGGGGAGCGGTTCTGATGTGATACAAAGTCCCATATATCAGAATAGTGGTGAGCACCATCATGTCTCTTTGGCAACCACCTGTAAGATGTAAAAACAAGCACAGGAACAGCTTCTCTGATTGGTTCAACAAGATTCAGGGGTCTAGCTGAGCCAATCGGTAGAGCATGATAGATATACCACCTAGGCAGGTGATGAGAGTAGAGAATGACATGGTGGCGGTTTACCCGCGGCCACCGAATTTTAGCCACGGGTCACCCGCCGAAAACGTGGAAGAAAACTAGCAGTCGCTGCGGCGACGGGGACAAGGCCATTCACCGCCCGCGGGGCGGTGAATGGTCTTGTCCCCGCAGTGAGGCATGAAGGATCGCGCGGTCCCCGCAGCTCACACCCGCCTGCCCAATCGATTCTAGTGTTTAGCCAGCTCTCTCCCTTCTCCTCACCTTAGTTTGTAGATTTTCTTTTTCGGCGACCCGCACGCTATCAGAGAGCCGCGCACGCGCGGCTGCTCAGTGTTCAATCTTCTGCTCTGACGCAACCGGAAACAGGAAGTTGCAGCAGAGCAGAAGATTGAACACTGAGCAGCGTGCGCGGCTCTCTGATAGCGTGCGGGTCGCCGAAAAAGAAAATCTACAAACTAAGGTGAGGAGAAGGGAGAGAGCTGGCTAAACACTAGAATCGATTGGGCAGGCGGGTGTGAGCTGCGGGGACCGTGCGATCGCTAGTGTTCCCGGCTCAAATTGGAAGGAGGGAGTGAAAGGGAAAAGGATTCTGGGCCAAGGGGATGAAGACGGAAAGAAAAACCCACAGCAAGAAAGAAAGGGAAAGACAGGTAGGTGAGCCAGATGCTAGAAGCAGGGGGGGGGGGAAGAAAGAGGGAAAAAAGCTAGATGGGGTAGAAAAGAAGAGACACACTGGTATGGAAGAGGAAGATAGGGGAAATCTGGACACAGGAAGGTAACAGAAAGAGGGGAAATTATGTGCATGGGGCATAGGGACAGAGACATAAAGGGGACATGCCATGGGGATGGTATATGGACACAGGGGGGGCAATGACAGATACATAGGGGAGATATTAGAAATGGAGAAAATAGGAGCACAGAAGCGAGATGGTTTGTGGGGATGGGACAGGGACCGAGCTCGCAGGCTCCAGTGGCTTGCACAAATTACATTGTAACGTGCCATGAAAATAAGAGGGAGGAAGGTAGATAGATAAGCCACGTGAGAGGAGCTGAAGGGTAGTAGAAAGGAACAGATGGTAAAGGAGGGAGGGAAGGGTGGTGGTGGAAAGGAATAGGACAGACATTGAAGGAGGGTGGAGAGGAACAGACCCCGAAGGGAAATGTGGAAGACAGAGTGGGAAGAAGACAGATGCCAGACTATGCGGGAGCGGAGGGAAGAAGATGGGTGCTAGACCAATTGGGGGGGGGGGGTTAAGGGAGAGGCACAGTAACAGCAAATGGAAGACGCAGAGAGAAGACACACAGTGGATGGAAGGAATTCAATGAGAAGATGTGGAAAGCAGAAACCAGACAACAAAGGTAGAAAAAAAAATTATATTTATTTATTTATTTTTTGCTTTAGGATAAAATAGTATATTAGTTGTGTTGATAAAAATTTATAAACAAAGCCCTGCCAGCTGAACATCTCTTTCTCTAGTTCAGCAGCAGGAACTTTGATTTATAAGAAAGGAATAAGCTAAATATTACAGTACTAAGGCTTATATGGATGCAGCGGGGACGGTGATGGGGCGGTGAATGGGATGGCAGTGGCGGTGACGGGGCGGTGAAAGGGATGGCGGTGACGGTGACGGGGTGGTGAAGGGAACGGCGGTGACGGGGCGGTGCAGAGGATGGTGGGCCGGTGACGGGGACAGATTTTTTCCCCGTGTCATTCTCTAGATGAGAGACATGAATCAGGTAAGATGGACTCTTGCACCACAACCAGTGAAAATACATACAGATATATTGCAAGCCAAAGCTGAGTTATATTCAGCTGGGAAAGTTGTTTGCCCTCAGATCCACACCAGAGAACATAGTAACATAGTAGATGATGGCAGATAAAGACCCGAATGGTCCATCCAGTCAGCCCAACCTGATTCAATTTAAATTTTTTTTTTTTTTTTGTAATTTTTCTACTTAGCTATTTCTGGGCAAGAATCCAAAGCTTTACCCGGTACTGTGCTTGGGTTCCAACTGCCGAAATCTCTGTTAAGACTTACTCCAGCCCATCTACACCCTCCCAGCCATTGAAGCCCTCCCCTGCCCATCCTCCTCCAAACGGCCATACACAGACACAGACCGTACAAGTCTGCCCAGTAACTGGCCTAGTTCAATCTTTAATATTATTTTCTGATTCTAAATCTTCTGTGTTCATCCCACGCTTCTTTGAACTCAGTCACAGTTTTACTCTCCACCACCTCTCTAGGGAGCGCATTCCAGGCATCCACCACCCTCTTCGTAAAGTAGAATTTCCTAACATTGCCCCTGAATCTACCACCCCTCAACCTCAAATTATGTCCTCTGGTTTTACCATTTTCCTTTCTCTGGAAAAGATTTTGTTCTACGTTAATACCCTTTAAGTATTTGAACGTCTGAATCATATCTCCCCTGTCTCTCCTTTCCTCTAGGGTATACATATTCAGGGCTTCCAGTCTCTCCTCATACGTCTTCTGGCGCAAGCCTCCTATCATTTTCGTCGCCCTCCTCTGGACCACCTCAAGTCTTCTTACGTCTTTCGCCAGATACGGTCTCCAAAACTGAACACAATACTCCAAGTGGGGCCTCACCAATGACCTGTACAGGGGCATCAACACCTTCTTCCTTCTACTGACTACGCCTCTCTTTATACAGCCCAGAATCCTTCTGGCAGCAGCCACTGCCTTGTCACACTGTTTTTTCGCCTTTAGATCTTCGGACACTATCAACCCAAGGTCCCTCTCCCCGTCCGTGCATATCAGCTTCTCTCCTCCCAGCATATACGGTTCCTTCCTATTATTAATCCCCAAATGCATTACTCTGCATTTCTTTGCATTGAATTTTAGTTGCCAGGCATTAGACCATTCCTCTAACTTTTGCAGATCCTTTTTCATATTTTCCACTCCCACTTCGGTATCTACTCTGTTACAAATCTTGGTATCATCTGCAAAAAGGCACACTTTTCCTTCTAACCCTTCAGCAATGTCACTTACATACATATTGAACAGGATTGGCCCCAGCACCGAACCCTGAGGGACTCCACTAGTCACCTTTCCTTCCTTCGAGCGACTTCCATTAACCACCACCCTCTGGCGTCTGTCCGACAGCCAGTTTCTGACCCAGTTCACCACTTTGGGTCCTAACTTCAGCCCTTCAAGTTTGTTCAACAGCCTCCTATGAGGAACTGTATCAAAGGCTTTGCTGAAATCCAAGTAAATTACATCTAGCATATGTCCTCGATCCAGCTCTCTGGTCACCCAATCAAAAAATTCAATCAGGTTCGTTTGGCACGATTTACCTTTTGTAAAGCCATGTTGCCTCGGATCCTGTAACCCATTAGATTCAAGGAAATACACTATCCTTTCTTTCAGCAACACTTCCATTATTTTTCCAACAACTGAAGTGAGGCTCACCGGCCTGTAGTTTCCTGCTTCATCCCTGTGACCACTTTTATGAATAGGGACCACATCCGCTCTCCTCCAATCCCCAGGAATCACTCCCGTCTCCAGAGATTTGTTGAACAAGTCTTTAATAGGACTCACCAGAACCTCTCTGAGCTCCCTTAGTATCCTGGGATGGATCCCGTCTGGTCCCATCGCTTTGTCCACCTTCAGTTTTTCAAGTTGCTCATAAACACCCTCCTCTGTGAACGGCGCAGAATCTACTCCATTTTCTCGTGTAACTTTGCCAGACAATCTCGGTCCTTCTCCAGGATTTTCTTCTGTGAACACAGAACAGAAGTATTTGTTTAGCACATTTGCTTTCTCCTCATCACTCTCCACATATTTGTTCCCAGCATCTTTTAGCCTAGCAATTCCATTTTTTATCTTCCTCCTTTCACTAATATATCTGAAAAATTTTTATCTCCCTTTTTTACATTTTTAGCCATTTGTTCTTCCGCATTCAGAGTCTTCTCACAAACAACTTGGCTTTGACAAAGCCGAACAACATCCAAGATGCATCCCTTCTGGAAATTAAAAAAAAAAAAAAAAACCAACAACTTCCTACAATTAATTTTATTGCCAGAGAAGGTAACATTGAGTCACTATAATATTACTGGCCTTGAAAGAGGATTTAGACAAGTTCCTGAGGATATATCCATAAAACATTATTAGCTTTGTAGACTTGAAGAAAGATGCTGTTTATTTCTGGGAGTGACCAACAAGAAATGGGTCATGGGGCTACTCTGTTATCCTGCCAGATGCTTGTGACCTGGATTGGCCACTGTTGCAGAAAAGATACTGGGGCCCGATGGACAATTGGTTTTATATTTCTACAATAACAGGAAACTCATGTGAAAGGAGGGAACAGAGTCACTGTGAGATTAGAAAGTGTAGACACATTAATTTGTGGGGAAGGTATGATTGAAATGAAAGCTAACCTTTGACTAGAAAAGGTATATGAATATTTTCATTCATAATAAAGGAATTATAGGAGGCTAAATTGGTTATTACAGAGCTTGCACTGTAATCCATGCAGAGAAATGTGGTATTCGCTTTCTAAAAATTAAAAATTTTTGTAGAAATTTGGGCAGTGCTTAACAAAAGAGGAGTGACAATAAATAATTTTCCAACTGCAGTAAAAGAAGAAGGCTTATTCAAACTTAGAAACATAGAAAGATGACGGCAGAAAAGGGCCAAGGCCCATCAAGTCTGCCCACTATAGACCCTCCCCTTAAGATTAGCTAGTGTTTTGCCCTGACCCTCTTAGGGATCCCACATGGGCGTCCCATTTATTCTTAAAATCTGGCACACTGCTGGCCTCGATCACCTGCACTGGAAGCCCGTTCCACCGATCAATCACTCGCTCCGTGAAGAAATACTTCCTGGTGTCGCCGTGAAATTTTCCGCCCCTGAGTTTGAGCGGGTGCCCTCTTGTGGTTGAGGGGCCTCTAAGAAGGAAGATGTTATCTTCCACTTCTATACGTCCGGTGACGTATTTAAACGTCTCAATCATGTCTCCCCTCTCCCTGCGCTCCTCTAGAGTGTAGAGCTGCAAATTGTCTAGTCTTGCTTCGTACGGGAGACCTTTAAGCCCTGAGACCATTCTGGTGGCCATTCTTTGGACCGACTCGACCCTCTGCACGTCTTTGCGGTAGTGTGGCTTCCAGAATTGCACGCAGTATTCCAGATGAGGTCTCACCATGGCCCTGTACAATGGCATAATGACAGCAGGCTTTCTGCTGACAAAACTTCTACGGATGCAACCCAGCATCTGCCTTGCCCTTGAGGAAGCCTTCTCCACCTGATTGGCAGATTTCATGTCTGCACTAATGATTACTCCCAAATCTCGTTCCGCTGAAGTCCTGGTCAAGGTCTCCCCGTTCAAGGTATAAGTTCTGCACGGGTTTCTGTTACCTATGTGCATGACCTTACATTTTCCAGCATTGAAGCCCAGCTGCCAGGTTGAGGACCAGCATTCTAATGTGCGCAGGTCCTGCGCCATACTATCTTGTAAATGGCCCTCGCTTACCATATTACATAGTTTGGCGTCGTCGGCGAATAATGTTACTTTACCTTGAAGCCCTTGAGTCAGATCTCCTATGAATATGTTGAAGAGGAGCGGACCCAAGACCGAGCCCTGAGGCACCCCGCTGGTCACCTCCGATGTCCCAGAGAAAGTACCGTTAACCATCACCCTCTGACGTCTGCCACTCAGCCAATCTCTGACCCATGCCGTCAGAGTCTCTCCTAACCCCATTGATTTCATCTTGTTTAACAGTCTGCGGTGTGGGACGCTGTCAAAAGCTTTACTGAAGTCCAGGTACACTATGTCCAGTGAATCTCCTTCGTCCAGTCTTTTTGTTACCCAGTCAAAGAAGCTGATGAGGTTTGATTGGCAGGACCTACCCTTGGTGAATCCATGTTGATTGGGGTCCCGTAGATTCCCTTCGTTCAAGACCGTGTCCAACTGGCGTTTGATCAGTGTTTCCATGATTTTGCATACTATTGATGTCAGACTCACCGGTCTGTAATTTGCAGCCTCTGTCTTGCAACCCTTTTTGTGTAGAGGAACGACGTTAGCTGTTTTCCAGTCCAAGGGGACTGTCCCTGTACTCAGTGAGAGATTGAATAGTACGGCTAACGGTTCTGCCAGGACATCACCTAACTCCCTAAGCACTCTGGGGTGCAGATTGTCCGGTCCCATGGCTTTGTCCACCTTGAGTTTTGTTAGCTCAAAGTAAACCTCGCTGGGTGTGAATTTAAAATTCCGAAACGGGTCTTTTGTGTTTGACTGTGGTTTCAATTGAGGGCCGGACCTTGGACTTATTGTCCAAGCGACCTCTAAATGAAAAACAGTTTTAAAAGTATCAAACTTGCTCCTGCCTTTGACTGCAGTAAACATATTTGCATCTGAGGGGCCTAATTTTCAGTGACTTCGAGCTACATGGGGGTGACCTAATGGTTAGAGAAAAGACAGGAAACTCATTTTGTGTCCTACACTGATATTTCCTATGACCCTGAACAAGTCATTTTATTGTCTGTTCCCACAGATACTCACATTAGGCACACCTAGTGTGGGTGTATAAAAAAAATTGGCACTTTTGCACATAGGCTCTTTAAGCACCATTCTACTGTATAAGGATGTACTCAAGAATAACAGTGCACAATTACAAAGTAGCATGATTATGGGTGGTGCAATCAAAAGAGCAGTAAAGATCAGGACTTCAATCCAAGTGGACTTTATTAATGACCAGATGATATAGAATTCACATAACTCGACACGGGCCATGTTTCAGCTACAAAGCCTGCCTCGGGAGCCTTTATAGATGTATCACCAGGTATATACAATGCCCACTACAACATTCATAGCAGGTGTGGAATAAAAATGCTCAGAAAATCAGAGGCAAAAAGATGTTGTGATACATGTGGGTGGAGCATTTAGGAGCCCATGGCTATCCCAGATCTATGGCTGGTGTAACTCTGGTAGTTTAAATGGAAGGCCTGTCAACCCTGTGTTATACTAGTATTCTATAACAGAATCTGGGTACCCAGAGGTTGTTATAGGAAAGGTGCTCTCTGCATGCCATCAGGGCATCTAACAGGAAGCAACTACTTATAGAATCATCACTTTAGACTGTTAACTTGGGGGCAGGAATGTATTGAACCTAAAATATATTATAAACTATCTTCAATTAAAAATAAGGAAGACAGGATAGAAATATTAATCTTTCTAATAATCGCCCATCTCTTATAATCCCTACCCCCCCCTTTAAGATTCAAAACCCCTATAAATTTAGGGCTCCTTTTACTAAGATGCGCTAGCATTTTTAGCGCACACATGATATTACCGCACGCTACGTGGCTAGAACTAACGCCAGCTCAATGCTGGCGTTAGCGTCTAGCGCGCGGGGTGATATAGCGCGCACTATTCCACGCGTTAATACCCTAACACAGCTTCGTAAAAGGAGCCCTTAGTGTAGAATCCAAATTCTAGTTTCCTCTAATCACCTACACCCAAATTTGGCCATCAACCATCACTGGAAAATTTCTCTCCTCTACCTGTCCTCCCTGTGATGACCGGTATTTCTCTTATCCGCCCTCCATCCCCTGCCTGCCCAGTTTTCTCTTCCTGCTTCTTCTCTCGACTGACGCCAACATCAAGGTTATGGCAGCAGTCATTAGACAGAATTAACTCTGGAGCAGGAAAGGTAAGACACAGACTACAAGGAGAAAACAGAAGGAATGTATTCACCCTATCCCAAAACCCCTTGCCCTGATACACACCTAGATATAAAATCAGTGATATACCTAACCCAAGTTCTTCCCTGTGTATACCTAAACCTTCCTCATAGATTAAAAAAAAAAAAAAGAATTACACCACCACTCATTACACATGCACACACCCTAACATAGAACAATCCACAATTGACCCACCTGCAATACCCAAATACTCTCTGCTACCCTACCTAGACACCACAAGCCTCTCCCCACCATGTTCCCCATACAGACATGCCTGATTCTACAAATGGAGAAGCAGAAATGCACAATGATATCACAGTGTAAACTTATACTTGTCAATTTTTTTTTTCTTTGCCAAATCTCACAAATACCCACTTTTATGAGAATATGCATTTAGACTTTTGTCTATATTTGTCCTCTAGAATTGTTACATTTTAGGTAAACCAAGCCCCTACTGAAAGCAATTTCTGAGTTATAGGAGGAGACACACACAATAACCCCACAAACTGAAACAGAAATTGGTGGAATTACATAAGCTCCATACTGGATAGAACTACTATATTCCTGCTTTTACACATGGGATAAATCTATACATGATTTTTCTTGCTTTGGTTCTCAGCATTGCACTTTCAAATGTGTGTCCATTTGCACAGGCTAACAGCCATCACTGTGCTGCATTCAACATGTTGAATAGTATGCAATGAAGAAATAATTTCAGATTTGGCAGGCGCTTTAAAACTAGCCACCCGATATAAGCAATTTAAGTGGGTGGAAGAGCTCTTCTACTCACTTAAATTGCTTGGGGCCACCTAACTGCCAACAGTGAGTGGCACTTAACTGGGCAATATCCCAAGGCTGCCATAACAGGTTGCAGCAGCCATTTTGGGATAGCAGCCGCTAGGGGGAGGAGCAAATGGATCCGCTCCTGCCCCCACCACCTTGCTGAACCACCAAGGATTTCTGGTAGGCCTGGAGGGGCAAGAGTTAGAAGGATGGGGAAGAAGATTGCATTGCCAGAGAGACAGGACAGGGATCAGGGGCTCCAATCAGCCGGGACCCATAAAATCTCTGCCAGACAGACCCACTGAAATTAGAACCAGATATTTACTTCCAGTGCCCATATAAGGCCCAGTACTGAATATACGAGGCTAATATATCTGGCCACGGTCAGCATTAATCCTACTATGGAAATGAATCTGATCCAGGAGTATGTGAAGGTTTCATGAGTTTTATGAAGGCAAAATATGGCTGGGTTAAGTAATTTTCAAAATGTTATTACTTATAGGGCTCCTCTTACAAAGGTGTGTTAGAGCCTTAACGCGCGGAATAGCGCACGCTAAATTGCCACGCGCGCTAGACCTTAACGCCAGCATTGAGCTGGCTTTAGTTCTAGAAGCGTAGCGCGGGTTTAGCGTGTGCTACAATCCTGCGTGTGCTGATGTGACTTATGTATTATCTCTTGTTTACTACTGTGTACTGAATTGGACATTGCATTTCTATGTTATTCACCTTGTTGTTTATTTGTTATTTTTTCTCAGAAATACAAATAAAACTTATTGAACTTAAAAAAAAATGCTAGCACACCTTAGTAAAAGGAGCCCATAGTATCTAAAGAATCAAGTGATTTTTTTTTTTGCTATGTAACTCAGTTGAAGAAATGGTAGAATACTCTGTTTATCTTGCTGCTTTATCTTGAATTTGTGTTCAGCAAACCAAAGAAGAGTTTTATTGGCAAAGTTAATTAGTAAGTGGATGCTAAATTTGCTGCCTCAGTTGAGCCATGATTGTTTCTCTTTCCCATTCACCATGCTCCATTTCTCTGCACTGAGGGTGTGGCACTTAGGCAATGTCCCCAGTCAGTCGGCTGTAGAGCAGTGAAATTACTTTAGAACAACCTATGAAGTATGACTGTAGTGAAGCTGAACTATATCGAACACAGGAAGGGAAAAAAAATTGTGTTAAATTAGAAGTCATACAAGAACAAACCAAATGGGGTTTTTTTAGCAGATGCTTAGCATGTGCCATCATCATGAAAGAATATGAAAAATAAGTGAAGGAAAAACCTTTCTTCTCTGTTAACTGATTTATGAAGTTTGATGCTGAAATATTATTGCATATTAGTTCTTTAAAACACCTGCCAAATCTCCACTCATGTCCCACATTGTGATGTGCACTAAACAATTTTCTGGCTATTGCACAGTGATGCCTATTAAACTGTGCAAACAAAATACATTTAATAAAATGGTGCTGAGAACCAAAGCAGGAAAAATCATTGCCAGAGAATGTGGTGAAAGCAGTTAGCCTAGCAGGGTTTAAAAAAACTTTTGGCTAACTTTATGAAAGAAAAGTCCATAAACTATTATTAAGATAGACTTGGGGAAATCCACTGCTTATTCCTAGGATAAGCAGCATAAAAATCTGTTTTACTCTTTGGGATCTTGCCAGGTTCTTAGGACCTGGGTTGGCCACTGTTGGAAACAGGCCACTGTTGATGGACCTTTGGTCTGTCCCAGTATGGCAACTCTTATGCTCTTATTATCCCAAGTAAAAAAAAGTTGAAAATTGGCATGTAACGTATACTTAAGAATATAACATAAGAATTGCCATACTGGGACAGACCAAAGGTCCATCAAGCCCAGTATCGTGTTACCAACAGTGGCCAATCCAGGTCTTCAGTCTCTTTAGTTCTGGTTTTATCCAAAAGGAAGCTTACTACACCATTGTCTTTGTGATTCAGTTTCTGTAGCTTTGTGTGTGTCTCCCCCTTATAATGGATAAAAAGCTTCAAGCAGGGGCTTGAAATGTAGGAGCAAAAGGGATTGAGAAAGGATGTGACCTTTGTAATTTAGAACACTGTTTCCCAAGTCATCCCTGGAGTACCTCCTTGCCAGTAAGGTTTTCAGGATATCCACAATGAATATGGATGAAAGATATATGCATACAATGGAGGAAGTGTATGCAAATCAATCTCATGCATATTCATTATGGATATCCTGAAACCTGACTAGCAAGTGGGTACTCCAGGACCAACCTAGGAAACACTGGTTTAGATCAACTGGACTTAGCTATTAAAGGTGGCATATGGCAAAAAAAAGTGTATGTAGGACATTCAAAGGGAAGCTATGTAGAAACGGGAGAAGAAGCAGACAGAAATGAAATATTTGCATTATCAGAAAGCTAAATATACAGTAGACACTTACATGAGCTAAAATATAGTGTCGAAACAATGAATCTCAACAAAAATTCCATTCCAAGGCTCACATAAGGAGACAGAATTTAGGCTGTTTAGAATATATTTGCTCCTAATTGTTTAAAAGAAACATAGTTGAGATTTGGTTGATTCATTTCACAGAATCACAATTTATTTAGTATTTCTATGCCACTTATAGCCTAAGCAGTTTACATTCAGGTACTCAATGGGCCTCGTGTGGAAAAGTTTCCATGGATTCATCTGCTATATTGGTAAAGGTTTTGCGTGTTGAAATGATTATGTTCATAGCAGTGGCAATACATGAAAATTTTTTTAGGTCTTCATATGCTGTCATTTACTATGTTATGTACAGCAGGCATTAGCAAAACTATCCCATTTGGACATATTACTCCCATAACAAACCTAGACAATGAGTTCAGATATCAAACCCAATATAATGTCCCATAATTGGAGGTCATCTTAAGGTTGCACTAAGAATCACATAAAGGGGCATACCTCTATGTTAAATCCCTTTGTTGGTTTGCCTGCATCAATACCCTGCAGAATATAAGAATTGCTGCTGCTGGGTAAGACCGGTAGTCCATCGTGCCAACATCTGCTCCCGCGGCGGCCCTTAGGTCAAATACCAGTGCCCTAACTGAGTCTAGCCTTACCTGCGTACGTTCTGGATCAGCAGGAACTTGTCTAACTTTGTCTTGAATCCCTGGAGGGTGTTTTCCCCTATAACAGCCTCCGGAAGAGTGTTCCAGTTTTCTACCACTTTCTGGGTGAAGAAGAACTTCCTTATGTTTGTACGGAATCTATCCCCTTTTAACTTTAGAGAGTGCCCTTTTTAGAAAGTGCATCTTTTTCCAAGGATGGGGAAAAAGCTCTTGCAGATGAAATCACCAATGACACAGCTCACCACCACCATGGATTTTCTAAAGTATAAAGTATATTTAAATGTAATTAAAAGTCCAAAGATGATTAAAACAATAGTGGCAAGATCTACAGAAGCACAGCTTGAATTAGCAGCAGAAAGGCAAATAGATTACGCTTGAATTTGAAAATGACAAGAGCCAGAATTACTAGCACATGCTAATACATTAGTACATTTCAATGCATTAACATGTGTTAATTATGTACAGATCCTATTCTAGTAGCTCTAATAATGCACATCAATGGTCTTAGCACAACAGAATACATTAGTAACTTTAGCTGTACATCTAAAATCCAAAAGGGCAGATGGAGAATTGGATGGCAGGCCACACCAATGCAATCATGTTTTAAAATGGCGGGCATCCAAATGATAAACTATATAATGAAATTTCATTGTGTGTATCATTTTAGATATAAAAATGACATAAATGATAAGAGAAATAGCTTGACATTTCCATGCCATTTGCAAACAAAAACACATCCCTATAAAATTCAATTCAGAGCACTTAGGGGCTGATTCTAAAAATGGCACCTAAATAGGCTGGCACCTAGAAAAATGGCACCGGCCACATATCAATCACATTTAGGCACCGTTTACAGAATTGAGGCTAGTAGAGGCTGTATAAAAATAGGGTTTTAAAGGCCTACATTTTAGGTGCCTGAGTTTTTGGAGAATTGAACTTAGTGGCGCTTATGTCATACTCTGCCCATAGAAACACCCACTTAGGCATTAGGTGCTGCTGAGCTCCTTGCGATAGGCACCTATCTTTTGAAGAATTGAACAGGTGCCTATCATCCAATGAAATTTTTTCCCCAATTATTCAGGTTATTAAGGGTATTTTGCCAATTAAGTTAGATGCCTGTGACAGGATGAAGATCCTGTCACTGGCCAGCAGGGGGAAGTCTTAGCAGCAGAAAGAAAGAACTAATTTACATAAGATCCTGCAAAGGCACTTGGGAGCTGTCCACTCACCCTGAGTGAAGTAGTATGCTGAAAAGGAGAGCTCCAGCACAGAGAGCTGAGAATACCCAGATTGGAGTCCAAGGGTATCAAGCCTGATGACTGGCTATAGGGCCTGGTGGAGAATATATGAGTGACCAGGAGAGTAAGTGATTGGGAGAGTCCTCATGGAGAGAGACTGAGCAACTAGAAGGAGTCCTCAGGAAGAGTGCTCAGGGTGTGTGTCCAGGAGAAGACAACTAAGGGACTAGGAGAGTCCTAAGGGTGTGTGTCCAGGAAAAGATGATTGAGTAACTAGGAGTGGGTCTGGAAGAAGGAGTAGCTGGAGGGCCCAGTAGAGCATGGAGAGACTGGAGAGCACTCAAGTTTGACACCCAGTGGAGGGACTGGTAAAGAGTGTCCAGGGCCCATAGGGACCAAAAAGGCTGTGGATCAGAGGACCAGCAGTGGCCCTACAAGTAACTAGAAGAGTTCGAGGTCCTAGGCTGATGGGGATTGGCAAGTGACTGGCAGAGGGACCAGCGGGGCTGGTGGTGACCAGGAAGTGTCTGGAGGGATCTGGTTATGTATTTTAACAGAGTGTGAGTGTTGTTATTTTAGCAGAACCCAGTAAATGAGAAGGAAGACCAGAAATGCCTGAGGAGGTGATGATGTGAGAGATAATGACCACTTGACCCAATCACAGCGCCCTTTATGCAATCAGCCCTGTAGGTGCTATCACATATTTTAGATAACACAGAGAAACTTTTTTAACTCAATGAAGTGTTTTGAAATGTATGTTCCAAAAGATGTATGTATAATACCTTGCACTTGAGGAGTTAACAAAAGAGTAGAGACCTGAGGAAGAGAAATAATACCAAAGCAACACCACAAGACTGACACCAATTTATATGGAAATAGAGACCTTAAAGGAAAACAGAAGAAGGAGATTCATGAAAAAAAATGTGTTCAAGGACTTTAATGAGTCTAAGCAAAAAAACAACCACACAAATTCAGAAATTCAAACTTGTTGATAATCTAGCATTCATAGCTCAGCTCTCTATGCATTGCCATTACATTACAAATTGCTTTCTGAAATATAGGTTAGAAAAGTTGTTATGCTTAGAAAGAGACAGTATCAGAAATTTCTAAAATGTGTACTTAGAAATATTTGGATCTTATAGGACCAGAAATCAAGAATTAAAAAAAACATTTCAGTATGAAACTATATGATCCGTTGAACCTAATGTTGTTTTGAAGGATACAAAACTGATCTATTTGAACATTAGTCATAATAAAATGCATTATCAAAACAGTGTGATAGAGGAAAGAAGACAGTTGAAATTAGTCAATATAATAATCTACTAAATTTTTGAAAGAAGAAAAATTGTAACATTTTATCTGGGAAACTGACATTGAAAATCATTTCCAGTGAAGTATAATTTTATGATAATACAAAAAGCATCTATGATATGTGTCGGGGTAGGCATAACTTCAAATTACCAAATTTTCTTTCATTTAACCCATAATGCTTTCTACAGATTTTTTTCAATGAGTATTAATAATAATATAATAATAATAATTCCTATCTATTGTATTAAAGACTAATCCTGCCAAAAACCTCTCCTTCCCAATATTTAAACTCTATAGTCAGCATTGCTTTAAAACACTGACCACAGAGTTTAAAAACTGATCCAGATATTCAGTGCTAAGTAGTATCCAGATACTGGTGCTGAATTTCTGGGAATATGGAGGATGCTGGAAGTTACCTGGGTACTGCCAATATTCAACCCATAGTACCATAGCATGCATTAAGAGTAAAGTGCAGTCTGTCCCAGCCCCCACCCATTCCCCACCCTACTCTATGGGACAAGTCTAGTAAAGTGCTCTAATAAGCAGGACTTTGCTAGCATGCCCAGGAATAGGACAATTTCCAATACAGTATTTCTCTTTCATGTCATGTTCCAATGCTTGCGTTAGCATGCATAAACTGAAAAAAATTGATGGGGAATCACTTATCATCTATTATTTAGAAAGCACTAAGGGCCAGATTCTATAAACGGTGCCCTAATCGCGGACACCTAGCAATGCCTAACTAAAATCCAACTATTAAAGAATTGGTATTATAAATGATGTTGTCTTCAGTAGTGTCCCTGGGAATGATGCCAAAAATAAAGAAAAAAAAATATATATATATATGTAAACCTTAAAAAAACTATAAATGAAAAATTGCAATCAATCAAACAAATCAAAAGAAACAATCAGTACGGGCCCTGTGCCCTCGTTTCAACCAATGGCCCCGGGCAATGCTTATGCAGTGACATGCACTTAGAAATGAATCTAAATAAACCGTGCCCAGAACATCATATTTATTCTTTTGAAGCGTGTCAAAAAATGAAAAATAATAATAAATAATACAGGAGTGAAAACACTACCTTCCCCAAGCATGGACTTCTGAAGAAAAAATCATTAAAAAGAATATCTCCCTGAAACCTCGTATGGAAAAACACCAGAATGTGAATAATTATATGAAAAAATCATAATACAAAAAATAATGACTCAAAATCATCAAAAATGTTCAAAAACAAATAAGTGAAAATATACAATGTCCTCAATCTGTGTACCAAAAATTCAATGTGTCTATCAATGGAAAATCTAAGAAACGTGATGCAAAGTAGAAACCAGTAAAAATCAATAAAAAGTACTTAGCTCAGCCGGTTCAGAACGGGATGAGGTTCAAAATTCTAAGTTCAAAGTTCAATGATGGTTCTGTGATACCTCTGCTTGATCAATCCCGCTCACTTACGAAATGCTCATTGAAGAATGAACTTGTAGGTGCTGTAGCCGTAGTACTTGAATCTAAATCCAAAGAGCTGTTCAGAAGTATCTCTCCAATTTATAGCTCTGTTTTATTCACACATTCCGCTCACTCATATATTTCGCTCGTTGGTCTCATTCATTCTGCTCATTGGTCTCATCCATTCTGCTCGCTCGACAGGTCCTGTTTCAATTTCCTCATCAGGAGGGAGCAAAAGAGTTAGGAGAAAGACTAAAGATATTATCAAAAAACGCCACGTCCTCAAGTCTAAAGGACGAAGTAATCCTCCGCAGCAGCACAATCAAGCTGCTCTGACAAATGAATGCCTGAAACAAGGAGTTCTTATATTACAATATAAAGAGCCCCACCTGGTTCAACGTATACGTGATGACGTAAAAAAGAGATGTCAGCAATAATGAAAAGAAAAAAGGAAAAAGAAAAAGAATCACAGCATTTATGTAAAACATTTATCAACATTTTCATTCAGACCAAAAGGAGAGAATGCTTGTAAGGTGAAAATCCAGAAATTTTCTCTCAGCAATAAATGATTTTGTGTATCTCCCTTGTGGGTGGTGGGAATTTGTTCCAACACACACCACCTGAGTTGAGCAAAGGTATGGTGATGTTTCAAACTGTGAGCCACCGTAGGAGCCGTTAGTTTTTCAGTCTTAAGGCAACTGCGGTGTTCAATTAGTCTCACTCTGATAGCCCGGCTAGTACAGCCTACATAGATTAATCCACACGGACACACAATAACATACACTACATAAGATGAAGCACACGTTGTGGTAGCTCTCAACTGATAACTCCGCCGAGTTTTAGGATGTGTCCAAGAATTTCCCTGGTGTGATGTGACACATACCGAGCAATGGCCACACGGACCATGCCTCCCTTCTGTTATCACGGGGAGTTGATAGGTGGTGAAATCTGAGGAAACAAGATGTTCAGATAAATTTCTGCCTCTGGTAAAGGCAATGCAAGGATGGTCTTTGAAAGCCGGATGTAACTGTAACACATGCCAATGTTCGTGGAGGCTCCGGGCTACCAGAGCGGATTGGGTGGAGTGAGAGATGACACAGATTTGATTAGTGGATGTTTCTTTATTTTTTTGCATGAGTAGTAAATCTCTGTTGGCATAACGAGCCCGCAAATATGCTTTCCGGATGACAGACTCAGGATAGCCTCTACTCAGGAATTTATCTCTTAGAATTCTAGCTTCAATTTGAAAATCATGGAGATTGGTACAAATTCTTCTTGCCCGTAAGTATTGACCTATCGGGATCGCCGCTTTCAGGCGTCTGGGATGGCAACTGGTATAAGATAAAATCCAAGCACAACCCAAACTGTTTCAGTTAGCTTAAATGGTGTGGTAATTGACCACACCATTGAAGTTATTTTTTTTTTAAATGTTTTAATTAAACAATTACGAGTTCCACGCGGAACTCAGAGTGGTGCCTAGCGACGCATAAATCGAGGTGTCCTCTGATGCCTAACGACACCTACTTGAAAAGTAGGCATAGTTAGGGGCAGAGAATAGGCGTGGTTGACTTAGGTGTCACTAGGTACCCAGTTAGGCGTTGGTAGATTAGGCCTGGTAAAACGTTGCCTAATGTACTGGCACCTACCTCTACAGCACCTAACGACACCCAAGTCCACTTAGGCACCGCTAGGCGTGATTCTATAAGTGGTGCCTAGCAGTTGATTGACAACCACATGAAGCACCTGGGCTAAGAGGAGTCTTAGGCCTCCTTTCGGTGCATTCTGGGATGCACTGGGAGTGGCCTAAGACTCCAATTGGCCAGTGGGAGTGGCCTTAGGTATCTGCCCATTTAAAAAAAGGTAAAATAGGTTATATTAATTTCAGGGCTGAACTATAGGTAGGACCGGTAAGCGACTGGTCATGACTAGTTGCTTTTCTTGGATCACTAACAGCGATCACTTTTTTTTTTGTGCATCAGGAATCCATGTTAGAGCATCAATCATCTGCTAGTATACATGGCATTTCAATATTAATGATCTTATTTGCATGGCTGGATCAGAAATTGAGCAACCATGCAAAATCAATCTGTGAGCCTTTTTATGCATTGAGTTGGCAAATCCGATTGTCGCTAAACCAGTCAAAACCGGTAAGACGATCACTGACTTTAATGCATCTGGGTCTCTGTTCACTGTTACTGCAGGAATATACTAACAGTGTGAATTAATTTCCACATATACTGCTTAATACACTCTAGCAAAAGGGGCCCTATGTCTTTAGGGACAGTCTGAGTAAAACAAGCAGTTATGGTTAATGCAGTGGGCAAGAACCTGGGGAACTGGGTTCAATCCTCCTCCCCCTGCAGTCCATTGGAGAGATCAATCTGCCTGCTTTTAAATATCAGCAGCAGTGGAGATCAACTGCTTTTACACCTAAGCAGCAACGAGACCAGCCACAACCACCGAGAGCACACAGACCCGATCCTACCAAGAGTGTGAACTCTTCCCCCCATGCAATCCGCTAAGAAGATCGACTGTCGGCTCCGGGCGGCTTTCCCGCAGAGGAGAGAATCCTGCATTCACCGTGGGCCTCATCTGGGGCAGCCTCCTTGGAGCGGCTGGGGCACGGGCAGTGTGTCTGGGAGGGAATGCATGGATGGGAGAACATCGCAGGGGAGGAGACATAGGCATCCTGGGACTGTCTGCCAAGTCTCTTCCCTGAAGAAGCCCTTTCTGGAAACGTCAATCGCTCCTCCTAAACTTACTTGCTCCACTTCATCACTGACGCTGAAACCGTGGATTGAAGACAAAGTTTTATTTTATTTTTCTTTCCAGCTTATGATTTATCTTTAATCTTATCTATTGTTTTGCCTTTTGTCTTTGTTTTGTTCTATTTCTATCATTAAAATTTCTCCAGAATTCTACTGTTCAACGGCTCCCCCTTCTGCTTCTATTCCTTTCTCTCCTCTCTTCTACCTTCTAAAGTATTTAGATCAATGCTGTCTTGTTAAAATGTTTATTTTATTTTTATTTTTCCTCTAACTCTACTTTTCACTTCTCTATTACCCTCCAGGTACTTTAGTTAGATTGTGAGCCTTCGGGACAGTATGGGAATTTTTCAAGTACCTTTCTTAATTCTAATCTTAATGTATATTTTCTGTAAACCGCTTAGAACCTAACGGATGTAGCGGTATATAAGAAATAAATTACAATTACAATTACAATTCCCACTGCAGCTCCTTGTAATCCTGGGCAAGTCACTTAAACCTCCACTCCTCCAGGTACAGAACTTAGATTGCGAGCCCACTAGGCACAGAAAAAATACCTGCATATGGTATATGTATGTAAATTGCTTTGATTGTACCAATAGAAAGGTGGTATATCAAATCCATGACTCTTTATACTTTTTTACCCTTTAAAGACTTCAATATTACAGTATTAATTGATAAGGATATGCTTTCATTTGAAGTAAAATAGGAAATTTTAAACTTAAACTTCCTTTTCCATTTAATTTCTTTTGAAGAGGAAATTAAAAATGTGAAATTGCATTTGCTTTCCATTTCCTTTTCATATAAGTAATGTCATTCTTAACCCCCAACTAATAAAAACCTGATCTTACCCCCCCTCCCTCCTCATGCCCTCACTCTATCCCTCTAATCTCCCATGAGTACAGCTCCTTTACAAATACATGCTATGGAATTTAAGTGAATATTTGCCAGGACTGTGGAGTCGGTACACAAAATTTTCAACCCCGACTCCTTTATTTAGGGTATCTCCACTTTGACTTTGACTCCTTTATTTATAAATCTATATAGGTGTTGTACTACTTGCAAGGTGTGGCTTCTTGGAATTTTGGTTTATGTTTATCATTTTTGATCAGCTATAATTGATTTGGCATTTGTGTTCTGTGTGTGTAACCAAGGTATTCTATTAGCATGATTTTTCTATGCAGCATTTTGTAGTAATTTGGCTTGTTCAGTTGTCTGGATAGTGGAGGGGAGACAGGGATTTTGTTGATCCTGGTTCTGTATTTGTGATTTATAAAATTACAGTTGTACAGAATATTGTTTCCTTTTATATTTTAATAAAATGATTTTAATATAAAATCATAGCTATTTGAGGCTTGTGCAAATGGGATCAAAGTTTGTGGGGACAGGGCGGGGACGAGGACAGAGTTCACAGGGATGGTGAGGGGACATTCTCTAGATGCCACTTTCACTAATATAAATATCATAAATGGAGCGTAAATGGAAAAAATCAAGATCTCCTACCGACAGACAGTCATGGAGGGATAGTATTAGGTTTTATAACGCAACACTAAAAAAAGCTAGGAAAAATTTTTACGGTGATAAAATTAACAGATCCAACAATCAAAGTAGTACTTTGTTTAACATCTGGCGCTCTCTAACTTCTATCAGTGACTCGTCAATACACTCTTCTTCTCCAGTAGCAGATGAGTTAGCGGAATTTTTTAATGAAAAGGTTGTTGCTATAAGAAACTCTTTTCCATCATCAGTTTCTTATAATTCTCTGGTACCAGGTGATACTAATCCAATTGCAATTCCAGCAGATAGAATCTGGACAGCCTTTGAATATGTATCTGAGGCCCAGGTCTCAAATCTGTGTCATAAATTAAGATCCTGCAAATGTATTTTGGATCCATTCCCTTCATATTTATATGAGAAAATTCCTACTCGGGCCATTTCATCTCTTACCAAACTTATTAACTCTGCCCTATCATCTGGTCTTTTCTCTGCAGAGAAGGGTCACATTGTTTTGACCCCATTACTGAAGAAAGCTGACTTAGACCCAGCATCACAGTCTAGCTATCGACCTATAGTGAATATTCTTCTACTGACTAAAATGTTAAAGTCTATTATATCTGCTCAGCTTTCATCATATTTGGAGAGATTTTCCATTCTCTTATCTTGCCAACATGGATTCAGACCTAATTTCAGTACCGAATCTCTATTGTTCTCATTAATCTCAAAGGTTCAGCAATTGCACTCGCGTAATAAGTTTGCAATTTTGCAACAATTCGATCTATCGACGGCCTCCAATGCTGTTTCGATGCTGTTCACCACGATATTCTGAGATAGGTATTGATTCCATAGTCTTAGACTGGTTTTCGAAATTCCTACGATCTCGCTCATATACTGTTAATTAGAGTGGCACTATGTCACCCTCTTGGAAGCCACTATGCAGAGTCCTGCTGGGATCACCTTTGTCTCCTATCCTTTTTAACATCTACATGACTACTTTGAAGCTTTTCCGTTTATCTCCCTGTGAAACACTATATACGTATGCAGATGACATCTTTGTTCTCCTTGAGATAGACTTGAATCTCACTAACCTTGTCGGGAACATAATAGATTGTATAACGAAACTCCAGTCTTGGGCCCTTACTGTACAAATGAAGCTGATTGTGTCCAAAACAAAAGTACTTTGGCTTGGTCCAAAATTAGAGCAGCTGCGTTCGTCCATTCTATTGCCCTCAGGATCCTCACTGCTGCAGATTGAATTCTCAAGTAAAGTTTTGGGTGTCATTATAGATTCAACACTTTCATTCAATGACCATCTTAATTCTCTGGTAACAATATGTTTTTTCAGTCTCCATATGTTAAGAAAAGTGAGATCCTGTTTCCATCAACAACATTTTGCTGTTCTTGTACAATCAATTATTCTTTCGAGGCTGGATTACTGTAATTCGGTCTATTTAAGCTTGACCAAGAAAAGCTTACAAAGACTTCAATTGATCCAGAATACTGTGGCTAGGCTGATCTTTGCAAAAAGTAAATTTGATCATGTCTTTTCGCTTTTGCAAAAACTTCATTGGCTTCCAATAATTTCCAGGGTTTATTTTGAATGCGCCTGCTTAACATTTAAGATTTTGCATGCATCTTCCATCCTTTAATCCCTCTGTCTTGGAATTATGCAAGATCTATTACCAGATCAACTCAGAAATTTAAATTGTCTTTTCCTATGTCGAAAGGCGTTATCTACATTGGCAAATTAGGGAAGTCTCTACTTTTCAAAATGACTGAGTTTTGGAATAATCTCCCTGCTCAACTGCGCGATCTGTGCTCGGTACAAGCGGAATAGAAATCACTAATGTAATGTAATGTATTTCGAAAACATCTGAAAACTTGGCTGTTTTCAAAGTTGTAAATTCTGCTTCTCCCCTTACTATTCCAAAATCATACTGTATTTGTTCTCTGCTAATTTTTGTAAACCGTGCCGAGCTCTATTGTTTATAGAGAAGATGTGGTATATAAGCCTAAGGTTTCGTTTAATCATCAAAGAACTTGATATCAAAATATATTCTAAAAGTAAAACCTATCCTGAAAAAAATGGGTTAATCAAATTATTATCTGTGAAATAAGAAATCTAAGCATTATAATATTTGCATGACATACAATTTAACTCTATTTGGAGTCAGAATCGTAGTTGGCAGAATTTCACCAACTCCGACACCAGTAACCCAAAAATTGCTTCCAACTCCGACTCCACACCCTGGTATTTGCAGAATAGCTCAGCCGCAGGATGCATGTACGAGCTGCCACACACGGCTTTGTGCAGAGAAACGACTGCTGCTGGAATAAGGGAGCCGGCCAGAAGAAGGTAAACACCCGCCGGAGGGAGATATGTACTTGGGGCACAGAATGGAGAGATGGAGAAGGGCACATTGGAACTCGGGAGGGAGGGAGATGGAACGTGTTGGGACTCAGGAAGGAGGGAGCACAAACTTCGGACAAAGGACAGAAGGAAGGAGGGAGGTGACATGAACCTGAGACACAGATTAAAAATAGGATTTATTCTTTATTGAATCACAGCTCTTTATTGATAGTAAAGAAGTTTGGATATTTGATATAAGATTGGCGAGATTCAGTTGTAAGATTGAGTATGCATTTGATTTATCATTGTAATGTTTTTAATGTTAGTTTGCTTTTACCTAGACCCCTCCTGACGAAGAATACGAAACCTGGGTCGGGGGGCCAGGCATTGAAATAAAAAGCACATGGCACTTTAACCAGCACTTTAATAGCACTTCAGCACATTACAAAAAATTCTTTGCACAATTTGCACTGGTTGCACAATCCATTAACGCTGCTATTGACTTTCATACCTGTTCCGCCATGATTGTTGTAAATGGCTGGAACTTCAATATACTGTGATATACCTTCTAATCACATGACTCGTTTCAGCGTTACTGGAAACTGAATCAATATTTTGCTGTGAATGATAAGCGTTTGTTTTTAATATGTTAGCTTGATAGCTATAAATGAAATAAAGAGCTGTGATTCAATAAAGAATATTATTATTTTCATCACAGAATTCTAGTGACTATCTCCCTAATAGTAAATTTATGCATCTAGCAGGAGACATACCACAATGAGTGAACAAGAGAGAACACATTTATTGCTTAACATAACAGATATCTGCTCTGCAGTCATTATTCACCTGCATAGTTAGATCACAGACATTTGTCTTTGGTCACCTCTGAAACTTGTACAGAAAATAAAATGCATGAACAAGTATGAAATTATCTGGAAAATTGAAAAGAAAAATGTGCAAATGACTCTGGCTCAAAGTTGAACAAGGGGGATTTCAGTCTGAATCAGGTTTGAAAGCCCATCAGATTATTTCAAGGTCCCTCAGGAAAACAATTTTGATTATTCTACATGGATCTCATTAGAATCTGGGACTCATTCACAGAAATCTGTAGTTTTCCAGTTTGGTGGCAGCATTTGCCAGGGACCGTCCATTTAAAGCAATATATAAAGTTTGTCATGTTTGCTGGCTTCTATCAGTTCTGCTTTTATTTGAAGTATTTTATATATTTCACTCAGACTGCCTCACTTGGAGAAATAAAGAAACTGCTTTGTGTTGTTTTTGTTTTTCAGCTTCTCAAACATTTTCAATATAGTATATTATTCCCAATTCTTATATTGTTGTCAGCTGACTAATCCATCCTAAAATGCTGCCATTTAGGAATGACCATATGGGAACTGAACTTGCTACCATCTCCTAACTCAGTCAAATGATGAGGAAAATGATGTAATGGCAACAGTTTAAAAACCATAAACCCTAATGATCAAGTATAAGTAAAACAATTAAGACAGAAACTACAAGCAAAATATAATTATCAAAACTGAAGTATACAAGTAAAATTTGTATATGGGTGAGGTCAAATAGTATCACACACACAATAAAGAGAATAATTCAAAATAATGTTTGTAAAAAAGCCACAGACTCAAAAACGTTATTGTGAATGTCCCATGGATGGCCCGTCCATTAGTGGCTATGGGAATAATTTAATCAGTAGAGAAAAAAGCCTCAAAACTGATAAGGTGGCAATGTTACACAAAGTAAGAAGAAGCTACCTCACTCATTTCATAGGCAAAAAAAATCTCCATATCAGATTTCTTTTTCTTTTTTTTTAATAAATTTTATTATTTTCTAATATGAACAGTGCAATATAAATATATACATCTGAAACATATCAAACCATTACAAAGCACTTTTGAACTACAGAAATTAAAAGACATCATTACCCCCCAACCCTGTATAACTCAGAAATGTAAACATATATTTGCGGTATCCCCCTCCCCTCCCCCGGATGTGTATGGGAACGAAACCTAATTTAAAGATATAAGACATAAATATATAACTACATATCTTAAATAGATGCAAAAAAAGCTACTAACGGGCCCCACACTAACTTAAATACCTTATTATGTACTGTCAAAATGTATCTTTACTGTAAACCGCTTTGAACTTCACGGTATAGCAGTATATAAGAAATAAATTATTATTATTATTATTATTATTCTCCATAAATTCTGCATTCATTTTTTCATATTTGGAACTAGAACACAAATTTGCCCACCAAAAAGGAAAATTTAAAGTATCAGAACTCTTCCAATTTATTGCTATCATTTGGATGGCTATCCCTGTCATTATCATGCCTGCCTTTATTGTCATTATCCCTGCCTTTATACCAGTCAAATGGGGGTTTAACATACAATAAGGTACCACATATAACCATCTCATATGACAATGGAATTGCAGAATCAAGTATTACATTGATTTGTCCCCATATCGATTTCCAGAAGCTGAGTATCAGAGGACAAAAAAACAGCAAATGATCTAATGTCCCAATATCTGTATGATAATGCCAGCATCTATTAGATCTGGAACTATCTATTTTTTGTAAACACACAGGGGTCCAAAAGCTTCTATGTAACAGAAAAAAACCAGGTATGTCTCATAGATGTTGACATTGTACATTTCATCCTCCAAGAACAAATTCGTGGCCATTGAGCTGCAGAAATATGCTGCTTGATCTCAATGCTCCAAATGTCTTTTAGACTTGTCTTTGGTTTTTTATTCAATAAGTCAGAAATTAATTTGTACCACCGTCCATATCAGGTTTCACCAATAGTTCACCAAATGTAACAGATGCCGACTATATGCACATGCAAGAAACTTATGTGAAGTTGCTGGAAGGAAGTTCTCCAAAATGCCATCCTCTGCAGGCTCAAACAAACTTTATCTCTCCCAGATAACTCTCAATTCTCCCGATAAGGGACCTTGTTTGGCTGATCCAAATGGCTGCTTCAGGGTTATACAAACATGCTGTGCAGGGACAACTGTTCCATGACAACATACAATACCACACAATAGTACCATGAGGTCTTGAAGTGAAACAATGCAATTATGAACAGAGCTGATTATGGTACAGTATAGGTAAACTAGGCATGTGCCTTGGGCCAGAATGTTTAGGGAAGCCCTGATAGATATGCTCAGAATATAGGAGGCTGGATTGCCAACTGTCAGTATTTTCTCAGGATTCTAAAAATTTGTGCATTACTTGTCTCAAAGCCAGAAAGATAGCCACTTGTGTGGATATTTTTCAGAGTTTAGCCTTCTGCAGCTCTCCAATGCTTCCCTCTTCCAGTGCAGGGCTGAGGTAAGATCCAGCCAATGGGAAAACTTCTAGTCACAGGACGAAGAGGCTGAGCTATAAGGGTCTGCACAGGGATTTTGGAGAGAACCAGTGGAACTAGTGAGTGTTCTTTGAAAATCATTAGGACTGAAGAATGGGTTAAAGTGTGAAGGGTCTGCTGTCAGCTGAGGAAAAGAACTGACCGCAAATGCAGAATTGCATATGATGGTAGGCTAGGGTGACCATACGTCCCGTTTTCAACGGGACAATCCCGTTATGGGACCTACCGTCCCGTTGTCCCGACCCACTGCTTTGGGACGCTGAAATGTCCCGTTTTCAGGGACAACTTCCAGAAGCTGTGCACGGGGACAACTGACCTGCGATCGCTTCCCTTCCCACTCTAAAGCCTGCCTCCCTCCTTCCCTCCCTACAGCGCTGAAATGGTCAGGGGGGCCTGCCAGGTCCGAAATCATCCTCCCTATTCTCAGGGCCAGCATTAGGGAATGGCAAGGGGGCCCTGCGATCCAGGCAGCTCACTTAGCTGCCATCAGCCCTTCCTTCGGCTGCGCCGGTAATGCTAAACTGCACAGTAAAACCAAAGAGAGAAGCCGCGGGACTTTCCCACTTGCCTGCATCGCTCGAAGTTCTGACGCTCTTGATCCCGCCCCCTCTGAAGTAACTTCCTGTTTTTGAGGGGCGGGATCGAGAGCGGCAGAACTTCGAGCGATGCAGGCAAATGGGAAAGTTCCGCGGCTTCTCTCTTTGGTTTTACTGTGCAGTTTAGCATTACCGGCACAGCCGAAGGCAGGACTGATGGCAGCTAAGAATCGCCTTCAGTCTCGCAGCAGCACTGGAACACTCGCCTCTAAATTAAGCTAAGAGCTGATTCCCTGTGGGTAAAGAGGGGAAGTACTTGAATGAGATGTGGGAAGATGGTGGGTTGGTTGGCTCAGGAAAGGGGAGAAAGCTGCTAAATCAGATAAGGAAGAAAAAAAGGAACAAAGGAAGATGCTGGACATGAAGGTTGTAGGGTGAAGGAAAAAACCAGACATGATGAGTAGGAAGGCAGGTGGGAGAGAAAAGGAAAAGGGAGAGGAACGAGAGATGCCAAGTCCATGGGAGGGAGGGAAAGGAAAGGATATACCAGACCATGGAGGGGGAGGGAGAGATGCTAGGGCATGGGGAGGGGAAGGAAGGAGATAGAGACGTCAGACCATGGGGTGAAGTGAGAAGGTAGGAAGGAAAGGAGAAGAGAGAGATTCCAGAGCATAGGGAGACAGAAAAATGGAGAGGGGGGAAGCTGAAATGAATCATGTACAAAGGAGTTTATGGAAGGAGCATAGAAAGAGGGAAGATACCATATGGAAGAGAGAGAGGGCAGGCACTGGATGGAAATGGCAGAGAGGGCAGAGAATGGAAGGGGCGAGACAAAGGGTGAACAGTAGATGGAAGGGGTAGAGAGAGGGGGAAAGACACTGAATGGAAGTGTGGAAGAGAGAAGGGATAGATGCTGAATGGAAGTGAAGGGGAGAGGAGGGACAGACGCTGAATAGAAGTGTGGGGGAGAGAAGGGACAGATGTGGAATGGAAGTGTGGGGAGAGGAGGGACAGACATTGAATGGAAGTGTGGGGGAGAGGGGGGCAGACTGAATGGAAGTGGGGGAGAGGGGGAGCAGACACTGGAAGGAAGTGGGGAGGAGAAAGAAAAAAGGGCACATGCTGGATTGAGGGAAGAGGATAGAGTTAGATACTGGAAGGGGTGAGGGAAAGAGGTGGCAAGCTATAGGTAGACACAATGAAAGAGGGAAATTGAGGACTGAATAGTAAGAAAGAATTTAGACATAGGCAGAAAATAAATTGAGAAGGAAGAACAGGAGGAAGGGAGTGAAGAGAGAGAGATGCCTGAGGAGGGGGGAAGGGGAGGAGACAGATACCAGACCTGGGAGGAGGAAAAGAGGAAGGAGACAGATACCAGATCTGAGATGAGAAAAGGAGGAGAGAGATAAGCTAAAATCTGCTGGGAGGGAAGGAGGGAGGGAGGGAGGAAGGTGAGAAAGAGGCAGAGAAAGGGGGGTGGTTGTAGACAGATTAGAAAGACTAGAGAGAGAAAGGCCTGGACCACAGGGGAAAGACAGGAAGCAGATGCAGGACTATGGAAAGTTCAGACAGAGGGGGAGAGACCCTGGGGAAGAACAGGGAGATTTAAGATCATAACAGAGGAGGGAGAGAGAGGGAGACCTGGAACAAAGGTACAAATGAGAACTGACACTGGATCTGGAGAGGGTAAGAGGGAAAAGAGAGAGAGACTTGGACCCAAAGGGGATGGGGCTGGATTGTGAAAGAAATGTTGGATGCGAAAGAAAGAAAGATTGGATGCACAGTCAGAAGGAAGTGCAACCAGAGACTCCTGAAATCACCAGACAACAAAGGTAGGAAAAATTATTTTATTTTAAATTTAGTGATCAAAATGTGTCCATTTTGAGAATTTATATCTGCTGTCTATATTTTGCACTATATTTGTCTATTTTTTTTATAGTTACTGAGGTGACATTTCATATTTTAAAGTCATCTGCCTTGACATCTTTGAAAAAAATCAGAAACTCATAAATGATAATTAACATTTTCTCTGCGTAGTGTGCTTTTTGTTTTTTTAAAATTTTATGTTTACCATTATGGATTAATAAGCCATTGTGTGTACATGAAAAATGAATGGAAGAAATTGGGGGCGGGGCTAGGGTGGGATTGGGGGTGGGGCTAGGGCGGGATTGGGGCGGGTCTAGGGTGGGATTGGGGGGCGGGTCTGAATATTAATAGATGTCCCGTTTTGATGAAAAAAATAAATGGTCACGTTATGGTAGGCAGACCTGGTGGGGGTGGGGATGCTGTTTGAATGAGCAGATAAACAGCAATAAGCCTAAACTTCAGTTTTTATGGAAAACAGTGGAAACTATCACAAAAAGAATAGATTACGGAACACATAAACAAACACGATTTAATGGGTCAGAGTCAGGATGGGTTCAGCCAAGGAAAGTCTTGCCTCACTAATTTGCTTCATTTCTTTGAAGATGTGAATAACTATATGGATAAAGGTTAGCCAGTTCACATAGTGTATCTGGATTTTCAGAAAGCTTTTGACAAACTTCCTCATGAGAGACTCCTGAGAAAATTAAAAAGACATGGAATAGGAGGCAATGTTCTGTTGTGAATTAGGAATTGGTTATTGGACTGAAAATAGAGGGTAGGTTTAAATGGCCTATTCAATGGAGGATGGTGAATAACAGAGTGCAGCAGGGATCTGTACTGGGACTAGTGCTATATCACATATTTATAAATGATCTGGAAATTTGAACAATGATTGAGGTGATCACAAAACGGCCCACCACGTGTTTTTCCCCTCAATCGCCCATTTTCTAATCCGGCCATGCAAATTAGTAAAACCCCATGCAAAATAGCCAAGCGATTGATTCACTTACAATTGCTTGGCTATTTTGCATTGGGTTGTACGATCCTAAAACCCAAATGCTGTAGGCCTTAGCCTTAGCTCCTCTCCTTGTATCCGGGATAAAGATGGAGCATAAGGGAGTCCCTGATTGGCTCAGATGCCTAAGACCCCACCCAAGGGAGGAGCTTGAGGCATCTGAGCCAATTGGGGCCTAAGGCCTCTTCCTGTGCATCAGATGATGCACCGGGGAGGGAGCCTAAGGCCTGCATTGCAGACGGTGGTAGCCTGTGGAGGGGGTAACAGGGAGGAGGGGGCAGAGGGAAGGGGCCTCTACTGGCAGGAGGGAGTGGGCATCCCTCTTGCCATATTTAAGATTGGTGGTGTATATGGAGAGGGACATCTGGTGGCAGGAAAGAGTGGGCATCCCTCCTACCATTTTTTTTGGTTTGGGGAGGGTTAGAGGGGGCTTTGTTGTAGGTCGTTGGGGAGGGCTTTTCTTTTTCTTTTTAATTGGGCAGATATTTTCCATGTAAAAAATGTGCAAAATATCTGTGCCATTACAAAAAATAGGGAAAAATGGCAGAAGCCCTGACAGCAATGACAGGAGGCTGCTTCTCCTGTCACTAAAGTCAGAGCTCTGCACGTCTCAATCGCTCACTGAGCAATTGAGCCGGTGGGTTTGCATGCAAATGATTTGCACCTCTTTGCAAATCATTTGCATGCAGACTTAATAGTGAATCAATCACTGTTTGAAAATCGGCCAACAGCGATTGAGTCACTATTGTTAGTAAATCTAGCCCAAAATCCATAGCACTCAACTGAAAGGGGTGAATCTGGACCTGGGAGGCATAGGTGGGTTAGGGGCATGCCTAGCACTTATAGAAATATTTACAGAAATGCTATGTTATGCACCTAAATGACAGCAGTTAGGCGTGAGCATTTACAGCAGCCATTGAGCTAGTATAACTGCTTGTGTCTAAAGTTTGGTGTGACTTACACTAGTATTCTGTAACAGCACTTATGTGTGTAATTGCTGATATTGACTTTGTGCTTAATGGCCCAGATAACACACCTAAAGTTAGATACCTAGATTGGTTTATGAACGTAGAATATTGTACTGTGTGCATGGTTTGAGAGGATTTTTTAGGATCGATGATCAAAATCTGGAACCAATAAGTCTCAGGCTATTTGAAAAATTCTATGGTCTGAGCAGGTTTCTGAGATGCTTTTTCCTCTCATAAAAAACTATGAGCTTGCTGTAAAGATAAGAAGCTTTTGTGTTTTGATAGTAGGCCACTGGCACCCTCCCACCCCCAAAAAAATATGAATGAAAGTGTACATACCAGTCTCTGGGAAAGCTTAGAAGAGCATCGCACAGATGTCTTAATGTGTTCTCCTCTTTAGGTAGAATTTCTTACTGCCTCTTCTCTTTGTAGTCAGGTAGTCACCGAGGTCCCCATAAGAGGAGATCTGGTTAACATTAAAAATGAACTTCTCTCAAATAATTATTCAGCCGGGTGAACCAAAGCTTAAAACTCAGACGTAATCTAAAAAAAAAGCAAAAACTTTATTTGTACAAAAATATGTTTAACGCAAATAATTTAATATTCCTATTTCCATTTACAAAGCCGCAAAATTGATTCTTCTGCGGCAAATGCACCGAAGCCCATTCTATTCCTATGGGCTTTGGTGCATTTGCCATGAGAGAATCGATACTGTGGCTTCGTAAAAAGATCCCTTAATTATTTAAAAAAAGCATTTCATAATTGGTAGATGCCTACCATTTTCAGGTAGGGGCCTAGTCCAAGGTGCCTATCAGAAAGTAGGCGTGGCTAGGGGGCGTGTTTTACGAATAGGCGCCTAAAGTGGAATTAGGAGCCAAGAAGTTGCCTAATAGGCGCCAGTATTTAGGCCAAGAAAATGCAGGCATAAATAAGGTACACCTAAGGTTCAGATGCCTACTAGTGCCTAAGTGCACTTTAGGTACCACTAGGCACGATTCCATAAATGGCGCCTAAATTATTAGGTGTCGTTTATAGAATTGTGGCCAGTGTGCCTGACTTTAGGTGTCCTGTAGAGAATTACCCCCTGGAGCAGGGGTGTCAAACTCAGTCACATTCAGGGGCCGAAATCCAAAACACTGGCTAAGTCGCAGGCCAGACCCCACCCAATCTCCGTCCCAGACCTCGCCCACATAATAGTACTAATTGCAATACCATTTTTTCCATTTATTTTTCATATATAAACACAATATAATCTTATTAACAACAAGTGGAGGGACATAATCGAAAGGAACGTTTAAGTCCGTTTTCATCTAAGCCGCAAGTCGTCCAAAGTAAAAAACAGCCTAGAACACATTTTTGAAAAATACGTCCAAAATTTTTTTGGTTTCGAAAATCATCTAACTATACTTCCTGCTGATCTGATCGTTTATCTTTATATCAGATTTTTGACCAACTTTTTGTCCAAGTCAAAAATGCCTAGAACAAGCCCTGTTGGACGTGGGAGGGGTCTGCAAAGTGATGGATTGCACACCCAGACATGGCACATAAACAGTGGGATACCTTACAGGGCACAGCTGTGAACTTCACAAAAAGGGTGCCATGTCTTCTCCTCACTACAGCTCCCTTATAGGTCATGGTGAGCCCCCTAAACCACCTCCAGAATCCCCTAGACTCACTTATCTACCACCCTAATAGCCTTTATGGCTGCAGGAGCCACTTATATGCCAGTACAAAAGGGTTTGGGGGGTGTATAGAGGAGTGCACATGTTTAAGTATCAATGCACTCCTCTATACACCCCCAAAACCCTTTTGTACTGGCATGAGTCCTCCTCTCCATAAGTCCCTAACCCACCCCCAAGATGGCTTAAGCCGCCTCTGTGCTGGATGACTAGGCTTTCCTATGTCAGGCTGCCAGGTGATGATGGTCTAGAGGCTGAATTTTAAAGGTGTGATTATGATTTTTATGGGGGGGGGTCGGTGATCACTGGGGTAGTGTGTGGTGGTCTGTATTATGTGTTTGCAGTGCTTATTTGGTGACTTTAGGTGGGATTTTGTGACTTAGACCATGGTCTAAGTCACAACGTCCAAGTTCCGTCGATCCTGGGCTCGTATAACTTTCGGTTATACATGCTGTACGACTAAGTCTAAGCCGTCCCACGTCCCGCCCAATTCCTGCCCTCGACACTCCTCCTGAACCGCCCCATTTAGCGATGGTTGTTCAGCGGCACTATGGAGGGCTAGGTCATTTAGAAATATGTCCAAAACTTGTTTTTATTATCGGCACTTGGACGTCTTTCATTTATGATTGTCCAAGTGCCGACTTAGGACGTTTTTCTCTTTTGATTATGAGCCCCATAATGTTTAACCACAAAATTAAACTACACAAAGCACACTGTATGCTTCTCAACATTCATTCCTACCAGAACACAGATAACCCCTATGCAAATACGGGACCAAAAATTAAAAGTACTAATATATACACATGAAACCCTACGATTCAAAACTCTATATGCTGTACAACCCCAGAGAAAAAGAAACAAATGCATTTCTTCCTGAACAGTGCAAAATATAGACAGCAGATGAAAATTCTCAAAATTGACACAATTCAATCAACTAAATTGAAACTAAAATCATTACCCCTACCTTTGTTGTCTCCCTCCCTCCATGCTGTGCCTCAACTAGGTGCCTCCCTCCGGCGGGTGTCTTACCTTCTGGCTGGCTCCCGCCTGGCCATTTTATATGGCCTGCGGTGCGATGCGACGTTTTCATTGCCACCCCCGGTGTTATCTTCTGGCCGGCTCCCTCCTCCTCACTGCAGCAGTGTGCTCATGTCTCGAACCTCATCTGGAAGCATTCCCTATGACATTGCGACATCAGAGAGAAGGCTTCCGATTTAGGCACAGAATATGCATAGGAGCCGCTGCCCACGGTTTTGTGCACACTGCGGCAGTGAGGAAGAGGGAGTCGGCCAGAAGATAACACCGGGGGCAGCAATGAAAATGTCACATAAAACGCCCTAAAAGGATACATATATTTGCAAGTTTGTAGAGTGCATGTTTACCTGAGAGGAATAATATACAGTATATTTAATGCATACTAAACTTTTTCTAGGCAGTATCATATCCGATTCTAATGTTTGCTGACAGTCTAGGTTGTCATTTTTCCTGTTTATTTCTATTTTCTTAGTGTACTATACATCGAAGCCTCCAAGGTTTCTCATCTCTAACCAAAATGACAAAAGAGACTACTTACTAAAAAGAGCTAAAGGAAAGATATTAAAATGATGGGCTGAAGAATTATCTGTACTGACAGCCTCTCAGAAAACTGCAAAGAGGCTTACATAGGCAATTTAATGGCAGTGACATTTTACTGACAGTCCTCGCTCCTTGTCAATTCACAGTCTTTGCAGTTGCTTTGAATGCTATGGGTAGAATTTATTATATGTTTGCAAATATAATTAACCGGCATGACTTAATGCCATTTACAGTTTCCTGTCTGTTTTCTGACTTCTTAGAGAATATTGATGAGATTGATTAGAAAGACAGGCAGCTGCCAAACCATTCAGAGTTCCCAGTTGAAAAGGTTTGTCAGCTATTGCTTACAGAATTTTGACTTACTGTAGGATTTAGTTATGAAAGACATGAGAATGGATGTGATTTTTTTTTTATTTTTTAAAAAAGCTATTTTATTTTCTCCTATGTAATTTCATTTTATTTACATTTAGCACACATTAATCCCTAAGAGGTCAATTCAATCATGAAACAAAACATTCATGTGTATGACATAAAATCCAATAAAACCAACTATACTGCCTTACCTTTGTCAAAAAGTATACTGTATATTACAAAACTCATTTTCAAAACTCTAAGATGTCCAAGAAACAGCATAAATCAGAACTTGGACATCTTAATTGCTAGGACATACAAGTGCTGATTTTCAAAACCATCTTTCTAGATGTCTTGTGAGGTGCTATACCCACTGTGGCCCGGATTCTGGATAGGACGCCTGGGACGGGTGTCCTATACAGAATCGGGCCTATACCCACCCAAACTAAACCTGATTCTGTAAACGATGTCCATGTTACAGTCGCCGGTTACAGAACCGGGTTACTTTAGACGCGGCCGCTATACTTAATCATGGCAATGGATCTCCCTGCCATGATTAGTATAGCGGCCGCAGCTATGACCACCAGTTTCCCCTCCCCTCCAAACGAACGAGGCAGGAAGGTGCCTAATCCCTCCTGTAGAAAGACACCCCACGATCACCGGCAGGAAGGTGCTCAACCCTTCCTGCCGGTAGACCCCCACCCACCCTTGACAATCGCGGCAGGAGGGTGTCCAACCCCTCCCCATAATTGCTGGCAGGAAGATGCTCAACCTTTCCAGCCGGTAGACCCCCCCACACCCCCCCCCCCCGACGATCACGGCAGGAGGGTGCCCAACCCCTCCTGCTGAAAAATACCCCCTCCCCCCGATCGCTGACAGGAAGGTGCTCAACCCTTCCTGCCGGTAGGCTCCGCCTCCCAAGGATTACCGGCATGAGGGCATCCCTCCTGCTGGCAATCTTTGCAGGGATGGGGGGGGGGGTTCCAGCAGGAGGGATCAGGGGGAGATGGTTGCCGCAGCCACTAAACTGATCGCGGCAGGGAGATTTTCTTGCCACAATCAGCTTAGAGGTAACATGATTTTCTAAACGGCACCTGTAACACAGGCACCAGTTAGAGAGTTGTAGTGGGTAGGCAGCTTAGGGCAATTCTATATAGGCCACCCATGTGCGATTCTCAAAAGCTACTTAGGTGGCTTCTGAGACCGGGCGCCCTATACAGAATCCAGGCCTTACTGTTGTGAAAGCTATTTTAGAACTTTGTGAAGAGCAGAACTTTTATCAGTTGTGCTCTTTTTGGCAGAGGTATTAAGGGTTGGTAGGGAAGAGTTTTATTAGAATTTGCTGTTGTGTCATGTTTGTATGTATCTGAATATGCGTGTTTTATTGTTATCCACTTAGGCATTAAACAGAGGAGAAATTTTTAAAATAAAATAAATAAATTTATAGAGCATATATGGCTGGGCAGACTGGATGGACCATTTTGGTCTTTATCTGCTGTCATTTACTATGCCACTAAGTTAACTTGATGTGGGTTTATCTCATATCCTCAAGTTAATACAATATGAATTATTGTGCTAAAAATGGACCAAACAGAGCTTTAATTAAATTCCAGCTCAGCCTTGCAATTTACTAATATTAAGGGCTCCTTTTACTAAGCTGCGTTAGCGTTTTTAGTGCGCACTAACCCCTGCGCTACACGGAAAATACTATGGAGGCGTTAGCGTGTAGCGTGGTAAAACCATTAGCGCAGCTTAGTACAAGGAGCCCTAGGTGTTGTTAAAAACACTTTCAATTCTGAATGAACTGCAGTCACCTCACTCACAGCAATTATTTAGTGTTTGCAGAAGACCACTATCATAATAATAATCCCAATTTTATCTCCAATATAAAGGTAATAAAATTTAACATCAAACAGTTTAAAACACTAATTACTTCTCTGCCAGACTATCAGTTTAAAAACCCTGTTAATCCGTTGTACCAGCAAAGTACAAAGTATGTTAGAAACACAAAATCTCACACACTCATCTCTAGGGTCAATACACACCGCTGACCCTGATAAATTAACTTCACAATCACTCTTTACAAACTTTTACCCCAAATACTCAGTTCAGATAAGAACAGCCTCCTGCACATATCTGCCTAAACCACAAGATCCCTCCCAACTGTTGTATTACATCTCATGCAGTTGCTCTAACTCAAGGGTGTCAAAGTCCCTCCTCGAGGCCGCAATCCAGTCGGGTTTTCAGGATTTCCCCAATGAATATGCATGAGATCTATTTGCATGCACTGCTTTCATTGCATGCTAATAGATCTCATGCATATTCATTGGGGAAATCCTGAAAACCCGACTGGATTGCGGCCCTCGAGGAGGGACTTTGACACCCCTGCTCTAACTGAACTTTTTTAACAGTCAACACTCATTACAACAGACCTGTGCTGCCCAAGATTCCGCAGGTGACACGTGCAGCCCAGATTTCCAAAAGCTGCAGAGCCAGAGATTTTAGGTAAATTTAAAATGTTTGTAACCACTGGTTATATTAAGTAGCCTGGTGAGTGGGCTAGTGAGCCATAGAGAGGAGAACCCAGACAATTAAGCCTTTTTAACCAATACATTTATGGTGGAAAGTGTGAGCCCACCAAAACCCTACTATACTGCCATATTGGTGCCACCTGCAGTCATATACTTGCTTGGTCAATTCTCATTTCTTGGAGCCCCTGTAACATGAGACGTCAAAGAATTGGCCATTCAAAAAACTCTGCGGTCTCTGGTCACTCTACATACGATAGTGCCCATCCCACTGAAGGAGTGGGGGTCTGGGAAACCTCCCTGCTCCCTTCCCCTGGATGGTCCAAATGGGAATGCTTGGGAGCTGGAGACCAAGTAGGACCTCCCCTGGGCAAGTAACTTAAGCCTCTGCCAGTACCTGGGAGGGACCTGCAGATCCTGATGGGCCTGCCTTAGGCCTGGTGCAACACCAGGACAAACTCCAGCAAAAACATGGCACTGGCATGTGAATCAAGTCCCCGGACCCCGAGGATGAAAACTTGGAAACTTCCAGAGACTTGGGAAGGAGAGAAGAAGCAGGCTCTTTGAGACCGTGTGGTACCAAAATGGCCACTGTTCCCGTGTCCTATTCAGAATTTTCAGTTGCAGACCCTGCCATAACTGAAGGCCATGAGGCTGCTTGCTGCAACACGCGGCTTGTGTCAGCACTCTTCCCCGACTTATCTACTTCCATGGGGGCCTCCGTACTCCACAGCGTGAACAATGTTTTGTGAACTCCGTGGGAGCCAACATTGCTGTACTGTGAAGCCACAAGTCTCCCTGAACCACTGACTCATCCCAGTTGATCCTCTCCGTTGTGCTCTGTAATCTCCTGACTGTCTCTCTGAGCCTCACTGCCTTCAGCTCCATGTGGATTTTTTTTTTTTCCAACAAATTTAAAGAGTTCAATTTTTTTTTTTTTTTGCTAAGTAATAGAACAGGCTGCAGAGAACAGATGGCACCCAAAGGGAGAAGGAAGAGGGGGAGAACTAGGGGGCAGAGGCTGGCGCCACCAAGTATGCACCCCAAAGGCCCGTCTCAGGACAGCTCAACTGGAAACTAAATTTACCAACTAGACCAGGGACGACCTATCCAGATTCCAGAGCTGATAGTCACAACCATCCACCTGCTTGGAGATAGAAAATACTGAAGGGCTGTGATGGGGTTGGACCTATGTAAGTTCTTCTTTATAAATTCTATCTCCACCTGCTGGTCAATGGAGTAAACTATCCCACTGGTCTGGTATAGTGGGAAGGATGCTATGGAAGATTTGGACATCCTGGCAGCCAAGACGTCTAACCAGGTGATTTATTTAAAAAAAAAAAAATGGACGTCTTGTGGTGATGCCAGTTTCAAGAATAGCCATTTCTCCGCCTCTGGATGTTTCACGCAAGATGTCCAAAGCCGAAGTCGGACTCAGACATCCTATTGGGAATGCCCTCTTTGTCATTAGATTGTCAATACGATTAGCAAACAGCTGGCAGAGAAGTAAAATAAATATATCAGTCCCCAAAATATTATAGGAAAGTTTGAACAAAATGCCACGCTTTTAGCTTTTTGGGTTTTTTTGAAACAGGAGGAAGTCATTCATGAGTGTAATTCCCACGGAAGTCCATTTCATAGCCAATGTGCTCGCAAAGAAAATGAGTGATCTTGAATCCTTTGCAATCTGGGTTGTACAGAGTTCTCTCTCATGTGTGCAATTTTGAATGTAGCTTGGAGCAATGCCACTCAGCACTTTAAAAATCATTACAATGGTGTTAAATTATTGGTAACCATCAAAGATATGTGATCAGAATGTTTCAACCCTTCTAATAAACAGGCCACCATATTCAGAACTATTTCTGTGAAAGACCCAAATGTGCTGTATTACAATAGTCCAAACAGGATACAGTCAAGACATGTATAATAAGCTTTAAAGTTTTCTCTGATAGCAGCATCTATAAGCATCCAAAAGAACTTCGATATGAGAGATCTGTTCTTTCATGATTAAACTGGAATCTAGTCTCAAGCTTAAAATTTTATACCAGTTCTGACACTGGAACCAAGAACCCATTCAGCAAAACCTAAAAAGAAGGTTTTCCAGCCCATGCATTCTCTTACTTGTTAACATTTAGGGATCTTTTTATTAAGGTGCGCTAGCGTTTTAAGCACATGCACAAAATTACCGTGAAGTACGCTTCTAGAATAACACCAGCTCAATGCTGGCATTAAAGTCTAGCGTACGCGGCAATTTAGCACGCACTATTCTGCACGTTAAGGCCCTAACGCACCTTAGTAAAAGGAGCCCTTAGCTTAGCTTGGCCCTAGCCATTGAAAACACAATTCTGAAGCAGCCCCCCCCCCCACCTCAACATACACACACAGTAGCAGCAATGTAGTTGGAGGACAACCATGCAGATTAGAGGGAACAGTGATGTTAAAACATATGAGCAGCGCTACTTTTGGGGCATGCAAAGGGGTGCCTAACCACAAGTGATTAGCTATAGAATTGTCCTTTTAATAAACAGAGGTACAACACAGAGCCTTGAGGAACCCCACATTTCAGAATATGCCTAAGCACATTCATCCATCATCACCTGCAGTAATCTAGCAAAGAGAAATTACTTGAGCAAGTTTCAAGTTTTATTAAAATTTAAAGTTTTATTAAAATTTTATTCGTTTCATTAAAATTTTATTCGTTTCATTAAAATTCATTATTATTAAATTATTATTATATATATTCATTATATATATTAATTATTATATATATTCATTATATATATTAATTATTATATATATTCATTATATATATTAATTATTATATATATTCGTTATTATATATATTCATTATTAATAAAATTCATTATTATAAAATGTATTCAAGTTTTATTAAAATTCAAAGTTTTATAATAAATTCAAAGCGATGTACATTAAAATTAATCGCATAGAGACATATAGGGCTCCTTTTAAAAAGCCGCGCTAGCGGGGTTAACGCGCGTGACTTTTCATCACGCGCTAACCCCTGCACTGGCCCCAAACTACCGCCTGCTCAAGAGGCGGCGGTAGCGGCTAGCGCGTCCGGCGGTTTAGCATGCGCTATTACGCACGTTAAACCACTAGCGTGCCTTTGTAAAAGGAGCCCATAATGGACTAACTATAGACGTCATACATGAATGGGAGGGGAAGAGGGTAGAACTACAATTTCATAAAGGAAAGAGCAATTAAGGAAAAAACATTAAGGGAGGGGGACATGCTTTTTCTTTCAAGATCACAGCATTAATGGCGGGGCAAAAGAAATCAGAGGTTTTATGTTAAGCTAATTCCCGAAAGCATCAACGAAAAGGAAGCTTTTTAGTGAAATTTTAAATCATTCTAATATTGTTTCTTCCCGAAGGTGAATAGGTAGGTGATTCCATTGCTGGGGTGCTATGACCGAAAATATTTCATTTCGCCCTGTATTAATTACCTTTAAAGAAGGGATTGTGAGAAGATGTTGATTTGTTGATCTTAGGGTCAATGATGACAGTCAGAGCAAAAAAAACCCCACAAAAAATCCACAGCTATTCAGAATAGTCAGATGATGTATAAGCATGTCTTTAACAAAACCCATTTGGTTCATAGATTATAATTCTGGCATAGAGGTTTTAGAATGATAGCGTGATTCAGAATACTATTATGATAAAGTTATAGAACCCAGCGGCCATAAATATTAAAGAACAATATCTTTTCTATGTAAGAACATCTGCACACCTTCATGATAAGATTTTACCTGACAGGCTAAGAAATATACTACATTAGAGAGATCAAAATTATTGCAGATTACAGCACATTTAAACAACTAGAAAAGAAAGATGTAGCAAATCTAGTAACTTTGGACTGGTTGCTCGCTATTTCTCACACATTTTGCTGTTTATATTTTGCTTATTTTAATTTCCATCTGGTCTGTCATGTTCAATTAATACTTATAACTTGTATATGCTTGTGTTATAGCTTGAGGGTATACAGAAAAATAACATCAAAAACATTGTTTTTTTCTGCAGTGTTTTACATACATTTTATTTCAGAGATGCAATACATTCTTTTAAGAGTAATGCTAGAATGCCAAATTTCTTGTCTATTTTTAATTGTGTCTCACTCTTCCCAATCTCTGATCTGTAAGGTATACCAAATCTCAGCCTTGGCTGACCTCCAAAATCTGCTACCTACATTCCTATGTCTTCTCTGCAGAGCGACTTTTGGCCAAACACATGCTAACTTCATACATTTCAAATTCCCACTGACCTCCTTCCAGTCTGCTATTGTACTTGCTGAATAAGAATATTACACCATCTGACAAACTCTCTAGCCTCCAACCCTCACCAAAACATCTAGATAGGCAATTTTCATGAAAAAAAGATAGATGTCTAGTGGTTTCGAAAATGGACATTTTCTCCACCCGATTTTTGGACGTACTTCTCAAGACATCTAAATCAGACTTACAGTAGATGGACTATCAGAAATGACCCTCCACCTGTTCCAGTGATCTTATTCCCACCCATCTATTCGGTGCTCTGTCATGCCTTCTATCTGTCATGCTCTCAACCAATCATTTTCCACTGAAACTTCACTGGACCTTGCCTGACCTTCTAATTGTTGTTCCATCTTCCTCACTGGCAAAAGAAAGATACACCTCAGTAAATATTTTCCAAAGGGAAGAAGCATTCACAAACATTGATTGTTGTATTCCTCGACTTTTAGGAAAAAGTCTTGATATTGTGTCTTTTATTCACATTACGGGTCCTTTTACTAAGCTGCGGTAAGTACTATTGTGTGCTAAATGCAGCTTAAACTGACATACCATGGGCGCACTGAGGCATTCTGAAGTAATTTTTTAATGTGTGTTCGTATACTGCACATTAAAATATTTTTTTCATGGGGGTGTATATGGGGGGCAGAGTGGACATCTAGTCTGGGCTAATTGGTTAGCACAGCTACACTGCTGCATGTTAACTGATTGATGTGTGATTAGTACATGAGCCTTTGCCACCTACAAAATAGGTGGAGGTAAGGGTTCATGTGCTAAATTTTTTTCATGGCCAAGCACTAATGGGAAAATTAGTCTGTGCCCATTAATACAGGGTGTAAGGGAGAAGAATCAAGGGGGGGTCAGGAAGGAGGGGATATGAATCCATGAGGAGGAATGATAAGGAGGAGACTTTGGATCCTTTGGGGGGGGGGGAGAGTCAGAGGGGAAGGGACCTATTGTTCTTCAGGGAGGTAATGAGAAAGGGAGAGGGTATATTGATCTGGCGGGGGCATTGAGAGGAAGAAAAGACTATGGCTGATTTGGTCTGGTATCTAGAAGTTGTGGCCCTGTATTCCCACTTAGCTATGCAGGCAACAGCACCCTCATAAATGCCAGGTCCTCCCTGGCTCCACCCCCATATCAACCCTATATGGTCCAGTTCCAAAATGATTGGTTAGTGCCAATATTTAATGGCACTGCCTAGATAAGTGCCGCTATATATATTGGCAGATATCTGTCCCCAAGCAATTTAAGCAGATAAGTCTTTCCTGTCTACTTAAATCACTTTGAATATCAACTCCTTAATTAAATTTTCCATATAAACTTAAGCACTCAGCCCTAGTATATTTTCAAAAAGGCCCATATAGGAGCATAATTCTTAAAATTAAGCATAAATTCTTTGAATAGTGAGCCCCCTGTATTTGAAGTCATGCTTACAACCTAAAAGAGGTTTCACTGTAGTCAAGCTGAGAACCTGACAGTGCGTTATGAATCTTGTGAATTCTCTTAGTCACTGGAATAGACAATATTCAGACAGGCCAATTTATCTGGGTAAATCATTCAAACGTAAATTGATTTGAAAAATTTTCTCCATTTGTTCACAAATATTCTTGCCAATTATATCTGTTACTGCTAAAAGATCTCTTAAAGAAACTTAAACCATCCTATATGACAGGCTGTAAAAATTAAAAAGATAATACATATTTTGTTAGAGATCCCTGCTGTATCTCTTTTCTTACAATGCTATCAAAATTTATAAGTACAATTAAAGAAAATGTAATTACTTCTTCCTCTGACTGAAAGGAGGTCTAGTATGTGGGTGTTGCTTTACCAAATTAACTTTCATTCTTCATCACATCTTTCATTTAGTCGTACTGGGAGCATTATAAAACATTAATGTTTAGTATGGGAAAGTTTTTGCTTTAGGGTTTTTTTTGTTTTTTATTCTCTATTTTAGTTATTCTCCCCATTGCTAATGCTTATTTCCACTCATTCTATGTTTTGTCACAGCCTTTACAGAAATACTAATTCTGTACTTAAAAGGTACACCATCATATCCAATTTAACAGATTTATTTCAATCTGGTTGGTAGAAACACTACTGGAGATCTTTCTCTAGTAAAATTATCACCCTGTTTTTGGCCTATAACTTTCAATATTTTAGATAAATCTTGTATCAGAGTTCAGAAAATTTGGGAACATGAACTCAGATATACACTACTCAATCACCTATGGTCACAATTCTGGCTCGACTGTCACCATCAGCATCTCTAACGTGATCCCTATACTTCCTATATCAAGGCTCACTTTGGACACCAATCGAGTCACACGGAATTGGTAAAAACAGCCACAGATTTATGCTGATCTTGATCTATACAAAAGGGAACTCTTTCTCATATGTTACATGATTGTGTTAATGTCCATTTGCTTATGGACCAATATGCGGAGAAATAAAGGCATTATTCTCTTGATGCAGTGACATGCAAAATAAGGTCTTGCGAGGTCTCTTGTTGAGATTATTAAAATATAGTAGAGTTTTGCACATTTTGAGAGTATTGAGACAGTTTTGCACATTTTGGATTACAAACATCATTTGATCTGAAGAAAGGAGGAAATACGATTATTGATGGACTTATAAAGAAGCAGTAGACTTGGAAGAAAATGACTGCTCTTAAGCTAAGTAACTGCTATAAATTTTGATAACCTTTTGATATAATTTTTTTTGTGCCGAGTGATCTTTACAAACAATTTAATTCAGCCCGTTTTTTTGGCCAGAGTTTGTTCTCCCATAAGTAAAAGAGAGTTTTTTCTCTGGTGTTTTTCCGGTATCAGGCCAATGATGAAAAGATGACTCTGTAAGGGAGCTTAGTTCTTCCAGAGTGTTTATCCAGTTGGATTTTGAGGCCTATTTAGTAGATACTTTTTGTTGTTCGATTGATCATTGGGTACAAATAGTGGTGAACACATTGAACGCATGTGCTATACTTTTGAGGAAAAAAGGTAGACATTTCACTTAACATTTATACCCCTCCGCCCTTTTATGAAGCTGCGTTAGGCTTTTTTTATTAACAGTCATGGCAGTATTAGCTCTGATGCTCATAGGAATTCTATGAGCATCGGAGCTAATACCGTCATGGCTGGCTATAAAAAAGAGAGTATACACTTCCCCCTCCCCATTCGCGGTTTCGGCAATCGCGATTTCACATATTTGAGATTTTTTGGGGAGGGGGAAAAAAGAAAAAAGACCCCACAATTTAGCCTCCCCCCCCCGGCGTCCCGGCCTTACCTGGTGGTCTAGCGGGCTTTCGGGGCAGGAGCGATCTTCCTACACTCCTGCCCCGTGTAGATCGCCAATAGGAAATGGCTGTGGGGAGTTCCCGTCTTAGTCTCGAGTGACTACGGGAACTCACGGCAGCTATTTCCTATTGGCGATCTGCACGGGGCAGGAGCGTAGGAAGATCGCTTCTGCCCCGAAAGCCCGCTAGACCACCAGGTAAGGCCGGGATGCCGGGGGGAAGGCGGGAGGGAGGCGGGTCAGAGCCGGACCAGAAGATATTCGCGATATTTCACCATTCGCGGTCCGGCTCTGCCCCTATCCCCCGCGAATCCGGAGGGAGACGTGTAGTTTGAAAATCTATGGCTCTCTCAATACCTTTGAGAAACAGAAGAGTGGAGGTGGACCAGACAAATTCTAGCACCAGGGTTTTATTTTTAAAAGACACAATGCAAATCTGCATTTCGGCACAGAAGTGCCTGCCTCAGGAGTCAACAATTCACTGTAAATAGGTAGATATACTCCTTTCCAGAGGGTGGTTTGATGGGCACATGTGTGCAGTCGGGGACGGAGGGGAATTGCGCCAGCCTATAAGAACTAGTCTGGTGTGCTACTCCTCTTTTTCTGGGAATATGATCTATTGTTTATGTTTATTGAAATTTGATATACCGTCAAATCTTACAATAGTTCTTAGCGGTTTACATCAATAAAATTTCAAAAACAAAATATAACATATAAAAGGAATGCAGCAAACAGCATCATACAATGTTAACATTAATAGTCTTTATTATCCTGTGCAGAGTTTACACCAAACGCCAACTGAAAAAATGTTTCTTTAGTAATGTCTTAAAAGCCTTGATATTTACTTCAGTACGAATATTCCTTGGAAGATGATTCCAAAGATTAGGCACTATATAGAAAAACACTTTTTTACGAGTGGTTTCCCACTGTGTTCTACTTACAGCCAGAAGTACCAACCTATTAACCTGCTATGACCGTAACATACGCATTGGAATGTAAGGGATGGTTAGTGAATTCAGGTAATCTGGAATCATAGTATAAAATGCTTTATGAGGTAGCACTAATATCTTAAACTGAATTCTATAAACTATTGGCAGTCAGTGATAATGTCTATAAAGAGGAGTCACATGATCAAATTTCTTTTCCTGTCCTAATCGTTTTATGGCAGTATTCTGCAAAGTCTGTAATTGCCTGATATTAAATTTTGTAAGACCTGAATAAACTGTGTTACAGTAATCAAGTCTTGATATCAGAAAAGCATGGAGAAATAAAGGTATTATTCTCCTGACGCAGCGACATGCAAAATAAGGTCTTGCGAGGTCTCTTGTTGAGATTATTGAAATATAGTAGAGAGTTTTGCAAATTTTGAGAGTATTGCAGTCAGTTTTGCATGGATTAAACTGTGCAAATTTTCATGATCAAATAGATACCTTACAGATCTTACACAGATCTTAGGATGTAAAACCCTTTTTACACCACTTCTGATATCTGCAAGAGAATGTAAGTTGAGAGTCAATGATAATAGCTAGATATCTGAATTTCACCACAAGGGGTATTTCTATTGAATATCTCTTCTCACAAAGGCGGTTAGGAACTGTGCAAGCTATCTTGATGTGACTGTCTGTCTGGCTGACGCCTGCTGCAGCAGCAACAGGTGTCTGGAAAGATCTAGTAGCTCGGAAGCTGTGGTGACCTTGGCATTGAATGGCAACAGATATGCAATGGTATCCTTATTAAATTGATATTACCTCAGGCATTCTTCATCAGTAACATCAGGTTCTGCTTCTGCATAGTCTCTGCCACTGCTGATTCCTTCTTCTCTGCATCCTTTCTCTCATGCAGGCCAGTGCCCAGAGTAGGAGGTCCTCATTTTTATTCATTGTCTCTATAATAGCTGTAAACACAAAAAAATAAAGGCAAATGTCCACACTACTTTATCTTACTATACTAGTGTTTAAGCCCGTTACATTAGTGGGTGCTAGAGTAGATGTCTGTCTGGGTTTTTTTTTCTTTGTCTCTCTCTCCTTGGACGCAGTCTGTCTGTCATTCTTTCTGTCTGTGTCTTTCCCTGACCCCCTGTCTGTCTGTCTTTCTTTCTGTCTCTGTCTCCCTGGCCCCCTGCCTGCCTGCCTATGTCCTTAGTGCCCTCAGTGCCTCCTTCCTATGTCCTTAGTGCCCTCAGTACCACTTTTCTATGTCCTTAGTGCTCTCAGTGCCTCCTATGTCCTTAGTGCCCTCAATGCCTCCTTCCTATGTCCTTAGTGCCTCTTCCTATGTCCTTAGTGCCCCCAGTGCCTCCTTCCCATGTCCTTAGTATCCCTTCCTGTGTCCTTAGTGCCCCCAGTGTCTCCTTCCCATGTCCTTAGTGCCCCCAGTGCCTCCTTCCCATATCCTTAGTGCCCCCAGTGCCTCCTTCCCATATCCTTAGTGCCCTCAGTGCCTCCTATGTCCTTAGTGCCATCAGTTCCCCTTCCTATGTCCTTAGTGCTCCCAGTGCCTCCTTCCTATGTCCCCCTCACTGCCTTCCAGACTTTGTCCTACCCCCACCCACCCCCGAAGCCAGCCTGCCTGCCTCCCTCCCATCCCCCTGTGCAGTAGAACCCTTGAGCAGCATCTTTCCATTTCTACCCCCCACCCCCGTACAGTAGAACCTGGCATTTTTCTATCTCTCCCTCCCTCCTATCCCCTGTGCAGTAGAACCGTTGAGCACCATGTTTTCATCTCCCCCCCCACCCCCGCCACTACCGCCGCCGTGCAGCAGACCCCACTGGCTCTCCCATCCGACCCTCCCACCGTGAAACGACCTACAAACCTCCCGGCTCCAGCAGTGTCCGCAGTACTCTAAACACGATGCTTCGCGGCCTTCTACTGCCCTGATTTCCTCTGCCGCGTCTCTGTCTCTCAAAGATTTCCGTCCACTATTAATTAGATCCGCGTCTTATGAACATTTCAGAAAACTCTTGAAAACTTTTCTTTTTTCAAAATTCTTGATCAATTAGATTTCTGTATATCATACTATTCCTGTATTCTCTCACAGCATAATCTTTTGTTAACCACATTGAACTTATGGCTATGCGGTCTAGAAATTTGCTATTACGTTATGTTATGAATGGGACAACCTGTAAACGGCCTGAGGATAATTGAGTCTTCAGTGAGATGCGGTGATACTCATTTAATCTAAGTGTGATGCAGCTTCCTTATTCCCCTGAAGAAGCCACAAAGTGAAAAGGAGGTGCTCCGTAGGGTCAGATAAGGGGTCATCGAGTTTGCCAAGATAAGTATTGCATGTATTGATGGCATAAACAAGTTTCTTCAAACAAGTGCTCTGTAGACTTTGAATGAACTGTGATAATATCCATTAAGACTGACAAGGATGTGATTAATTGAATATTTGAAAGTGGATCAAGTGGACTAATATTTACGAATTTAAGAAGATTGGAATGCAAATAAAATGTCCATCATATAGGATTATAAGACAGGGTTTTTTAATGACCTATGATTGGAGTTGGGTATTGCAGTACTGCAGAGTGCTTGTTTATGGCACAGGCTGTCCCACTCACTGAGGTCTTTTTTTCTTCTGTATAGACTGATTTATATAAGAACACTGAGGGCCTCTTTTACGAAGCTGTTTAGTGTGGGCCGCTGTGGTAACGGCCCCAAAGCCCATAGAGATTTAAAGGGCTTTGGAGCTGTTGCTGCGCGGCTTTGTAAAAGAGGAGGCGAGTCAATCACCTCTCCTGTTTAGGTCTTACAAAATCCACATTTTTTGGGAATACTATAATAGCTGTAGCCACCACCAATGACTACCGCAAGTGTACATTACCCAGATAAAGATCTGAATGGTCTATCCAGTCTGCCCAACAGTCACACCCATTATTAATTCATGATTAAATTGTCTTTCTTTGACATTTCTGGGACATTGTGCTAGATTCACTAAATCCGATCCGTGTCCGGGGGGCTGATTCATGAATCACCCTCATGCAAATGAGGGCGATCTGAATCACGCCCCCAATAGACTGAATCGGATCGCTGAACAGTGATCCTTGAGCATGCGCAGACCATCTGTAGAGCAGGAAATTTTTTTTTTTTTCCTTCCCAAGCCTGTGGTTTTAACCCGCTTTAAGCCCATGGGCTTGCACTGCGTGGAAGGGTGGGAGAGTCGGAGTGGCAAGAGAGATTCGGGTCAGGCAAAAGATTGGAGATGTAGGAGATCGGGGCTGCAGGAGTTAGGAGCAGGCAGGAGATTGGGGCTGCAGGAGAACGGGGCAGGCAGGAGATCGGGGCTGAGAGCAGGAGTTCGGGGCAGAGAGCAGAAAAACAGGGCAGAGAGCAGGGCGGCAGAAGACAGGGCAGTCAGAAAGGACCTGAGCGACTGGTCCTAAGCAGTTGCTTGTTTGTAATCAGCCAGCCCGGTTGGTGTTGCAGGTTTTTTGTTAGTGAATCGCTACCTGCCATCATTTGAATGCTGTTCCCCCTCATTTGCATGTGCGGGTTGGAGGATGGTCGGGACACAGGTTAGTGAATCAGGTCGGAGGGAAATTGGGTCGCAAAGGGGTCACAAACAGATCAGTACAGGATCGGCTTGCATAGTGAATCTAGCCCATAGACCATAGAAGCCCGCCCAGTACTGCCCTTAGGTTCCAACTACTGGAACCACCATCAAAGCTTATTCCAGCCTATCCAAATCATCTTGCAATTTGCAGGATACAGACCATTACTGTCCTCATATTCCAAATTAGTGAAACTTCATCAAAGTCCTCCCCATCCCATCCTAAATTAAACTGCCTTATATGGGACACAGTCTGCCCAGTATTGGGCTTAGTTCTTCACAGACAGAATTGCCATCTAAGCTCCATTTGACACATCAAACACACACACAACCATTTAAGTTTTGTTTTGCTATACCATTCAATTTCTAATTAGAGATCCTCTGTTTTTATCCCATGCAGTAGTAATAGGGGACACACATACATGCAGTGGGGGTAGGATCCTGAAATGGGGGGTTAGGATCAGACTTAGGATGTATGTGGAAGATGTGGTGGCAGGAAAGGCAATTGGAGAGAGTGATTGGCGATGGGGCAATAAAGATTTGTGGAAGGAGAGGAAATGGATAGGTAGAACAAACATAGGGATTCCAACTAGCAGAGAAATGCACTAAACAATGATCAGGGTGAAAGGAAGCACTTCCTGTTTCCTTATGTCACTGTACATTTGTATGTACCTATTATGCATCGAGCATGTTATTTATTTATATTTAAAAACTTGTACCCCGCTTAAACCTAAATGGTTCACATAATACGTATATAGTCAAATGACAATACAATAATAAATAATTTACATTCACTACATACTTACTAAATAGGCCATATGTGCCTGCTTTCTGGTAACAACCTGTTCTGTCTCAGGCACGCCCCCTTTTTCTGGCATGTTCGTATGCACATATACACCGTTATGATGATCCTTTATATAATGCTACTTACTGTATTTCCTTCGTGTGCTTACGAGTTGTGCTATTTTTGCACACCAAAATGGCATCTAGATTTTTACAAAACTGCCTCCAAAGATTATGTAAACATTTTTTCTAAGTTTTACTATTTTCCTGTATTTCTTTACCAATCATATCTAGTCATATTTCCTTCTCTCTATTCTGAAAACTGCAGCTATTGAGTTTCCTTTCTAGAATTGCTTACAGCTAGTTGCATTCTTAAAAGGTAGCATCATTAAACATCTATATGTTTTTGGAACAGCCCTTACTATCTCAGTAAAATTACAATACTGAAAGGCAAGCAAACAATAACGTACAAATGAATGTGCATGAGTTTTATAATAATCACATACTCTTGAGTGAGCTGAGGCATGAAACCAAGCCAAATGCCTTCAATCAGACAGTCAAGATAGATATCCCATTCTGAGTGCACAAGCTGGGAAATGTTTTATGCCCATATAATGTCTTTCCCTGGGCATATGCTGCTATAAAAGGCTATATAATTCTGAATTACATTTTTTTCATTGTTTTATATAGATTATGTGGTAAATTTCAAATAGACTGTATAATTGCAAACAACACATGTGCTTTTAATATGCATACCTAATGCCAGTTTTCAAAAGAGAATTACCTGTGACATTGATTCTCTTTAAAAAAAAAATGTATATAACCTGTATGGATTAGAAGCACCCGTTATTTTATATAGGCAGCAGGGGAAAGCAAAATTACACACATTTTAAAAAATATCATGTATGCAGACTATTCCTTTCCCACCCTCCACACCAAACCTAAACAGATGCCCTCACAATCTGCCCAAAAGTACACATGTGCAATCATATGTGATGATCTTAATATGGCCAAACAGGTATATAAGGCGACAGTGAAATCTAGAAGAATGTTTGGGTGCACAGGGAGAGAAATGGCCAGTAAGAAAAAGGAGGTAATGATGCCTAGCTGTGTAAGTCTCAGGTAAGATCTCATTTAGAATAATGTGTACAGTTCTGGAGAGCACACTTTTAAAAAGACAGGAGACTGTCCAAAGGGCAGCTATTAAAATGGTTAGTGGTCTTGGTCATATACCTTATACGCAACTATAAATGAAGATTTTTGGGCCACAAAATGGCCCAAAATGGGGATCTCGGTTTATATTTGAGTCTACACTTGAGTACTTTTCTAACTAGTTAAAAAATATATCAAAATTTAAACCTACTGGGGGTTTGTCTATGGGGAATGGAGTCACTGGTCTGGGGCAGGCCGGACATGCGTGGCAAGCAGCTGATTCCTCCCAGCAGCGGCTGTGGTGGTTGTCCATGCTGTTTGCCAGCTGCCATGAGGGGGGATTTTGATCAGACCTGCCTTCAGTCCTGGTCCCGCTAAGTTTCTTGTAGTTACGCTTTCCTATGTAGGGAACTTGTTGTGAATATATTAGCTTTAGGATATATGCATCGCAGATATTTGTATTATGACAATGGCTGGAAAGCAGTATATACTAATGCTCGCAGTATGGGAAACAAGATTCTGGATCTAGAAGTTGTGATGGAAGAAGATGAGTTGGATAGAGTGGCGATCACGGAGGTGTGGTTCACAGAGAATCATGACTAGGATGTAGTTATACCGGGCTATAATCTTTTCAGGAAAGACAGGGTAGGAAGAAAAGGAGGGGGTGTAGCATTATATGTTAAAGATCATATTAAAGCCACACAATTGCATAAGAACATAAGCAGTGCCTCTGCTGGGTCAGACCAGAGGTCCATCATGCCCAGTAGTCCACTCACGCGGTGGCCCATCAGGTCCAGGACCTGTATAGTAATCCTCTAGCTATACCCTTCTATCCCCTTTTCCGTCAGGAAATTATCGAATCCCTTCTTTAACCCCAATACCGTACTCTGTACCGTACTCTGTACACCTGCACATTCCAGGTGTCCACCACCCTTTGGGTGAAGAAGAACTTCCTAGCATTGGTTCTGAATCTGTCCCCTTTTAATTTTTCCGAATGCCCTCTCGTTCTTGTAGTTTTCGAAAGTTTGAAGAATCTGTCCCTCTCCACTTTCTCTATGCCCTTCATGACCTTGTAAGTCCCCTCTAAGTCTCTGCTTTTTCAGGGAAAAGAGCCCCAATTTCTCTAATCTTTCAGCGTATGAAAGGTTTTCCATACCTTTTACCAGTCGCATCGCTCTCCTCTGAACCTTCTCGAGTATAGTCATACTCTTGTTAAGGTACTGCGACCAATACTGAACGCAGTACTCCAGATGCGGGCGCACCATCACCCGATACAACGGCAGAATAACTTCTTTTGTTCTGGTTGTAATACCTTTCTTGATAATACCTAACATCCTGTTCGCTTCTTAGAGGCCGCTGTGCACTGTGCCGACGGCTTCATTGTCCTGTCCACCAGTACCCCCAAGTACTTTTCTAGGCTACTTTCACCCATTACCAGCCCTCCCATTGTATAGCTGTACATCGGGTCTCTGTTTCCTACATGCAAGACTTTACATTTCTCTACATTAAACTTCATCTGCCCTCTTTTCGCCCACTCTCCTAGTTTGTTCAGGTCCCTTTGTAAATCTTCACAGTCCTCTTTAGTCCTAACCTCACTAAATAGTTTGGTGTCGACTGCAAATTTTATTACTTCGCATTTCGTCCCTGTTTCTAGATCATTTATAAATACATTGAACAGCAGTGGTCCAAGTACCAACCCCTGAGGAACACCACTCGTGACCCTCCTCCAATCCGAGTAGTGGCCCTTCACTCCCACCCTTTGCCTCCTACCTGCCAACCAATTTCTGATCCATCTATGTACGTCTCCTTCCACCCCATGGTTCTTCAGTTTCCGCAGTAGTCGTTCATGGGGTACCTTGTCAAAGGCTTTTTGGAAATCCAAGTATACGATGTCAATGGGGTCCCCTTTGTCCATCCGTTTGTTAATTCCTTCGAAGAAGTGCGATAAGTTCGTTTGGCATGATCTTCCCTTGCAGAAGCCATGTTGGCTTGTTTTCATCAGTTTGTTCCTTTCTAGATGCACATCGATACTGTTTTTTTTATCAGTGCTTCCGCCATCTTCCCCGGAACTGAAGTCAAACTTACCAGTCTGCAGGATCTGCAGGACAAGGACGAGGTACTGTGGATCAATTTGGAAAGAGGGAATGGTGAATGTATTTACATTGGTGTGATATACAGGCCTCCTTCACAGATGGAAGAAGTGGACAGAGATTTAATAGTAGAAATTCAGAATATATCTAAAAAAGGGGAAGTTTTACTAAATGGTGATTTTAACATGCCAGATGCTGATTGAGGTATCCCTAAGGTGACCATGCGTCCCGTTTACAATGGGACTGTCCCATTATTGGACCGACTGTCCTGTTGTACCGACCCACCACTTCGGGACGCTGAAATGTCCCGTTTTCAGAGACAGCGTCCTGAAGCTGTGCGTGGGGGCAACGGACCAGCGATCGCCTCCCCTCCCTGCCGTGCTAAAGCCTGCCTCCCTCCCTCCAGCACAGATTCAACCCCCCCTCCGGTCCGCCGCAGCTGCTGCTTCTTGCCACCCAGAAGCCTTCTTCCCGACGTCAATTCTGGCATTGTAGAGGAAGCTTCGGGCCAGCCAAGCAGCAATTATCACAAAATATCAGTCCGATTAAAAAAAGAAATTACCCCAGCCCTCTCCTGACAAGTGTCCCGTTCCCCCTCCCTCCCTCCCCAAACCCCCCAAAAATGTGCCCCGCCACCGCTGCCCCCCTTTAAAATTATGGCAGGAGGGTTCCCACTCACTCCTGCCATCGGTCCCACTCCCTACTTCCCCCCCTAAAAAAAAAAAAAAAACCTGCAGGAGGGATGCCAACTCCCTCCTGCTACCCACTGGATGCCCCCTCCCTGTTCCCGGTCCCCTTCCCACCCACCCCTCCCAGTACCTTTAAAGGAGCAGGAGGGGTGCTTAATCCCTCCTGCTTCAATGCCTCCCATGACAATTCTGAGGCCTTAGGCCCCACCCCGTGTACCAAGGGAGGAGCCTGAGGTGCCTGAGCAAATCAGGGCCTTAGGCCCCTCCCCGTGCATTACATTATGCACCAGGGTGGGGCCTAAGGCCTCAGAATCGTTGCGGGAGGCATTGGAGCAGGAGGGATTGTGCACCCCTCTTGCTCTGTTAAAGGTATGGGGGAGGGGGGAGAAGGGGAATGGGGAGGGCATCGGCATCCCTCCAGCTATTTTTTTTGGTTGGTGGGTGTGGGGGGAGTCGGGATGCATTGGAGCAGGAAGGATTGAGCATCCCTCCTGCTCCATTAAAAGTATGGGGGTGGGGGTAGGGAGGGGACCAGGGACGGGTCATCCCTTGGGTGGCAGGAGGGAGTCAGCATCCCTCCTGCCATAGGCGGCAACAGCGGCGAGCATCAGACGGTGACAGGCATCAGCACACGGGGAGGGGGGAGGGGGCAGGAGGGAGTCAGCATTTCCGCTGCCGTTTGTTTTTTGGTTGGTGGGTGGGGGAGAGTTGGGAGGCATTGGAGCAGGAAGGATTGAACACTCTTCCTGCTCCGTTAAAGGTACGGGGTGGGAGGGATGGGGAGGGGTCCGAGCAAGGGAAGGGGGCATCCCTTGGGTGGAAGGAGGGAGTCAGCAACCCTCCTGCCATAGGTGACGACGGCAGCGGGCATCAGGTGGCGGTGGGCATCAGGCGGCTGCGGGCATCTGCACACGGGGGGGGGGTCATCGGTGTGGGTTAAAACCACAAGCTGGCAATGTGGTTTTTGCAGAGTATATAAAAAGGGAAGAATTCCTTTTTTATATATTCTGCAAAAGCACATTGCTAGCCCATGGTTTTAAACGGCAGAAGAGGGCAAGAGAATCAGTAAGGAACTGAAGCGAATGGTCCTTAGCAGTCACTTCACTTTGGGTCGGCCAGCCCAATCGGTGTTCCTTCTTCTGTTTAGAGAATCGCATCCTTCCTACTTTGCATGCCGTTTCCCTTCATTTGCATGCATGGAACAGATTGGGTTAGAGGTTGATCGGCCAGGAGGTTAGTGAATTGGGTCGGGGAATAATTGCAAAACCAGTAAAACTGGTTTTGCGATCGTTGAGACACGATCGGAAGGTTTAGTGAATCTAGCCCTAAGGTCAGGCTACCAGCTGCCCTTACTCCCCGCCACAATGTATAAGTAGAAACTGTCTCTTGTTGTCACACTTACTTATATAAAGGTATACCTTGGGGTAATTATAAAAGGCTTTTTTTCATGTGCATAAACAGTCTTTACATGTGGAACCTTACCAATGTGGCTTGGGATTAGAGTTGTTTTTCATAAAAAAAAATTCAAATGCAATCAGCCTACTCATTCCCCCTCATTACTGGAGCTAGAATTAGAATTCTGCACTAATAGCTTGTCACAGAGTCTCTGGGAAATAACATTCTCAGTTCTTCGATGGACACGAAAGAGTAAGCAGCAATATGTTCAGCAGCTTCAGAGGGATTATTAGCAAGTAGATTTTGTGATTTCCAGGTGCTTTTTAGATTAGTTTTAAATGCTAGAATACAGTGCCGAGCTTTCCCTGTGCTGTTCCTGCTTTCAAGCGAATTTGATTACTTGGAGCACCAATATACTTCATGCTTCAGTCTCCTAATCATTGTGATAACAGAGAAAAAACAAATTTAAAGCTAGTTCCTTTCTTTCATTACTTTACTTCAGAACTTTTATGGCAGGATGATGGGATTTTGACAAATAAATGTCCAGATCTTGGTGAGCATATGGCCTTCAGTATCACTCTAGTCCTATAACCCTCTTCAGGAGAGGAATTTTCAAAAAAGAAAAATGTCCAAAAGATGGCATAAACCGGCACTCGGACGTCCTAATTACCAGGACGTCTGTAGGCTAATTAAGTGTAATCAATCTGTCAGGCAATAAGATAAGCATTTGTACTTGTGTCTAGGGTGCCTTATACCTAATGCCAATCTCAGGGATTCAGTCTTTCGCAATCTTATTGGAAGGATATAGACCAGAGAATATCGGAAGCTTACTTTATTATAAAAATAAAGCAAATAATATATATAGCAAGCTGTACAGAATAACAAATAATTATGCACAAATATCTCTGAGAATATACTGACACACAATTAGTACATAAATAACTACTAAGTAATTAGGAATATGATTAATTATCACACAATGTATATATTCTTATGTTAACAAAACTGATTCCTGATAAAAGAATGTAAGCAGGACAACTAGTTTGGCTAAAAACACCAATGGCCCTAGAAAAACTGTACCCTTAGCAAAGCAAAGATGGCTATCTAACCCATGCAGAACTTAGAGATAAATCCACTGCCTCACCCCTGGGACCAGCTGATGTCAGCTCACATGGTGGGATGGATCTGTCTTCATGGGCTACAAGCGTATCGTAAGCCACAAAGTCCAGTCAGGGTAGATTGTAAACTCCTCGCTCTGTGTCAGTACAAGGTCATTTTCCTTCGGCAGCAACCAGAACGGTCAGTTGCCCGTACTCTGGAATACAGAGACCAAGTTCAGCAGTATCCCAAACACAAACAGCCTCTATCTCTCTCTAATCCGAGAGCAGGCACCACCTCACAGATTCTTCTTTTGCCAGATATTGTCCCTGTATAGCAAGAGCTCCATAAGTTCAGATCTGGACTTCTCCAAATCTTAGCTTGTCTAATTCTGGATTGCGTGGCAAGTTCCACAGGGGACCAGGGGCTCTTTGGTCACACAGAAGAATAATGAATAGTAGTCTTGTAAAAGGTCTTTGGAAAACAGCCAGACATGCCAAGATGATAAGAGCACAAGCCATTGTTCATATAAATGCTTGGGGAGATGCCTCTCCTCCACATATCCACACAGCAACCAAATTCCAGGGCTGGTAAATGTCCTTGACTCTATACACACAGATATTGTATATATATATATATCCAGGATGCTTCAAGACAGAAAAGATGGTTCTTGGCCTAAGTTTCAGGCCTACAGTAATGCCTAAGTTTACCACACTTATTTCCCATGCTAACCAGGCCTGCTTCTCAGGTAGGCATCATAAGAACATACGAATTGCCATACTGAGAAAGACTGAAGGTCCATCAAGCTCAGTATCCTGTTTCCAACAGTGGCCAACCCAGGTCCCAAGCACCTAGCTAGATCCCAAGTAGCAAAATAGATTCTATGCTGCTGATCCTAGGAATAAGCAGTGGATTTCCCCAAATCATCTCAATAATGGCCTATGTACTTCGCCTTTAGGAAATAATCCAAACCTTTTTTTAAAACATGCTAAGCTAACTGATTTTACCACATTCTCTGGCAACAATTTCCAGAGTTTAATTATATTTTCTCTGGTTTGCTTTAAATCTACTACTTAGTAGCTTCATTGTATGTCCCCCCCTAGTCCTAGTATTTTTGGAAAGAGTGAACAAGCGATTCACACCTACCCTTTCCATGCCACTCAATTTTTAATCAACATTCATTCATCAATGACAATGTATCAAACTTGTTCCCCTTTTAGAAACAGGTAATAAAGGAATGTCAGCTAGATCCTCAGATGCACCACTACACGTTCAAACAATTTTCATAACGTTAAGCTTGACGTGCATTGTCTTCACCGGATCCACTTTAATAAATACTCTATTTTTAATTTCTTTTTTTTAAAACAGTACTTTAAATGTTTTATAAGTATATGAGATAATAAATTATCTTTTCAACATTATCTTTTTAAACCTATCTGTTTGGGTTCGTGGTCTCTCTTTCTTAGGGACTTTCTTTTGCCAACATGTTTCGCTGGAGAAAGCTTTTTCAAGGCTAGGGACCGCCATGTTGGCAAAAGAAAGTCCCTAAGAAAGAGAGACTGACAAATAACAGATGTGATATTTTTTTCTGTTTGTTATTTACACCCTAATAACATAAAATTACTAATAATCACAAAAAGAGAAAGAGATCAATCAGGTAACCCACATGGTACTTGGTGATCGCAAAATTACAACAGGCTTGAATCATTTCTGACTATGCTGCGTCCCATCTCTCACAAAGCAGCTACAAATTTCTGTCAACTGTACTAAACAAGTTATTTTCAGAGCTAGAAAAAGTCCAACTCACACAATTCCATTATTCTCCCTGGTGTGTTCATTATGGTAATTCCACTTTGTTGGAAGACTTCCCCTAGTCAGTTTTAGTGTCAAAATTTCAGCACTGCTACATAACCTTCTGCCTTCTCTCACTAATTGAACTCAAATTATGCATTAATGAAGAAGAGACAGGAGGAATTGTATTTATTTCAGAATGATTTATGCTGCCGGATCATTCAAGAAGTGAAACCCATAGGGCAAGTTTATTGCATTTCTTTGACCAGAATAAGAAAACAGTTGTTAAGTGGACTCCTGGAAATTCAGGAAACTTGCACAGAAAACAAACCTAATAATACCCAAAGTCAGCCCCTGTAAGAGAGATTTTGTCCCTGATGATTATATATATTGTAACAAAACATCAAAAAGGAGAAAATGTTTCCTACATACAGAAGAAAAGAAAGTAAGGGAGGACCAACAAAAAGTAGGAAAAAAGAAACCTTGGAGTCCAGCAAAGTTTATTATAATTTTAAAAAAATCCGCCAAACCATAAAAGGGGCATAATCAAAAGGAACGTCTAAGTCCGTTTTCGTCTAAGTCACAAGTCATCCAAAGTAATAAACAGCCTAGGACACATTTTTGAAAATATGTCCAAAATTTTTTATGTTTTGAAAATCGTCTAACTATACATCCTGCTGATCTGATGGTCCAAGCCGCTAAATCGTCTATCTTTATACCACATTTTCATCCAACATTTTGCCCAAGTCAAAAACACCTAGAACAAGCCCAGTTGGACGTGGGAGGGGTCTGCAAAGTGATGGACTGAACACCCAGACATGGCACCTAAATAGTGGGGTACCTTACAGGGCACTGCTGTGAACTTCACAAAAAGGGTGCCATGTCTTCTCCTCACTACAGCTCCCTTATAGGTCACGGTGAGCCCCCCAAACCACCTCCAGAATCCTCTAGACCCACTTATCTACCACCCTAATAGCCCTTATGCCTGCAGGAGCCACTTATATGCCAGTACAAAAGGGTTTTAGGGGTGTATAGGGGAGTACACGTTTCAGTATCAATGCAGTGATTACAGGGGTTTATGGGCATGGGGCTTCCTCTCTATGGGTCCCTAACCCACCCCCAAGATGACGTAAGATGCCTTTGTGCAGGACTAGGCTTTTCTATGCCAGGCTACCAGGTGATGATGGTCTGGAGGCTGAATTTTAAAGGTGTGATTATGATTTTTATGGGGTGGGGGGGGTCAGTGATCACTGGGGTAGTGTGTGGGGTCTGTATTATGTGTTTGCAGTGCTTTTCTGGTGACTTTAGGTGGGTTTTTGTGACTTAGACCATGTTTTAAATGGTCTAAGTCACAACGTCCAAGTTCCGTCGATCCTGTGCTGTATAATTTTCAGTTATACATGATGTACGACTAAGTCTAAGCAGGCCCACGTCCCGCCCTCGACACTCCTCCTGAAACGCCCCCTTTAGCTATTGTTGTTCAGTGGCACTATGAAGGCCTAGGTCGTTTAGAAATACGTCCAAAACCCATTTTTATTATCGGCACTTGGACGTATTTTGACAATGTTCGTCCAAGTGCCTAAAAGTTCAGAAGAATTATTCAACATAGTGCTGTGTTTCGGCACAACTACTTGCATCAGGAGTTAATCTGACTGGTTCTAAACACAAGTCTGTTGCTGGGGGTTACATTAGGGTTTCCATGGAGTGAAGAGGATGGAATTCTGATTGAAGGGGGTTGAGGAAAGCTCGAGCCAAAAGGAAGTCATGACAATGACGATAGTAACACAGTAACATAGTAACATAGTAGATGACGGCAGATAAAGACCCGAATGGTCCATCCAGTCTGCCCAACCTGATTCAATTTAAATTTTTTCTTTTTTTCTTCTTAGCTATTTCTGGGCGAGAATCCAAAGCTTTACCTGGTACTGTGCTTGGGTTCCAACTGCCGAAATCTCTGTTAAGACTTACTCCAGCCCATCTACACCCTCCCAGCCATTGAAGCCCTCCCTTGCCCATCCTCCACCAAACGGCCATACAGAGACACAGACCATGCAAGTCTGCCCAGTAACTGGCCTAGTTCAATCTTTAATATTATTTTCTGATTCTAAATCTTCTGTGTTCATCCCACGCTTCTTTGAACTCAGTCACAGTTTTACTCTCCACCACCTCTCTCGGGAGCGCATTCCAGGCATCCACCACCCTCTCCGTAAAGTAGAATTTCCTAACATTGCCCCTGAATCTACCACCCCTCAACCTCAAATTATGTCCTCTGGTTTTACCATTTTCCTTTCCCTGGAAAAGATTTTGTTCTACGTTAATACCCTTCAAGTATTTGAACGTCTGAATCATATCTCCCCTGTCTCTCCTTTCCTCTAGGGTATACATATTCAGGGCTTCCAGTCTCTCCTCATACGTCTTCTGGCGCAAGCCTCCTATCATTTTCATCGCCCTCCTCTGGACCACCTCAAGTCTTCTTACGTCTTTCGCCAGATACGGTCTCCAAAACTGAACACAATACTCCAAGTGGGGCCTCACCAATGACCTGTACAGGGGCATCAACACCTTCTTCCTTCTACTGACTACGCCTCTCTTTATACAGCCCAGAATCCTTCTGGCAGCAGCCACTGCTTTGTCACACTGTTTTTTCGCCTTTAGATCTTCGGACACTATCACCCCAAGGTCCCTCTCCCCGTCCGTGCATATCAGCTTCTCTCCTCCCAGCATATACGGTTCCTTCCTATTATTAATCCCCAAATGCATTACTCTGCATTTCTTTGCATTGAATTTTAGTTGCCAGGCATTAGACCATTCCTCTAACTTTTGCAGATCCTTTTTCATATTTTCCACTCCCTCTTCGGTGTCTACTCTGTTACAAATCTTGGTATCATCTGCAAAAAGGCACACTTTTCCTTCTAACCCTTCAGCAATGTCACTTACATACATATTGAACAGGATTGGCCCCAGCACCGAACCCTGAGGGACTCCACTAGTCACCTTTCCTTCCTTCGAGCGACTTCCATTAACCACCACCCTCTGGCGTCTGTCCGACAGCCAGTTTCTGACCCAGTTCACCACTTTGGGTCCTAACTTCAGCCCTTCAAGTTTGTTCAACAGCCTCCTATGAGGAACTGTATCAAAGGCTTTGCTGAAATCCAAGTAAATTACATCTAGCATATGTCCTCGATCCAGCTCTCTGGTCACCCAATCAAAAAATTCAATCAGGTTCGTTTGGCACGATTTACCTTTTGTAAAGCCATGTTGCAGGAACGATGGACAGCTTGTTCTGATAATTTGGCTAAGAAGGGGAGAAGGGAGTTAGTTATCTACCTCACTCCTCTCTCTGTGTGCCCAATTTTCCTCTTTCTTCCTTTCCCCATGTGAACCATCTCTTTCCCTATCACTCACACACTCATGCCCAACAATGATCTCTTTCTATTCCCTCCTTCCTATGTCCCAAGTTAGTGCCCCCTTCCTCCCTTTCTCCTGTGTTCCGAGTTCGTGCCTCCCTGCTTTCCAGCCTTTATCTGAAACTCATGCCCCTCCCATATCCCAATGTGCTTCTTCCCCCACCCCCTCCTTTTTCCCAGATCATGTCCCCTCTCTCCATTACTTGCTCGAGCCGCACTTGCTTCCTTCAGGGCTGTCTAGCTGGGCTGCTCCTTCTGCCTTCAACAGCAGTTGTTCCAGGGACATGCAGGAAGCAGTTCACATGCTGCACGTGGCTGACCCACAAGCCTTCCCTCTGATGTCAAAGAGAAGGTTTCCAGGTCAGCTAAGTGCAGGGTGAAAGAGCTGCTAACACGTCCTTCCAAGTGTCGCTGAAGACAATAAGGAGATAACTGGGATCCCCTGCTGCCCCCAAGGCTTTCCTCCGATGTCAGCTCTGACATCGCAGGGAAGCCTTTAGGGTTGGCTTTGGTGGAGGGGGGCGGGCAGGAAGGAGGGATCCCTGGTGGCGACTTCGGTGGAGGGGGCCGGTGGGCAAGCGGTGGCGGCCAGTGCTGTGTACCCCCAACAAGCAGCTCTCATTCCCCTAAGTGTACGGGTACCGTGTATTGAGAACACTGATTTATAGTGACACCTTTACAAATAAGTAAAAGCAAAATATCCTAGGGTTTATTGTTCCTGATCGGGGTAAACAGTGAGAAATAACTTTCACATCTCCGCGAGGAGCGGCTTTATAAAATACTAGCTTAGCATGGTTTATCCTGGCACCTAGCTTTGGGTGCCATTTATTGAATGTAGCCCATTAGGCTTTAATACATTTATTATAAAAGATCCTCAGAACCAGCCCAATACTGTGCAGATGCTCATATAAAAATTTACACCTGTTCTTAATATATAAATGTACTTGCATATTTTATAATCACATATGTGCATCACAACTCTGCCCCTGCTACTGCTATGCTCCCAGGAATGCCTACACATGCACACACATTTTAAGTATGCACCATTTTGTCGGTATGAATCTCTGTGCGTATATGGACACACAATTTTATAAAAGCTTCTTTCCACGGGTAAAACAGGCCTTACCCATGGAAATGGAAATGTCCCCCATTATGAACAAAGGATGAGTCTTCACCTGCCACCATATTCTCTTTATCTAAATGTAAAAAATAAATACAAAATCTTTAAAAACAGAAAATATAATTTTTAAAAAGACCTATTTAAAAACTTTTACACAATTTTTTTCTTTTTTTCTTTCAGGTAGAAATGTATATTACATTTATGAAATACGGAACAAGCAGATATTAAAATCTTACTGCTACACTTCTCCCTCCGTATTCGCAGTTTCAGCACCGCAGTATTGATTATTCACGGTTTTTAGCTTGCTGTCTCCTCCCCCCCCCCCCCCAAATTACATCAGCTTGCATAGAGAAATCGCTGATTCCAGGCATTTAAACTTTACAGAGAAAATTGCTGATTCCCATCACTTTCTTCACCGTGTTTTGCCTCTCCTTCAGGAACAGGCCAAGTCTCCCACCATGTTATTCGCGGCTTCACCATATTCACAATGGTTTTTAATAGAAAACAGCGAATAACATATGAAAAAGTTATTTGCGGTTTTTCTGTATTCACAGGTCTGTTAATCCCCTATCACAGCAAATATGGAGGGAGAAGTGTAATGTAAATATTTTTCTTCCTGTTTGAAAACTGTCTGGGACTGTAATTAGAAAAACCTGATTTTAAGAAAGAACATTAGTTACTTTCCTGCTTTAATATTTTAGAACCTGAATGCAATCAAATAGCTAATTTATAATTCACAACAGTTCGTTCTCAGAGGTACCATGCTTAGTTATTGTTAGCGTTATGGTAATTAAATGTATTAGCCTAATATGTGCATACTATATTACCACAAACTGGGAAAAGCCTGTCCTATGCAATTTATTTGCCTCAGGTTTAAAATGTATTATTAATTTTAAACTAGCTGGAACAAACATTTGCAGACAAATTAATAGCTTTATTGCAGCAATATGTCTGTAACTACAGGGATATCTAGCTATTCTTTCACTAAAAGCTTTAAGGATCGGTATAGGGGGCATGGAAGGTGGCCTTCCCTATCCAGTTCTCGTTCTCTCTTCCAACTCCGATTCCTCATGCCTGCTCTTATCCTCTATCCATATTGTCCTCTCAAATATGTATCTTTCCCAATGTTCCCAAGCTATGTGATTGTGCAGCTGAACACCTTTTAGCAGGAGGCTGCACAACCGTGCAGCCGGAAGAGTCGGGACCAGCACCTCTCCAGTACCACTAATCCATCTTGTGCCACTGCTTTCCAAAAGCAGCAGCAATAGTGGCAAACTGAAACAAACCGGCTGTGGAACCTTCCCAATCATACCCACAGCTGCCGGCCTCCCCTGTCAGATGTCACTTCTTCTTCTGAGGTAAAGCCGGCAGACACAGATATAGAAACATAGAAACATGATGGTAGATAAAGGCCAAATGGCCCATCCAGTCTGCCCCTCCCTAAGAGATCCCACGTGACTATCCCAGGCTTTCTTGAATTCAGACACAGTTTCTGTCTCCACCATCTCTTTTGGGAGACTGTTCCACGCATCTAGCACCCTTTCTGTAAAAAAGTATTTCCTTAGATCACTCCTAAGCCTTTCACCTCTCAACGTCATCCTATGCCCTCTCATTCCAGAGCTTCCTTTCAAATGAGACTCAACACGTGTATTTACATCACGTAGGTATTTAAACCTCTCTATCATAACTCCCCTCTCCCATCTTTCCTCCAAAGTATACAGATTGAGGTATTTAAGTCTGTCCCCATAAACCTTATGACAAAGATCATGCACCATTTTAGTAGCCTTCTTCTGGATCAACTCCACCCTTTTTATATCTTTTTAAAAGTGTGGCCTCCAGAATTGTACACAATATTCTAAATAAGGTCTCAACAGAGCCTTATACAGGGGCATCAATACCTCCTTTTTCCTACTGGCCATACCTTTCCCTATGTACCCTAGCATCTTTTTAACTTTTGCCGTCAACTTTTCAACCTGTTTGGCCACATTAAGATCATCACTTACAATCACACACAAGTCCTGCTCTTCTGTCGTGCACTTAAGTTCTTCATCCCACAAAAATGTATCGTTCCCTCGGGTTTTTGCAGCCCAAATGCATGACCTTGCATTTCTTAGCTGCCAAATTTCAGATCATTCTTCAAGCCTTCATGTTATTCGCACCATCCTGGTGACTACTCTATTTCAGATTTTGGTATCATCTGCAAAGAGGCAAATCTTATCTGACAGCCCTTCAGCAATATCGTTTATAAAAGAAAGAGATGGAAAACTGCCGGTAGACTGTAAAAAAAGAAGAAACATGAAGACTAGATAGTAAGAATGAGTTAAATCTGAACATACATGGGTTGGTCCTTGTGCCTAAGGCCCCGCCTAGAGGATGGGCCTCAGGCAACTGGGCCAATTCTGGTTGGTCCAGTTGCCTAAGTCCCTCCTAAGGGTGGGCCTTAGGCACCTGGGCCAATCAGGCCCTAGGCCCCTCCCTGGTGCATCCCACAATGCACCATGAAGGGGCAGGCCCACTATTCCAAGGATGGTGGGCCTGCTAGCTGGTTGGACCAGGAACACATCCAGCCGGCCAACTTACAGGTTAGTGGGGCGTAGTGGGGGAGCGGGGAAGTGGGGGGATGGCATTCGGGGGGGTATCTTTGGCAGGAGGACTTGGGAGCCCTCCTGACAGTATTCGGGGAGTGGGGGATTCGGGGGGGTCTTCAGCAGGAGGGCTTGGGAATCCCAACTGCCATTATTCGCGGGGGTGGGGTGGATGATTGTCTTCCAGCAGGATGGCTTGGGATCTCTTCTGCCGGTTCGTGGTTCTGAGGGTAGGGGGTGCCGGCAGGAGGGCTTGGGATCCCTCCTGCCGGCGATCGTGGTTTGTCGGGGGGGGTGTGTGTGCCGTCAGGAGAGATTGGGCATCTCTCCTGCCGCGATCGTTAAGGGTGTGGTGGGCAGGTTGCCGGGGTTGCTGAGCTAATCACGGCAGCTGTGATCAGCTCAGCTGCCCCTATTCGGAACTTATACCTGTTTTGACCTGGTCCAAGTCAAAATGTAAAACCAGCTTTGGTTATTGGTACTTGGACGATCTGTCTTTTTGATCATTCAAGTACCTATTTAGGCCACTTTTTGAACTTTTTTTTTTTTAATTATGAGCCCCCCAAAGCATTCTGTCACATGATTACTCTATCTTAATCGAAACAGAATTTGAGCAATCGGAGTGCTGATGCAGGTATACCCAGAAGCACCAAATTGCAGTAGTCTAGACATGATAATACCACATCTCTCCTGCTGCAAGTTGCGGCAGTTCAGGGGTGGGGCGATCACCATCGCGGCAAATGAGATGAGGCATCTCTCCTGCTGCAATCGTTGCAGTGGGCAGGTTGCCAGGGCCACTGAGCTGATCACGTGTAATTGATCCTTTCTCCTATGTGTAATCTAATTCCAAGTAGGAGCTAGATAACCATTAATATAAAAGAAAATGGAAAAAAATAAAGAGCAATAGACAGAACAAACAAAATAACTTCTCCCACCCCCCTTTTACTAAACCGTGATAGCGGTTTTTAGCACAGGGAGCCACGCTGAATGCCCCGCGCTTCTCCCAATGCTCATAGGAACTCTATGAGCATTGGTCATGTTATTTCGTGTGTTCTGTCTATTGTGACACTTGTTCCTCAGATGCTACCACTGAACCACCAGATCATATGGCAGGCTCGGTGGAGGCCTACAGGACATCAGGAGAGAGGGGTGACAGGGTACAGGGCAGGGAGGGGACAGTGTGCAGAGACTGGCAGGGAGGGAGGGGGTCCGGGTGCAGATCCTAACAAGGCAGGGCACATGAATATTACCCCCTCCCCCCACACACACACGGCTTATAATTGAATCAACCTTTTTTCCTCCTTTTTTCGGGGGTACCTCGACTTATATTCGGATCATCTTATATTCAAGTATATACGGTACTTGGTTAATCTCTGCTCATGGGCATCCTTTTAACCTGAAAATCCCTTTGCTAACTGTAAAACACCATCCATTATAGAAACCAGGAATTGTTAAATTCTAGAGATAATATTCCACAAAGAATCAAGAGTAAACATAAGTTTAGTTAGGGTTAATCAGAGCCTCCTTCTATCTCCAGACTCCAATGAGACTGCCATTTCTTTACCCAACTCCCCCAAAGTCTAGGTCGAGGACAAGCACATACTTAGCGGAAATGAGAGCTTGTCTGGGGATGCACCACAGAAGAGGGAAGACAGGTCCTACACCGTGGATATGGACTTGCGACCCCCTAAGAAGAACCCCCGAAGAAGGCAGGGATCATCGTTGGAGATTCCATCATACGCAATGTGGACATCCACATTGCAGGGGGGAGAGAAGATAGACTGGTCACCTACATGCCTGGTGCAAGAATGAAGGATGTGGCCAGCAGGATCACCAGGATCATAAACAGCGCAGGAGGAGAGGACACAGCTGTAATTATCTACGTGGGAACCAACGATGTGAGCGGTCGGAAGTACAAAAGGGAAGAAATGAAGGGCCAACTCCGCTCACTCGGAAGAAAACTGAAGGTCAGGGAGGTGAAAGTGGCCTTCTCCGAAATCCTCCCGGTACTGAGAGCGGATGGAAAGAGACAAGATGAGTTGCGAGAAATCAATGCCTGGATGAGACAATGGTGCGACGAGGAGGGATTCGACTTCGTGCGAAACTGGACGGCATTCTGGGGAAGAAGCAGATACTATAGAAAGTACGGCCTACACCTCACCAAGCAAGGAGCAAGAGTCTTGGCTGAAAACATGAAGAAGACCATTGAGAAGGCTTTAAACTAAGAAACAGGGAAGAGCCGACAGTCGACAACCAGTCGATGGCCCGGGCATCAGGAAATCCCAAAGAAGAAACTACAAGTAAACTACAGATAAAGGGGAAGAGCATGTTGAAACTGAGACAGTGAAAGAGCACAAATAGATACAATAAGGGTTATGAAGACTAAAAAGTCCAAGAAGGTAGCACAAAGGGAGCTAAATTGTATGCACACAAATGCGCAAAGAGAGCTCAAATGCATGTTCACGAATGCCAGAAGCTTGAGAAACAAAATGGTAGAACTGGAAGCACTAGCAAGATGGGAAGAACTAGATATCATTGGAATCACAGAAACATGATGGAACGAGGAAAATGAATGGGACACAGTACTGCAAGGATACAAACTATACAGAAGAGACAGAATAGGGCAAAAATGAGGAGGTATTGCCCTATATGGAGTAGAGTCCATCAGAGAAGGAAAGACGGAAGAAAAAGAAAAACTGGAGTCCCTCTGGATAAGGATTCCTAGACAAAACGGAGCAGACACAAAAATTGGCCTTTACTATCGACCACCAGGACAGACGGAAGAAACAGACACAGAAATGATAGAGGAAATCAAACACGGATGTAGAACAGGTAACGTAATGATCATGGGTGACATCAACTTTCCGGGGATAAACTGGAGCCTAGGAACCTCCAACTGCAGCAGGGAAACAAAGTTCCTGGAAATGACAGGGGACTGCTTCCTGGAACAAATGGTGGGAGAACCGACAAGAGTAACCGCAACCCTGGACTTAGTCCTAAATGGTATAACTGGAAGGACAACTGATGTAGAAGTCACGGTCCCGCTGGGGACAAGCGATCATAGCATGATCAATTTTAAAATTGGCATCGGGAAGGGGAAACGAACCAAGACCCAAACCACAACCTTTAACTTCAGAAAAGGGAAATATGACAGCATGAGAGCCCTGGTTAAAAAACGGCTCAAGAAAAGGACAGCCGAAATCAAAACGGTCGATCAAGCTTGGTCCCTACTAGAAAATACCATCACCGAGGCATAGAATCTCTTCATTCCGCAGATATCCAAAGGAAGGAAAAATAAGAACAAAGGAGAACCAGCCTGGCTAACTAAAGAGGTGAAGGATGCGGTAAGGGAAAAGAGGAACTCATTTAAAAAGTGGAAACGTGAACAAACAACGGATGCCTGGAATAGTCACAAGGTCGACCAGAAGAAGTGTCACAAGGCGGTAAGAGACACCAAAAAGGTCTATGAGGAAAAGATAGCAAAAGAAGCCAAAAACTTTAAGCCCTTTTTTAGATACATAAAAGAGAAAAAACCAGCAAAGGAGGCAGTGGGCCCTCTCGACGACCAAGGAGGAAAAGGGTGCATCAAGGAAGACAAACAGATTGCAGATAGGCTAAACTCATTCTTTGCGTCTGTCTCTACCAAGGAGGACACTGCATCAATGCCCGAAACAGGGAGAGTGTTCAAGGGAGAAATTGGGGAAAGCCTCACCACAGTTACTGTGGATTTGGACATGATATACTGTCAGATCGACAAACTAAAAAGTGATAAATCCCCTGGACCAGATGGAATACACCCAAGAGTGCTAAAGGAACTTAAGGTAGAAATCGGAGAGCTATTACAATCCCTAGCTAATTTGTCAATTAGAACTGGGCAAATACCAGACGACTGGAAGATAGCAAATGTCATCCCAATCTTCAAAAAAGGATCGAGAGGAGAACCAGGTAACTATAGACCAGTGAGTCTTACGTCGGTTCCTGGGAAGATGATAGAAGCACTAATCAAGGACTACATAGTGCAACACCTGGAAAATCACGACCTGATGAGAGCCAGTCAACACGGCTTCAGGAAGGGGAAGTCATGTTTGACGAATTTACTTCAGTTTTTTGAGATGTGAACAAACAAATCGATAGCGGAGACCCGGTGGATATAATATACTTGGACTTCCAGAAAGCGTTCGACAAGGTTCCACACGCAAGGCTTCTGAAGAAACTACAAAGCCATGGAATAGAAGGGGATATACTAAGATGGATAGGCAAATGGCTGGAGAACAGATTGCAGAGAGTGGGCATAAATGGGAAGTTCTCAGACTGGGAGAAGGTGACAAGCGGTGTGCCCCAGGGCTCGGTTCTTGGGCCCATCTTATTCAATATCTTCATAGATGACCTTGAAGGGGAAACATCAAGTAATATAATCAAGTTTGCAGATGACACAAAACTATGTCAGGCAGTTGGGTCACAAAAGGACAGCGAAGAACTCCAGAGAGATTTGAACCAGCTAGAGAAATGGGCGGAAAAGTGGCAGATGAAGTTTAATATAGAAAAATGCAAAGTGATGCACCAGGGCAGGAAAAACAAAGAACGTGAATATAAAATGTTAGGTGTTACACTGGGCAAGAGCGAACAGGAAAGGGACCTGGGGGTACTGATAGACAGGACCCTGAAGCCGTCAGCTCAATGCGCAGCGGCGGCAAAGAAAGCAAACAGGCATGATAAAGAAGGGAATCATGAGTAGATCGGCGGACGTCATAATGCCGCTTTACAGAGCAATGGTCAGACCACACTTGGAGTACTGTATCCAACACTGGTCTCCCTACCTAAAGAAAGATATAACCCTGCTAGAGAGGGTGCAGAGGCGAGCCACAAAGCTAGTAAAAGGCATGGAGAATTTGAGCTACAAAGAACGCCTCAGAAAACTGGGATTGTTCACCCTCGAGAAGAGAAGACTGCGAGGGGATATGATAGAGACCTTTAAAATACTGAAAGGATTCAACAAAATAGAGCAAGAAACATCGTTATTCACATTGTCAAATGTGACTCGGACAAGAGGTCATGGACTGAAACTGAGGGGCAGCAAGTCCAGGACAAATGTCAGGAAGTTCTGTTTCACACAGCAAGTGGTGGACGCTTGGAATGCTCTCCCGGAGGAGGTTGTGATGGAGACCACCATTCTAGGATTCAAGGGCAAGTTGGATGCACACCTTCTTACAAATAACATTGAGGGATACAAGTAAACAAGGTCTTCATCAAGGAACACCTACATAGCCTCCGCGTGTGCGGGTCGCCGGACTAGATGGACCTATGATCTGATCCGGTGAAGGCATTTCTTATGTTCTTAAAGCATTTTATACTAAATTCCAGGTTCTGATACTCTCTTCTGGCATGTCAAAACTCTGCAGCATTTGTATCACAGTCAAATAATTTTCCATATCAACATTGCAAGAGCACATGGCCTTAAACCTCTGTATCTTACTGTAAGTGCTAAGTATCCCACGGTTATTAGAGCTCAGGGACACATGATCAGACCTCATCAGGGTGGCTGCTGGCAGCTGTCATACTTATCCTGCTCCAGTTTTGTTTGTTTTTTGGGTGGGTGTTATCATGGGAACTTGCAAAATCTCATTTATTATCCTCGATTTGTGTTCATTCAATCTTTTTTGTTTGTTTGTTTCCAATATATTTATTAAGCCAAGTAGAAAAAATAACAACAGGAACATTCAGCCATACAGAGAACCAGGGGTGCTCCAGTATTGTCTGTATCGGGATGCCAAATCAGTGTAGACTGAACCAGTGAAGGACCATTTGCACATAAAGAAAATGACTCATAGATAATGCTTATACTGGCCCCTAATCTGCCTTTAAAACTCCGCCTCAAGGTCTATGCATGCATTTTATGCATAACATTATTTGGAGCGAATAAAAAAAAAAAATATGACGCACGGGAAGGAACAAAAGCTTTAGTAGTTTGATTTTAAATTCTTCATGTTTTCAGGCTGTTAGAAAATCGTTAAAACCTATCTATTTGATAAAAATGTGTAATTTAGATAAAATCCTCTAAAGTTGTACCTTTCAAAATTTTATACAGAATGTTTTGAATTTTGTGATGTAAATTCGCTGTTGTACAGTTCTTACTCTTATTGTAAACCGCACTGAACCGTGAGGTATTGCGGTATATAAATAAATTTATTATTATTATTAAATGCATCAGAATTGTTGTCCTTCTTATGATTCCCGGTGGATTCCTTAACACTTGGCGCTTTGGTGATTAACCAGGGTTAAGTAGTAGCAGCACTGTCTAGCAAGTCCCTTCTTCAATGCTCAGACCGAAGAGGTTATCCCCTGACACATGACGACCTCCACGTGCAGCAACCTAGCCTCACGTGAAAGTGGACACATTTATGCGCCAGTAGTTCTACTCCCTCTTCTCTGACACAACTTCCTGTTCCGGCAAGGTGGAACGCATCGAGGAAGAGAGGTTGTGTTAGAGAGGAATGGTTACTGAAGAAGGAATTACTGCGGGATTGGTGGTGGGCGATCTCAGGTATCAGTTTGACGTTAGTTAGTGGGTGGAGGGAGTTTTCAGGGAGAGGTGCTGGATCGCGAACCGAGACCGGAGAGAGAGATCGTAGACCACGGGGGAGGGGAGACCGGTGTTCTGGTCTGCGAATGCGTGTAGCGGCTGCCTGTGAATAGGGGCGCTCGCGCCTGAAGGTAGCCAAATATGTGTGACTTGGTATCGCTCGGAGTTGGCTTGTGATTTGGTTTTTATTATTGTCTTGTTTAAAATTTCAGTGAGAAGTCTATATGCAGATAATGCCTCTCCATCTTTTGAAAGAAGAGAGTGGGGCTCTTAAGACTCATTTGCAAGGCCATCAGCAGAAGATTTCTTTAACAGACTTGCAGCCCGGGATTGATCAGGGAAACATATACTTCATGGTAAATGATTTGCAATTAAGAGAATATACTCTTAAAGTGTGTATGTTGCAAATAACCTTTGTTGTTTAAAATTTGTGTGAAAAATGTAAAGCATATTTGGGGTGGGTATTAGTAGTGCACCAAATGAATGAGAAGGAATTGCTGGGTCATGCCCTGAAAACCAAACTGAGCATGTGAATGGCTACTTCCTGTCGCCAGTCTCTGGCCATGCTTCCTATGACGAAATCTGCAAAGCACCAGGCATGTGAAAAAGTTGATGTGAGTTATGAATGGCACTGACAACAAGAAGAGCAGAAACATACTAGACCTGCCAGCTGAATAATACTGTTGTCATCTGGGATTGGACTGGAAAGATGATGTGTATTGGGGTACAAATGTAAACATTGGCCCCCCAAGAGCTGCACACCCATGGAGAGATATTTTTAAAAGGTTTTCCAAGTCAGGATAGGGCCATCATGTCACAACATCCCAAATGGATGTTTATCTCGTGTGTATTTTTGAAAAGGAAATATATCAAGATTTCCTCTTCGAAAATAGGTAAGATGGACATTAGTATGCTGGAGAGGTCCAGCATGAATGGCCATTTTACAAACTGGAATGAGGAAAACAAGGGCTATAGACTTCTGTATGTCAGCATTTGTAGAAAATGGCCACACAGATGTCCATACAGAGCAGAAGGGCAGCCTAGTGGTTAATGCAGTGAATTTAAATCAAGGGACCTAGGTTCAAATCCCACTTTAACTTTTTTGGGGGAAGGGGAAAAATTGTAAGCTCCAGGAATGAATATTATTTGACTCTGTAAAAGTGCTCAGTACCCTCATCTCCTGAATAGGAGCCACATGAAGATTAAATAAGGACCATCACTGCACTTCGATAGTCCCTTTTTGTACCCCTCTCATAACACAATAGTAATCTCTCCAACTAAAAAATTTAGAGTGGGTTTGTTGTTTTTTTTTTACTAAGGCGCGGTAGCCAATTTAGCGTGTGCTAATGCATCCATAGAATATAATGGGTGCGTTAGCATTTAGCACACCTTAGTAAAAGGACCCCTTAGAGTTCAAACAAACATCACAGGGACACTTATCTGTTTAGTTGAAAACCCAAGCAGGTAAAAAAAAAAAAAACACACACTCTGTTATTCAAGCGCGACTCTGCCACCAAATGCTCAATCTATGAAATGTGTGCTTCCAATATGTCTTCTCCTTCTCTACCCAGACCTGAGTTTCGCCATATTAGGCTTCATCTAGAGGAGTAGCAACTGTAATAAAATCAATAAAAAAAATTTTTAAATGACTACGGTGTCTAAAACTTGGTGTCTTTCACACAGATTCAATTACACATATGACATTCTCTCTCACTTGTTATGACAACACTATTTATCATAATTCAGACTGTAATTAAATAAAATATATGAACTGCATAGGGAAGTATGATATATTCACTGTGTGTCATGGACCTGACACAGTCTGTGTTTCGATGTGGAAGCCTGCCTCAGTGGTACAATCAACATCCAACAGATGGCGCTCTCATGAATATATGATAGACAATGTTATATTGTTATTTTAATAAATATTGTCTCATTTGACCTACCTGGCTTGATGTGTACATTTCCTAACCCCACTTGATCGTTCTACACCCTTAGAATGCCAGAGATTAGGGGGGAGGGGAGGGGAGAGGAGAGACAGCACCTTTCAGAGGGAAGTGAGAGGGAGGGAAATAAAAAGAACAAAGTACAAATTTTAAGCTTCCACCTCAAGCCCATGGGCAATTTTGGCCGAAGCCAAAACCACAGCTATAACCTTTTGGCCAAAATTAGGCAGAAAAAGGATTTAGGTCCACTTTTGGTGTCATAACCGAAATTCAGTCAGCCTCTTAATTGAGCCAGTTCTGCAGTTTAGAGATACAAACAGTCTTGACAGTGCTCTTCATTGCAGGGCCTGTGGTGATCCCCATCACGCCTAAGTGTTGTCCCCACTGAATTTCCACAGTACACAATCTCCTACTACCTCTTCCTCAGACTTGCAGATGGCATAAATTTGTGCTACTCTGTTTAATATCTGTTCCACACAGGCTCTTGGTGAGTTCAAGCCAAATGCTGCCCAAAATCCCACTGTATTCTCATAAGACTGAGAGCACCATGCAGTTTAAACTTAGCAAGATTAGCTGTTCGAAAGATGGCACCACCAACAAGCCTCCAGAGAAAGTTTATGGGGAGAGAGAGCCATCTAGGGATTCATGGGGAGATAGAATAGTGGAGGTTGACAGGGTATCTACCACTTTTTTCCAGTGATAGTCATGGTTCTCACATTTACTGCCACCCCCCCCCCCCCTTTATGAAGCCACATTAGTGTTTTTTTATCACCAGCCGCAGATTCTTGCACAGAAATAGCTAAGAAGAAAAAATTTAAATTGAATCAGGTTGGGCAGACTGGATGGACCATTCGGGTCTTTATCTGCCGTCATCTACTATTTTACTTACAATTTGATACAGAGGAGACAAGAAGAGTTGCTATAAGTTGAAAAAAATATCATTAAACATTATTAGGCAGTGATTGCAGATGTATTTGTAAAGCAGATCAATGGAGGGGGGAGTTAATTTTCTTGACAAACTGACCCTCACTTGAAAAATAGCAAAGATCTCTGCTCTACTTCATCGAAGACACTGCTAATGTAATCTAGCCAAAAATTTACTAGTGTAGTCGGACATCATCCATCTTTAGTTCATTTTGTATCATCCTCACAAAAGGAAGCATAACATCGAATGCTAAGCACAAATACATTACTAAAATACCATCTACAATTAACCTTTGTTTGTCTCATGGCAACTGCGCTTATTTTATTCTGGATGGTCTGTGTGCAGTTGGCTTGTTGAAGCAGCTGCTTAACAGTTGTTGAAGGGAGAAAATGAAAGACTTGGGATATATTGTCCTTGTCTTATGTCATTGTGACATCAGTTATGGAAAGAACATTGCCTGAGCCTTTTATTTCATTGTCGCTGTACAGTGCATGTGCTTTGTGACCAGTGCACCAAGGTCATTTTAAGTAAGTCTGTCCTCCAGACACAAAACCAGGGTGCATTTTATTATTACGATGGTACAGAAATTCTATTCATACCCAGATTATAGAATCCAAACAGTTATAGGCAATAATAGTCTACTAAAATGGCTGGATTCAGTGCACTGGTCAGGCACAGAAAAGCTTTTTGTAAACCTTTGTGTGTCTAGCAATGCTATAGGAATAAGTAGTAGTAAATCACCATATACCTCATCCAAATTTGAGCATAAATTAGACGATAATTGTCACCTATGTTCCCTCTAAGCGGAGCACTTGAACAATTGCTCATACATTTTACATGGTTATTCCCAAAATTAATGACCCAACCCAACTTTCAAATAAAATGAAACTAGAAATAATTACCCCCCCCCCATGGAAAAAGTACCATTGGGTTGCACAGCTTTCCTATGTGTGTTTTGTTTTATAAACTGGTAAAATGAATGTGATGAGGACCAGAGTGTTGTTTACTTCTATGGAGTTTTGTGACTTTTTTTTGAAAAAGTGACTCCAGTTCAGTAATTGCGGAAACTACATAGGTATGCATGTGGGAAATATTGGACTCTGGTTTGAGTGTCAGAATTCTGTATAAATAAGAACCAGGGTTTAATTTTTTTTTTTCTTGTAATTGAGTTCTACTTTTAAAGCTCTTTTTTTCAGCTGGTTTGAATCTCATTAGGTAATGAACTCTTACCACATTCCTATTTGTTTTAAACAAAATGCTTGTTTCTTGGCCACAAATCTTCAGTAGAACTTAAAGTAGTATATGAACAACTTGGCTTTTTTTTTTTTAGTTCTTCTTCCCTCACAATAAAGTAACTTTTAAGTTGTCTGCTTTTTTCTTTTCAGTGGAGAATGGGTCTTTTGCTCCAGGTCCTGAGCCGACTAAGACCTGGTAACCTTCTCTTGAGAGAAACAAATACACAAAAGGATTGGTTTTCTTACCCAGTAGCAGGCATGATGTTCTTTAACTGTAATTCTACCATTTTTCATCAGTTTTCTCACTTCAAATAAAACAACTCAGCCTTATACTTGATATGAGATTAGCTCATACCTTTGTCAGTAGAAGCTCAAATTGAATTATATTCAGGTATATTGATAATTCTTACTCCAGAGGGCACCTGATAGAGGATTGAGTGACTTACTCAAGGTCACAAGGAGTGCCAGTGGGAACAACCCTTATTTTCAGCCCCTTTCACTAAATATTAGGTCACTGTTCCATGCCAACTTTAAAAGCCAGTATAAAATCTATAATTCCCTTGCATGTTTGCGCAATACAATTAACTCATTCTGCATAGGCCTGATGACAGGACACAGATCACATCACAGTCCAGTCCAGTAAATGCTATCCTTTGCTACTTGTTGATCTAAGTAGGGTCTCAAATGAAACTTAGTCAAGCTGTCTACTTGTATCATACTCCTTTAAGCTGGGTCACTTGCATCTCTGCTATAACAACTGACTCTGTGTTTAACCAGTTGCTCCCTTTTTTTCATCAACATTGTGGCTTGAAGATAAAAATTATTCTACAGTATTAATTTTTGATAAACCAAATATTGTCTTGCCCGAAAAGGGAAGAATTTAAACTATATCTGTGCAACTAGATAATGTTTTGGTTATACCTAATAAAGCTACATATTAAAGATAGAATGGCTTAAGTGGTTGTTCATTTGAATTTTACTATCCCTAATAGTATTTTTATTACTGATCTTGAGCTGACTCTTTTGTCTGTTTCTTTTGGCCTTTCAGGGACTGGTTTTGATAAAATATCCTTTGACAAAGCTTGGAAATGGGTTGGAGTTATTCAAAGCTGTACTGGAAGGTATTCAAATTAAATATTAAATTGTATTCAATTTATGCCGTACTGTGGAGTCCTTTGCATTCCAGAACATATTTGCTGTTTGCATCTCTAGCACATATTGCATGTTAGGGTAGTCAGTAAGACTATGGTAAAAATTCAGCCTTATCAGAACATTCCTCCATAAGTCTGAATATGTTCTACCTCATGTAAATAAGATGTGATTAAAATTTGAAATAGTTTGGGACAAATTTAGAAGTTGCTCATGGTCCTACAATATCCCCATAATGTGGCTGGCTAGACTATTCATAACAGTAAGGTAATGTGGTCAGAAACTGTTACTTAATATTGGTTGGATACTAAATAGCTATTCTTTGAAGCTGTTGTTTTTAACAACACTATTATTGTTATTTGAATAACAACTTAGTACAACCGTGTTTCCCCGAAAATAAGCTCTAGTCACCGGCAGCAGTACTTCCCCCTGCCACCCCCCCTGTTGACCCTTATCTCACCTGGGCATTCCGTGTGCCGCGTTGCTGATGACATAATCAGTGATGCAGCAAAGGAACACCTGGGCAAGAGAAGGCTGCAAAGCAGCCTGTCTAGATTGCTGTTTGTTACAAGGTATTTCGGTCTCGCGGTTGGTGGGGGAGAAATGGAAGGGTCGGGGGGGGGGGTGCGCGGCGGGGGGATGGGAGGGAGGGATAGAAGCTGCAAGGGTTCTTCTGCACAAGGGATAGGAGGGAGGGATAGAAAGATACTACACAAGGGGATGGGTGAAAGGGGAGGAAAGATGCTGCACATGTGGGGGAAAGGAAATAGGAAGAGTTGGGGTAGATAAGAGGAAGGGAGAGATGATCATTGTACATGAAAAAATAAGACCTAGTGCCTTTTTTGGGCCCCAAATTAATATAAGACAGTGTCTTATTTTCGGGAAAACACGGTAATACTGCTGCAAAGTAGAAAGCTAGTTTAGTGAAAAATGGCAGTTGAAAAACGAGTTGATGTCACTTTTTAGGATAAAAATTAAGACGTAAGAATGTCAAAAACTAGAAGCAGTGCTGAAGTATGTCTGCTAGGGAAGGGCAACAATGAACTGTCCAGTTCACATCGTCCAACCAATTGGCATGTTCTTTGATTGATGATGTACTTACACACTGATTAAAAGGCTACTTTGAAAGAGGCAGCTCATATGGCCATGTTCAAGGTCTTGGAAATTTAGCAGCATACAAGAATACCACATCAGCGAATAGATTCAGAGATTTGTATATTGAAGGTTTATGATAAATATGAGAAGCTAAAAGAGAGTTGGCACAGATGCAATAAATGTTATCTAGTGAATCAGGAAGCCTTCAAAGAGCATCTTGTCCATCTTTTTGATGTTGCTACCAGTGAAAGAAATTTCAACTTTCTGTAAAACAGCCTTGAATGCATCACATCCAAGGGAAGACTACAAGGAGTTTCTTGAGCTCTGTTTAATTTTTATTGGCGGCATATTGGATACAGATAAAGCGAAGTCAAAGGGTCTTGCACCATGCATTGTGAATGGTAAAGGCCATCTACAGAAGTAAGATAGTTCTGTTTCAGCAGTAATTCTCTCTTAAATGCCAAAGAAAGGCAGGGCACAAAAGAACTGGTTCTCCTAATTAACCTCATCTACATCCACTACTGGTATGAAAAAGCCTGTAAAAGCAGCACTCGATGACTTGCTTCTACTTTCAGAACTCCAGAAATATCTGAACAAAGCTGCTATCAACTTGTCAGAAATTTTGGCTTTTCTGGCCTTTTTTGATGACAGACTAAGCAGTGAAGTAAAGTCCAAGATGGTGGCAAACCTTCAGCTTCCACAATCCACAAGTTTGGTAAAATGTGTCGACTGCCCTGCCAAGTCACTCAGTCTCATCAGCCTGGCATCATGTATAACAAAGAGAACCTATATCTTCTTTGAACTCTTGACACAAATGGACACAAAGGTTCAACAAATTTTGGTTAAAGATCCCTCAAACTGGAGAGATGATCAAAACTATCAGTATTTGAAGCAGTTAGAATCATCATTGACAGTAGTCAGCGACTTCTCTGAAAGAGCACTTGTCTCAATGTTTTATATCTCGTCCTCCCAAAAGAGCTCAGAACAGGTTACAAATTTACATACATAATAAACCGTGTTTATATGGTAAAAGATAGCATAGCAAAACATTGACAAAAATAGGAAAACATAGTTAGCAACGCATGTTAAAACATAATGGGGCTCATAATCGGAAAAAAAAAAAAAAAAAAACATCTAAAAACCCGCCCAAGTCGACACTTGGATGATCTAAAAAAACAGGTCGTCCAAGTGCCGATAATCGAAACAACTTTTTAGATGTATCCACGGACTTTTAGGCCTCAGAATTCTGCTTTGCGCCCAGAGCTAAAAGGGGTGTTTTTGGAGGAGTGCTTAGAGTGGGATGTGGGCTGACCTAGACTTAGTTGTCATGCAGTGATAATTGAAGGTTTGACAAGACTGCTTAGACGGAACTTATACGTTGTGAGCTAAATGATGGAAATGCACTTATAACTGCCCAAAAGGCTTATAGGGACAGACGGGTGAGGGGAGATATGATAGAGACGTTTAAATACCTATGTGATGTAAATGCACGTGAGTCAAGTCTCTTTCATTTGAAAGGAAGTTCTGGAATGAGAGGGCATAGGATGAAGCTAAGAGGTGATAGGCTCAGGAGTAATCTAAGAAAATACTTTTTTACAGAAAGAGTGGTAGAAGGATGGTGGATGGATGGTACAGTCTCCCGGTAGAGGTGGTGGAGACAGAGACTGTGTGATTTCAAGAAAGCATGGGATTGTCACGTGGGATATCTTAGAGGAAGAGGTAATGGTTAGTGCAGATGGGCAGACTGGATATGCCATTTGGCCTTTATCTGCCATCATGTTTCTATGCTGTATTAACATTGCTTCAAAATAGTGCCATTTTGAAGTTGTTACTTCAAGAGAGTAAGAGAGACTCTGTCTTGTTCATGTTCCCCACTATACACCACTGTCTCCCAGTAAGATCTTAAGGTGGAATTGGAGGCTGGGTTGAGGGGGGGGGATCATTGTCTGGTGAAGAGAATCAGAAGGTTTGACTTTTTTTGGGGGGGAAGGGAATCAGAAGTAAGTATAGATTTGGGGGAGGGGAATGAAAATGGTCTTTGTACCGACCCTTTCAGCAGGCACTTATTTGTGTTTCACTAATGTACATATTTTCTCATATTCATTTCTCGTATAGGGAACACAATTCAGTATGTTTGGCCCATCCTTACCACTCCTTCTTCATATCCTAACTATGCCTCCTTGTTTAAGATGTGATGAGCTTCCTCACATGTAAATAGCCCCCTTTTTCCATATGTTTGCTGATCTCTTTGTGTAATTTGCTGTTGAAGTTCTAAGTTGGGGGGGGGGATGCAGTGAGAGAAAAATAGTCATGTAGAAGCTTATGGCAACAGATCTTAACCATGTTTTTGACTGAATTGAGGTAGGAGCAAGCTAAAACTCTCAGGTTAAAAATAAATTTAGAGATTCTGATCTTAGCTCTCCAGCACAAGATAGGACATTAATTTCAAATTGAATTTGGTTTTTGAGATAACACTGATTGTTTGTTATTTGTAGAATCAATAGAAGTGAAGTCAAGTTCAAGCATCACAACCATCAATACCTTTTTCTTTGGAAAACTGGCAGAAGAATGTGCTAAATTTGTTCACCAAGGGGTAAAAAAAATTCTTCTATTTTTCTCTTGCATAGATTTCTTTAAAGCATCTAGAAGATGTATTATGCTGTTTTATTAAATAGGCATCTGTCAGTGAAGTTCATTTGTTGAACACTTGTACAATTGTTAAAAAATAACTGCTAGGAAGAATCTTGTTTTTGACACTGCATGGTTACTTGTGGAGCATTATTTTGACCAACTGTATGTTAAAAATTTAAATATTTTATAAGTCGTTATTTATTGTGCCTATAAAATAAGAGTACTGCCATTTTTTTTTTACCCCACAGGTCATAAGGAGATACAGTATATTGGTGAATAAATATTGTACCCAAAAGAGAGAACAATTACTTTCAACACCTGAAATTAATATGCTTTATAGATCAGCTATAAACATTACTTTGGGAGCTTATATTTTATCTATTGCATTTTTTGTCTTCCATTTGACAAAATGAAATGGGTCTGCTTTATTGTTTCCTTATGTTAAGTCGGCGGAGATTGGCCCATTGAATATTTCAGATCATACTCCGATTTGGGTAGATATTTCTTTGAATTCTGATTATATTCGGACTTCGTTTTGGAGATTCCCTGCTTATCTTGCTAAAAATAAGGACTTTCAAACCTTTTTGCAGACTCAGTGGGAAGTTTATTCTTCCACTAATGCTGCTCATTTGGAAAATCCGATTTTGTTTTGGGAGGCAGGAAAGGCAGTAATTCGAGGACATATTATCTCCTTCTTGAGTGCTCGTAATAAGCGAATTAATCTGGGAATTATTAATTTAGAACGAGCTTTGCGTGTGGCTAAACGATCTTTTCAATTGCATCCTTCACGGGAGACTCGTGAAAGTTATTTATCCACTCAGGAGGCGCTTAATTCGTTACTTCATTCTCGTTCCCAACTACGGCTGGCTTTTTATAAGCACCGCTTTCAACGATTTGGCAATAAGCCAGGACGTCTCATGGCACGCTTAGTTAAAGCTGAGACTACAAGGAAACCGATTTTATCTCTCCGGACCTCGAATGGGGGAGTGGCGACAAAATAGCTGATATTTCTAAAGAGCTTTTTGATTTTTTTGGTCGGTTGTATGCCGCTCCTGTGGATGCTTCCCCGGACTTATTGATGGATTATCTTCAGTCTTCTGGTCTTCCTCGTTTGTCGGATGATATTGTGTTTTCTCTTAATAACTCTTTTCGTGCAGCTGAATTAGAATCTGCTATTAAAGCTCTTCATTCTGATAGAGCCCCAGGCCCAGATGGGTTTTCAGGGGACTTTTATCGTCTTCTCTCCCCTCGTTTATGTGGTCCTTTGTTGGCTTATTTTAATGCAGCTGTTGCTCAGGGCTCCTTTCCGTGTTATGCTAATGAGGTTCTTATTTCCTTGTTGTTGAAACCTGGTAAGGAGATTGATTCCCCGGAATCCTATCGTCCTATATCCTTGATTAATGTAGATCTTAAACTTTTTGCTCGTATGCTCGCTAATCGTCTTGCTCCTCATCTCTCTGAGCTTATTCATGAAGATCAAGTTGGGTTTGTTCGGGGGCGTCAATCTGTCCATAATGTTCGTAAGGTTATCTTTGCACTTGCCCATTGTCATTCATATCGGATTCCAGCTTTGTTTGTTAGTCTTGACGCTTCTAAGGCGTTTGATAATGTATATTGGTCCTTCTTGTTTCATACTCTTGAATATATTGGGTTGGAAGGGTTTTATCTTGATGCTATTCGTTCTCTTTATTCTAATCCACGGGCTTCGCTTCTTGTCAATGGGACTTGTACGGATTCTTTTCCTATTCTTCGTGGCACCAGGCAGGGTTGCCCTCTCTCCCCTTTACTGTTTCTTCTTTTTTTAGAACCTTTGCTGTGTACTCTTTGTGGTTTTGAGAATGTACGGGGTCTTAATATTGATGGAATTGAGTTGAAAACATTGGCATTTGCGGATGATATGTTTTTGGTTCTTACTAAGCCTGAAGAATCTTTACCGATAGCATTAGATCTTATTTCCGAATTTGGTTTTTATTCTGGTCTGTCTCTTAATTTGGATAAGTCTTTGGTCATGCCAATTCCCTCTGAGTTGCGTTCCAAGTGGAGGGGTGAATTTCCTCTTCGTTGGGCAGACTGTACCTTGAAATACTTGGGGGTTTTTATTCCACAGGATTTATCTCATTTGTATCGCTTGAATGTGGAACCGCTGTTTCAGGCTCTTCAGAACAAATTACATCTTTGGGGAAGTCTTCCCTTTTCTCTTTTAGGTCGGGTACATCTTTACAACATGCTTATTGTTCCCTGTTGGTTATATATTTTTCAGGTCCTTCCTCTTTATTTGTCTTTTAGGGATGAGAGAAGACTGATATGTTTGGTTCAGAGGTTTCTTTGGTCCGGGAAGCGTCCTCATTTACCTTATACGAGGGCCGCAACTCCGTGTTCACGGGGTGGATTAGGTTTATTGAATCTTCGTTATTTGACTGTGGGTTGTGGCATGTGACATATTAATGATTTTTTTAGGGGTACTTCAATGTTCACTAACACTGCTTTAGAACTTTTTTGTTTTCGCTCTACACACTTTAGTGCTTATTTTCATTCTCTTCCTTCTCTTGTGCCTGAGTCTCTCACTATGAAAGTGCTTCACCGTCCCTTGCGGAAGGTTTGGCACTGGGTCTGTAAATTTCATTCTATTTCTGCTTCTGTGACTCCCTTTTTGCCTATTCGTTTTAATAGCTCCTTCTTGCCGGGGATAGATGGTCCGAGTTTTGCTCGGTGGGAGACAAGGAGGATTCAGATGCCAGAGTTCCAGAAGAATTTGCTACAGTGGAAAATATAGGTCAATGCATCATATTGCAGATGACATGACATATAAAAACCTTCTTTTCACAGAGGATTGCTTAGCACGGTGCTTGAAAATCCGTCTGAAAAGAAAATATGGCGAATTTAATCTTGAACCCAAGTATTCAAAGCTAAGAGAAATAAAGATGCTTATTAACAGTGTTTTGTAAGTGATTAAAATGAATAGTTCTATGCTGTCTGTTTAAGGTATTAATGAGTGTATGGGCAAGTAACCTTCTTTTCTGAGGTATTGCTGAATATGCATATTTTTGTAAAACAATGTAACTGACATTAAAAAAAACCCTGTGATTGCTGTTGCAACTGAAAAATGACTTGAAAGTTTTCAATAACACCACTCCTTATAGGGGGGTGGGGGGTATGGATAGGAACTTGTATACTGCCTTTTTGTGTGTGTTTTTTACAACCACAGTCAAAACGTTTTATGTACAGGTACTTAAAGCATTTTCTGTATCTGTCCTGGTGGGCTCACAATCTATCATTGTTAAGAGGTATCATTGTTAATGATATGTTGAAACCCTGCTGTGTGTAGCAACAACTAAGACATGTTAAGGCTTATTCAGAGAGGTGTGACTGCATCTCAAATACTGTGTGCAATTCTGGTTACCACATCTCAAAAAATATACAGTATACCCCTGCAAATTCGCAATTCGCAGACTCAGTCATTCGCAGTATTTTCTGACCGCCTCTTCTGGTCAGTAAATACCGCGAATGACTGACCAATGGAAAAGCTCTCTTACCAGTTCTGCACAGCCAGCCTTCACTTTCCCAACCCCTTGCTTCAGCATTCGCCTGAGGACTCGTAAGGGGCTGGCGATCACAAGCTCAGGGAGTCTGACTGCAGTGAGCGCCGGGACAGGAGGAGGGAGAGTGTCGATATTCACGGTTTTTCAACATTCATGCTCACTCCGCGAACCTAACCCCCGCGAATTTCAGGGGAGAACTTTATAGTGGAATTAGAAAAGGTAAAGAGAAGGGTGATGGAAATTATAAAGATGATGGAATAACTTACCTATGAGAAAAGTCTAAAGAAGCTGGGGCTCTAGCTTGGAGAAGAGATGGCTTAGGGGAGATATGATAGAGATCTATAAAATACTGAATGAAAAGGAATGGGTAGAAGTTTATTTTTTCCCAAAAATATGTGGACTGGGGGGGGGGAGCACATAATGATGCTACTAAGAGTAAATTTGTCCAATCTGAGGAAATATTTCTTCACTCAATGTATATTTAAACTCTGGAATTTATTGCCAGAGAATGTGATAAAAGCAGTTAGCTTAGCAGGGTTTTCCTAAAGGAAATGTCCATAAGCCATTATTAAAACGGACTTGGAAAAATCCATTGTAGGATAAGCAGCATAAAATCTGTTTTACCAGGTACTTGTGACCTGGATTGGCCACTGTTGGAAACAGGATCCTGGTCTTGATGGACTTTTGATCTATTTGAATATTGTGTGTTTCTGTATGACAGTGTTTATGTTCTTATTTAGTATTTGGCGGTAGGATATTAGTTCCCAAAACTAAGTTTATGCTTAAGTTCAAAAATATCTGTGATGACAGTTATCTTATTTAAACTGATGTCGGTTTCTTGTTCATTTTACTTAGTCTAATTTTTTTTTTGAATAGGACACATTGGTACTGACTGGATTTATTTTGAACAGTTCTCCCACAGCAGGAAAAGATGGGCGTTATAACTATCAACTAGAATTGTCTGAAGAAAATGGAGCAACTGTGTATGTAAGTAAGCTATTTTTTAGAATCCAAAAAATGATCAGCCCTATATACAAAAATCAAGACAAAACTGCAGGAAAATATACAGGATACATGAATTTATTAAAATGACAAAAATCTTAAAAACATATATGACATATATAAAATGAAAGAAGCTTCAAAACATATAGCCTCAATTAGAGTTAAAATACATTCATTTATGACCTCAGCAGTACAAACTGTGAGAAAGGTTTCATTCACAGTATAATTTGCACTAAAGTCGTCACCGGTCAGAGGTTTCTATCAAATCTTATTAGTTTATTCATTTTTATTTATTTTTCTTTATTTTTCAAAATAGATTAAGAGAAAATACTCATCTCTTTATCAGAGCATAGCAGGGGTTCTTCACCGACATAGGCTCTGATAAAGAGATGAGTATTTTCTCTTAATCTATTTTGAAAAATAAAGAAAAATAAATAAAAATGAATAAACTAATAAGATTTGATAGAAACCTCTGACCGGTGACGACTTTAGTGCAAATTATACTGTGAATGAAACCTTTCTCACAGTTTGTACTGCTGAGGTCATAAATGAATGTATTTTAACTCTAATTGAGGCTATATGTTTTGAAGCTTCTTAGATTTTTGGCCTTATAAAGATATATACTACTGCCTTATATATTTGTTTATATATAAAATGAAACACTAAAAAAGAAATTCCCAAGTGGGCAAACTTCAAATAATCCTATCAAACAATCATCCCCACTTACATTAGAATGTGTCTGAAAGTTCTTATTTTACTAGCAGGAGTAAGCCTCAGTAATGGAGCCTATGCGTAGTCAAAATCAATGACTGGGATATTCAGCGTAGTCATTGATTTTGACTACGCGTAGGCTCCATTACTGAGGCTTACTCCTGCTAGTAAAATAAGAACTTTCAGACACATTCTAATGTAAGTGGGGATGATTGTTTGATAGGATATATAAAATGAATACATGAGCTACAGTAATTGTATTCAAAGAACTGGTCCTAATGTTCATGTGGACCGGACCCAGACATTTTGAAGTTGCAACTCTTTTACTATTTTTTTTGCATGGAGTGGGGAAATAACCAAACAGAGCAGCAAGCTGAGAACTAAGGAAACTTGATTCAAATGCCACTGCTGCTCTTTGTGATCTTGGGCAAGTCAATTAACCCTCCATTGCCTCAGGTGTAAACTTCGAGGGATAGGAAAGTACCGACCTGAATGTAATTCATAAGAACATAAGAATAGCCTTACTGAATCAGACCAGTGGTCCATCAAGCCCAGTAGCCCATTCTCACGGTGGCCAATCCAGGTCACTAGTGGCCAAAACCCAAGGAGTAGCAATATTCCATGCTACCAATACAGGGCAAGCAGTGGCTTTCCCCATGTCTTTCTCAATAACAGACTATGGACTTGTCCAAACCTTTCTTAAAACCAGCTACTCTATCCGCTCTTACCACATCCTCTGGCTATGCATTCCAGAGCTTAACTAGTCTCTGAGTGAAAAAAAAAATTTCCTCCTATTGGTTTTAAAAGTATTTCTGTGTAAGTTCATCGAGTGTCCCCTAGTCTTTGTAATTTTTGACAGATCAAAAAATCGATCCACTTGTACCCTTTCTACTCCACTCAGGATTTTGTAGGCTTCAATCATATCTCCCCTCAACTGTCTCTTTTCCAAGCTGAAGAGCCCTAATTATTTTAGTCTTACCTCATATGAGAGGAGTTCCATCCCCTTTACCATCTTAGACGCTCTTCTTTGAACCTTTTTCTAGTGCCACTATATCTTTCTTGAGATAAGGAGACCAGAATTGAACGCAATACTCCAGATGAGGTCGCACCATGGAGCGATACAGGGGCACTATGACATTCTTAGTCTTGGTAACCATCTCTTTTTTAATAATTCCCAGCATCCTGTTTGCTTTTTTGGCCACCTCCGCACATTGGACGGAAGGTTTCACCTTACTTCTATTACTTATCATTTCTGTAGTTCTGCTATAGTCCCTGCTCAGTACAGCTTACAATATAATTAGACAGACAAACAGGACAAGTAGGGGTATTAGGGAGTTTCTCAAGCATGAGTACTTTACAAGCGAGTGGAGGTTAGGAGTTAAAAGCAACCTCAAAAAGTGGACTTTTAGCCTGGATTTGAATAGTGCCTCGGCAGTTACCCCCACATTAAAAATAGCCTTTCCCTTCCCCCTTTCTTTTTCATTTTATGCAATGTATCCTACCCATTTTCCTTATGTAGCATGTTTTGTCTGTAATGTTCTTATAGTTCAGTCTTTCCCATTTTTATATTTTAAATCATTTTATAAAATTTTGTACACACGTAAGCCGCTTTGGTAATTAAAGCGGGATATCTAGACTAAATAAACTTGAAACAACAACTGAAAAAGGTGTGAGCTAAATCCAAAAGAGAGACGAAAGAGATTTAAATGATATTTCTATATTTTGTTTCATCCATTTATGTAGTAAATGATAGCAACATGGCACATCCAGTCTGCTCAGAAAGGCAACCAAGATTATGCCTGTGACTCTGTGTGGTTATCCCTTCTCCTCCTGCTTTGTCTTTAGGGCTGCAACTGATTCTCAGTGCAGCCTATCTCCCTCGATGCCTCTTCTTTTTGAAGTGTAAAAGTTATTTAAGTTTCACTGTGGTAGGAAATGCTCTATATTTTCAATATGCCTTCATGTCATTTAGGCAGCCTCCATATTTATCCCATTACTTTTGAATTCTCTCACCATTCTCTTAGTGAAAAATATTTTCTTATTGCTTTTTAGTTTCCCTCCTTGTAGCTTTATTTCATTTCCTCCAATTTTGCCTATAATCTCTCCATTTAAATCTCTGTATCATATATTCTGGAGGCAGTTTTGCCAAATGGATTAGTTATGTGCATAATCCAATATAAAAGGTAAGAAAAACTAATGTCACAGCTATAATTCAGTTGTTACCAAGGCAGGCAGTGGAAGGAACCTACAGAGTATCTTGCAGTCACAAACATCTGGAGGAAAATAAAAGCCTCAAACTTAAGTAGCAGCATAAATACAGAAACTTCTAGCTGCCTTCAATCTTATCACTGGCATAGATAAAACTCCATAGACAACTTGCTCAAAAAGGTCCAAACCGCTGCCTGTGCATAGGAAAGTCAGAAAAACACGTGGAGGGGCATAATCAAAAAAAAGTCTAAGTCCCCTTTTGGCCTAAGGTCTTAAATGTTGAAAGTAGAAGCAGGAAAAATGTCCATTATCAAAAAAAATGTCCAAAAGGAGGTTTTTTTTGATAATGGCCTGCCTCTACGTTCAGCTGTTTAAACACCCAGACCACCACTACGTCTAAACTTATACCCTATAATCAACCAAAAAAAAGCCTAAGCTCCAAACGTCCAAAACAAGAGCTTTTAGGCGAAGGAGGAACCAGTCCTTGGCCTAAAAGCTGGATTCTGTAACCGGTGTCTGTCAGAAACAACACAGTTTACAGAATCCACACGGGGCAAGAGGGAGTCCAAGCCCTCTTGCCCCGCGGCACCCCCGACCTCCCCAACGACATCGGGGCAAGAGGGTATCCAAGCCCTCTTGCCCCTCAGCACCCTCGAACCCCCAATGAAGATCGGGGCAAGAGGGAGCCCAAGCCCTCTTGCCCCGCGATCCCCAACTCCCACCCCCACCGCTAAATCCGATGGGGCCAGGAGGGAGCCCAAGCCCTCCTGCCCCGCGGCCCCCCGAACCCCCGATTACATTCAGGGCAGGAGGGAGCCCAAGCCCTCCTGCCCTGCGATCTCCAATCCCCTCCCCCAAGTCCGATGGGGTCACGATCAGCTCAGCTGCCCCTTTTCGGCACTTATACCTGTTTTGACTTGGTCTAAGTCAAAACGTATAAGTGCCGACTAGGCAACCTGCCTAAAGTTTTGGTTATACCTGCTGCACGTCTAGGTCTAGGTCGGCCCACCTTCTGCCCACCACCCGCCCTTTCCCCTCCTCTAAAAACGCCTCTTTTCTCTCTGTGCATTTAGAGGCAGCGGAAAGGCCTATACTGGTTTTAGATACGTCCAAAATCAGCTTTGATTATGGGTACTTGGACGATCAGGCTTTTTGATCGTCCAAGTAGCCATTTAGGCCACTTTTTAGATGTTTTTTTCTTTTGATTATGAGCCCCTTACCGTATATACTCAAATATAAGTTGATCTGAATATAAGTCGAGACCCCCATTTTCCCCAAAAGGGAGGAAAAATGGTTGACTGGAATATAAATCGGGCGGCTTAATATTCAAGTCTCCTGTCCTGCCAGGATCTGTACCCAGCGCCCCTCCCTCCCCTATCAAGCTCTGCACCCAGCCCCCTCCCTGCCAGGCACTGTATCCAAGCCCCCTTCCCTCTCTCCTCTGTCAGGCTCTGCACTCAGCCCCCTCCCTGCCAGGCACTGCACACAGCTCCCTTCTCCCCCTCCCTCACAAGCTCTCCACCCTTCCCTCCTCCCTGCCCTGTCCATCGTACCACCTCTGCAGAATCCCTGATGGTCCAGAGGTATAGTGGGCAGGGGCGATCTTTCCGCGCTCCTGCCCGCTGCTAACCAGTCAGTTGCTGCCACGAGTTCCAGCTTCAGCTGCTGAGCGGTACCAAGGAGGAGCGAGCTTTGGCACTGCTGCTCGGCACGCGTGGCATTTTAACGCATGTTCTTCCACACATTAAGGCCCTTTGTAAAAGGAGCCCTAACTGATATTATCCCAGGACAAGCAGGCAGCATATTCTTGACTGATGGGTGACGGCACCGACGGAGCCCCGGTGCGGACAATTTTAGAGTGATTGCACTCTAAGAACTTTAGAAAGTTCTAGCTAGGCCGCACCGCGCGTGCGCGAGTGCCTTCCCGCCCGACAGAGGCGCGCGGTCCCCAGTTTTCTTAATTCCGCGGAGCTAAGAAGACGCGTGTTTCCAACGGCTGTTGGAAGTTTTTTTCTATTTCACTTGCCTTCCCGCTCGCGCGTATTTTTCTCTTCATATTTTATTTCTTTCCTTCTTTTTTACCTTTTGTGTAAAAAAAAAAAAAAAAAAATTCTTATTTTTCATTTTTTCTGTCGAATCTGACGCGGCGGGGCCTGTTGGCACCATCGAAGCCTCGGGCTTCGATTTTGCTACAGCAGTATTTCCCTTCATGCCCCCGTCACCGGGTTTCAAAAAGTGTCAGCGGTGTGCACGCCCTATCTCCCTTTCCGACCCACACAAGTGGTGCCTCCAGTGTCTGGGTCCGGACCATAGGGCTGACACCTGCACCCGCTGTAGTTCTTTACAAAAAAGAACTTTAAAAAATCGACAAATTCAGCAGCGGATCCTTTTCGGTACCGCTATGGAAGTTGCACCGGTATCGACGTCGACGACTTCCTCCAAATCGACTCCGACTACCTCGGCACCGCCAGATCCATCGTCGGTGTCGACTCCTGTAGGTAAGCCGGCTAAGAAGCCTTCCCCTACTGTTCTAGGCCAGCCAGTCGAGCATGCAGTGAGCCAAGTCCTGCAGACTGAGCGCCGGCCCCGTAAACGCTCCGCTCCCATTGAAGTCTCGGCCTCTTCATCGGCATCGACTTCACCCGAGCGTCGAGCGGCACCGAAGGTACCGAGCAAGAAAAAACCGGTACCGGTGCCATCGGGACCAACGTTGGATGAGCGCATTGCCTCTATCCTCCAGGTCCAACTTCAGCAGCAACTCCAACAGTTGCTCCCGGCTCTATTGTCTCCGAAACTTCCAGTGTCGGTACCGACTGAGCCTTCGGTGCCGTCTGTCGAACAGCCTCTGTTATTGGCATCGACTGTTTCGGCACCACATAAATCTTTGTCCATGCCTGTTCTGTCAGCAGAACCAAAACGGCGTGCTATTCCTACGGGGTCGGAACCGGTACCGTTCTCTGAACCCCGTACCGTACTGCATTCCCCTGGTACCGTCTCCACTCGGTCTGGTAAATCGGTACGCAAGACTAAACATGCTGATACATCGACTCCACTTTCCCAGGGCCGTTTACAATCGGTACGGGACCCTGACTTGTGGGACGATTCGGATGATCCCCTCGGTACCGAGGAGGATTACACATCTGATGAGGAGGAACCATCGGTGCAGGATACTACTGCTAAGCCAGAGCACTCCTCCTTCACAAAATTTTTAAAGGAGATGTCAGACACCCTATCTATTCCTTTAGAGTCTGATTCTAAAAAATCCAAGGCATTTTTGGATGCCTTGGATTTTGACCAACCTCCTAAAGAGTTTTTAAAGTTACCCCTCCATGACATCTTGAGGGAAACTTTTTATAAGAATCTTGAAACTCCTTTGACAATCCCAGGAGCCCCAAGAAAACTAGAATCTCTATATAAAGTGATTCCAATCCCTGGATTTGACAAACCCCAACTTCCCCATGAATCCCTGTTGGTAGAGTCAACCCTAAAGAAGACTGCAGGAGCCAGTATGTATGCCTCTGTCCCTCCTGGTAGGGAAGGAAAGGCCATGGACAAATTTGGAAAGCGTCTTTACCAAAATGCCATGCTGGCCAACCGTTCAAGTAATTACGCTTTCCACTTCTCGTTTTACCTGAAACACCTCATTCAACAGGTGACCTCTTTTCAAAAGTATATTCCGGACCGTAAACTTCCTGCTTTTCAGCAATGTACCTCTAGTCTTCTGCAACTCAGGAAGTTTATGGTCCGCTCTATTTATGATACTTTTGAACTGACATCTCGTGCTACTGCTATCTCGGTAGCAATGAGAAGGTTGGCATGGCTGCGGGCCTCAGAATTGGACGTAAACCATCAGGACCGGCTGGCCAATGCGCCTTGCCTAGGGGATGAGCTGTTTGGGGAGTCCATGGATACCACCACACAAAAGCTCTCCGCCCATGAAACTAGGTGGGACACCTTGTTGAAAAACAAGAAGAAACCTCCTCCTCCTCGTCCATTCAGGCAACAATCTTCATATCAAAGGAGGTTTTCTGCTCGGCCAGCCCAGCCTCATCCTCCTCAACCTCGCAGACAGCGTCAGCAGCAGCAACAGGCTCGTCAACAACAGCAGCCTACTGTCAAACCGGCTACTCAACCTAAGTCGACACAGCCCTTTTGACTCCTTTCTCCAGAACATTGCCAGTCTTCCTCCCTCATGTCCTCTGCCTCAGCCCATAGGAGGTCGACTACAAGTTTTTCTATCTCGCTGGGAAGCAATCACCTCCGACCAGTGGGTACTTGCTATAATCGCCCATGGCTACTCTCTAAACTTTCAGACTCCTCCACCATTAAGTCTGCCAAAAGAGTCTGCTTCCAACAAGGCTCAGTCCCTCCTCCTCGCTCAAGAGGTTCAATCCCTCCTTCTTCTCAATGCCATCGAACCAGTTCCTCTGGACCAGCAAGGCCTGGGATTTTACTCCCGGTACTTTCTTGTACCCAAAAAGACCGGAGATCTCAGACCAATATTAGATCTCAGGGAGCTCAACAAATGTCTGGTCAAGGAGAAGTTCAAGATGTTATCTCTTGCCACCCTATATCCTCTTCTCTCTCAGGAAGACTGGCTATGTTCCCTCGATCTCAAGGAGGCGTATACTCACGTTCCAATTCATCTGATGTCCAGACAATATCTTCGCTTTCTTGTCAACCAACATCATTACCAATACAAGGTGCTACCCTTCGGCCTAGCCTCCTCACCCAGGGTATTCACCAAATTGATTGTGGTCGCAGCTTATCTCCGCTCCCACAACTTTCAAGTCTTCCCTTACCTGGACGACTGGCTCATCAAGGCTCCTTCTCCTCAGTCCGTTCACAAAGCCACGGATCAGACCATTTACTTCCTTCGACTGTTGGGGTTCGAAATCAATCTACCCAAGTCGCACCTCATTCCAACTCAGCGACTTCAATTCATTGGAGCCATTCTGGATACTGTTCAGATGAGGGCTTTTCTTCCTCCAAACCGCCTTCACACCATCCTTCATCTCTGTCAGCAGGTGTTCCAGCAACCTTCCATCTCTGCGAATCACATGATGGTGCTCTTGGGACACATGGCTTCCACAGTACATGTCACTCCCTTCGCACGTCTCCACCTGCGTACTCCTCAATGGACCCTAGCGACTCAGTGGTCACAAGCGATGGATCCTTGTTCGCAACACATATCTGTGACCTCGTCTCTTCGACAGTCGCTTCTTTGGTGGTTGAAATCATCAAATCTATCCAGAGGTCTACTGTTCCATCTACCTCCTCATCAACTGGTCATTACCACGGATTCCTCCCCCTATGCATGGGGAGCTCACTTGAACGAGTTCCAAACTCAGGGATTTTGGACCACACAGGAAAAGAAACACCACATCAATTTCCTGGAACTCAGAGCGATGTTTTACGCCCTCAAAGCTTTCCAACATCTCCTGTTTCCTCAGGTTCTTCTCATTTGCACAGACAACCAAGTTGCAATGTACTATATCAACAAACAGGGAGGGACGGGATCCCATCCCTTATGTCAGGAAGCTCTAAGGATTTGGACCTGGGCGACTGCTCGTCACTTATTCCTGAAGGCAGTCTACATCCAAGGGGAACAGAATTGCTTAGCAGACAATCTCAGCAGAATTCTTCAACCTCACGAATGGACTCTCGACTCCTCGACTCTCCAGTCCATTTTCTCCCAATGGGGCACACCTCAAGTGGATCTTTTTGCAGCTCCCCACAACCATCAACTGCCCCGGTTTTGCTCCAGACTTTACTCTCCTCACCGTCTGGAACCCGATGCATTTCTCCTGGATTGGACCAATCTCTTCCTATATGCATTCCCTCCTCTTCCGCTCATGCTGCGCACCTTATTCAAGCTCAAGAGGGAACAAGCCACCATGATTCTCATAGCTCCACGGTGGCCCAGACAGCATTGGTTTTCCCTTCTACTTCAACTCAGTTCCAGGGAACCCATACCTCTTCCTCTGTTTCCTTCACTGCTTACACAGAATCAGCAAACACTACTTCATCCCAACTTACAGTCTCTGCACCTGACAGCTTGGTATCTCTCGGGCTGACTCCAGCTCATGCTCTCCTGTCTCAGCCTGTCCGTTCTATTATTGATGCCTCCAGGAAGCCGTCTACTCTTCAATGTTACCAACAAAAGTGGTCTCGCTTTTCTTCCTGGTGCCTGTTACATCACCATAATCCCATATCTACAGCAGTGGGACTGGTGTTGGACTATTTATTGTCCTTATCTGACTCTGGTCTTAAATCCTCTTCGATAAGGGTCCACCTTAGTGCTATTGCAGCTTTTCATGAGCCGATTCATGGAAAACCCCTCTCAGCTCATCCCTTAGTTTCAAGGTTCATGAAGGGCCTTTTCAATGTGAAGCCACCTCTTAAGGCTCCTCCTGTTGTATGGGATCTTAATGTGGTTCTTTCTGCGTTAATGAAGCCTCCTTTTGAGCCTTTGGCCACAACGCATTTTAAATTTCTAACTTGGAAAGTGGTCTTTCTTATAGCTCTCACTTCTGCCAGGAGGGTCAGTGAGCTCCATGCACTGGTGGCTGATCCACCTTTCACTGTTTTTCACCATGATAAGGTTGTTCTCCGTACACATCCAAAATTCCTTCCTAAGGTTGTGTCTGAGTTTCATCTTAACCAATCCATCGTTCTACCTGTTTTTTTCCCAAAGCCTCATTCTAATCCAGGTGAACAGGCTTTGCATACCTTGGATTGTAAATGTGCTCTGGCTTACTATCTTGATCGCACCAAACCTCACAGATCATCTCCTCAACTGTTTTTGTCCTTTGATCCTAACAAGTTGGGTCATCCTGTATCTAAACGCACCCTGTCTAATTGGCTTGCCGCTTGCGTTTCCTTCTGTTATGCTCAGTCGGGCCTGACACTGGAAGGTTCTGTCATAGGCCACAAGATTAGAGCTATGGCAGCGTCTGTAGCTTTCCTCCGTTCCACTCCTATTGAGGAAATCTGCAAGGCTGCTACTTGGTCCTCAGTTCATACTTTTACATCTCACTATTGTCTGGATGCATTCTCCAGACGGGATGGACACTTCGGCCAATCTGTTTTACAAAATTTATTTTCCTAATGGCCAACCTTCCCTCCATCCCTCTTTTTGTTAGCTTGGAGGTCACCCATCAGTCAAGAATATGCTGCCTGCTTGTCCTGGGATAAAGCACAGTTACTTACCGTAACAGGTGTTATCCAGGGACAGCAGGCAGATATTCTTGCGTCCCACCCACCTCCCCGGGTTGGCTTCTTAGCTGGCTTATCCTAACTGGGGACCGCGCGCCTCTGTCGGGCGGGAAGGCACTCGCGCACGCGCGGTGCGGCCTAGCTAGAACTTTCTAAAGTTCTTAGAGTGCAATCACTCTAAAATTGTCCGTACCGGGGCTCCGTCGGTGCCGTCACCCATCAGTCAAGAATATCTGCCTGCTGTCCCTGGATAACACCTGTTACGGTAAGTAACTGTGCTGTATATGCATTGGATTAGTAGTTCAGCAATTTGTTCACACTTTCAGTTCGTTTGGGCAACTAAAAATGTGAACTCACAAGTGTGTACTCTAATTAAGTTGTTTTGCTAGTCTCTAAGCTATGATGTGTTTAGTAAAACTAATGATTTCTGCCTGTGCGCTCCCCCCAAAAAAAATCTACAGGTTCCTTAAGAATTTTTAAATTAGTGTTGCTTAAGTTGAGAAAACCTTCCTTTTTGAGTTTTTTTTTCTCGTCTGTTTTTTGTGAATATTTTTTCTTTGCAACATCTTAGAGTGGAAATTGATGGCTATGTCATGCTACTAAGGTTTTCAAATATCTCCAGCTTTTTTCAAGCAGCGGTAGAAAGTTTTACCGCGTGCCAGAGAAGTAAATGCCCCAACGTTCATTCAATTCCTGTGAGCATCAGAGCATTTACCTCACCAGCTTGATAAAAGAAGCCCTATACGTTTTCTAAGTTTGGTTCAAAAGTTTAGGGAAGAAGGGTCTATTTATATGGAAATTAACACTTCAACCATTTGCCACTATGGGCCTGTTGTACAAAGCCGCACTAGCGGCTGCTTCACTGTAACGGCCCCGAAGCCCATAGAGATTTAAAGGGTTTCGGGGCTGTTGCCGCATGGCTTTGTAAAACAGGCTGTATATGAACTTGATCTTAATGCAATTAAGAGGAAAATTGAATGGGATGAGTCATAGATACATAAGACTTTGCAGGTGAAGAAAAAGAGTGAGAAATAAGAGAAGATAAATTATAATAGCGGATAAATGAAAACTCTTTCCCACCAACTACATTTTTTTTGTTCTCTATTTTGTTTATCCCTTACCTTTCTCAGGGCTAGATTCACTAACCTCACAGATCTGATCCGATAGCGATCCAATTCGTGAGGTTACCTGGTGCCCAATTCACGACGCGTCCTCATGCAAATGGGGCGATCGGAGTCATGCCCCCAATCGATCGCACGGATCGCTGGAGAACGATCCTGACGCATGCGCAGACCATCTTCTTTGCCTGTAGATGATCTGTGCATGCTCTTCATGTGAGCTTTCCAGTGATTGGAACCTGATATGAAAAGTTAGATGTCCCCCCCCCCCCCCCCAGGACATTTCAGTCAGAAGCCCCCGACTTGTGTAATCGTTGCAGTCTCTTTTGAAGGGAGTGATTGTAGGCTGAATCCTAAGATCCCTTGCTGTACCAGTGCCAATTGTGATTTCGGACAATCACTTTTCAGCAGGACACAAACACACAGCGGTACAGCGCAGGCCAGAAACTCTCCTCTCTCCACATGTGGCAGGAGATCAAAATTCGACTCCCCCATCCCATTTTAACTTTTTCCCTCTACACTGAGCCCTTTACTTTTTAAAGCCCGGGGGGCGGCAAGCAGAAGAGTTGGGCCAGAGAGAACAGGGCAGCAAGCAGGAGAGTCAGGCCAGAGAGAACAGGACGGCAAGCTGGAGAGTCGGGCCAGAGAGAACAGGACGGCAAGCTGGAGAGTCGGGCCAGAGAGAACAGGACGGCAAGCTGGAGAGTTGGGGCAGAGAGAGCAGGACAGCAAGCAAGAGAGTCGGGCCAGAGAGCAGGGTTTTTGCACAAGCGACTGGTCCTCAGCAGTCGCTTGCTTTTCGATCAGCCAGCCCAGTCGATTTTCCTGTGTTTTTTTTTTTTTTTTAGTGAATTGCTGCATTCCTACATTTGCGTGCCATTCCCCCTCATTTGCATGTGAGGATCGGGAGTGAGGTTAGTGAATCGGGTCGGGGTCCCAAAGTGGTCTGGACATGATCGGTGTCCTTAGTGAATCTAGCCCTCAGTCCTTCACTCCTTTTCACCCTTGTATTATTTTATCTCCTTTCTAGTCGAGATTTTGTTTTTTCATCTGATAGCATGTCAAGAAGGTTAATATTTTCTGAAATGCATGAATCTTAAGATCTAGTCTGGAAGATTAGATTGTGTTTCTCTGGTACACTCGGTAATATGACACCTTATGCTTTATAAACATAAGGTTACCATAAATATACATTATATTTGTATCACCATTCTACAGTTCACAGAGCTTTCTTTTCCCCTTCAGCTTTATGTTCAATCTGAAAAAGTTGGCACTTCCAAAGCAGGACCATCAGTGAGTACATACATATATATTAAAGTTTCTTTGCATTTGCTTGTTCATGTACTGTAGTAAAATTGTTTATTTTCTTAATGATATCTCTGCAGAGCTTGGGTTTTAGCATGGAAAGTGTTTTAGTAAAGTTCGGTTGATTAGCATGTAGTAACGTACACATTTTTTATGTGAAAATTATTTTAGCCGATGCATTGCTTGCAGACAAGTTTTTTGCATAACATAATCTTAGAACAGTGGTTCTCAACTTGGCCCCCAGGATACACCCAAGTCAGTCTGGTTTGCAGGATTTTCACATTGCGCCTTTTTTCAGTTTTGTCCCAACTCTTTGGAATGCACAGCACATACCTTAGGTCTTCAGGGCACATTAGAATATTATATTATTTTATGCAGGCCTTCAAAGGAGTACTAGGAGGTCCTAGTGCCCAGTTGGCTTGGTCTGTGCCTGTACTCCCTTCCTTATTTTGTCATAATGCCTGTTTATCACCTTATCCTTTCTTTTTCATTTCCCATCATTTAATTGGCATTCTTACCTCCTTAATTGCCATTCTCGCCTCTTTATACAATTTGTTTTTCATGTATACTGTCTCGATTGGCTTATGCTGAAGGCTATATATCAAATGTTAATAAACATAAATATAATAATTGCTTATAATTAAAACAGTTTATCAAGTATTCTACAGAAACTTAATTAAAAAAAAAGGTAAGGGTAGTAACAACAAATCTTTCTCGCACATATCCCTTACTTGTGTCATCCTGGACAGTAGGGTATTCTCCCCATGCTCGCGAGTCATGTAGAAGGAATCTACAGTAAGCCCTCCGAATCCGCGGTTTCAGTATCCGCGGATTCAGTTATTCGCAATTTTTTTTGTTTGTTTGTTTTTTAAATAAAGCTGCATTGATATTTTTTTGTTTGTTTTTTAAATAAAGCTGCATTGATTGAGGGAGGCAGGACCTTCCCTGCCTCCCTCCCGGCATCCCAGACCTTACCTGGGGAGTTCCCGTCGTAGTCTTGAGAGACTACGGGAACTCACGGCAGCCATTTGTTATGAGTGATCTGCACGGAGCAGGAGCGTAGGAAGATCGTTCCTGCCCCGAAAGCCCGCTAGACCTCCAGGTAAGGCCTGGGTGCCGGGAGGGAGGTAGAGGTGGGTCAGAGCTGGCCCAAAAGTTATTCGCGAATATTCAATATTTGCGGGCCAGCTCTTCCCCTAATCTCCACGAATACGGAGGGGGAAGTGTACTCCAGTTTTTCAACTCTTCCTCCTCCTCCAGAGTCCTCTGCTGCCCCCTTCAGTTTTTCCTTATGCATACGAGCCAGAAGGTGTCTTTCCGGTTTGTATATTTCTTTATTATTTTCAGTGGGTTTTCACAGTTTTTGCTGATTTTGGTGTACCGGAGCTCCCCAGTACATTGGTAAGCTCTGCTTGTGTGGAAAAGAAGCAGACTTGGGCTTACAGCTGGCAGGTTAGTCCCTTAGTTTTGCTGCAGGCTGGCCAAACAGATCCCTATGTGGAGCTTGGGGTCTGTAACCCTAATAGCTTAACTCTAATGTCTGAGTCAGAAAGTTTGAGTCAAAACTGAGATTTTGATGTCAGTCAGACTTTAAGGGTACATGTATAATATTCTGTTGCTATAACACATTGGGGAATGTTTGAGCTCCATAAATGTTTCTGTTTGGTATGGTTATTTTGATGTTTGGATTGTTCAATTATGATAACATTAAACATCATAATTGAACAATCCAAACATCAAAATAACCATATGATGTTAATATGTTTGTTATACTTCTCTCAGAGCAGAACTGATATATATTCTGGGAGTCTCCCCGTACCTCTCCATATGGTTATTTTGATGTATAGGGCTATCACCTGCTTTGGTACAAAATGCAGGGGTTAGCTGAGCCCTCTGGAGAAGGAGGCGGAGTTAAAAACTTGGAGTAGATTCCTTATGCATGGCTCGTTAGCATGGGGAGAATACCCTACTGTCCAGAATGACACCTATCTACTAGAAAAGATATTAGCAAGGTAAGAACCTAATTGCAGTACAAAATGGTTATTTTAATAGATTTCAGGATGTGTGGGGACCAATAATAAAATATTATAATGATTAATGTTAATTTATTATTCTTTTTCCTTATGTGATAATTGAAGGAAGGGAGGGGTGGGGGAATTAGGGAAAATTGCATATATATATTGCATATTTTTAAATGATTAATATACATATGAATTTTATTATTTGTGTATGGTTATGGGAGGGGGGTGGGATATAAAGCTTTTAGATACACATTGTGATGGAATTTTCAAGTGATAATGTATTATGATAGTTTGTATTTAATGTACACTTCATGTATGTATTAAAATGAATAAAGATTTGGAAAAAAAAAAAGAACCTAATCTATTTTTCAATAGGTATACTGTTTCTTTGTTTATCTTATTGCATTTAATTCTAGACTATGACACAGAAGTATGCCTATACTCCATTAAATCATCTAAAAGGTGGTACTACTGTTAATGTATATGGTATTGTGAAATTCTTCAAGCCTCCATACAGAAGTAAAGGAACCGGTAAGTACTGTGCATTGAATGACTTTTAATAGCCAACATATTTTCAGACTTTACTAGAGTACTGTTGCCGCATGAGAGTGGCACTTAGAGGAAAGACCCTGGCTGAATCATTGCCAGGATGATGATTGTTTGGAAGACTGTCAGATGTTGCGGCACAAGTTTGGCTCTATTCACACTGAAAATTTGATATTTAATGACCAATTGCACTCTGAGATTTGATCTTTTATTAATCAACATTAAATATTGCACTCCTGATGCAGATATTTACTGAAACCATGCTGTGCTGGGTTTGAGCTTCATTAGTAAAGTTAGTCTTTCTTTCCATGCTGGTTAGTGTTATTTTTGTGCTTGGCCTTCATGGTGTCTCCAGGCCAGGTGGGATTCTTTGGTTTACCTACAAGTTTTAACTCTCTCCTTGAGCCTATATCCAGAGCATGCTGTCTTTTTTTTTTTTTTTTTTTTTAAAGATAAGTCTCCAAATCAGTGACTACAGATGACTGTTGTATCTCCTTATTAACCCAGGTTCACATCCATTAGGGCTAGTTTTTAAGGAGGATGCATAACACAATATTATTGCTTTTGAAAAAAAATTATATTAACCTGGCTATAATGTCAGTCTCCATTTTTGAAAAGTTGGGTTTCAGTTTTCCTCATTGACAGAACAAGATATATAGGAGATTATGGTTATTTAAGGCAAGCTAAGCCTACAGAAGGAAAAGATCCAAATAAAATGTGCTATACCATATTTTTTGCTCTATAAGACGCACCTGACTATAAGATGCACCCACCTGTAGATGAGGAAAACCCAAGAAAAAAAATTCCTACTGCCCTGCCTTGTACCCCCTCTGGTGGTCTAGTGGTAGGCCGAGACAGGGTCTTATAGAGCAAAAAAATCCATAGTCAGCGTAGGCACTCCCCGATAGGCAGCACAGGCACACACACACACCCGTAGGCAGCACCACGGTACCTTTTTTTAAGTCCCCTTTCTGCTCTTCTGCCTGTCTCCCTCGCCGGAAGGCTCTTATTCAGTTCGGGCAGAGCAGCGCAGAAGGCAGGCACGTGCTGTTCGCATTCCTGCTGGTTCAGTGTTGCTCACCGATTGGCTGCAGTCAGTTTTCGCGAGTCGCAAAAACTGACTGCAGTCAATTGGGAAGCGGCGCCCAACCAGGCAGGAACACGAACAGCACGCGCCTGCCTTCTGCGCTGTTCTGCCCGAACTGAATAACAGCCGTCCGGCGAGGGAGACAGGCAGGAGCACAGGAAGAGGACTTAAAAAAAGGTACGGGGGGCTTGCTCCGGCGGGTATTCGCTCCATAAGACACACCCTTATTTCCACCCCCTTTTTGGGGATGGAAAAAGTGCATCTTATGGAGCGAAAAATAGGGTAATAATAGTAAACAAATCAACTTTGAAATTAATTATAGGAAACTTAAGAAGTACCTTTAAGTTTGGAAGACTATGCTAAGTTGCAGAGATTGTTGTCTTTTGTTTCTTTAAATAATTATTTTATAAAGCAAAAGTTAGTTATTGAAAAGTGGAGAGGGTTTCCTGGTGACATCCTGGAAAGGGAAAAACCCTTATGGTTTAAAGAGGTGGAGAAACTATAAGGAAGTATAATCTAAGTTTTAAAGCTGAATTCAGAAAGTTAAACAAGAATCAAGATCATATAATGAGCCATCTGTTATGACAGTATGTTATGTTTTGCTACATTTTATCCTAAGGCTGTAAATTAACATGAATATTATGTGTTTCATCTAAATGTGTTCTTTAATATGCTAAAAATAGATACAAGGTTTCTGGTCTTTAGTTAAGCTGGTATGAAAAGTCCTTTTTTAGTGGTTATTTTTAATTTCATTTAGAGCCTGGCTAGGGTCGAGTGTTGAAAGAAAGTTAAACAAATAGCCCTGATTGTGAGCTTTCAGTAGAGGAGCAACTCTTCCAGCAGTAATGTAGAAAAATATTTTAATAAATGTGAAGAAACTGTGCAGCTGCTGATGTTCCTTTTGGTTTGGACAAGCAAAATGTAGTTTTTTAAAAAGATCAGAGCATCATTTTTCATTCCAGAATCACCATTTAGTATGAATTGCGGTATGTTTTCAGTGAATACATCTCTTCACCTTTGCGTGCACAAATAGTTTTAGATGACTTATGGTAATCAACAAAAAGAGCAGACCATACAGAAGATGCAAACTGTTTGCCTTGGCGCTTTCTTAGATGACCTATGTCCAAGTCACCTGGAATCTGTGATGCTGCAGGAAGGGCTGAATAATTTCAGCCTTTCTGCAGTATTCCCCTTTTTCTGAGGAATCACTGCAGGAGATCAAGGACTGGAGTGTGTCTGTGGCAAGAGTAGACGTGTTGGAGTCTGTGTAGGTAGCTGCAGCCCTTCTCATTACTTCCCTCTCCCCATGCCAATCTTATGTCATAAGGAGGATCAAGAGGAGAAAAATAGCAGCAATACAGTGCCTCAGGCTTTGCAGTCCTCATTTGCTTCGAGGCTTGAGTGTTGCTCTTTGAACCATGCAGCACTAGGGTGTCCTGTATTGGTTCAATGCAAGACACTAGCTCCAAGCAACAGAACTGGAGGATGTGGCCTTAAGCACTATGCTGCCTCTATCTTCTTCATTCTCCTAACAAGATGCATAAAGCATGTGTCAAGGGATCAGATGGAGAGAGTCCATACTGTGAGTGAAGGAAGGGAGAGGATGTGAGAAGTGTAAACATGAATGATGGAATCAAACATGCTGTTTGTTGTGTGGAGAGGGACATGGGTGGATGAGAGGATCAGTGTTGTAGGCTGTGAATGTGTGTGTGTGGGGGGGGTAGATATGGTGAAGTGTGGGCAGTGACAGAATCCAAAAGGATGAGGGAGGATGGGGGTGGGAGAGTGATGGGATCAGCATGGTTATGGATGGTGAGCAATGTGAGTAAATGGAGTTGGAAAGGGTAAATGGAGTGGGAGGTGTGGGTTGTGAGGACAGAGGGGATATAGAATTTGAAGAGATATTTTCTCTCCTGATTCAAGGTCTCCTTTTTTTCCTCTATAATCACTTTACCCTCCTTTCCTTTTACCTCTTCTGTTCCCCCATCCTCCCCCTCCCTTGTACCCCTCACTGAACACAAAGATATAGTTTCTGTATCACTTTACTTCAAAGGTTATTAAATAAAACAAAAGATAAATAAAATGATACCTTTCTTTTAATTGGACTAATTTAATATAATTTTGACTAGCTTTTGAAGGCCAGAAGCTTCTTCCCGAGGTCAAGACAGTATGAACAAAAGATGACACAGTGAAGGAACTTGCTCAATATTAGGAAGAGTGCCCAAGCACCCACTGTACCCATAGAGCTGGAACCTATGTTTGCCCTTCTCACTTTAAAGCATGTGTCTGTAGGGTGGGGAGGGGAGGAGGCCTCTTATATACATATTTGATTGTTTTCTGCTTTCTCCTAACTGTGTTTTCAGTGCAATAGGGATGATATACTGAACCATAGGGTTGTCCATCCTTGCTCATGAGTGTACTGCAGAAGATGCCAATCACAGCTTTTCAATGCCTCCTCCTTCTCCATGGTCTCTGCTGCCCCCTTCAGTTCTTCCTTCTGAAGGCGAGCATGAAGGTGCAATTCTGATTTGCTCCGTTAATTATTTATTTCTTTATTATTGTGCGATTTTTCAGTTTGCGGTTTTCTTTATGTGGCTCAAGGGACTGCTGTGCCTGCTTGGAGGGGAACAGACTTTAACCCTCAGCTGTCAGGTGAATCCTTCAGGGACCTGTGCAGCCAGCCTGCTGAAGATTTGTGGAGCTCAGGATTCTGGGACCTCAGTACTTCATTTCTTTGACTTGGTCAGGAGCTTGATCACAGGCTGTGTTAGGCATCATTAGCATCCGGGGAGCTCAGAATTTCTCCTCCCCCCTCTTTTCTGTGTCTATCATGGCCAGGGGAGGGGAGCAGAGGATCAATCTGACTGTGGTCTGACTGGCAACTCAAAGATCTCAGTGTGGGAGCTGACCTGCAGCTTGAGGCCGAGAGCCCCTCCACATCCAGCTACATTTTAAAGGTATGGGAGACGTTTCAGCGCTGGTGCGGCATAGGAAAGTTAGAGCCGGGCAATGCCCTCATTTCTTTGATAGTGTTCCTCCAAGAGAGTCTTGGGAAGGAATTGGCAGTGGTGTCCTTTAGAGTTCAAGTAGCAGGACTCTTGGGGCTGAGAGAAGAGAGATACTTTAGCAGCTCACTTGGAACTAGGTTCCTGAAGGGCATACTAAGACTATGTCCCCTGATTCAAGATCCGTTTCCATCCTGGAACCTTCCTCCTGAGGAGATTTGTAGATCAGTGACATAGTCCTCCCTTCATATTTTCACCAAACTGTACCGGGTGGACATAGCAACATAAGAGCATGCCACTCTTGTGCCTCCTCTTGTTGAACACACCTTCAATGAGATAGGCATCTGTTTGCTGCAAACTATATATGTAGAAGATATAGCTCTATGAATCCATCTAGAGATGGTGGCCTTGGAAGTGGGTTTGCCTCGTCTCGCCTGATTGGTTAACACAAAAAAATGATCTGAGAGATGAAACTTATTGGTCACAAACAGCCGCTTATCTCATTGAAGATGTGTTCGACAAGAGAAGTGGCCTCCTCTTGGGCAGAAGCGAGGACAATTCCTCCTGAGGAGATCTGTAGATCAACAACATGGTCCTCCCTTCATACTTTCACCAAACTCTACAGGGTGGACATAGTAACATGGGAGGATGCTTTTGGGTCCTCAGTACTACGTACAAGCCTATCTTTCACCGTAGTCAAAAGGATTCTAGGCTGTATAGAGAGAGTAAAATCAGCAGAAGAAAGGAAGTATTGATAACCCTATACAAGTCATTGGTGAGGCCCCACTTGGAGTATTGTGTTCAGTTTTGGAGGCTTTATCTAGCTAAGGATGTAAAAAGACTTCGTGATCCAAAGGAAGGCAACAATAATGGTATGGGGCTTGCACCAAAATATGTATGAAAGGAGACTGGAAGACCTCTTTGAGGGCCGCAATCCAGTCGGGTTTTCAAGATTTCCCTAGTGAATATGCATGAGATCTGTGTGCATGCACTGCTTTCAATGCATATTCATTGGGGAAATCCTGAAAACCCGACTGGATTGCGGCCCTCAAGGATGGACTTTGAGATCCCTGCCCTAGAGGGAGGAGGGACAAAAGAGATAATACAAATGTTTAACTACGAGGGTCATTTCATAAATAATGAACAGGTTGGCAACATTGGGGAGTGGATGATGCAATTGCAGTAAACCTTGTTTCACTTTTACTTCAGTGCTTGAAGCAGCAGGACGTGTGCTTAAGAACGCTGTAGTGTACATAGTGTGGCTATGACAAGTGTGGGAATTGGAGACTGCAGGTGTCTCGGGTACTGTAAATCCAACAAAAATCCATTGTGCGTTACATGAAGTTTGTGGTGAGTTAACAGTGGACCGTAGTACAGTTTCTCAGTGGGCAACTCATTTTCAGAGTGGTCGTGTGAGCATAGATGATGATGCAAGACCAGGAAGGCCAAAATTAACAACCGATGAATGATGTGTGAAACTCGTGGCTGATGCTCTTGAACAAGATCGTTGTGTGACATTCGAGAAACTTTCTGAAACCACAGGGATTCCACCGACATCAATATACCGAATTCTGACAAATGATTTAAAAAAGAGAAAAATTTATGCGCAATGAGTCCCCCATTTCTTGACTGCTGAACAGCAGAAGAGATGCCTGGACAATGCAACTGTGCTAAAACAAAGATTTGACATTGAAGGTCAGGCATTCTTGAATCGCATTGTTGCTATTGATGAAACGTGGGTCAGAGACTGAATCGGAGCTGAAATCACAGTCCAAAGAGTGGAGAGCTCCATCTTCCCCACAACCAAAAATATTTTGACGATCTCAATGAAAAGTCAAACAAATGATGATTTTTTGCTTATAATCATGAAGGCATCATCATCACAAACAAAGTTCCTTATGGAAGAAGTGTCACAGCAGTGTATTATCATGATTTTTTGCAAAAATTGTGCAGAAAAATGCACAAAACCCGACCTCAGTTGCTCTTGGCCACTCATTCTTCACGACAAGGCTCGCCCGCACATAGGGAATGTCGTCATTGAAAAACTACATGAATATAGTTGGGAGGTGTTACTTCATGCTTCCTACAGTCCAGACATGAGTCCACCAGACTTCAACCTTTTTCCAAAGTTGAATCAACCTATGCGTGGACATCGTTTTGCATCTCTGGAAGAGCTTTCTTCCGCCTTTACCCGAGCCATTCGGCAACTGAACAAAAACGGTGTCTTGGATGGAATAATGAAGCTTACCAGATGTCGGAACTCGGTCATTGCAAAGCAGGGATACTATATTGAAGGATTGTAAAGAAATACTTGAAAAAAATAATAAACATGTAAATTAAAAAAAAAAAAAAAAATAGTATGCATTATTTATGAAATGATCCTTGGACTTGAAAGATATTAAAATATAGAAGCAAATCTTTTCCAGAAAAGGGAAAATGGTAAAACTAGAGGACATGAATTAAGGAGGATGCGGGTTGGTAAACTGAGTAATAATATCAGGAAATCTTTTTTCACAGAAAAGGGTGGTTGATGCTTGGAATGCCCCTCGATGGAGGTGGTAGAAACAAAAACAGTGACAAAATTCAGAAAGGTGTGGGATGCACACAGAGAGTCTCTAATTAGAAAATGAACCAACATTTAAATAGTTGCATGTTTGTTTGTTGTGTTGAGTGGCACTTAGATGGCTACTCCAGCTATGAAGAACTAAGGCTTGTACAGTCTGTCTTGTATGTTACAATCTGGTTTAAGATGGGCTATAGAGGGCTTCGATGGAAAGTCCAGTAAATTGGAATATGAGGACAGTTTCAGGCAGACTTTTAAGGTCTGTATCTTACAAATGACATAAGAACATAAGAATTGCCGCTGCTGGGTCAGACCAGTGGTCTGTCATTCCCAGCAGTCCGCTCACATGGCGGCCCTCTGGATTGGCTGGAGTGGACTTTATGAAAATCCCATTAGTGAAACAAGTGAGATCAGAAGTGAACTGTACTGCAATGTTTTCCGGTATGCATACCCTGAAGAAAACTACAGCTTGATGGCTGAAACGCCACTTCTACCTCCTCAGATGTGGCAAGACCCAGAAAACAGCAACAATCGTGATGCCAGCCATTGAAGCCTAAGAGAACAAGAACTTAGAACCTAACGGATGTAGCGGTATATAAGAAATAAATTACATCACATTACATTATAGTGCTGGATATAATTTTTTCTCTTTTGATGCAGATGTATTGTTATTGATGATATGTCCTTTATTATTTTTAGCCGTTGAATTATGATTATGTATGCATAATTTTATTCACCGCCTAGAAAATAGAGTAGTTAAGAAATTTAATGGCAGCTCCTGTGATTGAAGCCAATGAGTGTGACTGTTGTACAGACTGGATGGACCGTTCAGGATTTATTTCTGCCGTCATTTATACGTTACTGTCTGTAGGTACTTTTTTTAAAATTAGTTTTCTGTAAACTCATTTTCAAAGTGAAAATAACTCCGTTTTCAATTATGAGTGTTGTATTTTATTATGAAATGTTAATAAAAATATTGAACTTAAAAAAATGACTAAAGAAAAAAAGTATTTTCACAGATGCATAACTATTTTTTTCTAATTCTAGCAATACATAATGCTTCTAAAATTATATAGCTATGCATGATGTTGCATTTCCTGCCCCAGGAACACTCCACTCGGGGCTGATTCAAGGATATTAGGCACCACGGACAAATTATCAGTATTTTACCCCCGCCCCGCAACACACACACTAATTATGATCTCTGTAATACCAATTCTCCCTCTACTCCTTTTGTAGTTCGCCTTCCCTTTCTTTTATTTTAAGCATTGTATCCTTTCCACTTGCCCTTATGTATCTTGTTATGTCTACTGTTATTGTGAATTGTTCCCCTTTATTTTATATTTTTTAACATTTTTATTTAATACTTTGTATAAAATGTAAACCGCTTTGCACATAAAAGCGGTATAGTAAGACCTAGATAAACTTGAATAATCTGAGTAGATGAACTATTTGTCAACTGCCTACTCCTCTTCCCTGTAAAAATAATTCCTGTTTCTTTGTGGTCATCACAACCTATGTTGTTTTGAGTGCAGCATCTGTTTGTTGCCAGCTCCCACCTCCCCCAAAAGCTGCTGCCCTAGGTGAGGGCCTAGTCTTGCCTAACGGCTGGTCCAGCTCTGCTTCTAGTAAATTCAAGTAAAAGTATACTTGTAGTATTCAAAGAATGTTAATGGGATTAACAAGTTTTATCTGCAAGAATAACTTTGAAAATTACCCTGGTGGTAAATGTCTGGGCTTATTTAAATTGTGCTAGTTAATAGCATGAATTTATTACTTAAGCCTCTGAGTTGCAGATTGGTTTCACTGAAACTTGTTTTTTTTAATATTTTTATTTATCAAATTTTACATTTTATAAATCAAGTATCCACTTGTACAGAAAGTTGAAGGAAAGCAGGAAAATAATACTCAAAGGTAAAATACATAATAATCAAATAGAATAAAATAAATGTTTAGCTTAAATTCAGCTCAAGTCATCAAGTTAGATCCAAGAAGGATTAGGCGGACATATTAACAAATGCTAACAAATATCAGTTCAAATATTAGGAAAACAAGATCTCTTGGCTGAGGAAGGATATCATTTATTCAATTGCACTTCACTTTGATTTCCCTTCATCCAGTTGAGTTCCTGCCAGAAAGGCTGTCAACTGGAATGGCTCAAAGAATACATATTTCTTCATATGGTATTGTATTACACATTTACAAGGGTGTCGTAGAAAAAAAGTCCCTCCAAGAGATGTAACACCTGGCTTCATCAAAAGAAACTCTCACCTTCTTCTCTGGGTGTCCCGTGCCAAATCTGGAAACATTAATATTTTATGTCCAAGAAATTCTTTCATGTTATTTCTAAAGAACAATCTAAGCAACCAGTTTTTATCTGGTGCAAGAGCCACAGTAAGAAGCAATGTTGCCGGAGATGCAAGCTCTCTATCCGAAAGTTCCAAGATTGCTGAAACATTAAGTGGTTGATTATCCTTCCTGTTGTTTAGATGGTGATTTAATAGCTTTCATTGGTAGATAATATACTTGAGTAAATGGTGGTAATGTATCCTCTGGAATACCCAAAATCTCCAACATATAACGTTTCAACATATCCCTAGGTGTCACTGAGGCTATCCTAGGAAAATTAATCAGGCGGAGATTATTATTACAAGAAAAGTTCTCCAAATTTTCCAGTTTTCTACGCAAATTTATGTTATCTTTTTCTATTGCATCACTAAGCTGTTTTGATGCTTTTAACTCCTGTTGTATATTCACAATAGAATTCTTGGAATCATCAATTTCAACTTTTATATTTTTTATCTCAGTTTCTTGAAGAATAATTTTATTTTCCAGCTGCAAAAGCTGGGGCTTAACAGACTTGGCTAGGTCAGCAACTAAGTCCCAGATTGAGTCCAGTGTTACTTCTCTGGGTTTTTCAATAACATATGAGAGATTAGAAATTTGAATAGTCTCACCAGTTATCAGCTGTTTCTGGCAATCCTTCTGCTGGGCTGAAATAATCCCTGATGTTTCCAAGTCCTCAGTGCTTCTTGGACTCACCTGAAAACTCAGGGAGTCCATCTCCACGCTCCCCTCTCTGTTCTTCCTAGCCTCCGAGGATAGGTGCTTGCCTTCTTCCGGTGGGGGAGGTGCCCTAGCGTCGGGGCTCAGCGTAGTCTCTAGCCCCAAGGAGATCACCTCATTTCCGCCCCTCTGAGGCGTCTCCAGCGGGGGTGTCGACGCTGCCGGGATATCCTGCATCCGACACAGGAGTTCTTCAATATTGCCGAACGAGGGGACCGCTGAATGCCGCGAGGCTCCAGCGGCGCTGCAGCCTCTCCTCTTCGGCATCCCAAGTAAGTAATTCGCTCCAAAAGAAAATTTTCAAGCAGTCTCCTCCGGCATGCTACTCAGCGTCCGAGACCATCGGCCATCTTGGATCGACGTCCCTTCACTGAAACTTGTTACCTAGTTGTAGTTCAGGTCAACCTTTTTAATGTAGAACCTGCACTGAAAAACAGTACACATGTTATAGTTTTCTAAAACTGAATTGTATTTCCATGCATTGCATATATACATACTGTACAGTATATTTGTTTAAGTTTTGTACTTTCTCACAGTGGGTAAGCTAAATATGTTTGCAAATCTCCAGGTTCAATAAATATTCAGAACAATTTAATTGGCAAGAAACAGCCACTGACCGGTTAAATTACTTCTTCAAGGCTATCTGTTAGTTTTCAGTGACACTTATTATCGCCACTGAAAATTAACAGTTGGTGCCTAAGTGAAAACTGGCTCTTTTGGGGGCATTCCAGTTTTCTGGTTAAGTGCTGATATTCAGCATTTAACCAGCCAGGGTAACCACATAAATTGGACTGCATAAAAACAGTCCTATCATTATGCAGTAGCCCATAGCCGCTTAAATTCTGAATATCAGCATAACTGTCTGTGCGTTAGCCTGCTCCATATAAACCAGATATTCAGTCCTGAAGTCTGGACATGGCCCAGCACTGAATGTTTGGAAATATTGCTGGCAGTGGTCAGCAAATGCTCACCACTGCCGCCTGAATATTGACCTCAACATTAATAGCTTTGAATCAACACACAACGGCTTGCCTTAGAACATAAGAATTGCTGCTGCTGGGTCAGACCAGTGGTCCATCGTGTCCCTTAGGTCAAAGACCAATCCTCTAACTGAGACTAGCCTTACCTGTGTATGTTCTGGTTCAGCAGGAACTTGTTTAACTTTGTCTTGAATCTCTGGAGGGTGTTTTCCCCTATAACAACCTCCAGAAGAGCGTTCCAGTTTTCTACCACTCTCTGGGTGAAGAAGAACTTCCTTACGTTTGTACGGAATTGATCCCCTTTTAACTTTAGAGAGTGCCCTCTCGTTCTCTCTACCTTGGAGAGGGTGATCAACCTGTCCTTATCTACTAAGCCTATTCCCTTCATTATCTTGAATGTTTCAATCATGTCCCCTCTCAGTCTGGTGCAGTGGTCTCAAACTCAAACCCTTTGCAGGGCTACATTTTGGATTTCTAGGTACTTGGAGGGCCTCAGAAAAAATAGTTAATGTCTTATTAAAGAAATGACAATTTTGCATGAGGTAAAACTCTTTATAGTTTATAAATCTTTCCTTTTGGCTAAGTCTTAATAATAATATTGTAATTTATAGCTAAAAAGACATATGATCAAGAAACTGTTTTATTTTAGTTTTGTGATTATGATAAACATACCAAGGGCCTCAAAACAGTACTTGGTAGGCCGCATGTAGCCCCTGGGCCACGAGTTTGAGACCACTGGTCTGGTGTAATCCAGGGCCATCAGTTTGGCTCGGTTTTGTTGCAGTTTGACTGGGTAACTTTTAGATTGTGACAGTCTCTTTGTTGTCTTTTGCAGTCATTCACGTTGAATGGTAGCAATTAATATGTCAATCTATCCTGAGTGTTATTATTGCTTGTTGTTTATCTATATCTGTAATAGCTTCTGTCTCCTGCTTCTGCACAGTTTTAGCGTTTTTCTTCTTCTGCCATCTCATAACAGTATTCTTCAAAGTGCAGCATTGAAAACCACTGAGTTTCTGCTGCTGCACTGTTATAAGTGGCATATTAACTTGCAACCCTTTTTTTTTAATGGAAAAGCAATTTAAAACCTACAGCAAGAGAGGGCATTTTGCATCACCATAAAATTTACATCACAATAAAAGAGAGCATAAGTGATAATCTGGTTTGAAGACTTGTAAGAAGTAAACACTGTCCTTTGAAAACATTGCGATTACTTATAGGACAGATCTGTATAATGAGACTTCACATTTGTAGTGCAAGCTTAATTGAAGAACTGACAAGCTGGTGATATATTACAAGTACCAGTGTCAATACTATCATGTTGACTTATTATTCTACGTATTTTAAAAATGGTCCTTCAAAAACAAACACATTAAAATCAGATTGAAAGCTAACAAAATAGGCTACTTTGTCATGCTCAATCATTTTTTTAAAATTCAACATAGTATTCAAGCAAATACTTGAAAAAGACATAAATATACAGGGGAACCCCTTAATAAAGGAAATAAATATCATTTATTAGTCTACAGTGTTAGTGAAGACAAGCAGGAAACATACATATAGAAAAAATAATAAAAAAATCCCTAACTACAAAGCAGATGAATCCTATACAGTGCTAACCAAAGAAAACTACAATAACAGTTGGACTTCCCTCCCAAGGCACCAAAAATTTCAAAAATCGCTTGTGTTCAAGAAATAAATCATCACCATTAAATTTTACGCCAAGAGCCCTGGAACAAATTCCCAGAAACTTCTTACAGTGTCTTGAGGTCATCCAATCAAAATCAGGAAAAAAAGACAAACATCGGAACCCAGAGATTGTTCATACATAATACCTGACGTAATTGCATAACCCCAAATTTCAGTCCCGTTCTATGACAATGGTTCCTAACAGGGTAGATCTAAATACCCTATACTATACTTCTACTTGAGCCTGGATATCACCAGACCTCCAGAAATACCTTCACAGTTTAATATAGGGACAAGTACAGTCCGACATCTTGATGGCTTCCCATAAGGTGTCACAGTCAACTACTGCTGGTTTCTAAAATCCACCGAGGGTGGTGCCAAGCTGAATCAACTCAGCAGCTCCAGAAGTTATTGCAGTGTCAAACCTTACTTCCCAATATTCTCTCCTCCAGACTACTTGGGGGACAGTGGGGTATTCCATGCACTGGTTCCCTGCTTGATGAAGCTAAGTACTTCTTCTGCCCTTTCGCCAACAAACTGCTTCCTCATCTCGGTGGAGCTAAAGACACACACTCTACACAAAAGCCCAATTCATTAAATGTTGGGCCCTCTGAAGGCACTGTAGTGTATCCATAGTTCAAAATGCCAGCAACCTCAAGAATAGTCTGAATCAGTTCAAGAACAAAACCTTGCATCTGCAGATAAGTACATATCTGCCCTTTCTTCTTCCCCATTGCAAACAGCACAAACGGGGAAAAAATGGGTTAAAACAGATGCCAACACAGCAGCTGATTCATAGCACTTCTGCTTACACCACCAACTTGACTCCTGTAGGTTTGGGACATTCAGAGGACTGTCTGACATAGGTGGCCCCACAGCACAGCCCCTCCCCCTCAAAGTCACTGAAACATACAAGTCCCTCCACCACTACAAGGTAGTGTCCCTTCAGAGGGAATGCTAAACCAATGTAATGTGTTTATCCCAGGACAAGCAGGCAGCATATTCTTAACGTATGGGTGACGTCACCGACGGAGCCCCGGTACGGACCTTTTTAACTAGAAAGTTCTAGTTGGCCGCACCGCGCATGCGCGGGTGCCTTCCCGCCCGACGGAGGAGTGCGTGGTCTCCAGTTTCTTCGTTTCCACGGAGCGAAGAAGACGCATGTGCTTTTCAACGGCCGTTGAAAACTCTCAATTTGCCTTCCCGCTCGCGATTTTTGATCCAATTTTGGTTCTATTTTTGTCTTTCGACTTCATTCTTCTAAAAAAAAAAAAAAAAAAAATTCTTTTCGTGTCTTTTTCCTTATTTTTGCAGCCGGCCCCGGCGGGGCCTGTTGTAATCATCCAAGCCTCCGGGTTTGATTTCGCGGAGGCCGTGTTTCCCTTCATGCCCCCTCAACCGGGCTTCAAGAAGTGCCAGCGGTGTGCACGCCCGATCTCTTTAACTAACCCACACAACTGGTGCCTTCAGTGTTTGGGTCCAGAGCATCGGGCTGACACCTGCACCCGCTGTGCTACTCTCAAGAAACGCACTCTTAAGAACCGGCAAATACAGCAAAATATTCTTTTCGGTACCGGTTCTACCATGGATCAGGCCCCGACGTCGACGGCACCGCCCACATCGACACCGCCTGATCCTCCTTCGGGGTCGATAGCGCCAGGTAAGCCGGCTAAGAAGCCTTCCACTTCCCTTGAGTGACCTCCAGCTACAGCGGTGACCCCGGTTCTTCCGACGTCCCGCCGCTCCCGTAAACGCTCCGCTCCGATCACGGTGAGTGCCTCGTCATCGGCCTCCTCATCGCCGGAGCGTCGAGCAGCACCTATGGTACCGAAGAAATCTAAAGCGGTACCGGTGCCCCCATTGGAGGACCGAATCTCGGCCATCCTCCAGGACAAGCTTCAGGAGCAGCTACAGAAGCAACTCCAACAGCTCCTTCCAACCTTACTGGCACCGCTCCTTCCGGTACCGGTCCAGCCCGAGCTTCGCACCGCTCCACCGGTATCCACCCCCTCGGTACCGTTGAACACATCCATGCCGGTCTTATCTGCTCAGCCTGCACTTCAGACTTGCTCGGCAGAGGACCCTTCCCAGGCCCCAGATCGACGCCGGTCGTCTCGGGATCGGGATCGGCACCATTCCTCCAGGGACAGAGATCGACGCCGGTCTTCATCCCCCGGCACCGTATCCATGTGATCTGGCAAGTCCCTTTCTAAAACCCGCCATACTGAACCGGCTATCAGGGACCCAGACCTATGGGAACAATCCCCACTCGGTACCGAGGAGGATGCCTCTTCTACAGATGAGGAACCCTCCATGGCTGAAACCACTTCTAAGCCCGAGCAATCCTCCTTCACGAAGTTCCTTCGGGAGATGTCAGCGGCTCTCTCCATCCCCCTTGAGTCCGACTCTAAGAAGTCCCAGGCCTTTTTAGAAGCTTTGGACTTCGACCAACCTCCCAAGGAGTTTCTTAAACTTCCTGTACATGATATCCTTCGGGAAACATTTTATAAAAATTTGGAGACTCCATTGACTGTTCCAGGTGCCCCTAAAAAACTGGACAGCTTATACCGGGTCATCCCTATTCCGGGATTTGACAAACCCCAATTGCCCCATGAGAGCCTCCTTGTAGAGTCCACTCTCAAAAAATCTCAAGGCTCCAGCGTTTATGCCTCCACCCCTCCTGGCAGAGAGGGAAAGACAATGGACAAATTTGGAAAGCGCCTGTACCAGAATGCCATGCTGGCTAACAGAGCCAACAATTACACCTTTCATTTTTCATTTTATATGAAACACCTGGTCCAACAACTTTCTGCTCTAGAAAAATATATACCTGAGCGTAAGGTCCCACTCTTCCAACAGCAGATTTCCAACCTCCTTCAGCTCAGAAAGTTTATGGTGCGCTCGATTTACGACTCCTTCGAGCTTACTTCACGAGCCTCCGCACTGGCTGTGGCCATGCGACGCCTAGCCTGGCTGAGGGTGTCTGACCTTGATGTAAACCACCAGGACCGTCTCGCCAACGCGCCCTGTCTTGGTGACGAACTTTTTGGGGAGTCTCTTGATACCACAACACAAAATCTTTCGGCTCATGAGACCAGATGGGACACCCTCATTAAACCCAAAAAGAAAACTCCACCGGCACGACCATACAGGCCTCAGTCCTCTTATCAACGTCGATTCTCTGCCAGGCCGCTGAATCCTCCTCAGCAGCAATCTTGCCGTCCTCGCCAACAACAGCACACTCAGGCTCGCTCTCAGTCTCACCAGGCGACCAAGCCTCTCCCTCAGACTAAACCTCCTCAGCCCTTTTGACTCCTTTCTCCAGGGCATAGCCAGTCTCCACCCTTCGATGCCTCTTCCTCAACCTATCGGAGGCCGCCTCACCATCTTTCTCCAACGCTGGGAGGCCATCACATCAGACCTGTGGGTTCTCAACATCATCCGCCACGGATACTCACTAAGGTTCCAGACTCTTCCCATAGATCATCCTCCCGTAGAGTCTGCTTCTCACTCCTCCCAAACTCCTCTCCTCCTCAGGGAGGTCCAATCCCTCCTCCTCCTCAATGCCATCGAAGAAGTTCCTCCAGACCAAAGGGGTCAGGGATTTTACTCCCGCTACTTCCTGGTACCCAAGAAAACGGGAGATCTTCGTCCCATCTTAGACCTCAGGAACCTCAACAAGTGTTTGGTCAAAGAAAAGTTCAGAATGCTCTCCCTGGCCACGCTTTATCCTCTTCTATCTCAACACGACTGGCTATGTTCCCTGGACCTCAAGGAGGCCTACACTCACATCCCAATCCATCAGGCTTCGCGTCGCTACCTCCGATTCCAGATACAAAATCACCACTATCAGTACAAGGTGCTGCCCTTTGGTCTCGCATCATCACCCAGGGTGTTCACCAAGTGCCTGATTGTGGTAGCGGCTTTTCTCAGATCCCACGACCTACAAGTGTTCCCATACTTGGACGATTGGTTGGTGAAAGCACCTACATCTCCGCTTGTGCTGCAAGCCACTCATCAAACCATCTCTTTCCTCCATCTCTTGGGGTTCGAGATCAATTATCCCAAGTCACATCTGCTTCTTACGCAGCGCCTGCAGTTCATCGGAGCAGTTCTCGATACCAATCAGATGAGGACGTTCCTTCCTGCCGACCGGCACCGGACGCTACTTCACCTTTGCCGGCAGGTGCTCCTTCATCCATCCATCCCTGCTCGCCAGATGATGGTCCTTCTAGGCCACATGGCCTCAACAGTCCATGTGACCCCTCTGGCACGACTCCACCTCAGGATACCTCAATGGACCCTTGCCAACCAATGGTCACAGACCACAAATCTTCTTTCTCATCCCATCTCTGTGACATCGTCTCTTCAGCAATCTCTTCAATGGTGGTTGAACTCCTCAAATCTCTCCAGGGGACTTCTCTTCCATCCGCCTCCTCATTCCATGGTCATAACCACGGATGCTTCCCCCTATGCTTGGGGGGCCCACTTGGGCGATCTCCGCACCCAGGGACTTTGGACCCCTCAGGAGCGTCAACATCACATCAACTTCCTGGAGCTCAGAGCCATGTTTTATGCTCTCAAGGCTTTCCAGCATCTCCTCTACCCTCAGGTTCTTCTCCTGTGTACGGACAACCAAGTCGCCATGTACTACATCAACAAGCAAGGCGGCACCGGATCTCGTCCCCTTTGTCAGGAGGCCCTCCGAATCTGGACCTGGGCCATAGCCCACAATCTGTCCCTCAGGGCTGTCTATATCCAGGGCGAACAGAACTCCCTGGCCGACCAGCTCAGCCGCATCCTGCAACCTCACGAGTGGACCCTGGACCCTCCTACTCTCCACTCCATCTTTGCTCGCTGGGGCACCCCGCAAGTGGACCTATTTGCAGCTCCTCACAACCATCAGCTGCCCCAGTTCTGTTCCAGACTCTTCTCTCCGCATCGTCTGACCCCAGATGCATTCCTACTCGACTGGACGGATCGGTTCCTCTATGCCTTTCCTCCACTCCCTCTGATGTCGCGGACCTTGTTCAAGCTCCGCAAGGACAGGGCCACCATGATTCTCATCGCCCCCCGGTGGCCCCGACAGCACTGGTTCTCCCTCCTGCTCCAGCTCAGCTCCAGGGAGCCCATTCCTCTTCCTGTGTTTCCTACTCTGCTTACACAGCAGCATCAGTCTCTACTGCACCCCAATCTGTCTTCCCTCCACCTGACTGCTTGGTTTCTCTCGGGCTGACCTCTCCAGATACCCTGTCTCAGCCTGTCCGTCGCATTCTGGATGCCTCCAGGAAACCCTCCACGCTCCAATGTTACCATCAGAAGTGGACCCGGTTTTCCTCTTGGTGCCTCCTGCATCATCACAATCCCACCTCATTGGCGGTAGAGACCATTCTGGACTATCTGCTCTCTCTGTCCGATGCTGGTCTCAAGTCTACCTCAATCAGAGTCCACCTCAGTGCCATCACTGCGTTTCATGAGCCTATCCTCGGAAAACCTCTCACGGCTCACCCTCTGGTTTCCCGCTTCATGAGAGGCCTCTTCAACATCAAACCACCTCTACAGCCTCCTCCTGTCGTCTGGGACCTAAATGTGGTTTTGTCAGCCCTCATGAAACCTCCTTTTGAGCCTCTTGCTACTACTTCGCTCAAACTTCTCACATGGAAGGTGCTTTTCCTCATTGCCATCACCTCTGCCAGGAGGGTCAGTGAGCTGCATGCACTGGTCGCCGATCCACCGTTCACTGTTTTTCACCATGACAAGGTGGTTCTGCGTACCCATCCTAAATTCCTTCCCAAGGTGGTTTCGGCTTTTCACCTCAACCAATCTATTGTATTGCCTGTCTTCTTCCCGAAACCCCATTCTCATCCTGGAGAACAGGCGTTACACACACTGGATTGTAAACGTGCCCTTGCATACTACCTTGACCGTACCAGGGCTCACCGATCCTCTCCTCAACTTTTTCTGACCTTCGATCCCAACCGTCTGGGTCGTCCTGTCTCTAAACGAACGCTGTCCAATTGGCTTGCTGCCTGTATTGCGTTCTGTTATGCTCGGGCCGGCCTGTCACTGGAAGGAGCTGTCACGGCCCACAGGGTCAGAGCTATGGCTGCTTCTGTGGCTTTCCTCCGTTCCACGCCTATTGAGGAAATCTGCAAGGCGGCCACTTGGTCTTCAGTTCACACGTTCACTACTCACTACTGTCTGGATACCTTCTCCAGACGGGATGGACACTTCGGCCAATCTGTGTTACAAAATTTATTTTCCTAATGGCCAACCATCCCCCCTCCCTCTCTGTTAGCTTGGAGGTCACCCATACGTTAAGAATATGCTGCCTGCTTGTCCTGGGATAAAGCACAGTTACTTACCGTAACAGGTGTTATCCAGGGACAGCAGGCAGATATTCTTACGACCCACCCACCTCCCCGGGTTGGCTTCTTAGCTGGCTTATCTTAACTGGAGACCACGCACTCCTCCGTCGGGCGGGAAGGCACCCGCGCATGCGCGGTGCGGCCAACTAGAACTTTCTAGTTAAAAAGGTCCGTACCGGGGCTCCGTCGGTGACGTCACCCATACGTTAAGAATATCTGCCTGCTGTCCCTGGATAACACCTGTTACGGTAAGTAACTGTGCTTTCTAGGACTAGCCAATTGGTGGTCAGTGTATCACGAGACTGAGTTGGATGGAAGAGAGGAAAAGGCCTGCTGTCATTTTTCTCCATTCTAGATTTTATTTTAATCCAGAAATAAAGGGAAGTTTCATGGCTGCCCTTCAGTACAGGAAAGGGCCAAATTGCTTGGTTGTCTGTAGTCTGTATGAAAGAAGTTCAGAATAATTTTCAGAGTTGCTTTGCTGGTGTGTTTTAGTCTCATTCTATTTTTTCCTAGTTTAGTTTTACCATGCAGTACTTAATATTCTCCAGATAATTGTATTTGAAATTAAGAGCTGTTTGGAATTAACGTGTATATGCTCAGTTATTTATATTTTCTGTTTTCAGAATCTAAACCCCATTTTCAACCCTTGTGATTGTACCTTGTGATTACAATTTTTTTTTTCATTTTTGTTATTACTGGTGTTTAAGATTGTCATACAAAACAGAGTCCTTGGCAAATAAATATTGCTGGACTCATATTTTTCTGGATATTTTCTGGAGTTATTGTATTATTGTCTAGTAATTGCTTTGTAAAGATTAATTCTGAAGTTAATGGCTTTAAAGGAAATGCATGTAGCGAACCATGAACTAAAAATATAAGCATATCCATTAATAAGCATATAGAATTGTCACATAGGAAGCAAAGGATTCAAGATCCTTTTCTATATTTCATTTATTTTTATAAAGATGTTAATGATCTGTAATTTTAATATAGTTCAGAGATATTTGTAAAAGGAGCCCTTAGTAGCACTATAGAAATGATTAGTAGAAGTAGGCCTCAGTTGTTGCTGTTCAGGCCTTTGAGAGGTTCAGGGTTCGACACTTGACCGTGCGCTCGTGGTAACATGCTGACTTGTGATATTATTGTTTACTATGGGGGTCTTACTAAGGCATGCTAACTGATTTAGTGGGCGCTAACTGCTAACACACTCATATTCTATTGGCACATTAGCATTTAGCACGCACTAAATCGATTAGCGTGCGCTAAAACAGCGCACACTAAATTGGTTTTTAAATTCTCACATATTGATTATATGGTATGTATAGTGTAAAGTTTGTTTTAGGTTTGAATTTTTGTGGGTAAAATAAATGAAAATCCAATATAATCAGGTTGTTGTTTTTTATTGTTAGCACATATTTGATCAATGGACAAAAATAACATGGTTTTTTTCCATATTTCTGCTGCTTTATTGTAGAAAATCTGATTTGGTACATTGTTAAATAAGGTCAATAAATAGTTAATGAAGAGAAATCCCAGGACATTTATTGCAATCTCTAATTCACAAACAATTGCATTAAAGCATCTGCTTAGCCAGATGTCGCTTGTAGTTTTGGGGTAGTTTTTGTGAAAGTCTTTTAGTGGATTCCCTAATCAGAAATAACAGTTGAGATTAATTAAGTCATTTGAGTAAGTCTGAGGTTTCACAGCTTGAAAATTTAACTTTTCGGAGTCTGTCTAGATTCTGTAGCTGTACGTGACATAAATTTCCTCGTTTCATAAAGAAAACATTATCAATAAATATCAGTTATAGACACCACAATGTAGTCCCACACTCGAGCGTTTAAACGCTCGAGTGTGGGACTACATTGTGGTTTATCAATTCAATTTAATTTGTGCACTATTTGAGGATAGTTATAAACACCAGACATCATAATTAATTTACCTTTTTTAAATTTTTATTAAATTATAATTTATGTAAAAAGTAAGAGCTGGAGCACCATGACCTGTCTTTGACCCTTCCACATAACTGAGGGGTGGAGAAAGGTATTTATCCTCTTAGGAAATAATTAATCCCTAAGCAAAGGGGAGTCTTCATATTTAACAGCCCACCATATGCAAGTAAGGCTGTAATCCTTTTAGGAGACAGTTGCCTGGGCTTTTAGGCAAGACTGTAAACTTCCTGAGCGTCGACACAGATGCTAGGGGGTCATGGACCTGTTGACACATCCTGAGTAACATAAGACCATACTCAAGCCATTGGGGTCTTAAAAGTATGCATATACCAAGGTTGGGTAAAAGGGAGGAAGAAGACGCCCCCTATTTAATAAGAGTGATTCTGGTCCCCCTCCCCCTAACTTTCCAAGAGAGGAAGAAGAACCCTTTACCCCATTTAATAAGAGTGATCTGATCCTCCTCCCCCTAACTTTCCAAGAGAGGAAGAAGAACCCTTTACCCCATTTAATAAGAGTGATCTGGTCCTCCTCCCCCTAACTTTCCTCAAGGATTGTATTTCATATCACAGGGTCCTGGTAGACCCTGTTGGTGGTTTACCCAGACCTTTCTACTTTGTACCTGAAAGCTGTATCTCCTTTGGAATTAACGTGTATATGCTCAGTTATTTATATTTTCTGTTTTCAGAATCTAAACCCCATTTTCAATCTTATTACACTCACCTACATTCTTTCATATAACTTCCTCAGACACACACCCATGCCCAAATCACATACACATCTGTTAGAAAGCACACCCAAATGCATGCCTTTTCATGCTTCGCATACTTGGTATTTGAGTCTCTTTGTTAGCAGGAAGAAAACGTGTGGGGAGACTAGAGAAATGCTGCCTTGTGCAAAATTGTAGGAAACAGAAGAAAGAGAAGGGGCAGTCCATAGACCCCCTCTTACTCTCTTCTTGGCCATGCGTCAGTTGATATGGGGATGGCTTCCATGAGCTGTGCAGGCTGTTGAAAATTCTGAAAATGCTTTGTGTTGAAATGCACAAATGGCTTTACATTTTTATTTACAGTTTACCAACATGGATCCTAGTAGGTTTTTCTTTGCATTTAACATGTATTCACATGTCCCTCATAATGGCTTCTTAATAATGTTTCCTTATTTTGCTAATTCATTCCCGAGTACCGGGTTTGTCACTATTAGAATTTTCTAGTGACAATAGCACAGAAGTGATCTAGCCCTGGAATTTGCCAGTATTCTCAGTGACATGAACTGGGCTGGTGCCTCAGAATGGCTAGAGTTTCCAGAGCCACTGGCCACAGGCTGTGCTCGTTGCTTCTTTTTGCTGGTAATCATCTTGCCTTCACACAATGTTATTGCTTGGCCTTCATCCTGATTCCTAGAGCATAAGCCCATGTGGTTTTTCTTTAGTAGAGGAAGGACCATGGTGACATAATCTAAAAATGGGCAAAGGCAGATACCAGAGTCTGGTTCTGTCATATCTGATCACCTCTGTTCCTCTTGTCATTCCATCTCCTCTCTGGGTGTTTTTAGCTTGAGGAAAGCATGGCTAGCGTTAAAGTTAAAAATAAATAGACAGAGGAGAAATCCTTTGGTTGTTGGAGTTGGGTTTTTTTCTTGCACCTACTGATGCACCATGACTGCAGTCCTGCTAAAAGGGGATTGTCCTGGCAATATGCATGCCCATGTGGGAGTCAGTTTTCCCACTGCCTCTTTTTTATCAGTTAGGAACAGCTTTGTGTTCCTTTTTGATCCCTAAAGGGAATTATGGGCAGCTTTCCACAGTGTTGCGTCGTGGAGAATGCATGCAACATCTGATTTAACTAAAGATTGCTCAGTGAAGGGTCGGTAATCATTTTGTATTCACACTATTTCTTTTCTGTTTCCTTTTGCTCTGGCTAGCCTTTTTCTCCTCCTTGAGCCTTCAGAGCTCATACTAGAGCAAGAAAGTCTCCAACTGTCACTAGGTAGGGCCTGTTCTTCCTTGGTCCAGAACAGTTCTTGCTGGAGTTTTTGTTCATAATACATATGTCATCTGTGCCATCTAAAATCTTACAAAGAGAGCCTGAGAAGTCATTTCCTAAGGACATCTCCAATTTCCTAGTCCCCAGGGCTTCATGCCACAGGAAGACCAGGTCTAATGGAGAGGGAGAGACTCTCGTCTAAGGATTCTCCTCTTCTCTATCTACAGAAAGACTTGGGAAAAGAAGAGGTGATGAGCTCTTTTTCATGGACTGAAAAGAGCAGTTAGTAATTTGCCTGTTCCAGGAAGAAGGTTTAGTTATTTTTTTGGTGTGTTGTTTTTTTTTTTTATTTCAAAGGGGACTTCTGCATGCCACATTTGGGACGCTGTAGCTGAAGAGACTGCTGGGATTGAGACTCCCTGGAGGGGGATTAGAAGAGCCTCTAGTGCCCTTCTTTTCACAGAACACTTGTATCATATGTCCCTAGCTGAGTGAGAGTTTTTGTATATAGTCCTTAAAGGCAGTAGAATAAGGGTCTAGGACAGTGCTCTTTACTAATTTTTAAGTCTGGGCCACTTTGGATCCACTGAGCTGAAAGAGAGCCACCAAATATCTTCCCATGCGAGGTCACAACATTGATGACCAGTATGTGTCAATGACATATACCCCACCAACCCACCTTCAGACTATTTAATGACCATATCATAAGAACATAAGCAATGCCTCAACTGGGTCAGACCTGAGGTCCATCGTGCCCAGCAGTCCGCTCTCGCGGTGGCCCAACAAGTTCTGGACCTGTGTAATAATCCTCTATCTATACCCCTCTATCCCCTTCTCCAGCAAGAAATTGTCCAATCCTTTCTTAAACCCCGTTACCATACTCTGCCCTATTATGTCCTCTGGAAGCGCATTCCAGGTGTCCACCACCTGGAATGGACATTTCCAAATGCATTCTCCTTCATTTACTGAGAAATGCCTTGCCTTTCAAGCAGGTGACTCTTCTTCCCACTTATTTCCCCCTTTCGATCATGAACTTGTTAGAGAGGAATAAAATATCAGGAAAAAAAGCCAGAATGATGATGAGGGCTGCCCCAGAGGCCTCTGAGGCTTCCATTGCCCCCCCCCCCCCCCCCATGCCTTGCATTGAAGTGGTATAGGATGATTGAACACGGCTATTTCTTCACAGCCAGTTCATCACGGCCATTTTAGCACAATGAACTGGCCACAATGAATCTGATTCAGTGTTTGGAGAGGAGTGATGCCCACCACATACCCTCGCATCGGCCCTGGAATAGCAGGAAGAGGCCAGGAAGCAAGCAGCGGTGGCTGGCGGGGAGCCTGGGCCCTGGGAGAGAAGTTGCCACCAGAGCTGCTGCATCATGTCCTTGTTGGCAGGAAGCCCGGAGCTCAGGTACTGGGGAAGGGGCTGTGGTATCAGCTTTTTTGTCACATGACTTGCTCCCTGAAGCCCAGCACAGCTTGCCCCCTGAAGCCCATCCTCCCCATAATGGGAGGTTCAATATTAACATGTGGGATGAGAGAACTTGAAGTTTCTAGACTTCAAAAGAACTAACTTTGTCAAGATGGGGTAATATCTCAAGGAGGAGTTTAGTTGGATGAGAACAGCTGAACAAAGTAGAAAAGCAGTGAGTGAAACTGAAAGAAGCTATTCTAATGGTGACAAATCTTTATGTTAGGAAAGTACATAAAGGAAAAGAAAGCTGCTTTGCTTCTCAAATATAGTAGCTGAAAAGGTGAGAGAAAAAAATATTAGCCTTCATTGAAATAGAAAACGTTGCAGAAAGAGGAAGACAGAGAAAAATGCATGGAAAAGCTAAGAGAAGTGGGAAAAGCTGTTAGAAAAGCAAAGATGCAAATGGAAGAAAAGATAGCTGATAAGGTAAAACTAGAGGACAAAACAATTTTTAGATATGTAAGTGAAAAGAAGACGTGTCAAAATGGCATAGTGAGTCTCAAGGGTGAAGGAGATAGATATGCAGAAACTGATGAGGATAAGGCTGAAATGCATAAGTTATTTAGCATAACATAACAATATGCTTGTTTACCACAGCAACCCCTCAGTTCGGTGCAGTTTACAGAGTAAAGATACTAGACTTTCAAAGTGAATTATAATCCATTAGTTAAAAAATTTACCAAACAAGCAGGTTTTTAACAATTTTCTAAATGCCAGATAGGTGTTGGATTTTAATATAAAATTACCAAGATATTTATCCCATATACTGAACTGATAAGATAAAATTCTGCCAAAGGTACATGGGGGGAGGCGGGAGGGAGGTAAAAAAAAAAAATTGTCAGAGTTGGCGGGACAGGAGACAGGATTTAGCTATCCAGTAGTCCTTGGAATCTTGTTTTTATTAGTGGTTGATCCTTAAGAAATGGTATGCTTGTTGTTTTGCTGCCTGCTTATGGAGATGGTGTTCAACTTTGGAAATAGATTATTAATGGTTAGTGTATGAGGCACATTTCAGAATATGAAAAGTTGATAACACACTGTAGACTTGATATTATGTGAGTGTTGGGATCCCAGATATTTGACTATGTTTTAAGTGAATCTGTATTCTATTGAGTCTACAGCAGGGGTGTCCAACCTGCAGCCCGAGGGCCACATGCGGCCTCGTGAAGTATTTTGAGCGACCCAAATTGAGGGCGATGCAGTGTTTTCCTCTGCTGCCCCTGGATGTTTACCATCTTGCCAGCTCCCTCCTCTGTCTTGCTGCAGCGTTTGCGCATTTGTGCAGCCTCAGAAATGTTTTTTTCAGCCAATGCGGCCCAGAGAAGCCAAAAGGTTGAACACCCCTGGTCTACAGTGTAATATGTAATTAAAAGAGAGAGCGAGATCCTCATCCAACCCTTAACCATGAATTAAACAGCATTATGAGGTCTACTGCTTAGTGGAGTTATCTTTATAATAACTAATTTGTAATTCATTCAATGTAGCAATGAAATTGGGTTTATACTATTTTATTGTAAACTACCTAAACTTTTAGATTGGCAGTATGTCAAATATTAATGATTATTTATGAAAACAAAGTAAACTAAAAAATACCACCACATTGCAAACTAAGAACAAGAAATTGAAAGAATATAGTTTCGTTGCTTAGGCCAGTGTTTTCCAAGTCAGTCCTGGAGTATCCCCTTGCCAGTCAGGTTTTCAAGTTATCCACAATGAATATGCATGAAAGTGATTTGCATAGAATGGAAGGAGTGTAGTCAAATCAGTCTCATGCATATTCATTGTGGATATTCTGAAAAATCTGACTTTGAGGGGGTATTCTAGGACCAACTTGGGAAACAATGGTTTAGGCGATCTTTTTTTTTTTGGTGACCATTGTAATGGGATGTGATCCCGACTGAAGATTACTACCATCCTCCCACATCTACCTCTTGTGGAAATTTCATAATTTCTTTTGAGAGCTATTTTCTTCATGACTGCAACCTCAGCTTGTAGTGTCATCGAGCTTCAAGCATTTCCAGTGCTATTGATCTCTTTTCAATTACATTTTGTAAAGAATAGAATGTGTGCTGCATACTCATGAAGGATGATATCACATATCAATCAATAGTAGGAGCTCTGTAGGCAGCATGTTCTTTTAGAGTTGATAATGCTGGATTTAATTAATAGATTCTAATCATGTATTTAGAAATGGAAGTAGTGTATGTAGAATGTCATAGAATTTTGTGGAAAATTCGCCGACACTATCCTTTATGGATGTTTAGATGCCACTCTATTCAATAAGATGGTATGTAGAAATTTTACTGTATTTAAACTGAAAATGAAATATGCTGCTTTCTTTGTTGAGATTATTTTTAAAGGGCAAATTAAAGCAAGGCCATATCTAGAGTAGTAGTTCTCAGTCTAGTCTTTAAGAACGTAACACTAGGTCCATCTAGCAAGTTTCAAGTTTATTAAAAATTTGATAAAATTCTAATCATAAATTCTAAGCGTTTTACAATAAAAATTTAAAAAGGGGTCCAGTTAACAAACTGTTAATGACATAACTTTACTTAAATGAGACAATAGGATAGTGGGGAGAAAGAACAATTAAGGATAATAACATGAGGAAAGAGAAAAATCAATTTTAGTATAGAAAATAAGCTTGGAAAGTCCCATAGATCAATTAACAATCATATGTGTCTTTAAATAAGAAGCTTTTGAGGCCACCCTTGAATTTATCTAAATTCTGTTCGGACCCTAAATATAATGGTAACGAATTCCATATTGTTGGAGCAATCATTGGGAAAGAAGAAGCCCTACGGGTACTAATGATTTTTAGGGATGGGACATGAAGAAGATGCTGTGATGCAGATCTTAAGGTTCTCGGAGGATCATGTGGAATCAGGTGTTTATGGATGAAAGCAGGTTTCTTGGTTTTCATTGTTTTGTAGAGTATCCAGTTTCCACAGTGGCCAAGAAAAAACAGGGGAAACAAAATCACAAACCACAAAAGTACAATAACAAAGTGGAATTGACCCAATCAGAATGGTGCACACCAAAGAAGTGTCCTTCAACTCCTCTGATAAATTCAAATGCCTTTATTCTTCCAAATTCTTATAAATTCATCCAATGACTCTATGACCTGACATGTACATGTTTCGGCCTAAACAGCCTGCCTCAGGAGTCTACAAGTAATACATGGATATAGACAAGTTAAAAACATACAAAATACGCAATTATCAAAAATATTAAACACTGATATAAAAATCATATTATAAAAGATATACATAACATAATAATTGATATGCAGAAACAGCAAAGAGTGATCATAAATGCAGTAAAGTGAAAATATAAACATTCATCATAAAAACAAATAAATTTACACTTAAAAAATACCACATGCATCTGAATAAAGTTAAAAACTAAGGATACAACCTCATTGTAGCTTTGTGAAAAACAAAGGATATAACCGCTGTTGCCACATCCTCTGGCAACGCATTCCAGAGCTTAACTATTCTCTGAATGAAAAAATATTTTCTCCTATTAAGATATGTATGTTTTATTGTAATCCATTTAGGTTTAAGCAGAATACCGTATTTTTCGCTCTATAAGATGCACTTTTTTCCACCCAGAAGTGGGTGGAAATGTCAGTGCTTCTTATGCAGCGAAGATGACTTGACCCCCTCCTGCCCACCTGCACTTTTTAAAACACCCCCACCCCCGTAGTACCTTTTTAAACTCTCCTTAAGCCTGATGGTCTAGCGGTGTATCGGCCGGCAGGAACGTGCTTTCTGCGTTCCTGCCTGGGCCCGTGATGCTTTCTGAATGGCTGCTGTCAGTTCTTGTGAGTCCCGCTAAGGCTAGGTTTCTAGGCTTATTTATCATTAAGAAATAGACTCAGCAGCTGAGACTTAACAATCACCCAGTGTGCACTGAGCATCAAACTTCATTCAGATGCTCAAGTATAGAGCCAAGGAGAAGCAGTGTTGAGGAGCCATTAATGTAGAAAGTCATTACATAGTAACATAGTAGATGACGGCAGATAAAGACCCGAATGGTCCATCCAGTCTGCCCAACCTGATTCAATTTAAATTTTTTTTTTTTTTTTTTTTTTCTTCTTAGCTATTTCTGGGCAAGAATCCAAAGCTTTACCCGGTACTGTGCTTGGGTTCCAACTGCTGAAATCTCTGTTAAGACTTACTCCAGCCCATCTACACCCTCCCAGCCATTGAAGCCCTCCCCTGCCCATCCTCCACCAAACGGCCATACAGAGACACAGACCGTGCAAGTCTGCTCAGTAACTGGCCTTAGTTCAATATTTAATATTGGCACAAGATTTTAGAGGAGGGGAAGAACGCATATCGGCGTTTGCACTCTGATCCCTGAAAGGGTGGGCATGGAGGCCCAACTTAGGTATGCAATATATCGGTTTTTAGAAGTTCAGCTTTGAGTCTATATCTGCTTTGAGGTATTCTAAAGGTCAACCTGTTTATTGATCCCTATTAATTCTATCATTCCACACAGTCTTGAAGGATGAACTTTGGAAGCAAGTTGCAGTGGCAATTATTTTGTGCAGCAAATGTTGCCTGATCTGTCTATTGCTGTCTCCTTTGTAGTGCTGCTTGTTTAGCACCAGTATCGGGCTTTGAACTTTGAGAGTCAGGGTCAGTGTCAAATTCATTCAATTGGAGCCAAACAGACTTAAAAAGGAGAAACCTCCCAGAACTTTGAGGATTGGGTCTGAGGCCTCCAAAGTCCATCTCTGGTACATAAGGATGGTTGACGTATTTCACATAGTGCCAGACTTTCCTTTTATCATTGCTGCTTTTACCTATTTAGCTGTGTAAATTGTAGTATGAGCTACATCATTAATGTTTTTGTTTTCAAACCAATTGATGATTTGTAAGGCCTGAGCGTTGGTCGCTTTTGTTTCTATGTCAAATATTTATTGAGTGTATGTTTATGTTTTTTATTGTGTATGTTTTATTTTGTGAACCGCTCTGTAAAAAGCGGGTTATAAATAAAAAAAACCACCCCTTAATATATCTACAGTATTATCACTTCTTTCTTCAATTATTTTATGTTTTAATATTTTCTGCTGAAATCAAATGTGCAACCTGCCTCGAGCAGGGCCCTTGAGCATTACTGTTTGCTTTGTTCTTCCCAGACACCGGTGACAATAATGGCATTTGAACAGGATAGAGCAAAATAGGTGTTACATTTCTTCTGTGTGCATTCCCACCCAACCACCCCCTCCCTTTTTTTTTTTTTTTTTTAAAGATTTAGTTGTAGTGTGATGAGTTTACCATTGACTGGCTCCAGAGCTTTCACAGTATACATTTTATAAATCTTTCACCAGATTTTATGAAATTTCTCCTATAGCCCTAGCACTGGCAATATTCTTTTAACCTTTGAGTGTTTGGAAACTCTATTGTATGCATGTAGCGCTCTCGGGCTGCCTGAATAAATTAGTAATAGTCTAAAAGAATGTCTTGCAAACTTTTTCAAGCCAGGGCACACTAAACCCGGACGTACGCTGGCATTGGCGTGATGACATCACGTGCCAATGTCAGCACATGCGCAAAGGCCCTTCAAACAGTCCTTGCGCTGAGAAGAGCTGGAGAGAAGGGCCGGCAGAGAGAAGAGATGCCGGCGTCGGGAGATTGCTGATAGGATGTGCCTCTCTTCGCGAGAGGCATGTTCTGTAGACAGTCAGCTGGTGCCGGCATCTCATTCCGCCTGTTGATACAATCCTCCATTCTCAGCATCCTAGACTACTGCAATATCATTTACTTGGGCTCCACGAAGAAAACCATCAGGAGACTGAAACTGATCCAGAACACCGCCGTTCGCCTTATATTTGGCTTAAACAAATGGGAACACATCACCCCTTTTTACCACAGACTACATTGGCTACCTCTTGAATCTAGAATCCTATTCAAGTTCGCGTGCTTTTGCTACAAAACTGTATTTGGTCTATCTCCGAGCTACCTCATCCCTCATTTCAACCTGAACTGCAACAAAAAGAACTCCCGCAGAATCAATCTTTTCGCCTTCCCCTCCCTAAAACTATGTCACCACCTTCCAGGTGGCCAAACAGAACCCATGGCTAGCCCAAATTGTGCTCAAGGCCCCCACCTACCTCGATTTCCGAAAACTACTCAAAACTCATTTATTCCACAGTCAAAATCCCTAATCCCCCCTCTTCCACTTCTTATCACCCCTCCCATAAATGACCCAAACTCTCCCGTTACCCCCTCTTTTGTTCTTTCCCAACCCGCTAACTCCAATGACCTGTACAACCCCCCTCATGCTCACCTCAATCAACTTCGTTGCTTGTAATTCTGATTAATTGTAATTTCTTGTTAAATTCTGTTTAATTGATGTGAACCGCCTAGAACTCCCTGGGTATGGCGGTATACAAAAATAAAGTTATTATTATTATTATCTCTCCTCTTCCCCAGTGTACTGGCACACAGTTTGAGATACACTGGTCTAAAAGATTCATGAATAAATTATAGAGGTGCGTTTATATGACTTGAGATACTCAAGTACCTGAATGTAAACCGCTTAGGCTATAAGCAGTATTAGGTGCCATCAACACATGGAACGCACTCCCGGAGGTTGTGGTAGGGCAGAAGACACTACAGGGATTCAAAGAAGGTTTGGATAAATTCCTGAAGGATAAGGGGATTGAGGGATACGGATAGAAGTAAGGATAGGTTTTTTAGGGCAGGGAACACTTGACAGGTCATGGACCTGAGGGGCCTCCGCGGGTGCGGACCGCTGGGCGCGATGGACCTCTGGTCTGATCCCGGTGGAGGCAACTTCTTATGTTCTTATGCTCTTATGACTCGTATTCGAGTCCTAACGACAATGAATTACAGATATAAAAAGAAATTGAGTTTGTGCTTGTCCGGTAAGGTGTATAAATACTAAAAATAAATAAAACTGTTAAATGGGTTACATCATTTCAACCCTTTCTGAGGTAGATAAAATGCTGTAGATTTAGAAGTAGAAGCATTCTGAGTCTCTATTCAGATAAGGCTGCTTCCTGGATTGAAATTTTTAGATTCCCACAATTACTGTGTTATTTTGTCATAAGTGTTCCTGTGACTCACTCTTATTGAATGATAGGCTACTGCAGAAAATCGTTGCTTTCTTGTCTGATCTTTATTCTGATTGCATGACCTCTTAATCACTGTATTTGTGTTCAGCAGAAAGCAAACGTTGGCAGTAGAGAAGATAAATACATGTTTCTCATCGCATGTTGTTAAGGTACTGCAATAGGGAAAGCTTAACCTATTGCTAGTTTGATTATCTTTGATGCTCTATTAGTTTCAGGCTAAGGAGATTGACCTTTAGTTACTGTTAATGGAAGTCTGGGTGGACGTTTTACTATGCATCATTTTGCTCAAATTTTTGTCTTGCTTTTTGGAAATACTTAGAAGAATTTATTTCTGTGATTTCATGAAGAACAAAACTGTGAAATGTAGCAGGGTTTTTTTTTTCTCTTTTCCTCTTGTTGGTTGCACAGGAATTTACAGTTATTTTCAAGACAAACTGGCCCATCTGTTAAGTGCTTGTGCTTTCTGAGCCCCTTTTCTGTGTTAGATTTAGCAGGATGAAGCAGCAGATGAGTCAGTGTTCATTAATGCTAGGTGCAAAGGAAACAATTTCCTTGTTGCACAAAGGTTTTATCGCCAGTTAAATCACAACTTAATGGTTCAAAGTGCTGAATAATTCCAGTAGTTTAAATTGTTGCACTTGTCTTGCTTACTGCAGATTTAAATATTATGAGGTCCTTTTATTAAGGTGTGCTAACTGATTTAGCACATGCTAAAGATTAGTGTGTGCTAAATTCTAAGATGCCCATAGGAATATAGTGGATGTCTTAGCATTTAGCATGCACTGTTAAAGACCCTTCTGTTTGATATGTTGACGCCTTAATACGTTCCGTGTCTTTACAAAAAAAATCTCATATTTTAACTGATCTATTCCAATTTTACTTGCTTATTTTACCTCTTATATTATTTCTATTCACATTGTATGTATTAACTTTCCTTGTTGTAAACCGCTTCAAACTTTTTGGTATAGCGGTATATAAAAAATAAATTATTATTATTATTAATCTTTAGCACGCACTAAATTGGTTAGCACTGGAAATCTGCTGCCGCCGTCAATGCTGTATTCTGATCTGGTGCAAGGCCTTGAGCATCTGTGCATGCTCAAGGCCTGCCTGCTTCCGCCTTCTCTGAGAATCTCAGAGGAGCAAGGAGCTGGCAGGCTTTGAGCATGCACAGACGCTCAAAGCTCTGCACTGGATCAGAATACAGCATTGATGGTGGCAGCAGGTTTCCAGTGCTAATGGTAAGTGCAATGGGTAGTGGGGCGTGCATGGAGGAGGGTGGCGGTGGTGGTGGGTTGTGTGCATGGAGGATAGCAGCTTTGAGATTCATCATGGGGGTATGTATTCAGCGAAGGAGGGGGGTGTTCTTTTGAAAATTATAGCCCTTTGGGAGTTGAATAGTAGACAGCTGCACCATAGATTGTGTGGTGGCTCAAATATAAGCTGAGACCCCCAATGTTTGAGCCAATTTTTTGGCCCTAAAATCTTGGTTTATATTCGAGTATATATGGTATGTAAGGCTTGATCATATAACTATGAAACTTTCATTTCTCCCACTATTCTGGGACCATTCCAAAAAAAACTTTAAAATGTATAATGAAACACCAAATTCCATTCATGCACAGACCAAAAAGTATCAAAACTGTTTGTGGTGTCCAGAGAGAGGGAAGCATAAAAAGTTTGTTGTATACACCCATCACAGGCACATTGTGGCAGATTCTTGCATCAGGGGTACAGGATCCAAAGTCTATGAAAGAACAGGAAACAGGTCATTGAGCCTTGATCTCTGGTTCAAGTTGCATGTTGCACCTTTAAAGACAAATGTTGGTGTATCTTTTAATTGCAGTGGTGTACTATGAGGAGGGGAGTAATTGGCCTCAGATGCAGACCAAAAGGGAGGGTGCTCCTGGGGTCTTCCCCTTCCGGGAGCGGCAGCCTTCATAACTCACCTTTCTGCTGGTCAGGCCTTCCTCTCTGCTGGGTCCTGTCTTTGCAGAAGCAAGAAATAGGAAGGACCCGGTAGAGTGGAAGGCCTGATGCTGGCAGAGCAGTGAGTTGTAAAGGCTTCCAACGATGAGAGAGAGGTACCAATTGGGGTGGGAGGGTTTGAGAAATGCTGCACCCGATAGGAGGAAAGGAGGAGTAAGGAAGAAAACTGTCCAGTTGTGGGAGAGGGAGAAGAAAGGGGGAGGAGAGGAGAGAGTGATGTCAGACCATGGGGAAGGGAGGGAAGAAAAAGAAGGAGAGGAGATGCCAGAGCATGGAGGGGGAGGTAGAGATGGAAGAGAAGGATAGGAGAGAGATACCAATTCATGGGGGGGAGGGAAGGAGTCGGTGATGCCAGACCATCGGGAAGAGGGAGGGAAGTAAAGGAAGGAGAAGAGATGCCAGATCATGGAGGATAGAAAGAGATAGAAGGAGATGCCAAGGCATGGGGGGAGGGAAGGAATCAGAGATGCCAGACCATCGGGAAGGGAGGGAGGAAGAGAAAGGAAAGGAAGGAGAGGAGAGGAGAGGAGATGCCAGAGCATGGAAGGAGAGGGATAGATGGAAGGGAAGAAGAGGAAAGAGATGCCAGGGCATAAGCGAAAGGGAAGGAGACAAAGAGGCCATTCCATGGGGTGGGATGGGAAAGAAATAAGAGCGAGATGCTAGAATGGAGACAGAGAAAATGGAGAGGAGGTGAAGCTGAAATGTATCATGTATAAAGAGGGGCATAGAAAGAGGGAAGATGCCATATGGAAAGGGGAGAGGGTGGACAGTGGATGAAAGGGGCAGAGAAACAGGGTGGATGCTGGATGGAAAAGAGAGTGAAGAGAAGAGGAGGAAAGCAGAAACCAGAGATGACAAAAGGTAGAAAAAAGAATTCTTTTGTTGCTTTAGAATAAAGTAGTATTGTAGGTGTATTGATAAACATTTATAAATAGAAAATGGAAATAAGGTAATCTTTTTATTGGACTAATTTTAATATATTTTTTACTAACTTTTGGAGACCAAAACTCCCTTCTTCAGATCAGGACAGGATACCATAACAGCAGTACACTGTACTGACCTGAGAAAGGAAGTTTTGGCCTCTGAAAGCTAATTGAAAAATGGATTAGTCCAATAAAATGGTATTTTCTTATTTTCCAGTTTTTATTTAATTTCTACAAAATTTGTAAAGTGGTGATATGGTATTTTTCAGTTATTTTCAAATTTACATCTACTATCTTTATATTTTGCACAGTAATATGGTGTTTTATTGTATACAGAGTCTGGTTTCTTGGTGGTTCAGTTTAACTTCTGTCTACATATTTATATTTTTAGTTTGTGATTTCTTATTAAATACTGGGTGAGGGTATATCTTGTGTTCTGTGTGTATGAAAAAGACATGGTTTTCTGTTAACACTGACTGTGCAGGATCGATCTGTATTAATCTGGCTTGTTTCGTTTTACAGTGGGTGTATTCATGCTCTTAAACATTGCAATAAACACTAGATGCTGCCTTTTCCTAGGTGCATACGTGTTTGACTCAAGGATCATTGTTAAAAATATTTTTTTTTATATAGTGGAAGGGGGTGTTAAAAAATGATCTGCCCCAGGTGTGAAATATATTAGGTATGCCACTGTTTAAATGTGCTGATACTGGGTTACACTAGTATTCTGCAATAATATCTGGGCACTCGAATGCTGCTATAAAGTAGGCTCTTACTGAATGTCCTTTGAGAACTTACAGTAAATGGAGACACCAGTTGTAGAATTTCCCCTTTTGTAACTATCTTTCATCTCTGTAGCTAGACTTTGTTTGCTCTAAAAGCTCAAATGTCTTTATCTAGTCTCTCCTGCCTAATACTAATGGCATGTACTCATAAAGTTTGTATAGATTCTGTTGATGCCACCAGACATTTTTAGTGACTGCTTTTGCTATCTGAGAGGAATATACAGTATATTTATCATGTAGTCTGTTTCTGACTAATTTCATTTTTTAAGGAAAATAAGATAAGGTTTAAAGTAAATGTACAATATATTCAACTACTGCTTAAAAGTTAAATTTTGTTTTATACCAGGACATGCTGACATCTGTCTAATTTTGTTGCTTAATACTAGTTTTGACAATGAATCCATTGACATGGAGTATATTATACTTTCAAGTACTTTGAGCATCAATGTTTGAGTATAATAAAGTGTATCAAAGTAAGCTTCACTTACAAGCTATTTTTCTTTCCATTTCCTTCTTATCTAAACAGATTATTGTTCAGTTGTGACCATTGTGGATCAGTCGAATACCAAGTTAACTTGTTTGCTTTTCAGTGGAAATCTGGATACACTTCCAAAAATTTACAAAATTGGAGATATTGTTCGATTTCACAGAATAAAGGTATGCATTTATTAAGATTTATTTAAAATATTTTAAAATAAATTGTAAATTGGTATTACAGTGGTTTTGCATACTATAGAAAACTAATAATTTTTTTATATTTTTCTTTTAGCAGCTTTCCTCCTCTTTTACAAAGCCACCCGGCAACAGCCCCAATGCTCTTTAAATCTCTATGGGCTTTGGGGCCGTTACCGCGTGGCTTTGTAAAAGATGGGGTTTGTGTTTGTTTCATCTTGGAACTGTAATTGTCAAACTACCCCCACCCTCCTTTTACAAAACCACAAAAGCGGTTTCTAGCACCGGCCAATGCGCTGAATGCTTCATGCTGCTTCTGATGCTCGTAGGAACTCTATAAACATCAGGAGGAGCGTGGAACATTCAGCATGCCAGCCAGCGCTAAAAAACGCTTTCACGGTTTTGTAAAAGGGGGGGTAAATTATATTGCCTTTCTTATTTACTACTATTTATCATTTCTTATAGTGCTGAAAAGTGTACGCAGTGCTGTATACCCAACATACAACTGACTATCCATGCTCAAAAGAGCTTACAGTCTAATTTGGTCAGACAGACGGGACTTGGTGTGTGGTCTTCGTGATAAGGCATATGGAGACAGACTTAAAGATCTCAATCTGTGTACTTTGGAGGAAAGGCGGGAGAGGGTAGATATGATAGAGACGTTTAAATAACTATGTAATGTAAATGCGCATGAGTCAAGTCTCTTTCATTTGAAAGGAAGCTGCAATAAGAGGACATAGGATGAAGTTAAGAGGTGATAGGCTCTGGAGTAATCTAAGGAAATATTTTTTTACAGAAAGGGTGGTAGATGCGTGGAACAGTCTCCTGGAAGAGATGGTGGAAACAGACTGTGTCTGAATTCAAGAGGGCTTGGGATAGGCACGTGGGATCTCTCAGAGAGAGAAAGGATAATGGTTACTGCGGATGGGCAGACTAGATGGGCCATTTGGCCTTTATCTGCCATCATGTTTCTATATTGAGGTTGAAAATTCTTGCAGAGAGAATGATAAGATGGACATAGGTAATTTTACGGTGAGTGGGAATTAGGAGTTGAAAGCAGCCTTGAAAAAATTGGCTTGTAGCTTTGATTTGAATACTACCAGAGACAGAGCCTGATGTAATGACTCAGGCAGTCTGTTCCAGACAAACAGTCCAGCAAGATAGAAGGGATGGAATGGCAGTGAATGAAAAGGATACAGATAGGAGGGACTTTCCCATTGAATGGAGTTTATGGGGAAGGGGAGCAGAGGAGGAGATAAGTAAGGAGCGAGATATTACCTATAAATGACGGCAGAAAAAGACCTGAATGGTCCATCCAGTCTGCCCAACAGTCACACTCATTATTTATTCATGATTAAATTGTCTCTCTTTGGCAGTTCTGGGACATAAACTGTAGAAACCTGCCTAGCACTTAGGTTCCAACCACATTGAGGGCTGCAGAGTGAATGCACTTGTTAGTCAGTAAGAGGAGTTTGAATTGTATTTGAAAATGGATGGGGAGCCAATGAAGTGACTTGAGAAGGGTGATGTGAGTATAGCAGCAGTCATGCAGCAGAATTTTGTGTGGATTGAAGGGGAGAGGGATGGTTGAGCGGAAGTCCTGAGAGAAGCAAGTGGCAATAATCTAAGTGAGAGGTGATGAGTGTGTGGATAAGAGTTTTGGTAGTGTACTCGGAAAGTAGAGGTCGGATTTTGGTAATATTATAGAGCAGTGTCCCCCAAACTTTCTCGAGCCGCAGCATGTTAAAGGTAGTGGCCGTGGCTCGAGCCACCTGGAAGTGCGCGGATATCGTTGTGATGACATCACGTGCATGTGTGACATCATCATGTCGATGTCCGCGTGTGTGTGAAGGCCCCCCCAGGCGGGCCCTGAGACGCCAGTGGGGGATGCCAGAAGGGAAGAGGGCCAGAGAGAAGGATAGGTGCTGACGCCCACTGATTGCTTACAGGACATGACTCTCGCCACGAGAAGCACGTCCTGTAGGTAGTCAGCTGGTGCCGGCACCTCTCCTCCTTCCCAGTGTACCGCGACACACCTGAAATCTCAGGAGGCACACTAGTGTGCCTTGGCACACAGTTTGAGATACACTGTTATAGAGGAAGAAACAACAGGCTTTAGCAGTTTGTTGGATCTGAATGGAGAAAGAGTCCAAGATGACCCCGAGGTTGTGAGTTGACGAGACAGGGAGGAGGAGAGTATTGCCCACAGAAATAGAGAATGGGAGAAGGGGGAAGGGGGAGAAAGATAAGGCATCCAGGGTTAGTAGTTTTAATGGCACCCGATTGGCCCCACAAGCTATGATATATGGACCTAGTCCATCTCCAGAGGGCCAAAGGTCTCAGACTGCCGATGACATACAGATCACAATGATCCAAATGCAATTCAAAACATTAACCAGAAATTAGAACTGATAAGCCGGTGGCTCGGCGAAAACATGCTAGCACTAAATACATCCAAAACAAAATTAATGCTTTTTCCCTGTAAAGACACACATTCCATATCAACACCAGTCTATCTTAAGTCAACACCTCTGCAAACAGTTCATACTGTAAAAATTCTAGGCGCAACATTCGACAAAAAATTAAGTTATCATAATCATATCAGTACCGTAGTACAAAGTTGCTTCTATCACTTACGAATGATCCGTTCTATAGCAAATGTATTAGAAACTCCTTCACTGAATAACCTTATGCACTCTCTCAGCGTATCAAGATTAGACTATTGTAATGTGCTCTATAAATGGGTTATTCAGAAAGAACTAAGAAGATTACAAATAATACAGAACACGGCAATTAAACTTTTAACCAAATCAAGAAAATATGATCACATAACACCATTGCTGACAAAAGCTCATTGATTGCCAGTCTCTTACAGAATTACCTACAAAATCTTTTTACTGACTTTTAAATCCTAAACTTGTAACAAACCGGAATTCATAAATAGATTACTTATCCCTACACACCTATCAGAACACTCCAATCTCAAAACCAACTAGTTATACCCATCACCTGAACAGATAATATATGATGCTACACACTCATCAATATTCTCAATTAAAGCCCCTCAATTATGGAATTCAATGCCTAATCACCTTCGAGAAGAAATCAACCTCAAAAGATTCAAATCAAATTTAAAGACCTTCTTGTTCAAAGATGCGTTTGACTTATAACTTATGACAGCCTGATTCCATTTTCTACCACAGAGATAATTTCCCTTTCCTACACGTGCATACCCTCTATGGGCTTCTTTTACTAAGGTGCGCTAGCGGTTTTAGCACGCATTACAATACTACACATGCTAAACGCTAACGCCTCCATAGAGCTTGTGTTAGTATTTTTCGTTTAGCGCATGGCTAGCACGCGCTAAAAACACTAGTGCACCTTAGTAAAAGGAGCCCTATGTCTTCCTATCCTATCTAAAACTGTATTTCTTCCCCTTTTACCTCTTGTAATCGTAGTCAGTCCATAATGTCCAAATGTACATTTATATTGTCTTATTAATGATTAATGCTTGTATATCCCCTGTTTTTATAATTTTATTACTGTAAGCCTCTCAGAAATTTGATAAGTGAGAGAACAAATTTTAATAAAATTTGGAAACTTCATAAGACTTTACACATCATTCGGTGATTTCAGCAAAATTGACCTCTTCACGTTCTTTAGAATTTTTTTAGAATTATTTAAATTTTTGCACTTTTTCATTTAACTTTATAGTAAGAAATTTAAATATTTATTTTCACTTGGAGCCAGGATGGGGACCATAATCTGACATGAATCATGTTTCACATAAAGCTGTTTCAAGGGTTGCCTACTTTACTATATAGGTCGTGCCTTGATTCATAAATGATGTCGTTGAAGGTCCAACATAAGGTCTGATATACCGCTTTTGTAAGACTTTTATTTTGTAAAAGCAACATAGGCACACACAGTATGTGCCTTTGTGAAATAGGCCATTAAATAGAGAATGACCCTGGGATAAATTGTCCTTGTCCCCGTGGGATCTATCTCCATCTCTGTTCTGTCCCTGTGAGTTCTGTCCCTGTTCCTGCCCCATCCCTGCAAGTCTGTCCTCATCTGCTCGAGCCGCAAACCTTTAAAATCATGAGCAAAATAGCAGAAACAAGAATGTGTGCTGTAAAGGCTGTGAAGAAAAAAAAGGTAATCTTGACAAATGAATATTTATAAAGCTGTTGACTAACCTTTACCCTTTAGAAAATTAGCCTGCTTCTTTTAAATTGGTTCTTAATAAAATTCAAGAACAAAATGACCACAGAAATAATGAATTTTAATTGCAGTTGTGATCTTTATTTTCAATGTATCATTTCTACTTTATTAATCAAACCATCAGGAAAACTACAAGTTATATTTTATTACCTCAGAACAACCTATCTGATACTTAGTCTGAGCTTTCATACGAGAGCATTTATTTTTATTGAATACTTTTGCTAATATACCACAAAATCTTTATTCTTTGTCATGCATATTGTAATCTGATTAACCAGTGAGTAATCTGGAGACCTTTTTTAGTTATAGCTCAAGGCAATTTATAATCAGGTACAATATGTATTTCCCTATTCCTGGAGGGCTCACTATCTAATTTTATACCTGAGGAAATGGAGGATTAAGCGACTTGCCCAAGGTCACAAAGAACTACAGTGGGATGAGAATAAGAACCAAGGAAATGTGGTTCTCATCTCACTGTAGCTCTTTGTGACCTTGGGCAAGTCGCTTAATCCCCCATTCCCTCAAGTATAAAATTAGATAGTGAGCCTTCATTAGTTCACTTCTGCCTTTCTTTGGCTCATCAACTGCTAAATTACTGTAATGGAGTCCTAATATGGAAGCATAGTAAATTATGGCAAAGACCAATTGACCCACCATTCTATCCAATTGTCATTTTCTATGCTGCTCTCTCACTTTGGTACATAAGCATACAAAATCCCTAATATCTTTACTCAAACTGCTGATTAAAATACACTTACACTACAGCATGCCAAGTGGGAAATGCATTCCATTATTTGAATTTTAGTTAAATTCTTTTTATGCTCTGTTTTTAACACAACAGAATACATTGTATTAACATTAGAAATTCAGATTAGATTATGGAACAATCTTCTTCCCCATCCCCCACATACATACAAAGTAATCTGAACAGCCTGAAAGACCCCCTGCACCCACCCCAGCCCCAAGCCCTTAAAGGTCTATTTTTCTCTATGGTCTGTGTCTTGAAAACCATTAAATATTTGGGGCCCTTTTTACAAAGCCACAGTAACGCTTCTCCCAGAGCAAATGCACCGAAGCCCATAGGAATTGAATGGTCTTCAGTACATTTTTCACAGGAGAATCACTACTGCAGCTTTGTGACAGGGGTCCATGGCTACCTGCTTTTGGGGATACTGATTGAATGTCATTTTTCCAAATGAAGAGGAATGCTTTTTCCTTTTGAAATAGAGCCGGGTCCCTTATAACTCCCAGACCATTAATACATGGAATTTGTTCCTCCAATACCAAATGATCGGGGGTTGATCTTGCAACCAATAATTTAGGAGATATTTTTCCCCATTATATAAGCTTTGCCAAAGAATAACCTTTCTTTATGGCTTCAAGCCTCATACAAATTTGCTTTATTGAATAGAATCCCCTCAGTTGTTGTTTTCAGTACATGCTCCCAACAATTTTTGTAGATATGTTTTGATTGCTATCCTGAAAGTATATATCTTTCAGGATTTCCATGTACCATGGAAAATGGTGTTATCACAATTCTGACATTTTGAGCATCATGTGACAGCAGCACATCAACACGGAAGGCATGTTGTTGAGAAAAGTAGGCTCTATGGGTTACTCTATACTGGTAGTCCTGCAACTCTGTTATGTATAGCCCCTAGTATAGTTTTAATTAAATCTTGAAACTGAATGCAGCCCAAGGAGCAACCTATAACTTTGCTCCTTTCTCTATTAAGGAAATATATGACTTTGGAGCTGGAATTTATATGGTTCTCTATTCAACCAACAAATGGATACTTGCCCCATCACACTTCAAGAGCTCCCTCAATTTATTCTCTAAACAAGAGGATATCTCCTATGAGTTTAGGTCAGCAGGTAATAGGGCAATTGAATGTATACAAAATAATATGTAGGGCTAAATAATAATCTCTGCTGAAAATATGCAAAAGTGAATATTTTGCTATCTTCCCTTAATAAATGTTGTATCAGGGAAATAGCTTTATCTTTCCACTGGTGGAACACTGCATTGTCCATCCCAGGAAAGAAATCTACTTTTTCAACCATGGGGAGGAGATCGCTGATATTAAAATTGTTTCATCAAAATCAAAAATGTTCTCTTCACAAGGGACTGTCTCTAATCTCAGTTAGAATCTGGGAATGTCAGGCATGTAATAAAAATTAATACACCAAGGATGAAAGTAAGCTTATTTTAAGGTCAAAACAGCAAAATCATGTGTTTCTAAGACCCAGTCTCTAAGGTCGTGCAGTAAACATGCCTGAATTATAGATCTTTATATCTGATACTAGTCTTATAGCCCGTTACATTAACAGGTGCTAGAATATATATGTGTGTGTCTGTTTTTATTTTTTTTTCTCTCTCTCCTTAGTCGCTTTCTGTATTTCTGTCTGTCTTTTTTTTTTTTTTTTCCTTGGCTGTCCACTACCACCCCTTGCCTGCTCCCCCTGTCCATTCTCCCTTCCCTTTACCACCCCTGTGTCCTCCACCACCCCATCACTGCTCACCTTATCCAGCAGAAGCCCTTCTCCCTTTGTTTTACCACCCCCTGTCCATCATCACCTCCTTCCTGCTCCCCCTGTCCAGCAGTAGGCCTGTCTTTATTTTTCTGCCCCCCTCTCCCTGTTCATCAGCACTTCTTCCCCTGTCCATCAACCCCTTTTCTGCCCTCCATTTCCGTGTGTTGCAGCATTTGCCTCCCACCCCACTTCCCTGTGCAGTATTTTCCTCCCCCCCATACATTCCTTCTGAACTCCATGCCCAACATCCGACTCGTGCCGCCGCGCCGCAGGAGAAGCAGTGGCCAACTTAAAACCCGGAAGGGTTGGCTTTTGATGTGAGTGGCACAGTTAATCTGTCCTGATCTGGATGCAAAGTTGCAAGAAAAGTGTTTTCCGGGTTTGGCTGCCGCGGCCTGCAGCCGCCGACAGCCGGCGCGGGCAGCAGCCACCGCGGCCGACATCCGACTCGGGGGGGGGGGGGGAGGAGAGGAAGAGAGAGAGCGGAGAGGTGGCGACCACTGCGTCTTTCAACAGGGAGCAGGACAGAGCGTAAGCCGCACATGTGCACTTCCTATGTGTAGCTACAGCTCACGGAAAACCGGCGCACACATAGGAAGTGCGCATGCGCGGCCTAGCGTTTTATTATATTAGATACTTAGCTCTCCCCTATCCCGGTCTCCTGTCATATAATTCCACTTCATTTTGGCCGTCTTTCCTCCATACAAAACTTCTCTAAAATAGCCCTCAAAGCTGTTAAGTCCGTTCCCTTGATGCAAAGAGGAAGAGTTTGCAGCACGTAGAGCCACCGAGGGAAGAGAATCACACAATATAAATTTATTCTGCCCATTAACAAAAGAGGTAGACCTCTCCACTTCTGTAACTGATGCTTTGTATCATGTAGTAATTTATCTATATCTAGCTTATATATAACGGCAGTATCCATGTTCAGCAATATACGAAGGTGTCTAAAGGCACCTGTTCCCATTTTAATGGGAATAATGCCCCCCATTCCTTCTTCAAAGAAACACTCCTTGTCAGGGTCTCTAATTTTGATAGATTTAGTTTAAATCCTGAGAAGTACCCATAATCCTGAAAACTTTTCAGGAGTACCATGAAGGATGGCTGAGGATCAGAAAGTAGGACCAACTAGTCATTCACAAAAGCAGCTGTTTTTAAACTGCGACCCACTTTTATTCCTTGGATTAATGGATCTATTGTTAAAGCAAAAACCAGTGGTGACAATGGGACAACCCTGTCAGGTTTCTATATGAATGGAATGGTTTGGTGGCCGTGTTAGTCCACTTTCCAAGGTAGTATAAAGAAATAAAGCAAAAAAAAAAAACCAAAGGAAATAAGGGGATACCTTTTTTATTGGCCTAACTCAATGCATTTCATGATGAGCTTTTGAAGGTAATCCTTCTTCAGATTATAAAAAAGCAAATGTTAGCAAATATCAGCATATATAAGGGAAATATGAAAGCATTTTGGGAATAGGAAGAGGGAGGGGTAGGTGGGTAGGCAGGAGACAGAAAGATGGCTGAGCAGTTTTAAATGTCTTTATAGTGGGAAAGAAAGCCCAGATCTCTGTTAAATCCTGTCTAGTAGGTGTCAAAATACCTTATTTTGATTTCGAAGGTTTTATGTTTTTGGATTGTTTTTAAGTTCCCTTTTAGTATTCTCACCATAAAATCAATGGTCCAGTGGTCAGTTTTTCCAAAGTGTAGTCCAACAGAGGTGACATTCTGGTTGATATTGCAATTCTTAATATATCATCTATGTAGGTTGATTCTGGTCTTTAGCATTTGGCTTGTTTCGCCAATGTAACATGCCTCTTTACACTGAATGATGTATACCACATTAGAAGATGAGCATGTGAAGGATCCCTTTATGCTGAATGTTTTTCTCATATGAGTGGCCGTGGGATCCTTTGAGATGTGCTTGCACAGTTTACAGTTTGTCACACCACAAGGATGTGTGCCATTCTCTTCTTCATGGGTGTGTGTGGGGAGCTTGCTTTTTACCAATTTTTGTTTCAAATTAGGTGGCTGACGGAAGGCCAGCACAGGTGGAGCTGGGAATATTTCTTTTAGTAATTCATCTTCCTGGATTAGTGGTTGTAGATCTCTTATAAGATCTCATAATTTGAAACAAAAATTAGTAAATAGCTACTGCTCTTGTTCTCATATTTATATAATTGGTACTTATAAAATCAAATAGACTTCTATGCATTTTGATTTAAAAGTTCCATTTGAAGCTTGCTGAAACTCCCAAGTTGTGCTTTTAGAAAGTAAGTCATGATGACATGCATATAGGCACCATAAATGCACAACATGGCAGCAGTATTTCTCAGACTCCAAGCTTTTTATTATGACTAGAATACATTAGTATTTCTTCCCATAAAACTGCTTTAGCGCCCTCTCAGTAAAGTACGGGGGTCAGACAAATGCTCCCTGATTACATTCAGCATAACTCTTTCATTTTGAAAACAAAATGCACTGAAATTTGCATCATTATGTAGCTGGGGAGGGAATCCCCATTGGAAAAAAAATATGATGAAGATGAATCAAAACTTAGATTCAACCTAAACCAAGCATGATCCAATATCTCTGTCAGGCCTATATCTGTGTCAGCAACTGCAGTAAAAATATCCCATGACATCAGTATATACTCGATTCTAGATATGGTGAAATGTGCCCTGGAGAGATTTGTATAATCTTTGGGACTAGATGGGCAGGACACTTCTTTTTTCCAAGGTTGTATCTCTAGCCACTCTGCCTGCCCAGTATTTCCTTTCATATCTTTATTTTGCTTTTTTTTTTCTCTTAAGTTTTCTTGTCACCTTTCTTGGTTTTTTCTGTGTTTGCCAGGAAGCTTCTCTCATCCTCCTTTAGCAAAGGAAAGGGTCCATGGGTACCTTCACTTTCATGATTGTAGGTATTCTATAAAGTAATGTAATTTTCATATTTCAAATAAACAGATACTAATTTGGTTTTTGATCGCACTTTTCTGTACAAGATTTTTATGCTTGGTAAATAATATAAAATTGTATAAATAAATAATAAAAAAAATAAACAGATACTAAAATGAGAAATATTTTAAATATCAATTTATAGTTCATGTGACTAAATATTATGAAAAGTAAATTATAAAGGGTAAGAAAGGTAAATAGTGGCGTTCCCCAGAGGTCTGTGCTGGGACTGCTGCTTTTTAACATATTTATCAGTGATCTAGAGTTGGGAACAACTAGTGAGATAATTAAATTTGCCGATGACACAAAGTTGTTAAATTGCAAGAGGACTGTGAAAAATTGCAAGAGGACCTTGTGAGACTGGGAGACTGAGCATCAAAATTGCAGATGATGTTTAATGTGAGGGACCCACGTTAGGAGTCGCTGCCCAGGGAAAGGATCTATGTGTCATTGTTGAGGATACATTGAAACCCTCGACTCAGCGTGCTGTGGCGGCGGCTAAGAAAGCAAATAGAATGTTAGGAATTATCAGGAAAGGAATGAAAAACAAGGATGAGAACGTTATAATGTCTTTGTATCACTCTCTGGTACGGCCAAACTTCAAATACTGTGTACAATTCTGCTCTCTATATCTTATAAAAGATATATTGGAATTAAAAAAGGTACAGAGAAGGGCAACAAAAATGATAAAAGGGATGGGACAACTTCCCTATGAGAAAAGGCTAAAGTGGCTAGGATTCTTCAGCTTGGAGAAGAGACGGCTCAGGGGATGATATGATAGAGGTCTGTGAAATACTGAGTGGAGTGGAAAGGGTAGATGTGGATCGCTTGTTCACTCTTTCCAAAAATACTAGGACTAGGGGGCATGTGATGAAGCTACTAAGTAGTAGATTTAAAATAAATCGAAGAAAATATTTTCTCACACAACATGTAATTCTGTTACATCCCTTCCAGATTCAGTATGCTAGGTGTTCAGTCCCTTCCCGCAGTTGCAGAAATCCACACACTTTTCTGAGCACATGCTGCTCCCACCTTAGAGAGAGAGTTAGAGGCCCCTGCAGTTTCAATTTCTGTAAGCAACCCATACATAAGTCTTTTGGATATATGCTCTGCATCTTTTTCTTCTTTTTTTGCTTAAAGTTCTTTTTTTTTTGGGGGGGGGAGGGCCTAAATGCCTTGAGATCCCGTGAGGTGTCCTCTGCAGGAGGAAAGGATGCAATCCTGCGGAGCCAGACTGCTGCTTCGGTGGATCTGTGGAGCCAGCCTGCTTGTGCCACCCTTCTCAGACTCAGGTTTCATTCCCCTGGGAGTTTGCTTGCCCTCTGACCCTGTCAGGGATTTAAGCACAGGCTGTATGTGTCCTGAGTAAAATTTCCCAACGGATTTCAGGGCGCAGGCTGTGTTTCCCGCCCCCCTTCGTATGGAGAGTTTCTGTGGGGGTGGAGGTTATAGTCTGTGTCTTGTCTAATTGGCAATCCGAAGATCTTCAAGTTTGGCCATTTGGAGCAGTTTCTGATGCAGAAAATCCTTTTCCTCCATTCAGCTGTAATGTAACAAATCTGGCAGGCAGGCACGTCACAGACTGTAAATATACCTCCATTATTTCCTATGGGAGCTTCAGGAGTGGTCTGTGGGACTCTGTAAAATGCATTTTTTTTTGTTTCTGGGGGTAGGGTTCAGGTCTCCCACATCCCAAAACCCCAAATCATTGTTTTTATGTTTTCAGATAATCTTTATTTTTACTGTTTTTGTCCAAATTCGCTGGTGGTGGCCATCCAAATTTGTTTCTGGACTCACTGGCAGGTCGGCCAGATAAGAAGTTAAGGGTCCGCACTACTTTGCAGCATCTCTTAGACATCCAAACACTAGAACCTGTTCCAGAACATGAATTAGGCTTTGACAGATACTTCTTATACATCATTGGGCCAAAGTACAATTCAGAGGACTGGAGAGCCGCTCTTGATCTCAAGTCGATCAATCACTTCCTGTGGATTCCTCATTTCTGAAATCACAGTTACCAGATGCTAGGGTTCACTTTGAAGGTTAGTACCCAAGAAAAAGATCTGGGTGTCATTGTAGACAATACAATGAAACCTGCCCAATGTGCGATGGCGACCAAAAAAGCTAACTGTGCTAGGAATTATTAAAAAGGGGATGGTTAACAAGACTAAGAATGTTATATTGCCTCTGTATTCTACTCATGTACAAGCAGTTTATCAAATATAATAAATCCAGCTCAATCCAATTTTGAAAGAACGTCTTAATATCTTTGTAATTGGAAGCAGTGTGTAGTCTTGGTTCTCTTCTTTTCTGAAAGCATTTCCTCAAGTTCCTTGAGAAGGCACAAGAACTCTGGTGTACTTCAGTGTTTACATTGTCTCAGATACTTGTACATTTTGTACGCATTCCTGAACATAAAACTTCTACTGAATATTTAAAAACAGAATTCATTGTTTATCACAAGACTTCTTACTATAGTTATCTCCGTAAAATAAACCCCCTCTTTTACAATGGTACGCTAAATATTAGCTAAACACGCACTAAATGCTAACGCGTGCATGTTATCCTATGGGTGCGTTAACGCATGCGTTGATTTAGCGCATGCTAAATCCGTTCTAAAATGCTTAGCGCGCCTTTCTAAAAGAGGGCCAAAGTCTTTTTCATATCCTAGATCTTAGACCAGGGGTGCCCAACGCGTCGATCGCGATCGACCAGTAGCTCAGGAAGGCAACGCGAGTCGATCGCGGAGCCTATCCCGGGCTCTGTGATAGACTCGTGTTGCCGTCCTGATCTACGGGCCGATCAGCCTTCCTCTCCAGTTTTCTTTCTCCCTAGGGCCTTTTAGCTGGGCGATCCGCCCAGCTGTCATCTGCCGCTGCTGAACAAAAAACCGGGTCCTGCCTTCGCGGAAACAGAAAGTAGGCAGGACCCGGCAGGAAGAAGAACAAATGCTTGTCTCCCGCATTAGCCCGTAGCGAACGCTTGCTTCAGGGCTCTCAACATGTGCGCGCCGGCTTCCCTTCTCCCCTCCCCCCCCCCCCGGACATAACTTCCGGTTTCGGAGAGAAGAGAAGAGAAGCCGGCGCGCACATGTTGAGAGCCCTGAAGCAAGCGTTCGCTACGGGCTAATGCGGGAGACAAGCATTTGTTCTTCTTCCTGCCGGGTCCTGCCTACTTTCTGTTTCCGCGAAGGCAGGACCCGGCAGCATTTCCCCCAATAGGTTGATCGCGATCTTGGGCTGATCAGCCTTCCTCTTCCCGATGGCAGAATTGACGTCAGGGAGAGGAATGCTGGTTGGCCGAAGCAGGGAGAGCTTGGGGCCTGTTATTGGTGGCGTTTGGGTCCTGGTCCCCGATGGCAATGGCAGTGGCAGTGGCTTGGGGGAGGGCAGGGAGAAAGAAAGAAAAAGGGCAGGCAGGGAGACAGAAGGAAAGAAGAGAAACAGAAAAAAATGAAAGGGAGGCAGAGAGAAAGAAAGGGCAGGGAAGAGGAAGGAAAAGTTGGGGGGAAGAAATGAGGTCTGGAGGAGAAGAAGCATACAGGCTAAAAGAAGGGAAGAAAGATTGGATGCACAGTCAGAAGAAGAAAGTGCAACCAGAGACTCATGAAATCACCAGACAAGGTAGGGAAAATGATTTTATTTTAAATTTTGTGATCAAAATGTGTCTGAATTTATATCTGCTGTCTATATTTTACACTATGGTCCCCTTTTACTAAACCACAATAGAGGTTTTTAGCGCAGGGAGCCTAGGAGTGTCGAGAGCAGCGCTGGACATTCAGCGCAGCTCCCTGCACTAAAAACTGCTAACGTGGTTTAGTAAAAAGGGAGGGGGTGGGTATTTGTCTACTTTTGTATGGTTGTTACTGAGGTGACAGTGCATAGAGTCATCTGCTTTGACCTCTTTGAAAACCCTGGAATAGGAATGATGATTAACATTTTCTATGCGTACAGTGTGCGTTGTGTTTTTTTAAAATTTTATTGTTGGTAGATCATTGTGACTTGGTCATTTAAAAAGTAGCTCGCAAGCCCAAAAAGTGTGGGCACCCCTGTCTTAGACTATAGAATTCTCTGCCTAGAGAAAGTGCATTGAGAAGAGAGTATCTGGGTTTCATAATAGATTTTAAAAAATTTGCTTATTCATTACTGCTTTTAATTATTCATAGCCAGGGCTTTCAAGTAAGATTTGCCTCTTTGCGGATGGTACCAGAATCTGCAATACAGTAGACTCTTGATGGTGTGGATAACATCAGGAAGGATATAGCAAAGCTTGAAGAATGGTCTGAAATTTGGCAGTTGAAATTTATGCTAAGAACTGCAAGATCATGCATTTGGGCTGCAAAAACCTGAGGGAATGGTATAGTTTAGGGGCTGAAGAACTTTTGTGCACAAAAGAGGAGCAAAACTTGGGTGTGGTAGTATGTAATGATCTTAAAGCTTCAGTGAAAGCTAGAAGGATGCTAGGGTGCATAGGGAGAAGTATGGCCAGTAGGAAAAAGGAGGTATTGATGCCCCTATATAAGACTCTGGTGAGACCTCATTTAGAATATTGTGTACAATTCTGGAAACTGTACCTTCAAAAAAATATAAACAAGATGGAGTCAGTCCAGAGGAAGGCTACTAAAATGGTCAGTGGTCTTTATCATGAGGTGTATGTGGACAGACTTAAAAATCTCAATATGTATACTTTGGAGGAAAGGCAGGTGAGGGGAGATATGCTGTGGCATAAATAGGCATGAGGCCAGTCTCTTTCAATTAAAAGGAAACTCCAGGATGAGAGGGCGTGGAATGAAGTTAAGAGGTGATAGGCTCAGGTGTAATCTAAGGAAATACCTTTTTAAAGACAGGGTGCTAGAAGCTTGGAATAGTCTCCTGGTAGAGGTGATGGAGACAAAGACTGTGTCTGCATTCAATAAATTGTGGGACAGGGATGTGGGATCTCTTATGGAAAGGAGGAGATAATAGATGCTATGACTGGGCAGACTGGATGGACCATTTGGCCTTTATCTGCCATCATGTTTCTGTGTTTGTAGTGTTAATATATATTTTATCCATTCTGAACATTTTTAAACAATTTTATTGTGGATATAGATGTTGATACCTGGGAATAATTCTAATTAGTTTCTTACTAAGGTTAGATGTCGAATGAATATGCTTTTAAAGCTTAAAAATCCTTTTTTTGATTGGTTATATAATAACGTAGTAGATAACAGCAAATAAAGATCTGCAAATTTCATTCAGTCTGCCCAACAAGGTAAACTCATGGCATATGATCTATATCTATCCTTGCTATTTTTGGACAAAACTATATAAAGAACTCCCTATGAGATCTTTCTCTCAGTAATTAAATGTGGACAAGTTCAAAGCAATATTCATCAAAAGAAAAAGTATGCTCAGAGACCTGGAGACCACGACAGGGGAATACTCCCACATATGTAGCCCCACCATCCAATCATAGCATATTTCTCATTGACTTTAGTTTCACATGAATTCAAAAAACCATTAAAGAACTTATCTACTTGAAGGTTCCGACATGATAAATCACATTTTCACCCTGTGTCAGGGAAACTCACAACACCTTAGTGTGCAGTGTTTTAAAGAACCGATGTTTGTTCTCTAATAATGTTGAGAGGTCTTCACAAAGGCGTCCGACTTTCAAAAATGGATGTCTGTGTTATAAGGCAGTGTATGGCATGGCCCCAGGGTATCTGGTTGAGCATTTTTATTTCTCTAGTTCCTGATGTTCCTTACACAATGTCTTTTCACTAAGCTGCGCTAGCGGTTTTAGCGCATGCGCTAGAGCTAACGCCAGCATTGAGCTGGCGTTAGTTCGTGGCGTGTAGCGCAGGGTTAGCGCGCACGGCAATGCAGCACGTGCTAAAAACGCTAGCGCACCTTAGTAACAGGATCTCAATATTTGATTTTCCATTGGTTAGGGGATGCCGTTACAAAAGATTACTCTCATATCGGGCAGCCACTTGGAATTCTGTTTTTGTCAATTATTTTCCATTTCCACTTCTTACCTGAATTTTAGAAAACTGCTCAAAGCTTACTGATATGATAAATTTTTTATAATCGGTAACTTACATATGATATGTCAAATTATAATTCGATGTTTGATGTTCAGCTTTTCTTGCTTATTGTAAACCGCAATGATCCATATGGTATTGCGGTATACAAGTGACATGTTATGTATGTTATTCAGCCACTAAACAGATTGATTAGGCCTGCTGATTCTAAGGGGTCCTTTTATCAAGCTGCGGTAGGGGTTTAAAGCACGTAATACTGTGCGTTAAACCGCCTGCCGCACTAGCCACTAACGCCTGCATTGAGCAGGCGTTATTTTTTTTTGCCAACCGCGGGGGTTAGCGGGTGATGAAATGTCCGACGTGCTAACCCTGCTAGCGCGACTTGATAAAAGGAGCCCTAAGTGCAAAACTTTAAACAGTCACGAGTGCAGGCACCAGTCAAATGTATATTTAAGTAATGCTAGTTGATTGGATAGCCCTGGCAAAGTATTACCGTATTTTCACGCATATAACGCGCGCGATATACACGATTTTACAAACCGTGTATAACCATGCGCGTTATATGTGTGAGCGCGTTATCCCCTTTTTTTTTACATAGTTCCCCCCGATGTCCGATTCACCCCCCCCCCCCCCGCAGGACCGCTCGCACCCACACCCTGAAGGACTGTTGGCGCTGGAACACGCACCCCCACCCCCACCCCGAAGGACCGCTCGCACCCCCACAGCCTCCCCTGACATCAGAGAAAGGGCGGGACCGCCGGAAGAGGAAGCAGCGTAGACGCAGGGCTAAGAGAAGGGGCAGGATCGCCGGCAGAGGAAGCAGCAGGACAACGGTAGGAAACTTCTACATGATGGGGGGGGAGGCTGTGGGGGTGCGAGCGGTCCTTCGGGGTGGGGGTGCGGGTGCGTGTTCCAGCGCCAGCGGTCCTTCGGGGTGCGGGTGCGAGCGGTCCTGCGGGGGGGGGGTTGAATCGGACGTCGGGGGGGGGGCATCAGGCTTTCAGGGTGGGGACAGGACTTCAAGGGGGAGAAGAGAGTCGGGGCAGGCTAAAGGAGAGTGGGCTGGCCAGAGGAGAGTCGGGGGCGGGCTAAAGGAAAGTCGGACTTGCCAGAGGAGAGTCGGGGCGGGCTAAAGGAGAGTCTGGCTGGCCAGAGAAGAATCAGGGCGGGCTAAAGGAGAGTCGGACTTGCCAGAGGAGAGTCGGGGCGGGCTAAAGGAGAGTCTGGCTGGCCAGAGGAGAATCAGGGCGAGCGAAAGGAGAGTCGGGCAGCGACGGGAGAGTCGGGGCGGCATGCGCGGTATAAAGGTGTGTGCGGTATATAAAAATTTATTTACATAAATTACAGTTCCCCGTGTGCTATACCCGTGTGCGCGTTTTACACGGGTGCGCGGTATATGAGTGAAAATACGGTAGATTTTTTGTGGATTTCATTTCTTTTGGTTTTATTGTAGCCCTCTCCAGCTTGGAATTGAAACTATTGAAGTCAAATGACGCTACCAATGAATTGTTAAGTTTGACATGTAGTTTACATTACAAATACAAGACTACTTCAGGTTAGCAGCTGGCACTGTAATAAATGTAGATGCAGAATAATAGTCTTATATGGAATTAGTTACTTCAGGGTTAGTACTGTAAAAAGCAGCGGCCAGCGTCCTGCTATCACAAAAAGAAATGTGCATTTTTCAACTGCACATTCATTACCGTACCAGGGGGCGGTATAACACTACCATGGGTCTGTTCTTGGCCATCACATGCAAATAGCAAAAAACAAAAGGAATTGACCCCAAAATATCCACAAAGAAGAAAATCCAGAGAAAACCAAAAAAACTGTGGAGTGACGATGTTCCTAAATGGACTTCATTTGAAAGTGTCAAATAGAGCGCGCCCATCGGGTCCCATCTCATCTCACGGCTCATCAATCTACTGCCAGTCCAATTGTCGCAAAGGTATTGCGGTTCCCGCATGTGCTGCAAATCATGAATGCTGCCAAATCACATCAGCAGCTCCTTTACCAAGGAAAAAGATTTTACATTGTTCCTGACCTTGCAAAGTCCACCGCATCTAAACGGAAAATGTTCCTCTCTCACCGTCAAGATCTTAAAGACATGGAAGCTAAATATGGTCTCATGTATCCAGCTCGTATGAAAGTCACGTACAACAATCGCACCTCCTCAAACACTGACCCGGAGGACCTCTAAGAATTCATTCTTTCTGTAAAGAACGCTATGACCTGATCACCTGATGTTATTGCCCTTTTCTCGGCTGGAACCACAATGTTCAATTTCTGAAATGGTGTGGAGCTGTTTTCTTTGTCACTCCTACCGTCTCTCACTCTCTTTTGCAGGTGCACCCATAAATTGTTCTGTTTATGCACATACCACATGTGTTTGTTTTGCATTTCTATGATATGCTCTTCTTCTCTTTCCTTATTTTCTCTGTTTCTCCTTTCCTCTCTTTCTACCTTGAAAATTAGATATATATGGAACAGTATGGTTTGGTATCGCCTGTATATGCATATACTTGATTGTATGTTCTTTCATTCTGAACATGGCTGATTTACACATAATGTCACTTAACGTCAATGGGCTAAATCACCCCATCAAAAGGAAAAAAATATCTAATTATATTAATTCCAAACACCCTGATGTGGTCTTCCTCCAGGAAACCCATCTTCCCTCTGCAGCTTCACTCAAATTCTCCATCACTGATTACTTCTCTTCTATTTCGTCCCCTGCTTCCCACAGAAAGAAAAATGGTGTAACCATACTTTTTCATAAAAACCTTCCCATGAATATCCTGGCATAGAGAACTGATACAGAGGGAAGATGGTGTATGGCACATGTTGTGTTGCATTCACTAGAATATGTGTTCTTAAACATTTATGCCCCTGTTTTGGACCACCCAGAATTCTTTCGAGAACTGCAGACCGCCCTCATTGAATTTAATTCTTATCCCTTGATTATAGGGGGAGACTTTAACCAAATACAAGATTATTGTCTAGATCGCTTTTCCTCTTGTAAGCCCTCACAATCTAAATCTCATCAAGAATTGATTAACCTTAAATCAAACTTTTCCCTGCAGGACCCTTGGAGATTATTACATCCGAAAGGCAAGGAGTTCTCTCACTTTTCTCCACCCCACCAGACCTACACCAGAATTGATTACTTTCTGATCTCCTCCCAATTTATTCAACTCCTCTCCTCCGCGCTTTTACACCCGATAACACTAACTGATCATGCAGCTATATCTCTGCACCTTACATTGCCGTCCTCCAATTCCAGATCCCCGACATGGAGACTGAATAACCATTTACTACTAGATCCCGATATCATTGACAAAATAAAATCCTTCACCTCAGAGTTCTTTGCTATTAATACCAAAGATCCTGAAATTTGTCCCTCCATTATTTGGGAAGCATATAAGGCCTCCCTCAGAGGTGAATTTATTAAACTTTCCGCATGGAAAAATAAAATCTTATTGCAGAAAGAAAAAGATTTAGAAACCCACATTAAGCAACTCGAATCACAGCATATGTCGGGGCTCTCCTACGACCCTTCTATCTATCAACAATTATTGAAATTGAAGTATGAATATAATTGTCTCTCTTCTTCCAGAGCTAGGAAAGATCTATTTGTGCTGGCTTCAGGACATTATATAGGAGATAACACTATGGGTAAGCCCCTCGCCAGATATCTTAACAATAAAAAAGCAAAAATCAATATCTCCTCTATCCACACTGCGCCAGGCCAAGCGGTTACCTCTACAGATGCAATATTAAAACAATTCGAATCATTTTATACTAACCTTTATTCATCTGAACTTCCATCACAAACACCCAATTTCCATGCTTTTCTGGACTCAATTGATCACCCTAAATTAGACGAAGCAACCAAACTCAATTTGGGCTCTCCTATTACGTCTTCCGAAATACTTACTGCAATATCCCTACTAGCCAAAAATAAAGCTCCAGGCCCCGATGGATTTACTAACGAATTTTTCAAAATATTTGGATCCTCCCTAGCTCCATACATGCTAAACTACTACAACTTCATCCACCTCACTCCGGAGAAACAATATAATTTTGCTGAGGCTACAATAATAGTCTTTCCAAAGCCTGACAGAGATCCCACATTGGTTAAGAATTACAGACCCATATCCCTCTTAAATTTGGATTATAAAATCATGGCTAAAATTCTTGCTGTTCGTTTAAATACAGTCATTGCCACTTTGATTCATAAAAACCAGGTTGGATTCATAAAAGGTCGTTACATTGGTGATAACCTGCGCCTTTTTCATCATATCAATGCTCATGTCAAACATCTCCCTGAACCGGTGATTGGATTGGCCATTGACGCGGAAAAAGCATTCGACCGCGTGGAGTGGCCTTTTCTCCTCCAGGTTCTCCAATGGTTCAATTTTGGCGAATATTTTACTACCTGGATAAAAACGCTATATTTTCAACCTGCCTCCAGAATCTTGATAAATAATAACCTTTCTATGAAATTCCACTTACACAGAGGCACTCGACAGGGCTGCCCCCTCTCACCCTTGTTATTTAACTTAGCTTTAGAACCGTTGTTAATTGCCATTCGTCAAAACTCTCTTATTGACGGAATCTCCACCTCAAGTAGACAAATCAAGGTTGCTGCATATGCAGATGACATACTTCTATTCATCCGTAATCCGATCCACTCCCTCCCTGCACTCATCAATATTATCAATGAGTATTCCTTGCTTTCCGGATATTCTGTCAACTGGGAAAAATCTGAACTTTTCCCTCTCAATGACCTTATCTCACAATTTGATTTAGAATCCTTTCCGTTTCATTGGTCTCATACTGCTGTCAAATACTTGGGTATTATGGTACATAAAGACCCCTCCCTTGTAATGGAACTCAACCTTTCCAAAGTTAAATCCATTATTAATAAGACCATATCCCACTGGTCCCCATTGTTTCTCTCATGGTGGGGCAGAATTGCATCAGTTAAAATGACCCTAGCCCCTAAACTTAATTATATTCTATCCATGCTCCCCTCTAGAATTAACAAATCCCTTTTTCAATGGATCAATCATAAAATCTCCTCTTTTATTTGGAACAATAAAAAACCACGTATAGCCTACTCCAAACTAAACGCTTCCAAAGAAAATGGCGGCATGAACCTTCCTGACTTTCAACTTTATTACACGGCCTCTTCAGCAAAATATGGTTCCTGTTGGATTAGACCTCAACCTCCAAATGATCTTCCTCCCTGGCTAGAAATGGAAACATATATTTGTCAGCCATATCCTTTGTTAGCCCTATGTACTATGAATATCCCCTGTCGCTTGAAATGCTATTCTTTATTGAGTGTAACACAACATGCTATACGATGTTTGGATGACTTAGCAGAACTCTCCTCTCTTGATTGCCATACCACGTCTCTCTGGAATAATCCAAAACTTACACATAATGGCAAACCTTTTTTGCTGGAAACAATGGCAAAATGCAGGCTTCTGGATGGTGGGTCAACTTTTTCATAACGATTTGATCATCCCCTTTTCTACTCTTTGCTCTCTTAACCCTTTGTTCAAACCTAACCACTCTCAATGGAACTTACTTACCTCAGCTATTATCTCTCTAAATCTGCACTCAGCTTCCTCTTCTTCTCCTCATACTTTACACCAGTGGAGTGACAAAGCCCTTTCTTGTGGTGGGACTATATCTCTATTTTACAAACTTCTTAGGGATCATCGTTATGTGCTCTCCTCTTCAGACTTACAACAATGGGCCTCCATGCTCACTATTTCGATATCATTAGTTGATTGGATGACTATATGGACCAAAACCAATCGCCCACTCCTCTCATCCAGAGTATCTCAGTCCTTATATTTCCTCATGTGGCATGCTATCTGGACACCTCATCATATGTGGAAGGCGAAATTGAGACCGGATCCTAATTGCTGGCACTGTAAGTCTGCCGAAGGTACCTTAGACCACATGTTATTTCATTGTACCGCACTCCAATCATTCTGGTCTCGTGTATGGAAAACTATAAAAGCTATTACCATTTGTTCACATGATCTGCATTTCGATATGATTATTCTACGCTCACAACATCCACATTTTGCTCATTCGCTCTGTCCTCCTAAGCTGATTGACACAATGTTCGCCACAGCCCTTATGCACATTCTCAAGAACTGGAAATCAGCGTCCCTTCTGGATTACACTTTCTAGTGGAACTCACTCTGTTTATATCATCGATATGAACAATTCACATCTGAAAAATTAAATATAACAAGACTATCGAGACTTACTACCTCGTCCTCCATTTTACACTCTCCTTGGCAATATTTGGACACCTTTATGCAATCTCATTCTCAATCTCTCCTTTGACTGTTCCGTCTTCTGCTGACTCACTTACTTTCTAACCTATTCTTCTCTTCTTTTCTCTTTACTTCCTCTCTTTCCTTTTCCTTTCATCCTACATTGATACTTGGTTATTTGCATACTTTCATTGTAGCAGAGTTTTATACCCTCCCAGATGTATATATTTCTGTTCAGTTTCTATGCATCTTTTGTCTGTAACATTTTGCACCTTATTGCTGACCATTGTTTGTATTTTTTAAAATTCAATAAAAATTTTGAACTAAAAAAAAAGAGAAAGTGTCAAAGTTCCAAAGGTACACTGAAATCATCCACGTAAAATAATTCCATCCACATAAAAATAAATCATCCACATAAAAGCCTTAAAGGACCTAATCCGCTAGGGATAAAGGACCCACTTCCGGCTCACCACACAATTGTTTCCCACGTACTCACCTTTATAGGACCCCCAGGGACCCCTGAAGGAGACTTTTTGTCGAAACGCGGACCGTGTTGGGTCCTGTATCCCTAGCGGACTAGGTCCTTTAAGGCTCTTATGTGGATGATTTATTTTTATGTGGATGGAATTATTTTATGTGGATGATTTAAGTGTACCTTTGGAACTTTGACACTTTCAAATAAAGTCCATTTAGGAACATCGTCACTCCACAGAGTTTTTTTGGTCTTCTTTAGTCATCATATGCAAATAACCAGGTGCAGAAACCACAGCCTTGTTCTTATTTAACTGTAGTTCAGCACCTCTGATATCCTTGTTCTCTTTGCATTCTGAGAAACTGTTGTGCCATAGAGAGTTGAGCACTTCATTGAATTCCTGTTTTATTTTTCAGAAATCAGTCCTGTACTGCCTAATTTAAAAATTAAAAAGTAGTAGCTTTGGGAACTATCTCCAAGGAAGAGAGACTTAGGGCCTGTTTTACAAAGCCGCACTAGCGGCAGCCGCACAGCAACAGCCCCGAAGCCCTTTAAATCTCGATGGGCTTCGGGGCCGTTAGAAAACCGTAAGAAATATATCTAATTTTAATAAGTATCTAATATAATAAAAGGCTAAGCCGCACATGCGCACTCCCATCGCGTGTTCCGTTTTCCGTGCGCTGTAGGGCACCTCGGATAGGAGTGCGCATGCGCGCGAAACACTCTCTCCTCCCCCAAGGCGGATGTCGGACGTGGCGGCTGTCGGTCATGCTGTTCTTCGGTCTGCCTTGCTCCTGCGAAGAGGTGCCGCCACAGCGTCTTTCAACTAAGGTAAGGAGTTGGACAGACCGATCCTGGGGAGCTTTTAAAATCTTCAGGCGCGAGCGGCGGCTTGCCGCACGTGCCCCAATGCCTACCGCCTTTTAAAAATCTTTCAACACGAGCGGCGGCTTGCCGCACGTGCCCCAATGCCTACCGCCTTTTAAAAATCTTCAGACGCGAGTGGCGGCTTGCCGCACGTGCCCCGACCTCCAAACCCCCCTGCCGCCCTCTTGCCTATTCACAGCGCTCTTCGATTGATTGCAGTGTACGGGTCCGCGGTGAATAAGTGCTGGGGGGGAGGGAGGAATCTGCCCCAAATACCTCTTTTGTGTTTTATGCACTCTGCAGAACTTCCATACACAGCAATGGGCCCCAGCATTTTGCATCGCCCCTGGGCTCATAGTGTGGGCTTGCACGCATGCTTTTGCTGGGTTAAGTTTTCCCTGGACTTCGCAGGGGATTGGGCCAGGAGAGCAAGGAAGAGGGACAGGGGAGCAGGGAAGAGGTGCTGTTGAACCGGGGGAGCAAGGAAGAGGGACAGGAGGAGCAGGGAAGAGGTGCTACTGGGCCGGGGGAGCAATGAAGAGGGACAGGGGGAGCAGGTAAGAGGTGCTGCTGGACCGGGGGAGCAGGGAAGAGGGACAGGGGGAGCAGGGAAGAGGTGCTGCTGGACAGGGAAGTGGGGAGGGAAATGCTGCTGGTGAGAAAAGGGGGCTCGGACTGAAAGTGAACAGATGGGAGAAGGGGACTGGGGGGGGGGTAAAATGGGTTTGGAGCTGGGGCTGAAAATAGGGGACATGTGAGGGAAGGAGGCTTTACTAGCACCCGTTAATGTAACGGGCTTAAACACTAGTACCTTAATATTGTACAACTTTCATGCATTGTAATTTCAATGAACTCTTCACCTGATCTAAAAACAAAAAACCTCTCCTCCTTTCAATCTTAGTAGCATTGTTCTTTTTAGGTTTTTTTTTTCCTTGTACTACAGTTAACATAATGACATAATAGTTAGCAGTTGCAGCAGTATCCCCTTTACTCTCCTTTATCAAGTATGTACCCTGTTCTAGTAATGCTCAGACCCATCCTTACTGCTCTCTATCCCCTCACAGTAGGGCTGATACAGAAAGCTGGCATAGGCAGATGCGAGTGGTTAGCGAGGCATCTGTGTGCAGTTTTATGGCCGCACAATACAGAAACGTGTTTGGCACAGAAATGACCCTCAGTGAATCCACATGTAAGACACTGGTACATGCATATTAAAATAAATCGAATGAGGCAATTAGCCATTTGGCCCCAGTGTAAAAAGTATGCAGAAAACTATAAAGCGAGCACAATGCTAAAACGTGAAGGGCAGGTCTGAGTAGGTATAGAAGGGTTAGTTCATTCTTCTGCAGTAGGGCTTGAGAGGATTTAATAAAAGATTTTCTTATTGCTGTAAGCCCAATGTCTGCGACTTAAGACAGAACAGGAGGTAATTGTTTGCAAACACAAATTTTATCCTATACGTGCTTGAACTGGAATGTTGTTCTACTCATAAATATCAGGAGCACAAATATTTAAAATGCAAGGCTGATATTTTTCCATATAATAACAATCCAGTCCATATACCGATGTGTGCTGACACGTTTTGCCAATTGGCTTGGCTATGCACACACTGCTGCCTGCCCTTGGTGCAGAAATTTGTGCACATGTCCAACAATCTTACCCTGATTAGCTCACAATTTCTACATGCTTTGGATTTGCATATGATTAGCTCACTGCATTGGCAGGCAAAACGTTCTCAGTAAGTTCATGTTAGAAGCCATGTGCTCAGCCATCAGCAAAAGGCTCTCTTGCATGACTTTCTACATAGGCCCCATGGAAGGTTTTCAGGATGTCACTAATGTACATCAATGGAATATATTTGTGTACTAGTCTTTAAGCCTGTTACATTAACGGGTGCTAGAATAGATGTGTCTATCTCTCTGTCTTTCTTTCTGTCTCCCTCTCGCTCTCTGTGTCTGTCTGTCTTTCTGTCTCTTTCTCTCTCTTTCCTTGGCCGCTGTCTGTGTGTCTTTCTGTTTCCCTCTGTTGCTCTCTGTGTGTCTGTCTTTCTGTGTGTGTGTCTCTCTCTCCTTGGCTGCTGTTTGTCTTTCTCTCTCTCTCTCTCTCTCCTTGGCCGCTGTCTGTGTGTCTTTGTCTCTTTCTCTCTCTCGCTCCTTGGCTGCTGTCTGTGTGTCTTTCTGTCTCCCTCTGTCGCTCTCTGTGTGTATCTGTTTTTCTGTATCTCTCTCTCTCTCTCTCCTTGACCGCTGTCTGTGTGTCTTTCTGTCTCTTTCTCTCTCTCTCGTTGGCCATATACCTACATCCTTAGGATCAAGTGATCTGTCTAGAAACCAAGAACACCAACTGAGATACAGTACCTAAGCCCCGCCCTCTCCTTCCCCCATTTCATCCGTCCTGCCCACCTCAAACTGTCGTCCTCTGCCCCTCCAGTCGTTTCTCACGGCCAGAATGACGCCTCCCTCTTAGCCTGTGGCAAGCATGTAGCTGCTTCCTCCCAGACATGGGATGCAAGCGTGACATGAGCGGCCGGAAGTTGGCACACGGCATTGGTTGGCTCTGGGAAGAGAGAAGGCTGTGGTTGTTGTAGCGGCGGATTGTGCGTGAGTCCCGTGATGGTCTTGGTCTCTGTTTCTCTCTCCTCTTCCTCGATCCTTTTCATTTGCTTAGTATTAGAGATTGTCTCTATGTTATCATGTGCGCACATGCCGCACACGCACGTGCCGCCCCCTTTAACATTCTGCCGGCCATGGAGCTACGGATCATAGATCATGCAGGTTTTATTATAAGTGATAGTGGAGACTGTACTTGCACATTTTTCTCATGCATATTCATTAAGAGTGCCATGAAAACAAAGCTAGCTAGGGAGAGAGATTACGAGAACCAGTTTGAGTGCGCTGCCACACTTGGTGGCAAAAGCAGAAAGCCACACATTAGAGCCATACACTGATGACTGGGTGCACGGCTTCGTACATGAGCTTACCGCAGACGTCAGAGAAAGGGCTGGACCGCCGGAAGAGGAAGCAGCGCAGACGCAGGGCTCACAGAAGGGCCGGGACCGCCGGCAGAGGAAGCAGCAGGACAACGGTAGGAGCTTCTACATGATGGGGGGGGGGTGTGAGCGGTCCTTCGGGGTGGGGGAGCGAGTGCGTGTGAGCGGTCCTTCGGGGTGGGGGTGCGGGTGCGAGTGCGTGCAAGCGGTCCTTCGGGGGGGGATGCAAACGGTCCTGCGGGGTGAATCGGATGTCGGGGGGGGGGGGAACTATGTAAAAAAAAAGTTGTAAAATGCGCTCACGCGTATAACACGCATGGTTATGCACGGTTTGTAAAATCGTGTATAATGCGCGCGTTATATGCGTGAAAATACGGTATATATCAGGACTCAGGGAACATACCAGCTTTCACTCCTTGGCATGTTGATCTTTTAACATCAGATCCTTTTGTCTGACTGGAATTTACTTTAATTTTATTCATTTCATTTGTTTTTTAATCCTAATTTATTTTTTAATCTTAATTTAATTTTCACTGAAAACTTGTTGAGATGTTCATATCTTGTCTATATTTCTGTCTTTATATTTATATCTTTTACTATTCATTATTTGTTTTCTCAGATATTTTAGCTAGATTGTGAGCCTTTCAGGACAGTTAGGGAACTTCAAAATACCTATTTTATTTATTTATTTTATTAATGTATCTTCATTGTAAACCGCTTTGAACCTCACGGTATAGCGGTATATAAGAAATCAAATCAAATCTTTCAAGCATAATATTACCTCAGTTTTTTCTGCTCTTCCCACTTCCTTTATATATACCCAAGCATGTATTTTAGCGTTTCTTGCTGCTTTATTACACTGAGTAGGAGCTTTCAGGTCACCAGAAATGATTACTTATAAGCATTGTTCCTTTCTGGTACTTGTCAGTTCTTCACATCCTGATTAATGAGTGGATGATGGGTTTTTACACAGCATATTCATGGTTTTACACATTTTTTTGAATTAAAGAACAGCCTCTAGACTTAGGCTAATTATTGTTCTTGTCTATCAAGCACTGTGCTTACTGTTCTCTATAAAAAGACCCAATACTTTGTCTCATTTAATTTATATTTTTTAAAATTCTTGCTTTGCAACACTAGAAAACAAATACAATGACATAACATAGTAAATGACAACATATAAAAAGACCTATATGATCTGTCCAGTTTGCCTAGCAAGCAACTGAAGTTGTACCTGTTGCTCCACACAGTTCAAAGCTCTCTGTATCTTGTTTAAAGTCATTTAAGTTTTGCCTTGGTTGCTCTTTCTATATAAGAATCTTTTGTGTGTGTTCTAGGCGTTTTTGAATTAGTCATTGTTTGTATTCTCCATCTCCACTGGGAGGGTGTTCTCATTGATAACTTAGAAAGCATTATGAAGGTCATATACTAATGGTTAGCGCACACTATTAGGGACATTAAAAAAAAATAAGTCATCCAAAAAAGGGCATAAATCGGTACTCTGACATCCTAATTGCCAGGACATGCAAATGCCGATTTTCAAAACTGACTTTCTGGACGTCTTGCAAAACATTCTGCTCACCGTGCATTCAAGACTAAAGAGGCAGGCTTTGGGTGGGCCTAGACTTAGATGTCTTGCGATGATAAGCAAATATTTCCTGGACGAAGCTTAGACATCTGGGGCTTTATCTGTTTTAAAAGTGTCTTAAGTGCCAAAAAGATACCCAGACTGACCAAATGACCATGGAAAGGATTAAGTAATGACCCCCCACGTACATATTTCCCCAATGGTCACTGACCCCTATCCCACTCCCCCCAAAGATCTGAATGAAACAGTAAATACCTGTCTGTAGAACAGCTTCTTCTGGTATGGGAAAGCCTAGTAGAAGATTGAATACGATGGCTCCTACTGCAAATAATACAAACTAACTATTAGTGGCATCCTTTTATCTAGCCACTTAGAGTTTTTATCACCTGCCGCTGCAGTAAATCTCTGGCACTCATATAATTTCTATGAGCTTCGGAGCTTTTACTGTAGCGTACGGCGATAAAAAACCCTAATACGGCTTGATAAAAGGGGGCCTAAATATTTTGCATTCATCCATGAGAGCTGATTAATTTCAGACAATCAGCTTTTGCAATAAGATTTGACTGGCAATATTTTAGGTGCATAAAACAATAATGTCCATTAGACAAAGACTGTTTATGGGTTTGTTTGCATGTCTTCCAGTAAAGATGAGAGCAGAAAGCAGTAGTGGTGAGGCGATCAAGTTCCAATCACCTAAAGATTTTTTGAGTTATGGAAAAGAAGTGGGTGCCGTGGGGGGGATCTCAAATGCTGAAAAAAGTCAGCTTTTATATGTAGCCAGCGGGAACCCAGCCTCCACTAGCTGAAAGCAGAGCATGTCCCCATGCTGACGCATAAGGAGGCAGATCGGCAGGGACCCAACCCACTCCTCCACTCTATTGTTGAAGATGGAACCAGTTCTTACAAAGGTGCATTTGAGAACTCCCTCTGTTGGTGGAGCCAGCTACCACAAACAAAGTGACAGGTAGGTTGCCTGGAGGACTTAATTGGAAGGAGAGGCTAAAAGAAGGGAGGAAAGGGGGTGTGACTAAAAGTGACAATGAGTTTAGGGGCAAAAGGGATGAGGGTGGCTAGTGAAAATTAAGAGTACACTCTCCACATCACACACTAACCTTTACATAACAGTATATATGCATCCCTCCCATTCACCTGCATACACAGTTCTTTCCTACCTCTTTGGTGCAGAAATTGAACACAAAGATGACTGTTGAATCCTGTTTAGACTCTATCCCCCTCCCCAAACCTTCAGATTCAAGTTTATTAAAGTTTTGATTTGAACACAATATCAAGTAATTTCAATGCGTATAACAATAATAATTTGGGGGGACAAATAAAAACCATTTAAAACAATAAACGTACAATCTTATCCATAATTATTTAAAAATACATAAGGAATACAAGGATAAACTACATTTGATTAAAAATAAAAAAAACCAAAAAGAAAAATATTTAGGGAAGAACAACATCAGGAGGGGTATTAAAAGATTTTTGGTGAAAATTGGTCTTAAAGTAATTGTTTTTGTTTTTGGTGGGGTTTTTTTTATAAAAAAAGACTTAATCTAAATGAGAATAGAAAAAATCAAGAAAGATTGTCTGATCTAAGCTTCATATGCATCTTTATATAAATGGCTTTTTAGATTGCTTTTAAATTTTTCTAAGGAAGTTTCAGCGCGCAGAAAAGTAGGGAGTTTGTTCCAAAGCTGGGGTCCCAAGATAGAAAAAGTTGTGGTTCTTCTAGTGCCAATTACTTTCAATGATGGGATGGTCAGCAAATATTGATCAGCTGATCTAAGAGATCTAGCTGGGGAATATGGTATTAAATATCGATATAAGAATATAGGAGTATTGGTTTTCTGAATTTTGAATGTTAACAATGCGATTTTATATATTATTCTGTGTGAAATCGGTAGCCAGTGTGCTTCTTGCAAAAGAGGAGTGACATGATCGTATTTTTTAGAATTAGTAATAATTTTTATTGCTGTGTTTTGTATGATTTGTAACCTTCGTATTTCTTTCTGTGTTATACCTTGGTATAGTGTGTTACAGTAATCCAGCCTAGAGATTATCAAAGAATGAATTAAGACATTAAGGGCTTTAGGTTCTAAAACTTTGGCTAAAGATCTAATAAGACGTAATTTATAAAATCAATTTTTAACTACAGAACTGATCTAGCTCGTGGTCCAAGAGAGTTGGCTAAATAGGCCTGTATGTGTGAGGGAATTAGAGGAGCCAATCAAAGGACTTCCCCAGGGAGTGTTTGCCCACAGATGAAGCCACATGTGAATGGGAATAACTATAAAATTACCTCCTTTATGAAATCTATAAATGAGTTTGAGGAGAAATGTATAGCTTATGATGATTCCATTGAAAATTGCCTAAAGATTGGAAAAAAAATTGAACAAACTTTTCTTTCACTTAATGCCACTGATTGAAGAGTATTTTTGGAAGAAAAGTGAAGAGCATTTAAAATGTATTAAAAGAAAAAAAATATATTAGGGACTGATTTCCCTAAGGTTTTCCAGATCTTGAACTTTTCCAAAAGAATATTTGATTTGGAGGGAAGGATTGTCACTGATTGCTGAGGTTATTTGTCAACTAGATTTTCCTACTCAAGGTAAAAACTGAAGTTACAACTACAGACAATGGGCTCCTTTTACTAAGCTGCGCTGGCGGTTTTAATGCGTGCTTAGCATGCGCGACATTGCCCCGCGCGCTACATGCTAACGCCACCATAGAGCTGGTGTTAGTATTTTCTGCGTAGCGCGTGCAAATCTTCAGCGTTCGCTAAAAATGCTAGCGCAGCTTAGTAAAAGGAGCCCAATGTGAATTTTACGCAGGAATTGGAAATGTCTTCAGACATTCAAGTTTGAAAATCTACTCAGTATTATTTCATAGTCTTGACAGACAGTCTCTCAGGATACAATCTTGTATCAGTTTTAACCTAATGTGCTTAGACATACAAAAAAGAAGAAATATTTTAACTTTGAGCTCCTGTGGTTCTTCCTGGCAGCCTCAGAAGCTCATCTCTAGCTCCTGTTTAAAAAAAATCTTGTAGTAAACTCCAGAAAAAACGGCTATCAACAAGTAAGACTACATAATCAGTTAATTGTGCCACTTTATCAAAGGCTGTAATTAGAATATTATAGAAATATAATGCCATGCATGTCAGGGGACAAGTATACTCTCCTGTTTTTTTTAGCTCCCAAGCACTTGCCAAGATTTAGAATGTACCTTTAAAAAATCCTGGTGGTCCAGTGGTGTGTCGGCAAGAGCAAACTTTCTGCGCTCCTGCCTTTCCCTCGCTGTATGGCTGCCAGTTGCCTCCAATCTCCTTCTTTTCTCCAATCCTTTTAAAATCATCCCCCCTGTACCTTTTAAAACCGTGCCCCTCCCCCGTACCTTGTAAAATAGTCCTCCCCCCGTACCGTTTTAAATCCCCCTTAAATCCCTCCTTCGCTGTATGGCTGCCGGCTGCCTCTTTCAATTTCGCAGACAACGGCGCAGGGAGATTTTTGCCTCTAATCTGGCCATGACTGCTGGGAGTTCTGATCGACATGTCGATGAAGCCGTCTGCACAATGCGCTGCGGTGGCAAAAAAGGCGAACAGAATGCTAGGAATGATAAAGAAGGGGATCACGAACAGATCGGAGAAGGTTATCATGCCGCTGTACTGGGCCATGGTGAGCCCTCACCTGGAGTACTGCGTCCAGCACTGGTTGCCATACATGAAGAATGACACGATACTACTCGAAAGGGTCCAGAGAAGAGTGACTAAAATGGTTAAGGGGCTAGGGAGTTGCCGTACAGTGAGAGATTAGAGAAACTGGGCCTCTTCTCCCTCGAACAGAGGAGATTGAGAGGGGACATGATCAAAACGTTCAAGATAATGAAGGGAATAGACTTAGTAGATAAGGACAGGTTGTTCACTGTCTCCAAGATAGGGAGAACGAGAGGGCACTCTCTAAAGTTGAAAGGGGATAGATTCCGTACAAACGTAAGGAAGTTCTTCTTCACCCAGATAGTGGTAGAAAACTGGAATGCTCCTCTGGAGTCTGTCATAGGGGAAAACACCCTTCAGGGATTCAAGTCAATGTTAGACAAGTTCCTACTAAACTGGGATGTACACAGGTGAGGATGGACTCATTTTAGAGCACTGGTCTTTGATCTGGGGGCCGCCGCGTGAGCGGACTGCTGGGCACGATGGACCACTGGTCTGACCCAGCAACGGCAATTCTTATGTTCTTAAAACCCTTTGAAATGGAGATACAGTAAACCCTTGCAAATTTGCGGTTCCAAATTTGCAGACTCAGTAATTTGCGGGGTTTTTTTTCTTCTTTAAAACCCTCCTCCCTTCATAATTGCAGCCCCTCTCCTGCTCTCTGGTGCCTTCTCCCCCTCCTTCGCGGTCCCCGCATGCAGATTCCAAGGTTTGCTTTTGCAGCGGTCTCCCTGCTCGTACAACTGCGACTAGGTAAGCCGTGCAGCTCGGGCCGGGGACGAAGGCAGGGACAAGAGATCGATGTTGCACTTGTCCTTCCTCTTCTGGGGAACCTGGCCTGGCTCGGCTCTTGTGGCATCACTTTCACAGCAACGACAGTAAACCCTCGCGGTTCCGGCTACAGTGCAGCTCCTGGATTCCGTAGTAGCTTTCTCCCTGCTTATGCGCAGTGCCGCCAACCAAGGCAACCGCGACCAGGTCAACTGCGCAGCTCGGGCTGGGGGGCCAAGGCAGGGAGTGCTGAGCTAACCCAAACAAAGTGGGTGGGTCGGCGCAAGAGAGGAGGAGGAGGAAGAATACTGATTACAGTACTCTTCCGATATTCGTGGGTTTTCAACATTCGCGGTCACCCCGAGAACATAACCCCTGCGAATATCAGGGGAGTACTGTAATACACAATAAAGGGGAACAAGTCAACATTGTAGTATTAGAGGTACAAGATTTATTTATTTTGTTTGTCTTAATAGCTAAAGAACTCCAAAATTGTTTTGTCTTTCATGTTCGGTTGAGATCATTTTGAAACTTTACAAGATTGATTTTGTTTTTATTGTTACTAGTAAAACTGTGATTAACTGTCCCTGAAACAAAATCACATAAACATGCTTAGGCAGCATCTTTGTTGGGCTTATTTCTAAATGAAATTGAAATGAGTGCTCTATGAACCTTTTTATGTTTTTTTCATTGTCCTTTAATTTTACTAGATGAGGATTCCAAGTAAACTTGACTGTCGTTAAAGCTTCATGCTACACTTCTCATAATAATCCCTGTGATGAAACGGACTTTTAGGGATAAAAAGGCACTCATTCTTTCCATATTTGTTTCAGATTTTGGAGAATTTGGGAGGAAATAAATTTTGCTCATCAAAAACAGACAAGCAAAAAAGGCAATTTTGGCCATGTACTTGCTGTCCAACTTTGTTCCCTGGCATTTGACAACACTTTTTCTCTGCTGCAGACACACAAGTTGTGTAGATGTCTCAGCAAATGTACAAGCTGTGAGAGGACTGTGCATACTTTTACCTATCATTGTCCGTATGTGTGCCCAGAAGTGCATGATTTGAACCCTTATAACAGCTATACATTTCTTGGGCACTTTGGCCTGGATTCTGTATAGGATGCCCGGTCTCAGAAGCCGCCTAAGTAGCTTTTGAGAATCGCGCACGGGCATCCTATACAGAATCGCACCTAAGCCCACCTAAAAAAGAACCCGATTCTCTAACCGATGTCCATGTTACAGATGCCAGTTAGAGAATCAGGTTGCCACTGAGCTTATCGCGGCGACCCATCCCCATAAAAGCTAAATGGCTCATCTAGTCTGTCCTTCCGCAGTAAACATTATCTCTCTATCTTTCTCTCTCTCGTTCTCTCTCTATCTTTCTCCCTCTAGCTCTCTATCTTTCTACCTCTAGCTCTCTCTCTATCTTTCTCTCTCTCTCTATCTATATATCTTTCTCTTTCTCTATTTCTCTATCTTTCTCTCTCTATTTCTTTCTCTCTCTTTCTCTACCTCTCTCTTTTTTTCTCTCTTTTTTTTCCCTGTGTGTGTATATATATATATCTTTCTCTTTCTCTTCTTTCTTTCTATCTCTCTTTCTCTCTCTCTCTATCTCTTTCTCTTCTTTCTATCTCTCTATATCTTTCTATCTCCTTTTTTTGAGGAGAAGCAGGTATTATATTCTCACATGCGGGTGATGTCATCCACAGAGCCCAGTGCAGACACTGCCAAGTGTACTGTCAATTTAAATATTTGAGGCAATGTCTTCCTGCTCGACGTCAATGTGTGGGACTATCTTTAGTTTTACGTAGAGCTGAGAATCATGGACTACTGGGCATCCCTCCTGCCGCAAGTGTCTGGGGGGGATGGGCAGCCGCTAAACTTATCGCGGCAGGGAGATCCTTTGCCACGATAAGCTCAGCTGCCGCCTCTACTTACAATGTAGGCTAGCATTGGACGCCTCTCCCGTTGGCCTAGGAAGATGCGTATAGCTGCCTAGGTCCGCCTAAGGCTACTTCCGGGCCAAACCATGCCTAGCCTTAGGCGGGCTTTTGCGCCTCCCTAGGCTCCTGGAGGTGCCTCCAATGTAGGCAGCCTGCCTTGGGAGGTTTTTATTAAAAACATGCATCCCAATTGGCTGGTTAGACAGCGGTAGGACACCTACCGTCGCCTACAATCGGGACACTGTTTATAGAATTTGCCCCTTTGACTCTTCAGTAGTACACATTCCATCACCTGATATTGCCAGTACTGTTCCTCCATAATGTACTCGCTTCATTTATAGCACTTGGCTTTGTTGCATAACAATGCATGTATCCCTTCCTTCTTGAATTACTGATTTACCAGCTTCATAATGTAGCCTTGCCTTCCCCTTGCATGATTTCTGGTTTTATCCATAGCTTTCTATTATGGATGACTTGATTCACTCTGGTTCCCACTCCTCTGTTTCCTTTGCCTTTTGATAATACATGCTGTCCCTATATCGATGTCTGTTACATTGCCAGCTGTTATCCTTGATTTACTAAGAGCAATGGAAATTGAATATGTAAAATGAAACTTAAGAACAGCAAGAGCAAGGTGAAATTGTGAGGAATAACTGAGAAAAGGGTTTTATGGAGTGGAAGAATAGCATAATGGTTACTGCAGTGGGATGACAACAGGGCAAATCAGATTTGATTCTCACTGTGGCTCCTTGTAACCCTGGGCAAGTTGCTTATCATTTCATTGCCTCGGGTACAAAACTTAGATTTTGAGCCTACTAGGAAAAGAGCAAGTACCTGGTATATAATTTGTGAACTGCTTTGGTTGTGCCAAAAAATGGCAGTAAATCGAGAATCTAATAACCATAATATTTCAGGCTTGCTGTACTGTTTAAATTTTGCAGGTGATAAGAGCATGTAGTTGAAATGAGTTAAATGTGATGAAGATTAAGCTAACAGAGGCCTAATGCTGAGTATTTAAATGGTGATCTAGCTTATCATTTCAATCATGTGTCTTTAAGTAGGATAGGCACATATTTAATTATGAAAGCTGTCTTCCATTGACCTTTGCAGTAAGGACTGTTATTGTAGTGGAGGCCCTTAGTGAAATGTCAGTTTGCTCCTCCCTCTTCATGTGCCCCAAATATCTCTTTGGCTCATTCCAAGTACATTTTTTAGTTTTTGATCCAGCATTATCTGTTTTTACAACTGGCATTTGGAGGGAATGATGCCAAATGATGATGATTTTATTTTTAAAAAAAATTATATTCTGTGCTATAGCAAATGTTCCTAGCAGATTATACTTTGACGAACTTCTTCATCTATTTCTCTGTAACCTTATTTGATGCATTAGATTTTCTTATAAATTTAAGTAGTAGTTTGTTTGTTTTTTTACTAAATCTCACTGCACAGAGTTGTTTGTAGCTTATTCCCTGCACAAATTACTTTATAAAAGCAAAAAATGTAATACAATATATAGTAATTGTTAATAAGAAAAGAGCAACTGTTTGCACACTTTAATCAAGAGAAAAATATTTAATTTAATGGTGCTACTCTTGATATCGTATAGCATATTTTGCATTTCTACTAGCTACAAAGAAATCATTAAATGAACAGAATCATTTCTGTCACTGTTAAATTAGATTTAACACTCAGACACTACTGAGCACATAACTGTGACCTTATTGTTTAACTATTCTATCTGTCCATGGCAGACACTTGTATAATAGTCTATACAATTCATAAACTTGTTCATGCCCTACCTGTCTGGATTACTAATTTGATTTAGTTGCTATTCATCTTAAATTTTTAACTGCTGCTATGTGTGATTCCTTTTTTCCAACAATACTAAAGGTACACAAGTTAGATTTTTCTTATCCATTTGATCAGGGTTTTCATTAGACTTTAAAAATTAGTGTATAAGTACAAGTACCTGCCATTCCGAACTGTTGTATAATTTATCTTAAAACATGCTTCAGAGGTGATATATTTTATAAACCTTTTTGAGCTGCTATGTATCCTTTTGTATTGAGAAGATTCATTTCCCAGATCTAAACATCTACGTTGTCACGGTCCTGCGGTATATAAACTGTTATTATTATTTGGGCAGTTCAACCGTAAATGTTTTCTGTTCACAAGTGGCATAGAGTGACTCTAAACTTTTTTTACCCATTTTTAACTGATTATGGTTAATGTAATATATTTTGATGTACGTTATGAGAAACCTAAGACAAGTCCGAAAATTATTCGAAAGAACACAATTCTAGCTCATAGTATAATCCATAATCCTAGGTCTACTAGACTATTGTAACGTTCTCTACCTCCCCTGCAACAATGACAAAACAACTACAAACAATTCAAAACAAAGCCCTGAGACTCGTCTACTCATTGAGAAAACACGACCATATTATAGAGGCATACCTCAACTCACACTGGCTTCCAATTTCAGAAAGAATACTATTTAAATTCTACTATATACTATTCAAAACTATAAACGGAGACAGCCCAACCTACCTGAACAACCGCCTCATCCAAACTACCTCAACCAGGTATAGAAAAACTCACTCCCCATTCACACACCCTCCAAACAAAGAAGTTAAATGGAAAAAACTATATGATGGCCTTCTAGCTACTCAAGCAGCAAAACTAGACAATTAAATCTCCAATCTACTGATAACAACCCCAGTCTACAAAACGTTCAGAAAAAAAATAAAGACTATACTCTTCAAGAAATACCTGAAAAAGTCTTACTAAGAGTACCTTCCTTCCTCCCATCTTCTTCCTGACTCCCTTAATCAACCTGATCTACTCTTTACTCGCTCTGGAAATGACCAGAGATTTTCTTTTGTAACCCACCTTCTATAACTCTTTTGTAATCCATCTTGAACCGCAAGATAATGGCGGAATAGAAATTTCTAATGTAATGTTAGGTTAGGTTAGGTGTAGTACATTTTTAAGGCAATTCTATAAACTGGGGCCTAGAGTATGTGCCACTTTGCATGTCAAAGGTACCATTAATTGACAGGCGCTTATGAAAACTAGCTCTATTCCGTAAAATAATGCCTATGTACCATAGTGCCTACCAATAAAGGGGCACCACTCCGGTCTTAATTTTATTTCATAGCCCTAAGCTTTATGTGGCTAATCATCATTGGCTCTTAACTCCATGTGCTACATGAAGTTCAGTGATTATTTTATTAATTTTATCAATTTCTCCACCTTCCAAACAGAGAATAAATATTTTTTACGTAGCTTTATAGGTGCATCAAATTTTATGTTCTACATGTTTCACTAATTGCTTCTTCCAGAACACCCTCCTACAAATGAATACATCGAATTACTTCTTCTATCTCTGTAGTCACAAATGGTTAAATTTACAGCCATAACTTATTACAGCTTTACCTTCAATTGATATTCAGACCAGTACCCAGTTAGCTCAGCACATAAAGTTAGGACAGCGTTTTTTCCTGTACTAACTTTATGTACTTAGCTGGTTATCAGATTGAATATTACCACTAACCAGTTAAGTCCCAGCTTCATCCAAACTCCTCCCCCAGAGTGCCCCTAACCTAGCCAGTGGGGATAGTCAATGGCACTACCTGGTAAATTGCTGCTGAATATCTGGGATTGGCCAGCTCAGTGAGGTTTAACTGAGCAGGAGCATCCTAGTATTTAGTTTCTATGTAGGGATCTGTAACAATCTAGCTTAGTATATTGGTTATAGGGTGCTGCTCTTTTTATAAGTAGGGCTGTTGCTTTGTGAGTCTTGGATATTTAGTGCTGCTTTATTCTGACAGATTTTCAACAGAAGTCTAGAATGTGGCAGGCTTTGTCTACTGAAGCTCTGAAGTGGTTCCACCATCCCCCCCAACCCCCCGGTCTCCCCTGGAGAGATGGAGGGACCCATCATAATTTTTGTGCCTGGTGCCCATTCAGTCCTAACTAAGCCACTGATAACAAACTTACAGCTCTGAGATCACATCTCAAGCTATTCATACGTGTTTTGGTTATTTATGATGCTCAAGCCACTTGCCTTTCCTAACGTCTTCAAATTTGATTACACAATCAGATTCAGAGTTTTAACTCTGATATTTAAGATTAGACCAAGTTTGGGCCCAAAATATTTAATAGACAAAATTATAATAAATGTTCAAGACCAGTCTTTATGATCGCAGGGAAAGAACTTTGGGCTTCACTGTTCTATTAGTAAAATCAGTCTAAAGGGTATGATTCAAAAGACAGCATGTTCTGTGTGACCAAACCTTAGTGGGGGAGTGACCTGCCCAGAGAAGTAAGCAAAAACAAGATTACTTGAACTGTAGGAGGCTTCTGAAGACATTTTTGTTTAAGAAGGTATTCATGTATCCAGGACGGGGTAGTCAAATATTCTGTATAGGCGGAGATGTTACTTGTATTTTGTCTGGGGGTTTATTTCTACATTTGCCCCCCCCCACCCCTTTACAAAATCACAACGCGGTTTTTAGCGCCGGCTGCAGCAGGAACAGCTCCAACACTGATAGAATTCCTGTGAGCATCAGATCTGTTACCGCTACAGCCAGCGCTAAAAACCGCGCAATGGTTTTGTAAAAGAGGGAGTTGGTTTGTGTTACTTAAGCGGTGCTTTTGCTGTTGTCCACTATGAGCACTTTACAGGGATGCAGTCGATAAATAGAACCATTCAAAATTAATTTGGGATAATTATGACATGGTTAACAGTGGTTAATCTAGACATCCATCTGGTTACTAAGGGCTCCTTTTACGAAGCCACGGTAGCGGCTTCAGCGCGCGTGACTTTCCATCATGCGCTAACCCCCGCGCTAGCCTAAAAACTACCGCCTGCTCAAGAGGAGGTGGTAGCGGCTAGCTCGGCCGGCGGTTTAGCGCACGGTATTACGCGCGTTAAACCTGCTATCGCGCCTTCGTAAAAGGAGCCCTAAGCATTTAAAACTTTTGAATATCAAACCACAATGGGAATAAAAATGTCTAGAATCTTTTTTATTTTATAAACAAAAAATAATTTTGTAATATAGCGTTCTGACACTCCTCTTGGTTCTAGAAAAAAATGAAATCTCTGCAGGTAGCCCTGGCCTTTATTGGTAAAAGATAAAATATGTACTGAAACATATCTTTTCTTTTGGTCCAGAAAAAGATATTTTAAAGATTTCATTTATTAGAAGGGGGTATTATACGAGATTAATGGTTCCAGAAAAAAACACTAATTAAAGTTGACATAAATTAAATGCTGTGCAAGAATTTGGCACCAACAGTGAAACAGCATAATGCACTTGCCATTTGAGAGAAAGCAAGAGAAACCACAGCCTTTTCTATTAATCCCAGCATCAACTAATTTACAGGCAAATTATTAATACATTCTACTACAGTAGTTTGGTATGTGTTGCTAATAACACAAGCTGGCCGTATTAACTAGATGACATTGCATAAAATGGAGCTTAAAGAGGCTTTATGCCTGCTGATTTGAAGCACACATACTAATAACTAGTAAAGTGAGACTGAAATCAACCTGTACTACTGAGCCCTCTCTGCCTTGCTCAATAATATGAAATTCTAGGACAAAGGTATTCTAGTCCAACAATGTCTGCGCTCACATTTTTTTCTTCTTATTCTTTATATTGTACCTCAGTTGACAAATTCAATAAAGACTTAAAAGGGGGGAAAATTCTAATCTAATCTTTGTAGGAGTAAGAAAGAAAGAATTACTAATGATAATTCAGTTGATACTACAAATTAGAAATCCTGTTTTTGTGTAGTTTTCAACAATTTGATATGTCTTCTATTTGACACTCATTCAAGTGTTCAGTTACTGTGATGAGCATTTGGACAGAAATACACTGGTAAAGTAGATAAGGAGGAGGGCAAAAAAGGGAGGAAGGGATGGAGAGAGTAAAGGCTTGCTGAAACTTTTAAAAGTAGTAAGTAACGTAGCCAACATTGAAATACTATCAGTGTTGAAGAACAGAAACATTTTACTATATGTACCTTAATTTTTTTGGGGGGAAGGGGGGATTGATATAAATTTTCATATTCCAATAATATTTGCAAAGTCTACAGGTACTGTAAAAAGACTATCTATAAACTCTTGTAACTTTTTAGTTGAGAATGACATGGGGGACAAATTTTTCCCCATCCCCGCGGGAACTCATTTTCCCATCCCATCCCCGCAAGTTCTTTTCATGTCCCTGCCCCATTCATGCAAGTTCCATTCTCATCTTCACAAGCCTCAGACACTTTAAAATCATAAGTGTTTGAGGCTTGTGCGGTTAAGGCAGAGCTTACAGGAATGGGACAGGGACAGCGACAAAACTCAGTTGGAGAAATTGAGTTCCTGCGGAAATTTGTCCCCGTGTCATTCTCTACTTCTTAGTCCCCACATCCTGGAATACATCTTCTAAGTGCAAGTAAGCATTCATGTGTAGTTGCACTGTGCGGTACTCTTACTCAAATAAGAAACATAAAAAATAGCAATACTGGGGCAAATCGATTGGTCCATCTGTCTTAAATCCTGTTCCTAGCAGTGGCCAGTCCAGGTCACTAGTATTTGGCAGAATCCCAAATAGTAGCAAAATTCCATGCTACCAATCCCATAGACAGCAATGGCTTTCCTCATTTCTATCTCAGTAGCAGATTATGGACTTTTACTCTGGTAACTCGTCTAATAAACATTTGTGTCGCAATCTAAGTAAAGGTACCAAGTCTTAGTACATGCTTACTTGAGAAATGAGGCAACAATGTCAGTTGGGTTCTATTTATTTGTTGAATTATATTAATTGAAACGGTATATCTCTGGCAAATGTAACCTCATTGAGTGTCCCCTAGTCATTACTTTTTGAAAGAATAAACAGTCTATTCACATTTACCCATATTACACCACTCAGGATTTTATAGACTCTTCTCAAATCCCCTTCTCAGCAGTCTTTCTTCCAAGCTGAAGAGCCCTAATCTCTTAAGCATTTCCTCATATGTGAGGAGTTCCATCCCCTTAATCATTTTGGTCGTTCTTCTTTAAACCTTTTCTAATTCTGCTATATCTTTTTGTAGACAAGATAACCCAAATTGCCCTGGAGAGAGAGCCAAAAAAGACCTCTACGACGAAGACAATAATCTTGAGGAAAAGTTGCCAATCACTCAACAGCAGACTGTCCAAAATGCACTTTATTAAATGGCAGCACCATACGAACTTGTAGACTCGACACTGACAGTATTTCGGCAAATTTGCCTTTGTCAAGAGTCTAATGAATCATAAAAATACATACAGGAAATCAGTACACATAAATAAACATAGCAAAATAAATGTTAAAACACATATATTAGAGCAAATATGTTAAAGCAAATATATTAAAACAACATTGCGCATGTGATACATAAAGAACAACATTGCTAAAAACAAATGAATTAACTTAAATAGTTAAAACCAAAAAGTGCATTTTGGACAATCTGCTGCTGAGTGATTGACATCTTTTCCTCATTACTTGATTACTTGGATTATTAAACCAAAATTGCACACAATGTTCAAGGCGAGATTGCACCATGGAGCAATACAGAAACATAATTGTATTTGTCTTTTTTTGTATCCCTATCTTAATAGTTCCTAGTAGAGAATGACACGGTGGCGGTTTACCCGCGGCCACCGCATTTTAGCCGCGGGTCACCGCCGAAAACGGGGAAGAAAACTAGCAGTCGCTGCGGCGACGGGGACAAGGCCATTCACCGCCCGCGGGGCGGTGAATGGGTCTTGTCCCCGCAGTGAGGCATGAAGGATCGCGCGGTCCCCGCAGCTCACACCCGCCTGCCCAATCGATTCTAGTGTTTAGCCAGCTCTCTCCCTTCTCCTCACCTTAGTTTGTAGATTTTCTTTTTCGGCGACCCGCACGCTATCAGAGAGCCGCGCACCCGTTGCTGCTCAGTTTCGATCTTCTGCTCTGACGCAACCGGAAACAGGAAGTTGCAGCAGAGCAGAAGATTGAACACTGAGCAGCCGCGCGTGTGCGGCTCTTTGGGAAAGCGTGCAGGTCGCTGAAAAAGAAAGCCTGCAAATTAAGGTGAGGAGAAGGGAGAGAGCTGGCTAATCACTATGATCGATTGGGCAGGCGGGTGGGGGCTGCGAGGACCGTGCGATCGCTAGTGTTCCCGGCTCAGACTGTAAGGAGGGAGTGAAAGGGAAAAGGATTCTGGGCCAAGGTGATGAAAACGGAAAGAAAAACCCACAACAGGAAAGAAAGGGAAGGACAGGCAGGTGAGCCAGATGCTAGAAGCAGGGGGGGGGAAGAAAGAGGGAAAAAAGCTAGATGGGGTTGAAAAGAAGAGACACACTGGTATGGAAGAGGAAGATAGGGGAAATCTGGACACAGGAAGGTAACAGAAAGAGGGGAAATTATGTGCATTGGGGCATAGGGACAGAGACAAAAAGGGGACATGCCATGTGGATGGAATATGGACACAGGGGGGGGCAATGGCAGATACATAGGGGAGATATTAGAAAAGTATATAAAATCGTACCCGTTTGAGGCTTTTATGTATGCAGCAGTGACGGTGACGGGGCGGTGAATGGGATGGCAGTGGCGGTGACGGGGCGGTGAAGAGGATGGTGAGACGGGGACGGGGCGGTGACGGGGATGGTGAGACGGGGACGGAGCGGTGACGGGGACCAATTTTTTCACCGTGTCATTCTCTAGTTCCTAGCATACTGTTAGCTTTTTTGGGCTGTCACGGCACACTAGGTGGAAGATTTCAGCATTTTGTCCACAATGACACCTAGATCTTTTTCTTGGGTGATAACTCCTAAGGTGGAATCTAACATAGGTTACTGTGACTTGGATTATTTTTTCTCAATGTGCATCACTTTGCATTTGTCCACATTAAATTTCATCTACTATTTAGATGTCTAGTCTTCCAATTTACTAAGGATTCCCTGCAATTTTTCAGTCTGCATGTATTTTAACAACTTTGAACAGTTTTGTTCATCTGCAAATTTAATTGCCTCACCCATCATTCCCATTTCTAAGTCATTTCTCAATATATTAAATAGCACTGGTCCCACTACAGGTCCTTGGGGTGCTCTACTATTCACCCTTCCTCACTGAGAGAAATGGCTATGTAACCTTGCCCTCTGTTTTCTTTCCATTAACCAGTTCCTAATCCGCAACAGAACATTGCCTCTTATCCCATTGCTTTTTAATTTTCTCAGGAGTCTCTCATGAGAGGCTTTGTGAAAAGCTTTCTGAAAACCTAGATACATTACATCAACTTGCTCACCTTAAGCCACATGTTTATTCATGCCTTCAAGGAAATGGAGCAAATTAGCGAGGTAAGACTTCCCTTGACTGAATTCATGTTGACTCTGTCCCATTTATCCATGTTTTTAATAGTTTCCACAAGTTGAACTTTTCAGAAAGCCCATTTTCATGGATAAAGTACTTTTTATGCTTGGAAGTTGCTTTGAAAATTGCCGTCTATAAACGATAAAATACATATTTAGATCATTATTTAGGAAACATAACCACATGTACAGTATATAGTGGTATTTATATGCGTATATACTGCATATATGTGTAAATATCAATTTCAGATAGCTGCTGTTTACATATGGAAAACACATGTAGGAATTTCAAGAAGACATTAGTTGAGTGAGACTTAATTGTATATGCATATTCCCAATGTTACAACTGGAATAGATATACATACGGCCTCTTTTACAAAGTCGCGCTAATGGCTGCGCTGTGCTAATGGCCCCAAAGCCCATAGATTTAAAGGGCTTCGGGGCTATTGCCGCGCAGCTTTGTAAAAGAAGCCGATAGTAAAATAGTAACATCGTAGATGACGGCAGATAAAGACCCGAATGGTCCATCCAGTCTGCCCAACCTGATTCAATTAAATTTTTTTTTTCTTCTTAGCTATTTCTGGGCAAGGATCCAAAGCTCTACCCGGTACTATGCTTGGGCTCCAACTGCTGAAGTCTCCGTCAAAGCTCATTCCGGCCCATCCACACCTTCCCAGCCATTGAACTCCTCCCAAGCCCATCCTCAACCAAAAGACCATATACAGACACATACCATGCAAGTCTGCCCAGTACTGCCCTTAGTTCTTCAATTTTACTATTATTTTCTGATTCTAGATCCTCTGTGTTCATCCCACGCTTCTTTGAACTCCGTCACCATTTTCCTCTCCACCACCTCTCTTGGGAGCGCATTCCAGGCATCCACCATCCTCTCCGTAAAGTAGAATTTCCTAACATTGCTCTTGAATCAACTACCCTTCAACCTCAAATTATGTCCTCTGGTTTTACCATTTTCCTTTCTCTGGAAAAGATTTTGTTCTACGTTAATACCTTTCAAGTATTTGAACCTCTGACTCATATCTCCCCTCCTTTCTTCTAGAGTATAATTTTTTTACATCATTTCAAAGCCATATGTATTACCCAACAAGTATGCCTCTATCACCAGTATTTTTTACATTCATTATAGAACCATTGGGTATGGGAGAGTGCAGATCTGCAGTGACTAGAGATTGAAGGTGTGGACTATAGAATCTTTGTTGCTGATGATACATTCTGTTTATAGTCATCAGGCTAAAGTTTACCAACCCGAGTGGTGTAAATATTCAATATAACACAATATAATCTAATCCATTCAATCGGAGAAATGCATGTAACATTCATGCATCACTATACAGTGTCTTCGCTATTCAGGAAAAAAAGGCCTCGGAATTGGAGCCTACGCACAGTCCTGTCATGGACTGAGATAGTCAGCGTAGTTTTTTTTGCTCCATGCTCCAGTCATCGGCCAAAAAACCTGATTTATTTCTTTACTAATTTTTTCCCAGTTTTTTTAATTTTTTAAGATTTTACTACTTAATCTGTATTCTAAAGTATCATTCAACCTTTTTCCAAATTTTCCAAAAATGCACTTATCCATTGATTTGAAAAGGATTGACAGCTAGTTACTTATCTTAGTCAGTGTTTGTTCTGAGAAATGCCGATGCGGCCAACATTTTGCAGGATTTACTTTTATCCGCTGCTTCAGGGCCAATATTAGGGCATCAAACATCTATAAACAAAAATAATCCATTAGCTATACAGCAAAACATTTCTTACTAGCTGAACAAAGCAGTACTTACATTTCTGTTACAAACTGTCAATAATTTTGGAACGGTGACAAGATGGTGGCAGCGTTTAATTTATACTCTCCCATTAGCGTGCTGACGTAACTCCTCCCTTCTGTTTCTTAAAAGTCAAAAACTCACAGGGTTACAGTTCAAACCGGTCAGTGCATAGACCCTCCCACAAACAAATTTAATAGAAATGTTGCCATTCTATGTTCTTGTTGAGACCCTTCGGGCTTAATGTATCTAGCCAATCGATCCATCATTGTTCATGTTGGGCCAAGTAACGCCTAATGTCACCTCCTCTCTTCCCTCTATTCATTACTTCTATTATCAATGCTCTCAATGACGTGAAATCTTTGATACAGTGTTTCGCCAGCGGTACTCCTAAAATCTGGTTCTTAATGTTACTTTTATGTTCTGTAAGACGGATATTAAATTTTCTAGATGTCTGTCCCACATATACAAGGTCACATGGACATTTTATTATATACACTACCCCTTGTGTTTTACAATCGGAGGTATGTCTTAAAGTATATTCTTTTTTAAACCCTTGGGTTACCAAATTTTGTCCTCTGTCATAATTTGATTGTAAACTCTTTCGAGCAGGGACTGTTTCTTGCGTGTTTAATGTACAGCGCTATGTGCATCTGGCAGTATTTTAGAAATAATAAATGGTAGTAGTAGTAGTATGTCAGCTGCAATAAGCAGCCGTCACTTTCTTTGCATAACACGACATAACCATGCTTGAGAAATGGGCAGCGACATGGCAAATGAGGTTCAACGTGGATAAGTGTAAGGTGATGCATGTCGGTAACAAAAATCTCACACACGAATACAAGATGTCTGGGACGGTACTTGGAGAGACCCTCCCAGGAACGAGACTTGGGAGTACTAGTCGACAAGTCAATGAAGCCGTCTGCGTAATGTGCGGCGGCGGCAAAAAGGGCAAACAGAATGTTAGGAATGATTAAGAAGGGGATCACGAACAGATCGGAGAAGGTTATCATGCCGCTGTACCGGGCTATGGTACGCCCTCACCTGGAATACTGCGTCCAGCACTGGAGAAAAACACAGTACTACTCGAAAGGGTCCAGAGAAGAGTGACTAAAATGGTTAAGGGGCTGGAGGAGTTGCCGTACAATGAGAGATTAGAGAAGCTGGGCCTCTTCTCCCTTGAAAGGAGGAGACTGAGAGGGGACATGATCGAGACATTCAAGATAATGAAGGGAATAGACTTAGTAGATAAGAACAGGTTGTTCACCCTCTCCAAGGTGGGGAGAACGAGAGGGCACTCTCTAAAGTTAAAAGGGGATAGATTCCGTACAAATGTAAGGAGGTTCTTCACCCAGAGAGTAATGGAGAACGGGAATGATCTTCCAGAGTCTGTTATAGGGGAAAACACCCTCCAGGGATTCAAGATAAGGCTAGACAAGTTTCTGCTGAACCAGAATGTACGCAGGTGAGGCTGGTCTCGGTTAGGGCACTGGTCTTTGACCTGGGGGCCACTGCGTGAGCGGACTGTTGGGCGCGATGGACCACTGATCTGACCCAGCAGTGGCAATTCTTATATTCATACTCCTCTAGAGAGGTGGCTTTTTTATAGATTGAGTCCTGAGCAGTAAGATAGTAAATGACGGCAGATAAAGACCTGAATGGTCCATCCAGTCTGCCTATAAGTTATACCCATAAAAAAATACATGATTAAATTAACTTGTCTCTTCTTTGATATTTCTGGGCCTTAGACTGTAAAGTCAGGTATTGTCCTAGGTTCCAAATGCTGAAGTTGCCATCCAAGCTTACTCCAGCCTATCCAACTATCCTGATGTTTGCAGAATATCTAATGTAAATCTGGCCAACATCCTCATGTTCCTGATGAGAATTGTAGGGTGGCCACGTGGCCCACTCTCCATACCTTTGTTAAATTTATAGAGTGGATGGGGCGGCTCAGGCGAAAGCCACATTTGGGTCTTCAATTTTGTCAGCAGGCTCCTTAGACTCGATGGATTGCTTTGGTATGTCCCACTGGTTAAGACTCGTATGCCTTTTGCACTAGAAGTGAAGATTAAGTACTTACCTCAATAATCTTCTTTCTAGTAGAAAGGCATTTAACTGTTGACATCCCTCCCTGTCAAATTTTCAGGTCACCTGCTTATGATCTCAGACATAAATGTACTTGGCCTATGCTTGATCTGCTACTCCGGGGTCCACAGAATGGACCCTGGAGTAGCAGATTTGTTTAAAAAAAAATGGAATACATGAAGTAAGAGAGTTCATATCTGCCTATCATGGGGTATGGTTGTTATTTCAGTGTTAGTGCCATGTTGCGCTGTGGGGTATCATGTGCTGTGGTTTAAAATTGTTTTATATTCATTTCTAATCAATTTTCTTTAAGGTCAGAGCAGACGGGCTAGATGGGGAGTTTCCCATAATCCCTCCTCTTTCTTTTTTTGTAGTGCTGCTTGACTACTTTAGTATGAACAGAGGATCACAGAGCATTGTCAGAGGAGGCCGAGTTGAAAAATGTATATGATGCCTCCTACACAATCTCACGAGTAGGGATGCATAACCCACTGGTTAAGACTCATATGCCTTTCTAATAGAAAGAAGAATATCGAGGTAAGTACCTAATCTTCCCTTCTGGCTCATCTGTACCAGCACTCATAACTGCAGCCTGACTGCAAGCCAGCTTCATCGACTACAGCTCATTCTCCCCAGGTCTGCATAACTTTCATTTTGGGCTTACCTGTTCCTGTACTCTTTAACTGCAGCTTCTACTCCTAAGTGAACTGACATCTTCTAATCTGGACCATGCATGCAGGCCAAACAGCTTTGGTCTTTTCATCTTAGACCCTGGTAAACCAGTACTGACAACAGCCCATTCTTCAACCAGACTGTCTAGTTGTTTCCTCTTCCTTGCACAGTTGTTCAGAATTTTCCCTGGAGTAATCTGTGCTGCTTTGGCTTTTTCTGCTTCTACAACTGTCTTTAATTCCTCACTTCTTGAGGGAATGCTGTTAGGGCATACAAAGGCATCAAAATGGTTGCTTGTACATAGCTATTCTGTTTGTATCTTCCTCTATAGTTAGCCAAATCACTTGGTGGTTTCACCACAGCAGTCAGAATTCTATCAGCCCCACAGTTGGCTTGCTCTGCCCTCTCACAGTAACAGGGCTAAAAGTCAGATTTCTTATTACTCCATGGACCTATGAAAATGAGGTTGCAGAGTGATACAACAGTTCTTACATAGTCCAGAAAGTAAAATACCAACTTCTCCATATGTCTTCCTACTCATGAAAATGCTTCTTTTTTGAACAACCTATCCTAGTCAGTGTTTCATTAATATTTTAGGTGGTAGGATACACGTTCTTATGTATTGTAATGTAATTTGATGATTTGCTAATACTAGAATTATAGTTAGATACAAACAAATAAAATAAATGGTAAAATAGAATCAGATTCAGGTGTTTCTATAATAGCATATCAAAATGAGGTATGTGCAGTAGAAATTAATTTAGCAAATAGGTTGTGATGTGCTAACTGGTCAACATCTAGAGTAATAATAATAATAATAATTTATTTCTTATATACCGCCAAAGCCGTAGTAGTTCGAGGCGGTTTACAACAAAGAAGGGCTGGACAATTAGCGAATATAGGTACAATCAGCAGATAAAGATACAATTTAAATAGGTAAGCGGGATACAGGTACAGTATAGAGGGGCCATATGTGAAGGTGAGCTGGAAGACAAGAAGGAGGCCTAAGAGAGTAGTGGTTCTTAATCTAGTCCTCAGGGCACACCAAACCAGTCAGGTTTTTAGAATATCCACAATGAATATGAATGAGATAAGATTGCCTGCATTGCTTCTGTAGTATGTAAATCTATCTTTTGCATATTCATTGTGGATATTCTGAAAACCTGACTGACTGGGTGTTATCCAAGGACTTGGTTCTAGAGCACTATAATAAGGATGTGCCTTCAACTTTAGAACTGGTCATTCATCTGAAAATGGAGAAAATTGGTAAACGTTATGCAGAGATTTTGTAAATAAAGACTAATTCTTGCAGATTTGTATAAACACTTCATTTTCTTTGTAATTTGTACGTGTATAGACCCAAGTCAGCTCAAGCTATTCTGATGCCCAAAGCCAGTTAGCACTGGACTGGTGTTCCTCCTTTCTCCACTTCTGGTTCCCCCACCCCCCTTTCCATGGCCTGGCATCTTTTCTGTTCCTCCCCCCAGTCCGCTCTTTTTCCTCTCCACATTCTTCTCCCTCAGGGCATTGTGCCTTCTCTCTTTCCCTCCCCCCTCCCAGTTGTATTTTTGTAAACTTTGTGCTGGGTTTCTGGCAGCAGCCTGAAGTCAGTCTACTTCTGGCCAGGTCCTGGATCATACTTCTGTCTCACTCGCCCACAGGAAATTGCTGCTACAAACTCACCACGGAGAACCACGGAGGGGGATGAAAGAAAGAGAAAGGCGAAAAAAAGAATGATGCCAGTCCTACGGGGGTGGTGGGGGGAGAGGGAGATTGGACCAGGGATCAGAGAATAAGGGGGGGAGACACTGAACTTGTGGAGGGCGAGAGAAGGATTTAAACATTAGACCAGGTGAGGTCAGAAGCTAGGGATTTTGGTGCCCTTTATCACCATAGCCATATTTTACATCTATTTTAGACCACTTGTGAGCCACAAATATAGAATATATTTTGATATATTTACAGTCATCAGTACAGTGTTTTTTTTTCACCTTCCTTCCAGATTCAGGAGTTCAATAATGAGATGCAAGGAGTTACTAGTGCTGGCTTTGCAGCCCATGGTGTTTGATGGCACAGTAGGGGGCTCCAATAAATACCTCGAGCCTCCAGTAAAATGTTTCACTATACTTCTCAAGACCTAAACACACTAGAAGTACTACGTAACTGGGCAGTCAATCACCTGTCAATTCCTGAAGCAACAACAAAACTTTCTGCTGTCCAGCCAATGCAGTATTTTGACTTGACTTGTCAACTTGTGGGGAAAGCAGAAGTGAATGTAAAATCATTTCTTCTAAAGGTGAGTCTCAATTGTAGTCATGTTTTGAAAGAAAAGGTATATTTTTCCTTCTCCTTTTTCCCAAGATCATAAGATTCCTAGATTCAGTGCATGAGCAACAATTGGTTCACGCAGTGACAGGAAGGGCAATTTAAAAAAAAAAAAAAGCTGCAGCATAGTTTCTACATCAGCCCTTAGCAGCCCCCTAAACCCCCCATCCCTGACAATTTCAAAAAAATAATAAATCCTGTTTAGCAGCATCCCTTTCTTAAAAAGAAATTTCCTGGTATTTAGTGGTACCCTTCATCCCGCTGATCATTTCTCTGTCTCCTTTCCCCATTCAAAAAGTCCTTGGTGGCTGGAGGCCTCCCAGAATCCCCCACTCCCACCCACTATGTACCTGTAAGAGACAGTGGCGATGATCACATGCTCCTACCTCCATGCTGCTATCTTGAAAAATGGCAGTGCCTGACCCAGCCATATCGAGCAGGGGGTCAGTCTGCCAAACAAAAATTTTCCTTTCTATTCCTACTACCATATAAGGGAATGTATGGCAAGGGGTAAAATGCCACCATTTTTGAAGATGGCATCACAGAAGCAGGAATGAGTGGATATCGCTCTTGGTTCTTAACCTCTGTGTGTGTGGGGGGGGGGGGGGGGTCTTAGGGTGCTACTAGACTCCAGAAATTTAATTTTTAAATGACAAAACAGGGGGGAGTTGGGGTTGAGGGGTACCATGAGACACCAAGGGCAAACCAGTGAAGAATTTAATTGGAGGTTGAGTGGGATGCATGACCTAGTGGCATCGTTGGTCTTTTTTTTTTTTAATATGGTCACCCTTCCTGTTAGCGTGTGAGCCAGTCTCCATTAATATGCTTGACAGGAAGAGAGGGGCATTTTTAAAGTGGCAGTAATTTGCATGGCTGCATTGCCATGATATATTTTTTCATATTTTGCTTTAGAAGCCATGTGCTGAGCCTTGGGCACATGACTTTCTGCATCAGCCTTTCAGGCTGTATTCTAGGTAGCAGTGGAAATTCTAGTTAAACCATTATCTATGCTGTGAAGTTATATTTTTTCATGTATTGCTCTTGCCTTCTAACTGGAAAAGAGATTTCAAATAATTTAATAGACTTGTAATGTTACAATCATAAAAGATATACACGTGGAGGGGCATAATAAAAGAAATAACATCTAAGTACCCCTTTTGGCCTATGGCCCTAAATATTGAAAAATAGAAGCAGGGAAAATGTCCATTCTAAAAAAAAACGTCCAAAGAAGGTTTTTTTTAAAAAAAAATAATGGCCTGCCTCTACGTTCAGCTGTTTAAACGCCCAGACCACCACTACGTCTACACTTAAGACATATAATACCGTAAGCCATGTCTTTTTCACAGAGCTATGCAAACTGATAGCTCAGACACCAGATCAGAGAACATTTGGTGAGGCCGGCTCCTACGGCATGGCATTATCTTGTAGGTCCTAGGGTCCATGGTGGTCAACCATAGAGGTGATTCCATGGGCGAGGAGCTCACCTATTCTCCAGGCATGTTAGTCCCCCCCCAATCAAACTCTCTCCGGACGGGGTTAGCATGGACAACAGAGGCATGTCAGAGTCTTTCCTCTCCAGATAGATTGGGTGATTCCTAACAACCATATGCCAGTCTTGATGGCTGGGGGATTTCACTGTGAGGGTCATCCAGCACAAGGCCGATGGTTGCTATCACAGAGAATGTGTTCCCATCAACAGGACTGGAGTTGAAAGCCATTCTGTTGGCCCTATGCTTCTTTCAGATATGGCTGGAAGGCAAAGCAGAGTTTTCTCAGACAATGCTACAGTCCATGGTGTACTATCAACAGGGCAAGGGGGAAATCAAGAGTGCTCACTGAAGCGGAGGCCCAAATAATTGTTCTGCTAGGCAGAAATCTACTTACAGGCCATAACAGCAGCTCATGAGCAGGAGTGGACAACATCCAGGCTGACAGCAGACAGACCCTAGTTCCAGGAGAATGGTAGTTGTCCACAGAGAGCATTCAACTGCATTGTGAATCGCTGGGGGCGGCTGACGGTCGACCTCATGGTGTCAGCAACCAGCAGGAAAACCCCTCATTTCTACAGTCAAAAATTCGAGCTGGGAAGCATCGGGATGGACACTAATGCAGCCTTGGCCAACAAAAAAGCTTTTGTATATGTTCCCTCTGCGGCTGATGAAAGGCCAGGTCATTCACAAGCTAGCGGCCCATCAGGGATTTGGGATTCTCTTGGCCCCAGATTGGCCACGTAGTCCATGGTATGCAAATCTACTTCAGTCAGAGCAGGACAGCTGTCTCAGACTGCTGCTGCATAAGGGCCTTCTATTGCAAGGGCCCATAACTCTAGACCAGTGTATTGCAAACTTTTTAAGCTGCGGCACACTAATCTCGGGACTGCTGCTGGAGGACACCTTGAAATATGCGGACATCAACACGATGACATCACACGCATGCTTGTTGTCATCACGCTGATGTCTGCGCATGCACGGATGTCCTCCAGCTGCGGCCCTGAGCCTCCTATTACCGCCGGTGCGGGTGGGGTGTTGCAGAAGGAGAGGTGAGGAGAAGGAGCAGAGGCTGTGGCGCTGTTTGACTGACTACAGGATGTGCCTCTTACCATGAGAGGCACATCCTGTAAGCAGATGCCTGTCCTCTCCGGTATCTTGCGGCACACCTGGAATCTGCCAGGGAACACTAATTTGTGATATACTGCTCTGGACAGTCTGGAATGCTTTAGTCTTAACGGCATGCTGCCTTAGCGCAAAGGAGATATTCGAGTAGGGTTATCTCAACTAAGATCTAAGAACTAGCAAATGTGGTAGCCTATGCTGGAAATTTTTCCAGCAATGATGCCAGACAGATCCAAGCTGGGGGTCCATTTCCGAAGCACTGTCCTTCTTGCAGGAAAGCCTGGAAAAAGGCTTGGCAGTTGGATCTCTTAAAGTTCAGGGCCAACCTTTCTTGCTTCAGGGCTAGAGCAGGCAGAGCGTTCTTAGCCTCTCATCTGAATGTCTCCAGGTTCTTGAGGAGAGAGTTGAGGCTCCGGTATGGCAGCCGTTTCCTACATCGACTCTTTACATTATGTTAAGAGCTCTCTAAGGCCCTGTATGAGCCTTTCTCAGAAGCTTCTCTAATGGATCTTACCGTGAAGACAGTCTTCTTAGTAGCAATCACTTCAGTGAGAAGGGTGTCTGAGCTGCAGGCTGTATTGCGTAGAGAGCCTTTTCTCATAATCACGGAAGAAGGAGTGTCCTTGTGCACCATGCCCTCTTTTCTGCCAAAAGTGGTTTCGGCATTTCACATCAATCCGGAGGTTCGACTTCCAGCATTTCAGTCCACGGCAAGAACAAATAAGGACAAGGTTTTGCAATTTCTAGATTGTTCAGGGAGGTGATGAATGACTTTTGTCTTTCAGATCACCTGTTTGTATTATCCAGTTCTAATTGTAAGGGGAGACTAGCCTTTAAGGCATCTGTGTTACAATGGATATGCATAATTATCTCCGCAGCAGATATTAGCTGTGGTAAGCACCCATCAGTAGGCTTGGAGGGTCACTTCACCAGAAGTATGGCTTCATCTTGGGCCAAGACCAGGACCATGCCACCTGATGACATTTGTAGAGCGGCCACTTAGTCCACTCTCCATACCTTTATGAAATTTTACAGAGTGGGTGTGACAGCACAAACGGACATGGTTCTTAGTGCTAGTTGCAGGCTCATCTTTCCCGCCCTAGACTCAAGGGAGTTCTCTGGTATGTCCCATCTGTAAGGAATTTTATGCTGTTTGCACCGGAAAGAAGGATTAGGTATTTACCTCGATAATCCTCTTTCCTATAGAACAGCATACGATTCCTTAATGCCCTACCCTATCACATGTCTAAAATGCCTGTGTTGGAATACTGCCTGGGTTTGGATTTCCAGTGGTTTGGTTCGTGGCAGCCAAAGAGATGAGAAGAGAATTTTTTTGAGGGGTGGCAGAATAGATTTGAGTATACTATTGGCAAAGAGGTATACAAGTGTTAGTGCCAGTTGTACACAGGTAGGTGGAGAGTTTGGTTCCACCTTTATGTTGCCAGTTTCTTTTGAATATTTACTGCCTTTTTGTTTTCTAGTGCAGAGCAAATTGCAGTTAACATTACTGGGGAGTTCCCTGAAGCCCTCCTTGTTATACTTTTTTCTTTAAGGGTTATCACTTACTTTAATATGGACTGGAGAGAGAGGGCACTAACCAGGGAGATGAGGCGGAGCTGAGAAAAATGATTGGCATCTTCTACAGTCTACTCCCCCCCCCCCCGAGTTGGGGTATAGAACCCATCAGTAAGGAATCATTATGCTGTTCTACAGGAAAGAGGATTATCGAGGTAAGTACTTAATCTTTCCTTCATTTTATTAGCCAGGCCCCTTGCTGATAAATAGGTCATACAATGATATGTAGTAATTTTGAGCTTATGACTTTTTGTTGAAATAAATGGGTCATAGATCTGCAAGAAGAGCACAAAAATTCATAGAGTTAAAAATATTAAATGGCTAGTGAAGCTTATTCCATATGTTTTATAGATAGATATACATATATAAATATATTTTTTTTTTATTGTGATATGATTGTAATTATTTTTTTTTCACAGGTATGGGATGGTACAAAGTGCCCATACCCCTCCTGGAGGGTCTTAGTTGAAGACGGTGCCCTTGAAGGAGATAAAGTTCGCATTCATCAGCTGCAGAATCTGACAGTAGATATTCTGGTTTATGATAACCATCTACAAGTAGCAAAATCCCTAACGGTAATATATACTGTAGTGCTACTAACTCTTTGAATTGTGGTAGGTGAGATAATGGAAAGTGTTTTATCTCAACTCTACAAATAATTGGATTTAAAATTTGAAGATATTTTCTATCAAATATATTCTTCCACTTGCTTTAAAGTCTTGCCTTAAATCACCATAAATTAGAGGTAGGGAACTCCGGTCCTCGAGAGCCGTATTCCAGTCGGGTTTTCAGGATTTCACCAATGAATATGCTTGAGATCTATTTGCATGCACTGCTTTCAATGCATATTCATTGGGGAAATCCTGAAAACCTGACTGGAATACAGCTCTCGAGGACCGGAGTTCCCTACCCCTGCCATAAATAAACAAAAATCATTCTGTGCAAGAGTTGTATCCAGTCCTTGGCACTGAAGTTTTGTATTGTATATTTTGCATTGCTTTACAAATAAGTCATTGAAAATACATGTAATTGTTTACGAGTGCTTCCTGAAATAATAACAAAAGTTTAATTTGTACCTCCATTAAAATTGGTTCCCTACTTCTTTCTCATCAAGACATTGACATTTTGTACTGTTTGCAGTCAAGGGACTACTGACTTATGGTCATATGACATCATGTACTGGAAGTAGTGCTTGAGAAATCTAATTACCTCTCTTTTCTCATTCACTCATTTACATTTCAGTTTTTTTTTTCCATCTTACTTAATTCTGACACATTTCTTTATTCCCTTTTCCCTATTCCTTTAAACACCCATCTGTTCATTTAATCTCATTTACTCATTTTAATTAGTACACTATATAGGAACCATTTTCTATGCCAACATCCCAGAATTGATTTTACACTATTTTTCAGAACAGATACCTAAAGTGTTGAAAGCTTCATATCAAGATTGCATTATACCTCTCAGATTCCAGTTTGTCTATATCAGGCTTGTCCAACCTGCAGCCCACAGGCTAGAATCTGACCCATCAAGTGCTTTTTCTGGCCCTCAGAAACTGGGCAATTCTTGTGGTGCTTAGAGCAGGACTCCTGCTTTCCTATGTGACTTGGCTTTCTGTAAGCATGAGCCACGCACGCAATGCCACAGGTTCAGGCTGATCTCGGTTTCAAGTCTTGTGAGGCTTGAAACTAGAAGACCAATGCAAACTTCACACGCCACAAGGCTCAAGCTTGCAGAGTGTCAAGTTTGTAGTAGGGAAGTAAGAATCCTGCTGTTTCTTCTGCAGCTGAAACCAAGTAAGGAAAAAGAAACTGAGTGAAGACTGGGGGGAGGGGAGGAAGGGTTACATGAGCAACAGTGAGACATGGTGTAAGCTAAAGAGGGGATGATGCACTGTCATGTTTTTGCCATTATTTGTATGATGGTGTTTATTTTGGCCTTCCAAATGTTACAAGATATAAAATGTGGCCCTTGAAAGAAAAAGGTTGGAAGGGCCTGGTCTTCATGTTTGTGTCTAATTTACCAGACACAGAAAAACACTGTGGGGTGGTCTACGTCACCAAGACCGTCCTACCTGCCACAGAAATGGACCTAGGTACCACAGAAACCAAATTGTACAGAAGAAAAAATGTGGAACCAAATCCTGGACTTCCAAAAATTAAAAAAAATGGTGAAGTTTATTGATTAATAAAACAAAAAAGTATCACAATGTGCTAAAAGTCAAACTCATTCCAACAATGTAAGAGCAATGATTGTACTGTATTAACCATGAACCAGACCCTACACGGGCCGTGTTTCGGCTTTATCTAGCCTTCCTCAGGGGTCCTAAGGGAATATAATAAATGCAAATACAAACAAGAAACAGACAACAAAAGAAAAAGCAAATTAAAATATGACCCAAAAATAATCAATATGCACATTACCATGGAAAAATGTATATGTGCACTGACCTTGGAATGCCATAAAAGCCATCAAATGACAGTGTACCTTACAGAAAATCCTACAAACATGAACATGAAAAGCCTTAAAAATATATGCAATCAAATTGATTTAACATATATGACAAAAAAATGTTAAAAAAATTTTTTAAACACATAGATCCACCCATCAAGTGTTGCATGTCTCTGATATGAAATATGTGAAGGAATCCTTGGGAGCCCCTGCTTAGACTAATGAAGTGGTGAAGAACAGTTACATAATACAAAGAGCTAGTCATAGCAATCCGCCATCATGAGCAGTAACCGTGCCTATCACCCATAGGGAAGCCAATAACCTTATGATTATTAAAGGTCAACATAGACGACAAAATGAAAAGCTGATTTCTTCAACCAAGAAAATATCCACATTTGTTTTTTTCATACAACCATGTACCTTGGATGCCTGAGGAAGGTGGTTAAGTCGAAATACGTGCCATGTTGGGTCAACAACATTTATTTAATATGTGGATTATTTTGCTTGGAACTGTTGATTGCATCATTTGGACCAAATAAATACCTGAATCATGAACATCTTCCACAGTATTTCTTGGTTCTTGGTCCTTCTAGCATTTCTAATTATGTTTCTATTTTTTAGCAGAATGTATATAAGTTGTCATTTGTATGTATATCAGGCTCTAGTTTTGACTAGTGATTGATACCCCCAACTCAGGTGCTACGGTGCTGGAACATGTTGAACATATTTTAAACAAATCACTGGAGGAATAAAATTATATTCTGTGATGATAGTCTAATGACGATTTCATTAATCACAGCTCTTGTACAAAATTACTGAATAATATATAAATTTAAATTTAAATGTGAAGTGCTCAGACCTTATAACCAGTGTTTTAAGTGTTATCACCAAAACGAGGTTAACAAAGGGACCATCATTGCCTTCACTGTCCCTTGACCACCTAGATTGTATCGCCAAAACTCTCAGCGTGAGTAATTTGTATTAAATGGTGTACTTATCTCTGCCAGGTGGTAGTCGGTGATGTTAATCCTCGTTCAAACAAACGTAAAGAAAGTGATGTGCTTTTAAAAGATTTTTTCTATGTGTGCCTTTCACTTCATAGTCCCTGTCCCCCCGACCCAGGTTTCGTATCTTCGTCAGGGAGGGACATTGATGCTAGAGAAAATCAATTAAAACAATAGTCAACTTTATTAAATCATCTGACATTAAAAGATCTAAAGTAGAATCTTGTAGATTACTCGTAATCTTACAATGAAAAATATTATGTAAGTGTTAAAAAGAAAATATCAATAGGTTTACATACCAATTGTTGGCTCACTAAGAATAGACCAGACCTCAGAGGTGGGAAAACTAAGTTCCAGAGACCAGAATTTTGGTTTTATAGGTAAAAACCGGAACTATTGTATTGGACCCTACCGGAAATGAGATCAACAAGAAAATGTCATGACGTTCCCCATTACGTTATAATAAAAGCCAGTCTATCTCTGAATTTAAACCATCAGGGGTAAGTGTGTGCCAGTTATAGATAAACCGCTGTTCCTTCTGAATAAGTAATTTGGAAAGATCACCTTGAAAGTGTTCTATGTGTAATAACACCGTATATTGAAGATCTTCAAGCGTGTGTGCTTCGCTCAACCAATGGGGAACTAAAGGGGCGGTGATACGTTTTGTACGAATGCTGCTCAAATGCTCTATGATACGAGTTTTAATTTTGCGGGAAGTCTGCCCTATGTATATTTTTAAACAAGGACACTGAATGTAATAAATAACTCCTTTGGAGTCACATGTAGTATCAGTGTTTAATATAAACCTACGACCACCCGAAAAAGGGATTGTTAATTGAGCAGTATATTCATGATATGCTTACATACCTTACATTTACCACCACGGTTGGTGAGATTTCTTCTGTGTAGTAGGAAATGTCAAAATTCTTATGTTTTAATTTTTCGCCCAAATTAGGTCCTCTTGAAAATGCGAATTTAGGTTTTTGAGTAAGCGAAGGATGACTTTGAAGTATTGACCAATGTTTTAAAATAATATGCTTGATCGCATTACTACTACCGGTGTAAGGCATCACACATACCGTATCCGACTTAGATCTTTCACTATTAGTTGGTAACATCAACCAAGGACGGTGGCAATTTTTTGCCCTCTTCCATGCTCTTCTTATTATTTTAAAATCATTTTAAAATCATTTTGAAGTCTGAATATGCCAACCTGGTTTTTATTACTAATAAGACTTATCTGTAGAGCCTATTTTTCTGCTTTTTTTAAATTGTACTTTTAAGTCAATCCATGTGTCATAATCCTTAGAACAAAAAAGCATACCCCACCCCAGTCGGTCTTCATATTTAATGTATTTTCTTTCAGTATATTTTATTAGCTATAAAATTTCGGCAAAACTAATTAGCACATAATGCACAGTTCAACAAGTCAGATAAAATCCAAGTTTATGCCAATAGAAATGACATGAATACATCCATGGTGCTCTTAACAACAAACTGTGGGCTCATTCATCAGGAATGTCTTCAGTATTAAGTGCTGATAGTACTTCACTCGTTAAATATAAGGAACAAATACTGCAAATTATTGTAGAATATTTAGACAATATTAACAGTTAGTGAGGAGGCAATTGATCATCTGCCAGAAGTAAATATCTCTTACTCATCTCCCAACCCTCAGATTATAAAAACAATTAACCTGCTGTCAAATGATAAAGCAGCTGGAGTAGCTTCTATTCAAGCAGAGGTTTGTAAGAATAGAGGTTTATGCGTGTTAATAAAAATGAAAAAAAATGGAAAAATCCACACAATTAAAGCCAGTCCGTTGTACACCAATACCACTGTTGATTAATGTGGATTTGCTTGAAAATGGCCATGTTTTGCAATAAGTATAATGATAAATCTATTGTCCACCTGTATATATTTAACCATGTTCAGTGAAGATCCATATAATTCATTAACTGTGTAAACTTTCTAGACATTCATTGTGTATGTTTTCGTATAGATCACTTTTTCAAATATACAGGGTGCCCACAAAAACATTCCTTGATTTGAAATGGTTACAAAATCAAAACTTATTGGAATATGTTTATAAATAAGATGACAGCAAATATAGGTGGCCTGTCATAACCGCGCGGGACAAACGCGCATCAACAACGGTGTGTAGGACTTATGTGCGCTGGATTAAAACAGTTACTGTAAGCGCTCAGAGAGTGGGGGGGTACCCCCCTCACTAAGCTTAGAAATGTTTGCGCTCCTGTTGAGGGGAACCCCCCATTACAGAGGAAACTGCTGATTACCCCCAAAACGAGGTAAAACCCAATTGGGGGAGGAGAGAAATGCTATTGTTGCACCCAATAAGGGGGGGGGGAAGAGAGATGCTGCTGCACCCAATGGGGAGAGAGAAATGCTGTTGCTGCATCCAATTGAGGTGGGGAAGAGAAATGCTGCTGCTTCTGCACCCAATTGGAGAGAGAGGAAGGATGGGGAAGAGAAATGCTGCTGCTGCTGCACCCAATTGGAGAGAAAGAGGAAGGGAGAGGAGAGGAATGAGAGATGTCCAGGTCGAGGGAGTGAAAGGAAAGGAGGAGAAGGAGGGGGAGTTGTCTGGGCATAGGGAGGGAAGAGACAGATGCCAGACCAGGGGAAAGGAAAGAAGGAAGGAAGGAGGGAGAGAAAGGAAGAAGAGGAGATGCCAGATAATGGAGGGGGAGATGGAAGGAGAGGAGAGAGATGCCAGGGCATGGGGGAAGGAAGGGAAACTAAGGAGACAAATGCCGGAACAGAGGGAGAGGAGGGTTCAGAGCAAGGAGGGAGAGGGAGAGATAGGAGAGGAGAGAGATCCCAGGGCATGGGGAGAGGGAAGGGAAGGAGATAGAGATGCCAGACCATGGGGTGGAGTGGGAAGGAAGGAAGGAAAGGAGAAGAGAGATGCCAGAGCATAGGGGAGGGGGGTTGAGACAGAAAAATGGAGAGGGGGTGAAGCTGAAATGAATCATGTACAAAGGAGAGAAAGGACACAGGAAATGCAGTTTATTGAAATGACTTAAAAAGAGGGAAGATGCTGTGTGGAAAAGTGAGAGGGCAGACACTGGATGAAAAGGACAGAGAGGGTGGACAGTGGATGGAAGGGGCAGAGAGAGGATGGACAGTAGATGGAAGGGGTAGAGAGAGAGAGGGCAAAGGCTGGGTGGAATAGGCAAAATGAAAGGGCAGATGTTGCATGGAAGAGAGAGGGCATACGCTGTATAGAAAGAAGAGAGCGAAGAGAAGATGATTGAAGCAGAAACAACAAAAGGTAGAAATAATTTTTTTTTTTTACTTTATGTAGAAACAAATACACTTCCCCCTCCCAGTTCACGGTTTTAGGACTCGCAATTTCAATTATTCGCAATTTCCTAAAACCGGGATCACCCCCACCTCCAGGACCTTCCTGGACCTTACCATATTGGTCTAGCGATCTTTTGGGGTAGGAGTAATCTTCCTTCCCTCCTGCCCCGTGCAGATCACTCATCCAAAATGGCTGCCGTGAGTTCCCGTCGTAGTCTAGAGGGACTACGGGAACTCACTGCACCCATTTTGGAAGAGTGATCTGCATGGGCAGGAGCGTAGGAAGATTGTTCCTGCCCTGAAAGACCGATAGACCACCAGGTAAGGTCCGGGATGCCGGGGGGAAGGCGGGAGGGAGGCAGGGTGGGTCAGAGTCGACCCAAAAGCTATTCGTGAATTTTCAATATTCGCGAGCCGGCTCTGCCCCTAATCCCCGCAAATATTAAGGGAGGAGTGTAGTATTGTAACTGTATTGATAAAAGTTTATAAATAGGAAATGAAAATAAGGCAATTTTTTTGGGGACTAACCCCCTTTTCTCAAGTCAAGACAGGATAGCATAACAGCAGTATATTGTACTGTCTTGAAGAAAGATTTGGCCTCTGAAAGCTAATTAGTCCAATAAAATGATATTTTCTTATTTCTCATTATTTATTTTATTTCTATTTGTTAATTTGTAAAGTGGTGACTGTTATGTATCAGTTTTTTCAAATTTACATCTATTGTCTTTATATTTTGCACAGTATTAGGGGACAGATGTCACTGTTTCTGTGGTGTTGCATTGTATGCAGAGTCTGGTTCAGTTTAACTTTTGTCTACATATTTCTATTTTTAGTTTGTGATTATTCCATATTGGCGAGGGTGTTTCTATGTTCTGTGTGTTTGAAAAGGACATGGTTTTCTGTTAGCATTGACTGTACAAGATCAATTGACTGTGCAGGATCTGGCTTGTTTAGATTTACAATTGTGTGTGTTAGTGTTCTAGTGCTGACTGCAATGTTTAAGATGTTGCCTTTTCCTAGGTGTACCCTTGTTGTGTGACTCATGGATTATTACAAAAATAACTTTTTTATATAGAGGAGGGGGTTGTTAAAAAATGATGAGCACTGGCTGTCATATATACTAGGTACACCACTGGATTTAATGACCCTATACTAACCACCAAATTTCCCATCCCGCCCCACCAGGCTACTTTTTAATGGAAAAATTTCTGGGGAGAACACTATATATATATATATATATATATATATATATATATATATATATATCCGCACTTCAAAGTTGGTGGGTCCGTGATCCGTGGCGCCTTGCCTGCACATGCGCAGTGCCTGCCTCAGCTGATTTCCTGATCTCTTACGCCGGCTGACTTCTGACTACACTGTGCTTGCCGGCTTCCCGACCCTGTTCCTCCAAAACCAGATACAGGGGGAGGGAGGAGAAGCAAGCACAGTGTTAGAGCCTCCGGAGCATGGCCAAAATCGCTTCCTGGCTAGGGCAGCATTGAAGGAAGATAGGGTAGGGAGGAAGGCTTCAACTCGCTGCTCCTGCTTGCTTCGAGCCTTCCTCGCTGCCGGGTCCTGCCTTCGTGAAAAGAGAAAGTAGGTGGGACCCGGCAGCGACGAAGGACCGAAGCAAGCGGGAGCAGCGAGTTGTGAATGCTGCGCTGATGACAGCTGTGTGAGACCCGGGAAGGGGGGGAATGAGAAAAGCTGCCGACAGCTGTGTGAGACCGCGGGGGGAATGCTGCAGCAGCACCCTTTTGGGGAGACAGAGGGACTGAGGGAGAAGGAAGACCAGGGAAGCTGGGGGGGAAGAGAAATGCTGCTGTTGCACTGGGGGGGAGGTAAAAGGAAGGGAGAAGTGCTACTGCTGGACAGGGGAAGCAGGGAAGGGGTGCTGCTGGACAGGGGTGAGGGAAAAGGAAGGGAAAATGAAGCAAAGAAAGAAAGAAAGGCCTCAGCGCCCCATTGTGCTAAAAGTTTACACATCTATTCTAGCATCCGTTAATGTAATGGGCTAAAAAACTATTATATATATATATATATATATATATATATACAATATACACAATCAAACCTCAGTTTGCGAGTGTTATGCAAAACGAGCAAAACACTCTCGCAAATCTTGCCTCACAAACTGAGCGTTGACTCGATATGCGAGGCATCGCACCCGAGAATCGGCATTCCTGCCCGCCTAAACCCTTACCACAATCAGGCACCGGCACGCAATACAAACCCACCGGATGTGCTGGTGCCCAAAGAGCCTGCCAGTTGCCGCTGATTCTGCATGGGCCTTGGGTCACTGCAGCATTACCATAACCTAATTTTTATTATTTTATGTTTCTTTAGTACTTTTTTACGGTTTGAAACAAAATTTCATGTTGTTCGTGAACCATGATTTAAGGCACATTTTAAAACCCACCTCTCAACTGTAGCTCACAATCAGCGGACTGCACCGAACAAGTTGAAATTTCTCACACACTGGTACTAAGGTTTGTCGCACTGCTTACAAACAAAACCAAACAAACAAAACTGTGGAAATACAGTATTCTCGGACCTTGGAGATAATTTATTCGAAATATCAAGGGATTAATTTTTTATTACTGTTTTTATTACTGCTTTATAGTTGTGTTTGCTTTTATTAAGGATATTTTGAATAAATTATCTCCAAGGTCCGAGACCATTGTATTTCCACAGTTTTGTTTGTTTAGCTTTGCATTTTGTCATCTTGTAATGTTAATTCATAGTTTAAATTGCTATGGTAGTACTAATATAGGCAAGAGAGAGGGGCTCGTTTTCAGTGAGCATGGGTTATTAATGTTAAGAAAATGCATTGCTGCCTCCCAAAGGATTGTTAAGGATATTGCAGTTTTTGTGACTTTCTAATGATACACAATACTATTTGTTCTCATTACTGTGTTTATATTTAAAACCATAAACTTTACATTTGCATCTTTAAAGCATCAGAGAAACACAGGTCAATATTCAACCCATAGCAGTCGACGTCTATTCAAATACTGACTGCTGCATGCAAAATTAGCCTTCACTGTTCAGTGGTGGGCCATATCCAGACCCTGGCACTAAGGGGGAAATTCTATAAGAGGTGCCTAAATAAATAGGTGCCTAACTTAATTAGTAAATTCACTTGAAAAAAATTAAAATGGGAGATAGATGCCTCTCCTCTTAGGCATAATTCTACAAAACAAAGGCATCTATCGGCATCTAATACCAAAGTAGGCATGTTTAGAGGTGGAGAAAGACTTAAGCGCTGCTAGGCGCAGTTCTCTAAAAGTCTTAAGTGCCTATAATTTAGACGTTTAAAACCCTTCCGCCTAAGTTTTAAGTTGGGCACCGCTAAGCATGATTCTGTAACGGGAATCTAAGAATGATTGACATGCAATAGGCACCTAATTTTAGGCATCTATCTTTTTTAGGCACCAGTGACAGAATCTGGCCTAAAATAGAAACTTAGAAACAGATGGCATATAAAGGCCAAATGGCCCATCCAGTCTGCCCATCCACAGTAACCATTATCTTTTCCTTTCTCTAAGCTATCCCATTTGCCTATCCCAGGCTTTTTTGAAATCAGACACAGTCTCTGTCTCTACCACCTCTTCTGGGAGACTGTTCCATGCATCTACCATCCTTTCTGTAAAAAAGTATTTCCTTAGATTACTCCTGAGCCTATCACCTCTTAACTTCATCGTATGCCCTCTCATTCTAGAGCTTCCTTTCAAATGAAAGAGATGCGACTCATTCTCATTTACATCACGTAGGTATTTAAACATCTCTATTATATCTCCCCTCTCCTGCTTTTTCTCCAAAGTATACAAATTGAGATCTTAAACTGACCACCAGCTATTATGTAGGTTCTGAACAATATTCAGCCAGTTCCTGGTGATTTAGTGGAGGAGTGGGCATAAGCGATGCCCACTCGCTCCTCCTTGACATGGCTTCACGTTCAAAATGGCTGATGCAATAACAAGCAAGAAACTTGTATAACAATTTCCATTTGGCATTGAAAATGTCTTATAAGCAAAGTAAACTCATCAAAAAGGAAATATATCTCCTGTACCCTCGTAATCTAAAATGGGGAAAACACAACCAGACTGTTACCAATAACTGAACTCTTGTGCCTTAGGACTACACTTCCTAATTGTATATTAGTGGGATCAATAGCTGTTGATGACTCAGCAAGTGGAGCACCCATCCATCTCCCAGCAAGGAAAGGTAACAATTGAGACAATGCTTAGAAAACCAGCCTACTAAGGAAGAAAAGAGCACCTACTTGTATAACTCCAGGACATAAAAGAAGTTGCTTCCTTTTCCTTTGAATAGCCTTAGAAACATCCAGAAACATGTTGTGGTTAAGAAAAAGTATGTCATGATATGTTTGGGGGGGAAAAGGAAAAAAATACCTTGAGCTTAATATAATGCAAATGAAGCAGTTAAAGTAGCAGAGATATTTCATTGTCCAACTTCTGAAGCAATGTAATCAAATTCAACATGTCTATATCTTGGGAATCTGAAGCACTCTGCAGTAGTTAACTGTTCATTAAGAGGTCTATTTATTAAGTTGTGTTATTTTTGTAATGTATGTTAAAAACCACTTAATGTGGAGTATACAAGCAAATCAGGTCTAACTCATGACTGGAGTAGCAGCCTAGTAATTAAAGCAGCAGGCTGTTAACTAGAGAAACCAGGGTTCAAATCTCATGACATCCCTTGTGACTTTGAGCAAGTCACTTAACCCTTCATTGACTTAGCTGCAAACTTAGATTGTATGTCCTCTGGGGAAAGGGAAACACCTACCACACCTAAATGTAACTGGCCTCGAACTACCACTGGAAAGGTGTGAGGTAAATAATAAATAAATTTAATGAGCTGCCTCAAATGCAAAGCAGCACATCGATATATAGAGTAAGTATAATTACATGGCATTGTGCTAACATTAGTAAGGCATGTTTTTGCTCAACAGTTAACCATGCATCTGGAGTTATAGATAAGTTTCCATCGGGAAAGTCGAAGCGTAACCCTCTTCCCTGAAAATCCCTATTTATCCTAGGACAAGCGGGCAGCATATTCTCACAAGTGGGTGATGTCATCCATGGAGCTTGGTAAGGACAGTGAATAGTGTAGTGTCACTTTAAGCTTCAAAGAAACTTTGTGATTGTCCGCACTGCGCATGTGCGAATGCCTTCCTGTCCGATGTTGGCTCGCTGTACCTCATTTCTTCTTTCTCCGCAGAGAAAAGTTCTAGTTGGACTTCATCCAAGCGTGTTTCTAGCCTTCCAAACGTGTTTTTTGATACCTTCGATTTTATTTTTGTTTACCAACTTGGCTCTCTGCCCTTCATATGTTTTTTTTCTATTTAACTCCATTTTTCTACAGATTTTTTTCTTTTTGCCTCAGTTTGGCCTAGTCCCATTATTTGCCTCAATGGCAGCTATTGAGCCTTTTGATTTAGCAGCTGATGTTTCCTCTCATGTCCAACCCAGCATCAGGTTTTAAGAAGTGCACTCAGTGCAACTGGCCCATTTCAATTATTGACCCACACAAGTGGTGTCTCCAGTGTCTTCAGCCAGAGCATCAGATAGACTCTTGTACCCGATCTTCTGCACTGCAGAAACAGTCTCTAAAAACCTGTCCCATCCAGCAACAAAGGTTATTCGGGATTCCGTCAACTTCCATGTCATCGAAACAGAAGACCTCACTAGCGGTATTGGCATTGTCACCTCCATCAACATCTGAGTGGGTACCAGCATCGGGTAAGCCATCTATGAAGCTACCTTCCCAGCAATCATCACAGGCTTTTCTTGCATCGAGCCCTCAATCGATGAATGCCAAACGTCGACGCCATTGTTCCCCATCAGTGCACAGCACCTCCTCATCGGGGTCGCAGTCAACCCTGTAGCACCTGATGTACCTGTGCAACAAACGGTACTGGTGCAATCGATACAGGACCAGTTGAAGGAGCTGTTATACCAAGAGCTTGCTATGATTCTACAAGCACAAGTGGTACCGCTGCAGTTACAGTCTTCCTCTGTACCGGCCCAGCCTGAGCATGGCGCATCAAGGCCCCATGGTACCGCACCTCGCTCTCCTCCTGCTAAAGCCATTTTTCAGAGAGCATCGAGGTCTGTCAGTACCGAATCCCGGTCTCCTCATTGTAAATCCTCCTCAAGGCACTTTAGACATCAATTACCATCATCTTCATCATTGGATCAGTACCAACGCAGGCATTAGAGTCCTCCTCAACGTTGACATCAGACTTCTGCCACTTCTAGTCATAAACACACACCTCCACCATCTTAGAGAGAGTCACTGGGGATTCCTGTGTATGATATTGATCTTTCTCAGCATAATGATGACTTATCAGCTCCTGAGTAATATGGGATACCTTCTGACCCATTGCCTTTTGAACCTAGGCATCATTCTCCTCCAGAAGGTTTGTTCTTCATTAAATATATCCATCAAATGGGGAAGGCTCTTCCTGTCCGCATGGAAACAGATGCAGAACCAAGGGTGCGACTTCTAGAAGCCTTGGATTTTGATGAGCCTCCTAAAAACCTCCTTAAGCCACGTTTTCATCATATCATGATGGACACAATGCTTAAGGACTGGGAGATGCCTTTAACTGTACTGACAGCTCCCAGAAGAGTAGATACTTTTTAAACAGTTCAAGCCTCTCCAGATTTTGACTGACCACAGTTGCAGTACCAGTCCCTACTGGTTGAATCCGCCTTGAAGAAGTCCTCTAGCATTCGAGTATATGCTAGTGCACCTCCAGGCAAGGAAGGCAGCACTCTTGATAAGTTTGGGCAGCATCTATTCCAGAATTCCATGCTTACTAGTAGGGCACTGAGTTATAGTTTTCATGTCTTCTGCTTGAAGCAACTCATTAAATCTCTTTCAGACTTTGAACAATTTATCCCGTCTGACCATCTCAAACACTTTCGGGAGGTTACACACAATTTATTTCAAACAATAAAATTCATGGCTCATTCTGTGTTCAACACTTTTGATGTTACCTCTCGAGCATCAGCTATGTCCATTGCTATGAGAAGATTGGCTTGGCTCCGAGTCTCTATACTTGACATCAACATTCAAGAACGCTTAGCCAAAATTCCCTGTTTGGGAGCGGAATTGTTCGGAGAGAAAATAGAGGAGGCCACTCAAAAGCTCAGAGCGTGTCTACCTTGGCCTCTGCTAAGTCTTCTAAGGCGCAACCATCTAAGTCTTATTCCAAGCAGTCCTACCAGCCATACAAAAGGCTGCTTCTTCTTCATTGAAGCCTCCTCTGAAGAAGAAGCAAAGACGACAACGCCCTCAGAAGCATCAGACACAGCCATTTCAGAAGCTCACCCAGCCTTTATGACATGCTACTGGAGAGCATAGCCGCCACAAATCCATTGATCCCTTCTTTTCTCCCTATCGGAGGTCGACTTCAATTGTTTTCATCAGCATTGGACTCTAATTACCACTGACTCATGGGTCCTCCAAATTATACAAGAGGGTTACTTCCTACGTTTTCTAAACAACCCTCCAGACATCCCTCCAAGAAAGTCATCTTTCAATTTCCAGCAGACCCCTCTTCTTCAAGAAGTAAAGGCTCTTCTAGAACTCAATGCAATAGAACCTGTACCCCCATCTCAAAGAAAACAGGAGTTTTATTCCAGATACTTCCTTATCCCAAAGAAGACGGGAGGTCTTCATCCGATACTCAACCTCTGAGCACTCAACCCATATTTAGCCAAAGAGAAGTTTTGCATGATGTCTCTAGCAGCCTTATACCCTCTATTCAAAAGAGATGAGTGGCTATGCTCTCTAGACCTCAAAGAGGCTTATATGCACATCCCCATACACCCATCTCTCAGAAAATTGCTTTGGTTTCGCATGGGTCACCTTCATCTTCAATACAAGGTGCTCCCATTCAGTCTAGCTTCCTCTTCCAGTGTATTCACCAAGTGCCTCGTAGTGGTAGCAGCAGTTCCCCGTTCTTATGGTTTTCAAGTCTTTCCTTACCTGGACGACTGGCTCATCAAGGATTCTTCACCACAAGGGATCCAAGTGGCTCTAAAAGCTACAGTCACCATTTTAGAGCTTCTAGGATTCAAAATCAACTATCCAAAGTTGCATCTTCAACCTACTCGGGTACTAGAATTCATAGGAGCAATACTCTACACACCTCATCTGTGAGTGTTCCTGCCTCAACAGAGACAAACAACGCTATTTCAACTATGCATTCCTGTGTCCACCCTTCGAAAGATCTCAGCAAGGCAGATGATTCACCTTCTAGGTCATATGGCATCTACAGTGCACGTGGTTCCTTTTGCTCGGTTTCTTCTTTGGCCTGCCCAGTGGAATCTAGTATCCCAATGGTCTCAAGCGACAGACCCACTTTCTTGTCAAATCAACTTCTCCTCACCTCTCCGTCACTCCCTCCAATGGTGATTACAGCCAGTACATCTATCCAGGAGGTTACTGTTCCATATACCTCCACACCAACAAGTGCTGACAGCAGATGCCTCCATGTATGTGTGGGGAACGCATCTCGACAGTCTCTGAATTCAAGGAGACTGGTCACTTCGAGAACGTTCCCTTCACATCAACTTTCTAGAGCTCCGAGCCATCCGCAACGCTCTCAAAACTTTCCAGGATCATCTTCTCAACCAAGTCCTCCTTGTCAGAATGGACAATTAAGCAGCTATATACTACATCAGCAAACAAGGAAGCATGGTATCTCTTCCCCTTTGCCAGGAAGCTCTCCACATCTGGAACTGGGTGATTGCATGACACATTTTTCTCAAGGCTGTCTATGTTCAGACAATCTCAGCAGGTTTCTTCAACCACACGAGTGGACTCTCAGTTCAAAAATCCTGTGCCACATTTTTTTACCTCTCATCCCAAAGGTGCCATTGCTGAACGGGATAGAAGCAGCAGTCATCTTGTCAAAAGAAATATCACCTGGAGTGGCAACTTCTCCTGGAGGGCCAGCAGCAAAAATGCCAGCGAACACCAGTTTGGCAGCCAAAATAAAATTTATTACCGCATTCACCCAAAATGACCACTCTGTTGGTTTAATCATAGTCAGTCATGCAGTACTACTTGGCATTAGAAGATTCTCAGTCAAGTCCTATATAGTCAGCAGAACACTATGTTTGTGTTCAATAAGATTAACTCTCCCAATGCAGGCGGATGATAAAAAATGGCCATGTTGGGTCAGTGTGCAAATAAATTTTATCCTGGTTGACATACTGGTGTTTGTTTTTATTTGTTTATTTAGAGGAGACTTACTATACCGCCTTTAACTGTTGAATGGGTGCTATTTCTTTTGACTGTTTATTTCACTGTCTCTTTGACATCTTTTCCTGCAACACCTACTTGGTGCTGTCCTGCAGTTGCTATCTTGAAAATGTATCCTGAAATATATTTTGCACACTGCTAGAGCTGTGTTTCTCTCAATATAGGCGAATTGGGGCTTGAGTAGTAGTCTATTCTTCTGGGGCAGGAGATGGTGCTTTGCTTTGAAAATTGGATTTTTAAAAATCTGCAATGGGAATAGGGTGGAGGTGCCCAACTAGAGCTTAGGGATTTCCTCCTTAGTATGGGTTGGGGCCTATCACATCTGTATAGGAATTTGGCACAAATGTTTGTTCATACAAGGTCACAGACTTTGGAGGTGTGGGAATTCTTTTTTTAACTTTATTCCAGGTTTTGTGTGCGTGCGTGTTTGTATTTTATTTTTTTTTTGGTGGGGGAGAAGGAAGTGCCATTTTGGAAGCAGATTTTAAAAACAAATGGTGGATTTCGGATAGAGGTCTGACATCCCAGGTTAATGCAACCAAGAGCACCCACTGTGGCCCTGATTCTATAAACAGCACCTAACTGCTAGGCGCCGTAGAGTGCAATTGTCAATCATCCACCAGCTGCCTTTTATAAAATCACGCCTAGCCATGCCTAAGCAGTCTTAGGCGCACTGCTATTTAGTCCATGATTTTCTTGGCCTAAATGAGAGCACCTAAGTCAACCCGCATGCAAAATTTGCCCTGAATCCACCCCCAGCCATGCCTACTTGTTGGTAACTACCTCGTTGCTTTCAATTATCAGCGTCAATTAAGTGAGGCGCTATTTATAGAATCTCGGCCTTTGTTACTACAGAAAGGTTAGTGAATTCTATGGATGCACTGCATAAAACTTACACTATTTTAGCGCAGTTTAGAAAATGATCTCATTGTATAATGTTGATTTTTATATTTAGGTCAGGAGTTATCTCAGAATTCACAGTCTTCATGCAAAAATGCAAGTGCCGAGCAATGGGAATCAGTCAGGAGCTTCATACATAGAATTTCATCTTCATGGTGGCACTGGTTATGGTCGAGGAATTACAACCCTGCCAGAGAGCAACTGTGATGTAAAAGACCTTCAGAAGTAAGAAATACATACAGTTTTATCACTGATACATGTAAAAGTCCTTTTGGTAACTTATATGGATTTTAATCAAAATATTACCCATAGAACAATTTGAAATAACACATCTATGACACTTGTGAGCAGTAATGCTAAACATCGGGTCTTCAACTTTTAGTTAAAAGGACAACATTCAAATTTGAACAGTAAATCAAAAAAATTTCATCAAAAGATCAGCAGTTAAAAGCTGAACTGCCATCATTCAGTGTATTTGCATAGCTGAAAATGACATGGTATATTTTTTGCTTTGCTTTTCATATACCCAGAAGTGATTTCATAAGTATTTGCTTGCTCTTTCTTGAGGTTGAGTGGTAGAGTATTTGAAAGAGATGAATACCTCTTGTACATGTTTGTAAACAAAAAACCTTAATTCATTACTGCAATCTACTTCTAACTGGTCTCCCGCCGTGTCGCCTCTCCCCCTTGCAATCTGTGCAAAACTCTGCTGCACGACTCATCCTCTACCAACCTCGCTGCACTCATGTCACCCCTCTCCTTAAGTCATTTCGCTGGCTCCCTATCCGCCATTGCATTAGAGAGTTGCACGGGGACAGAAATCCCACCTATCCCCGCCCGTCCCCGCCAGGATCCTCTCTGTCCCCGCCAGGATCCTCTCCGTCCCCACCAGGATCCTCTCCGTCCCCACCCATCCCCGCAAGGAATTACCTCGATCCCCGCCCATCCCCATAAAAAGAACAATTACTTCTGACAGGATCATCAATTCCACAGTTTATTTTGTGTTTTCCTTGTGAAATCTCTTTGGTGGAACCCTTTTTTTGTTTTCTGTTCAGGTAATTAACTTATAAACCTCCTCTTTTACTAAGGCTGACGTGTCCATTATATTATATGGACGAACCCTGCTTCCAAAGCCTTCCATCCCCGTGGGCCAGAGGGGGGTCCCCGTAGGAGTCCCGTGGGTTAGGGGGGGGATACCTGCGGGACCCGCGTGATTCCCGCGATCCCCATTCCCGTGCAGACCTCTACATTGCATACAGTTCAAGCTCCTGTTGCTGACCTACAAGAGTGTTCATTCTGCTGCCCCTCAATATCTCTCCTCTCTCATACACCAGAGAACTCTGTTCCTCAGATAAGCCACTCTTAACTGTGTACTCTTCTCCGCTGCTGATTCCAGATTTTGTTCCTTTCGTCTGGCTGCCCACTATGCCTGGAATAAATTACCCGAGTTTGTACGCCAAGCCCCTTCCCTTGTTTAAAAGCAGACTGGAAACCCACCTTTTTGATATAGCCTTCTGTCCTTAATCCTACTCCTCTGCCCTCCAACCCAGCCAGCTGATAAACCGTTCCCCTTAACTGAATCCATGACATCCTGTCTGTCTGTCTTGGCTGTTTAGATTGTAAGCTCTTTCGAGCAGGGACTGTTTTCTTCTTCATTGTGACTGTACAGCGCTAATTAATAGAAGTAGTAATTCATCAAGGCTATTGCAATGCATGAAATGGTTCACCTATAGCTTATTAGCATTTAGAATATCAAATATTAGATTTCAAAAAGAAAACTATGTGTGTACACTATATGTAAGTAGATAGATGGGGTGTGAATATATATAATAAATATCTCAAAAAGCAAATTACATTACTTAGCAAATTACATTACTTCTCCACATAATCACTCTGTTGCCTGACTGACTAGTCACATGACATTCTACAACACGCCCTCTTACCACTTCTACCCCAACCATTTCCCACGAAAATATGAAAGTGCAGAATCTTTTTGAAGAACCCTCGTGTGTGTATATATATATATATATACACTTCCCCCTCCGTATTCATGGTGATAGGGGAAAAACAACTCAGTGAATACCGAAAAACTGAATAACTTTTCGCATGTTATTCGCGGGTTTCTTTTAAAAACCCTAGAAAAATTGCTAAAACCCACGAATAAGCTGTCCTGTTCTTGTAAAGAAAGTGCAGCGATTTTCTCTGTACAATGCTGCTCCCAATGATTTTCTATGATGTAATTTTGGGGGCGGAGCATGCAAACAATAAACCACAAATAACCGAAACCGCGATTGGGGAAACCGCGAATATGGAGGGGGAAGTGTGTGTATATATATATATATAGAGAGAGAGAGAGAGAGAGAGACTAGATCAGGGGTGGGCAACTGTGGTCCTCGAGGGCCGGAATCAAGTCGGGTTTTCAGGATTTCCCCAATGAATATGCATGAGATCTATTTGCATGCACTGCTTTCAAAGCATATTCATTGGGGAAATCCTGAACACCCGACTGGATTCCGGCCCTCGAGGACTGGAGTTGCCCACCCCTAGACTAGAGGGTTTAAAATAAAGACAAACATTAAATTGATACCACATTTTATTTATTTTTACTGCCCTTCTTTTTGTCTCTACTTTAATTACTGTGCACTTCCTCACAGGTTTATTTTCATTTTTGCTTATGCTCAATATTTTTAAGTTAAAATGAAAAGTCAAAGCATATGTCAAAACAAGGTTAAATGAATAATACTGTGTTCATGGAAAATCTATGCATTAATGAAGTATGTCATATAAATAAGAGGCACCTTTATTAACTCATGCTTAACAAATAATGAGTTGATTCCTAAGCAGGACAATCTTCACAGGGTTCATAGTCAAAAGCGCGCGCCGACAACCCAGCGCAGACAACTGAGCACAAGGCGGAAGCGCGCTGAAGAAAAACAGTACTTTAAGGGGCTCCAACGGGGGGTGTTGGTGGGGAACCCCCCCACTTTACTTAATAGAGATTGTGCCGGCGTTGGGGGGGGGGGGTTTGGAGGGTTGTAACCCCCCTCATTTACTGGAAACTTAACTTTTTCCCTCTTTTTTAGGGAAAAAGTGAAATTTTCAGTATAATGTGGGGGTTACAACCCACACCAAAATGTTTTTGCTGCACCTTCCACAGAACGCGGCTGATTCTAATGAAATTTAGTGCGTCATGTCCTGAATGAAGTTGATGTTGGGAGGGGCCTTGTAACCTGACCAAATCAGAGCCTTAGGCCCCTGCCCGGTGCATCCTGAATAGGGAGGATCCTTAAGCGACTGAGCCAATTAGGGCCTTAGGCCCCTCCTAGTGCATCCCAGGATGCATTGGGAAGGGGAAGGCCCACCATTTTGAAGAGGCAGACTTGCCAGCAGGAGTGAGTGGGCATCCATCCTGCCATACTTCAACTTAAAGGTACAAGGGGTGGGGGGTTGTAGGGAGGTCAGGGGATCCCGGCAGCAGGAAAGAATGGGCAACCCTCATGACAAGGCATGGGGTATGTGTGGCGGGGTCCAAGGCAGCAGAAACCGAGGCAGGAGGGCGTGGGCTTCCCTCCTGCTGATCTTGTACACTGTGTCGGGCAGGCTGGGCAGGAGCAGGTGAGGAAGGGGTGTTGGCAGGAGGGGGGGAGGAATTTTCCTTCTGCTGCTCTCCCTGCCAGTCAATCAGCTGAGCCAGCAAGACTTGGGGAGACCTGCAGCTCGGTTGACCGGAGCAGGGAGAGCAGCCTTGACAGGAGGGAGGAGCTATACCTAGCAATTACTCTTTTGAGCAAGTGCCAGGCACAGTTCCTACCCCCCCATTTATCGTCAATTCTCTGCACAAATAACATGCATATAATTTGCCATTATCAACTGCTGGAACAGCTCTTGTAGAGAATCCAGGATCTCCCTACTTCTAGGAGACCTCACAATAGAGATACCCCAATCAACATCTGCCATGTTAAAATCACCTATTAGTAGTACGTCCCCTTTCACAGCTATATTATGAATGTCTGCTATTAAATCTCTGTCCATTTCTTCTGTCTGTGAAGGAGGCCTGTATATCACACCAGTGTAAATACATTTTCCTTTCCGTCTTTCCAGATTGACCCACAGTGCAATTGAATGACTTTAATATGATCTTTAACATATAACACCACTTCCCCTCTTCTTCCTACCCTGTCTTTTCTGAACAGATTATAGCCAGGTATAACTATATCTCAGTCATAGTTCTTTGTGAATCATGTCCCTTTCTAAAATGGGAAATACATGTGTACATTTTAGTCCCATCCAAATCATGCCCCTTGAAATCTCTACATAATATTGACACCCATGTGTAACTAGCTACTTTCTGAAACTGGAACCTACACATGTAAATACTGCTATTCATAATTGGATATATTTCTAAACTGACTTTAAAACATGTATAATGATTTGTTTGTATTTTGTAAATTGTGTTTTGTTACATTGTATGCCTTTGTGTTCAGGAATATTCTGGCACGGCATAGGTTATAGATCAAGGCTATGTAAGACAAGGTTTCTTGGTTGAAATATCACAGATATCTTCCTGATTTTTATGGTACTGCATACAGTACTCAGTTGTAATGAACAAATGCTGTTCTTAACAATCCTCTTTGTATTCCTTGAACACTAAGCAATATTCAAAAGTCTTCTAGCTTGCCGTGCTTTGATTTATCAAGGTTACACAGTACATACGAGTCATGACAAGTGGGCTGAATCCCCAAAATCACAAGCTGTTGCAGAAGAAATCAATACTTTTTCTTCATCTTCTCCTTCTAACCCAGTGGGCTGTCCTGCCTGTCTTCAGGTTTTTGTTTTGTTTTTTTAATAAGTCCTGACCGGGCAAGCCAGCATCCTAAGACATCTATTTCCAGATGGATTCACATCGCGATTTTGTAAGTGTACTTTGGCTGTGGTAAACAGCCACCGATGTCTTTGAGAGCATATTCCATGAGAAGTGTAGTTCTTTCATGGGCGGAGGCCTGGGCATTCATGCCTGAGGAGATTTGCAAAGTGGATATATGATCCACACATCATACCTTTACAAAGTTTTTTAACGTGAACGTAACAGCACAAAAGGATGCCGCTTTTGGGTCCTCAGTGTTAAGGGTATGCTCATCTGTCCCACCCTAGATTCCAGGGACTGCTTTGATATGTCCCACTTGTCAGGATCGTATGCTTGTGTAACAGATAGGAAGATAGGTACTTGTCAGGAATCATATGCTTGTGTAACAGAAGGGAAGATAGGTACTCGATAATATTTTTTCTATTAACATACAAGTTTCAAGTTTTATTTAAAGTTTGATATACATGCCTATCAAATATTTCTAAGCAAGTCCTGATGCCCTGCCCTGTCAGTATATTTATCTGCCTGCTTAATGGCATGGACAAGATTTTCTGTCCAGAACTGGAGATCTTTTCATGCCAGTTGGGTTTTATGAATACAATACCATATTATTGTTACAAATGCAAGTAAGAGTATGCAAACTCTATAAACGTTAGTGTTGATTGCACTCAGATAAGTGGCTTGGTTCTACTTGTTTTATATGATATGTATTGATTTACATTGTTCATTATGCTTGTTACAGAGCAGAACAGAAATGTCTTGTTGGGAAAGTTCCCCGTACTCCTCCTATTGTAGCGATTATCAAATGCTTTGGTATAAACTGAAGAGAGGCAGGATGCCCACTGAGGAAATAAGTGGAGCTGAAGAAATAGTATTGATTCCCTCTGCAACTGCTCATGATTTGAGGGAATCAACCCACTTGTCAGGACTCATATGCAGTGTTAACAGAAAGATTATTATCAAGGAAGTACCTAATCTTTCCTTCTCTGTCCTGAAGGAAGACTCTAGCCCGTAACTGCAGCTCTCTGTTGATTCAAGATTGAATTAAGTTGTTGGTTTAAAAAATAATAATAATAATAATATATGCAATCTGAGTTCTTTTCTTTCAGTTGATAAGACATTCTTAGAAATTTTCTTTCTTAATTCAGACTTCTGCTCACCAAACTGTTTCACTGTGTAATAATTTAAATAGTATAGACTTCTGTTATTGTAATATATCTGGATGCATATTTTATGTGCTTATTGGCCTGTTTGCATATAAATGTTGTTGTGTTATGGTACCATGTTCAAATTTATCACCACTATTGTCTATCACTATAGCTATTCTTTTTATTAACATACCTTATCTTTAAATATAGATACATGGATTCAATTGACTTGAAAGAGAGCCAGTACTTGGAAGACGTTGTTTTAACAGACTTAGAAGGAACTTTGAAAGAACATTCAGGTAAAATCAGTTGAAAATTAAACTATTGCTAGAAAGATACTTTTCGCTAAATTTATACTTATTAGTAAGAGTGATTAGATTTACTTACCCCCTCGTTTACTAAGGTGCGCTATGCGTTTTAGCGCACGCTAAACATACGCGCACGCTAACGCGTCCATAAACTAACATGCACGCATTAGCATTTAGCGTGTGGTTAGCGCGCACAAATATTTAGCGCGTGCTAAAATGCTTAGCGCATCTTAGTAAAAGGAGCCCTTAGTTATCTTTTGTATGCTATTTAGATTATTTGCTCTGCTTAACATACCGTAATTTGATCTGCAGTCCATCTCCCTTCTCTTCCTCCTTTCTGGCCCGCTCCCAGTCCAACATTTCTCCCTTCTTTCCACCAGTCCAACATTTCTTTCTCTCCTCTTCCTGCATGCTTCTTCTCCTCCAGTCCTCCTTCCCTCCCCTAACTAACATCTCTCTCCCTCCATAATGTAGAACTTTTCACTCTCTGCCCTCTCCCCCTTTCCCTCGAGTATGACATTTCTCCTTCCTTCCTTTTGGTCCTCTCCATCCATCTCACCGTCTCCATGAGTCCAACCCTTTCTGCCTCCTGCACACTTTTTCTCTCTCTCCTTGCCTCTTCCTTCGAGTAACATCCTTCCTTCCCACTTCCCAACCCTTGTTCTTTCCCCTTGCTTCATTTCTCTCTCTCCTCCACCCCATGTTCATTTCTCCCTCTCTCATCACTCTCACTCCTCCTGTACCAATTTTCCTTCCTTCCCTCCCCTCAACCCCACTCACAGCTAATATGCTTTCTCCCCATCCACCATCTCACCCTCTCCTCCAGTGTGTAGCATCTTTCCTTTTCCTCCCTTTCTACCAGATCCAGCAGCACCTCTTCTCCCTTCCCTTTCCCTGCCCCCTGTCCAGCAGCACCTCTTACTCTCCCCATGTCCAGCAGTACCCCTTCTCCCTTCCATCCTTTCCCCCCAGTTCCTGGATCAGACCAATGGCCCATCTAGCCCAGTTTCTTGTCTTCACAGAGGTCAATCCAAATCACAAGTACCTGGCAAAAACCCAAATAGTAGCAGCATTCCATGCCATCGATCCAGGGCAAGTAGTGACTTCCTCCACGTCTGTCTCAACAGCAGACTATAGGCTTTTCCTCCAGGAACTTGTCCAATCCTTTTTTAAACCCAGCTACATTAACCACTCTTCCCACATCCTCTTACAACGCGTTCCAGATCTTAACATCCTATGTAAACACTACAGCAAGTAAAATAATGTTCACAGAGATTTAGATATAGTTACATAATCAAATTTATCATCTGGTCATTTCAGATATAGATACAATAGAAAGTTGTTAAGTCTGGACTACAGAAAGTTTGACTGAAAATAAGCTTTACTTTCAAACAATTTTTATTGATGATAAAATCATAAAGAGCAACAAATATGCCATTCAGTACAAGATACAACCAATCAGCAACAACAGATGCATAACAAACAATCATAATAAATAATAAATATAGATGTTCCACTTTCTGGATTGAGAGCACTATCTCAATGGAAGAAAAGCCTCAGGTTTTATCTTGGTAGAGCATAAATGCTCAGACCTCCTCCACCCACATCATTGGCAAAAAAACTTCTGAGGAGAATGTGCTGTTACCACTATTCAGTTTTAGTGCAGGACTGAGATAATCAGCTGCCTCTGTACTGTGAAGATACAAGTGATATTTGAACAATAGCCAACATTTCACGGTATAAAACCGTTTCTTCAGGGCATATCAACTTTCACTTTCCCACACAATTTGAGTTGCTCGCTTGCTCGCTCTTATACCGTGAAAAGATAACACCTGAGGCTTTTCTTCCGTTGAGATAGTGCTCTCAATCCAGAAAGTGGAGCATTATTTATTTACCCACTTCCACCATTTTAGATATATTAGTATAACAAACAATCATCAAATTTTTAAGGTATTATACTCCAGTATGTAATGTAATGTAATGTAATTTATTTCTTATATACCGCTACATCCGTTAGGTTCTAAGCGGTTTACAGAAAATATACATTAAGATTAGAAATAAGAGAGGTACTTGAAAAATTCCCTTACTGTCCCGAAGGCTCACAATCTAACTAAAGTATCCCACTACCCGCCCCCTTTCCCTCATTTTTCAAAATCTAGAGCAATATACATAAGCAATCATGCGGAGCATACTGTATATACTCAAATATAAACCACGGTAATCCTTCCTCCCCCATAAAGGAGGAAAAAAGGTTGACTCAAATATAAACCAGTGGGGGGAAGGGGTTATATTCAAGTACCCTGCTCTGATAGGCTCTGCTCCCAGCCCCCTACCCTCTCTGCCTTGTCAGACTCTGCACCCTGTCCCCCTCTCTCTTCCAGTGCATTACAGACCTCCACCAGGCTTGTCGTAAGCCCTGGTTGTCCAGCAGTGGGCCGGGACAGGAGGGATCCCTCCTGCCTCCTGTCCCAGCGAACTCTTAACAACTCACTTCCCTCCCACCTCTCCAATTATTAAAAAAATGTACCTTTAAAATTCCTGGTGATCCAGCAATGAACCGTGGCAGGAGCAATCTTCCTATGCTACTGCCCTATAAGATTTCCCCCCATCCCCAGGAGGCAGGCTGCAGGGTCAAAAGAAAAGGCTCACTGGAATATTAATGATATCTCCTGCAAGACCTTGCCCCCAAAAGCCTTAAAGAGAACGTTCCCATTAAAGATATTACAAAGATCCTGAGGAGCCACAGCATCTCCAACGACAGATCATAAATTGCCAATTTCAGCTTGAAAATTCTTAAGAGGAGAGAGAGGTGCCAGTACATAATAGTTTTAATATTAACCTCCTTAATACTAGCAGCCACTGAGTATTTATGTGCCTGTGGTAATATGGCCCACCATTGATCATCAGAGTACTCTACTCCCAAGCCCTGCTCCCATTATAACATATATGGAAGTTTCACAAAATCTGGAGAAACACATAGAGCATATAATGCAGAAATGAAACCCTTAGCCCCTGCTCCAGCCAAGCAGATACCCAGTCTGTCTGAGTCAGGAAATGATGTATTCTCAGATAATACGGAAGATTATATTCTTCTTGCAATTGCTGAAAGGTCTTCAAATGCTCTTGTTCTATTGATTGATGACAAGATTCTATATGGCAAATTTCCCACCTCACTTCCCTTCCCAGCCCTTTCTCCCCCTCATGAGCTAATTCCCAATTAAGAGATGCAAATTTCCAATTCAATTTTCCCTGGACATCTTCCACCCTCTACCAAGAAGTCAAGATATGGTGTGTATAAGAGTTAGCGAGTATAAGATTACCCTCCTAGCCTAAATCATTGAACATAAACTGGTTGAGCCAGCAAAACATTGTTCCATAATAACATATTGTTTCAGCATCTTCTCTGATTTCCACTCCCAGATATGACAAATTTGAGCAGCTGGCAAACTGTGGGGACATTTACTGAAGGGGCTTTTTCTATGCAATTTCCAACAGTATAACTCTATGTTAGTTGTTACTCCTGTTAGGAGTGTTGTTACTGTTATAATTAGCATTTCTTAGTACTGCTTAGCTATTCGGCAGACTGGTTTTGTTAAGGGGAAGCACAGCTACTTGTAATTTTGTCTCAGTCTCCACCTGCTTGTCATGGTGAGCTATTACCCATCAGTGAACTGTACCAGTCTGGAGAGTCTAAAAGAAAGAAAATTAGCAGGTAAGAACCTAATTTCTCCATTTTAATAAGAAAGGAATTCCAAATTAAAATCTTTCAATATATGATGGAGAGTTAGCATTTACGAGACCTAATCCCTTTGACAGTCAGAAGACTTAACTTCACCTGTTTCCTAAGATAATAGAGAGAGTTACCATGAGATGTTAAAACAAAAGCCACTAAATAAGCTGGGGCTTTACCATATAATATTTTGGAATCCATCATACAGATCTAAAATTTTATACAAGCCTCAATCGGGAGCCAATGAAATTGTTAAAAAAAGGAGTTACTCTACCAAATCTGTTAGCAGAAAAGATAAGCCTAACAGCTGTATTTTTCATGCATGTCCCTTGAGAATTCAGTCACATCGTACTTTTTCCTTCCTATGTGAGGTCTTATGTTGTCCCCTACAGAAAACAAAACACTGTTGCTACAAAGCACTAGTTCATGTTGCTGACCATCTTTTCCTGAAATCAAATATCTTTCTTTCCACCTACAGAAAAAAAAGATGTTACTACAGCACTCTATAAATGATAAATAGTACAACGTACCAATTCGCTTTGCTGGCCAGTAAGAAAGCCAAAGGAGTTTGTTTTATCCTGTTTTGATCTTCCTGTGCTCAGACTTGGCAACATAAGGGCTACACAAGAAATCCCCAACCTAAGAACTTCACTCAGATAATTTTGAGAATCCACTGCCATTCAATTTAAATACAAGCTCATTTCAGCCATTACCTACTGCAGAATATTTTTTAAAGCCATTTTGAGGTTTTTGCTCCAGTCAAACTCCTGATATTTAGGAAATGCTCAGAATCATTTATTTTGCAATGCAGTTGCACATTTCACCTAAGAGTAAGTGGTATTAAGGTACTGGCTCTCAAACGGAGGTTGTGACGCAAAATGGGGTATCAGTCAGTCAATGGAGGTCACAAGAAACAGAGTTGCTTCCCCATCCGTCTTGGACTATGATCCACTACCTCTAGACCTCCACTTCCAACATACATCCAGCACTCATAGCAAGGCTTATGAGCTCATACACTTTCACAAGCACCACCCCACCTCCGACATTGGCTTCCAGTTCAAACAAAAACCATGACAGATGACTGAGCTTTTGTTGTTGCCACTACTGTCTGCTATTTTCTCATGTTGGGTGAGTTGGGGAGAGGGAAGAGAGGTAAACGGTGGTCTGCTATTTTGTTGTCATCGGGAGTTGTGTGAAATGTTTCAGAAATGCTGGTTTAGTAGTTAGAATAATGGGATGGGGTGTGAGTTGAAATCTTTTGCCTCAAGCATAGGGTTACCATATTTGTGAAGACAGTAAAGAGGACACGTGACTTTGCCCCTGGCCCCTCCCACACCACACCACATCCCGCCATGCCCTGCCTCATCCCAGTCCCATCCCTGCCTTCCCTAACTTTCACTCATTTCCTTAGTCCCCCTTCCCATCCTCTATACCCTCAGCTATCCTCCACTGCATCTCTGCACCCTATCAGTCCCAGCCCCATCCCTCTTTCTCCTTCCTTACCTTGCTTCAAAGGCCATTCTTATATCCCTATCCCCATGTTCTGCCCCCGTCCAGCTTCTCTTCCTTCCTTACCCTTTCTCCTGTACCCCACCCCAGGCCCAATATCTTTCTCTTCTTTCCTCTACCCCTCCCCATTGTACTACAACTCTCCCCCTTCCTGAATCCACCGTTTTACTCAATCTTACCCCCCCCCTAATTCCAGCATCTGTCTCTCTCTCCCTTATCACCCAACTGCACCCTCAGCCAACAATAGAGCCTGCACGAGAATCTCTAACCTAATGAGAAACTCTCCCTATCCTGTCCCCAGCTCCCAGCCAGGGTCTACATAACTCCAGCCTCCGCCACCGCATGACCTTTCTCCAGCTCCTGACTCCCCACTCACCTCCTCCCTGGCCACTGCATTGAATCTTCGGGCAGTTTGCAGCAGCAACAAGGTGAGCCTGCTGCCACCGGTCTGCCCCAGATATCTGCTCTTCTGCAGCGACTTCCTGTTCTCGTGTAGATAGGACCTGCAGAGAGGCTCACCTCATTGCTGCTGCCAGCTGCCCGAAGATTCCAATTTTAGCAACTAGAGAGGAGGTAGGTGGGGGAGTTGAGGGAGCTTGCTAAATCATAGAAACATAGAAACATAAAAAAAGACGGCAGATAAGGGCCGTGGCCCATCTAGTCTGCCCACCCCAATGACCCTCCCCTATTTATCTCTGTGCAGAGATCCCACGTGACGATCCCATTTCTTCTTAAAATCAGGCACGCTGCTTGCCTCGATTAGCGTGCCTGATTTTAAGAAGAAATGGGATCGTCACGTGGGATCTCTGCACAGAGATAAATAGGGGAGGGTCATTGGGGTGGGCAGACTAGATGGGCCACGGCCCTTATCTGCCGTCTTTTTCTATACTTCCCATTAAAAAAAGTCCAGAAACCCAGACAGTTCTCTAAATAGAGGACAAGTCTGAATTTTCCCAAGCACCCACTTTGACTGTAGTTTCTGTAGATGCTGTATAAATATCATAATAATCCACCTATTCATATATGGAACAATAGTATGCACCTTTATATTACTTTTACATTTCAGATTTGATGTGTAATGCTGATGCCTAGTGCAGATTGTGTGACTGGTTCCAGTGCAGCAGCCAAACCAGGAAATTATTCTTGAAGCAAATTGTTCTATTTCATAAGAGATCCTTGGAAGTCTTTCCAAGACAAAGAAAGAGATAATGATATAGTCAGTTTATACAATAATCACTTTGGACTGAATGATATTAAAAACAAGTCATGGATCGCTCATGTCAGCTTTATTGGAGAGGCTCAGCATCTGGAGGAAAGCTCTGAATGTTTGTAATATAAGCTAAATAAGATATGTCCATGGAGAATCCTGATGGCTGCTCTGGCAGGCAGTGCATATTAGTGTGAAGCAATCAGGTAACAGGATGCCGCCGGTGCAGTTGCTTTAATGTCAGAACGATCTGATGCCCTGATTAACATCAATGCTGTTTCCGCATTCAGGATCGATACAGTACACCCCAGATACTAAATTCAAAACCAGTAAAAGCCATTATTTAGATAACGTATGCCAGAAATCTCTCTGCCAGCCAGCTAGCAATATTAATGGCATCAAGAATGAACCAGTATTGAAGTAATCACAGACAATGCCAGGGTTTAAATAATATAAACAGAAAGATCTTTGGTGCAACTTCAAAATAAGCTAATAAAAAGTTTTGTCTTGAAGGCCACTGTACGTTCTTTTCTAGGCCACAGGAATTGACTTGTATCTGTTTATACATGACAGTTATCTCCGGATATAGGACTAGTAAACAAATCAGAATGCCTTACCTCGAGAACATAGTAATCTATTTCTCCAAAGCGGACAAAAAAATCTTACCTTGATTTTCTTGTCACAGTGTGTAAACTTAATCATATAGGGCTCCTTTTACGAAGGCGCGTTAGGGCCTTAACGCGCGAAATAGCGTGCGCTAAAATACCACGTGGGCTAGCCGCTACTGCCTCCTCTTGAGCAGGTGGTAGTTTTTCAGCTAGCACGCGTGCTAAAAAAGTCTTATCTATTGCGAAAAGTCTTATCTATTGTTTTGCCTTTTGTCTTTGTTTTGTTCTATTTCTATCATTTAAATTTCTCCAGAATTCTACTGTTCAACGGCTCCCCCTTCTGCTTCTATTCCTTTCTCTCCTCTCTTCTACCTTCCAAAGTATTTAGATCAATGCTGTCTTGTTAAAATGTTTATTTTATTTTTATTTTTCCTCTAACTCTACTTTTCACTTCTCTATTACCCTCCAGGTACTTTAGTTAGATTGTGAGCCTTCGGGACAGTAAGGGAATTTTTCAAGTACCTTTCTTATTTCTAATCTTAATGTATATTTTCTGTAAACCGCTTAGAACCTAACGGATGTAGCGGTATATAAGAAATAAATTACATTACATTACATTACTGTACACCACCTTGGACAAATCTCTTCATAAAGGCGATTAATAAATCCCAGTAATTAAAGAGGAGTAGAGAAATCTCCCTGAATTGTATTATCAAAGCGGCTATGTGACAGGCTCCTGAGCCACTTCAGAGAGGGAGGGAGTATGAATATTAGTCAGTTGCTCTCCTGTCTTGGGAATCTTCCATTACCTCAAGCACAAACCTATTGTGAGCCCACTGGGGACAGGAAAATACTTTCTATACCTGAAAGTAATTCTCCTTGAGCCTGTCCACAGAGGGAATGTATGTATTTACAGTCATCAGAATCTTCAGCCTCTACTATGCATTTTAGAAGCAGAAGCTGATCATCACAAGAGTGCAACTGTTCATGCCATTTTTCTTTTATCCTTCCTAACTGCTGTTCTTCCAGGGGATTCTATCAGCTGGTTCAACACAGCAGCACTGAGGGACTGCTTTAAGCCCCATCTACTGGTGCAGAGTCACTTGTGACAAGGAGAAAAAGCATGCCAAGTTCTGAAGGAACTGTGTTTTCTTTCATCTCTCCTAACTGCTGCTCTTCCTGGGGATTCTATCAGCTGGTTCAACACAGTAGCATGGAGGGACTCAGATGTGTGATCTACAATCCAAAAAAGGGGTCATCTAACAAACCATCTCATATGAACTAGCATTTATGAATGGTGCTGCAGTGGCACTGCCCAGAACCTCTGCTTGCATCCAGCTCCCAGCCCACGACTTCTTCTGGAGTCCCATGGGAGGACAGTCCATCTCTCTTTGGAGAGAGAAAGAGATAATGGTTACGGCAGATGAGCAGACTAGATGGGCCATTCGGCCTTTATCTGCTATCATGTTTCTATGTTCTGCCACCTCAGGGCGGGCTGGCGGAATTTCAGCGTTTGGTTCCAGCCTTTCTGGAGCAGGCAAATTGAAGAGGAGGAGTCGCTTTTGTGGTGCTGGCCTGCCTGGCTCAATTGGGGACATGGAATTAGAAGCTGACTGAGGGTAGTGAGAATGACTGGGGTTTAGTTTTAATTTTCTTTTTGCTTTATTTTTGTTGGGCTTGTTTAATTTTGCTATTTTTTTCTTTGGGGGCTTTTTGATATTGAAGCTTTCCCTTCTGTTATGCCTTTTAAGCACCTATAGTATTGAATTTATTGTATTATCTTTTCCCTCTTCCTTCTCATTATATAGGTAAATTGGGACAGAGAGGGAAATTCAAAGTATCTGATTAGATTTGTGGCTGTTAGTTAAGTCAATTTAATTGTTTTGTAAACTACTTAGAATTCTTTGGGAGATTTAGCGGTATATAAGACACCACATTAAATTAAACTTATAAGTTGGAAAGATAAAACACACATCTTTCCAACTTTAAATTAATATGAAACAAATCATTGTTTACCTGTGAATTTAAAAGAGCATGTTTAAGACACCTGAAAAGGGCTGAGTTTCAATTTGCCAGAGTTGTAAATACTGATAGCTATATTCATTAAGAAGGTTTAAGTTAATTAGTAGTTTTTAGATGCTGGCCATATATAACAGCAGTAATGAACTCTTGCTGACCTGGCAGATTGAGAATGCAGTTTAATTCCACCAATGAACTGACTATCAAATAAATGTTCTGCCTAGGGGATAGTATTTCTTCAGTGTCACTCTTGTCCTTGTGAGATACTCATGGTTGTAGTAAGAAGAAAAAAAATGTTCTCTTAGGCTTCCGTGGGTGGCTTCACGATTGTTGCAGTTGTCCAGGTCTTGCTGCAACAGGGTAGGTAGAATCGATGTTTCAGCCATCATGCTATGGCTTTCTTCAAGGTGAGCTGTAATTTCTCTTTCTATATAGGGGGTCCTCCCCCCACTACATTAACCATTAGGCAGCTACTCTACTCCCATCAAGCCTAATGGTTAGTGGAGTGACCTGAGAGCCAGGGGAACTGAGCTGCATTCCCACTGCAGCTCTTTGTGACTCTGGGCCCCAGGTACAAGAAAGAAGAACCTGTATATAATATGTTCCAGTGAATGTTTTGATGGCCAGGACATCTACATCAGTGTGTCTCAAACTTTTTTAGCTTCAGCACACTAAACGGAGCAAATGTTTTTTGTGCCATATTATAGAGTTATTTAGGGCTCCTTTTACAAAGGCACGCTAGCGGGGTTAACGTGCGTGACTTTTCATCACGCGCTAACCCCCGCGCTGGCCAAAAACTATTGCCTGCTTAAAAGGGAGGCAGTAGCGGCTAGCGCGTCTGGCAGTTTAGAGTGCGGTAATACGCCTTCGTAAAAGGAACCCTTAAAGTTCTTTAAGCTATGTATGGGTAATTGTAACAAAGCTGGAACTAAAGTAGATAGAAAAGAATTGCTAATCAATGCGATGGATGTGCTTGTTTTTGAGTGCAAATTAACTCAAAATGTGGTTCAATAGTCATCATCCACCATCTGCAGTCATTCTCTTTTTTTCAATTTAATTTCTGTCAGAGCTGAAAATCCAAGTTTACAAAGATAGAAGATCCAAACAGCAGCAAAGCCTTGATTGTTGTTCAAGTTAGACTACTGCATAAAAAATAAAATTACTTGCCGTTAGTTTTCAAGGACCAATCGCGTCAAAGAATGATGCTTGTGTGGGCGGTTGTATCCTTACGCACATAGATGATCTTAACAATGACAGACTGTTGTGTACACGACATACATGTCATCTATTCCAGTGTATACTTATGAAGGGAATTTTTTAAAAAAATAAAGTAAAATTCTGGAATCTCTCATGGCACACCTGAAATCTCTTTGGGGCACACCACAGTGCTGTAGCACACAGTTTGAAAGACACTTATCTACATGAATGGTTAAAGATGACATCTGCCTCTATATGTTAGTACAGAATTACTATTTGCTAGCTTTTACAGTTTCAGAATAAGAAAATGGAGAGTATGGCAAGTGCAAGTTTGGCACTACTTGTACATTTAGCAGAAACATTTATTTTCTCATTATATGCAGATTCCTGTAGCTGAAAAATGTTCTTAGTTCTCTTTGCGTGGACTGTGTGTTTGATATCTTCCCATATGTTTTTTTCCAAAACATTCACTTTTCTTTCCTGGTTGATTTTTGAGATATGTTTCAGATTGTTGTACTTCTGAAATATTGAACCTCTCTCTTCACTGACTAGAGCATTAGCTCTAGAATATGTTAATACCTGGAGGAATCTATTCTTCTGCCAGTATAACAACATTTCCTGTACCACTGGCTGCCAAATAACTTTAAAGCATAATAAATCAACCCCTCTGCTTAATGGTTGGCAAGGTGTTCTGTTCTCCAAATGTATGTTCTGGCCAGTTTGATTTTCATTTCATCTGTTCGAAGCGCTTTATTCCAACAAGTTTCAGGCTTTATCAAGATTCTCTGTTGCATATTTCAGATGACAAATTTTGTGATGAAGTCTTAGAAAAGGGTTTCCTTTTGACAACTTTTCCATGCAAACTATTTCTGTATAAGACATGCTGTATGGTGGAACAGGTAGATTTTCAGCAGGTCATTTGTGGTGATCTGTGGTGGTAATAAATTGTAGTTCTTCCCTTTTCTCCCAATGTTTTCATGTCATAAGTATGTTTGTTTTGTTGGTCTGCGTTTAATTATTTAATATGTTCGTCTCCTATCTATTTTAAATTACTATGTACAACGCTTTGTACCCCTGGAGAAGCGTTTAATCAAAATTCAAAAAAACTCTGAAACTGTAGATGTGACCAGTTTTGTTAGTTCTACTGGACATTTTTACGAGTTTTCTAGCTCTTACCTTAATTTCAACAATCTATTCCATTTCCATTTCTTAACAATTATTATAACCATTGAAATTACTAGCTGGAAGAATTTTGGAGAATTTTTTTTGTTAGTCTCCCCCCCCCCCCTTCCCACCTTGTAAGAATAAATTATCTACATTTTTAAATGCTACGACACCTACTTACAGGATCTCTTGGTCATAGATATAACAATCACAGGCTAAGAAGTTAGAAAGATTAAGGGCTCCTTTTACAAAGGTGTGCTAGGGTTTTTAGCACACGCACAAAATTACTGCGCGCTATAGCGTGCTCAGGAATTTAACGTGCGCTATTGCACGCATTAAGGCCCTAGTGCACCTTTGTAAAAGGATCCCTAAAATATTTGTTCAACCATGGAATTGTCATCATCTGCCTAATTGAAGATCTTAAAAAATCAGTATATGCTTTGAATTGTCTTAACAATTAAGAAAAAATAGTAATCCATTAACTGGAAGATTGTCCAGACTTTTGTAGTTATATTTGCCATATTTTTATCATTTTCAGTCAAAATCAGTGAATAGTAATTTTGCATTAAATCAGTAAAATGTAACACTGTGTCATCTTTTGTTCACTTGAGTTTTCATCGAGGCATACAATATGGCCAGAGTTACCTAAACATTTGCACCCAACTGTATGTTGCCTATACAAAATATTATTAGAATGGTTCCCTTGTTATTGTTGCTATGTTAAAAGAACATAAGAATTGCCATGCTGGTAGAATCCCAAATAGTAGCAACGTTCAAGAGCTGAGATCATGATGTCATAATGCCTCATTCCAACAAATTCCTAAGAGCCAATTTCGTCAGTGATGTCACAGTGACTTGTTTCACATAAGAACATAAGCGCTGCCAGACTGGGACAGACCAAAGGTCCATCAAGCCCAGTATCCTGTTTCCAACAGTGGCCAACCCAGGTCCCAAATACGTAGCTAAATCCCAAGTGTTAAAACAGTCTGTAAGGTGTGAAAAGAAGGAAAAAGAAGTGTCATACTGTACTGTTATTACTAAGATTAAAGTTATGTGATGGAAAAAAAAATCATAGGTTGGGTAGCATATTACAGATGCACTTCAGTGTGCGTTTTTAAAAGGTATAGCTCAGAAAAATGCAGGATATGTTAAATCCCAGTTTTCTCCTTGATCTGTGATTGCGAGAGGCATATATCTCAAAGTGTTTTATGATTCTCCATCCAAAAAGGGCTTGCTTTGATCACCCATGGTTGGAGAGATGCCCAGTTGCTCCCCCTCTCAGTAGTACTAAAATTTAGAATGTAATGTAATGTAATTTATTTCTTATATACTGCTACATCCGTTAGGTTCTAAGCGGTTTACAGAAAATATACATTAAGATTAGAAATAAGAAAGGTACTTGAAAAATTCCCTTACTGTCCCGAAGGCTCACAATCTAACTAAAGTACCTGGAGGGTAATAGAGAAGTGAAAAGTAGAGTTAGAGGAAAAATAAAAATAAAATAAACATTTTAACAAGACAGCATTGATCTAAATACTTTGGAAGGTAGAAGAGAGGAGAGAAAGGAATAGAAGCATGATGAAGTGATGAAGTGGAGCAAGTAAGTGTAGGAGGAGCGATTGACGTTTCCAGAAAGGGCTTCTTCAGGGAAGAGACTTGGCCGACAGTCCCATGATGCCTATGTCTCCTCCCCTGAGATGTTCTCCCATCCATGCATTCCCTCCCAGACACACTGCCCGTGCCCCAGCCGCTCCAAGGAGGCTGCCCCAGATGAGGCCCACGGTGAATGCAGGATTCTCTCCTCTGCGGGAAAGCCGCCCGGTGCCACCTGACCTTCTTTGCTCAATTTCTGAACTAAGTGAGAACTATCAAGGGTGGCGGGGAATTGTAACATAAGGGAAGAACAGTTCCTTTGGGTTTTCAACTTGCGAACAAGATTTTTCAGTAGAGCGTACAGTTTCATATGGTGGGGAGTCAATCTGTTGGCACGGGGGGGTGGGGCGCAGGGCGCAGAGATATCTCCAAACTGGAGATTATGTACCCCTTTTGTAATTACAAAGGGTATGGTGAGAGCATTAGTGGAACCTTTAAATGTGAATCTCAAAGTTTATTTGCAGTTTGTATTAAGCTATTTTCAAATGAATAAACTATCCCCCTCTTTTATGAACACATAGAGCTCCTTTTACAAAGGCGCGCTAGCGGTTTAACGCTCGTAATACCACACGCTAAACCGCTGGCCGCGCTAGCCGCAACCGCCTCCTCTTGAGCAGGCGGTAGTTTTTAGGCCAGCACAGGGGTTAGCGCGTGATGAAAAGGCAAGCGCATTAACCCCACTAGCGCGGCTTAATAAAAGGAGCCCATTGTATGGGTTTTAGGTCCGGCAACGGCGGTAACTACTTTGACGCTTATTGAATTCCTATGAGCAGGCACCAAAACCTGCGCTATGCGTTCGTAAAAGAGGGAGTATGTTTTCTGTGTCACAATTCATTAATTACTGTGTTTTAACTCCAGATTTTTGCACTAGCAGTTATACTTAAGCGAGCATTTATGATCTTGTGCATTAAGCACAAGCAAATTAGGAATTTTATGCACACTAATATGTTACTAAATAGACCACAGAAATGAGGTAATTCAAACAGAGACTAAGAATCAGGGGGTACCGGTAGTTCAATTTGTTTTTCAGATTTTTAACGTTCTAAATGTAGCAGATTCTCATTTCATTTCATTTTTTCTTTTATTGATTTGATTTAATTTCTTATATACCGCTATACCATGAGGTTCAAAGCGGTTTACAATGAAGATAAATTAAAGATACATTAAAATAAAATACAGTGGTGCCTCACACAACGAACTTAATTGGTTCCAGGAGCAAGTTTGTTATGCGAAAAGTTCGTTATGTGAAACGCGTTTTCCCATAACAATACATGTTAAAAAAAATAATTCGTTCTGTAGCATAAAATATGCTAAAATGACATAAAAAAAGATAAATTTTTGGTTATTATTTTTATTTAGATACATCTAACAACATAATTGTTTTTTAAAACAACACACATTGTTTAAATTTAAAGACAGACTAAGTAGAGTCTAATTTTACAGTGAGAGAGGGCAGAGTCTCAGCGGCAAAAACTGGGACTGTTCATTTTTTTTTTTCTAGCATCGGGGAAGCGGCGAGAGTAGCTCCGCCCCCCCCAACGCATCAGCAGTAGGCGCCGGGCCCCTGCGAGCCGACTGTCCGACACTGCACAGGGAGCCAGGCGGAGAGAGGGCAGTTAAACGCGGTGCCTGCGCGGAAGGATGCAGCTCGGGCGACTTCGTTGTGTGAAACGAAGTTCGTTGTGGGAAGCAAGACCTGAAGTTCGTTGTGCGCAGCATTCGCTGTGCGAGGCGTTCGTTATGCGAGGCACCACTGTAAATAAAAATGGTACTTTGGATTTCCCTAGCTGTCCCGAAGGCTTACAATCTAGCTATAGTGCCTGAGAAAACAATAAATAAAAATAAAATAAATTAAATAAAGTAAATTCCAGTCAGACAATAGGATCTGATGTTAGAAGGTGCTCCCTCTGTACAAGTACTACCCTGTGCAGTTTACAATAAAAACATGTTTGCATGTTACACCTTTAAATCATCAAGTAAGTCTTGTAATTTTGTCTTCAATCTCTAAGGGCTCCTTTTACTAAGCTGCGATAGCGGTTTTAGCGTGCGCAGAATTGCCACGCGCACTAGACGCTAAAGCCAGCATTGAGCTGGCGTTAGTTCTAGCTGCATAGCGTGGGTTTAGTGCGCACTAAAATTCTGCGCGTGCTAAGAACGCTATCGCAGCTTAGCAAAAGGAGCCCTAAAAGTGTAAATAAGCAGTGGAATAGCTTCTACTAATCACTGTTTTTATTTCTGAATTCCAGCTCTAGAATTGCTGCCCGGTGATGATTCAGAAAGAAGCCATCAGTCATCTGTAACAAGTAAGGTATTTCCAGATTTCATATGAAACAAAAGGAACCCAGCAGGATTAGTTGTGTTTCGTTTTTGCTTTGTTTGGTTTGGGGGTGCTTTTGTACATTTTTGCAATCCTTCTAGATTAGTCATGAATTATGTTTTGTTCCTATTGGAAAACATATTGTGCAGGATGCTGGTTCGGGAGGGGGCGAAGCAGTGCTCCCACACTCCTCTCCGCTAGTGGCTGGACATGAACACAAGGAGCCAAAAGCCAGAACTCTCCCATCCACCACGAAAAGAAACAGGACCCAATTCTTAACCGCCACCATAGAACCATTCAGGCATTAGGCAACGGCTCCCTCAGCTGCCAGATCGGAGCAACTGTCAATCGATAGGTGAGCTCAAAAGAAGCAAACACTAACGAGACTGGAAGTCCCAAATGAAAACAACAGAGACAGAACAAAAAACCAACAAAAAAGAAATTTAAAAGAAAAATCAACAAAGGCAAAATAAAACAAAAACAAAAGCAGGACAAGGGAGACAGCACAGAAGATGACCTAACTGGCCGCCATCTTGTTGGAATATTCATTTCTATCTCTATCTCTACCTCTGTCTTTATATTTTTATCTTTACTTTTCATAAATTGTTTCTTCAGGTACTTTAGTTAGATTGTGAGCCTTTGGGACAGTTAGGGAATTTCCAAGTACCTATCTTATTTATTTTTATTTATTGTATCTTTTAATGCATCATTTTTGTAAACCGCTTAGAAACCTCATGGTTATTAGCGGTATATAAGAATTAAATTAAATTAAGAATTAAATTAAATTAAATCCTACTGAGGACCATATTATACAGATTCTCAATCTCAGCCCCCCAAAAAAACTAAAAAAAGGGGTCTTTGTCAGCTCATAGTTGAGCTACTGCATTTGATTGTGGCCAAAGGGAGGCCAAAGCAACAAATAATGTGGTTGGAGTATGTGATATGATTGATTAAAACTTAATTGATAGAGCAGTGGGTTCTCAGCCCAGTCCTGTGGATACACACAGCCAGTTAGATTTTCTGGATAGCCACAGTTAGTATGCATGAGATCAATTTATAGGCATATTCTGAAACTCTGGCAGGGTGTGTTCTAAGGACTGGACTGAGAATAAGACACCTGCTTTAAGAGAGCAAGTAGATACTGTGTTTCCCCGAAAATAAGACCTACCCCAAAAATAAATCCTACCCCAAAATAAGCCCTAGTTGAAGGGCTTGGATTCGCCAGTAGCAGCGCCTGCTCAAGAGGAGGCGGTAGTGGCTAGCGTGGCCAGCAGTGTAGCGTGCACTATTACGCGCGTTAAACCGCTAACGCGGCTTCATAAAAGGAGCCCTTAGTAAACAAACCCTTTTATAATCTACATGCATTCCTAAACTGTGCTCCATAAATACTTATTGGCAAAGTATGCACCAGCCCACTTATGTTTTACACATAAAATTTTTCATAGAATTACTCTACGTTTCTATGTTAAATTTCAGTTTGAGCTCCCATCCATTCCTACTGATAGGTGCTAGTGATTTTTTTTTTATTGGTACTTTTTGAGTTTTCCAGAAACTTAAAATAGCATAAGCATTACAAACTTCACAAACAAGTCTCCAAAATTATTTACTGTTACACAAAGTATACGAGTTCTGACAAGTAGGATAAGTCCCCCAAATCATGAGCTGTTGCAGAAGGAATCAGTACTTTTTCTTCAGCTCCACCTCCTTCCTCAGTGGGCTGTGCTGCCTCTCTTCAGGTTTTTCCTCCTTCAAATGAGCTAGAAGGTGTCTTTCTGATCTGCACTGAGATTTTTTTTATGATTTTCAGGTTTTTTATCCAATCTTGAGTCTTGCAGTGTTCAAGAGGTCCCCAGTGGCCCTGGGGCAGCTCTGCCTGGGAGAGGACGCAGACCTTCTGACAAGTTTCAAGTTTATTATGCAATTTGATTAATCGCCTATTCTACATTCTAGGCGATATACAAACAATAATGAATAAATAAAAACTTGGGGTAATTATTACAAAGACAAATAATATTACATAATTACAAAAACTTACAATCTTGAAACACTAGGAAAACTATATTTAAAGGGTTACATTCTGTATCAAATTCTATATTTCAGGATTACAACAATAGGGAGGGAATAAAAGCACAAATAAGAAAATAAAAGGTTAAGAAGAAATGTAAAGTTATTTATTAACTAAAAACGTCATTGAAAATGAAACTTTTAAGCTTAGTCTTGAAATTAGCTAAGTTCTTTTCTTCTCTTATATAGATAGGGAGATTATTCCAAGATTGTGGGGCGGTCACTGAAAAAATAGTAAGCCTTCTAGTGTTAATAACTTTCAATGAGGGAATAGCCAATAGATGTTGATCCTGAGATCTCAGTGTTCTTGTAGTTATATAAGGAATTAACACTCTGAAAATAAAAGCTGGGGTTTGAGACATTATTGATTTGAACGTAAGCAGACATATTTTATATAAAATACGATGTGCAACGGGAAGCCAGTGGGATTCTTTAAGTAAAGGAGTGATGTGGTCGAATTTCTTTGCTTTATGAATTATTTTTATGGAAGCGTTCTGTATGATTTAAAGGCGTCTGATTTCTTTTTGGGATATGCCCATGAACAAAGCATTACAATAATCTAATTTAGAAATAATTAGGGAACTGTCTGCTGCTGGCAGGGCAACCATAAAGGAACCTGTCTAGTCAGCCTGCACTAACAGAAAAGGAGCTGGGAGATCATTCCCTTGGGAGCAAGACTTGCCTCTGATTTATCAGGTGCTTGAATGCAAGCTGTTTGGCCCTGTGGTGGTCCAGGAGGGCTTTGTCAGGTGCTGGCTGCATTTTCCTCCCCCTGTTGTGGCTCATGAGTTTGTGGGAGTCTGAAGTGTCGGCCTGACTGGAAGCATGAAGATTGAAGAGTCCTGGACTGAGGCAAAGGTCTTCCTCACTATCCACTGCAGTGAGAACTGAACCAGGCTGTTGCACCAGCACAGCACAGTGAGTAAGGCCATTAGAACCTGTGGGAGGTGGGGTGTCTCTAAAAGTCAGCTTTGGAGGTTTTTTTGCTTCTCATACAGATATAGCCAGATTCTTGAAAGGAGTATTCAGACTGCATCCTGTTAAGAACCTTTTCTGTCATGGAACCTAAACATTGTGTTGCAAGGTCTCAGGAGAGCTTTGTATGATCCTTTACAAGACGCATTTGTGCTGGATCTGACGATCAATCTAGTGGCTATCACCTTAGTAAGGCAAGTCTCAGAGTTGCAGGTGCTTTCATTCCTTAAGGGGACAGAAACTGGGGTTTCCCTGTGCATGGTTCCTTCTCTCTTGCCGAAGGTAGTTTGGCTTTTCACGTTAATCAAGAGGCCACCTTCTGATATTTCAGAGCAAAGACTCATAGAAACAAGACAAACTGCTGAAGGTACTGGATGTAAGGAGAGTTTTCCTCTGTTATCTTGAACTGACAAATGATTTTGTCTCTCTGGCCCTCTTTTTGTCCTAACTAGTAAGTCCAGTCTGGGCAAGCCAGCATCTAAGGCATCTACCGTATATACTGAAATATAAACCAAGATTTTGGGGCCCAAAAAATGTGGGTCTCAGTTTACATTCAATCCACCTTGCATTGATGGTGCTTTCTTCCTCCCCTCCCCACCCGATGACCTGTGCTGTTACCTCCTCCCCCTCCCCCGGCCCTCAATGTCCAGCACTGTTATCTTCAGCCCTCCCCCGATGACTGGCACTGTTATCCTCCACCTGCCTCCAATGACCAGCATTGCTAACTCCCCCCCCTTTGATGACCAGCACTTCTATCCCCCAATGACTGTCATTGCTATCTCCCCCACCCACCCCCGATGACCAGCACTCCCCTTCAGTGTTTTGTTTTTGTTTGTTTTTTCATGTGCAAATGTTATTGTGTAATTTATGCATTCAACTGGTGCTTATCTTTAAGCACCAGTTTATAACATTGCCCTTAATGTTTGTGTATATAGTAGTGTACTCAAATGCCTAACCCCTAATATCATCAGACATATATAAATTGAATTCCTCACAAACATCAATCATGGGGGAAAATGCCTCAGAAGCTGCAGGACAAACTTTGCACTGGAGCTATGAAGGGGAGCTTAGGTTGCTCACTCTCTCCCCTCCATACTTCAATCATAGGCAAAACAACCCCGATGTGTGACTTTAACGGGTAATTCAAATCAACAAAATCGACAAAAGCAAACAGCACTAATCTTTTCCTTCGCAGAGTGAAACTTTTCAGTTCAGTGCTAGCTCGTCATAAGCCTTGTCACTTAAATTGTTGCCAATGGTGGCCAATGTTTCATGATCAAAGGATCATTTCTTCAGGGCTCTAAATGAAAGAAGACACGAAAATTCAAAAAAACAGCTCAAAAACATAATGTCTACAGTATATTGCAGGTTCAGATATAAATGATGTATTTTTAAACAATCCTCTACTCAGGAATAATAATCTAACACATTGTCACCACTTCCCAAGTATAACCCATTCTTCAAACACAACTTTGTCAGAGCTTTTTTTTCGGGCCTCAGTACCACCACTCCACCGTTGTCAAAATTTCTTTAGCGGGAAGAATTACATGACAGATCCTCACTAGCCCATATTATCATAGCTTTATTATTTCATAACTTACTTTTTAGTTGTTTTTTATATTCAGACCTAACATGTTTCGCATCAGAATGCTGTTTCAAGGGTCTCCCTACAATCCAAAATAAGAGTATTAAGAATAACATTTTACATTCAAAACGCTCTTCCCTTATATCTACTCATAACCTGCACTTACCGCGGCCGATTTTGTCATCCAACTCCTACTGATTTCGTAGATCAAGATGGTGTCGACCTCTTTCTCCTCCCTTAAATACTCCCCTCCAATCATCACAGCTGATTTCTCCCACGCTTCATTGGGCAGAAGCTAGCCAATCAGAGACGCCCATTCCACCTCACTGTTCAACCCCCTTGACTCTACAATTCAGCGCTGTTCTTTTTCATTTAAAGCCTTCTCTAGATTTCCACCCTCCCGCCCTTGTTCCAAACAATCAATGACACGCCACCTCAAGTCCTCTACCATATGTCCTTTAGCCACCCAGTGCTGTACTATGGGGGCTTGAAGGTTTTCATTTGTTAAGCGTGATTTGTGCTCATTAAGCCTCAATTTTACTGGTCTGCATGTAAAACCTATATATACTAGGTCACACAGGCACAAGATCGCATACACCACATAACTGCTATTGCAGTCAGTGATCCTTCTACCTTAGGGTGACATTTTTCTTCGGGATGGTCCACTGAGACCCACTGGCACCTATCGCATTTAGAATGACTTCCCCAAACTTTTGAAAATTTAATTTTTGCCCAATAGTGGCACCCCCTACTATATGCTACCATTGTAAATTGATGGAAGGGGTGGGGGAGGGGCTGGATTCTTAGTATATGCCATAAATTCTTCATAATCTTTACCAATTTAATGGCTGCCTGAGAGTATAGTAGGGCACATGTAAGCCCCCCTACATTCACATCTCTGGTCCCCTCTATAAGCAACAGATCTCTTTGCACAAACCTAACTCTCAAATAGGCCTGTTTAATAGATTTTGGGGTTATCCCCTCACCTTAAATCTCTGCTCTCATGCCCGAGCCTGATGTTTAAAGTCATCCAAAGATGAACCTACCCGGCGTACCCTTAAAAATTGGCGAATTATATCGTAATTTGTAGGGGTGGAAGTTCCCAAAATGGAGCAAGGCATTACGTGATACAGGTTTTCTGTACAGGGTAGTTGACAATCCCCTTTCACGTAAATTCATTCTGATATCTAAAAAATCAATATGGGATTGGTGACATGTCATAGTAAAATGTTTGCTTTTGTTGATTTGAATTACCCATTAAAGTCACACATCATGGTCCAATTTGCCTATGATAGAAGTATGGAGGGGAGAGTGAGCAACCCAAGCTCCCCTTCATAGTTCCAGAGCAAAGTTTGCCCTGCACCTTCACGATTGATGTTTGTGAGGAATTCAATTTATATATGTCTGATGATATCAGGGGTTAGGCATTTGAGTGCACAAACTCCCAGCACAAGTATTTTACTGGAGTATTTGGAAAGTTGATGTTTATATATTTTTTTTCTCCAGTTCCTCTTTTGATTGTTTTGTATATATAGTAGCACATTCCTTGCTCCACCCAAGCATGCTGTTGGCGTGCCTATTTAATATGTGTGGAAAACAATTAATAAATGTACCTTAAATACTCTGCATTGAGATAATTATTTCTTAAGTATATGTGGTTATTACAGAATTTATGATGGGGGAGAAACATGTGTTTTCAATAGAAGTTTTAGCAGGCACTGCTGTGTTTCACCTGCTCCCTGGGTGGTACCTGGATGGGAAGAATTTTATTGCACAAAATGTAGATGCAGAAGTCTGCAGGTAGCTCAAACTAATGACAGTTTTTCTCTCTCGCTTTGAAAATTAGATATAAGTTGGGTCCCACACTTTTAGTGGATTGGGTCCTTTATGTTTTTTTGTGGATTATCAAGTCAAATTAATAATAAAGTCCATCTCAGGAACATCAACCCTCCACAGAGTCTTTTGCTTTGGTACCTGCAGATTTTGCATCTAAGTAGAAAGCGTTGAAATTTGCTGTTAAATAAATGTTTCTGGGATGACATAAGTCCATCTTTTTAGCCAATGTTAGTTTGGTGCTAATACAAGATTTGATGAATTAAGATTTTCAAAGATCCCTAAAATCAAGGGATTAAATAAAATATAGTACTAAGCCTTCTGGATTCCCATCTCAGCTCTTTTTACTTTATGGCAATTCTGATTTCCAAATTCAAGGTTTACATTCTTCATTGTTTTATACAAATGGATGGTCGGAAAAACTTCAGCTAAGGTAAAATACTGTTTTACATGTATGTTTGGATTTGAAAATATTATTCTGGTAGGATTTTTATTTTCTTTTATACTATGCTTTTCCACACAGTACTCACAGCTCATCAGCATTTAAAGAAAACCTCACTGGAGACCATATTGAATAACAAAGCACCACAGAAGTATCGTGTTAGAGTTAAACTGAAATCATATCAACCCCAGAAGCTTAATCAGTCTGTAAAGCTGTACTGCCCAAAGTGTGAGTCATTGTAAGTATAAGTTTATTAAGAAATAAAAATTGAGAAATTAAGAAATAAAAATTAATAAAAACAGTGGGCAGAGATAGAAAGATACTACTGCTATGGTATATTAAGCAGAATAAACATTTCCTGTGCAAACAGCATACGATTCCTTACAAATAGGTTCTATACCCCCTACTTGTGAGTTGAATTGCAGAATGGTTATGGTCAAAATATTGAATGGATCGAGATTTTAAAAAATAAGTTTTATCAAAAGGATTTATAAATCATGCTAATTTTTTGTTACGGTATGAATCTATTTCTATGACACACTCCCTCAAATTTTTATTCACATTAGGATGATACAAGTTTGACTATCTTAGATGATATAGCGCCTAAGCATTTACATTAAAAATGAGATAGAAGATCAGATGAGTGGTATGATAAAGAACTTTGCGATTTGAAATGCTCGATTAGACAATTAGAGTGAATTTGGCATAAAACAGAATATGATGACAACCGAGAGCAATGGAGAAAGGGGGTACAACCCTTGCAGAGTCCCTCAGGGCTCCCCACTATCACCAACACTGTTCAAAAATAGACAATGGCTGCACCATGCAACTTCAAATCAGCAAAACGGTTCGGAAGGCATTCGCAACCATGCGCAACTTAAGATAAGTCCAGAAATGCTTCAACAACGAACAATTCAAACTCATAGTACAAGCGCTAATCCTAGGACTCCTGGACTACTGTAACATACTTTACCTGTCATGCCCTGCCAACTTGCTAAAACAATTACAAACAGTCCAAAATACAGCCCTAAGACTAATATAGTCGCTGAAAAAATACGACCACATTACTTCAGCTTTCCAAGACTCACACTGGCTCCCAGTACAAGCATGCATTCAACACAAATTCTACTGCACCCTATTCAAAGTCCTAAATGGAAATGGGCCAAGCTATCCGAACAACCGCCTAATCTGGAAAAACACATCCAGACTAAGGAGAACTCAAGCACACTTTACCCACCCCCCAATCAAAGGCATGCAAAGCAAAAAAATATATGACGGTCTACTAGCCACCAGAGCAGCAAAAATAGACCACCACCTCTCAAATCTGCTGACCATGATGCCCAACTACAAAACATTCAGGAAAGAACTGAAATCCATACTATTCAAGAAATTTGTCAAATGATCTAACCAAACCATATCGTCCATTCCCAGATCCCGACGCATACTATAGCTATTAACCTTGTAATCTCCCTGGGAATGCCCAGGCTAATTTCTTGTTGTAAACTGCCTAGAACTGAAAAGTATTGGTGGGTTTAAAGATATCAATATAATGTAATGTAGAAAGAATTTAAAAGAATAACGATGAGCACACTACTTGTCTAGAGTGGGTCACAACACAATTAAAACAAAAGAACTGTTTAGGTTAGCCACTTCTATATTTAGGCTTGGGTATAATCTAAGGAGAGACACTTAAATATTGCACTTATGACATCTGGAAAGAAAATAAATAATTATTTGCCTGTTTTGTTAAAGAAGTACTTATTTATTTATTTTAAAATTTATTTTTCGCCTAAAATCAAGGCAAGTTACAACCTAACATATATAAAACCAATCTCCATATCAAAATTCATATAAACACACAAGATTTATAAAGGTTGCATACCTTTCTAGGCTATCGTCCTACTGCTTCAAAATAGTTGCTTTCACACTAAAGATGGCACTATTTAACTCAGTTTCATTAATGGTTGGGAGTTATACAACACAAGTCTCCAATACTTCATCCAACCTCCACAATATCCAACATCCCTCTCCACAAAATTACAAGTTGTTCCACATGCTCTCATATGTTTCAAATCTGGCAAAATGTGGCCTCAGGTACACCTCCTCCACCCTTAGTAATTTTCAATAGAGGTAGGGATACCGGTGTTTTTATTCCTCATTGGCCCACATTAGAAACATAGAACATGACGGCAGAAAAGGACCACGGCCCATCTAGTCTGCCCACACTAATGGCCCACCCTCTAACTACCTCCATGAAGAGATCCCACATGCCAATCCCATCTTTTCTTAAAATCTGGCACGCTGCTGGCCTCAATTACCTGTTGTGGAAGATTATTCCAGCGATCAACCACACTTTCGGTGAAGAAATATTTTCTGGTGTCGCCATGAATTTTCCCACTCCTGATTTTCAACGGATGGGAAATTTCATGGCGACACATTCTTTTATTGCAGTTATTTAGGTAAACTTTTTTTTTAACTTTTTTATCCACCATAATCTTTTTAGAAGTTTCCTTGAGATTATTCTATTTAAACATATTCAAATAAATTGTATACTTAGCTTAGTATGCTACTGGTTTACATGATGGTTTACATGATCCTGGGATCATGTAACCCAGGGATCATGTAACCCAGTAGCATACTAAGCTAAGTATACAATTTATTTGAATATGTTTAAATAGAATAATCTCAAGGAAACTTCTAAAAAGATTATGGTGGATAAAAAAGTTAAAAAGTTTATCTAAATAACTGCAATAAAAGAATGTGGGCCAATGAGGACTAAAAACACCGGTATCCCTACCTCTATTGAACATTACTAAGGGTGGAGGAGGTGTACCTGAGGCCACATTTTGCCAGATTTGAAATATATGAGAGCATGTCAAAATAGTTGCTGACATATTTTGATTACTTGTTTTCAGGCAAGAAGTTCCAGATGAGGATGACTTGGATTGTATACTACGAGACTGTGCAGCCAGGCATCCAACGCCAAAGTTGAAAAACACATACTGGTATCAATCTGCAGAGTGGCCTGCAGAAAATCAGGGAGAAAGACAACTAGTTGTACATTTTGTAAAAAAAGATGAAATACTTCAAACGCCAGAGGATTCCTTAATTATGATAGAAGGTAAGATGTTGTATGCATCACAATTGTGTCATCATAGTAAGACGGAAAGTAGAGAGAGACTGATAACAGAATGCAGGTTTTTATTGCTTGAGCTTAGAATTTGAATTTCAGCTTTGATAATGTAAGTAGCAATTTCGAGAGGGGTGTTCAAATTGATCAGATTGTTCTGTGAAGCTGGTTCCAGTGCTTTCTTTCCTTTCAGATGAAGTGGTGAGTTTCAAAATCTGTTAAATACTTTTCAACAAACTGTCTTTATAGAAAGCCATAGGATGTATATAGTTGATGCTGAAAGGCATTTATGCATTAGGTGTATGATAATTGAAGAAAAAATTTTTCTTATATTGGCTGAAATTCATGGAAATAAAACACTTGCATTTATCCAGAAAACAGCTTTTCATACTTAGGTCTTTATAAACTTCATATGCATAAGTATGCAATGTATTATCCTCTTACAAAAAAAGCTGGTGTTAGCAATATTTCTTTTAGATACAGTATAATTTTGTTATAACGGACTTCAAGAGACCTGCAAAAACAGTTCGTTATATCCAGAGTTGCATTTTTTTAAAATTTTATTTAGGACAACTTGAAACAATGTAAATCGATCAACAGTAGTCACTGCACAAGCATATCAGCAATCAATAACAAAACTCCGCAAAATATTGGTATGGCACGAAATGATTGCAAATCAGAACACTGTACTGGAAAGAAAAATACTCAATTTTTTTTCTGGACTGCATTTTGATACTATATCACCGGCATGCCACATGCCTTGTAGGTGGAGCCTGCATGTCCGTTATAGCCGAATAAAACTACAGCTAAAAGCAGCTCTGGGGACCAAAATACTTGTCCGGTATATCCGAAAGTCCGTTATATGCGAGTCCACTATATCTGATGATTTTTTGTATGTTTATAATGGCACTCGGCTGGAACCAGCAGACCTCGTCCGTTATATGCGAGATTCCGTTATAAGTGAGTCCGGTACAACAGGATTATACTGTACTGTATATTGTGGATGTGATTGTTGGCTTCTCATAAGTACACTTATACAGGATGTTTTTGGTCTTTGGTTGGATGTTTTTAGTTAAATTAGCCTCTGGATGTCACTATTGTACCACAGTTGACACTGAAAGGAGAATGGTGTAAATAGGTCAAACAAATAGGAATTCTAGAAGTCATATCTGAAAATGTTTTTTTTTTATCTACTTGTTTTATTATTAAATCTTCTGTATTTAAATCTGATTTTCTTGCTTTTCCTCTATTTTTGTACATGTTTCTTTTGTTTAGGTAAAAAATCAAATCTGAAGTATCAATATGGATTAGATGAGTTTGTACTAGTGCATTTTCCTACTTCATGATTATTTCATGATAGAGTTTTTGAAAGAATGTACAAATTTTGGGGTTTTTTTTACTTGAAAATGTGAGCACTGTTTTTAACTAGGCAAGCAATTTTAAAAATGAGTATTTGAAGCAATTTTAAAATCTATTTCTGCATGTAAATCAACGCTTCATAGGTATGCAGAAATAGGTTATTATAACATTCAGCAGGTGTTATGCATGTTGTGGCAGGGAAGAGACTGTCAATGGTTAAGATCCTGGTTTAAACTCAGCCAGTAAGGAAAATGTTGCTGTGCATAAAGAGAGAAACCTACCAACTAAGTCTATTCCTAGCCCTAAGGGAAGACAAGGAGGGCAGATCAGAGGGGATACTGCAGAGAATAGGATTCTTGCTATAGTCCCTTATCATTCCTTTTACAAACATACTGCAAGCTCACAGACTAAACCCCTACCCAAGCAATCTGACACAGCAAGGGTTAAAGAAAGGGGAGGAGCAGAAAGACATGCTCAGCTAATAGTTGCCTAGAGAGACGGAGCAAGGCAGGAATGAGATAAATGAAACTCAGCTGGAAACCAAGGCAGGAAATCAGGAACTTGTAAAGGAGAAAACTTCAGAGAAGCATACAACACTATGCATAAAGCCCAGTTCCAGTGCCTCTGCCCCATAAGCACTTTATTCCAGGGTGCAATAAAGCTGTTAGAAGCACAGTTCCAAGGCAGCAGCTAGCCGGGAGAAAGAAACAGCTCACACAGAGTTATTTGGAAGATGCTCAGGGAAGAAGTGTGTCCTCAGAAATGCCTATGGAGATAGGAGAAAATTTCTCTGACATAAAGAGTGACCATGAAATAGATTGGAATCCAAAAGCAGTAGAAGGTGGGGGAAAGGTGGTGCAAGTTGACTGCAGAATAGATGATGGTATAAAAGTCTGTAAGGAAGTAATAATGTCCTTATGAATGAATGTTTACGGGATGAATGTGTGTCTTTGATACTATGAACGATAAAGCCAGGATCCCTGTATACTGTTGAAGCATAGTAGAAGAGGGATGGGCTAGAATTGACTTACGTGCAGAGGGAAAAGGAGCCCTTAAAGTGAATTCTTAAAGGGAACCCGGGGAGGGATAAAGACCATCAAAATCATAAAGGGTGGTACGGTTCCCCATTCCCCTGCCCATAGTTAAAAACTGGCCAGCAGGGCAATATGTAGTTCAGATGGAAGAAACTTCCTGAAATGTGTTTAACTGAAGCACCGCAATTGTGACAAGCCAACAAAAAGAAGAGTCAGAACAGGGTAGCCACTAGGAGCAGCCTTGGTGTCTGGGGGCTCCTGAACACTGGTTTTTAGAGCCAGAAAGCTGCAGAGACTGAGCTAAAAATAGCAGCTGGGCTTTGGAAAATAATTTTTTTGTTTTTTCTAACCTGTGAGAGAAGTCATTCTAATATGAACTGTGTTTTGAATTGATTGGGCCCAAATAAGGGTAAGCCAATGAGGCTGCATTCGTAATCCAGTGCAAGTTGAACTGAACAATATATGTTAGAACTGTGATGTATTTTGTGGGTAACATTTTTTCCCCCTTTTCCTCTGTTGCCATTATTGTGTGGTGCTTCAGGTAGCGCTGGGCCTTGTGCCTGTGGCTAAAGCTAAATCGCTGACATGCTAGACAGACCCCAGCCCTATCACAGTGTAAAGTTATGTGTGTAAGGCTATACATGCATAACTTCACACACCTGTCAAATATGCATTTTTAATGTGTGCCTATTTCCATATAAAAAGCATTGCTTTATGTGCAGAAATTGATTTTAATTTCCAGGCAGCTAAAGTGTTATATTTTCTCAATTTAAGTCAAAATGCAACCAAATATTATCCATTTACCTAGAGAAGGGTCAAAGAATGCCCTAGGGGTGGAAATCATGTGTTTCCCTGCTTGAATTTTTGGCTGATAAAGCGCACACCTCAGCCAGGTCCAAACATGGGCCTCCACTATAATGGTTGTGAGAAAAGAGTAATTCAGAACCTTATAGCCAACCAAGGGACCCGACACGGTCCATGTTTCGGATAACATGCCTTCCTCAGGGGTCCATGGTGGTTAAGGTATAAAGTAAACCGCATAAGAGATAACCAACAAATGCCAATATCGAACAAATATGGTCGAGCAAGTCCTGCGCAGTAGCAATAAAGGGACGCCACTGTAGGCTACAAACTTAAATAGAGATCTCACAGAAACATGGGCGTCCCTTTATTGCTACCGCGCAGGACTTGCTCGACCATATTTGTTCGATATTGGCATTTGTTGGTTATCTCTTATGTGGTTTACTTTATACCTTAACCACCATGGACCCCTGAGGAAGGCGTGTTATCCGAAACACGGACCGTGTCGGGTCCCTTGGTTGGCTATAAGGTTGTATATGTCACTGCATTTTTATTAATAAACAACGCCTGCATCTTGTACATTACCTGCAGTTTGTTTGTTGTTTTCTTCTGATATACAGCTGCATGTGTTTAATTGAGATATAAACATTTCACTATATCATACGTAGTTTGTAAAACAGTTTTCCTTTATTCTTACTTGTTCACAATATCATGTTTACTTTTGATGCACTAATTTAGTAAGACAGTTATATTGCTTTGGAGCATTCCAATTTTCTTCCAGATTAATGCTTCTCTTTTTACTAGGTGCAGTTCTACATGAGGTTTACAAACTTTCACAAAGATTTGGCAGTGTTATTCCTGTGCTATCCAATGGTGAACATCTCTCTTTAATAGACCTTACAGCTCCCTATCTTATTCAAGGCAAGAAATGGTACTATGGGTAAGTAAGAGAATGGAGGGTGTTGGAGAATGATGTAATAAATTAAACCACCTCATTATGAGATTGAACACAGTAACTTCCCAAGAATGCCCTTAAGTAAATGAGTTACTGCTTTAATGTGCATTATTAGTAAATAGTGTTCATTGTTTTAAATGAGAACCGTGTTCAGTTTTAGAGGCCTTATCTGGCTAAGGATGTAAAATGACTTGAAGTGGTTCAGAAGAAGGCAGCGAAAATGGTATGTGGCTTGCTCAAATAGATGTACATAAAGGGGATGGAAGACCTGAATATGTTCTTTAGAGGAGAGAAGGGAAAGGGGAGATATGATACAGACACTTAGGGCTCCTTTTACAAAGGCGCGCTAGCGGATTTGGCACGCGTGCTAGCCGCTACCGCCTCCTCTTGAGCAGGCGATAGTTTTTCGGGTAGCTCGCGCTACAGCACGCGCTAATCCGGTGCGTAGGCTAAAAACATTAGCACACCTTTGTAAAAGGAGCCCTTAGTCACTTGAAAGGTATTCATCTAATCTAATCCACAATTTATTAATCGCACTATACCAAAAAGGTTCAAGGCAATTTACATTCAAAGAGTCTGTAAAATCTATGGGAAAATACAAAAACAATCAATAATTAAAATGCCATCATAACATGAATATTACGTCATATGAAAAAGTTTTCAAATTTTTATGAAACCTTAAGTAATTGATATCTGTCCTAATGTAAACAGGTAGATTAATGTAGAAATGAATCTTCTCCAGAGAATGGAAAATGTTAAAACTAGAGGATATGAATAGAGGTTGCAGGGTGGTAGACTGAAGAATAATGCCAGAAGAATTCTTTTACACAGAGAGGCTGGTTGATGCCTTGAATGTCCTCCTAAGGGAGGTGGTGGAGACAAAAAATGTTATAAAAATTAAAATGTAAGTGGTTACATGTGTGTTTGACATGTCGCATGGTGCTTAGATGGCAACTCTGGCTGTGAAGAACTAAGGCCAGTACTAGGCAGACGCGGCCGATTCCATGGCAGATCCGGTACCGAAAAGGATATTCTGTTGGATCTGTCTATTTTTCAAAGTACGTTTTTTAAGAGTAGCACAGCGGGTGCAGGTGTCAGCCCGATGCTCTGGACCCAGGCACTGTAGGCACCAATTGTGCGGGTCAGTGAGAGATATCGGTCGTGCACACCGCTGGCACTTCTTAAAGCCCGGCTGAGGGGGCATGAAGGGGAACACGGCCTCCGCAAAATCAAAACCGGAGGCCTGTATGGTGTCAACAGGCCCCGCCGGGGCCGGCCCGAAAAATAAAGAAAAAACAAAGTTGTTTTTTTTTTTGCAAGTTAGAACGAAAAACGAAATCCGAAGGAAAAGGAACAAAAAAAGGAATAAAATAGCGCGAGCGGGAAGGCAAAAACAGAGATTTCAACAGTCGTTGAAAGCACATGCGTCTTCTTCGCTCTGCGGAAACGAAGAAACTGGGGACCACGCTCTCCTCCGTCGGGCGGGAAGGCACTCGCGCATGCGCGGTGCGGCCATCTAGAACTTTCTAGTTAAAAGTGTCTGTACCGGGGCTCCGTCGGTGACGTCACCCATGCGTTAAGAATATGCTGCCTGCTTGTCCTGGGATAAAATGATATACTAGAAAATGGGAGGAATGGAAGATACCCAAATGGAAGGATGTTGGACCTGGTGCAGAGAAGAGGGAGAGTCTGTGTTGTATAGTCTGTGTTTCGTATATAACAGTTCAGTTTAGGATGAGCTGTGAAGGGCTTGAGAACAGTGCTGGGCAGACTTTTACGATCTGTATCCCGCAAATGACAAGATGGTTTGGATAAGCTGGAGAAAACTTCAATGGCAGCTGCAGTAGTTGGAGCCTAAGGACAGTACCAGGCAGACTTCTACAGTCTATGTCCCAGAACTGTCAAAGAAAGTCAATTTAATCATGAATTAATAATGCATGTGACTGTTGGGTAGACTGGATGGACCATTCAAGTCTTTATCTGCCATCAAACAGACTCTTTTACTAAGTGGTATATTTATTTATGTGTATGTTTTATTATATACCAAATCATCAGATATCAAGGCAGTATATAAAATATAATAGGGCAAGTGAAAACATATGGGCAAGAACATAAGAATAGCCATATTGGGTCAGACCAATGATCCATCTAGCCACAGTGGTCAATTCAAGACTCAAGTACCTGGCAAAAACCCAGATAGTAGCACATTCCATGCTGCTGATTCCAGAGCAAGCAGTGGCATAACAAACTATGGACTTTTCCTCCAGAAATTTGTCCAAACCTTTTTTAAAACCAGCTACATTAACTGCTCTTACCACATACTCTGGCAACGTGTTCCAGAGCTTAACTATTCTCTAAAGTAGAAAAAGTCACATAGGGGGGAATGAATTGTACAACAAAATAAAAACCTAAACAAAGTAGTCCAAAGCACAATAAAGTGAGCTAATGAAACTACTGAGGGTGTTGTCCTCATATAAGTAACCTGTTGTCCAATCTTGTTTTGGAAACTGACCTTATTGAAATTCTAATCAATGATATAATTTTTGATTTAGAATTGATCAGTCACTTCCGATTGTGGACCCTTTAGTAACAAGGTGTTGTAGCCATGTTAGTCCACTTTTAAAGGTAATATAAATAAATAAAACAAAACATAAAGGGACTCATAATCAAAACGGAAATACGTCTAAAAACTGGCCTAAATTGGCATTTGGACAATCAGTAAGACAAGTCGTCCAAGTGCCGATAATCAAATTGGGTTTTAGACGTATTTTAAAATATCTTAGGCTTTTTCAGTGCTGCTGTATGACCAGAGCTAAAAGGGGCATTTTAGGAGGAGTGGTGAGGGTGGGATTTGGACCAAACGTGGGCTGATCTAAACTTACCTTCTCCAAAAAGAAAATATCTAATTTTCTAAAAATATATAATCATTTAATTAGTAGTGCTCAGTTAAAGCCAATATGAAATCAAGGTATGAAGAGCACAGGACTCTACCAGTTCTGGCTTGTATCCATCATAGCACTCCTCCCTTCCTACCAATATAGCCTGCAAAGGCTCAAAAAGCTAAAGCTAAAGCTTTAGATAAACATAAATAGAGGGGTACTTATCTCTGCTGGAGCTGTCATAAAATCCTGCTAATATTGAGTGTGTTAATACTGATCTAAACTTAGTCATACTACAAGTATAACCGAAAGTTTAACGAGGCTGCCTGGACGGAACTTGTACGTTGTGACTTAGGCCATGTTGAACCAGGTCTAAGTGCCAAAAGTTATCCAGAGTGACCAGATAAGCAGAGTTATCCAGAGTGACCAGACTCCCACACACTGCCCCACCCCCCAACACCATATAAATCACTGACCACCCCCCCCCCCCAACACCATAAAAATCGGGATAAAAACGTAGATACCTGCCTCCATAACATCAGCACCTGGCATAGCAAAGCCTAGTAGAAAAGCACAGAGGTGGCTTAAGTAGTAGGAGGGGGCTAGTGAACCATAGAGAGGAGGTCCCAGGCCATAAGCCACTCTAACCACTGCATTCATGGTGAAACATGTGCACCCCCCAACCCTACTGTACTGCCATATAGGTGCCACCTGCAGCCATTAGGACTATTGGTGTTGTAGGCAGATGGGTCTAGTAGGTTTGGGGGGACTCACCATGACCTATAAGGGAGTTATGGTGAAATGTGTATGTGGCACCCTTTTTTGTGAAGTTTGCAGCAGTGCCCTGTAAGGTGCCCCACTACTTTGTTGCTATGTCTAAGTGTCTAGTCCATTACTTTGCTGGCCCCTCCCACGTTCAAAAGGTCCTTTTCTAGGCGTTTTTGACTTGGACAAATTTTTGGATGAGAATGGGGTATAAAGATAGACGAATTAGCACTGGGTGGTCAAACAGCGACGTACAGTTAGACGACTCTTGAAAAAACAAAATATTTTGGACGTATTTTTCAAGAATGGACTTTAGACACTGCCGACTTTGGGCGACTAGCAACTTGGGCCCAAAACAGACTTAGACGTTTCTTTCGATTGTGCCCCTCCAAGGACATCGTGGCAACGTATACAAGGAATGGCCAAATCAATAATAATGGCCTAAAAAGCTACCCGATATTCTGTATGGTTCATCCAAACTGTGTTAGTGAGCAGACATTACTGTAAAAATATAGTAATAAATAAACTGTGATTATATGGTTGTTTTTATAATTATTAGGTGCAAACATTGTTCTAATCTGAAGAATATTGAGTGCTTTCAATCTATAACCACAGACAATTTCTGGGATCCCGCTTCAATAGCAAAAGGTAAATAAATATGTAGTTAGCTTTTCTCTCTTTTTTGCTTTTGAGAATTGAAATTAAAACAGAACGGAAAGTAATTTTACAGTGACCATATTAGATACAGTTAGTTCCAGCCTACCTCAGAATAAAAGCAGCTTGTCATTATCCTGTAAAGCATCTTCTGTTTTGGATTTGTTATTTATTTATTAGGATAAATGACAATAAAATACTGATTAAAATATATGAAGAAATAAGATTTGGATTTAGCTCACACCATTCAGTTCAAAATACAGTAGGCATTTTCCTAGTCCTGGAGGACTTTGAAAATATGACGTAATGGAAGATTGTGTGGCTTTTCCGAGATCACCAAATATAACAGTGGGATTTTAGCCAGGTTTCCCTGGCTCTCAGCCTACTACTCTAACCATTTGGCTACTCTTCCATTGCATTTTATAAAATTAGCAGAACAGTAAGGGATGAAAACTATAGGTTCTCTTCATAGAGTCCAGGTAAATTTAGTTATAGTGCTTGAGTATGTTTCTTTTTCAGTTTTTCAAGAATCCTACATGTTTTAAAGAGACATTAAAGAGAGTTTTTCTGTGAGAAAAAAGGCTCACTGAATCTGGACTATTAATATTAAAATATATTTTTCTGTTGCTGTTTGATTTAATTTCAAAGTTGAGTTCTTCTGTATATTTGTTTAGAGTGATAGCTTTTTTTCTCTTACATTTTGACTTTTAAATGTTAAATTATGGTATATGAGAACAGCATTCAGTCTTAGAAACATGTAGATGGAGGACTAGATCAGAGGTCCTTATAATAAAATGTGCTAAATCTGGACTTAAAAATACACAATGGAAACAAGTCCACAAATCGACAGATCAACAAAACATAGGGACTTGTAATGAGATAATATCTACAGAGTAATGAAGAACTCTCAGATACCTGTGCTGTTAAATCATAAACGATTTTTTCTTAACAGCAGAAATACAGGTTGAAGATATTCATTGAGTTCTTCTAGTTCTTTTTACGTTTTTGTAAAGTGCAAATGCTTAGTGCAAACAACTTAAATATAAAGTGCTATTGTGCTACTAAAAATCAAAACTGCACTTACCTTTGTTATGCTCGGTTGTGCCCAACGGGACCCGTTTCACCATAAATACGGCTTCTTCAGGGGTCTTAATATGAGGCTTTTACCAATGGAGGAGTAGAAGTGCAGTTTTGATTTTTAGTAGCACAATAGCACTTTATATTTAAGTTGTTTGCACTAATCATTTGCACTTTACAAAAACGTAAAAAGAACTAGAAGAACTCAATGAATGATATCTTCAACCTGTACCGGGAAACTGCTACAATGCCTAGATGCTATTGGTATCAGGGATGAGGTGCTGAACTGGTTCCATGGCTTCCTTATATCCCGCACCTATCAGGTACGTTTTGATTATGAGCTTTCCGACACCTGGAGCAATCCATCCGGTGTGCCACAAGGGTCTCCACTATCCCCATTGCTTTTCAACGTCTACATGTCCTCACTGGGCACGCAACTAACCCAGCTGGGGATAAAACTATTTAGTTATGTAGATGACTTTACGATTATCATCCCATTCGCTGATTCTGTCTCTGAAACTATTCCCAAAGCTTCAGAAGCCATAAACGTGATGGAGCAATGGATGACAAACTTTAGGCTTAAACTTAATTCAGAAAAAATGACATTCTTCACCACATCCACTTGACACCAAAATACCACTATGTATTAAACCGCATAGAACTTCACGGTACTGCGGTATATAAACTGTTGTTATTATTATTATTATTTCTGCTGTTAAGAAAAAAATCGTTTATGATTTAACAGCACAGGTATCTGAGAGTTCTTCATTACTCTGTAGATATTATCTCATTACAAGTCCTTATGTTTTGTTGATCTCTAAATCTGGATTTAACATGTTGTAACAAAGGATTTTTCCACATGCTAAGCCCAGATTTAATGTGGCACCTTTTTGGGGACATGCCCTTTATGGGTTTTTTTCTTAGAGTTGTGCATTAATGCAAACTGTGTAGTACTTGCAAGAGGTTAATGCAGGACCATTTTCAGCCTCCTGTTTAGAAGGTCCTGATTCTATAAACAGCACCTAACTTTTAGGCATCGGTCTGCATGGTTGTCAATCAACCACTAAGAGAGGGTGGTGGATGTCTGGAATGCGCTCCGGAGAGAGGTGGTGGAGAGGAAAACGGTGACGGAGTTCAAAAAAGCATGGGATGAACACAGAGGATCTAGAATCAGAAACTAATAGTAAATATTGAAGAACTAAGGCCAGTGCTGGGCAGACTTGCACGGTCTGTGTCTGTATATGGCCGTTTGGTTGAGGATGGACTGGGGAAGTCTTCGATGGCTGGAGCATGGGCCGGAGTGAGCTTTGACGGAGACTTCAGTAGATGGAACCTAAGCATAGTACCAGGCAGAGCTTTGGATTCTTGCCTAGAAATAGCTAAGAAGAAGAAAAAAATTTAAATTGAATCAGACTGGATGGACCCTTTGGTTCTTTATCTGCTGTCATCTACTATGTTACTTTATGGAATCATGCCTTGTAGCGCCTAGGTGTCTTTAGGCATCACTCAGCTAGGTGCCAATATTAAAACCTGGCCTAATTTACCAGCACCTATCGCACACCTAGTGATGCCTAAGTTTACCACATCTATTCTCTGCCCCTAACCACATCTACTTTTCAATTAGGTGTCATTAGGTATCAGAGGGCACCTCGACTTAGGCGTTGCTAGGCATTACATGGATATCCATGCGTAACTTTAATTGTTTTTTTAAAATTGTTTTTTAATGGCTTGGTCAATTACCATGCCAATTAGTTAATTTTTAAAAAAACATTAACTTGCGCACGGATATAGGTTAGGTATCGCTAGGCGTCTTCAATGAGGGTGCCCAGCGGCGCCGAACCTAGGCACCATTTATAGAAACAGGCCCTAAGTGTTCCTGCGTACATTCCATTAGCCAGTTAGCATGCACTACGTTTAACACACTGACTGGTTATCATTTCCACCCCCAGTCTCCACCCATGCCATGACCCCTAATTGGAAAATTCTAAAAAAAATTCACTAATAATAATAATAATAACTTTATTCTTGTATACCGCAATACCATGGAAGTTCAGTGCGGTTAACAGATGAAGAGACTGTTGAGAGGGACAGATTCTTCAAACTTTCAAAAAATAAAAGAACAAGAGGGCATTCGGAAAGGTTGAAAGGGGACAGTTTCAAAACGAATGCCAGGAAGTTCTTCTTTACCCACCTTCCAGAGGACGTAATAGAGCAGAGTACGATACTGGGGTTTAAGAAAGGATTGGACAATTTCCTTCTGGAAAAAGGGATAGAGGGGTATAGATAGAAGATTAATGCACAGGTCCTGAACCTGTTGGGCCGCCGCGTGAGCGGACTGTTGGGCACGATGGACCTCAGGTCTGACCCAGCGGAGGCATTGCTAATGTTTTTATGTTATGTCACTTCCATTATATGCAAATACCCAATACCCAATTTAATACCCAATTTAATGCACAGTTACAGGCAAATTACAACCTTTTTATATGTTTGTGCCGTAGCCTGCAACCATGCACTAACTGCAAATTAAGGGCTTAATGCCCTTTAGTAAAAGGGCCTCACGGTTTTCAGAAAAATGATATTTCTGCCTCTTTTAAAGAGAATATTACTTGGTGCAAAATGTCTTTACTAATCAGTTTTCAGGACTTATTCCAAGTGTTTTAGATGCTGCAAAGAGTAATAATTTTGAAGGTAACCACTGTAAACTGTGTTCTGCAATTTTAAACAAAATTGGGTTTTGTAATAGTCCCTCTGTGAACCTAATTACAGGATTCTTGCCGCTTAATTTGTACAAACTGAATCTGAAAGTGGGATTTTTTTTTTTTCCTTTGAACTTTCCAGCCTACCTTCTACGTCTGCTTACTTGCATTCTTTTCCTCAAGTTAATAAGTCACGTCTACATAAAAATATATTTAATTTCAAATGCCTTATATTGAAATTTCTTTGAAAAGAAACCAAATACCTTTTTCGATAAAATCAGAAAGTATTTTATTATCTCTTAATGGAGAAGAGAAATAGAATATGCTTGAACATATTTTCAGCATTTTTCTTTTTCTTTTGCCTATGAGAATTTAAATTACCACAGAACTGGAAAACATTTTAGATGGCTATATTTGACGCATGAATTAGTTGTAGCAAACTTCAGAATAAAAGCAGTTTCTTATGGTCCTGTAAAGCATCTTTTGCTTTCTCTTTATTACTTAGACCCCCTTTTACAAAGCCGCAGTAGAGGTTTCTACTGCAGGCCAGCGAGGTAAATGCTGCGACGCTCTTAGGAGTTTTCTGAGCATTGGAGCATTTACCTAGCCAGCCTGCGGTAGAAACCTCTACCACAACTTTGTAAAAGCCAGCATTATTTATTAGGATAATCATCAATACACGATACTCATGAATACATATGTAAAGAATCCTATCTGTCAGGGACTACTGCTTTAGTAATGTTAATGCAGTCATCTTCTTAGCTATTTCTAACATTCATACATTAAGTACAAATGGACTAATTGTGTGGAGTTTGTGTACCAAATGGTAAAATAGATATGCATGGCATGCTAGGCAAGTGGGGACCTCAAGGACATGTAAATTAAAGAGCAGTCTTCTCTCTTTTCTCTCTTTGTTGCCTGTTTTTATGATTTATTGTTTTATTTTTTTTATATTATCCCTTATATTAAGCTTGTGGCAGTCAGCATTTTTTACGTACCCTCTACCATAGGTAAAATAAATCCAGGTATTCAGCACCAATATTTCGATATTGGCTGCCACTAACCAGTTGTGCTTTCCCATCTAGCAGCGATATTCAGACTGTTAACTAGATAACTGTCTGGATAAAGTTAAGACAGCCTTTATAGGTTATCGGAATACTGGATAATCCCTGTCTCTGCCCAAACTCCACTCATGGACTGCCTCTGAAAGTGCCAAGGAGATAAGAGGAAATATTCAGTGATGCTATCCAGTTAGTGCTACTGCATATCTCTTTTTACCAGCACTTATCCAAGTAGGCACCACTCTTATTCAGACAACTGCCTTTGAATATCTACCCCTAAATTTTTAAATTTTATAAACTGCCTAGATAAAAAATGAATCTGGAAGGAATATAAGGGTTATAATCAACTATTATTATGGAAGGGGGCAGGGTGGTTTATAAGTTTAAAATATGTCTAAGTGGATAAATGTGTAATTTTATGTTTAAAATATGTAGTGAATTACGGAATTATGATAAATTTATAGATACTTGAATGATAAAGAATAGTTTGGGTGGGGGGTTATTGATCTATAAGAATCTTGTAATATTTTAAGTGATGTCTAGTATTTATTGTTCTTCACTTATTGAATTTATTTTAAAATGAATAAAGATTATTTTAAAAAAATAATAATAATAATTCAGAACTTAAGCCTATTATTTTTAGGATTCTAATTAGTTTTTCCAATCATCCTTTTATGAATTTCAACCTTTTTAGTGCTGGGTATTGAGCCTCTCCACCATGTCTTAATTATGAAGTTTACGCTTGATGATGGAACTGGATATTTGGATGCATACCTGTGGGATAACTCAGTAAGTTTATATGTAACAAAATCTCACTAGTCCAGAAAAATCAGTAACGTCAGTTTCTGTTCCGAGTGCCAACAAAAGAGACCCATTACTTACTTGTGTGACTAAAACCAATGTGGTCCTAGAAGGGCAGGCTCTGTGCTGTTCTGGCTGGAGATATTAAGTCCAGCTCCAAGAAACTGCTCACAAATTCTTGACACACGTTGAAGAATTCAACATGGTTATACCTTGTCAAAGAAAACTTGAACTTCTTTGGTGTTTCATTCCAAGCATAGGCACAAGATTTGAGCCAGGTCTCGTTCCCAATTGAAATGTGAAAAAGGATTTCAAAGTCTAGTGTGCCAAGGGCCAAAGACAGCAACAATTTCATTTTGAGGGATAGTATTGTTGTCAATGCAGGAACTCGATATACTCGACAAACTAGATGTGACAGGAGTTCTGCTTACTCTGAAGAGAGCATTCCTGGAGGTTAGGTCAGCCTCCTATGTTGAAGCCACTCGGCAGTGTTCTCGGCAAAACCTTAGTTTGTTCTTGAAAGAGCCATCAGGGATGGAAAGTCTCCTGTTGAACATCTGCATTGTTCAGCACAGAAAGCTGATTTTCACCAGTGTTTAGTGGAGACGCTATTGGCATTAAGATTCTAGCACCTACAAGGGAGCAATGTTTTTTTTAATTTATTGCAAATATTTTAATGTACATTCAACAGTTGCTTATTGAATGAAAGAAATAACACAAAATTATTGTCACAATGTATAAGGAAATAAGAAAATAATTACTTTAACCCATAAAATTTGGGATCCAAGAGTTAGGAAAATATATCAAGGAAAATATTATTTAATACAGAATGTAAGAGAAAGTATTGCTAGAATAGCCAACTAGAGTTCAGGTAGTACATTAAATAAACACAGATACAGGTATATTGGTTATGTCTTGAGCTTGCAAAAATTCCTAAGGGAGCAATTCTATAAGTGGATCAGTGGTGTAGCGAGGGTGAGAGGTGCCTGGGGCAGTGGCGCCTCTCCCCTACTCTCGTCTCTGCCCCCCCGATCCTTCCTGATCCCGCCTGCTGTGCACCCCCCCCCCCTTCTCTTCCCTTCCCTTGTTCCTCAAGGTAGTCAACATCGTGCTTCTTGCGACCCCGTTGGCTCTCCCTCTGATGTCACTTCCTATGTGCGGCACCTGGAAGTGACATCAGCGGGAGAGCCGATGGGGTCGCGTAAAGCACGTTGTTGACCCCTGCGAGCAATAACTTCAACTAGAGGTATGGAGGAAGGAAAGAGGGGTGCGCATATGGAGGGGAGGAATGGGAAGAAGTTGGGGGCAGAGAGGAGGGGTGCCGGTGCCCCCACCAGCATGGCGCCCAGGACGGACCACCCCCTCCCCCCCTTTACTACACCACTAAACTGGATGCCTCCATTTAGGTGCCCTGAGGATAGTGCTTGTAACTTTTAAGCACCTGCATTTACATCAGCCACTGAGCTTGTATAAATGTGGGAAGCTAAATGTGGCAGAGACATGTGTAACTTATACCATTCCTTATATATGTAAGTCGGAGCCCTGCCTATGTGTACACACCCTTTTGCAAATACTTACGATAGCCACAGAGAAATATTCCCAAGTTACAGAGCATATCTTTATTTTGTGATAAACTGTCATTGCTGATTATTTATCTACTTGAAATATTAGTTAATAAAGAATGCATAGATCAATGTACTTCGCTATCACAGTGCTAGAGTTAAGTCATCAATCACCCATGGTCTTATTGAAATTGTTTTCTCAATTGGAGTTCATTTAAACTTAGCCTTTCTCCTGAACAGAGACAGTGACACTGTGGCCGCAGTGGTAGAGGTAATATAGAGCAGTGGTTCCCAACCCTGTCTTGGGGAAACGACAGTCAGTTGGATTTTCAGGATATCCACAATGAATATTCATGAGAGAAATTTGCAAGCAGCGGAGGTACAGTAGTAGCATGGAAATCTCCCATGAATATTCATTGCTGATATCTTGAAATTCTTACTGGCTGGGGGGGTCCCCAGGACTGATTTGGGAACCATTGATTTAGAGTAATCAGGCATCATCCTGATCCATGTTGAAAATGCTGTGCCTTATGACCTTTATCATGCATGTGATTGCTATGGCACACCTTCATATGATCAAGCCCAGTGTTTTTGAAGCTTCCGTTGAATTAAGCAACGCACATACATTTGTTTTACTGAAGAGCTCAAAGACTCTTGTCTTGGTGGCTGTCTCATTCCATTTTGATAGTGATTACCTTCTAGATTTTCCCTGATCAAATAATTCTCCATGGATAGAGCTTCACATTAGGATCCCTGGTCTCCATTCTTACATCTCTGGGGGAGCAGTAGAAGGATACCAGAATTAAAAAATCAGATTACACCTATATGAGGAACAGGTTCAGATCTGTGACAGGAAGCATTCGAGTTATGGTAATAGACAGTCTCTCGTGAAGTAATTCTTAGAGTCTAAGGACAATAAGAATTCAAGTTTCAAGTATATTTGTTTTTGATATACCGCTTTAAAATACAAAGTGATTTACAATTATACAGAAATTATAAAAAAATATAAAAGTGGTAGCTAACAGACTTACATAAACAATACAGACATAACATGCTATGTAATGGTGGATGGGGAGGATACATTGCATAAAACTAAAAAGAAAGGGAAGAACGAGAAGGGTAAGGGAGTCTTTAATGTTAAGCCAATTGTCTGATTCTCATAAGCGAAAAGCATAAGCATCTTTGAAAAGAAATGTTTTAAGGCTGGATTTAAAGTCTACGAGGCTAGTTTCTTGTCTCATAGCCAGAGGTAGGACATTCCACAATGTGGGAGCTATTACTGAGAAGATTGTTTTGCGTGTTGTATCATAAAACAACTGTTGAACGGAAGGAACTGCAAGAACATGTTGTTGAGAAGGGTGTAGGGACTGCAGAGATTTCGTAGGGATCAGCAATCTGTCCATGAATGAGGGAATATGACTGGATTGAATGAGTCAGACCGAAGATCCATTTAGCCTAATATCCTGCTCTCAACAGTGGCCAATCGAGGTCACAAGTACCTGGCAGAAACCCAAAGAGTACCAAGATTCCATGGCACCAACCTTAGCAGTTATGGACTTTTCCTCCAGGAATTATGTCCTCCTCAGAACAGAAATCTGAAACATTTTAGAGTGGTGCATGAGATTTACATTCTGTTATGAATATACTTGATGTGCTCTCTTATCCCTTATCTTCTGTTCCTCTCAGGAAACTTTTTTCCAAATTCCTGCTTCTGAGATCCTAATGGATGAAACCCTTCAGGAGAAGCTACAGAAGATCATGGCAGTGTTATGCCCTTCAAGGCAAAACCTAAGTAGGTTGCTACATTTATACGAGTACTTAATGCTATATGAAATAAAATGCAACAAATCCGGGATTTTTTCTACAGATGTTTATATTTATATATAACACCAATACATTTGTATTTTTAAACTTAAATTTTTGTTGTAGGTACAATTATATTTTGGCCTAATATTCAGAAGCACTTATTTGATTAGTAGCACCTGCCACCTTGATAAGTGCCACTAAGCAGGGCCAGACAACAATTTTCAAAAGCATTATCTGGATACTGCCACAAAAAGTAATTAGAGACCCCTTAGAACTGACCATGGAGTTACCCAGTTAGCAGCAGTATTCAGTCTGTTAATGGATAAGATTAGGACTGCAAAAACGTTATCCTGACTATGATAGCAGGCTGAATATCTCTGTCAAATATGTCAAAAACAGTAGCATGTTGTGTTTCTGGTGACAAGGAAACAGCACAACTAGATCTTTCACTATACCATCAGCGTATAGAGATAGTATTAAGTATTTGGGAATTATAATTGATTGTCATTTGAATTTTGAGAAGCAGGTTTCATCTACAGTTGCGAAAGGATTTGGGGTATTAAGACAACTTAGAGCTATTTGAGATTTCCTGGTGAGAAATTGTTACATATTTTAATCCATGCTTTTGTTCTCGTAAATTAGATTACACTTCTCCCTCGTTATTCGCGGGGGATACGGGCAGATCTGGACCTCGAATGGCGAAAAACTGCGATTATCCGGCTCTGACCCACCCCCACCTCCCTGCCGCTTCCCGGCCTTACCTGGAGGTCTAGAGGGCTTTCGGGGCAGGAGCGATCTTCCTAAGCTCCTGCCCCGTGCAGATCGCCATGAGGAAATGGCTGCTGTGAGTTCCCGTAGTCTCTTGAGACTACGACGGGAACTCCCTACAACCATTTCCTCATGGCGAACTGCACGGGGCAGGAGCGTAGGAAGATCGCTCCTGCCCCGAAAGCCCGCTAGACCACCAGGTAAGGCCGGGAAGGCGGCAGGGAGGTAAAAAATATTTTTTTTTAATTTTCCCCCTCCCCAGAAAAAAATTGCGATTCTGTGAAATCGCGAGTGCAGAAACCGCAAATGGGGAGGGGGAAGTGTATGGCAACTTGGTATATGCGTGAATAACAGTTGGACAACTGAAATGTTTACAAACATTACAAAATGCGGCAATTCGGCTGTTAGGTCGTGCACATCTATGATCATGTAACTCCATTATATCTGAAATTCCATTGGTTACCAGTGGAATTTAGAATTAAATTTAAAATCCTGATGCTGGCACATAGGGCATTATTTGAGTTACAACCATTATGAGCTCCTTTTACAAAGCCGTTCTAGCTGCTACCGCCTCCTTTTGAACAGGTGGTAGATTTTTGGCTAGCGCACCTTTGTAAAAAGGAGCCCTATATCTTTCTAATCTAGTGTTATTTTACACACCTAGTCGCTCGTTGAGATCTTTACATGTCAATAGAGTAGCTGTTCCCCATATCTGAAAGGCTCACCTTGCCTCAATCAGAAATGGTGTATTTTTCTATTTAGTTCCAATATTGTGCAACAATTTATCAGTAGAGTTAAGGAAGGAAGAATTATTTCAAAATTATAAGAGACATCTAAAAGCACTTTTTTTTTAAATGGCTTTCTCAAATTGAATAATGGAATGGGGACCGCAATCTGCATTAAGTTGTACTGATTCATGTTGATTTGGATTTATTTATTTCATATAAAGTTTTAGTGAAAATGTTTTAAGAAATGTTAATTTCTTTCCTTTCTCATTTTCTAATGGAGTTCCTTTCTTAAATATGTTTAAGTTGTGATGTAAACCGCTTTGATCCTTTTTTGCTTTATAGGCGGTATAGAGATTTTAATAAACATATTCAGCCACTGTGGCTGGCATAAAAAAAAGACTGCCCTGACTGAATATTGGCCTGACTATATATTGCATGTTAAATAGTCTGCATCAAAGGTTATTTAAGATCATAGCAAAATGAGACCAGTGTTTACTCACCCTAAAGTTGGGAGATTTTTACCTTGTTGAGGTCAGGCTCATTGAGACTTCCTACCCAGTTCAATTTCTTTACTAGCATTGTGGTTGGGGGAAATGCCAAAATAAAATAAATGATCCCAATAAAATATTCATTTGTGTAGATTAATATATCAAAGTATAAAGCAGCTCGGCATCATTTGGAATTTCAGAGACGTGGTATAGACTGCTTAATAGAACAATCATTGACATTAAACAAAATTCCTTCTCTATTTCACACAGAACCTAAGAAAGCAGTCTTTTAAAGCAGATACCCTTCCAAATTTGTCATCCTGAAATAACCACTTACCTGTTCTGTAATGTTTAGTAAAGGCATGCTATGAATGAAGCGCTAAGCTATGGCTGTGCATCTTTTCCACAAATACATGTGCCTTTCCTGTTCAGGCAGCAGCTACCAATCTTGTACAATGAGAATTAATAAATGAAGGAGCAGTCTTTTAGTTGTTTTGTGTGCATCTGAATTTCATCTAATCCAGTGTTTTTCAATCTTTTTTGGGCAAAGGCACACTTGTTTCATGGAAAAAATCACAAGGCACACCACCATTAGAAAATGTTAAAAAATTTAACTCTGTGCCTATATTGACTATATATAAAGTAATTCTCTTGAATAGGAATCAAATAAACACAAGGAAAGTATTTTATAATTACTTTATTATGAAATATTAAGTAAACAGAATAGTGAAAAATTATAAAATACTTTATTCAGTGCGAAACCTGGGCCTGTTTGGCTGAACACAAAGCTGATATTCTGGCTGGAATCGAAGAAAGACACACACGTAGCTCTTCGTCAACAGTCGTTCCCTTCACCGCCCCGTCACCGTCACCGCCATCCCTTTCACCGCCCCGTCACCGCCACTGCCATCCCATTCACCGCCCCGTCACCATCCCCGCTGCATCCATATAAGCCTTAGTACTGTAATATTTAGCTTATTCCTTTCTTATAAATCAAAGTTCTTGCTGCTGAACTAGAGAAAGAGATGTTCAGCTGGCAGGGCTTTGTTTATAAATTTTTATCAACACAACTAATATACTATTTTATCCTAAAGCAAAAAAATAAATAAATAAATATAATTTTTTTTTCTACCTTTGTTGTCTGGTTTCTGCTTTCCACATCTTCTCATTCAATTCCTTCCATCCACTGTGTGTCTTCTCTCTACGTCTTCCATTTGCTGTTACTGTGCCTCTCCCTTAATCCCCCCCCCCCCCAATTGGTCTAGCACCCATCTTCTTCCCTCCGCTCCCCCATAGTCTGGCATCTGTCTTCTTCCCACTCTGTCTTCCACATTTCCCTTCGGGGTCTGTTCCTCTCCACTCTCCTTCAATGTCTGTTCTATTCCTTTCCACCACCACCCTTCCCTCCCTCCTTTACCATCTGTTCCTTTCTACTACCCTTCAGCTCCTCTCACGTGGCTTATCTATCTACCTTCCTCCCTCTTATTTTCATGGCACGTTACAATGTAATTTGTGCAAGCCACTGGAGCCTGCGAGCTCGGTCCCTGTCCCATCCCCACAAACCATCTCGCTTCTGTGCTCCTATTTTCTCCATTTCTAATATCTCCCCTATGTATCTGTCATTGCCCCTCCCTGTGTCCATATACCATCCCCATGGCATGTCCCCTTTATGTCTCTGTCCCTATGCCCCATGCACATAATTTCCCCTCTTTCTGTTACCTTCCTGTGTCCAGATTTCCCCTATCTTCCTCTTCCATACCAGTGTGTCTCTTCTTTTCAACCCCATCTAGCTTTTTTCCCTCTTTCTTCCCCCCCCCTGCTTCTAGCATCTGGCTCACCTGCCTGTCCTTCCCTTTCTTTCCTGCTGTGGGTTTTTCTTTCCGTCTTCATCCCCTTGGCCCAGAATCCTTTTCCCTTTCACTCCCTCCTTCCAATTTGAGCCAGGAACACGAGCGACCGCACGGTCCCCGCAGCCACCACTCGCCTGCCCAATCAATCCTACTGTTTAGCCAGCTCTCTCCCTTCGCCTCACCTTAGTTTGTAGGTTTTGTTTTTCAGCGACATGCACGCTTTCCCAAAGAGCCGCGCATGCGCGGCTGCTCAGTGTTCAATCTTCTGCTCTGCTGCAACTTCCTGTTTCCGGTTGCGTCAGAGCAGAAGATCGAAACTGAACAGCAGCGGGGACCGGGGGAGTCTCATGGGAGCGCGTGCGGGACCCGGCCTGAGGCCTAATCAGTGTCTGCACCGTACGGCACACCAGGCAACATCTCTCGGCACACTAGTGTGCCGTGGAACAGCGGTTGAAAAACACTGATCTAATCTATTGAGAAACCGATGATTTGGAGGCCTATAGACTTATTTTTCTTGCAGGTGCAGGCTGAGAGTTAATGGAATGATGATTGACTCTGAGAGTATTTCTATTTCAGCTGAGTAATTTTGTTTCCAGCATTAATGAATTCTTGCCAGCAACTCAGCCTGTAATCATGTGTATTCAGAAAAGCAATACAAATATACATCAATATATTATGTAACACTTTAGAAGGCACATTTCAAAAGTTTTCTGCCCCACTACCTCGGGGTTCACCATCTTTCCGTTTCTCTTCCCAACTACCCTCCTAGCCAGTATCTCCATCCCTTGTGTCCAACTTCTCTCTCTTTCTGTTCCTTGCCTCTCTCCCTTCATCCCATTACCCACCATCTCTCTCCCTCTCCTCTTTTATTTCTTCCCCACTCCACCCCACTCTCCCTCCAAGCAAACATATTTCCTTTCTTTTTAACCTCTCTTTCTATCCCTCCCTTCCTTTGATCAGCATTTCCTCTCTTGCTCCTCTCCATTGACCATCTTCCCCTTTCCTACCTGCTTTCCCCTCCCACATGTCCAGGATCCACTCTGTGTCCTTACTTCCTCTCTCCATGCTTATGATCTCCCTTTGTCATTCTTCACCCACCCCTGATCTAGCATTTTCTTGGTCACTCTGTTCCCTGCCGTATCCAGTATCCCCATTTGTGTCCCTAAATGTCTATATCCTTATTCTCCCCTCACTCCTCCTCAGTCCGGCACATGCACGTCTGGATCCCTCCTTCTCTCCCTCTGGATACTTCTACACCAGGGCCCGCCCCCATCCTGAAGGCCTTCATGTTTTCCCCCCTTCTTCCCGGTCTCACCTTCATATTTAGCCTGCTGTTCCTACCCTCCCTCCATCCCAGCTTCCTTCCACTGTGTCCGGGTTTTGAATAGCTTCCAGCTAGGAGCGATGTCAGTATGGCATCTGCGCATGCAAGGATGCAACGCGGTGACATCTCACGCATGCGCAGATGCCCTCCCGACAAGTGAACAGGTTGAGGGGGTGGGGCTGGGGGGCAGAACGGGGCGTGACCCGGGTGGAATTGGTTGGAGATGGCAGCGGGGCCATGGGCCCAGATTTTTGGGCTCCTTTTACTAAGGTGCGTTAGCGTTTTTGGCGCATGCAGGAAATTTCCGTGCGCTACGCTTCTTGAACTAATGCCAGATCAATGCTGGCGTTAAGGTCTAGCACGCGCGGCAATGTAGCGTGCGCTATTCTGCACGTTAAAGCCCTAACGCGGCTTAGTAAAAGGAGCCCTTAGTTCCAGAAAATCTGGTAACCCTATATTTTACAGAAGTTTTTGCCTTGTAGATAGTACCACTGTAAATTCAAATAGCATTTATCAATACTGTATAGTGACTGCTGCTACGTGGATAACTGATTTTGAATATTGAGCTTGGTTTGGTCTATTTATACTCGTATATGGCCCACCCATTTCAGTTCCTGAATGGGTTAAAATTCACCATAAAATTAGTCTTTGATTCTTAACTTCTTGGGTCATTCACGGCATCTTTCCTCCCTTAATCCCACTATCTTATAACTCCTCGAGTCCTGACTCTACCAGACCCGCCCAAAGGTATAAACTATCCTTCCCCTCTCTACACGGTATTCGCTTTGCAGGCAAACTGGGAAAATCCCTTCTCTTCAGAATCAAAGAACTTTGGAACGACCTTACTACCCCGCTGCGGAACCTGTGCTCCCTCCAATTATTCCGCAAGCAACTGAAAACCTGGCTTTTCACTAAAATGTAATTCTATCCCCCCTTACTCTTCTCTTCTATATATAAGTTCATGTAAACCTTTTTTTTCCTTCTCTTCCTATATTTTAAGTTCTTGTAAACCGTGCCGAGCTCCACATCCGTGGAGATGATGCAGTATATAAACTTAAGGTTTAGTTTAGAATGTGGCATGAGAGATTTTCCTTTGCTCCCTATGAATTAGGTCTTTCATATTGGTTTTTGCCTATTTGATTAGGTATGCATGTGCCTTCTTTTTAAACTTAAATCGCTGTGATGTTTTGTGGTTTGAAAGATGGTAAAAAAATTATTTTATAATAACTTCATTTGCTTTTTCGTTTGAAATCTATGCTTTCTTCCTTTGATTTTCAGTCTGTGGTATAGGGGTTGGTGCTTTTCAGACTTGACTACTGAAGTGCACTATATCTTAGCATCTCAAGTGCCAGATGTAGGGGTGTTGCAGATGGTCCAAAACGCTGCTGCACGTCTGGTTGCAGGTGTACCTAGGTCTGCTCATATAACCCCAGTGCTTTGCCAACTCCATTGGCTGCCAGTTTTGTATAGGATACAGTACAACGTATTGTCTATTGTCAGCCAAGCTCTATATGCACCTGCTCCACAGTATTTAAACAATCTTTGATTGTGTATTGTCCATTCGGAGAGTGCTTTGTTGTTGTCGCAGGATAAGATGTTGAAAGCTCATGCTTATACCAGGGCTGCTTCTGTTGCCGTTGCATTGCAAGAGCAAAGCTGTGGAATGGTCTTTCTGGCCATTTGTGGTTGTGTGCTAATAGATAGAACGTTAAAAAAATGATTGAAGATCCATCTTTTTGCAACTACATTTTTGCTACCTATGTAATTGAGAGATGGAATGATGAATGATTGTTTAAGGTGCTGCAGAGATTCTTTTTTTTTTTTTTTTTTGTAATTATGTTTTTGTTTGTACTTGTGATTTACATTATGTATGGTCATTTGTAAACCGCCTAGGTATAGGCGAAGGGGACAACAGGCACGAGGGGGCATTCGGAGAAACTGAAGGGAGATAGGTTCAAAACGAATGCAAGGAAGTTTTTTTTTCACCCAGAGGGTCGTGGACACTTGGAATGCGCTACCGGAGGAAGTGATCAGGCAGAGTATGGTACAGGGATTCAAACAGAGACTGGATGGATTCCTGAGGGATAAAGGGATCGTGGGATACTGAGAAAGCTAACCAGAAAATAAATGTAGAAACCCAACCAGGTCGTGCAGGTGCAAGACTGGAGGGCTAGGACTTTGATAGGAAGATAGGACTCAATTAGGAAACCAAGGAGGCATGGGGGCCCCTTCTGGTGATTTAGACAGGTCGTGAACTGTTTGGGCCGCCGCGGGAGCGGACTGCTGGGCAGGATGGACCTATGGTCTGACCCGGCGGAGGCACTGCTTATGTTCTTATGTTCTTATGTATAGGCGGTGTATAAAGTTTTAAAAGAAATGAAAATCATCATAGTATAGTCTGTGATGGGGAGCTTTTGGACCCTAATTGCTTAGGTGTAAGTTTGAGGGGTTGTCTAATTTCGCTTATTGAGTTTTTATATATATTTGTTCTGGTAGTATTTCTCGGGATGTTTATTTTCTTGTGAAAAATATTATCTTTCATATTACCGTAATTTATCCACTGTTTACAGTGATATTTTTTTGTTTATAACAAGGAAACAAAACACAACTGCAGGAAAATGGACAGGGTGCAGGAATTTATTAAGTTAACAAAAAATTAAAACAAATACATAAGCAACATAAAATACATCCAAAGAGCTGGTCCTGATATTCATGTGGACCGGACCCGACACGGTCAGTGTTTTGAACAAACACTTCTTCCTCAGGGGCCCCAAATGTTGACAATTAGGGCTCCTTTTATCAAGGCGCACTACGGGAATTAGCGCGTCAGACATTTCATCACGTGCTAACCCCCGCGGTAGCCTAAACTCCTAACGCTTCGTCAATGGAGGCGTTAGGCACTAGCACAGCAGGTGGTTTAACGCGCGGTATTCCGCGCGTTAAACCGCTACCGCGCCTTTGTAAAAGGACCCCTTAGAGCAGGGATAGGGAACTCCGGTCCTCAAGAGCCGTATTCCAGTCGGGTTTTCAGGATTTCCCCAATGAATATGCATTGAAAGCAGTGCATGCGAATAGATCTCATGCATATTCATTGGGGAAATCCTGAAAACCCGACTGGAATACGGCTCTCGAGGACCGGAGTTCCCTACCCCTGCCTTAGAGTATCAGAAAACCTTATACAGGAGATTTTCACGCTTAGGGCTCCTTTTACTAAGCAGCGCGGTACAATGCCACGCGCGCTAGACGCTAACACCTCCATAGAGCTGGCGTTAGTTTTTCCGCGCAGCGCAGGGGTTAGCGCGCGCTAAAAACGCTAGCGCAGCTTAGTAAAAGGAGCCCTAAACGTGAAAATCTCCTGTATAAGGTTTTCTTATACTCTAATTGTCAATATTTGGGGCCCCTGAGGAAAAAGTGTTTCTTCACAACACAGACCATGTCGGGTCCGGTCCACATGAATATCAGGACAAGCTCTTTGGATGTATTTTATGTTGCTTATGTATTTGTTTTAATTTTTTTTAACTTAATAAATTTCTGCACCCTGTCCATTTTCCTGCAGTTGTGTTTTGTTTTCTTGTTGTGCACCTTCACTGCAGGCCTTGTTGGTTCTTTTTTGTTTTGTTTTTATTTTTTTGTTTATAAAATGGAGAAGCCGTCTATTAAAATAAATGAATAAATATTTATTTTTCAAAATATAGCAATTTTATCGCCTTTAGTACCTCTGGCTATATGTTATAGTCCCACTTTATGAAAATTAATGGTACTCTGTTTAACTTTATGTTGCACAGTGTCATGAAGAAAGCACTTTTCTTTTTAGATAACCAGCCACTATCATGCTTAACATCCTGCAGTCCTGGCTGTCAATATTCATGCAATTTCCTATATGTACTCTGATCCTTTAGGCCAGGGGTCCCTGTATGTCAGGGCCAAATCCAGTCGGGTTTACAGGATTTCCCCAATGAATATGCATGAGATCTATGTGCATGCACTGCTTTCAAAGCATATTCATTGGGGAAATCCTATAAACCCGACTTTGGGGACCCTTGCTTTAGGCTTTGAAATACATTTCTGACTACAAATGGAATTTTCTTTTTTTTTTTTGTAGGTGATCACCCGTGGTTGGAATGTTGCATCAAGTCATACAATGCAAAAGATGGAATGAAATCCCAAATTTGTTATCAGATTTTTGACACAATGGTGGTTGAAAATATCTCATAGTTTGAGCCATCATTGGGGAAAAATACAAGTGGCATCATGAGAAAATGAAGACAGACGGCTTATTGCATCCTGAGAAAACTCAACTGTGAAGATAAAACACTATGATCCATTTTGTAAAACATTTTTATATGTATTTTATAGTGAAAACAGGGCTGTCCCAAGAGTAAGGCAGTTTGAGCTGACCACCCTGGTCCAAAGTGTCAGTGGTCTTCAGCGTGATTGTCTCTTCCAAAGAGTATCATCCCACCCCCACCCCACCCCCCAAAAAAACCAAAAAACCACTCCATCCAAACTCAGCACTCATAGATTCAGCAGGAAAGCATCACTTCTTACTTTCATTGCTTCTTCCTCTGTCAATTTCAGTCTAAAGGGTGAACTAAACAGAACCCTGTGGTCTTGCAAGATCCAGTAGCACCATGCATTTGGATTGCAGACACAAATAAGAAATGGATCTTGCCTATGAGAAGACAGGAGGAGAAATGCATGCGAACATAGAGGTTGATTTTTTCCCAGGACACTGCCCCTCTCTAGTATTGGTTCTCCTGAGAAAAATCCTATTGGCAGCATTTTTATATTAAATCAATGTGTAAACCTTTCCTCACGGTATGTTTTAGTACCTGAAAGAAAGTTTATTATGTTGTGTTTACATCTTTTAATAATTGATTTTTTTATACATCTGCACAATATAATAAAGATGTGTCAAAACTATTATACATTTTCTTGTTCATTATGCACTGTAGCAGTTTATTAGTGAATAAACAGTATAACAAATATTATCTCACAATATCTGAACCTGTTGGAAAGTATGGGACAAATTTAAGAATTCTGAATCTTCAGAAATGCACTTAATTGTGAGTTTGCAGGTGCAAAAATTAATTACATAAAAATTTAAGGTCTGTAAAATAGTATTTTTATATAGTTCAAAATTTATGCACATAAGCAATTAAGAGGGCAAGAATGAGTGGAGCTGCATTACACCATATCCCAGGGTAATTTTAACTCACTTTCATTATTGCCTCCTTAAAATTACTTTGGGCTCTTTTGCTAAAGCTTAGGAAAAACTAGTGGAATTAAGGCCTGATTCTGTATAGGATGCTGGTCTCGGTGGCCGCCTAAGAAGCAGCCAAGAATCGCGTGTCAATCATGCACCGGTGTCCGATACAGAATTATGTCTACCTTAAGGAATAGATGCCTTACCTCCCGATTCTCTGGCACCCATGTCAACCGGCACCTCTTAAAGAATCACACCTGCCTGATTGCACATATAGGCAGCTCAGCCACCTATCTTTGCTGAGGGATCCCTTGGCATCTGCTGATTGTGGCACAGGAATCCCTGAAACCGCGGCTTCGGGGAGTCCTGCTGGCTCAGCTGATTGGGGGAAAATTCCCCTGCTTCGATCAGCTCAGCTGGCTGCAGCGGGCAGAGGATCCCTCAACACCTACCTCCGAGATCAGCAAGAGGGATGCCCACTTTCTCCTGCCGGCAGGCCCATCTCTTCAAAATGACAAGCCTTCCCCTTCCCGGTACATCCTGGGATTCAACGGGGAGGGGGGGCCTAAGGCCCTGATTGGCCCAGGCGCCTAAGCCACAGCTGTCAGCGTGATTTGAAGAGTGGCAGCCTGTGTGTCAGGTGAATTCTGATACATCAGTGAGGTGTGAAGCTGTGTGTTGCTAAGGGGCCATAGGGCCTAGTTTTGCAGCAGTTGAGATCAGATGACCAGGGAGGTTACAAAATAAAACACCTTGCTTCGCCATAGCTATAGGGTGGTGTGGTGCTCTTTGGAGGGTCACCTAGTTGTTCCAGGTGCGGGTGAGTTTTCTTTGTGTTGGCAGTGGGGACATGGTGGGTGTGGGTATGTTTTTATTGTGGCTGGCTTCTTTCTCTGAGGCAGCATCTCAACATTTCAGCAGTTGGAAGTCGGGTGGTGCATTGTGAGCCAGGTTTGTGCCAGTCGTGTGAGGTCTCAGGTTTGGGGCAGGTGGTCGCTGTGCTCTGACCTGGGGAGGTGTGGAGTGTTGTATGTTGCTGATTGGGCTATTTTAGTAACAGTGTTTGGTGCTACTTGTGATATTGAGTTTTTTGGGGGATGATGTGCATAAGTTTCACAAACAAAACATTGTTTGAGGCAGGTGTGTGTAAAAAAAAAAAGTATAGCTAAAGCTAGAGGAGGGACAGGGAAGGACAGGAAGCAGGATGAAGAGCAGTGCTATTTTAGGGCATCGTGGAGATATTAGCAAGGATAGAGGTAGACAGCGGTCTCAAGGTCAGGTCACGAGGGCAGTGGGTCAGTCATGGGTGGACAAGGGTAGTGGGTGCAGATTTGTAGGTTGAGGGCACACAAAGGAGGTCTTCCATTGGAGCTTCTTGGGCACAGGAGGCAGCGACGTGTTGGCAACAAAACTCCTTTATAGAAGGTGATGCCAGATTATGAGAGGTATTAGATCGCAATGTGTGACAAGGGTGATAAGATAACACAAGAACATTCAGTGGGATGGGTTCAGGTGTCCTGTGATAAGTTTGGGATCTGCAAGTGCACGGCAGGCACTAAAATTATTTTGTAATTTTTCTGGAAGGTGTGTGTCTGGGGGGCAGATAGTGAGCCTATCCACATTAAGTTTGTGCATCTACATTACCGCTCAATAATTAGTACAGGATTAGAGCCCTTACTGCCTACAAAATGGGTGGTGTTAAATGCTTATGCTAATTTATTTTGAAAGGCAATATTAGTGCATGGCCATTAAATAAATGGAAAATCAGCCATTTTACTCTTGCAGTAGGAATGATTTTACTGCGGGGGGAAAAACCTGGCATAGGAGCATGCTAAGACCGCTTTTTGCCACAGTTTAGTAAAAAGGCCCCTAGATGTTAAAGATGAGAATAAACCTGCACAAACAGGACGATATATCACAATGAAGAGGAAAGCAACACTTCCATGAGGGAACATAACTTGGAAAGAGAGCACAGTATTGAAGCTCATATGATAAGTATGCTAAAAGTAAAATTCTGAGCTATCCAAGAGGTTATGTCTAAAGATAAAATGATCAAAGATTGGAAACAGAAATAACATTTATTATTTATTTATTTTTAAAATTTACAGACCGCTTAAGTCTAAGTGGTTTCCATACAAAACATACATAATATTCAGTCAAACAACACATTACACATGTTATAACCATTAGCGACCAATTTCTGTTACATTTACAATCTAATAAAATATGCTCAACCTAAATTCAAACTAATATTGAACCATTCTTCCATGCTATATCATAAAAAGGCGTCAACAAACAATTGTGTTTTCAGCATTTTTTTAAATTGCACACAGTCCATGCAAATCCCTCAGGGTTCCAGGGAGAGAATGCCAGAGATTCACCCCAGCTGTAGAAAGCATAGATGCTCTAGATCAGTGGTTCCCACCCCTGTCCTGGAGGACCCCTAGACTAATTGGGTTTTCACGCTAGCCCTAATGAGTATGCATGAGAGAGATTTGCATATAACGGAAGTGACAGGCATATGAATCTGCTCCATGCATATAGGGCTATCCTGAAAACCCGATTGGCCTGGGGGTCCTTCAGGACAGAGTTGGGAACCACTGTTCTAGATCATACATAATGAAAACTGTTTTCCTTCACAGAGATCAGTCTCATACCTTCTTCAGATCTCAGTTTTCTACAAGGTTGACAGACCTTCCAAAGAGTTTGAAAACTTAAAAGAACAGACCCATATAAAAGCCAAGTTGTTAGCTGAAAGGCAGACCTAATGCTGCTGCTTTTATTATCACCTTATTCTGTTCCCTACCTTCCTTTCCCCTTAGAGCAGGGGTGGGGAACGAGAGCTGCAATCCAGTCGGGTTTTCAGGATTTCCTCAACGAATATGCATGAGATCTGTTTGTGTGCACTGCCTCCATTATATGCAAATAGATCTCATGCATATTCATTGAGGAAATCCTGAAAACCCGACCCTGGATTGCGGCCCTCGTTCCCTACCCCTGCCTTAGAGCCATTATTGTATTGCCTAAAACTGGGCATTTCACACATTAAACATACATCATCATAAAATCAAATTACAACTACACAAAAATTGAAATAAATGACATCAAATTCATGTACGAGAAGAATTAAGTTTGGATAGATTTAAGAGAAAGCTAAAATGCTTTCTTTTTAAAGATGCATTTGACAGCTAATAAAACTAGAATGTAGGATTAGATTAGGGTTCTCTACTGAGCCCTGGGCTTTAAATTCTCTGTTTCTTATTATTCTCCCCTTACCTATTGTTGTTTTTCCCTTATATGTTTCCTTTACTATCTGTTAAACTTGTATTTCTTTTCCTATTCTCTTCCTCTTGTGTCATTCATTTGTCTTGTGAGTCTTATTTACATTGTCTGTTTCCCTTTAATTATTGTAATTTAATATTTTAATATTTTGTACATCGCTTAGAATGTGGAATAAGCGATTAATTAAATACTCAATAAACTTGGAAACTTGGAAACATTGTCCAAATATCTTATGTAGTAACAAAGTTATTTCATTTGAAGATGAGTAATATATATGTTGCCTATTATGACAGCTTTAATATTAGCTGATGTAGGCTCCTTGAAATGTAAAAATAACTGTTAGTTTGGTATGCAAGGAGTAATTCTCATTTTCAATCAATTTCTAAACCAAAAGGTTAATGTAATGCACGTCAATTGGTGGTGCGTCATCAAACAAGAGATTGATCCTCTAAAGCATTGATGTTAAAAGATATGCAAAAGGTTAGCACTCTTAATTCCGCATTGAAATAAAGGTCAAACAGATACGTTGTAGGCTACATCTTTTTGCTGGACTATACTAAAGCTGTTTGTGACTAGTTTTTGAAAGCTTGGTCTCAGGTCAATGTACCTGATCTCGTTTGCAATTAAAGAGATTAAGAAACATGAGAAAGCTGCTACCTGACAGCAACTTGCTTTGAGCTACTACTGAGAAGGTTTGAGCTTAATCCAAATAATTAATAATAATGATTATTAGTTAGATACTGTTTTTAGTTCAGTTGCCTGTTTCATCTGCAGCTAGCAAGAAATTGTATGTCCCGGTTTATGTATGTGTAGGTTTTTTTGTGTTCTCTTCTTACCATGAGTTGTATGCACTGGTGTAGCAGGGGACAGTCCGCCCTGGGCGCAGTCTCTGTAAAGGGTGCAGGCACCTGTCCTCCTTACACGCGTGCACTCCCCTTCCCTCATACATAGTAACATAGTAGATGATGGCAGATAAAGACCCGAATGGTCCATCCAGTCTGCCCAACCTGATTCAATTTAAATTTTTTTTTTAAAAATTTTTCTTCTTAGCTATTTCTGGGCAAGAATCCAAAGCTTTACCCGGTACTGTGCTTGGGTTCCAACTGCTGAAATCTCTGTTAAGACTTACTCCAGCCCATCTACACCATCCCAGCCATTGAAGCCCTCCCCTGCCCATCCTCCACCAAACGGCCATACACAGACACAGACCGTGAAAGTCTGCCCAGTAACTGGCCTAGTTCAATATTTAATATTATTTTCTGATTCTAAATCTTCTGTGTTCATCCCACGCTTCTTTGAACTCAGTCACAGTTTTACTCTCCACCACCTCTCTCGGGAGTGCATTCCAGGCATCCACTACCCTCTCCGTAAAGTAGAATTTCCTAACATTGCCCCTGAATCTACCACCCCTCAACCTCAAATTATGTCCTCTGGTTTTACCATTTTCCTTTCTCTAGAAAAGATTTTGTTCTACGTTAATACCCTTCAAGTATTTGAACGTCTGAAACATATCTCCCCTGTCTCTCCTTTCCTCTAGGGTATACATATTCAGGGCTTCCAGTCTCTCCTCATACGTCTTCTGGCGCAAGCCTCCTATCATTTTCGTCGCCCTCCTCTGGACCGCCTCAAGTCTTCTTACGTCTTTCGCCAGATACGGTCTCCAAAACTGAACACAATACTCCAAGTGGGGCCTCACCAATGACCTGTACATTTTCATTTTCCTGCATGAACAACATTACAAAAGTGCTGCCCGCATCAGCGTTGCCTCTCTCTAATGTCACTTCTGGGATAGCCGACACGACGCAGACAGCAAGTTTGTGCTGTTGCTCTCGCCTGGAAAATTAAAAAGGTACGGGGAAAGGAAAGGGGCGTGCACACAGCAGGAAGTGTCGAGAAGGAACAGGGGAGAGAGGCCCGGGAAGAGGAAGGCCCGCTATTTTGGAGCATACCTCTAGCTGGACTTTCTTCATACTGGTATGGGGGGGCTGGGGGCAAGGTTGTCGGGATAGACTTAGGTGTGTCGAGGGGTGGCAGCAGGAGGGAGTGGGCATCCCTCCTGCCTTGGAACTTCTTGGGGGCTTGTGGGCATTATTTATTTTAAATGAGCACAGACCAAATTTGTTTGGCCATGCATACCTTATAAAGCAATATGTTAACTGTTAGTGCTTGCTAATTGTCACATTAAACCACTAGCTGGCACTGTCATCTTGATGTAGGGACATTGGATCATCGACTGTTCTATTGCCCCTTGATACTTAAATTTTGGAGATCCATTTGGGATCAAGTGAATGAAGTATTGGAAAATCCTGTGGCATTGACGTACGATACCATGCTATTTGGCACGATAATGAGGGCTAAAAGTCAAATATCTTCCCATAATAATAAACTTCTCTTTATTATGACAGGGGTTGCCATACAACTTATTTTGAGGAATTGGAAAAACTGGGATCGGTTAAATTATACTTTCTGGTTGGAATCTCTATGCCACACTTTTAAAATGGAACGTATAATGGCCATACAACAAGTAAACACCAAAAAGTCCAATGGGACAGAGAACCCATGGGTATAAAACAGCAGGGCCGCCATCAGAAATTTCTGGGCCCCTTACTGAGCAATTCTATTGGGCCCCCCACGCACCCCTTCCCCCTCCCCCCGGCCCCCCCCTTCTTCCATGGGCCGAATACACACATACTTTTCTCTGTCGCCGCACTCTTTGACCAAAAGATTTGTAAGCCTGCAACCACGTCAAGGTAGACTCTTTCAGCAGGGCCCTAACCTAACCTAAACTAAACTAATCTATACCTATCTATTCTAAACTAACATATGTCTAATACTGAACTAATAACAAACTAACAAACATCTGCATAATAAATAACTAATAAATAATAGTGCTAGTAGCTATAATTCACTTTTGAATGTAAAATCTCAGTTAAGGATTTCTTTTGACCTTTGTAGGCCAGAAGTAGATCACAATTGCACAATATTTTTTGTAACAAGTATTAAATGTGTTTTTATAAATACTGTAAGCTTAATAAATATATCAGAAAAAACTACACATCTGAGCGCATATCTGAACATACACATCTGTATGATCCCATCCTCCTCTGCTTGCCTATAGCTGCATCATGCATGTTAAAAATGTACGATATGTTGATATGTGCACCTTCCTTCCTTCCTTCCTTCCCATCCATCCTCCTCAGCCTGTCCTTACACATCCACAGCTGCATGTTAATGATGATGTATATGTTATGATGATAAATAAGTGCATATGAGCACATCATTAACATGCAGCTATGGATGAATATAAAAAAGAAACAATATTCTGTACAATTGTCAATTTATAAATCAGCGTCTTCTCCCCATTCTCTCTTCCCCATTTCCCTTCAGCGTCCTCAGCCCACTCTCTCTCCACTTTCCTTCAGCACACGCACATAAAAACAAGCAAGTAATTTATATCATTTTCATTCTATTCATTCATAGAAATTAAAGTCTAAATAATGCCATAGTCACATAACAAAACATGATTTTACAAAAATAATTCCCTGCACAGTCAAGCCTGCAAGGATTACTAGATGTCTTTCAGCAGTTCCCCTCCCTCCCTCCCTCCCCCTTACCTTTGTGGCCAAGTCAAAATGATCTACCAACAATAAAATTTTAAAAACACAAAGCACGCTGTACACAGAGAAGATGTTAATTATCATTTATATTCCGCGGGTTTTCAAAGAGGTCAAAGCAGATGACTTTATGCAATGTCACCTCAGTAACAACTATACAAAAATAGACAAATATTCCCCCTCCCTTTTTACTAAAACGCGATAGCGGTTTTTAGCACAGGGAGCTGCGCTGAATGCCCCACACTGCTCTCAACGCTCATAGGCTCCCTGCGCTAAAAAACGCTATTGCGGTTTAGTAAAAGGGGGCCATAGTGCAAAATATAGACAGCATATATAAATTCTCAAAGCAGACACATTTTGATCACTAAATTGAAAATAAAACCATTTTTCCTACCTTTGGTAATTTCATCAATCTCTGGTTGCACTTTATTCTTCTGACTGTGCATCCAATATTTCTTCCCTTCTTTCAGCCTCCTGTATGCTTCCTCTCCTCCAGACCTCATTCCCTCCCCAAACTTTTTCTTTGTTTCACCCTGCCCCTTCTTTCTTTTTCTCTCTCTCCATACCCCCTTTCTTTCTGTATGTCTGTTTTTCTCTCTATCACCCTGCCCCCTTCTTTCTCTCTCCACACCCTCTTTCGTTCTGTATGTCTGTCTACTGTGACCCAGTAGACATTATATATCTAGATTTCCAAAAAGCCTTCGACAAGGTGCCCCATGAACGCTTACTGAAGAAACTGTGGAGTCACGGGGTGGAAGGGAACATGTACAGATGGATCAAAAATTGGCTGGCGGACAGGAAACAGAGGGTAGGAGTGAAGGGGCACTACTCTGACTGGATAGGGGTCACAAGTGGTGTTCCGCAAGGGTCAGTGCTGGGACCATTGCTGTTCAATATATTTATTAATGATCTAGAAACGGGGACAAAGTGCGAAGTTATCAAGTTCGCGGATGACACAAAACTCTCCAGCAGGGCCAGAACTGTTGAGGAATGCAAAGAACTGCAGAGCGACCTGAACAAACTGAGTGAGTGGGCAAAAAATGGCAGATGAGCTTCAATGTGGAGAAATGTAAGGTCTTGCACATAGGGAAGGGGAACTCCATGTACAGCTATACGATGGGAGGGAGGGTACTCGGGGAAAGCAGCCAAGAAAGAGATCTGGGGGTATTGGTGGATAACACAATGAAGCAGGCGGCACAATGTGCAGCGGCCTCAAAAAAAGCGAACAGAATGTTGGGCATTATCAAAAAAGGTATCACTACCAGAACAAAAGAAGTTATCCTGCCACTGTATCGAGCAATGGTGCGCCCGCATCTGGAATACTGCGTCCAATACTGGTCGCCATACCTCAAGAAGGACATGGCAATACTCGAGAGGGTCCAGAGGAGGGCAACGAGGATGATAAAGGGTATGGAGAATCTTTCATATGCCGAACGGTTGGACAGGCTGGGGCTCTTTACCCTGGAGAAGCGGAGACTGAGAGGGGACATGATAGAAACTTATAAAATCATGAAAGGCATGGAAAAGGTGGAGAGGGACAGATTCTTTAGACTAGCAGGGACAACTAAAACAAGAGATCATTCAGAAAAACTGAGAGGGGACAGATTCATAACGAATGCAAGGAGGTTCTTCTTCACTCAGAGGGTGGTGGACACCTGGAACGCGCTTCCCGGAGAGGTGATAGGACAGAGTACAATTCTGGGGTTCAAAAAGGGACTGGATGATTTCCTGGAAGCAAAGGGGATAACAGGGTACAGATAGAGGTTTACCTTACAGGACATTGAGCGAATAGGGTATGGATATTTTAGGTTAGGTAGGGAACACTTTCAGGTCATGGACCTGGGGGGCCGCCGCGGGAGCGGACTGCCGGGCACGATGGACCCCTGGTCTGACCCGGCAGAGGCAACGCTTATGTTCTTATGTTCTTTCCGTGCCCCATTTTTCTTTGTTTCACCCTGCCCACTTTCTTTCTTTCTGGCTTTCTGTCCCCCCTTTCTTTCTTTCTCCCTGCCCTCCCCTATGCCACCACCATTGGGAAAATGCTGCCACCGCCACTGGGGAATAGGCTGCCACTGCCGCCATCGGGAACAGGCTGGCGCCGAGTTCGCCCTGCTTCTCTTCCCCGTGGGGCCGACCAACTCTCGCCACCCGACGTCAATTCTAACGTCGGAGAGGACGTTCTAGGCCAGCCAGGCAGCGATTGGCTGGCCCAGAACGTCCTCTCCGATGTCAGAATTGACGCGAGTGGCGAGAATTGGCAGGCCCCACAGGGAAAAGCAGGGAGAACTTGGCGCCGGCCTGTTCCCGATGGCGGCGGTGGCATTCAAGTGGCTAAAGAGCCGCAGTTTGCTGGCCTAGGGAGAACACTGGAGGGTGGCCAGCTGTGCACCCCCTTGGGACGTAAACCCAGGGCGGGGCAGACCCCCCCACACACCCTGGTATGCCACTTTCTGTACCTCACTCCCTCCCTATGACCAAAAACTCTCTTTCCTCTATTCCCCGTGTACACAACCATCTCTTTTCCTCCCTTCCTCTCTCCTAAGTCCATGCCTTCTGTGTACAAAAACTCATTCCCTCCCCCACTTCAGCATCTCTTTCCCTCCCTTCCTCTCTCCCAAGTCCATGCCTTCTTTGTCCAAAAACCCATTCCCTCCCCCACCTCAGCATCTCTTTCCTTCCCTTCCTCTCTCCCAAGTCCATGCCTTCTGTGTCCAAAAACCATTTCTCTCCCCCACCTCAGCATCTCTTTCCCTCCCTTCCTCTCTCCCAAGTTCATGCCTTGTGTCCAAAAACCATTTCTCTCCCCCACCTCAGCATCTCTTTCCCTCCCTTCCTCTCTCCCAAGTTCATGCCTTGTGTCCAAAAACCCATTCTCTCCCCCACCTCAGCATCTCTTTCCCTCCCTTCCTCTCTCCCAAGTTCATGCCTTGTGTCCAAAACGCACTCCCTCCCCCCTTTTGTGTTCCGCGTTTGCCTCCCAGCCCATCTTTGCAACTTTCTCAGCAAAACGAAGCTCAAGCCGCGAGGCTTGTCTTCTGTTTCCTGCCTGGCCTGCCCTGCCACGCACAAATAGCCGACCGGAAGTATTCTCCGACGTCAGCGCTGACGTCGGAGGGCAGGCTTTGCTTAAGCCCTCCCTCCGACGTCAGCACTGACATCGGGGAAGACTTGCGATCGGCTATATGTGAGCGGCAGGGCAGGCAGGAACAAAAGACGAGCCTTGCGGCTCGAGATGTATTGAACTCCGCGGGTCCCCCGTCCAGCTCTCTCCTGTGCACGTGGGGCGGACCGCCCCTCCCCCTAGACTGTGGCCTACGACCCTGGGGGAGCCCGGGCCCCCTGTCAGCTCCGGGCCCCTGAATGCAGGACTGGTGGTACTGCCCTGATGGTGGCCCTGTAAAACAGTATAAAAGGAAGTGGGAACGGACAATGAGCACTCCACTGAAGATCACTGATGTAAAACCAGTCCCAAGGGAGCTCAGAACAGTTTACATGAATTTATTCAGGTACTAAAGCATTTTTCTCGGTCTGTCCTGGCGGGCTCACAATCTTTCTAAAGTACCTGAGGAGTCCTGCTGACTCATCTGATCGGGGATTCCTCTGCTGTAATCAGCTGAGGACTGTTAGATCCCCTAGCAAAGGCAGGCACCAGGAATGTAGGCCTGGGTTTTCTGGGCCTACAATTCTGTTGCCTATTTTTGTGTGAATTGTTCCTACATAGGCACTTTAGGCCACCTAATGCCACTTCTGGCATTGGCCACGCCTACTTGGCATTCGGCAGCCTAAAGCATCTACATAGGTGCAATTCCAGCTCCTTTTATTTAGGTGCCGGTAGGTACCTCAACCTTGCTGTTTTTTTGCCATTTCTAATGGCATTCTTGAATTAACTTAGGCGCCGGTTGTAGAATGTCCCCCAAAATGTCCTTTGACACAAAAAATCTTGTCATATATTAAGTAGCTCCCACATGTCCTTGATTTCTTCCTACTGCATCTAAGTCTTTATTCTACTTCTGTTTTATGCTGTCAGGTACTATTGTGTAGACTGTTGAAGCAAGCTTCTTTATTGCATTTTGAATTGTATTTTAGATATCAGAATGTGAAAATTGTGTGAGTGTGTGAAGAATTTCAGGGAACTGGTACATGAATTTTTTGGCATAGCATTAAGTAGAGACTAATTCCTTGGAGGTCAGTGTGATAATGCACTTTTGACTGTTGTAATTAAGCCTCCTTTCATCCCTGTGAATCCCTGTACTCAAGTGAGTAAGTAAAAGGGAGTACAAAGAGAATTGTTAAAAGAGAGAGCTTGAGCAGGTTTATCCTGAAGTGTTATTAACATCACCCCTTGCTCACCATGATAGTATCTTCGTAGCCCTTTGAGAAACATAGTTGAACATGAATGATAAAAAAGCAATAGTCAAAGCCAGGGAGATGCTTGGCTGTATAAGGAGAGGACTGGCCAGAAAGAAAAGGGAGGTGATAATGCCATTGTATAAGTCTCTGATGAGGCCCTTTTGGAATACTGTGTTCAATTTTGGAGACCACACCTTCAAACAGATATAAATAGGATGGAGTCGGACCAGAGGGCTGCTACAAAATTGGTTAGTGGTCTTTGTCATAAATCATATGGGAACAGATTTAGAAGTCTTAATATGTATACTCTGGAGGAAAGACAGGAGAGAGGGGATATGATAGAGACATTTAAATATCTCCATGGCATTAATGTACAGGAGGTGAGTCTTTTTCAAATGAAGGAAATCTCTGGAAGGAGAAGGCACAGGATGAAGTTTAAAGGTGATAGGATCAGGAGTAATATAAGAAAATACTTCTTTACAGAATGGGTGGTAGATATGTGGAATAGTCTCTCGATGGAGGTGGTGGAGAATGAAGACTATCTGAATTCAAGATAGCATGGGACAGGCATGTGGGATCTCTTAGGGGGAAAAGGAGATTGTGGATGGGCAGACTGGATGGGCTATTCAGCCTTGATCTACCATCATGTTTCTATGTTACTAGTGAAAATGGTTGATAATAAGATTTACACTGAGCACCCTAGTTAAATAATTTTTAAGCTGCTTGTTGAATAAACTTTTGAGTTGATAAGGTCTTCTGCAGTTTTTGTAATAAAATACCTTTCTCCAAAAGTTATATAAATATCTTAAATAATGCCAAAAAATGTGGCACTTATTAAATATTTTCCTGTGAAGTGACACACAATCAGGAGTATTAAGCTGTTTTCATCTCTGCCCAAACGTGTAATTAAACTCTGGAATTCGTTGCCGGAAAATGTGATGAAATCATTTTGCTTAGTGGGGTTTAAAAAAGGCTTGAATAATTTCCCAAGAGATGTCCATATGCCATTATTGACATGGCTTGAAGAAATCCACTGCTTATTCCTAGGATAAGTAGCATAAAATTTGTTTTACTACTTGGGATCTAGTTAGATACTTGGGTCGTGGGTTGGCCACTGTTGGAAACAGGATACTGAGTTTGATGGACCTTCAGTCTGCCCTAGTATGGCAATTCTTATGTTCTTATTGTATGCAAATAGATCTCATGCGTATTCATTTTGGAAATCTGACTGGGTTGTGGTCCTCAAGGACTGTGGTTGCCCACCTGCATTATCCTGAAAACCTGACCCGGTAGTTCTGAAACTTGGTCCTGGAGGCACTCAGCTAGTCAGGTTATCAGGATATCCACCATGAATGTTCATGGGAAAGATTTGCATGAATATTCATGGTGGATATTACATTACATTACATTACATTACATTACATTACATTAGGGATTTCTATTCCGCCATTACCTTGCGGTTCAAGGCGGATTACAAAAGGTTAGTTTAAAAAAAAACAGAGTTACAATGATTAGCTAGAGAGGTATGTTGTAGATCTTATAAACATTTAGCAGGTTGTTGAGGGTGAGGTGGTTTGTAAAAGAGTTAATAGGTGGTCATAGTGGGAGTTCTTTTGTTATTATTAGTGCAGTAGTGGGTAGATCAAGTGTCAGTTTTAGAGTTAATAATCGGTCGTGATGTTATTGCTGCTTCAGGAATTTCTTGAAAAGTGTGGTTTTTATTTCTTTTCTGAACGTCCTATAGTCTGGGGTGGTCATCAAGAGGTTGGAGATCTGGTTGTCCAGCCTTGCGGCTTGGGTGGCTAGGATATCCTGAAACCCTGATTGGCTGGGTGCCTCCAGGCCAAGTTTCAGAATCATTGACCTGCCATTCAGTGGCCCTTGAGGATTGGAAGTAAAGGTCAAGGACCTGTAGTGTCTTTCCATGACCTATATGCTACTTCAAACCATGATTTGTTGCTTTGAAAGCTTTTCGTGTTTTTATTTTGCTTTTTTATCTCCATATGTTAGGCTTTACCCTCACACATAAAATATGTAATTGAACTGCCAATTTCCAATCTACTTTAAAATTTAATAAACGTGTAGCTTGGACATTTTCTCAAGCAGCCTTTAAATCAGAGGGAAGCAGATGAGCAATAAACATGGTTTTATTCAGTGATATTTACATAATAGTATTACAAATATGACTAAATTGCTCGTATTCAGGTTGCATAAATTAACAGAGCTGTACATTCTTCTTTCTGTTTGACTTTGAATAGTTTCTGGCACAATGGTGGAAAAGTCAGTGGAAATAATACTTGAGAAGGACAAGGTTATTTTAAATGTATTATATACGCAAACCTGGAGCTCAAGCCTTGTCAATTAAAACAGGCAAATACTACCTGGTTTGTAAATGTACAATGACAAAGAGAAGGAATTGAGCAGATCCAAGATGGCGCTTCCATGAGATTGACGAGAGAACGCCAGGAAGCTCACCAATAAAATTACCTTGTACTCCTTCGTTGTGAACTATTACCTTTCGCTATGCCGAAGCGAAGAGGCAGGAGTGCGGCTGGGGCCTCACGGTGCTCCGGACCAATAGCAGTTAGCAGTATTAACGAACTCCTGTGGCGGATGCAAGACATCATGGCGGCAGCGGCAGTTTCCCTGCTGGAGGTACGGCAACAAGGCGAGATGCCGGTGACCTCCTTGGGTCTTGAAACAATGCTCAGCCCCGACGCCAGAGTACTGCCCCTACAACCTCACATTACTAGCTCCCCGAGGGAGGGAGTGTTGCCAGGAGATGGAGGACATTCTACCCCTGAGGCCAGAGAAGTCGATCCGGAGAGTAGAAGTTTAGACTCTCAGTTTTCTCAAGAGAGCCTGAACTTAGAAAGTGAAGATTCAACATCTGGTGGAGTAAGAACAGCCCAGACGGAACAGAGACAGGGAGAGACTACAATTGGATAGCAATTTGGAATAAATTTACAAGCTTTCTTACCTCAAAAAACCCTGGAAGTTACATTAGAATCCCTTTGGGATTTGATTTCCAACTTGCGAAAGACTTTTAATTCTCAATTCCAACAATTAGAAGGGAAAATTAAGAATCATGATTCTGAAATTGGGAACTTGAAAAAAGATTTAGAAGTTTCTAAATCTTTAACAAATAATCTTCAAGAAGATATAGGACTATCAAAGAAACTTCAGGAGACTTTGATTAAAGATAATATAAGCTTAAGAAGGAAAATTAAATCATTGGAGAATTTTTCTAGGAATAATAATTTAAGATTGATTAACTTTCCCAAAGTTTCTACAATAACACCTAAAGATATGTTAAAACGATATCTTCAAGAAATATTGGAAATACCTGAGTCTGCTTACCACCTATTACGCAAGTGTATTATTTACCGACTAAGACTCGAGATATTCAACAAGTAATAAATCAAGATCCTATGAACATTTCAGCTGTATTAGAATTATCTGATAGAGAAATGTCTGTTCCATCTACTTAACTTTTAACACTTGCACTTACCACCAATAAGAGTTGGTTAATGAGAATGTTCTATAAACATAGACAAAAAGAATTTCTTGGTATAAGATACAAATGTTTCCAGACTTAGCAAGGGAGACTCAAAAGCGTAGAAGAGAATTTCTTTTGTTAAAACCTGGTGTTCTGGCCCTAGGGGCAACCTTTTTTCTTAGACATCCTTGTAAATGTGTAATTCATTATAAAACTCAGAAGTATGTTTTCTTTGAACCTCCCCAACTGACGACCTTCCTGTCCTTGTCCCGACTCGAGAAGGAGAGTGCTAAATAGATTAGATTCCTTACTTTCGGATAGCTCATGATTCTACAAAGATCGTTTCTTTTTGATGTACCGTACTCGCATTTGATTTACATCTTGGATCTATTTGAGGACTTGAGAAGATTTATGTTGTTATTTTAGTTGCTTGTTTAATTGTCTTTTGATATATTTTTTTTCTTATCATGAATCCTCTTTCTGTACAAGTTTATCTTGATTGTATAAATTGAAAACTTATAAATAAATAATTTAAAAAAAACCCCAAAAACCAAAGAGAAGGAATTAATCTTACTCTAAGCCAGACATGTCAAACTCTGGCCCACGGGCCAAATCTAGCCCGCGGTGTGTTAAAAATAGGCCCGCCAGACATATTAAATTGTATACTAAATCTGCACCACTGGCACGAACCGCTGTCACCGCTGTTGCTCTTCACTCGCGTCTGCGTTCACCTGGCATCCTCTTCAAAGCAGCCTGCTGAGGATCGCCAGCCGGCTGTAGCGAACCTTGCAGGCCACTGTCCACTTCAGTAGCACGTTCCCTTAGACGTGATCCAGTACATCAGAGGATGGGCGGGATCGTGTCAGAGGGAACGTGCTACTGAGGTGGACAATGGCCTGTGAGGTTCGCTATATCTGGCCGGCAATCCTCAGCAGGCTGCTTTGAAGAGGATGCCAGGTGAAGGCAGACGCGAATGAAGAACAGCAGCAGTTCGTGCCAGTGGACCAGAGGAGAACAGGAAGCCAGGATGGAGGCAGGGTAGGAACGGCAGGCCAAATCTGAAGGTGAAACTGGGAGGAAGAAGAGGGCAAAACATACAGGACTTCGGGACAGGGGCGGGCCCTGGTGTAGAAGTATCCGGCAGGAGAGAAGAAGGGGTCCAGATGTGCATATGCCGGACTGAGTGGAGGGTGGGGTGGGGAAGAAATAAAACAGAAGAGGAGAGAGGGAAGGAACAGAAAGAGAGAGAAGTTGGACATAAGGGATGGTGTGGAAGGGGGATAGAGATACTGGATAGGATGGTAGTTGGGAAGAGAAACAGACAGATGGTGGACCCTGGAGTGGTGGGGAAGGAGGGAGAGAAGCTGGATGAAAGGGTAGTTGAGAAAAGAACAGATGGTGGATCTGGGGGTCCATTACTGCTGCTGCAGATATGGACACGAAACAAAAAAAAGATGCCAGACCTCCGGGGAATGGAAATGGAAGGGGAGGACAGAGATGGGAGATGGATAGTTAGCACTGAGAAAAAAGAAAACAACAAATGGGCAGGAGACTCTGGCAAGCGAGTTATCAGAAGGCAACCAGAGCCTGGGACCAACAAAAGGTAGAAAAAATAATTTTATTTTCTGTTTTGTGATTACAGTATTTATTTTGTTTACACCACAGAGCTGGTGTGGGGTTGGAGACATTGTAACCCTATACTTCTACTAAGACTAAGCCTTAGTCACTTAGGGCTCCTTTTATTAAGGTGCGCATTTAGCATGTGCTAAATCGGTTAGTGTACCTTAATTAAAGGACCCCTAATTATCTTAATTAAAAATTCAGCCCACGGCATAGCCTTTTTTTCAGATTTCAGCCCCTTATGTGATTGAGTTTGACACCCCTGCTCTAAGCCAACAGGTACTCTAAGCCAGTAGGTATTAGGACCACCGCTAAGACTTCCCTTGACCTATTCCACACCTTTTCAAATTCTAATAATATTGCACAGAAAGATATCATGTGACTGCTCATTTCCCACACCCTAACAGGCTATGCAGTTAGCATGCAAATGAAGGCCTGCTATCTTTCATGGCAGCACGGTTATCATTGACCATGAAAAAGAGTGGGGAAGGGACACGGTCAACCAACTGTAAGGACAACTAATTTATTGAAAATATATAAATAGTTAAAACATATATAACTGGCAGCGTTGCTATTCAGTTCACCTGGAAGTTCACAGTGTTTCTTTGTTTGGAACCATGTTGAGCAGCAGGCTCCAAACTGCATTGAGCGCATTCCTTTTTGGTTTTATAACCTGTACCTTGGCGCCATCTACTGGACTTCAGTTATATACCGCTGAGGAAGGCTGCTCAAGTTGAAACACGGACCGTGTTAAGGTCCAGTACAAAAAAAAATCAAAGGACTCTGTTAGGTTTGCTATTTTTGTGTATCCTCTATAATAAAACCCTAAATGTGCATGAGCACTTACAACGCCGTGTTCCATGACAGAGTGTTGTGTGCCTCCGTGCCAAATTTGATTTCAGGTACATGGGGTGGCTTGCGGCACGTGGAGCAGCTTACAACGGCATGTGGCACATGCTGCGATTTGAGTAGCAGTGGCGGTTTGATTCCTGCGCAGCCACTGGGCATTTGCTAGGCCAGTCCACTTCGATAATGCGAGGTGGGCCGGCCTAGCAAAAGCCCCGAGGCTGCCTGGGCTAGCGGATGCTGGATAGGGGGAACAGGAAAAGGAGAAGGCCTACTGCTGGATAGGGGGATCAGGTAAGAGGTGCTGCTGTACAGGATAGGGGGAGGTAAAACGAAGATAGAAGGACTGCTGCTGTACAGGGGGAGCAGGGAAGGGGTGCTGCTGGACAGGGGGAAGGTAAAAGGAAAGGAGAAGGGCTACTGCTGGACAAGGGAGAGCAGGGAAGAGGTGTTGCTGGACAGGGGGGAGGTTAAACGAAGGGGAAGGGGCTGCTGCTGGACAGGGGAAGCAGGCAAGGGGTGTTGGTGGACAGCTGAGGAGACAGAAAGAAAGACAGACAGAAAGCGGCCAAGGAGAGAGAGAGACACACACATCTATTCTAGAAAGAAAGACACACACATCTATTCTAGAACCCATTAATGTAACGGCCTTAAAGACTAGTATGTTATAATGTTGTTGTTTTTTTATTATTATTATTTATTTATTATTTTCAACTTAAATTTCAAGTATTACACTTGTACAGAAAGCAAGAATAGAATAGATATCAAATACAAAGCAATATAAATCTTAAATTAAACAAATATACTATTTATGCTCAAGTCCACAATTAGGATCCAAGAATTATTGAAAATTGGCAAAATTATCTAAAAAGAAAATTGTAAAAGAAGCTGAGAACTATAGCACTGAGATGAGGTCACAATATCCTAAATATAGGGCTCAAAGATTGTTAACATTCAGGCGAGACATAGCCACAAAGTTTATCAATTGTGATGGTTCAAAAAACACATATTTAAGAGTACGGTGATATACAATACATTTACACGGATGTCTCAAATAAAAGGTTGCTCCCAAAGATAAAACCCCAGGTTTCAAAAGAAGAAATTCACAGCGACGCCTTTGCGTCTCCCGTGCCAAATCTGGGAACATTTGTATTTTATAACCAAGAAAGCTTTTTTGTCTATTTTTAAAGAAAAGTTTTAACAACCAAGTTTTATCAATTGGCAAAGCTAAAGTAATAATCATGGTGGCTGGTGATGCTAGATCCTTCTCAGATGTTTCTAAAATCTGTGATATATTTGGAAGTTCTTGATCTGAAGGTTTTTCTTTTAGTTGTTGATTTTGTTCTTTATCAGGCAAATAATAAATCCGTGAAAATGAAGGTAATGAATCTTCGGGTATCTCTAAGTTCTCTACTAGATATCTCTTAAGCATTTCTCTAGGTGTTACTAACTCAAGTCTTGGAAAGTTAATTAACCTTAAGTTATTACTGCGTGAATTGTTCTCAAGCATTTCAGTCTTCTTCCTTAGGTTAATATTATCTTTAACTAATGCCTCTTGAACTTGTTTCAATGATACAATTTCTTTTTCCATTTTTAGATATGTTATAATGTTTTAACTATTTATATATTTTCCATAAATTAGTTATCCTTGCAGTTGGTTTGACCGTGTCCCTTCTCCACTCTTTCTTGATCTATATTACTACACATGGGGTTGTTTTTTCCTTTTTGGTATGGGATAAAGCATGGTTATAATTAACATGGAGGTGCACTTACAGCTATTGTGTGCCACGAGCTAAGAGAGCATTTGAGATGGAGCCTGTTCTAGAAAAGGAACCTAAGCACCTACACAGAATACTAGCATAACAGTTCAGATATGGTCACTGATCAACTTTCCAACTAATAGATTGAGAGATTTTCTGATATTGCATCTGCCATCATTTAAAGGAGTTAGATTCCAAAAGTTGTATCAATCTTCTTTTGCAGTTGCTGCAACAAAAATGTGGTATGATTTGCCTATGGATCTGAGATTTTGTGATATTGTGATTTTTTTTTTAATTTCAGAGGGTTTTAAAGACCTGGCTCTATGAGAAATATTTGACTGAGGATGATGAAAGATACTTTTTTTAATTTATGACTCCCTTATACCAAGGGCTCCTTTTACTAAGGTGCGCTAGAGTTTTTAGCGCACACAGGAAATTACCGTGCGCTACACTTCTAGAGCTAACACCAGCTCAATGTTGGCGTTAAGGTCTAGCGCGCGCTATTCCGCGCGTTAAAGCCCTAACGCGGCTTAGTAAAAGGAGCCCCAAGTTACCTTTTAGATCATTTTGAACTAATAGAAAATAGACATTCTTCACGAAACACAACCTTATTTTTTCCCCCCTCAATAAAAAGTTGTGTATACAAAAGATTTTCTTAATTGAACCCTATCCTTTCAGGCAGGACTTTGGACCAAACGTTTTATTGGTTTGATCTTAAATTCTTCTTCTTACCAGGCCTTTAGAAGATATGTTTGATAAATCTGTATAATCTAGATAAGTTAATAATTTCTTAATATTATAGTTTATATTGTCACAAACCCGAGCCCAATGCCGGCCTTGTGCCAGGGAAGAGTCATAAAAAACATCCCCTGAAACTAGTCCGGGCTAACCACGTTGTCCCTGTTAGGCAGGAACAGGACCAGGAAGCACAGGCTGTGTTCAGACCTGCTTTAGAACACAGCCTGGTGAAAACTGGTAGGGCCCCTTTAAATCCTCCATTTTGTAAGAGGCTGGCTAAACAGGGCAGAAGGCAGCCTCAGATGAAAGAAGTCCGGCCCCTGAGTAGGACTGGGTGTGGTACAGCAGCTTGGCAGCATTTGGAAAGCTGGCTGTCCAGGAGAAGGGGAGAAACAGGAGAAGCTCTCAGGTGGAAGGAGCCTCCAATTCCTCCAGAGCCAAAGGATGTGGAAATGCTGGACACAGAGTCACATACAGGGCAGCTCTACATCGACACAACAAATCGTCCTGAGGAACAGATATCAGCTGCTACAGGAAGGTCCTGAGAACAAAGTATGAGAAGTTGTTCAAGAAGTTGATCGGCAGACGGTTCCAGTTCCGGAATCAACAGTAATGCCCACCCCTAAGAAGCGCAGAGTAGTGGTCATCGGAGATTCGCTGCTGAGGGGCACCGAGGGACCAATTTGCAGAACAGACCTACAATCAAGAGAGGTCTGCTGTTTGCCAGGGGCCAGGATCCGAGATGTAACCGCTTGCCTTGACAGACTCATCAAGCCCCGAGACCACTTCCCCATGATTCTAATCCACAGGAGCACCCCGGACAGCATATCTGAAGACTTCAAAGCCCTGGGGGAGAAGCTGAGGAGGATGGATGCGCAGGTAGTCTTCTCCTCGATTCTCCCAGTGAGGGGCAAGGGCAGAGCCAGAGAGGATCAAATACAGAAGGCGAATGACTGGCTGCGAGGATGGTGCAAGGAGATGAACTTCGGGTTCCTGCACCATGGAGAAGCTTTGCAAGGACTACAGGGACACGACGGGCTACACCTGACCGGAAGAGGAAAGAATGTCCTTGGACACCATCTAGCCCGCCTACTTCACAGGGCTTTAAACTAGGTAAGTCGGGGGAGGGTACAGGCACATACAACATACCTGGCGAATTATACTGCCAATACTTTTTTGGGGCTGAGGAAAGTAGTCACCGTAATTCTGGGTCAGGGGCGAGTACGAAAACTTTCGAATCGGGGGTAGGTTCATATGACAATTATGGGTCACATTGTAATTTTGAGTCTAGAGGGAGCACACATTGTAATTCTGGGTCCAAATGGAGTACACATTGTAGTTATGAGTCTAGGGAGAGTACAACCAATGCTAAAGGTGTTCAAGTAGCTCAAGCAGGAACATTCCCACTGAGACGTAACAAAAATACAACATGGAGGGCTATGTACGTCAACGCATACAGTTTGGGAAACAAGATCCTGGAATTAGAAACGGAAATAAGGAATGCCGACCTGGATGTGGTGGCAATATCTGAGACCTGGCTCACAGACTCCCACGGGTGGGACATGGTCTTACCGGGTTACAACTTGCTTCGCCGGGACAGGGAGGGCAGAATAGGGGGAGGTGTAGCATTATATACTAAAGATGACATTATGGTCACAAGAATCTCAGATGCCCAGTACACTGGGGAATCCCTTTGGGTTAATCTGGCCAGAGGGAAGAACAAATGCTTGTATCTTGGCGTAATTTACAGACCCCCAAGACAACATGATGACCTGGATATGGAAATAATCAGTGATATAGAAAATATCACCTTGCCTGGGGACACAGTAGTGTTAGGTGACTTCAACATGCCTGATGTGGATTGGGATACACTTACCTCTGCTTCCAGCAGCAGCAGGAGGCTATTAAACTCTATGAAGGGAGCTGGTCTCAAGCAACTGGTGTTGGACCCAACAAGGGATCAGGCAATACTGGACCTATTACTTACTAATGGAGAAAGTGTCACAGCGGTCTCGGTGGGCGACATATTGGCCTCCAGTGACCACAACATGGTATGGTTCAATCTTAGGAAAGGTTTCACTAAATCTACCACACTGACCAAGGTCCTCAAATTCAAGGACACAAACTTCAAAGAAATGGGAGACTTCGTTCACCAGGCGCTACAAGGACAAGCAGAAACCGATAGCGTGGAAGAAATGTGGTCGACTTTGAAAACCACCATACAGGAAGCGACAAACCGCTATGTTAAATTAGTAAGTAAACGGCGAAGGAACAATAAGCCGAAGTGGTTCACTGCGGAGATCTCAGCCCTTATCAAGGAGAAGAAAAAAGCATTCATCTCTTACAAACAATCAGGGAAACAGGTCTCTAGAGCAGACTACTTGACCAAATCAAAAGCCGTCAAAACGGCAGTCAGGGAGGCTAAGTTTCACATGGAGGAGTCTCTGGCAAAAAACATCAAGAAGGGAGATAAATCCTTCTATAGGTATATCAGTGACAGAAGTAAAAACTCAGGTGGGATTGTACGTCTTAGGAAACCAGTCGGAGACTATGTGGAAAAGGATTCGGAAAAAGCCCAACTATTAAATGAATACTTCAGCTCAGTCTTCACCCGAGAAGCGCCGGGGCTTGGCCCTCAGCTACAGACAAGGGTTGACTCAGTTGACCCATTCAGTAACTTCGAGTTTATGCCCAGCAGTATCTACAGTGAGTTATCAAGGCTCAAGGTTAACAAGGCAATGGGGCCTGACAACCTACACCCCAGGGTGCTAAGGGAGCTGTGTGATGTCCTGGCGGAGTCACTGTCCAAGCTCTTCAACCTCTCCCTTAGGAAAGGCAGCGTCCCGTTGGACTGGAGGACGGCTAACGTCATTCCACTCCACAAGAAAGGCTCCAAGATGGAGACAGCAAACTACAGACCAGTGAGTCTAACATCGATAGTGAGCAAACTAATGGAAACTCTAATAAAACACCAATTGGATAAGATCCTGGATGAAGAGAATCTACGGGATCCCCGTCAACATGGATTTACAAAAGGGAGATCGTGCCAATCCAACCTGATCAGCTTCTTTGACTGGGTGACGGGGAAGCTAGATATTGGGGAGTCCCTGGACATCGTGTACCTGGACTTTAGCAAAGCATTCGATAGCGTACCACACCGCAGGTTGCTGAGCAAGATGAGTTCTAATGGATTAGGTGACACATTGACGAAATGGGTTGGGAACTGGCTTGGAGGTAGGCTTCAAAGGGTGGTGGTGAACGGCACACCCTCTGAAATGACGGAGGTGATCAGTGGAGTGCCACAGGGCTCGGTCTTGGGCCCAATCCTATTCAACATCTTTATAAGGGACTTGACAGAAGGGCTTCGGGGTAAAATAACATTATTTGCCGATGACGCCAAACTAAGTAATGTAGTGGGCAAATGCACAATAGATGATGTTTCAATGCCCGACGACATGATGCACGACCTACTCCTACTGGAGCGCTGGTCTAGGTCCTGACAACTCAGCTTCAATGCCAAAAAATGCAAAGTTATGCACCTGGGCAGCCAAAACCCATGCAAGACTTACACCCTAAATGGCGAGATCCTAACAAGAACTGAAGCAGAACGTGACCTAGGGGTGATCGTCAGTGAGGACATGAAGGCTGCCAATCAAGTGGAGCAAGCTTCATCCAAAGCAAGACAAGTCATAGGTTGCATACGCAGGGGCTTCGTCAGCCGAAAGCCGGAAGTCATTATGCCATTGTATAGATCCATGGTGAGGCCCCATCTGGAATACTGTGTGCAATTCAGGAGGCCGCATTATCGCAAGGATGTGCTGAGACTGGAGTCAGTTCAGAGAATGGCCACCCGGATGGTCGCAGGACTCAAGGATCTCCCATACGAGGAACGGCTAAACAAATTGCAGCTATACTCACTCGAGGAGCGCAGAGAGAGGGGGGACATGACGAGACGTTCAAGTATCTCTCGGGCCGCATAGAGACGAAGGAAGATATCTTCCTTTTCAAGGGTCCCACGACAATAAGAGGGCATCCGTGGAAAATTAGGGGAGGGAAACTACGAGCTGACATCAGGAAATTCTTTTTCACAGAAAGGGTGGTTGATCGTTGGAATAGTCTTCCACTGCATGTGATCGAGGCCAGCAGCGTGCCTGATTTTAAGGCCAAATGGGATCGTCACATGGGATCTATTCACAGGGCGAAGGTAGGGGAGGGATCTATTCACAGGGTGAAGGTAGGGGAGGGACATTAGGGTGGGCAGACTAGATGGGCCTTGGCCCTTATCTGCCGTCTATTTCTATGTTTCTATGTTTCAGAGTCAGAAGGAACAACCCTGGTAAACCCGGAACATGAAGCAATGGATTGCAGTGCTTTACCAGAGGTGGGACTGACTGAGGAAATAGATGTTAGTTAGTTTTGAATTGCTTTCTGAGTTTATTTTTGAATATTTCCATTTTCTCTGGGACAATAAGGACTTCTCCTGAGTAGGCTAGCCAAGAAAGGTATGCTAACAAAGTGAACAAAGTGTTTTGTTTGCTGGGAAGTTTTTTTTTTTCAAGATGGCTGCAGCAAGCCATGACTGGGCTGCAGTGAAACAACTTCAGCAATATCTCTCATAGAGTGGGAATATCCTGAAGGCTGGGGCAGGATTTGCCCAACATCTTAGCGGAGGGATTGCGGGTTATTTTGCTCTTTGCAACAAGGAGCCGTTTTGGCAAATCCGCCAACCTTCTGCCACTGCACTCTGAAGGGAAGTACTATAGCATTGCAGCGTGTTATGCTTTGTTTTGGTTGATTTACAATGAAGACTTTTGAGAGACTGAATTGAATGCTAGGCCATTACTCTCATGATGAACTAAGACTTTCCTGGGACATAAGATAAGGGTTTTGAGAATATAACCAGAGCAGGCTGGTATGTGCAGCATTATTTTATTTCTGCCATTATTATTACTTTTGGACTTTTGTTTTCATGCATTTTTGTTTGGACTTGTTTGGATGAACAATAAATTTGAGTTCTTTCTTTTGAAACCTACCTATGTGAAGCCATATTGTTTTTGAACACAGGATTAGTATATCCACAACAGGGTCTTCCTCCCTCTTGGAGAAGCACGCTGAGAGAATATTGTAAGCGTGGGCCGGTTACCGCAAGCCTCGCGGGCCGGCTACACTACAATATATAGGGCTCCTTTTACAAAGGTGCGCTAGCGTTTTTAGCACACACACCGGAATAGCACGTGCTATTGTGCACGCTACCCGAAAAGCTACCGCCTAGCGTGCGTGATTCCGCGCGTTAAGGCCCTAACGCACCTTTTGTAAAAGGAGCCCATAATGTACTTTATTTTGTGGTGTAAATTCACTGTGTTTTAAAAGATCTTATCTCTTATTGTAAACCAAACTGAACTGTGAGGTATTGCAGTATATAAATATATATTTTTTTATTATTATTACATTTACATTTTCCTGGGAATTCCCGGTTTCTTTTTATGTAATCTGTACCGAACTCATAAGGTATTTGTGGAATATAAGCATTAGATTTTAGATTAACCCCCAGAGACACAAATATAGAAAAAAACGTAAAAAATTTTTTTTTGAACGTTCACATGTTGTTATAGGAGGCTTGTGATCCCTAAATCAGTGTTTTTTTTTATTTTGACATTTTAGTAACTTTTGGGGAGGATGTTGTAAAATTGCAACGCTGGGCCTGTAAGGTAGCAGAATTTCAATAGTGTCACTCTCTCTCTGAACACATGTAAGGAATAATTAAAAGTTTATTTGTACTTTACAGCTTATAAAGACCCACCTAAGTTTATGTATATACACAACAACAATAGTATAATAAAGAAAAAAGTAATTTTTATTATCAATTTAATACAAAAAATGAGTATCATATAAAAACGCAAATTTTTCTCTGTGAAGCGCCCATTGACTTCTATCAGCGGTAATCAAGAAATTTCGTGTTTTTGCACAAAAAATTTCATGTTAGCGCAAATCTTTTGGCAGTTTTGTCCCAGCGTTGAATCTTCTCCACTGGTTGTGGGCCAGCAAAGGAAGACACAAGTGTAACCTGTCTGTTGTCAAACCATTTCACAGCACAAATGTTGTGATTTGACTCCACTCTGACATCAAAGCTTCCTCTTCCCTTTTTCTTCAAGCTTTTCTCATCCTCAAGATTACAGTTTGGAAGGCACACTTGTCTGGCTGTTCCTGTGTAATGAATTCCACAATCCAGCAGCCTAACTATCAATGGGATGCTGGTGAAAAAGTTGTCTGCATAGATAATAATAATAATAATAACTTTATTCTTGTATACCGCAATACCATGGAAGTTCAATGCGGTTAACAATAGAAGAGACTGTACATTTACAGCGATGATACATATTACAGTGTTGTTACATTTACAGAGATGTTACATAAATAGCAATAATAAAAAGGCATATACTAAAGAAGAGACAGTACGTATATAGCGATGTTACATGTTATAGCGGTGGTAAATGGAGGCAATGAAAAGGCAGGGCAATTAGGTAAAACAGAAATTGAGAAAGAGAGGCCATAGTGGCTTGGGAGGGGGGCGTAGTCAGAGGGAATGGAGGCATGTCGAGGTCAGGAGGATGCAGGGAAGGAGGGAAGGCAGCGTTAGCGGAATTTGTCGAAGAGGTAGGTTTTTAGTGACTTCCTGAACAGGTGGTAGGGCGGGGAGTTGGAGATGATGGCGGTAAGGCAATTGTTCCATTTGCCCGCTTGGAATGCTAGGGTTCTATCAATGAATCTCTTGTAGAGGCAGCCTTTTAGGGAGGGAAAGGTGAATAGGTGGGCGTTTCGTGTGCGAGAGGGGCCTGCTATTTCAAGGTGCTCAGACAAGTAGATTGGGGAAGATCCTGTAAGAGTTTTGAAACAGAGGCAGGCGAACTTAAAGATGATCCTTGCCTCAACTGGAAGCCAATGGAGTTTGGTGTAGTAGGGGCTAACATGGTCGTATTTTTTGAGATCATAGATGAGGCGGACGGCCGCATTTTGGACTGTTCTAAGACGTTTGATGGTATTTTTATAGGATCCCAGGTAAATAATGTTGCAGTAGTCTAATATGCTTAATACCAGAGATTGAACGAGTAGACGGAAGGCTTGGTGGTCGAAGTAGCGTTTGATGGTGCGCAGTTTCCAGAGGGTACAGAAACATTTTTTCACCTGGGCACTGGTATGGTCATCGAAGGTTAGGGTGCGGTCCAGGATGACTCCAAGGATTTTTATGGTGGGTAAGATAGGGTAATCTAGCCCATTCAATCTGAGGGAAGTGTTTGTTAATTTGTGGTTGGGACTCGCTAGGAAGATTTTGGTTTTTTCAGAGTTCAATTTTAATTTGAGTTTTGAGGTCCACAGTTCTAACTTGGTGAGGATAGATGCGATGAGTTTTTCCGTTTCTAGAGTGAGTGAGGTAATGGGGACAATGATGGTGATGTCATCTGCGTATATGAACGATTTTAGGTTAGAGTTTGCTAGGCTTCGTGCCAGAGGGGTCAAGTAAATATTGAATAGGGAGGGGGATAGGGGAGAGCCTTGTGGGACTCCACAAGGGTTACGCCAGTGGTGGGAGAAGGCTCCATTAGTGTGGACCTGGTAGGTACGGTTTGTTAGGAAGCCTGTGAACCAATCTATTACCTGTCCGGAGATGCCGATGGAGTCAAGGCAGTTGAGCATAATGTCGTGGTCGACCAGGTCGAAGGCACTACTCAGGTCGAATTGAAGTATCAGGGCGCTTTTACCCAGAGAGAACAGGTGGAGGAGGTAATTTGTCAGGGCAGCTAGGACGGTTTCGGTGCTATGATTTGGGCGGAAACCGGACTGGGAGTCATGAAGAATATTGAACTTGTCGAGGTAATTCGTAAGGTTGTTGTTGACAAGACCTTCCATGAGGTTTTGGAAGAGTGGTATGTTGGCGATGGGTCTGTAGTTGGTGATGGAAGAGATTGGCTCCTTGGGTTGTTTAGGGATTGGGGAAATGAGGATGTGGCCAAGTTCGGATGGGAAGTATCCCGTGGACAGGCATAGAGATACCCAATTGAAGAGTTCTGCTTTGAATGATGGGGGGGCGCATTTCATGATGGTGGGAGGACAAGTATCTAATAGGCAGTTGGAATTCGCGTATTTAGAATAAAGTTCGAGGAATAGATTCCAGTCAGGATTTACAAAGGAGGTCCAGGACATGTCGGCTATTGAACCTTCAGTATCTGCTGCGCGTAGGTTGAGTGGGGGATCGGGGCTGTGAGCTGAAAGAGACAGTTTTAGAGTGTGGATTTTGTTCGCGAAGTGGTCGGCTAGAGTGATTGCGGAGGGAGGGAGGTCGGAGGTGGAGCGTTTGTAGTTGTGACTATGTGGAAGTGTGGAAGCAAGTTTCATCACAACATCCCCTGATAGTCCAAGTTCAGATCTTGCCCGTATTCCATTCACACTGCCTTGGTACACATCAAAATCACAAAGTATACCAGAGATTCCAGTCCTTGCCCACAGCTTGAACCCCCATGGGTTTGGCTTGCCACGCATGTACTGTTTGATGCTGCTGAATTTCCCCCTGAAAGGGATCATCATTTCATCAACAGAGTTATGTTCTTCAGGGACCACTTTTAGGCATTTCTCTCTGAAAGCATCAAGCCATGGTCTGAGTTTCCAGAGTTTGTCACTTTTTTGTTCCATCTCAGACACGGTTAGATTGTTCACAAAATGTAATGATGTCAACAGAGACTGGAATCTGTTTCGTGACATTACATCAGCGACAGGACTGTATCTTGTGTCTGCTTCCCAGTACATACGGACTCCAGGCATTTGGACAAGACCCATCTTCAGATACATGCCAATCATCTGCTCTATTTCCTTTGTGTTTGTGTTTATAGATGATCCTTTCTTCTGAAAACTGTACTGATTTGTGTTATCTGCCAGAGCGTTGATCATATCTTCTGTCACAAACTTCTGAAAGTACTCCAGTGGTGTGCAGAGGGAATGGACATCATTACTCCAAAGCAGGCAACAGGGTTGTATGACTTCATGGCCAGATAAACAGACCTATTTACACATTCAACCATCCAATGGTGTTGCAGAACTGAACAATAGGTTCTATTAGTAATGTACATGAAGTTTTAAAAAGAAAAAAAATGGGGGAGGGTTTATTTTGTAGCCTTAAATGTGATGTTGTAATATTACAACACTGGGTCTCTGGGGGTTAAATATATGCTTTTAGTTTTGGTGTGAGCCCTTGTGACAGCTGCAAGGCCTGTATAGTGGAGTGAATGAATTATGCTATTCACACAGTCATCTGAAGATCTCTTTGATTTAGTGATACAATTCTACTATGTAAACTGCTTACGATATTTGAAAATTTGGTTCTCTTATTGAATCATTTGATTGTGATATACATCAATACTAATATTGATGCCATTTTCAGAAGGGACTTATATAGTGAAACTCCACACATAGGGGTGTATTCTATATATGTTGCCTAAAAAATTGGCACAGAAAATGACAGTGATTCTATAAAATGCCTCCAAAGTTAGACATAGGGCTCCTTTTATCAAGGCGTGCTACGGGGGTTAGCGCGTCGGACATTTCATCACGTGCTAAACCCCGCGGCAAGCCAAAATACTAACACCTCGTCAATGGAGGCGTTAGCGACTAGCGCGGCAGGTGGTTTAACGCGCGGTTATCCACGCGATAAACCCCTACCACGCCTTGATAAAAGGACCCCATAGTTTGCAGAATGAAGCTTAGGCCCTCTTTTACAAAGGTGCACTAAGCGTTTTAGCGCGGATTTAGCACGCCCTAAATCAATGCATGCGCTAACCGCTAACAGATCCATAGGATAATATGCACACGTTAGTGTTTAACGCATGTTTAGCGCATGCTAAAAAGCTTAGCGCACCTTTGTAAAAGAGGGGGTTAGTGCTCATACGTGTGACTAACATTTAGGAACAACCATTTATGCCAATGAAAACCAGGACTAAATACCTGAGCTTAAGTTGTGCACGGAGCAGGCATGAAGCCTTTTAGGAATGCCAATTACCCACCTATGCCTCTTCCCCGACCATACCCCCCTTTGAGATCCGTGCACTAGAATTTATGCACATCACTTTATAGAATGCACTTTGAAAATAATACTTGTAAATTTGAATTAGTGCCATTGATTCCTTGCTAATTGCCAATTATCAGCACTGATTGGCTTGTTAAACAATTAAGTTGTGCATGCAAATCGGCAATGCGTGCAGATCTGATCACGCAACTTTGGTTGCACTATAAAGAATCAGACCCATAACTTCTAGCATTCTAGAACTTACATGCCAAAGTGTGAGTACTGAAAAGGATTCAGGTCCCAATTCCTGCCCCATACTTTCTCTGTCTCTGTCATATGTAAGTCAGGTACCTGGGGACACATCTTAAAGACCAGAAACCATCTTTCAAATATGTCCGTCTTTTATTATGAGTTTCACATATTTATACGAATCAGGTTTGCCAGCATGTGTCAGCATGTGACGTAAGGTCACATGAAACTTTAAACACATCAGCATTTTTCCTAGCTAGAGATTGAAGTCCAAAAGGTAAGAAAAAGCCTTGACCAGCAGAGCTTCTTAACTAAAGCTGTCTGTAAATACGGCTTAACAAAACAATTGAATTCACTTCACTACAACTCTGTTTAAACATTCATGTCAAAGAAAGAAAGACAAACATAGATGTCCTTATACCATCTTCAAAGAAGGGAAAGATAAACAGGGCCTACCTTTGCATCTTTAAACAACATATGCCTAAGGACACTTACTAAAGTTCTGATACGTGTCCGTTCAATTCCCCTCTTACGTCATGTAAATGACGTCACAAATACACAGCATGAGCTGGAAGGGAGTGATACCCTAGGTATGTCTCTCAAGGAGGGGTCTTTTTAGGAGCTGTAATACGAATAACACAGTACATGAGCAGTCAAGACAAGAGTGCAAATAATAAGAGATTATGCATTCAACTAAAGTGCTGATCCCAAAAATTAGATAAATCAGAGTTACATTTGGACTCAGCAAAGAGGTCTGCTAATTTCTGAATGTCCATAGGAGGACCTATATTGTCAGAAAGAAAAGTACAACAGCATAAAATACTGAGGAGAATTTTTCAGAATTCTCAGCTAGAATCATATCTAGGGCCATATGATTTTGAGAACCATCTGAGAAGTGGAGCCTAATTGATCAGTAATACCTTGCAAGGCGTCCCTAGAATAGTTCACAAAGCGTTGTTGATTATAATAATTTTAACTAATCCGATCAACATTCTTATTAATAGTAATAAAGGGAATAAGGAACTCAAACCCAGCCTTAACCTGAGCTCGGGCCTTAAATTCATCTGGGACCCCTCTTGGGACCCCTATAACATCTTATGTATACATGTGATCAGATTTATATCAAGACAAATAAAAGGAAAAACCATGTGAATAGGAAGGATGCCTTTCAGAAACAATATGCAGAAGCATGGTAACCTTAACTAAAGTGCACTGGCCTATCCACTGGCTGGGTAGCTTAACAGGGAGCCAAAAGTCTCCATAAAGCCAGTAAATATCAAATCTGATGCAGCAACAATAGGGCATACCTATGAGCCAAGACAGAACAATAACCTGGGGATAAATTACCTACAAAACTACCCTGTGTCAGATTAGAAACATGACATATGTAATTGCCCTTATAGATGGTAACGGCAATATCAAGCTTTTGCTGTCCTGGCAACAAAGGGTATTTAGAACACTGCAGTACACAAAGGGGATAGGTAAAATTAGAGGAGATATTGGTAAATAACCCAAAAAGGCATGGTTGGATACCAGGAGGGAGGTCCAGAGGTACGGTTCCTAGATGGGGTCTAGCTTGAGCACATATGTAACAATTACTCTTATTATGTTGATCAGCAGTGAATTTCATCCATTCTAACCAAAGGTTACGTTCTGAAAACCCTACCTCAACAGCCACAATATCTTCAAAAGTGGGATTGGCAATAGCCATCATGTCAGTAAGTTTATTGAATGTAGGGGCCAGTGGGTTAGTATTTTTTGGGGCCCCCACAAAATGGCGGGAGAGGATGAGTGGAGGTAGATAGATCCCGTAAGAAAACTGATGATAGCTAGACCCACCCTTAAACCTCATGTCCATAATGTACATACCTTCATCAGTAGGTCTAGGGTTGTCAATAGTAAGAGAAAGCTTAATAATTTGTGCAGGAACACTTTTCCTATAACAGTGTCCAACCTTATGAAGGGTCATACAAGTAAGCAGTGATTTACCATTTTGGTCCACTGTTTTTCAGAGTATTTTCTAGTTTATAAGCCCAGTCAGTATCAATATTCCACCCTACCACTCCCCAGAATGCACACTTATCCCCCCAACGTAAGTCAGTAACATATACATATATGTCCTTAGTTTTAGGAATCTCTGAGGACCAATGGCACAGCCTTGGGATATCAATTGATGAACAGTCCACAATGTCACAATACTCAAAGGAGAAGGTGGCAACTTGCACACTGCTGGAATTATACCAAAGGGTAGCATCGGTCTTTTCTGGATTCCAATTGAAGGACAGCCTTTGCGAGGGAGTAGTCCAGCTTGACGTCGTGTTCGCAAAGAGGTGTCGGGGGTGCTGTTTACAGCAGGAGTGTCATTTACAGATGGGTATGGGCAGAAAGTGTCGTGGACCCAGAACACATCATCCCTGTAGACCCAGTTAGAAATGATCCATACAGGGAGAAAAACTAGCAGCAGCGGTGCCAGTAAGAGAATGATAAAGTTGGTAGAATGCTGCAATGAGATCATCATGTTGTTCCACTGGAGGAGGTGAAATCTGCGCAGGGAAGACTTGCTTCTGGGGTTTTAGGTTAACCCTCTTCAAGCGACTTGCGTGGATCCAAACAGGAAACTCCTCAGTGAGTGCAGCGGGCCTGGGCACAGCGATCACAGTAGTGGGAAGGCCAAAGGGGAAATCCGTCTGCTTCCGATCCTTGGAAAGCTGCTGGACAATCACCAGGCTGGAAAAAAATGGGTAGGAATCTGTGGAGAGAAAGGAGAAGTGCAAGACACGTTTCTTTGAACAAGCCCTAATATTTCAATTAGCTTTTAGACGTATTCCTCCTGTATCAAGGGAAAATCTACCCATGGGGCAGGGAAAGGTCATCCCGTGAGAATCTCAAAGGGAGAACAGCCAGATGTCTGTGCATACAGAAAGAGATACTTGAAAAGAAATGCTTGAAAAGCATTCCAAATATCATTCAGCAGCTGTACTCCAATGTGATCCAAATAAGAGATAGAAAACAAGAGAAACCATGTTGCCTGTACTGAATGTGGCAACATGCACAATACCAATTCATTCACTTAGCATAGCCATGGCAAAAGAGCGACAATACTCACTTACTTAAGGTTCTTAATTGAACAATCCAAAAAGATATGTTTTTTCGTGCTTCATATAACTATTATGCACTTCAGAGAGACCATACTGATGTACTGAATGTATTCAGAAATGTATATTGAATGGATCATATGTAGGGAACACCACGAAATAAACGCTGCATAAAATAAAGCTTTTTCTTATAACCCCTAACTAAACTATATTCAGAATATAAAAGCTATAAGTAAAAGAACATTGCGCAGTTAGGCTAGTAAGAAGTGGAAAAAGAGCTCTAGAAATGGCCAATATTATGTATCCTGGGGTACCCACTAAACTAAAACAAGTAGACATGACACAGACAAAACATAAAGTTTTTAAGCGTGGAGCTATTACTCCATCTGTCAAGTGTGCAGGGCTGAATTTAACTCTGCAAATAAACACATTGATATAAAAGAACCAAAACTACAAATAATGTATATCATAACCATCTCATATTTGGAAAAAGGGCATAAAGCTAATGTCTCTTTGGAGCGTCTCTATCTCTGCAGTGATAAAGAGGACCCGTGGAAAACATTAGAAATATCTGTGCCAAAATGGATCTGGGATGGCTATGTATAAATCCGGAAAAAAACATTTTAAATTAGCAACATCCTAATTTCAGCTAAAACAATAGAAAGGAATTGTATTTTCCAATTTATTTTCAATTCACAACCGTGCCAGCTGTAATTATTGAGCTATATATCTCTGTATCAAGGAGCAAAAGGTCAAGAATGAAAATATCACTAGCAAGAAGTTAAAATGTCGAGCGAGCACTACGATAACCAATACCATGATATTGGGCAATGAATAAGGGAGAGCTAGCAGCTGGTATCCAGGGTTTCCCCTCTTTGCACCAAAGTCCGTCTAAAAGGGCGGCTTTGGGCACCTGCCAAACGCCAGGCATCAAATTCAGAGGAGGGGGTGGTAACAAAGGACTGAAGCTGTGAAAAAAGAGAGGAAGAGAATCCTGTTCACCCTTGAGACCCAGAAGCCTATTTAAAAGAAGGGCTTGAACATCGTGAAGAGTATGAAGGGTAATGGGGTGACCTAGGATCAGAAAAGTAACCATCTCTACCACCATAGCACAAGCAGCCAGGGAACTTGAACAGGAGTGACTATAAAAAAAGGCAACAGAGCGTAATTTACCGCCATGTTCTCCCTTCATGGTGTTACAATAGTCCCAAACAAAGAGATAAAACATGTGGGCATAAGCAGGAAAACCCAAACTTGAGCTAGAAACCAAAGCACATCTTAAATGTCCAACATTTCATAAGTCCATCTGATAAGAGCAGTCATTTCAGAAACCAGGGTCTGTCTCAAAATCTGGTCATAGAAGGAACAAGCAGAGATCCATTGGCGGCAGTGACCAATCATAGCAAGAAAAGTAAGCATGTCTTTCTTGGTAGCTGGGCGGGGCCGACCCAGAATAGCAGCAGTGCAGAAAGTGCAGATTTTCCTCTGACCATGAGACAGGACAAAACCCAGGTATTTCACTTCAGATGTACACCAGTGCAGTTTATTTCATGACACCTTGTGACCACACACAGACAACCATTATAAAAGGTACAAACTATCAATCGGATAGGTCTCCTGAATTATGGAACACAAAAAGTTGTACAAAATGAGAATAGGACCATGAGGGGCAGTGCATGACTTTGTAGAATAGCCCGAAGGACATTCCACACTAGGTATACTGTTGCTTAAAGGTGAAGGCAAAAAAGGAGCTGAAAAGCTTCACCAACAGGGACTAAAATAAAACATTCTTTAGGATAATGACAGAAAAAAATCATTGGCTGCCGATGGAATGGTGGAAGAAACATAAGGGCAATGAGAATTACCAAAACATTAACAGCCCGAAAATCTAGGACGAAACAGGGAATGCCATCAGCTTTGGCAACAAGAGCGATGGGCGTATTATAAGAAGAGATGGTGGTTTTGATAATGCCGGAGAAAAGTCAAGAGACAAGCAGTGGAATCTCACCTTACTGCTTTATAAAACCAAGAATGAGTAACTTCAAAGAAGCACTATAGGGGGTCAGTGGAAGCCCAAACAGAGAAGTCTGGGGGAAGGGACAAAAACATTCATGCACAGACCCTGATAATGAAAGCAAAGAACAGATTAGCTTTGCTCTGCACAAGAAAGAAAACCTTTAAAACGGAATTTTTTCTTTTTCTTGTTTCTTTTTTTTTTTTTTTTTTATATGATCCAGCACAGAACACAAAGAAAGCAGCCGGTAGAAGAAACGCACAAAATTAGGCAGGATCAAAAGGAAGACAAGAAATAATGCTTGTGTACAAACTACAAGGGAAAGATCTTAGACTGATTCAAACAGCGCTTTCAATTCATTCCACATAACAGCATGTCCTACCTCAGTATTAAACATTGGTGACACAGAAAGATGGGAGCTGAAGGAAAAATGTCATACACACACACAGCCGTACAAGTCTCATTTGTCTAGGAGTAACCTAAGTGCCTTATTACTCATTACAAAGCCAATATAACAATGCAAAAATATTCGCTTATCTTACCTTATAAGCGAGGTACAGTAATAAGAGACAATAAAATCTTATACTCTATAAAAGTGTTAACCTTACAAATGACAGAGTGGGCAGGGGGGTTCTATAAATAATTTCATTCTTTCCGAAAGAATGGCAGCTGCTTATATATATGAGGGGCGCTTACCGAAAGTACCCCGAGATTTTTCCCAAAAAAACTCCATAATAGAACCCAAAGCTTGAACTTAAAATAAGGGGTTGGGTACAGGTCACCACTACCCAGTGAGTATTAAAGAACAGAAAAAATTCAGAAATACTCACAAAATACCGGTGATATCATCTGCCCATCGCGGACAAGCCCCCAACTGAAAAGGATTCAGGTCCCAATTCCTGCCCCATACTTTCTCTGTCTCTGTCATATGTAAGTCAGGTACCTGGGGACACATCTTAAAGACCAGAAACCATCTTTCAAATATGTCCGTCTTTTATTATGAGTTTCACATATTTATACGAATCAGGTTTGCCAGCATGTGTCAGCATGTGACGTAAGGTCACATGAAACTTTAAACACATCAGCATTTTTCCTAGCTAGAGATTGAAGTCCAAAAGGTAAGAAAAAGCCTTGACCAGCAGAGCTTCTTAACTAAAGCTGTCTGTAAATACGGCTTAACAAAACAATTGAATTCACTTCACTACAACTCTGTTTAAACATTCATGTCAAAGAAAGAAAGACAAACATAGATGTCCTTATACCATCTTCAAAGAAGGGAAAGATAAACAGGGCCTACCTTTGCATCTTTAAACAACATATGCCTAAGGACACTTACTAAAGTTCTGATACGTGTCCGTTCAAGTACCGCCCAAGCTCTGCCGTGTATATGCCCACCTGTAAAATGCATGCTATATAAGATATACATGAATTTACACAATAATGCTTGGGTGGAATTTTGGCATATATCGTATGTGTGCATATACATTCCTATGCTCATATATACTAGAATTCTAAACACTCCCATGTACAATTGGTGTGTTAGTGCCTACCTAACACTAGCAATTGCATTACTTTCTGTGCTCACTCATGTAACTCACTAAAGACACAGTGCATCTAAAGTATATGATGAAGCACTTGGTCGCGGCTTTATTAAACATCAGTTCAAATAAATTATTTTAACACTATAGCTCAACAGATCCCACTCTTAGTAGAGCTAATCAGTGATGAACTAGCTGCCCCTGCATAACTTTTTCAGTTCCAGTGAGACGTGGCATCATCAAGGCCTCACATCCCACTTGAGGCAGTATCACACACAAGTAGCTCACACCCCCATAATGGTGTCAGGTCAAAAGCACGCCGGGACAAAGGCGCGCGCATACAATTGAGCGCAGCATGGAGGCACGTGCCGCAGAAAATTACTGTTTTTATGGCTCTGACGGGGGGGGGCGTAGGGGGGAACCCCCCACTTTACTTAATAGAGATCGCGCCGCGTTGTGGGGGGTGTGGGGGGTTATAACCCCCCACATTTTACTGAAAACTTCACTTTTTCCCTGTTTTTAGGGAAAAAGTTAAGTTTACAGTAAAATGTGGAGGGTTACAACCCCCCAAACCCCCCACAACGCTGGCACGATCTCTATTAAGTAAACTGGCAGGGCTCCCCAACAAAACCCCCCGTCGGAGCCCCTAAAAACTGTAATTTTCTTCGGCGCTTGCCTCCGTCTTGCGCTCAGTTGTTGGCGCGCGCCTTTGTCTTTCGCCGAGTTGTCTATGAACCCCCATAATTTTCCAATTCATCACTTTGCATTGTCAATGACATGTGCCTGAAATTTCTTCCAAATTTTCCCTCAGCTGCAACCTCCAAACCAACCTTCCCCAACTACTAATCCCACACAAACCACCAAAACAACCCACTTTAAGGGTGGTAGATGCGTGGAACAGTCTCCCGATAGAGGTGGTGGAGACATAGAATGTGGCTGAATTCAAGAAAGCATGGGATAGGCATGTGGGATCTCTTAGAGAGAGTAAGAGATAAGGGTTATTGCGGATGGGCAGACTGGATGGGCCATTTGGCCTTTATCTGCCATCATGTTTCTAACACTCAACCCATATTCAAATTTTAATAAAACCTAAGGGATGGTAGGATGGAAATTAAAACCCAGACCCCCCTCCCTCAGCCTCTACCTACCAAACTCAAGTCCTCTCCCCCACCCCCCGCCAATAACCCTGCTGACTCTTTCCTTCCCAGATTCCTCCATCCAATCTCTTCCAGTGTCTCACTCACCATCACTCAATAGACTTGCTGCTCAACCTACCCCCTCCCACCCCCCATTTTTTTTGCATTGAATTTTTCTATCCAATCCATCCCACTGTTCATCTTATTCAGTACTTCTCTTCCCCCTCCTCCCCAAGTTGATTTCAGAATTAACAGGATTTGAACCCCATTTCCATAGTACTTAGTCCATTGCTCTAATCATTGGGCTACTCCTCGTGGCATCTCTCTGTTGTACCTCCTTCCCAACTTTCCTGTTACCTAGCACCTACCCCTTCCTCCCAACACTCTGCTTTTCACCATTCCATTCTGCACAAGCCATTATTTTATACTTTTCAATAATGCCCTGCAAATTCCATTTGTGTGGTTGTTCTGTCTTTTCTCTGCCAATTATTATTTAAATCCTGCCTCATCTATTTTTCATAAACCATTAATTTGTTTCTCCCTATTTCATTTTTCCCTTCCCTTTTGCTTTCTTGAGCTTTCGCTCTCATATCCTATTCACACCTACATTCACTTTCAGGAAATGATGTAAGTATGTATCTACGTATATATCACTACTGACGCCAAAGAATAAAGAGTACTATTCTAAACAGATCAGTACAGAAGATAATCTTAAAATCAATAAACTGTTTTCAATATTAGATAACCTAACCAACATGAACAAGATCGCAAATGGCGACAACTCCTCTATTCCAACAGCCTCAGAACTAGCTTTTTTAAAACAAAGATTTAATCATCCACAGAAGACCAGCTACCCCCCACCGGTCCAGCTAGACTCATTGCAACAAAACCACCCATGGAAATACTAGCAGACAGATTTTGGAATGATTTTGATCAAGTTTCAAATTTATTAGGATTTTATATACCGCCTATCAAGGTTATCTAAGTGGTTTTACAATCAGGTACTCAAACATTTTCCCTATCTGTCCCGGTGGGCTCACAATTTATCTAACTCACCTGGGGTTGATGTGCGGAATAAGCTACCGGTAGAGGAAGTGGAGACAAAAGCTGTCTGAATTCAAGAAAGCGTGGGACAGGCATGTGGGATCCCTTAGGGAGAGGAGGAGATAGTGAATGCTTTGGATGGGCAGACTAGATGGGCCATTTGGCTTTTATCTGCCATCATATTTCTCTGTTTCTGGATTTTCATGTTGGGAAACTGTAGGGTATATCTTTCATTCCTTGGTAGAATTGGGCTTCCTTACTACTTCCATGGTGTGCTTACAATGTCAAATAACAAAAGATCATATGGGGGTCACTTAGTATCTGTAACTATATGTGCTATTAACCAATATCATCTACTATAAGACCCATTTATGCATTACATTATCTTACATCAGAGTCTAAGCTTTCTGTAATCTAATTTTACATCACTTTCAGGGAAATACAATGTGTATTTTTATTCACCCTTAATATTGTTAGCACACTGTTAATAAATTACCTCCATAATGTATTGTAACATGGTGTTTTTCATCCCTTTCACTCAGCATTATAGGGTCCTTGGTTTATCTCAAGTCAGTAAGTCGCTTTGAACCCATTAAGGAATGATAACCACCTCCAGTTTCCTAGACCTATTTCCTCTTTAGCTGTTATTTCTTCTAAAAGAGAAATTTGATTTATTTAGGGCATAACAAACCTGAGCTTTCATCCCTGGATTATTTTTAGTGCGTTATAAAATCTTCCCTGTAATTTAAGGTTCTTCATTTTTGTCTGTGGCGAAAATAGGCAGGTTTCTATATTTTCTTCAGTTAATCTGATTTTTTTTTTTTTCATGACAATAAAGGAAGCGATCATCTTCCATTCCTCTCGGCCACAAGCAGCATCAGCACTGTTGCCTGGATACCTATTCCTAAAGGGCAAAGACAGACACAGTTGAGCAAACTAAACAGAGATCATTTATTTGCAAAATCAAGTCTGGCAAAAAAGCCCTAAACATGGCTTTAGTGTTCCTATGCTGAATAAAAATACACATTGTATTTCCCTGAAAGTGATGTAAAATCACTTGCTCTCACAGAGATACCATAATGTGAACCTATTATTTGTTTTAAAAAAATGCAAAATTGTGTGCAAAAGACATTGCAGTTTAAACGGATCCATATGCTTTGTCATTTTTCAGGATAATACAATATAACTGCAAATGTATTTCTTTTTGGTAAAGTAAAGGCTGAAATTGTCTAGGGTAGGAAGGAATTACAGAATATAATTGTAGGTATAAGGTTAAGTAGATTTCATAACTGACAGATATCTCCAAAGATTACGTATTATATAGGAGAAACACTCTTAAATGCCATGTCTAGAGTCTGAAAAAGTTGATGTGTCTCAGAAAGATAATGTGAACATTTTTCAAAAACAAAAATCGAAATGTTTCTTTTCAGAAAGTTAAAATAAACTTGGGTGGAAGAACTACTTTAGATAAGAAAATGAGTTCAGTTACTCAAAAAGAGGTTTATACTTTGACAGATAGTACTTAAACGAATGAAAAGAGATCTCAGAAATCCACACCATTACAATCTCTTTAGGCTTATACGTGGATGGAGGTTTCATTCATTGATCCTTAAAAAACCTTCAAAACACAAACTAACAATCTTCTTATCCTTTTTTAAATTGGTTTTCTATAAATATGGTACTTTTTGATGATCCCATATAATACTAAAAATCTAATTAGTTTTCTAACATGCACCTCTCGCAGATATAATTTTTCTGTACTGTGAGGGGAAATGCACCCATAGTGAAAAATGTTATTATACAAAAACTATCACTCATAGGGCTCCTTTTATCAAGCCGCGTTAGCAGTTTAACACGTGTAATAGCGTGCGTTAAACCGCCGGCCGTGCTAGTCGCTACCGCCTCCCTTGAGCAGGCGGTAGTTTTTAGGCCAGCGTGTGATGAAATATCGCGCGTGATAACCCGCTAGCGCGGCTTGATAAAAGGAGCTCATAGTGTCTAAAAGGAGAAATGCTTAACTTGCATTGAGCACTGAACTTAATGTGTCAACATATTTTTTCAAAATCTCTTCCTTGCGTGGAGCACTGAACTCGCGTCACCATTTATCAAATTCTCTTCTGACGGGCCCCGTTTCACCCGACCCACCGGGCTTTGTTAGGGAGGCAGTCAGTATTTTAGTACATCAACTGCAAAGATCCAACTTTCAAGTGCTTCAAACTCCAAATGATGTGGGGGGATATGGGTTTCAGTCCCATGATTAAGATTATTTGAGCCATGACAACTTTTTAATCCCAGTGGTTCTGGGATTAAATCCCAATTCTGAGGGGCAGTATAAGGGTATTATTTATTGAAAAGTCTAAGGGCCAGTGGCAGTCCCTATTGAGCCTGAGTGTGGCTCCTTGACTCCCTTCTCTCAGTATTTACACTGCCTTTCCCCATCCTTTTTTCAAAGCTTGCTGCTGGCATTACCTCCAGAACAACTTCTCTGTTTTATTTTGGGACTACGTGGCTCTCATGGACAAATTCTAGATATAGCGCCCAAAAAGTCAGCATTGACTAGAATCATTCTTAGTGAGATTCTATAAAAGGTACATATACCTTACAGAATCACACTAAACACTAGCGAGTGGCATAACTTTTAGGTGCACCCATTTAGGCCAAAAAAAATCAGGCCCGAGGTATTCTACAACAGTGTGAATAAATTTTAGAAATGCCTATGATCTGCCCATGCTCCTACTTAGGCCATGCCCGCTTTTCAGATTCAAGCACTGGAACTGGCGCCAGTGGCATAGCAAGGGTGGGAGGCACCCAGGTCAGCGGTGCCCCCCTCACCCTCTTCTCTGCTTCCCCCCACCACCGCGTGTGCTCCACTTCCCCTCCCCCATACCTATTTAGCTCCCCGGCGCGTGTAGCATCTCTAACTTTCTACCTGCGACTGTGTCGGCTCTCCCTCTGATGTCACTTCCTAGTCACAGGGCCCAGAAGTAACAGAATGGAGTGCCGAGGGTGGTGCCAGCAGCAGATTGTAGATGCTGCTCGCTGGCAAGAGCTAGAGGTATGGTGGTGGGGAATTGAAGGCGTCTGTGCGTCGGGGGAGGATGAGCAGAGAGGAGGAGAGGTGCTGGCACCCTCACCAAGACAGCACTCAGGGTGTCCCACCCTCCCTCCACCACAGGGTGGTCCACCCCCTCCACCACCTTTGCGTTTCTTAGACAGTTGTGTGTGCAATTTTGCATGTATAAATGTGAGTGCTAACTCAGTGGCATTGTGAGGGGGGCAGTTCGCCCCGAGCACAGTATTCCTCAGGGCACCGGCACCCCTCCTCCTCACTGCCACTTCCCACTCCTCCCCCCTGATGCACATACCCACACCATTTCCCCATTTCTTTTTAACTTCATTGGAAGCAACGATGAACTTGCTGCTCGTGTCGTCTTCGGTGCTTTCTCTGATGTCACTTCCGGGAGGAAATGACATCAGAGATAGCGTCAAAGCCGATGCGGGGGGCAAGTTCTTCGCTGCTTGTGCCGAAGTTAAAAAGATATGGGGAAGGGGGTGTGCATGCATGGCAGGATGGGTGAGGAAGAGGGTGGGAGAGGGGTGCCATCACCTTGGGTGCTGGTCACCCTTGCTACGTCATTGTGCCAAGTATAGAATCCAGGGGTAAGTGTAAATTGTGTATGAAAATGTATAGAATTAGGGCAGTGTGTTGCAAACTTTTTGAAGCCGTGGTGCACTAAACTTGGGGCCGTGGCTGGAGGGCATCCGTACATTCACGGACGTCGACATGATGACATCACATGCATGTGTGACATCATCATGTTGTCGTCCATGCATGCATGGAGGACCTTCCGTCACAGCCCTGAGCTTGCTAACCCTGGGAGGAGAGGCACCAGCACCGGCTGACTGCCTACAGGATGTGGCTGTCGCCGTGAGAGGCATGTCCTGTAGGTAGTCAGCCAGCGCAGGGGCCTCTCCTCCACACCGGTGTCTCGCGGCACACCCTGAATCTCATAGAAGGGTCCTTTTACTAAGGCGCACGCTAAACGCTAAAGCGTTCATTATATTCTATGGACGCATTAGCGTTTTGCGCACGCTAAAATGTCTATTGCGCCTTAGTAAAAGAGGGGGAGAGTTTGCAATACACTGAATTAGAGAAATAGGGATTCAGTAAATGGCACAGTACCAGATGTACTATGTGGTTCATCTATTTTATGTGCAGGGAAAAAAACACTTAGAACTGAGCATATGGCCACTATTATATGTAGCATATGATGTTTGTTCTCATAAAATAATATCAGATACTCATATAAGTGTCAGAGGTCTAAAATGTGTGCCCTGCTAATTTGTTGTTAGCATAAGTCTCACATCACTATTAATGAGTTTGGTAACAGATGTGCTGTTGGCTTAATAAAACTTGTATAAGGGCTACATAGGACCAAGTAGACTGCACATTTTTTTTAATTCAAGAGTTTGCATAATTTTCAGCAGCTTTCAATGGTGATTAGTATGCATCTGCATACTAAAGTCTTTCGATAGCTTTTATTCATCAAGCAATCAAAATATTAGGGAAGAAAGATAAATTGAACCAAAAAATACACCATTCTGAGCTATGTTCTTTTCGTGGAAAGAGCAATATTTATTTATTCATTTATTTCTAATATTTCTAGACTGCCTAAAACTAAGTGGTTAACAATTTAAAAACATTCACAAGAATGCATTCAAATTACATTGCAATTACAAAGCAATCTCATCCCCTAAAAATAATTTTGAAAGCTCAAAGAATTTACACATCAAATAAAGTGCAATAACCACAGCTTAGAATTCTTAAAATAAATCTGCCAGGTCATTAAAAAAAAAAAAAAAAAAAAGCTTCCACAAACAGTTGTGTCTTCAGCATCTTTCTAAATTGTAAGCGGTCAGAACAGGTCCTCAGGATACCAGGGAGGGTATTCCAAAATTTGACCCCTGCTACGCACAACATTGCCACTCTGGATTTAACATACCGGACCAGGCTGCCCAGTGGTATAAATTGCTGACTGGATTTATTAAAAAGAAACCAAACACTGGTCCCAGAGACATTTGGAGCATTGAGATCAAGCATTAAATTTCTGCGTCTCAATGGCCACAAATTTGGACTTGGAGGATGAGATGTACAGTGTCAGCATCTATGAGACAAACATGTTTTTTTCTGTTACATAGAGCATTATGGACCCCTGTTTGGTTACAAAAATTGGATAGCTCTAAGTCTAATAAATGTTGGCAGTGTTATCTCGAAGCAGGGACTTTAGATCATTTATTATTCTGTTGTCCATTTATTATGACTTTTTGGAAATCAATTTGGGACCAAATTAATTGTTTATTAGAAAACCCAGTGGCATTGTCATATGATACTGTATTATTTGGTATGTCAATGAGAGCAAAGAGTCAGATATCATCAAATAATAACAAGCTATTACTCATAATAACTGGGGTTGCCATTCAACAAATTACTTATAACTGGAAGAACTGGAGTAGACTAAATTATTATTTTTGGTGGAATTCATTATGTCATATGTATAAAATGGAAAGAGTAATAGCAACACAGCGAGGATATATTAGGAAATTTCAAGATGTGTGGGAGCCATTAACAAAATTTTGTAATGATTAGTTGTTACTTTTCCCTTAATTCTTAAAGTTCATTTTTCAGGGAGAGGAGATTTAAGTATAACATCTTATATAAAGTAATTTAATTATTTATTATGAATGGGTGGGAAGGGAGGGAGATAAGATTTTATGATTGGTATTATTGCTGAATATTAAGTGTTATTCTCAATGTGCAAATGTGTTTATGTATTATCACACTTATTGTACGTATAAAAATGAATAAACATTTACAAAAAAAAAAAAAAAGATATCACTGGCAACATTTTATAACAAACCCTTTGCGGCACTGGAAGCCAGTGCAACTGTTTTAGCACAGGGGTAATATGTTCTTTGCGTGAGATTCCCAAGATCAACTTCGCAGTTGAATTCATCAAATGCCGTAATGCTTTATATCTAATTTTAGTAATTCCCAAATAAAGCATATTACAGTAATCTAGGCATGTTAAAATCAATGCCTGTACCAACAGCATTGGCTTTAACCGATAAAGTGTCTGTAACTGTGAGTACCCACCCTGGATAACCCTGAGGACCTGTCTTCCCATTGAAAGATGGAATAGGCTTGCCAACTGGTGCCTTTTTGGGGGGAGGAGGAACATTGGTCCAAGAATGAAGTGGAGTAAAACCAGAGCTAATCTAATCTAATCTTCATTTTATATACCAAATCTGCACTAAGTCGGGCCTTATCCAATCAGGAGCTGTATGTCAAAGCAGCTCCTGATTGGATAAGGCCTGACTTAGTGCAGGAAGAGGTGGTCGGAGCGTAAACATAGAAGCATAGAAGATGATGGCAGATAAGGGCCATAGCCCATCAGGTCTGCCCACTCTACTGACCCACCCCCAAGTCTACTATCCTAGGGATCCCACTCCTGGTGGCAGGTTCCCTTGGCTTAACCCTCTAAGGGATCCCACATGGGCATCCCATTTGCTCTTAAATTCTTGCACGTTGTTTGCCTCGATCACCTGCACTGGGAGCTCGTTCCAAGGATCAACCACTCTCTCGGTGAAGAAATATTTCCTGGTGTCGCCATGAAATTTCCCGCCCTTGAGTTTGAGTGGATGCCCTCTTGTGGCTGAGGATCCTTTGAGAAAGAGAATCTCTTCTTCCATCTCGATATGGCCGGTAATATACTTAAACGTCTCGATCATGTCTCCTCTCTCCCTTTGTTCCTCGAGTGAGTACAGTCGCAAATTTTTCAGCCTTTCCTCGTACGATAGATCCTTGAGCCCCGAGACCATCCTGGTGGCCATCCGTTGCACTGACTCTACTCTCAGCACATCTTTTCGGTAGTGTGGCCTCCAGAATTGCACACAGTATTCCAAATGAGGTCTCACCGTACTGCGAGTGATTTCCTGCACTCGCGGCACTCCGACTGCCCTCTCCTGCCTCTCCCACTGCCCTCTCCTTGTCGGCGGTTCACGGTCGGAAAATACCGCAAATGACCGTGACCATGAACCGCCGACTGTGAACGACCAGGGGAACACTGTATAGCAGAATGGTTTGCTTGTCTTTGCTTAGGTAGGACTTTGCCTTTGACGTTTGTTCTAGGAGTAGGGATTTGGTGCTGTGCATCAACCTGATGTGGTGAGTCATGGAATCCATTAACCAGATTTAGGAATTCAGATAACTGCTTATTGACACAGACTTCCTCATTCTATGCCTTCTCACTCTGAAGTTTCCTTTTAATTGAAAGAGACTTGCCTCATGCATATTTATACCACGTAGGTATTTAAATGTTTCTATCATATATCCCCTCACCCGCCTTTCCTTCAAACTATACATATTGAGATCTTTAGGCCTTATGACATAGACTACCAGCCATTTTAGTTGCCTTCCTCTGGACCGACTCAATCCTGTTTATATCGTTTTGAAAGTGCAGTCTCCAGCAGGGCAGGATTAATTTGTCGAGGGCCCCTAGGCATACAAGTACACTGGGCCCCCCTGCCCAGCCCCGCCCCACCCCACCATGCGCCCAGGCGGAAACAGGAAGCTGCGTCAGAGGGAAGCTTTGGGCAAGCAGCACTGCTTGCACAATTAAGGTTCCCATTGCCTTTCTTACCTGCGTTGCTTGCTTGTCTTACATTCCGTCGATGGGGGAAGGCTGCATTGCCGATAGGGGTGGGGCCCGCGTTGACGATCGGGGGGGGGGGGGCCTGCGTTGCCGATCAGTGCTGGAGGGGCTCATCGCCGTTTGGAAAAAACAATGTTGATGCCCTCCTTCATCGGGCCCCCCTGATCATTTTGGGCCCTAGACACATGCCTACTTGGCCTATTGGTTAATCATGTCCTGGACTCCAGAATTGTATACAATCTTTTAAATGAAGTTTCACCAGAGTTTTATACAAGGGCATCAATACCTCCTTTTGTCCTACTGGTCATTCCTCTCCCTATGCACTTAAGCATCTTTCTAGCTTTCACCGTTGCCTTTTCAACCTGTTTGGTCACTAAAGGTCTAAAGCTGTCAAGAAGGCAGTCAGAGAGGCCAAGCTCCGAATAGAGGAGAATCTAGCGCGGAACATTAAGAAAGGGGATAAATCCTTCTTTAGGTATATTAGTGACAGGAAAAGAAACAAAGATGGGATAGAACGACTCAGGAAATCGGACGGGAATTATGCAGAATCGGATTCCACTAAGGCCGAACTACTAAATGAATACTTCTGCTCGGTTTTCACCTGTGAGGCGCCGGGATCCGGTCCACTTTTACAGACAAGGGAAAGCCAGAAAGACCCGTTTCAAGACTACAAGTTTACGCCCAGTAGGGTCTACTGCGAACTTTCAAGACTCAAAGTGAACAAAGCCATGGGACCAGACAACCTACACCCCAGGGTGCTCAGAGAGTTGAGAGAAGTCCTGGCAGAACCATAGTCTGTGCTCTTCAATCTCTCCCTAAGCACAGGAAGAGTCCCCTTGTACTGGAAAACAGCTAACGTTATTCCGCTCCACAAAAAGGGCTGCAGGACAGAGACGGCGAATTACAGACTGGTAAGTCTCACATCCATAGTATGCAAACTCATGGAAACACTGATCAAACAGAAACTTGATACAATCCTGGATGAAGAAAATCTACGTGATCCCCATCAACATGGATTTACCAAGGGCAGGTCCTGCCAATCAAATCTGATTAGCTTCTTTGACTGGGTAACAAGACAACTGGATGCCGGGGAGTCCCTGGACGTAGTGTATTTGGACTTCAGCAAAGCTTTTGATAGCGTCCCACACCGCAGGTTATTGAACAAGTTGAAATTGCTGGGATTAGGGGAAACACTAGCTGCACGAGTTAAGGATTGGATGAGCAGTAGATTTCAGAGGGTGATGGTAAATGGTACCCCATCCAAAACATCAGATGTGACCAGTGGAGTGCCACAGGGCTCGGTCTTGGGTCCAATCCTATTCAACATATTCATAAGTGATATGACCCAAGGGCTCAGAGGAAAAATATCATTGTTCGCCGATGACGCCAAACTGTGCAACATAGTAGGTAAAAGCACTATGCCTGACAGTATGACGCAGGACCTACTACTATTAGAACAATGGTCATCGACTTGGCAGCTCAACTTCAATGCTAAAAAATGCAAAGTGATGCACCTGGGTAAAAGAAATCTGTGCAGGACTTACACGTTAAATGGTGAGACCTTAGTTAGGACCACGGAAGAACGGGATTTAGGAGTAATCATTAGTGATGACATGAAAACTGCCAATCAAGTGGAAAAGGCTTCCTCCAAGGCAAGGCAAATGATGGGTTGTATCCGTAGAGGTTTTATCAGCAGGATGCCAGAGGTCATAATGCCACTGTACAGGTCCATGGTGAGACCTCATTTGGAATATTGTGTTCAATTCTGGAGACCACATTACTAGAAAGATGTGCTGAGAGTTGAGTCAGTTCAGCGGATGGCTACCAGGATGGTCTCGAGGCTCAAGGATCTTCCGTATGAAGTAAGGCTGAACAAATTGCAGCTGTACTCACTTGAAGAACGAAGAGAGAGAGGGGACATGATTGAGACATTTAAATATATCACGGGTCGTATCAAGGTGGAAGAGGATATCTTTCGTCTTATGGGACCTTCGTCCACCAGAGGGCATCCGCTGAAAATCAGGGGAGGGAAATTTCATGGTGACTCCAGAAAGTATTTCTTCACTGAGAGGGTGGTCGATCATTGGAATGATCTCCCACGGCAGGTGATTGAGGCCAACAGCGTGGCAGATTTCAAAAATAAATGGGATATTCATGTGGGATCTCTAATGAGGTAAGGGCAGGAGGTTGGTGAGCAAACTCATGGGGGAAGGGTCACTGGAGTGGGCAGACTTGATGGGCTTTGGCCCTTTTCTGCCGCCATTTTTCTATGTTTCTATCACAAATGGCTGAAAACACATGTACATTAAGGAGGAGTTTACCAAAGCCTAGCATGTTCTATTGGACATTAGTGTGTGCTAAGTGCCATGTGGTCTATAGGTATAAAAAAGGACATACAGCATTTAGCAAATTCTAAGCTTTCGTAAATAGATATGTTAGCTTCCTAAATTTGTGCTCTAATTTCATTCAAATTTAGGAGCATAACTTTTCAGCTGAACTTCCATCTTAGTTTAGGAGCTTAAAAGTTATAGTCATAAATTTTGGTCTATCATTTGCTTATAAGTAAGGGCCTAATTTATGAGTCTTTGTATTGAAAATCAGTGCTAATTTTTGTACTTTTTTCCCTGCTCTTAATCCACCCCTGTTGCCATCCACTTTTTATGCTGAGTTGCATTGTCGGCTACAAACAAGGCACCCATATTCCACAGTCTGCAATTCACAACTGCGGAAAAGCCTGTGTGCAGGTCCAGCCCAAGATATAGGACTCCTTTTACTAAGGTGCGCTAGGGCTTTAACGCGCGCTACATTGCCGCATGCGCTAGACCTTAACGCCAGCATTGAGCTGACGTTAGTTCTAGAAGCGTAGCGTGCAGTAATTTCCTGCGTGCGCTAAAAACGCTAGTGCACCTTAGTAAAAGGAGCCCATAGTGGTGCTCTGAGCAAACTTGCTTTTGAGGTGCTTCCCCCACTCCTCCATCACATCGCTTCTAGCACCCCTCACTCCTCTTCACCTCCTCCCCCCCCCCCCGCAAAGGTTTGGCACTGCTCCCTCACTTCTCTGCCCCTAAGTTGGTTGTTGGCAACAATATAACAGCTGTCCTTGGCCAGCCCCTGGATCTTTCTCTGCCACATTCTACCCACAGGCAATTGCATCAGAGGAAGTGGGATGCGGCAGAGGAAAGACCTAAATTTAGGAGATCAAATTTATTTTTATATTGTGCCCTAAATTTTCAAAGGAGGAAAAAAAAAATACAAATTTCAACTTACACATTCTTACATTATCATTCCAAGAAAAAGCACTGATTATCAGTAATTTAATTCTCAAGTCAGTTGTACACTGTTTGCTGACTAACTACAAGAGGCTTTTAGTGATGTAGAGGCAGATTTTAGAAAAGGGGAATTTATATGTCCAACTTAGGTCACATGGAATTCTCATACTATTATACAAGAAGCTCTGCAAGCCTAGAGCCTCTTATAAAATAGGAGAAAGACTGCACACTACAGCCCCTCCATGAACAGACCAAGCAGCGATTTCAGAATATTGCTATTGGGGGAAAAATGCACTCTCCCCTCCCCCCGCCCAACACGTATGTAGGAGCAGCATTCTAAAATCTCTGCTCCTTCACCAAGTACCTTGATCAACTGTAGCCCTCTCCCCATGTGGCACTGTCCCCTAGCCCTCCACCCTCCCCATAGCAGACTCTAGCCCCCAGGCTCACCCCTCACAGTCTCCCCTTCTCCCAATCATAATACTTCCTGAAAGAAGCACCCAAATCATAGAATATCCTGGTGACAAATGTTCCCTCTTGCTGGCTCAACACCCAGTGCCCCTCCACTGATGTTACACTCCCCTCAAAGCAACCTACTCCCCAAAGCAGGACACTCTCCACCCCCTCACTTGTGATTCCTTCCCCTCAAAAAAATCCCCCGCCCAAAGCCCATTGGGAAGGCCCTCCTCTACCCTAATGGGGTGGTGGCAATAGCCACTTGTTCATTGTCACATTGCTGCTTTGGGCTCAAAATGTACTGTATGGCAGTCTGATCTCTAATGGCAATATTGTGGTATTATCACTTGAGGACTTGGTGGCCATTTTGAGCCCAGAGGAGCATTGCAGTATTGCTCCTACCTCTCTAGTCCCCAGGGATCATTAGTAAGGCAGGGTTGACACTGGAGTGGTGGAAGGTGGGGTGAATTTCTGGGAATTTCTGGGATTTTCCCAGTAGGGTTTGAGCCCTGGGGGGCAGGTTTCTAGGGGGTGGGGGGAACTACATGATGGGCACATATCCACATGTGGGGTATGGGGGGTTGTGGAAGTCCTTCCTTGGAGAGGGGATGTAACATCAGGTGTTAAGTCAGTGAGAGGGGAGTTTGCTATCATAGGGTACTCTGCTTAGAAGTACTTGCAATTTTGAGAGGCCATCGGGAGGTGGGGGAGAGCCTGGAAGGCTGAAGATTGCAACAGGAAGGGTTAATGGTGAGGAAGGATGGAGGATGATATCACATGTGGGTGGCTATAGAAGATGATTATGTGGTCTGCAGACTGTTGGGAGGGAGGGGGGCCACTGGCACCCAGATGCAGGGATTTACTTTTTTTATTTATTTATTTATTTTTATTATTATTATTTATTTATCATTTTATAAATAATTATCAAGTATAACTTGTACAGAAAGCAAAAATTTAAGTTTAAGGATACATAACCATAATCATCATATTAAACTCCAAAAAATCAAAGAAATAAATGAATAATACATATCCATATTTTCAGAAAGAAAACGAAAAGAAAACACCATTATATTACTTAAATTTTAACTCAAGTCCACTTTGAGGATCTAGATGTACAAAGGACAGTTTAAATTAAGAAAAAGACACAAATAATGCTGTGATTAATCTAAGCAGAGCTCAAAGTTCCCTAATAACTTCCCATCTAGGGCTAGATCTTATTGTCCTTTTCTTTTTCCAAGCGAGACAACGACAGGAAGGTCACCAGCTGTGAAGGATCAAAGAAGACAAATTTCTGAGAAGAATAATACACTATGCATTTACATGGGTGACGTAGATAAAAAGTTGCCCCAAGGGCCAACACCCCTGGCTTTAATAGTAGAAATTCTTTACGACGCCTCTGGGTTTCTCTGGCAAGATCAGGATACATTTGTATCTGCATTCCTAAAAATGTTTTCATTTTATTTTTAAAGAAAAGTCTCAGTAACCAGTTTTTGTCCGGGGCCAATGCCACTGTTAATAATAGGGTTGCTGGGACTGCTTTTTCAGTATTCGAGGATTCCAATATAGTGGACACATCCAAATTTTCCTGTTCAACCTCTTGCTGTTGTTTCCGTTGATTAGTAGGAAGATAGTAAACTTGTGTAAATGGTGGTATCATATTTTCAGACAAACCCAAAATTTCCATCAAGTATCTTTTCAGCATCTCCCGAGGTGTAATCATGAAGACCTTGGGAAAATTTACCAATCTTAAATTATTTCCACGGGAAAAGTTTTCCAAGGATTCTAACTTTCTTCTAAGATTGGTATTATCCTTAATTATTGTTTCATAAATTTGTTTGGTCTTAAATGACTCCTGGTTAATGCTGACAATCTCTTTTCTAAGCTCTATTGTTTCCTGTTTTACTTCTTTTATTTCTTTATCAAGATGTTTTATTTTCCCTTCTATTTGATTTAATTGAGGTTTTAACAAATTAGGAATATTAGCAACCAGGTCCCAGATAGTTTCAAGTGTTACCTCTTGGGGTCTCTGAAGATGAAAGGAATAGGCTGCAGACCAGTGTTCCCGCTAAGCTGCGTTGGCCTGCGCTCGCGCACAAAATATTACATCGCAGCGCAAAGTTTCTCTTCACAGCGCACACACGCGTCGGTAAGGTAAGGGGACGCATTGGGGGGATTGCACTTCCCCACAATTGCCATGCTTCGGTTCCTCTTCTTCCTTCCTTCCTCCCCCCCCCCCCGCGGGACCCTGCGGCACCATCAACTCTTACTCCCTCTAATGTCGGCCCTGCAGCTCCAGACTTCCTCGCACCTTCTCCCCTCCCCCTTTGGATCGCTATTATTTTAAATGTTATAGCCGCGGAGCTGTATCCATCAGTGGAGATGTCTAACCTCGGCCTGCCCCGGAACTCTTACTGCAACAGTGACTTCCTGTTCCTGCCTAGACGGGCGGCTGCTGCAGTAAGAGTTCCGGGGCAGGCCGAGGTTAGACATCTCCACTGATGGATACAGCTCCGCGGCTATAACATTTAAAATAATAGCGATCCAAAGGGGGAGGGGAGAAGGTGCGAGGAAGTCTGGAGCTGCAGGGCCGACATTAGAGGGAGTAAGAGTTGATGGTGCCGCAGGGTCCCGCGGGGGGAGGGGGGGAGGAAGGAAGGAAGAAGAGGAACCGAAGCATGGCAATTGTGGGGAAGTGCAGAGCTGCAGGGAAGAGTGTTGCGGTACCCAGCTGGAGGGAGAAGGAAGATGAGGGAGGGAATTAAAGGAGATGCCAGGGCTTGGAGCGTAGGAGGAAGGTATGCCAGTCTAAGGGAAAAGGAAGGGGGAGATGTGAGAGCATGGAGGGGGAGCGAAAGATGGAAGAAAAGGAAAGGAGAGAGATGCCAGAGAATCAGGGAAGGGGAGATACCAGACTATGAGGAGAGGTGTGGGAGAGGGAAGGCGAGGAGAGAGATGCCAGACCAATGGGGTGAAAGGAGAGATGGAAGGGGGAGGCATACAGTTTCTGGAAGGGGCATAGAAGGAGAGAAGATGCCATATAGGGGAAGAGAGACGGCAGACAGTGGATGGAAGGAAGAGAGTTACAAGAAGATGAGGAAAGGAGAAACCACAGAAGACAAAGGTAGAAAAAAATTTCTATTTATTTATTGCTTTAGGAGACATGTGTCACTGTTTCTGTGAAGCATTGTATGCAGAGTCCAGCTTCTTGCTGGTTCAATTTAACCTTTGTCTATGTATTTTTATTTTATCCCCCCTTTTACAAAACTGTGAAGCGTTTTTAGCACCAGCCTTGGTGGTAGCAGCTCTGATGCTCAGAATTTTATGAGCATCAGAGCTGTTACCTCCGTAGCTAAAATCCACACTACAGTTTTGTAAAAGAGGGAGGGGTTAGTTTGTGATTACATATTCCTTACTAGGCGAAGGTGTTTTCTGTGTTCTGTGTGTTCGAAAGACATGGTTTTCTGTTAGGATTGACGGTGTAGGATTGATCTGTGCTGGTCTGGCTTGTTTAGTTTTACAATGGGTGTATTGATGTACTGCTCACTGCAATATGTAAGATGCTGCCTTTTCCTAGGTACTCATGTGTGACGTGTGGTTTGTTACTAAAAATCATGTTTTTCTTACAGATGGGGGGGGGTGCCAAAAAATGATGGGCCCCGGATGTTACATATGCTAGGTACGCCACTGTATGTAAAGATACCAGAAAGCTGGCGTAGCAAAAACTTCTAAGTTTTGAGTATTTAACCCTCCCACAATCTCACGGGCACTCGTTTCAAGTTTATTGAGATTTTGATTTAAACGCAATATCAAATATTTTCAATGCGTATAACAAAAATAAATTTGGGGAAATAAATAAAACCATTTGAACCAGTGTTCCCGCTAAGCTGCGCTGGCGTGCGCTGGCGCACAAAATATTACATCGCAGCGCACACGTTTCTCGTCACAGCGCACGATCGGAAGAGGCGTACGGCAGATGGCAGGGCGGCGAGAGGAGAATCGGGCGAGTTGGCTCATAACTTGCTGGCGCCCGATATTTTTGGCTCACGGTGAAAAAAGTTTGCTCACAACACCCGCCCGCTTAGAGGGAACACTGCTGCAGACTCTTCTACCTCTGGTGAAGCTGCCTGTTGAGCACTCTCCTGGATCTGTCCGTTCCCCTCTGCTGTCGACTCCTCTGTTTCTTCATAGAAACATAGAAACATAGAAAGACGACGGCAGATAAGGGCTACAGCCCATCAAGTCTGCCCACACTATTGACCCACCCTTTTAAGTCTACTGACCCTCTTAAGTATAATTGTAATTATACTGCCACTCTACTGACCCTCTCTTTCAAGTCTATACCCTAGTGACCCTATCCCTTGGTATGACCCTCGTAGGGATCCCACATAGGTATCCCATTTGTTCTTGAAGTCTGGGATGCTGCGTGCCTCGATCACCTGCACTGGAAGCTTGTTCCAATGCTCAATCACTCTCTCCGTGAAGAAGTACTTCCTGGCATCTCCACGAAACTTCCCTCCCCTGTGTTTGAGCGGATGTCCTCTTGTGGTCGAGGGTCCCCTGAAAATGTAGAGAGTCTGGATCCCTGCTCCCTCCATGATTGAGAACGGCCTCCAGAGCTGAAGATACTCCCTCTTTGGAGAGTTCCCCCGCCCGCAGGGAGCTAGTAACCTGAGGGCGTGGGGGCGGAGCCCTTGTGTCGGGGCTTAGCGTGGTCTCAAGTCCCTGAGAGATCGCCTCCGTTCTGCCCGTTCGGGGCATCTCCAGCGGGAATGCCTCCGACTGTAGGGAGCTCTGCATGCGGCGGAACAGCTCCTCAATGTTGCCCAAGCTGGGTTCGACGGAGCTCCGCGAGGCCCCAGCCGTGCTCCGACCCCTCCGTTTGGGCATCCTGTTGAAATTTCGGCACGGAATCAAAGGTAAATGGAGAGCTCACCAGCGCGTGACGCTCAGCTTAGAAATTCGGCAGCCATCTTGATCCCAAGAGATGATGCAGGGATTTACAGCAGGTGTACATTCCATCTATTTTCCCACTGCAGACCTGGATGGCCTGTGTGAAATAGGAAATTCATGTCTGTCTTGTAGGCCAGCCCTGACCCTGACCACTCCTGCATGCTTTCCCCGTATCCCCTTGCCATTTGGACATAATGAGCTTCCCCACATCAGATGTCCCCTGTTTTGAAATGGCGTTTAAACATATAGGTTTCTCCAGGCGTTAAAAGCTGTCATTTACACACAGTAATGTTTCTAAAATAACCATCATGTTTACATTTTTCCGCTACAAAAAAAAAGCTTCAGGTTTTATATTTTCTTCACAATCATTTTACTGTCTCTCATATCATAAATTTTGGGTATTTAAACAAGTAGCATAACTTTGACAGATCATTCTAATGTCCTGTTGCTGTGAATTTTGAAAGCGAGATTGTATTGAATGATACGGTTCATTATTTGGGCCTCTCCTGTATGCAGTACATGTTCAGCATGCCGATTCCAAAGCAGAGAGAGAGTGTGTGATTAGACTTTAGCTGGCTAGAGGAAATGTGGCCTTAATTTTTAATAACCTTCTGACACAATAGTCTTTGAGATCATTTTCATACTGTATCTTTTACAATATCAGCCTGCTTAGATTTACTATAATGACTGTCCCAAAACTCATTTAAGTGATGCACAGCTTTCTCTAGACTGCATGTCAAGCTAATTTCAAACTAGTTTTATAAGTATCCGAGATAAGGAGCCACAGCAGTGGTGCTAGGGTGTTAGGCACACAAGGCAAACTTTCAATCTTCTGACCCCCTCAAAACTAACAAAAATTATCTCATTTTCCTTTCATTGTATTTTAAAAACAATGAAAAGAAATAGGGCATGTCATTGAAATGTCCTGTTTTATCTTAAACAACACCACATCCCCAGTACTGAATGTTGAGCTGGCAGGAGGGAAAAATGAATACTCTACTGGGTCAAATGAGGTGGGGGAAGATTTGGGGTATTAAAGGGAGGGCAGGTGGGAAGAGTCACATCTTGGAGACAGGATCATGATGGGGTGAATTAGAAGACAGCTGACATTGGATCTGTGGATGGCACGCTCTCTACACCAAAAAAATGTGTGTTGCAAGGCTTCCAGCTCCCTTAATAGAAATCCAGTTTCCCTGCCCCCACCCCCTCCCATGAAAGCTTCCACCATCGCCCTTCCTCTGACCGAGAGCCGCCAGTCTCCTCCCAGTTGTAGGCCCTTTGGTGTTCTGGTGGCCTCAATAGGGCAGGATCGATCCTCCAATCACTCCTGTCCATGCTGGCTCCAGTCCATAATGACTGTTGTGATCGCCAGGGGCCGTCTCAAAAGGCTGCCACAGGAAGTCACAGTAGCCATTTTGACTACAGAGCTGTCATGACCAGGAGTAACTAAGGGTTGTTCCTGTCCCAACGAAGCCACTAGACTGTCAATACATCTAAGGTGGAACCAGGGAGATCCTCCAGAGTGTGGAAAGGTGGCAGTTTTTGGTTTGGGAGAGGAGAGAGTAATAGTCTGAAAAATGGCCGGATTGCAAGCTGGTTTCAGTGCCAAAACCAAAATATGATCAGGCTCTAGGGTGAATTCTACTGAATATCAACAGCAGATATGTGAAACACTTAAATAGCCATACAGATATTTCTATTAATTCTTCCAGAGTGCCAGGATATTGTTTTTTAATACCCTGTTCGGGGCGGATCTGGGTCTGGAGCCCAACCGGGCTGAAGTCCCCCAAAGGCAGTCTCCGTCGGTCCCTCACTCATTTAGTGCTCAGTGCCTCCAGCTGTGGAAAAGAAGTATCAGCGGGTAGGATCATCCTATTCACCCCTCCCCCCCAGAAAAAAATCCCAAAAGAGCTCTGTGAACAAGGTTGGGTAATAATTTAAACAGGTTTATTGAATTATGTACATAGGGCTAATCATAAAAGCCAATTCTCATAGTTTTCAACAGTTTCAGTATTCACACACTTAAACCAATACATATGCAGTTAATGTGTGGAGTATGTGGTGCAGTGGTTAGAGTTATAGACCCAGTACCCTGGGGTTGTGGGTTCAAGAAATCCCACACTGCTCCTTGTGACCCTGGGCAAGTCACTTAATCCCCCGGTGCCCTAAGTACATTAGATAGAGTGTGAGCTTGCCGGGCCAGATAGATAAAAATGCTGGATTACCTGAATAACTTGTAATCCGCATAGAATAAATAAAACCCAACACTATTAGTCTATGTCTCAAAAAATTCAAAACCCATTAACTGCTAGTCTTTTGATTTCTTTTAAACCTCTTTCAGTTCTATTTTCCAAGGCAGAAGCTGCAAGCTCCTCCCAATTCCTCAGTTAAGTCAAAGTGTGGGCATGGCTGTGTGCTTAAATCCCTCCTCTCCTTTTCCAGTCCACTCTTGCCCAGTTCCCAAGTTCTCACCCATCCTCTGGAGCTTTCACGGGCAGGTAGCTGCTGCTGTCCTTCCAGGCCGCCTAGGCCTGCCCCCACTATAGTGTCCTGGATGTTCTTCTTGAGCTCTGAGAATGCAGTTCTCCTAAGAGCTTCCCATCTCCACTGACCGCTACTAAGGAACCTTGTACCTCTGCTGTGCTACTAGTGCTAAAAGCACCTCAGTAGCCTTCTCCCTCTTCAAGATTACCAGCCCTCAACAGGGTTGCCTCTAGAGCAGTGTCTCTCAAACTTTCTCGAGCCGGGGCACACTAAAGATAGTGGCCATGGCTCGAGGTACCCTGAAGTGCATGATGTCGCCGTGATGACATGCGAGACATCATCACATTGACATCTGCACATGCGCAGAGGCCCTCCAGATGGGCCCTGGGATGCCAGTAGGGGGTGCCAGCAAGGAAGAGGGCAGGAATGAAGGAGAGGCGCTGGCGCCAGCTGATTGCCTACAGCAATGTTTCTCAACTACTTCAAGCAAAGTACCCCCTAAATCTAACAAATATCAACTGAGTACCCCATCCACAGATCTGATAAAGTGTAATTTCCAAGATAATGAAAGGAATAGACTTAGAAGAGAAAGATAAATTGTTCACCCTCTCCAAGGTGGAGAGAATGAGAGGGCACTCTCTAAAGTTAAAAGTGGATAGATTCCGTACAAATGTAAGGAACTTCTTCTTCACCCAGAGAGTGGTAGAGAACTGGAACATTCTTCCAGAGGCTGTTATGGGGAAAACACCCTCCAGTGATTCAAGACAAGGTTAGACAAGTTCCTGCTGATCCGGGAATGCACGCAGATAAGGCTAGACTCAAATAGGGCGCTGGTCTTTGACCCAAGGGCCGCCGCGTGAGCAGACTTCTGGGCATGATGGACCACTGGTCTGATCCAGCAGTGGCAATTCTTATGTTCTTATGTTCTAAGAGCACAGAAGCCCTTGGGCACATTTCATCTATTTGTTGTTTCATGGTTAAGTTTCAATCTAACTGAACTCCTCCTCTTCCCTCCTCTCCCATGATCTGGCATCTCTCCTATACCCTTCCCTCTTTTGGTCTGGCAACTCCACCTCCCATCAGCTCCTCTTCCCTAGTCTGACATTTCTCTCCTGCCCTTTCCTTCCCTGACATAGCTCCCCTCCCCTGGTCTGGCATTTCTCCCCTTCCCTCCCCTCCCCTGATCTGGCATCTCTCCTATACCCTTCCCTCCTTTGGTCTGGCAACTCCACCTCCCCTCAGCTCCCCTTCCCTAGTCTGACATTTCTCTCCTGCCCTTTCCTTCCCTGGCATCTCTCTCCTCCCCTCTCTGGCATCTCTCCCCTGCCTTTCCCTGGTCTGACATCTCTCCCCTCCCCTGACATCTCTTCCCTGCCTTTTCCTGGCTTCCCTCCCCTGGTACCTCTGCTTCCCTGCCCTCCCCAGATCTCTTTAAAACTACTGGTGTTCTAGTGGCCTCATCATGGGCAAAAAAGCTCCCCAGTCTTTCCCACTGCCACCGCGAGACTCACCAGTAATACAGTTTCAAAATGACTGCCAAAACTTCATACAGTAGCCTCATATGAAGCCTTGGTAGCCAATTTGAAGCTGTATTATTGGTGAATGTAGCAGTGGTAGCAAGCAGGAAAGACTGGGGATCCTTCCTGCCCATGGAGGCCACTAGACCACCAGGAGTTTTAAGGTGGATCTGGGAGGGCAGGCTTGATCCCCATTATCGTGGTGATACCATGGTACTGGTTCCCTTCCCACAGCAATACCACAGAATGGGCCACCAATACCACAGTAATACCAGGACATGTCCTGCCGTTCCTACCATTAATTTTTTTGGGGGGTATGACCCCCCATGTTCTGATGCCTATGAGGCAAGCCATATGGATTCTTAGTGGAACAGAGATTAAGAGAAAGAAAGGGCTCTGCCTCACAATCATAAGGGTTCTTTGGACTTTAAAGAAGAAAAACTGGCATTTCAATTTTTATTTCATAATAAGTCAATTTGGAAATGACATATTTCCTGTCTGGGTTTAAAAAAGCAATAGTAGCTCTAATAGCCAGAGCACCAAATGCCAGAAAATAAATTCTCTGCTGAAGAATATTGGTTAGTAACAAATTAGAGACCAGATACAATAAAAAGATTTTCCCATTTTCAGTGCATGGAAAAGATGTTTTATTCATATGGGCTTAGGGATAAGTATATATGGAAATATCATGAATAAATCCATTGTGTTCAGGAAAATTCTTTTGTAGAAGTTGAGCTTCAAGCACATCTTAAAGACTAATATGTGGATCATTTTACTGCTGTAGGTATTAATCAGACTTTGGAGCTACATGTTGCCATCTAAGTGACACAAATGGTCTAAAGCGTGTTCTTCTCCTATTTTAGATGTCTTAGCATAGGTTTCTATCCATAGGTGTTTAATGTTGACCCCATAGAGGTAGTACCGCAAAGCTACCTCTAGAGGACATTAGTGCTATTTTGTTCCTGGAGCTGAACAGGGCAGATGCAGAGGGGGCCGCTTCCAACCCTACCCCTCTGAGTAGACCCTCAAGTTGAGTGGGAGGTCTGAGGAGGCCTGAGGGTGTGTGTGTGTGAAGGGTTTATGACTGTTGGGAGGGGCTTGTCAACTTAGAGGGAAAGTTCAATAGAGGATGGGGTGATCTAGTCTAGGAAAGATTGACTTTAGGGGGTCTGATACAATGAGAGTTATATTTGAGGGTATGGTTTGTTCCTGGTTTGAGATATGTTCAAAGGGGGTATGAAATGCAGTAAGAGGTATTTTTTTTGGGGGGGAGATCTGATAGTTGGGGTTATTTTGGATGAGATCTACATCTTAAGAGCTGAATCAATCTGTTTGCTATCAACTAAACAACCTAGAAACTGGGAGTGTTAGGGAAACCAATATAGCTATTGCGACAGGAAGAGACATATTACCCTGCAAACATGAATTTCCTATTGATTTTATTGATCTATATAATAAGCGGTAGCATCAAAGATGTTAACTCACTCTATCCACAATTACATTCAGTCCATTAACCTGATCTATCAATCAAGCACATAATTAACCCACAAGAAGACAGGGTAAATCATATTAACGTAATCTCAAATAAAGGAAGACATCAACTAACCCTTAAAAAAAGAATAAGGGAAGTAAAACCTATCAGAATCCTACCATGCCTATCACATCCACCTCTGTTCTCTGTGCATATCTTAATACTAGATCTGTCAGGAAAAAAGCTTTCCTAATTAAAGATTGGATCATCAGCAAGCAAATAGCCTGTCTTTTTCTAACTGAAACAAGGCTATTGTCTGAAGAAGATCCAATAAATAATTGATCTTCTACCAGATAATTTTAAAATCATTACGCTAAACCGGGAGGGAAGAAAAGGGGGAGGATTAGCAATTATTCTTAAGGAAGGATTTGAGTTTGAACTATTGGATTCCAAAATGACTAATCAGTTAGAAATATTAGCCTGTAAAATTAGCAATAAGGAACTAGAAGAATCCCTATCTTGCATATTATTCTCTGTCCCACCGAAAAGCTGGCCAAAGGCCAAAGAGGACTTTTGTGAATTTGTTCTACATAATTCAATTATTCCTTCATACAATATCATCGCAGGTGACATAAACATATGCCTAGATGAAGAGGACAATCCAGATACGAAAGACTTTAAAAACTTTCTATCTCTACTCAATTACAATCTCCCTTTACCCACACAAACACATGAAAAAGGTCATCACTTAGATGTGGTAGCTATGTCTACAAAGGAAATTTTAGACCCTGCCATCTCTCTACCTGATGGCACCTGGTATCATGATATCTGGTCTGACCATTTTACTTATTATTTCAAATTAATCTGGACTCATTTAAAAAATAAAACACATCCAAGGATAAAAAGAGAACATCACACAAGGGGTTATATCAATCCAGAGGAATATTGGTCACAATATGAACTACAAGCAGAGATAGGAGAAGGAGTCGATTTTTGGGATCACTGGATGAAAACTAGCATATCCATTTTAGATAAAATTGCCCCTAAACGAAATAGCAAAAGCTGCGCAAATAAATATAACAAATGGTTTGACACCGAACTTCTAAAAATGAAACGACTAATAAGACGACTGGAAAGAATTTGGATAAAAACAGGAGAATTGTCAGACCGCAACAACTGGAGATCTAACATAAAAATCTACAAACAACTGATAAAAGAGAAACGTAAAGCATTCTACTCTTCTAAAATCAAATAATCTAGCACTAGTTCAAGAGAAATCAATACAAAAGAGCTGTTCAACTTGGTTACGAATTTATTTGACACCACACGCCACACTCAACTCGTGCACAATATTAAACTACCTTCAGCAAATGATTTAGCACAGCATTTCGATTAAAAAATTAAAAACCTAAGAAACAACTGTTCGACAAATGACACTAATGGTCATCAAATAGCTAACATACAAGAAAATGAAATCCTAGCAGACATGATCTGGAGTTCCTTTCAAGATTTAGAATGGAATAATTATATCAAACTATATAACAAATACTCTAAATCAGTGGTTCCCAACCCTGTCCTGGAGGACCACCAGGCCAATCGTGTTTTCAGGCTAGCCCTAATGAATATGCATGAGAGAGATTTGTATATAATGGAAGTGACAGATATGCAAATCTGCTCCATGCATATTCATTAGGGCGATCCTGAAAACCCGAGCAATCCATCTGGTGTACCGCAAGGGTCACCACTATCCCCATTGCTTTTCAACGTCTATATGTCCTCGCTAGGTGTGCAATTGACCCAGCTGGGGATAAAATTATTTAGTTACGCAGATGACTTTATGATCATCATTCCATTTACTAACTCTCTCTTTCTTGGAAGTTACTCCCAAGGCATCAGAAGCACTAAATTTGATGGAGCAATGGATGACTGAATTCAAACTGAAACTTAATTCAGAAAAAACAAAATTTTTTGTAGCTTCGCCACACCCGCTTGATATCAAAACACCACTATGCATCAATAAATTTAGTTATCCTATTCAGTCTACTATGAAGGTATTGGGTGTAACACTAGACCAGTGCTTAATCATGAAGGAGTGGGGGAGTGTGTGGCGCAGTGGTTGGATCTACAGCCTCAGCACCCTGGGGTTGTGGGTTCAAATCCCGCGCTGCTCCTTGTGACCCTGGGCAAGTCACTTAATCCTCCATAGCCCCAGGTACGTTAGATAGATTGTGAGCCCACCGGGACAGAGAGGGAAAAATGCTTGAGTACCTGATTGTAAAAACCGCTTAGATAACCTTGATAGGCGGTATATAAAATCCTAATAAATTTGAAACTTGAAGGACCAGGTAGACTCCTTAATCAGAAAGGTTTTTTTCACTCTCTGGAAACTTCGATCCATTCGAGCATATTTTGATATGTCAGCATTTAGAATCCTGGTACAATCCCTCGTACTGAATCAACTTGATTACTGTAACATCACCTATTTAGCAATTTCCCAAAAGAATATGTGACGATTACAATTAGTGCAAAATACAGCAGTCAAACTGATTTTCGGGCTGAAGAAGTTTGATCATGTGACACCTTACTACCGACAGCTGCATTGGCTACCGATGGATGCACGCGTAAAGTTTAAGTTCGCCTGTTTCAGCTTTAAAGTACTATACAGTCTAGCCCCTAAATACATAACTGACCTTTTCTCCTTCTCAGCCAACAGACATAAAAGAAGCTCACATTTGAACTTTGTTTCCCCTCCAGTTAGAGGATGTAAACTCAAAAGACACCATCAACACCTTTTCTCACATCAGGCAGCATTATGATCTAGAACAATTCCTTACGCCTACTACTTATGGGGAATTCAGGAAACACCTAAAAACATATCTGTTACTGAAGCATCTAGGCAGCTGACTCGTACAACTCTTTCTCCTCAATAACTGATCCCTTGAGTTGTTAATCACTAGCTTCCACCCTATTAAGTTCAATCAATTTGTACCATCTTTTAATCTTTGTAAACCGCATAGAACTTCATGGTCATGCGGTATATAAACTGTTATTACTATTATTATTATTATTATTATGTTTGGGGGTGGATCTGATGCAGTGAGGAAAATTAAGCAAAATCTGGTGGGGATTTGTTAATTTTTCAGATGACATCAGAATGACTGTTAGGTTTCTTTAGCATATTTATTCAAGCTTTCTTACAGGAAAATTTAAGCAAATTCTGGTGGATTTTATTTAACTAAGGACCGCTGTGTTCACTGGAGTTCCAAGTGTAGGCTAGCAAAACTGCATGTCACGTACATGTCTGGGGTTGTTAGTTTGCAACCTGCATGAGTAAGTGGCAGCATATACATGTAAAAAACATTTTTCCCTGTGTATTTTTCCGCTTTTATCCACACATAGCCAGCCCTGACCTACTCATGTAGCACCTAACCTACATGTGTATTCTCGGGGGTGGAGATTTTAGAAGGGACCTATATGTGCAGAGATGCTGTTCCAAAATGATAGCCCAAATCTAGACAAGTGTTTTTTAGGAATAGACAAACTACCTAAAATGTACCTGAAGTTGTTCTTGGGGATTTTTTTTTTAATATATTCTTTATTCGTTTTTAAAATTTACAATAAGTGCAACAGCATATAACATCAATTTATATTTAAATACATCAATAGGGGCTCCTTTTATGAAGGCGTGGTAGTGGTTTAATGCGTGTAATAGCACGCACTAAACCACCGGCTAGCCGCTACTGCCTCTTCTTGAGCAGGCGGTAGTTTCTTGACTAGCGCGGGGGTTAGCGCGTGATGAAATGTCACACATGCTGAAGCCACTACTGTGGCATCGTAAAAGGAGCCCTAAATATCCTATTAAAATTTAATTCAGATCCCATAATCCTCCCTCCCCCATATTCAATGACTTTCATCAAACATAAGAAAGACATATAATAACTGCCCGCCTCTCCACATTATTTGCACTCATAAAAAAACCAAAATACCCCACACCCTTCTCCCCCCACCTTAGATGTGCATATTTAAGGGGAAAAAATGATATTCATTTATTACAATATTTTGTTAATGGTTCCCAAATATCCTGAAATTTCCTAAAATTCCTCTGCTGCATGGCAATTACTCTTTCCATTTTAAATATATGACATAGGGAGTTCCACCAAAAGCTATAATTCAATTGATCCTTTTTTAATGCATAATATCCTTATAACCTAATACTATGTTACTTTTACAGTTACCTCTACTAGAATCATAAGCAAGAGGCGAGAGTTACTGAAAAGGGAAAGGAACTGGGCTTACATTTTTTGACTGGTGAGATGTCAGCATGAACATTCAGCTCTGAGCACAAGTTGGCATGGAGATGGAACACATTTGCTTCAGAGGTACAGGTTACCGAGATCACTAGAGTGTGCGATATAAAATTTTCATTTCATGTCATTGATGTTATAGTTCAATGCACATTTTTCTCTAAGATTGTTCACATGTGTAGTTAAGCATTTTCAGCCCCTTCAGAGCACATTGTATTAAAGTACAGTGCAGTTCTTTTTTCAATTACAAGGTAAATGATTCAATGAAAAATTAATGATCGATGTCCAGAACCGTCCAATATGGTGAAGAAATGTTGGTTTCTTACAAACAGAAATCTGCAAAGGTGTCAAGAATCAGATTTATATAGGTAAGGCTAACTTTTGCCTATTGTAAAATTTCCTCCTTTAAAATATCAGCCCTTCATCCAGCTAGCTTTGTCCACACAAAATTATTATACCCTATCTAGACTAAAAGGGCGTTGGGCTAAAGATGAGATGAGAACAGGATAAAAAATTTAACTAGGTATTAAGTGCTATCCAGCTAAATTCAAACAAGTGAAATGGTTTACACAGATAAATCTAGATATTCAGTCACATTTCTACCTGGACAAATGCAGCTGCATGTCATGACAAAGAAAAGCAAACTTGATCAGTCGTTCATTGTTCAAAAGTTGTGGCTGAATATTGATCTCATTAAGACAATCAAAATTCCATGCATTACTAGTGAGTCTCTTTACTTTGGAATATGGTGGTGACTATTTTGCTTTTAACCAGCTGTGATACACCAGTCCTTCCTAGAGCACCCTCTGTGTTATTGACTCCTCTTCTTAGAGTATGTGTCCGTGTGTCTGGGTTCCAGTCAAAGGATCAGTAAATTTACAGTTATTTAACTTATAATAAGCTGGTCAGTAGTCCCAAGGAAACCCCTTCCACCAAAATATTCAAAACTAATTTAGCAGACGACAGTCAGTATTTACAATAAACGCTGTCTGCCATCGGCTGAATATTGGCCAGACCCTCTTTAACCATCAGGCAACATCAAATCCCTTTTTGCCAGAATTAAGACCTTACAGCTCACTCCAGTTTCTTATAGCCTTTACTTGTCTTCAATAAGAGGAACATAAGAATAGCCCCACTGGGTCAGACCTATGGTCCATCAAGCCCAGTAGCCCGCTCTCACGGTGGCCAATCCAGGTCACTAGTACCTAGCCAAAACCCAAGGTGTAGCAATATTCCATGCTACCGATCCAGGGCAAGCAGTGGCTTCCCCCGTGTCTTCCTCAATAACAGACTATGGACATTTCCTCCAGGAACTTTCTTAAAACCAGCTATGCTATCCGCTCTTACCACATCCTCTGGCAACGCGTTCCAGAGCTTAACTATTCTCTGAGTGAAAAATTTTTTTCCTCCAATTAGTATTTCCCTGTAACTTCATCGAGTGTCCCCTAGTTTTCGTAATTTTTGCTGGAGCAAAAAATCAATCCACTTGTACCCATTCTACTCAACTCAGGATATACTCGAGTTCCAATAAAACCACAAATTCATGTCACTCTTTATTCCTCACACTCAGTTGTGATTTGTAGTCTACCTTTAAAAGGGGTCAAACAATCAAGTTGCTTGCCTGCCACACTACCCACTAGCCTCTGGCCTTTTGCTCCTTCCCAGAGCTATATCCACCCTGTAGACAGGTATATTCACAACCTGCCTACCAGAGAAACATTCCTTTGTTTTTCACATGTTGGTCCTCTTCTATTTGGTCCACAAGCCCCTCTTACTTCAGTATACATGTAGAGCAGTGGTCTCAAACCCTCGGCCCGGGAGCCACATGCAACCCACCAGGTACTATTTTGAGGCCCTTGGTATGTTTATCATAATCACAAAAGTAAAATAAAACAGTTTCTTGATCATATATCTCTTTAGCTATAAATTACAATATTATTATTATTAAGACTTAGCCAAAAGGAAAGATTTATAAACTATAAAGAGTTTTACCTCAAGTAAAATTGTCATTTCTTTAATAAGACATTAACTGTTTTTTTTCTGAGGCCCTCCAAGTACCTACAAATCCAAAATGTGGCCCTGAAAAGGGTTTGAGTTGAGACCACTAATATAGAGAGAAAGAGTTTCCTTCTGTCTTTCAGCCCTTATAAAACAATGGGATCCTTCCCTTCCTGGTTCTACCTTCTCAGGTTGCCATAAGAATGAGCCACACCTGATACTGATATTTAGAGGAGAATTTGGGTTTGTAGATACCTTCCTCCTTGTTTATTGTACTATTTTAATTCTTGGGTTTCTGGTCCCTCTCTTGCTTTCCTTGGTGCCAGAAATGGGACACACAAGTTTCAAGTTTCTTTATTTTTGATATACCGTCTATAAAAACAAGTGTAAACGGTGTACAATATAATGAGATTTTTTAAAAAAATTTAAAAAAGGTTAATTAAAAGCAATATCTTATCAAATATTAAAAATACTAGACAAGTTCACATTGACGTACATGGAACAAAAGGAAAATAGGGGAGGGGGAAGTTTTTAAATGCATCGAAGTAAAATTAATTTTAAAAAGGGGGGTAAATGGAGAATGCACCCCCTATGCACAGTCAGTACAAGAGTAGTGAGCCTTCAGCCTTACACACACACTCTCAATTAACTTTGAGACCCATAGCCTGCAGCCTCTGCCCCCCCCCCCTCCGACACCACCAAGACTTTGATAATTACACTAAACAATCTTGATCATCACCTAAGCAACCTATAAAAATACAGGGTTAAAATATATGGTGATGGTTCTTTGAGTTTGTGTGGCTGCCACGATCTACAGTTTTGCTTTGACTGCAGCTATTCTTTGCTAACACTATGACGCTTCTGCCCTAGGCAATTGCCTAATGGTTGGGCTGGTTCGTAAGCGAAAGGTATTTTTGGCATGAAGCTTGATTTTCCATTCTGGAGATTCTCTCTATACACTTTGGTTTTGCAAGGCTATCTGTTCTATTGCGAGTGTTTTATATTCAGCATTGAAGGTGAAGGGGCTGAATTTATGCTGTCTGACTGTGGATGTTAATCATATGAAAGGTTCACTTTTAGGAATATTTGAAGAGATTTAGTTTATTTCTAATGGATTTTATTCTTTATAAATAATAGATATCTGTGCTCTGCCATCCACCACCATATGCCAGAGAATGACACAGGGACAAATTTGTCTGTCCCCGCAGGAACTCAATTTCCCCATCCCGTCGCTGTCCCTGTCCCATTCCTGTAAGCACTGCCTTACCTGCACAAGCCTCAAGCGCTTATGTTTTTTAAATGTTTGAGGCTTGTGCAGATGAGGGCAGAGCTTGCAGGAATGGGGCTTGGACAGGAAAAGAACTCACTGGGATGGGATGGGAAAATGACGGGGATGAGGAAAATTTGTCCCCGTGTCAATTTTAAATATGCATTTTTGAACAGGAAGGTATGTATAAATACGTCATAAAAATATTTGAATTTTGAAAGTGTTTGATAATATGCAGAAGTGAAGAATAGTTGTCAAAATTGGATAGAATAATTAGGACCCGATGACGAGTTGACACATAAAGCTTGGAACAATGAAATACTATTGAGTTCCAAGTGGTGCTGCTGAAGATCCTTTAAAATTGTATTTAAACTTGAATATACATAAGGGTATTCTAATGGTGGAAAAATTATACTGCCATATGTGGAATAGTCTAAAATACATCATAGCGGCATAAACCACAATCCATATACCATATGGATACTCAATCAGACACTAACCCCCTCTTCTATTAAACTGCGCTAGCAGTTTTTAGCACAGAGAGCCGCGCTAAATGGCCCACGCTGTTCCCGACGCTCATAGAAGAGGTCCTAAAGGAACTAAGTAATAATAGGCAGTAAAATTAATATGTAATGCATGCCATCTGCCAATTTTGCTCTCTGTGTTAATCATTGCATGATATGCAGAGGTAAAGTGAGCACAATCAGTCCACATGGTAAGATTCATAAGAACATAAGAAACGCCTTCACCGAATCAGACCTTTTGGTCCATCCAGTCCGGTGACCCGCACACGCGGAGGCCAAGCCAGGTGTTCCCTGATGAAGACCTGTTTACCCGTATCCATCAATGTGGTTTGCAAGAAGGTGTGCATCCAACTTGCCCTTGAAACCCAGAATGGTGGTCTCCGTCACAACCTCCTCCGGGAGAGCATTCCGAGCGTCCACCACTCGCTGCGTGAAACAGAACTTAAGAACATAAGAAATGGCTTCGCCGGATCAGACTCTAGGTCCATCCAGTCCGGCGACCTGCACCCGCGGAGGCCAAGCTAGGTGTTCTCTGCTGAGAAACCTTGTTTACTCGTATCCCTCAATGTGATTTGCAAGAAGGTGTGCATCCAACTTGCTCTTGAATCCCAGAATGTTGGTCTCCATCACGACCTCCTCAGGGAGAGCGTTCCAAGCGTCCACCACTCGTTGTGCGAAACAGAACTTCCTAATATTTGTCCTGGGCCTTGTGCCCCTCAGTTTCACTCCATGACCTCTTGTCCGGGTCACATTTGACAATGTGAATAACGATGTTTCTTGCTCTATTTTGTCAAATCCTTTTAGTATTTTAAAAGTCTCTATCATGTCTCCTCGCAGTCTTCTCTTCTCGAGGGTGAACAATCCCAGTTTTCCGAGGCGTTCTTTGTAGCTCAAATTCTCGATACCTTTAACTAGCTTCGTGGCTCGCCTTTGCACCCTCTCCAGTAGGGTTATATCCTTCTTTAGGTAGGGAGACCAGTGTTGGACACAGTACTCCAAGTGTGGTCTGACCATTGTTCTGTAAAGCGGCATTATAACGTCCACCGATCTACTTGTGATTCCCTTCTTTATCATACCCAACATCCTGTTTGCCTTCTTTGCCGTCGCTGCGCATTGAGCCGACGGCTTCAGGGTCCTGTCTATCAGTACCCCCAGGTCCCTTTCTTGTTCGGTCTTGCCCAGTGTCACACCTAACATTTTATATTCATGTTCCTTGTTTTTCTTACCCAGGTGCATCACTTTGCATTTTTCTATGTTAAACTTCATCTGCCACTTTTCCGCCCATTTCTCTAGCTGGTTCAAATCTCTCTGAAGTTCTTCTCTGTCCTTTTGTGACCTAACTACCCGACATAGTTTTGTGTCGTCTGCAAACTTGATTAAATTACTTGTTGTTTCATCTTCTAGGTCGTTTATGAAGATATTGAACAAGATGGGCCCAAAAACCGATCCCTCGGGTACACCGCTTGTCACCTCTTCCCAGTCCGAGAACTTCCCTTTTATGCCCACCCTCTGCAATCTATTTTCTAACCATTTGCTTATCCATCTTAATATATCTCCTTCTATTCCATGACTTTGTAGTTTCTTCAGAAGCCTTGCGTGGGGAACCTTGTCGAACGCTTTCTGGAAGTCCAAGTATATTATATCCACCGGTTCACCGCTATCAATTTGTTTGTTCACCTCCTCAAAAAATTGAAGTAAATTAGTCAAACATGACTTCCCTTTCCTAAAGCCGTGTTGGCTAGCTCTCATCAGATTGTGATTTTCCTGGTGTTGCTCTATGCTATCCTTTATTAGTGCTTCAATCATCTTCCCAGGAACCGACGTAAGACTCACAGGTCTATAGTTGCCCGGTTCTTCTCTCGATCCCTTTTTGAAGATTGGGATGACATTCGCTATCTTCCAGTCGTCCGGTATTTGCCCGGTTTTAATTGACAAGTTAGCTAGGGATTGTAATAGTTCTCCGATTTCTATCGTAAGCTCCTTTAGCACTCTTGGGTGAATTCCATCTGGTCCAGGGGATTTATCACTCCTCAATTTGTCGATCTGATAATATATCATGTTCAAATCCACATTTACTGTGGTGAGGCTATCCTCAATTTCTCCCTTGAATGCTCTCCCTGTTTCTGGCATTGATGCAGTGTCCTCCTTGGTAAAGACAGATGCAAAGAATGAGTTTAGCTTATCCGCAATCTGTTTGTCTTCCTTGATGCACCCTTTTCTTCCTTGGTCGTCGAGAGGGCCCACTGCCTCCTTAGCTGGTTTTTTCCCTTTTATGTATCTAAAAAAGGGCTTGAAGTTTTTGGTTTCTTGCGCTATCTTTTCCTCATAGGCTTTTTTGGCGTCTCTTACCGCCTTGTGACACTTCTTCTGGTCGACCTTGTGACTGTTCCAGGCCTCCGTTGTGTGTTCTCATTTCCATTTTTTAAAAGAGTTCCTCTTATCCCTTACTGCCTCCTTCACCTCTTTAGTTAGCCAAGCTGGTTCTCCTTTGTTTTTATTTCTCCTTCCTTTGGATATCCGCAGAATATAGAGATTCTGCGCTTCGGTGATGGTATTTTTTAGTAGGGACCATGCTTGATCGACCGTTCTGATTTTGGCTGCCTTTTTCTTGAGCCGTTTTTTAACCATGACTCTCATGCTGTCGTATTTCCCTTTTCTGAAGTTAAAGGCTGTGGTTTGAGTCTTGGTATGTTTCCCCTTCCCGATGCCAATTTTAAAATTGATCATGCTATGATCGCTTGTCCCCAACGGAACAGTGACCTCTACATCTGTTGTCCTTCCAGTTATGCCATTTAGGACCAAGTCCAAGGTGGCAGTTCCTCTTGTCGGTTCTCCCACCATTTGTTCTAGGAAGCAGTCCCCTATCATTTCCAGGAACTTGGATTCCCTGCCGCAGTTTGAGATGCCTAGGTTCCAGTTTATCCCGGGAAAGTTGAAGTCTCCCATGATCGTTACATTTCCTGCTCTACATCCATTGGTGATTTCTTTTAGCATTTCTACGTCTGTTTCTTCCTTTTGTCCCGGGGGTCGATAATAGAGGCCAATTTTCATTTCAGCCTCATTTTGTCTAGGAATCTTTATCCAGAGGGATTCCAATTTTTCTTTCCCTTCTGTCACCCCTTCTCTGATAGACTCTACTCCTTCATGAACATACAGGGCAATACCTCCCCTTTTTTGCCCTATTCTATTTTTTCTGTATAATTTGTATCCCCTTAGTACAGTGTCCCATTCGTTTTCTTCGTTCCACCATGTTCCACCATGTTCCTAGCATTTGTCCTGAGCCTGTCGCCTCTCAACTTCAGTCCATGACCTCTTGTCTGATTCACATTTGACAACGTGAATAACGATGCTTCTCGCTCTATTTTGTCGAATCCTTTTACTATTTTATAAGTCTCTATCATATCCCCTCGCAGTCTTCTCTTCTCAAGGGTAAATAAGCCCAGTTTTCTGAGCCATTTTTTGTAGCTCAAATTTTCCATACCTTCTACTAGCTTCGTAGCTCGCCTCTGCACCCTCTCCAGCAGGGTCACATCCTTCTTTATGTAGGGAGACCAGTGCTGGACACAGTACTCCAGGTGTGGTCTGACCATTGCTCTGTAAAGCGGCATTATAACGTCCGCCATTCTACTTGTGATTCCCTTCTTTATCATGCCCAACATCCTGTTTGCCTTCTTCGCCGCCGATATATCGGTAGCAGGTGCTGATTCATAGCTAAAGAGGTGATTATTTTGAGCTCTGCTCCAAGCATTCATTTTCACTGTCCACAGTCTGCCAGTGAAAGAACTCTGTGAAAAGCACCTCCTAGCAAGACTGTTTGGAGGAAGACAATGTATTATGGTAGAATGCAGATAGGCTTCTCTCTTCTTCACCTGCCTTGCTGGTCCTAGTAGATCCTTGCATGATGGGGCCACATTATGACACTGTAGGGGACTGAGGGTGAGCATATTAAGGGTATGATTGCTGAGAGAAGAGGTTTGATAAAGGGTTTAGTTGGGGGTTAGATGTGACCTTCTCAAGAATGGGGAGAACTGTAGATGGGAAGTTTAGACCTGCAGCCTAATGTAACTCCTGTGGGGTTAAAAAGTCTTTTTTTTTTTTTTTTTTTTAGGCTAGGAGTGCTCTGGTCTCATGAGATTTATTTGCTGCAGAATTGTAAGAAACATATTTGTACAGGCATACATGTGCCTATTGGTTGCCCTGGTAACCAGGGTAAACATTTTGGTGGCTGCTGTTGCATGTCTGTGTCAATTAGGAGACAGCTAAGGTGCAGATCGGATGCTGCTGTAGGAGCTGGCATCTGTAAAGCAGTTTTATTTGAAAAGATGAAAGAATAGCTTCTGGTAGAAGCTGAGTTAAGAGTAGTAGTACAGGCTAAGTTATAGGATACCCTGAATGTTTAAGGGTATGAAAGTACTTCTGGCAGAGACCAGACTAGTGGGCTTTGGGTAAAAGCCAGATATTTAAGAAAATAGGGTTTTATTGTGTATGTGTCCTTTCCTCTAAGGCAGGGATCTCAAAGTCCCTGCTCGAGGGCCGCAATCCAGTCGGGTTTTCAGGATTTCTCCAATGAATATGCATTGAAAGCAGTGCATACACATAGATCTCATGCATATTCATTGGGAAAATCCTGAAAACCTGACTGGATTGCGGCCCTCAAGGAGGGACTTTGAGACCCCTGCTCTAAGGGTGCTTGGTACAGCCTAACAGCAGCATTGGTTTAAAATTGAAGTGAGCACAGTCAGGGAAGGTAGGGGCTGTGCCTTGGACTAAGGAAGGTCTAGGAATAACTGATGTTGAGGGCTGAATATAGGAAAGCCTAGTAGCTTATGTTAAAGGGACTGAGCAGAGTGACAGCCTGGGTGATAAGTCTAAAATTTAAGTCTATGTCAGTAGAGTGTACACACAGAGGTTCTTCCACAGCCTTCCGAGTCCCAAGGTCCTGAGTCCAGACTGGGAAGCAAAGTTCCAGAAGAGCCTGAACCAAGGAGCAAGAAAGCCAGCCAACACGAAAGAAGATCCAGAAGATGCTTTTTGTGTGTGTGTGTGTGTGTGCGCGCGCGCACATGGGGCTTCTTTTACTAAGGTGCGCTAGCGTTTTTAGCGCACTCAGGAAATTACCATGCACTACACTGCACATTACGCTTCTAGAACTAACGCCAGCTCAATGCTGGCGTTAAGGTCTAGTGCACGGGGCAAAGTAGCGCGCGCTATTCCGTGCATTAAAGCCCTAGCGCACCTTAGTAAAAGGAGCCCATGGTTTGGGGACATTTGATTTATATATATATACCTGAATAAAAGCATCTGACTGTTTTATTTAGTTTTACTTAACTGCAAGTGGGGTGATGTCACCTTAAGGGTATGGTCACTTGAATAACGCTTCAGGCCCCCCTGAAGCTCGAATCACTCCCCATCAAAATTGTCCCTACTCTAAAACTGTTAGGAGTTACTTTCAACAGTAAATTTTCTTATCATACTCACATTAGCACGGTTGTTCAGAAATGCTTCTATCGTCTTAGGATGATACATTCCCTTGCAAAGTTACTAGAACCAGCCTCTTTGAACACATTGATCCACTCTCTAGTAATTTCTTGCATAGACTACTGTAATGCCCTGTACAAAGGCATTACAAAAAAGGAAATTAGACGGCTTCAGATTGTACAAAACACAGCTATTAAGATCATTTGTGGCGCAAAGAAATACGATCACGTTTCACCTCTTCTAATCAGTGCACATTGGTTACCAGTCGAACATAGTATTAGTTACAAAATCTTACTTTTAACATCTACAACAAGATTAAATAATCAACCAGAGTTCATTAACAGACTTTTAATTCCTTATAATACTTTAAAATTGCTTCATTCAATGTCTCATAATCATCTCGTCATACCTTCTTTAAAATTAATCAATACATTGCGTTCCAATAATTTTGCTGCCACTGCCCCTACTCTCTGGAATTCGCTGCCTAACTATTTGCGCATTGAATCCGAAATAAAGCAATTCAAAGCAAAATTAAAAACATTCTTGTTCCGGGATGCCTTTGGACAACAACTGTCCTCTTAAGGACAAAAAACTTAAAATTATTACTTTTTACCCTAACCCACTGTGTTTTCCTTTTTTGTTCCACTTTTCTTTTACAATTGTAGTTCTTCCCCTATTTTCCTATTGTTTTAAGTTGGTCTATATGTCTTATTAAGCGTTTTAGATTTTATCTAGTATCCCGATTTTTAATATGTTTTTATGTAAATTTTATATTGTACACCGCTTAGAAACCTGATTAAGCGGTTTAAAAATTTTTTTAATAAACTTGAAACTTGATAAGGGGAATTTACACACAAAGAACCATTTGTTATACAGTATGTAAGTGTTAAAGTGAATTGATGAAAACATAAAACGATGCTTATCTGATATAATGTTGGATGGTAGAATCTGAAAACTTGGGATCTAGAGGTAGAAGAAATGCACTTTAACTCTCATATTCATATTTTAACGTTGAGCAATTTTAAATAGAATGTTTTAATACACTTTTAGGGCTCCTTTTACAAAGGTGTGTTAGGGCCTTTATGCGCGGATTAGCGTGCGCTAAAATGCCCCGCGCGCTAGCTGCTACCGCCTCATTTTAAGCAGGCGGTAATTTTTTGGCTAGCGCACGCTAATCTTGTGTGTGCACTAAAAACGCTAGCGCACTTTAATAAAAGGAGCCCCTAAATTAGTATTTAGCAATTGTTTTTAACTGCAACTTATAGTTTTGTAAAATGGATCCAGCGTAGGGTTATAAAGAAAAATATAAGAGCCATATTTTAAAAAAAAACAAAAACCTCTTGTTTCTCTGTCACTTATTTATCACATTTTATTGTAAGATATTGTCATCTAAATTCTTACCTGTCCGTCAACTGTAGTTTGCTGTGTCCTCTATTCCCCTTCCCTATTTTATTGTGCCTCATCCTCCAGTATCCCAAAGTATTGGCCTATTAGGCGACTACAAATCAGTGGGTAAAGTACCGCAGTGCTCACCCTGTGGAGGGTGGGATTACACTAATATCTTGGTGGGGGCACCAGCACCCATCCTCCCCTCCATCTCCCTGCTCCTTCCTCATACCCCCACACTACTGCACGCACACGCCCCTTCTCTTCCCCCATGCATCTTTAATGGTCCTAGCGTGAGCGGGAAGCCCAACCTGTTGCTGGCGCCCACATCGGCTCTTCCTCTGATGTCACTTCCTGGACCTGCCCCTAGGAAGTGACGTCGGAGGATGAGTTGATGCTGGCACGAGCAGCAGGTTGGGGTTGCTGCTTTTTTACCTGAATAAATTCATGCAAATCGTTCTGAGAACGGTATAGAACACTGAATGAATAAATAAATAAATATACTAAATATACTGAAAGCCTGACTGGCTGCGGTGCCTCCAGGACCAGGTGTAAATGATTTCTCCTTTGCCTTTCCATTTTCTCTTGCTGAGCTCTTGCATCTTATTCTACAATAAGAACATGTCAGTCCTTTTATAAATGAATCATGACTACCCCTGAGCTCCCCGCCTGGTTCTGTTCACAGTGGACTGAAGTGGTTTGAACAGAGTGGGAGACTCAGTAGCAGCTGTGTTTCATTTTTCAAAAGGATGTTTTGGAGATACTAAATATATACATAGTAATCAGAAGAGGGCTATGCAAAAGAGGTAAGCAGAGAAGGAGAAAAGATTTGAGCTGAAAAATATTGCTTTTCGCTACATACAACAACAAAAAAAATCGTTTTCAAGCAGGAGCGGGAGTGGAATGAAGTGTGAGAGGAGAAAGATTAGGGGCAAACAGAGAAAGAGTAGGAGCTCTGTAAGTGTAATGGTCATGTACAGATGCAAATGTGTAAGCTCTTTCTATTTGGATATGGGAATACAGTAGATCAGGGGTAGGGAACTCCGGTCCTCAAGAGCCGTATTCCAGTCGGGTTTTCAGGATTTCCCCAATGAATATGCATGAGATCTATTTGCATGCACTGCTTTCAATGCATATTCATTGGGGAAATCCTGAAAACCCGACTGGAATACGGCTCTCGAGGACCGGAGTTCCTTACCCCTGGAATAGATCAAAAATAGAGCACAAATTCAATTTCTACAAATAACAACAAACACAATTTATAATCAAAAATATGAGATATATCTCAAAGCAAAATCGCAGGCCTACTCCTCGTTTGCTACAGGTTTGTGATCGCGCAAGTCAACGTGCCTGGATAGCTGTAACTGGAGAGGGAAAATTTCAGAAGCCATTTTACCTGAATAAGAACCAATTAAGCTGGGACCAGAGGGCCTTTTAAAGAGCAGTTGCTACTATCTGAAATGGGTCTCCTTATATTAATTTGTTTTCTATTTTGTTCTCCCCAAAGAGCTCAGAACGGGTTACAGGTTGACATACATAATATACAGTTAACAGGTTACAGTTTGCCATAGTTTTAGTACAAATTTGTTTGATACAAGTTTTTATCCTAATTTAACACATACTAGGGATCTAATACCAGTATACATAACATACAGTTTACAGGTTACAATTTTCCAGAGTTACAGTGCAAGATTTATCAATGTAAGTTTTTATCCTAATGTGACAGACTTCGATATACATTAATATTTCTTTGTAATCTATTAGCCTTAGGCAGGGGAGTTATATTGCATTACATTAGAGATTTCTATCCCTCCATTGCCTTGCGGTTCAAGGCAGATTGCAAAAGACTTACAAAAAAAAGTATTACAAGAGGAAGATATCTGGTAATTTCTAGAGGAGATAAAGAGTAGATGAGGTTGCTTTGGGGAATTGGGAAGGTATTGGGTAGTGGTATTGGGAAGTGGGAAGGAACTTGTGGTATTAAGTTGTTTGCAGGAATTTCTTGAAAAGTAGTCTTTATTTCTTTTCTGAATGTTTTGTAGTCTGGGGTCATAATTAGTAGTATGGAAATTTGGTTGTCGAGTTTTGCTGCTTGTGTGGCTAGGAGGCCATTATATAGTTTTTTCCCGTTTGACTTCTTTGATTGGAAGGTGCGTAAATGGAGTGTGGGTTTTCCTGTGTCTAATTAATGTAGTTTGGATGAGGCAGTTGTTCAGGTAGGTTGGGCTGTCGCCGTTTATGGTTTTAAATAGTAGACAATAGAATTTGAATAGTATTCTTGCCAGAATTGGAAGCCAGTATGAGTCGAGGTATGCCTCCGTGATGTGGTCGTGTTTCCTCAATGAATATATGAGTCTTAGTGCTGTGTTTTGGATTGTTTGTAGTTGTTTTATCATTGTTGCTGAGCAGGGGAGGTAGAGAATGTTGCAATAGTTAGGAGAAGAGGTGTGTTTTTATTGTTTCTCTAAAGTTGAGGAGTCCTTTAAGAGATCTGATGTGTGGGGCAGTTGATTTCAGTGGTTCAGTATAAAGTGAGAGTAGGAATGTCATTTGCCAATTGAAGGGCACAACAAAGGGGTGTTTTGAGGCATATTTCATCCTGGGAGCAGAGGGCCCTGTTTGGCACGTACGGAGGAAGCTTCGTTGTCATGCAGCCCGTGTAGGATTTTTACCCATTGCCATAGCTGAAAATTTGTGAAGCTTCTAATTATGACAATATATGAAAAATTACTTGTAAAATTGAACTACAGGATGCAGAGCATCTGGGATTCCAGGAGCTTGCACGATAGGAGGAGCAGCCTAATGGTTAGAGCGGTGAGTTGAAATCCAGCAGAGCCGAGTTCAAATCCCACTGCAGCTCCTTGTGATCTTAGACAAACCACTTAATCCTCCATTGCCTGAATTACAAACTAAGGTCCCCTTTTACAAAGCTGCAGTAGCGATGCTGCTGTGATAAATATACTGAAGCCCATAGGAATTCAACGGTCTTTGGTGCGTTTACCGTGGCAGCATCGCTACCATGGCTTTGTAAAAGGGGCCCTAAGATTGCAAGCCTTTAGGGACAGAAAAATATTGTACCACTTTGACAGCCTTGCAAAATGTATAAAAATAAATAAAAATGACATCCTAGGCCAGGTTTTGCAAAACGGCTACTACATAGCTTGAGAGCATCTATAGATATTGACTGCCATATCACCACCCCAGAAAAACGGAAATAAGCCTCTGAACTAGAGCTGTACCAAATAGCATATTATATTATTTGGCTCAATACAAATAACGAAAAATATTATTTGCCAAATACAAATACCAAATATGAATAATGGGCATTGAGTTTTAACATAACAAATGTAAAATTGGAGATCCAGGTGTTTATTTCAGTAGGATTTAGCACAGTAAAGCCCAGGATTTTTCATATTCAAATTTAAATCACTATTTGGTTGAAAACAAACGGGGGAAATTCTGTGTATGGTTCCCTAAAAATTGGCAAGGAAAAAAAAAACCTTCTTAGCACTATTATATAAACCAGAGGTTCTCAACCCTGTCCTGGAGGACCACCAGGCCAGTCGGGATTTTGGGATAGCCCTAATGAATATGCATGAGAAAGATTTGCTTATAATGGAGGTGACAGGCATGCAAATCTGCCCCATGCATATTCATTAGGGCTATCCCAAAAACCTGATTGGCCTGGTGGTCCTCCAGGACAGGGTTGGGAACCACTGATATAAACCATGCCTAAAATTAGGTATGGTTTATAGAATAGCACTTAGCACTGGGACCTGTGATAAAAATTAGGTGCAACAATTTATACCAATTAAAACCTGCTATAAATCCCCATGCCTAACTTACCCTCCCCTCCTTTTTTACTAAACCGCGATAGCGGTTATTAGCACAGGGAGATGTGCTGAATGCTCCATGCTGCTCCCAACATTCATAGAGTTCCTATGAGCATTGGGAGCAGCACGGAGCATTCAGCGTGGCTCCCTGCGCTAATAACCGCTATCGTGGTTTAATAAATGGGGAGGTTAGACATGGATCGGGTGTATTCTATAACAGTGCTTTTAAGTCTTCAGAATACACATGGCCCACCCATCCCCTCCTATGGCCATGCTTTCTTTTCATTTCCATGCAGTAAATTTTGCACACCCCTCTTTATGGAATTATGTTTTAAAAGATGCATGTGTAAATTCTAATTTGTGTCAATTAGTGCTAATTGCTTATTAGTGGTCAATTATTGGCACTGATTGGCTTGTTAATCAATTAAGCTGCACACACAAATTGGTTTTGTGACCAAATTTGCATTAACAACTCAAAGCACCATTTATAGAATCTAGGGGTTAATGTATTCGGGACACTAGTTAGGGTCAAAGCAAATCAAATATGTATATCTGATGCAGCCTTACTCTGAATCTAATCTAATCTTCTATTTGTGCATTGCTCATACCTATACAGGCTCAAGGCAACTGTAAAGAGATAAGAGGGGAGAGAAAAAGGAGGGAGAGAGAGGAGGTGGATAGGTAGGAGGGAGAGGAAGGGGAAAGGAAAAGAGGGGAGAGAGGAGGAAGGGAGGAAGGGAAAGGAAGAGAGGTGAGGGTAAAGGAGATTAAGTATCGAACAGATGGTGAAGGATGGAAGTAAAGGATGGGAAAAAAGGAGAGAGGGTGAAGAAGCAAAATGCTTGACTCTGAAGGGAGTTAGTAAAGGAAAGAGAAAGATACTGGGCACCATTGGAGTTGGAACGCACAACTCAAGGTTCTAGGATAGTGTATCGTAAACTGTGTGCCGCAGCACACCAGTGTGCCTCATGAGATTTCAAGTGTGCCGTGGTACACTGGGGAAGAGGAGAGATGCCGGCGCCAGCTGACTGCCTACAGGACATGCCTATCGTGAAGAGAGGCACATTCTGTAAGCAATCTCCTGACTCTGGCACCTCTTCTCTCTGCTGGCCCTTCTCTCCCGCTCTTCTCCCTGCCGGCCCTTCTCCCCTGTCGGCACAAGGCACATTTAAAGGGCCTTTGCGCATGCACTGACATCAGCATGCTGACATCACACATGCGTGTGACATCATCACGCCGACGCCAGCACACTTCTGGATGTCTCGAGCAGCGGACACTAGGTTTAGTGTGCCCCAGCTTGAAAAAGTATGTTAGACACTGGTTTTGGACATCAAATATTCTTGAGCCAGGCCTGCCTTGACAGATGTAAAGATAAATATCAGAATCTTAAACTTCACTGTCAATCTTAGTTGGTTAACCATTAAGCAAGACTAGGCAGTCACCTAGGACAGCAGCCAACGCTAGGTCCTGGCATTCTGTAAATTTATAAAAACCATCAGTACATCCTTTCATGCTGGGGGGGGAATTTTTATATAGCACATTTAACTGGGTAAATGGTTTTTGGAAACTGTATTTATTATACACACATAATTGAAAGTATGATGTCCAATTATGCATTTTTGCAGGATTTAAAACATAGAAACATATGTAGAAACATGACAGCAGATTAAGGCCAGGTGGCCCATCAAGTCTGCCCATCTGCAGCATCCATTATCTCTTCCTCTCCCTAAGAAATCCCATGTGCATGTCCCATGCTTTCATGAATTCAGACACAATCTTTTTATCCAGTACCTTTACTGGGAGACCATTCCGCACATGTACCACCCTTTCTGTAAAAAAAAAAAAGTATTTCCTTAGATGACTCCTGAGCTTATCACCTCTTATCTTCTTTCAGTTGAAAGAGACTTGCCTAGTGTATATTTATTCCACATACTGTATATAATTAAATGTCTCTATCATATCACCCTTCTCCCACCTTTCCTCCAAAATATACATATTGAGATTTTTAAGTCTGTCCCTGTATGCCTTATGACGTATGGCTTATGTAAATGGTGGTATTGGGATGGTTATGGTTCCTGATTTTAGTTATCAGCATCTCATGTGAGAGTTTGAAAGTTAATAGAGGGGTGAAAGGCATATCTGTCTCACTTCGAAAAATGCTGATTTTGCCATGGCCCTAATAAAAAGATTTTATGTTTAGAATCAATGATAACTCTTTAAGTCCCTCAATGAAATCAAAATGAACTGAGATCTAATGCATGAGTCGCCCAAAAGGTTTCTGTTTTCCTCAAATATGGTGATAGAGGTGGAGGAATTAACATCTGAGCTACTAGCCTACTTGGAATTAGATAAATATGCTGAATTCCAGAAGAGGGAAAGATTAACCCGAGTCACCAGAGTAAAAAGTATAATAAATAAGATTAATAACACCATTCCCTGTATAAAAGATTATATATTGATATTACAGAAAGTAATCTAATACAATATTGTGCAGCAAAAATTATTACTGAGAGAATTTTACCAATGAGGACATAGAGCCAGAAGAAAAAAGAGAGCTTGCAACTCCTTGAAAAAACACATTGAAGGGAAATAAAATTATTGCAAGCAGAGGTGCTTTTGAGAAACAGGTATTTAAAAGAATCTAAGGACAGTACCGGGTCTATGGCCCAGAAGAAACAAAGGAAAAAAGACAATTTAATCATGAAATTGTAATGCATGCAGTTACAGGGCAAACTAGATGGACCATTCAGGTCCTTTATCTGTTGCCATTTGCTATGTAATGAGAGAGCACCAAAGTATCAAACTAAAACATGCTGCATTAACAGAAGGAGGCTTTAAATTTGTATGTTCCAATAATACACTTCTCCCTCCGGCCCGCCAATAGGGAAAATTCACAAATAACTTTTGGGCTGGCTCTGACCTTACCTGGTGGTCTAGCGATGACGCAGGGCAGGAGTGATTTTCCTACACTTCTGCCCCATGCAGAGCCGTGCTATGAGTTCCCGTGGTCTCTTTCGAGGTGCATGACCTTACATTTCTTGGCGTTGAAGCCTAGCTGCCAAGTTGAGGACCAACTTTCTATGGCGCAGGACCTGCTTATCATTAGAAAGTTGGTCCTCGAACTGGCAGCTAGGCTTCAACGCCAAGAAATGTAAGGTCATGTACCTCGGAAGAGGAAATCCATGCAGAGCTTACATCTTGAATGGAGAAACTTTAACTAGGACTATAGCAGAATGAGATTTAGGAGTAATTATCAGTGCAGACATGAAAACTGCCACTCAGGTGGAGAAGGCTTCATCTAAGGCAAGGCAGATAATAGGTTGTATCCAGAGAAGTTTCGTCAGCTGGAAGCCTGAAGTCATAATGCCGCTATACAGAGCCATGGTGAGACCTCATCTGGAATACTGTGTGCAATTCTGGAGGCCACATTACCGTAAAGATGTGCTCAGAATTGAATTGGTTCAACGGATGGCCACCAGGATGGTCTCAGGGCTCAGGGGTCTCTCATACGAAGAAAGACTGAACAAATTGCAGCTCTACACTCTCGAAGAACATAGGGAGAGGGGAGACATGATTGAGACATTTAAGTACATCACGGGACGTGTCTAGGTGGAAGATGATATTTTCTTTCTCAAAGGACCCTCAGCCATAAGAGGGCATCCGCTCAAACTCAGGGGAGGGAAATTTCATGGTGATGCCAGGAAGTACTTCTTCACGGAAAGAGTGATAGATCATTGGAACAAGCTTTCAGTGCAGGTGATCGAGGCCAGCAGCATCCCAGACTTTAAGAATAAATGGGATACCTATGTGGGATCCTTACGAGGGTGAAAATAAGAAATAGGGTCACTAGGGTATAGCCTTAAGGGGGTGGGTCAGTAGAGTGGGCAGACTTGATGGGCTGTAGCCCTTTTCTGCCATCATCTTTCTATGTTCTATGTTTCTATGTTACAACAAGAACTCCCATTGTAGTCTCGTAAGACCACAGGAACGCACGGGCAAAGTGTAGGGAGATCGCTCCTGCCCCATGTCACCGCTAGACCACCAGGTAAGGTCCATGCTCCTGGAGCGGCTGCTTGCCTCCTCTGCCTCCGATCGCCTCCTCCTCCTCCTCTGATCGCCTCCCTCCTCGCCCCGATCCATGTCCCGGGGCCATTTTTTTTCGATGTGGACTGCCAACGAGCGATTTTCAGGAAGTGGGGGGGCTAGGGAAAAAAATCACGAATAATTGAAACCGTGAACGTCAAAACTGCGAATAGGGAAGGGAAAGTGTAAATTAAAAGTAGCAGCTGAGGCACAAAGGGGGAAATTCTATAAACAGCGCCTAAACTTAGGCATCAATAGGTGCCCTGCCGATGCCTAAGTAATTGAAAAATGAAGTCAGAAATGGCAGTGTTGAAGCGCCTACAGACACCTAAATAAAAGGCGGATGAAATGGCCACTGAAATCGCGGCTAGGTAGCCGCTTTAGACTGCGGAACGCCAAAGTAGGCTTGGCCAGCACTGGAAGTGGAATTAGGTGGGCTAAAGTGGCTACCCAGTCGCGAATTACACCAAGATAGGCAGCTGAAATGTAGGCCTGGAAAACCCTGGCCTACATTTCAGCCACCTATCTTTGCCGCTAGGCCGCAGCAGCCAATCATGGCAGGGGAATTTCCCCCTCCCACATCAGCTGAGTGGCAGGGACATCCTGAAACTGCAATTCTGTAACCAGCACCATAGAATGATATTAAAATGCTTTGAAATATACAAAATAAACTCAGAATTTATTGAGTACATCAAGTTTACCATGAAAATATAACAAGCTACATTCCATCTGAAGTATGTAAGATTGACATTTTGTGGTTCCTAACATCAAGATCTAGCAAAGATACTTCAGGTTTATTCCTTGTTATTTCTCTTGTTTTCTATGGCACTTAGGGCCTGTTTTACAAAGCCGTACTAGCGGCTGTAGCGCCGTAACGGCCCCGAAGCCCATAGAGATTTAAAGGGCTTTGGGGCTGTTGCCGTGCGGCTTTGTAAAACAGGCCCTTAGTCCATTGAGTACTCTTATTAACTATTTGGGCTATGGATTTAAACTAAACGAAACTAAAGCTTAACTTAATATACCGGGTCATCAACCTAAGGAAGCTCGACTCATTTTACAACAATTAAATAAAAACTAAAGAAAGTAAAAACACAGGTTTCAAAAGAAATTAGTTTTCAAAATGTTTGGCAAATAGAAAAGATTTTAGAAATTTACGGAAAGAATTAAGGGGAGTTCATTTCATAGTTGATAAGGTTTAAAAGCCAAAAATTGACTGAAGATCTTAACTCCTTTAATTCCTTTTCTAGAAGGAAGGGAGAGTTTGAATTGTTGGATGCATCTTGCAAAGGAAAATCTGTAAGTATTCCATAATAAGGGAATGAGGGGAACAAAAATGCCATATAAAATTTTGAAAGAGATGCAAGCACGTTTGAATTGAATTCTAAGATAAACCGGGAGCCAATGGGGTCACATGGTCAAATTTACTTTTTTCCAAAAATCAGCTTCACAGCAGTATTCTGGATTAATTGTAATCTTTGGAGACAGATCTTTGTGATGCCAAGATAGATAACGTTGCAATAATCTAGTCGAGATAATATGATTGATTGAGCCAAGACAGAGAAATGTTGATGATGAAAAAGATGTCTAGTTTTAATCCTAAAACAATCAAGAGGTAATGCCACTTACAGTTTGTAGATGACTTCTAATTCCAGTAGAGACCAACTACAGCTTGTAGGGACCATCTAACTCAGTGGTCTCAAACTCAAACCCTTTGCAGGGCCACATTTTGGATTTGTAGGTACTTGGAGGGTCTCAGAAAAAACCAGTTAATGTCTTATTAAAGAAATGACAATTTTGCAATAGGTAAAATTCTTTATAGTTTATAATTCTTTCCTTTTGACTAAGCCTTAATAATAATATTGTAATTTATAGCTAAAGAGACATATGATCAAGAAACTATTTTATTTTACTTTTATGATTATGATAAACATACTGAGGGCCTCAAAATAGTACCTGGCGGACTGCATGTGGCCCCCGGGCCGTGAGTTTGAGACCACTGATCTAACTAGTGGAACAAATCTGTGTTGTGAAAAACTTCTCAAATGTTTTAAAGAAGCTTTCCTTAAAGGAAAATTAAGCAAAACTGAAAACTTGAACATAACATAACATAAGCCTTTATTTACATACCGAAAAGCCTTTCGATCTGAGGCAGTTTACAAAAGAAGTAGGCTGAGTAGAGTAGGCGAGCTACAACATAAATGAACTGATAACTGGAAAGTTCACAATGTGGTAATTTCTCACTGTACTTATGCAGTATGTATAAATACATCAGAGTAGTGGAATAAACCACAATCTAGCACAAATCACTGAGAAAAAAAGATCAGCAAAAAATATTTGAGAATATTAAAATCAATATTGAAAAATGTATTAGCATCATGGATTATGATACAAGCCATTAATTAGCTGACAATTCCTGTACTTTTGAACAGCTTTAGAACTATAGACTAAACTAAACTAAACTAAACCTTAGGTTTGTATACCGCGCCATCTCCACAAGCGTAGAGCTCGGCACGGTTTACAGGGTTAGGTTGAAAAGGAGCTACAATGAAGGGTTATAGGAAAGGAGCTAGGAAGATAAAGAGGGACAGGGAACCAAAAAGCAGGAAGTGTTAGATTTTTGAAAAGAGCCAAGTTTTCAGGTGTTTGCAGAAGGATTGGAGGGAACTTGAAACTCTGAGCGGCCTCTTAAGAATCTTGAAAAAATGCATGTGAAAATAAGAAAACTCCTCCATGCCCATGAGGTAATTTATAAGAATTGGTGTACATTGAAGCTCTGCATTCACCAAGCTGAAGGTGGAATGGGTCTTAGAGATCATACCTACAGAGCTACAACCTTAGGCCTCTAGGGCTATGAGTACATAGGAGCATCTCCAGATCCTAATACATAAAAATTGTTGAACTATGAAAGCAAATATCCAGAATTCATCATCATCATTACACTTAGACAAACATTCTGACAAACAGAAGGAATGAGTCAGAATCCACCATATACTGTAGATAGGGAAAGAAGCAACAAAGTTTGCAAAACAAGAGAAAACAATATTTTAAAAAATTAGATTTACAAACAAGGAAAAACAAGTGGCAAAAAATACATAAGTACAGTGAGAAATACAATTTATTCCATGAATCATTATTTTATCAAAACCAGACACATGAGAGGCTGAGAGGTGAATTGAAATCTAGGATGAGTGATGAATAATTAGAGACTAGGACAGCACATTATAGATGATTCATACACTGCACAGAAAAAAAAAAATAGCACAACAGAGGCATATGCCAATTCCGTAACCGAGTTGGAAATGATTTTTCATCTTGCAGTTGGCTGTAATTTGATGGCAGAAAATGGCAAGTTTCATGTACTGGAAACTTTGTAGACATTACAACATTGCAGTACAGGAAAAGCACTAGGATCACAACCTGAAGAAAATTATGGCAAAATGTTACTATTGTATACAGAAAATTACTACACAATCTCCAAAAACAAAATTGCCAGAACAACTTACAAAGAGACCTAACAAAAAGGCAAAACAGGTCAAGGGTTCCAAGAGAGGTAGTGCAACAGTACACCCCCAACAATCAATATTGTAAAAAACTACAAACTTTTATTAAAGTTAGGAACCCTCAGTGTGAGGGGTCAGTTACGGGAGCATAGCTCCAACACTTCACACAGTAAGGTGGTGCCTGTAAGACCACCACCTACACACCATCATAGGGAACCTGCGTGTGTTTTTTTAAATCAATATAACACTAACACCAAAAAACTAGTGTACAATGAACACAGGTGAAAACAATGGCAGCTACCTCTCTGGGAACCCCCCCCCAGACAACTCCCAAAAATTGAAAAAAGCAAACTTAGCTTCAATGAATCTTCCTCCGATGTCCAAGGGAAACAGGATCGGGCAGATGGGAGTTATCTGGGGGGTTCCCCAGAGAGGTAGCTGCCATTGTTTTCACCTGTGTTCATTGTACACTAGTTTTATGGTGTTAGTGTTTTATTGATTTAAAAAAACACACACAGGTTCCCTATGATGGTGTGTAGGTGATGGTCTTACAGGGGCCACCTTACTGTGTGAAGTGCTGAAGCTGTGCCCCCGTCACTGACCCCTCAAACTGAGGGTTCCTAACTTTAATAAAAGTTTGTAGTTTTTTACAATATTGATTGTTGGGGATGTACTGTTGCGCTACCTCTCTTGGAACCCTTGACCTGTTTTGACTGTATACAGAAAGGCACAATAAAGGGGTACTTTTCATCCACTGGAACTTATACACATTACAACACAGCTGAACTAGAAAAGCACTGGGATCATAAACTGTAGAGAATTAGGGAAAATGAAGAGATTATGATTACTTGAGACATTCCCATTTCAACTACATAGAAACATAGAAACTGACGGCAGAAAAGGGCCACGGCCCATCTAGTCTGCCCACGCTAATGACCCACCCCTACCTTCCTCTATGAAGAGAGCCCACGTGCCAATCCCATTTTGTCTTAAAATCTGGCATGCTGTTGGCCTCTATTACCTGTAGTGGAAGATTGTTCCAGCGATCAACCACCCTTTCGTTGAAGAAATATTTTCTGGTATCTCCATGAAATTTCCCACCCCTGAGTTTCAATGGATGCCCTCTTGTTGCCGTGGGACCCTTGAGAAAGAAGATATCTTCCTCCACTTCGATACAGCCCGTGACATATTTGAATGTCTCTATCATGTCTCCCCTCTCTCTGCGTTCCTCGAGTGAGTATAGCTGCAGTTTATCCAGCCGTTCCTCATACAGGAGATCCCTGAGTCTCGAGACCATCCGGGTGGCCATACGCTGAACCGACTCAACTCTCAGCACATCTTTGTGGTAATGTGGCCTCCAGAATTGTACACAGTATTCCAGATGTGGTCTCACCATGGATCTGTACAACGGCATTATGACCTCGGGCTTACAGCTGACAAAAATTCTACGGATATTTGTCTAGCCTTGGTCGAAGCTTTCTCCACTTGGTTGGCCGTCTTCATGTCTTCACTAATGATTACCCCCAAGTCCCGTTCTGCTACAGTCCTTGCTAGGGTCTCACCATCAAGGGTGTAAGACCTGCATGGATTTCTGCTGCCAAGGTTCATGACCTTGCATTTTTTGGCATTGAAACTTAGTTGCCAGGCAGAAGAAAAATACAAGAACTGCATTGATAAAATAAGAGATGTCAATGCCAACTGATTATTTTCTGAATTGTGAGGAGAGAGAATATCTTTATGTGACAGACACAGAAATATTTCCAATTGTTTTGGGTGCCAAGCCTTGATTAAAAGGAATTTTCAAGCACACTTTGATAAGTTGCCTGAACATGTTAGATCTTGTGAAGTATTACAGTGAGATAAGCAGTAAATTTGAAAGATAGAGATCATACTCCACATTTCCTGGCTTAGGAGTGAGGTGTATCCTTACCTATTTGGAGACATTGCCCCCCTCATAAATCTTCTGATGCATTGCCAAAGATCAAGTTTCAAGTTTATTAAAAATTTGATTAATTGCTTATTCAAAATTCTAAGCGATATATAAAAATTAAAATTACAAATAAGCAATTTGGACCAACCAGACAGAACATACAAAACAAAAGGGGAAAAAAGGAGAAAGAAATACAATTGTTGATAGTAAATAATTAAAATAAGGAAAAACCAACAGGGAGGGTAAAAGCGGAAGACTTAAAATAAGCCAGAAAATAAAATTTGTTAAAGGATTCTAATCTTTGAATCGGGGATCATCTGCTCATTCCAAGTTTTCTTTTATATATATATATATATATATATATATAATTCTTTATTCATATTATAACTTACATCAAGTACATCAACATTGGTATTAACATTTTAATATAGATATATCACTTAAAATTCTACAATTAATTTTATCAAATTAAATTTATCCCCTTCCCTCCCATCTTTTTATATTTCATAAAAACGTTTTCCAATAATAAATACCCCCTTCCCCCCACCCAATTTCCATTTGTACTAATCAGGGAAGAAAAATATATACTCATTCTTTACAATAATCTGATAATGGCCTCCACACATCCTGAAATTTATTAAAGTTCCCTTTTTGAATGGCTAATATTCTTTCCATTTTATAAACATGGCATACTGAATTCCACCAAAAACTAAAGTTCAATCTATTCCAACTTTTCCAATTAAGTGTTATTTGTTGTATGGCAACCCCTGTCAAAATGAGCAATAATTTATTATTTGTAGAGGATATTTGACTCTTAGCTCTCATCTCCATGCCAAATAATATTGTATCATAGGATAATGCCACATGATTTTCTAATAAACAATTTATTTGACTCCAAATTGATTTCCAAAATTCCATAATAAATGGACAATAGAATAATAAATGGTCTAAAGTCCCTTCTTCAAGATGACAATGCCAACATCTATCAGACTTAGAGCTATCTAATTTTTTTTTTAACGAACAGGGGTCCAGAATGCTCTATGCAACAGGAAGAACCATGTTTGTCTCATAGATGCAGACATTGTACATCTCATCCTCCAAGACCAAATACGTGGCCATTGAGAAGCAGAAATTTGATGCTTAATCTCAATGCTCCAAATGTCTCTAAGACCTGTCTTCGGTTTTTTATTCATGAATCCAGATATTAATTTGTACCACTGCGCAGCCTGGTGTCCCAGGAAGTCCGTCTGAAAGCATAAGAACTCTAAACTATATTGATTATTAAGATTTTTTCATTCAGGGAACCCTGCCTGAATGGCCTATTTCAGTTGTAACCATTTATAATTTTGTTATTTATCAAGACCAAATTTGTGTTGCAACTGTGAAAAATCAAGCAGTTTACCATTAGCTATAACATCATCTAAAGTACGTATTCCTGCTATTATCCAATGCTTCCAAACAACCTTAAATCCACCTATTTTGATCTTGGAGTTAAGCCATATAGTTTGATTTGTAGATTTTTGTATTTGGATTGGTGTTAAATTATTAACATATCTTATAGTTTTCCATGTATCTAGTAATATTTTGTTTTCTTTGTACAACCTAGGCATTTTAATGCTAAGAACATGACACAGCCTTAAAGTTTTCTTGAACCCATAATTATTTTATTTCTACTTCCCCCCCCCCCCACAAGAGCACTTGAAAAGGATGTATAATGAGATAAATTGGCAATGGTCAGCATAATGGAATCCCAAACCAAATTACTTTACTATTAAAACCATGACAAATAGTTGGAGGTTTAAATATATCTTTATTTTGAGATAGGAAGTTCATAATTGCACTTTAAATGGTACAGTGCAGGACCCAGCAATCCAGAGTTATACCATGGAATTTTGTGACAAGCCATAACAATTCATACTCTATTCTAGGCTTTAACGGTTTATTTATTTATTTAATTCATTTTCTGTCCCATTTTCCCCAAAGAGCTCAGCACGGGCTACAGGTTGACATACACAACATACTGTATAGTTAATAGATTACAATTTGCCATAGTTACAGTACATGTTTTTTTGCTACAAGTTTTTATCCTAATTCGACACATACTAGGGATCTAATATCAATACACTTCTCCCTCTGTATTCGCTGTGATAGGGGATTAACAGACCCGCGAATACAGAAAAACCGCAAATAACTTTCATTTGTTATTCGCTATTTTCTATCAAAAACCATCGTGAATATGGTGAAACCGTGAATAGCATGATGAGAGACCTGGCCTGTTCCTGAAGGAGAGGCAAAACATGGTGAAGAAAGTGCTGGGAATCAACGATTTTCTCTGTAAACGCTTGGAATCAGTGATGTCTCTATGCAAGCTGATGTAATTTGGGGGGAGGAGCCAGCAAGCTAAAAACCGTGAATAATCGAAATCGCAATTGCTGAAGCTGTGAATACAGGGGGAGAAGTGTATTCATAACATGCAGTTTACAGGATAAATTTGACATAGTTACAGTGCAAGAGTTATCAGTATAAGCTTTTATCCTAATGTGACACATAATCAATAAACATGAATATTTCTTTGTAATCTATTGGCTTAAGGCAGGGGAATTAGGTGGAGAGGTGTGTTTTTATTGCTTTTCTAGAGTTGAGAAATCCTTTAAAGGATCTGATCTGTGGGGGCTGTTGATTCCAGTATCTGGTATAAATCAGGGGTTCCCAAACCACTCCCGGAGGAACCCCAGCCAATTAGATTTTCAGGATATCCACAATGAATATGCATGAGGCAATGTATGCAAATCAACCCCGTGCATATTCATTGTGGATATCCTAAAAACCTGATTGACTGGATCTCCCCCCAGGTTTGGGAATCATTGGGTTAAGTTCACATCTTCCTGTACAAAGGTGTTGGTCACTATAAATTTTCAGTGGCTTGAAAGGACAATTTTTCTATATTGGAGACTTATCAAAATTACATCAGACAAACTGTAGACTGCAGTGAGAGGTTGATGAATTGCTCAAAGGTTCAGCATTGCTGCTGCACTGAACAAAAAAAAAAAAGGAAAAAGAAAAAGTGGAAAAAAAGATGATTGCCTGGTCTGATGACTTCCAGCTGAGTCTCTGAGTGTCACAGTTAAGTGGCAATTGCACCAGCAGACACAGCAAGCTTTTTCAGCAATCATTTGAACCAATAATAATTAGATGTCCCTAGTGTAGGATCAGAGCATTTAACAAGGGAAAGGCATTTAACATAACAATGCCTACTATTTGGGAGAATGGGGTTGTCATTGTTTTAAAAATGTTAGAGTGCGGAGGAACCAAAAGTTCCTTTGCCCTCTTATTCTATTATCAAATCGCATACTTCGACACATGATTCTGATGTGGACTTAACCCCCCCACTTACTGCTCAAAAGACTTAGCGCCCACATTTAGGAACAAAGTAACCAACTTGTACACACCACTTTTTTCAACCACTCCTCTCTCTCCGACACTATCCAGCAGTTGTCCAACATTTTTACCTACTAATACTCTGTCATCCTTATAGTTTATTTAAAATTTGTTATACCGCTTATCTTGCTTCTAAGCGGTGTACAGAATATATAATGGTAAAAAAAGATTTACAAACTGATAATACAGATCTATGTGGACAAGACATTGTAAACATTGGAGACAGAAGGATAAGGGGGGTAATCCATAAAATATATAGGAAAGTAGAATATTTAAGGGAAGTACATAGGGGAGGGAAGATCTTAAGAACATAAGCAGTGCCTCCGCTGGGTCAGACCAGAGATCCATCATGCCCAGCAGTCTGCTTACGCGATAGTAATCCTCTATCTATACCCTTCTATCCCCTTTTCCTTCTTGAACCCCAATAACGTACTCTGTCCTATCACACCCTCTGGAAGCGCATTCCAGGCATCCACCACCCTTTGGGTGAAGAAGAACTTCCTAGCATCGGTTCTGAATCTGTCCCCTCTTAATTTTTCCGAATGCCCTCTCATTAAGAACATAAGAACATAAGCAGTGCCTCTGCCGGGTCAGACCATAGGTCCATCCTGCCCAGCAGTCCGCTCCCGCGGCGGCCCAAACAGGTCACGACCTGTCTGAATCATCAGAAGGGGCTCCCTTGCCACCTTGGTTTCCCATTGGTTTCCTATCGAAGTCCTAACCCTCCGGTCTTGAACATGCACGACCTGGTTGGGTTATACTCATTACCTGGTTAACTTTCTATACTTGTGTTACATCCCAGCTCCTCCCTCAGTATCCCACGATCCCTTTATCCCTCAGGAATCCGTCCAATCCCTGTTTGAATCCCTGGACCGTACTCTGCCTGATCACTTCCTCCGGTAGCGCATTCCAAGTGTCCACGACCCTCTGGGTGAAAAAAAACTTCCTTGCATTTGTTTTGAACCTATCTCCCTTCAGTTTCTCAGAATGCCCCCTCGTATTAGCTGTCCCCTTCAGTCTGAAGAATCTGTCCCTATCCACCATCTCTATGCCCCTCATGATCTTGAAGGTCTCTATCATATCTCCCCTGAGCCTCCTTTTCTCCAGAGAGAAGAGCCCCAGCCTATCCAGCCTCTCGGCGTATGAGCAGTGTTCCAGCCCTCTTACCATTCTCGTTGCTCTCCTTTGGACCCTCTCAAGTACCGCCATGTCCTTCTTGAGGTGCGGCGACCAATACTGAACGCAGTATTCCAGATGTGGACGCACCATCGCTCGATACAATGGCATGATGACTTCCCGTGTTCTGGTTGTTATGCCCTTCTTTATGATGCCCAGCATCCTGTTGGCTTTTTTTGAGGCTGCTGCGCACTTTGCAGATGGCTTCAGTGATGCATCCACCAGCAAACCCAAGTCTCTCTCGAGTCTGCTGTCTCCCAACAATACCCCCCCAATTTGTAGCTGAACAACGGGTTCTTTTTCCCTATATGCATGACCTTGCATTTGTCCACGTTGAAGTGCATTTGCCATTTGTTTGCCCAGTCTTCCAGCTTGTCCAGGTCCCTTTGTAGGTCCTCACACTCCTCCCTGGTCCTAACTCTGCCACACAGTTTGGTATCGTCTGTGAATTTTATAACCTCACACTTTGCCTCCTTTTCCAGGTCATTGATGAATATGTTAAAGAGTAACGGCCCCAGCACCGATCCCTGTGGCACACCGCTCGTGACTCCCCGCCAGTCAGAATATTGACCCTTTACTCCGACCCTCTGCAGTCTACCCGACAACCAGTGCTTGATCCATCTGTGCACATCCCCTCCCACCCCGTGGTTCCACAGCTTCTTAAGTAGCCTTTCATGTGGCACCTTGTCGAAAGCCTTTTGAAAATCGAGGTAAATGATGTCTATGGGCTCCCCATTGTCCACCCGACTGCTTATTCCCTCAAAGAAGTACAGAAGGTTCGTTAGGCACGACCTTCCCTTACAGAATCCGTGCTGGCTTGTTCTCAGTAGGCCATTCCTCTCGATGTGCTCGCAAATGCCGTCCTTGATCATAGCTTCCACCATCTTCCCTATAATTGAAGTCAGGCTCACCGGCCTGTAGTTCCCGGGGTCACCCCTCGATCCCTTCTTGAAGATAGGTGTGACATTTGCCAATTTCCAGTCCTCTGGTACCTCACCAGTTTTCAAGGATAGGTTGCAAACATGTTGGATGCCCGCTATTTCCTGTCTTAGTTCCTTCAGAACCCTTGGGTGGATCCCGTCCGGGCCCGGTGATTTGCCGCATTTTAACCTGTCTATCTGTTTGAGGACATCCTCCTTACTTACCTCTATGTGCTCTAATTTCTCAGCCTGTTCCCCACTCATGAGCTCCTCTGAGTCCGGTATATTAGATGTGTCTTCGCTCGTGAAAACCGACGAGAAGAACGTGTTCAACCTCTCAGCTACCTCTTTATCCTCCTTAATCACTCCCTTCCTGTCCCCATCGTCCAACGGCCCCACCTCCTCTCGCTGGTCGCTTCCCCTTAACGTAACTGAAGAATGCCTTGAAGTTTTTCGCCTCCCTGGCCAGCCCCTCTTCGTATTTCCCCTTTGCTTTTCTAACCTCCCGGTGGCATTCCTTTTGGCATTTCCTGTGCGCCTGGTGATTTTCCTCTATTGGGTCCTTTTTCCATCTCCGGAAAGATACTTTTTTGTCCTTTATCGCCCTCTTTACTTCTGTTGACATCCAAACCGGGTCCTTTGATCGCTTGTTCTTGCAGCCTTTCCTGAAATTGGGGACGTACATTCTTTGTGCTTCCTGCAGTGTGTCCCTGAATAGGGTCCAGGCGCTTCCCACAGTCTCCATCCTAAAGATGTTTCTGAGCTTCCTCCCCACCATTTCCCTCATAGCAACATAGTTCCCTTTCTTGAAGTTCAGCGCATTCTGGTTTTGACAGTCGCCCAGCAAGATCTCAAAGATTCACTCTTTGTTGCTTGTTCCCAGGGATAAGTGCTTGCTTTCCCAAGTCTACACTTGACGTAACAGTTGTCCTACTGGGTCACACTAAAGGTCCATTAAGCCCAGTATTCATTTTCTAACAGTGGCAAATCCAGGTCACACAAGTCCCTGTTTCTATACCACTTACCCCCGGTGCTTGAAAGATTAATTTTTAGTTTTATCTGAGCTAGCCCAGGAGGTAAGGTTTCAGATTTCGAAAGCATCAGAGAATAGGAAGGTTCAAACCCTGCGCTGCTCTTTGTGACCTTGGACAAGTCACTTAATCCTCCACTGCCCCAGGTACAGTAGATAGATTGTGAGTCCACCAGGACAGATAGGGAAAATGTTTGAGTGCCTGTACAGAAACTGCTTTGAATATAGTTGTATAACTACAAAAAGGCAGCATGCAAGTCCCTATCTATATCTATAATTTGTTTAAGGTTGCAGAATATCTCAGGCCTAAGAATGAAATGGCTCCTTAGGGGAAGATGGAACTGACTATATATTTCCTTACAGCAGCCATAGGGATCTAAGGAACACAGAACAGTGTGGAGTTTCCTCTGGGAAATTATTTACCATTCCCCCCCTCACAAAAGTGTGAAAGCGGTTTTTAGCGCAGGCTGGCCTGCTGAATGCTCTGCGCTGCTTCCGACGCAGAACATTCAGTGTGCCAGCCTGCGCTATAAGCTGTGTACAGGTCAACAATTTTTATTTTGTTTTCAGTTCATTTGTCTTTCCCCTTGATTTTTGGATGTGTTTTGGTTTGTTTTACACAGTTATTTTAATGGCATTTTTTAACATTTGCATAATAGCTTTATAACACAAATTAATTTGTCAGTTAGTATGCATTAATTAATGTAGTGCATGCTAATATTTTTAAGGTGCTGTAATTAACTAAATATACACTAGCTAATGCTTACTCCTAATGTATGCTTATCCCACAAGAGCAGGGGTGTCAAAGTCCTTCCTCGAGGGCCGCAATCCAGTTGGGTTTTCAGGATTTCCCCAATGAATATGCATGAGATCTGTTAGCTTACAATGAAAGCAGTGCATGCAAATAGATCTCATGCATATTCATTAGGGAAATCCTGAGAACCCGACTAGATTGCGGCCTTTGAGGAGGGACTTTGACACCCCTACACTAGAACAATGTTTCCCAAGTTGGTCCTAGAGTACCCTTCTGCCAGTCAGGTTTTCTGGATATCCATAATGAATATGCATTAATTCAATACAATACAAACCATTATATATTCTAAATATTTATCATTTATTAAATCATTAATTAAATCATTTTTTTATTGCACCATATATTTTAAAATTCAATTAAACAACATCTTTCATACCATTCATTCACACAATAATAATACACATGAAGCCCTCCCAATCTACCCTATTTATCCCATAGCCTAAAAGTCCATTCACTATTGGCTCTTTTACAAAGCCGCGCTAACAGCCTCGAAGTCCATAGAGATTTAAAGGGTTTCGGGGTTGTTTCCGCGCAGCAGCCACTAGCATGGCTTTGTAAAATAGGCCGTATGTGAAATACTGCAAGTCTTAAAAGTTTGTCATCACTGTGCCAACTTTCACTTTTCTTATCTTTTCATCCCGTTGTTAGCTCTTCACCATATTATATCCAACTTGATCAACCTGAACAATTAAGCCCAACACAGAGACTGAAGCATGAGAGTGATTTGCATACACTGCCTCCACTATATGTGAATCTCTTTCATGTATATTCATTGTGAATATCCTGAAAACCTGACTACCAAGGGGGTAATACAGGAATGACTGGGGAAACATTGCTCTAGGGCAGGATTCTCAACCCAGTCCTGGTAACACTCCAAGCCAAGAAAGTCTAGTTTTCGAGATATCCACAATGAATATACATGAGATAAACTTGCATGTACCACCTGCAAAGTATGCAAACTATCCCCCTCTTTTACAAACGCATAGTGTGGGTTTTAGCGCCAGCAGCGGTGGTAACTGCTCTGACGCTCATAGGAATTTTATGAGCATCGGAGCACTTACCGCTGCTGCTGGCGCTAAAACCCGCACTATGCGTTCTTACAAGAGGGGGTGTGTCTTGAAAATGTATTTTGGCTGTGTCCTGGGAACAGGGTTGAGAACCCCTTCTCTAGACAGAGCATAAGTATGCAAGTCCTTAGGTCTCTTCTCTAGTTTTCTGGTGCAGAAAACTATGCCATTTTTGTTTCCTTTCTCTGAACCACTTCAAGTATTTTTATATCCTAAGTTAGATATAGCTTCTAAAACTAGACATACTACCCTGGCCCAGCTGGAGTTTCTCCAAAGCCTTGTTCACGTGTAGTATCACCTCCTCCCTTCTGCTATAAACAAGTTTTCAAGTTTTATTAAAATTTTGATGTATCTCAATATCATAAATTCAAAGCGATTTACAATTAAAAACAGGGTCTCAGTTACTAACTACAGCAAACATACGAACATTACACTTCCCCCTCTCCATTCGCGGTTTCGGTAATCGCGATTTCACATATTCGCGATTTTTTAGGGAGGGGGGAAAAAAGAAAAAAAAACATCGTTAAGTCTTCCCCCCGGCATCCCGGCCTTACCTGGTGGTCTAGCGGGCTTTCGGGGAAGGAGTGATCTTTCTACGCTCCTGCCCCGTGCAGATCGCCATTAGGAAATAGCTGTAGGGAGTTCCCGTCGTAGTCTCGAGAGACTACGGGAAAACTACCTGAAAAACTACCGCCTGCTCAAGAGGAGGAGGTAGCGGCTAGTGTGCGCATTTTAGCACGCCTTTGTAAAAGGAGCCCTATGTCTCAAAGGCATCCTTATACAACCAGCATTATAACAGTCCTTTAAATTTAGCTAATGATTTTTCTTCCTTAATAAGTGCTGGTAAACAGTTCCATATTCTGGGCGCGGTAACAGCAAAGATCGTATCTTGTCTTGTATTTATTTTACTAAGCGATGGAATTGCTAGAAGGTTGTTGTCCTCTAATCTCAAACTTTTGGTAGGAATATAACTAGTTTCCTATAAACAAATAGGAGTTCTTCTGCGTCTTTGATTTCAGACACTGCTGCGTGGAGTGTGGTTCAAATACGTCACCTAGTTTTTAAACATTTTGAAGGACAGCGGTGTTCTTTCACCATAATGTGTACTAGGCTGTGCTAGGAAAGGTTTACTAAGAGTGCTGAAGCCTAGGTGGTATATAACGGAGAATACTGCTTTTCCTGTTGTAGCCAGCATTATTAAATACTCTGCAAGGTACATTACTGGGGTAGACAGATGATGTGAAATGTCATAAAGCAGCTTAAGGCTTTCCTGTTTGCACAGGCATTTGGATGAATTGTTTGTGGGTGAAAGGGTTTAAAGGGATCAGCTCTCTGTTCAATTGAATGCTTCTAATGTTTTAAACATTTTTGGCAATCTATCTTATATGGTTGGTTGTGTTTTTATTATTGAAGTCCTGCTGTTCACTGCATTGATCAATTTTGACAGGAAGCGTGGTCCATAAGTCTAACATAAACAAATATCTATACAGTATGTCTATATCTATACACACACACACCCCTTCAGGAGCACCATAGACAGGGTAATGCAAATATATTGGGCTTCCTGGGTTAACATTCAGCCTTCATCCACCCCATTAGTTTCAGGCCCTAATCTGCCCCTTCCTCCAATGCTTATAACTGTATATCACATACACACAAATAATGAGGGTAGTTTCCAAAAGGCAACAGTATTTATTGATAATTCTTTTGAGTTTGTGTGGCTATCAGAATATATTGATTTGTTTTGACTGTGGCTACTCTTTGCTGCCCCCTAAAAGCTGCTGCCACAGCGGTGTAGTGGGGAGGGAGGGCAGACTGCCCCAGGCACCATCTTGGGGCGCTGGCACTTCGTCACCCCCAGGCCTCTGCCCATCCCCCACCACACGTGCATGCACCTTCCCTTCACGGGACCAGGAAGTGACATCAGAGGGAGAGCTGAGGCTGGTGCGGGCAGCAGGTTGGAGATGCCCCTCGTGCTGGCAAAGTTAGAGGTACATGGGAAAGGGTGTGCATAGGGTTGACAGATTTTCCAATCGGAAAATCTGGACCCCTAGACCCACCCCCAGGCCTGCCCAGTTGCGCCCATCCCCACCTTAATCTCGCCCCAGTCCCACCTTAGGCCCACTGCCTGCTTTTGTCCGCCACTCCACGCTGCCCGCTCTTGTCCACAAATCACGTTGGGCAAGGAGGAAGTCCGCACATGCATGGATGTCGCACAATAATGTTGTGCGTGCACGTGATGTCATCGTGTGACATCCGCGCATGTGCAGACTTCCTTCCTGCTTGATGCAATTTGAGGAGGCTTTTCAAAACCCAAAGTGCAGGGCATTGAAAAGCCGTCTGGACCCCCCAGACATATCCTCAAAAGGAGGAAATGTCCAGGGAAATTTGGACGTCTGCATACACAGTGGGGGGCAGAGAAGGTGTGAGGGGGTGGAGAAGAGGGCAGGGTGCCACAGCCCCAGGCACCTCCCACCCTCGCTATTCCATTGTGCTGCCCTACCTCCTAATGAATTGGCCAGCCCCGACCAAGAAAACACATGAATTCACTCATTTTTAAAAATTCATGGTAGAGAGATGGGATTGTAGGGGCTGTGCAGAAAAAAAAGGCTAGAATCCACAGAACAATATAGCACATCTTTTCCCTTCCACTCCCACTGCTTTGCCCTCCTTTCTCGAGACTACAACGGGAACTCACGGCAGCCATTTTGATGACGGCTCTGCACAGGGCAGGAGCGTAGGACGATCGATCCTGCCCCACGTCGCCGCTAGACCACCAGGTAAGGTCTGGGGAAGGTCCGGGACACAGGAGGGAGACGCGGGTGGGTCAGAGCCGGCTCTAAAAATTATCTGCAATTTTTCAATATTCGCGGGCCGGTTCTATCCCTAACCCCTGTGAATATTGAGGGTTTGCTGTATAAATGTTTTGAGAAAGTGCTGAAAAAGAAAATCTGATATTTAATGGAGGGGGGAAGTTAGTTGTGTTTAGAATGGAAGGGCATCTAGAGTGTTGTTTGACTATGAAAGAATGGGAAATCAATAAATTATATATAGCACTGCAAGGTGAAGATTGGTAGAGAATTATTACGTTGTATAGGTTGGAAAAGATTGCAAAGTAGAGTTTTGAATTAACTGCAAGAAAATTGCAGTTAATTCAAAACACTGTCATGAGGGTAATATATAGCTGAAAGAGATATGACAATGTTACTGCAGCTTATTACAATCTTTACTGGTTATCGTTTGAGAAATGTATCAAGTTCAAGTCTGCTCATCTGATTCATCACATTTTATAAACAAATTCTTCATACATCTCTCAATTGCATTATTCTTCTACTAGATTAAATAGTACTTTTTTTTTTCCGGCATTACCCACAAATTAGAAGCGTACAGTAAATGTCAGTTTTGTTTATGCTGCTATTACAATTTAGAATAATTTACCTGCTCAATTAAGGTTTGAAGCTAATTATTGGAGAGTCCATAAAAGATTGACCACTCTATTATATGCAAATCTATAATTTGGGTAAATGGATATAAATTATATTGTAAGATATTTGAATTTTCCCATAGATTGTTTATAGCTCTTTTTTTTTTTTAATGTAAATCGCCTTGAACTCTTCGGTATTAGTGCAATTCAGAAACTATATTAGATTAGATATAACAATGAACATACTTGCAATAAAATGATTTCTCCTTTTCTGCGTAGCGTTCATATCAATTTACTTTGAGCACAGAAAAGGAAACAAAGCATCGTGAATTGTCGACAGAGGATCCCTTCTAGTTAACGTCAAAGCCTGAATTGTGCTCACTCTCATTAATTTAGCAGTGGAGGATTCATTCCTTCAGAGTTAAATTATTTATGCCAGAACAATGCTAGGCTATTTTTGCTAGGGATTCGGGATACTGCCTTCCAGGTAAGAGACGGAACCTTGCATGTGGCTGTGGTTCCAGGGGTATGCACTCATTTTAAACAAAGCAGAGCATTTTAACAGAACCTCTTGAAGCTCCTCATTTTGAGAAGGAAAAGAAATTAAAACAAGCAAATTTTTAATCATTTTCATTCTCAAGCACCCCCTCCCTGCATACACAAACATACACACATAAATATATTTTGTGTCATGCCTTGCTGCGATACGCTATGGGGCTCATTTTCAAAAAAGAAAAGCATCTAAAAAGGGACAGATTGATGATTTTCTTACCAAACCCTTCTAATTCACTATTTCTGAAACCTATTTTCTAGATGGATATCCATGCTGTTCAGAAGACAAACAAAAAAAAAAATCCACCAAAGAAGTTCCACACAAAAGGCAGAAGAGCAAAAATGAGAACAACTGTGGAACTGATGATCTTGATAAAGTCCTTATTTGAACAAGATACAGTTCTGAGAATTCAATATAAAAATACACAGTAAATGGTGGATTGTGGCATAGACCCAACACGGGCCATGTTTCGATCACAAAAGACCTTCTTCTGGGGTCCAGTCCTTCTACAGACCACAAGCAATGGATTGCAAATAAGCAAAACAAAATACTGTCTATGGATAATCGTAGCTGATCAAACCAATGGGGCTCATTTTCAAAAAGAAAAGAATCCAAAAAGTGGCCTAAAGGGACAGATTGATGTTTTTCTTACCAAATCCTTCCAATTCACTATTTCCAAAAACCTATTTTCTAGATGGATATCCATGCCGTTCATCCACAGTTTATCTAAATCTCAAGGGGGCATGTTAGAGACGTGGTGTGGTCAAGACAAGAGTGGGCTTATGACGTGGACATTTTTGAACAAGAGAAGGGCAATCGGGATGGAGTGAAGCGGTAAATTTGGGGAACTTCCTTGATAAAGCCAGGAGGCGAAACAATCGTGTTTGAGCCTTTGTCCCCACCCAACGCTTGAGCAACAGATAAGTTCTGTTATAAAGTTTTAAGAAAAGTGATTTAAAATTTGAAGTAATTGATTGAAAATGAAATGAAAATTTAGTATAGCAATACGGAACTATCGGATCAAATGACGAACTGAGTGCTTTTCTGATGAATGAGAAAGTGAAAGCACTTTTTCACAAGAAGCACTGTTGAAGATCCCACTTCTGATAGTTGTGACCTTTGAGCACTGAATTGTGGTGATTCAGTGTTGCGCATTTTTCTGCCATATTTAACATGACCGTTTATTTTTTTTCCTCACAATGGAACAGTACACCCCCCCCCCCCCTCCTCGGTACCTTTTTTTAATCCCGGTGGCTGCCTCCTGTCCTGATGTCTTCCGGTAGAGGCAGAGTGGTGCACACGGCAGGCGTAAGTTTTTCGCATGCCTGCCTGGTCCCACACCACTCTCTGAACGGCTACCATCAGTTATCACGGGACTCGTGAGAACTGACGGTAGCCATTCAGTGAGCGGCGCAGGACCAGGCAGGCGTGCCAATCTGCCACTGCCAGAACACATCAGGACAGGAGGCAGCTGCTGGAATTAAAAAAAGGAACCGGGGTGGGGGCTGTATTCACTACGGTACTTGTTTCTTCAGCGGGCCCCCGAAAACGGGACATTTTGGCGTCCCAAAGCTGTGCTTGGGGACAACAGGACGGCCTACCTAAAAACGGGATAGTCCCATTCAAAATGAGACGTATGGTCACGTTAGTCATATTGAACATTTTAAAATATGTCCAGGGCACATTTTGGATATTTGGGGTTAGACCTGTTTTAACAATGAATAAAAGACAAACTGACCAGATGACCACTGGAGGGATATAAGTATAACTTCTGCAAACACACTCTCCTAGTGGTTACTGACCTCCTCCCACTACCCCCCTCCCCCCCAAAGATGTAAATGAAACAGTACATACCTGCCTACCCTGCTTCAGATGTTATGGGAAGTCCTAGTGGAACAGAAAGCAGGCCTCTGGAGTTCACTACAGTATCCCGTGAGGTGCTCCACTGCTCTGTTGGGACAACTGTGTGGTCCCTCCTCCATCCCAATGGCTTGTTTTCTGCATTTTTCTTTTGGATGTATTTTTTTTCAAAAATGGTTCAAAAAGATAGACGCACATCTGAAAAATGGCCATTTCTGTAAAAACAAGATAGACGTTTAGCAATTTTGAAAATGGGCATGTTTGCTACTGGATTTTTGTGCATCTTCCACAAAATGTCCAAACTCGGATTTGGACATCATCTCAAAAATGTCCCTCCACGTGCTAAGACTTCTCTGGATCTTCTACCCACCTTCCTTCCAACCTCTTACTGCATATGTAGGGTTACCATATGGCTCCAGAAAAAGGAGGGCGGATTGAGACATCCGGGTTTGAAAGCAATGGGAGTGAGGACAGATTGAGACTCTGGATTTTACTTTCATTGAAAGCGATGGAAGTAAAATCTGGATGTCTCAATCTGTTCTCTTTTTTCTGGAGCTGTATAGTAACCCTATGCATATGTGACTTTACAAAGTCCAAAGAAAGCAGGAGCAATTCCTACTGGCTCTTGGTTACTGGATCTCTGTTTTAAAATAGCGCTAGCTCTGAGGTTTGAACCATCTTTGTACAACATAATGACACAGGTCTCAGTGCCAGCAGATACTATTTAATAGGGATCTAACTGGGGATCACTCTTGCCCTCCTTCAGTCTTTGGATATCCACAAATAGCTCTGGCAGAGAGAACAAGGGACTGCCTAGAATCACAAGTCAGCTGAGACCTCTGACCTAACTCCTTTCCTTTTTAGGTTTCACTTTTTAGGCTTGTTGTATCCAAGCAATACCCTGTTTCCCTGAAAATATGACCTATCCTGAAAATAAGCCCTAATATGATTTTTAAAGATGCTCTTTTTTTGGGGGGGGGGGGAGGGGCTAGGTCTTATATTAGGAGCATCTTTAAAAATCATATTAGGGCTTATTTTCAGGATAGGTCGTATTTTCAGGGAAACATTTTTCAGGGGGGGGCTAGGGCTTATATTAGATGTCCCCGACACTCCCTGATTCCATCTCTGACACTAGTGCAGCCTGATTTGCAGAAAAAAATTGGGTTTGTTGATTCAGTAACCTCCCACCCCTGCTGCTTTAGGAGGCCTCAGAGCGGAGGTATGTCAGTCTCACAGTGGGAGAGTCGGTGGGGTTCAGCTGCACAAGGGGATGGGTGAGAGGAATGATGCTGCACATGGGGGGGGGGTAAGACAAGAGGAAGAATTGGGGGTAGAGGAGAGGAAGGGAGAGATGATTGGTGTACATGAAAAAATTAATATAAGACACTACATAAAGTTGTTAGTGTTTTTAATTAATTTTGTATTTAGATTTCTATTGTGCACTGCATGTCTCACAATTGGTGCCTATTGGTATCTTCCCTGACTGAATGAGATAGCAGTATCGGAAGAAGGATGATGCTGATGGAAGAAGGATGATGCTGATGGAAAAGAGGTCATAGTAACTGGAGTCTCATGAAGAGCTCATATAATAGTGGCAGTGGATATGTAGGTCCGAAGGTGTAAAAACATCATCAAAACTAAATTAATAGGGCAATCCCTCATGGAAGTTTTAATTGCTGTTTGTTCTTTTGCTTGAAGACAGTGAACTCTTTGATACACAACCCTAGATTCTGATTTGAACTGAGTTACTGAGTGCTGGTAAAGAGTGGAAATTGTGGATTAATTTGTTCATGCCCCCCCACTCCCCTCCCCCCCCCCCCCAGTTATACTGGTCCTGGCCTGGACCCAAGTATATTATCCAGAGAGAATAACACTACAACTTAGGCCCTCTTTTACTAAGGTGCACTAACTGATTAGCATGCACTAATTGAATTAACGCATGCTAAACGATAACGCATGCATGTTAGTCTATGGTTGCGTTAGTGTTTAGCGTGCACTAATTCGATTAGTGCATGCTAATCAGTTAGTGCACCTTAGTAAAAGAGGGAGGTAGTGTTACCTCCCTGAAAGACAGCCTTCTGAGGACTACTCCAGACTAGCAAGGGTTACACATGGAATTGTTGTATGCTGTCAGTACTACATAGGAAAATAAAATACTAACTGTGATGTCCTTGCCTAGGAGGCAGCCTCAGTCCCTGCAGATGACTTAAGAGTTTATGGAACCTCTGAGGTGACAAATGCTTATATTTTATTTAGTTGTATTTATTTCTGATGACAGAATAATTCATCTGTTAGATCTAGCCTTGATGGATTTACCCTTACAGGTTTGGTGTAAAATGCTCTATTCTAAAGAGATCAGCCTTCCTTCTCCGAGGCATGCAGTGTCCATTATCATTAATAACCGGAAGGATGGGACATGGTAAATTAAAGACATTTAGAAGCATTGGCAAGGTGCGATCTTAACTAAACACATTCAGAAGCCTGGGTTCCTGTAGCAGATTGCTGCCGTGACTTGCAGATATACCTCACTGCAGTTTGATGAACTGATAAGCATTCATGGCTGGTAGCATCATTGTAGATTGGTTTTTGTTTCATATGCATCCCTTTCTGTTGCTTTTCAGCCTCATCAGTTCTTCTGTCACCTTGCTGCACATCTTATATCAGGGGGTCTATGCTATTGCTATTCTGCCATCCTAAGTTTTCTAATCTGGGGAATCAGAAAAGTAATGTGAGCAGGGCGCTGCAGTAATAAACTTTGGTTTTCAATACCGATCCCAGAGAGGAAGTCATCTTTCCACCCCTGCTTCTTTGTTGTCTACTGTGATTGCATGTAAGGGATCTGTTCCATTTTCACCTTGCAATGTACATCATGCCACAGATAATCAAGGGAATTCTATACAGAGTGCCTAAAGTTAGACACCAGTCCCCAGATTCTATATAGGATGCCCAAAGTTCGTTGCCAAAATTTGTGCATCGATCAGAGATCCCCATGCAAATCAGTTGAATAATGAGTGATAAGCATCAATTAGACCCTTGTAGACCCGGATTCTCTATATGGCACTGATATCGGTGTCCACCGATCACATGATGGCACCGTATAGAGAACATCCATCTGTCTCCGATCTATCCCACTTCAAATTGTGACATCCAAGAGACTCCTAAGCATTATATGTGATAACATATTAACTTATCAGCAAATCAGCTCAGTAGTGCAAAAATGTTTCCACAGATTACGTATGATCCGCTCCCTTACAAATCTCCTAGAACCATCATCATTAAACACCTTAATTAATACATTCATTAGTTATCTCAAGGCCTGACTAGTGTAATGTGTTATACAAGGGAATAACATAAAAAGAACTCAGGCGCTTACAGATAATACAAAACACAGCAATTAAACTGATAAAAGCAAAAATGTTTGATCACGTGACACCTCTTTTGATCAATGCACATTGGCTACTAATCTCTCACAGAATAACATATAAAATATTACTTCTAGCATTCAAAACAAGTTCTTTTCATACCCCAAATTTATAGATAGACTTCTGATTCCATATGCCCCTTCAAGATCTCTCTGATCATATACTCAACATCTACTATTAATATCTTCATTGCATGAAATTATATACGATACCACCCGTTCGTCGATTTTCTCGGTAAATGCTCCGCAATTATGGAATTCCATGCCGATTTATTTACAGGAAGAATCATTGTTAGACTATTTCAAATCTAACTTTAAAACTTTCTTATTTAGAGACGTGTTTGACCTATAATCTCTCCACCTCTGCAACAATGATCATCACACAACAGAATTCTCTCTCCTAATGTACTTACCCTCATCATCTTGCTCTCTTATCCAATATGGTATTTCTCCCCCCCCCCCCCCTCACCACCTATTGTCTCACAATGTATGTTTGTCTTTGAAATTCCAATGTAAAACCCAGATTTTATATTATTTACCTATGCACACCGCTTAGAAATATGATAAGTAGGTTAGCAAATTTTAATAAACTTGAAACTTGAATTGCACCTCTGGTGTCAGGTCAAAAGCGCGCCGGGACAAAGGTGCAGCCAGACAATTGAGCGCAGCGCGGGGGTGCGTGCCGCAGAAAATTACTGTTTTTAGGGCTCAGACGGGGGGGGGGCATGGGGGGGATCCCCCCCACTTTACTTAATAGAGATCGTGCCACGTTGTGGGGGCGTTGTGGGGGGTTTGGGGGATTGTAACCCCCCACATTTTACTGAAAACTTCACTTTTTCCCTGTTTTTAGGGAAAAGGTTAAGTTTACAATAAAATGTGGATGGTTACAACCCCCCAAACCCCCCATAACGCCGGCGCAATCTCTATTAAGTAAACTGGGGGGGGGGCTCCCCAACAAAACCCCCATCGGATCCCCTAAAAACTGTAATTTTCTTCGGCGCGCGCCTCCATCTTGTGTTCAGTTGTCGGCACGCGCCTTTGTCTTTCGCGGAGTTGTTTATGAACCGCACCTCTGGGAAAGATAGGCGCCGGAAATGTAGGCCAGGGTTTTCCAGACCTACATTTCCGGCACCTACCTTTGTCATGAACTGAGCCTACGCAGGCCCTTTAGGCACCTAAAACCACTTCCTGCATTTGCCATGACCACTGCGGCGTTAGGCAACCGAAAGCACCTATAGAGGTGTGATTCCAGTACTGATGTTTTGGGCTCCAGTAGCACCTTGAAACTCAGTTAAAAACGTCATTTAAAGGAATCCAGGCCTTAGTTGGTGTTAAGCACTTAAATGGATCTCCTCTGGATGCTATTCTAGAACATAACGCCCAACTTTTCCCACAAGCAACCCAAAAGGGAGCATGGCCATGGGGGTGACCTGAGCAGGTCATGGGCATTCCTAAGAATTAGGCACAATGTTATAGAATAATTGCTATTTGCAACTAATTTGAGGCATTGGACTTACATCAGATAGAACCAGGCATAAGTCTGGCACCCAAAGTTAGGTGCAACCTATGCGCTGTGTTAGTGTTTTATACACTAAAACGCTAATCCAAAATGTCTTCCAAACTTTTTGTGTCGAGTGGTCAGTTGAACATCTCAAGTAGCTATCAAATGGTCCTCAGAATCCAACAAGATAATTTCACAGGGAGCATAACGCTTCCCTAAAGAGTCAATTCCTAATCATAGGTCCGCTCTGGTTATTTATTTATTTCATTTTCTATCCCGTTGTCCCCAAAGAGCTCAGAATGGGTTATAGGTTAAACAAAAATAATAACAACAATCAAGTTGAATACTCCTTATAATAAATCAAAAGAATAATGTATTCAGGAACACACTAATAGTTGAAGAAATAAATTACAGTTCTCATTAGCCAGTGGAGAAAAGACCTCAATGTCACGTTGGATCAAAAACAAAATCCTCCGGACATAACAACTTCAAATAATAATTTGAAGCTGTAAACACATCCTTGGTCTTAAAAAACCCTCCACATTTGTTCATTCTATGTTTGAGTAAAAATATTGCATTAATCAACTGCTTTTCAAATTAGCTAGTTAGCGGAGAAACAAGATTATATTACATTAATGATTTCTATTCCGCCTGTACCTTGCAGTTCTAAGCGGATTACATCAAACAGATAACTGGACATTTCCAGGAAGAGGAATACAATTAAAGACGTTGGGCCTAATATATCAAAATGATAGCTGGACGTTTTCAGGAAGAGGAGTACAATTAAAGGAGTTAGGTCTAAAACAATTTTGAAGGGAGAATACTAAGAGGGAGAGAGAGAGGGGGAATAGAATGGGGGTTAGGACATTTGGATGAATTTCTTGAATAGTATGGTTTTGATTTATTTTCGGAAAGCTTTGAGGTCAGTTGAAGCTGTCAGTAGGTTGGTGATGGAGGGGTCCAATTTAGCTGCATGTGTTGCTAGTAAGTTATCGTACATCTTTTTGCATTTAGTTCCTTTAAAATGGGGGTAGGAGAAAGGGGACTGTGTTCTCCTCTGTCTGGATGAGAGGTTCCTATTTAGGCGGTTGTTTAGGTGGGAGGGTGCCGTTCCATTTAATGTTTTGAATAATATGCAGTATAGTTTGAATTGGATGCGGGCTTGTATTGGAAGCCAGTGGGAATCTAGAAAGGCGTTGGTGATGTGGTCAAATTTTCCAAGGGAATAGATCAATCTGAGGGCTGTGTTCTGCATGGTCTGTAGTTGTTTTATTAAGTAGGTGGGACAAGGAAAGTAGAGGATATTGCAATAGTCCATTAGACTTAGGACTAGGGATTGGACTATGAGTCTGTATTGTTCTTTGTCGAAGAATTTTCTAATTTTGCGAAGGTTGTGCATGGTAAAGAATGCTTTTTGTGTGATTTTGTTGATTTGCACCTGAAGTGTGCAACATCTGTCTACTGTTACTCCAAGGAGTTTGAGAGCGGGCTGTATAGGATATTTAGTGGTTTTTATTTCTAGTCTTAGTAGATGGACGCTTGATTTGTAGCTCCTGCCTGACTTGATTTTGTTTAACAAGCCTTCCAGCTAATATGCCTAAAAGAAGGGATAGGGCGGGCGGTAGCCCGAACGCCAGAGCCTACCTTAATGCGGCAGGGAGCAATTACCGGCTTCTTCTCATCTTCACCTCGGGGTGTTCCTGCTCTGTCCGATGCAAGGGAAGCATCGGACTTGGGGAGTGAAATCTCGCTCAGTCCCGCAGGACCAGCGCTTCCTTCGCAGACAGGGGAATGCAAGCAGCATCGCAATCAGCGGAAGCCACGCTGCCAGAGGAGCTATCGGGCTTGCTGGCCCCCCAGGACTCCAGAGCCAGACCTGCAATATCGAAGGAGGCTTTAGGAACTTCAGCAGTGCGAGGAGAATTGCCAGCTCTCCACCCCCTTGAGAAACCTGCTGAAATTACATTGGAATCCATTTGGACAGCACTGGACTCCCTCAATGCAGAAGTTTGAAGAGGACTTGAAAGTCCAAGGGAAAAAAGTAAAAACTTTGGAAAATTCTGTGCAAGCAGTTCAATCTACTTGTACATCAATAGTTCAGGACAAATTGGTGCTTTTGAGGAAATTAAAAAAATATGGAGAACTATACTAAGCAGTTGAACTTATGGATTTTGAATTTCCCAAAAACACTATCAATGTCCCCAAAAGATTTGTTTTACAGATTTTTGAGAGAAGTCTTTAAATACCCTGATAACGGACTTCCACCTCTACATAAAATATTCTTTATACCTATTTCTGTAAAAAAAAAACCCTCACCTTCAGATCTCAATCAACCTAAGGAAGATTTGTCAAGTCCTATTGATATATCTAGGATATTGGAGACCTCAGAACATGAAGTGGTAGTTCGTTCAACACGTCTAGTGACATTTGTTTTCTTACAAGACAAGGAAGCGCTTCTTCGCCTATTTTTTAGGCTTAAAGAAGTCTCCTTTATGGATGGAAAGATTTCTTTATTTTCAGATGTCTCTAGAACAACACAATCAAAAAGGAAAAGATTCCTAGAATTGAAAGATAAGGTTAAATCATTGGGTGCAAAATTTCAATTGTGTTATCCCTGTAAATGTGTAATTTACTTGGATCAAAATAGTTATGTTTTTTATGAACCTTCTCAACTGCAGTTTTTTTGGAAGGGAAAGGAGTCTCAATGCAAAGTCCCAATTGATTCCAATTCTACTGGTCTGAAGCAAGAAAGTAGATGAGCTACTAATGTGATTTTTTGTTTTTTGTTTTTTTATTCCTTGATTTCCCATTCCCAGTGGTTGTGATCTGTTTCTCCTTTAATGAGGACTATTCAAAAGTTTGATGTGTTAATTTGTAAATGAGACATTTTTCTTTTGTTTTATGATTTGGAAAAACTCATGTTTTGTTTAATGAACTTATATTGTTCAAATTATGATAAATGCTTAAATAAAAATAAAAAAATTAGCTAGTTAGCAAAAAAAATTCAAAATTCAAAACAAAGAAATAAATAGAAAAACTTATCTGCTGTAAAGATCTTCTTAGTATAGTGTGTAGGCAGAAGCTACAGGTAACAGAAGGTCTGGGATTTATTCCATCTTCAATGATGTTTTTCCAATGGACCCCCTCCAATACTTCAACAAACTCCCGACAGGGCCCCTGTTTCGTTATAACAAGCTTCGTCAGGGGAATGAGCTTAAGCTCGAGCGTAATGCTTCAGAATTCCTGCAGGAAGTTTAGACCACATCACATACAAGTCACATTAGTATCTTTTCCTGGAACATAATCTCTGCAGATTTCTTGTTAGTTTTAGATTCTCTTTTTAGCCTCTTCCTTTCAGTTTTAGCTTTTCAAGCCAGTATTAAATGGTTTCTTCTGATTTGCAGTACCTATATTGACCTACAGGGGCAGAAGAATGATTTTAGTTCCTCAGGTCTTTTCCGGAAGATTTTGCAGACTAGTGTTTTGGAAAAAGGATACAACAGTTCTTAAACATATCCAGATTCAGCATATGGTAGCAGCAGAATACAAATAAGAACATTTATGTCTTAGCCAAGGAATATTGAGACAGAAGTAAGCACCATATGGGGGATGATGTCAGGTTTCCGTATGCTCATTTCATTTCTTTTCGTGTTTTTTTTGTTTTGTTTTTTTGAGGGGGGGGGTTCATAGTCAGTCGCTCTGCTGGCACATAAAGAAAAGGGCTTAACTTCATTTGTGTTTTCAGCAGCAATCTTCATTTAACAAGTGCTGCTGGGCATATATTTGACCAGCAACCATTCTGGAGCATGTCTGTTTAATAATAGGCAATAGCAGGCCTAACTTTAACTGCATTACTTATCCATTAAGCAGCTGAATACTACCGCTCAGTGTTTAAATGCTGGCTCTACCTTTGACCGTTCCCAATGATGGCCCCTTCTTCTATAGATAAAAATTGACTATTTAGTGAATTAAATAGCCCAATTTTATCCATATAAGCACTGAAAATGTACACATAATTGAGTTACGGTGGCAAGTGCATAACTGAATTTCAGGCCTCTGCAAGCATTCACTAGACAGATCACAATAAAACTTTCAGTCTGCAAGTGAGAATAGGCATTAGGCAAAACTAAAAACCATAGGCCTGATAAATGAAAACAAGTTATTCAGCCTAGGATTGCCATATGACTCCAGAAAAAGGAGGAGGACTCCAGAAAAAGGAGGACAGACTGAGACATCTGGGTTTTACTTCCATAACTTTCAAAGGAAGTAAAACCCGGATGTGTCAATCCATCCTCCTTTTTCTGGAGCCATATGGTAACCCTAGAAGAAAGAAGAGATGCTAGACATTGCTGGGGGACGGGCTAGAGAAGGGAAGGTGCTGGACTATGGGGCTACTGTTCCTGCTAAGATGAGCAGGAGTTACCCAACTGCATTGCTGCCAGTGGGCGGGGGAGGGTGCTTCAATATTATGTTTTTAATCGCTATGGGCATGCAGGTTCCCTGGAGTCTTGCAGAGCTTGCCTGTCATTGACAATTAATGTGTTAGTGAAACAGCACCCCTCCCCCCCACACACACACACTGGAGGGACTGTAGATGAAGGACTCCTGCTCAGTTTAAAAGTAACAGTGATCAGCAGGGGAGATGCTGGACTATAGGACAGGAAGACAATATTAAGGATGGGGAAGGGAAGATTCTGGACTAAGGAGGGTAAGGAGTGGAAGGGGAGATGCTGGACTATGGGAGAAATAGAAAAAGGAAGGGGAGATGCTGGACAGTGACAAAGGGGAGTAAGGCCTTAAGCATGGCTGAATGTGCACCTAGGTGCCAGATACTTATGGGCTGGCCTCATATACCATGTTTTGAGTCAAATGCAAATGTGGCACCTTTGTTAAAAAATTGAAAGGCTCCAATAATATCCCAGTAAAAGAGAGCCATGTCCTCTTAGAAAAGTTCTGGATCTTTCCCCACATTGCTCAATTACAACTTGGACTAATTCACAAGATCTCTTTCTCAGAGGGATGTTTCAAGGGCATACCTATTTTTCAATTTGCCAGGAAGCTACAATTGCATGTGACTCCATATACTAGACATGGGTCAAACAAAGAAAAACCAAACAATGCCCCAAATATACAGAGAGCTAGCAGCGAGAGAAAAGTGAGCAGTACATAAGCTGGTTCCAATGAATTTTTGGCCCGGTGGAACTGCTGCTAAAGGAAAAAATAAAGGTGGTTCCTTTCTTCGTCTATAACAACTTATGCAAGCAGTTTATTAGCTTTAAATAGGTCATTAACTAAGTGAAATTGTCCATGGCAGCAAGTATTCTCATGAGCTAATTGTATCCTTAATCCAACAAAATCCAAGAAATGAAGCATCTTTTCACACTCCCTTCTGATTTTTCTTTAGAAAAATGTCTGAGGTTTTCTGGGCTCATTGAATTGTTTGGTGAACCTGTTCTAATAACCTTGCCGCATTGTTTATGGTAAGAGGAGATGGATCAACTGAGAACAGCTTCTGGTAGAGGAGCTATCCCTCTTACAGCCTGGAATCGGAAGAGATTGAGAAATATTAATAGGGAACTAAGGGAGAAGCAAATTTTAAAAAGCAGCTAGGGCACTGATGTGAGAAGTGAGGTTAAAAATCACATAATAGAGTAAAAAATTACACTTTGCTACAGATTCTGCCACAATTCATATCTTCCTCTTATATAAATCTCAAAGCTTGCCATTTTCTGGTTAGGCTTTTTATTCTGTACAATTTAATTAAAAGTACATTTCCTGGCACTTTCACAGTGACGCGATGACCTTAGCTGCTTGAGGGATCCATTTGCTTGGATCCTTACAGAGATGCAGTCACTTAAGACTCAGCAATATATATCCTGTAATAAAAGAAATCAGTGACAGCATTACCATAATCTTCACATTAAGCTTTCAAAAGAACAGAAACTTGTTTTAAAATGCTTCATGTTCTTATCATATATAGTATTTTGAAAATTTCACAGGTGGCATTGAAGGCTCTGTTCCTGGCTGGGTCTGAAAACAAAACTACAATATTTCCCCCCCTCCCCCCCCAAAAAAAAAAAAACAACAACCAACCAAACAACCCAACTAACAAGTGCATTATAATTAAAAGATTGTATCAAAAAGGTTTGAAAAAATATTTTTAACTCTGTGCAAACTACCTCATAAACAAGGAATTGCTTAACATAAAGCATGTCATCATATGTTAATGCTACAGTCTCTTTCCCAATACAATTGCTATCTATATTGAAATATGCATCTTAATTTAAAGTTTCTATAGCTTTGCTCTAAATTATTACCAAATATTTTTGGGAAATATTACCAAATATTTTTTTAATATTACCAAATATTTATTGGAAAAAGTAGAGCTTCTCTTCCTATACGAGGGGGTGCTGAAAAGTTTTTAGCCCATCCAAGAATCAAATGACATGGATATGGTTATCTGAAACAATGTCAAAAACATAGAATTTTGTTTCTGCAAATTGGCACTTAATGAAATAAGATAACTCTTTGCAGCTACAGTGGCAAAATAAGGCTCAGAATTTAGGAAGTTGCTTGGTTGGGCTGAGAACTTTCAACACCCCCTCAAACATTTGTTATACTGACATCTTCTGACCATTGCTGGTATTGCAGCTCTCATTAGCCCTTCACCCACTCTATTTGTTATACTGGACCCTTATGGCCATTGCTGGAACTGTAGCCTTTTGCCAGAGAAAATTTTGAAAACCATTTCTCTGTGTTAAGCAGTGCTTTATGTGAAGATGTTCATAATACCATGTTTTCAATTATGTACAACTGTTAATGAGTCTTTATGCTCAGAGAAATGGGAGAACCCCAACACTACCACCTCACCGCCCAATCATCGCATATTTCAAAAACCAGTTGTAAAGCATTGGTGCACAAGGATACACTTTTTAAATTTATGAACGTTATGTAGTTGGTCTGAAGAGCAAACTTATTTTTAACTTGCAGGTTCCGACGTGACACGTTTCGTTCCTGCCTCAGGGAACCAATGAAGGGTTTGAAAAAATTTCAAAGCATGTGGGCGCGGGATAACTTCCAGCTATACTACAATGGCTGTTTTGGTGGGTTTCTATCCTCTGTCGCTCTCTCACTCTTCTTCTACAGACGTTTCCCCTTTTGCGAGTGCTGCCCCACCAAGCATCGTGAGGTGGTAGTGTTGGGGTTCTCCCTGTTAACACCTCCATTTCTCTGAGCATAAAGACTCATTAATAGTTGTACATAGTTGAAAGCATGGTATTATGAACATCTGAGTGATTATTTTATAGTGCCTTTAGACATCATTTTCAATCACTCCACTCTCGGCTTTTCAGAGAGTTTCTTTGCCCTATTTCTGCTTATGTGAAGATGTAGCAGGAGGAGTGGCCTAGTAGCATCATGAGATTGCAGGTTTAATCCCAGTGCCACTTCTTGTTGATCCTGGGCAAGCTGCTTAACCCTTCAGTGCCCCAGTTACCACAGTTAGATTGCGAGTCCACCAGGACATACCAGGAAAATACTTAGAGATTACTATTCAGTGTAAACCACTTAGGATACAAACAGTATATAAAAAAATGAAATAAATAAATTTCTTTCCCACTTGCCTAGCCATATAAATGACCTCTGTATTATGAGTCTCAGCTTCACATAAGCAAAAACCTCTTTCCCTGACTGATTTTTCCTTTTATGTATGCAGATACGTTTTGAGCAAACCTTTGCGTACTGAGTTGCCTCCTGTCAAGTGCTATACGACATTGCTTATTTTCACATGTCTGACATCCCTTAGTTGTTATGTGGAAGATGCATTCTCATGAGCTCCTTCGGTATTGTGTAGTTTCCAGATGCTCCTATGTTTATTCTTTGAAAGTGCCGGACTTAATTTACATCTACCACCCACAGAAAAACCGAGCCATCAAACCTGACAAGAAGCAAAATAGAGATGGGAGGACGGCCCAGCCAGCACATAAACTTAAGCGTGGGTGCAATCACTAGTGCTTTACTTTATTCGTATATTCAATGGTGCTATCCCTGAATAGGGATGAGCTGTCATTTCCAATGACATACCTTATGCCATTACTAGGGCCACATTTCTGAAGCAGGCTCTGAAAACTGTGAGGTTACCATATTGCTTCAGAAAACGGAGGACGGATTTAGACACCCGGGTTTTACTTCCAATGGAAGCAATGAGGACAGCAATGGAAGTAAAACCCGGATGTCCCAATCCGTCCTCCTTTTTCTGGAGCCATATGGTAACCCTACCAATAATCTCCCCTTTCCTAACACCTCATCACCATATTTACCATCTACTCCCTCTTCCCTTCCATGGCCTGTTTCCTCCATTCTTCCACTGCATAACAAAACTTTGGGGATTACAAAAACATACAAATCAAATGAAACAGTCTACAACATTTAAAACTGTTCTGTTATGACTCATTAATCTTCAAAAATATTATAAAGCAAAATTACATATGATGATGATATAACTAGGACATTAAGATGTGAAACAGTCAATATGGAGGGAAGTAAATTATATGGTATCAGAAAATCATGCTGTTTTATTTACTAATGCATCTCATTTACGTTTAATGTTGCTTAATTTTAGCATAATATGATCCTCCCTGCAATTGATTTAAGAGGAATAAATACGGCTCCCTAAAGCACAGTGGTAAAGAAGGAGAGAACAATTTTAGTGGACTGGCTCCAAACCTTTTACTGTGTTAGCTTCCAAGTCAGTAAGCTTTAAGAGGAAAAGAGGTTCAGAATGGTCTACATAACCTTTATGATTTGAACAAATATCAAACAAAGCTCACAGAACAGACTCACAGTCTGGTGAATGGTATCTGGAAGGTGGCCCAGATCCTTTAGAGGCATGGCAAATGTAGACAGATAAGGGAAATACACCGGCAAAAATGGGATTTATTGTGCAATTCAGAAAACAACAGCTTCAGGAAACCCATGTTAAAAAGCAATCTTAGAATACAGCACTTTTCTTATAAGAAAATAATAAAGCTTGTAAGGATTTTGGAAAACAGGATACTGGATTTAATGGTCCTTTGGTCTGCCCCTTTTTCTCATACTTTCTATTCTATACAGATTGTATTTACTTGGAAGTTCTGATCAACAAGTAGATTGAAGCCATCTGCACAATGCGCTGTGGGTGGCGAAAAAGGGCAAACAGTATGCTAGAATGATCAAGAAGGGGATCACGAATCAGATCAGAGAAGGTTATCATGCCACTGTACTGGGCCATGGTGCGCCCTCACCTGGAGTACTGCATCCAGCACTGGTCGCCGTACATGAAGAAGGACACGGTACTACTCGAAAGGGTCCAGAGAAGAGCGACTAAAATGGTTAAGGGGATGGAGGAGTTGCCGTACAGTGAGAGATTGGAGAAGCTGGGCCTCTTCTCCCTTGAAAAGAGAAGAACTGTGAGGGGACATGATTGAAACATTCAAAATACTGAAGAGAATAGACTTAGTAGAGAAAGACAGACTGTTCACCCTCTCCAAGGTAGGAAGAACGAGAGGGCACTCTCTAAAGTTGAAAGGGGATAGATTCCATACAAATGTAAGGAAGTTCTTCTTTACCCAGAGAGTAGTAGAAAACTGAAATGCTCTTCCGGAGTATGTTATAGGGGAAAACACTCTCCAGGGTTTCAAGACAAAGTTGGACAAGTTCATGCTAAACTGGTGAGACTGGACTCACTTGGAGCACTGGTCTTGACCTTGGAACTGCCGTGTGAGCGGACTGCTGGGCAGGATGGACCATTGGTCTGACCCAGCAGCGGCAATTCTTATGTTCTTATGTTCTTAATACGTAAACTACATAGATCTTATTACCAGTGCAGTATATCAAATATAAATAAAACTTGGAAGCTTGGAAGTTCATAAATTACTTTAGCTCTGCCATGATGATGCATTCAGTGGAGGTATACAATTTATCTCATTTAGCTGATGCACTATTATAGTTGAGGTGTAATTTTATAACTGGACAGATGCAAAAAAAGTGTATTCATAGTTTTCCCAATTCAGGCTTTGTTGGATTTTAAAAGTGAGAATATGCACACACATCTGTTTTGAAAATTAACTCAGAAATACATACAGTACACATGTACTCCTGTGTTTTAGCATGCATTTATTTTCTGGATTTCTAGCACATAAGTGTATATTTTTAAAAGTCTGCAAATAAATGCAAGTCTTTCCATGCTGATGCTCTTGGAAATGCCTCTAATTGGTTTGTGTAAAGTGTGTGTCTGGGAGCAGGACCACAAAAGATAAAAATGAATAGGGATGGAGGAGTGGTAGACCCTGATCGATTTTCAGATGCTTGTGTTTGTGAAGAGCTAGCTAAAAGAAAAGAAAACAATTCAATGGGGCTGGATGGTGTACATCCGAGGGTGCTGAAGGAACTTAGGGAAGTTCTGGTGGCTCCACTGACTGACCTTTTCAGTCTCTGGAGTCGGGAGTGATACCAGAAGACTGGAGAAGGGTGGATGTTGTCCCTCTCCACAAAAGTGGAAGTAAGGAAGAAGTAGGGAATTACAGGCCAGTAAGTCTGACTTCTGTGGTAAGCAAATTAATGGAAACACTTTTAAAATAGAGAATGGTGAAGTTTCTGGAATCCTGTGGATTACAGGACTAAGGCAACATGGATTGCAATCAATTGCTCTCGGGAGGGGTCTCATAGTGACGGGCTGGGTCAAGAACTGGTTGAGTGGAAGGCAACAGAGGGTAGTGATCGATGAAGATAACTTTGAGGAAAGGGATGTTACCAATGGTATGCCTCAAGGTTCTGTTCTTGGACCTGTTCTTTTTAACATTTTTATAAATGATATTGCTGAAGGGTTATAGGGTAAGATTTACCTCTGCGGATAATACCAAAATCTGCAATAGAGTAGACACCCAGGATGGTGTGAATAACATGAAGAAATACCTGGCAAAGTTTGAAGAATAGTGTAAAATTTGGCAGCTAGAATTTAATGCTAAGAAATGCAAGGTCATGCATTTGGGATGCAAAAACCCGAGGGAACAGTACAGTTTAGGGGGTAAAGAACTTATGTGCACGACAGAAGAGCAGGACTTGGGTATGATTGTATGTGAGGATCTTAAGGTGGCCAAACAGGTCAAAAAGGCGATGGTGAAAGCTAGAAGGATTCTAGGGTGTCTAGGGAGAGGTATGGCCAGTAGGAAAAATGAGGTATTGATGCCCCTTTGGTGAGATCTCATTTAGAATATTATGTACAATTCTGGAGGCAACACCATCAAAAAGATATAAAAAGGATGGAAGGTACAAAGGAAGGCTACTAAAATGGTGTGTGGTCTTCTTCATAAGGCATATGGGGACAGACTTAAATATCTCAATCTGTATACTTTGGAGGAAAGGTGGGCGAGGGGAGATATGATTCAAACGTTTAAATACCTATGTGGCATAAATGCGCATGAGTCGAGTCTCTCATTTGAAAAGAAGCTCTGGAATGAGAGGGCATAGGATGAAGTTAAGAGGTGATAGTCTCAGGAGTAATCTAAGGCAGTGGTTCCCAACCCTGTCCTGGAGGAACACCAGGCCAATTGGGTTTTCAGGCTAGCCCTAATGAATATGCATGAAGCAAATTTGCATGCCTATCACTTCCATCATATGCAAATCTCTCTCATGCATATTCATTAGGGCTAGCCTGAAAACCCGATTGGCCTGGTGTTCCTCCAGGACAGGGTTGGGAATCACTGATCTAAGGAATTACTTTCTTACTGAAAGGGTGGTAGATGCACGGAACAGTCTCCCGGAAGAGGTGGTGGAGACAGAGACTGTGTCTGAATTCAAGAAAACCTGGGATAGGCACATGGGATCTCTTAGAGAGAGGAAGAGATAACGGTTACTGCGGATGGGCAGATTGGAAGGGCCATTTGGCCTTTATCTACCATCATGTTTCTATATCAGTGTGCATAGCCAATGTAGGCGCCTAACTTAAAACTTAACTAATTAAATTGATGTTGATAATTGACAATTAATACCTCATAATTAGCTTTAATTGGACTTAATTGGAAGTTAGGCATCTATCTTGGTTGGCGCCTCTCACAAAGAGGTAGGGGGTCTACTCCAAAGCGTCTAGTTAAAAGTGGGTGTGGTTAGGGATGGATCATGGTGCCTGTTTTTGACTTAGAAACCATTGTGCACACAATTTAGAGCAGGTTTTAGGCCAAGAAAATCCTGGCATAAATGGATCTCTAATGATGCCTAAAGTCACTTAGGTGGCGCTAAGTGTAATTCTAAATAGTGCACCTAACTTTTATAAAATCATACTTAGCAGCACACTAGTTGGCGCTGTTTTTTTTTTTTTAGGTGGCATATATAGAATTGAGGCCTAAATGCCTAATTTATTGCATATCTGATGCCCTAATTTTCTTTTGGTTAAAAATTAGGCAAAAGAAAGATGTACAGATTTGAAGTCACATGTTTTCCGTGTTGCTGAAAATCATTTTTGATCTGAAAGAACAGGTAAAACCTAACATTTTGCATGTTTCCTATGTCATCAATAGTATGCACATTTATTTAGACGTGTGCACTGTTGCTCAGTGGTGCTCGCTATTTATCAATCAGTAATGCACTCTATCAATCAACAGTGAATGCTATTGAGCAGCAGTGTGTGCTGAAACTATGTTAAATGAAAAGTTTGGGCTGCACACTCCTAAAAGATTGAAGGCTGGGTGTTGCCAAGTCTCATCACGGAGATCTTGATCTCGCTGGATGACAGTTTCCTCTACTTCAACAACTGGCTGCATGGAGATGTTTGACAATATGATATATCACTCAAAATCACTACAAAAAACTTGTGAACCACACTGAAATCCTCAGAAAAATAGGCTATAACATGAGTCCTGCACAATATCCAAAGATTGAAATGGAAGGTTATTAGGTTCTCAAGTGCCACAGTTATGTACCAACTGACCAAGTCTAGGCAGATAACTAAACTTGTGAGCTATCAGTGGTCCTTTAACTCCTTGTTGTGTTATTTTATTTCAATTACTTTGATCTTATTGTGCAATTTGTTATATTTAGCTACTATTATATTTATAGTTATTCAAATACTTAGCTTGGGTGTAGATTCTTAACCCGGCCAGCTGAAGACCAAACAAAACGTTCAAGTACATCACGGGTTGCATCGAGTCGGAAGATAATATCTTCTGTCTCGTGGGTCCCTCAACCACCAGAGGGCATCCACTAAAAATCAGGGGAGGGAAGTTTCATAGCGACTCCAGAAATTATTTCTTCACCGAAAGAGTGGTGGATCAGTGGAACAGACTCCTACTGCAGGTAATAGAGGCCAGCAACGTGACGGATTTTAAGAGAAAATGGGATGCTCACGTGGGATCTTTAAGGGAATAAATTCAGGGGGGGGCGGATAATTGGCAGGGGTAGACTCGATGGGCTATGGCCCTTTTCTGCCACCATTTTCTATGTTTCTAAAATGACGGAAGATCTCTGTTTCACTCTCAATAATCATAGAAGAGCTTCATCAGGAACAGTGCAGAATAACAGCACTGTGGTTCTTTAATTTAATTTTATTGAATATTGATCGGTTGCAACAATAAAAAGAAAAAAAGCTATATCATCAGGTTGGTTATTTTGATTTTTAAGTAATAGTAACTATTGAATATAGACAGGCTGCAATAAAAAAGTAAAAAAAAGTGAATAAAAGGTTTAAAAAAATTTTTAAAAAAAGTTGAAATAAAGGATAAAAAGTTGTTAAGAAGTTGTAGTATAAGGTAAAATAAAAACAAAAATGGCACATTTAAGGTTATTTAATAAATAATAAAATGTTAAATAAGTAAAGTGCAATAAGGTTTTATAATCTTAGGCGGGTTCATGGGGCTTTCTTTATTTATGAGAGTTTGGAAATATAAAATATTCTTTTATAGTACATAATTGTGTGTTATTTGTTAGTTTTTCATTCACAGTGCACTGTTCCTGATGAAGCTCTTCTATGATTATTGAGAGCAAAATTGTTCAAAATGCCAAGGAAATAAGAGTAGTGTGATATAGGCAAAACACCTTTGCTTGAAGCAGTGAAGCAAAGTTACGTTATGTATATGATTACAAGGTGTTTTGCCCGTATCACACTACTTTTATTTCCTTGGCATTTTGAGCAGTTTACATCACCCTCTGGGTCCCTTGAGAAAGAATTTCGAAACATGGTCCATGTCGGGACCTGCTGACACAGTTGAAAGCTAAGTGGGAACTTCTTTCTCTCTTTTTGCCATTGAAAATTAGTTGAGCACTTGAATAGTATGTCCTTTTCAAGCTCTTTTTCAAAATAAGTCATACACAGTGATGGGGTCGGTGGGTTTGGCTATAGGAGCTAATACTCTTGGTCAAATTTCACAATTCTGAGTGTATGTGAACACTACTTATTTTGTAAGCCAGATATATATTTTGCTTATTTGCATACTGAGAAGTTTTATCCAGTTATAAAGTATTATCCAGCCATGTATGCCTGGTTATTCTGTGCCAGTGCCCAAACATGGTCCAGAATTGAATATCTGTGAATAAAGCTGGCGGTAACAAAAAAAAAACTTGCTGATCACTGCCAGCCGACTATTGGCTGAAATCCATGTTGAGAATACTGTTTTTCCTGCTATATAGCAAAACCTTTTCTGCACATTATTGTACTTCCTTAGTCTCCACCGACAATGTCTTTTAAGATTTTGCAATTGCACGTATTTTCATTTATGGAATGAATAGGTTAGGTTTCTTTTGATACTGGTTTGCGCTCTACCTGTCTTTCAAGTTGTATTTGTAGCCAGCTCTGACATTTATGCTGAGACTATAGGACGTCTAGAAAGATAATGTAGTCTTTTTAGATGGAGAACACAAAAGGCATATGAAACAGCTTATTTGGAAAGGTTTGGTTGCAAAACCGATGCATCGTGCTGCAGCTCAAGGTGGTTGGCGATATCAAAAGTCTAGAGAAGCAGAAATGAGTGCATTCATTTCTGACTGCTGCTTTTTGTCCATTTGTCTCTGATCATTATGTTTTAATGTATATCAAGCTTACAAATGACAGCCTACTACATAGTTCAGACTTTTGTTTCCAAACCATTTGCAAAACACCAGGTTAGAGACTGGAACATATCTAAGTGATGAATTAGCAGTACAATATTCTTCCATAACTTCTTCTAAGTAGGAATGTACACAAACAACATTTTTGGTTTATATTTGGATTATTTTCAATTTTTTGAGGCCAGATTTTAAATATTCTTTTGGTTTATTTTTAGAAATCAATGCATATAAAATCTGATTAGTGTGTAAAAATATTTTAGTACATATTACATGCAGTAATTCAAAGTTTTTATGAGTGTAAAAGTTGATTTAAAGAGCAATCTTTAAGTGCATAAAATTTTCTGAACCAAAAGCACAAATTAAATGCCAGTGTCTTCTAAGGGAATGTGGCACTCTGAATCATCTTTTGCAGTGGCATCCCCCTGCAAAGTTCCCCCCCCAGCTTTTTTCCCTCCATCTAGCTTCCCCCACCCCACCCAACCACTTTCCCAAATAACCCAACTCTTCCCAGGAATCCAGGGACACTAGTTATCCCCATGCCCCAGCTGCTACCTTCTTCAAAATGCTTCTACCAACCCTAGTGGTAGTCTTGTGATACTACAACTAGGGAATTCCAGGTACCATATAAGGGAAAAAGTCATGGGGGAGTGGGGACATGGAGCAGGTTGTGGACAGTCCTAAGCTGTCTCTGTGTCTGCTATTGTGCTTGCCTCTGCCCAGTGACATCAGAGACTAAGGGGTCTGGTGTTTGTTACCATCAATGTCCTTCGCCAGAGCCTTACCCAGTCCATAGGTTAACTGATTCTGCATAATCCCTGTTCCTATCTATAACCAATAATGAAACAATTCATTTACAAGTCAAACAAGCATATAATTGTCATTAAAAATCTCTGCTGTACAATGGAAATGACTTTAGCTTCATCTTTTGTTTCTTTGTAACAAATTCTTCAGACATTCAAATAGTGATATATTATCCCTTCCCTCGATCCCAACCATCTTTTATGCACAAAGAAAGATCTAAGTAGTTAAGGCCTGCTGGGACAGAGGAAAGAGATGATGTATCACTTCTGTGCAATATGTTTTCTTGTTCAAATCTATAATTTCTTTCAAAATATTTGTTTGGCACTGAGTAGGTCTGCTCTTTAAAAGATAGATGCTTTCCAAACTGAGCAAACGTGAGAGTAGTGACACACAAAAAAAGAAGGATCTTCTCTGTATTGAGAATCTTTAAATAAACAAAGATGTTCCGTTTTCTTATGAATATAAAAAGCACTGCATTAGTCCTTGAAAAGAGCAATAAAGCTCCCTTTTTCAACATGATTTCACAGTGACTGACATTATTTGCAATAGAAGCAATCCATTTGCCTGATATTCAAAATGATTTTACTGGGCAGGAGTGCTAAAATTCAGGAGCACTTATCTGGATAGATTTGTCACAGACCACCCCTGTACTGTCTTGTTAGTGCCAGTGTTGTCTGTTTGCCAAGTGTGGGAGGAGCTGGAATCTGATTAGCTGCTGTATTCGGAATGCTAACCAATTAGGAAGTGGCAAAAGTTAAGATAGCAAAATGGCTGTCCTAACTTTAACCACAAAGCTAACTGAGAACCTGGTTAATTCCGAGTTGCTACCCCAACCTAGAGAATGACACCGGGACAAAGTTTGTCTGCATCCACACTCTGTCCCTGTCCCTGCGGGCACTGTTCCCATTCCTGTTCTATCCCTGCAGGATCCATTTCTGTCCTTGCAAGTTCTGTCCCCATCCCCACCCCATATCTGCGGACTCTGCCCTTATTTGCATAAGCCTCAAATATTTATGATTTTATGTTTAAATCTTTTTATTAAAGTACTAGTCATTAAGCCCTTTACATTAACGGGTGCTAGAATATATGTCTGTCTGTCTTTCTTTATTTCTGTCTCTCTCTCCCTCCCGCTATCTTTCTTTCTGTCTGTCTCTCTCCCTGGCCCCCTTTGTCTGTCTGTTGTTCTGTCTCTCCCTGCCCCTGTGTCTTTCTTCTTTTCTTTCTGTCTCCCTTCCTCCCGCTGTCTGTCTTTCTTTCTATCTGTCTGTCTCTCTCCCAGCCTCCTATGCAGCAGCATTTCTCTCCCCCCCCCCCCCACTTTCCTGTGCAGCCACAGCAGCATTCCCTCCCTCTCCATTTCCCTCCCTCCACACCTCTTCCCTGTGCAGCAGCAGCATTTTCCCTTCCCCCCTTTCCCTTCTCACGGTCTAGGCAGCTTCTTTAGTCCGTTGCCGCCCCCCCCCCTTCCCTTTCCTTCCCACGGTCCCGACAAACCTGCCGACTCCAGCCTGCAGCACTGTGCACACGGTGCTTCGGGGCCTTCTACTGCCCTGATTTACTCTGCCGCATCTCTGATGATGTCATCAGAGACATGCCAGAGGAAATCAGGGCAGTAGAAGGGCCCGAAGCAGCCTGTGCAGAGTACTGCAGGCTGCTGGAGTAGGCAGGTTTGGAGTCGGGACCACGGGAAGGGGGAGGGGCGGCAAGACGTCAGGAGAACTGAGTTACCGAAGAGCAGGGAGTCCAGCAATGGTGGCCAGTGCTGCTAGTGTAGGTAGGAGCTGGGGACTCGCGCATATGCACTCCTGCTTGGCCACGGACCTACAGAACATGGAACAGGGAATACAGAACACGAAAGTTGGAGTGCACATGCGCGGCTAGCGTTTTATTATATAGGATTAAAAGGGACAATATTCTGTACAACTGTATATAAATCACAACCAGAGCCTTCCATTTCTATCTGATTTTGGTGAAGATATGAAGGCAGCCGATCAAGTAGAGAAAAACTCATCCAAGGCTAGACAAATGCTGGGTTGCATCTGGAGAAGCTTTGTCAGCTGAAAGCCCGAGGTGCTAATGCTGCTGTACAGGTCCATGGTGAGACCACATCTGGAATACTGTGTACAATTTTGGAGGCCACACTATCGGAAGGATGTTCTAAGATTGGAATCGGTTCAACGATTGGCCACCAAGATGGTCTCATGGCTTAGGGATGTCCCTTATGAAGAACGACTAGGTAAGTTGCACCTTTATTCTCTCGAGGAACGCAGAGAGAGGGGTGACATGATAGAGACGTTCAAATACATTACTGACCGTATTGAGGTGGAAGAAGATATCTTCTTCCTTACAGGCCCTATGGTGACAAAAGGGCATCCGCTAAAAATCAGGGGCGGGAGATTCCATAGTGACAATAGGAAGTACTTCTTCACCGAAAGGGTGGTTGACCGTTGGAATGATCTTCCACCTCAGGTAGTTGAGGCCAGTAACGTGACTGACTTTAAGATCAAATGGGATCAACTCGTGGGCTCACTTCAAAGAAGAACTTAGAGGGGAGGGTTATTTGAGTGGGCAGATTTGTTGTGCCTTGGGCCCTTTTCTGCCGTCATATTCTATGTTTCTATGTTTCTAACTTTCCCAAAGATTCAGTTGCGTATGTTTTTTACATTATCGGGAAGATAATTGGATTGTTTTTCAGACATGGGTGTAGAAGAGAACTTAAACTGTGTAGTGGATGAACAGGAAAATAAGTATCCATTAAATGTTAGAAATGTTCCTTGATGCCAACAATAATGGATGAATCTGTTCCAATAACAGTAAGATGCTTGAGCAGCTGGGCACATGATGGAAGGACATTGCAGATGGCAGACAAGACACAAATGATGTCATTTGACAGTAGTTCATTGAAATCCAAAAGCAGCTTCTGCAGTTTTTTAATCATCGAATTCAGTTGCCAGATATGTAAAGTTTTTACGTATTGATACTAGTTTCAAGTTTCTACAGAATGACACAGGGATAGATTTTGTCCCTGTCCCTGTGGGCTCAGTTCATGTCCCCATACTTGGTCTATCACCGCGGGCTCTATCCCTATACCCATCCCATGGATACCTGTCTCCATATCATTGTCTACCCCAATCTTCCTTGGGTCCCCTCCCTTCCCTGCAATGCCAAACCCCCTCCCACCCATCACCTTTAAGGATAGAGACAACCAAGTCCATCTCCATCACCTCCCACCACCATAGCCCCCTCCCTCCAGGACAACTGTGAAAAGTTTTGGGGATCCAGTGGGATCCTAACAGCAAGAGCAATACTCACTTGTTCCTGCCCATGGTAGCTCCTTGTCCAAAATGGCTTGCCATGACCTCTAGCAGCAGTCTCACAGTATTTTCAACCTCCAATGCTTTTAACATTGATTCATTCTCTGACTGAGGAAAAGCAAATTGTGAGGAATCCAGAAAAGAAAGATATATCAATGAGACTCTACCATTTTCTTAGGCTTTCCCTCCCCTCATCACAAAATGAAAATACCATATACTAGATATTACAAAGTTCATCTGCATACTTTTCCCAGCAGTCTCCATAGAAGACTCCAGAGGACAGTATGACCCATCTAGGTTGATCTTTCACAACCTCCGTACTCGTTCTACAATTCAAAGACTAGAAGGCTTATTTGCATGCTTCTCCCAGTAGCCTCACCAGTGGACATAGTAACCTATCCAGATTTACACAGGCTCATACTCTTCCTAATAGCAAAGGGCTAGAAAATATACAATATCATATATGAGACAGTAGCAAGAGTCAATTAGGTTTTTACTTCTGCAAGTGGGTTAACCTGTTTTTGATTTTTTTGTAGTTCCTTTGCAGATCACTGACAAACACAGAAGACACCAACAGACCAACTTTGCATTAGTTTGAACATCCCTTCCCCTTTCACAATATTATGCAGATAAATCAACAAAGCTAAGATGCAGTAAGAAAAATGGGAGCTATCCAGTATTTAGAACTGAGAGCTACACAAATGATTATATCTATCAGTTTGTGAGAGGTTACATGTGTGCACTTGGTACAATGAGCTCCTAGCTCATAGAAAATGAGTCCAGTCTCTGGAGCCTAAAGTTATATAGGGACATAGTACAGTGGTTCTACCTCTACTTTGGTAGTTCCCTTGCTGCCTTGGATGAGGGTCACCTGGCACAATGGCAACACAAAAAGAGGCCCATTCATAAACCAAATGGCCCTATAAATAATCACCCCATTTCTAATTTACCCTTCCTTTCCAATGATACTGGAGAAGATAGTACTCTTACAACTAACCCCCTTCCTGTAAAAGTCTTGCTTTCTTGCTTTCCAAACTCATCAAGTCCCAGCACTGAATCTCTGTTAACAGCAATGCTCAATGAAATTAGAACATTTATCAACCAGAGCAGTTCAGTCTTACTTATTTCCCTTGACCTGTCTCCTTCTCCTTCCTGCCTTTGATTGGATAGACCATTCTATTTTTCTTCAGTTCTGACAAGGCATGAGAATCATTGACATCATTCTTCACTGGTTTACCTCTAATCCTGGACCATCATTCTGTTTGGGATTTTTCTGTTCATTCCTTCTCCACTATCCCTATTCTATAATCTTGTCCACATATTTTGATTCTTAGCACCCATAAGAAAGCAGACCAGAATAAGAATGAAAGATTTGGTAACATTCAGCATATTGATGTTGAACATTACCCCTGAGGAAGCATAATTGTGAAACGGTTGAGTCACTGTTGGGCTAATAAGCAAAGGGGATCATAATTGCAATGGAAATATGTCTAAAAACCCACCCAAGTTGGCACTTGGACGAAACAGCCTTTTAGACTTATCCAGGGACATTTTAGGCCTCTGAATGCTGCTGTGCACCCAGAGCTGAAAGGGGCATTTTTGGAGGAGTGGTGAGGGCGGGATGTGGGCTGACCTAGACTTAGTCATACTGCAAGGATAATCAAAAGTTTTACGAGGCTGCCTGGACGGAACTTATATGTTGCGATCTTAAACCAGGTCTAAGTGTCCAGAAGGTATCCAAAGTGACCAGATAACTACTATAGACATCGTCCGAGTTCTGTGGAAGATATGACAAAAAAAACATTTTGGTGTGATTTTTTTTTTTAATTTTTCAGTTCACAGTGTACAACAACTTCACAAATCATATCATGACTCATTTTGAGTAGGTTATTGGAAAACATTTAGATAAGTATGTCGAAACAAAACTTTCCAGTTTCAAAAAATCTATATCCATGGGATCAATTATTTAATCTTGGTAAAAGAAGTGAATAGTGGAGAATACCACCTTACATAAAAATAAGATAACCCCTTCATCAGAAAATGTGATTACTTACATAAAATGATTGAGCCTGTCATGAAATGATTAATTGTGATAAGATCTTTTCAGTCATTAAGTAATATGGAACATTTGACATACTGAATGTCGCTTTTCATATTATATTTAAAAGTTTGGGTACCATCCAACTATCTAAAAGATAATATGGTAATGCATCGGGAATAAGCTCCACTAAACCTTGGTTTGAATTCTTGCTCATATTTTTGTCCTCTGCTTTCTATCATTAGGGTGTATGTTTTCTAGATTTACAAGCATGTGCTATTGAGAGTTAACAAAATTAGATAGAGATTAGTATACCATGGATACAGATTAGTGACTAGACTCCACTGCATAAATTGGACTTAAGAGTAGAATAAATCATGATAACCATGATAAAGTATGTGTAAGTGGTAGCACACATTGTAACTATGCCAGTTAGAAATTTAAATCAATCAGTCAGTGCTGCACTCTTCCACACTATTAAAGAAGCTTTTTTGTATAGTTCATTAATAAACTTTTGAAGTAATAAGTAAATATCTGGAGTAAGTACTTTCAATTTTTTATGACCTCAGCGGCTACATTCCAGCGTCATATTCCATGTAAAGCTGGAGTTATGTCGTAGCCAGCCTCCTCAGTAATGAGGCAAAAAAGTATTTATTATGGCTCTTTGAGTTAATGTGAACATTTGCTTTGAGTGCAGCCGCTATTTCCTGCCCCTTAGAAACTGCAGCCCTAGGCAATCACATAGTCTTGTCTAATAATTGGACCAGCCGATATTCTGCAGTACTTGGTTGGCCAGGAAAAGCTCCTGGACGACTAAGTACCACTCATTCACCGATATTTAGTGTGCGAAAGCTGGCTGTTTCTCGCTGAATATCTGGCTCACCGGCTCAGCTGGTCGCCACCAACATTCAGTGGCTGGCTAGCTAAGGCTAGTAGCTAAATAGATTGGCCTAAAAAGCAGATCTATCTTTCACAGTATTGCCTTAGCTGGCCAGCTGCTGAATATTGCTTTGGCCAGATAAGATCTGGAGTGTGGCACAGTGGTTAAAGCCACAGCCTCGACACCTTGAGGTTGTGGGTTCAAACCCACGCTGCTCCTTGTGACCCTGGGCAAGTCACTTAATCCCCCCCCCCCCATTACCTCAGGTACATTAGATAGATTGTGAGCCTGCCGGGACAGACAGTGAAAAATGCTTGAGTACCTGAATAAATTCATGTAAACTGTAACAGCGGGATATGTATTGGCCCGCTCTCTCTCCTCCACCCCACCCTTACATAAACTCCCCTCCAATAACCACCACACACGTTTATGGATAAATAGTCGCAGCTCTGTTTATTAGCAAACCATTAATTTAACACTTACATAACAAAAAACAGTTTCCCGAGCTACCTTTAAACCAATACCAATAATATTCGGCCCCCGAACCTGCCATGCCAGCAAGGGTCTGGGGGGTGGCATGTCCCAACATGCCCCTTTAACCAGAGTACCAGAACCCGGGCACGGCTCCCTGCCGGTCCCCCCACTCATCTCCTGATGAGCTCCACCATACCGTAGCTCGGGATAACCGCCAACCGAAACTCTGCTACCTCCCAAACCAGACAAATATGGGGCGGGAGCAGGAAAAGCCGCCTCGGAGGACCCAGGAAGACGCCTAGTCCTCCGAGGTCCCGGCTTTATAAACTCCATCCCCCTCCGTTAGCCGCTCGCCTCGCCTATAAGGAGGCAGCCCCGCGGCAGGAAAAAACCCTGCCTATCACTAAGCTGCCTCCTGCCTCTTACCCCCACCCTCGCGTAGAGCGCTCGTCTCCATGGGAGGCTGTGCGGGCCTTCCATCCTCGCATTACAGCCGCCCATCGAGACGAGACTCTCGGGCTCTCCTTTCTGAGCTCTCCTGGGAGAACAGTATACAAAAATGAATAAATAAATAATCAAGGCCAGTGGACGGACGGATATGACCCCAGCACCGAATATCCACAGGAGGTAGCTGAGCTTCCTCCCACTGTCTAAATATCAGACCCAAGGAGTCACCACCTAGTAATGGTATCTTAGAGTTGTGGATAATACCTTGAAATCCTTAACTCAGTTTGCAGCTGCAATTAAAAAAAAAAAAATGTTGGGAATTGTTTGGAAAAGAATGGATAATATGACAGAGAATATCATAATGCCTCTATGTAGATCCATAAAGCCATCACATCTCGAAGTTTCTGTTCAGGTCTGGTCACCCCCCCCTCCCCCACCACATCCCCTAAAAAAGACAAAAACAGAGAAGACCAACAAAAATGATATAGGGGATAGATTGGTTTAAACTAAGGATGATCAGATTGGAACTATTCAGCTCGGTGGACTGAGAAATTATATGATAGTTTACAAATTCATGAGCAAGGTCAATAGGGAAATTTTTTTTATGTTTTCAGACGGTACTATGACTAGGCAATAGTCCATAGAATTAAGAGGTAGCAGATTTAGAACAAATTGAAATAAGTTTTTTTTTTTTTAATTCAATGAATAATCAAGCTGTGGAATATATTGCCAGATGACAGGGCTAGCTTAACCATAGGACCAGGTGAAACACTAGCTCAGGGTACTGGCAATAAAGGGTGCCAAGATCCCTAGCCTCTGACATCACCTAGTATAATGATTAAGCCTTCTCTTCCCACTCCTCCCCACAGGTCTGACATCTCAACCTCCCTCCTTAGTAAAACGCCACTCTTGCCTCTGTACCTCCTCTTCATGAGTCCAGCATTGTTCGTTCTCTCCCCCCCCCCCATCCCCGCCGTCCCCACTTCACTGTCAAGTAAACTGTATGTGGGTTGCTAGCAGAAGCAGCCTGAAAAGAGGTTGCCCTGTCCAGGCTCTGGGTCTTCCCACTGTCATGTCCCACACATAGGAACTTATATCAGAAGAGATAGAATGCAATAAAGGGAAGCCTCAGAGCTTCATTGAAGGCAGGCTATTTTTAGGCTACTACTACTGGTATCTTGTATAATGGAAGGGAGGGGGAGGGGTGCTGCTGATGCAAGCTGGTTCAGAGCACTACAATTCCTTTATTTATTTGGATTTATATCATGTCCTCTCAGAAGAGCTCAAAACAAGTTACAAGTTTACATCCTATATAATAAACCCTAAGCGTGCATGCGCACTTAGGGTTTCGTGTTCCCTGCCGCCGTGGTGTGTGATCCGTGGACGTGTTCCATTTTAGAACCCGGCGGCAGGGAATACTCTGGCCACTCCCCTCTTCCCACCCTCAATCACCAACCGCTGCTGCTGGAGGAAACGCAGGCAAGCTCTCTCCCAGCGGCGCCAGAGCTGCATCATCGCCGCACGACTGCTGGCCGCGATGGCCGCCACTACTGTGAAACTGCCCAGTACCGCTGCCGACGCCGCTCTTCAAAGGAGCCTGGTGAGGATAGCGGTGGCCTATAGCAAACTTCGCAGGCCGCTCAACACTTCAGTAGCACGTTTCCTCTGACGTACGCGATCGCGTCAGATGGAACTTGCTACTGAGGTGCATATCGGCCTGCGAGATTTGCTACAGCTGGTCGCTATCCTCACCAGGCTGCAAACGAACATGCTGGACAGGGGAGCAGGTAAGGGGTGCTGATGGACTGGGGAGCAGGGAAGAGGGACAGGGGGAGCACGAAAGAGGTGCTGATGGGCCGGGGAGCAGGGAAGAGGGACAGGGGGAGCACGGAAGAGGTGCTGATGGACGGGGGAACAGGAAAGAGGGACAGGGGGAGCACGGAAGAGGTGCTTATGGACTGGGGGGAAGGGAAGAGGGACAGGGGGAGCACAAAAGAAGTGCTGATGGACTGGGGAGCAGGGAAGAGGGACAGGGGGAGCACGGAAGAGCTGCTGATGGACGGGGGAGCAGGAAAGAGGGACGGGGAGCACAGAAGAGATGCTGCTGGACACGGGGGATATAAAAGGAAGGGAGAAGGGCTACTGCTGGACAGGGGGAGCTGACAAGGGGTAGTGGTGGACAGCGGAGGAAAAAGAGATAGAAAGAAAGACAGACAGAAAGCAGCCAAGGAGAGAGAGAGACAAGACACATCTATTCTAGCACCCGTTAATGTAACGGGCTTAAAGACTAGTATATAATAAAACATAACAGGGTTTACATACTAAAGAGAACAGGGTATAGTAATGTAGAGCATCATAGTACATTTTTGTTCATGACATGATAAGACAATACATAAGGGAGAATGATTGAAGTCAAAAAGCATGGCAATACTTAATAGGATATGACAGGACTTTGCAATGACTAATAGATCTTGACAGTCCATTATAGTGCCTGACAGTATGATGTGTGGTAAGGCAGTATGTAACAGAGCATGGCAGTGTATTAGGATGCATGGCAGTACATGGTATGCAGACAAATCATACAGGAGCATGGCAGGAACATGACAGTGCAAGACATGATAGTACAATACATACCTGCAAATAATAAATATATGCTAGATGTGTGGTATAGCATGGAATGTCTGGCATAGTGTGGAATTATCAGCAATGATAGTATGTAAGCATGGCAAGATAGTACTTAAACCAGCAATAACGAGGCAAGAGAAATGTCTGTACCAACCAACAGTTACATATATATTTATTGAGACAATGATAATTGTCCAACAAGTCCTTGATTAGAAATATCAGATGTAGTCCCAACTAGGATCCAAGTTTTGGCGACAAAGTCACCTTCCTCGGGGGACAATAACTGAACTTAATAAGACAAACAAATCACGCAAAATTTTACGCATTGGCGTCTCTGAAGTGCAAACTGTGCCAAGATAGTACTTAAGCCAGCCCTGTCAGAGAATACGGTCAAGGGTAATAGGGAATGAGAGAGAAGATGAACACAATGGGGGAGGGGAAGTGGGGAAGCAATGCTGAATGGGAGTGAGGAAAGTGCTAGACTGTGGAAGAGTACGGACTGGAAGGGGAGCAGGTTGACAATGGGGGCCAACCTTTTTTTTAGCAGTGGAAGGGTAGCTTAATGGTTAGAGCAGTAGTATGGAAGCCAGAGTCCAAATCCCACTGTGGTCCCTTGTGATTCTTGGGCAAATCATTGCCTCAGGTACGAAGGAGTGCTGTAAAGTTCTCAGCCCGACTAAAACGAGAATGACATGGATATGGTTCAATCAATGATCTGAAACAATGTCAAAACAAATAATTTTATTTCTGAAAATTGGCACTTAATGAAATAAGGTAACACTCTTTTCAGTTACAGTGGCACAATAATGCTCAGAATTAAGGAAGTTGGGCTGAGAACGTTTCAGCACCCCCCTGTACAAACTTAAGCTTAAGTTAGTGCTATCTATGTGCACATGATTTCTTAATGCAAAAGTATGCAAATAGGCTGAGTGTAGAGAATGTGTGCTAACATGGAGAGCATACTGGATACTTATGCATTAGCAGCTACTCTATCTTGCATCCAGGTGTGAGCACAAAATAATTGTATCAGCATTCAAGTACATCTGGACATGTGCTGGCATGCTATTCTATGCAAAAACGTTTTGCAATACAAATATTTATGTATTGAGTTGCATCACAGCACATGTGCAGATTTAATGCCAAGTGCTGATATAATAATTTGTATTCAGACCTGTGCACACATGCAATTCTGTACAGTTCAGCACTTTGCTCTTTGTTCCAGCAGATCCCTTCAGTTCTGTCATTTTTTTTTTAATCCATGCTCTTTACAGAACTTTGAGCAATGTGGCGGGTCTTGATATATTTGCACTGAAGAGAAGAAACAGACCTGAAATTCTCACTAAAGCTAACCACTGAAGAATAAGACCGCATTTTACTTCTCTTCAGACTCCTGTGTTGAATCCCAGCATTGTGTGCAGGTTTTGGGGATTTATGTGCTGTGGCTGGTGTCTATGCAAAGCTTTTGAGGGCAAAAACGTATTATTATCATTATTGTTTTATTTAGGGCACTCACAAACTTCTGCACTAGTGTTTAGCTAACTGATATGCAAAGCATTTTAATGTATCAGCCCCCAAGGTGGACTGGAAAATATCTATTGTAATAATAATAATAATAACTTTATTTTTCTATACCGCCATAGTCAAAAGACTTCTAGGCAGTTCACAATGAAAGAAGGCTGGACAATCAGCAAATTACAGAGTGCTTGAAGAGAAAATTACATAATAGATTGTAGGTACATGGGGAGAAGATGGGGAGAGATTGGAGACACATGAGGGAGAGATTGGAGATAAATGGGGAGAGAATACATGAGAGATTGGGGTTACCTGAGAAACACATCAGGGATCGCAGCGGGGCAGTAATAAAGTGATTTACTATCATAGAAACATAGAAGATGACGGCAGAAAAGGGCTACAGCCCATCAAGTCTGCCCACTCTGCTTACCCACCCCCTGTCTATGCCCTATATTGTACTTGTGTGCACCTCTTCTGGAGCCACTATCCAATAAAGGTGTGAGCTAAATCCACACTCCCTTTCCCTTAGCAGAGGAAACTCGTGTCAAATGGTACAAGGACAACTTGAAGAAGGCGGGAAAAGACCAAGAGGGCGTGGTCTTTGTCCTTGCTGGTGCGATGTGAATAGGTTTGAAGCAGTGATAATAATAATTGAGCACATTTAAGACAGCCTCTATAAATACAGCCGTTGCTTGTAGTTACTTAATGACCACATAGGTTTATCAGGTTTTTTTGGGGTGTTTTTTTGTTTTTTGGAGGGGGGGGGGTGTTTCTGCACACTAACAGTGGTTCATTTCTTTAACATGAAACAGGGGAGGTGAATGAAGCCTCCTTGACGTGACCTTTCGCTTTTCCTTATGCCACTCTAAATGATGCGCCTCCAGGCAGGGGGAGGAAAAAAAAAATGTTCCCAGTAAATGCAACTTCAAATCTGACTAAATACATACCAAGTGCGAGTATAATAAAGACGATTGCTCTATTGCATGATATGCTGAAAGTTGGTAACAATCGCACAACTGTGAAGGTATCCACCACTATCGGCCTGGTGGTGATAGCTCTGCTGCCCCTGCCAGCTGTTGCACAACTGCAGCCCGTAGAAGAGGGCGGCAGTGCTCCCCCCTCCTTCCCCCCCTCCCCCCTTCTGCTTCCCGGGAAGCTGCAGCCTGCACCGGAGTCGATCTTTGCGTCGACCTTCCCCTGATTCTTCTTCTTTCAGCCTCCAGAGGGAAGTCGTTTCCTTAACAGCCCAAGAGCACCCAGGAGGCGGCGGGGAGGAGGGAGAGGAGCCGAGCCTTAGCAGACAAAAAGCGACAGGCTGATGCAGGCTCAGCATCAACCTCCTCCCGGAAACTTTGCTGCCATTCTTTACTCCCCCCCCCCCCCGGGGGCTTCCTCTCACCCTTCACTGCGCATTCTAGGGGCGAAGGAGAGCTGCCAGCTCGCGGAAAGCGTCCCCCCCCCCCCTGCAAGCTCCACGCTGCTGGCAATCAGGCAGCAGATATTAGGCGCTTGGCAGGGACAGGAAGAGGCAGGCAAAGTCCAATGAACAAAAAGGCATGATGTAAAAAAAAAACAAAAAAAAACACAAAACACCCCAGTAGGGGCGTTTGCTGCCTTGAGCTTTAATAAGCACAGGCGTGTCTCAACTTTTCCAGATCAGGTAAAGCCCTGACTAGAATAACACCACCCGCCTGAGGTATTTTGATTTATTTCTTCTGAAGCTGGTTTGGGTGAACTCTTCTGGAGATGAGTCGAACTTACACGGAAGGGCTCCCGGCGTGATGCTTTAGCAAGATCTCACCGGTCTCACCTTGAGGAGTTGTTTCCGTCACCTTTGCGCGCAGCCGGAGGCCGGGCTCAGGTGCCATGTCTTGATCTCTCTCCCCCCCAACTTCTTCGCCGGCTTTGCAACTGGGGAGAGGGGGGAGGTCTGCGGATTTCGTCGCCATGCGACGCCCTCCGCCGCTGCCGCTTTCGGTTCTGATTCTGTGGACCGTGGCCGGGGCGGCGCGAGGGGCCGCGCAAGATTTGCGCTCGAACGCGGCCGGCTCGGCGCGCGAAGGTCCCTGTGAGGGAAGCCGGTGTCGCGCGCTGCACGCCCCCCCGGGCGAAGCGGAGCGGAGGAAAGGAAGCGCTGCCGAGCCGGTGTCGTATTCGGGCTCCGCCGCTGGCCGAGGCGCTTTGCGGGAACCGGCGAAACAAGCGACACCGAGTCACGCGGCCGCCGCCGCCGCCTTTGCGCCTCGCGCGGGAAAGAGCCGCCGCGCGAGACGGCGGCCCGACCCCCGGCCTCGGGCCCGACCAGAGGCAAAGTTGAGTCCAGCCGGGGAGAGAGGATTACTGGAGACCAGGACGGGAGGTCAAAGAATTCGGCTGAGGGAAAGGAGAAAGAGGGGAGTCGGTGGCACCGGCGACAAGAAACAGAGAGGACAAATTGCAGCCCTGGAGACCGAGGCTGGGCACGTCAACGAGTCCTTTCAGAGCCATTCGGCTGCGAGGGAGGCAGGGGTCCGTGCCCTCCCCCTGAACGACTCTGCCTCCTTCCCGGATATCAATCAGGCGCTGGCACCGGGAAATAAGACCGGAAAGAAACCTCAGCTGAGGAATCCTTTCTACCCCCTCACGGAAGATTCCTACGGTGCCTACGCCGTCATGTGCCTCTCGGTCGTTATATTTATCGTGGGGATAATGGGCAATATGGCTGTTATGTGCATAGTGTGGCACAACTATTACATGAGGAGTATCTCGAACTCTCTTTTAGCCAACTTGGCTTTCTGGGACTTTCTGATCATTTTCTTCTGTCTGCCTTTGGTCATCTTTCATGAGCTCGCCAAAAAGTGGCTTCTGGACGACTTCTCCTGCAAAATCGTACCATATATTGAGGTAACTTTTACGTAATGAGGAACTGGGTTATGTGTTGGCACAGTATTCTGTCGTGTAGCCTTTGCTGGAGGCTCAAAGTGGTTTTGATTAGGCACGACAGCTGCCATAACTAGGCTCGTGCAAGCGACCGTTGTGAAATAATGTGGGCAAGAGAACATGCGCTGCCAGTTTTGGGGACACAGAGCCGCTCACAGGAAAAAAAATGGCTGCCTCGGCACAAATTGGAACCTTGTGGGCACTAAACGACCTCAAGATTTATGCTACTGTCCAGCCACACACAAATGCCTCCCTTGTGCAAAATTTGAACGTGGGGAGGACTGAGGGGGGTAATTCTCCAAAGATTGCCTAAAATTAAGCGCCGAGTGGCGCACACTAAGGGGCTGATTCTATAAACGGTGCTTAAATCAACTGGTGCCTAAAAAAAACCACCGCCAGTCGTGTGTCAATCACGCTTAAGTGCCGTTTACAGAATTGTGGCTAGTAGCGCCTATGTAAAAACTTAGGCGCCCGAAATGTAGGCGAGGGTTTTAAAGGCCTACGTTTCAGGTGCCTAAGTTTTTGGAGAATCGTGCTTAGCTCCGCCCATAGAAACACCCTCTCAAGTGTTGGGTGCCACCAAGCGCATAAGAGCATCAGCTCCTAAGAGCAAATTCTATAATGGCAATTATGCATGACAGGGCCATTATAGAAAACAAGTATAAGTCCATAGTTACGCACCTAACTTTTAAGGGTAGGAAGTAGAGAATGACACGGTGACAAAATTCATCACCGTTCCCGTCCTTGCGGATAACCGCGGGAAATAATCCCATGTCATTTTTTAGTGTCTATTTCAACCTCGGTCCTTCTACACCAGCATTCTTCAAAGCAAAGCTTGCGGGTCAGTGGTTGTGCCCAATTATACTTTGATTCTTCCCTCTCTCCTTAAAGAATGACATGAAGATGGTTTCCCGCGGTTATCTGCGGGGACGGGGACGGTGATGAATTTTGTCACCGTGTCATTTTCTAATAGGAAGCACCTGGGACAATGGTTCCCCACCCCCCACACTCCTTCTTTTTCCTTGCCACCACCCCGTAAATCTTTGCCAACGCGAGAAGCTTCTCCAGCCTTCTGCTCACGCAAGCATTGGCTTTCCCTCTGATATCACTTCCTGGCCCTGGATCCGGAAGCGATTTCAGAGGGGGCCAGGCTGGCGCGAGCAGCAGGCCAGAGTGCTGGCGAGGATTTAAAGAGGTACGAGAGGGGAGGGGCACGAGCGTGGCATGGGGGAGTAGAGAGGTGCCGGCGCCTGGGGTGATCTGCTCCCCCTTACTACGCCACTGGCTAGACACACCCCTGAACAGCTGAGGCCCCTCCCAGGTCTCCTCCCCCTTGCAGTTGCATGCTATGGATTTTGTGTGCACAATTTGCAGACTCCCAAGTAGAGGCAGTTATGCACATAACTGCTAATTAGGGTCAGCACCAATTAACACCGATTTATAGCTAATAATTGTTAATGCCAATCAGCAGCTAATATGTTATGTGTGTAACTGACACTGTCCTATAACTTGCATGCACAATGTTACTAGATTTGGAGCCCAAATAAGGGTGTTGATATTTGAGCACCAATCCAATTTGTGCGCCCAACTAAATTACTGCCAAAAATTGAGTACTAAAATGTCACCAATTTGGATTTGTACAAATATCTTCCTATATGCTATTCTATAGCAATGTGCGGCCAAATCCTATGGCACGCAGCTGAAAATAGCATGGTGCGGTCATGGGAGGTGTATGGGCAGATCAGTGTTACACCGATTTTTGATCGACTTTTTTTTTTGACACTGATGTTTGAGCACTATTTTTTTTTTGACTCTAGCTCCAAATGTAAAATTGTGCATGTTAGTTAATAGAATTAGGGGTTAGATATACAAAGGACAGAGCCAAAGGTCTCCCTTCCCCACCCCCTCCCAAGTTTTCTGAGCATAGGTTTTTGTTTTATATTTTGATTTTTCTTTTGTTTTGTTCTTGCAGTTTGAGTATGCAGGCAGAGTAATTCCAGTTATTCATGTGACTTGGAAATTTTGTTGAACTAATGCCAACACACATATTTCTTATAGTCTCACTCGGTGAGATCACTATTGTTTACTATTGTTTAAAATACTGAGCACACAGATCTTTTAATTCTCTTCTTGTTCATTGAATCTCTTTTTACAGAAGGACAATAGGCATCTTATTTATTCAGATAACATAGGGGAAAAAATGACCTACTTAATATGAAGGTGCCAAACTTGCTTCTTTTAGGCATTGCATAATTCTAAAGACTCCAATCACATGCTTGTTTCCGGGCATCAAGCCATAATTTGTACCAACCTTCCTTGTGGCCAGCTGGCCACAATCTGGTCACCATTCAGGTTATTTACTGACTAGGACCCTAAACATTGCCAGTAACAGGATCCAAAATGTTTCATGCTAATGTGGCTGTCCAAGTCTCTTTAATAGTGAAAGTAGGTGAGCTAGTAACTCACTTGTTGACTCGTCCCATCACAATAATGGAAAAGTTATTTCCAGAATCCCCAAATGAACTCCGTTTGTATTCTCTTCCACATTCAACTTGACCAAGCAGGAAACTTGTTCCTTGTATTTACCAAGCAGCATCATGGGGCAAAGACCTAGAAAAACTAATTAGGCATACAAACAACTATGGTGAATTTAGGAAACACCTAAAAACATATCTGTTCTTGAATTACCTAGGTAGCTGATCTGCAAAATCTCTCCTACAACAACTAACCTCCAACTATGTAAGTTCTACTCAATTGTAGCATTCTTTTTAATCATTGTAAACCACATAGAACTTCACAGTAGAGAATGACACGGTGACAAAATTCATCACCGCTCCCGTCCCCGCGGATAACCACGGGAAACCATCTTCATGTCATTCTTTAAAGAGATAGGGAAGAATCAGAGTATAATTGGGCACAACCACTGACCCACAAGCTTTGCTTTGAAGAATGCTGGTGTAGAAGGACCGAGGTTGAAATAGACACTAGAAAATGACATGGGATTATTTCCCGCGGTTATCCGCGGGGACGGGAACGGTAATGAATTTTGTCACCGTGTCATTCTCTACTTCACAGTCCTGCGGTATATAAACTGCTATTATTATTATTATAAATCAGTTTTGCCTTACTTTAGCAGAACTTTAGATATCTACAAGTGTCTATTCTATGATTCTTCTGTAGGCTTCTGTTTTCAATCATCTGGCAATGAAATTCAGAAGCCCAAGTCCATTCATAGGATTACTTAGAAACATATGTATAGGCTCAGTTCATCTAACAGAGCATTTGCTGAAAGTGGCTGTTTATCAGTAATATTCTATGTATTGTTGCTCTTTTTTTCAGGTCCAGGTCATAGTTACAACATTTCCAACAAATTACATAACAGAAACATAGTAAACACAGCTCCTTACATAAACATGTCAGTTTTCACCACATCTCACCACACCTCAAGATTTACCTTATGTAAGATACAAACTAGTATAATATCAAAATTAATGAACTTAGATTTAGGAAAGCTCATAATTAAGGCAAATTCTAAATGGGACCTTCCAAATGTCAATTTTTGCATTATTTGCAAATTAGACTTTAATGCAATTTTTGGGGATGAACTAAAGAGGAAAGAGGTTCATACTAGAGAATGACATGGTGGCTGTTACCTGCGCCGCTTCCCGTGAGAACTATTCTCGCAGGAAGCAGCACGGGACCAGGCAGGCAGCCTTGTGCACTGCTCTGGCACTAGAGAAGAGGAGGCAAGCAGCCTTGTGTGCCGCTCTCCGTAAGAAAGGCAGCCGCGTCCAGCGATGGAGGGCACCAGAATTAAAAAAGGTACGATGGAGGGCCTGGACAAAAATAAGTACAGGGGGGCAGCCGGGGCCTGCCTGTCCCTACCTGCCTGCCACCTACTAGGCCTGCCTTCCCTGTGACCTGTCCCTACCTGCCTGCCAACCACTAGGCCTTCCTGCCCTCTGCCCTGTCCTGGCCTACCACTTGACCACCAGAGGGGGGACAGGGTACAGAGCCTGACAGGGAGGGGGAACATGGTGCATAGCTTGACAAGGAGTGTGGGGTTGAGTGCAGAGCCTGGTAGGGAGAATTTGGTTCAGAATGGGGGTTTTCCCTTGTTTTCCTCCTCTAAATCTAGGGTGCATCTTATGGTCAGGTGCATCTTATGGAGCGAAAAATACGGTAATGCATTTGCAGGTTTGAAGAGCATTTCAGCCAATTGTTTGAGGGCTGTAATGGAGCCACATTTTGGAGACCACTGACATAAGGTGCATTTGGTAGCTTAGCGAGGATAAGAGGTGTCCACAGTGGTGGCACCCCTCCACCCTAGTCTCTGGCCCCCAGCTCCTTCCCCTTCATCGCCGTGAACAACAAAAACTTCAGCGTGCTCCTCATGACCCCGTCGTCTCTCCCACTGATGTTACTTCCTATGCATAGCACCTGGAAGTGATGTCAGCGAGAGAGATGATGCAGTCGGGAGGAACACGTTAAAGTTGTTGCTCGTGGAAGTGAACAACTAGAGGTATGGGGGAAGGGAAAGGGGGCACGCGCGTGCTGAGGAGAGGAGTGGGAAAAGGCGGGAGTGGAGAGGAGGAGGGGTGCCAGCTCCCCTACTAAAATTGTGTTGGGGTGGAATGCCCCCCTTACTACACCATTGCTTGCATTAACTGTGCACTATGTTTGTTTATTAAAATCTATATATACCGCATATAAAGCCACAAAAGGATCAAAGCGGTTTACAATATAATTCAATCAAAATTATGAAAAGAATTCAATTTAAACAGAAAAGAAAAAGAAAAAAGTAGCATTCCTAATACATAATATATAACAATCTAAATTAATAAAATAAAATTAAAAATAAATTAATTGAAAATAAATGAAAATAAAAAATATAAGAATATATAAATGCAGATTGAAGTCCCAAATTCCCGTCAGTTTAAAAAGGCCAAATAAAAATAATGTGCATTTAGATGTAATGCACTATGACATAAGGGATAGTGCCTAAGGCTGAAATTCTATAAAAGGCGTCTCAATGTAGGTGCTGGTAGGTAGGTATGTTAATTGGAAAACATCATTTGAAACGGCAACCAATATTAAATGTAAAGCGCCTACTGGTCCCAAAACAAAAGGCACCAGAATTGCGCCTCTGGAAGCGCCTGCCAGTGCCTAACGCCATTATAGGCGTGGCTGTAAAGCACCTACGTAGGCATGATTCACAGCAAAGACAGGCGCCAGAAATGTAGGCCTTGAAAACCCTGGCCTACGTTTCCAGCGTCTTATCTTTCATGAAGACATGATTCTCTAAATAGCACCTCCGCGTGATTGGCAGCCGCATTTTAGGCGGCCGCCGATATCGGTAACGTTTAGAGAATCTGGGCCTAAATGTTAGTGCACAAATGCCAACTCTTGATTTATTTGAAAATAGAAGCTGGGTGCTCAAAGGCCAAAATAGAATTCACGCTCAGCACCCTGCATTTTAGCCCCCAAATCTGGGCAACCTTGCTGAGGACATCCATGTGCTCCCACATAAGTTTAATATATAGTACTGTCAATTTGGCATCAGGATGGGTTGGCCATTAGGGGAGTCGTACACATGAGTGCATTACCGAGAACAAGGTCTCAAGATCTGGCTATTGAACTCATTGCAGAGAAGTTGCAGGTGGTGTGAAAAGACAGGTATAGGCTTCTTTCCAATGCTGACTTGCAAGAATCACCTCTCGAAACATTGCAGAGAATATATATTCGTATATATCACTAGAGAGAGGGGATATCAAATGAACAGTAATGAGTATTGATGTATTGTTTTAAATACAGCTTTCTTCAGTGTCATGGTCAGTTAGTAAGCCGTACCAAATGTGTTGTTCGATATGACTCATAAAGTTTTGTGCACGATTTGGAAGTTGGAAGGCCACGTTTTTCATGGGTTGGTAATTTATGGCCGTTCTTCATCATGCATTACAGCTAGGGTCCCTTGCTGACTCCTGTTCATTTGATGTGTCAATTTTATATCACAGCAGACATGTGAGTAAGTAAGACAGTGCAGAGTAATTGAAAACTGCTCTTATGCCGGTCATTATCCGACAGTGTCTGTGCTGAGAGGGTTACGCTTCAGTTGGTGACAGTCTTCTGGTTCACAGAGGGCTAGCTGCATTACACAGAAGGAGGACTATAAGCAGTGCCACTTATTTGCAAAAAAGGGTAATCTGATAAGTATGTTTTTCTAAAAGAAATTAGCATTTGTATGTTGTTTGCAGGAAACTGCATGCCCTTAAATTGGGACTTATTAGTTTCTGTACCACAGAGACTGGAAAGAGATTTTCTTTCAGCTGTTGTGAAACAATAGATGGAAAGGGGTCAGAAAACAAGTTATAGATAACACCTTTTTACTGAAATAACTTTGGGGCCCTTTAATTAAAGTGCACTAGAATTTGGACTTAGGGCAGGATTCACTAAAGTCCCGAAATCTATCTGATTCGTATCCTATCCATTTCTGAGTCATTGTAGCCAATCGATTCAGTCCGTGCAAATGATCCAATCGTAAACACGCCGCTATTAGCGCTGAAACATCGATCGACGCACGTGCGCACTGTATCCTTGTTGGTTTTGAAGCTCATAACGCATGCGCTAGCTCTTTTGGACTTCACTGCGTAGAAATGGGACGTGGTTTAATCGCAGACGTCATTAGCGGGCTCCAAATGCGCCTACCGCAAAGCATTGTTGTCGTAAAAAAGGAAATATAAGGAAGTCTTCTTACCAACCATTATTTTTCTGAAGTACTTTTGCAAGCTGTTATATACAGCCTACGAATCCCAGGAGGCTGGGCGGCTCTATCTGCCGTGAAGCACTTAGCAAACACTAGCGACACCCTGACGTCACATGCATGCGACAATCCAGCTGGAAGGAAGGGGGGAGGGATAGCTGGCCCATAAAAGTTTTATTTGATTTTGGATTTTTTTTTTAAATTTGGCTTTGATATTTGAAATGTACAATGCGCAAGGAAGGAACGGGGTTAATCCGCAATTTTCTCACCATGCGCATTACAAATCTGAGATTTACTCCTGTGCTCACTAAGCGCATTCCAAAAACATAAAAAGAATATTTCTAACGCTTATGTACATGAAAGTTTATATATATTTAAAAGTTTTGATATATTTTGGATTTTTGGAGAGGTAGATATATATTTTTAATGGGGTTCTTAACATGCACGCGTCAGTTGCTAGGCAGAAATTGTCGGCGAGGCTGTAAACGACTAGTCCTCAGCAGTCGTAACTTTTTGGACAGGAAAGGCCAGTCGGTTTGAACGGAATGGTTTCATGAATCGACGCGTTAAGAAATTTACATGCCTTTTTACTTATTTGCATGCGCAGATCGGATCGTGTGCGGATGGGGTCTGGAGGAAGGTTAGTGAATCGGTACATGATCGGTTTGCTTAGTGAATCTAGCCCTTAATGCATTACAGTGCATGATTTCACTGAGCACTAAGCCCAGATTTAATCTGACACCTTTTAGGGGCGTTTCCTCTATTTTGTTATTGCAGGTCATGCGGTGATGTTACCATTAGTGTCTGGTACTTGCAGACAATTAACATGGGAGTACTTATCACCTCCTACTTAGGAGGTGCAAAATGCTTTCGCATTCAGTGGCGTAGCGAAGGTGAGAGGCGCCCGGGGTGGTGGGGCAACTCCCCCGCCCTCATCTCCAGCTTGCCCGCTCCTTCCCTGCTCTCCCCTGCCGCACATGCGCCCCCTTCCCCTTCCAGTTCACCGCTGCGAACAAGAACTTCAATGTGCTCCTCGTGACCCTGTCATCTTTCCCACTGATGTCACTTCCTATGCATGGCACCCGGAAGTGGGAGAGACGATGCGTTCGGGAGGAGCACGTTAAAGTTATTGCTCGTGGTAGTGAACAACTAGGGGGAAGGGGGGAGGGGGCTGATGATATTTTCATCTTACTTGAAGTTGATCCATCATTATCAAATTTAACAGTAGATATTAACTCTCGTATTTCAGGACTTTAAGACTAGGCTTCTTTTGTGCGTATGAAGTTAAATGCCACTAAAACCAAATTGTTATGGTTTGGTCCTTTTACACACAACTTACCTTCTTCTATAAGATTAAGGGCTCCTTTTACGAAACTGCGTTAGCAGCTTTATCGCACGCACTAACCCCCGCACTGGCTGAAAAACTACCGCCTGCTCAAGAGGAGGCATTAGCGGCTAGCGCGGCCAACAAATTAGCGCGCGCTATTACGTGTGTTAAACCGCTAACGCGGCTTTGTAAAAGGAGCCCTAAGTTCGGGTGATTCTCTAAAAGATTGAATTCTCATCTAGAATCCTGTGATTTGTTTTGGATTCCACCCTTTCTGAGACAAACCAAATTAATAACATATCTAAAAAAAATGTTTTTTTTTAGTTTACAGATGCTAAGGAGGGTTCGTTGTTTTTTTTTTCCAACAACATCACTTTACTATATTGGTTCAGGCTATAATATTAGCTTATCTGGACTATGCCAATTCCCTTTACATTGGTTTAAGTAAATGTAACTTGAAAAGATTACAACTTATTCGGAACACAGCGGCCAATATGATTTTTGGTAAAAAAACAAATACGATTATGTTATTCCATTGTTGAGGGCATTGCATTGGCTTCCGATATATTGGAGGGTTCAGTTTAAGTGTGCGAAGGTTATTTTCAAGAGTTTATATGGGATTTTTCCCCCCACTATTTTGTTGGATGCTGTGGGATTTATAGAATCGGAGCACAGCCAGATGCACAAATCCTAATTTGTGTCAATGAATGTCAATTATTGGTTGTTTAGCAGCCAATTATTGCTCATTATTTATTTTATTTAATTAATTTTCTATACCATTCTCCCAGGGGAGCTCAGAACCGTTTAGATGAATTTATTCATGTCTTCAAGCATTTTTCCTTGTCTGTCCTGGCAGGCTCACAATCTGTACCTGGGACATGTAATGGTTCTTAAAGGTTTATGCACTTGTATTTCACTCCTTTTATATTTTAGATACCGTATTTTTTGCTCCATAAGATGCACTTTTTCCACACCAAAGAAAGGGGTGAGAAAGTGGTTGCATCTTATGGAGCGAATATACCTTCTCCCCCCCCCCCCCCTTCTGAGCGATGCAGGACCAGGCAGGAAATGCAAAGGTTACGCTCTGCTACCAAAGCCAGCAGGAGAGAGCGCTGGACCACGGTAACTTTAAAAAGGTACCGGGTGGCTTCAGGCTGTAGGCGTCTTTGGGCTGAGGGCGGGCTGCGGGCGGCATTGAGCTGTGGACTGCAGGTGGGCTCCTTTGGCTGCGGGTGGCTTCGGGCTATGGGCAGGTTCCTTTTGCTGCGGGCTGCTTCGGGCTGTGGACTGCGGGCGGGTTGCTTCAGGCTGCAGGTGGACTGCTTCAGGCTTCCCAGCACCAGACCACCAGACGCACCACCCTGTAGAGGAGGAAATCTTTTTCCCTTGGTTTTTCCTCCTCTATGGGGGGAGGGGGGTGCGTCTTATGGATGGGTGTGTCTTATAGAATGAAAAATACGGTATTTCTGTATATAAAATGAATGCTCTTGTCCCATCTAACCAGTGCAAAAATGTCTATTTCAATGTGTGCTTTAGACAAGTAGTAAGACAGAAGCTCCTGTTCTATAATACTAGTGAAACATGATATATCCTGACCTGGATATCTCAATTCCAGTCCTTTCTGAAATGCCACTGAAAAGGGCTCAATGGAAACATTGTCTTTCTCACCCAGATATAGGGCCTTAGATTTGTAAAGTGTTCCTGACCCATCACCTCTCCCTATCCTCCTTTTCATTGAGCCATACTAACATATGCAGATAACCTAAGACCTAGATGAGTTTGTACTGCAGCATTTCAACCCAGTGTGGCTCACTGGTAGAGAGCTGATGCCTCTGCACCCAGAGGTTGTGAGATGAAATCCCAGCACTGCTCCTTGTGACCCTGGGCAAGTCAATCAATCCTCCAGTGCCCACCGCTTTGAATGCCAAAGCCACAAAAAGGCAGTATACAAGTCTCCGTTCCCTCCCCCATTATTATTATTACTAATTATTTCTACCGCACTACGCTATACTTTCTCTGTCCCTAGTGGGCTTACAATCTAACGTTTTGGGTTTGGTTTGGTTTTGTACCTGGGGAAATGGTATTGTTTCTCCCCTGATTAAATGGATAGGATAATCCTCAAAACTTGTCATATAAACATTAAGGGCCCCTTTTATGAAGCTACGCTAGAGTTTTTTTGTGCGAGCCGGCGTAGTAAATGCTCTGACATTCATAGACTTCCACTGAGCGTCAGACCACTTACCTCACCAGCCCGCACTAAAATCCTCTAGCACATCCTACAGGGGGGGGGGGGTTAAGTTAGTCTAATGAAAAAGGATCACCTACAACATTTCTACATCTCCAAGTAGACTAGCAGAGCAATCACAATTCTCTGAGAGTGTGGTGCAGTTGTTAAACCTACAGCCTCGGCACCCTGGGGTTGGGGGTTCAAACCCACACTACTCCTTGTGACCCTGGGCAAGTCGCTTAATCCCCCCATTGCCCCAGGTACATTAGATAGATTGTGAACCCACCAAGATAGATGAGGAAGAATGTTTGAGTATCTGAATAAATTCATGTATACTGTTCTGAGCTCCCCTTGGAGAACAGTATAGAAAACTGAATAAATAAATAGTATGAAAACCAGAGCTGGTATTGTGACATCATAATGCCTCATTCCACCAATGTCTAAGAGCCAACCTCATCAGTGATGTCATAATGGCTTCATTGTCCTATACTTGGCTCACTTCTACTACATTTTGATTTCTAGAGTGGCAAAGTGGTTAAAGCTAGCATCAGCACCCTGAGGTTGTGGGTTCAAACCTACAAAGCTTCTTGTGTCCCTGGACAAGTCACCCAATCCCCCCATTGCCCCAGGTACATTAGATAGATTGTGAGCCCACCAGGATAAATAGAAGAGAAATGATTGAGTACCTGATTAAATTCATGTAAACCATTCTGAGCTCTCCTGGGAGAATGGTATAGAAATTTGAATTCTGTATATATTCGAATATAAACTGGGATTTTTGGGCCAAAAAATTGGCCCAAAAATGGGGGGTTCCCGGTTTATATTCGGGTCAGTGCCCCCTCCCAGAATTTTTTAAGGCCGCCGCCACCAGGTTCTGCCCCCCTCCTCCTCCCTACCCTATCTTCATACCTTGTGACGATCTGGTGGAGGTGCAGCGGGTCCTCTGCTGATCGCTGGTGGAGGTGCAGCGGGCAGGCGCAAGCTTTTCAAACTCCTGCCCCGCTGCTAACCAGCTGCGCGATCCAACTTCGCCATCTGAGCTGCACGAGCAGCAGCGTGATTTGGGCTGCTTCTCGGCGCTGAGCGGCTTCCTTACTGGCTCCCCGTGGGGTTGGAATTTCTACCCCCAGCCTTACCATAGTTTTAAACATTCTCAGAAACAAATCCTCCAGCTTTTTAGTTCAAAGTGATTTTCTTCCATTTTGGAGGGGGGGAGGGTTGGGGAGGGTGTTACATTTAGCTGTTCATACTGGGAAGCTGTAAGGTAATGCAAGTTCTGTGACAGATTTTGCAGTGTTGGCACCCTGCTAGGAGACCCTAAGACACCCTTTTACAAAGCCGCAGTAGGGGTTTCTACTCTGGGCCAACGAGGTAAATGCTCTGACGCTCATAGAAATTCTGTGAGCATCGGAGCATTTACCTTGCCGACTAGTGTAAGTCTGGAATGTCAGAGAAAACAATCTTACTTATAGAGTTATTTTCTCCTGCTGAGGGTCTTATCCTGCTGGATTTTATAGTGACATACAACCCTAGGTGGCCTTTCAGCCCTGTCAGTTTTTGAACGTGACTACAGTTTCTTTTAAAAGGGTGATCTGATATTTGCATATGTACTTAGTGGGTTTACTTGTATTGTAATGCTTGTCAGTAACACTTTTGGGAAAATCCAATACTTACACGGGTATGCCAATGCAATGTACAGTTTTAAAGGAGATGTGTTCTGGGTGTGTGGTTTTAGCAAACTTGAGAAGTATGCATGTAGGGAGGAATTATTAAACGGCGCTGAAAATTAGGTACAAGAAGAGTGTAAAAGCCCACAGATGGAATAAACTAGCAGTCACAATTACAGGCGAACAACTTTATTGTAAGACCTGACATGGCCCGATGCTCATGGCCAGGGGTGCCCACACTTTTTGGGCTTGCGAGCTACTTTTAAAATGACCAAGTCAAAATGATCTACCACAATAAAATTTTAAAAAAACACAACGCACACTGTACGCCATAGTAAATGTAATATCATCATTCTATTCCAGGGTTTTTCAAAGAGGTCAAAGCAGATGACTCTATGCACTATCACCTCAGTAACACCATACAAAAATAGACAAATATACCCCCCTCCCTTTTTACTAAACCACGATAGCAGTTTTTAGAGCGCAGGGAGCTGCGCTGAATGCCCAGCGCTGCTCTCGACACTCATAGGCTCCCTGCGCTAAAAAAACTCTATTGCGGTTTAGTAAAAGGGGACCTTAGTGTAAAATATAGACAGTAGATATAATTCAGACACATTTGATCACTAAATTTAAAATAAATCATTTTTCCTTCCTTGTCTGGTGATTTCATGAGTCTCTGGTTGCACTTTCTTCTTCTGACTGTGCATCCAGTCTTTCTTCCCTTCTTTCAGCCTGTATGCTCCTCTCCTCCACACCTCATTCCCTCCCCCAACTTTTCCGTTCCTCTCTCCCTGCCTCCCTTCTTTTTTTCTGTTTCTCTTCTTTCCTCTGTCTCCCTGACCTGCCCTTTTTCTTTCTTTCTCCCTGCCCTCTCCCCAAGACACTGCCACTGCCATCGGGGACCAAACTGCCATCGGGGACCAGGACCCAAACCGCCACCAATAACAGGCCCATAAGCCGACGCCGCCCCAACCTCTCCATGCTTCGGCCGACCAGCAATCGCGAGGAACTGTTGGGGGAAATGCTGGCCGGGTCCTGCCTTCGCGGAAACAGAAAGTAGCGAGGACCCGCAGCAGAAGAGGAAATGCTTCACTAACATGTCTCCCGCCTTAGCCCCGTAGCGAACGCTTGCTTCAGGCTCTCAACATGTGCGTGCAGGCATCCCTTCTCCCCCCCCCCTCCCCGGGCATTGCTCATGGCCATAGGTATAATGCTGCTCATGAGGTAGCTTGCAAGCAGCATTTTTCCTATAAGATGGGATTCAGCAACCTGCGGTACTGGGATACCACAGGTTGTTGAATCCTGCTGGACATCAGTATGCGGTAAAGAGCGAACTTTTACAGCACCTTAATGAATCCCCTCTTAATGCCATTAATTGATTGTTATCACCCAACTGTCTAATTTGTTTGTGTGCCCACATGGGTTCTGTACTCAAATTTGGCCACCCAACTTTGAACGACCTATATAGAATCTTGGAGGGGGGGGGCGGTATTGCCCACTTTGCAAAAGCAATACATGCATACTTTAAAAGCTGTCTCAATCAACATTTATATCTGCTTCTAGTCATGCATGTCAGCTAATTGTTTGCACTCAGACTTTGGAGAAGAGATTTAGAGGGCAAATCTGCTTACCTCTTTGGCATTAAATACCATCTCAAATACACACAAAGAATGTGGTTTGTAGCTTTGCTCTTTAATTGGATCTCCTGGGAGATCCAACTTTGCAAGATCTACCACTACACATTCAAAGCCCCAAGTGAAGCTGTTCTTTTTTTTAAATGAGTTTCTTTGTAAAACAGTTGCTCTCTGTACACACTGCCAAGCAGAAGACATATATTTTCCATGACCTTTAAGTTATTGTACCAAAGCCTCAATGTTCAGTGGGTTTTGTGTAAAAATACCTTGCTAATTTTGTACATCCTGACTTGGACCCTTAAGTAATTGAGCTTTATGGCTTTCCTTTCAGAAGGGCCAATGCAGAAAGCTTCTGTGAGCAGACCTGCATAGTTACCACAAGCTGTGCATTCATGTTACCAGGTGCACAAAGCAGACAGGGTGTCGTCGCAGAAATTAGCTTGCATGGTACACATGGATGCACAATGTATGAAAACGAACAGTACAGTTCCCCCTCCTTATTCGCGGAGATAGTGGATCAGCATGGCCACGAATACAGAAAAACCGTGAATAACTTTTCATGTTATTTGCAGGTTTTCTGTAAAAAGCCTGGAAAAAGACACAAAACCGCGAATAACCTTACCTGTTCCTGTGAAGAAAGTGCCGTGATTTTCTCTGTACAACGCTGAGAGGATCGATTTTTCTCTGTGCATCGCTGGGAGCAGCGGCTTCCTGTGATGTAAATTTGGGGGGCGGAGCCTTTGCACGAAAAACCACAAATAACCGAAACCGCGTACAGTGAAACCGCGAATACGGAGGGGGAAGTGTATCACCAGGTCTGAGGCAGTGTAGAAGGGTTGGCTGGAATAATCTAATGCCAGTTTTGTGTTGTTGTTTTTTTTTTCTGTAACCTGAGCAAGTATCTGCAACTTTAAAAGACAGAAAAGGGGATAACAGCTCTGTAAGCATATCTGAAAAGAAACAAAAGTGCATGAACTGGCATGTTCTGCACATAAATATCTGCCTCACAGAACAACGTTCAGGCTCAAGTGCAAATGTTTACTTGCACTTTTTCTCTGGATATGTGAACCCTCACTGCAGAACCTTTGTGCACATATGTCCATCAGACTTCCTCTGATTAGCACACAAGTTTGGCATCCTTGAAATATCCATATCATTAGCTTACTGCATTGCTGTGGTTTACATTCTTGGTAATCTCCCAGTTGAAACATGCTCAATCATCAGCATTTGGGTTTACTTCATGGCAGGGCTGTAGAAAGGCTTGATATACAGTACTCCCCCGATATTCGCGGGGGTTCCGTTCCAGGAATGTTGAAAAACCGTGAATACGGTTTTTAGCAGGGGGCAGCCAGAGAGGCAGGAGAGGGCAGCTGGAGCGCCAGCGAGTGAAGGAAATCACTCGTGGTATGCTCCGACCGCCTCTTCCTGTACTAAAGTCGGGAGCTGAGTGATTTCCTTCAATTGCCCTCTCCTGCCCGGTCATTCGCGGTCGGAAAAATACCGTGAATGACTGGGACCACGAATTCGGAGGGGAGCACTGTACTGCTTTTTCTGTGTGGTTTCAATCAAAGTGGTTTATTTATTTTAGACAGGTACTTATTTTGTACCTGGGGCAATGAAGTGATAAGTGACTTACCCAGAGTCACAAGGAGCTGGAGTGAGAATTGAACTCACTACCTCAGGGTGCTGAGGTAGCTGCTGTAACCAGTAAGCTACTCTTCCACTAGTAGTGGTAAACGTTCTGCCACAAACACAGGAAAATTGGATGTTATCGGACAAAAATTAGTGAATGGTAGTAAAGCCCTTTAAGGCATCATATGCCTGCTGTAAATTGGTTCATCATACAGTTTAGGGAATAATTCAGAAAAGAATGTTCTTTAACGTTCTATTTCTTTTTACTGAGATGAGCGACTAAATTGGTAAGAGATACGGAAAACTTTTCATACGCTGACAGGTTGGAAAAGCTGGGGCTATTCTCCCTGGAAAAGCGGAGACTTAGAGGGGACATGATAGAAACCTTTAAAATCCTGAAAGGCATAGAGAAGGTAGACAGGGACAGATTCTTCAGACTTTGGGGAACCACAAGTACAAGGGGGGCACTCGGAGAAATTGAAAGGGAACAGGTTTAGAACAGGAAGTTCTTCTTTACTCAGAGGGTGGTGGACACATGGAACGCGCTCCCGGAGGTTGTGATAGGGCAGAGCACGCTACGGGGGTTCAAGAAAGGTTTAGATAAATTCCTGAAGGATACGGGGATTGAGGGGTACAGATAGAAGTAGAGATATATAGGTTATAGGAAAAGTCAGGGACCACCTAACAGGTCATGGATCTAATGGGCTGCCGCGGGTGCGGACTGCTGGGCACGATGGACCTCTGGTCTGACCCAGCGGAGGCAACTTCTTATGTTCTTATCAGTTTAATTCTTTAAATCTCAGCTACATGGTTTCCAAACATAAAACCCTGTAGGTTTCAGAAAACTACCACTTTTTTTTTTTTTTTTCTATTCCATTACGAGAGGCCGCTGAAAAGTTCTCAGCCCAGCCAAGAAGAGAATGATGTGGAGCCACGAAACTTACGAGTTCTTCCACACTTTTCTTGACACTTTTTCCGTTTCATTTCATATCATTGAAACAAAAAGTGTCAAAAAAAAAGTGTGGAATAACTTGTAAGTTTCGTGGCTCCACATCATTCTCTGCTTGGCTGGGCTGAGAACTTTTCAGCGGTCCCTCGTATTAAACCATATATAATGCTTTAATTCCTCTTTATCTGACTTGTTCCCACCTGTTCCTTTTCACTCCCTTTAAAGAAGAATTTTACAGTCAGCTGTTCTGACAGGAAATCTGTGACTCATATTTTTGTAACAGACAAGCCTGTAGTTGTTACTTTACCTTCAACAACAGCAGAATGCAACCTGATGCTATAAACATAATTACACCTTGTTACAAAATAACAAAATCCTTTTTATTTTATTCTATAACAAACAAATTGCTGATATACAGTAATAAAACTTGGCTCACAGACAGGTCTATGAGAGATCTATAATATGATCATGCAACAGATGTATAACAGGGCACAGGGCTCATAATATAAAAAAATATAGAGGTCGACAGACACCGGAAATGACCTTAAGCGCGCGCCTCTGTAGATGTGATTCGTGTCAAACTTAGCTGCCAGAAATTTAGGCCTTCAAATCCATGACCTACATTTCCGGTGCCTATGTTTGACCTGGCCGCGATTCTGCAACCTGCACCAGTGTTTGATTGACATGCAACTGGCACTAGTTTTGGAGACGCCGACCGATATCGACGTTGGTTGCAGCATCTGGCCCTGCATGAATATTTTATTCACCTGTTTTGAATCCATTTCAAAGCATTTAGAGGAAGGAGTGGCTAGCGCTACAGCCTCAGCACCCTGAGGTTGTGGGTTCAAATCCTGTGCTGCTCCTTGTGACCCTGGGCAAGTCACTCAATCCTCCATTGCCCCAGATTGTGAGCCTACTGGGCCAGTTAGGGAAAGTGCTTGAGTGCCTGATTGTAAACCACTTAGATAACTTTGATAGGCAATATATAAATACCTATAATAAATAAATACATTTAAATACAATGTGCATTGATTCCCCACATACAGATTAGCATGTGTGCTGGAGGGGTTTGTGTATGCATTGTACATTAACATGTGTGCAGTTCCGGAGATAATTGCTCCTAGCACCGGCATTAGGTTTTGAGCATCTGGACTAAAGATAGGACTGATTTTTATACAATCTGATGATTAAGTACTAAATATTGGCACTTAACTGCACAATTGCTGACGCCTTCCCGGGCCCAGACCACTCTCAAAATAGCTGGCTTTAAGTTTAGTGGTCAGTGGCGATATTCAGCAGGACTAATCAGTTATGTGCCGCTGCATATCGACAGAAAGCCCGGAACAAGCGATTTCACTTGGCAGGAGCTGTTTCTGGACAGTTAATTCACTTTGAATATCAACCTCATTTTTATTAAGGAAATATTTTGAGAAATTTTTTCGCTCCATAACATTTCATTTGTCTCAGAAATTATAATATGCTTATCTTCTTGCATAAAAACCCCTCATGTTGACCAACCATAAAAATTGATGTCGTACTTATGTCATGATTTGCAAAGAGTGCTTATCACACCACATATTTGTTGCATGATCATTTTATAGCTATATCATTGACCATTTATGAGCCAAGATTTATTATTGTACAGCTATTTATTTGTTATAGAGAAAAATACCAGATATACTCGAATATAAACAGATTTGGGGGGCAAAAAAAATGGCTCCAAAATGGGGGTCTAGGTTTATATTCAGGTCAGGTCAGGCAACCCCCCCCCCCCCCCCTCAACCTGTTGTAGGCCTTTTCTGGACCTGCCGTGAGACCTGGTGGTCCAGCGGTGGCCAGAATAGGAGGGATCCCTCCCACCTCCTGTCCCAGCTGATTCTAAGAAACTTTACCTCCCTCCCACCTCCCCTGCATACATTTAGTATCCCTGGTGGTCCAGCGGTGAATTGCGGCAGGAGCAACCTTCCTTTGTACTTGCCTGTGCAGAGACGCTAGCTGATTGGCTGCCACAAGTTCTCGAGGAATACTAAAGGTACGCGGAGGAGGCGGGAGGGAGGTAAAAATTCTTAGGATCGGCTGGGCCAGGTCTCATGACAGGCCGGTGGTGGCCTGCAAGTCAGTAGGAAGGAGGGGGGACAGGGTACAGAATCTGGCAGGGAGGGGGTGAGGCTGCAGAGACAAGCAGAGCAGCAAGGGAGAGGGAACAGGGGCAGAGCAAGGCAAGGCACTGCACTTGAATATTAACACACACACACCCCACCTCCCGGTTTATATTCGAGTCAACCTTTTTTCCTCCTTTTGTTGGGGAAAAAGGTTACCTCGGTTTATATTTGAATATATACAGTAAGAGGTCTTACTATCTTGAGGCACAAAGGGGCATTTTCAAAAGGATGTCCAAGTCAGAATACAACTCTCCAATGGCCGGTAATATTTTGATACCGTTATTGCTACATATAATCCACAGTATGATACAGTATCACATATAGTTTTTATTTTCTCTGCACGGTCTTCAAAAGTGCCAGTGCTAGTATCAACTTTATCGGCACTAGCCTCGTCATAAGACCTGCATCTATCTATATAATCTTCCACTTAAATTTAAATAATATAATTTAATATAATATAATAATTATTATATTATATTATATAATTTAATATAATATAATATAATTTAATATAATTTAATTTAATATAAGTTTAAAACTTATCTCAAGACTTCATGCTGCTTATATCGGGAAGGGACTTGTCACTCCGACATGTTTCGCCATGAGGATGTTTCAAGAATAAGTCCCCTGCAAACATAAGTAATACTCTTATTAGATTCAATATAAAATACTTCATTGAACAAATAAAAGGACTATAAATCATCCATATCATCTTTTGTGGATAATAATTACCACTTGAAATGTTTTCCTCACCATCCCGATGTAAGGCTTCTATTCAAGATGGCTGTGGCGTTTTTTGATCCTTATTTAAACCTCCCTCTACAGCTAAGTCATAGCATGACAGCAGCGAATCAGGGCTCAGATTAAAGACATCCATTCCATTTCCTGGTTTAAGCCAAAAGGTGTTACAGTATTAAGTTTGTAAATCCATCTCTGCTCAATGTAGTTCAATCTACGTTCATAAATTAAATTTAAGTGGAAGATCATGAGCATCCAGCTCATAACACCTAAAACGGATGTCCAACAGGAAATACATCAAGAGACGGACATCTGTGTGCTGAGACACGAAAACAACAACGAAGGAGACCAGAACTTTTCATCTGTGTGCTGAGAACATTCCGCACGAACAACCATTTTACAAACTGGAATGTCCAACATATGAATGGCAAAAAAGCAGCAACAAGGACATCTGGCAGCAGGATGACCACAGAGCAGATGGACAGCCTAGTGGTTAGTGCAGTGGACTTTAAACCAGCAGTGAGAAACAAATAGAATATGGATAATGGTATAAACTTAAAAAAAAAAAAAAAAAATTGAGGTTCCTTAGTTGGTTGCTCTTAAATCTAGATCACATAGAGAATGACATGGGGGACAAACTTGTCCCTATCCCCGCGGGATCTATTTAAATCCCAGCCCCTGCCCCATCCCTGCATGCTCTGCCCTCATCTGCACATGCCTTGAACACTTTAAAATGGTAATGCAGTTTAGAATAAGGGTTCCTTAGACCCTACTAACCCACAGTAAAGTAGCCCAGTTGTCTGGGGATTTACTAACCCATGATACTGAGGTTGGTGAATCTTACAGTAAGGTTTCTGTGTGTTACGCTAGCCTGGAACATTATTACTACACTTCCCCCTCCTCATTCGCAGTTTCGGCAATCACGATTTCACATATTCGTGATTTTTTGGGGAGGGGAAAAAAGACACCCCCCCCCACACACACACAGTTTAGCCTTCCCCCCGGCGTCCCGGCCTTACCTGGTGGTCTAGCGGGCTTTCGGGGCAGGAGCGATCTTCCTACACTCCTGCCCTGTGTAGATTGCCAATAGGAAATGGCTGTGGGGAGTTTTCATCATAGTCTCAAGAGATTACGGGAACTCACGGCAGCTATTTTCTATTGGCGAACTGCATGGGGCAGGAGTGTAGGAAGATCGCTCCTGCCCCGAAAGCCCGCTAGACCACCAGGTAAGGCCAGGATGCTGGGGGGAAGGCAGGAGGGAGGCGGGGGTGGGTCAGAACCGGACCAGAAGATGTTCACGGTATTTCACCATTCGCAGTCCGGCTCTGTCCCTATCCCCCGCGAATCCGGATGGAGAAGTGTCTACTAATCATTTCTATAGCAGTACTAGAGGTACTTAACGCTGTATATATTATATGAAGGTACTTTCTCTGTACCTAGTGGGCTCAGCATTTCCTACTGCATTCCTTTTAAATATAATATTCTTTCTTATCAGATACTGTCAAGCGGTCTGCCCTCTTTTTTTTTTTTTCTTTTGTTTAGTCTCATAGTTCATTATGCTCCTCAAAGAGCGCTCTGATCCTCTCAATAACAGTTGTTAATTGTTCCATCTTTCAAGATGTTCATAGGAATTCTTCGTTTTCAGTTATGGTATACTCTGGAATTCCTTATCTTACTATCTTCGCACTGAGAGCTCGTTTTTGAAATTTAAGGCTCAATTAAAGGCAATATTATTTTTATCGGACATTCAGTTTATAATATGAGTGGAGGGGGGGGCACATGGTGCAGCGATGAAGGGCGCCACCACCCTGGCTGCCAACCTCCTTCACTACACCACTGCATCCCGTGTTTGGTACTGGTATGTCTAAATGGAGGCCCACTTTATAGAATTTCCTCCTAAGTGTGCTCAGTTATTTATCCATTTATACAGTACTCAAGTATTAAAAGTATTCAGAAAATCATATTTATAATAGAAACATAGAAACTGACGGCAGAAAAGGGCCACGGCCCATTTAGTCTGCCCACACTAATACCCCACCTCTACCTTCCTCTATGAAGAGAACCCACGTGCCAATCCCATTTTGTCTTAAAATCTGGCACGCTGCTGGCCTCAATTACCTGTAGCGGAAGATTATTCCAGCGATCAACCACCCTTTCAGTGAAGAAATATTTTCTGGTATCTCCATGAAATTTCCCACCCCTGAGTTTCAATGGATGCCCTCTTGTTGCCATGGGACCCTTGAGAAAGAAGATATCTTCCTCCACTTCGATACGGCCCGTGACATATTTGAATGTCTCGATCATGTCTCCCCTCTTTCTGCGTTCCTCGAGTGAGTATAGCTGCAGTTTATCCAGCCGTTCCTCATACGGGAGATCCCTATGTGCAATTTCTGCTTTTCCATACCCCTGAATTTTTCATGGACTGCAAACAGTTTCATTCTGACTTTCCTAGTTCTGGAATTAATGACCATGTGCTAATTGTGCAATTAGCATGCAGCCATTAAAAAAAATAGTATGTGAATCTGGCTTCAAAATGAATAAAGATATTTAAAAATTGTGTGAGCCCTTACTGCCACCCATTTTGTAGGTGGTAAGGGCTCACATGCTAACCCCCCGCACTAATCAGAACATGGCATGTGCTCCATGTGCTAACTGATTAGCACTGACACACCCACTATCCACCCCCAAACAGGCCCCCTTCCAAGAAAATAAAAATATTTTTTTTAGTGCACAGTATCTGCATGCAAATTGGCAAATGTACCTTGGACACCTCAGTGCAATAACGCTTTTTAAGCTGCAACAGCAGAGTTACAGAATGTCATTTATAAAGCCGGCTTACAACTTGAAAAATACCTTGTACGAAACCTGTAGGCCATCCATAGGTCTGTGTGTATAATTTACTGTGAATGATGAAAGTATTGACTGTGGATTATAAAATTGCTAAAGAATCACCGGCTCCTAAATTGATGTGGCTTATATAATGTTACATAATTGGAAATTAATAACTCCCCCCCCCTTTTACAAAACCGTACAAGAGGTTTTTAGCGCCCGCTGGTCAGCACGCTGAATGCGCTGCTCCAATGGTCATAGAGCATTCAGCACACCGGCTGGCGCTAAAAACCTCTTGTGCATCTAAGAGAGGAAAAAGTACTCGATCGATTTAAAGGCAAACTAAAATGTTTCTTATTTAAGGATGCTTTTCTATCTTAACTCAGTATAGGGGTCCTTTTACTGCGGCACGCTAGCCGATTTAGCACATGCTAAATGCTAACGCGTCCATTATGTTCTATGGATGCTTTAACATTTAGTGTGCGCTAAATTGGCTAGCGCGCCTTAGGGCTCCTTTTACTAAGGAGCGCTAGCATTTTTAGCGCACGCAGGATTTTAGCGCACGCTAAACCCATGCTACGCTTCTAGAACTAACGCCAGCTCAATGCTGGCATTAAGGTCTAGCGCGTGCAGCAATTTAGCGTGCACTATTCCGCGCGTTAAGGCCCTAACACAACTTTGTAAAATGAGCCCTTAGTAAAAGAGGGGGATAGCTTTTAAAACATTTTTAATCCCTTTTTAACCTGTATTTTATATACTTCACCTAGAAATTTATTGATAGGCAATTACATCAAATTTTAATGAAAAAAATGAGGGGGGTTGTATAGTCAGGAGTTTCCCCACTTTCCGCTTATAATGAATGGTTGATCCAAAATTATGGGCTTTATTAGCTGTCTTATTTTGGCAATATATTTTATCCTTCCATCCATTTTATAAATACTCAAGTACATTCCTAATTATAATGCCTAAGTGGAATTGACAACATGACATAGGCTGGTGTTCATTCAATTTATTGCATTTCAAAGAATTTTTGATAACACACATATATGCCTCTTTTTCTCTTCCATAGGTTGCTTCTCTTGGAGTTACGACATTTACATTATGTGCCCTCTGCATAGACCGCTTTCGTGCTGCCACTAATGTTCAGATGTACTATGAAATGATTGAGAACTGTACCTCTACCACAGCCAAGCTAGCCGTCATATGGGTTGGGGCTCTTCTGTTAGCATTGCCTGAAGTCGTCTTACGCCAGTTGACGAAGGAAGATCTTGAACTGAGCGGAATGCATCCTGAAGAACGTTGTGTGGTAAAAATCTCTCCCGAACTACCAGACACCATCTATCTGTTAGCTCTGACTTACAACAGTGCAAGGCTCTGGTGGTACTTTGGTTGCTACTTTTGCTTGCCCACTCTTTTCACTATTACCTGTTCCTTGGTGACAGCGAGAAAAATCCGCAAAGCAGAGAAGGCTTGTGTGAGAGGAAACAAGCGACAAATTCACCTGGAAAGTCAAATGAACTGTACAGTGGTGGCATTGACTATTTTATATGGTTTTTGTGTAATTCCTGAAAATATCAGCAATATTGTGACTACTTATATGTCCACAGGGGTCTCTAGGCAGACAATGGATCTTCTTCATCTCATTAGCCAGTTTCTGTTGTTCTTTAAGTCCTGTGTGACCCCAGTCCTTCTCTTCTGTCTTTGTAAGCCTTTCAGTCGGGCCTTTATGGACTGTTGCTGCTGCTGTTGTGATGAATGCGTTCAGAAGTCTTCAACAGTGACAAGTGACGACAACGACAATGAGTATACAACAGAGCTGGAGCTCTCTCCTTTCAGCACCATACGCCGTGAGATGTCCACATTTGCCTCTGTTGGAACCCATTGCTAATAGAACTTCTAAGACTTAATAACTATTTAAAGTATTTTGTGGGTGTGTTTTTCTTACTTTTAGATTTTTATTCTAACAAAAAGGTGAAATAACTCTATACTTGTAATTGATTTGCATATTAACATCCTTGCTTTGTGAAAAGGGTTGCTTACTTTTTACTGGAAAGGCAGACTAACACTGTAGATTGTTTTCTTAGATATGGTGCTAGCATTGTATTGTTTGATAAAGAAGTTTCTACTGCACCTTAATTAAGGCTCCTTTTACTAAGCTGCGTTAAGTGAAAAATCGATCCACTTGTACCCCTTCTACTCCACTCAGGAAGTCTACAAAATCCTGAGTGGAGTAGAACGGGTACAAGTGGATCGATTTTTCACTCCGTCAAAAATTAGAAAGATTAAGGCACACTCGTTGAAGTTACAGGGAAATACTTTTAAAACCAATAGGAGGAAATTTTTTTTCACTCAGAGAATAGTTAAGCTCTGGAACGCATTGCCAAAGGTTGTGGTAAGAGCGGATAGCATAACTGGTTTTAGGAAAAGTTTGGACAAGTTCCTGGAGGAAAAGTCAGTCTGTTATTGAGAAAGACATGAGGAAGCCACTGCATGCCCTGAATTGGTAGCATTGAATATTGCTACTCCTTGGGTTTTGGCCAGGTATTAGTGACCTGGATTGGCCACCATGAGAACAGGCTACTGGGCTTGATAGACCACTGGTCTGACCCAGTAAGGCTATTTTTATGTTCTTAACACACGCTTACCACAGCTTAAAAGGGCCTACTGCAGGATGCACTGAGGTGTCTTGTGGTAAAAGCCCAATGTGCGCATGCAAACCACAGGCTACAATTTCTTTCTTTATTTTTCTCAGAAGAGGCATGTCTAGGGATGGAGAGTGGGGATAGAGAGTGGGCATGATGGCACAAATCAGCGCAGTCACATTACTGCATACTGATTAGTGTGGGTTTAGCGTGCGAGCCCGTACCACTTACAAAATAGGTGGTGGTAAGGGTTCATGTGCTAATTTTTGATAATGGCCATGCACTAATGGTAACATTAGCACATGGCCATTAATTCGGGGAAAATTGGCCATTTTCTGGCTGTGGTAAAAATGACCTTAGTGTGCGGGAAAATCCCACACTAGGGTGCACTAAGGCCACTTTTTATTGTATCTTAATAAAAGGACCCCTTAGCATCTTGCTGTTTTTGATAATCACTGTTAATTGGTTATATAGACAAAGTCAGATTTCAACATAATTTTATTCGCAAGATGTAGCTAAAACTGATTTTAATAAATTTTATAATAGGTAAGAAGTCCTGTTATTTGAACATTCTTTATCACATTTCTGTTCTTTTCTAGTCTCTCGTTGATAGTATGTTAAATGCATTTACTATCACTTAATTGCCTGTAGGCCATCACCCCCATATTTAGCGCTATTTAACTGGCCAACTGGCTCATGGCCAGTTAAATAGCATTTGGCCAGCTAACCATTAATGCTCACCTGCAGCCCTACTATACTATATTGGCTGCCCATAACCGTTTAAATTGGGCATCACTGCCTTTAAGATCTTAACTACCTAATAGAGTTGGCCACCCTTCTCCAGGGTGCCTCCAACAGACATTCCACCAGAAATCTTTTCGAATTAAAATTCCCAGCATACAACAATATAAAGTCTACCAGACAAATTGCCTTATCCATGCAATATCAATTAGCAAAATGCTGGAACCAACTACCACTTGCACTATGATCTTGTTGTGACCACTATCTCGGGTTTAGAAAACTTTTTAAAGCATTTCTATCCCAAGACAGGGAGCCAACCCTGAAGTAACTGAAACGGTAATTGTTAAAACCCATTTTAGACTGCCTAATGCAACTCCTGGGACAAAACAAAGAACCAACTAAGAAATACTTGTACTTGTAATTAGTATATAGTTGAAACTATGATCTAACTGTATTAATAGTTGTATTGATCTACATGTACTAGCAATTCTATTGAAAGCCCATGTCAAACTGTCCAGTGTAACTTTCTGGGTAACTCACCCAACCTCTTGTAATGTAATCCAACCTTGAACTGAATGGGTAAAGGCGGAATAGAAAACCTGATTAATATAACATAGCATGCTCAGCAGGAGACAGTCAGTTATCTCCACTAAATATTGTGGTTAGTAGCTAGCTGCTAGCCAGGTAGCCATGAATATTCAGCACTGGCTGGCTAAGCATAGCAGGAAACTCAGACTGAATATATAGCAGTCCTAGCTTTGCCTGCTATTAAGTTAACTGACCTGTGTCAAATTTTCACTGAGCCGGTTAAATTATGGCTGTCAAAAAAACAACAACAGATATTCAGTGGAGGCATGGTGGATCACTGCTGGTGGTTGCCTAGGATGGGGCAGCGTCTGCTCTCTCATTGGGGAGGGGCTGATGGTGTTTCCGGATCCGTGGAGTGGGACCGTGCCATGGACGACTCCTCCCAGTTGTCCGATGTAGGCAAAGTGCTGTATTCTTCAGGAGCTGCCCATGAGCATCCGCCACCCACTGAGAGCAGTGCGGCCCGGCGCTGGATTTTTTAAAATCTCTGTGCATCTTCTGCCTGGAAGCGATGAGTTGGGGCTGCAGCAGCTGGAAAGCCCGAGCTGATATCTGTCCTGTCTGGACTTTTGCCGTTGGGATTATTTAAAATATGCTGAGGCAACAGAGCTGCTTCAGGAAATTGGACTTCTGCCAGACTTATTTGATTTTGTTTTTCAATTTTTTTCTTCCAGTTTATGAATTATTTTAAATTTCATTCCATTGTTTTTACCCCTATTCTTTGTATTTTATTAACTGGATTCTCTTGTTTAACGGTTCCTCCCTTCTATTCCTTTTTACATATTACTTTAATTCATTTAGATATCATTTATATAGATGATGCTCTTATCTGTAAAGTTAGGAATTTCTATAAAATATTCTATATACTTCTCTCCTCTCCACTCCTTCCTGCCCTCCATAGTCCTCCCTACCCTCTTCTAACCCTTTCCTCTGTAATGTTGCCTAGAGCTTGTATAGGTATGTGCAACGCACAAATGAAAGAAATAAAAATAAATATTCAATGCTGGTCACCAGAAACGGTCCGACATTGAGTGTATAGGTTGAGCGCTGGCCCAGTGCCGGCTGAATATCGGGCCCAAAATCTTTATTTTGAAATGCAATTTTTATTTGTTAGTGGAAAAATCCCCGTGAGTTTTATCGCTATACCTGCCTCATTCCTGTAAGCTCTGCCTTAACTACACAAGCCTCGAACACTTATGATTTTAAAGTGTTTGAGGCTTGTGCAGATGAGAAGAGAGCTTGCAGGAATGGGGCAGGGGCAGGCAAAGAACTCTCCGGGACGGGGAAAAATTTGTTCCATGTCATTCTCTAATGCAAGTACTGTAACAGTAGTTACTTTACACTGCATTTTGATTTAAAATTTTAATCACAATCACACAATGAAAAATATTTGAATCGAGATTAATCGCACAAGTAAATGTATTTTGTTGATTTATTTTTCCCCCCACTGCAGTTCCTTTTGACTCTGGGCAAGTTACTGAACCCTCCATTATCCCTAGTACAAAATAGTTAGCTTTATATAATATGTAAACCACTTTGACTGTAGCCACAGAAAGGCAGTACATAAAGTCTCCTTCCCTTCCATGATGATAAGTGCCATCGACTTATGTTCGAGTCCTAGTGACTTGAGAAACATAAGAACATAAGAAGTTGCCTCCGCTGAGGCAGACCAGAGGTCCATCTCGCCCAGCGGTCCGCTCCCGCGGCGGCCCATCAGGCCCATTGCCTGAGCAGTGGTCTCAGACTATCCCTAAAACTACCTCTACTCCTATCTGTACCCCTCAATTCCTTTATCCTCTAGGAACCTATTCAAAATCTTCTTTGAAGCCTTGTAACGTGCTCCGGCCTATCACAGCCTCCGGAAGCGCATTCCATGTATCCACCACCCTCTGGGTGAAAAAGAACTTTCTGGCATTTGTTCTAAACCTGTCCCCTTTTAATTTCTCCGAGTGCCCCCTTGTACTTGTGGTTCCCCATAATCTGAAAAATCTGTCCCTGTCTACCCTTTCTATACCCTTCAGGATCTTGAAGGTTTCTATCACGTCTCCTCTAAGTCTCCGCTTTTCCAGGGAGAACAGCCCCAGCTTTTTCAGTCTGTCAGTATATGAGAGGTTTTCCATACCCTTTAGTTGCTCTTCTCTGGACTCCCTCAAGTACCGCCATGTCCTTCTTGAGGTACAGCGACCAGGCCTGGACACAGTATTCCAGATGCGGGCGCACCATTACACGATACATCATCAAGTTTTCATGGCAGAATACAGAAGTCGATTGCCGGATTGTATAAATTCCATGTTGTCACCGTTGTCACATCAAGCGTGATCTTCCGCTTCCAACACTGCCCATCTGCTGCTGCCCAAATGGATGGTACATGATTAGTCTGATATCTCTGCTGAAACCTGTCTGCTTTGGGTGGCCCTTCTAGTAGCAAAACTACCAGCTTTCAGCTTCTCAGATGCACGCAAGTCCCAGTGGAATGACAAAGCCATATAGCATGACTGGAGAGTTGTACAGGACTGAAAATCTCTTTTCCACCCCCAGATCCCCACATTGGCCCTAGATTCTAGTGGTGGGCCCTCTTGTTCTGCTTGCGATTGTTACCATCTCTACCCATAGTTTAGCATCAGCCCTATCCCCTGCCCCCCCTCCCCCGCCCCTTCCGGGCCTAACTTTATGCACGAGTTTTCAGGCAGTGAATAGGGTAAGGTATAAAAAATATATGGGCATGTACATTGTCTTTATAAAATGACCACAGCATCTATATTGATGTACCTTCCTTGCTTACCCTGTTATAAAATTGCTCTCTTTGCCTAGATTAATAGGGCAGGAAGATGCCTAATTTAAGGCTATTTTATAAAGTCACATAAGTGCCTGCAAGAGTTATTATTTAGAAGCTCTATTCTTGTTTTGGATATCTAAAAACTGGTATTTAGACATGCTTATTGCATGAGCATCCAAATTCCAATTTTATAAAGGCAGGATATGGACATCTAACATTGAAGTATGTCCATATCGCAAAGAGGCATGGTCCGAGCAGGACTAGGGAGGGCCCATAATATGGAAGTTCAACTCCGATCACAGAAGGGGAAGGGACTTCCATGTCTAAAATGATGGGCGTCAATATTTAAACCTGGTACTTGGCATGTCCAGAAAGGAGTTGTGACTGAGCAATTGTCCACTGAATAAAGACATGGTACCTCCTTAATCCCCTCTCCCTTGAATGTGAAATAAGCTCCAGGAATGATAGATTTTTGTAACGGAGCAGTAGGGTTGTCAAGAAAAACCTAAAGTTGGAAAAATTGCAAATTGAAGTTTTTCCCATTAATTTGTTTGTGCTTGATCAAAAAAGAATTTGTAAAAAATTTTTAAAGCCCATCCTGGGGTCCCTCAAAGCCACTGAGGCTCATATTCGATAAATGTCACCTTAAGTTAGGTGCTGGTAGGCGCCCTACTGGCATTTAAATTAAGTTGCAAACGCCGTTTAAAAAAATAAAAAAGAATCAAAAGGAAAAGTATAGATGCGTACTGGTGCGGAGGCACTTTATGAAATCTAATGCCACTGTAGGCTTAGCTAACTCCAGAAGTGGCGTTAGGCATCATAGAGCGCCTCCATAGGCGTGATTCACGTAAAAGGTAGGCACTGGAAATGTAGGCCATGAAAACTCCTGCCTACATTTCCAGCACCTACCTTTTCCAAAGCCATGATTTTATAAACAGTGCCATCGCGTGATTGACGGCCTTTTTAAGGTGGCCACCGACAATGGCACCATTTATAGAATCTGAGTCTGGTTACATAAAGCTCCGTCTTTCTTAGAGTTTGCCATTATTTTGCTTAATGAAGTACATTTCTTGCTATTATAGCTATAACTTTTATGTTTTCACACTCAGCAATGATATATTGATAGAAAGAAATTTTATGTCAAGTCTGTTTTATTGAAAAAGAACAGGTAAATGAGTACAGAAATAACACTAGAGTCTCCAATAGATTTATTATAACAACTGGGTCAGATTCCTTAGAACCCCACTAGCACAGTGTTACAACCAAAAAGAATAGGAAAACATTCTCCTGTCATCAAGTAATGATAAAAGATATTTTATGCAAAAAAATCCAGCAGTATTATATTAAATGAACCTTCGATATCTGCACTTTATTATGGAAATTTAACATTCTTTGCCGATAGCTAAACACGTACACTTTGGTGTAGTCATCTACCAATGGCGTTCCAAACACTCAAACATTCAATGCCTTCTTGAGGTAATCTTGATAAAGCCTGCGTTGTTGTTCATCTCCTTTAAAGAAAGGCTCACGTGGGATGAAAGGGGGAGAGGGGGCCTTGTTGCAAGGAGTTGAACAGCATCACAGGCTTTAACCTGACTATCTCAAGAAGACATTGAGGGCTGGATTCTATATAGGATGCCCAGTCTCAGAAGCCAACTAAGCGGCTTTTGAGAATTGCACACGGGCGTCCTATATAGAATCATGTCTGTTCTCATGGACAGATGCCCAAGTCAGCCTAATACTACAATTCTTTAACCGGCATCAATGTCACAAGCGCCTGTTAGAGAATTAGGTTGCCGCTGAGCTTATTGCGGCAAGGGATCTCCGTGCTGCGATAACATTAGCAGAAACCCGTTCCCCCCAACCCCACCCGTGAAGAGTACCGGCAGGAGGGATGCCCAGTCCCTCCTGCCAGAACCCCTCTTGAACAATGCCAGCAGGAGGGATGCCGGAACCTCCACACCCACCCTCCGAACATCGCCAACAGGAGGGATCCCCAGTCCCTCTTACAGGATCCCCACCCCCTAAACATCTGCTTGAAATTGCTCGCTTACATTGTAGGCGCCTACCGCGGGCCTAGGGAGGCAAGTAGGGCCGCCTATGCTCGTCTAAGGCTATTTCCAAGCAAAGGCACATTCATGTCCAACCTGCTGGGCGCGATGGACCTCTGGTCTGACCCAGCGGAGGCAATTTCTTATGTTCTTAGGCGAGCTTAGTCGGGCCTACATGCCTCCCTAGGCTCCTGGAAGCACCTACAATATAGGCGGCCTGCCTTGGGATGTTTTGTTTTTTTTAAAAACGTGCTTCCCGATTGGCTGGTTAGGCAGCAGTTGGCCTCCTACAATCAGGATGCTGTTTATAGAATTTGGCTCTGAATTGTACTGATTTATTGCTCTTTTTCAATAAAACAAACTTGACATAAAATGTCTTTATCAATGTATCATTGATGAAGTATGAAAACCTAAAAGTTATAGCCATACTCCCAAGAAATTTGCTCCATTAAGCAAAAATAATGGCAAATTTTAAGAAAAACCGAGCTTTATGTAAGCAGGACGGGCTTTACAAAATTTTTAAAAACTATTTTCTGGTCAAGTACAATGAAATTCATGGGAAAAACTTCAATTTGCACAGTTTTTCAACATTAGGTTTTTCTGGACAACTCTACAGAGCAGCATACTGTGCAACTCCGAGAAGTAGCCTAACTATTAGTACAGTGAACTAAGCAAGGGACCTAAGTTCAATTACCACTTCAGCATTTTTAAAAATTGTGAACCTTCTGGGGGATACAAAAATACCTATTTTACCCAAATATATAAGATACCTGCAAGCCTGAAGGCTATTGAAGAGGTGTGCATTCAGGTACGCTAGGTATTGGAGAGCTCACAATTAACCCTCCCCAAAAACAAACAAACAAACCCACAAACAGCTGAAATGAGATTTGAGCCTGGGTCTCATGATGTTTAACTCACTGTTCTGATCATTAGGCTACCCTTCAGCTCTGCATTGAAACAAAAAGTGTCATGAAAATTTGGAATAACTTGTAAGTTTCATGGCTCCACATCATTCTCTTCTTGGTTGGTCTGATAACTTTTCAGTGGCCTCTCGTATTGTGATGTCATAATGCCTCAGTCTGCCAACCTGATCGGTGATGTCACAATGGCTTGGTTTCCCTGTACTTGTGCCCCTTTACTAGATACATTTGCCTCAATGAAGTGAAAAGTGTCAAGAAAAATGTGGAATAACTTGTAAGTTTCATGGCTCCACATCATTCTCTTCGTGGGCTGCGGCCCCTCGTACACACATACAATAAGTGCCCAGTTATGCTAGTAGTTTATAAAGGAAACACTTTGAAAAGGTACTGTAAAACTGTCCATTTTGAAAACTACGTGCAATCCACTGCTTTCTCTAATGGTTGCTGCAGCAACAAATTATATACCATGCAATGAAACCGAGTAAGTCCAGGAGCTTTATAGCAGGCAGCATCATAGCTTCCAGTTGCATTGGCACAGATATTGGTGCCGAAGAATATTGGAATATACTGTTGGCTTTGAGAAATTACTTTCTGGCAAACTGTAGTCGGATCTGATCCCATTCTCATGTATTTCCACTGTTTAGTAGCTGGGAAGAAAGCACATCATTATATCACCATCTCCTGTAACTGCTGCACTGCCACAAGTGCTTTTGGCATACACTCCAGCTATTGGAAATTAAACAAGAGATCTTTCTATATGGTATGAAGTAGAGAATGACTTGGGGACAAATTTTTCCCCATCCCCACAGGAACTCAATTTCCCTGTCCCATCCCCATGAGTTTTGTCGCTGTCCCTGTCCCATTCCTATAAGCTCTGCCTTAACCACCCAAGCCTCAAACACATGATTTTAAAGTGTTTGAGGCTTGTGCAGATGAGGACGGAGCTTGCAGGAATGGGGTAGGAACAGGAAAAGATCTCGCCAGGACGAGATGGAAAAATGAGTTCCCGTGGGGATGGGGAAAAATTTGCCTCCTTAAAATAATTCAGTCGACAGCTAATCAAAATAATAAAACTCTTCTTGCATCTAAATTATTAACATTCTTATAAAGTTCCTAATAGATTGAGTTGTTTGAAAGTTTCTCCCACTTACCTATTACGAGTCTTGAAATCACGGTGCTATTGCTTTGGTCCCTATCAGATGATAAACTATGGCACTCATTTTCAAAAGAGAAAACCAATTCAAAAGAAAGTGGCAGATAAGTGTTTTTCTCACAAAAAATGTCTAAGTTGCAATTTTTGAAACTCAGAATTGAGACATTTTACACTGCAGTTTATCTAATTCCTAAGGGAGCATGTTAGAGAAGTTTTTTGGGAGAAACTTGGGCAGGCTTTAAATCCCAATGTTTTTATGTGATAATGAAACAGAAAAATTGGAAGCATGTTTTTATTTAGATCTGTTTCAGTCACAACTTTCAGAAAAAACCCTAACTGACCAACTGACCACTGGAGGGATAAAGGCATGACCCCCTAATCCCTCAGTGGTTACTGGCAGGGCCGGATTTAGATGAAAAGAGGCCCTAGGCTATTCTCCTTATGAGGCCCTTTCACTTCCCATTTTTAAGTTTGTAAATTACATGAGAGATAATAAAATACATCATTACTGTGATATATATCAATATGTTAAATGAAACATGTTGTTATTGGTACTAACCTTTATAAAAAATGTGACACGGATAATAAATAAAAAAAGTCGAGAACACTTATTTGGACATTTATTCTCCGCACCATATATAGTACTTGTAACAATAACTAATCAAACATAACACACAACATTGCCCCTTCCTATGTCCATAGTGCCCCCAGTGCGTCCTTCCTCACCTCATCCCCCCCTCCGATGCCCACCTGCCTCCCATCCCCCTTCCATTGAACACCCCCCATGCCATCCTGCCTGCCTGCCTTCCATTAAACCCCCCTACCCCCCTTCCGATGCCAGCCTGCCTGCCTCCCATCCCCTTTCCACTGAAACACCTCACCCCACCCCACCCCCCAGATGCCAGTCTGGGCCGCCCTGTCCTGACGGATCCACGTTTTGCCTCTCTCCCCGCGGGGCTGGGCTTTGCCCAGCTGTTTCCGGACTGATGTCTTTCCCTCCCTGATCCTCCTCCCAGGGCGAGAAAAAGAAAGGGAGAAGCCGAGTCGGCGCCCCATTGCGTCCGGAGCTGGTTCCGATCCCGAAGCGTAGAATTTCTCCTTATTTTCGGTTCAGTGTTGTAGTGTTCACTGTTTTTAGAATAGTGTAATTTTAATTTTGCTAACAATTTGAATGTAGGCCCCTCTTGATCTTGAGGCCCTAGGCTGAAGCCTAGTTAGCCTATAGGAAAATCCGACCCTGTTCACTGGCTTCCTCCCACCCCTCAAAGATGTGACATCCAGATATGGGCATTTAAAAAAAAAAAAAAAAGTGCAGCAACTTTTAGAAGATGCCTTGTATTATAAGGAATTACATAAATACTTCTGCTCTAATCATGGATAAAATTTTGTAATGTGCATACTCTGACAAGGCTTCTGTTTTATAGAGGTTAGAAAAGCTCCCATGTGCCTTTATAAAACTGACTCAGACAATGGACCTTAGTGGAACATATAAGCTACTGCATATATTCACCTCGGCTCTGAATAATCTAGAAATGTGTGTACTTAATAGGGCTTAATTCTCAAAAGGTCACCTAAAGTTAGATGCCAGAATGATCCGTGTTAATTGCCATTATAGAATACTAATGTAATTCTACAGCTATGAACCTAACTTTAAGTGCAAACGTGTGCCAGTTCAAAAGTGCAAGGATTTATACCAGCCAAAACAATGGTAGTTACATGGGTAACTGCTAGTATTCTAGGACATGCGTGCTTGGCTAGACCTGCCTTCCACACCCCTTGTAGTTGTAAATTATGGATATTGCATGCACTATTTGTAGAATGCCAACCAAGTGCATTTATGCATATAACTGCTAATTAGTTCCAATTGGCACCAAAACACCAATGAAACACAATTATTGGCTGTTAGTATCAATTAGTGGCAAATTATCCCCCCCCCCCCACACACACACACGCCTTTATAAAGCTGTCTTAGACCTTTTTTCATGGGCCATGACGGTATTGGCTCCGACATTCATAGGAATTCTATGAGCGTTGGAGCTAATACCACCGTGACCAGCGATAAAAATGCCTAACATGACTTTGTAAAAAGGTGGGGGTGGGGGGTGGAAATTAAGTTATGTGCATAACTGACCTATTCTATAACTTGCACATACAATGCTGTGTTCTAAGTGAAACATCATGCCACAAGGGGGTATCCTTGTACACATGTATTTTATAAAATATGTAACTGTAACAACAAAAACCAAAGTCAATATAAAGAAAATGAACTATCACGAAAACCAACGCAAACAATATGTAAATTAAAGAATTGGTCAGACAGAAAATAAAGGGTAGGGTAGGTATGAGTGGCCATTTTTCTCAGTGGAGGAGGGTAAATAGTGGTGTGCCGCAGGGATCTGTGCTGGGACCAGTGCTATGTAACTTATTTATATATGATCTAGAAATTGGAAGTACAAGTGAGATGATTACATTTGTAGATGACACTAAACTGTTCAAAGTTGTTAAAACGCATGCGGACTGTGAAAAACTGTAGGAAGACCTTAGGAAATTGAAAGACTGGGTGTCCAAACAGCAGATGAAATTGAATGTGGACAAATGCAAAATGATGCACATTGGGAAGAATAATCCAAATCATAGTTATCGGATGCTAGGGACCACCTTGTAGAGCTCAAGAAATGGATCTGGTTGTCATCGTAGACAATACGCTGAAGTCTTTGGTCCAATGTGTGGTGGTGGCGACCAAGAAGACAAACAGGATGCTAGGAATTATTAGAAAAGGGATGGTTAACAAGACTAAGAATGCTATAATGCCTTTGTATCACTCAATGGTGTGACCTCACCTTGAGTATTGTGTTCAGTTCTGGTCTCCTTATCTAAAAAAAGATATAGCGGCATTAGAAAAAGTTAAAAGAGTGGCCAAGATAATAAAGGAGATGCAACTCCTCTCGTATGAGGAAAGACTAGAGAGGTTATGGCTCTTCAGCTTGGAAAAGAGATGGCTGAGGGGAGATATGATTGAAGTCTACTAAATCCTGAGTGGTGTAGAACGGGTACAAGTGGATCAATTTTTTACTCTGTTAAAAATTACAAAGACTAGGGGACACTCGATGAAGATACAGGGAAATACTTTTAAAACCAATAGGAGGAAATATTTTTTTCACTCAGACAATAGTTAAGGCCAGGAACACATTGCCATCTGTTGTGGTAAGAGCGATTAATGTAGCTGGTTTTAGGAAAGGTTTGGACCATTTCCTGGAGGAAAAGTCCATAGTCTGTTATTGCGACAGACATGGGGGAAGCCACTGCTTACCTTGGATCAGTAGCATAGAATGTTACTAATATTTGGGTTTCTGCCAGGTACTAGTGACCTGGATTGGCAACCATGAGGACAGACGATTGGGCGAGATGGACCATCGGTAAGACCCAGTAAGGCTATTCTTATGTTCTTATTTGGGCACCCAACTTTATAGAATCGGGGGATTATGGGATAATTTTATGAAGCTTTTGCTCATATGCAAAAAATATTTTCCACATGGAACAGGTATTTATAAAACTGTATGGAGGTAGGAGTATAAAAATGTAAAAACATATAAGATAGCACCTACTTTTACGTGATCTGTGCAAAGGCATTCTCAGTGGCGTAGAGCTGGCGCAGCGCTGAGACATATGCATATCTTATTTTTTTTAAAAAAGATAAATTTTTAAAAGGGCAGTTTTTCTGACTCACAACATATTAAGCTAAGGGCTCCTTTTACAAAGGCGCACTAGCGGTTTTAGCGTGCGCTTAGGACACGCTAAAATGCCCCTCACGCTAGCCGCTACCACCTACTTTTAAGCAGGCTATAATTTTTCAGGAACCAGCTTCCGTGAAGCAGTTCACTAGCAAAACAAAAATAGCTGGCTTACAACCACTGTACTAAAAATGATAGAAAAATATTACTGGTTAGGGGGCAATTATTAATCATGAGTATAAACATAGCCTCAAAAAAAACTTAATAAGCAATGAACCAACACAAGGTTGCTACAGCAGTGCTCTTATGGAGTACAGTGCTATTATCATTGGCCAAATTAGACTGGAAAAATCTGACAATTACCTCAAAGACAATTACAGTGGTGCCTCGCATAACGAACGCCTCGCACAGCGAACGCTGCGCACAACGAACTTCATGTCTTGCTTCCTACAACGAACTTCGTTTCACACAACGAAGTCGCCCGAGCTGCATCCTTCCGCGCAGGCACCGCGCTTAACTGCCCTCTCTCCGCCTGGCTCCCTGTGCAGTGGCGGTCCGTCGGCTCGCAGGGGCCCGGCGCCTACTGCTGATGCGTTGGGGGGGGCGGAGCTACTCTCGCCGCTTCCCTGATGCTAGAAAAAAAAAAATGAACAGTTAAGTCCCAGTTTTTGCCGCTGAGACTCTGCCCTCTCTCACTGTAAAATTAGACTCTACTTAGTCTGTCTTTAAATTTAAAAAATGTGTGTTGTTTTAAAAAACAATTATGTTTTTAGATGTATCTAAATAAAAATAATAACAAAAAAGTTATCTTTTTTTATGTCATCTTAGCATATTTTATGCTACAGAACGAATTATTTTTTTTAACATGTATTGTTATGGGAAAACGCGTTTCACATAACGAACTTTTCGCATAACAAACTTGCTCCTGGAACCAATTAAGTTCTTTGTGTGAGGCACCACTGTACCTCAAAGAGGAAAATTTCTATGCTCAGACCCCCCCCCAAAAAAAAAAAAAAAAAAAGATAATAGAAGGCACCACCATAAATAATAATACAGTGGTACCTCGGTTTGCGAGTAACCCGGTTTGCGAATGTTTTGCAAGACGAGCAAAACACTCAGCAAACTTTTGACTCGCAAACCGAGCACTGCCCCAATCAACGAGCACTTACAGGGGATTCCTCTGCCGTCTTCCGGCCAGCCTTCTACATCGGGTGCTTTCCGCAGGTTGCAGGACCTCTGTCTGGGCCTGCGCGGCCGGGTGCTGTCCTGCCTGCACGTTGCGTGTGACGCGCACAGCGTCAATCATTGGCGTTGTGCGTGTCGTGCTCAGCATGTGGGTGGGGCGGCACTTGGCTGCATGGGCTTGGGTGGGGGCTCTCCAGCATGCGAGGGGCATCCGACGTGGAGGGCTGGCCGGCAGCTGGCATCCCCCCCCCCTGAAGTGGCACTGTGAGGTTCTCCGGCGGCTAGCATTCCCCCCCCCTGAAGCGGCACTGTGGGGTTCTTCAGATGACCCACGGAGGAGGCAGATGGAGGAGATGGCGCTGCAGCACCCGGCACCCGACAGGTATAGACCCCGGGTTCTAGAACGAAACATCTGAGTTTCCATTATCCCCAGTGGGGAACTTTGTTTTGGTAAACGAGCATTTTGGATTACGAGCATGCTCCTGGAACAGATTATGCTCGTAATCCAAGGTACCAATGTATATACAAATATTATTCTGGTCTCAGTAAATCAAAAATACATCAACACACTGCTGAGAAACAGTAATCCCCCTCCTTTACTAACACCTAGCACGGGATTAAGCGCCAGCAATGGCGGTAACTGCTCCGACACTCATAGAATTCCTTTGAGCATCGGAGCAGTTACCGCCGCTGCTGGCGCTAAAACCCGCACTATGCATTAGTAAAGGAGGGGGTTAATTAGCTGATAGCTGACACTTAAAAAAATATTCACTTAGCTGTCAGTTGTCGCTCTCCTGGCTGGGATCTAAGAGCTAGCTTCACAGGGCAGCGAGGCACAATTTAGCGACACTCCAAAGAGAAGGGAAAAAATAATTGTTCCAACAGAACTCCCCTCCAGGCAACAGTCAAGGGCAGCCTTGTTTCGCGGGATGCTAGCCCACTGCGTCAGGAGAACAAAATAAAGATTGAGGTTTCAAACAGGAAGTGCACAAGGAAGAGAGGATGGGCCATAGGGATCCTCAGCACTGCGCATGCTCTGATTCTCCATGGTTTCCATGACTGACTAGGAGCTGCCTGTACGACGGGGTGCTGAAAAGTTTTCTGCCCAACCGAGAAGAGAATGGATATGGTTCAATGCAACGATCTGAAACAATATCAAAGCATAGAATTTTGTTTCTGCAAATTGGCACTTAACAAAATAAGATAACACTTTTTTCAACTATAGTGGCAAAATAACGCTCAGAATTTAGGAAGTTGGTTGGTTGGGCTGAGAACTTTACAGCACCCCCTTGTACTCCACTCTTTACGTCTGGCTCAGACCCAGGGCTGCCCAGCTTATCTGCAAAACAAATAAGGCTAATATTGTTGCACACATTTTCTGTGGAATAAATACAGATAATTATAGATAATTGCCAGATAATTAAGATGCGAAGTGGGGGTCTTTATGTTTCAGATTCATTATTTCAAAAATGTTTCTTAACCTTTTCCTATCGTGTATCCCGGCTGATGGGACATTCCAAAAATGTCATTGCCATCGTATGTCCCATGGCATGGGACATACAGTACACGATAGGAACACAAAATATTTGAATTTACAAACTTATGACTTATTTACATTATGTTTACAATAGCCGTAAATGATAACAGTGAATAATACAAAACTTTGCTAAAATAATTACGATTGGAACCAACGTAATGTAAAATTTATTACGATAGGAAAAGGTTAAGATTCAGGGATTTTCTTATGCTTTTACCATGTCAGTTTTGATCGGTTTTTCAAATTGTGCAGCTTCAGTGGATGGCTTGAAAGGTGTGAGTTTGTCATGCTCATAAGGAGAACGCTGCTTGTAAGTACTGGAATAAGTCCATAGGAATGAATTAAAGGAAACCTGGTGCATTTATTTTAAAATTGTACTTACTAACATTTCCTAAACTGCCATTCAAGCTCAAAGGAAACCTATCAGGATGGTGTACAGTACCAATTAAAGAAAATGATCAATATGCTGGTAAAAAATAAATAATATAATGAAAACCAAATCCTTATATAAAAAGTCCCAATTAAGGAAATAATAATTTTTTTAAAAAATCTGTTTTCAACTCCTAACTCACATTCACCATAAGATACCTATGTCCATCCAACATTCTCTCTGAAAGAAACTCCCCAACCCCTTTATGACTTGTCTGTATGTTCAAATTAGATTGTAAGCTCTTCTGAGCAGGGACTATTACATGTTAAATGTACAGTGATGCATATGCCTTTGAGTGCTATAGAAATGATAAATAGTAGTAGTAGTAGTAGAAGGAAATAAAACCAAAACATCCACATACAAAAAGTAAAGTATTGAAGAGCCAAAGAGTCATGGATTTGATTTAATATACAGCACTCCCCCGAAATTCACGGGGTTCCATTCCAGGAGCAGCTGCGAATGCAGTTTAGAAGCGGATCGAAGGCAGGAGAGGGCGGCAGGTGCTAAAAATCGGGTGCAGGATTATTCTTAGTATTTTCCAACCGCCTCTGGTGCGTCAAAGCCCAGGGGTAGGCAATTCCGGTCCTCGAGAGCCGGAGCCAGGTCAGGTTTTCAGGATATCCACAATAAATATGCATGAGATAGATTTGCATCTCAAGGAGGAAGTGCATGCAAATCTGTCTCATACATATTCATTGTGAATATCCTGAAAACCTGACCTGGCTCTGGCTCTCAAGGACCGGAATTGCCTACCCCTGGCGTAGCCTGACTTTAGTTCCCGGAAGAGGCGGTCAGAAAATACCATGAAAGACTGAGTCCACGAGAAAAGGATCGGATAGATGTTGGAGAGGATGTGTAGCAGTGGGTACCTTTGAGCATATATGGTGATATTGTATAAAAGCACAGACCTATTGGGACAAAGTGATTTCCTTTATAGAGGAAGTATTAGGCATTATGATCCCTAAGACTATGGGGTGCTGTTTATTGAATATAGGGCCAGATGATCTCCCTCTTAAGCAGCAGAAATGGATACATTTGATAGTGACAGCAGGTTGACTTGTCTTGGCATCTGCTTGGAAACAATCAGATTTTCCGGCATTTCGAGTATTGCTGACTAAACTTCAATTTATACAACAAATGTCAAAATTGACCGCTCTTCGGAGAAATCAAATTCATAGCTATAATATAATTTGGGGGGGCATATGAAACTTGGATTAGTCTCCATAAAGATATTACCATAGCTAACTGAAGGTTCTTATTTTTTTATATTTCATGAATCTCCTGCACACATCCTCCCACCAGGGTGGCGGGGTGGGAGGGGGGAAGTGGGGAAGGGAGGGTTTGCTTAGAGAAGTTGCATAAGAAACTTGATATTTTTATGTATTATGAAATAAGATGTACAATGAATTAATGTATTATTTAATGACTGAATAGAAAAAATAGATGTTTTTTAAAATGCATTTAAATTATTAATACAATTAATAAAAAAGCAACACAGTCCGCGAACCTCAAATTTGTGGGGGTATACTGTACTGTCTTTCTGGGGTACAGTCAAAGTGGTTTACATATATGTGTTATAACCTGAAGTCTGATAGTACGTAACATTTATAAAATGTATATAAAGTACTTATGAGGAAACATCAAAAATATTCTTAAAACCTCCTCTTTCTCTTTAAAAACAGAGTTTTAGCAGTGCATCTATGTACAGTATTCCCAATGTATAATGAATGTGTCAATATAAAGTATTCAAATCTTAGTGTAATCATAAACTGCGTGCTATCAGATCTATTTCTTTTATCACTGCTGCTGAAAAGAAATTTATTTCAGAAGGTATTGTTGCTATTACAGAGAGGGTGCAGTAAGTAGTCTGAGTCAGAAGAGACAGCCTTATCAGATTGCATTCTTTTCGGAAAAGATTGGGTTAATTTAAAAAAGTGAGAGAAATAGTTATGTTAGAAATAATAAAGGAATGATAATGCAAGGGATTCTGGGAAGAAAGGAGGCATTATGCGATCTCCTTGAGAAGGGAAATGGAACTCCTTTATATTGGCATAATCTGTGAGCCTCTCAGAATATAGTCAAAAACATTCATAGGATTGCAATCAAAGAGAAGTATTTCTGGTGGAAGATTGTGATCTATTACAAGACTCTGATCACGGAGTATTTTTTCAGGTACAAATGGATCGATTTTTCACTTCGTCAAAAATTACAAAGACTAGGGGACACTCGATGAAGTTACAGGGAAATACTTTTAAAACCAATAGGAGAAAATTTTTTTTCCACTCAGAGAATAATTAAGCTCTGGAATGCGTTGCCAGAGGATGTGGTGAGAGCGGATAGCGTAGCTGGTATTAAGAAAGGTTTGGACAATTTCCTGGAGGAAAAGTCCATAGTCTGTTATTGAGAAAGACATGGGGGAAGCCACTGCTTGCCCCGGATTGGAAGCATGGAATGTTGCTACTCTTTGGGTTTTGGCCAGGTACTAATCACCTGGATTGGTCACCGTAAGAACGGGCTACTGTGCTTGATGGACCATTGGTCTGACCCAGTAAGACTATTCTTATGCTCTCATCCACAGTGGTCAATATGAACCTGATATTTACATAGGAAAAAGTAGTTCTAGCATTACAGTAAGTGATCAGCATCTAGAGTTCAGTGATTACAAAACCACAGTTAAATATGGTTTGTTTGGTTCTTTAAACTGGGTGACCAAAGAGCATTAGATGTGGTATAAGAGCATTAGATGTGGCATACTTAGAACATTAGATGTGGTATACTTAGATTTCAGCTACATAGTTCTACATAAACTGAGCACACTTCAAATGGACTCTAAAGCGATTGACTTGGTTAGTACCGGTAACTGGTTAAGGGGGAGCAACAAAGTACAAAGTGTACTAGTAAATTCAGTTCACTCTGGGGAAAAGAGAATTAGCCTCGCTGTGTCACAGGGATCATGGTCCTGTTCTTTGCAACATTTTTGTTAAGTGATACGGCAGAAGGGCTATCAGAAAAGTTTGTCTTTTTTGAATAATAGCAATCTCTGCAACAGGGTAGATGAAGGGAAGGGGGAAGCTTGAAGAATGCTCCATAGAGTAGCAGTTAAGATTTAGTTCTAAAACATTCAGGATCCTGAATTTTGGCTGCAAAATCCCAAGGGAGTGGTACATATGGGGGGATGACATTCTTCTGTACATACAAGTAGGATCTGAGGTCATCCAATCTGTTGATATTAAGGTGACCAAAAATATAGATAAGGCTACAGCTACAAAGATGCTTGCTTGCATAGTGGGACAAATGGCCAGCAGTGAAAAGGTGATAAATAACTTTTACAGTATCCAGTGTGTTTCTAGAGACCACACCTTCAAAAGGATAAAAGGCATATTAAGTCAGTTCAGAAGGGGTTTTGTCATATACCGTACATACTCAAATTTAAACCCGGATTTTGGGGCCAAAATATCAGCCCCAAAATGGGGATTCTTGTTTATGTTCGGGCCAGCGTCCAGTGCCCTGTTGCCCCCTCCCAAACTTTTTGCAAGCCTACGCCAGACCGCCAGACTCTGCACCCTGTGTCCCCCCTCCCTGCCCATCGTACCTCCTCTCCCGCTGGAATCCCTGCTGGTCCAGAGGTGTAGTGGGCAGGAGCGACCTTTCTGCGCTCCTGCCCACTGCTAATCCGGTCAGTCACTGCCTGCCAGGAATTCTGGCCTCCAACCGCTGAGCCATACTGAGCAGAAGTGCACTTTCACGCTGCTGGTTGGTGCTAAGCAGCTTCCTGAATGGCTCCTGTAAATCCACCAAGGATTCTAGTGGCAGAGGAGGTATGATAGGGCAGGGCAGGGAGGGGGGAAATAGTGGAGAGCCTGGGAGGGAGGGAGGGATGGAGGGAAGGAGATCTGTGTGCAAAGCCTGGCAGGGAGGAGGCTGGGTGCAGAGCCCGACAGAGGAGGGAAGGAAGGGGGCTGTGTGCAGTGCCTTGTAGGGAGGGGGCTGGGTGCAGAGCCTGACAGAGGAAGAAAAGAAGGGGGCTTTGTGCAGAACCTGACAGGGGAGGGAGGGGCGCTGGGTGCAGAGCCTGACAGGTGAGGGAGGGGGCGCTGGGTGCAGATCCTGGCAGGGCAGAACACTTGAATATTAAGCTGCCCGACTTATATTCGGGTCAACCATTTTTCCTCCTTTTGGGAGGAAAAATTGGGGTCTCAACTTATATTCAGAACAACTTATATTCGAGTATATATGTTACATGAAGAAAATGGTTAAAAGAAACTAAAAGGATCCGTGGCAAAGGTTAAAACTGTAAACCTGGTGTGGAAGCCCAGACCAGATGTATTCATGTATTAACAAAGGTGGTAAGAAGAGAAAATGAAAGCCAGCATGGTTAAAAGGTGATGTGAAGATGCTATTAGAGCCCCAAAAAACACCATTCATTAAAGAATGGAAAAAGGATCCAAATGAAGAAAATAAGAAGAGACATAAGCCCTGGCAAGTTAGATGCAAAGCATTGATAAAGAAAGCTAAGAAAGAATATGAAGAGAAACTCATAGCAAAAACTCATAATTTTTGTTATGTACATCAGAAGCAGAAAACCTATGAGGGAATCCTTGGGACTGTTGGATGATCAAGGAGCAAAAGGGGTGCTCAGGGAGAATAAGGCCATAGAGGAGAGACTGAATGAATTCTTTGCTTTGGTCTTTATGGAAGAAGATGGAGTTATGGAAGAAGACGGAGTTATGCTCAATCGACAGATATTCCAGGGAAGAAGGGTCCTTGAGCAGGCAGACTAGTTGGAGGGAGGGTTCTCGAGTAGGCAGACTTGTTGGGCCATTGGCCCTTTTCTGCCGTCATATTCTATGTTTCTATGTTTCTAAGATGTAAGAGATCTACCTGAGGCTGAGTGGAATTGTCCAGATCAGAATGATGTGCACTAATGAAAGTGTCCTCCAATGCATCTGATAATATAGGAATCTTTATTCATCCAATGACATAAAAATACATCCAACGACTCAATGACTCAAATCATGAGATCTAACAAACATTTGTTCAAAATAGCACACCAATCATGCAAGAAAGCCTCATCGTCCAAGAACAGGCGAGGTTCTTTCATGATTCTTATCAGATGCATTGGAGGTCACTTTCATTAGTGCATATCATTCTGATTTGGACTATTCCACTCAGCCTTTGGTACATTTGAGTTTGTGGTTTTGGTTTTTTTTCCCCTGTTTTTGCCTTTGTATTTGCTTGGGGTTACCATGTCTTTTGCCCCTTGAGATAATGTTCTTAGTTACACAGAGGATCGCCTACACAAGCTTCTACATGAGATTTCTGAACCTGAGATGGATACATTGGATACGGAGACCACATTTGATAAATGGACTGACTTTATTGATTTAAAGAGAAATGTCATTCAAAATGAGTTACATTACGCCACTATTTTACAATATTGTAGAGTCAAACACATCCCAAGAGGCTTAAGAATCATGAAAGAACCTCGCCTGTTCTTGGACGACGAGGCTTTCTTGCATGATTGGTGTGCTATTTTGAACAAATGTTCGTTAAATCTCATGATTTGAGTCATTGAGTCGTTGGATGTATTTTTATGTCATTGGATGAATAAAGATTCCTATATTATCAGATGCATTGGAGGACACTTTCATTAGTGCACATCATTCTGATCTGGACAATTCCACTCAGCCTTTGGTAAATTTTAGTTTGTGGTTTTGTTTTTTTCCCCTGTTTTTGCCTAGAGATCTACCTGAACCATTAATGCTTTTCAAGGGTGATGAAATCTTGGTGCATCTGGAAGATGTACTGAGCCAAACTGACAAGTTAAAAAGTGATAAATCACCTAGACCTGATGGTATACATCCCAGAGTACTGAAAGAACCCAAACATGAAATTGCTGACCTGCTGCCAGTGATCTCTAACTTGTCGCTAAAATCGTCTGTAGTACCTTAAGATTGGATGGTGGCCAATGTTATGCTGATTTTTAATAAAGGTTCCAGTGTAGATCTAGGAAATTACAGACTGATAAGCCTGACTGGGCAAAATAGTGGAAACAATTATTTAAAAAAATTGTGGAACACATACACAAACATGATTTAATGGGACAGAGTCGGCATGGATTCAGCCAACTTGCTTGACTTATTTTAAGGTGTGAATAAACATGTGGATAAAGGTGAGTCAGTTGCTATAGTGTATCTAGATTTTCAGAAAGCTTTTGACAAAGTTTCTCATGAGAGGCTCCTGAGAAAATTAAAGAGCCATGGCATAGGAGGCAATGTTCAGTTGTGGATTAGGAATTAGTTATCAGATAGAAAACAGAGGGTAGAGTTAAATGGCCATTTTTCTTAATGGAGGAGGGTAAATAGTGGAGTGCTGCAGGGATCGGTACTGGGACTAGTGATATTTAACTTATTTATAAATGATGAAGATCTGACGTACAAAATGACCCACTATATGCTTTTCTGTGCGTTCATTCATTCTCTGACTTTGCCATGCAAATAACCTCATTAGTATTAAAATGAGCTAATTAATATTAAAACGATCATTCTGATCAATGCCCTAACATCGCTAAGGATCTAAAATTACTGACAGGTCTGCCCTATGTCTTTTTTTTGTGATGGACATAGATGTATGTGTTTGTTACATATGCACAATATCTGTCCCCATACAAAAAAAGTCATGCCGAAGTGGTGCTGTGCTGCTCCCCCGCTCGATGATGGCCCACCGACAATGGCCCCAAACAAAAAAAGAAGCAGGAGGTATAACCACTCACTCCTGCCACCAGGTGGCCCCCCCACAAAACTTTTCTCCATGCTGCAACCCTTCCATGCCAGGACCCCCCTCCCCTTCCCCACCTAAGACCCCTGTACTGTCAGCAGGAGGGATGCCCACTTTCTCCTACCTTAGCAACATCACGTTTTAGTGCATCCGGGCTCTCCCACACTCCCCCAACACAAAGGCCCCTCCTTCTGATTCCTCCCACTACCCCACAAAAGTCCCCCAAAGAATGCCCTGCTGGGCTGCTGGGCTGGGGGAGTCAGGCTAGACCACCCCCCAAGCTCAAGAACACCCCCCATACCTTTTATAGGTATCATTATAGAAATTCAGCAAGGTGGATGCACACTCCCTCTTGCCAGCAGGCCCCGCCTATGCAAAATGGCAGGCCTTCCTGTTCCCGGTGCATCCTGGGATGTACTGAGAGGGTTATAAGGCCCTGTTTTGCCTGAATACATAAGGCTCTTCCTGTGGGAAGTGAGAGTGGTGCTGAGATTTATATATTTGCTGATATTTGTTTTGGAAAATAAATTCTGGTTTACCTGAATTGCACATATGGTTTACTTGTTTTGCATAAGTGCACCATGTGGGCTGAAGATGTATGACACTGTCATTGGTTCAGTGTTTTGACTATAAAAACACAGCATCCAAAGATTTCCACAGATAACTTTCAATATGGTGCTTTATAATCACAGAATTACTGGAAATGAAACAGTTTTGGAAAATATACTCCATTTTCTACTCTCCAACATCTCCTTTGTAGATTTAAAAGAAACCTTATGAAAGACCAATGAACAGCTATCAAGACAGTCATTTTAGCAAAAAGAAAATACATAGTTAAGCAAGCTTCCTAAAGCATTTGCCACTTTATAAAAGAAACAGGTTTGGAGAATCTACTCTCCCCTGAGAATTGCTTACCATACTGAATGTCTTTATCCATCACAGTCTTCTCATGTCTAAGCAGTACTAATCGATCTGTCCAATCTTTTTGCATAGCTAAGTCCATTAGCCTCTGCATTAGGTTGGTCAGCCTTTTCCATACCTTCTTTCTATACAGTCCATGCAAATAATGGTAATGAAAACTCTGTGCAGAATCCCAAATGCTAGTTTGCACTGTTGAATACAAATAACAGCACCTTCCAGAACTGGGTTTCCTGATTTCTGGAAAATTTGCTCTAGTCTGCATATATCATTTGCAGGGCTTTAATATCAAAAGAGATCCAGAGAAAAACACTTTTGAAATTGTATATTTTGCATTCCAAACTGTTGTCCCCAACTTTGACATCTCCTTCTATTTTGTGCCTCAGGTCACTTAGATGTCCTTGTTCCTAGTCTGCAATGGGCATTTTTAATTCTATGGATTTCTTCTTTGTCCAAATCACTGACCTTCATTTGTCTGTTTATCTTATAGGTTTCTCAAGTCCATCCTTTGGTGTTCCCTAGCCAGTCTGGTTTTGGTTATCCACAGTGATTATTATTCAGGGATGTGAAGAAAAAAAAAAGATTTGCTTTCAGAAAATTTGGATTTTGCTCCCCAAATCTTTTGTTAATTACTATTATTTGTTTTTGATTCATTTCACTCAAAATTTTTTTTAACTCAAATTAGAATTTTTGAATATGTGAAAGTCAATGGTACATATTAATTTCTGCCAATGAACATAAGAACATAAGAACATAAGCATAAGAACATAAGCAGTGCCTCCGCCGGGTCAGACCACAGGTCCATCCTGCCCAGCAGTCCGCTCCCGCGGCGGCCCAAACAGGTCACGACCTGTCAGAATCATCAGAAGGGGCTCCCTTGCCACCTTGGCTTCCCATTTAAGTCCTGCCTTCCTATCGAAGCCCTAGCCCTCCGGTCTTTCACATGCACGACCTGGTTGGTTTTTACTCATTACCTGGTTAACTTTCTATACTTGTGTTACATCCCAGCTCCTCCTTCAGTATCCCATGATCCCTTTATCCCTCAGGAATCCGTCCAATCCCTGTTTGAATCCCTGGACCGTACTCTGCCTGATCACTTCCTCCGGTAATGCATTCCAAGTGTCCACGACCCTCTGGGTGAAAAAAAACTTCCTTGCGTTTGTTTTGAACCTATCTCCCTTCAGTTTCTCAGAATGCCCCCTCGTATTAGCTGTCCCCTTCAGTCTGAAGAATCTGTCCCTATCCACCCTCTCTATGCCCCTCATGATCTTGAAGGTTTCTATCATATCTCCCCTGAGCCTCCTTTTCTCCAGAGAGAAGAGCCCCAGCCTATCCAGCCTCTCAGCGTATGGGCAGTGTTCCAGCCCTCTTACCATTCTCGTTGCTCTCCTTTGGACTCTTTCAAGTACCGCCATGGAACAATGTATTTATTTTAAGATGTTATCTTTGGTGCATCAGTCTGTGTATCATTCTGTGCCTAACTGGTTTCAGGATCTTTGGGAGATCTATAGACCATCGTGAGCTCTGAGATCACAATCGGCTGTGAACATGAGGTACGTGGCCATACAATTAAAAATGTTCTCATGTATGAGTATTTCTTTATGGAATAAACTACGGGGTCAATTAAGACTATGGCTCTCTTTTACTAAGGTGTGCTAACCTATTAGCGCGTGCTAATCGATTTAGTCTACTCGCTAATTCAATTAATGCGTGCTAATTGATTAGCACACCTTAGTAAAAGAGGGGGTATGTCCGGATCATCATAGCTTTAAGAGATTGCTTAAAACAAAAGCTATTTGTCGATGCATATCTGTGAATTGCTCCCTAGGATTTTGTTTTAAATTTACCTGTGATACCTGTAATTAGCACCTCTGCTGACTCTGTCAATCTATTGGGTTTACAGCGTTCGCTTACGCGGATGATCTGCAACTCCTGCTTCCGCTAGACTCATATTCTATCAAGGAATTCCAAAATATTATTAAGAAATTAAGCACAATTTCTGACTGGCTTGATGAAAATAAACTAGTAATGAATACAGATAAAACAAAAATAATACACTTTCCTTGGAAAGAAGGACTAAATCTCACCACCTCAATAAATATAAATAACATCCAACTGCAGGAAGTCACTACGATTAGATTTCTAGGGGTTATTCTTGATCAAAAATTGACATATCATAATCAAATTAGCGCAGTAGTAAGAGGTTGTTTTCAGAGGTTAAGAATGATTAGATCAATCGCCCCTTTTCTGGACTCATCATCACTGAATATTCTTGTACATTCGTTGATCATTTCGAAGTTAGACTATTGCAACTCGCTCTATAAAGGAGTAGCTCTTAAAGAAATCCGTCGACTTCAATTAATTCAAAACACCTCAATTAAGATTATAACGAATAGGAAAAAATTTGATCACGTGATGCCTCTTCTTAAAGAAGCTCATTGGCTTCCAATTGTTCATAGAATCTCCTACAAAATAGCAATATTAACATTCAATATATTAACAACCAAAGCTCCATCATTTTTAGAAAGGTACATTATTCCATATATTCCTACTAGAAGTTTGAGATCTGAGGACAAAAACCTTCTAGTAATTCCATCACATAGTATAATAAATACAAGACAAGATACGATTTTTGCAGTTACAGCACCCAGAATATGGAATTCTTTATCATCATTTATTAAAGAAGAAAAATCATTGAGTAAATTTAAAGGACTGTTAAAGTGCTGGCTGTACAAGGATGCTTTTGAGACCTAATTATCGGAGTCCCTATTGATCCCATTTGATGCTTAAACTCATTAATCCTCTGTCTTAGACTCTGAGAATTTGAAAAAAGAAAAAAAGTTCTTAATTTTCTACTATACTTTTATAAATACTTTTAAACTTTCTTGCCCTTCATTTGTATTTTCCTTGTATGTATCCTTTACTATACTTATTGTAGTTCTCCCTACTTCCCTTATGTATTGGTACGTCAGGTCCATTTGTGTTGGTTTTAGTTAATAATTAAGACCCTGTTTTTAATTATAAATCGCTTTTAATTAATGATATTGCGATACATCAAAATTTTAATAAAACTTGAAACTAATAAACTTGAAGGATGATATTAAGGAGTCCTCAGATTGCACTTCTTAAGTTGTTTTGAATTACTGTACAATGTTATGTATGTTATCTTGGAAACTGCTGAGACTCTAGGTCTAGGTGGTATATCAATTTTTAAAATAAATAAATACTGTATTTTTCGCTCCATAAGACGCACCTTTTTTCCCAAAAAAAGTGGGTGGAAAAAAGAGTGCGTCCTATGGAGCGAATACCTAACACCCCGTTACCTTATTTAGACCGCCGCCTGCTGCCGCTGATCCTGCTCTTTCAATGCCGCCATAAGTAGAGGAAGGGAAAGGCCAGGCGGGTACAGTGATTGTATGCTGTCGGCCCAGAAGCCTTACCCCCGACATCAATTCTGACGTCGGCGAGAAGGTCCGATGTCAGAATTGATGTTGGGGATAAGGCTTCTGGGCCAGCGGCGTGCAATCGCTGCATCGCCTGACCCTTCACAGTGATTCGTTCTGTGCCTGCTTCCCGATCCCCCTCCCCCCCACTGCTGCTGCTTCGTTGATGTGTCCTCACAGTGGCAGTAGCGGGAAGCAATTAAATCCAGCAGGCGGGTGGGTGGGCAAGCTTGGGGGTGGGGGGTGGAAGAGGACAAAGGCTGGAAGGCAGTGAGGGGAACATAGGAGGAAGGGATAATTGTTGGGACTGAGTAGGGGGGAAGAGGACAAAGGCTGGAAGGCAGTGAGGGGAACATAGGAGGGAAGGAGGGAGGAAGGGACAATTGTTGGGCCTGAGACAGGAATGAAAGAAAGAAATCACCATACAACAGAGGGAGGAAGAGGACAAAGGCTGGAAGGCAGTGAAAGGAACATAGGAGGGAAGGAGGGAGGAAGGGTCAATTGTTGGGCCTGAGGAAGGAAAGAAAGAGAAAAAGAAAGAGGTCAACAGACAACAGGGGGGGGGGGGGGGGAGGAAGAGGACAAAGGCTGGAAGGCATTGAGGGGAGGGGGGTCATAGGAAGGAGGGAGGAAGGAAGAGACATTTGGGCCTGAGGAAGGAAAAGAAAGAAATCACCAGACAACCAAAGGTAGGAAAAATGATTTTATTTTCAATTTATAATCAAAATGTGTCAGTTTTGAAAATTTATATCTGCTGTCTATATTTTGCACTATATTTGACTATTTTTCTATAGTTGTTATTGAGGTGACATTGCATATTTTAAAAAGTCATCTGTCTTGACATATGTGCCCCGTCTCAGCCTGCCCTTTCACTGCCCGCCCTGTGCCCTGTCTCTGCCTACCACTAGACCACCAGAGGGGGGACAGGGTACAAAACCTGGCAGGGAGGGGGGACAGGGTGCAGAGCCTGGCAAGGAGTGTGGGGTTAGGTGCAGAGCCTGGCAGGGAGAATTTGGTTCAAAATGTTTTTTTCTTGTTTTCCTCCTCTAAATCTAGGGTGCGTCTTCAAACTTTCAAAACATAAAAGAACAAGAGGGCATTCGGAATGCTAGGAAGTTTTTCTTTACCCAACGTGTGGTGGACACCTGGAATGCGCTTCCAGAGGGCGTAATAGGGCAGAGTATGGTACAGGGGTTCAAGAAAGGATTGGACAATTTCCTGCTGGAAAAAGGGATAGAGGGGTATAGATAGAGGATTACTGCACAGGTCCTGGACCTGTTGGGCCGCCGCGTGAGCGGACTGCTGGGCACGATGGACCTCGGGTCTGACCCAGTGGAGGCATTGCTTATGTGCTTGGGTGCGTCTTATGGTGCGAAAAATACGGTATCTTCAAAAACTCAGATTTCTAAAACCTCAAGTATTACTCAGAATACCGACAACTTTAGAAAAATAAATATTTCTTGAATCCCTGCTGATTAGCTGAATTCATGTGGCTTCTTCATTGTCACAATCATATTCTTATTAAAATCTGGTACCTCATTTAAGGCCCTTTTTACAAAGTCGTGGTAGCAATTCCTGCTCAGCAAATGCGATGCAGCCCATTCAGTTCCTAAGGGCTGAGTCGCATTTATCACGTCAGGACTCGCTACGGTGGCATTGTACGGTGGTTTTTGTCAAGTTATGATACTCATGTGATATGGTAGGTTAGGGAAGGCTGGTGCTGTGATGTTTTCTCTACACTGCTGTTGCCTGGCGATTATAGCATACTGAGCACTTCACTTACCTCCTCTTTTACAAAGGCACATTAAGCTTTTTAGCACATGCTAAATGTTAACACGTGCCTGTTATCCTATGGACACGTTAGCGGTTAGAGCACGTGTTGATTTATCGCATATTAAATCTGCGCTAAAACGCATAGTGCGTCTTTGTAAAACAGGGCCTTAATATTTTATTGCTCTATTTTTATGTTTAGTGAGATTTTTCTTTGTTTTCTTAAAGTTTTATATTGAAAAATCTAGAATTGGAATAAAAATTTTTTTTTTCCTATTTCTATATTTATTCTATTGTAAAAGAGGACCATACTTACGTTCCCCTCATGAGGCTGTTTAATGTTAAATGCATTTTTAAATGTTTTCTACAGGCCCCTTTTTTGCCCATTTGTGTTCAGTCTCAGAAAATAACTTTGAGCTGTCTGGACAATCATTCTGTTTTCTTTCTCAACTGTCCCAACATCCCCTAGATCAGTGGTCTCAAACTCAAACCCTTTGCAAGGCCACATTTTGGATTTGTAGGTACTCAGAGGGTCGCAGAAAAAATAGTTAATGTCTTATTAAAGAAATGACAACTTTACATGAGGTAAAACTCATTAGTTTTTCACTTTCTACATGTTGCACTGCTTTCAGCTGTGCATAGCTGAAATTATCAGAAGCAATTAAGGAAAGATTTATAAACTATAAAGAGTTACCTCATGCAAAAAAAGTGATTTAGATTTTAAAGTATCAACTGCAAGAGGCAAGATTTTGGTGTAGTCCTCTAGGCTTTTTTGTAGAAGGGAGAATCAATATCCGACTTGTGCCTTAAGTGTCCGGTGGCCGCGTCTGCAACCGCCTTCAGTTCTCACCTCCTCCAGCACCAGACAACTGCCATCTTACATCAAGCAGTCAGTGCCAGGAGAGGTGCCTAATTTTGCGAGAGTTCACAAAATTACGTACACACGCACAAGATGCACTGCCTCCAATAGTTACCTGACATTCTGGAACGTTGCCCGTCTCACGCTGTAACCTCACGCAAGCGCTTTCCTGCGTCTGAACGCGATTGTCCTCTTTACTCCACCTCACAATCCCGAACAATGGTAATATACGCTAAAAGATTAGAGAGACTGAGGCTTTTTTCGCTGGAGAAGCGGAGACTTAGAGGGGATATGATAGAGACTTATAAGATCACAAAGGGCATAGAGAAAGTGGAGAGGGACAGATTCTTCAACTTTCAACAACTACAAGAACATTCCGAAAAATTTAAAGGGGACAGATTCAGAACCAATGCTAGGAAGTTCTTCTTCACCCAACGGGTGGTGGACACCTGGAATGCGCTTCCAGAGGGAGTGATAGGACAGAGTACGGTATTGGAGTTCAAGAAGGGATTGGACAATTTTCTGAAGGAAAAGGGGATAGAAGGGCTAGTATACAGGTCCTGACCTGATGGGCTGCCGCGTGAGCGGACTGCTGGGCATGATGGACCTCAGGTCTGACCCAGCAGAGGCACGGCTTATGTTGTTATGTTCTTATACCGAGGGCCTCAAAAGAGTACCTGGCGGGTCGCATGTGGCCCCCGGGCCACGAGTTTGAGACCACTGCCCTAGATTGTCTTTAATAATAATTTGCCCACTTCAAGATAATCTATGTCCATTTCTGTCCTTCACTGTGAAAAAGGAAAGTGCAGCTGGCAAATCTCTTTTTTTTTTTTTTTTTTAAACCAATGTTTCTTCTGTCAATAAATTTGCAGTGCTGTCACTCAAGTACTGTTGACTCCTTCAAAGTCCTTCATGGTTTAATAACTTGTCTTCATGGTTTAACAATATCCAAGGGCATTCAGAGAGCACAGGAACGTCACGGCTGCTCCACTGTTTGACATTCTCAACATTTTACTGAAATCAGGAATAGCTCCAAAGGGCTGCAAATGGACAGATGTGATTCCTTTGTACCAAACACCTCCTTTTTATATGTAACGTGTTTCTTAGCTACCTATCATACTTTCTTTTTCTTGGAAGCTTTGATATCTTATAAATTACTCCCTCCTCCCCCCTTTTTACTAAACCATGATAGCGGTTATTAGTGCAGGGAGCCACGCTGATTGCTCTGCGCTGCTCCAGACACTCATAGAGTTCCTATGAGCGTCGGGAGCAGTGCGGAGCACTCAGCGCAGCTCCCTGCGCTAATAACCGCTATTGTGGTTTAGTAAAAGCGGCGGTTAGTTCTCTAATATTTTTAAACTTTTCTCCATACTTAGCAACTTAAGGGGTTCTTGTACTAAGGTGCGCCAACCGATTTAGCGCATGCTAATCGATTTAGCACGCGCTAAAGATTAGCACATGCTAAATGCCAAGGCACCCATTATATTCTATGGGCACCTTAGCGTTTTGCACATGCTAATCTTTAGCACATATTAAATCGGTTAGCGCGCCTTAGTTAAACGTCCCCTAAGTGAAATATGTTCTTCAATCATACTTTAGGAATAACATTACATTAGTGACTTATATTCCGCCTAAACCTTGCAGTTCTAGGTGGATTATAAAAAAGGTAAGCTGGACATTACCAGGAGAGTTATTTATGTATTTAAAAATTTATATACCACCTAAATCTAAGTGGTTCACAGGGAAACCTATATAATATAAAACAAACCAACACAGAACACATAGACATGTTCTTCTAGGCCTCCTCAGCATGCTATATTCACATCCCCTCCCGATTCGCGATTTTAGGACTCGCAATTATTTGTGATTTCCAAAAACCGGAATCACCCCCACCTCCCGGACCTCCTCGGACCTTACTTGGTGGTCTAGTGGTCTTTCAGGGCAGGAGTGATCTTCATACACTCTTGCCTCGTGCAGATCACTCATCCAAAATGGCTGCCGTGAGTTCCCATCGTAGTATCGAGAGACTTCGGGAACTCACGGCAGCCATTTTGGATGAGTCGGCCCAAAAGTTACTCACGAATTTTCAATATTCGCAGGCCAGCTTTGCCCCTAACCCCTGCAAATATTGAGGGAGGAGTATACTGTAGTACACTCCACATATTTTGCTTAGATGTTATATGAATAGCAGTTCCTAAAACCTCCAGTTCAGCATCTAATTATGGGGTCCTTTTATTAAGGCACGCTAACTGATCTGGCGCGTGCTAAATGCAAATCTATAGCGCAAACGACCCCTATTTGCCTGCTGAAAATTACAAATGAGTTTTTAATCATTTCTTTAAAATCCCACGATCCTCACATAGTCTTAAGTGCCCTGACAGGACATTCCACAAGTTAGCCCCAGCAATTGAGAGCATTTTTGTTTTCGTCGACACATAATGAGCTTCATGTTCTCTGGATGCTATTAACCTCATTTCCCTCTACCTCCCACATCGATTTCAAACATAAAGGGGCCAAGCTATACAAAGCCTACAGGGTAAGGTACTAATTACAGGAATAGAGATAAATTACGGTACTGCGTTAATTTGTCCTCACAAATTTTCTGACTAGCAGGGTTTTTATTTCCCTTCGAAGAGTTTTGTAATCAGGCATTGTTATCAGTACGTTGGAGAGGTAGTGGTCAAGTTTCGCTGGCTGAGTTGCATCTTTTTGTGCAGTGTGCCTTTGATTTGGGGGGTAAGAAATATGGGGTCTGAGTTCTTCTTGGCCTGGTTGAGTTGTTCTGGATGAGGCGATCATTCAGCTCAGCACCAATTAGGGCTTTGAATAGTAGACAGTAAAATCTGAATAATATTCGTGCTTGCATTGGGAGCCAGTGTGAGTCTAGGTATACAGCGGAGATGTGGTCATATTGGCTTAATGAGTAAATCAGCCTGAGGGCTGTGTTTTGTTTGGCCTGCACAGCATTCAATGTTGGCTTTAGTAAGAAAGAAAGATATCTTAATGCATTCACTCAACAACAGAATTATAAGTATGCAGCCTACATGTGCAACCGAAAGCCTGTCATTTTGTCATGGCTGTCTGCACATGATGAGCAACTCTTGTTCCTGTCTTAGCACTGTCAGTCAGATCCTCAAGTGTTGAGTGTGGCATGCCATCTGTGGCATTTAGAGACAAGATGAACATTAAGTCTTTGCCCCCAAAACTAAGAAGCATATCATATATAATTTCCCATAAGCTAAAATCACCACCTGACACTGTTCTCATTGACTGCTATTTATTTGCAGACTTGAGCTGCTAAGTCCAAGTTCAAGTTCGTTCAATATACCGCAGGACAAGCAGAGAGCACTTCAAAGTGTGGGAATGCATGGTGCAGGAATTAGAGCTACAGCTCAGCACCCTGAGGCTGTGGGTTCAAATCCTTCACTGCTTCTTGTGACACTGGGCAAGTCAATCATCTCATTGACCCAGGTACACTAGATAGAGTTTGAGCCCACCGGGACTGATAGGGAAATATGATAAAATACCTGAATGTAAACCACTTAGGATATAAGTGGTATATAAATAAATAAAATAAAAATAAATAAAAGTGGTTTACAATTTAAAAACATATTTGAGTGGTAGGGATTGCAGACAGAGGGAACCTCCTCCCCCCAATAAAAAAACAACAACTTTGGGATGGGGCATATAAAGGATGAACATAAGAGGTGGAAAAGGATGTTAGAATATTTCTAATGGGGAGAAGGGAATGAGGGGATGGGTGAAACAAAAGGGAAAAATCAATTCAAAGCGAGCAAAAAAGGAAGGAATGGCTAAAAAAAACTCCAAGAGTTTACTATGGTCAGTAAGGAAAAAAGATCGGGGGAATGGGAAGGCTTGACAGAAAAAGTGAGCTTTAAGACAGTCCTTGAATATTTTAAGAGATAGTTCAGCTTTGATTGAAAGGGAGAAGGCGTTCCATAGAGCAGGTGCAAACACAGAAAGAAATCCGAAGATTGCAGATTATTCAAAATACTTCTGTTAAAATTATAAAAAACATTACCTAACATAAAACTCACTTGTATACCGCAAATACCATTAAGTTCTATGTTGTTCACAAAAATTAATAATACAAATGAATAAACATCCTATTTCTAACTTCCAAAAGATTCCCTATAAAGATACGTCTTTAAGGCACGTCAAAATTGTTGATACGAAAATTGGGAATGTGAATATATGCTTTAAATCCCTAGTCCATGAGGCTGCCTGAAAAGATAATAATCGTTCCTGAAATTTCTTGTATTTACATCCCTTTACAGAGGGGAATGAAAACAATGAATGAGATTTTCTAGAATGTTTAGAGTTTGTAATAATAAAAGATTCCATAAAATACTCAGGAATTGAGCCTGTTAGTTCCTTAAAGCAAATGCAGGCAAGGAAATTCAATCATGTTTCTCCTCTATTAATCAAAGTACATTGGCTCCCCATCGAACATAGAATCACTTATAAAATTCTTCCTCTTACATTCAAAACTAGAATTAGTAATCAGCCAGAATTCATAAATAGACTTCTTATACCCTATACCCCCCTCGGATCACTCCGCTCTGCTACACAACATCTTCTCAATATCCCCTCTTTAAAAAATATTAACACCATGCACTTAAATATTTTTTCGGTTACTGCACCTTCCTTCTGGAACTCTCTACCCGATTACATAAGAGAGGAAACAAATTTAAACCAGTTTAAATCTAAATTAAAAACCTTCTTGTTCAAAGACGCCTTCGAATAATAACTTCTCTTTTAAAGATGCTGTTTAATATCCACTGTCCTCCTAAGGACAATTCGACTTCCCTTCTTTTGGTTTTCCCCCCACCTCTTGTTCTTTCCTTCAGTGTCTCTTTCCTATAATATTGTAGTTCGACTCCTATTTTCCTTTTGTACAAGTTTGTGTTTGGTTAATTATTCTCCCAAACACGTTTATTAACTTGATTGTTTTTATTGATTAATGTATACCGCCTAGAAGCCTGATTAGGCGGTATAATAAATTTTTAAGTAAACTTGAAACTTGAAAACTTGATAGAAGGCCAGGGTGTAAGGATTGACGTAATATTGTCAGATATTTAAAGGGGACCCAAAAAGAAAATGGAAGCCAGTCTTCCAAAATGAATAAAAGTGTAATGTGGTCATGTCTTCCCTTGCCATACAGTAATTTAATAGTAGTTTGAGATATTGGCAGATCATGATATAAAGAATTACAGTAGTTGAGCTTAGTAATGACAAGGAAAAACACAGGCATTGGAATGGGGGGGAGCCACAGATGCCAAGGCACCCCCCCAAAAAAAAATCTAGAGGGGGCAGAAGGTCATCAAGATTCTTCCAACTCCCATCCCCTTCCGAGCCCTATAAGCAACTCCCGCAGCATGTCTCAGTCATGCACAGAGACTTGCTGCAGGAGTTGCAACAAAACAGGCTGGTCCTCAACCAGATTGTGGGGCTCCTGCAGCAGCGTAGGAGCATTTACCTCGCTGGCCCACGGTAGAAACCTCTACCGCAGTTTGCAAAAGCCAGTGATAGTAAAACTTCAACAACGTATGAACTTACAAGGTAGGGGGTGTCCTCTTTCAGTGATTAACAAGTCATCAAAAAAAAAAAAATTGTATATTATCTCTCCCCAACCCTGTTATCCCTTCTAGAAAAACTTTTATTTTATAGGAATTTTATCAAATATACCTTAGGGCTCCTTTTACAAAGGTGCGTTAGGGCCTTAACACGCGGAATAGTGCGCGCTAAAGTGCCACGCGCACTAGCCGCTACCACCTCCTCTCGAGCAGGCGGTAGTTTTTTGGGTAGCGCACGCTAATCCGGTGCGTGCGCTAAAAACGCACTTTTGTAAATGAAGCCCTTAGACCAGACAAAAACTCGTTACTTTGTGTCTGTTATTCCAATATAAAATCGGTTCTAATCCTCCATCTTCCAACTCCCTTAAAGCAAAACAAGAATTATAAATGTTTTTAAACACTTATCTGTTTTTATGTGTGTTTTACATAGACTGAAACACAGGCTATATAGTGTCTTCCATCAACGTTGTTTCCTCTATCATTTCTTGTGGCCATCTGTGCTGTCTTGGTGTACTTTTTTTTTTTTTGTTAGTAAATATGCTCTCTACCTATCCATAACTTTACTGCATAATATGCTTTAAATGTCATATTTCTAATCTAATAACTCATCTCTGTACTGTAAGTTATATATTTGTGCCATATGACCATTTATTATTTTGCAAGTGTAGTATAAGTAGAATACCATTTATCCAAAGATCTATTAACCAGAAACCCTCATCATTAGGGGGAAAAAATTGCAATCACTAAGTCCTCAGCTGTTAACAAGAAAATCTCCAATTATCTGGATTTTGTGCACTGCAGAGATGTCAAAAGCTGGTTCAGGCTCATTCTCAGCCATTTTCAGCTGTTTTCAGCAGTATTTCTCCTCTCCTATTTTCAGCATTCCTGGCAATAAAGATCCTAGAACAAAAAAAAAAGAGCCAGAATTTCCTGCAAGCTGCTCCTGTGCAGATAAAGCTGTGGAACATTAGCGTAGTTGCTTCTCTCTTATTCATAGCATTCCTGGAAGCAGTGAACCTGTTCAAATAGGAGACAAAACTTTGTGCTCTGGATTGGAAAAATCGTGGTTCAGTCTAGGCCAGGGGTAGGGAACTCCGGTCCTCGAGAGCCGTCTTCCAGTCGGGTTTTCAGGATTTCCCCAATGAATATGCATGAGATCTATTTGCATGCACAGCTTTCAATGCATATTCATTGGGGAAATCCTGAAAACCCGACTGGAAGACGGCTCTCGAGGACCGGAGTTCCCTACCCCTGGTCTAGGTGCTTAAAGGAAGAGGGTTGGGCTGTGTGGATGCTTGGTAAAGCTGCACATTCTAGCTTCCAGATCACTGTTCCCTCTTATTGTGTGCTGCAGACTCCAGGTGTGCCACCAGACACCAGGGAGGAGGGGCGCCAGCGCCGGCTGACTGCCTACGGGACGTGCCTCTTACAGCGAGAGACACTTTTATAGGTAGTCAACTGGTGCCAGTGCCTCACCTCCTCCCTGGTGTCTCTCCTCCTCTTCGCGCCTTTTTGTTTCAGCACACGCACACCCCCTCTACTAGCATCTCAGGGCCTTGTGGATCTCAATGTGATGACATCACGCATACACATGACATTATCACGCCAACATCCAGATGCCATCGAGCCGTCACCCCCAATTTAGTGTGCCCCCGGCTCGCAAAGTTTGTGAGGCACTGTTCTAAGTTGAGTGGGCGTCCTCCATATAACGTCCTACCAGTAGGGGGGTGCTGTTTCACTATCACATTTTTAATAGTGAAGGAGAGGCAAACTCTACAGTACTTCAGGGAGCCTGCATGTCCCTAGCAACTGAAAACACAGTATTGAAGCAACACCCCCCACTGGCAGAAAAGCATTTGGAAGTCTCCCATTCAGTTTAGGGAACATGTCTACATGCAGGTCACAAAAGTATGCACCTTCTTGGAAATGTGCATACTTTTACATATGTCCTAGTAAACAGACACTCAGTAGTCAAAGTTTTAGAACCGCATCAAACTCAATTGTATCCTATATTCTTTCAGTTCTAATGCACACCCACGATGACACTCACACTAAACTAAACTAAATCTTAAGTTTATATACCGCATCATCTTCACGGATGTTGTGGAGCTCGGCACGGTTTACAAGAACTTAAAATATAGGAAGAGAAGGAAAAAAAAAGGTTTACATGAACTTACATATGGAAGAGAAGAGTAAGGGGGGATAGAATTACATTTTAGTGAAAAGCCAAATTTTCAGTTGCTTGCGGAATAATTGGAGGGAGCCCAGGTTCCGCAGTGAGTAGTAAGGTCGTTCCAAAGACCTGTGATTCTGAAGAGAAGGGATTTTCCCAGTTTGCCTGCATAGCGAATACCGTGTAGAGAGGGGAAGGATAATTTATACACTGATAAGCAGAGTTAATATCGGTTGGGATTTATACATCTAATCGTCACCGGTCCCATAAACTTAATTAGATTTTTCTTCATTTCTATCTCCATCAATCAGCGTTCAACATTCAAATAAAATATTTTCACCATTTTTCAATATTTCTATATTAAAACTGTACTTATCTTGTTTCTCTTCAATTGAATCAATATCAGGTCAGTATTGGGTAGGGGTGTCAACGCTGAGGCCCCAGATGAAAATTAAGAGTGTGTATTAGAACTGAGAGAATATAGGATACTTTTACATATATAACATCTGGAATAATTTTATAAGAGGGTTTTTCCACTCAATCCTTTCTAAAATTACCCTTTCCCAAATGTCAACCAAATAGGGGAGATTTTATTGATAAAGAAAAATGTTTTGTTTTTTTTAAACGTATTTTCCCTTTCTCAGCAAATGAGCCAAAAGGAGGGTGCTAAATGTCTGGACCTTCTAGGTGAGGTAGAAGTTTGTTTCTCCCAGAGGCATATCATAAGCCATGGCTGAAAAAGAAAAAAAATTAAATTAAAAAAAAAGACAGTTGCTTAGGACACCTCATAGATGAGAGAGATTTTCATGAATTCAGCCAGTGTTCCTGGGGTTCATAAGTATTTATGAGGTCATCCAATCAATGTCAAGCAGATTTAATTTATTGCAAGCTGTTTTTCATCAGCTAACATGCTAATTCCATAAATTACCACAAAGTCTAATTTATCACTGAATGAAACAGGCTGGAGATTTTTCAACTTTAACCTCACGCTCAAGAACCCAGTCCACCATACAAAAATTTCATCGCTGGTTGTGGAATGTAATAGTTTGTCTTGTATTGTTTTATTCCCTTATTTTATACTTACTGTAAACCGCTTAGATTTTAACATTTTTGTTTTATATTTGCAGTATATTGTATATTGCAGTATATTGGAACTGTAGCAAAATCAGATAAATCCTCATACTGAAGATGATTATCAGTATGTGGTATTTTAAGCTTTAACTCTCCATAGATTTACCTTATTTATTTATCTTTTCATCCTTTCATAATTTCACAGCATATTGGCATGCCAACTATTATGCCTTGTTGGCATATCACACTTTATTGCTGGATTAAAATACACACCTGAAATGGTGTTAATGTCGAACTAATCTATGCTCAAGATGTGAGAGAAATCATGTATTACACTTTTCATTGTGCAGTGGCAGAAGGTTAGTGATTCCACTATAAGAGGAGATGACAATTAGCTTACAAGTAGATGATGTCAGTCCCTTCGCCATGTTGGTAACGTATTTGAAATGTAGCAAATTAAGTGGTTTCAAAGATATCACACAGGATATCTTTTCCATCTAAAATAATCTTCGAGGAAAATAATAATCACAATGAGATTCAAAGTGAATTATTATTTATAACTTAAGAATAAGTTAGAGTTAAAAATGCACCAAATGTCACCAAAATGTAGGTGCTAGGATGCTGCTCCCTGGAGAAGCGGAGACTTAGGGGAGACATGATAGAAACCTTCAAGATCCTGAAAGGCATAGGAAAGTAGACAGGGACAGATTTTTCAAACTAAGGGGAACCACAAGTACAAGGGGGCACTCGGAAAAATTGAAAGGGGACAGGTTTAGAACAAACGCTAGGAAGTTCTTTTTCACCCAGAGGGTGGTGGACACATGGAATGTGCTTCCAGAGGCTGTGGTTGACAGGAGCACTGTACAGGGCTTCAAGGAAGGTTTGGATAGGTTCCTAGAGGGCAAAGGGATTGAGGGGTATAGATGATGAGGGGTATAGATGATTGAGGGGTATAGATGATGAGGGGTAGAGATGGGTTATAGGGATAGGAGTAGAGGTTAGTTACAGGAATAGGAGTAGAGATAGGTTATAGAGCTAGTCAGGGACCACTGCTCAGGCAAAAGGGCCTGATGGGCCGCCGCGGGAGCGGACCGCTGGGCGAGATGGACCTCTGGTCTGCCTCAGCAGAGGCAACTTCTTATGTTCTTATGCATGCATGAGTGAATCCTATATCCGTGATTACGCATATAATTGCCATTATAGAATAAATGGGAATTTACATGCCAACCTTGAGGAAATCTGCTTATGCCTTGTCAAATGACTGGTGTCAATTACCATGATTTTATGATGCAGTTGTACATGTATGTGACGCAGTGGTTGGAGCTACAGCCTCAGCACCCTGGGTTCAAACCCGTTAGATAGATTGTGAGCCCAACGGGACAGATAGGGAAAATGCTTGAGTACCTGATTGTAAAAACCTAATAAACTTGAAACTAATTCACAGTATTCTATAATCTTACTCTCAAATTCTAAAGTTGCATGCATATATCGGTGATGTAGCCAATGTGCATGCACAACTTAATTGATTAATTTGCCTAATCGGTGTTGATAATTGGTAATTAACACCTCATAATTGATGCTATTTGGGACTATTAAAAGTTACGTGCACAACTCGGAGAGTGCAGTTCTATAAAAAGTATGCACCAGTTGCAGTGCATGAATTTGAAAAAAGATTGGGGTGTTCCTAAAAGTTAAGTGCTTTATTATAGAATATAGGCAGCAATAGAAAAAAGCATTGAAATGTCATCAAATTCAGGCAATATGAACATAAGAATAGCTTTACTGGTTCAGACCAATGGTCCATGAAGCCCAGTAGCCCGTTCTCACGGTGGCCAATCCAGGTCACCAGTACCTGGCCAAAACCCAAGGTATAGCGATATTCCATGCTACCAATACAGGGCAAGCAGTGGCTTCCCCTCATGTCTTTCTCAATAACAGACTATGGACTTTTCCTCCAGGAACTTGTCCAAACCTTTCTTAAAACCAGCTACGCTATCTGCTCTTACCACATCCTCTGGCAACATGTCAGCCATTATTCATAAAAATGTTACTAAGCAAATTCTTAGGTGAACAAATCTGGCGAACTTAATGTATATCTTTAGAGAACAAAAAGATAGAAACAGTGGCCAAGATTCTATAAACGGCACCTGAATTTAGGCACCTATATCAGCACATCTAGTCAAACTAGGCACCTAACTTACCCCCCCCCCTTTTTACAAAACCATGATAGCGGTTTTTAGTGCAGGCTGGTGCACTGAATGCTCTGCGCTGCTCCCGACACTCATAGAGTTCCTATGAGTGTCACAGAGCATTCAGCGCCGGCCTGCGCTGAAAACCGCTATCGAAGTTTTGTAAAAGGGGGCGGAGTTAATTTTTCAATTAGGCTTAATTCACACCGTTAATTAAAAAGCGCATTAAAAAAGCAATTTTAAAAAATATAATAATTTATACAATTATTGACAATTATGGCAGTAAAAATATTCAAATAACAGTATACATTATGGCATAGTATGCTACTTACAATCAAAAACAATACAAATTAAAACATCGCATAGGGTATAAGTGGAGATGGAACATACAGATAAATAAGATAGAGTAACAGGAGTTAGAAAATAAGAGGACATTTCATTACGTGGCGTTAGGGCTGTAAGCTGCATTAATTGACTCTTGATGTTTTGTATCTCATTACTATGCAAATCTAACACAATTTGCAGTGATACACCACAAGTCATGTTAGGAGCCAAAGACCATGGTAAAATAACCCTAGCTTTATAGCAGGGTTATTTTACTGTCCAGGAGCATCAGGCTGCGCAAAGCTGCGGCCCAATGCTCCTGGGCTGCAGCAGTGTTCCCCCACCCCAAACCCAATCCCCCCATGTACAGCCCCCCCCCCTGGCCCATCCAACCCCCTTAGTTGTATACCTGACAACTCATTGGTGGTCCAGGGCCATCCTGTTGAGTCCTGGGGTGTCTAGCAGGGTTCAGGGGGGCATATGGTGGGGTCCTGGGAGCATCTAGTGGGGTCCTGGGGCATCAACCAGGAGCAATGCCCAATTGCTCCTGGCCACACCTGCGCTGACCTTGAAATTCCTAGCAGCAGTCTTGTGTAACTACCGCAATACTATATTCTCTTTAGGAGCCCCCACCTTATGGAACGCTCTCCCATTGGATATCAGACTGGAAGAATCATTGGACAAATTTAAGACCAAACTATTTAGAGACGCATTTCTAACATGAGAATGGGTGATTCATCTAACCTACACACTCTGCGAACAGTTTTGCATACCAACCACTTTTAAGAAGTGTCATCCTCCCCCTCCTTTGTTTTCTCCTTGCCCTCTTACCACCCTTTTAATTTATTTTAATGTATTTTACTCTTGCCTAACTCTTAATCCTTTTGTTTCTGTACATTTATGTCTTATATACTGAACATATATATATATATTTTTTTTTGTATTTTTTTGTACTTTCTTTTAAAAAATTTTTAGCATTGTAAACCATCTAGGTAGAAGTTGATAGACGGTATATGACGTAGAGAATAAACTTGGAAACTTGGAACCCCTAGCGGTATTCACATAAGACTGCTGCTAGGGGGTGCCATTTTGAGGTGGGTGCCAGCAATTGGGCATCACTCCTGTCTGATGCCCTAGGCCCCAACCGGAAACCCCCTTGGATCCTACCAGATGCCCCCCCAGGACACCACCAGATCCCACTACATGCCTCCCTGGACCCCACCAGATGCCCCCCGGACCCCCCCAATGAGTTGTTGGATAGCAACTAGAGGGTTTGTGCTGGGAGGGGGAATTCACCACCTCAACCCAGGAGCATCAGATAACGGCTTTCTGAGACCCAATGATCATGGGCCAAGTAATGCCGCTTGCATGGTGATTTGCAAGTAGCAGTATTCCTGTAAGAAGGGATTCAACAACTTGTGGTACTGGGATACCACAAATTACTGAATCCCATGGGGCATCAAAGTATGGTAAATGACAAACCTTTGCTGCATCTTGATTACCCGTCCCCCCCCCCCCCCAAGTGTGACTGACTTAAGGAAAAAGTGTATATGGAGTTCAAAAGGTTCATGAAAATTATTTTAGTTGGGGTAGGAGCAGAAAAGTTATGTGATGCTGGCAGCACAAAGGATTTCTTTAGGTGAAAGGTCTCCAAGCTGTGGCCCATAGATCAGATGCAAATAGCAGAGTTCATTGTTCTGGCCAGGCATAATTTTCCTGTATGTAGATTAATATGGCCTACAGAGGAAGATAATTATTTAATTAAATCAAACTAACTGATGAATGATTGATTGATGTAATGTATGCCAGAGGCATAGGTAGCATGGCTGGCACTGTTCCCAGGCTTCAGAGAAGGTCAGCAAATTCTGAGGGCCGTCTCCATCCAAGTCAGCAAACTCCAATGCATGTCCCCCGACCTTCGCCTTGTTGATTTAAATTGTCCCCTGCGGCCTTTCTCTTGAAAAGCTTGAGGGACTCCTATTTTCAGCTCTGATCCGGCTCAAAGTGTGGACAGTAGAATGCTTTGCTGTATTATAAAAATTTATGATGTTTTGTTAGATTGACTTTTTTCTTCATACTAGTTGGGGCAGCTTTGGTTGCTTTCCTATTGATAGTGGTCTTTTAAACACCTAAAAGAACTACTTGATAGAAAAAAATATATTATAATAATTTTATTTTTTATATACTGCCCAACCAATAGTTCTGGGTGGTTCACATCAAGCGAACTGTTACAATTCTGTTAAAATACAGAGTCAGAGAATACATTTCAATGAAAATACAAAATCTGAGAATATTACTATAAAATTAGCGTACAAATCTTTCAAACAAGTAAGTTTTCATCGACTTTCTAAATGCATAATAAGATTGTGTTTGAGTGATCAAAGAACTCATCCAAGAATTTGCTTTTCCAGCTTGATGCAAGTGTCTTTTCCAAAGAATTCTTGAAACAACATGCTTTTGGAGTGGGTTACATAAACAAACCAGAATTTCTTGTATTCTTACTTGACATGTATAATTTAAATTGTGAGGATAGGTATGTTGGTATAGATTTAGCTTTAATTTCTACTGCAATATAACATATTTTACACAACTTTTCATGACTGCCAGGACTTAAGACTTTTTTTTCCCAAAAAAACTCTGCGTTGTGGGTTCTAGGAAAGGGACTTGTGCAAACAGCATCATGAAAACTAAGTGAACAAATAAAAGCCATGTCTGACCCCAAATAGCCTTTCTCTAGAGTGTATTATTTCAGAAAATTGAGCAAACACTTTATGTCAGCTCTGGATGAGAGACTTTGCATATATCTCCTGTCTATGGCAAACCTCAAATTTGCTTATCAATTCTTTTCTTAAAAATGACAAATCGCATAAATGAAATTCTGGATCAGCACATTTCAAATTACTAATCCCCTAGATTAGTGGCTCCCAACCCTTTCCTGGAGGACCGCCAGTCCAGTCGGGTTTTCAGGAAAGTCCTAATGAATATGGATGAGAGAGCTCTGCATATAATGGAGGTTCCAGGCATGCAAATATGTTCCATGCATATTCATTAGGGCTATCCTGAAAACCCAACTGGCCTGGTGATCCTCCAAGACAGGGTTGGGAACCACTGCCCTAGATCACAAACTCCTAAAGTTACATCGATCTATTTGTACTAGTTAGTATAGCAAATCAGTACTGATTTTTGTACGTTTTGGATTGTTACAGAAGGGTGGTTTGAAATGATTCTAAAAGATTATGTTCCAGACAAATCAAATAGTTCAGAGTTTAATAAGTATTCATCTCCATTTTCTTCCTTGTCTTCAGTTTACCTTTCATCTTCTTAAAAAAAAAAAAAAAATGCCTTCAAATGGAAATTCTTTAGCTCTATAGAGATCTGGGCTTTAATGGTGATTTTCTCTCTGCATAGAATCTGTTGCAGTGGAATGAAAATGTTCTGCTATTTTTACAATGAGGAAATTTCCAGAGTGTCTGCTCCTTTTCATGGCGTTCGGTCTGACACCAGGTTACTTACTTTCTCACTTTTCTTGGCGTCATTCTAATAAAAACACACAGAGAGTGCAGTTATTTACATATCCTTCTGTAAAATCTTGCCATTATAAGAAGTTCCTTGATAGAACCTTTTCTTTCCAGGCCGCCAAATTGAATACATGGCTTGGTAAAATGAAGCTTCTTCTTATTTAGATTTTAGGAAATTGTTAAAAGACTTATTTATTTATTAAGCTGATATCTTAATGGTTTCCTTTTATCTTAATTATGTTTTTATTACTTTTAATCACTTCCATTTCTATCTATATGGCATGCCTTTTTCTCTGATGTATTATCGAAATGTATGTATAGCTCCTTGTTGTATTTCACTAGGATACTTTGATGGAATCATATGTATTGTTTCCTGTGTTGTGAGTCGCTTAGAACCTCCCCAGTATGGCGGCATACAAATAAATTATTATTATTATTAGGCCTCTATTTACAGCAGGGATTCTCAGTCCAGTCCTTTGGGACACACCAACTAATTAGGTTGTCAGAATATTCACAATGAATATGCATGAGATAAATTTGCATGCACTACCTCCATTGTATGAAAATCTATCTCATGCATATTCATTTTGAGTATCTGCAAAACCTCACTGGCTGGTTGTGTCTGAAAGAGTGGGTTGACTTTGAGAACCCCTGATCTAAAGTGAGGCAATGGAAGATAGGCCTCCATATCCATCACTAAAAGTAGGTGTATCTGTTCTGTGTTATGAAAAGAATTATGGCGCTACCAAGTTAGCCAGCTCCGGGAAGGAGATTTTGAGCCAGCCTTGGATTTCTCTCCATCTCATCCATTATGAGACCTACAACACTGAACTTCAATGGATATGTGGTTATGCAACTTTCAGCTGGCTGCAGGACCTTACAGACACAGGTAAAGGGCAGTATAAAGTCAGATCCAAACTGAGCAGGTACAAGAGAGCCAGCATTAGCAGCCAAAGCATGCCTGATGAATTGAATGCTGCTGCAGTCCGCAGCAGCGACTCAGGCCCCGATGCTCAAAAGGTTTCCGTGCTAGTAAGACCTTCTGAGCATCGGAACCTGAGTCACTTCTGGAGCTAGGGTGACCAGGTTACCCATTTCAGAAGAGAGACTTTTTGGCAAGTCCTGGATTTCTGCTAACCTCATCTTGGTGCATTATGGGACCTTCAGCACTGATTTCAAAAGGATTCTTTGTGGCTGCTACCAATCCTCCTATTCAAATGCATTACAATGAGCTTTCTTTGAGATGCACAAAAGGGACATCCCCCCTCCCCCCCCTCATCCCCCACACACACTATTTCTGAATAATTTTTTCTGGTAGCTCTGAAACTGCCAGTAACTGCACTCATACAACCCATGCACAACAGATGGGCCCATTAAAAAAACAAAGTCCACAGCTGAGCCAGCAGCCCCTGCTGGCTCAACTGATCATGGCTCCAGGGCCACAATCAAGATGAGCTGGCAGGAGGGAGAGCAGCAGTGGCAGCAGGAATGGAGCTGACATGGAGCTGAAAGGGGGAGGAGGAGCTATGCCTAGTAATGTGCTCTTTTGAGCAGGCGCCAGGCACAGTTCAGTGGTGTAACGAGAGTGAGAGGTGCCCAGGGCCCCTCCCCCACGCTCTTCTCCGCCACCACCCCATCTACGCCTTCCCCGCCTCCTCCTGCCACACGCATGCACCTCATTAACTTCGTGGCGTGAGCAGCAACCCCCAACCTGCTGGTTGCGCTTGCGTCGGCTCTTCCTCTCACGTCACTTCCTAGGCGCGGGTCGAGGAAGAGTCATTGCTGGCGTGAGCAGCAGGTTGGGGTTGCTGCTCATGCCACGAACCTTAACAAGGTATGAAGGAAGGGAAAGGGTGTGCGTGCATGGTAGTAGGGGGTGGGGAAGGAGCATGGGGTGGAAGGGATGATGGGAGCAGGCACCCCCCACTAAGACGGCATCCAGGGTGGACCGCCCCCTCCCTTTGCCTCCAACCTTACTACTCCACTGGTTCCTTACCCTTTTACCAGGGCTGCTCCACACAAATAGCATGAATATAATTTGCATGCTATTTTGCTGAGCATCAACCGATAAATAAAAATCACTCCCAACACGGTATTTAATACCGTGTTGACGGAACTTTGAGCATCTGGGCCTCAGGCAGGAGATGTCTTTGGCAGCAGGGCTTTGCATCCCCACCAGCAAAGGTAATATTTTATTGTAGTGAGCAGGTGACTGTGGTTGCAAGGAGGGACGGGGAAGAATATTGGACACCCCCCCCCAGTTCACTTTTGGGAACATCATCTAGTGTATTAATGCCTTTTCATTTACATTCCTGGAAAGTCATGCCTTGTAAACCAGGAGTTAAATCTCCATTACCAAGAAAGAAAAGGTTCTCTCCAGCCCAAATTGTTTCCCATATTGCTTCCATGCCCAATATGTTGATTGCAATAACACACTATGAAAGCAGGGGGAGACCTAAGCTGAAGATGAGGAGGTCCAGGCTCCAAGCTACCCCCTTCCTCTGTAATGGGACTACCTGTAACTTCTCTGTGTAAGGAACCTGTTATAAAGTACCCCTTTCCCCACACACACATGTTAAAGTCTTTTTAATACCTCAGACTCTGGCCTCCACAAACCAATAAACCTATAAAATATAGATTATCATATTTATTTTAGTACTAAGCTGGTTACGTTATTTGGATGAATACTTGTCTACATTTTTGTGGTTTTACTTCACTAAATTTCAGCATTTCGGCTTGTATAAGAACATAAGAATTGCCGCTGCTGGATCAGACCAGTGGTCCATCGTGCCCAGCAGTTCGCTCACGCGGCGGCCCCTAGATCAAAGACTAGTGCTCTAAATGAGCCCAGCCTCACCTGCGTACTTTCCAGTTGAGCAGGAACTTGTCCAACTTTGTCTTGAATTTCTGGAGGGTGTTTTCCCCTATGACAGACTCCGGAAGAGCGTTCCAGTTTGCTACCACTCTCTGGGTGAAGAAGAACTTCCTTATGTTTATACGGAATCTATCCCCTTTTAACTTTAGAGAGTGCCCTCTCGTTCTCCCTTCCTTAGAGAGGGTGAACAACCTGTCTTTATCTACTAAATCTATTCCCGATCATGTCCCCTCTCAATCTCCTCTTTTTGAGGGAGAAGAAGCCCAGTTTCTCTACTCTCTCACTGTACGGCAACTCCTCCAGCCCCTTAACAATTTTAGTCATTCTTCTCTGGACCCTTTCGAGTAGTACCGTGTCCTTCTTCATGTACGGCGACCAGTACTGGATGCAGTATTCCAGGTGAGGGTGCACCATGGCCCAGTACAGCGGCATGATAACCTTCTCCGATCTGTTCGTGATCCCCTTCTTTATCATTCTTAGCATTCTGTTTGCCCTTTTCACCGCTGCCGCACATTGCATGGACGGTTTCATCGACTTGTCGATCAGAACTCCCAAGTCTTTTTCCTGGGAGGTGTCTCCAAGTACCGCCCCGGACATCCTGTATTCGTGCATGAGATTTTTGTTACCGACATGCATCACTTTACACTTATCCACGTTGAACCTCATCTGCCATGTCGATGCCCATTTCTCGAGCCTGATTATGTTACGTTGCAGATCTTCGTAATCCCCCTGTGTCTTCACTACTCTGAATAACTTCGTATCGTCCGCAAATTTAATCACCTCACTCGTCGTACCAATCACCAGATCGTTTATAAAGATGTTGAAGAGCACAGGGTCCAAACAGCCCTGCGGCACCCCACTGGTGACGCTTTTCCAGTCCGAGTATTGTCCATTTACTCCACTCTCTGTTTCAAGTTTCAAGTTTATTAGTTTTTTAATATACCGACCATCAACAAATATCTGGCCGGTTAACAATAAAATTTTAAAAAGAGAAAGAAAGAAAAAAAAATAAAATATTAAATATTTGGAAATATATAGAGTGAACATCAAAGACATTAACTGGACAGACTTGAAAGTGAGGGTAAGAGGGAATGGAGGGGAAAAGTTACATATTAGAGAAGAAGAGGAGAAAGTGGGAGTGAGATAAAACATATTGGGTAGGGTCGCTTTTTTAAAACGGTTGGTTGCTTAAGAAAGAAAAAGAAAATGAAAAAGAAGAGAATAAATAAAAAAAAAAAAAAAAGGAGAAGAGAAGATAAGTCTAAACACAAGCGAATGCGTCACAAAATAAAAAAGTCTTCAGGCTTATCTTGAATTTATCTAGATGTTGTTCATCTCGTAGTTGCTGTGGCAGAGCGTTTCATAACGTTGGGGCGGATATTGCAAAATTTATTTTCCGGGTGTAATAGAAGTCTTTTATGGAAGGAATTAGCAGGAGTTTTTGATCTGTTGACCTTAGAGTACGTGAAGAACATTGAGGAATGAGAAGTTTATCAAGATATAAAGGCTGGTGGGAGAGTTTTATTTTGAAGGTCAGCAGGATTATTTTGTAAGTGATACGATGAGTGATAGGGAGCCAATGTGCCTCTTTCAGGAGCGGAGTGACATGATCATATTTGCCTGTTTTATAAATGAGTTTTATTGCTGTATTTTGTAATAATTGTAGGCGTCAGATTTCTTTTTGGGGGAGACCGTTGAGAAGGGAATTACAGTAATCTAAGTGTGAAATGACTAAAGAATGAACCAGAATATTGATTGAATCGGTCTCTAGAATTGAAATTAGTGAACGAATGAGGCGAAGTTTGAAGAAACAGGTTTTTACAACCGAACTAATGTGATCATGGAAAGTAAGATCCTTATCGATGATGACTCCTAATAGTTTTATTTTTGTTTCCATATGTATAGGAGTGGATTTGATAGAAATTTTTCTTAATAGGGATTTGCTGTTTTTGAGTGGGAGTAGGAGGCCACGGGATTTATCAATATTGAGGGAGAGTTTATTTGAGTAGAGCCAGTCGTTTATGGTGTCCAGTTTATTGTTTATGTCTTTTATATCTGAAATGTTTGAGGTGTTGACTGGGTGAAGTAGTTGTATGTCATCTGCATAGGCAAAGATCGTGAATCCAATAGATTGTGCTAACGTAAGAAGAGGAGACAGAAAGAGATTGAATAAGAGTGGAGATAGAATCGAGCCTTGCGGGACACCATAAGTTTGTGATATAGATGAGGAAGTTTCATTCTTTACATGGACTTTAAAACTACGTTCGTTAAAATAAGATGTGAACCATGAAAGAGCTGGACCTGTAATACCGCAGTCTTTAAGTCTGTTAATGAGGAGAGAGTGGTCAATAGTGTCAAAGGCTGCAGACAGGTCAAGGGAAATAAGAAGAACAGATTTTTGGTGTTCATGGTAGTAATGTATAGTTGAGATGAGGCCTAGCAGTGACAGTTCAGTTGAATGTGAAGAACGAAAACCAGTTTGACATGGATGTAAAGCATGGGTTTTTTCGATAAATTCTGTGAGTTGGGTATGGATGATTTTTTCCGTTAATTTGGAGATTAAGGCGAGATTAGCGATAGGGCGGTAGTTTGCCGGCAGGGAGGAGTCTAAGTTGTGTTGTTTTAGTTTTGGAAAAACAAGAGCTGTTTTCCAAGCAGTAGGTACTAAACTGTTAGAAAGAGACTTGGATATCATTTCCCAGATGAATGGGCCAAAAAAGGAGAATAATTTTTTGAGGAGCGAAGAGGGAATACTCTCCATAACATTGTTGGAGGTATTTAAAGATTGTAAGATAAGAAGGAGATTTGCTAGTGAGGGCATTTTGAAATTTGAACAAGAGCTGAATGATAGATGAATAGAATCATCGAGAATGTGAGGAGGAGAAGTAGGAGGGGAAGGTCCAAGATGAGATCTAATGTCCTTGATTTTTGTATCAAAGAAAAGTGTTAGTTCATCGGCAGATGGCTGGGTTGTTAGGGATAAAGTTGTTTTTTTTTTAGAATATTTTGAGAGTGACTGAGCAAGATTGAAAAGTTTTTAATCCACATGAGTATTTCACCCTCGATTCTATGTCTTGCAATTTTCCGAAGTAGTCGTTCATGTGGAACCTTGTTGAACGCCTTCTGAAAATCCAGATATACAACGTCGACCGGGTTGCCCTTGTCTATCTGCCTGTTTACTCCCTCGAAGAAGTGCAGCAAGTTTGTCAAACAAAATCTGCCTTTGCTGAAACCGTGCTAGCTGGTCCTCATCAACATGTGTCCGTCAAGATGATCAATGATGTGGTCCTTTATCAGCATCTTTACCATCTTTCCCGGTACCGAGGTCAGACTCACCAGTCTGTAGTTTCCCGGGTCACCCCTCGAACCTTTTTTGAAGATCGGCGTAACATTCGCCAACTTCCAGTCCTCCAGAATCTTTCCCGATTTGATCGACAGGTTGGCTACTAGTTGAAGCAGTTCAACTATAATCACTTTCAGTTCTTTAATGACCCTTGGATGAATGCCATCCGGTCCCATAGATTTATCGCTCTTAAGCCTATCTATCTGACTGCATACCTCTTCTAGACTAACCATCAACCCTGTCAGTTTCCCATCTTCATTTCTAGCATACAGCTTGATGGGTTCCGGTATGCTGTGTATATTCTCTTCAGTAAATACAGACGCAAAACATGTGTTCAGTTTGTCGGCGATTGCTTTGTCCTCCTTTAGCACTCCCTTCATTCCACAGTCATCCAATGGTCCCACCGCTTCCTTCACGGGTCGTTTCCCCTTAATATATCGAAAGAACGGCTTGAGGTTTTTTGCCTCCTTGGCTATTTTGTCCTCTTAGTCTCTTTTGGCCCCTTTTACCACCTTATGGTACCTGCGTTGATGTTATTTGTGCTTATTCCAGTTTTCGTCCATTTTTTACCTTTTCCATTCCTTACACAAAGTTTTCTTGTCTCTGAAATGTATGCGGCCTGTACTGAGCACACAGCACAGAAGAAATGATCCAACTACTTCACAACCAAAACATATGTGCTCTTAAGGCAGGAACACTTGTGCTGCTTCAAACATTTTTTTTTTTTTACATCCATGAAAAATCTGAAAGTAGGCAAAGGCAAACTGGAATTTCTCATAACATTTCAGAAGGTAAATGGCTTCAAGCGTAACAGCCTTTCAAAAGTAATTTTTTCCTTACTAATCTCTCAATTAAACTGAGCAAAATGAAACTAATTCAAAGTTCCATTTACTAAGCCTTTTACTCACAGACACAAAATTAGGAGGGAATCTTTAGCAAATAGCCTTCTCAGGGAATAATACTTTCCAAATAGAAACATAGAAACATGATAATAATAATAATAATAATTTTATTTCTTATATACCGCTATACCATAAGTTCAAAGCGGTTTACAAGAAGTTACATACAATGAGAATTTGAGATGTAAGGGGAACAGAAAAAGTACTTTCTGGGATACAAATTGCAAATGGAAGAGAACTAAGATGGCAGATAAAGGCAAATTGGCCCATCTTGTCTGCCCATCCACAGTAACCATTATCTCTTTCTCTCTCAGAGAGATCCCATGTGCCTATACCAGGCCCTGTTGAATTCAGACACAGTCTCTGTTTCCACCACCTCTTCCGTGAGACTGTTCCATGCATCTGCCACTGCTTTCATTGTATGCTAATAGATCTCATGCATATTCATTGGGGAAATCCTGAAAACCGGACTGGATTGCGGCCCTCGAGGAGGGACTTTGTCACCCCTGCTCTACAGGAAGGATTAGGGGAACTTTCCATTAATCTCTCAGTATATTGCCTCCCTCCTGAAATCAATAGTGACAAATAATCACAGGCTCTTTATCTCGAGTATAATATAGATACGTTTCTAAAATGATAGACATACACTTCTGTTTACATTTACAGTACGTGTATGTTCTTAAATAGAACCACACATGTGTGTGCCAGCACAGAGATATGAATGTTGCTGAGTTGCCTTCATTTATTTCTAAATGTTGAAATTGGCAAAATGGGTGCCACCATTGCATGTAATTGGCACATACACACGTATGCCTTCATGCCAGTGGCGTACCAAGGGGGAGCGGGGAGGGCGGTCCGCCCCGGGTGCAAGCCCTGAGTGGGTGCTCCCGGCCTTGAAGCCGTTGGCGTCCGGTTCCCCCCCGAAGTCCGGTTCCCCCCCCCCGCGTCTTGCGTCCGGATTCTCCCCCCCGACCCCCCCCCCCCGCACTGTTTGTGGTGGAGAAGCAGCCTGCAGCGGGATCGTGATGCTAGCGATCCCTGCGCTGCTTCGGCGCTGCTTCCTCCGCCATGGTCCCGCCCCTCCTCTGACATCATAGGAAGGGTGGGACCGTGGCAGAGGAAGCAGCGCCAAAGCAACGCAGGGATCGCTGGCATCGCAATCTTTCTGTGGGCTGCTTCTCTACCGAGGCCAGGGGGATGAGCGGTCCTTCAGGGTGGGGGGGGGGCGAGCGGTCCTTCGGGGTGGGGACAGGCCTTCAAGGGGGGATAGGCCTTCAAGGTGGCGACAGTCAGGCAGACCTTCAAGGGGGGGACAAGCCTTCAAGGGGGGGACAGGCTTTCAAGGGGGGATAGGTCTTCAAGGGGGGGCAGGCAGGCAGGCCTTCAAGTGAGGGGACAGGCCTTCAAGGGAGGGATAGGCCTTCAAGGGGGGTAGGCCTTCAAGGGGGGGGACAGGCAGGCAGGCCTTCAAGGGGGGGACAGGCTTTCAAGGAGGGGACAAGCCTTCAAGGGGGCAGACAGGCATGCCTTCAAGGGGGGGGGACAGACTTTCAAGGGGGACAGGCAGGCCTTCAAGGGAGGGATCGGCCTACAAGGGGGGGGACAAGCAGGCAGGCCTTCAAGGGGGACAGACAGGCAGGCCTTCAACGGAGGGACAAGCCTTCAAGGGGGGGGAACAGGCCTTTGGGGGTGCAGGCCTTCAAGGGGGGACAGGCCTTCAGGGGAGGGGGGGGCCCTGGTGTAGAAATACACGGAGGGAAGGGGGGGTTCAAAGAGACACGCATATGCCAGACTTTGGGTGCGAAGAAATAATGGGTCTGAAAATAGAGGAGAGGGAGAGAGATGATGGGCCATGGGTTTTAGGGAGGGAAGGAACAGAAAGGGAGAGAAGCTGGATACAAGGGATGGTGTGGAGGGGGGGATAGAGATACTGGATAGGAGGGTAGTTGGGAAAAGAAAGGGAGAGATGGTGGACCCTGGGGTGGTGGGGAAGGAGGGAGAGATGCTGGATGAAAGGGTAGTTAAGAAAAGATGGATCTGTGGAGGGAGACGAAAAAAGGAAAGATGCCAGACCTCCTGGGGAGGGAAGGGAAACGGAAGGGGAGGACAGAGATGGCAGATGGATGGTTAGCATGGAGAAAGAAGGAGACTCTGGCAAGCAAGTTATCAGAAGACTACCAGAGCATTGGACCAACAAGATTTGAAAAGTAACCAGACAACAAAAGGTAGAAAAATTAATTTTATTTTCTGTTTTGTGATTACAATATGTCAGATTTGAAATGTGTATCCTGCCAGAGCTGGTGTTAGACCGCAAACGTGAGCTAGAATTTAACAGAGAGAGGAAAAGTCCTTTTTGTTTCTTTATTTTATTTACACCACAGCGCCAGTGTGGTTAGGAGAAGCCAAAGGGGGGCGAAAAAGCTATAAAATAAACCCACCAGGATGTTTGAATAAAAACCAATTGGGCAGGAAAATCGAATCGATAAAGCAATTCAATAGGCTGAATCGAATTGAAATTTATTTTTTTTTCCTGAATCGGGCAGCACTAGTTTGTGCTACTGTCTTAGACTTTAGGACCTGGGATTGGGGAGAGATGGCATCCTCAGTACTTTATAATGCAAGTGAAACGAGGATTTGGTCAGACTTTTGAAGGGTCTGCAGAAGAAAAATATTGTATAGGCCGGGGACATGAGACAGCAGGAAACGGGAACTTTTCTTCCTTCTATTTTTGTGAATGGCAAGGCTGAGGATGTCAGAGAGTTCAGTTAAAATATGTGCTTTATAAGAAAATATAATAAAGTATTTTATAAAGTTTACTAGTCTTTAAGCCTGTTACATTAACGGGTGCTAGAATATATGTTTGTCAGTCTTTCTTTATTTCTGTCTCTCTCTGCCACTGTCTTTCTTTCATTCTGTCTCTTTCTTCTTTTCTTTCTGTCTCCCTCCCTCCCACTATCTGTCTTTCTTTCTATCTGTCTCTCTCCCTGCCCCCTATGCAGCAGCATTTCTCTCCCCCCCCTCCACTTCCCTGTGCAGTAGCTACATCAGCATTCCCTCCCGCTCCATTTCCCTGTGCTGCAGCATTTCCCTCCCATCCCACTTCCCTGTGCATCATTTTCCTCCCCCCCCTCCCCACTTCCCTGTGGTCTCTCTGTCTGTGTTTGTTTTGGTGTTTGTCTCTTTGCCTGCTGTATGTGTATTTGTTTTTTTTCTGTATGTGTTAGGCCGTTACATTAACGGGTGCTAGAGTAGATATTTGTCTGTCTGGTTTGTTTTTTATTTGTCTCTCTCTCCTTGGACGCTGTCTGTCATTCTTTCTGTCTGTGTTTCTCCCTTGCCCTCTGTCTGTCTATCTTTATTTCTAACTCTATCCTCTTCCCTCACATGTGCCCTTTTTTCTTTCTCCTCCCCACTTCTTTCCAACGTCTGCTGCGAGAGCTACCCGGAGCCGCCATCCAGGATCTTCCCTCACATACTCCTATCACCGGCCGGCAGGGAGCTGAGGATGAGCGTCCGGACCTCCGAGCGGCCCCCGGATCCCGCCCGACAGCTCTGACCTGGCCATTGTCGCTCTGGCCCGGCAGCCTCCCGGGGGCGAAGCTGCCTGGCGCTCTAAGGCAGCTCCTGAACGTGGCGCTGCCCTCCTGGCACGGTCGGTCGATGCTGAGCCGCTGGGGGCAGAGAACCGAGCCGTCCGCGGATGGACTGTGCAAGGCGGGCGGCTACACGGATCACCGGGGACTGGTGGAGCTGGAGTTCCCATGCGAGCTGACGGAGGGCGACATGTGGGCAATGGCGCTCCTGCTGGTGTCGGAGCTTCGTGCTGGTCTGCGTCTTGCAGGGAGGCTTCTCTGGCGTGCATGCGCACTCCTACCGACCATATCCCGACAGATCAGATCTCAGGGAACATGCGGCGAGAGTACGCATGCACGCTTAGCATTTTATTATTATAGATAAGCATTGCTGGCCTACCCGGTGAGGTGTTCCTAGTGGAAGTGATGGTGGCAGCGTGTCAATGTGTTGAGAGGAAGAGGTGGTCTGGGAAATTCTGCTGAGCAAACTCCGGGCCCATTTCCACCCCCCAGTTAGTCCACTCCACTCAACTGGTTCACACACTGAGTGGGTGTTTGGGTGTTGTGCCTGGGTAGTTGTTTTGGGATTTCTTCCAGTGGTTTGTCAGTATTTCCTTGTGGTCCAAGGAAGGAAACTTTGTTAACCTTAGCATTGACCTACAGCACTGCTTGTGTGGCATTAGGCTATGTAGTGATTGAAAGAAAAAAACCAGACCTTTGCACATTTTTGCACTATATGGTGGGTGTAAGGAGATTCACATTTCCTGCACAGCTAAGTCCTTGTGAAGTTACCTTGTTCTTTCTGTATTTGACATCTAGCAAGGTCTCTGTTTGGAAGGAAAAATCTAAGCTTAAAAATGAAGTGGCCAGAAGTTATGGTAAAAGCAGATAGCATTGCTGGTTTTAAGAAAGGTTTGGACAAATTCCTGGAGGAAAAGTCCATAGGCTGTTATTAAGACATGGGGGAAGCATCTGCTTGCCCTGGATCGGTAGCATGGAATGTTGCTACTCTTTGGGTTTTGACCAGGTACTAGTGACCTGGATTAGCTACCATGAGAATGGGCTACTGGGCATGATGGACCATTGGTCTGACCCAGTTAGGCTATTCTTATGTTATGTTCTCATCTGTAGGGGCCTTTGTTTTCACTTCTTATTTTAATGTATTTTTTTTCTGGGAACTTATCAGTGTTTTTTATAAAGGGAACAAAAATGGAAGAGAATTAATGTGTGTGGAATGGGGGGTAACTAATTTCTTCAGCTAAATAATTCAATCCACCTCAACCAGACATAGGAGAACTCACGCACCATTCACACACCCTCCAACCAAAAACGTCAAAAGAAAAAAAAAGTTTGACAACCTCCTAGCCATTCGAGCTGCAACACTTGACCCCCAACTCTACAACCTATTGACCTCGACCACAGGCTACAAAACCTTCAAAAAAGAAATAAAAACTCTTCTGTTCAAAAATCACATAAAACCGAACTAACACAATCAGAACTGTTCCAAGCATCACCTGCAACTACTCCATATGTACTTCTGATGTCATGACAATTCAGACATAATTTATGTTATGTTATGTCATGTTTGGAATAATGGTTACATATATGAGGTTCAATAAAAGAAAATTTTCACTGCCTGTTTCTATTCTGACCATTTATTCCATTTCATGGTTATTACAAAAAATATTTTTTTTTACATGGGGGGTTGTCAAAAAATGATGGGCCCCGGGTGCCACATACCCTAGGTACGTCACTGCTTCATGCATCTTAGAAAGGGCTCTACATCTCAATATATTTACTTTGGAGGAAAGGTAGAGAAGATACGATAGAGACGTTTAAATATCTATATGGCATAAATACGCATGAGTCGAGTCGAGTCCATTTGAAAGGAAGCTCTGGAAAGAGAGAGCATAGGATGAAGTTAAAGAGGTGATAGGCTCAGAAGTAATCTAAGGAAATACTTTTTTGTACAGGGTGGTAGATGCGTGGAACAGTCCCCCGGAAGAGGTGATAGAGACAGACTGTGTCTGATTTCAAGAAAGCCTGGGATAGTCACGTAGGATCTCTTAGAGAGAGGAAGAGATAATGGTTACTGCGGATGGGCAGACTGGATGGAACTTTTGGCTTTTTTCTGCCATCATGTTTCTCTATTTCTATGAGCCAAATCTTTTCTAAAATACTACTAGAATTTGACATGCCCTGACCTGGATGTGTTGGAGAAATAACATGTCTAAGGAATAATTTATTTCTCCTGTCCCAGGTTCAGATTATCGACTGACAAAAAGAAGGCTGTGTGCATGCATTCTGCAAATATTTCATGATTTATTGGAAGATAAATATGATAAACACAACATGTCTGACAATATTTCTTAGCAGTAGATTTGTTACAAAACATAACTGTCAGCCACTAAGATTAGAGAAACTGGGCCTCTTCTCCCTCGAACAGAGGAGATTGTGAGGGGACATAATCGAAACATTCAAGGTACTGAAGGGAATAGACCTGGTAGATAAGGACAGGTTGTTCACCCTCTCCAAGGTAGGGAGAACAAGAGGGCACTCTCTAAATTGAAAGGGGATAGATTCCGTACAAACGTAATGAAGTTCTTTTTCACCCATAGAGTGGTAAAAAACTGGAATGCTCTTCCGGAGTCTGTCATAGGGGAAAACACCCTCCAGGGATTCAAGACAAAGTTAGACAAGTTGATGCTGAATCAGAACATACACAGGTATGACTAGTCTTTGTTAGGGCGCTGGTCTTTGACCAGAAGGCCACCGCGTGAGTGGACTGCTGGGCGCGATGGACCACCAGTCTGACCCAGCAGTGGCAATTCTTATGTTCTTATGTTAATAATTCTTTCTTGCTAAAATTAAGTTTCTCTAGAGAAAATTAAACCAAACTTCTAGCCTGGTCTGAAATGTTAGAAACTAGCCCCTGAAATACAGAAGATAAACAACCATCCTATCTTATCATGGCACCCAAAGTTGGATCCATTCCAGGAGGTATTCAGTATTACAATGGGATGGCAGCTTCTCCTCTCATCAGTTCTAGCTGATCTCCTTTATCAGCGAGTCCTGAGTCAGCAGCAGAAACTACAGATGAGATAATGTTCAAAAATTTATCATAGTACATCAGTTTTTCAGGTATGACAGCAGAATCCCTGTAGGGTTATGTGCATCTGTAGAAAAAAGTTAGCAAAGAGCACTGTCTTTGCTTGTAGTTTTTAGTTGCTTCTCTGTTGGTTTCTTCATAGTCTTCCTAGTACCTTCTGAACATCAGTACTATATGCAGAGTCTTGTGGCAGATGGATCCAAGGCCTTGGTGATAAGGAAGAGAACACATTGGTATTAGAACTAGCTTGGCGAAGGCAGTGGCGTACCTAGGGTATGTGGCACCCGGGGCCCATCATTTTTTGACACCCCCCCCCCATGTAAAAATTTTTTTTTTTTTTTTTTGCAATAACCATGAAATGGAATAAATGGTCAGAATAGAAACAGGCAGTGAAAATTTTCTTTTATTGAACCTCATATATGTAACCATTATTCCAAACATAACAAAACATAAATTATGTCTAAATTGTCATGACATTAGAAGTACATATGGAGTAGTTGCAGGCAGTGGCGTACTTAGGGTATGTGGCACCCAGGGCCCATCATTTTTTGACACCCCCCCCATCTATATGAAAAATATGATTTTTTAGTACCAATCTACATATCGCACCACAAGAGTGTACCTAGGAAAAGGCTGCATCTTAAACACTGCAGTGAGCACTAGAACACCAACACATACATTGTAAAACTAAACAAGCCAGATCCCGCACAGTCAATTGGTCCTGTAGTCAATGCCAACTGAAAACTATGTCTTTTTCATACACACAGAACAGAGATACACCCTCGCCCAAAATGGAATAATCACAAACTAAAAATAGAAATATGTAGACAAAAGTTAAACTGATCCTCCAAGAAACCAGACCCTGGATACAATGCAACACCACAAAAAATAGTAACACATGTCCTCTAATACAGTGCAAAATATAAAGACAGTAGATGTAAATTTGAAAAAACTGATACATAACAATCACCACTTTATAAATTAACAAATAAAAATAAAACAAATAATGAGATATAAAAAAATACAATTTTATTGGACTAATCCCCGTAAGCTCGGTCCCCATCCCCGCAAACCACCTGATTCCATCCACACAAGCCTTGAATTGTTTATATTAAAGTATAAAAAGAAACAATATTCTGTACAATTGTCAATTTATAAATCAGCATCTTCTCCCCACTCTCTTCCCCATTTCCCTTCAGCATCCTCAGCCCACTCTCTCTCCACTTTCCTTCAGCGCACGCACATAAAAACAAGCAAGTAATTTTATATCATTTTCATTCTATTCATTCATAGAAATTAAAGTCTAGATAATGCCAGTCACATAACAAAACATGATTTTACAAAAATAATTCCCTGCAGTCAAGCCTGCAAGGATTATTAGATGTCTTTCAGCAGTTCCCCTCCCTCCCTCCCCCTTACCTTTGTGGCCAAGTCAAAATGATCTACCAACAATAAAATTTTAAAAACACAAAGCACGCTGTACGCAGAGAAAATGTTAATTATCATTTATATTCCGCGGGTTTTCAAAGAGGTCAAGGCAGATGACTTTATGCAATGTCACCTCAGTAACAACTATACAAAAATAGACAAATATTCCCCCTCCCTTTTTACTAAACTGCGATAGCGGTTTTTAGCGTAGGGAGCTGCGCTGAATGCCCCACGCTGCTCTCGACGCTCATAGGCTCCCTGCGCTAAAAAACTCTATTGCGGTTTAGTAAAAGGGGGGCCATAGTGCAAAATATAGACAGCAGATATAAATTTTCAAAACGGACACATTTTGATCACTAAGTTGAAAATAAAATCATTTTGCCTACTTTTTTGTCTGGTGATTTCATGAGTCTCTGGTCCTTCTTCTGATCCTTCTTCTTTCTCTCTCCCCCTGGCTCCCCTCTTTATTTCTGCCTTTCTTTCTCTCTCCTCCTGGCCCCCCTCTTTCTTTCTGCCTTTCTTTCTCTCCCCCTTGACCCCCCTCTTTATTTCTGCCTTTCTTTCTCTCCCCTTGGTCCCCCTCTTTCTTTCTGCCTTTCTTTCTCTCTCCCCCTGGCCCTCCTCTTTCTTTCTGCCTTTCTTTCTCTCCCCCTTGACCCCCTCTTTATTTCTGCCTTTCTTTCTCTCCCCTTGGTCCCCCTCTTTCTTTCTGCCTTTCTTTCTCTCCCCTTGGTCCCCCTCTTTCTTTCTGCCTTTCTTTCTCTCTCCCCCTAGCCTGCACAAAGCCATCGTGCCGATTTCTCCACTTCCACGATTCTTTCCCTACCCTCACCCCCAAGCCAGCAGCCGATTTCTCCCTGCTCCTTCCCCGATGTCCTGAACTTCATCGGGCAGCAGCAGCATTCACAATTCACTGATGTTGCCCGCTTCAGGCCTTCCTCTCTGTCGGGTCCTGTCTTCATGAAAACTGGAAGTAGGCAGGACCCGGCAGAGAACAAGGCCTGAAGCCGGCAACAGCAGCGAATTGTAAACGCTGCTGCTGCCCGAAGAAGGTAATGGAGCACCGAGGCAGTCCGCTTCTCCCCCCTCCCAGCCGAACCCCCGCTGACCCTCCTATCTACCCCCCCCCCGTGAACCTTTCCGACCTTCCCAGCGAGAGCAGCAAACCTCCTTCGCGGCTTTCTCCTCCCTCTGCCGCGTTACTGATGACGTCATCAGTGATGCGGCAGAGGGAGGATAAAGCCGACGCTACTGGAGGGAGGTTTGCTGCTTTCGCTGGGAGGGTCAGAAAGGTTCACTTGGGGGGGGGAGAGAGATAGGATGGTCAGCGGGGTTTCGGCTGGGAGGGGGGAGAAGCGGTCTGCCTTGGTGCTCCAAGGCCTGGCGCCATTACCTTTTTCGATAATGGCGCCGATGCTGCTTTCGCTGGGAGGGTAGGAGCGCGATAGGGACCGGGCCAGCTGTGCACCCCCCCCCTAAGGCGGCACCCGGGATGGACCTCCCCCTCGCCCCCCTTGGTACGCTACTGCCCTGGGGAAACAGCCTGCAACAAGATCGCGCGATGCCAGAGATTTTTGCCTGCTTCGGCTGTTTCCTCCGCCGCGGTCCCGCCCCTCCTCTGACATCAGAGGAGGGGCAGGACCGTGGCGGAGGAAACAGTCGAAGCAGGCAAAGATCTCTGGCATCGCGATCTTGCTGCAGGCTGTTTCCAGACGCGACACCCGGCGCAGGGGGGGGTAACTGGACCGGACCGGGAGCACCCCCTCAGGGCTTGGTACCCGGGGCGGACCGCCCCCCCCCGCCCCCCCCTTGGTACGCCACTGGGCGAAGGCAACATTTTTGTTGCTTCTCAAGGTCTTCCAGAGCTACTGTAAGTTTGGAGCTGAGAAAGTCCCTAAAGCAGGGGTGTCAAAGTCCCTCCTCGAGGGCTCCAATCCAGTCAGGTTTTCAGGATTTTCCCAATTAATATGCATGTACTGCTTTCATTGTATGCTCATCATATTCATTGGGGAAATCCTGAAAACCCGACTGGATTGCGGCCCTCGAGGAGGGACTTTGACACCCCTGCCCTAAAGCCAGGTTTCCAAGTTTATTAAAAATGTTATATCCCAGTGGTTCACACTCTATCTAATGTACTTGGGGCAACAGGGGATTAAGTGACTTGCCACAAGGAGCAGTATGGGATTTGAACCCACAACCTCAGGGTGTTGAAGCTGTAGCTCTAACCACTTCACACATTTCACACCACACACCATCTAATATAAAATAATTCTACTAGACAATAGTATTTCTTAAAATAACACAATAAATGAGGGTCATAGGGGGAAGTACAATTTAAAATAGGAAAGATGGCAAAGGAAAACACGTGGAGGGGCATTAAAAAAAAAACACATCTAAGTCCATTTTGGGCCTAAGTCACTAGTCGCCCAAAGTCTGCAGTGTCTAAAGTCCATTCTCAAAAAATACGTCCAAAATTTGTTTTTTCCAAAAATCATCTACTTGTATGACCAACTGTTTGATCATCCAGACTGCTAAATCATCTATCATTATACCCCATTCTCGTCCAAAAAATCATCCAAGTCAAAAATGCCTAGAACAAGTCCTTTTGGACATGGACAGGGTCAGCAAAGTGATGGACTGGTCACCCAGACATGGCAACAGAGTAGTTGGGCACCTTAGAGGGCACTGCTGTGAACTTCAGAAAAAGGGTGCTACATAAACATCTCACTACAACTTCCTTGCAGGTCATGGTGAGCCCCCCAAAACCTACTAGACTCACCTATCACTCCCACTAGCCCTTATGGCTGCAGGTGCCACCTATATGGCAGTACAAAAGGGTTTTGGTGGGTGCACATGCTTTACCATGAATGTAGTGGTTAGAGTGGCTTATGGGCCTGTGGCCTCTCTATGGTTCACTAGCCCATCCCCCAGACCACTTAAGCCACCTCTGTGCAGCTCTACTATGCTTTCCTATGCCAGATACTGATGTTCTAGAGGCAGATATGTATGTTTTTATTCCGATTTTTATGGCAGTGTGGGGGGGGGGAGAGGGGTCAGTGATCACTGGGGAGGTGTGTGGGGGTCTGTATTTTGTTCCTGAAGTTGTTATCTGGTCACTTTGGATATCTTTTTGCCACTTAGACCTGTTTTTAGATGGCCTAAGTCACAATGTACAAGTTCCGTCTATACAGTCTCGTTAAACTTTTGGTTATACTTGCAGTACGACTAAGTGTAGCTCAGCCCTCATCCTGCCCAAATCCCACCCTCACCACTCCTCCTAAAACGCCCCTTTGAGCTCTGGGCGTAGAGCAGTACTGAAGAGGTCTAAGCTGTTTTTAAATATGTCTAAAATCCGTTTTGGTTATTGGCACTTGGACAACTTGTCTTATTAATCATCCAAGTGCCGATATAGGCGGGATTTTAGATGTATTATCGTTTCAATTATGAGCCCCATAAGGATTATCTGATTGTCTTCCAGAAATTTCCTCCCACTGGAAAACTAATCCAATTTTAAGTATAGGCATCTTTAAATAAAAAAGATTTTAAATCTATACAAAGATGTTTGCAACCTAATAAAGAAGGTGAATTCCATAATGAAGGACCCTGTACTGAAAAAATTTATCATTGGACATGTTCATGAATAATTATTCGATATGATGCTACATGTAACTGGTTTTGATTCATTGATTTAAGAGATCTTGTTAGAATATATGGAATTATGTGACGTGCTAAATAAATTGGCAGAAGACAATGAGCCAAAGTCTATGCTCATTTTTTCACATTCTGGCTGGGGAGGAGAGTGAATGAGGGGGCTGGATGCAGAGCCTGGCAGAGCATCTCAGAGGGGTTGGGAACCAGCAGGCTTTCTGCTAATAGTTCATAAGGTGTTTGGCATAATTTTTCAGATGCATTAGATTAATATGAATAAAATTTTGCATGCTCTTTATGAGCATGACAGGCTTTGCAAAGGCTATATTGCAAACATGATTGTAAACTACATGCACTATCTGGTATTTTTTCTGGTATAGGTCCACAAGAAGTAGGGGTGACACTTGGGGCAAGTGACCAGAATATTCTTTGGTAAACCACTCAAGATAGATCCTTCTTATTCTTCCAGTCAACCTTTATTGCAACAAGGCATAAAAACCAATATGGCCGTGTTTCAGCTCGCAACATCAAAGAGTATATCATGCCTTGTAAAATGTCCAGACATGGAAAAGAAAACAAATACCGTGTTTCCACAAAAATAAGACTTATCCCAAAAATAAGCCCTAGCATGATTTTTAAAGAAGCTCCTAATATAAGTCCTACCCCAGAAATAAGCCCTAGTTAAGATCGACCCCTGAAGCCCCTCCCGAATATCCCTGACACTCCCCTCCCTAACACTAGTGCTGCCCAATTCGCCGGCAGCAGTGCTTTCTCCCCCTCACATGTGTAGTATCTTTCCTCTCCTCTCACCCATCCCTCAATGTAGACGCCTACATTGTTCTTACTGAGTTAGGCGCCTACCTGAAAATTATTTTTTAATTGGTTTTTAATGATGCTGTTCAATTAACAGTGCCGATTGAGCCAATTAAAAAATTAAGTGAGGTACCTAGATTGGCTAGGCGCACTGATCTAGGTTCATAAAATTTCAAAAAAATATTGTCTGACCGTGGCACTGAGAAGTACTCCCGATTCAAACCCAGCATGCACCCAAAATAAGAGGGAGAAAAAATATTCAGATTAACGTAGCAGTGAGAAATGCTGAAAGGCATAAGAAAAAAAAACCTCTTTCAATACATTCATAGGCAAAAAAACCTCCCTCATTTACAGCATACAGCCGGGACTGATCACGGCTTTGATCCCCTAAAGAGCCAAGGAATTGGTGAAACAAGGTCACTTGTTGAGAGGTGTTTGAGGCATGACAGTGTGAGAGCTCCAGCTAAGTCACTGAATGTGCCTTTGGGTGGCTTTGCCCTGTTCTAAACCTATGCTGTAAATGAGGGTGGTTTTTTTTGCCTATGAATGTATTGGAAGCGGTTTTTTCTTGTGTCTTTGAACATTTGTCACCGCTACGTTAATCTGAGGTTTTTTTCTCCCTCTTATTTTGGATGCATGCTGGGTTTGAATTGGGAGTGCTTCTCAGTGCCAAAGTCAGACAACATTTTTTTGAAACTATATGAACATATTTTGTGTTGTTTTTATAGAATCAGGGCCATATTGCCTACAAAATAGGTGGTGGTAAGAGCTCATGTACTTATCTTTTTTAATGGCCATGCGCTATTGCAGTCCTGGATTTGCTGCTGTAGCTTACTCCAGCCTTGATCCTGATCTTTTCTGCCATTTACAGGACCCAGGCCGTAGAAATGTGCCCTGTACTGCAAGGATACATTTAGGTAGACATGTCTTTTACTGCTTTATCACACTCTGATCACCCATCCATCTTTTCCTGTTTATCACCCCCACCCTACCTTTCCCAAGAGACTGTCACTGGAATGTTTTATGTTCACTTACTGTATATATTCTAATATTTGTCATCTTTTGTTCATTTGTGGCCTGAAGAAGAAAATATTACCTTTGAAAGCTAGTCAAAAATGTATTGTTAGTTCAGTAAAAAAAGGATATCATCTTATTTTCTTTTTTATTTCTATTATTTTATAATTCAGAAATTTTCTCTTCTGGGGTTTCAACTCTTCTGCTGGTATCTTTTTTCACTTTATCTTGTATTGGAATTTCATTTTTAATCTTTGAGATGTCTTTCCCTGAGGCTTTCGACCCAGCAATGACAGCATTATTCACATTCATAATTGCCAGCCAAACCATCTGCATAGCAATCCCTGTATTTTCTCTCTCTGGACCAAAAAATGCAGAGCCAGATGATGAAAATTCAGTTAAAGCTTATTAGATGAAAAACCTGCACTTATCCCTACACACTCCTGAAGGGTCAACCTTGAAATCTCAGACAAACATTGAACTACGATTCTTTCATCATCATTCAAAGCCAAATAGCCCCTTGTGGCTCAGGCCCTTCCACAACCAAACCAGTACTCACTAATACAAAAAGCACCCCCCACACACACACTTTCACACATACATATTCCCGCAGTGATTTTTGTCTGTTTCCTGCACGTGTTGCTGAGGAATATCAGCTAATTGTTACCACTGAGAGCTCCATGGAAAACAGAAATGGTGATGATGCACTGGACTGCAGACATTTTGGTCAGAGTAGACTAAAACATACAAATAAAATTATCTTCTAGGAGCTGGCCTGAATTGGCAACTGTTAGAAATGGAATACTGGTGCTTGATAGACCTTCAGTCTGTCCCAGTATGGTAACATTTATGTTCTTATGAAGGAAATAAATTCAGACCTCTTCTGTCCAGGGATGGACTGACAATAATTTGGGCTCCTGGACAATAATGATCATGGCTTCCCTCAACCTCCCATGAAACAGAGATCACTGGTTCTGCAACTATCATACTATTTCTAAAGCTCACTCTTTACGGCAATCAGAGCCCTTCTCTTCTTTCTGCTACATCTTAATATGCCCCATATTCTTTACTTTAAAAAAAGACTACTGGTAGGTGGTTTTCCTGCCCCTGTCTCCCTACTGGTAATAGAGTAAATTCCTAGACAGCACTCCTATCTCCTGTTCGAAAAAGTATAGTAGTGGGGTCCCTCAACTAGCACTTTGGCCCATGTTCTATAAAGGGCACCTTAACTTAGGCACTGTTAGGCACCCTACCAACACCTAAGTTAAATGCAAAACACCATTTAGAAGACCTTTTAAAAGACTTTTCAAGATGCCTATCAGCGCCTAAAAAAACAGCACCGTAATTGTGCTTATAGAGGCATTTTACATCACCCAACCCCACTGTAGGAATGGCTAATGCCAGAAATGGCATTAGGCATGATTGACATCAAAAGTAGGCACTAGAAATGTAGGCGCCTACCTTTCCTGAAGGCGTGATTTTCTAAATGACGCCATCGCTTGATTGACATACGATCAGCGGCCATTATTAAGGTGGCTGCTGACAATGGCACTGCTTAGACAATCTGAGCCTTTCTTTTTATGCCCAGAAGGAAGAAAGGGGTAAGGAATCACCTTACTAGTAACTTTTATTTGTAAGCAAAATGTAGTTTATATATTTTAAAATAAGAAAAGAGAAAGGAAGGGGGCTGGTAGCCATGGGGAATACTTTTAAGATAAAAAGGATGGGGATCAGCAGCCCATAGAGGTATTTTTGTATATTTAAGATGGAGAGGGAGGGACAGCATGGATCAGGTGACTCTAGAATAGCTCAAGGTAAATTACACTGAGGTACATTAACTTCTGCGGAGGCTCTAGTGCAGTGGTTGTCAACATTCTTTTCAACTGGGACATACCAAACATAGGATTACCAGATTTTCCCAAAGGAAAATCCGGACTCTTGGCCACACCCCCATGCCCACCCAGTCCCACCCCATTCTGCCCCAGACAGCATCCACGCATGTGCAGATGCGACGCAATGGCGTCATATGCACGCATGCGTGCGTGTGACATCACCAGGTTGCGTTTGCGGATGCCCCTTCCCGACACGATTTTGATGGGAAGCTTTTCAAAACCCGGATCCAGCATATACTGTATTTTCACGCATATAACGCGCGTGTTATATAAGATTTTACAAACCACGCATAACCATGCGCGTTATATGCGTGAGCGCGTTATACAATTGTTTTCTGTCTTGCTGGTGCCCTCCTCCATCTTCCTGCAGTGTTCGCTGAAAGCCGCAGCAGTGGCTTCCATGCGCCTCCTGTGGCTGGGAAGCGTTCCCTCTGACGTCGTGACATCAGAGGAACACTTCTGGGTCAGCCGCAAGAGGCACATAGGATCCGCTGCCCGCGGCTTTCAGCGAATGATGCAGGAAGATGGAGGAGGGCGCCAGCAAGACAGAAAACACCGCATCACAATAGAATAGGCATTACAATAGAAAACCTGGGAAACAAAATTACTTCATTGGTAATTTCCCTGCTGACGGCATTTGCTGATAGTTAAAATAGCTCAGCTAATATTTCTTGTGAAGTCATTTTGCATACGAATCAGCAGTTAGATAAATAGGACTTAAACGCTGGCTTGGATTATGAAAGTTCAATGAGGAGCATGCGCGGTATACGCGTGGGAACGCTATACCAAAATTTTCTTACATAAATTCCTTGTTCCCGCGCGCTATACCCGTGTGCGCGTTATATGCATGAAAATACGGTATCTTTTCAATACCAGGCACACTGGGAAATACTAAACAAAAAAATCCTAACATATAAATAGCAATATGTTATACAACAGTAGCACTAATTCCTATGATTCAAGCAGGATGAATCCTACCTATGCATAAACATCACTGCAAATATTACATTAGGCCCTAAAATACCAATAAAACAGAATTACCGTACAGCCACAGATATCTACACAGAAGTTACATGGTAACAGAATAGTGTACCTCAGTCACATAGACAGACCCTCACTAAATACAAAATACAGAACAAAGAATCACAAGTTAGAAATAGAGATATGAAGACAAACATTTAGCTTGGAACCCCAAGAAGTCAAACCAAGTATGTACCACTACAAGGAAGAAATAAAACTAGAAATGCACTTCCTCTTGTACTGAACATAATACAAAGACATCCATAATGCACATTTCCCAAACTAACATACTCTAGTAATTGAAAATGAAACACTTGTTTTGTACCTTTTGTTGTCTGGACATTTTAATTTTCCATCATGTTAGTCCTACAGTAGTTTTACTTTGCTGCTTTCCTGTCTGTCATCCACGAACACTCTTTCTAGGGGCCTCTGTCCATTTGCCATTTTTCCTCACTTTTCCTATCTTGTTCCATTCCATCGTTACATCTATCTCCAACATATTGATCTTTCCCTTTTAGCTGTTTCCTCCCTTTCTTTCTTTTCTGCCTCTCAAGTGTCAACTTGAGTTTCAACTGCTTTCTCATCCAGAGTCCTCCATCTTCTTCTTCTTCTTTACCTTTCAACTTCCTACCAACTTTCCATCTCCTTCTCTCACACCCAACCTCTTCCAGTTTCTATATCACTCCTTCCCTAGCCTCTTAATCCCTTCTCACCATTATCATATTCTTCTCTACTTCCCATTACCACATTTGTTACCCTCTGTATTTATTATCCTCCTCTCACTCATCTGCTTGACAACCCCCCATGGCTTCTCCCACATGATTCCTCCATTTATGTCATGACCCACCCTGCATAAGCAGAAAGTTGCATCAGAGGAGTGAGTTGTGGCAGAAGAGAGGCTCTGAGCAAGCCACAGATAGCCACTGTTAATTGCTACACTGATGAAGACCTCCTAGAAGACATGGTTTAAGGAAGACTGGGGCAGGGAGAAAAGTGGGAGAAATATTGCATGGAAAGGAGACAGATGATAGAATGCAAGATCACATAGGGGGAGGCACTGATTCCCCAGCTGCTTTGGACCCACGGGCACTACCTGGTTGCCTCAGTGGTCAGTCCACCCTACTTCTGTCCTTTCTACTACTGGTCTCTGCTCAATTAATCTTTCTGAATAACTCATAGACTTGTTAGGCCCTATAGAAGGCACCCTCTGTAACTCAATAACCTTGAAACTTCCAATTCTCCCTATCCTTAAACAAGCCTCTCTGGGGAGTTCCGAGTGCCTGGTTCTCTTCTGACTTATGGTGTCTGATTTCTGTTTGCTTGCTGACAGTAAACCTGTTCTGCCTGCCTTGAATTCTGCCTGTTTCCAGGTTCTGTATCTACATTCTCTTTGGATTGGTTCTATACCCAGTTCTTCTCATGCATCTTCCTCTGCCTGATTTCCAGTGTCTACTTCTCTCTGCAGAACTTGAATCCTACTGAAGATACAAGTTCTAGTAGCTTCCAAGTATTGGAAGACTCAAACCAAAGGGAAAGGAAGCTGTTAAAGGTGAAGATGGACATCCTGGTGCTCTCCTAGAGTCGGAGATACTATCTTATGATCTTATTTTCTGCCAAGTACTTGTGACTTGGATACGCCACTGTTGGATATGCCATTGATCTGACCCAGTATGGCTATTCTTATCAACATCAAAGTCCCTACCAAATCTGTACATCCTCCACAGTGGGCTACAAAGATATTCATAGAGACAACATGAACTGGGAAAGCACTAGGTAGGCAGACATTTTCTCTTCCACTTCTACAGAAGGATGAATTACTGATACATCAATGCTGCTTCTCAATAACCTCAACAACCATCTAACCAAAAGCAAAAATTAGAGAGAGGGAAAAAAGCAAACTTCCTACAGAAGCTAAACAACAACAAAAAAGAATGACAGATGTCCCTGCAATATATCAGGCTGCACAATGTGCCAGTAGAGTTAACCACATGAGAAAACCATTCAACATAAGATAATCCTACTCTTACTGATCCTCACATGCAATATACATAATCCAATGCAGATAATGTGAGACAAGAAAAATATTAAGACAAGATTCAACTCATAAAGACGCCACATTAAACACCAGAAAGCTAGCCAAGCTCTGTCGGACAGCACTTTGCAAGACCAGAGCACTGCATCAATGACTGTATGGTCAGAATATTAAAAGGGAAAGAAATCCAGGAATGTAAAACCTTTGAAGTTAAGATGATGAAATATTTTGACACCATAGAAAGCAGCCTTAACAGAAATCTGGGTTTCCTATCACATTATAAACCATAAAATTATATTTCAAGCTTCATTATTAGTTCAGAGAGAAAGCTATATATTAAGAGCTTAGTTTTATATTGGAAAGTTTTGACGCAGTTCAGTTTTTAATAAAGATAGATTAAAAAAAAAATTATGGCCCCCTTTTACTAAGCTGGGGTAGAGGTTTCTACCATTGCCCAGGGCGTTAAATGCTCCGACGCTGCTTTGACGCTCATAGGAATTCTATGAGCGTCAGAGCAGTGTCGGAGTATTTAGCGCTCCAGGCCGTGATAGAAACTTCTACTATGGCTTTCAGGGGTGTCCAATGTCGGTCCTCGAGGGCCGCAATCCAGTCGGGTTTTCAGGATTTCCCCAATGAATATGCATTGAAAGCAGTGCATGCAGATAGATCTCATGCATATTCATTGGGGAAATCCTGAAAACCCGACTGGATTGCGGCCCTCAAGGACCGACATTGGACACCCCTAAGCCTTAGTTAAAGGGGGGGTTATAATTCTTTGTCACCTTCTGATCATCTAACCATTTCTTCCTGCTTCTCACCATTCCCTGCGCCCCTACCTTTCCTGTAAAACTGTCACTGTAATGCTTTTATGTATTACTTTCATATTTTGACATATTTCATCTTTTGCTTATTTTAACATGAAGAAGAAGGTATTGCGTTCAAAATCTTGTCAAAAGATGTCTTGTTAGTCCAATAAAAAAAGGTATCAAAAATCAATGAAAATCAAAAAGGGGAGCAACTTGAAAAAAAAAAGCATGCATGTGTAGTCTACAGTAACCTGTAATATCACAGTATATCAAGAGTAAATTTTACTTTTAAAACTTGACTCTGGGAAAGGATGTGGTACTTTTCCTGTGAAAATGTTTGTACATATTTGCCCTCATTCTATCTGTATGAATGTCTTTCAAATAAGTACATAAATTTATAGACATATTTACATTACATTACATTAGAGATTTCTAGTCTGCCATTACCTTGTGGTTCAAGGCGGATTACAAGAGTTATAGGGCTCCTTTTACGAAGGTGCGCCACGGGTTTTACCGCACGCACCGGATTAGCGCGCTAGCCAAAAATCTACCGCCTGCTCAAAAGGAGGCGGTAGCGGCTAGCGCACATGGCATTTTTGCGCTCGCTATTCCGCGCGTTAAGGCCCTAGCGCGCCTTTGTAAAAGGAGCCCATAGAGGTGGGTTACAAAAGAAGTTCACTGGTCATTTCTAGTGATGGTAAAGAGTAGATCAGGCAATATTGGTGAGTCGGGAAGAAGGAAGGTATTCGTGGTGTTAAGACTTTTTCAGACTTATTTGACTTATTTGCTATATGCACCTATCAGTACATGCATATGTTTAAGAAATTTTCAAAAGCCCCACGCCTGCAAATAAAACCCTGTGCACATGCACTGATATGCCTTTCAAAACTGCTTCAGAACAGTTTAAAAGAGTAGAAACGGAGAATTGGAACTATAGTCCATCTGCAGAACAATGGCAGGAGATAACGGTCAATTAAGAAAAACTAATTAAAAATAAAAAATCAATGAACAAATGAAATTTGTAAAAAAATTAAACGTCAAATAAAATACCCAAAAAACAAAACAAAAATGCAAATTATTGATTTTTAGAACTATAGGCACTGCCCTACCCCCCTCCTCCCTCACATAGTCCATTGCTCCAGGTATAGACTGTACTGACCATGGATGCATGTCCTACAGAAATTATTTTTGCTATCAATAATCATGTTCTTGGGTTTTATAAGATTATTTTCATTCTATGGCCACTGGAGCATCTAGCGTTCTGAGCCACAGTTGACACCTCTGCCATGGCTTAGTAAAAAGGGGGGTGGGGGGGGAGAAAGAGAGGTTAGAAGAAAAAAAATCACAACAAGCTGATTTTCCTGGATTTAAACATAATTATAAAAATGGAGCCAGGGCAGCTGGTTCTTCTAAACCTGGTCAGCGGATGTTAAGACAGCACGGAGTGAAGTGGCTGTGCCTTGGCCAAAGTAGCTTGCCAGCACTCATCTCAGGACATTTGGTTCCCAGAGCAGTGAGTTGCATGTTAATAGTGATAGCCAGAGGACAGTGTTTCAATATGCAGCTTAAAAAAAAGTACAGTACAAGAGAACAAAAGCCTCACTATCTTGTATGAACGAAGTCACCCTAATTACTGTGTCACCATGGCAACCTTACCGTCTGAATTGTTTGTATGTTACAAAGAAAAAGATGTTGAAATGTGGATGACCCTTGTGTCAATTTAAACTCAGAAGGTCACATTTCTCCTTTAAATATTTTTGCTTGACTGCTGGACTCATCCTTCATGTTTTAATGACTTCCTGTATTTATATCCTAATATAATCTTTTGTATTCCTTCCTCAGTCTGATATTATTCAGGGTGAAAATGGAAATTCATAAAATGTCACCAATTTTCTAAAAGGCATTCTACTGTCATAGCCACAGAGAATGATACTGGGTCACATTTTCTATGTAGCAATAGTGTCAGACATAGAAAGCAATAGGTCACACAGTACCATTTTGAAATATAGCATCAGTGGGGCAAGAATGGTGGTGTATTGCCCCAGGTACTACAGATAGATTGTGAGCCCTCCAGGGCAGATAAGGAAAATACCGTATACACTCGAATATAAACCGAGATTTTTGGGCCAACAAAATGGCCCCAAAATGAGGATCTCAGTTTATATTCGAGATACCACCTGACCACCAGTGCTGCTATCCTCTCTTCAGTCCCCAATGACCATCATCAATGCTGTAGGCACACGCCTACCCCCCACTGAAGAACACCAGTACCACTATCCTACCACCCCCTGTGCCGTTGCCCTCCATGCGTACCTCCATGAGTGCTGTAGTCATATTCCCCCTCCCCAAAGAACACCAGCACCGCTATCCTGCCACCCCTGACTCATGCCGTTGCCCTCCATGCACACACCTCCTGCCAACATCATGCTTACTCATCAGCTGTTGAAGAAAAAAAACTGCCACTGCCAATGCTCGGTGTTATTCTGATGCAGGGCCTTGACCTCTGCACATGCTCAACACCTGCCAGCTCCTGCCCCCCTCCAAGAATCTCTGAGCATCTTGGACGGGTCAGGAAACAGTAGGCTTTGAGCATGCACAAATGCTCAAGGCCCCGCGTCGGATCAATACAGAGCAATGGCGGCGGCGGCTTTTTTCTTCAAGAGCTGATGGGTAAGCGTGAAGTCGGCTGAGGGGGTACAAATGGAGAGCAACGCATGGTCATCTTAGGGATCATGGGTCATCTTAGGGGTGGCAGGATAGCAGCGCCAGTGTTCTTCGGTGAGGGAGGGCATGTGACTACAGTACTGGCGGGAGCACTCATGGTGGGCAACAGCACAAGTCATTTTGGGGGCGGTAGGATAGCAGTTCTAGTGTTCTTCTGTGGGGTAGGCGCATGGCTACAGCAGTGGTGGAGGCTTTACATCTCATTAATTAGCTTATATTGCAGTAAACTAACATTTATTAAAGGTAAATATTACATGATTTTTGCTATTTAACATGTGCTATTTGACCAAAATCATTCATTATTCCCTTAACACACATTTATAATACCCCTTTTGACTGCACAATGCAAAGTGCTAATGCTGTTAGAAAGCAAAAAAGAATAGATGGTCAAAGTAGTCACCCATAGTCGGCAAAATTTACAATAGTTTGTCACAGTTTTACAGGTTTAGCTGTCATATCTGCTGTCTGGCCATAATGCAAAACTTTCTTACAATTGTATGCCTGTCTTAGAAGAGAAAGTGGCCTATTTTTTGTGTGTGAAAGTTTGAATCACTACGAGAGGCTGCTGAAAAGTTCTCAGCCCAACCAAGAGGAGATTGATGTGGAGCCATGAAACGTACAAGTTGTTCCCCACTTTTCGTTGATAGTGTATTTAAAATTTACAAATATAAAAACAGGTTTTAGTAGATATATACTTTCACGACTTTAACAATATACGAAACAGGAGGAAAACAGGTTGAACTACAATGTTTAGGAGAAAAGAGAAAATATAGGGCTCCTTTTAGTAAGGTGCGCTAGCGTTTTTAGCGCACGCACAAAATTACCACACGCTATTCCGAACGGTACACTTCTAGAATAACGCCAGTTCAATGCTGGCATTAAGGTCTAGCGCATGGCAATTTAGCACACGCTATTCTGCGCATTAAGGCTTTAATGCATCTTAGTAAAAGGAGCCCATAGGGTTAGAACATTAGGATAGGGAATTGTTACCCAATTAATTTTCCTTATATTGGATATTAGCTCACTGAGGAATATTTGGGTTCTATAAAGTTCGAGCTACTCAATTGAAAGTGTCAAGAAAAGTGTGGAATAACTTGTAAGTTTCATGGCTCAAGTTTCAAATTTTATTTAAAAATTTTTTTTTTTTTTTTGTTCAATGATTTTTATTGAATATTTCAAGAAATATACAGAAAGCAGTGTGAACACACAAAATCTGACTAAAAACCAGTGACATAAAATAAGACCATGTCTATAGTCATTAACATATAACCAGATTAATAAAAAATTCAAGGTATGTGCAACTGCTTTGATTAATCGCTTAATCATACTTCTAAGTGATGAACAAAGCTACAAAGTTTTACAACATTCAGGGAGTACATTATATAAGACAAAGACTTGACTTACAGGACTCGCAGTGCCGATGGTTGGGCTGAGAAGTTTTCAGCGGCCCCTCGTAAACTTTCACACCAAAAAATAGACCACTTTCTCTTCATGGATCCACATCTTTCTCTTCTTGGGCTGAGAACTTTTCAGCGGCCCCTCATAAGTTAATAGATATAGCTGTTGAATTACCTATTGTAAAATGGATGCTGCAGTTTTTTGTTTATACAATTATCTTGGGCTTTTCCCAAAGCACAAAATCCTCTATAATAAAACCCTAAGCGCGCATGACCCCTGCCACTGTGATGTGTGCTTCCGTGGCCATATTCTGTTTGTGGTGCGTGTGGCTGTTTGCGGCATGTGGTGTGCGGTGCACGCGGCGGTTTCAGTGGATTACATGATTTAAAAAAACCCACGCTGTCCAGGGAGACAAACAGGAAGCGAAGGACCAGAAATCGAGGGAAATCAGGGGAAATCAAGCACCCTGGAGGTGGAGGACAGGGAGAAAGTGTGAGCATTGGAGATAGCCCCACATAAGGTAAAAGGAAGGGATAATGGCTACTGTTGAAGGGGGAGCAGGGAAGGGGTGCTGTTGGACAGGAGGGAGGTAAAACCAATGGAGATAGGCTACTGCTGAATAGGGGGAGCAGTGAAGGGGTGCTGCTAGACAGGGGGGAGGTAAAAATAAGGGAAAAGGCCTACTGCTAGACAGTGGAATCAGAGAAAGAGGGGGGTGTTGCTGGACAGGGGGGAGAAAAAAGTAAGGAAGAAGAGCTGCTAGCACCCGTTAATGTAAAGGGTTAAAAAATTAGCATGAAATAAATGTTTGTTAGATCATGCCTAGACTAGAGTGTTTTTGTCTTCATATTATTTCTAAATAAGAAATAATATGATGTCCTAATTGTCAGCCTTTGGATCATATATGACAAAATCATAAGAGTCTTTAATACTACTTTGCTAATTGAATGACACTCTGCCTTTTGAGAATAAAAATTCATTGCTATTCCTACATCCCTTACAATGCTTCGGGCACACAAGATGGCAACATACTCTACATAATTGAAAGTGATGGAGTGGAAGACTGGACATGTCTGCAGCAGAAAACATCACTGGCAGTAAAATGTCTCGTTGGAATTGAAGCCATTTGACATCTTTTTATATTGAGAAAATTTAAATGACCCCCCCATCATATTTTCTCACTGATTAAAATTGAAAAACACTGCGGCATCATCCAGTTTCATCTCACTTAAAAGGGATCTTCAGTCAGTGTTGTAGCATTGGCGCAAAATGTTTTAGAATATCTGAGTGTTAAAGACATTGGAGCTGATAATCAAATCTTTTGTGATTGCTATTAACTCCTGAAGTTATATGTTTTAGCATTTGATTTGTTACCCACTTTGAACCTATTTGTAGGGATTAGGCAGGATAGGCCCAGATTCTCTAAATGTTATTGGCAGCCTCCTTAAAAGCGGCTGCTGATCATGGGCCAATCACACAACAGCACTGTTTAGAAAATCGTATCTGTGGCAAAGGTAGGTACCGGAAATTCAAGGCCTACATTTCTGACATCTGCCTTTGATGTGAATCTTGCCTCTGGAGGTACCTACCGGGGCCTAATGCCACTTCTGATATTATAATATGCCCCATAACAGAACCGACGTTGGAATTGGCATTTTGGCCATATAAGATAACTGTTGCTGCTTTAAGAATCTAAATTTTGAATTTTATTGGTGAATATGATATTGATTAAATATTGAAAATTGTAGGATGCACACTTTTAGTTTATTGAATAAACACATATGACGCTACACTGACCTAAGGGATGGGAAGGAGGTAGTGATATAAATGATTATATGTTACAAATCAACTAGTATGTGGATTTGGGATAACATATAAGTTATGTGAGGTCCTATGCACTGAGATTTTGTTTAAACTATATGATATACCACCCTCCTAGTTTATTTGCCACTTGGGAAACAATGAATGTTTGTGGTTGTTTCTAGTGTTTTAAAAGGTTATATTAAAAAAAAAAAAATTGGGTTGAAATTGTTCTAAAAATTTTTGGCATTAGATTGCGTTTGAAGTTGTAAGGCAAATGTGGTGTTTTGGGGAATATCCATAGACCCTTATTCTCGTACTAGTTTATATATGGGTTGGATACGAATTATAAAGATCCGTTCTCTAGTACGCAGGATCAGCTGAACCAGCAGGGAGATCCGATTCTTCTCTCCCTCACACTCACTAATCCCACAGCCCCCTACACATAGACCCCCGCCCTACACTTCTCCCCCCCGCCCAACATCTCCCTGTACCTTTCCTCAGCACAATCGCCGGGCCCCATCAAACCCCGACAACCTACTCTAAACTGCGGCACTCCCAGAACATCCAGCACCCCACCCTGACACTCTCCGAACTCCTGGCACCCCACCCCAACATCAACCCCATACCTTCAGTGCCAATCCAGCAGGAGAGATGCCCACTCCTTCCTGCCAGCAGGTCCGCCTTGCACCAGGAAGGGGCCTAAAGCTCTGATTGGTCCAGGTACCTAAGACAGAAAGAAAAAAAGAAAGACAGGCAAACAACGGCCAAGGAGAAACAGAGAAAGGAAAAAAAAAGACAGATACACACATCTATTCTAGCACCCGTTAATGTAACGGTCTTAAAGACTAGTTTTTAAATAAATAATGTAACCATACACTGATATACTCTACTTTGGAGGTCTTTGTACAACCTACCAGCTTTTGGTAGACATTCTTCCAGCTTTACTAACATCTGTTTGTAATTGAGCTATTTCAGTCTACTGCTCTATAATGAATATTTGCCACCCTGCATTTGCAATGAATATTTGCCATCTGCTAGTTGTTAGACAGTATAAATTTGAGTCTCGTTTTCTCTTCCCGCTCTCCAGGTGAATAAGAATCGTAGACTGAATCCTTTCCTGTCTCTCATATACAACTAAATATTGTCCTGTTGCATCCTGTTGCTAAGAACATCACTTCAAGGTAGCACTATGGATAAACAAAGGAAGTGCACTGCTATTAAAAACTATTATTTTGCTGTCACACAGGAAAACCACCACGGTGATAAATATGATTTTCTCCTAGAAGGACGTTTTCACAGTTTCAAACTATACGTAAAATGACAGCCATAATAACTGGATACTTATGATATCCGTCACCTAAGTATTACTGCCTAGCTATAGATGGGGATACATTTACAAATTAACACTATCAACACTACTGGTGCACTTAAAATCAGGTAGCACAGCCGCACATCAAAAAGAGTTACATTTTTCAGGCTGAAAATAAGTGTGATCCAATTACAAGTAACCTTTATGCTTCTACATGCCTACTGTAGTGTTAGATAAGGTTATAACTTTCAAAAGCATGCTTCCATTTACCACAGCACTAAAGATATCACATCTACTTATCCCCAGCTGGAATGGAGAACATAGCCTGGTTTTTTACTAGTTCTGCCCGATTCGGGGAAAAATGTTATGACTAGATTCAATTCAATGTATTGAATCGATTTTTTGATTTGATTCGATTCGCTTTTCCTGCCTAATTGGGTGTTTATAATAATAATAATAATAACTTTATTTTTCTATACCGCCATAGTCAGGTGACTTCTAGGCGGTTCACACTGTAAGAAGGCTGGACATTCAGCGAATAACAAGGTCACAATACAATACAATAAGTCAACATACAATACAAGACAAAACAAAACAATACAATACAATACAATACAATGAGTGTATACAACACCGTACAATATAATACAACGAGTCTAAATATAATACAATACAATAAGTCTAAAGACAACACCATACATAAGTCTAATACAGTATCGTACAATGAGTCTAAATATAATACAATAGTGAAGAGGGGAAAGTTACAGATTGGGGTTCAATGGGTAATGAGTAACTGAGTATTTCTTTAGAACTTCCATTTGAATTGGAGTACTATGGATAGCGAATATCTGAGTACATGAGGGGCATCTTGAGAAAGAAAGAAAGGCGTTTAAAGGGAGGGGAGTCCTAGTGTGGGAGGGGACGATTTTAGTCCGTGAATTTTTCGAATAGGGCGGTTTTGATCGATTTGCGGAATGCACTGTAAGACAGGTTGGGTTCGTTTATGTAGTTTTTCAGCCAAACTTGCTGTCTGTTCGCTTGGAACTTAAAGGTTCTATCCAGGAATGATTTGTATCTGCAGCCCGTAATCTTTGGGTATGCAAATATGTTTTTGTTTCTGGTCGCTCGTGTGGGGTTGTGTAGGATGAAGTGAGTTTGTAGGTATGAAGGTGCTAGTCCCCAGACTTGCTTGAAACAGGTGCAAGCAAATTTGAATAGTATTCGCGCTTCAATTGGAAGCCAGTGCAGCTTTTTATAGTAGGGGCTGATGTGGTCGTTTTTTCTTAGTCCGAAGATTAGTCGAACGGCGGTGTTTTGTATTAATCTCAGTTTTTTTATTGTTTTTTGTGGGATGCCCAGGTAGATGATGTTGCAGTAGTCAAGAATGGATAAGATCAGTGCCTGTACCAGTAACCTGAATGATGTTGGGTCAAAGTATTTTTTTATGGTCCTTAGTTTCCATAGCGTGTAAAAACATTTTTTCACTAGTGAGTTTGTGTGGTCAGTCATAGTTAGGTGTGTGTCTAGGGTGATACCAAGTATTTTTATGTTATTAGAAATTGGGTATTCGTGATTGTTTATTTTTATCGATGTTCTCGTAATTTTGTCATTAGGACTAGCCAGAAAGACTTTTGTTTTTTCTGCGTTTAATTTTAGTTTGAAATTGGTGGTCCATTTATCGATTTCGGTCATTACGTTTGAGAGATTGTCTACAATTTCTTTTGTGATGTCGTTTAAGGGGATTAGGATGGATATGTCGTCTGCGTAAATGTAGTGTATTAAGTTTAGTTTTTGTAGGAAGTGGCCTAAGGAGGCGATATAGATGTTGAAAAGTGTGGGCGATAGGGGGGAACCTTGAGGCACGCCTGATGGGTTTTTCCATGGTTTGGAATAATTTCCATTGCTGATTACTCGGTAGGATCTGTTTGATAGAAATTCTTGGAACCATTTCTTTGCCTTTCCAGAAATTCCTATTATTTCAAGGCACAGTAGCATGATATCATGGTCTACCAGGTCGAACGCGCTGCTGAGGTCTAATTGTAGAATTAGTGCGCTTTTGCCTTTGCTAAAGAGATCATAAAGGTGGTTTAGTAGGGAGGCTAAGACAGTTTCTGTGTTGTATCCTTTCCTGAATCCTGATTGGTGTTCACTAAGGATGTTAAATTTGTCCAGGTAGTTTACTAGTTGAAGGTTGACCAATCCTTCTTGTAACTTTGTGAAAAGGGGAATGTTTGCTATGGGTCTGAAATTGGATGTCAGAGCAGAAGAGGTTTTCTGATCTTTGGGGATTGGAGTGATTAGTATGTGTCCCAATTTTTTGTTTAGTGTTCCGCTTGTGAGGGCGGATGTTAGCCATTCAAATAGTTCTTTTTTAAATTCTAGAGGGGCAGCTGACATGATTTTAGGGGGACATGCATCAAGTAGACAGTTAGATTTGGTGTATTTGTTGAAGAGATTTAGGAATTGATGCCAATTTGGATATTCGAGGTGGTCCCATATCATGTCTACTCTGGTGTCTTGGTCGTGAGGTTCGAGGTATTGAAGAGCATTTGTTATGGTAGTGGGCAGAGTTGCTCTTAAGTTAGCGGTTTTATTTTGAAAGAAGTTGGCTAGGGTTTGTGCCGATGGAGTGGGTTCATTGTCCTTTTTCAGTATTTGTGTTGTATCGGTTATTGTTTTTACTAGTTTGAACAATTCCTTGCTGTTTATTTTTGAAGTACCAATTTTTTTTGCATAATGCTTAGTGCGTTTTTCTTTGATCAGATTTTTGTATGTTTTCATTTTTTGTTTCCAGTTTGTCTTGTCTAACTCATTGTTTGTTTTTTGCCAGATTCTCTCCAATTTTCTTAGTTCCTGTTTGGTGGTTAATAGTTCACAGTCAAACCATTCGTTTGGTGGTCTATTTTTCTTTTTGTATGTTTTATATGGTGCTATTTGGTCTAGGAGTTCTTTGCTGTAAGTTTCCCATCTTGTAGGGATTCAAACATCCTGGCAGGTTTATTTTATTTTATTCATTTTTCTACACCGTTCTTCAGGAGAGCTTAGAACGGTTTACATGAATTTATTCGGGCAATGGGGGGATTAAGTGACTTGTCCTCACCCACCCCACCTCCCTGTGCCCTCTCCAACCCCACGCTGATGCTGTGGTGTAAACAAAATAAACAAAAAAAACTTTTCCTCTCTCTGTTAGGTCCTAACTCATGCTCGCTAACACCAGCTCTAGCAGGATACCCATTTCAAATCTGATATATTGTAATCATAAAATAGACAATAAATTTTTTTTTCTACCTTTTGTTGTCAAGTCATTTTATTATTAAAATCATATTGGGTCCAGGCTCTGGCTTCTGTTAACTCGTTCACCAGGGTCTCCTGCCCATTTGACATTTTCTTCTTTCTCTGTGCTCACCATCCATCTTCCATCTCTGTACCTTTCCTTCCACTGCTATATCCAACATTTATTTCCCACTGTCTCTCTCTCTCTCCCTGTCTTGTGCTCTCGGTCAAATCCTCCATGCAGCATCTCTCCTCTCTTCCCCTCCATTATAATGTGCAACATTTCTTTCTCCCCCATGCACCCCTCCACCTTATGTCCAACATTCCTCCCTCTCCTCCATGCACGTCTCCCTTCCCTCCACCATATGCAGGATTTCTCCCTGTCACCCCTTTCTCCCTCTTTGTTTCATCTCTCCCTTTCTCTCCTCCACCCCAACAATTCTTCCTCTCTCTCGTTTTTCCCTTGAGCAGCAACTTTCCTCCCCTCCTACCTATTCCCCTGTGTAGCAGCTTTCAATCCCTCCTACCCTCCCATCCCCCTATGCAGTAGTCTTCCATCCCTCTCTCCCATCCCCCTGTGCAGCAGCACCCCACCTACCCTCCCATCATGACACCTGACATACCTCGGATGCCTCTTAAAGCAGCAGTGGTGCTCTGAATGGGCTGCTTCGCAACCTGCCCCACCCCACTAGGGATTCCCTCTGCCGCATCACTGATATCATCATTAGTAACACGGCAGAGAGAAGGCCCCAGTGGAGCAGGCAGCGAAGCACCTGCGAAGCACCGCCACTGCTGTTGCTTTAGGAGGTGTCAAAGGTATGTCAGGTCTCACCGTGGTGGGGGGGGGGGGGGTCGCTGAACAGGTGAGTCCGATTTTCTCAGACAATGAATTGATTCACTACAGTGAATTGGTGAATCGATTTGAATTGGTGAATAGGGCAGCACTCATTTTTACATCATAATTCTCAACTAAATCTCAGTTTCATATAGCATTTGTTAGGATAAGATTAGGCATTCCAGATACAGTTGGCACTTGGTTCTGGTGATGCGATGCCTATAGATAAGGGTCTGTGATAGTGTGAGGAAACATGGGCTGAGAAGTTTTCCAAACACAACCAGACCATAGGTTAAAAGAGAACAATAAGTCCTTTAATAGTATGTTTCAAACAGAAAAACATACAGGAACCTGTTGTTCTCACAGCTTCAAGATGCTTTCCTACCTCACTGTTACTTCAAAATTGTGGAGGGGCATTGTCGATAGGACGTCTAAGTCTAATTTGGATGTTTTGGAGAAAATGTCCAGAAACCCAGTAGAGAAAATGTCTATTTTCAAAACAGCCAGACATCTATCTTTTATTTTTGAAAATGACCTGTGTAGATGTTTTGGTCCTTAGTATGTCTATTTTTTTGGGCCATTTTCAAAAATTAAAACATCCACATGAAAAATACACAAAAGTTTTGTAGATGTACCCAACTACCTTGTCTGACCACAGCAGTGGAATCCCCATCAGCTGAAGTTTAGAGGATTCCTGCCAGTTCAGCTGATGGGGATTCATCCTGCCAGGATCAGCTGAACTAGCAGGGAGATTCCTCTCTCCCTCCCTTCCTCCCAGGCACCAGTACCCTCTAGTACACCTCCAGACTATTCAAGCCCTCCAACATATCCCCAATATCGCTGGACCCCTGACATCCCCTGCCCCTTCCCCTGAAATACCCCCACATCCCCCAACACCCTTCGGATGACAAATTGGCAGGAGGGAAACCCATTCCCTCCAGCCTATAGGGCCGCGTGCTCAGAATGATGGGCATTCCCCCTCCCAATGCATCTAGGGATGCTATGGGAGGGGCCTAAGACCCTGATCGGCACAAAAGCACAATTTTATATGCACATTCTTTGTGCAGAGAATTGCCGGTAAAAAGCAGGCAGAACTGTGCTTAGCGATTGCTCAGAAGAGGAATCATTAAGCAGAGCTCCTCCCTCCTCTCGAAGCTGCTTTCCCTACTCCGATCAACTGAGCCACAGGTCTCCCCAAGACCCGCTAGCTCAGTTTGTTTGTTTGTTTTGTTTATTTACTTACTTATAGTCCACCTTATTCAAGGTGGCGTACAGGAAAACATACACAATATCCAACATACATACAAAGACACTGTAGCAAACCAAAATTAAGATAGAATAGTATGAAATAGCATAAAATAATATGAAATAACAGAAGATGATGCAATTTAAATTCTCTCTACACAATAGCAAAAATCACAAACACGACTTTCTTGTCACTAAAATTACAACTTCAGTTCAAATACTTCATTTGGTAAAATAAGTAATGCTTCAATAGTTTTTTTTAACATACTTATATTCTCTTGCTTTCTAATATATAATGGAAGTTTATTCCATTCCTCGGGTCCTAAGCACGAGAGACCCTGTTCTTACAGACTGTGGCTTCGATTCCTTTCTAATTGGTACTGACAAATCAATTTGAGTAGCAGACTGTAATTTTGGAAGCGAAATATGCAAAGTAGAGAATGACACGGTGACAAAATTCATCACCGTTCCCGTCCCCGTGGATAACCGCGGGAAACCATCTCGATGTCATTATTCAAGGAGAGAGGGAAGAATCAAGAGTATGAATCGGCTCAACCACAGACCCTTAAGCCTTGCATTGAAGAATGTTGGTGTAGAAGGACTGAGGTTGAGATAGACACGTAAGAATGACACAGGATTTTTTCCCGCGGTTATCCGCGGGGACGGGAACGGTGATGAATTATGTCACCGTATCATTCTCTAATGCAAAGAAACACAATTCACTAAATATTTAAGCGCCAGTCCTTTCATAAATAAGTTAGTAGCAGTAATTTAAATCTGACCCTGAATTCAATCTTTAACCAATAAAGCTTAAAGTAGTATCCTGAGACATGTTTAGGAAGATCAGCAAAAAGAAGAGTCCCCCCCTACTGCTGACACTCCTCCCTCGCCTGCCGCTGCCAGTACTCCCCCAACACTCTGAACAAGATCGTCAGGAGGGATGCTCACTCCCTCCTGCCACCACCGCAACCCCCTCCCCCTGCCACCATCTCCCCATAGCCCCACAGTCCCCCAGACACTCCCGGCAGGAGGGATGTCCACTCCTTCCCACTGCCAGTGATTCCCCCCTCCTGCTTCTGGGGTCCCATGACACTCTGTACCTTTCCAACGACAGCCAGCCAGTGGGATGCCTACTCCCTCCAGCCAGCAGGCCCACCTCTTCAAAATGGTGGGTCTTCCCGTTTCAAGTGCATTCCCGGGGAGGGGCCTAAGGCGCTTAAGGTACTCCAGGGGGGATTGTCAGGAGTTGGGAATCACCGGCAGCGGGAGGGAGTGGACATCCCTCCTTCCTGGGGGTGGAAGTCGGGGGTTGTTGGGATGGGGACCCTGGCAGCGAGAAGGAGTGGGCATCCCTCCTGCCATTCTTCAATTCGGGGAGTCTTTTTTTTTTTTTTTTTTTTTGCGGGCGTGAGAGGGGAGTGGTCTGAGCTGTCAAGCTCTACTTTCCTGTCAGTGCCTGAGCCAATCAGTGCTCAAGCACTGACCAGAAAGTAAGGCTACAACAGCTCAAACCCTGTCGTAAAATTAAGGCCGCAAATGTGGCACAACGAGGTTAGGGAATCACCTGGCGATGATAGAGAATCGCCCGGAAAGCTCCTTTAAATATTGATGAGGCCATTTTACTACCATTTTAATATTAATGACCTTGTAGTGCTACATTTGCATGGCAGAGTCAGAGACTGCTAGGAAGCTCAGAAAAGACTGTTCTGATAATCGGCTGGCAAAATACTGGCACGCTTAAACCGGCTGGATCCAGTTTAGCGACCATATTAAGGGCACAGTAAGTTTTGAGAATCCTGTTCTAAGTCAGCTGCAGGCAGAAAGACGCCCACAGGTGTCTAATTTTTCACCCTCTGTGCATTGTTCTCTAGTCAGCAGGAGACCTCAGCAAGCAATGCTTTTTATTACAAAAAGGGCTCGCCATGCTTGTTTACCTAGGGCCCACCCAAGGGTTAATCCTGCTCTGTCTGTAACCCAGCCAATAAATGTTTCCGTTAGACTCATATTCAGCCTCTTTCATTCTCATTGATTTTATGGAGCCTTCATTTCTAGCCTGCCTAAATAACAGGGACCCATGAATACACTACTGGGGTGGGAGAATGACACGGTGACAAAATTCATCACCGTTCCCGTCCCCGCGGATAACCGCGGGAAATAATCCCATGTCATTTTCTAGTGTCTATTTCAACCTCGGTCCTTCTACACCAGCATTCTTCAAAGCAAAGTTTGCGGGTCAGTGGCTGTGGCCATTCATTCTCTCATTCTTATGTGAGCCAAGGATAATGAAGCCATTGTGACATCACTGATGTGATTGGTTCTTAGGCACTGGTGGAATGAAGCATTGTGACATCACAATATCTGCTCTGGATACCAGAGACTGTCATTCTGTAGTGTCTATTTCAACCTCGGTCCTTCTACACCAGCATTCTTCAAAGCAAAGCTTGAAGATCAGTAGTTGTGGCCATTCATACTCTGATTCTTATGTGAGCCAAGGATAATGAAGCCATTGTGACATCACTGATGTGATTGGCTCTTAGGCACTGGTGGAATGAAGCATTGTGACATCACAATATCTGCTCTGGATACCAGAGACTGTCATTCTGTAGTGTCTATTTCAACCTCGGTCCTTCTACACCAGCATTCTTCAAAGCAAAGCTTGAGGGTCAGTGGTTGTGGTCATTCATACTCTGATTCTTCCCTCTCTCCTTAAAGAATGGCATGAAGATGGTTTCCCGCGGTTATCCACGGGGACGGGAACGGTGATGAATTTTGTCACCATGTCATTCTCTATAAAGTAATTTTTTTAAGCAATCCCAAAACAAAAAGCTAACAAGATGAAATCTCAGATTCGAACACTGCTGTCTGACACTTACATATCCAATTACAAACCTGTCACCATAATTACGTGTGTGAGGGGGGGGAGTAATGAAATGGAAGACCCTGAAACAAAGGAAAGCATTGTCAGTTTGCCTCTGCATCACCATCTTTTTTTCACACAATGTGCAAATATACAGTGAATTTACTCATTAACCCTTTGCTGTTACAGTTTAACAATGGACCTTTGGGTCAAACAGGAAACTAGTGAACAGTAGATAATTTTCCTCTCAGTATTCTTTCCAGGGTTGTAGCTTTTAATTAATATACTGTAGAGCACAAGTGAATTCCATCTGGCAAGCAGAAAAGTGTTCAGATTTTGCTACACATTTTTTAAAGTAGTCTCTGAAGCATTTTTAAATACTGATCACATCGTTTTATGCATTTGTTTAATTATTTTGAAAGTAGCAGCTAATTTTGCTTAGGGAAAACGCAAGTCAGCAGTACAAAGTAGGATTGATAGCTATTGTGTTTTATCAGACTATAAAAAAATACAATTTTATAGAATGGAATGGCGGTAAAGAGAAGTCATGTGATTTTTCAATTCTGGAGGGATTTTGTTTGCTATCATCGTAATGATAATTTTGTTTCACAATAAACAGCTAATTATTATGTAGGCACACTATAATGCAAAGAAGTATTTTAAATCTGTTTCAAGCATATTGCTGTGGGCTTAGGTCCCAATTCTAGTAATGGTGCTTTAAACCCCCTCCCCCACACACTTTTACAAAACCGCAATGGCGGTTTTTAGTGCAAGCCAGCGCACGGAATGCTCTGCACTGCTCCCGACACTCATAGAGTTCCTATGAGCATCGGGAGCAGCGCAGAGCATTCAGCGCATCGGCCTGCGCTAAAAAACGCTATCATGGTTTTGTAAAAGGGGGGGAGGGGTAAGTTAGGCAGTGACAGACATCCTACAGCCACCTAACTTAATTGTTTTAAGTGATGATAAACCAGATGGTAATTGACCACGTTGTTAAAAAACGATTTAAGAAACGATTTAAGGGCACCTCCAAAACAGATTCCACTCTCCCGTCTACAGAGGTGCTTTGTGACACCTAAAAGCCACTATAGGTGTGGCCAGTGGTGTAGCAGGGGTGAGCGGCACCCGGGGTGGGGGGTGCCCCTCTCTCACCCACTTTCCCGCCCCCCCCTGCCCTGCGCACATGCCCCCCTTCCTCGTACCTTTTTATCTTCAGTGCGAGCAGCCACAAAATTGCTGCTCGTATCGGCATCGGCACTCTCTCTGACATCACTTTCTAGGTGCGGGTCCTGGAAATGATGTCAGAGAGAGCGCCAAAGCTGACGCAAGCAACAAGTTTGTAGCTGCTTGCGCCAAAGTTAAAAAGGTGCAGGGGAAGGGAAGAGGGCGCACGGCAGTGGGAGGAATGGGAAGGAAGGCGGAGAGCAGGAGAGGTACCAGCGCTTTAAGGAAGACTGCGCCTGGGGCGGACCTGCACCTCCTTACTACGCCACTGGGTGTGGCTAATTCTGGAAGTGGCATTAGCACCATAAAGCGCCTCTATAGCTGCGATTCACATGAAAGGTAGGCACCGGAATTGTAGGCTTTTGAAATCCTGGCCTATACTTCTGGCGCCTACGTTTCACAAAACCGTGATTCTAGAAACAGCGCCATTGCGTGATTGACACGCAATCAGCTGCTGTTTTTTAGGTGGCTAACAATTATGTTTTTAGGTGGCCATTTACAGTGGTGTGGTAAGGGGGATGCAGTCCGCCCCAGACACGGTCTTCTTAATGGCGCGGCAGCACTCCTCCTCGTCTCCGCCCACCCACCCACTCATCCGCCCGCTCCTTTCCTTGCCACACTCGCTCTTTGCCTTTCCACGTACCTTTTTGGCACTCCCTCTGATGTCACTTCTGGGACCCGCACCTAAGAAGTGGCATCAAAGGGGGGAAAGGGAATGGGGTACTTGCGCAGCGAGGGAGGGGTTCCACCACCTTGGGCGCCCCTCACCCTTACTACGCCACTGGCCATTTATAGAATCTGGCCCTTTGCATTTATGTCTTTTAAAGCAGTGGTTCCCGACCCTATCCTGGAGGACCACCAGGCCAATCAGGTTTTCAGGGTAGCCCTAATGAATATGCATGGAGCAGATTTGCATGCCTCTCACTTCCATTATATGCAAATCTCTTTCATGCATATTCATTAGGGCTAGCCTGAAAACCCAATTGGCCTGGTGGTCCTCCAGGACAGGGTTGGGAACCACTGTTTTAAAGAACTCCCTTGCAATGAAATTTACAAAATTTGGTCTAACAATTACTAACTGCCAGAATTAATTTTTCTCGGTTAATTATGCCTTGACCCAAGTGTACAATCCTTGGCTTTTAACTCATTCATTAACATGGAATAATTATTTCTCTTTTGCATCTCTGTGCCAGTGGTGACAAGCATGATTATGCATCACTAATTACCATGAAGAACAATGAAAAGCTATGTTGGTATTTAGGACTATTGTCCTCTACTGCAATCCATCAATGAACCATGAAGAAAATAATTCCCAGATATTATGTTCAGCGTTTGTTTATTTCCTACAATTCTTTGAGAAAATAGGGAACAATTTTATAGATAATAAAACAAATTCTGTGGATGTTCAGGATTAATAATTTCAATGAGCAACAGAATGGCTGACAAGCATTCTATTCCTTTGCCTCTAGGCATCTTTTGCCTGGTAATGGATGATAAAAAGTCTGTATGCAAAAAAAAAAAAATCCCTCTTCACGATGTATACAGAAACCAAAATCAGTTAGTTAACAACAACAAGGTGTTTTCTCTGCAATTACACCAAAAGCAAAAACTAGACTTCCAGATGTAAATTCCCTAAATAGGAATTTTTGTCTGGCATAGTTACGAGTACTCTGCAATCTGATTTTTACAGTTTCCCCGCATCTCAGTGACATGGTGTGATGACCGTGTTAGACCACTTTTCAAGGTAATATATAGAAATAAAACAAACACATAAAGGAAATAAGGTGATACCTTTTTTTATTGGATTAACTTAGGGCTCCTTTTACAGAGCCGTGTTAGGCTTTTTTTTTTTTTTAATCGCAGGCCACAGCAATATTAGCCCCAACACTTGTAGAATTCCTAAGAGAGTCAGAGCTAATACTGCCGCAGCCAGTGATTAAAAAAAAAAAAAAAAAACTAACGCGGCTTCCTAAAAGGGGGTAGGGAATTAATGCATTTTATGATTAGCTTTTGAAGGTATCCCCTTCTTCCTCAGATCAGATCATTAAGGGCCCCTTTTATCAAGCTGCGCTAGAGATTTATAGCGCGAGCTTCTGCGGTAAATGTTCTGATGCTCAAAGAATTCCTATGAGCTTTGGAGCACTTACTTTCCCAGCACCCGCAAAAAACCTCTAGCGCAGCTTGATAAAAGGGGGGTAAGTTAGCCCAATGAAAAAGGTATCACTTTATTTCCTCTCTGTTTTGGTTTTATTCCTATATATTACCCCTATCTCAGGAGTGATCGAGCTGTTTTGGTTTACATCGGGATATTTGCTTATTTAACATTTTTTGCTGGTTGTACACATCTCCCCGGTTTCAGAATTCGTGGTTTCGATTATTCACGGTTTTTAGCTTGCTCCTCCCACCAAATTAGATCAGCTTGCATAGAGAACTTGCTAATTCCAAGCATTTACAGAGGAAAATCGCTGATTCCCAGCACTTTGTTCACCGTGTTTTGCCTCTCCTTCAGGAACATCCCTGGTCTCCCACCATCTTATTCACAGTTTCACCATATTCACAATGGTTTTTAATAGAAAACAGCGAATAACATATGAAAAAGTTATTTGACGGTTTTTCTGTATTTGCGGTTTTGTTAATCCCCTATCACAGCGAATACGGAGGGAGAAGTGCATGTTGTAGCCACAAATTGACCGTGGGCAATATTCTATATGGCTCTTGAGGGAAATGCCAACATGATGACACCTAGCCTGCACACCCCATTTCTTTCTATATCAGGTGGACAAGGGAAAGAGAGAAGGGGTGTGGGTGGGAGGTGCTGGACAAAGCGTGGAAAGAGAGGAGGATGCATGTAGAAAGAGAGACAGAAAGGAGAATATTCTACTAGAGCCAACACCGCAACCAAAGAGCACTGATTAGCCTAAAGCTGGTCCTAGTTCTATACCTTTTTGTTTACTTATTAGCCTACACTATGTCATTTTCATGTTGCTTTGGCTTAAGTTGAAGGTCTCTCTTCTTGAGGGATGCATGGCACAGGTTTATATCAGTGTTAGGGGGTGAGGTAACCTCTTCTGCTCCCTTTAAAATTGACAATAGGACAGATATCTTCTGCTCATGTGTCTTGTGCTCTGATTGGGTCAACAGGCCTGGGTTATTTCTTCCCTACTTCTAGGTACACTCCATGCCTAGGCATCACGCTATATTGCTTGCCATGATCCTGATCTCGTCCAAGTTTCCAGTTTTGCCACTTTTTGTTCCTGTTCCCAATAGATTGCTTTGTGCTGTTAAGCTACAAAGAGAATTAGACCAGTCTTTGTACTGCCCTATGGATCTGGTTCCTTATTATTGCTGGTAGTGAGCTTCTTTTGTAGCAAAAGCCACCAGAGGGACTAAAGAAATTTGACCACATGACACCCTACTACCGGCAGCTACATTGGCTGCCGATGGAGGCACGCGTAAAGTTCAAATTTGCCTGTTTCTGCTTTAAAGCATTACACGGACTTGCCCCTAAATACATTACTGACCTTTTCTCCTTCTAAGCCAACAGACACAAGAGAAGTTCACATTCCAACTTCGTTTCCCCCCCAGTGAGAGGTTGCAAACTGAAAAAATACCATGAATACCTTCTCTCACACCAAGCAGCATCATGGGGTAAAGACCTAGAACAATTACTTTCGCCCTCTACTTATGAGGAATTTAGGAAACGTCTAAAAACACACCTGTTCCTAAAGCATCTTGACATCTGATCCACTTATCTCTTTCCCCTCAATAGCGACCTACTGTCCTTTTGATCACTTTTCTCCTCAACAATGAATTTCCTGTCTTATTACTTCTCTTTCTTCTTCCCCTCTTGAAGTCAGTCAATTTGTACCTTTGCTTAATCTTTTGTAAACCGCATAGAACTTCATGGTATTGCGGTATATAAGTTGTTATTATTATTATTATTATGTTCAGTAGCTGCTTGTAGCCCCTCTAAGGGTGCCCCATTTCTTCTTATCAGCATTGATCATGTGTATGTCTAGTAGTGCTAAAGAAATAATAAAAACTTTTCAAAATGATTAGGGGGATTAAATCCAATTAAAATTAGTCATCCCTGGATGCACTCAAGGAATTTGCTTAATATTGGTGATGCTCAAGTACCCACAGAACATACAGAGCTTGCTCCTATGGTGGTAGAAAGAGGAGGGGCTTCCAGTTACTTCACAATTTCCTTGCATTGAAAATCTGGGCATAGGAACTTCCCGAGTAGCATTAGAGAATATTTCTGCTCAGCAAACACAAGAGCCCATAGGTGACATAAGAATTATAGAAGTGGCAAAAATCATAGAACAGTATCCAGCAGATGAACTGACTCCTGAAGCAGACATTGGATTACAGAAACATGACTCAGAATCTTATTTTATGCCACCTTCTTGTGCATATCTTCAATAAACTTCATTTTTTTTTCGAGACCTCATGGCTTTTCTTTTCTTGAATCCTTCCCTACGTTTTGCTTTTGTTGGATATTACTCCAGTAGGGAATTTATCTCCTTTTCTTTCAAAATAAATGTTCAGTAACCAGCAGGTCCAGTAACCCCACTAAGCCAGTATCGTTAACATCCACTGTACAACTGGCATAACAATAAACATAGAATGGACATGTTAAAGTCAGCAGACTAAATCTAAACAAAAGAGACTATGGAAACTCAATGATTGCGGACTTTGAGTTGTAGTTTATTCAGAGTGTCTTGACAACACCAGTAAAAGCTAAAATCACAATAAAATCTTTATCCACAATAAAATCACTATCCACATTATTCAAGTAATGCAGTTGGGACTATAGGAAGACGCCAACTATATTAAACACAAGATTCACACTAGGTCTCTAATTCTAATTCACCCTGTTTTAGAATGCTCTAAGGGGTCTTTTTACTATGGCGCGCTAACCAATTTAGCGCACGCTAAATGCTAAGGTGCCCATTTTATTCTACGGGCACCTTAGCATTTAGCATGTGTTAAATCGATTAGTGTGCACTACATCGGTTAGCTCCCCTAAGTTAACTCTTTGGACACAGGCCCTCTCATCTTTGGAAGCTTCCATAATTGGTATTGTAGGACTACAGCATCCTGTGATTAGGTGACTACTCAAAAGGGTCCAGGGAAGAGTGACTAAAATGGTTAAGGGGCTGGAGGAGTTGCCGTACAGTGAGAGATTAGAGAAACCGGGCCTCTTCTCCCTTGAAAAGAGGAGACTGAGAGGGGACATCATCGAAACAGTCAAGATAGCGAAGGGAATAGACTTAGTAGATAATGACAGGTTGTTCACCCTCTCCAAGGTAGAGAGAATGAGAGGGCACTCTCTAAAGTTAAAAGGGGACAGATTCCGTACAAACGTAAGGAAGTTCTTCTTCACCCAGAGAGTGGTAGAAAATTGGAACGCTCTTCCGGAGGCTGTTATAGGGGAAAACGCACTCCAGGGATTCATGACAAAGTTAGACAAGTTCCTGCTGAACCAGAACGTACACGGGTAAGGCTAATCTCAGTTAAGGCACTGGTCTTTGACCTAAGGGCTGCCGCGTGAGCAGACTGCTGGACACGATGGACCACTGGTCTGACCCAGCAGAGGCAATTCATATATTCTTATGTTCTTATGACTAACAGCCATTAATGGACCAGAATATCCCCACTCCGACTCGCAAACTTAACAGAAAAGTCCCGAACTTTGTCTTTTGAATAATTTACAAAATCAGTTACACTTTTCTACTATAGATGCCTTTAATATAAAGTGGTGGTAAGAGCACAGAAACCTTCACAATTTCTCCTACCAGCACCGAGAAAGGATTTTCCATGCATCCTCATAATATTCCATTGTCACAGTGATTGAATAGTTATAGTGCAGTTGCATAATACATTACATACTGCCAGCTGTTAACAGACCCAGCATTGTCTGTATTCTGTATAAACAGCTGTGTTACAAGAACAACATGAGAAATTAGAGGAGTGCTTGTCACAGCCACATGGTGCCAGAGATCGTTCTGTGCGTGCAGCCTTTTAAGGACTCAGTGATTGTATTTTAGCTAAACACAAGTATTAAAATGTACACATCAAAGTGTGATGGAGTACGTTCCCTAAAATAAACAATTCCGTATGTTGCCGGGCATACATTGTATACCACACTGGACAATTCTCAGATCTCAAAAAGCAGCTGTAGATTGTAAGCCAACAGTTTTGAGGTGTTCTTCGTAATAAACCCTGTAGATCAGGGATCTCAAAGTCCCTCCTTGAGGGCCGCAATCCAGTCGGGTTTTCAGGATTTCCCCAATGAATATGCATGAGATCTATGTGCATGCACTGCTTTCAATGCATATTCATTGGGGAAATACTGAAAACCCGACTGGATTACGGCCCTCAAGGAGCTTTGAGACCCCTGCTGTAGATGGAGTAGCCTAGTGGCTAAATCAATGAGCTGAGGATCAGGGTAGCCTGAGTTAAAATCCTACTGACACTCTATGCCAGTGGTCTCCAACCTTTTTCAGGTAAAGGTCCACCATGTGATAATCAAGTTACTAACAAACCTAACAACAAATAATTTATGATACTACACGATCCACCCTATTTTCAGTCACAGCCCCACAATTATGGAACTCCATGCTTTCCCATCTCCGTGAAGAATCTTCTATGGACAGATTTAAATCAAATCTGAAGACCTTTCTATTTAAGGACGCATTCAATTTATAAGCAACATTTTATCTCCATCTCCAACACAAACGTAATCTTCCCTTTTCCTAGTGTATTAACCTTAAATGTCTTTCTTTCCTATTCAGAATTGTAGTTCTCCTCTCCTACCCCTTGTAATCAAATGTATATGACACAAGCATTGTTCTGTCTGTTTGTCCGTCCTGTAAGTCTTAATGTTCGTTTTCCATTTTCTATAATTTTATTTTTGTAAACTGCCAAGAAGTCACTCGCTTAATCTATTGTAAACCGCATAGAACTTAACGGTATTGCAGAATATAAACTGTTATTATTATTATAATTATAGGCAATATAACAAATTATAATAATACTTGAAAATACATAGAATATAACCAGAAACCAAGCTATGCATATTAGCAATTATCCCCCCCTTTTCCAAAATAATAGTGCAGTTTATAATGCCAGCTATGGTAGTAAAGCTCCAACGCTCATAGGAATTCTATGCGCTGCGCTAAAAACAGCGCTATTGTTTTATAAATGGGGGCAGGGTGTATATCAATAGAGACTGCACTAGTTTCAAATAGTGGAGATAAAAAGACCTCAGATACATTGCTCCAACAAATCCCAACTTCATGAGACTGAATATATATATTTTTTATAAAGGAGCTTCTCCAATCATTGGTCAAAAAAACTCCACTTTAAGTATACCACTCTATTGCAGTCTTCAAAAAAAATTGTAAAAATGTGTCTTTAAACACAGTTTTCATAGATACGAGTGCATGAGGGTTCTTTAAAAAGTTTCCATAATGGTTGAAAAAAAGCAAAGGCCAGATGTGTTCTTTATGTCTCATTCACAAATAAAGCCCAACAGCGGCCCTGTTTCGCCTCGAGCTTTATCAAGGGCTGCGACATTAAGGGCTCCTTTTACAGAGGTGCGCCAGCGTTTTTAGCGCACGCACTGGATTAGCGAGCGCTACCTGAAAAAACTACCACCTGCTCAAGAGGAGGTGGTAGCGGCTAGCACGTGCGGCATTTTAGTGCACGCTATTCTGCGCGTTAAGGCCCTAACGCACCTTTATAAAAGGAGCCCTAATTCTCCATCAGCAGTTTTCGCCTAACACAAACTTCTTCACCCTCACTAAAGGATTGCAGCACACGGCTCAAAACTTGGCTGATGGAGAATTAATGTGGGGGTGGGCTTGGGGGGGTCTGGGTGGGCTACCTTTGGGGGGTGGGGGGTGTCGGCAGGAGGGACTGGGCATACCTCCTGCAGGTCAACTTTCGGGGTGGGTTGGAAGGTATCAGCAGGAGAGATTAGGCATCTCTCATGCTGGCGAAGTTTACCGGGGGGGGTGTTCGGGGGTGTCCGGCAGGAAGGACCGGGTATCCCTCCTGCCTGCAAAAGTTGTGGGGGGTTCGGGGATGTCTAGCAGGAGTGACTGGGCATCCCTCCTGCTGCGATCGTTCCAAGTGTATTTACATTTTAATATACCGACCATCATCGTTTATCTGGCCGGTTTACAAAGCTAAAAACATGAAAATAAAATGGGGTAAAAAAGGAAAAAAAAAAAAAGGAAAACATGAAGTAGACAAGGGTGATGACGTACATGAGTTTGGGGAGAGAAGGGGAGGAAAGTTTATAATTAAATAGTAAATGAAGGTATGAGGGAAGGGGAAAATATACCAGGAGAGGGTATCACTTCATAGAAGCGGTTCGTTTTGAGGGCTGATTTGCAGTTGAAAAGGGGTATTGTCAAGTGCTATGAAATGTGTCTTGGAATAAGAAAGTTTTTAGTTTAGTTTTGAATTGTAGGGGTGTCACGGTGGGTGCATGCTGGAAGGACTGGGCATCCCTCCTGCACGATCGTTGCGGGGGAGGGGGAGAGGGATGATGACAGTTCCATGATTCTCTAACCAGCGCTTATGGCAGACACCGGTTAGAGAATTGTGGTTTTAAGTGAAGGACTGGTCCCTCCCACACCTAAAAGGTCTTGTTTAGGGTATTTGGGACAGGCAAACTTTTTTTGGGGGGGGGGAATAAGGCAGTCTGGGTGATTCAATGCCTGATCATATAGGTAAGCCATTCTCGAAAAAAACCCACATTTTGGACTTTTACAAGAATGGAAATTTCCCTGCTGCTTACTTTGGGCGCCTAGTGCCTTAGGCCATAAAGGGACTTAGACATTTTTTTTTATTATGCCCCTCCACATGTATTAGATTTTTACAACATATTTCATATATAGCATTGAAAAATTTAAAATGCAAATGTTTATAAAAATTAAACATTCTAAGAAATTTTGTAGCAGAAAATTCTGCCATCCTAGTACCTTCCAGAGTTTTGGGGCAGTGCTCACATGTGAAGTGAGGTGTCCAAGACAGAAATGTGCCTTGTAGACATTGCACATCTTAGCAGATGGCCGCATAGATAGCAAAATGCATCTGTCAGATGTCTGTGCCATAGTAAAAAGGCCTCTAAGTTTACTCAGGCCTCCTTTCAAACTGCTTTAGAGTTGTTGTTGTTTTTTAAAAAAATCATGGGCCACTGCAGTAAAAGCTCCAGTGCTCAAAGAATTCCTATGAGCATCAGAGCTTTTAGCAAAGCAAATCATGATAAAAGGAAACCCTAACACAGCTTAATAAAAGGGGGCCTCGGTTTGGAATCAATCTGAAATGTGCTGCAAAAAAACGTAAATTTCAAAATAGCAATGGCCTGGTCACAAAAGCAAAGTTTGATCAAACTTATTGCTCTGTTTTCAGTGCTGCTTGTCAGTTACAAGGGGCATATTAGAATTCTGAGGGTTTTTTTTTTTTGATGTGTATATATGTCATCTTTTTATAAACAACCGGATTTATTATTTCGATCATTGGTTATGGTTTACTGAACTTTGGGTTTTCTCAGGGGGGGGGTTATTACAATACATTGAACATTAATCAGGAACTCGTAAGTATTTTCCCAATCTGTCCCAGCAGGCTTACAATCTTACTGTGGTACCCGAGGCAATGACAGGTAAGTGACATGCCCAGAGTCACAGGGAGCAAGCTGGGTTCAAACTCACAACCTCAGGATACTAAAGCAGCAGCTCTAACCACTAGGTCACTCCTCTATATTACAACACTGATTTGGTGGAATGGTCTGCCTTCAATGCTAAGGCAGGAATCTACCTAAATCTCACAATGTATCTTTTCTCACAAACATATTCCTTCTAATGGTATGTCCTGGAGCTGACAGAGTCCTTCATGGATTTGGAACACACTTGTGTAACATCCCTTGATCCTTCTTACTCTACTCTCCACTGCTGAGTGATGACATTGTTGTACCCTCTCTGCTAATCCCTTTCTTCTTGTTTTCATTTCTTCCTCTCCTTCTACTCATCCTATATTCTGGGTTCTTCAATTGGCAGTACAACAAATCCCAATGAACTTGAAACTTGAACCTTGTTGACTGATTTTTTAATTCAGTGAATCCATCTACAGCTGTTTTTGTTTAGTTAATAATAATTTAACACATTGCGAACTGGGCCATCGAATAAAACAGTGAGGGTCAACGTGCCTAAACAAACCTATGCTTATCAAGAAGAACTTGAAGCAAGAAGCAGTTGTGCTAGGGAAGGGAGGTCCCATTAACAGGGGAGAACTTTGCAGTCTGTCAGCAGTGACCCAAATCCCACCCATAGAAAAAGATGAAGAGTCAGAGCTAAGGTAAGCAAAATGCAGTGTGCTGCCAGGGACCGCAACCTCCTGCCGGCAGGAGAGAGAGTGGCTGTGGCAAGTGAAGTGCAGTATGCCGGTGTGAGGGTCTATCATGAACAAGAGCTAGGAGAGGCTAGGCCCAGGGCAGGGTTGAACAAGGCAGAGGCCAAGCTGGAGCAGAAATCAAATGTGGAGCAGGAATCAGAAATGGAACAAGAACTACCGGTATATCAGGAATCAAATGAGAAAAAAACAAGTATGGAAGAACTTGCATGTAGCAACGCAAGATGCTAGGATAGCAGTACTCAGGTTAGGCCTACCTAAAACTGTTGAACCAGCAAGAGTATGTCAGGCTGGACTTAAGAACATAAGAACATAAGCAGTGCCACCGCTGGGTCAGACCACAGGTCCATCCCGCCCAGCAGTCCGCTCCCGCGGCGGCCCAACAGGTCACGACCTGTCTGAATCACCCCTTGGTTTCAGTACCCTACGATCCCTTTGTCCCTCAGGAATCCGTCCAATCCCTGTTTGAATCCCTGTACTGCATTCTGCCTGATCACTTCCTCCGGGAGCGCATTCCATGTGTTCACGACCCTTTGGGTGAAGAAAAACTTCCTTGCATTTGTCTTGAACCTATCCCCCTTCAGTTTCTCCGAGTGCCCCCTCATACCTGTTGTCCCTCTCAGTCTGAAGAACCTGTCCCTATCCACCCTCTCTATGCCTCTCAGGATCTTGAAGGTCTCCTTATGTAATGCCACTGAAAAGACACGTCTTACTGGGCCAGTGGGCTCCTCCAGAGTGACTTTCTCCTGCCCCTTGTGGTCACATTTCTTGGAGCTCAAGTTACAACTAAGCAGCCTCCGTCTCCAGTCTTTAGTCCAGGCATGATATAGAGGGTTTAAATCCTTGGAAACTTTATAGCTGATGAGCAAAGCCAGCTTAACAAATGAGGCAGTGGCTTAGGATACTAGTGATAAAGGCTATAAAAATCCCCAGCCTGTGATGACACTGGCCCAGATTACTTTTGTTTAATATTCACCTAATCAGACAGCCAGGCTAATCGGAAGCAGTGGTTGTTTTGGGATTGCCTGCTGCATCCCCTCCCCCACAACATGCTGTATCACTCAGGTGACCATACGTCCCATTTTGAACGAGACGGTCCCGTTTTCAGACCTCCTGTCCCGTTGTCCCCCACAGACAGCTTCGGGACGCCGAAATGTCCCGTGTTCAGGGAGAGCGTCCCGAAGCTCTGCTCGGGGACAACAGGACAGGCAATCACTTCCTGTCCCTCCCTGCCGCAAAAAAAAAAAAAAAGCCAAGCCTCCTCATCTTTCCCCCTGTCTGCTGCTCTTACTGCCTTGCCGCTACAACTGCTAAACCCAACAGGAAGTCTTTCCGACGTCAATTCTGACGCCGGAGAGGACATTCTGGGCCAGCCAATCAGAATTGACATCGGAAAGAAGACTTCCTGTGGGGTTTAGCAGCTTTAGCGGCAGGGCAGTAAGAGCAGCAGACAGGGGAAAAGATGGGGAGGCTTTATTTTTTTTTTTTTTTTTTGCGGCAGGGAGGGAAGGAGATAGGTAGGCAGGCAAGCAGGCTGGCTTTGGCCAGGGAGAGAGGTAGACAGATAGGCAGGCTGGCTTGGGGGGTGGGGGTGGGACAAAGTGTGGAAGGCAGTGAGAGGGACATAGGAAGGAGGCACTGGGAGCACTAAAGACATGGGACGGGGCACTAAGGACTTGGGAAGGGGGCACTAAAGACATGGGAAGGAAGTACTGGGGGCACTAAGGACAGGAAGGGGCACTAAGGACATGGGAAGGAGGCTCTGGGGGCACTAAGGACATGGGAAGGAAGGAGGGAGGGAATAGAAAGGGACAATTGTTGGGCCTGAGTGCAGAAAGAAAGAAACAAAAGAAAGGATACACAGACAGAAGGAAACGCAACCAGAGACTCATGAAATCACAAGACAACAAAGGTAGGAAAAATGATTTTATTTTTAATTTAGTGATCAAAACGTGTCAGTTTTGAGAATTTATATCAGCTGTCTATATTTTGCACTATATTTGTCTATTTTTCTTTAGTTACTGAGGTGACATTGCATATTTGAAAGTCATTTGCCTTGACATCTTTGAAACCCCCCCAAATATAAATGATAATTAACATTTTCTCTGCTTATAGTGTGCTTTGTAGTTTTTTAAAATTTTATGGTTACTATTATGAATTAATAAGATATGTGTACATGAAAAATGAATGGAAGAAAATGGGGGCAGGATTGGGGGGTGGGGCTAGGGTGGGATTAGGGGGCGGGACTGACAATTAACAGATGTCCCCTTTTGATGAAAAAAATAAATGGTCACGTTATGTATCACATAGGCAATGTCTACCCTAGATGCAGAGGTTGCTTTGGGACCAGCCCCCAACCCCCCTCCATAGCATGCAGGATATTAGAGGTTGCCTAGAATCCCTTCCCCTTGGTAGTCCAATGGGTTCAATGCCAAAATCTCCTCCTCCTTTCAAACTCTAACCCCTCCCCCCATCACTCTGATATCCCAGTAGGAGGTTAAAGCTGCTATATAAAGAAAAAAAAAATCCCTTAGTCATGACCCAGATTCTAGGAAACAATACAATGAACCACAGAAGGAGAAGCCTGCCCCCAGAGGAGCCCAATGGATCAACAAGAGCTGTGCATTCAATAGTAGTATATAAAGAAACCCAGCCAGTGGATGTTGTTTTGAACACAATCCACATTTGGTTCCTAATCCATGGTTGGATCCCGGTCCTATCTGTCTTTCTTGACCCTAGTCTTTCCATACTTACTGTATGCCCAGGGTAGGTCCCCCTAACAGTCTTCAAAATAGATATATATATGAACTTGTACATGGAGAAAGGAGGAAAGCTCCATCATGTTGCACTACATGTGTTCTTTTCAACTTATTTTGTATCGGCTTATGTGTGATCTGCTCTGCCTCTTTATATGGAAGTTTTTGCTTCTGGGTTATTTAACACTTGTCACTATCTCTGGGGCCTGAAGGTACTATGAATCATTATATTGCATTGGTTTTTAATATGCTGTAAAACATCTTGGGTGATATTGTTTCAAAGAGGCAGATAACACCGTGTAATAATTTTTTTTAATGATTTTGAGCACAGTTTTCCCACAAATACAGTATACTCTCATTTTTAATAGAAAATGAAGAGGTTTATAGTATACTGATGGAGAATGCTTTACTGGTGTATAGCAGAAGATGAGTCCATGGAGTGCAAACTATAATTTCATATGAAATCATCATCCTCATATCCACCAACCAACCAAAAGTTAAGTAAGACATTTATCACATTGTGGTGATAAAGGTGGTGGATTGGAACAGACGAAGTGTGGTGATGGCTCCTTATATCTCTTGCCTCCGGTATATAAAAGTTTTATGGTTCTGAACACTTTCACTTTTTCTGTAGTTGGAACATTTGATAAGTTTATTTCAATATAAGGATTTTGAAAGTTTCTGCAGTCCTGATTTTAGGATTAGAAGTCCAAATAATCCAGACAGAAGTGGGTTATTTGGATGTACTGCAAATGTCATCCTAGCAGCTTACAAACAGAAGGAGACAGTTTGCAAAGGCAAACGTCAGTAGCGATTGGCAAACATGCGACTGTTTATTTTTCCTCATGCTTCTCATATCTGGAAGCTTTCGCTGTCAACAGAGTGGTGTGAAATATAGGGGAGACGAGAATTAGTTTTTATTCACATCAAAACTGCACAAGGAAAATAACATAGGATACATAATATTAAGGAAACAATAGAAAATAAAATTCATATATTGTTTAAAGTTCACATAGTTGGAACATGGAAGATGATTTATATTGATCTTTACAGCAGGCAAGTGTAAAATAAATGGGTATGTATACTAAAGCGTGCTAATAAATAATCTTAGCACTTGGGACTTTCCATATGCTAAGCCCATTTCTACTATGACCATTTGCAAGTTTATTTTTCAGGTTGCACTACGTTTGCATTAGTGCAGGGGCGTCAAAGTCCCTCCTCGAGGGCCGCAATCCAGTCGGGTTTTCAGGATTTCCCCAATGAATATGCACGAGATCTATTTACATGCACTGCTTTCATAGTATGCGAATAGATATCATGCTTATTCATTGGGGAAATCCTGAAAACCCAACTGGATTGCGGCCCTCGAGGAGGGACTTTGACACGCCTGTATTAGTGCATGTATCCTGAAAAAATTTAACACGGCAGCACTTAGAAGGCAGTAAGGGTTCTCGCATTCTGGGCATGCTAACCAGTTAACGTGCAAAAGGCAGAACATGCTAGCTCAGGGATCTCAAAGTCCCTCCTTGAGGGCCACAATCCAGTCGGGTTTTCAGGATTTCCCCAATGAATATGCGTTGAAAGCAGTGCATGCACATAGATCTCATGCATATTCATTGGGGAAATCCTGAAAACCTGACTGGATTGCGGCCCTCAAGGAGGGACTTTGAGACCCCTGTGCTAGCTCAACAGCACACTCATGCCTACTCTGCACTCCCGGTGTCCCTTAACCTAATTTTAAAAAAAATTAAGATGCACGTGGAATTCAGTTAGGCATTGCTAGTTGCCAGAATTCCCCCCTTACTACCTCCTATTTATTTATTCATTCGGTTTTCTATTCTATGCGTTCTTGTGTCAAGTCTGTGTTTTTCAGTTTGTGCATGCTGATCGGAACACGCTAGCATAATGCTTCCATGCCCATTCCCTGCTGATAAAGCCTAGTAACCGAGTCGCCAGTTGTAATAGTGTAATCTCTAATCCAGCCTTCAAATCATCAATATAACTTCGAATATATAGGTGGTCTGGATTCTATTTACATTTATTGTGTCTTATAACCATTGAACAGACGCCTCAGCCCCACCACTCCACCGCTGTAAATGATTTCATACTGCGGGAAGCATAGTGTGGTGCTTCATCATTGGCTGTCTATTTCAACCCTTATTTTATACTTTTTAGTTTTTTGTTTAATTTTTTAATTTCTAAATTATTAAATACTTTTTTTTAAAACTCTTGCATGTATTATCCTTTCCAACTTTTAGTTTGTAAATACTTATCTCAGCCAAACCTGGGGAGTCAGACCCGACATGTTTCGCACAAAGTCAGTGCTTCATCAAGGGTCTCCCAAGGTCGCCGCCGTCATCCGACTCCAATCTTAATGCCTGCAGCAGCCATTCCCTGCTGATGACACGCCCCCTCCTGAAAAATGCTTATAAAAATGAAATAATTTCCAGTCCTTCTAATTTTTCATTATATCTCTATAATGATCCTCAGAGGGCTCAAAAGCCCATTTGGTACTGTGAAACAGATCACAATTACCCGATATTAAATGGCGAATCATTGATGCTGTATATGTAGGGAGGGAGGGTGGCAACTATAAAAAAAAGCTTTGAATATAAAAGAACAAAAATGGATCTGTTCTTTGAAAACTTTAGTCCCAAATGGTTTGAATGAAGAAATTGACTGGATGTCGATAGTGTAAAGGGATGGTGAGCTATTGTTATTGACTGAGCTTTATATATTACAAAAGTATAGATATTCCTTTTTATGGGGTGTTCGTGCTTGTTGGATAATAGTGATTCGCCCTCTCTAGGAAACCAGTTCCGGTTTGTAATTGAGTTTAAAAACCGGAACTGATGTCAGACGCCAACTAAACATGATATCTTTTGGAGAGGAGCGACAGCCTTGAAGCACGTTAGTGAGTAATAATAATCTTAGTTAAAATAAGGGCTAAGTCCTGGTTAGAAAGTATAGAGAATAATATGTAAATTATGTTAGATACAATGGTATTCTCAGTGACTAAAATCGTTAAATTTTGTGTTTTTAGATCAGAAGTGGGAGCCTCAACCCTGACGAAAATTATTTTGAAACATGCGTGTGTCGGTAGAGGCACTCCCGAATATTTATTACACTGATCAAGATAAGTAAAGTTTATATGAAACATTTTTTAATAATTTATAAATACATAACAAAATATACACAGTATCGATCCTATGACGATCGGGTAATTGTGATCTGTTTCACAGTACCAAATGGGCTTTTGAGCCCTCTGAGGATCATTATATAGATATAATGAAAAATTAGAAGGACTGGAAATTGTTTAATGATGCTATAATTTGGAACCAGTCTATGAATAGCCGGTGATATAGAAGCTAATTATTAGTATAAAAATTAACTAACACACAATTAGTACATGCTGCTACTACTATTAATTGTTTCTAGAGCGCTATCAGACGTACGCAGTGCTGTACAGAGTCACAAAGGAGACAGTCCCGTTTCGAATGAGCTTACCATCTAAACCAGGGCTGCCCAAGTCCGATCCTCGAGATCTACTGGCAGGCCAGGTTTTCAGGATATCCACAATGAATATGCATAAGAGAGATTTGCCTGCACTGCCTTCTTGGTATGCAAATCTCTCTCTCATGCATATTCATTGTGGATATCCTGAAAACCTGGCCTGCCAGTAGATCTCGAGGACCGGACTTGGGCAGCCCTGATCTAAACAATCAAGACAGACAAACAGGATGCCAGGGTAGGGGTTACAGTTAGAGGGGATGGTTAGGGTGGTGAGCAGAGGGTAGAAGGGGAGTAGGGTTATGAGTTTAATGCCTCAAAAAGGTGGGGTTTCAGTCTATTTTTTTTTAAAAAGGGAAGGGATCACGGTGGACAGACACAGGTCTTGTTATGTCCTTAGCTAGATATGACCTCCAGAACTGAACACAATACTCCAAGTGGGGCCTCACCAATGACCTGTGCAAGGGCATCAACACCTCTCTCTACACAGCCTTGCATCTTTCTGGCTACAGCCACCGTCTCATCACATTGTTTCATTGCCTTCATATCCTCAGACATAATCACCCGAGGTCCCTCTCTTCATCTGTGCTTATCAGCCTCTCTCCTCCTAGCACATACGGCTTCCTCTGATTTCTACTCCCCAAGTGCATCACTCCACACTTCTTTGCATTGAATTTTAGTTGTCAAACATTAGACCATTCTTCTAACTTTTGCAAGTCCTTTTTCATGTTTTCCACTCCCTCCCCTTTCCATTCAGTTACAAATCTTGGTATCATCTTTAAACAGGCAAACCTTACCTTCTAACCGCCTTCAGCAATTTCTCTCACAAATATATTGAACAGAACTGGTCCAGTACTGATCCTTGAGGCCTCCACTCCTCACCTTTCCTTTCTCAAGGGGAATTCCATTAACCATCACCCTCTCCCATCTGTTTGTCAACCAGTTTCTAATCCAGTTCACCACTCTGGGTCCTAACTTCAGCCCTTCAAGTTTTTTCAAGAGCCTCCTATAAGGAACTGTGTCAAAGGATTTGCTGAAATCTAGATGATCTCACACTGTTCCTATCTTAAAATTCCCCCATACTGATTGGAACATGTTGCAGATTGCAATCAACAGCCATAAATGAAGTTTCTTTTTTTTTCCCCCCCATGAAATTTTATTGGAAAATTTTAGAATACAAAAGGAGAAAATACAACACATGAAAAAATACATAACATTGTGGATGGAGAAAGATATAAATAGGAATGAAAGCGTATTAATTATGTATTCAAATCAACCATCCAAGTAACATCAATAGTAACATCATGATACGAGTGGGAAAAAGGGGAGAAATAAGGAAGGAAAGAATGAAAAAGGGAGGGGAAGGGAAAGAAAAATAAGAAGAGAAAAGGGAAAACAATGGAAAATCTCAGACTTGTATACAGCTAAGTTGAAAACATATGATTTGTCTCCCCCTACTGGCCATTGGTAATATGGCTAATATTGCACATTAACATTTTGAACATAAAGGGAAGCATTTACTAAAGTGCACTAAGCAGTTAGTATGGGTTTTAGCACATGTTAACTGTTCACACATGTCCATGCTGCCTAGAACAGCCAGTGAGGTAAAAATCCTGTGCTAACTCCAGATTCCGCACCTTCTATCTTGCTGCTACTACTACTACTACATATATATCATTTCTATAGCGCACTGGTAGACATAAGCAGCACTGTACATTAAATATGTAAGATACAATCCCTGCTCAACAGAGCTTACAGTTTCATTAAAACACACAAATAGGGTTAGAGAATTTCTCAATTGCTGCTCCGTATTCCTGGAACAGACTGCCTGAATCAAAACGTCAAGCTCCATCTCTAGCAGTATTTAAATCCAAGCTAAAAGCCCACTTGTTCTGCCTGTTTGTCCTAATTAAATTGTAAGCTCTTCTGAGCAGGGACCATCTATTACATTCAAGTACAGTGCTGCGTAAGCCTTTCAGTGCTTTAGAAATGATAAATAGTAATAGTAGTAGTAGAGATGGAAACTGGGTGAAGAAGATGTGTTCTACAACCCCAGAACCATTGCTCAGTCTCACTCATCTGCAAACTAACTAGTGGCAAAGTGAGAAAGGTCTCCTAGCTAGACCACAACACAATATCTAAACTAAACTAAAGCTTAGATTTATATACCGGGCCATCACCGATTAGAGCTCGACTCGGTTTACAATAAGAAAAAATAATACATAGATAGAACAAACTGCCAAATATTCAGGCCCTTCTTCCCCCCCTCCGCTTCCTTCCCCCCTCCATTGTCCTAAAAGCAACATTTATGCCTACCATAAAGCTAACATTAGCGCTCAGACCTAAATGTATGCATGCAAATGCTGACTTAAGCAGGTATTCTCTAATGGCAATCTCATACGTGCATAATTGCAAATGTAGAATTTGCACTTGAGCAGGATTCTGTATATTACAGCCATAGTTGCATGCACAAATCTGTACACATTTCCAATTTGTATGCACAACTTGTAATTGTTTAACAAGCCAATCAGCACCGACAATTGACAAAAATTACAAAGACTAGGGGACACTCGATGAATTTACAAGGAAATACTTTTAAAACCAATAGGAGGAAATATTTTTTCACTCAGAGAATAGTTAAGCTCTGGAACGCATTGCCAGAGGTTGTGGTAAGAGCCGTTAAAGTAGCTGGTTTTAAGAAAAGTTTGGACAATTTCCTGAAGAAAAAGTTCATAGGCTGTTATTGAGAAAGACATGGGGGAAGCCACTGCTTGCCCTGGATCGGTAGCATGGAATTTGGATTTTGCCAGGTATTAGTGAACTGGATTGGCTACCATGAGGATGGGCTATTGGGCTAAATGGACCATTGGTCTGACTCTCTAAGGATATTCTTATCTTCTTAATTAAGAAGCAATTGTTGGCATTAATTGGAATTTATGCGTACAACTTTCTAAGCAAATGCTATAAAGTGGTGCATGTAAATTCTAGTGCACGGATCTCAAAAGGGAGCCTGAGCATGTCATGGGCCTTCCTAAAAGTTAGGTGCGGTGTTATAGAATGCCCTGATCCGCACACAACTTAGGCACAGGCATTTAGGCCTTGCTTTCATTGGCATAAATACCTGAACCTAAATATTAGTCATGTGCCTTAATCCAGGGCTAGGCGTGCGTGCGTGTACTTAACTGAACAGTGGCAGTGAATATTCCCATTAATTGGCGAGGTTAGGGGTGGGCCAGGAGCAGAGAGGCAACCTAGCCAATTAGCGATGAAATTCAATCCGCCAACCAGCTAGGTAACTACAAAAAGTTAGGACAGAAAGAAAGGCTGTCCTAACTCTATTTATTGAAATGTATTTTAACCACCTTTTCATGAAGAGATTCACCCAAAGTGGTTTATAATTCATTGAAAAGTAATCAGGTACTCTTAAGTATTTTTCCCTAACTTTACCAGCAGGCTCACTATCTGGCTGTGGTACCTGGGGCAATGGAGGGTTACCAGATATCTAGGAAAACCCAGACATGTCCTCTTTTTAGAGGGCTGTCCGGGTTCTAGGCCGGACTTTCCAAAACCCAGCAGTTTGTCCAGGTTTTGGAAAGCTCTGACGAGCTCTGGCCACATCTGGAGGGATCTTTGAGCATGCACGGATGACGTCACGCACATCCGCGCATGCTCGAGGCCCTCTAGACATGGCTGGAGCTTGTCAGGGAAGAAGATGAGACTTTGAGGGGGCGGGGCTTGAGGCAGAACTGGGCAGGGCTGTGGGCAGAGCAAGGTGGGGATGGGGCAAAACAGGGTGAGGCCATGCGTCTGGGTTTGTGAGGTTCCAAATACGTTAATCCTAGTTAGGTGGCTTGCCCAAAATCACAACGAGCAGTGCTGGGATTGAACTTGCAATTTCAGGGTGCTGAGGCAACAGCTCTAAACACTAGGCCACTCTTCTACTCTATAGAATAAGATTAAGCAGGTTCTGGTCTGAATAGCAGCCAGTGCCTAATTATCCTCCGCTTAGTGGTTGATAAGGTCCAATATCCCCCCTTGAGATCCTCCTTCCCACCTACCACCTGAAAAGACTCTAAGCTGACCTCCCTCCTCCCCCTCCTGCCTTTGCAGATTTCTGGTTGTCTAGGGTAAAATAGCCAGACACGATGCTCTATTGCTCCTACCTGGTAAAACCTGCTCTTCAAAATAGCTACTAGCAGCTTCGTAGTACTTCAAGAACTGCAAGTACTTTAGGCACTACAGTACTTGAAGTACTGCAAGGTTGCTGCTAGAGCCTGCAGCAGCTATTTTGAAGAGCAGGCCACTCCAGGCAGGAGTAAGTGGGCATTGCTCCCACTAAACTACCAGGAACCCACAAAGGTAGGTCCAAAGAGCATCTTAAGGGGGAATAATGGAGCTCTGGAGAGGGGGAAAGAAGATTGGAAGGGGTCGGTACCTTGCCAGAACTTTTTATGTAAGTCCTGGCAGCAGTGGCGTACCTAGCATATGTGACACCCGGGGCCCATCATTTTTTTGAAACCCCCCCTCCATCTATATCAAAAATATGATTTTTTAGTAACAATCCAAATATGGCACAACAAGAGTGTACCTAGGAAAAGGCAGCATCTTAAACACTGCAGTGAGCACAAGAACACTAACACATACATTGTAAAACTAAACGAGCCAGATCCCGCACAGTCAATTGATCCTGTAGTCAATGCCAACTGAAAACTATGTCCTTTTCATACACACAGAACAGAGATATACCCTCGCCCAATATGGAATAATCACAAACTAAAAATAGAAATATGTAGTTAAACTGAACCGCCAAGAAACCAGACTCTGCATACAATGCAACACCACAGAAACAGTGACACATGTCCCCTAATACTGTGCAAAATATAAAGACAGTAGATGTAAATTTGAAAAAACTGATACATAACAATCACCACTTTACATATTAACAAATAAAAATAAAAAAAAAGAAAAATAAGAATATACCATTTTATTGGACTAATCCATTTTTCAATTAGCTTTCAGAGGCCAAATCTTTCTTCAGAACAGTATAGTATACTGCTGTTATAGTATCCTGTCCTGAGGAAAGGGGTTTAGTACAAAAAACTGCCTTATTTCCATTTCCTATTTATAAACTTTTATCAATACAGTTACAATACTACTTGATTCTAAGTAAAGCAACAAAAAAATCTTTCTACCTTTTGTCGTTTCTGCTTTAATCATCTTCTCTTTGCTCTCTTCTTTCTAAACAGCATTTGTCCTTTCTCCCTTCCATGAAACATCTGCCCTCTCTTTGCCCCTTCCACCCAGCTTCTGCCCTTTCTCTCTACCCCTTCCATCTACTGCCCACACTCTCTCTGTCCCTTCCATCTACTGTCCACCCTCTCTCTCTCTTCCATATGGCATCTTCCCTCTTTCTATGTCCCTTCAATAAACTGTATATCTGGGGTCCCTTCTCTCCTTTGCACATGATTCATTTCAGCTTCACCCCCTCTTTCTTTTTTCTGTCTCCACCCCCTCCCCTATGCTTTGGCATCTCTCTCTTTCTCTTCTCTTTTCCTTCCTTCCTTCCCACTCCACACCATGGTGTGGTATCTCTATCTCCTTCCCTTCCCTCATGCCCTCCCCCCCTTCCCGTGCAGCATTTCTACCATCCCCCCTTCCCTGTACAGCATTTCTACTCTCCCCCCTTCCCTGCACAGCATGTCTGGCCGCTTCCCCTGCTGAAAGCCTCAGGAGTCTACACCTCACCGATCTGCAGCTGCATCGGAAGCCTTCTCTCTGACGTTGTGATGTCAGAGAGAACACTTCCGATGCAGCCACGGATCACGCGAGGAGCGGATGCCTGCGGCTTTCAGCAGGGGAGCCGACCAGATGATGAGCAATGCCAGTGAGCACCCACGGACACCCCCGTTTACTGCTGCTGCTGCTGCTGGTTAAGGAAAGGCAGCAGTGGCAGAATAGGGAGGGTGGACAGCTGTGCACTCCCTTGGGGCATGTACCCGGGGCGGACCGCCTCCCCCCCTTGGTATGTCATTGCCTGGCAGATATTTACCAAGGACCCGCATTAGAGTCTTAAGTGAATCCTGGCTGAATATCAGACAGGTTCTACATAGGACCCGAATGCTAGCACCTAAAGAATTAGCCCCGGGCATTCAATGCTGGTGACCAGACATGGCACTGTATTGAATATCTGGAGTTCATTCTTCCCTTGGAAGTCAGCATTGAAAAAACCCCAAACAAACCACGCTGTCCATTACAGGCCGAACACTGACCAGAGAATTTCCCCTCTATTCTAGTTCCTATTTTTCTTTTCAATTCAAAGCTGTTCTACTCATAGTAATGATGCATTGTAATCCATTAGGTGTCTCAGTTGTGCAATGAACAGGATTCTCTTTCAGTGGCTGTAATTACTACCTCTGCAATACCCCCAGCTCTGACTGACCCTGTGACACTCTGCCCCAAAGCACCTTTGTTTTTTAAGCACAAGAGCAATAGCACAGCTCAAAATTAGTTATCTCATGCCTGTAAGTAATAATTTCCTCTTCACCTTTAGATATTAATGTAGCAGAATGCTTTGACACATGATTCTTTCCACACAGCAGCTTCACACCATTACATTGATTAAACAAAGTGAATTATTAATGGCCTTAATGAGACAACACTCCATCAGCACCAGAGGAACCTGTGATCTATGACACCTAGAAATTACAGGATTTGTCAGGTTACAAAGCAGGATAGATAACATTGTTTGCTTCATCATATTTTAAGAGAAAGGATCCTTCCTTGAAGAATTTGCCCGTTGCATAAAAGTGGTCTGCCCTGCTTTTACCATCTGTTACTGGGAGGATCAGAATTAAGTCACCCAGAGTTGAGTGCAGAGCCAAGATCCACGCACAAATCAATTAATGAGGTTTTACCAATTAATAATTGGTGTTAAAATTGACAGTCAATTTGGTTTCCACGTGGATCTTCCCTGCTTCCTATTCTATAAAATGTGCACCCAGGGCTAGATTCACTTATCTCCTTTCCGTGCCCGATCCGTGCAGGCACGACTAATTCACAACACAAAAAAATGTAAATGAGGGCGATCGGAGGAACGCCCCCCTCCGACCGCATGGATCGCTAGTGTGCGATCCTGACGCATGCGCAGACCATCTGCTTTTCCTGCAGATGGTCTGCGCATGCGTTTTGAGTCCGTTTTGGCTTGGGTTTTTTTTTTTTACTGGCCAGAGATGGAGCTTGATGTACTGAGTCAGGCAGCTTGTTCCAGGCATATGGTGCAGCAAGGTAGAAGGGACAGAGTCTGGAGTTGACCGTAGAGGAGAAGGGTACAGATAAGAGACTTACCTGATGAGCGGAGTTCCCAGGAAGGAGTATAGGTAGGGTTACCAGACATCCAGATTTCCCCAGACATGTTCTCCTTTTGATGGATTTTGATGGATTTTCAAAACCCGGCACTTTGTCTGGGTTTTGAAAAGCCTCCTCTCAATCGTGTCGGGCAGGAGGCAATCCACGCATGCACGGGTGCCGCGCAAAGACATCACGAGCGGATTGCCTCCTGCCCAACCATAGCAGGCAGCAGGGGCGTGGCTAGGGTGGAGATGGGCGGGCCTGAAGGGCGGAGTCTAGGGTGTCCAGACTCTACAATTGTAAAATCTGGTAACCCTAAGTATAGGGAGAGATGAGAGAGAAGAGATACTGAGGAGCTGCGAAGTGAATACACTTGTAGGTCAGTAAGAAGAGTTTGAATTATAAATGGAAACTTATCTTACACTGCTGTCCAAAAACCCACTGCTGACGTGCATGTTTTGCAACAATCTGCATCAGGGCATAGTTTTCTGAAAAAAGAAAAAAAGAAGAAGAATCAATCTTCCAAGATTCACAAACATCAATTGTCCAAATAATCAAAGATTTAAAGCAACTCACGTACTGTATATTGTAGCATTTAACACATTTCATTTCAATATATGAACTCAGCAACATGGAGTTCAAAACCATTATAAAACCCCTTCCACAGTGGCTGACGTCACATAAATACGGCAGCTACTCATTGGTTCTATTAAGTCAAAGACATCCAGTCAAATTCAGCATTTAGGGCTCCTTTAACGAAGGTACGCTAGCGGTTTTATCGCACGCACCGGATTAGTGTGCGCTAGCCAAAAATCTACTGCCTGCTCAAAAGGAGGCGATAGCGGCTAGTGCTATTCCGCGCATTAAGGTCCTAGCGCACCTTCATAAAAGGAGTCCTTAATCTCGTCAGTTCTAATGTTTGTAACTTGAAAATCCAACATTGCTCCTCATGGTTAAAAGTGTCTCAGTGTCTCCACTCTCCAATGATTTCTTCCAAAATTCACCATTTAAAGTCTAATAAAGATTGTTCCACTTGCTCCCAATGGGACACTAGCGGTACAAAAGCGGGTTTGTTCTTCAGTCTAGATTTATGTTCAGTTAACTATGTTCTAATTGCTCGCATAGATCTATCAATATACAATTTATCACAGGTACATATAATAGTGTAAATTACACGTTTAGATAAGCAAGATGTATTGGTTCTTGAAAATATATGTAATGTAATGTAATGTAATGTAATTTATTTCTTATATACCGCTACATCCGTTAGGTTCTAAGCGGTTTACAGAAAATATACATTAAGATTAGAAATAAGAAAGGTACTTGAAAAATTCCCTTACTGTCCCGAAGGCTCACAATCTAACTAAAGTACCTGGAGGGTAATAGAGAAGTGAAAAGTAGAGTTAGAGGAAAAATAAAAATAAAATAAACATTTTAACAAGACAGCATTGATCTAAATACTTTGGAAGGTAGAAGAGAGGAGAGAAAGGAATAGAAGCAGAAGGGGGAGCCGTTGAACAGTAGAATTCTGGAGAAATTTAAATGATAGAAATAGAACAAAACAAAGACAAAAGGCAAAACAATAGATAAGATTAAAGATAAATCATAAGCTGGAAAGAAAAATAAAATAAAACTTTGTCTTCAATCCACGGTTTCAGCGTCAGTGATGAAGTGGAGCAAGTAAGTTTAGGAGGAGCGATTGACGTTTCCAGAAAGGGCTTCTTCAGGGAAGAGACTTGGCAGACAGTCCCAGGATGCCTATGTCTCCTCCCCTGCGATGTTCTATATAGTCCGATTAGTAGATGGAACCACCCAAAAAGATCTCTCTATAGTGGACTCACACCACTGACAGACACCACATTTCACAAGCCCTGTAATGTCAGTGTTATTTGAAATACTGTATGATCTAATCACCTATAAGTTAATATTTCACTAATTGTTTTCCCCGCTGATATATCGGAGGGGTTTCCAATTCTTCATGAATAGCCCAAATAGGCCAATGTTTATGGATTATAGGTCTCAATTGTTAACATTTAGTGGAAAATGGAAAAACTGCATAAAAGAAGATTTCTGGGAGAATAATGATAAAATTAATGATGATTTTTGCGAGAAAATTGATAATATCGAGCCGATGGGGAAGCTAGCGGCTGAAACTGTTGCTCAGCGAGTAAGCTTTTCCCGTTTGAGTGTCGCTTCTGCAGGCTCTTAAAATAAAGTACTGTAATCTTTATCCTTTACGTTTCATTAGCTGGTTATTGGTGTGTGAGTTCATAATTAGTAGTGTGCCAAACATTTACACCAGGTTTCAGCAGATGTAAGTGCAAGACATTGGATGCTGGGAAACATCTACTGTATTTGAGCTTGGCTTTGGAAAGGTGAATAAATAAATCTCAAATCATTCCCAAAAATGATGAGCCAGACCATTATGGCACCTTTCCTTGTACCATATTATCGCTCGTTTGAGTGCTTTGCAGCAGGCAGTTGGAGCCACTTTTTTAAAAATTTTACTGCTTTCAAGAATTAAACCCCAGATCATCTAGGACAACTGCTAAAAGCATCATCTGTCTCCTCTTCTATTTGTTGGTTTAACTTTCTGCAAATAGCATTTTCTGGCATCCCTACATTCTGAAATAATCTAGCACCTGCAAATAGCCATAATTGGTACATCTGAAAAGAAAGTTCACTCTCTTAGTACTCTGTTGGAGACAGAACCGGCAGAACAAGCCAGGACTGCAAACAAACTCACCTCATCAACTATGCAATTATCTTGGTTTTGTCACTTGAACACATACTTAAAAGAACAATGAAGAAGCAAATGGTACAGACAGAAAAACTCTTGGAGATATGAGCATGAAAGCCAGCCTAAGGATAATTACTATTCTGTTCCTTGCTTAAATAATAGAGAAAATGTTACATATATATATATATATATGGTTTGTCCAGTCAGGGAGTAATTTTATAAGAGGGTACTTAGGTAATGCCCTAAAAAATCTATTCAATAATGTTAACATAGGCAAATTCATACATAGAAATCTATGCCTGATCTGTAGATAGTGTAAATTTGTGTAAGGACAGATCTATAAAACCCCCAAAGTCTACTTATTACCATGACTACTACTATTTATCATTTCAATACCACTGAAAGGCATACACAGCATTGTACATTTAACATTCAATAATGCCCCTGCTCAGAAGAGCTTACAATCTAATTTGGACAGACAAACAGGACATCTCAGGGGAGGCAAGATTCTGGTAGAAGGAATGATACAATGGGTATAGATATTTGACAGTTAGTGGGAGGTAAATGTTGAAAGCATTAATGTCATTGTGGGGGGAGGGGGTGCTGGCCGCCCTGGGCATCAAATCCACATAGAGATCAGTGCTTTCCCTTTCTCCTCATCCCTTCCCTCAAGTGCAACATCCTTCCTTCCCACCCGTCCATCTCTCTCCAAACCCACTCACAACATGTTCTTTACCCATGCCCCATTTCTCCCTCTCTCATCATTCACTCATCCCGCAACGTTTCCTTCCTTTCTTCCCTCCCCCCTATTCCCACTCACAACTAATATGCTCTCTCCCCATACACCATCTCACCCTCCCCTCCAGTATGCAGCATCTTTTCTTTCTCTCCCCTTCTCCTTCAAGTCCAGCAGCACCTTTCCCTTTACTTCTGCCAGGTCCAGCAGCACCTCTTCTCCCTTCCCTTTCCCTCCCCTTTGTCCAGCAGCACCTCTTTCTCCCCATGTCCAGCAGTACTCCTTCTCCCTTCCCCATGTCCAGCAGTACCTCTTTTCCCTGTCCAGCAGTACCTTTCCCTTCCCTAGTGGTAGCTCACTGTGTGTTTTTAACTTCCCCACGCAGCTACCGCTAGCGTTAGTTTAGCTGCAGGGCAGCCTCGGGGCATTTGCTAGGCCGGCCCACCTCCGATGATGCAACTTCCTCTTTTGTCAGAAGCGGTCCAGCCTAGCAATGGAACCGTGGCTAAACTAACGCTAGCAGCAATTGTGTGGGGAAGTTAAAAGCACACAGTGAGCTGCCGCTAGGAAGAGGAGAGGTACTGCTGAGCTGGCGATTCCATCAGGCAGCCTGGGGCCTTTGCTAGTCTGGCTCACCTCCGATGATGCAACTTCCTCTTTTGTCGGAGACGGGCTGGCCTAGCAAAGGTCACACAGTGAGCTGCTGCTGTTTGGGGAGGGAGGGAGACTGAGAAGAGATGAGGAAGGAGGGAGACATACAGCGCCGGCGCTGCATAGACGCGATGGAAGAAGAAAGTTGGGAGACATACAGCGCCACATACCCCGTACAAGCAGCTCACGTACCTCATACCGCGTGTTGAGAAACACTGCTTTAACCCATAATCGTTGACATAATTGTTTTTCATGATGTGTTTGATCTGTAACATCATGTTTAGGTTTGGGTTCTGTCATACTCCTAGGTTCCTCACCCTTTCTGTGGATGATTTTATGGTATTGCTGTTCATAGTTGGTATCTTGGGCTGTTTCCTCACCATTTGGTTATTAAACGTATTCCCATGAATCCTCAAAATGCATCCTCAACATCTTCCCTGTGGGCCCACTTCTGCCCACCTAGACACCCCAGATCATTAATAAAGATGTTAAAGAGCATGGGTCCAAGCACCGAACCCTGCGGCACCCTACTGGTGACGCTCTTCCAGCCCGAATATTGTCCATTTACCCCCACTCTCTGTTTCCTATGCTCTAGCCAGTTTTTAATCCACGTGAGTATTTCACCCTTGATTCCATGGCTCGCAATTTTCCAAAGTAGTTGTTCATGTGGAACCTTGTCGAATGCCTTCTGAAAATCCAGATATACAATGTCGACTGGGTCGCCTTTGTCTATCTGCCTATTTACTCCCTCAAAGAAGTGCAGCAAGTTCGTCAAACAAGATCTGCCTTTGCTGGTCCTCATCAGACTGTGTCTGTTAAGGTGATCAATGATGCGGTCCTTTATCAGCGCCTCTACCATCTTTTGGTAGCGAGGTCAAACCAGATCTCCCCTCAAACCTTTTTTGAAGATTGGCGTAACATTCGCCACCTTCCAGATTGTCTATTAGTTGAAGCATTTCAGCTATAGTCCCTTTCAGTTCCTTGATGACCCTCAGATGGATGCCATCCGGTCCCAGGGATTTATCGCTCTTAAGCCTATCGATCTGCCTGCATACGTCTTCTAGACTGACCATCAACCCTATCAGTTTCCCGTCTTCATTTCCAGCATATAGCCTGATGAGATCTGGTATGCTGTGTATATCCTATTCGGTAAATACAGATGCAAATGCACATTTTGGTCTACATGCAACTTAAGCAATAGAACAAAAAAGGTTAGAGTTCAGACTGTCTTTCCTAAAGCATCATGTTGGGCAAAATTGTTTTATTTATAGTCCCGATAACCTACTTTTAATGAAAATACAGAGTAACACTTTTAAAAGAAGTAGTGACTGAACCTTGTTAGTGTCCACATCATCAGAAAAGATTGCATAGTGAGGTTGTATGTTCATAGACATCTCTCATAATGAAAAGAGTGTTAATTGCATCTAGTTTGATCCCAGGGAGATCTCAGAAAATCAGTGCTGGAGAGCTTGGTATAACTGAAGCCTGCTCTGGTTGCCTAGCAACTGAAGGTCCATGGCAGAGACAGGAGAATGGCCTCTCACAGAGCTGCCTGCACAATTGATCCATAGGTACAGAACAAGTAATGAATGGCATTTTTTTCCAATACGCAAATACAGTTCAAATATTAATTAAAAATCCTAACAGGTCACTTTAATATTAAAATAGTTTACAAGCTTGAAGAGTGCAACTCATCCAATCTGTAAGAATATGGTAAACTATCACATAACAAAATCAATCCATAAACAACCTGGTTGATAGCTATGGGGGTCAGTATTCAACTGGCAGCAGTGAGCATTATTTTAGCCGCTGCTGGTGTTTTTCTCAGTTATTCAATGCCAGACCGTATCTGAACACAGACATTTACTATCCAGGTTTATGCAGGCAGCTCTCTCATGCAGTTAAGAGCAATATTCAGCACATGACTGCCTAAGTGACGCCATGTAAAGATAGGACTGAATTTTATGCTGTTTAATTTGGCTACTTAGCTTAGGTAATTAAGGGGCTCATTTTCTTTTTTTTCTAATTATTTTTATTGAATTTTGAAAAAATACAATAAACATCAAAGAAACACATCGACAATTCAGTAAAATAACACAAGCAGCAACAAGTACTCTCTAACAGAATATCATCATAACAATAAAACTCAGTGGAAAATCAAAAGATGTCAGGCAGAAGAGAAAATATATAGTAATCAGTTATGAAGCGTGGGTGAGGTTTTCCTGTACATATCGATCTAAATAAGCCCAGGGTGAGCGAGAGCGGGGTATAGAAGAAAATGAATCTCCTTTGAGATTGGCAGTTTGTTCATAGCTTTTGTAAAGGCAAACCGAATTCCACCAGAATGTGTAATTCAAGTATTGAGCAGATTTCCAATTCTTTAGAATTTGTAGAATCCCAATAGCAAGCAGGAAGTCAATCAGTTTGGGTTGGCTGCAGTCTGATTCCACAAGAGATGGGTGTTGGGACCGGAGAATAATCAGCTCATATGAGACATCCGTAGGGCAGTTGACAATAGCCCTTATAGTTTTCCAGATTTGGATCCAGAAGGGTTTTATGCAGGAGCAGTGAAAAAGCATATGAGCTAATATGCCGTCCTCTGAATTGCAGTGCCAACATGTTGCAGTTGGTCGAAGTTTTGCTTTCCACATGCGAAAAGGAGTCCAGTTAGTGTGCTACATTAAGAAGTACAATGATTGAGAAAGTTGCGAAGACATTGTCAGGCAATTAGTTTTGGTCCAAAAACTGTCACAATCAACATCATAAATAGTATCAGAAAATTCTTTCATCCGTTGTTGCAGAAAATCAGATGCCAATTTATAATGAGTATTTCTCAGGATACGGTAAATAAAGGAGATAACCTTTTCTTGAACAATGGTTAAATCACACCAAATATCAATGGTTGAAAGAGATGCAGGAGGGAAAAAACATAATTTAATGTCAGCGATGGCAGATGTTAAAGTTCGCCACTGAGAAAGGGAGTGACAAATATCTGGATAAGTAATACATAATGATTCAAAGGGTATCAAGTTATCATTGAGAAATAATTGTTGTACATGCCAAAGCCCTGCAGTTTGCCATTTTTTCCACAAAAAGGGCTTACCCTTTCTCCTAAGTATCGGGTTGCACCATATAGACATAGTTGGTAAATTGTATATAGAGATGTCAACTGATGATGTCTAAAATCGATTATTGCAATTCATTATTTACAGGAATTGCTTTACAAGAAATTAAACGATTACAAATTATTCAAAATGCTTCTATCAAATTAATAACAAAATCTAAAAAATTTGATCATGTGACACCACTCCTTAAAAAGGCTCATTGGCTCCCAGTCATTCATAGAATTACGCATAAATTATGTACAATTATTTTTAAAACATTAGAAAATAGGACTCCAGCATTTTTATTTAGGTTACTTATCCCATATTCAGTTAAAAGAACCTTACGATCTAGTGAACGGAACCTTTTATCAATTCCCTCACTAAAAATTATTAGTACAAGAAGACAATTTATCTTCTCATGTACAGCTCCCCAGATTTGGAATGCGCTTCCCATGTTTTTACGGGAGGAGAAGGTATTTGGGAAATTTAAAAGCGAATTAAAAACCTTTCTGTTTAAAGATGCATTTGCAACTTAAGTAAATTTTAGTATAAAATGTTATTTTAGTGAATTATTCTGCTTTTTTTTATTTTTTTTATTTTTCCAACTTCCTTTTGTATTTTCCCTATATGTCCTTTCTTTACTATGAAAATGGATTTCATCCCCTCTTTCCTTTTGTTTATATTATAATTAATTAAGTGTATGTAATGTTTTTGTCTCCTTATGTATGTATATTTTATTGTACATCGCTTAGAAATCCGATTAAGCGATCGAACAAGCCAATTAATAAACTTGAAACTTGATTTATTCAAAAAGCGAAGTGCTTGCTGTGTTTCATTCAAAAGTGAGAAAGCTTTGAGATTTTTGGGGATATTATCTAGTGACTAAGGATTGTAAAGGGAAAGGAGAGCTAATAAATCTCTCAACCTCCAACCAAGTAGGTGAGTCTAGTGGAAATTGAGTTTGTGCCCAGTGAACTACTTAGATCTAGTTGTAGGACTAGTGCAGTAGAACCTTGGCTGAATAAATTATGAAGGAGATCTAGTAGTGAGGCTATAATTGTTTCAGTGCTAAAACCTGAGCGGAAATCTGACTGATTCTCTTGCAGTATGCTGAAGTTGTCCAAATACATTACTAAGTTCTGGTAAACTAGGCCTTCCATCAGCTTTGTAAATAAGGGGGATGCTTGCAATAGGTCTGTAGTTTGATGTCAGCTTGTTGGATTCTTTCGGATTTTTTATGATCGGAGTGATCAGAATCTGACCTAAATCCTCGGGAAATGTACCGGTCAGTAATATAACTTGGCTTTGAAGGTGACAGGGGCAACTTTCATAATATTTGGTGGGTAGCAGTTTAGTCTGCAGTAAGAATCAGTGTATTTTGTATAGAGTTTGCAGAATTGGTCCCAAGTAGGAATGATGAAATTATTCAGGACATGTCTACCCAAGGTTCGTCTTTGTATTGTGCCACTGGTGGTTTAAATGATTGGATGTGGGGGCTGGCAGTTTGGATCTCAAATTGATGATTTTGTTGTTATAGAACTTCACCAGCACATCAGCAGATGGGGGGAAGGGGGCGTTTGAGGTAGAGTGGGAAAAGGCCTGTGTGTCATAGAGATTGTTACTAGATTGAAAAGGTTTCTGTTGTTGATGTTTGGCGAACCAATTTTTTGGGCATAAAAGTTAGTGAATTTAATTGTTGTAAGTTTTTTGTATTCTTTTAGCTTTAGTCTCCAGTTCGCCCTCCATTTTTTTTCTTAATAGTTGCTGGAGAGAAAATGTGACTGGAATAGCCTGGTATAGATAATTTTTGAGCTGCAGTAGAGAGCAAGTGAATATCTGGGCTTTTGGATTTGAGATAAGTAGCTATCTTAGTGTGTTTGATTGGGTGATTTAAACTATTTACATTATAAGAAATGATATGTAGCTCAGCCATGGGATAGAAGGTATATATAGATACCAAGATAGGAAAGCCTCAGTCTCATCAAAAGCGTATAATAGGAAAAGATAAAACTACTGAGAAGAAAAACAAAAGAATAGAGGAAAAGTAATCTGTAGAGAGAAAAACGAAGATTAGTAGCGCCCAGCCAGCTCTCACCTAGGAGAAGCATGTTGAGCACACAAAGCATACAATTTGTGGGTGTACTGAAAGTACAATAAGAAAACACAGCGGAACAGTGATTGGCTAAACGGTAGACTTCAGAGAGTTGTGGTGAACGGTGCCCCTTCAAAAATGTTGGAGGTGATCAGTGGCGTGCCATAGGGCTCGGTCTTGGGCCCGATCCTCTTCAACATATTTGTGGGAGATCTGACTCAGGGGTTTCAGGGTAAAATCACATTATTCGCCGATGACGCCAAACTATGCAATATAGTAAGTGAGAACACTTTGCCAGACAGTATGACGCAGGACCTACTTCTATTGGAACACTGGTCCTCGACTTGGCAGCTAAGCTTCAATGCTAGAAAATGTAAGGTCATGCACCTTGGCAGCAGGAATCCGTGCAGAACTTACACACTAAATGGTGAGACCTTAGCTAGGACCAAGGCGGAACGTGATTTGGGGGTGATCATTAGCGAAGACATGAAGACTGTCAATCAAGTGGAGAAGGCTTCATCAAAGGCAAGACAAATGATGGGTTGTATCCATAGAAGTTTTATCATCCGGAAGCCCGAAGTTATAATGCCATTGTACAGATCCATGATGAGGCCTCATTTGGAATATTGTGTACAATTCTGGAGGCCACATTACAAAAGGATGTGCTGAGAGTTGAGTCGGTTCAACAAATGGCCACCAGGATGGTCTCGGGACTCAAAGATCTCCCGTATGAGGAAAGGCTGAATAAATTACAGCTATACTCACTCGAGGAACGTAGAGAGAGGAGACATGATAGAGACGTTTAAATATATCACGGGCCGTATTGAGGTGGAGGATGATATTTTCTTTCTTAAAGGTCCCTCGGCCACAAGAGGGCATCCGCTGAAAATCAGGGGTGGGAAATTTCATGGCGACACCAGGAAGTTCTTCTTCACCGAAAGGGTGGTCGATCATTGGAATGAACTTCCACTTCAGGTGATTGAGGCTAGCAGCGTGCCAGATTTTAAAAGGAAATGGGATACACATGGTGGGATCTCTAGGGGGGTAAAAAGGAAATGGGATACACATGTGGTATCTCTAGGAGGGGTAAAATCAAGGGGGTGGGTCATTAGAGTGGGCAGACTTGATGAGCTATGGCCCTTTTCTGCCGTCTTCTATGTTTCTATCCAGAACAAACATGAGTCAGCGCCATGCCTTGCTGAAAAAACCTAGAGCATTGGAAATGGCATCTAACAGGTTATTGCAACATTATAAACAGCAACCAATAAACAAAGTTATTGCATTTTAACTGAGTACAGAAAATTTCTGAGTTCCACTGGTTCTACATACGTGGAGGTGCGATTATTATAAGTTACTTTCATCCTGGCAGGATACATGAGGCCAAATTTTGCTCCAGTCTTTCAGCTCTTGTCTCAGCGAAAGGAACTCCTTGCGCTTGGCGGCAGTCGACTTCGCTAGATCCGGGACAATGTATAATCTCTTCCCTTGATAAAGCAGGTGAGGATGTGATTTTGCGGCTTCCATGATCCTTATAATATGTTGAAATCGCAGAAGTTTCACTACTATCGACCTCGGAGATTTCTGGGAGGGAGGATGAGAGGGAACACGATGCATGCGTTCAAACTCAAGGGGTTCCTTGATTTATAGGCCCAGAGTGCCAGGTAAGAATTCAGTTAAAAAATCAATAACACCAGAGCCCTCTGCTTGTTCTGGTAAGCCAATATTTCTTATATTATTAAGACGACTCCGATTCGAGAGATCCTCGATTTCCCTTTGCAAGTTGAGGATCAATTTTTCATGTTTATCTAGTATGGAAAATTTCTCTTTAGTTGATGCAGCTTGCTCTTCCAGCGCATCTATATGGTGTCTAGCATCGACAAACTTCAAATCCGCACTAGTTTAATTTCTTCAACTTGAGCAGAGATAATTTCTTTAAAAGATCTCACCTCCAATATGAGCAGATCAAGTTGAGAATTTGTATTAGATGACGCCATCTTTTCAGGCATGCTGGGGTCTGGTTTAGGCCTTTTCCCACTAGGTTGAAGTGTGGCTGGATGCTTAATGTATGTGGATTCTGTGCAGGAGCATTTAGGGTCTATCTGAATCAACATTCCAGTCATATTGATATAATGTCCCATAGGCCTCTGCTGACATTGGTTAGGTTAACAGAAAATGCCGATAGCTAGCAATGTAAGGCTGGGCTGACAGACCTTACCTTACTTCCTCAGTGGTCACTGACCCCCTTCCCCAAAGATATGAATGAAACAGTACATAGCAGCCTGTATGATAGCTTCAGATATTATGGCCAGTCCTATTAAAGCAGCAAGCAGGTTCCTAGAATAACCTGGTGGTCAGTGTTGTGAACTATACAGATGGGGACTCAGCCCATATTCTACTTTAACAATTAGTTATGGTGGAATCTGTGAGCCTTCCAAACTCCACCCTAATCCCACAGTACCTACATATAGGTGGACATCTGTAGGCAAAAGAGATTAAGTTCTTACCTTGATAATCTTCTTTTCAGTATAAAGACATGAGTCTTGACAACTACTGCTCTACAATATTGCTTACAAAACTCTTAAAGAGAATTGGACCAAAGAATGATCCTTGTGGCTCACATTTGAAATGGTCAAAACAAAAATCAATTTACTCTCATAATTTACTTAGAAATTTTTACTTAAATTTTTTTTAAAGGAAAAGAGACCTCAGAAACTCATACCAGAAATTTCATAAAGCTTATGATTTCATAGCTCACAGTTCCCTCATCATTCATTGTAAAATGATAGCACTAATGGTATTTCCCTGAAGAAGTCCACTAGTTATGGGTGAAACAGTACCTATTAGATGGATCATTGCTATTGATGAGACTGCGTTTTTTTAGCCAACACTTTTTGAGTGAGATCTTTTGGTATAGTACGTACCACAGCAGATAAGTGCTAATAATAATATTTATGTAAAATTATTTTTTGCACCTTGAGTACTGGTAAAGTAAAAGATATAAAACATAAAAGTTATAAAAGAAGGATTTTTTGAAAGCAGCGAATGATAAGGGAACTTTGTGAGTTATGAAATCATAAACTTGAAGTTTCTGGCATGAGTTTCTGCTCAAGGTGTCTTTTCCCTTAAAAAAATTTTAAGTAAAATTTCCAGGTAAACTTACTGAGGGTAAATTGAATTTTGTTTGAGCTAGTATTTGGTATTTACTCAAGCCTTGTTTTCATTTTGTTTAAGATCACACTTGGAATGCCTGTTTCCTGGGCATGAACTACATTTATCACTGTCCTTGGTTACCTCACACTTACCCTCTCTTTCACAAAACTGTGATAGCAGTTTTTAGCGCAGTGAGCCACGCTGAATGGCCCACGCTGCTCCCGATGCTCAGAGTTCCTATGAGCGTCAGGAGCAGCGTGGACCATTCAGCGCGGCTCTCTGCGCTACAAACTGCTAGCTCAGTTTAATAGAAGAGGGGGTTAGTTTCTAATACAATACATAAGTCATTTTGGGCCCATACCAAGAGTGATCAGTTTTATTTATTAGGTATCTACGTCGAACTGTGTCAAAGGCTTTAGTATACCACATCCAATGCTTTCCTATTTTTAAGCTCTTGGGTCACCGAGTCAAAGATATTTATCAAGACTCAGCTGGCAAGACTCAAGGCCAGCTTAACCTATAGACCAGATGAGGCTCTTGCCCAGGTGCTAAATGCCCAAGGCAGTGACATCACTGGCCCATAAGTTAAGCTACCCTGACACTATTGCCCAGTATTGGCAGGGTGCGGCTTCACAGGTCAGCTGTCATGAGGGGGGGGCCTGCATCAGAAGAGGGAAGTGCAGCTTCAAATCCTAAAGCAGGGGTGTCCAACCTTGATCTTTGAAAGTCTCGACCCAGTCAGGTTTCGAAAAATTTAATAGCCTCATTGCCCTGAAATAATGGCAGTTGAGCCACGAAACATGGGTCCACGGGGTGTTTTTGCAAAAGTGGTGCTCACATGGTTGCATTGACCTTTGTCTGTAGTATATTCAGTGTTTTGGAGGTTTTTTTGTGTCTATGATTTTAAGAGTTGAGCTAAGTTTCTGGCTCTCTCCATTCTTGAGGCTTTTTCCTCCGTTAAAATTTTAAGCTTCTCAGAAGGGCGCGAGTCAAGTTATTGAAGTATAGTGGAGATGTGTAGTACAATAGTACCTTTATTAAAAACCATATGATTTATTGCCTTCTATACCATCTCAAATAATTTAATTCCACGATCTAACTTTTCTGTCAGTCCCCTTCCCCCAATCTCCCTTATACAATGTATGCATGTAACTTAAATGCTAGCCAAACTATACCCAAATAGTGAAAAAGTTATCAATGTGGGTTACTCTTAAATTGGGTTGTTTTACAAGTCAGGTTATTTTATGCAATAAGACCCTGTGGTTTAATGACCCAGTTTGTGGTAAAATAATGCAACTTGACAGTAGCCCACATCAATAACTCCTCCCTAAGTTTCACATCACAGGGAAAAATCAGAAGACATATCTGGATTTGGTTGACAACTGATGCCATCTTTCTGCATATTCTAATTTAGGGGTCCTTTTATTAAGGTGCGTTAACCAATTTAGCACACACTAACGAATAGCAAATGCTAAATGCTAAGACACCCATTATATTCCTATGGGCATCTTAGAATTTAGCACACCTTAAAATGGACCCCATAGTGAACACATGGATTGTTGGATGTTTTTTGTTGAAGATATTTTAAGAATGTTCCATAACTTAAGGATGAAATATTGAAAAGAACGTGTAATCTTGAAAAAATGATAACAGATGGAAGAAGTCAGCTTATAAATACAGAAGGAAGCTGCTGGCATGTTTCTTTGGTAACAATAGACTAGTTAAAACTTCTAAGTTTAACTAATAGTACAATACATCACAGTATTATCTTACTTTCTGCTTTTTTACTTGGTAATTATTTCAAATCAAACAAAATCTTTTCCCTTTTGTTTATATCTTACCATCATTTCAGGTAACACAATGCCAGACTAATGCAGTAACATGAAAAAAGTGGCAATAATCACATGAATTTCAGACAATTTATATTAAGAGCTTTAAAAAAACCTAATTACACAATAATACAGTTATTTTTCTCTTCTCTCTGAGAATCAATATTTGGACCGCACTGCAGGATATGTGGATCTGGATTCCTTTTGCATGCACTAAGTTCCCCTCAAATGGCCAAAGTCTACCTTCAAGGATGCACTGTACTTTAAAAAATCCCTTTATAAGCCACCTAGTGACAGGGAAAATATAACAGAGGATGAAAAGAAAACAGGTTACATATAAGCAATTAGAAAAGGACTTTCAGTCAAGGGATCCAGTAGGGCTACAATTGGATGGTGACTTAATGTGTTGCATTGAAGGAACCATTTGCTGATGCGATAAAAACATCTGTTGGTATGGTGAAATATAAGTTTGGGATGGCTGAATCACCATAAGATCCATGGAACCAGGCAAGACAGGATCATTTCTGTCCTCCTCAAATGTCTGTCTGCGAAAAGCTTCAAAATTCATAGAAGCATCATTTTCTGGCAGCCCATGGGGAACCTGTCCATCACCTGGTTTACAGACTTCAAATCGTATCCACTGGTAATTTGTGCACTTGCGAGCACCTGGACAACTCTGAATCAGATTCTGGATGGTGGGGTGGGAAAAGCCGAAGAAATCTGCTCCGGAGGGTGCCACGTTGGTCAAGACCTTCCCTTGGGCTGAGCAGATGGTCTGTAAAAGTACTGTGTGACACTCCTCGGCCGAAGTCGCCACAATGGCATTTTGCGGATCATCTTCGGGCACGATCTCGAACTGGGGACCAACGCCATCGTCCTTGATCTGACACGTGTAAAGGCACTTCTGGTCAGGGGTCTTCATGCTGGCGTAAACTCTGGTGCTGCAAAAGCCCACTGGATAAATCGCGTTTTCGTCGTGGAACCCCGCCCGGTCCGAGATGATATCACCCAGGCTGTACACGGTCAGCCCAGCCAGCTCGATAGGAAAAACCGGCCTGCCGGAGGGATCCAAAGGAATTGGCTGCACCAACTTCCTATCCCCACAGTCCGACATTTTCCTCTTTTTTGATGCTCTTTTCCAAACATCCAGCTTATTATTCTCCTTTCCTTTCTCCTTCTTGTCTTTCTTGGGCTTCCTCCCACCACCAGGTTCGTCAGATGCATCGTTAGTCGCCAAAGCCGGGAGGGCTCCTTGCACCGTACCCGCAGTAGACCCGTACGCCAGGGGCATGCTGCTGCAATTGCAAGGACCCATAGGATGAACCTCGCCTTCAGCCTGCAGTAAGCGTCTGAGGAGCCAGCGCCTCTCTTCCTTGGCCCGCAGAAACTTCTCTTCTAGCCGGGCGATCTCGTCGCACAAGGCCGCGTTCTCAAACACCGTGGCTTTGGCTGCCTTCCGCAGCCGTCGGTATTTTAAGCGATATTTTTCGTTCTGGCTCTTCTTCAGCACTTTCTTCATGTTGGATAGGGAGGAACGAGGGGGGGTCGATCTCTCGCACGAGGCAGGCGTCTAAGATTTCTGGGAGAGTGGGCAGAGTCGAGGTAGGGTCTAATAAAAAAACAACAACGCACAAAAGGCAGATTTTCCGTATTAAACGAAAGAAAGAGTGAAAAGCAGCTCGCAGGCTCAGAATTTCACCACAGTGCTCCAGACACTGCTCCCAGCAAAACACGTTCACCTCGTAGCGTCCCGGATTCTATGACGTCACAAACACTCTCCTCTTGTCCCGACGCCAGGAAGCAGCGCTTGCGCGCGGGGACGTTCTGCGCAACAGAAACAGAAGAAAAGGAAGCGGTGTCGATTTTGCGCGTGCGCGCTGCGGAGTAGGGGGCTGGGGATAGGAAGCCGTTGCCTTGGCATTCCGGCCGCCGCTAGGTCGGGTTAGTGTCGGCGCGTTTTCTCGCGAAGAGGCGTAGGAGAGACTAGGGCTCGTCCCTTCCTTCTCCGGGGCGTTCGTATGTGCGACGGTCCTGGACGTCCTCCTCCCCGGAAGCGGGGCTGAAGGGAGAGGCAGGTGATGCCTCTTGTCCCCGTCTCCCCGTCTCGCCCCGCTCCCGCGCTCAGGATGAAGAGACTCTTTAGCTTTGGGAAGAAAAAGAAGCGCGGGCTGTCCCCCAGCACCTCGGATTCCGGCAGCGTGCTGTCTGCTGGCTACGAGCTGAAGGAGAAGGAGCTTGGCAAGTTGCACCGGGCTGCCGCCGCCGGGGACCTGGCCAAGCTCCGGCAGCTGCTCAAGAAGCACGACGTGAACCTGCTGGATAAAGAGAACAGGTGAGGCGGAGGCAGAGCCGCGCTTGCACCTTTAGCGGAGCTCTTTGGCTTTTTTTGTGGGAGCGCTGCAGTCAGAGGCGAGTTAAAATAGATTGTCAAAGTGGATTATTGGCCCACTACAGCTTTCTTGAGGATGCTGGTGTCGAGCCTGACTCTGCTTGTGCGCATCTTCTGCTCGGTTTGATACGGGAGTGTCTGACTACTTAGTCGAAAGCAAAGCATCTCTGCCTTAAATGGATGACGGACCTACAGGTGCCATTTCTTTCTTTCTTTTTTTTGTGTGCACCATTCCTGGAGATACTGCAATACCAGGTTGATGCGTGGAGTGGATGAAGCAAGCTCCTATTCCATACAGGTGCCATTTCAATAATAGTGTTCCGAGCTAGATTCCCGCACAGGGCATCCTTGTGTCGCCTCCCTTTGTGCTTGGTAATTAGCCATAATGCTGGACCAAGTAACTTTCCAGTAACAGCTTAGCAACTGTGTAGCAGCCAATATAATCAAATAACAAAACATCCAGTTTTATTTGATGATAGCGGGTGCTATACAGCTGCTGAGTTGTTATTGGAAAGTTACTGGCCCAGGACTATGGAACAATTCCCGTGTGGTATGGCACACCTTATCTACTTCCACTTCAGGTGATCGAGGTGAGCAGCGTGCCTGATTTTAAGAAGAAATGGGATCGTCACGTGGGATCTCTGCACAGAGATAACTAGGGGAGGGTCATTGGGGTGGGCAGACTAGATGGGCCGCGGCCCTTATCTGCCGTCTTTTTCTATGTTTCTATGTTTCTACCTCCTTTCGCAATACACTGCAGATATTTATTTCCAGCCTATTCAAATCCTTTTTTGATGCACTTAAGAATATAGGTTGACAAGGAGCTTTTCATTCATTTAGGGTCACCGCCCACTTTAGTTATTATTTTGCATTACTGTCAACTCTAGATTAATTTATGTTTGAGAATATTTGCATAAGTTTATAAACAGCCATTAGTACCTTGGGCAGAGAAGGGTCTGAACCTACTTTACAGCCCAGGTACTCTGCTAATCAAGATTCTCTTAAGTTGCATGTAGGAAAGGTAAGGCAAAAGAGGCAGAGCTGTCAAATTACCTATCTCCAAGAGAGATTTTAGGGAAAGAGGAACCCGAACTATAGTTACATGATGATGGGTTCTATACGAGTCACTGCCTAGGAAAAAGACCTAGGTATCATTGTTGAGGATACATTGAAATCGTCAGCTCAGTGTTCGGCGGCAGCTAAGAAAGCAAATAGAATGTTAGGAATTATCAGGAAAGGAATGGAAAACCAAGAGGAAAATATTATGATGCTGTTGTATTGCTCTATGGCAGGGTAGGCAATTCCGGTCTTGAGAGCCACAGGCAGGTCAGGTTTTCAGGATATCCACAATAAATATGCATGGAGGGGAAGGCTGGGAGAAGGGCATCCGCGTCCCTCCAGGTCATCTATTTTGAGGGGAGGGGGGGTCACTTGCCAGCAGAGGAGAGTGGGCATCTCTCCCACTGGGGGGAGGAGGGTCACGGTGGGGATTTTAGGGCAGCGGGAGAGTGTGACTTTTTCATCTGCTGTAGGGGGGTGTCACAGTCGGGATTTTAGGGCAGCGGGAAAGTGTGGGCATCTCTCCCGCTGCAGGGGGAGTTGCAGCGGGGATTTTAGGGCAACGTGAGAGTATTGGCATCTCTCCCGCTGCTGTGGGAAGAAGGGATTGTTGGTTGACAGCGGGAGAGATTGAACATCTCTCTCACTGTTGTGTTTTTGTGTGGGGGTTTTTCTTGACATGTTTTTTCTGCACATGTGCCCATTACTATCACCTGCAATGGGCACATGCAAATTTAGCGAATCTTCGCTGCTGTCCGCTGACCTCATTTACATGCATGATTTTTTGAGAATGTCTCGCTTTTTTAGATTCACTATCAAAACGACTGCGTTAGCAGACCATCACTTTTTAACGGGGGTTTTTGAGAATCCTGGCCTAAGTGTGGCTAAAGATGATGCATGATAAAGCATCATTTATATATTGCTATAGTATCATAGTTTGAAACAAGTTTGTGTTTGAAGTATTTAGTGCCAAAAAATGATATATGCTTGGTCTCAAGGATTTTGGATAAAGGATCTTGTACCTGAAATATAATAATTTTATTTATTTATTTAGCTCTACTGCGGTTTAATAAAAGGGGCCATTGGAGATCTAGCTGTTGGGCTCAATTTAATTCCTGGTGAAGTATCACAGATAAGTTTTTGCTTTCCCTTCACTTCTTTACAACCAGACATCATTGTTTTGGTTTTTTTTTTTTTTTTTTTTGGGTGGGGGGGGGGGTTATGCCTTAATTTTAAAATTCTTTCACTATTTTAATCTCTTACTACTTGCTTGGGAATCTGTCCCAAAGATTATTTTTTGTGATCTCCAGTCCAGTTTCCTAGGATGGAGAATGAAGGAATAGTTAGTCTGAATCGTTCTAAGAAGAAAATATGATTATTTTCAACTTAAACTATATCTGTATCTGTATCAGGGACCCCAGTTCACCTACCATTCACTAAGAAGTAACCATAGATTCTGCATACTTCAGCGGGCATGAAGCCTGACACCACAGTCACTTCATATTTTTTGTGTGGTATCCAAAGCCATGTTTTCCAATATGTGAATATAAATTAGTTCCCAGACTCAAACTGTATAGGTGGCTTACCAAGGAGTGTCATGGACATGTTCAAAGTGATCGGCTCATGTATTTGACCAGAAGGTATGTTCTGCCTGAATTAGGCATGGTGCTGATTTTCTCTTATTTATGCTATGTGAATATCTAACTTGAGACAGACATTTCAGCATCTGCTCATAGTCTTCCCCCCCTGCCCTTATGATTTTATTGTCAGGGTGGGAGAGAAAGAGCAGAATATAGTGTTATGCTAATATGAATTTTGAGATTAAGATTGCTTTGCTAAGACTAATAAGTGCTTTATCTCAAGACCAGCCTTCTGTCACCATAACATTTATTGCATTTTGAGTTACTTGGGTTCTGATAAAATTGGACAATGTGTTTTTTTTCTTTTTAAGGACTCCTCTGCATCTTGCCTGTGCTAATGGACATTCAGAATTAGTAACATTTCTAGTGGAAAACAAGTCCAGAGTAAACATCTGTGACAATGATTCCCGATCGCCACTGATGAAGGTTTGTAAAATTCAATTTATAAATTGGTAATGTGTCAGACATTCTACTTTATGTACATTGATTGTCTAAATATGTGAAAGGCAATTCTATAAGTGGGTGTGCAGAGTTATGCATGCCTTGCATGTGTAAATGCACAGGAAAGAGGCACTTAACATGCATGTGTACACTGTTCGCTATTCTAAAACTGGCAAGTGCTATAGCATGCAACTTCAAGGGGGCATTCATGTGGTTGGAGCATAGGAGGGGCATGTCGCTAGCATATATGCACAACCTGGTATTAATGGTCATGCCTAAATTTAGGCATGCTATTTCAGGTTTATGCTAGTATTCTATAATGAAATCTTGGCACACAAATGCCGTTATAGAATTGATGCTGAGCACACGGCATCAGCATGCCTAACTGGAGGCACCAAGTTATAGAATTGCCCTCAAAGTGACAACTTTTTGCGGTTTAAGACAGATGAAATTTTAGGACTGTAATTGAAATGCAAAATCACTATCCTGAACAGATTTCACTGGATAGAGATGACTATGGTATGACAAGCAGTATAAACATGGATTGCTGTTTGTGGTCCCTTCTTCTAATTTGGCACCGACACCTTCTTAGGCTGTCCTTGAACCAGCTTCCCAGCCTTTGCCTATCTCCAATAAGCGGTACTGAGCTATTCTCAGGGAGGAACTAGCGTAGATTCTCCACCTGCAACCCACTCAGTCATCAAGGGTGCTTGCTCCAGTTGAATCTCGGCTCTTACTTCCCCAGAACCTTGCACGAGGCCTGTGGAGTGATCCTTCTCATCATTGCCTTAAGGGTTGCCAACATCAGCATTGACCCATACAGTACAATCTTCAACATCAGGGGAGGAAATTCCCCAGAATCGGAGAGTAGGGCTGTATCCCAGTGCCCTTCAAGGCATGAACATTGACCCCCCCCCCTGAGCTGAGGCAGACTGAGGTCCTCTCATCTCAGGTTTTGAGAGTCTGACTAGGACCTGCTCATAGGATTCAGATGAGGACCCACATTACATCTTGGAGGAGTTGTCATATGGAGTCCCTTCTGACTCTTCACTACCTCAAGAGAAGAAAGTTTCTACCTGAGTTTCTCTCTTTCACCAGTTTTGTCAGGGAGATGGCTTTGGCCATCCCATTTAAGTTGGAGATGGAGGAGGAGCCTAGGGCCAAAATGTCTGTCCTGGATTATGAGTCTCCTCCTTGGGAACGGGTCACAGTACCATCATATCCTATTCTGAAAGATGAACTGGGAAACTCCCTTCTCAGTGCAGGTTGCATCTAAGAAGGTGGATATGCAGTATTGTTTTACAAAAGGATCCTGAATTTGAGAGGGCTCGGCAACCTTACCACTCTTTGGTAGTTGAATTATCTTTCTTTCTTTTTTTTTTTTTTTAAATAATTTTTATTAGAAAAGCAGCCAACACCATAATAAGGAATCATAGGCTACAGCACAACAGTATGAGTGAACAAAGAACAACAAAACAAGCAGTCCCGGGCATTTCGTTTCACAGCTGAGGCGGCTGAGTCTGTTGCATCACCCTGAGTCTGATCTGCAGAATCTCGACGACTCGCTGAAATCTCTGAATTCTCTTTCAAACAAGCTAAACGCTCCAGGACTCATTCCTTAGTTCTCAGAGAGAGGCCAGGACTTTGGATTCATTTGGGAGACTTTTCAGGCCTTTCCAGTCTTACCAGCTCTACACAAACATATTCTTGAAGTCTCTGTGCGTATTAACACTGTCTCTTGCAGACTTTCTCCTTCTGGAGCAGGCTGAAGAGTTTTACCAACTGACTAATAAGCAGCTGCAGTGTTGAAAATATCTAGCCAGGAGCACATGTAACACTTTTAATATTGTGTCCAGTTTCTCTGTGATAGGTGTGGGGATGCACAGACTCTCATGACTGCATGTCTTACCTAGAACTAGCAGTTCAGGAAAAGTTCGTGGATGTGCCCTGACATGGAGACATTCTTTTGGGGGACAAAATGGAGGAGGTTGCCAACCTCATAAAGGAGCATACAGATACCATCCAGTCCCTGTCTTGGCAGCCTGTAGCTGCAACTTTCTCAACTAGGAAGTTTTCAAGTGGGAATAGAAGGCGATCCTACTACTTTCAAAGGCATAGGTATCTGTCACCTTGTTCTGCCTAGTAGTTATATTCATATATAGTTAATTTCCTGATATTTTCTTGTTTGGCCCCCTCATGTTTCCTTTGGATTATGCAGATGAAGGGTCCCCTCTCCTCCTTACAAAATATCTTAAGAATTTTTTCATTTGCTATTGTCACATTAAGTTTGCTGTGATTGTATAATTTAAAATTCTTATAAATAAAAAGTTAAAAATAACATCAGGAAATTCATTTACCCACCTTTCACCCTAAGAGTTTGGTGAAACGGAACAGAATTTTGCGGAGGTTGGATGTGCGTAGAGTCCTTCACTATCTGGAGAGGACTAATGATTCCCAGCTCTCCGACCTTTTTTTTATGCTGACCAGCCAATTGAGATGAGGCAAGTCAGCTTTCAAGGCTTCGATTGCCAGATGAATTTGCATGGCAGGTTCATCTTCCTACATTGTCTGCCATAAACAGCCCCCTATTTTAATCATAGCACATTTGACTAGAAGTGTGGCTTCTTCCTGGGTGGAATCCGGGGCTGTTTTACCTGATGAAATTAGTAGAACAGCTACTTGGTCTACTCACCATACTTATAAGAAGTTCTACAGAGTTGATATGGAGGCTCGAGAGGATGCCACGTTTGGGTCCTTGGTACTGCGGGAAGGCTCATCTGTCCCTCCCTAGATGTCTGGCACTGCTTTGGTACATCAGCTATGGTACAGAATCTTATGTCTTTGGTACAGAATGAAAGATTAGGTTCGTACCTTACCAATCTTCTTTCTGATAGAAGACATAGAATTCTGTATGGCCCACCCTGTGTAGACTTTTGATTTGTCTAATTCCTGCCTCGGACATTGCCAGTGTCCGTCTTGGGACACCTTCTTCTGTATCTAAGACTTAGCAGAGACAAACTTGAGGGCTCCTATTCCCTTTCTCCTTTGGGGGTTTTATGGCTCCTACTTGTTGCACTTAGCAAGTTGGTTCCTAGCTACTCATATGTGTACTATATTGTTCCATGTTAAATTGTTAATTGTTATTAATCATTGTTCTTTTATCATAAGTCACAGAGCAGAACAGAATATGATTTGTCACGAGGGAAGTTCCCCATGCTCTCCTTCTCTTCTGTTTCATTGGAGTTCAGTTGCTTTGATACTAACAGAAGTGGGAGCTGTTCTCCACTGCAGAAGAGGAGGAGTTTAGAGCTTTTGAGTGACATTCTTCTGCATATTTGCAATTAATGGGAACAAAAATTATAATACAGAATCCTATGTCTTCTAACAGAAAGAAGATTAGCAAGATAAGAACCTAATCTTTCATTACAGTTTGTTTAATGCAGTGTGGTTAGTCCTCAAGGCAGCTTCTATTCTTAATAAGATTGATCTTCAAGTTTTGCGTTGTTTTTTCCAACATGCATTCATACTGCTTTCTAAGTGTGATAAATTAGAAGCCTCCGGCTTCACTTCATTTCTTACAACACTTACCCCCTCTTTTACTAACATGCGCAAACTGATTAGCATGCGCTAATCGGTTAGCGCACCTTAGTAAAAGAGGGCCTAAGGGTGTGTCATAATTAGCATTACATTTTATATGCACTGTTAGTACTTTTGCACCAAGTATCAATTATTGTAAGACAAGTTTTGCAAAAAAAGGGAAAAATTATTACTTTTATTTATGATGACTGAAGTGAAGAAGTCTTTCACAGTATGGAACTGATGTTCTTTTTATAAATCTTTGACCTGTGCAGGCTGTTCAATGTCAGCAGGAGCGCTGTGTCGCTGTTCTTCTGGAACATGAGGCAGACCCTAATGTGGTGGATGTCAATGGCAACACTGCTCTTCATCTTGCTGCTCTTATTCCAGCTTTATCTGTGGCATCACAGTTGCTTGAGCATGATGCCCATATCAATGCCCGAAACAAGGTAATGCATTGAATTACTATCACTCTCTCATTGTGTGCCATACTTGATTCAAATTTGCTATGCTCTTTATTATAGTGGGTATATATCAGTTTTTTTTCCTGTTAGATAAAGGGTCTGCTAATCTGCTGTAGGGGAAAAAGACAATTGGAAATCTTTCTCAAAGTACCAGATTAATCTTTGGTCCAAATCTTGGAGAACCTGTGCCTCTACATCTCTTATACAATCTAATTGTTTGATTTTTCATTTTGCACTCTGGACACCTCTCCACTAGTTCAGAGCAAACTTAATTAAGGATGCTACATGTTGGATGTGTTAGTGGGGGTGTGGCACCCTTGTTCCACATACTTTGTGTGGTCGTTTGCATCAGTGTTTCTCAACCTGTGGTACAAGGCTGACTGCCGATTCCTCCTTGCCACCTTCCACTGCCGCCCGCAAGCTCCATTTAATTATCCCCCGCCACTGCTGGAACTCCGTAAAGGGAAGGGCGAGTTGTGTGCAGCGATTGCACACTGCTGGACCACAAGCCTTCCCCCCAATGTCAATTCAGATGTCAGAATTGATGTTGGTGGGGGGGGAAGTCATGTGGGACACTGGCGTGCAATTGCACATGCCTGGCCTTTCCCTTCCTGGAGTTGCAGCAGCGGCGGGAGATAATTAAATGGAGCTGGGGGGGCAGGTAGTGGCAGGGGGCGGTGGCGGACTGGGGGGAGGAGGAATCGGTGCCAGGTCGGCTTCGGGAAAGGGAGGGAGGAAGGGGGTAGGACAAAGGCTGGAAGGCAAGAAGGGAGAGGGGGCACGAACTCGGGATACAGAAGGAAGGGAGGAGCATTAATAGGAAAAACGTAAATGTAGCCATTTTACACACAGAAGGGAGGAAGGGGGCACTTACTTGGAACATGGGAATGAGGGAGGGAGGAAGGGGGCACTAACTTGGGACATAAGAAAGAGGGAGGGAGGAAATAGAAAGGGACAAAATGTGTGAGTGAGAGGGAAAGAGATGGTGCACATGGGGAAAGGAAAAAGAAAATTGGACATAGAGAGGAGTGAGGTAGAGATGCATGGGGAATAGAAGGAGGAGAGGGAGAAATGTTGGATGTGGTGGAGAGGGAACAGAGGGATAGATTGAAGGGGATGCAAGGGGGAGGAATGTTGATCATAGTGATAGAGGGAGAGATGTGGCATGGTGTGGGAAAGGGGTGATAGAAGGAGAAATGGGCATGAGGCTGGTGGGTAGTGATGAAAAATGTTACACATGATGTCTTGGGGATGAGAGAGGAAGAAAAGTTGGACTCCTAGAGGGACAGAGAGATATGTTGGTTGGGGAATGGAATGAGGTCTGGAGGAGCAGATGCGTGCAGGAGGCAGAAAGAAAGAAGTAAATAAATATTGGATGCACAGTCAGAAGGAAGTGCAACCAGAGACTCATGAAATCACCAGATAATAAAGGTAGGAAAAATGATTTTAATTTCAATTTAGTGATCAAAATGTGTCAGTTTTGAGAATTTATATCTGCTGTCTATATTTTGCACTATATTTGTCTATTTTTCTATAGTTTGTTACTGAGATAACATTGCATATTTTAAAGTCATCTTTGAAAATCCCCTGAATATAAATGATAATTAACATTTTCTCTGCGTACAGTGTGCTTTGTGTTTTTTTTAATTTTGTGGTTACCATTATGTATTAGATTATATTGTGTGTATATGAAAAATGAATGGAAGAAATTGCATTACAATTAGTATTATTATTATGGGGGTGGGGTCAGGGGCGGAGTTTGGGTGGATTGGGGGCAGAGATACTCGGTTGGTATTTGTTAGGCTTAGGGGGTACTTGGCTTGAAAAGGTTGAGAAACACTGGTCTACATCCTTACTAGGACATATGAAGTTCAGCTATTTTACACCTGATATGCCCTTTGTAATGGGAAATTCAGATAAAATAATAGTGTATTTTAAGATGTCTTTATCAACTTTATCTTGTCGATTATTAGATATTTTACCTCATTTGATTTATGATTTTATCCAATTGGAAAGTTTTATTACTGGTGCAATACTCTCTATATGATTTGTAAATTTAAAGCAATTAAGGCCGACTGACTGCTTTATAAACACAAATTATGACATCTGGTAGACACATTTTTATTTACAATGGTGCTCTTTTTGAAAGTTTAGCACCCTCTAATGCAGTTAACTCACATTAAATACTAAAAGCCCAGTTTATACCCTGAGCTTCTTATCATTTAGTTCATGATAATTCCAATAGCAGGGACTTGTATAGTAAAAGGGCCCCAATGTGATTTGTTGTATTGTGAATTTGTTCTTTGTTTTTCTTGCATTATACACAGATTTTTAACTCTAAAATTAATTTTTAAAAATGACCTTAAAATACAGTGTTCAGCCTAAAAAATAGTGCAATTTTATTTGAGAGCAGAATGAAAATATTAAATATTAAGTATAAAAGTGTAAAATAAAGCACAGTTACTTACCGTAACAGGTGTTATCCAGGGACAGCAGGCAGATATTCTCACATGTGGGTGACGTCATCCACGGAGCCCCAGCGCGGACAGCTTTTCAAGCAAACTTGATTGAAGTTTCAAGTTTGCACACTGCACCACGCATGTGTGTGCCTTCCTGATCCACTAGAGAGCGCATACCCTCCTCATGGTCCTCAGTTCAGATAGCTAGCAAAGAAGCCAACCTCGGGGAGGCGGGCGGGTTGTGAGAATATCTGCCTGCTGTCCCTGGATAACACCTGTTACGGTAAGTAACTGTGCTTTATCCCAGGACAAGCAGGCAGCATATTCTCACATGTGGGTGACCTCCAAGCTAACCAAAAAAGGGATGGAGGGAAGTTGGCAATTCAAGAAAACAGATTACTCAAAACCGACTGGCCAAACCGGCCATCGCTCCTGGACAGAGTATCCAGGCAGTAGTGGGAGGTGAAAGTATGAACCGAAGACCAAGGGGCAGCCTTGCAAATCTCCTCGATAGGCGTCGACCTGAGGAAAGCTACAGAAGCCGCCATCGCTCGGACATATGTCCCGCAACTTGACCATGCAGCTCGAGACCAGCCTGAGCATAGCAAAAGGAAATACAAGCAGCCAACCAGTTGGACAAGTTGCGCTTGGAACTGGGCGACCCAACCGATTAGGGTCGAGGGACAAAAACAATTGAGGAACCGTCTGAGGAGACTGAGCGCGTTGAAGATAAAAAGTCAACGCCCTCTTACAGTCAAGTGTGTAAAGCGCCACCTCGCCCGGAGGCGAGTGGGGCTACAGGAAAGAGACCAGAAGAACAATGAAATGAGGGAGCGGAAAATCCGAAACCACCTTGGGCAAGAACTGGGGTTGAGTACACAGAACCACCGTGCATGAAAAAATACAGGAAAAGACGGGTCCGCAAGCAAAGCTTGTAGCTCACTGACTCGCGAGCAGACGTGAGAGCAACCAGGAATACCACCTGCCTGGTGAAATAATTCAAAGAGCTCTAGCAATGGAATCAATAGAGGTAGCACCCATTGAGTCAGGACACACAAAGATCCCAAACCACCGGAGGGGCTTTGAGCGGAGGATGTACATTGAAGAGATCCTTCATAAAGCGGGGAACCGTCGGATGGACGGAGAGCAGCGTCCCATCAAGCGGCCGATGACCGGCAGCAAAAGCACAGAGGTGGGCTCGAATAGATGTCAATTCGAGACCAGACCGAGAACAAGAGAAACAGATAAACCAGCACTGAAGGCAAGGAGACAGAGAGCGGATCCATGCGGTGCTCAGCACACCACGCCGCAAATCAGGACCATTTCTGGGAATAGCATTGCCGAGTGGAGATCTTTCGAGAGGCCTCGAAAACACCCCCACCGACTTGAAACAGAAGGAGGGAGGCACGTTGCAAGGAACGAAGCTGATAAGAGTAGAGACTGCAGAATGGAATGCAATAGAAACCTCAACTCTGAGACAGCAGAGAAGTGAGCAGAGGTAGGAACAGAGGCTCCCTGGCATGCTGGAGGAGCCGGGAGAACCGCAGCTGCCAGGGCCACCGAGGAGCCATCAAGATCATGGTGGCGCAGACCGACAGGAGGAGTAACAAAGTAAGGGAAGGGAACCCATAGAGGAACCTGCCCATCCAATCGAGAAGGAAAGCATCCACCTCGATGCGAACCCTGGGAGAACATCCTCGAGCAAGATCGAGGCAACCAGTGAGTGAGGGGCAAAGCGAACAGAACTACCTGTGGGGTTCCCCACCAGGCAACCACATGCCGCAGAGTCTGAGAATGGAGCGACCATTCATGCGGCTAAAAAGGGGTGACGCAACGTGTCCACCAGACAATGCTGCACGCCCCGAAAACACACCGCCCAAAGAAAGAAGTAGCGGGGTGACGCCCCCTGCCAAAGACGAAGGGCTCGTCTGCAAAGTAACAGGGAACCTTGTCCACCCTGGCTTGGTCACAGGATACATCGCCCCCGGGATGACGGGACTCACCAGGACCCCGCAATCCATCGACCAATAACGAAAATCCGTCCCGGCATTGAAAATGGCCCGGAGCTGCAGCAGATTGATGCGGCTGCGACGGTCCGCACCCGACCAAAGAATCCGATCCAAGCGCTGGGAAGCGGGATCCCTATCCTGCCATCACTGAAATGCTCGGGTGCAGTGGGGAACACGAAGAGGAAACCAGGCGAACATCAGGACATGAACCGTGGAGACCCAAGATCCCAAGCATCAGCTCGGCCGAGGTCGAAAACCGCTGAGTCACCAGCTGACTCAGGCGCAGACAGGCGGCCTGCCGAGGCAGCGGCCGAAAAGACCGGAGGCGGACCGAGGACAGAGGGACCATCGTCCGGTATAAACAGACAAGGCCCTCTCCATGAGGTCGAGACAAGAAGGAGCGCAGACAAACTGGGTCCAGGTCCGCCCAGACAGACTCCTGAGACCGGGGCGGACAGAGACTGAAACGCTCCCAGATCAGAAACTAGTGCAGGTCCCAAAGGGCCCGGGCCAGACGTAGCCCGGAGGATGGGAAAGCCCAACCGACAGAGGCGAGGCTAAACTCCCAGTGCGGAGACACGGTGACACCCCTCCCGAAGGGAGGGGAGGAATCCCCAGAAGAGAGCAGCCCGGAGGCTATGCGAGAATAGTCCAAAAGACGGCCAGGAGTCGCCGAAGCCGGCTGGACCCCAACCCGAAGCCGCTGCAGCTATAGCGACTGCCGCGCAGGAGGCCGAGATAACCCAAGAAAGGTATCCGGAGGGCCCCTCCGGAGAAAGAGTCAAAACCACCAAGGAAGAAGGGATTCAGCTGAAGGCGTCCCGATAGGCGAAGGACCGGTCGCGGTCTGAAAGGTGGTTAGTGGCTTCGGCAAGAGAGGCCTCAAGGAACGCAGTACTCACGCAAGGAAAGGTGGTGAGACGAACCTGGAGGGTCCACAGCCCCACTCTGCCCCAAGCGAGATGACGCATGGCGGGAGCAATAGAGCGGGAGCAGGGAGAGAGTCTCCACCAGGAAACCAAACTCCGCACCACAACCAAATAGGAGCCGGAGACGCCGAGGGACAGAGCCACAGACGAAGTCGAGGCACGAAGCCCCTGTCGAAACCGGGGCGCAAACCCGCAGTCGACGCCGAGGCCCAAAACCCCAGTCGACTCCGAGGCACAAGGCCACAGTCAACCCAAGGGCACAAAGCCCCAAGCGACGCCCAGTCACAAAGCTTCAGTTAACGGCGAGGCACGAAGCCTCGGTCGCCAGCCGACGATGAGGCCCCCCAGCCTCAGTCGACGCCGAAGCACAAGCATCAGGCGACGCGGAGCAATCGGCTCAGCCGATGTCGAAGGTACAAAGCATCCATCGATGCCGAGACACCAAGCCCCGGTTGACATCGAGGCAGCAAACCCCAGCCGCAGTCGACATCAAGGCACAAAGCCTCAGACGATGTCGAGGCACAAGTCTCAGGAGACGTCGCGCCGGCGCCCAAGCCTCCGACGCCGCCGAGATACAAAGCCTCAGACGATATCGAGGCCCCAAGCCTCAGACGACTTCGAGGCACCAAGCCTCAGTCGACGCCGAGGCACCAAGCCTCAGTCGACGCCGAGGCACCCAGCCTCAGACGACGTCGAGGCACCAAGCCTCAGACGACTTCGAGGCACAAAGCCTCAGTCGACGCCGAGGCACCAAGCCTCCGACGCCGCCGAGACACCCAGCCTCAGTCGACGTCGTCGACGTCGAGGCACACAGCCTCAGTCAACGGTGAGGCACAAAGCCTCAGTCGACCTCGAGGCACAAGCCTCAGGCGACGTCGAGGCAGAAAGCCTCAGTCGACGGCGAGGCACAAAGCCTCAGTCGACCTCGAGGCACAAGCCTCAGGCGACGACGAGGCACAAAACCTCAGTCGACCTCGAGGCACAAGCCTCCGGCGACGTCAAGGCAGAAAGCCTCAGTCGACGTCGAGGCACAAAGCCTCCGTCGACGTCGAGGCACACAGCCTCAGACGACGTCGAGGCACAAAGCCTCAGTCGACGTCGAGGCAGAAGACTCAGCCGACGTCGAGGCACAAAGCCCCGGTCGACGTCGCGGCACAAAGCCTCCGCCGACGTCGAGGCACAAAGCCCCCGTCGACGTCCAGGCACAAAGCCGCCGTCGACGTCCAGGCACAAAGCCTCAGTCGACGTCGAGGCAGAAAGACTCAGTCGACGTCGAGGCAGAAAGACTCAGTCGACGTCGAGGCAGAAAGACTCAGTCGACGTCGAGGCACAAAGCCTCCGTCGACGTCGAGGCACAAAGCCCCAGTCGACGTCTAGGCACAAAGCCGCAGTCGACGTCGAGGCAAAAAACCTCAGCCGACGCCGAGGCACGAAGCCTCAGCCGACGTCGAGGCACGAAACCTCAGCCGACGTCGAGGCACGAAACCTCAGCCGACGTCGAGGCACGAAGCCTCCGTCGACGTCGAGGCACGAAGCCTCCGTCGACGTCGAGGCACGAAGCCTCCGTCGACGTCGAGGCACGAAGCCTCCGTCGACGTCGAGGCACGAAGCCTCCGTCGACGTCGAGGCACGAAGCCTCCGTCGACGTCGAGGCACGAAGCCTCCGTCGACGTCGAGGCACGAAGCCTCAGTCGACGTCGAGGCACGAAGCCTCCGTCGACGAACGCAGCCTCAGTCGACGTCGAGGCACGAAGCCCCAGTCGACGTCGAGGCACACCGAAGTCGAGGTTCAGAAGTCTGCACCGTACCAATGAAACTGGTAAGAAAGGTGCAGCAGTACGCTCCATAAGGGCAACCTCGTGAAGAGTATTCCCATGAAAGGAGGCACGCATCGGAGGTCTCGTCGAGGCAGGCACGATCGCACTCGATGCCTGGAATGCCTGAGACTCAGCCGGTGGCGTTACCAAGGTAACGCACCTAGAAGAAGGAAACAAAGAAAAACTTACCGGGGATCGAAGCTGCACAATCCGATTCCAATGAAGGAAGAGGGTCCCGGCCATTCTGCTCACACAAGGTGAGCCCAGAGAGAGGCCAGGGAAGAAGAAAATACAGCTGCAGGCAAATGAGGCCTAGCCGCATGGCTGAGGCCCCAGAAAGGCCTGCCAGAGGAAAAACACAATAAAAAGTCCTTTTTTTTTTTTTTTTTTTTTTTTTTTTGAAACAAAGAAATACACGATCAATTAACAAACGCACAGCGACTCCTTAACAAAATAAAGAAGCCGCGGTGCCAGAAAGGCACTTAGAAGAACGCAGAGAAGAGAGACAGGGTCTTTCTGGCTCAGCGGAAAACTAAGAACTGAGGACCATGAGGAGGGTATGCGCCCTCTAGTGGATCAGGAAGGCACACACATGCGTGGTGCAGTGTGCAAACTTGAAACTTCAATCAAGTTTGCTTGAAAAGCTGTCCGCGCTGGGGCTCCGTGGATGACGTCACCCACATGTGAGAATATGCTGCCTGCTTGTCCTGGGATAAATAACAATACTAAAATTTGTGTAGATTCATCCAAATTAAAAACTTTATTTAAATTAGAAAATTAGTTCTTAGGCAAAACAACAGAACAATACAAAAATCACATAAATTAGGGTATCTCTGGAAAACCTAATACATTCCCCTTATGAGGAAGTTTAAATCGGTGCCCACACAGAACTGTGTAACACTTTTGTCATATTCATTACAATATGTATGTGTCTCATCCCTTTTATGATGTGCAAATTCACTCTTTAAGTTGCCAATATGTGGATTTATTTATTTTATTTTTATTTATTGTTTTCTCAGGTACTTTAGATTGTGAGCCTTTGGGACAGCTAGGGAAATTCAAAGTACCATTTTTATTTTATTTTAATGTATCTTTAATCTATCTTCATTGTAAACCGCTTTGAACCTCACGGTATAGCGATATATAAGAAATCAAATCAAATATGTGGATTTATGTAATTAAGAGCAAGGAGCAAAAAAGCATCTGCTACCTATTCAATTTCTTAGCTGTCATATAACTTAAAACAACTTCAACACAACTAGTGCTAACAGATTACTGTTCCAGCATTTTATAGACACGTTTCTTGTAAGTGATAGTGCCTCTTGGGGAGGTTCTGCCTGTGTTGGTCTGCTTGATCATCTGTATGTACAGGCTTGTTTAATGCATGTGTAAACAAACCTATATTAATGAATAAAGGCAGGAGGAACCTAGAAAATAAAGTCGTGGGAAGAGAGAGTGAAGGAGAAATGTGGCACTGCTATCTGAAGATGAGCATCACAAAAGTTATGAAACCCCTGGCAGAGAGATGTTCATTGTGCCAGCAGGAGCCTAGCCTTCATTGGCATAAGAGGGAAGAGAAGCCATAGTCATAAAAGTGCATCTTGTTGATGAGGTTTCAATTCCTGCTGTCAAAAGAAGAGGAAAAGAGAGAACACCCATGTCCAAGAAATGTGCAGACTGGCAGAAGATAAGATGTTGATCCAGTGTCTCTATACAGTGTATCACTAACTGTGTATGCAGCACAATAGTGTGCCATTGTGAGATTTTTGGGTGTGCTGCGAGAGATAAGTCAGGTACACAAGTCTGTCACTGCCAGCAGTGGGGCCTCTCCTTGTCTCTGCTTCCCCCCCCCCCCGGCATACCTCTGTAAATGGAATTTTAGGGTTACCAGATGGAGGGATTTCCAAAATCCTGCAGTTTGTCTAGGTTTTGGAAAGCCCCCAAGCTCAGTGCTGTACCTGAAGGGCCTCTGAGCATGCACAGATGTTGGTATGATGTTATACACATGCCTGGAGGCCCTATACACATGGCCCTGGGTTTATTGTGCTGGGGCTAAATAAAAAAGTTTGCGAGACACTGTTCTATAGGATAATAGGAAAAGAGGGAAGTTTGAGGGGGAGGGAAGAGAAAAGAACAGTGTGTTCGAGAAGGGAGAAAGTAAAGAGAGAATGGAAGTGAGGTAGACAATATGGGAGCTGGGGCAGGGAAAGTTGCTTGGAAGAAGGGAGAGGAATTTACAGTGCCTCCTGCACACTCATACATATTCCCTCTATGTAGACACAGAGATATACCACACCACAAACACCCTCCTTTCTCATTACTAGCAGTCACCATGCTCTTGTGGAACTCCATCCAATCACAGGCTCACCAGGAGTAACTTAATGGTTAGTGGGCTGAAAATCTGAGGAACTGAGTTTAGTTCCCACTGCTGCTCCTTGTCACTCTGGGCAAATCATTTATCCCTCCATGCCCCTGGTACAAAAAGCTAGGGGTCTCTTTACCAAGCTGCGGCTAAAAGTGGCCTTAGCATGCCCTTACATGGGCTTATCTCAGTAGAGATTCCATCTGATTCAGCTTTTGATGATGGAAAGGATAAACATTTCAGATTTAGCCTCTAGAGAATTTCAGAGATTTTTTTGGAACATGTTGACCCAAACAGTGCATAGTAGAGTGTTGAACTTAAGTTTTTATGTGATTTTTGGTGCAAACTTACCAAGTAGGGTGGAAGGAAGGAAGGAATTGGCATTTTCTATTTTATGATGATGGCTATATAGTACAGTGGTGCATAATATTATTTGCTATGTAACTTTCTTACTTTGTGACTTGTGCTTATTGGTACCTTACAAAGATCTTATTTGATGTTCAATATGATCTGTTTTTGTTTTTCACCGCTGTACTTGTATTTCTTCAGTAAAATTGTTTTATCATAAAACAAGACAAAAACAACCCAATGGAGGAATAACTTACAAGTGAAACTATAAACTCCCTCCCCCCCCAAAAAAAAAAATAGAAGTGTTAATCTGATTGGAAAGTGATATCATTTATATAAACAAATTTCTATTTAGTGCTGTCCTCATGAGGTGTATAAGCTGGAAGAGCTACATGTTAAAGCACTTAAAAGCATTTTCGATTAAAAACTGCAGACCCAAGAAACTTACCCCCTCTTTTACGAAACTTCAATAGCAGTTTCTAACGTGGGGAGCCGCGCTGAATGGCCTACGTTGCTCCTGGCGCTCATGGAGTTCCTCTGAGTGTCGGGAGCAACACGGGCCATTCAGCACGGCTCCCCATGCTAGAAACTGCTATCGTAGTTTCGTAAAAGGAGGCCTTAGAGTTTTACCATTTTGGTCTGGCACGCCATCATAGGACGTTATTAGTGTGTGTAAGAGAATTAATATTGTGATTTAAATAAACACAATGTGAAACTTCAGAATAAATATATATTTTTTTTAGTTCAACGCATCTCAAACAGCAGACGCTGTGTCATGAAGAAGAGCAGTGGGGGGCTAAATAGTAAAATATAGGCTGGTTGAACCAGAATTTAATTGATTGAACCTTTCAAATGATTGAACCGTTAAGAAGCTGCCATCAAGATAAGTACTGCTTATTTTTCACTATTTGGCCCCTGCTGCTATTCTTATTGACATGATGTCTCCTGTTTGGGATGCATTGTATTAAAAATATATATATTCTGGAGTTTTACATCATGTTTATTTAATTCACATTGTGTTTATTTAATTCATGTTGTTAATCACAATATTAATTCTTTTGCACACACTAGCGGTGTCCTATGATGGGTGCCAGACCGAAATAATAAAACTCTAAAGGCTTCGTTTACTAAGCTGCGATAGTGTTTTTAGCGCATGCAGAATTGCTGCGTGCGCTAGACGCTAATGCCAGCATTGAGGTCAACCAGCATTCAGTGAAAGGTCTAATGCAATGCATGCTTGTTGTTACATTTGTAGGAGAACTGCACTCCTCTTATTCTTTCTGTTGCTGAAAATCATCAGAATATGTCGGAATTCCTTCTCAAAGACGGGGCAGATGTGAATGCAAACGATAAGTCTGGAAGGTATGGCTTTGAAGTATCTTGAGCATTAATAACCAAGAATGGCCAGAGAGCAACATAGAAACAGAGAAACATGATGGCAGATAAAGGCCAAATGGCCCATCCAGTCTGCCCATCTGCAGCATTTACTTTCTCCCCCTGTCCCTAAGAGATCCCTCGTGCCTGTCCCATGCTTTCTTGAATTCAGGAACAGTCTTTGTTGCCACCACCTCTACTGGGAGACCATTCCACACATCTTATTACCCTTTCTGTAAAAAAGTATTTCCTTAGATTACTCCTGAGCCCATCACCTCTTAACTTTATTCTATGCCCTCTCATTCCAGAGCTTCCTTTCAAATAAAAGAGACTTGCCTCATGCACATTAATGCCACAGAGGTATTTAAACATCTCTATCATATCTCTCCTCTCCCTCCTTTCCTCAAAAATATACCATACCATATGCCTTATGACGAAGATCACTGATCATTTTAGTAGCCTTCCTCTGGACCGATTCCATCCTGTTTATATCTTTCTGAAGGTATGGTCTCCAGAATTGTACACAATATTCTAAATAAAGTCCCAACACTTTTATACAGGGGCATCAACACCTCCTTTTTCCTACTGGCCATACCTCTCTCTGTGCACCCTAGCATCCTTCTAGTTTTCACCATTACCTTTTCAACCTGTTTGGCCACCTTAAGATCATCACATACTATCACACCCAAGTCCCACTCCTCTTTCTTGCACAAAAGTTCTTCACCCCCTAAATTACTGTTCCCTCGGGTTTTTGCAGCCCAAAATGCATGACCTTCATTTCTTAGTATTAAACCTTAGCTGCCAAATTTTGGACCATTCTTCGTTTCACTAGGTCCTTCTTCATGTTGTTCATACCATCTGAGATGTCTACTTTATTGCAGGTTTTGGTATCATCCGCAAAGAGGAAAATCTTACCAGACAGCCCTTCAGCAATATCACTAACAAAAATGTTAAAAAGAACAAGCCAAGAAGCAAACCTCGAGGCACACCATTGGTAACATCCCTTTCCTCAGAGTGATCTTCATTGATCTCTACCCTCTTCTGCCTTCCACTCAACCAGTTCCTGACCCGGTCCATCACTTTTGGGCCCATCTTGAGGGCACTCAGTTTATTTATTAGACACCTGTGTGGAACATTGTTAAAGGCTTTGCTAAAATCTAAATACACCACATTTAGCACTCTTCCTCTGTCCAATTCTCTGCTCACCCAGTTAAAGAAATTGATCAGAGTTGTCTGACAAGACCTGCCTATAGTGAATCCATGTTGCCTGGATTCAAGAAACGTCACTATTTTCTGTTTTAAAAGTGTTTCCATTAATTTACTTGCCACAGAAGTCAGATTTCCTTACTTCCATTTTTGTGGCGAGGGACCACATTCACCTTTCTCTTTCTCTTTTTCCGGTTCCACTCCTGATTCTAGAAAACCATTGAAAAAGTCAGTCATTGGAGCTGCAAAAACTTCCCTAAGTTCCTTCAGTACCCTCGGAGGTATACCATCCAGCCCCATCGCTTTGTCCACCTTTAATTTAGTTAGCTTCTCACAAACATGATCCTCTGAAAATTGATCAGTCTACCACACTTCCAGCCCTATTTGCATTTGTCTTCTGCGATCCTGTTGCTAGTGCTTCAGCTGTGAACACAGAACAGAAGTATTTGTTAAGCAATTCAGCCTATCTTTAACAGTTTCTACATATTTCTCCCCTTCATCTTTGAGTCTCACAATGCCACTTTTGTACTTTTTATTACTAATATATCTAAAAAATTTCTTGTTCCCCTGTTTTACCGTGTCGACTATTTTTGCTTTCATTTGCATCTTTGCTTTCCTGATTACTCGACCAGCCTCATTTAACTTTGGACTGCAAGCGAGCCATAGCCTTCAATCTGGAGTGGACTAAAGCCCATAAACAGTCACCCAGCTTTTTGTTTCTTTTGACCCAAACCATTTGGGGAATAGCCATGGGTAAATGTTCATTATCTAGTTGGCTAGCAGACTGCATCTCCTTCACTTATGTCCAGGTTGGGCTGATTCTGGAGAGTCATGTTAGAATTTTCAATATCAGAGCCGTGGTGATATCCACATTCTGTTCACAGCTGATTTGGTCAAACAGCTTTGTAGAATTTGTTTGGAATCTAGAATCTAATGCTACTCTCTTAGGTCTATTTATTCTGTTCAGGCTACACATTCACAACAGGAAGTATTTTAGCTCTTTAGAGTTGGTTTTGATTGTCCTTGCCCATTGCAAGTCTATCCACTGCTCTGTCTGTCCTGTAGCCCTGGAAACATTAGATGCATATATCATGTAAAAGTATGTAATTTTGTAAAACTACTTCTGTGTGTCAGGGCTCTTATAAAATTGTGTGTGGCTATATGCATGTAAAAAGTGCATGTGCAAACTCTGTGGGCATTCCTATGGGAGCAGGCAGAGCTGTGATGTATTTACACATTTAGAATAGGTATACATTTATGTGCTAGGGTTTGTGTGAACTGGATCAGGATCCTATTTTATAAAGGCACATAGGAATTTGTTATCTAAAATTGACTTAAAATAATTGCCTTTGACATTTCTCCTAGATGTTCAGTTACAAACTCAAGTTCTTTGTGTCTGTGTGCTTGCTTTGCATGCATGTATTTCCCCAGACAATTCATTGAGTCCACTTGAGTACACAATTTGTTATTATCCCAGGACAAGCAGGCAGGTATTCTCACATATGGGTGACGTTATCGACGGAGCCCGGATGCGGACGCCTCACAAGTAGATTTGCTTGAAGAAACTCAAAGTTTCGAGTCGCCCGCACCACGCATGCGCGAGTGCCTTTCCGCCCAGCGCAGGGCGCGTCTCCTCAGTTCTCAGTTTTCTGCGGAGCCGACAAGTCCGTCTTTGACTCTCTGCGTTTAACTTAGTTACTTGTGCCTTCTCTGAACCGTGGTTTGTATTTTTTTCCTCACAAATCGCTATTCTTATTTTATTTCTTTCAATTTTTAGTTTAAAAAAAAAAAAATAATAAATTTTTTTTTCCTCTTCCGTCCGTTTTTCTGGAGGCTGCAGAAATAATGCCGGGCTTGCAAGTAGGCAAAAAATTGACTGTTTGGTACAGGCCAGCGCTCCCGGAAAGAGACAAACGAGGAAAAGGAGGCTGTGTCACAATCCATCATCTCATGAAGAGTATGGACCCCACGAGCAGCCCAACCTGCAAAGAGGCTACGTGCAAGGCCCGGCAGGAAGTCAGGATTACCCGTTAGTTGTAGAAGCGGAAAAGCAAGGGGAGTCCTATCCTGAGCCCAATGCCACCATTTCCACGCCAAACAAAAAGGTCTCAAAAACTGGAGTTTAGAAGGTAATCCCCCCCCCCCCCCCCCGGGAGCTGCAGGGGCATGTAAAAGATTCAAGAAGGTAAAAGGAGCACACAAAGCCGGCAGCCAACCTGCTGGGGAAAACCGAGCAGATCCCGAGATCCCCTCGTGGACAAAGCGAAGGAGGGCTGCCACATTATATAGTCTAACATCAGGGAGGCCAAAGCCGCCCTGACCCCTAGGAAGGGTCAGCTTGGCATAACTGATACACGACGAGTGGCGGTGCCACAAAAAAGCAATAAAAATGGATCGAAGTTTGCCAATATCACGCTGTAAGAGCCAGAAGGGCACCGTCTGCAAAGGATAGAAAATTTTTGGCAAAAGAATCATCTTAATCAAGGCAGCCCGACCAAATAAAAACAAGGGAAGATCCTACCAGGTGCAGCAAAGGAGTCAAATTTTTTCAGTGGCATCCAGAATATTACACTTGTAGAGAATCTGTGGATCAGGATGTAAATAAATGCCAAGATACCGCATGGGTTTTCGTACCGGAGGTATGGGTAGACAGGCATGCCAAGGTTCCCAGGCAAGGCCCGTAAGGGGTAGCAACTCCGACTTATCACAATTCACCCGAAGGCCCGAGATGGCTCCAAAATCCGTCAACAGGTGAAGAGCTACCGGCAAGTGAAGAGGAGCCTGGTCCAGAAAAAGCAGAATATCATCAGCAAACAGAGTAAGGTGGAACTCGTAATGCCCCATCTGCAGCCCTCGCAACTCCGTACTTGTGCGGATCTTAATGGCCAAGGACTCCAGGGCCAAGACGAATAAGAGCGGAGAAAGGGGACACCCCTGACGAGTCCCCCGACATAAATCAAAGGAGGGCGAAAGTCCGCCATTGATAATAAGACGAGCCTGTTGGTGGATGTAAATCCCCCTCAATCCAATGCACAAAGCTCCCCGTCACACCATACTCCGGAAGCACCCAAAATAAATATTGCCAGGATATGCTGTCGAAGGCCTTCTCCATATCAAGACCAACAATCGCAAGTGCCGCCGTTCCCCTTGTGATCATGCATCGCCGACAACGCCTTAAGCAGGTTCATAGAAGCATAGCGGTGCAGAACAAACCCCACCTGGTCCTCACCAATAAGCTGCGGTAAAAACAAATTTAACCTAGCTGCTAAGAGTGAAGCCAGTAACTTGACATCTTGATTCAATAAGGAGATCTGTCTATAAGAACTAACCTGGGTAGGGTCATTCCCCGGCTTAGGAAGCAAAGTGATATGGACCAGGTTGCTCTGAGGGCCCGTCTTACTAAGGTATAAGTGATGGAAAAAATCCACCAAGGGCTGAACCAAGAGATCAGTTAAAAGTTTGTAATACTCCGGTCCAAAGCCATCGGGGCAAGGTGATATAGCGAGGTGCAATTTTTTGATCCCCAGGTGAATCTCTTCAGCCAAGATAGGCACATTCAACTGTTCCACCTGAGACTCCGAAAGCCGCGGCAGGGTAATATCCTTGGAAAAACTATCCGCTCCGCTTTGGTAAAATCTCTCCGCGCATATAGCGACCGATAAAACTCCACAAATTGATCTTGGATATGAGACTCTTGAGTAAAACACGCTCCCTTCTTATTACGCACTAATCGGATAAGCTGTTTCTTCCGGAAAGGACGGACCAAATTCGCAAGAAGCTTGCCCGCCTTGCTCCCCCACTGATAGAGCCTAAACTTCTGATAATAGATGTTTTGCCGGGCCCTCTGATCAAGGATATCACTGATTTGACGACGAAGAGACTTAAGTTGCTGTAGTTCAGCCGCATCCAAGCTATTGTAATGGCGCTTCCGTAAAGTGGCCAGCTGCCCCGATAGGGTCATGAGCGCCTCTCCCTGCTGCCGCTGCTTAGCAGAAGTATACTGAATAATATGCCCACGCATGACCGCCTTAGAAGCCTCCCAATAAATTTCCGGATCCACTCCCGACGCACGATTGTCGGAGTCGAACTCAAGCCATTTAGCTCTGAGATAAATGTGAAAGTCCTTATTACCATATAATGCCGCGGGAAAGCGCCAAGAGCCCTCCCCAGGTCTATCCGTGACTCCCAACGTGAGTGTCACTGCCGTGTGATCGGAAAGCGACGAGTCCTCAATGGTGACTGTGTCAACCCTGGAAAAGAGGGAGGATGACACCAAAATATAATCCAGACGGGAGTACATGGTATGGGGATGAGAAAAAAACGTATATTCTCGATCAAAAGGATGCAGCATTCTCCAAGCATCTACCAACCCCAAAGGACCAAAGAGAAAGTTCACCCCCCGCTGATTGTGATTGCGAGGCCGCGGCTTGGCAGGAGAACAATCCACAGTAGGGTCAGCCGTGATATTAAAATCTCCACCGACGACCAGCTGGTACATAGGATATTGCGTCAGAATACCCAAGAGCCCGGAATAAAATTTGTGACTATAAATGTTAGGGGCATAGAGATTACAAAAAAGGAAATGAGATCCCCATAGCTCCCCCAATAGAAGAACATAGCAGCCCTCTCTATCCTGAATTATCTTATGAATAGTAAGGGGCAATTGTTTATGTACTAAAATGGCGACCCCGTGTTGCCTGCCATTGTAGGCCGAATAACCCACTTCCCCCACCCATTCTCTGCGCAGCTTCTCATGTTCAGAGGCAGTAAGGTGAGTCTCCTGCAAGTAGGCAATATCTATATGGTGCTGTTCAAGCCAGGTAAGTATCTTCTTACGTTTCACAGGTGAGTGGATACCATCCACATTAAATGTAGCCACAGTCAGATTAACCATAGCTACCCAACAAGAAGAAGCACCAGAGCGCCCAAAGGGCGAGCCAAGCAAAACAAACTGGCGCCCGAGCCCCCAGCTAGGCCTAGGACCAGGAGATAAGGTGTGAAAAGCAAACAGAAAAACAGCAGTTCCCTCAGTCGCACTCCTGTCCAGAAACCCCCCACCACCCCTGTACCCCCCCACACAGCACTACATACAACCAGAACCACCCCCACCCATCCCCGCCCCCTGCATACATACACTCCCTGACGTCCCCACAGGCACACCACGCCTACCTACCCCCACCCACCCTCCCGGTTCAAAAACCACACTGCAACCCTATCCCTTCGGATACCCCCAATGCCAGCCATACAGACCCCCCACCCCCTCCCCCCACCAGACCCTCTGCAGAATCTACAGAAACTGTCAGAAAACAAAAATGAGAGAGAAAAAGGAAACTGACAAAGTATGCAGTAAAAGTACCCAAAGCAGAAGCAAAACAACCAAGAAAAATGCAGAGCAACAACCTGTAAACTGTTAAACAAAGCATAAGGCACAGTCCAAAGCCCTCAACACACGGAACCCCCAAGCTCTACCCAGGGCTCACATCCAGATACATTAACTAGGACCCTGAAGTACTCAAGGCAGTCCAGACTGAAGGCAGACTCCCAAAACTGATCACTGGGTGCAATAGAGGAGAGCACCCCTGGGGTAGCTAATATGGGGGGGAGACCGGAACCGCCAAGGAGTCCAAAAAACGGGCACCACCCTGGCCAAAAACCAAGGCACGGGCCACATGTCCATACACAAAACAGTCCATTGCCCGGCCAGTAGCTGGTCCATCGGCCCCCATAGCAGAATTCTCAGGCCCAGCTCTCCCATCCAGAAACCGAGATGCTCCAAACCCCAGAGAAAGTCCCCCATGGTTAAGTCCTGCTAGAGTAAGCAGTCCAGTCATCCGGCTCCAGAAACACACACCCGCACCGCCCATGCACAGTTCAACCGGTCTATATAGGCCCGCACATCCTCAGCTGAGTGCAGCAGGGTAGTCGTCCCCTCATGCCAAACCCGGAGCTTAGCAAGGAATACCAAAGCGAAAGAGATCCCCTTGCGGTGCAGCTCAGTGCAAAACAGTGACATCAACTTGCGCTGTGCCACTACCCTCACCGAGTAGTCGTTGAACAGCAAGATCTTACGGCCCTCGTAGTCCAAAGAGGGAACTTTGCGGTAGGCCCGCAGCAGCTGTTCCTTTTCCTTCCAGGAACAGAAACGGGCTGTAGCGATCCTGGGACACTGATCTGCTGCCTGACGAGCACCCACATGGTGCGCCCGCTCGTAGCCATAGTTGGTCTCAGTGGAGGAAAGGCCCAAGGTCTCCAGCAGCCAGCGACTGAATATGCAATACAAGTCCGCATCCTTAACAGATTCTGGTAAGCTGACGAGACGCAGATTATTACGACGGTTGCGGTTTTCCTGTTCCTCCACCCGCTCTTGCAAAGTCTGCGTCTCCTTCTGTAGGGCAAGAATCTGCGCCGCCATGCCGTCGCTGTTATCTTCCTGCGCCGATATGCGCTGTTCAGCTTCCGTAAGCCAACAGCCCTGGAAGTCAAACTTTTCATTTAGCTCGTCCACAGCCGACTGCAGTTTGTTCAAACTATCTGCCAGCGCCGCTGTGACTGATTTAGTGATCTCCTGAATCCATTCTCCAGCCGGTATCGTGAAGGAGGTAAGGGCCGCCGCCATTTTGACCAACGGTGATTTCTGGTGGTCCCGGAGTCCCCGCTGTGTCTTAGTTGGCATTCCGTGCAAAAATGCCCTGTTCTGCTGAAAAAGCTTGCTGCCCAGATAATCTGCCACTGCGCACTCGATATAGCAAAACGGAGCAAGGAAAAGCAGAGAAATTCGTCAGGTTTTAAAGAGGGTGAGTGGAGCTCCACGAATACACGTCTGGCTAGGCAAACCACATCACGTGACACCCCCTCCCCCCCCCCCCCCGAGATGGAATCTTCTAATTATCCCTCGATTTCGAAGCCGTCCTCCACCTCGACTCCTACCGAGGTTCCTCCTGCTTCTACTGCTTCCACCTCGAGCCTCATCAGCCCTTCGTCGTTTGCAGCGGCTCTTTCTTCGACGACATCTGCTGTATCTTCCCCTGTTTCCTCAGGTCAGATAGCTCAGTAGTCACCGGTAATGATTAAAGTGCCTAAGACTCCCAGATCGAAGCACACTCACACTACCTCGAAGGAACCTCCTGCCAAAGCAGGTGGTCCGGTTTCAGACGCAGATCCATCCTTGCTGGTTTCTTTTCAGACCATGTTAGAGAAGCAGTTTATTCAGTTCCTTACAAACATAGGACCCAAAACTGCTTCCTCTTATCCAGCCTGGGCATTCAGCAGACTCCCGCGAGGTCAAGCTGCTTCCTTTGCCTCAGTCTGAGCTTACACACTCTTTGCAGGGAGCAGAATCTCTGCGAGTGTCTGGTCTGTTATCCAAGCACGTGAAGCAAGGAGCAGATTCTTTTCGAGTGCCTCGGCAGGACTCCTCACACTCTATCCAAAGAGCAGAGTCTTTGGGAGTGCATCGAGGTTCCTCCATCAAGCCTCTGGATCTTCGATCTACAGTCTCCAGTCTTACCCATTCTTTGATAGCATCGGCTGCTTCCATCTCCGAGGCGAAGTCTCCTCGATCCTCGAGATCTGCTTCCAGGCACAGCTCTCACCGACGATCGTGGCCTTCATCGAGGCATAGTTGTTCTTCTAAAGAACGACCTTCTTCAACTAAGCCTCGATCTACCTCAACTTTGACTAGACCACCGACTCCTCGTTCGAGGTCTCCAATGCCGGACCTCGAGGATATCCCGATTTCGATTGCCTCATCCAAGTCACCATGTTCCTTTGATGCCTTTTTTCCTGCCGAGGCTTCATCTTTGACCCAAGCTGCCTCGATGTCCTCGAGTCCTTCTCGAGGCAAAGCATTGGCGGATCAGCTATCTTTCTCATCTTTCCTTCGTCAGATGGCTGTAGACTTGGACCTTCAATTAGATACTGGCTCTAAATACTCTAAGGAGTATCTCGAAGTCATGCATCTTCCTCAACCTCTGGCAGAGTCTCTAAAGCTTCCACTTCATAAGCTTTTGAATCAGACTTTTGGTCGATGCATGGAAACACCTTTTTCTATACCAGCTGTTCCAAGAAAATTGGACTCTAGGTATAAAACTGTGCATCGCAAAGGATTTGACAACTCAGTTATCTCATCCTTCCAAGGTTTATGCCACCATCCCTCCTGGAAGGGAAGGGAGAACTATGGACAAATTCGGACGTCGCATCTATCAAAATGCTATGATGTCCTCTAAAGTCCTCAACTACAATTTTCAATTCATCACATATTTTGAGTTCCTTATTTCTTTACTACCAAAGTTCTTGAATTATTTGAATACTCAAATGCACTTTGAATTTCAAGAAGTCCTTGCTTCTTTATCTCAACTCCGTTTGCATCTCCTCCAGTCATCTTATGATGCCTTTGAGTTGTCTGCCCGAGCAGCTGCTTGCTCTGTAGCTATGCGTCGTCATGCCTGGCTTCGCACCATTGACATGGTCTTCAAGACCGCTTAGCTAATATTCCTTGTGAGGGCAATGACCTCTTTGATGAATCTATCCAGGCTGTCACCAAAAAATTGTCTGAAGAAATAGCAACCTCAGAAGCAACAGAAACCTCAACCTTCTGCTACACCTAAGGCTTCTCAGCCTTTTTGAGTGTTTACAACAGAGCATAACCTCCACCGTTCTGACTCTGTCTCCTTTTCCCCCCATAGGAGGCCGTCTCCATCATTTTTACCACCGATGGACGTTAATTACCTCCGACCTCTGGGTGCTATCATCATCAGGGAAGGATACTCTATTCATTTCACTCAGGTTCCACCAGAGCTTCCTCCAAGAGAGTATCCTTCCAATCCTCCCCAGACCGCCCTTCTTCTTCAGGAAGCTCAAGCTCTGCTTTGTCTCCATGCCATCAAACCAGTTCCTTTGGACCAGCAGAACAGGGGGTTTTACTCCCGTTACTTCCTTGTTCCGAAGAAGACGGGCGATCTGCGACCCATTCTGGATCTCAAGGCTCTCAACAAATTTCTAGTCAAAGAAAAGTTTCAAATGTTGTCCCTGGCATCCCTTTATCCCCTTCTCGAGCAGAACGACTGGTTATGCTCTCTGGATCTCAAGGAGGCCTACACTCATATCCCCATTCACCCGGCCTCCCGTCAGTACCTCAGATTTCGGGTGGGGAATCTGCATTATCAATACAGAGTACTACCATTCGGCCTGGCCTCGTCTCCCAGAGTGTTCACCAAATGCCTGGTAATGGTAGCAGCAGCCCTAAGGAATCATGGTCTTCAGGTGTTTCCCTACCTCAACGACTAGCTCATCAAAGATTCCACGTCTCAAGGGGTTATTGTAGCAACCTAGTTTCTTTCATGGGTATCTTGTAGAGTTATCTACTTACAGTTCCTTTTTGCTTTGGCATGGAGATATTTTTAAAAGGATATGTTTTGGATCAGTTTTCAATGATTATGATCATTTATCTATATGCTTTGATGCAGGACATCCCTCATGGTTGCTGCCAGTAATGGTCAAATTAGCCTGGTGAAACTATTGCTTCAGTTTAATGCTGATCTCTCCATCAAAGATGACAAAGGATGGACAGCTGATGATTATGCCATTATAAATGGGCATCATGCGTAAGTGTTGTTTGTTTTCCCAAAAGTTACATATCTGAACACAATTTCAGAGTCCTACTAAACTTATTAAAGGACTGCAGCATATATTAAGTTACTGCAGGCAGAAACTATGAATTGAACATAGATTTATTTCTCATTGCTACATTTTTCTCTAGTAAATTGAGTTACATAGTGGGGCAATGACTGTATTTAATTGAACTCCACACTTCTATAATACCCTGATAAGCGCTCTTTTGCTGGAAATTAATAGGTAGTGGATTCAGAATATTGTCTTGGCATCTCCTGATGTGCTCTGCCACACATTTGAACCATAGTAATGTAATAAGTGTTTGCAGACAAAATCAAAATTGCTCATATTGTCTGCATAGTTGTCATTGGTCTGCTTTGCATAGATTCACATACAAATTTACATATGCAATCCTACAGCAGCTTCCTTCTTTCCCATATTTTTTTTCCTAAATTCAACCATTTCCCAACAGCTGCCCTCCTTATCTATCCCAAGCTTCCCCCAAATCCCTTAGAGTGGTGAGCATATCTACCTCCATTGATAAGCTATTTCATGCTTTGCCATCTTCCGTTTTCATTTAAGACCAATTCTTAAACCAACACCCAAGTCTTTATCTATAAAATATGTTTTTAATAATTTAAACAGCCACAAATGTTAGCATGGTGGTTGCAAAACCTTTGGCCTCTCTATGCTTACTAATGTAGGAGTTCAAATCTGGCCCCTTCATGCAGGTCATCTCAGCTTTTTTTGGAAGCCTTGTAGTGGTGTGATATGATGATTGTGGTTGCCACTACCACTGTATGTATATATTTTGCTACTGGGAATCCTCTGGGGCTATCCATCACAATTTTGATTTCCATTTTTGTCTTCACCATCTTTAACGTGAGCCAACCCCCTCTGGAGTCCTATGCTGTGACTTATTATTCTCGAGCATTTTGTCTTCTTTAAAAATTCTGTCTGTTGTCAGTTTATACAACCAACACACACCAACCAGCAAGCACAAAACAAAATACACCTAGAGCTTATAAGCATAAGAAGGGTACACAGGGTCATTCCTCAATCCAATAATTTGCTTTGGAAAGGGCTCTATAAGATCAACAGCAACAGGGAGAAGGCTGGCAACAAAGGGATACACAGAAAGAAAAACAATACAACCAACGCACATCAATCAACAAGCACAAAAACAAAATACACCGTGGAGAGGAGGCCTACTAAATACAAGATCCATGAATAAGAAGGGAAATCGCAGACTTAATAGAGGAACATTCGCTGTACTTTCTAGAGGTAATAGAATCCTGGCTGACAGACAACAGTGGGGTCGTCATAAGCAAAGTGTGCCCACCAGACTACTACATTCTCCAAAATAGAATAGGTAAGAGTGGGGGTAGTGGGGTAGCAGTAATACACAAATTCAACCTGGGAGTCCAACAAATGAACACTACCCAGCAAACAAGAGCAGAATGCCTACTTAGAGTAGGAAACATAAACATAATGGTGTTATATGTCATCCCCGACCAAGATACAGAAGAGAGGCAAAACATCGTGAACCTCATCGCAGAAGTCAACCTAAAATTCTCCTCATTCTGAGTATGCAGTGATTTTAATTTACATGTAGATGACCCTGCATACCAAAAAGCCCAACAAATAGTCCAACAACTGGAAGGTCTAGGGCTACACCAAACAATGAAGGAGAAAACCCCGCACTAAAGGACACAGATTAAATGTACTGTTTAGCAGAGAGGAAGATATAGGGAAATGCAATTCCACCTCTGTGAAAGTGTTATGGACAGAGACCACCACTTAGTATGCTTCAAAATAAGACAACCAGAAAGTAGTAAACAATTAAAAAAAAAAAACCCTCTGGAATGAGACCAAAAATAGGGAGAAGATTCATAGACAGCATCAAATTCAAAAACAGATTGGAGACACACCTCAGAGAAGTAAAACCCAAGATCAGAAACCTTACAGAATGGGTGAGACTATGGAATGAGGCATTGGACTGTAGTCTAGAGGAGGTAGCCCCATTAAACAAAAGAAAAAAATGGGTTCACCCCTTCAGATGAAATCAAGAAGTTAAAAAGAGAGAAAAGAAAACTTGAAAGGAAATGGAAGAAATCATACGAAGATGAAGAAGCCAGAAAAACCTGGCTTAGAATCAACAGAATTTACATCAAGAAGCTAAGAAAAGAGAGAATTCCACTCAAAAAAGATCCTTGAAGCCAGAAACTCTACAAAAACCCTATACCAGGTAGTATATGGTTTGTTGGGGGGAAAAATTGAATGAGATCACCAACAAATGTTCCCTAACAAGTAAAGAATTTTAGCAACTTATTCACAGAGAAAATAATGACGCTACAGAAAGGCAATGGCCTAAATAATAAAATATTAATAGACAAAGAGACAGGGGACATGGAAGACACAATGGAAAATTTTGAACATGTCGGAGAGATCCACGTGAAGAAACTTCAGAGAAAAGTGAAACTGGGCCCACCATCTATTGACAAATGCCACCTGATGAGAGAGCTCAAAGGCCCCAGACTCTCCTACTAGAGAATGACACGGGGGAAAATATGTCCCCGTCACCGCCCCGTCCCCGGCCCACCATCCTCTGCACCGCCCTATCACCGCCGTTCCCTTCACCGCCCCATCACCGTCACCGCCATCCCTTTCACTGCCCCGTCACCGCCACTGCCATCCCATTCACTGCCCCGTCACCGTCCCCGCAGCATCCATATAAGCCTTAGTACTGTAATATTTAGCTTATTCCTTTCTTATAAATCAAAGTTCCTGCTGCTGAACTAGAGAAAGAGATGTTCAGCTGGCAGGGCTTTGTTTATAAATTTTTATCAACACAATTAATATACTACTTTATCCTAAAGCAAAAAATAAATAAATAAATATAATTTTTTTTTTCTATTTTTGTTCTTCTCATTCAATTCTTTCCATCCACTGTGTGTCTTCTCTCTGTGTCTTCCATTTGCTGTTACTGTGCCTCTCCCTTAACCCCCCCCCAATTGGTCTAGCATCCATCTTCTTCCCTCCTCTCCCCCATAGTCTGGCATCTGTCTTCTTCCCTTCCAGCATCTTCTCCCCACTCTGTCTTCCACATTTCCCTTCAGGGTCTGTTCCTCTCCACTCTCCTTCAATGTCTGTTCTATTCCTTTCCACCACCACCCTTCCCTCCCTCCTTTACCATCTGTTCCTTTCTACCACCCTTCAGCTCCTCTCGCATGGCCTATCTATCTACCTTCCTCCCTCTTATTTTCGTGGCACGTTACAATGTAATTTGTGCAAGCCACTGGAGCCTGCGAGCTCGGTCCCTGTCCCATCCCCACAAACCATCTCGCTTCTGTGCTCCTATTTTCCCCATTTCTAATATCTCCCCTATGTATCTGCCATTGCCCCCCTCCCTGTGTCCATATACCATCCCCATGGCATGTCCCCTTTATGTCTCTGTCCCTATGCTCCATGCACATAATTTCCCCTCTTTCTGTTACCTTCCTGTGTCCAGATTTCTCCTATCTTCCTCTTCCATACCAGTGTGTCTCTTCTTTTCAACCCCATCTAGCTTCTTTCCCTCTTTCTTCCCCCCCCCTGCTTCCAGCATTTGGCTCACCTGCCTGTCCTCCCCTTTCTTTCCTGCTGTGGGTTTTTCTTTCCGTCTTCATCCCTTTGGCCCAGAATCCTTTTCCCTTTCACTCCCATTTTGAATAACTCTAAGCCAGGGATCTCAAAGTCCCTCCTTGAGGGCCGCAATCCAGTCAGGTTTTCAGGAGTTCCTCAATGAATATGCATTGAAGCAGTGCATGCACATAGATTTCATGCATATTCATTGGGGATATTCTGAAAACCTGGCTAAATTGCGGTCCTCAAGGAGGGACTTTGAGACACCTGCTCTAAGCTGTCTTAATTCCCCAAATCGTTTAGCAACTACGGATGAGTAGTTCTGCAGTAATTGCGTTCATGTCCAAAAAATCAGAATAATAATAAAAGTGCCAGCACACACCTACACATGAACTAGAATGCTGTTCTGTATGTAAATATTAGCCTCACAAAATTTTTTTCACACATAAAATTTTTGTGAAGCTAATTTTTATGCACAGAACAACATTGTGCTTCAAGGGCAGATGTATACTAGGATTTTTGTTTTCTTCGTACATATACATAGAGCTGTTACTTCCCATTCTGCTTTTTAAAGTTGCAAGCACTTCCTGTGATCACAGAGAAACACAAAGAAAAAATGTGAGCTGGGAACACACGCAATCGCGCAGTCCCCGCAGTCCCTTCCCGCCCGCCTGATCGATGGTAGCGTTTAGCCAGCTCCCTCCCTTCACCTCACCTTAGTTTGCAGGCTTTCTTTTTCAGCGACCTGCAAATAGACCTGCACGCACAGCTGCTCAATGTTCAATCTTCTGCTCTGCTGCAACTTCCTGTTTCCGGTTGCGTCAGAGCAGAAGATTGAACACTGAGCAGCCCCGCGTGCATGGCTCTTTGATAGTGTGCGGATCGCTGAAAAAGAAAGCCTGCAAACTAAGGTGAGGTGAAGGGAGGGAGCTGGCTAAGATCGATCGGTCGGGTAGGGGCTGCGGGGACCGCGCGATCCTTGATGCCTCACTGTGGAGACAAGACCATTCACCGCTCCACGGGGTGGTGAATGGCCTTGTCCCGTCCCTGCAGCGACTGCTATTTTTCTTTCCCCGTTTCGGCGGGTTACTCGCGGCTAGCCGCGGGTAACTGCCACCGTGTCATTCTCTATCTCCTACCTCACAAATCTTATCAATGAATCATTTCAGTCCGGACGTGTTCCACTTAAATGGAAACTCTCAGTCATCAAGTCCATCCTGAAGAGTAAAGAAAAAGACATAGAAACATGATGGCAGATAAAGACCAAATGGCCCATCCAGTCTGCCCATCCACAGTAACCATTATCTTTTCCCTCTCTCTAAGAGATCCTACGTGACTATCCCAGGCTTTCTTGAAATCAGACACAGAAGATCCCTCCAACCAAGCGTGGATATCTAAACTAATAGACAAACTAGCCTGCCAACAAATATCGGACTTCCTAGAAAACTCATCAAAGCTAGAGCAGGCTCAATCAGGGTTCAGAAAACATCTGAGCATGGAAACCATGCTAGTAGATCAAATGCATCGTGAAAAATCTTATGGCAAACTCTACTGGATTAGGGAAGGGAAAGGGAATAGTGACTTGTATACCCCCTTTTTGTCGTTTTTGGCATTTCAAAGCTGACATTCAAAGCGATGGGCACTGGAGAATTAAGTGACTTGCCCACGGTCACAAGGAGCAGCACCGGTTAGATAACTTAAACCCTACCTTGCCCATCAAGCAATTCCCAACATAATAATAACCCTGGTACTCTCAATCTTTGACTAATGCAATGCTGTCCTGCTGGGCGTTCTGAGGTATAGAATGACACAGTGACAAAATTCATCACCGTTGCTGTCCCTGCATATAACCGCTGGGAACCATCTCCATGTCATTCTTTAAGGAGAGAAGGAAGAATCAGAGTATGAATGGGCACAGCCACTCACCTTCAAGCCTTGCATTGAAGAATGCTGATGTAGAAGGACTGAGATTGAGATAGACACTAAAGCAGGGGTGTCCAATGTCGGTCCTCGAGGGCCGCAATCCAGTCGGGTTTTCAGAATTTCCCCAATGAATATGCATGAGATCTATTAGCATACAATGAAAGCAGTGCATGCAAATAGACCTCATGTATATTCATTGGGGAAATCCTGAAAATCCGACTGGACTGCGACCCTCGAGGACCGACATTAGACACCCCTGCACTAAAGGATGACACAGGATTGTTTTCTATTGTTATCTTGGGGATGAGAACAGTGCTGAATTTTTTCACCGTGTCATTCTCTATGCCGAAGTACATGATCAGGCAGATTCAAATACTACAAAAGGCAGCAGCAAGATTTCTGCTGGGAAAATCGAGCCAGATGAGTGCCACCCCTCTACTGAAAGAGTTACACTGGCTCTCGATTTGAAAGCAGGATGAAATTCAAGATCTTGTTGCTGACACAAAATTGTTCATCTCTCGGAGCATTAGGACAAGAATATTCTCCAGTGATGGCTTCGAGGTGGTGGAACTCCCTTCTGAAGGAATTAAAACTAGAAAAAGACACCGGATAGTTCAAGAAACTACTACTTTAACTAATAAAGGAATTAATAAAGACTGCTTTAACTAATAAAGCAAAATAGAGGCAATAGGCTAGTCCCCATTAGGAACACAACACAGAACATGATTCAAGTATTATGTGTGCAAATAAGTAGGATTTAGTATGAACATAGTACACAGTACTAGTTTTATAAGTGTATATACATAGGATGATTGATTTATGGTATAAATGTGTCTGTATTGAAAACCATCTAAAAAAACACTAACTCTGTATTGTAATATAGAAGCTCATGTAAACTGCCCAGAATTGACTCCCCGGTCATTAGTAGCGGTATAGAAGCTTTCCATAAACATAAACATTTAAATACTTGTCTTATCCTGTCAATCTCTCCTTTCCTCCAGTGTGTACATATTTAGGTCATTTACCCTTATGTGTAGCATATATTTTGTTAGCTTGAGGTGCACTCAATGATATTTCTCCTTAGATATGTGTATATAAACTTAATACCAGATATCATCCTCTACAAGCACATGTAATTCCACAAGAACCTCAGCGACATTACTCCAGGCTCAAGCAGTTCATATCCTTAATAAGCTTGACATCTCTTATCATCATCGGTTCTTTCTTTAAGGTATATAATATCTTAAATATTTTAAGAATTTACACTTTTATACATTTAAGCTAATTTTTTTATCACTTAGCTTTGTTTAGTCTTTGTGGTCACACCCGCAGGGATTAGTCAGCCGACATGTTTCGCTACAAGCTTTTTTTAAGGCATAATCCCTGTAATGAACCAAGTATAAGTTTATATCCTAATCTAAAGCTTTTAAATAATTAAGATTTTTAATTACACTGTTTATCATCCACCATCTCGTCAGACCACTTTTTTACCATCAAGATGGTGGCGGCGTTCATTTCAAAGTGAAATATCAGACGCAAACTCACAGCTAGCCGCTGCATCACTTCAAACAACCAGCGGCAGTCCACAGCAGTCCTACTTTCCATTTCTTTCCCCTTGATAAGGGAGATCCAATCCAAGGCCATGCAGAATGATGAGGGGGGTGTAAAAAAATGATGGGCCCTGGGTGTCACATATGGACTCTTTCAAAGCGGTTGTTTCCGCTCTTTCAAGACTGATCGGTCGGGTCACACCCTGATGCAGCTAGTCGGTGAAACGCTGGCCTCCGTCGGTGTGCCGATCAGTTGAAGATAAGTGGTTTTTTCCTCTATCTACAATTTTGTATATGTGAAGCATAAGTTTCTCTGCTCAAACACTCATTTCAATGAAGGTTTTGCCTGTGAGGTTACCGTCTAACCACCTTGATATCCACCTTTGTGGCGGTGGGAGGGCCTTTTTCTGAGGCTTTTTCCTTCTTTTTGAGTGAATTCAGAGTTGGCACCTGTTTCACATAGTTTCTGCAAAATTTTACTACTACATTGTCCTACAACCATAGTAGTCACCAATTGAAAGTGTTTTACATATGCTAGGTACGCCACTGAGTGGGAGAAAAATGCTTAGTAAATAAAGCCCTTAATGAGATTTCTTCCATGTTGGTTTCAAAAAATTCTCTACTTATGAGGACTGGTATTTGAAGTTTTTAGGATCTCCATCTTTGCTGTTACATTTTATTTCCTCTGTAGTTGTTCTCATTTGATTATTGAGCATGGATCAAAGAAAAAATTAAAGCAGTCCCCCCTCTACTATGGTACTTCCAAAGCAAAACCCATGTCATTGTTTAGCAGTCCGGGAAAAGTGATGGATTTTGAATTTACGTTGGGTGGACCTGCAATGGATAAAGAAGGTAAGATTCTTAAAAACAGATTTATTTAGTATGGTTGTCTTTTGAATATCTGTTAAATTAGGTTTGCTTTTCTGAAGTAGGCAGTAAAAACTGTAAGGCTGTTATAGCTATTCTGCATGCTGTTTTAGATTCTTTAATTTGTAATTTGTCAATTTGTATTTTGTATTTCTTATCTTCATTACTTTTAATTCTTTATTTATTTATTTATTTTTTTAGGTTTGCATTTCAATTAAAATTTGTAATTGTGTGATTAAAACTATGTTGAGTATTTTTTCCTACTGCAGTTCCTTGTAACTCTTGGCAATGGAGAGTGAAGTTACTTGTCCAGAGTCACAAAGAGCTATAGTGGTGGTGGGACTTACTTTTTAATCACAATTAAAATTTTAGTTGAAATGTAGCCCTAGTTTAAAAGTCTGCATGAGAGAGAGATGCATTCTCAAAAGATACTGTAAGCTTCCTTAATAATTAGATGGATGGGACAGTGCCCCGATTATGTGCAAAGTTGATAGGTGCTCCACATTGTACAAAAACTGATGTGGCCAACTATTATATATTTCTATTGGTTACCAAAGTTAGTTGTTTAGTCAGAATTAACAAAAATATTGTAAGAAAAGTGGCAATGATTTGTTTAAAACCTGAGAAGTGCTGCGATGAAATTAATAAAGAGGGAGGATGGTTTGATCATGCCACCCCATTGTTAACTCAGCTACATTGACTTCTTAGTAAAGCTAGTACTGGATTAAAAGTGCTTTTGACTGTGGGCTCCTTTTACAAAGGTGTGCTAGGGTTTTTAGTGCAAGCACAAAATTACCACGTTAAGGCCCTAGCGCACCTTTGTAAAAAGAGCCCTGTGTTTTAACCAGGATTCATGCTGTGAAATATTTTATCTTCTGAAATATATATTGATCTATCATTCACAGAGACCTCTAAGACCTAACCAAGAACTTAGATTTACTGTACCATCAATGTCATATGACTGTTACCAGGAACCAGTAGCATCTCTAGACAGAAATATTTGGAGTGGCAACGGGGCAACCTAGGTATCTGGGAAGTGGGGAGTTAAAGCGACATTTCTGCACATCATAACTCCCTTTTCCCCTACTTTTTAATTAGCAACAAAACACCATAGTTTTCTGTGCACAAAAAAAAATAAAAATTCTCTCCCACCAGCCAATTTGAACTACCAATTTGAACCACCATTACAACTAAGAAGAATTTCTTGAATGAATGGTGCCATGTGGGCATGGAGTTTGGATTCTTTACCAAACAGATCTCAATATAAACCCTGAAGCTCTAGTTCTGTATTCCAAGCTCTGTATTCCCCAACAGTGAAGTTTTCCCACCTTTCAACTCACCACCCAAAAACTAGTCAACCTATGATTTATCACATCGGGAACAGCAAATGATGCTTCTACTTCCAAACACTTTGTTTAATGCAGATGAATTTTTGTTTGTGTGGTGACTATACAGCAGTGGTCTCAAACTCAAACCCTTTGCGGGGCCACATTTTGGATTTGTAGGTACTTGGAGGGCCGCAGAAAAAATAGTTAATATCTTATTAAAGAAATTACAATTTTGCATGAGGTAAAACTCTTTATAGTTTATAAAACTTTCCTTTAACAGTTAAAAGGAAAGATATATAAACTATAAAGAGTTTTACCTTATGCAAAATTGTCATTTCTTTAATAAGAAATTAACTGTTTTTTCTGCGGCCCTCCAAGTACTCTATTTTTTCTGCAGCCCTCACATTTAAAGTTTAATATCTTTTCTTTCTCAAAACTGACACATTTCAATCACTATATTGAAAATAAAATCATTTTCCCTACCTTTGTTGGCTGGTGACTTTATTTTTCTGTGCTTTTAACTGTTTCCAGGGCCTTCTTGTCCTTTCACTGTTTTTCTCTCCGTCTTCACTTTCTGCCTTGCATCCATCTTTAGCATTAACTTAATATTCAATTTTTCTGCTTTCTTTTCAAAATCTACGTTTCTATGTTTTACCTTTCCTTCTATCTCTCTCTTCTTCCATCCCTATTTCCATGGTCTGACATCTTTCCTTCCTTTTCTCCCTCCCTCCTTCTTTCCTTTTCCCTGGTCTTGCATCTGTCTCCTTCCCTCCCCCCTTGCCCTGGCATCTCTCTCTCCCCCTCTATGGTCTGATATCTCCTTTCCTTCCCTCCCTCCCATGAACTTGGCATCTCTTGTTCCTCTCCTCTCCCTTGTCTTCCTTCTCCTTCCTTCCTTCTCTTCCCCCAATTGGGTGCAGCAGCAACAAAAGCAGCATTTCCCTTCCCCCTTTCCTGTGCAGGAGAGGCATTTCTCTTCCCCTTCCCTCCCTCTCCCTATGCAGCAGAAGCAGCATTTCCCTCCCCCCCTTTCCTGTTCAGGAGAGGCATTTCTCTTCCCCCTTCCCTCCCTCTCCCTTTCCCTGTGCAGCAGCAGCAGCATTTCCCTAGGGTCCTCCTTTCCATATGCAGCAGAGCATTTCTCTTTCCCCTTCCCTTCGGTTCCCTTCCTTGTGTAGCAGCAGCATGTCTGGCCAGCTCCCAATCGATCGTTCCGTTCAAAGCCGCGGGTGGCGGCTCCTCGCGAGATCCGTGCCTGCGTCAGAAGCCTCCCTGATGTGACATCAGAGAAGCTTCCAATGCAGGAGTGGATAGCGCAAGGAGCTGCCACCTGCGGCTTTGTACGGATCAATCGACTTGAGCCGGCCAGACACGCTGCTGCTCTACAAGGGAAGGGGGAAGAGAAATGCGCGAGGATCCGCCGCCGCTTTACAGTTGATCATCGCGTCCAGACTGCGGGCCGCAAAATAGCACCTGGAGAGCCACATGCGGCCCATGGGCCACGTGTTTTAGACCGCTACTGTACAGGATGTGGAGACCATTAGCCTTGTGCATTTTTAATTTTCTAACAGGCAAGATGCTTTGCAATGTAACATAAAATCCTACAAAAAGACACTCAAAACTTACCAGACTATAATAGCCCTAACCCACCTATGAAAAGACTATATTACACTGTGCCCTACAGCACCAGTTTATCTGCTGCTTGGAAACTGGAGCAAGCTAGACTGTTACTGATTTCTACAGACATTACATGCTACCAGAATCCTTCACCTCAGCCATAGATGCAGAACATGACTCCTGATAAAAAAAATAGGGAACCATAAAAAGTATGCAGACACAAACAAACTAGAGATACCAGACTTTGCATGATGTGCAACACCATAGAAATAGAAAGAAATGTGTGATAGGAGTCTAAAAAATAAATAGGAGAGTTAGAGTATATAGCACTAAATGAAGAGGTAAATATAACAGACATCTCAGAGACTGGTGGAAAAAGGACAGTCAGTAGGACACTATGTTACCAGGGTGCAAATTATGTCGCACTGAGTAGATCAAATTGAAAGGAGGTAGCGCTATATGCTAAAGAGAGAATTGAATCACACAAAATAAACATTTGCATGACATAGATATCATGCTGCTTGGAATCCTTATGGATAGAAATTCCATGTGTGAAAGGAAGGAGTATATAGGTAGAACTGTACTACTGTCCCCCAGGACAGAATGAGTGGACAGATGAAGAAATGATTACAGAAATTAGTGAAGCTGGCAAATTGGACAACAGTATAATAATGAGTGATTTCAGTTATCCACAAATAATCAGAGCGATAATGGATATAAATCAATCATAAAATTTTTTTAAAAAAAACCTTATCCACTTTTTAGAACCCACCACACCACTGCCAGCACAACATAAAATGTAGAAAAAGAGCCTCTGATTAAAAGAGCTTTAATCACATTTAACCAATAAATTGGCTCACATAATGGACAGGCTCATATTCTTTCACAGGCAAACTCTACACAGCATGCAAAAAATCTTCAAAAATTTTCAAAAACTGCAATACAACTGTATCAAAGTGAAAAAGTGTTCTGGCTCTTTATCACAAAAAATAAAAAAAAACCCAGCTATTAGAAGTACTGGTAGTCATAATACCTCAGTTCCTAAATATTGTGACGGGTGTACATTCCATCACGGGGACCCAGACATCCCAAAAAGAAGTCCCTTTAAAGGGAAAGCATATGAGAAGACCACATGTCTCTGAAGCTAGGTCTTGGGAGTCTTTCTTTCATATCGGGATGAGTCAATAGACTCCTGCCAATGGGTGGTGGTACCTAGTTAGAGACCGCTATGTGGGAGGTGGCAGGAGGATGAGGGGGAATCAGTCCCTCAATATCGACCTACAGAATACCAGTTCATTGAGACTGAGAAACTCTGTTTTGCTTCATCTATTATTCTGAGTTGAACTGATTTGAATACTAATTTGCTTTGAGAGAACTGCTATTGAGAAGGCCTTTTTTGTGCACTCTGGGGTTTTCTGGGGTTTGGAGAATGGACAGCTTTTGAAGTAGACCTTGGAAACTGATAATGAAGCCAAGAGCATATTTTTGTTTAAGGGAAATTTTCTCACTCTGATAGGAAAAGGGCCTTGAAGGAAGGACATTTGACTGGGTTTTGCCTTATTTTTGAGACTGATCTGAGTGCTTTCTGGCTCCTACAGGAACCCTCAAGGGGATGAATGTAGGCCTGTGGCCTTGCCCTAATTATGCCTAGAACTAGAGGAGACTACAGAAACCAGAATGATGGGAAGAAGATTAAGAAGGGGATAAGCACTGTAAAAACGATAGAGCAAACATGGTCCTTTTTTTAAGGACACAGTCACCAAGGCAAAAAATCTATATATACTGCGTATCAACAAGGTTTCCAAGAGGAAAAAGAACAAGGAACCGGTGTGGTTCACCGTAGCAGTGAAGGAAGTGATCAGAGACAAGAAGACTTCATTTAAGAAATGGAAAAGGTCAAAAATGGACGAAAACTGGAAAAAGCACAAACAACATCAAAGCAGGTTCCATAAGGCGGTAAGAGGGGCCAAAAGAGACTACGAGGAAAAAATAGCCAAGGAGGCAAAAAACTTCAAGCCATTCTTTTGATATATTAAGGGGAAACGACCCGCGAAGGAAGCGGTGGGGCCTTTGGATGACCTTGGAATAAAAGGAATGCTAAAGGATGACAAAGCCATCGCCGACAAACTGAACACATTTTTTGTGTCTGTATTTACCGAAGAGGATATACTGTACACAACATACCAGAAGCCGACAGGCTATACGCAGGATACGAAGACAGGAAACTGACAGTCTAGAAGAGGTGTGCGGGCAGATTGATAGGCTTAAAAGCGATAAATTCCAGGGATTGGATGGCATCCATCCGAGGGTAATCAAGGAACTGAAATGGGTTATAGCTGAACTGCTCCAACTAATAGCCAATCTGTCGATCAAATCAGGAAGGATTCTGGAAGACCGGAAAGTGGCGAATGTTACGCTGATCTTCAAGAAAGGTTCGAGGGGAGATCTGGGAAACCACAGATTGGTGAGTCTGACCTCGGTACCGGGAAAGATGGTAAAGATGCTGATAAAGGACCGCATCATTGATCATCTTGACGGACACAGGCTGATGAGGACCAGCCAGCACGGTTTCAGCAAAGTAAGATCTTGCTTGACGAACTTGCTGCACTTCTTCGAGGAAGTAAACAGGCAGATAGACAAGAGTGACCGGTCAACATTGTATATCTAGATTTTCAGAAGGCATTCAACAAGGTCCTGCATGAACGACTACTTTGGAAAATTGCGAGCCATGGAATCGAGGGTGAAATACTCACGTGGATTAAAAACTGGTTGGCAGATAGGAAACAGAAAGTGGGGGTAAATGGACAATACTCGTACTGGAAAAGGGAGCCACAGGGTTCAGTATTTGGACCCATGCTCTTCAACATATTTATAAATGACCTGGAAATTGGTACGACAAACTAGGTGATTAAATTTGCAGACGATAAGAAGTTATTCAAAGTAGTGAAGACACAGAAGGATTGCAAAGACCTGCAACATGATATAAACATGCTCGAGAAATGGGCCGCGACATGGCAAATGAGGTTTAACATGAATAAGTGTAAGGTGATGCATGTCGGTAACAAAAATCTTATACATGAATACAGGATGTCTGGTGCAGTACTCGGAGAGACCCCCCAGGAAAAAGACTTGGGAGTACTGGTCGACAAGTCAATGAAGCCGTCCGTACAATGTGTGGCGGCGGTGAAAAGGGTGAACAGAATGCTAGGAATGATTAATAAGGGGATCACAAACAGATTGGAGAAGGTTATCGTGCCGCTGTACCAGGCCATGGTACGCCCCCACCTGGAATACTGCGTCGCCGTACATGAAGGAGGACACAGTACTACTCAAAAGGGTCCAGAGAAGAGCAACTAAAATGGTTAAGGGACTGGAGAAGTTGCAGTGCAGTGAGAGATTGGAGAAACTTCCTTGAAAAGAGGAGACTGAGAGGGGACATGATTGAAACATTCAAGATAATGAAGGGAATAGACTTAGTAGATAAGGATAGGTTGTTCACCCTCACCAAGGAGGGCACTCTCTAAAGTTAAAAGAGGATAGATTCCGTACAAACGTAAGGAAGTTCTTCTTCACCCAGAGAGTGGTAGAAATCTGGAACGCTTTTCCGGAGGCTGTCATAGGGGAAAATACCCTCCAGAGATTCAAGACAAAGTTAGACAAGTTCCTGCTGAACCAGAACGTACGCAGGTAAGACTAAACTCAATTAGGGCACTGGTCTTTAACCTAAAGGCTGCCACGGGAGCTGACTTGCTGGGCACGATGGACCACTAGTCTGACCCAGCAGCGGCAATTCTTATGTTCTAAATGTATGTTGAAAAAACATTTTAAAACAGTTCTTTAACCAGTTTTCAGCAGACACTCCAGATGAATCCAAATGCCCAATGGGGTTCCCATTTCGTGGTAAAAAAAAACAAACAAAACCAACCTACTGCTTCAGGAGCAAACTTTATCAAAAACACATCACTGGCTTCTTCATAAGCTGCAAAACAGGAATCTCGTCGGGCATGTTGGAAGTGTTTGGAGTGAATGCAGAAAAGTGGCTGAAGAGCTGTTTTAAAATGTTTCTCAACATATATTTAAGAACTGAGGTATTATGACTACTAGCACTTGTAATAACTGTGTTTTTTAAATTTTTTTTTGAAAATTTTGAAGATTTTTGCATGATGTGTGGAGTTTTTTTGTCTGTGAAAGAATGCAAGTCTATCCATTATGTCTGCCAATTTATTGGTAAATGTGATTACAGGGACTTTTTTCTCCACATTTATTATGTTGTGCTAGAAGTGGTGTGGTGGGCTCTGGTAAGTGGATATTTTTATTTTTATTTTATTGTGATTGATTTCAATTATCCCAATATTGACTGGCTAAATGTTTCTTCAAAGAGTGCTAAAGAGGTAAAATTCCTAGATGTAATAAATGACTGCTTCTTGGAGTAACTAGTCCGGGAACCGACAAGAGGGGGAGATAGTTTAGATTTAGTCCTTAGTGGAACGGTTTTCAAGGATGAAGGTGCAGAGGAACCGAAAAATTTCGGTGAACCTGGAAGACGTATTGAGCCAAATTGACAAATTAAAGATTGATAAATCACCTGGATAGGATAGTATACATTCCAGGTACTGAAAGAACTTAAACTTGAAATTGCTGATTTGCTGTTAGTGATCTGTAACTTGTCACTAAAATCTATAATACCTGGATTGGAGGGTGGCCAATGTTATGCCTATTTTCAAGGGTTCCAGGGGTGATCCGGGAAATTACAGACCAGTAATCTTGACTTCAGTGCCGGGCAAAATAGAGGAAACTATTATAAAAAAAATAATAAAATTACAGAACACATAGACAAACATGGCTTAACGGGACAGAATCGGCATGGGTTCAGTCAAAGGAGACCTAGCCTCACTAATTGGCTTGATTTCTTTGAAGGTATGAATAAAAATGTAGATAAAGGTGAGTTGTTTGACACAGCATATCTAAATTTTCAGAAAGCTTTTGACAAAGTTCCTCATGAGAGATTCCTGAGAAAATTAAAGTGTCATGGGATAGAAGACGATGTTCTGTTGTGGATTAGGAATTGATTATTGTAGTGCAAAGGGTAAAGGATTCTGGACAGTAGGTGAATGCCCCCTTTCCATGAACTGTTGCAGAAGGATGTCACTCATATATTTCAGCTCTGCCTCCTTCCCAGTGTACTGAAGTGCAATCTTCAGTTTTTCCTTCTGGAAGTGAACTGAGAAGGTATTTTTTTCTGTTCTGCTGAAAACTTTGTTGTTTTCAGGGTTTCTCTTTTGAGGCGTCTGTGCCTAGAGAATCTTAATTACTCTGGGACAGCTCTACCTGGGAGAGGACGCAGACTCTACAGTAGTCTTCACCTCCATAGAGCAATTATTTTGTTCCTGTGGAGCCAGTCTTCTTTTTCTTTTCTGAAACTCAGGGTCCATTCCCCTGAAAGCTAGTTCACATCCCTGATTTATCAGGAGCTTGAGCGCAGGCTGTTTGGCCCTGTGATGGTCCAAGGGCATTAATAGGTGCCGGCTGCATTTTTTTCACTCCTCCCATCACAACCTATGGATTGGATCACAACTTTTGGATGTGACAGAATCCATTCCAGAGGCAGAAGTTTTATCTATCTTTTCCAGCTGTGTAGTTGGAGCAGGTAGGCAGGCACCAATACAGATCTGTAAGTACAGGCTATTGTAGCCTATGGGGAAAATCAGGGTGGGGGGGGAGCTGAAATTCCCATTTTGGAGGGTCGCTAGGGCTAGAGACAGGGTCTCTCACTTCAAAAATCAATTTTTTGAATTTTTTTGACCCTAAGAGTAGCTTCTACGAGCTGTTTTTGGTGTCAAAATTGCTTCCACCACAACCATCTTAGATTTCCAAGTTTTTTTTTCCAAAAGCTCAAAACTCCTCAATTTTGCTTAAAATCGATAGGGATGGATTCCTCAAGCCTTGCAACCCCTGTATCAGGCCAGCTTTGTGCTGGATGAGACTCAATAAGAGCAAGGTCTTATTATATCTAACTTTGATTATCTGGGAACTAAAATCTCGAATGACCTACCGGCTAAAATTAGATCTATACCTACTTACTGAGAGAATATGAGGAAAGACTGGCAGGAGAAGCAAGAAACTTCAAACCCTTCTTCAGGTATGTTAAAGGGAAACAATCAGCCAGAGAGGAAGTGGGACCACTGGATGATGGAGACAGGAAAGGAGCGATAAAGGAAGAAAAAGAGATAGCTGACAGGTTAAACAATTTCTTCTCGTCAGTCTTCACCAGAGAGGACACATCCAATATCCCAGAACCCGAGGTGTTTATAAACGGAGAACACGACGAAAGACTGATTCAACTAGAGTTAAGTAAAGAGGATGTCCTCAGACAGATAGACAGACTAAAGAGCGACAAATCACCAGGCCCGGACGGCATCCACCCAAGGGTACTAAAAGAACTGAGAAACGAAATAGCAGAGACACTTCAACAAATATGTAACCTCTCCCTAAAAACTGGGGAGATCCCAGAAGACTGGAAAATAGCAAATGTCACGCCCATCTTCAAGAAGGGATCAAGGGGTGACCCGGGAAACTACAGGCCTGTGAGCTTGACCTCGGTTCCGGGAAAGATGATGGAAGCAATGGTAAAAGATGCAATCTGTGAACACATAGAAAACAATGGACAACTGAAGGCGAGCCAGCATGGCTTCAGCAAGGGAAGGTCGTGCCTCACGAACTTGCTGCACTTCTTTGAGGGAATAAACAGCCAGATGGATAAGGGGGAATCCATAGACATCATTTACCTTGACTTCCAAAAAGCCTTCGACAAGGTACCTCACGAACGGCTACATAAAAAGCTGTGGAATCACGGGGTGCAAGGGGATATCTACCGATGGATCAAACACTGGTTGGCAGGCAGGAAACAGAGGGTTGGAATAAAAGGCCAATACTTAGACTGGCAATGGGTCACGAGCGGAGTTCCGCAGGGGTCAGTGCTGGGACCTCTACTGTTCAATATATTTATAAACGATCTGGAGACGGGGACAAAATGTGAGGTTATCAAATTTGCTGATGACACCAAACTCTGCAGCAGGGTTAGAAACACGGAAGACTGTGAAGACCTGCAAAGAGACCTAACAAGACTGGAAGACTGGGCAAACAAGTGGCAAATGAGTTTTAACGTACAGAAATGCAAGGTCATGCATGTAGGGAAAAAGAACCCGATGTTCAGCTACAAAATGGGGGGAACACTACTAGGGGTGAGTAACCTTGAAAGGGACCTGGGGGTGATGGTAGACACATCACTGAAACCATCGGCGCAGTGTGCGACAGCCTCAAAGAAAGCAAACAGAATGCTGGGCATCATCAAAAAGGGTATCACAACCAGGACGAAAGAAGTCATCATGCCGCTATATCGCGTAATGGTGCGCCCGCACCTGGAGTACTGTGTGCAGTACTGGGCGCCGTACCACAAGAAGGACATGGCAGTACTCGAGGGAGTGCAGAGGAGGGCGACTAAACTGATAAAAGGTATGGAAAATTTATCATACGCTGACAGGTTAAAAATGCTGGGTCTGTTCTCCCTGGAGAAGAGGAGACTTAGAGGGGACATGATAGAAACCTTCAAAATCCTAAAGGGCATAGAGAAAGTAAATAAGGACAGATTCTTCAAACTGTGGGGGGCCACAAACACTAGGGGTCACTCGAAGAAATTGAAAGGGGACAGGTTTAGAACAAATGCTAGGAAGTTCTTTTTTACCCAGAGGGTGGTGGACACATGGAACGCACTTCCAGAGGATGTGATAGGCCAGAACTCTGTACAAGGGTTCAAGGAGGGTTTGGATAGGTTCCTGGAGGATAAGGGGATAGAGGGGTACAGATAGAACTTGAGGTAGGTTGTAGAGGTGTTCAGAAACCACTTCACAGGTCGTGGACCTGATGGGCCGCCGCGGGTGCGGACCGCTGGGCGAGATGGACCTCTGGTCTGACCCAGTGGAGGCAACTTCTTATGTTCTTATGTTCATTTCGCAAATTACTAAAAATCTGCTTCTTTGAGAAATGGGTCTTGCTCAACACATGATGCCTTATAATGCTGTCTTTAATTTCTAGGTTTTTTTTTTCCTTATCTTATCTTTGGTTTTAATTTACTAATTTTAAACTTTTTGTAATTTTTTGTAAACCACTTTGAATCTAGTTGGAGGCAGCTCTAGCTGTGGGAGATCGTAGATTTTGTAGGTAAAAGTCTGCTTCCAGGAGGTTGGCTGCTTGGCATTTGCTCCTGGACAGCCTGCACTTCAGATTGGGTCTCAGGGAAGCTGGCTCACCCCAGGTTTGTCTGCTAGTGGGTTTGAGCGTAGACTGCGTGGCTCCATGGGAGGTGTGTTCAGGATCAGAGCAAACTCCGTTCCTTCATGTGCGTGGTGTGTCCCAGAGGTGGCGGAGGTCTTCAGCCAGGGTGTCAGGCCAGAAGGGCAGTTAGAAGACCAGCAGTCCAGGTTACAAGGTTTGTTGAAGCAAAGGATCTCCCTGTAGGCTGTTTCTGCTTCCTTTACTGCAGCACCCAGCATAGCATTGCACAGTGAGTACAGAGCTGAAAGCCTGTCACAGCGATTTTTTGGAGTCTCTAAAAGTAGTTTTTGGTCAGTTTGGGAGAGCCCTAGTCCCCTCCACCCATAAAATACTAAAATCGCTGTATTTTCGGCTATTTTCTTTTGAAAATTGCTCCCGCAGTGACAATCTTGGATTTTTCCCAATTTGAATTTAAACTTATTTTTTGCCTTTACAGGCTTTGTTTTTGCAAGAAAACTACTCAGATGTACTCCCTAGAGCAGGATACTTCAGATTCATGCCCCATTTGCAGTAAATGGCTGCCTAGCAAACAGGCGTGTTTCATGTGCCATGTGGCACAGGAGGGGGGGGGGGTGATATTTCGTTGGCCCTGGTTCCCTCGACCATTTTGAATGGTGCTTACTGCCCAGTCCAGCCAAGGCCAATTCAAAAAGTTGAAACTAGCCCTTGGGAAAGGCATGCTTGTGACCCTGGTGAAATGCAGCTGCGATTTAGCGTTGAAGGTGAACAGATATTTTAAGAGCACCAAAAAGAGTTCCCAGAAGGTGGCTGCTAATCTGGATGAGAGTTTTCCCCCGTAATTTATTAACATACTTTTCCAGGCTTATCTAACCAAGAAAAATGCACCAAATATGCCTCATTTGACATCCTTACTGGTGTCGGGGGTCCTCCCTTCCCAGGACAAGGGTCTACAGTCCAGAGTCCACAAGTTGGAGAAGGATGATACACCGACTGATGACATGGATAATCAAGATGACTTAACCATACTTTTACTTATGCAGACAGGCACCACCACTGCGGGGGATGTATCTGTGCTCGTGGACCTCCACGATCTGGGAAAGGACCCCATTGTGTGGAGACTCTTCAAGCCCTCCTCCTTGATTGGTTTATTTCCGAATCCCTCCAGGAGTTGAAATTGGAAGTGGGGCAGTCAGCAGTGGCGGAGTAGCATGAAGCTGCAATTTTCGTCCTCCTCTGATCATCCAGACATTGCAAAAATGCTTACAGATCACTAGGAGGTACCTGAAGGTCCTCTGAGAGTTGCTAGAATCATGTCTATACCCGATGGCAGACACGTTTAATCAGTGTTTTGCATCCCCGAAGATAGATTAAGAATAGTTCACTAGGTCAGACCAATAATAATAATAACAACTTTATTTTTCTATACCGCCATAGTCAGACGACTTCTAGGCGGTTCACATCGAAAGAAGGCTGGACATCAATGGTCCATCAAGCCCAGTAGCCTGTTCCCATGGTGGCCAATCCAGGTCACCAGTACCTGGCCAAAACCCAAGGTGTAGCAATATTTCATACTATCGATACAGGGCTTCCCCCGTGTCTTTCTCAATAATAGACTATGGACTTTTCCTCCAGAAAATTGTCCAAACCTTTCTTAAAACCAGCTATGTTAGTTTCTTTTAGCACAACCTCTTGGCACACAGTCCATACAACTCATGCAAGATTGCAAAATTAAGCATTGCCATCCTAAAACTGTCCAATATACCCCCATGTCCTGTTCTTCCCAATGTCTGAAAACCAGGAATACTAATTTTGGAGGAAACTGTTGGATATAACAGATGGACATAGTGCAGAAGACTTCTCTTTCAATAGCAACAGGCATAGCTTTCCCCATTAATTTTTTCTTAACACTCTTCTTTCCTAGTTTATTGGCCTATGCATTTTTTTCTACATTGTCTTTCAGTATATACCAAGTTAAAAAAAGTTTCTTCAGTGAACAAATTGATGAAGTGTCATACTACAGTGTTTATGACATCAATTACACATGGTAGTGAGTTGTAATACTATAGACAGACCTTAATATGGGGGTATGAGTTGAGTATAAAGGTCATTATAAACCTAAAACATTTATATAGCATAATCAGAAAGAAAATGCAGAAAAGTGCTTTTTAGAAAATTGCCTTCCCAGGTATTCGAGAAGCTCCATTTTAGCTACCATAACATGTCGGTCTAGTTAAGATCTTAATTTAAATTGTTTCATTGAAACAGTTTCAATTTAGGTTAGTTTTTACTCCAATTTGTATTTATAATTTCACTGCACATATAAGTTAATTTTAGATTTCATAAAGACAAACATTCTCAGTGGTCATACATGAGAATCATACTTGTTCCACATTGTACTGTTTTCTTACAATGTGACCTTCAATCTCTTTAGAGTTATTGGAACTAATCACTTTAATTTCCTTTTTCTCACTGGTACTAAAAGAAAACAATTAATACATCATCCAGAAGACTTCTCTTCTTCCTAGTCTTCCAGTTCTTGTAATTTTTGTCCAGGTTAGTAACTTTTGCAGTTTTAAAGATGTTTCTTTTCTTTTCTTTTTTCAATCAGATTTTTGGTCTCATCTGTATTTCAGACCTTCCTTCAGCCTATTTATTTCTGTAATTGTTAGCGTGCTCAAACTTTGTCACAGCCTTTTGAAAGTATAGCGAAGAGGGAAATAGCTTTCAAATATAAACAAGAAAGGAGAGACAAGATATATACAGTACAACATTACAAGACACTTACTTTTTCTTAGTGAGGAGGTAGTGGTAAATGTTTTTGTTAATTCCGTTGTAGGTCGGTATAACTCTTCCTAGTTAAGTTTGCCCTTAAGCTGCATTCGAACATGTGATTCGGCAGTTAAATGGTATTAAATTCTTGGGAACAAGACAGTAATCAATTAACAAGATTTTGTATTAACTAGACTATGGTAACTGCTCAGTCTACGCTGTTAAACTCTCAACTGTAGCTCAGCTTTGAAGATGAACTGCTGAGAGGAGAAACAAAACTTAAGGCAGTAAAAGAAAGTTAGAGTGGAGTTTTAGAGCCAGAAATAGTAGAATTTGTGGATATTGTAGGCTGTGGGGAAGCATTCTTCAGAGGAAGCATCAAATATTGCTCTATCTGTGCTTACCTCTCTTAGAGGAGGATAGACATTGTATGGCTGACTGGTTGCTGAGTTGACTAGACTGAATACTCATTCCCCACTTATAATATACCAAGAATGCTAAGGACAAGAAACAGATTAAATATGGTGGACTTCGGAAGGATGGGAAGAGAGTTGGTGCATTGCACAAATTGTACTACAGAACTTTGACCTTGATAAAAGTTGACCCAAAGTGACAAAGGTGGGGAAGATAAAGGGTATTTATTGTGTAAACCGCTATGAACTGCTGGTTAGGTGGTATATAAAAATAAGTTATTTATTATTATTATTATTACTCCACTGAAAAGACTTATGAAATATGGCAGAGGATTTAGAGGAAGAAAAAGCCACTTTTGATGGGAACTCAGGTGAATAGCTTTAGGAGCAGGGAGATGAGAAGTATAAAGGCCTGGCTGTTGGTCTGATATCAGACAATTCATCCCCAATCCTGAAAATGCTAGAATACTTTTTTTTCTACTTGATGAAAAAAGAAGGTCTGAGAATATATGAAGGAATCCAGTTTGGATTTTTCTTTGTGCCTCTTCTATTCTTCACTGAGCTCCTTTGCTCCTCCTACAATTTTTTCCTTCTACATGCATACCTGCAGGAGTATGTTTGTTCTGCTCTCTACATTTTTTTATTTAATTTGGTGTTTAGCTCCTTTTTTGGGGGGATTCTTGTACTAAGAGCATTTCTTCATCTTTGCCTGCATTGAAATCACACAGACTTCATTCAGTTTATATCTGACAGGCCAATCCCAGTAGGTACCTGTTAGCCAGCCTGCTTAGTTTTCTTTGCTGCTCAGGTCCGTCCTTGATTTTCTCACCCCTGCTGTTAAGCAGGGGTCGAGTACAAGGCTGTTAGGTACCCTTTAGGAGTCTTGGTGTCTCGTAGGGTGCTGGCTACGTCCTTTCATCTGTACCGTCCCAGTGTGCGTCCGTCGGTCCGCAGGGGTGGAGGTGCAGTCAGGCATGTGGTCTGACTGGCAGCTCTAAGATCAGTTTTACAGAAGCATTCCCAGCATGAAGCAGTAATTTTCTGATCCAGCTATTATAAGAGAGCTGAGGCAGGCTGCAGCACAGATCCACAAACAGGGCACAGTGAGTACAGGCTATCACAGCTTGTGAGGTGAATCGTGGGAGGTCTGCAAAAGTGGAGTTTTTGAGGTTTCTTCATGTCCCCCTGTGTTCCCTCACTTGAAAAATCCTAAAATTGCTGGGGGGTTTTAAGTGTTTATAAGTATGAAAAATATTGTGATTTTGGTGTGAATTTCATAGTGGTGGCCATCTTAGATTTTTCATAATTTTTTTTTCCAAAAGCTCCCTGATTCTTTCTCCAAAACTGCAATTTTTGCCTCAAATTTTGTTGGAATGAAGTCCTTAGTCTCTCCTAATGTGCATTCTTGCAAGGATTGCACAAATTAGGCACTTAAAGAGAATTCATGCACCACTTGCCATGTGGCGCAGCTGGGAGGGGCACCAGTGCAATGCTTAGCTTCTCCCCTGGTCTAGCTGGTGACTTTTTCAGAGTTTCTGAAACAGTTGTGTAAAAAAAAAAAAAGTCTTGAAGCAGGCGCTTTTCCCTTGCACAGTCCTGATCTGCATCTGCTGTATATCTCAGTGGTGTTGCTTCTATGGGCATGTCCTTGTCTCAGTCAGCCGCTGTTTCGGATCCTTATACTGCTGACCAGCTTGTTGGCCCTTGTTTCAAGCTTACAAGGACGGAGGATCAGGGACTGTATGCTGGATCTTCGGATCAGTCAGGGGGCGCTAGGACCTGGGGATGATTCCCCAGAACTGCGCTTCTTTCAGTCTGCGGCTTTACTGGTTCTTATTTCTGTGTCTTGCAGGAATTGCATTTGGTCACTCAGCCAGCTCCATTCTCTTCTTCCTCCTGGCTTTGTGGGTGCATGCTCAGTCTTCCTCTTTTCCCTGGCACCCTGATATGACCATTTTCTTATCAATGCAATGTGACTATCCAGACTGTGCTCTTATATTAGCGAGGGCAATGTTTTGCTTGTCCCCTCCCCCCCCCCCCCCCCGGGCACTGGAGTACCTGCAGTAGAAGAAATGTAGAGAAAGAGAAATTGTTCATCCTCTCCAAAGTGAAGAGAATGAGAGAGCACTCGCTAAAATTAGAAGGGAAAAGATTCCGTACAAACATAAGGAAGTTCTTCTTCACCCAGAGAGTGGTAGAAATCTGGACCACTCTTCCGGAGGCTGTTATAGGGGAAAGCACCCTTCAGGGATTCAAGACAATTTAATTTAATTTTAATTTAATTCTTAAATACCGCTAATAACTGTGAGGTTTCTAAGTGGTTTACAAAAATGATGCATTAAAAAGATACAATAGATAAAAATAAATAAGATAGGTACTTGGAAATTTCCCTAACTGTCCCAAAGGCTCACAATCTAAGTATCTGAAGAAACAATTCATGAAAAGTAAAGATAAAAATATAAAGAGAGAGGTAGAGATAGAGATAAATATGAATATTCCAACAAGTAATGTATAAATAACTATTTTACATCTTACAATTGAAAATATTCTAACATCAGCGAAATATCAGGATACAATTATGAAGAGGGAATTTTTAGCAAACAGGAAATGTGGATACCTAGTGTGAGGAAGAAATTCAGGGTTGGATAAGTTCCTACTGGAGCAGAATATATGCAAGTAAGGCTAGACTCAAATAGGGCACTGGTCTTTGACCTAAGGACCGCCACTTGAGCGGACTGCTGGGCACGATGGACCACTTGTCTCACCCAGCAGTGGCAAATCTTATGTCCTTATGTTCTTATTAACTGGGATGGGAAATTTGTATGGCAGATGTCTTTGTATGGTATTCAGTATAAAAGGAAATGCATTTCTATTTTTATTTCTCTGGTGTTGCACTACATGCCGAGTGTAGCCTCTTGGGGCTTCCAATTCAATTTTTCTCAACATATTTTCATTTCTAATTTATGATCTCTTGTTCTGTAATTAGTGAAGGTCTGTTGGTATGCGGTATCAATGGCAGGTGGAGAGATTGGAGGGGGTAGAGGAAGGGGAGGGAAAGGCTCCCCCCTAATTTCTATGCTGGGCTCCAGCTCATCTCATTGACCTTGATTCTTACTGTAGCTGTCAGGTATTCCCAAGCCTCACTGGCCGAGGACCTTTTTCAAAGTTAGCCAGAACTCCCTTCTAGAAAACTTGCAGTCAGTGGCAGTGCCCCCGAGCCGATGACATCAGCACTCCATGCATGCATAAAAATTGAGCATGTGTGGGATGCTGGCATCGATGTTCTAGGGATGCCACTGCTGCTGACAGCCAAGCTTGGTAGAATGGAGTTATGGCCTCCTTTGGAGGAATTCTTCAGCTGGTAGAACTTGGGGATACCCGATAGCTAAGGTGTTAATATTTTGAGTTAAGAGGCATCAGGGAGTGAAGAGCAAGGGAAGAGGGAGCAGAGAGAAAATTTCATGCTTGCCCACTTTGGGCTTAGACCCACTAAAAATTGACTGGTTGGCTGGCTATACTACTGTCCTCTATGCTCACTTCTTTTCTGTTCTAGGCTATTGTTTTAAAAAAATTATTAAAGGCTAGTTGCCACCGAGAAAGTATGTCGGTGACCTGTTGCAGCGCCTGGTTCTTTATTCCCCTTTTCTGTTGAAGGCAGTCTGTAGTTAGGGAGTCCCAAGCTGTGATGACCTGCTCTTGTGCTTGTCCTCAGAGAAAACTAAGTTACTTACCTGTAGTAGATGTTCCCCATAGACAGCAGGATACAAGTCTTTGCATACCTGCCCACCTCCCTAGAGAGTTGTATTCTACTCTAACTGAATAAATAGACTTGGGGTGGTTCTGCTGGATTGTGGCAGGAGGGAAGTGGTGTACCTTCGTTGTTTTTTGCTTTCCATTTTGTTTGTGTGCATGTGACATGAAGCAACTCAAAAGCTTCTAATAATTAAGATGGAAAAGCTTTCCTGCATGTCCTCAGTCAGTGACATCACCCATGCTGTGACAATTTGTATTCTGCTGTTCATAGAGAATATCTGCTACAGGTGAATAACTTGGCTTTATTAGTCTGTCTATCTTATGTTTGGTCCTGAATGGTGTGTTGCTTATATGAAGGAGATAATTAGGACTCTTCATGAATATTAAACTTGTTTCTTCACGTGTATGATGTATATATCAATCCCTGTTTTTAGTTTTACTGTGTTACTTATGAATTCATTTTAATTGTGTACAATTTTTGAAAAGTTGCAGATGACAATTCCCAAGCAGAATCTACAAGCCGGTAAGCTTTTGTGTTACTTTATTTTGGGGGAACTTTTGCAGTTAGTATGTTTATCAGCATAAATATTTGTTTTATGTCCTCATTTATTTAAGAGCCTCTGATAAAGTTGAAGGTGGTGATTCTTGGGCTTCATCAGAAGAGGAGGAACTGGCTTTTACTCCAAAGGTATGCAGGTTTCACATTTCTTTTTTTTTTGAAGGGGGTCTTGTTTCATTTTAAAATGTATGTAATGTTCTATTTTATTATTTGATAGCAGCTTGTATTATAATCAAATGGTATACTGTGTTTTCTGCAATATTTTAGTAACATATACAATCATAATAAATTACAAATCCTATATTAATTAAACATCTACCGCTTGATTATGATTATTATTGTTTAAAATATTTAAAATAATTTCCTAATGATTAGTTAGTATGTGTGTTCAAAAATGTCACATTGCCTCTAATGGAATGGATTGTGATTACTGGGGACAGTGGTGTAGTAAAGGGGGGCTGGCGGACTGCCCTGGGTGCCATCTTGGTAGGGGCACTGACACCTCTCCTCTCTGCTCCCCACGCCACGCTCGTGTCCTCCCTTCACCCCTGTACCTCTGTAAATTTTCACCAGCACTAGCAACTCCTCTGGCCTGCTACTTGTGCCAGCCTGGCTCGCTGCTGAAATCACTTTCTGGTCGCGGGGCTAGGAAGTGACTTCAGAGGGAAAGCCAACGCTGGCGTGAGCAGCAGGCCAGAGAAGCTGATCATGCTGGCAAAGATTTAAAGAGGTACAGTGGGAAGGTAGGGCACGAGCGTGGCATGGGGCGACACAGAAGAAGCAGGGGATGCAGAGGAGAGTGCAGGGGGCATCACTGCCCCAGACGCCTCCTACCCTCATTACACCACTGACTGGGGTCAACTTTTAGTTAACTTTGAGTGTAGTTTCACAGGAAACTACACTCAGAGCCTCTTTTACTAAAGCTTAGCCCACCCTAACTACTAAAAAGCACATAGATATAAAATGGGCTTTTTGGCATTTAGTGTGCATTTAGTATTGGAAAACGTAACTTATATACTCAAATATAAGCCAACACGAATATAAGCCAAGATAGCCCCTTTCCCCCCAAAAAGGAAGAAAAAGGGTTGACTTGGGGGGCTTAATATTTAAATGCCCTAACCTGCCAGGCTCTGCACCCAGCCTCCCTCCCTCCCCTCCCAAGCTCTGTACCCTGTCTCCCCCCTCCCTCCCTGCCCTATACCCTTTCCCTCCCTCACTTATGCCTTGCCTGGCATAAGTCCAGTGGGCCGGGACAGGAGGGATCCCTCCCGCCTCCTGTCCCAGCTAACTGACAATTTTTAACTCTATCCCTCCTCCCCTGTGTACCTTTCAATTCCCTAATGGTCCAGTGGTGAACCAAGCAGGAACAATCTTCCCACATATGACAATATCTGTGTGCTATCCCTGGATAACACCTGTTACGGTAAGTAACTGTGCTTTATCTGTTCCTAGGGGGCTTGTTTTATTGTATGTGGAGCGATGGAGGGTTAAGTGACTTGTCACAAGGAGCTGCATTCAGAATCGAACCAGATTCCCCTTGTTTTCAGTCTACTGCACTAATCATTAGGCTACCTCTCACTGGACTTTGATTGTCTACTATTGGAAAAGGATACTGGGCTAGATGGACCTTTGGTCTGATTCAGCATGCCAGTTCTTACATTCTTTTTTAAGACTTTAGAAGGCAGTTCTATAAACTAAATCCTTCATTTAGGCTTTGCTGATGCCAAACACTGGGCACCAATTCTATAGCAGCATCTGTGCTCCAAAATGCTGTTATAGAATACTAGTATAAGTTGTCAAGAGTACGCCTAAATTGAAGTGTGATCATTTATGCCATGTGGCAGGTGTAAATGGGTACATCTACATGTGTCAAGGGACATGTGTAACTGATAGATATCTGTAAGTTACACAGATCATTGAAGACACGCCCATGGCTTGTCCATCCTTTGTCCACGTATATGCTTTCCTCTATTCATAGACACTACGTTTATAGAATGTGCCTAGTGCACATTAAAGTGTAATTACCAATTATCAGCACCTTAGATGCACATATGTGATATGTACATCTAGGCATCAATTTAAAGAATTACTTATCATGAGGTTTATTTTTTAAAATTTATTTGATATTGCATGTGATCTTCAAATGATTCATTTTTGGAAACCATACTGGATATTTTGAAATAATTCCTCCAATCGAAAGTGGAGGATGGTTGTGTTGGTATCCTCAATTCCTGCACGCAATCCCATTCATTTCAATGAGATTGCCTACTGTTAGCAATTGGGGTGCTTTTGGTTGCCTATTACCACTCAGAATGATATTCAGCTTAATCTGCAGTCAAGATATTTAGATAATGTTAACTATGGTTAGCAGCTATGTATCATTGTTACTTGGTTACTTTTAAACCTTACCCCTGAAATGCCCTGTGTCTTTCCTGATTTAACCAGTTACATTTTAACTGGTCACCTTAGCCACATTTTAATTGCCAACAGTTTTGTTCAGTTATCTGGACAAATTTTAGAATATTGAGCCATCAATGGTTAAGAGTATGGAGCAGTACTAATGTGCTTGGTACATATTAGAATATTATACTAATATAAGAAAAGAATAAGAAATAGTTACACTATTGTGATAATTATACTTTATCCTAGGACAAGTGGGCAGTATATTCTCACATGTGGGTGACGTCATCCATGGAGCCTGGTATGGACAGTGTTAAAAAGTGAACTGTCACTTTAAGTTTTAAGAAACTTTGCAACTGCTTGCACCTTACATATGCGAGTGCCTTCCCAACCGGCATAGGCTCACAGTTCTTCGGTTTTCTGCGGAAAGAAGTGTTTTTTTTCTGGACTTTGTCCAGTCGGCATTGCCTTCAATCTATATTGTTTTCTACCTGGCCTTTGGCCTTTGTTTTTTCATAATTTAATCATTTTGTTTGCTTATAAAAATAAATAAATAAAAAATAATAATAATTTCTTTTTCCTCACTTGGGCCTTTCAGCTTTCATGTTGTTCTTTGGCGGGTTTTCTCCTCTATTTCATCATTGCCGTCACAATTTTTCTATCCATGTCAAAACCATTGACGGGCTTTAAAAGTTGCTGTCAGTGCCAGCAGTTTATTTCAATCACTGATCCGCATAGCTGGTGTTTGCAGTGTTTGGGGCCCTAAGCATCATGTTGACAGCAGAAAGTACTCTGAACCTGCGGTAGTGGAGGTACTAGCATCGACATTGGCATCAAACGAGATTCCGGCATCGGGGAAGCCAGCTAAGAAGCCATTCTTTTCCCAGCAAGCGTCACAAGCCTCTACAGCATTGAGTCCCTCGAAGCAGGCTAAATGATGACGCTATCCCTCTCCATCTCTGTAGGTTGCATACATCCTTCTTGAGGTCACACATCAATGGTACTGGCTGTTGAGCCAAAAGTACTGGTGCAGCTCTTCAAAGAGTAACTCAGTGAGTTTTTTAGGAGGGAGATCAGTTTAAATTACATGCGACACCGATGCTAACATAGACTCCCTCAGTATGTTAAGTATAGCACCCTTAAGCATAGCACCTTGAGACCATGGGGTACCAATTCCAGAACTCCATCGAAGCATTGGTCTAACGCTCATTGATCTTCCAATAGACAACAATGCTCTCCATCGAGGCATCAATCCTCAATATCACAGCGACATTCCCCATCAAAACATCATCACTCTTCATTGAAGCATCGATGTCCTTCCTCGACATGTCAAAGCTCTTCATCAACTAGACGCTCTACATTGAGGTACCGTCGTTCTACATCGTATCAGTCCCATGTTTACAGGGATAAGGGAACTTCCCGTCACTCCTCTTCATCGGATCAGTACCGAAGACTTCGAAGAGCATCGTCTTATCAGTCTCCTCTACATTTTTCTTACAGAGAGTCACCTAGGCTTCCTTCAGTTGATTCTGATCTCTCATGTCACCATACTGACTCTTGAGTGTGAGCCTACTTTGTCTGCCCCTGAATCATATGGCATACCTTCAGATCCATCTTCTGCTCCTCCAAAAAGATCCCCTCCTGAAGGACTTTCTTTTACTAAATACATTGGACAATTGGACAATGTCCTCCCTGTCAAATTGGAGGCTGACACTGAGCCCAGGGCAGAGCTCCTTGATATCTTAGATTATGACTAGCTTCCTAAAAAACTTCTCAAGTTACCTCTACATAATCTTCTTAAGGAGGCCTTCTTCTAAAACTGGGAGATTCCTTTTTCTGTTACTGCAGCGCCAAGTAAAACTGCTTCACTCTACAGAATAATTTCTTGCCCTGGATTTGACAAACTGTAACTACAACACCAATTGTTGCTTGTGGAGTCAACCCTTAAAAAATCCTCTAGTACCAGGGTTTACACTTCTGCATCACCAGGACATGAGGGTCATACTATGGACAAATTTGGTCATCATCTCTACCAAAACTCTATTGGCTAATAGAGTGCTTAATTGTTCTACTCCATGTCATTTTATTTTAAACATTTTGTAAAGAAGTTGGCTGACTTTGATCAGTATATTCCTGCCGAATATCTTGAGTATTTTCAGTAGACCACACACAGTCTTCTATAAACCAGGAAATACATAGCATGGATGGCATTTGATGCTTTTGAAATGTCATCCAGAGCATCGACCATGTCTGTTGCTATGAGGCGTCTTGCTTGGCTATGAGTCGCTGACATGGATATTAATCTTTAGGACCGTTTAGCCAACATTTCATGCCTGGGGGAAGAACTCTTTGGTGATATAATAAGAGAGTGTTACTCAAAAGCTGACTCAGCATGAGCAAAATTGGAACTCTTTGAATAGATCAAAGACTAAGAGTCAACAATCTAAATCTGCTCCAAAACCAGCTTCTTATTCTTATAGACAATACTCTGCAACATCCTCTTCTTCCAAACTGCCACCACAGAAAAGACAAAAGCAGCAGCGAACTCAAAAGACCCAGACTTCGGTTCCTCAAAAGCCAGCTCAGTCTGTTTGATGTGCTTCTAGAGAGCATAGCCACCATATCTCCCTCTCAGCCTCTTCCCCACCTGTCGGAGGTTGACTACAATTATATTATCGACGTTGGGCTCTCTTCACAACAGACTCTGGGTCCTCAAGGTCATCACGGAGGGTTACTCCATTTCATAACAATCCTCCAAATTACACTTCAATAGAGAGTCCTCTTTCACATCACAACAGACGTCCCTTCTTCAGGAAATCGAAGCTTTGCTTCAGCTAAATGCCATAGAAGTAGTTTCTCCTTTTCAGAAAAATCAGAGGTTCTGCTCCAGTTATTTTCTAATTTCAAAGAAGATGGGAGGTATTCGACCAATTCTTGACCTCTGAAACTTAAATAAATATCTAGTCAAAGAAAAGTTTCACATGTTATCTTTAGGGACTCTATACCCTCTTCTAGGAATGAAATGAATGGTTATGCTCTCTAGACCTCAGAGGCCTACACATATAACTCTATACACCCTGCTCATAGGAAGTTTTTGCGCTTTCGTGTAGCTCACCAATACTTCCAATACAAAGTTCTGCCATTCGGCCTGGCTTCTTCCCCAAGAGTATTCACTAAGTGTCTAGTAGTCATGACAGCAACCCTGCACATTTACAGATTTCAAGTATTTCCAATCTAGACGATTGGCTGATAAAAGCTGCCTTGCCTCGAGATGCTTTCTAAAACATAGTTGACAATAGCATTTCTTCAACAACTAGGGTCACTTCAAAGTCAACTTTCCAGAGTCTCAACTTTAACCATCCTTAAAACTACAATTCATAGGAGTCTGTCTTGACACTGTTCATTTACGGGCTTTTCTATCTCAACAAAGACAGGATACTTTGCTTCAGCTTTACAAACAAGTTCATCTTCTACAAACCATTTCAGCCAGACAGATGATGTGGCTTTTGAGACACCTTGCATCCACAGTAGAGAATGTCATGGGGACCGTTTACCATGGTAAACTGTGGTCACCGCAGTAAATCAGCAGTAATAGGGGACATTTGCAACTGGTTTACCGCAAGAATGGGGACATGACCTTTCACTGCTCCGCGGATACGGTGAAAAGTCTTGCTCTTGTGGTAAAAAAAATTGCGCCCGTGTCAGACTTGGCATCTCCTCCCCAGCTCCTCTTGGGCTTATTTTACCTTCAGGAGCCAGCCATACCACGATGAAGACAGAAGGAACCCAAAACCAAAGCCTGAGACCAATGTGATTTGAAGAATAAAATTACCAGACAACAAAAGGTAGAAAAAATAATTTATTTTATATTTTGTGATTACAATATTTCAGATTTTAAATATGTATCCTGCTAGAACTGGTATTAGACATAACTGGGAACCACAAAGCCCAGGCTGTGCTTCTTTAGCTTCCAGCTGGCTTAGGGCGATCTCTATGTCCAGGGGGCAGTTGCTCTAGTTGTTCTCCCCTAACACTATTCCTGCCAGGTGTGACTGGAGTATTCTGTAAGCTTGATTTTTCTATGTAGCATTTTGTAGTAATTTGGTTTGTTCAGTTTTCACAATAGTGGAGGGGATATTTGTGAAAGGGAGGGGAGACAGGAGTTTTATTGATCCTTGCTCTGTATTATTTGTGTTTATAAAATGACAGTTGTACAGAATAGTCTCTTTTTATACTTTAATAAAATAAGTTCAGTATAAAATCATAACTATTCGAGGCTTGTGCAGGTGGGATCTGACAGTTTGCAGGGATGGGGACTGAGCTTGTGGGGCAGGGATGGGGATGAGCTCATGGGGACGGGGCAGGAATAGTGATAAATTTTTTCCTCGTGTTATTCTCTAATCCACAGTCCATGTTAGCCCCTTTGCAAGGCTCCATCTCAGAACAGCTCAGTTGATCTTAGCATCTCAGTAGTCTCAGACTCTCGATCCTTTCTCTCAAAAGATTATAATCATCTCACCTATTTGTCAGTTGCTTCAGTGGTGGATGGATCCCACCACAGGTCTACTATTTCACACCCCTCCACATCAGAAAGTTCTCACCACAGACGCATCCATGTATGGTTGTGGAGCCCACCAGGACAGTCTTCGCACACAAGGTGCTGGTCTGCTTAAGAGGAAACATTAACCTATTAGAGCTGAGAACTATTTGAAATGCACTAAGAAACTTTCAGAGCAGTCTTTCCAATCAAGTCTTCCTAGTTCACAGAGACAATCAAGTAGCGATATATTACATCAACAAGCAAGGAGGAACCGTCTCTCTCTCTCTCTCTCTCTCTCTCTCTCTCTCAAGAAGCCAAATACATTGTTTGAAACATATTTCAAAAAGCCATATATGTGCAAGGGTCACATAACACTCTAGCAGACAAACTCAGCAGATTTCTTCGACTGCACGAGTGGACCCTAAACTCCAACATTTTCTTACTATGAGGGACTCCACAATTACAAATTGCCTCAAAACTGTTCCAAACAGTATTCTTCCAGTATGCTTTTCTTGTTTGGAACATACATAGTCCTATATTCATTTCCATCAATTCCTTTCATTCTCAATGTTGATCAAACTCAAGCAAGAGTCAGCCACCATGATCCTGATAGCTCCTCAGTGGCCCGTACAACCTTGGTACTCCCTTCTACTTCAGCTGAGTGCCAGGGATCCAATTCCCTAGCAAATCTTTCCATCTCTGCTCACTCAGAGTCTCTTTTTTTATGTCCCAGTCTGTAATCGCTACACCTTACAGCTTAGTACCTCTCAACCTGACTTCAGCAGATCCTAATCTGACGCAGTACAAGCCATTATAGCTGCTTCTAGAAAGCCCTCTACACAGCAATGTTATCAACAGAAGTGGACATGTTTCAATACATGGTGTACTCTCCACCACCATGATACTCTATCTTCAGTATTGGATTACCTTTTCCATCTTGCTAGTTCTGGACTGAAAACCACTTCGGTCAGAATTCACCTCAGTGCTTTTAGTGCTTTCCACATTCCTTTCAACAATAAATCTCTGGCCTCTCATTCTCTTGTTTCCAGATTTATGAAGGGACTTTTCAATTCCAAACCTCCACTCAAATCACCTCCATTTGTGTGGGATCTTAATACAGTCCTAGTCATTTTGATGAAACCACCATTTAAACCAATGGCTTCTATTCACTTCAAGTTTCTTACTTAGAAAGTGATCTTGATTTCTCTCACCTCTGCCCGTTGAGTGAGTGAACTTCAAGCATTGGTGTCGGACCTGCCATTCACATGATGAGGTGGTTCTCTGCACTCATCCTAAATTCCTCCCAAAAGTGGTCATAGAATTTCATCTAAGAACATAAGAACATAAGAAGTTGCCTCCGCTGAGGCAGACCCTAGGTCCATCCTGCTCAGCGGTCCGCTCCCGCGGCGGCCCATCAGGCCCATTTCCTGAGCAATGGTCTATACCTATCTATACCCCTCAATCCCTTTTTCTTCTAGGAATCTATCCAAACCTTCTTTGAAACCATTTAATGTTTTCTTGTCTACAACAGCCTCTGGAAGCGCGTTCCACGTATCCACCACCCTCTGAGTGAAAAAGAACTTCCTAGCGTTTGTTCTAAACCTGTCCCCTTTCAATTTCTCCGAGTGCCCCCTTGTACTTGTGGCGCCCCTTAATTTGAAAAATCTGTCCCTGTCTACTTTTTCTATGCCCTTCAGGATCTTGAAGGTTTCTATCATGTCTCCTCTAAGTCTTCGCTTCTCCAGGGAGAAAAGTCCCAACTGCTTCAATCTTTCGGTATATGGAAGTTTTTCCATTCCCTTTATCAGTCTAGTTGCTCTTCTTTGTACTCCCTCAAGTACCGCCATGTCTTTCTTGAGGTACGGCGACCAGTACTGGACGCAGTACTCCAGGTGCGGCCGCACCATTGCACGATATAGCGGCATGATGACTTCTTTCGTCCTGGTTGTAATACCCTTCTTAATGATACCCAACATTCTGTTTGCTTTCCTTGAGGCCGTGGCGCATTGTGCTGATGCCTTCAGTGTTTCATCTACCATCACTCCCAGGTCTCTCTCCAGGTTGCTGACCCCTAGTGATGTTCCTCCCATTTTGTATGTGAACATCGGGTTCTTTTTCCCCACGTGCATGACCTTGCATTTCCCCACGTTGAAGCTCATCTGCCATTTTTCGGCCCACTTTTCCAGCTGTGTTAGATCCTTTTGAAGATCTTCGCAGTCTTCCCTGGTTTGAGCCCTGCTGCATAGTTTGGTGTCATCTGCAAATTTAATGACCTCACACTTGATTCCCGCCTCTAGGTCGTTTATGTAGATATTGAACAGGAGCGGTCCCAGCACCAACCCCTGCGGAACTCCGCTCGTGACCCCTTTCCAGTCTGAGTAGTGGCCCTTTACGCCAACCCTCTGCTTCCTGTTTGCCAGCCAGACCTTGATCCATCGGTGGACCTCCCCTTGTACCCCGTGGTTCCATATCTTTTTAAGCAGTCTCTCGTGTGGCACCTTGTCGAAGGCTTTTTGGAAGTCAAGGTAAATGATGTCTATAGATTCCCCTTTATCCACCTGACTGCTCACCCCCTCAAAGAAGTACAATAAGTTAGTGAGGCATGACCTACCCTTGCAGAAGCCGTGTTGACTCGGTTTTAGCTGCCCATTTTTTTCGATGTGCTCACAGATGCTGTCTTTGATCAGTGCCTCCATCATCTTTCCCGGGACTGAGGTCAGGCTTACCGGCCTGTAGTTTCCCGGGTCTCCTCTTGCGCCCTTCTTGAAGATGGGCGTGACATTTGCTATTTTCCAATCCTCTGGGATCTCACCGGTTTTTAAAGATAGGTTGCATATCTGTCGAAATGGCTCCGCTATTTCGTTTTTTAGCTCCTTGAGTACCCTTGGGTGAATGCCGTCCGGACCTGGCGATTTGTCGTTCTTTAATCAATCCATTATGCTACCAGTTTTCTTCTCAAAGTTGGAGAAATAGCTCTTCACATGTTGAACAGTAATCATGCCTTGGCTTACTACATACAACAACTAAGCCACATAGGACTTCACATCAACTATTCATCTCTTTGATTGGGCAAACCTGTAACCAAAAGAACTGTTTCCACATGGCTAGCGGCCTGTATTTCTTTTTGCTATGCTCAGGCTGGGCTGCAGCTTGAGAGTCATGTAACAGCACACAAAGTTCAAGCTATGGCAGCAGCAGTAGTTTTCTTATGTTCAACTCCCATTGATGAAATTAGTAAAGTAGCTACTTGGTCCTCAATTCACACATTCACATCTCAATACTGTCTAGAATCCTATTCAGGACGAGATGATTGTTTTGGCCAAGCAGTATTATGGAATTTTTCTTCTTCTTAATGGCCAACTCTCACTCCATTCCATTATGTTCAGCTAGGGAGTCCCATGTGTGAGAATATGCTGCCTGCTTGTCCTAGGATAAAGCACAGTTACTTACTGTAACAGGTGCTATCCGAGGACAGCAAGCAGATAGTCTCACATCCCTCCCAACTCCCCTGGTTGGCTTCTTAGCTTGCTTATGGAACTGAGAAACCAAGAGCAGTCGTGAAGTTTCTTAAAACTTAATGTGACATTTCACTTTTAACACTGTCCGTACAAGGCTCTGTGGATGACATCACCCACAAGTGAGAATATCTGCCTGCTGTCCCCGGATAATACCTGTTACTAACTGCTTTATTTTTTAATGACTGTGCTAAACTTACTGTACTTCTTGATGTAATTTACCAATTAAAACCAATGATTGTATTTACAGAAATCTCAGAAGCCAAGTTTAACCCATATAATGAGTACCTCCCAGCAAACCAAGAAAACCGGTACACATTCAAAATATTTATTTTCACAAATTATATTTGTTCTTGATTGAAATTCTGTGCATTACTCTTAGTATTAAAATGTTTATGCTTATATACATTTTTTTCTCTTTCTTTACCCATAGTAAATGAACAGATTAACATTGTCAGAAGTCTGCCTATAGCCATTTCACAACAAAGTAAATCAGATAGTGAAGATGACTCAGTTCCTGGTAGTGAAGATGAAGATATGAATAACCATTCCCCTCCCATGCCTCTAGGCCAAGCTCAGTCCTCCCTTCACCCTGTGTATGTGTCCCCTATCTCCTTGTTGAGACCTCCCCAGATGACTTCCACCCCTCTCCTGGTCTTTGAGCAGGTAAAATATTTTTATGCTTCTGTCCTCATTCATGCATTTTATTTTTTTCTTTAGTTACATCTGACCTTTTTATTAATATTATGAAGATGAAGATACTTAAATTCCTCAAATGATTAAGGATATAGGTCAGGGATCTCAAAATCCCTTCTTGAGGGCCACAATCCAGTCGGGTTTTCAGGATTTTCCCAATGAATATGCATGAGATCTATGTGCAAGCACTGCTTTCAATGTATATTCATTGGGGAAATCCTGAAAACCTGACTGGAATGCGGCCCTCAAGGAGGGACTTTGAGACCCCTGATATAGGTCATACAAGACATTTATATAGCAATGGAAGAAGGCTAGATATTATATTAAGTGAAGAAGTAATAGGAAACTTTTCAGCTGCCGATAGTCAACATGAAGAAGTGTCTGGGAAAGAGGACAATGAGGACGAGTATGAAGAGGATATTCAGAATGAGGAAAGTAAAGAAGAGGAAAGTGATGGCAAAAATGAGAATGAACATTTTAAAGATGTGAAGCAAAAGAAAGATATAACATGTTAAGTTGATTTAAATGAACTGAAAATTAGAGGCCAGAATGATAAATATGAGTGCTAATTCTTTAGCAGGTACAAAGAAGGTGACAAATCCATGAATTATTGTGCTAAAAATTCTAAACTGGAGAAATATGTTTAACGTTAAAAAAATAAAGTAATGACATAGAAGATTCTAATACTATCCCTGTGTCACTTAAGTATTATGAAAATTAAAACAAAAATATCAAGTTTCAAGTTTATTAAAATTTTGATATAAACGCAATATCAAATATTTTCAATGAATATAACAATAAAAAATTGGGGGGGAGGACAAAATAAAACAATTTAAACAGGTAAACATACAATCGATGTACACAATTAATTAGTGATACATAGGGAAAAAGGAGTGAACTACAATTGTTAAAGAAAGTAAGAGAACATTTAAGGAAAAACAACATCAGGAGGGTAATTGAAAATGTTTTACAAATAAAGCAAGGTCTAAAAGTGAAAGGGAGAAGTTGTGACCTATATATAGATCTGGTTAGATTTAAGTATTTGAACCTGAGATTGTTGATAAGAGTTATCCTGTTTATGACTCGAATGCATCTTTGTATAGGTGGCTTCTGTGTCTCCCAAACTAAAAATTCAAGTACTGTATTTTATAGCAAGTTTTTAAAAACTGTATATTTCAGGAAAAAGAACTATTCTCTAATCAGAGTAACTTTCAAGGCAAAACCAAAAACTTCCAAAACACAGCCAGTACATACAGAGAATAATACAAATATCACACAGGACATTACAGTTATTAGTGGAAAGAAGCCAAATACAGTTCAAAGTGTATTTGAAAGTTATAAAGTGCTTGGTAATTGGAAATGGAAAGGAGCATGTATATAAACAGAATTTTAAACTTACAGAGCATAACATCTAACTATGATCTGATAACTGGAAATAGTCAACATGAGCATCTTCAGAAACTGAATTTAACAGTGAGTGAAGAACTAGAGCAGGAAAAACATGGTTTGCTTTTGACCACAAGGGAAACCCTGGAAGAACTATACAGTTAACAAAATAAAATACAGAAAGATGGGATAACTTCTGACAGCATGTCTAACAAGATAATAAAGATGATCTGGAAGGCAGATGAATATTCTACACATGGACAGGTAAATGAAGACCTACTTAGCAGATGGCAAGGAACCAATGACCACATATAAGCATCAAATTTTGAGCTATTGGAAATAGCACAAACAACTGAAAATTTGACTAGCTAAACTCTTAAGGATTTTATATTTTGGTTTGGATTGTTTCATAGTTATATAAATAATACTGTAATTGGATAGCCTGGTGTTATAGATACACAATAAATTCCTGTGATTCATCTAGGAATAACCTTTCTTGGGAAATGTGCTGATCTTTTGAGTGTAATTTCATTGTGGGTTTTACAAATGTTGGCTTATTGCACTTTGAGAAGTTCTATTGCAGTACTTCTCAACCCACAGTCAGATATTCAAAATTATCACAGTGGAAATGCATGAGATTTACTGCTTATACTTTGCATTTAATGAATGTCCAGTATATACAAATTTATCCCATTGATTATTAATATGATCCTGAAAATTTGATAGTTGTGTATGTTGGAGAGATTTGAGAAGCACTGTTCTATTTTATATCTTTAGTGACTTCAAAATTTGGGGAGGGTGGTAACGGTAGGAGGGAATGGGTATTTCCTCCTGCTGGGCTGCTTCAAGAGGGGGTGTCGGTGGCAGGAGGGAGTGGGCATCCCTCCTGCTGATTTTGCGGTATGTCGGGAGTTCCCTGCCATAGCCACTCAGCTGATTGCGTCAGGGGTATTTTCCCCCAATCGGCTGAGCCAGCAAGCCTCCCCAAGGCTGCCGGCTCAGCTGATCAGGGATTCCCTTGCAGCAATCAGCTCAGTGGCCATGTCTGTTTGAGATGCCCAAGGCTACTTCTGTATGAAACCACACCCATGCCCAGCCTTGGGCGAGCTTAAGTGTTCCTAAGCGTCTTCCTGCACCCGTGACAAACGCCTACATTCTAGGCGGCCTGCCTTAAAAATTTTTTTTTTTTTTTTAAACATGCATTCTAATTGACTGCCAGACAGTGGTAGGACACCTACTGTCACCTATAATCGGGATGCCCATTTATAGAATCTGCCTCTAATTGTGTATGACCTTTATATTTTTATTCAGAAATTTCATTATTCCATGGTAATTAGTTGTAAGCTATTAATGCATTTAATACACAGGACTACAGAATTCCATTCAAACCCTATAACCCCACTATTACTGCTTCCTCTCTTTAAGTTGTTTCAAAGACATATTTTATATATGAGGGTTGAAGTTGATATAGGTCCAAGGTCACAAGGACTCAGATTATTATTTAATATAATTGTTCTATTCATTTTATATCTCTCAGAAGCATTAGTATATGCTCGAAATTTGAAGAAAGGCAAATTACATTCAGGTCAGTGGGTATTTTCCTGTCACCAGTGGGTTTATCTGAGGCAATGGAAGGTTAAGTGTCTTGGCCAAGATCACAAGGAGCAGCAGTGGGATTTCAGCCAGTTGCTCTATTCATTAGGCTTTCAACAACTGTTTTTGTAGTGTTTAAAGGTTTTTAAAATTTTTATTTGTGTTCAACCAAGAATGACTAGTTTCAGATAATGTTTTCCAAATTATTTCATGTTAGGAATTAAAAATGTCATCTCCCCTCCCCCCATGGACTCTTGTTTGGTTATAGGAGGAAGAGTCATTGGAAAAAGAGGACAGTAGTCATTTAGAGGAGAATGCTGATAAATATGTGCAGAATGTGATCATTCAGGATATGGTATTGAATTCTACTGGCACTTTTCTAATCCAGGATGTCCCGGAAAATGTAGAAACTTCTACTTTTAAAAGAGGTAGGTTAGATCCGTTTTTAAATTTAAAAAGGGAATAAAAATGAAGTATTTCAGTCAGACCTTTGATAATTACAGTTAGCCTTGCTAGGCTATTGGAGCTATTCTCTCTTTATTCTTCCTCTTTTTCCTATGTCTATCCCTCTCATGCGCCCATCATTTTAGCTATGTACAGTATATATTGTATGCAATTATGGGACCCAGTTACTGTGTTTTCCCCCTTGCGCAATCCCAATCCACCTACATGGCATCTCAGGGGCGTTACTCCTTCGGACACATCCTAGACTCACCCAGCCAGGATGCTTGCGCTGCCTGACCCTGATCTGGGGGATCTGGGTGCGGATGATTTGCTTGCTGACCTCTTATTTATAGGTGCAGTATTTTCCGGGATGGGAAATCAGGGCCTGTGTGCTGGATCTGTGGATCCTTCTGGAGTTTTGGGAGCCTGGACATGCTCATGAGCCTGTGACTTTGTCAGACCTTTATGGGAGGTCTTTTTGTTATCTCAGCTGGCTCCATCCACTTCTTCCTCCTGGCTTTGTGGTGTATACCTGTACCTTCCCTGATATGCCACCAAATACCCCTTACAGGCCTCTCTCAAAATCCTTGGAGTGACGATAGATAGATGCTGCACAATGCAGACCCAAATCAACAAAATGACTCAAAAAGCATTCTTCACCATGTGCAACCTACGAAAAATAAGATAATTTTTTTGACAAAGAGCATTACAGAATCATAGTTCAATCACTTGTCCTAGGACTAGTGGATTACTGTAATATCCTCTACCTACCTTGCACCACAAGCTCGATAAATCAATTACATTCCATTCAAAATACAGCTCTCAGGCTGATCTATTCTCTTGAAAAATTTGACCATATCACCAATGCCTACCTTGACTCCCACTGTCTACGTTACGAGCACGAGCACGAATTCAATTCAAATTATATTGTCTATTATTCAAAGCAATAAACGGAATTGCTCCCACCTACCTAATCAACTGCCTAATTAGAAACTTTCTCCCAGACCTAGGAGATCCCAGCTCCTTTTCTCCTACCCACCACTCAAGGGCACTCAGCGCAAGAAGATGTATGATGGCCTCCTAGCAACGCAGGCAGCAAAACTGGACCCCTCCATCTCCAACCTGCTGACAGCAACAATTGACTTTTGATTTCTTTTCGAAAAGATTTAAACTTTGCTATTCAAAAAATGTATCCAGCCTTCTCAACCCTCCCTCTCTTCTCCCCCCTTCCTTGCAATTCTCCAGTTGACCTCCTCCCCTCTTGTAACTCCCCCTCAATGACTCTAACCTGTAACCTTCCCCCTCAACCGCATCTCCCCTAAAGGTATTCCTCAAATTTCTACCTATCCTCTTTTATTCTAAAACCTCTCCTATGTATCCTATCGCTAATTTGTAAATTCCTGGTAATGTCCAGTTATCTTCAAATGTAATCCGCCTAGAACTGCAAGGTACAGGCGGAATAGAAGTCACTAATATAATGTAATATGTGTGTTCTGGTCTTGAAGCAGTTTAATTCTGAGAATGCTCTGACTTTTGCTAGAGCTATGCCATACTGGGATTTTATGACAAGGAAGTGTCAGCAGCTTTTGTTCAGCCCAGGGTGGATTTTTGGTAGCACAGGTGGCAGAATGTTATGTTTTGATCACGCATGTCACTCAAAAGCCTGCTCTCCCTACCTTATTCTTGGCGACTTCAACATCCATGCGGATGGCCCTTCTGACTCCTATACATCCAGGTTTCTCGCTCTAACATCCTTGTATGACCTCCAACTGTGCTCTACTGCCCTTGCTCAACAGAAAGGCCACTGCCTTGACCTCGTCCTCTCCTCCAGCTGCTCTATCACCGAATTCTGCCTGCTCTATCACTGAATTCTGCACCTCAAACCATACCATCTCCGACCATCAGCTGTTAACCTTCATGACTCATCACCCTCCTACCCGACCCCGACCGATCACTACCCATACGTTTAGGAACCTTCAGGCTATTGACCCTGACATGCTCTCTACCACTGTCTCATCTCTCCTTTCTACTACAATGTCGAATGAGTCTGCTGATGAAGCTGTCCTCTCTTATAACTCCATTCTCTCATTTTCTTTCGCTACCCTTGCTCCTCCCATTTCCCGTCCTATAAGACATGCCAAACCCCAGCCCTGGTTGACCCCCAAAATCAGTTACCTGTGCTCCTGTGCCCGAGCTGCTGAACGTCTTTGGCTTAAATCCCACACACTTTCTGACTTCGTCCATTACAAATTCATGCTGATATCCTTCCAATCTACCCTCTCGCTTGCCAAACAGGACTATTACAACTGTTTAACTATCTCTCTTAGTGCCAACCCTTGCCGTCTCTTTGCCATGCTCAACTCTCTACTTAAAGTTCCCCCGCCTCCCATCCCATCTTCACTCTCCCCCCAGACGATGTTAGAGTTGTTTCGCAACAAAATTCACAAGATCTACCTTGAATTCTCAACAATGTTGCCTCCTCCGCCGCCCCTTCCAACTGTCCACTCTGTTGACCGCCCTTCAACAATCCTTACAACCCTTTCTTCCTTTTCTGAAATTACGGAAGAAGAAACTGCTCACCTTCTCTCCTCCTCCAAACCCACCACCTGTTCCTCTGATTCAATTCCTACCTGCCTACTTGGATCCATTGCTCCCGCTGTAATCCCTCCCATCTGTCACATCCTCAACCTTTCGCTCTCCACTACTATGGTTCCTGATGTCTTCAAACATGCTGTAGTTACTCCCCTCCTTAAAAAGCCCTCGCTAGACCCTACGTCCCCCTCCAACTACCGCCCTATCTCCCTCCTCCCCTTCCTATCCATACTACTCGAATGTGCTGTTCACCGCCGTTGCCTAGACTTCCTTTCTTCTCATAATACTCTTGACCCACTTCAATCAGGCTTTCGCTCTCTCCTCTCTATGGAAACTGCCCTTGCTAAAGCCTTGTAACGACCTGTTCCTGGCCAAATACAATGGACTCTACTCTATCCTTATTCTTCTTGATCTGTCTGCTGCCTTCGACACTGTTGATCACTGCCTCCTTCTTGACACGTTGTCCTTGCTGGGATTCCAGGGTTTTGCTCTCTCTTGGTTTTCTTCCTATCTCTCTCGTCGTACCTTCAGCATATGTTACAGTGGATCCTCCTCCGCCACCATCCCACTGTCTATTGGCATACCCCAAGGCTCTGTCCTGGGCCCTCCCCTCTTTTCCCTATATAACCGCTCTCTTGGTACGCTGATCTCTTCTCATGGTTTTCAATATCGCCTCTATGCTGATGACTCCCAGATCTACCTCTCCATGCTGGATATCTTTGCGGGAGATCAGGCCCAAATTTCAGCCTGCCTGTCCGACATTGCCGCTTGGATATCTCACCACCATTTCAAACTGAATATGGCTAAAACTGAACTCCTTATCTTTCCGCCTAAACCTGCCCCCCCCCCTCTCGCCATTCTCTAGTTCTGTGGTTAATGCTATCCTCCTCCCTGTCTTGTCAGCTCGCAGCCTTGGAGTGATCTTTGACTCCTCTCACTCCTTCTCTGCTCAGATCCAACAGACCGCCAAATCCTGTCGCTTCCTCCTCTATAATATTACCAAAATCCATCCTCTTCTCTCTGAACACACTACCAAAACCCTTGTTACCTCACAATCGGACTATTGCAATGTACTTCTTTCGAGCCTCCCGCGTGTCTGACTCTCACCTCTTCATTCCGTTCAAAATGCTGCTGCGCGACTCATATTCCATGAGAGCTGCCATTCTCATATTACCCCTCTCCTCAAGTTGCTTCATTGGCTCCCCATTCATTTCCGAATACAGTTTAAACTCCTCTTGCTGACTTACAAGTGCGCTCGCTCTGAAGCCCTCTGATATCTCTCCTCGCTTATCTCCCCCTATGCTCCCCCACGTGATCTCCACTCATCGGGCAAGCCCCTCTTATCTGTACCCTTCTCTTTCACTACCAACTCCAGACTCCGTCCCTTCTTTCAATACGTTGTGCTCCGTCCCTGGCAGTGTTAAAATCCAAGCTAATGGCCCACTTTTTTGAAACTGCTTTCAACTCTTAACTTCCACTCACTGCTGTTAGATACCTATACCCACTATAATCTCCCCAACCCTGAAATGTCCTGTCTAAATTAGTTTGTAGGCTCTTCTGAGCAGGGACTATCTATTGTGTGTTAGAATGTACATCGCTGCGTACGCCATTCAGCGCTATAGAAATAATAAATAGTAGTAGTAGAATGAAAGAAGTTATCCTGCCATTATATCGGGCGATGGTGCGTCTGCATCTGGAGTACTGCGCCCAATATTGGTCGCCATACCTTAAGAGGGATATGGCGATACTTGAGAGGGTTCAGAGGAGAGCAACACATTTGATAAAGGGTATGGAAAACCTTTCATACACGGAGAGACTGGAGAAACTGGGGCTCTTTTCCCTTTAGAAGAGGAGAATTAGAGGGGATATGATAGAGACTTACAAGATTATGAAGGGCATAGAGAAAGTAGAGAGGGACAGATTCTTCAAACTCAAAAACTAGAAGAACGAGAGGGCATTCAGAAGAGTTGAAAGGGGACAGATTCAGAACCAATGCAAGGAAGTTTTTCTTCACCCAATGGGTGGTGGACACCTGGAATGCACTTCCAGAGGGCGTGATAGGACAGAGTACGGTATTAGGGTTCAAGAAGGGATTAGACAATTTTCTGAAGGAAAAGGGGATAGAGGAGTATAGATAGAGGACTACTACACAGGTCCTGGACCTGTTGGGCCACCACGCAAGCGGACTGCTGGGCACGATGGACCTCTGGTCTGACCCAGCAGAGGCACTTCTTATGTTCTTAGTAATGTGCACAGAATTCTTCTGCGTTACTTGAAGGTCTCTTTGCCCATTTGTTTGCGTTTAATCATTCTGTTCAGTGGGACGCTCCCGCTTCAAAGGCTTTGTTTCCAGATGGCTCCATAGGGCCATTTCATCAGCTCACATTCTTGTGGGGATTCCGTCTCCTGTTTCAGTCAAGGTGTATGCTGCCAATGTATGACTTCTTTGTGGGCCGCAGCTAGAGCTGTCTCTTTTGGAGATTTGCAGTCCGGCAACATGGTTTTCTCTTTGCACGTTTGCCAAGTTCTACAGAATGGACATGGTGGCAAGATAGGACTCCGCCTTTGGGTCCTCGGTCTTACGGGTCGGTGCAGCAAGCTCACCCTTGTTTTTTGGGGTTTGACTGCTTTTGTACATCCCTACTGTCGAGAATGTCTCACCTATTGCACGGGAAAAAAGAGATTATGTACTTACCCTGGTAAGCTCTTTTCCAGTAGATAGGTGAGACATTCTATACTCCTGCCCAGTATTTACTGCACCTACTTGCAGTTTTCGAGCTGTTTATGCCTTTCCAAGCTGTTTCTTGGATACCTGCCAGCCTTTGTGGGCTGGAAAGAATTTGGATATACTGTATGTTCCATTTATTGGGGAGTGGTTTCTCAGCTTGTCTGAAGCTGGTGTTGGCATTTCTCTTTACTGTTGATTGAATTCTTGAGCAGAACAGTTGGTTTGAGCCTGTTGCTGCAGGTGCATCTACTTCATGTATATTCGGTGCTTGAGTAATAACTGTAGAGGGCGCTAAACTGATCAGTGAAGTACTATAGAGGCAGAGTGAAAAATCCAGAGTGGATTCCTTCTGCAACCATGCGACTAAAGGGAAATAACCCTACTGTCTAGAACAGTCTCTCTCAAACTTTCTCGAGTCGGGGCACATTAAAGGTAATGGCCATGGCTTGAGGCACCCAGAAGTGTGTGGACTTCACCGTGATGGCATCACACACATGCGTAACATCATCACGTCAACGTCTGCACATGTGCAGAGGCCTTCCAAATTGGCCCTGAAACACCAGCAGGGGGAGCCAGCAAGGAAGAGGGCTGGAGAGAAGGAGAGGCACTGGCACCAGCTGATTGCCTACAGTAGTGTTTCTCAACTACTTCAAGCTAAATACCCCAACCACAGACCTCCCTAGGGCCACCCAAGGTCTTCCCCAGATCCCATCCCCTTTACTAACTGTAATGCAATTTTTTCCATTCATTTTTCATTTTTTTTTTTTTTTTCAAATCTTTATTCATTTTAACATATATATCAAGTGTACATTAAAATATGAACACAACATATTACATTATCACTTGATAATTCCATAACAATATATAACTAAAAGATTTATATCCCACCCCCATCTCATAATTATACATGAATAATATAATTCCTATGTATATTAATCAATTAAATTATGCACATATATAATAAATTATCATAACCCACCCATCCCCCATCCCCCCATTCTTTCAATTATCATATAAGGAAAAATAATAATAAATTAACATTAATTCCAAGTTTCCAAGTTTATTATAATTTGATTAATCGCCTATCACAATTTCTAGGCGATGTACAATTTCATAAATAATCAAATATGGGGAACAAATCAGACAAACAATAATCATATCGAATTAAAAATAACAAATACAAACATTTTTATATATAATTTAACTTATACATATAAACTCAAAGCAGAGGGAAAATTATTAATGGGTTACAATCAATATTAATTTAATAACGTTTAAGGAAAAAACAATAGGAAGGGCAACAGGTAAAATTTATAATGATATATAAAGTAGAAAGTAAAAAAAAGACCGAATCTTTGAGATTTATTCGCTAAAAGCATCTATAAAAAGGAAACTCTTAAGTTTGGACTTAAATTTATCTAAGTGCTTTTCCTCTCTAATAAATAGTGGGAGGTCATTCCAAGATTGGGGAGCTGTTATGGAGAAAATGGTGTGACGCCTCGTATTGATAACTTTCAGAGAGGGATTGGCCAATAAATGTTGATCTTGTGACCTTAACTGTCTTGAAGTAAGGTGAGGGATTAAAACTCTAAAAATAAAAGCAGGGGTTTTAAATAATAATGATTTAAAAGTAAGCAGGCATATTTTAAATAAGATACGGTGTGCAACTGGGAGCCAATGTGCCTTTTTAAGTAATGGAGAGACGTGATCAAATTTTTTGGCTTTATAAATAATTTTAACGGAGGCGTTCTGAATAATTTGCAGACGTCTGATTTCTTTTTGTGGTAGACCTTTAAATAGTGCACTATAATAATCAATTTTGGAAATTACTAACGAATGAATTAAAATATTCAGGGATTTTGGACATAAAAATTTGGCCACTGAACGAATTTGGCGGAGTCTGTAAAAAGTAGATTTGACCACATGGCTTATGTGATCATGATAAGTTAGTTTATTATCTAATATTACTCCAAGAATCCTAATATTGTGTGCCATCCACAAAGGAACGCCTTTAATAGAAATGGGAGAAAAAAGTATTTGGCAGTCCTTCCATGGAAAGAGCATAACATTAGTTTTATTGATATTCAAGGCTAGTCTATTGGTATCTAGCCAATGATGAATTTGATCCAGCTTTCCATTTATTGCTGTTATATCTTGTAAATTATTGGGATCAATTGGATGTATGAACTGTATGTCATCTGCGTATGCAAATACTGAGAATCCAATAGACTGGCAGAGAGTCATAAGGAGAGCAAGAAAAATGTTGAACATTAAAGGCGAAAGTATTGATCCTTGAGGGATGCCATATGGAAATGGAAGACTATCTGAAGATAAATTATTGAAAGAAACATTTGATGAACGGTTTTCGAAATAAGATTTGAACCAGAGCAAAACCTGGTCTGTCACACCAATAGATTGAAGCCTGTTTATTAAAAGGGTATGGTCAATTGTGTCAAACGCAGATGAAAGGTCGAGTGAAATTAATAATACAGAAGTATGATGATCTAAATCAGGGGTGTCGAAGTCGGTCCTCGAGGGCCGCAATCCAGTCGGGTTTTCAAGATTTCCCCAATGAATATGCATGAGATCTATGTGCATGCACTGCTTTCAATGCATATTCATTGGGGAAATTCTGAAAACCCGACTGGATTGCGGCCCTCGAGGACCGACTTCGACACCTGTGATCTAAATGATACAGAATGGATGTGGTCATACCAATTAAAGAGTGCTCTGTGGAGTGATTTTGCCTAAATCCTGTCTGATTTGGATGTAAAATATTAGTTTTTTCAATATATTCTGATATTTGATTGAACACAATTTTTTCAGTAACTTTTGCTAGAAAAGGAATGTTAGCAATTGGTCTGTAATTATTTTTTTCCTCAGGGCCTATTTTTGATCTTTTAAGACTGGTCGAATAGTGGATTTTTTCCAATCATTATGATAATTTATTATTGGCCTCCACACATCTTTAAATCTATTAAAATGACCATTTTGTATTGCAAGTAAACGTTCCATTTTATACAGATGACACACTGAGTTCCACCAGAAACTGTAATTTAGTCTAGAACAACTTTTCCAATTCAATGTTATTTGTCCATTCATTTTTCATATACACACAATATATACAGCAGATATAAATTCTCAAAACTGACACATTTCAATCACTATATTGAAAATAAAATCATTTAACCTACCGGTAATCCTCTGAAGGCTGCTGTAATTAGCTTTAAAGGTGAGACTGGGAGGCCAGGGGAGAAGCCGGAGAGAAGGGGGAAACATACAGGCCTTCGGCGAATCAGGCAGGACTGGCACTGTATTGCGTAGGGAAGTCAGCTGGCAGGCGCCTCTCTTCTTCCTCAATGTACCATGGCACACTTGGAATCTCAGGAGGCACACTAGTGTGAGATACACTGGTCTAAAATGTCTCATCTATCTACTGGAAAAGAGCTTACCAGGTTAAGTACATAATCTCTTTTTATCTAAGCTTAACAGCAGATTATTTCTAACATTTTCTTGTAAGCCCAACCAAAGAAATGTGGTCTTATCGGTAGTGATCTTTAATTTCGATGCAACTACCCAAGCTTCCACACTATCAAGACTTAACTAAGATACACAAATCTTTGAAATCATCATTCACTAAGGGTACAAGTAAATTGATGTCATCTGTCAAAATCTTAATAAACTTTCATGGAAAAAATAAAAATAAATTAATGTCATCTGTATATACTGTATACAGCTAAATATATTGAGAGAGTCCATCACTGTTCCTAATGATTGCATCATGAGTCACACAGAATTGTACATTTAAAGGCTCTTCCCTACTCAGCTCCTGTTTTGATCAGTCACACAGATAACCAACCCAGATATAAATATACAACAGAGCTGCCAAATTACCCATTCCAGGAGGGAGACTTTTTGGCCAGTCCTTGATTTCTGTCAAATTCATCCTGGTACATTAGGATACCTGCAATAATGATTTCAATAGAGAGCCATGGACTGCAAATACTACACTGCTTTGGGATATAAGTTTAAAACCAGGGCTGGCCGAAAAGTCTCCCTCCTAGAATGGGTAACTTGACAGCTGTGATACAAACATATAAGCACTGACACACACAGATATACCACTTTACATTGATAAACGTGCACACAATTAAAACAAATGCATAAACACACACTAATGGATTGAAAATAATTTTATGAGCCATTCTCTGCATGCTTTTTCAATTTGTTCAATTTGTTTTTTCCTGTGCTGATTAAATTAGATGAGCTAGAATGATATATGGTCTATCTAAATTTGAGCTTGTCTCTCCTTTGCTGAGTGAACTTCATTGGCTCCTAGTTCATAAGAGAATTCATTTTAAGGTGTATTGTCTGATTTTCGAGGCAATTTACCAGAAAATGTTACACTATGGTTAAATTTTCCATTTGGTATTTTTGCCAGTATGTAAATCCAATTTTGGACTTTGATGTTTTCCTCTATGAAATCTGTTTGCTTCAAAAAGATATTTGAACATTTATTTGTGGCTTACAATCTTATTTTTTTATTTTGTTGATATCTTAAGACCTTATATTTCTCTAGATTTTTGAATTAATATTTATGTTTCAAAATTTTGCCGTAAATGAATTGTGAAACACTTTGGGTCCTCATATGAGGATGCAGGTGGTACACAAATCTGATAGAATAGAATGAACTCATGTTTGAATCAATTCAAAATCCTTCCCTTAGGACACCTACCAAACTATAGGTACCTCCATCTTATACACATAAAATTTGATTACAGAAAGTAATTAGAAATATCAAATTCTTATTTTCTGGTATATGTAGGTACTGCAGTATTAATGTCAGAACTGGGGTTGGAAGAAGATGCCGACTCTGTCTGGGACTCAGAGGTAAGACACTTTAAGGAGATTATTGCTTGCTCAACAAGAACATCCTCTGCTGTATGTTATCTAACATTAAATAAAAGTTAACATTTTTTATGTTTTGGGGTTGAATCCATGGTTCAAGCTATAGTTGTCTGTACTGTGACCAGGGCTTAATTTGTGCTGGAACAGAGTGGAATGGCATTCCAACACTTCTTTGGGCTCGGAAGTGCTGTCACTAACCGTGACTTCCATCCCCTCTCCAGCGGTCTAGCTTCTCTCCCTCCTGTCCCTTCTCCAATCAATAGTGGCATCTTCCCCCTTGTCTCTCGTACTTCCCCTCCCCACATACCTATTCAAACTGTCTTTTAGAAGTTGCCAGCAGCGATTCACAACATACTGTTCATTCCATCAGAGCCTTATGTCTGATGCTTCTAGCCTCTGTGGAAACAGAAAGTTGAGTCAGACAGAAGGCTGTGATGTTGGCTTGAGCAATGCATGGTGAATCACTGTTGAAAATTCTAGAAGAAAAGACAACTTCGGAAAGGTATGGGGTGGGGGGGTAGTGAGGTGAGAGACAAAGGGAGATACTATCATCGATTGAAAAAGAGACAGGAGGAGAGATATTGGACCTTTTGGGTGAACAGGAGGATAAGGAGAAATGCTGGACTAATGGTGAATGGAGAGTAGAAGGGAAAAAGAGTAACATTAGATGATAGTTGGTTGAGGGAAGGGAAGAAGGAGAAAAGCTGGCCTGAGGAGGTGGATAAAGGAGAAAAACTGGGGGAGGGAGAAGAAGGGAACATATTGGCAAGGAGGTAGAAAAGAAGAAATGCTAGACAGGAAGGATAGCACATAATGGGGACAAGGGGAGAGAAAAGACGGGGTTCTAGATTAGAAATGGGAAAGAGTGGGGAGATGCTGACTATTGGGTGAAAGGAGAAGAATGGGAGAAGGTGGAGAGAGGGTGGAGATGCCGATTTTGAGGGGAAGGGGAAGAAAGTATATAGAGAGGGATACCGACTATAGGGTGAAGGGGAGAGAGAGAGAGAGAGGGAGAAGTTGCATTATTGATCAGAAAGGAGAGAAGCTGCACCAGGAAAGAGGGGAGGGGGGTCCTAGGACAATTTATCATGGCCATTTCAGCACTGAATGGTTGCAATGAATCATCCTATTCTGTGAAGCAAGTGTGTATAAGTGTGCAAATTCTTCCCTCTCCCTCTCCTACTTGTCCACAATCCAGCCACAACAGATTCAGCGTTTGAGGTGGCAATGTAATTAATGCCTGTCATCCTCTTATTTATGACATACCCTCCCAAACCACATAAACCATTTCTTATTTTAAAAAAATACATCACTCTCTGCGGCTTGTGTAGCGTCCTTTTCTGCAGCGGTGGTTGGCAATTAACGGTTTAGTTGGGGTGTCTGTGCAGCGGCAGTTGGCAATTAATGATTTAGTCGGGGTATCTGGTCCCAAAGTAGGTGCTATCGGAATGAGACGATTCATTGTGGCCATTTCAGCGCATCTGCAAGCGTCCTGCAATGAAACGGCCACAATAAATCATCCCATTCCACCTGGGAGTAGGTAATAAAGAAGGGATAGGGAGATGATAGGCTACAAATGTTGGGAGGACAGAGAGGGAAGATGTTGGGCTACAAGAGTATAAGGGTGGAGAGGAAGATATGAAATGCTGAGCTATAAAAATGGAGGGAAGTGAAATGCTGAAACCCCTTGGGAGAGGCCATAAGGGTTTTTCTAGGACAGTGTTTCTCAACCCTAGTGCACAGTTCTTCAACCGCCGGTCCGCAAAAAAATCTTGCCGGTCCGCGAAGGATTCAGGACCCCGCCGCAGCAAAAGGTGCCGGCTTCAGCTGACATGCAACTTCCTGTTGCCTTCGCTATGCCGGCACTCCTGCCTGCCACCACCGACTCCTGCCGCTTATGTCTCCGCACCCCCAGAAAAGCAGCGGCAGGTCTGTGTGCTTTTAACTTCGGCACACAGCTGCCCCTAGGCAGTATTTTAGCGCGGTTTCATGAGGCAGCCTCGGGGCCTTTGGTAGGCCGGCCCACATTGCATCATCGAAGCGGGCCAGCCTACCAAAGGCCCCGAGGCTGCCTCATGAAACCGCACTAAAACACTGCTTAGGGGCAGCTGTGTGCCGAAGTTAAAAGCACACAGAGCTGCTGCTAGCCTACATAGAGGAAACATTTGCTGGAGAGGGAAGGGAGAAGGGGTACTCCTGGACAAGGGAGGGGAAGGGGCTACTGCTGACAGGGGAGAAGGGAAAGGGAAGGGATAAGAATTACTGTTGGATAAGGGGAGGAGGAAAGGGAGAAGGTACTGCTGGACAGGGGAGGAGGAACATTGGAAGGAAACAGCTGGCAGGGAGATTAGAGGAGGGGAAGGAGTCAGGATGGAATGGAGAGATCAGATGAGGGAAAGGGGAGAGACAGAGGAATGACAAGGTAGAGAGAGATTGATGCTGGGAAGGGGGGTCAGATGAAAAATAAGGAAAGAGGGACAAAGATGCTAGATCTGGTGTAGGAGAGAGGGGCATAGAAAGAATGCAGATACCATATGGGAGGGGGAGGGTTGGAGGGAAGACAGTGGATGGAAGAGGCAGATGCTGGATTGAAGAGACAGAGGGCAGACGCTGGATGGAAGAGAGTGAAAAGACGATGAAAGCAGAAACCAGAGACGACAAAAGGTAGAAAAAAATAATTTTATTTCTATCTTGTGATTAGAATATATCAGATTTAAAATATGTATCCTGCTAGAGCTGATGTTAGACATAACTGGGGAGTGCAAAGCCCAGGCAGTGCGTCTTTAGCTTCCAGTTGGCTTAGGGCTCTCTCTGACCAGGAGGCAGTTGCCCTAGTTGCACTCCCCCTAACACCATTCCTGCCATGTGTGACTGCGGTATTCTGTTAGCATGATATATGTGCAGCATTCTGTAATAATTTGGCTTATTCAGTTTTCTTGATAGTAAAGGGGATATATGTGAAGGGGAGGGAAGATGGGGGTTTTGTTGATCCTTGCCCTGCATTATTTATATTTATAAAATTACAATTGTACAGAATATTGTTTCTTTTTATACTTTAATAAAATATGTTCAATATAAAATCATAACTATTTGAGGCTTGTGTGGATAGGATCAGATGGTTAATGGGACCGAGCTCGCGGGGACGGGGCGGCAATGGGGTTTTTAAAAATTTCTGTCTTATTAGTTTGCCGGTCCACGAAATAATTATTTTATTTCTGCCGGTCCATAGGTGTAAAAAGGTTGAAGAACACTGCCCTAGTGGGTACATGGGCTGCCTGTTGGGAGTACATGGGCTGATCGCCGATTACTCCCTGCCACCACCCGTCCTCTCCATTTAATTATCCTCCGCCACCGCTGCAAGTCCAGAAAGGGAAGAGCCAGGCATGTGCAGCGATTGCACGCCACCGGCCCACAAGCCTCCCCCTCTCCCCCCCCCCCCCCCCGATTTCAGTTGCTGCTTGGCTGGCCCGGACTTTCTCTCCGATGTCAGAATTGACGTTGGGGGGAAGGCTTGTGGGCCGTTGGTGTGCAATCGCTGCACATGCCTGGCCCTTCTCTTCCCGGAGTTAAGTGGGGGATAATTAAATGGAGCGGGCGGGGGTGGCAGTGAACCAGGGGGAGGAAGAATCGGCGGCGGGACAACTTCGGTGAAGGTCGGCTTGGGCGGAGGCAGGGAGGAAGGGGGTAGGACAAAGGCTGGAAGGCAGTGAAGGGGAGGGAGCATGAAATTGGAACACGAGGGAGGGAAAGAGATGGTGCACATGGGGAAAGGAAGAGGAAACTTGGGCATAGAGAGAAGTGAGGTAGAGATGAATGGGTAATAGAAGGATGAGAGGGAGAAATGTTGGATATGGTAGTGGAGAGAGAACAGAGGGATAGATTGAATGGGATGCAAGGGGGAGGAATGTTGGGCATAGTGATGGAGGGAGAGATATGGCATGATGTTGGAGAGGGGTGATAGAAGGAGAAATGGGCAGTGGTGAAAATTGATCTGGGGGATGAGAGATGAAGAAAAGTTGGACTCTTGGAGGGACAGAGAGAGATGTTGGTTGAGGAATGGAATGAGGTCTGGGGGAGAGGAAGCATGCAGGAGGCAGAAAGAAAGAAATATTGGATGCACATTCAGAAGGAAGTGCAACCAGAGACTCATGAAATCACCAGACAAGAAAGGTAGAAAAAATGATTTTATTTTCAATTTAGTTATCAAAATGTGTCAGTGTTGAGAATTTATATCTGCTGTCTATATTTTGCACTATATTTGTCTATTTTTCTATAGTTGTTACTGAGGTGACATTGTATACTTTAAAGTCATCTACCTTGACATCTTTGAAAACCCCCCGAATATAAATGATAATTAACATTTTCTCTGTGTACAGTGTACTTTTGTGATTTTTTAATTTTGTGGTTACCATTATGTGTTAATAAGATTATATTGTGAGTATATGAAAAATGGATGAAAGAAGTTGCATTACAATTAGTATTATTATTATGGGGGTGGGGGTGGGGTCAGGGACGGAGTTTAGGCGGGGGTACTCGGTTGGTATTTGTTAGGCTTAGGGGGTACTTGGCTTGAAAAGGTTGAGAAATACTGGTCTAGGAGATTTGTGAGAGAAGAATGGTGAATACACTCTCACCCACATTATTTAATGTATCTCTTTCCTCCTTGGGCTACAGTTTGAGTAATCTAGGTCAGTGTTTTTTAACCGCTGTTCCGCGGCACACTAGTGTGCCGCGAGATGTTGCCTGGTGTGCCGCAGGGCCGCCATCAGGGCAGTACTACCAGTCCTGCATTAAGGGGCCCGGAGCTGACAGGGGGCCCGAGGCAGGGGCGCCAGTAGCTCGCCAAGGCAAAGTGAGTCGATCACCCAGGACTCACTTTGTCTTGGCGATCTAATCTATCGAGCCGATAAGTCTTCTTCTCCCCGACGTCAATTCTGCAGTCGGAGAGGAAGTTCGGGCCAGCCAATCGCTGCCTGGCTGGGCGGAACTTCCTCTCCGATTGCAGAATTGATGTCAGGGAGAGCATGCGTTGGCGTCGGCTTTGGGGCCTGTTATCCATTGGTGGGTCCTGTTCCCCGATGGCAGTGGCAGTGGCTTGGGGAACGGCAGGGAGAAAGAAAGAAAGGGGGCAGGCAGGGAAACAGAAGGAAAGAAGAGAAACAGAAAAAAAGGTCAGGGAGAGAGGAAGAAAAAGTTGGGGGAGGGAATGAGGTGTGGAGGAGAGAAAGCATACAGGCTGATAGAAGGGAAGAAAGATTGGATGCACAGTCAGAAGAAGAAAGTGCAACCAGAAATCACCAGACAAGGTAGGAAAAATGATTTTATTTTAAATTTAGCAAAGTGGAGGCAGTATTACCACAGTTTTCAAAGGAATTTGCCCAAATAACTTAATAGTTAACTGGGTAAATTCCCAGAGATGAAAACTTCCCTTCACTTACTATGCACAGTTCTGAATTTATATCTGCTGTCTATATTTTACAATATGGTCACCTTTTACTAAACCGCAATAGTGGTTTTTAGCGCAGGGAGCCTATGAGCGTCAAGAGCAGCGCTAGGCATTCAGCGCAGCTCCCTGCGCTAAAAACTGCTATTGTGGTTTAATAAAAAGGATGGAGGGTATATTTGTCTATTTTTGTATGCTATAAAAACCAAATACAGAGAGAGACTGAGAGCTGTTGACGAAGAGCTACGTGTGTGTCTTTCTTCGATTCCAGCCAGAATATCAGCTTTGTGTTCGGCCAAACAGGCCCAGGTTTCGCACTGAATAAAATATTTTATAATTTTTCACTATTCTGTTTACTTAATATTTCATAATAAAGTAATTATAAAATACTTTCTTTGTGTTTATTTGATTCCTATTCAAGAGAATTACTTTATATATAGTCAATATAGGCACAGAGTTAAATTTTTTAACATTTTCTAATGGTGGTGTGCCTTGTGATTTTTTTCATGAAACAAGTGTGCCTTTGCCCAAAAAAGGTTGAAAAACACTGATCTAGGTATAAAACTGTTGAGCTATGCTGATGATATTACAATTGTCATACCTTGTGCTACAGTTCTATCTCATATCTCTTATAAAATTGAGTCTGTGTTGCAATTGATGAACTCTTGGATGTAGGATTTCAAACTCAAGCTTAACCCTGGTAAGACAAAGTTACATAAGGGTTATTACACGCTATGGAAATTGCATACCATTAAACCTTTTTTTGAGTTTTCTGCTTTTAAACTTCTGGTACAATCTTTATTATTGAGTCTTTTGGATTATTGTAATATTGTGTATTTAACAATTCCCAAGAAAGATATGGTTTGACTCATACTGATTCAGAATACAGCGGTTAGAATGATCTACGGTCTTAAAAAATATGATCATATGACTCCATTTTATTGTGAATTGCATTGGCTGCTAATGGAGGCTCATGTTTTGTTTAAGTTGAGTTGCTTTTGCTATAAGGTCATGCATTGTACCGCTCCGTTTTATATGGTTAATAGATATATGGCTAATAGATTCTCTCTAACATCGTATAAAAATAGTAGAAAGTCTCATGCCCTATTCACCTTTCCATCAGTACAGGGCTGTAAAAGTAAGAAATTTCTGGACCATACTTTAGCATTCCAAGCAGCTTCACACGATAGAGAATTTCGATTGTTATTTATTGGAGCCTGTTCTTATAAACATTTCAGAACTCAACTGTAAACTTATCTCTTTTCAAAATACTTGGTCAAATAATTTATTTCTGTCATTCTTAAATTATTTATAGTTTATAATCTTTTGTAAACCGCGTAGAACTCATGATTACGCAGTTAAGAAGTATGATGTTATGTTAATACAGAGAGTAAAAAAAAAAAAAGTGATAATGGGGGAGGGTAACAGTTCAATTTTTGTTTTCATATTTCTATTTTTAATTTATTGTGATCGGTATTTGGCGAAGTTCTGTCTATGCATAGGCATCAAAATTTCATCACTAGTGTTTAAGCCCGTTACATTAACGGGTGCTAGAATAGATGTCTGTCTGTCTTTCTCCTGCCCCCCTGTCTCTTTCTTCCTTTCTTTCTGTCTCTCTCCATGCCCCATTTATCTTTTTTCTTTCTGTCTCTCTCCTATCTTTCTTTCTCCCTCCCGCTTTATTTCTTTCTTTCTATCTTTTTTTCTTTCTGTCGCTCTCCCTGCCCAGACCCTCACTGAATAGGCCGTTACATTAACGGGTGCTAGAATGTATATGTGTGTCTCTCTCTGTCTCCTTAGCCGCTTTCTATATTTCTGTCTTTCTTTCTTTTGTCTTTCTTTTGGCTGTCCACCACCACCCCTTGCATGCTCCCCCTGTCCATTCTCCCTTTCTTTTATCTCCCCTGTGTCCACCACCACCCCTTCATTGCTCCCCTTATCCAGCAGCAGCCCTTCTCCCTTTGTTTTACCTCTCCCCTGTCCATCAGCACATTTTCCTGTTCCCCCTGTCCAGCAGTAGGCCTCCCTTCCTTCCCCCCCCCCCACCAAGCAGTCTGCAATAGTTACATTTGTGAACTTCAAAAAAGCTGAGAACATTGTTATCGAGAAATAAATGCTTCAAGTCAAGCAGACCTTGAAAATCCAGCCATGTTCCATTTCTGCTGGCATGTTTGTGTTGGGGGAGGCTGCTCCCTGTCGCTTTCAGGCCTTTCCCGGGGCGCTTTAACCTGAGGTAATGTGCGCGAACGGCTCCAGCACCAGCTTCTCCACCTGGACCCTGGGCACGCGCCGCGCTCCACCCCTTAGCTACCCGGAAGTACCGGGCTTCACTCGCCTGCTCCTGGAGAGTAGCCCGAGAGGGCGGGGGGGGGGGGGGGAGCGGCTGCCATGGTGATCTTGCCGACTCCCTTGCCGGAGTTATTTTTCAGTTTAAAGGTGCCACGGCGGCTCCTCTAACGATTCCCGCCTGCATTAGAAGTGTTTTCTGAAGCAGGTGTGGCTGGTGACAGGAGCCGCCGCGGCACCTTTAAACTGAATAAATAACTCTGGCAAGGGAGCCGGCCAACTGGCAGTTCAATTGGGAGCTTCGGTCTGGTCTTGTCTGCTTCCTGCTCGCCTTGCCGTATTTTTTTTTTAGTTGAAAGACGCGGCGGTGGCTCATCTCATGATCCCCACCTGCGTTGGAAGTCCGACGCAGGCGGGGATCGTGAGAGGAGCCACCGCTGCGTCTTTCAACTAAAAAATACAATACGGCAAGGAGCAGCAGGGAGCAGGCCAGATGGAAAAATGGAACCCTAAGCAGCGCATGTGCACTCCTATCTGCGGGTCACTACAGCTCACGGAAAACGGACGCACGCGATGGGAGTGCACATGCGCGGCCTAGCGTTTTATTATATTAGATGATTGGGGGTGCTGGGCACAATACAAATAATCCCTCTTTGGGCATAATGAAGGCGCTTGCTCGATATTGGATGTGTTCAGAATCTACTAGATCCACAGAGCTGGCTACTGTGTGACTGTGTTTTGCCTGTGACTGAGGTGCAGTTTTCTGTTTGCATGTACACTGATACCTTGGAATCCGAACTTAATCCTTTCCAGAACCTCATTCGAATTCCAAGACAATTTTTCCCATTGAAAATAATAGAAACTGGATTAATCCGTTCCTGGTCCCACACAAACTCAAATTTTAACAGGAAATACACTGGATTTTAAGGTAAAATATTAACAAATATTCCAAAGCAGCATTCAGATTCTGGGGCACAAACACACATATACAATGTGCAGGGCGTTCAGATTCCAAAGCAGAGTTCGGATTCCAAGACAAAATTTACTACAAAAAAAGTTTGGATTCCAAGTCGTTTGAGTTCTGGGGCATTCGGATTCCGAGGTTCCACTGTAGTTTGTGTAGAGATCTGTAGAAATACCACTTGTTCCGTTTGACCAGTAGCTGTTCTATGGCCCAGTGTAATATTTATAGTGTTGAATGTTTATAGGTAAGGTTCTCACTGTTTGAATCTTAGGAATTAGTGCTGTTTTGTGACAGGTTTGCTACATATATGTTGTGTTGGGATTTCTTTTTCCACTTTTTCTGTTTCATAGTGTACCTGGTTGTGGAGAGATTAAGCATTCCTCCGCATTTAAGCTACTCCTTCATGCCACCTGGCTGCCAAAAATATCTGGGGAGAACATTGTGGTATCAAACGAGAAAAACACTGATTAGTCCAAAGTTTTATTGATAATGTTGCAAATTTGTATTACTGTGAGTAATATTCTTTAATAACATTTTATAAATTAAATATATGAATTTTTCAAGTGTATGTAGATACCAGATGCCTTTTTTATCCACAAATGCAGTATGATGGGCCAGTGGTGGTTTCAGGGGCTGAAACAGTTAGGGATGGACTTGCTTAAAGGGCTCAAACTAGATAGGACTTGGCCCCTTTTGATTCCCCATTTACAGGATTATTTATCCAGTCCAATCCTGGGCAGAAGACCTCTATCATTAAATTTAGTTTTCTTAAGCTAAGAGAGTAAAAACAGATTGAGATTAAGCAGAAGGGAGGTGGGGTAGCCTTCTGTGTTGTCACTTTGTGAATTTAGGAGGCCCATGAAGACATGCATAAATATTTTTCCCAAGTTCTTTTATTGTATATCTGTGTTTTATCAAACAAAGGTCACATTCATGACCTTTGTCAGGATAGAGGACTGTAAGTTATAGTGGTGGGGCACAGTGGTCATTTTCTTACATAAGATTTGCTAAGATGAAATTCTGGACTGAGATCCTGAAGGATCTTGAATCGCAGAGTTCTGTTTACTAATTTCTAGGATGCATTGCTAATGCTAGATTAATGCAAGGTTTGAGAAAATTTAGAGGATTCTATTTATTCTTAGACTTAACAAAATAGAATCTAATTTATTAAAGATTTTCCACTAAAGGGAAAAAACCTTTAGAAATCAGGTACTACCGGTAATCATATCGCAGAGAATTATAATTTGCTTGGATATGATTGTCAATGTGTTTCTTTTTATTAAACAGTCTGCTTCTGAAAGCCCGATAAAACAAGCTGAAAGCAACTTGCCTTTACCTGCTATTCAACCACGAGTACAGAATAGTTCAGAAGACCAAAGTAAAGGTAATTCTAACAAGTACACAAACATTTTATAAATATTAATAATATTGCTATTAAATCATTGTCAATCTTCAGGACATATTGACCATTGTATTATTAATATAGAACTTGACTGTATTTGAAGTACAAAATTGAATTGTGTAGTTCATTTTATTTACATCAAAGATACAGAAAAGGGTGGTAATCAATATTAATTAAAGGGATGAAAAGAGACTTATATGAGAAAAGGCTAAAGAGGTTAAGGCTCATCATCATGGGGAAGATGACTAAAGGGGATAAGACAGATGTCTACAAAATCATCAATTGTTTGCTTTTTATTTATTTATTTCTAAAATTTTTAGACCGCCTATGACTAAGCGGTTAACAAATGAGACATTCACAATAGTTCAAAAGACAATACGAATGGAAAATACTTTCAATTGCAGTACAATCGCATAGCTTAATCCACTAAAGATAGCATCAAAAACTGGAGGAAATTATATGTTATCAATTTTCACTAAGTATAGTACAATAATCACAGTTCAAATTTCTTATTAAATATCTCTACTAACAAAATTTTTAGAGAGAAGCCTCCACATACAATTGGGTCTTTAACATTTTTCTAAACTAATCAGTCAGATGGGGGGGGCATGGCTTAGCGTGCACACAAAATGGTCGTGTGATCGCAGCGTTCCTCTTACCTGGGCAACCGTTGAATAAATAAAGATTTCCTTTTAAACTGTTTTCGGCTGAAAACATCGGAGAGGACAGCGGGAGCATGGCGAGCACCCGACAGAGTAAGAGTGAAACCGGAGGGGCTGTGAAAAGGCAGAAGCAGGATCAAATTACCCCGAGTAAGGTTCCGCTTCCTGCTGATGTATCAGAGGAGTTAAGCAAAGCTGAAGTTATGGGGGAACTGAGGCAAATCAAACAAATGTTGACAGAGACTGTGAGTAATATGGCAGAACTGAAGGAAGAAATCCTGAATATACACAGACAAATGGAAGTAGCTAATAAAAGAACAACAGAGTTAGAAGTTAAAATGGAGAGCTTAGAATGTGAAGGAAAAAGATGCAAAAATGACAGTTTGGAAATAATTCAATTGAAAAGTCAGCTGGAAGATTACGAAAACCGTGGAAGAAGAAAGAATATAAAACTTTTTGGAATACAGGAAAATTTGGAAGGGAAAAATGCAATACAGTTTTTAGAAAATTTAATTCCTAGATTATTGCAGTTGGATTTCAAACAGCCTTTGGAAATAGAACGGGCACACAGGATTCCAATAAAGAGTCTGGAAAATCAAGGGAGACCAAGACCATTAATATTCAAGATGTTAAGATACCAGCAAGCAATAGAAATTTTAAATGCTGCCAAAAAAGATAAAAACTTAAACTATAAAGGATCCAAAATATGGTTTTTACCAGACTTTGCTAAAAATACAGCAAATATTAGGAAGAAATTCCTTGATCTGAGATCTCAATTAAAGGAAAAAGGATATAAGTATAGGTTATATTACCCAGCAAAAATGAGGGTATCTTGTGGGGATAAATCTTTGTATTTTGTTGATCCGGAAAAACTAAAGACCTTTCTTTCAAAATCAGAACCTATGTCATTTTAGCACAATGGGTGTTGAAATGAAGGGATAAATACTAAGACTGGATTGGTGGATATTGAACAAAAAATTAAATATAAAGAACTATGGGACTTTTGTTTGTTGGAAAAAGAAGAATATGCAACAAAGAACAGGAAATAAAAATGAACAAGTGAAAAAGAAAATAAAAGAATGTAAAGAAGAAAGAAGGATAGACTGGAAAGACATTAAAGTGAAGTTATTAGACTGAACTTTTAGGAGACTGAAAGATGGATGGTTGGAGTAAAGAATGAACAAGAAGGATTAAAGGACTGGACAAATTAACACAAAAGGAAAAGTGAAGACTGAATAGGAAAATAAATAGATGTGAAGAAGAAGAAAGCAGGACTGATAGACTAAAAGGATATTATAAAAAAAAAAAAAGAATGACAATTGGCAGTCAAAAGTCTTTAAGAATGGATGGATGGAGATAAGAAATAAATATGAAAGTTCAGTTTATTTAATAAGTCAGAAATGGAGAAAGTAAAGAATGAAAGGACAATAAGGAAAAGATTGCAGAATGGACTAATGATAGAAAGGACAAGTTATATGATATTTAAATGCAAGTAAAGGAAAGGAAAATGAATAATATAAAAGAAAGATACATAAGAATTTATTAGTAGCTGAAGGAATGTAAAGATTGATGTTGTGATAATATAGTTTTAAAAAGATTGGATTTAATTTGGAGAAGAGGAAATATAAAAAGGGGGAAAAAATTATTTTGAAAATGAAATACAAATGTTTAAATACAAATAGAGGATAAAAACTTATAAAATTGAAGTTTTTTTTTTTAACAGAAATATATGAAGAGATGGATATTTGTTGTTGGATATTTAAAGGAGGATAGGAGAAGATGGATTAGATAATATAAGATATAGGAAAATGATACTTTTTATTAAATATATGACTATGATAGAATTTTCTTGAATGAAATAAAATGTTGGGGGAATGAATTAGATATTGGTGAAATGATAAAAATGCATTAATGGAATGTTAGGAAATAAATATGGTTATGTGACTAAAGGTTAAATAATAGATAGAGAAATTAATTACTTTAAAATGGAAAAAAAAAAAGAAAAAGAAAAAAGGTTTTATGATTAGAAGAGAGATATAATTAGATATATTGTGGAGAGGTAGTGAGTTTGTCTCAATAAAGGATAAAGGGGTTATTAATAAATATTGGTTGCCTGGGGGGGAGGGGGGAAGTTGGGATTACTGTCCAATGTGTGTCCTTAAGCAGTCATTATATTGGGGAGGGAGGGGTGGGAAGAAGGTGGGTATTAAAGATATTACTAGGATGATTAAGGAAAAGATTAATAAGGGATTTGGGTAATTTGGAGGTAAGAATGTGTGCCATGGGGAGAAGTTTTTTAGATCTTAGTTATGGAAGAAGGGAAGAGGAAGATTATGATAAGGAGTATAAAATATATTATGTCTTTTAAGATATTTTCTATTAATGTCAATGGCCTGAATCATGTAATCAAAAGGAAAAAGGTATTATCATTTTTAAAGAAGCAAAACGCGGATGTTTATTGTCTGCAGGAGACCCATCTTAATATAAAGGAATCACAGAAACTAACGGGTGGGTGGGTGAAAGAATGTTTTTTTGCTCCAGCAGAGGGTAAAAAAGCAGGAGTAGCAGTTCTTATAAATAAAAAGTGTATGGCCAATTTTAAGATAGTAAATTCGGACCCACATGGAAGATGGCTACATGTTGATATAAGTATGGGAAATAATGCCCTGACGTTGTTCAATATATATGCCCCTAATTCGAATCAATCAGAATTTTTTAAAAAATTGCAGAGTATGTTGTTACCACTGGCTGCTTCTAATTTAATGGTGGCTGGATATTTTAATGCTGTAATGGATCCATTAATGGATAAAAAAACCAGGTAAAAGTATAAAATCTTTATGTTTAGATAATTTGGTTCAATCATGTGATTTGGCGTATTCTTCATTTTAATGATCAGGAATTTTCATTTTGTTCACAGGTTCATAAATCATTTTCAAGAATAGATTATATTTTTATTTCATCACATAAGGTGCAGCAAGTGATTAAGGCTTCCATTGATCCCATTATCATTTCGGATCATGCGGGAGTATGGATAGATTTACAATTAGAAAATAGAAGACCTCTTTGGAGATTTGATAATGCATTGCTTGTGGATGAAAAATTTTTGGAAAATTTTAAAACACAAATTAGTGATTTCTTTCAAATTAATTTAGTGGAAGATACATCTATTGAAAATGTATGGGACGCTTTTAAAGCGACTATGAGAGGTCATATTATATCATATTCGGCTTTTGTTAGGAAACAGATTAAAAAACAGTATATAGAATTAGAAAAAGAAATTAAAATACTAGAAACTAAATTGGTAAGCAAATGGGAACATGATGTATTACAAGCTCTTTTGAAAACAAAAGGTAAATATAACGAATTAGCTTTAAAAATGATAAGAAGAGACTTGTTTTCCAAACAGACAATGTATTATGGAAATTCTAATAAGGCGGGAAAATTATTGGCAAATTATCTTAAAGCAAAAAAAAGAAGAACTAACATTAATGGGATAAAAGATGATAATGGTATAATAACCAATCAAACGGATATAATTTTAAAGCAATTTCTAAAATTTTATAAGGACCTGTATTCTTCCGAGCCTTATTTGGAGAGGCAAAAAGATGGTAAAAATTTTTTAGATTTAATTATTGGACCTAAGGTTCCTGATCATATAAAACGGAGTTTAGATGAACCTATATCATTAAAAGAATTAGAAACAGCGTTGAGATCTCTTAGAGTTGGATCCGCTCCAGGTGGTGATGGTTATACAGTAGAATTTTATAAAACATTTCAAAATGTCCTTTCCCCATATTTACTAAATTTATATCAGACACAACTTATAAAAGATGATATTAAAGGTACTATGGCTGAATCAATAGTAATTGTTTTGCCTAAGCCAAATAAAGATCCTACTTTGGTTTCAGACTACAGGCCTATATCTTTAATAAATGTGGATAATAAACTTTTGGTGAAAATTTTGGCTTTGAGATTAGCCAAAGCTCTCCCACATATTATAGACACGCATCAGACGGGTTTCGTTGCTAAAAGACATTCCTCTAATAACTCTAGATTATTGTTTCATATGTTAAATTTATAAAAAAAAATGGATGAACCAGCTTTTACAGTTTCCTTGGATGCAGAAAAAGCGTTTGATAGGGTAGAATGGAATTTTATGTATCAGGCTTTAGAATGGTTTGGTATAGGTTCTGGATTTATACAAATGGTAAAAACATTGTATAGCTTCCCGATTGCAAGATTAAATATTAATAATATGATATCTGATGGTTTTCAATTGCAGAGGGGAGTTAGACAAGGTTGTCCTTTATCTCCTTTGTTATTTGATGTTGTATTAGAACCCTTATTGTTAGCAATACAGCAAGCAAGGGGGATACAGAGTATTCCATATTCTGATATGGAATATAAAATTTTGGCTTATGCGGATGATATTTTACTTTATTTGAGGAATCCAGAGTCTACCTTATCTTGTCTATTGGAATTAATTGATATGTTTGGCAAATTTTCAGGTTATAAAATTAATTGGAGTAAGTCTGAACTTATACCTTTAAATGTTCATTGTGTAAAAGGATTATTTGACGCTTTTCCGTTCATATGGAAAGAAGAAGGATTTAAATATCTTGGCATTCAAGTTAAAAATACAATTGAAGATACAGTAAAAGAAAATGAAAAATTTGTATTGAAAAGAGTTACAGAGTTATGTGAGCAATGGAATCCGTTACATCTTTCTTGGTGGGGGAGAGTTCAAACTATTAAAATGATGATCTTGCCTGTAGTTTGCTACCAAATGAGTATGATACCTATTTATTTTCAGGGGTCCTTTTATAAAAAGCTTAATAGCATTTTAACGAAATTTCTTTGGCTTGGTAAAACGCATAGAATAGCTTTGGTATCTTTGCAAAAATCAATTAAGGAGGGAGGGGTAAATTTTCCAAATTTTTATAGGTACCATCAAGCCTATATTTTATGTCAGGGTATGTATTGGATCCTCCCAGAACTGATAGATAATGCACCGGATTGGTTATATTTGGAATGGCGCCTTATGTTTCCCCTAAATTTAGTTCATCTTCCAAGTATCAACATGCCTAGAAGATACAGAGAAAATAAGATATTAATGGATACTTGGAAAACGTTGAGGTTTATTAGTAAATTAACACCTGTCCCAATAAACAAGTCAACTAATCAGTCTTTATGGATAAACTCCAAGATTAAAATTGGCGGAGCTCAAATCCTTTCGAAGGAATGGATTATTGCAGGCATTAGATCTCTGAATGATGTTATTTCGGAAGGTAAACTGCTGGAATTTTCACAATTGCAACATAGATTTGGTCTTAGTAAAAAACAAAGTTTTAAATGGTTGCAATTGAAGCAGGCCATTCAGGTTGGGTTCCCTGAATGGAAAACATTGAATAATCAATATAGTTTAGAGTTCTTATGCTTCCAAGCAGACTTCCTAGGGCATCAAGCCGCATTGTGGTATAAATTAATATCTGGATATTTGAATAAAAAACCAAAAAATGGTCTAAGAGACATTTGGAGCATTGAGATTAAGCATCAAATTACTGCATCCCAATGGCCACTAATTTGGTCTTGGAGAATGAGATGTACAGTGTCAGCATCTATGAGACAAACTTGGTTCTTTTTATTACATAGAGCTTTTTGGACCCCTACACGTTTGCAAAAATTAGATAGTTCTAAGTCCAATAAATGCTGGCACTGTAATCTGGGACGTTGGATCATTTACTATATCATTGTCTCTACATTAAAAGTTTTTGGAATGCAATTTGGCCACAAATTAATAAATTGATGGAAAATCATGTAGCAATATCATATGATACAGTGTTATTTGGAATGATGATGAGAAAAAAAAGTCAAATTTCACCAGAAAATAACAAGCTTTTACTAGTCATGACAGGGGTTGCCATTCAGCATATAACCAATAACTGGAAGAATCATAGTAACCTTAATTATACATTTTGGTGGAATACAATTTATCATATATTCAAAATGGAAAGAGTAATAGCAATACAAAGAGGGACATATCCTAAATTTATAAAAATATGGGGGCCATTGATAAAGTATTGTACTGAATGAATAATAGGATTTATCTTCTTCTTTTCTTCTTTTTCTTGTCTTCTTTATGGCACACATGGAGGGGGGGGGTAGTGAAAATAATTTTACATAACATGTTATAATATGGTATACAATATGTATAAGGTGATTGGAAAGTACTTGAAGGGTGGGGGGTGGGAGAGGGGATAAAAAAAAATTTGTTCAGAATATTATGTAATAGATATAAAAGTGATATTGTGTATTCATTAGTTGTAACTCAATATTTTGTACACTTCATGTAAAATGTGAAAATGAATAAAGAATTATAAAAAAAAAAAAATAAACTAATCAGTCAGAACAGGTCTTCAGGATGCCAGGGAGGAAATTCCATAATTTGAGTCCCGCCATGGACATCATTGCTATTTTAGATTTAACATAGAGAATGACATGGTAGCAGATGCCCACGGCTAGCCACGGGTAACCCGTTGAAACGGTGACGGGGGAAAAAGTGCTCACTGTGGGCATGGGAACAAGGCCATCCACTGCCCCGTGGAGCGGTGAATGGCCTTGTCCCCTCAGTTAAGGGAGGGAAGACGCACGGTCACCGATCGCACATGGCCCCCTCCCTACCTACCTATGGCCAAATTTATCTCCCTCCCTCCCCCTTCCCTTCGTGGTGCTTTAGTAAAGAAACTTATTGAAGCCGGCGAAGCCTGCCTGCAGTCGCCTATGTGTGGGCAGAAGCTTCTCCTCTGACGCAACCGGAAATTCACTGTCAGAACTCACAATAAAGAAAAATTGTTTTAAAACAAAAATCAAATTCCTAAGTCTTAAACAATTCAGTTCAATAATAATGTGCACAATGGATGAAAATATGACAGATTTCCCTTCTATAAAATACTAACAATGTAGCTTTCAAATTTTCAAAGAAACAAATTAAATAATACTTTGCTTTGAGATGAATAAAAGTTCATGATCGATGGAAATAGTGATACTCCCAATTTCGCAATGGCTGAATCAGAGGAACTTATTCTACATATCCAATAGCAAGGGCAAATCAAGATCAAGTATGCATATGTAGTTTCGCATCATACCTTATGCTCTGAGTTTATCTTGTTGGACAAACTTCATAGGCGTGCCTCAACATCAAGGTCTCCTACACCCCGACAGCCAGTACAGCAGACTTCTTCCATGTCAATGTCTCTTCAGGTACCAACACTGTGTCTCCAGGAGGAGATCTGGGCTGTGCTTAGATAAGAGCTTTTGGAGCTACTGCAGTGACAGTTTTCACAGGCTTTAAAAGCTTCCATTCCTGTCTCAGCCCAACTCGAACATTCATCAAAGCGTTGATCAAGGACAGGGTCACACACTCCTGCGTGACGTTGCGCATTGGAGTTGGGGCACAGACCTACTCAAAATGTATGCAACAACATTGGTAGAGGAATTATCTTTTGCTTCAGACCATCAACCTCCATCTCAACACAGTTGATGCTCCTCTTGATGTAAATACCCTGGCTCACTCTGCATAGAGTACTTCAAGGAGTCTCTCAGATATCTCCAACCGTTCAGATGAGGATGCCAAGAATCCTATGGTTTGCCTTCTGGTCCTTCCCCTCCTCCTCAATGATGCAAGTCTCCATCAGAAAGTTTATCTTTTACTGGCTTTGTAAGGCAGATGCAGCAAGCTTTGCCCATCAAAATGGAAACAGAAGAGGAGCCTCACTCTGAACCATTTGAACTTCTTGACTTTGAAGCACTATCAAACAATTGCATTGAGGTTCTTTTGCATGGAGTCATGAAAGATACTTTATTTAAGAATTGGGAGAATCCCCTGTCAGTTCAGGTAGCTCCTAAAAAGATAGACAAAGGGCCTGATTCTATAAATGGCACCTAGCAACGCCTGTCTCCTAGATGTTGGTCAGTGTAGTTGTCAATAAACCGCTAGGCACCATTTACAGAATCACACCTAGCAGTCCTAATATTAGAGACCAGTACATTACACACCGGTATGTTAGACACCAGGGTTTTCCTGGTCTAATTTACTAGCACCTAACACCTAAGTCGTACCATGCCCCTAAGCATGCCTACTTTGCGGGTTGGTGGTGGTAGATGCTGCTAGGTGCCTCGACTTGGGTGACAGTAGGTGCCACTCTGAGTTCCATGCATAACTCTTAATTGGTTTTTAATTTTTTGTAATGAAATTTTGCTGGCATCAACAATTATCACATCAATTAAGCTCATTAATCAATTTATGTTCCACACGGAACTAGGCTAGGCGTCCCCATCTAGGCGCCACTTAGGCAAGCCCACAATGTATAAAATTCAAAACTGTACAGTATTTGACAAAACTCAACTCTAACATCATTCAGTAGTTGTGGAATTTGCCCTCAAGCTTTCACACAGCTCATGGTCTAACATTTGCTTCTTCAGGCATAGAAGCCAGGATATTGGATTCTTTTAGCAAATGCATTTTCCAATCATCTATACTCATCAGTAGAAATATGGACTACCAATTTTACTTGTCTATTTATTTTAAATCTTTACTTAAACAACTGTCAGAGTTTGAGGAATTCTTCCCTCTAGATAGGCTAAAATACTTTTAGCAATTATCTGAGAACTTGTTTACTATGAGAAAGTATATCACCAGAGGATCTTTTGACGCCTTTGATGTTTCTTCTAAAACATCTGCGGCGGCAGCTGCAATGCACCCTTTGGCTTGGCTTAGTGTATCTGATCTAGAAACTTTGGTAAAATAACTCCTTTCAAATATTCCTTGTAAGGGAGATGACTGTTTAGGGATAAAATTGAAGAAGCTGCAGATAAGATTTTTTTTTATTTCTTTATTCATTATAAATTTTCAAACAAGTATACAATAATTCAATTCATAATATACATTTCCACTTGAAATTATTACAAATTTCACACCACAAGAATTATCTCCCTCAACCCCATACACATATCTTTATAAATATCCAACACTTTTAACCCCCCCACCCTCCACATATACATAATAAATGAGGTTAAATACAAATTATTTATTATAATAATCTATTTACTATAATAATCTATTAATGGCCCCCAAACATTTTTAAATATTTTTTTTAAAACACACATTGATACTATGATAATTTTATCTATACCACACACCGCTCAATCTTTTTCATCTAGAAGATTTTCTTTCTCATCCAAAAACACCAAAAAAGCACTAAAATCAGCCGCCTTCATCATCACCATCTAGGCCTGCTCCTCAACAATCTCGTGCAAGACAACAAAAATCATAACCTCAACCTCAGTTCAAACAGCAGTCATCTTTTTGTCTCCTTTCTAGAGAGCATTGCCAACATTTCCCTGCATCTTCCTTCCAATCTCCCCATCAGAGGCAGGTTGCTTTACTTCTATCAATGTTGAGCTCTTATCACAATGGATCAGTGGGTGTTTTGTGTCATCACTCAGGGCTATGCTCTGTGCTTGCTCAGAAAACTTCCAAACCACCCACCAAAAGAGTCTTCTTTCAACTTCCCCAGAAGGCTCTCCTTCACCAAAAACTCTTGACCTTTCTCCATCTAAACACATTAGAACCATCTCCACCTCTCCAATTCGGGTGAAAAAAAAATTCAGTTTGAGTACATCCCAGTGCTTATCAGTGCATTTCATTTTCTCTTGGGCAGGAAACCTCCATCCGTTCATCCACATGAAACCACCTATCAAGCCTCTTTCTGTTGCTTGGGATCTTAACATGGTACTATCTGCTCCTATGAGGTCTCCCTTTGAGCCTCTTACATCTTGCTCTCTCAAACTTCTCACTTGGAAAGGCATTTTCCTAATTGTCCTTATGTCTTCCCAGTACCACTCCCTAATACCTTCCTGATTCCCCAAAGCAACCTCATCTACTCCGTATCTCATCTAGAAATTACAAGATATCATCTTCATGTAATACCTTTATTGTAATTCTTTTGTAATCTGCCTTGAACCGCAAGGCAATGGCAGAATAGAAATCTCTAATGTTGTGTGAGTGAACTTTAAACTCTTGGTGTCATGTCCTTCCTGCATAAGATTCTATCACGATAGAATAGTACTTCCCACTCACCCAAAATTCCTAACCAAAGTCATCTCGGAATTTCACATCAACCAATCCATAGTACTCCTTGTTTTCTTTTCAAAGCTGTATTTGCATCCTGGAGAGGCAGCACCACACACTTTGGACTGCAAATGTGCTCTGGTATACTACTTGCAACACATTAAACCTCAGAGGATCCTCCCAGCTCTTTGTGGCTTTTGGCCCTAACAGTCTTGAAGTTCCTGTTTCCAAGAGAACCATCTCAACTTGGATTGCGGATTGTATCTCCTTTGCATATACTCAGGCTAGGCTGGCACTGCAGGGACATGTAACAGCCCACAATGGTTTATGGTTTATTTATAATCTGCCTTTTTCAAGGCAAAGTACAACAACACACACATAATAGTACTTCACAGACATTTCAGACATCTTACAACCCCCTCCCCAAACCAATATACATCATGTTCAGCATAAAATCAAAATAAAATACCAGCCTGACAATAATAGCAATACTAATCACTTTTCCTATACCAAGAATCAATCTCAAGCAACCTAATACAACTCAGATTTTCACCAACCAACATATCATACTGTGTATTTCATACAACAAAACAGATATCTTTTCGACAGTTTCTTAAAGGCATCCAAATTTTTTTTATGTTTAATGTAAGACGGGAGTCTATTCCACTCTTCTGGACCACAACATGAAAATGCCCCCACTCTCACAGCCTGCAGGCTCAGCTCTTTTCTAATGTCTGAGCTAAGACTGCTTCATTAGCTCATTTCTACTCTACATTCATTGAGGAAATTTGCAAAGTGGCCACTTGGTCATCAATCCATACCTTTACGTCTCACTACTGTTTGGAACAAAATTCCAGAAGAGACAGTTAGTTTGGACAAGCATTTCTGTAGATTGTTTTTACTTCCTGAGCGTGAACTTTCCCTCTAACCCACTTGAGTTTCACCAGGCTCATGTTTATATATCCTATATCCATTATCTTCGTCCAGAGCTATGATCCTGGCAGCTTGGGATTCCCACATGAGAGAATTTTATGCCTGCTTGTCCTCGAAGGAAGCAAAGATATTTACTTATTCCAGGTGCTCTCCAAAGACTGCAGGCATATATTCTCGCATGTGGCTGACATCATCCACAGAATCCAGTACGGACACTTCCAAGTTCACTGTCACTTTAAATCTTTAGGCAGTACCCATACCATGTGCCAGTGCCTTCTGCCCAAAGTTGGCTCATGGGACCATCAATTCAGTTATAAAGATAAGAAACCAACTAGAAGAGATAGGCAGATTGTTGCTGTCTAACTTCTACTATACAAATACAACTCTCTGTATAGTCCTCAAGTTTTTGTACTGAAGCAAGGACTTCTCTAAGTTACTGGCCACTGTAAGTTTCCTGCTCAGCCAACCCCTAATTCCTTAATCTTGATGTCACCAGTCAGACTCTGAATCAATTGAACAGTTCTTTAATAATAAAGCAAACAACTTATAGTCAGATGATAGTTCAAGCCTGTACATTCCTTCTCACTCCATTAACATATCATGTCATGCTGTGGAGATGGCACCATTCTCCAGACTTAGAAGTAATCTAAGCTGTATTTGATTGTCAGAATTAAATGGTGAAAAACCTGGTGGGAGAACACCACTCTCAGGCTCTCACTCTGGCATATGCTCAGCAAATAAGGCCACTGCTCTCCTCTGACTGAAGAAAGAGGTGGGCCAAAACTCTGTGGAAGCAGTCCAGACTAGAATTGCCCTATTCAGGAAAAAAAATTTTGATTCATTCGATTTGATTTTCTTGCCCAATTAGGTGTTTTTCCAAACATCCTGGTGGGTTTATTTTATAGCCTCTTCACCCCATTTGCCTTCTCCTAACCACACTGGCGCTGTGGTGTAAATAAAATAAACAAACAAAAAGACATTTCCTCTCTCTGTTAAATCCTAGCTCACGCTTGCAGTCTAACACCAGCTCTGGCAGGATACACATTTCAAATCTTACATTGTAATCACAAAACTGAAAATAAAATTATTTTTTCTACCTTTTGTTGTCTGGTCATTATTCAAATCTTGTTAGTCCCCGGCTCTGGTTGTCTTCTGATAACTTGCTTGCCAGGGTCTCCTTTCTCCGTGCTAACCATCCATCTTCTATCTCTGTCCTCTCCTTCTGTTTCCCTTCCCTCCCCCGGAGGTCTGGCATCTTTCCTTTTTTTCGTCTCCATCCACAGATCCACCTTTTCTCAACTATCCTTTCATCCAGCATCTCTCCCTCCATCCCCCATCACCCCAGGGTCCACCATATCTCCCTTTCTTTTCCCAACTACCTTCCTATCCAGTATCTCTATCCCCCCCTCCACACCATCCCTTGTGTTGAACTTCTCTCCATTTCTGTTCTTCCCTCCCTAAATCCCATTGTCCATTATCTCTCTCCCTCTTCTCTGTTTTTAGACCCATTATTTCTTCCACCCTAAAATCCAGCATTTGCACGTCTCTTTGAACCCCCCTTTCCTCCTTCCCTCCGTGTACTTCTACACCAGGGCCCCCCCCTTGAAGGCCTGCACCCTCGCCCCCTGCCGCTCCTGGGAGGCTGATTTTTTTTGTTTGTTTGTTTTAAATCGAATCGATTCACCCGAAGTGAATTGGTGATCCGATTCGAATCGTGACTCGTGCAGCACTAGTCCAGACTACTGGAAGCAAAGTTCTCTGGGTAGTTGAGTCCACAAAGCACCCATAATTGCTGCGACAAGTAAGTATCTTTGCTTTCTCTGAGGACCTCTCCCCTAGTTGGTTTTTTTGCTCTTTTACTGAACTGATGGTCTCGTGAGTCATCATCAGACAGGAAGGCACCAGCATGGATGCAGTATAGGCACTGTCTAAAGATTTAAAGTGACAGTGCACTTGGCAGTGTTTGTACAGGGTTCCATGGATGTCACCAACATGTGAAAATGTATTCCTGTTGTCCCCAGAGAACAACTGCTACAAATAAGTATCTTTGCTTTAAAAACCAGAGTTTGTTTGCTTTCTTTGAAATATTTCATAGTCCTTTGTCCTTTTTTTTTTTTTTTTTTTTTTACTATAGGATAATTTGACAATTAAATAAAACTATCAATTTTTAATGAACATTCTTTTTATTCTTTAAAAAGATAAATCTGGATTTGATTAAATGTGGACATTGCTGGCCAGACTTGAACGTCTCAGCAGTTTTAGAAAAATGCTTTTTAAAGGCAATATATATTTTTAATATATTGAAGATTTCAGTTATATCTTTCAGTGGAACTCTTCATTGTCAAATTATGAAACCATGTTGTAGTCTGCTTTTGCATCCCTTGCTTAAGAAGTAAAAATTAAGTATTATGGAAGATACGCTTAAAATAATGTTGATATTTGGCAATATTATTTTAATCAGTGTACCATACTGATGAATATTGGCTTCCTTATACTTCTTTTCCAATGTTAAGGCTTGCTGTGATTCCTTCCTTAGACACGTTTTACATTCCTTCTTTCATAAGTGGACCAAGAGACTATAGGATGACTAAACTTGAGGATTCAAGAAGTATAGGCTGGCCAGTAGGCCAAGTGGGTATGCAAATGACTCTTTGAAACAAACATCATTCTGAAATCATATTAATGACTTTGGATAAGCATGGCATCATTCACATAATCCTGTTTGTCATGTAGCTGGAGGTGCATGTAGAGTCTAAACCTATACATCTTTCTGAAATACTAACTGGTAGAGGTTACCAAGGCATTCTCTCTGGTAAGCATTTGTCTGTGCATAATAATTACAATTTGAATTTTAGGGCATATAGACTGAAATAATGGCAGCAAAAAGCAACAATGCATGACTGTCTTTGTCCTGCAAGCTGCTAATTTTGCATGAAATTGCACAAGATTGTGACCAGCATGTTATACTGTAAGTGGTTAACACAAAGTTTGTTTGTTTTTTTTCAGACTCTTCTGAGAAATTGTCTCTGCTACAGGTAAAAATTGTTTCTAATGGGATTTAATTTTCACTGACTAATAATGTGGGATCATATTTTCTTCCCTTTTACCTTATACAGAGAGCGGTAATACCTGCAGTTTCTGAAATACATGATGCATCTCCCAAAGAAGGATTGGTTAAAGAAAATATGGGAAAACAAAAATCAGGTATTTTATGGCTAAACTGAATTGATATGCTATGTACATATGTCAGATAATTTGCCTTTCAGCTCATGTTGCATGTTTTGTTTCTATTGCAGCTTTGATGGAAGAATTTGGCTTGGATGATGCAGATGATATTGAAGGTAGATATATCCTGACTTTGTGGTTGGGATCTGGTAGGGCTGCTCTCCGATAAAAAATATTCTATTATCTTTTAACCAGTTTCCATACTATCATACTATCCTTCTCAGAGCTTCTGCCTTTTTTTCTTTCCATCTAGTTTGCCTTTGTTCTGATAGCAAACAGCCTCACTGAAATGCAGGAACGAATTGTATTTGTTATTGGATAGTTATATAAAGTTCTCAGTCAACAAGCAGGACATTCAATTCACATTGAATGGTGATGTTGCTCAATAAGAACTGACTCGGACACAGTCTCCTGTAGCTCAGGAGACCTTTGGAAAGGCCTTCCAGTATTGTTTGGATGATCTTTGCTGCCTCTTTCATTGTGTTTACATCACCCATTTAACATTGCTGGATTTATCATTCTCTTTCAAAACAAAAATATTGAAAGAAATCAAAATTATACAGGGGAAAAAAATCCTTTATTACAGCAAACTTATCTATAACCCCAGCTGACCTAATAGAGACTTTGGGTATGTTACTGCATCCATTTTCCTTACAGGCCCAGTTTAGACATCTGCAGGAAATCATGCAAGTGTGCAAACCTCCTGAGCTCAAAAACTGTATCAGAAAGAATGTAAAAGTACAAACCTGCAAATCTAAATATAAAGAATTGGAGGAATGTAAGCCAATGACTAGAACAGTAATACTCCCAGTTCACAAGGATTATTACAAATATCACAAGGTGAAAATAAGGGAATTACAGAACACTTCAGGCTCAGCAGCTCATCTGAAAGTATTAGTTTATTAAAAATTTGTTGTACACGCAATGTCAAGTATTTCAATACATATTACAATATTAAAAAGGCCAGGAAGTTTTTGTAATGGGACTGGGGAAGCCAGTAGGAAAGGCTATCAAAATGGAAACAAACATTTCTTAAAGGAGCAGCACATGCTTCTCATAAACCAGTCATGAGAATGAAAAACAGCAGCTCACACTTAACATAGATAACAGACCGTGCCGCTGAGAGTGAGAGAGAAGCTCTCAGGACTGAGCTGATGGTTCTTCTCTCTCTAACGCTGCGGGAGTGTAGTGACTATTCTAAATGAGCAAAATCTTGCAATACAAGTTCATACAGTATACACGTGTCACATCATCACAACTGAGCCTATGGTTCTTAACTTACCTAATTCCTCTAACATGCTGAAAAGGAGAGGGAAAAGCGCTTCTGGAGCCTCGCGGTGTTTGGAGACTCCATCTCAAGCAATTATTGATGATTTTCTGAGGCGCCTATGACAGGAGCCATTAGCGTTGGGGAATCGTTCATTGGAACTGCAGGCTATGAGTGAAACTGCGGCGAGTTTCCTTGGGCTGGAATTCACACTGAGCCCCAACGCCAGGAGCCCGCCTCCACAACTGCAGAGCGCCAGCTCCCCACTGGAGGACAGTCTATCTGAAGCGACAGACTCTATCTCCTGGGAGGCTGTATCGGGCCAGGCGCTTGAAGAGATCTTGAGTGCAGGTGAACCAGCAATGGAGCAAGAGGAGCAAGACAATCAGGAGGGAGCCATGAGAACCGAAGAAGATGATTCAAAGCCTACAAGTATTCCCACTATTACTAAACCCACTAATGTTACCCTTGACTCTATATGGAACTTAGTAATTACTTTGGGTCAGACTTTGTCACCATAATTTAAAGATTTAGAAAAGAAGGAATTAAAAAGTTTGAAACAAGATAATATCGTAGTAAAAACAAAAGTGGAAAAAATTGAAAAAGACATATCGAAAGTAAATCAGATTCAGTCTACTCTAATTAGAGATAATTTGAATTTGAGAAGAAAGATGGAAATTCTGGAGAACAATATCCGTTTAAATAATCTTAGAATTTTGAATTTCCTCAAAATATCTTTGTTTTCAGCTAAAGAAATGTTAAAAAAATACTTTTACGAGATATTGGATATCCCAGAAGAAGCTTTTCCTCCTTTCTCAAAAATATATTATCTTCCAATAAATAAACAAGAGGAACAACAACCTCTACAACAACAGGATCAGAATCAACAGATGGATTTAACAACTATTTTGGATACATCATTGAAAGAATTAGCTAGACCAGCTACTTTGTTGGTCACAGTAGTTTTGTCACCTGATAAGAATTGGATATTAAAATTATACTTCAAGGATAGACATAAGGCATTTCTTGGTTTAAAAAATTCAGGTGTTCCCAGATATGACAAAAGAAACCCAGAAACGTAGAAAACAATTCTTACTACTTAAGCCAGGGGTAACTGCAATGGGTGCTGTTTTTCTATTACAATAGCCGTGTAAATGTGTTGTAAAAACAAGTCTTGTAATTATATATTCTTTGAACCTTCGCAGTTATCAGGATTTCTTACCATGAAACGTCTTGAAGGGGAAATAGTAACAACAACTCAAAAAAGAAAAAAAAATGCTCTTGTAATCACTAACAGCTGACTGCCTTTCTTGTAATTTTCCTTTATTGCTTTGTATTCACTCATTAGAATCTTGGATCACCTTATTTGGGACTTTAATATTAAGTGAATAATATCCCCCGTTTTAACTTACGGCCTCTTTTACGAAGCCGCACAGCAACAGCCCCGAAGCCCTTTAAATCTCTATGGGCATCGGGCCGTTAGCGCGGCTTTGTAAAAGAGGCCATTAATTTCTTGTGTTGAATTACTGAATATGTTACTCAATTTTCTGTATAAGAAGTGTATTTCTTGACAATTTGTTAAAATATAAATTAACATAGATAACAGATGCTGAGATAAGAAATCCTTATATTCCCTAGCCTCTCCAGCCACCAGTGTATGATACCTGCTCCTTATATTGAAAAACTTGTGCTATTCAAAATTCAGTGGACTAATAATGATGATAATTTATGTTAATATATATCTTTTTTTTAGTATGGAGGGAACATCATATAAAGGGCAGTTAGTCACATCCAGCAATCACAGCAATTTCACTTGATGCTGAACACAGCACTCTCCTTTAGCACTTTAATCTTGTTGCCCTTACAATAGCTCCTTTCAATTTTGCCCACTGCTTTCCTACTTCTTCCAGATGTTCCCATTCAGACAATTCCTTGGCATAATTCCCCATCTGAACAAAGTTAGTTCTTTTAAAGTCTAAAACCTTTGCGTTTGAATGAGCCCTTTCTGCACTTGTCTTAATATTAAACCACATCATCTGGTGATTACTGGATGCAAGATGATCACCCCCTATAACATCAGAAACACTTTCCCCATTTGTAAGCGCTAAGTCCAGTATGGCCCCATCCCACATGAGTTCCATTACCAACTTCTGGAACAGCTGTCCTTTTAGAGAATCTAGGATCTCCCTACTTCTAGAAGACCCTGCAAAAGGAATACCCCAATCAACATTTGGAATATTAAAATCACCTATTAGTAGTACTTCCCTTTTACATCTACATTTTGAATGTCTTCAATTAAATCTCTGTCAATTTCTTCTTCTGTGAAGGAGACCTGTATATCACACCAGTGTAAACATATTTTCCATTCTCTCTTTCCAGATTGACCCACAGTGCCTCTTCCTTACCCTGAAGATCCTGCAATTGTGTGGCTTTAATATGATCTTTCCAAAAATGGCAAATAAACAATGGATATAGTGATATCTTTGCTATTTTTGGAGTGATTTGGATTATAATGCCACTCCCCTCCTTTTTTTCCTACCCTGTGTTTCCTGAACAGATTATAGCCCAGTATAACTTTATCCCAGTATTGGATCTCTGTAAACCAGTGGTCTCAAACTTGCGGCCCGGGGGCCACATGCAGCCTGCCAGGTACAGTTTTGAGTCCCTCGGTATATTTATCATAATCACAAAAGTGAAATAAAACAGTTTCTTGATCATATGTCTCTTTAGCTATAAATAACAATATTATTAAGACTTAGCCAAAAGGAAAAATTTATAAACCGTAAAGAGTTTTACCTCATGCAGAATTGTCATTTCTTTAATAAGACATTAACTTTTTTTCTGAGGCCCTCCAAGTACCTACAAATCCAAAATGTGGCCCTGCAAAGGGTTCAAATTTGAGACCACTGCTGTAAACCATGTCTTTATGATTGCCACTAAATCCAAATCATCCTCTTCCATCACAGCCTCTAGAACCAGAACCTTATTTCCCATACTTTGAGCATTAGTATATACTACTTTATCCCAGGACAAGCAGGCAGGTATTCTCACAAGTGGGTGACATCATCCGACGGAGCCTCAATGCGGACGCCTCACAAGCAGACTTGCTTGAAGAAACTCGAAGTTTCGAGTCGCCCACACCGCGTATGCGCGAGTGCCTTCCCGCCCAGCGCAAGGCGCGTCTCCTCAGTTCTTACTTTTCCGCGGAGCTGAGAAGTCCGTCTTCGACTCTCCGCGTGAAGTGTTTTCACTTATGCTTTCTTTAGTCCGCGATTTTGTGTTCTTTTTCTACAGAATTGCTGTTTTATTCTTTGTTTTATTCTTTTCTTCAAAAAAAAAAAAATTTATTCCGTTCGTTCGACCAGGCAGGCCTCGTGGCCGCAGCCCTGCGGCTTCGATCTTGCAGCGGCGCTTTTTCGGCCTATGTCCCGGCCTGCAACCAGTTTTAAAAAGTGTTCCAAGTGCCAGCGCGCAATTTCACTCACGGACCCTCATCGACGCTGTCTTCGGTGTCTTGGGCCTCAACATCTCCCAAAATCGTGCCGGCCTTGCTCAACACTTAAGACTCGTGCTTTCAAGCGTCGTTGCATCCTGTGGGAGCAGCTTTTCAGCATGGAGTCTTCGATGGAGCTTTCGACCTCGAAGGGTGCTTCGCCCTCGACCTCATCCGAAGCTCTTCTGGCTTCCACAGCTTCTACTCCGAGCCTCATCAAACCTGCCTCGTTTGTACCGGCTCTGTCTTCGACGCCTGCTGCGATGCCTTCCTCTGTCTCTTCAGGTCAGATAGGGCAGCAGCCCATTCCCCCGGTGGTGCTTAAAGTGTCTAAGGCTTCTAAGTCCAAGCACTCTCACACTGCCTCGGGGGAACACGAGGCCCATGCAGGTAGTCCCGTTGGAGACGCGGATCCATCCTTGCTGGCTTCGTTCCAGACCTTGTTAGAGAAGCAGTTCATTCAGCTCTTTACTACCATGGGGCCGAAGCTTCTCTCATAAATCCAGCCTGGACATACCGAGGTCTTCCGCGAGGTCGAGCCGCCTCCTATGTCTCAGTCTTATGCACACTTTGCAGGGAGCAGAGTCTCTGCGAGTGTCTGGTATGGCATCTAGGCATGTACAGCAGGGAGCAGATTCTTTGCCAATGCCTCCATTGGAACCCTCACACTCGAAGTAGAGAGCTGCACGGGAACGGGGATGACGGGAATCCCGCGGGGATCCCGCGGGTTCCCCCTTTGGGTCACGGGGATCCCGTGGGGATGCCCCCTAGGGTCACGGGGATACCATGGGGACGCCCCCTAGGGTCACGGGGATCCCGTGGGGACGCCTCCGAGGGTCGCGGGGTTCCTGCGGGGTTGGATCGCAGTGCATTTGAGCCGTGAGGGTAGTCTCCTCCTCCTTACCTGCACTGTCGCAGCACACAGCCGAACGGAAGTCTTCCCGATGTCAGCGCTGACGTCGGAGGGAGGGCTTAAGCAAAGCCCTCCCTTCCTCCGACGTCAGCGCTGACATCAGGAAGACTTCCGGTCGGCTGTGTGCGGCAGGGCAGGTAGGAAGAAGGCAATGGCGAACGAAAGAGGGGGGAGGGGGCGGTCCGCCCCGAAGAATGTGCACAGCCGGTCAGGTCCCTCGATCGACCGACAACAGGCCCGGCCGACAAACCTCCCTGCCCTGTAGCCGCGAATCTAAATTACCTCTTACAGCAGCTTCAATACTCCAGCTGCTGTAAGAAGGTAATTTAGATTCGCGGCTACAGGACAGGGAGATTTGTCCGACCGGGCCTGTTCTGTTGTCGGTCGGGTGCGGAAACGCCACAAAGGTAAGGGGCAGGGAGGGAGGAAAGGTGGAGTAGAGAAGAAAAGACGCTTAAGGGGGGAGAAGGCCGCTGAAAGCACTGGGGAAGACAAAGGGGTGGAGAAGGACGCTGAAAGGACATGGGATAAACGGGAGGAGGGGGGGAAGGATGCTGAAAGCACATGTGGAAGACAGAGGGGGGTAAAGGACCCTGAAAGCACTGGGGAAGACAAAGGGGTGGAGAAGGCCACTGAAAGGACATGGGGAAAACAGGGGTGGAGAAGGCCACTGAAAGGAAATGGGGAAAACAGGGGAGGAGAAGGCCGCTGAAAGGACATGGGGAAGACAGAGGGGGGAGAAGGCCGCTGAAAGGACATGGGGAAGACAGAGGGGGGAGAAGGACGCTGAAAGGACATGGGGTGAGGCAGAGGGGGGAGAAGGATGCTGCCTGACAGGACATGGGGAAGATGGTGGGGGAGAAGGACACTGGAAGGAAATGGGGAAGAGGGAATGGGGAGAAGACCCTGGCAGGGAAGAAGACAGAGGTGCCAGACTATGGGGGGAGTGGAGGGAAAAAGATGGGTGCCAGACCAATTTGGGAGGGGGGAGAAAGGGAGAGGCACAGTAACAGAGCAAATGGAAGACACAGAGAGAAGAGAGGCAGTGGATGGAAGGAATTGAATGAGAATATGAAGAAAGCAGAAACCAGGCAACAAAGGTAGGAAAAAAATTCTTTTTTTTTTTTGCTTAAGGATAAAGTAGTATATTAGTTATGTTGATAAAAATTTATAAACATTAGAGGCTCTGGTAGAAACCCGTTTACAAAGTATGTATTCTTCCCAATTAATATTTCCAAATTAATAGTCTTTTTGCTTATTTTTAAATGGGTTTCTACCAGAGCCTTTAATTCAGTAGCATAATTAAATGAAATAACTATTTCTGTAGTTTATAGGGATGGGCGGGGACGTAGGGGATTCCTCGCGGGGACGTAGGGGATTCCTCGCGGGGACGGGTGGGGACGGAGGGATTCCTCGCGGGGACGGGTGAGGACGGGTGGGAGTCCTCACGAGGACGGGTGGGGACGGGTGGGACTTTGGCGGGGACGGGTGGGATTTCTGTCCCCGCGCAACTCTCTAACTCGAAGCAAGGAGCAGAGTCTTTGCGAGTGCATCGAGGTTCCTCCTCTCAGCCCTATCCATTCTCTGGGGGCTTCGACTGGGACACGTTCTCCTCGATCATCGAGGCCTGCTTCGAGACACACCACCTCTCATCACAGATCGAGGCATTCTTCGAAGCATTCATCCAGGCATGCCTTGCCTCATCGCAAGCAGTCTTTTCTTCAATTTTCTACCAGAATTCGATGATGATCTCCAGAGTCCTCAACTATAATTTTCATTTCATCACCTATTTTGAGTTCTTTCTTTCCATTCTTCCAAAGTTCATGCCTTATCTGGATTCTCGTATGCACTTTGAATTCTAAGAAGTCCTTGCATCCTTGTCACAACTCCAGCTGCAGCTTCTTCAGTTGTCCTATGATGCTTTCGAGCTGTCTGCTCGAGCTACTGCTTGCTCTGTGGCCATGCAACGTCTGGCTTGGCTTCCTACTATCGACATGGATCCTAATTTACAGGACCGGCTGGCTAATGTTCCTTGCGCTGGCAATGACCTCTTTGACAAGCCTATAGAGGCGACCACCAAGAAGCTCTCGGACCATGAGAAGTCTTTTGCATCCATTCTCAGACCGAACCGAAGCCAGCTCCTCCTCGTCCTACACGCCCTCCTCAAATCTATCAGCGGCGTTTTCCTCCAAAGCAGGCTCCTTCTACTTGCTAGCCTGTCAAGAGGCAGCATCCATAGAAGCAGCAAAATCCTCAGCCACCTGCTGTATCTAAGGCTCCTCAGCCTTTTTGACTGTCTCGAACGGAGCATAACCTCAGTCGTTCTGCCATTTCCCGTTTTTCCCCCCATAGGAGGTCATCTCCATCATTTTTACCACCGATGGACGACGGTTATTACCGACCTCTGGGTCCTTTCCATCATCAGGGAGGGATACTCTCTTCAATTCATCAAGTTCCTCCAGACATCCTCCAAGAGAGTATCCTTCAAATCCCTCCCAGACCGCCCTTCTTCTTCAGGAAGCTCAAGCTCTACTTCATCTTCGAGCTATCAAGCCCGTTCCTCTGGCTCAGCAGAACAAGGGTTTTTACTCCCGGTACTTCCTTGTTCCGAAGAAGACGGGCGATCTGTGACCTATTTTGGATCTCAGGGTGCTCAACAAATTCCTAGTCAGAGAAAAATTTTGCATGTTGAGCCTGGCATCTCTTTATCCCCTCCTCAAGAAGAACGACTGGTTATGCTCTTTGGATCTCAAGGAGGCCTACACACACATTCCCATCCATCCGGCCTCTCGTCAGTACCTCAGATTTTGGGTGGGGACTCTACATTTTCAATACAGAGTACTTCCTTTCGGTCTGGCCTCCTCACCCAGAGTCTTCACTAAGTGCCTGGTTGTGGTGGCCACTGCTCTCGGGAGCCATGGTCTTCAAGTATTTCCATACCTCGACAACTGGCTCATCAAAGACTCCACGTCTCAAGGCGTCGTCGTAGCGACCCAACGGACTATCTGGTTCCTGCACAGTTTGTGATTCGAAATCAACTTTCCCAAATCCCATCTACAGCCGTCTCAGACTTTCAATTCATCGGGGCCGTTCTGGACACGATCCAACTTGGAGCATTCCTTCCTCAACAATGTCTGGAAGCTCTTCTCCAGCTTTGTCATGCAGTGTCCTCTCGCCCTTCCATTTCGATGAGACACATGATGGTTCTTCTGGGTCACATGGCTTCCACAGTACACGTGACTCCGTTTACCAGACTTCACCTCAGAATTCCTCAGTGGACCCTGGCATCTCAATGGACGCAGGTTTCCGACCCTCTGACTCGACACATCCAGGTCACTCCTGCTCTGACACAGTCTCTTCGCTGGTGGATGCTCTCTTCCAATCTATCCAGAGGCTTACTTTTTCACACGCCCCCCCCATCAGAAAGTTCTCACGACTGATTCTTCAACTTACGCTTGGGGGGCTCATCTAGATGGTCTCCGTACTCAAGGCTATTGGACCATTACAGATCGTCAGTGTCGCATCAATCTACTGGAACTCAGGGCGATTTTCAATGCTCTCATTGCTTTTCAGCATCTACTTCACGACCATGTAGTCCTCATTCGAATGGACAATCAGGTCGCAATGTATTATGTCAACAAACAAGGCGGCACGGGAAGCTCTGAAAGTTTGGGATTGGGCAATTCGCCACAACACCTTCCTCAAAGCTGTCTACATTCAGGGGCCGGACAACTTGAGTCGTCTTCTACATCCTCACGAATGGACTTCTCCATTCCATACCCCTTCATCACATCTTCTCTCATTGTCGAACGCCTCAAATAGACCTCTTTGCAGCCCCCCACAACTACAAACTGCCTCAGTTCTGCTCCAGGATCTACACTCCTCATCGCCTCGAGGCAGATGCTTTTCTTCTGGACTGGACAAATCTCTTTCTATATGTGTTTCCTCCATTCCCTCTCATTCAAAGGACACTGGTCAAGCTGAAGATCGACCATGCCACCATGATTCTGGTTGCTCCTCGGTGGCCCAGACAACCCTGGTACTCCCTTCTCCTTCAACTCAGCAGCAGGAAGCCATACCTTCTACCAGTTTTTCCCTCTCTGCTTACGCAGCATCAGGGATCTCTCCTTCATCCCAACCTGCAGTCTCTACACCTGACAGCTTGGGTCCTCTCAACGTAACTCCTCTCCAGTTTTCTCAATCTGTGAGAGATGTTTTGGAAGCTTCACGAAAGCCTACTACTAGACAATGCTATCACCAAAAATGGACTACATTTTCTACTTGGTGTTTTTCTCATCATAAGGAACCTCAACATTCCTCCTTATCTTCAGTTTTGGGCTATCTGTTGCACCTTTCTCATTCTGGCCTCAAGTCTACATCGATACGAGTCCATCTTAGTGCAATTGCTGCTTTCCATCAGCCTATTGAAGGGAAACCTCTCTTTGCTCATCCTGTGGTTTCCAGATTCATGAAAGGACTTTTCAATGTCAAACCTCCTCTCAAACCGCCTCCTGTGGTTTGGGACCTCAATATTGTTCTTATTCAGCTGATGAAACCTCAATTTGAACCAATGGATAAAGCTCATCTGAAGTATCTCACTTGGAAAGTGGTATTTCTCATTGGCCTCACTTCCGCTAGATGAGTCAGTGAGCTCCAAGCATTAGTTGCGGATCCACCTTTTACAGTGTTCCATCATGACAAGGTGGTTCTCTGCACTCATCCGAAATTCCTTCTTAAAGTGGTCTCTGAATTTCATCTCAACCAATCCAATGTTCTTCCAGTGTTTTTTCCAAAGCCTCATTCTCATCCTGGAGAATCAGCTCTTCATACTCTGGACTGTAAACGTGCTTTCTATTTGGAACGCACCAAACCACATAGAACTGCTCCTCAACTTTTTGTCTCCTTTGATCCAAACAAGTTAGGACGACTTATTTCTAAGCGTACCATCTCCAACTGGATGGCGGCTTGTATCTCTTTCTGCTATGCCCAGGCTGGATTACATTTACATTTACATTAGAGATTTTTATTCCGCCTGTGCCTTTCGGTTCTAAGCGGATTACAAAATTGGAAGAGAACTGGACATTTCCAGGAAGTTTACATATCAGGAATATAACAAGTTTACATATCAGGAATATAATATGTTTACATATCAGGTTTAAATCACAGGTAAGGATAGCAGTACATTCAAGTTAAGGAGATTATTACATAGCGCTGAGGAAGAAATATTGGTTACATATGGAGGTTGCTTACATGGCGTTGAGAGATGTTGTAGGAATGATGAATATGAAGGAGTAATTGTGTATGTGTAGGCAGGAGGTTAGAGTGATGGTAGGTGTTTTTTAAATAGAAGCGTTTTGATTTCTTTTCGGAGAACTTTGATGTTTGATGTTTTGGTCAGCAGTTTGGAGACTGTTGGGTCAATTTTCGCTGCCTGTGTCGCTAGAAGGTTATCGTAGAGTTTCTTTCGTCTGGTACCATTGAAAGGGGGGTATGTGAATAGGCTTTGAGCTTTCCTTGTTCTGTGTGTGAGGTTGCGGTATAGGCGGTTGTTTAGGTAACTTGGTGCAGCTCCGTGGGTTACTTTGAATAGAAGACAGTAGAATTTGAATTGTGATCTTGCTTTTATTGGAAGCCAGTGAGAGTCTAAGTAAGCATTTGTGATGTGGTCGAATTTGCTAAGCGAGTAGATGAGTCTGAGGGCTGTGTTCTGAACGGTTTGTAGTTGTTTTATCATGTAGTTTGGGCATGATAGGTAGAGGCTGTTGCAGTAGTCTAAAATACTAAGTACCAGGAATTGGACAATGATTCTGTATTGGTCTCTGTCTAAGAATTTTCTTATTTTTCTAAGGTTTCGCATGGTGTAGAAAGCTTTTTGGATGATTTTGTGAATTTGTGTCTGCATTGTACAGCGTCTGTCTAGTTGTATTCCCAGGATTTTGAGAGTGGTCTGTATAGGGTATTTGATTGCATTTATTTCCAGTTCTGTAACGGATTGTAGTTTTTCCTTCTCTAGTAATAGGAATTTTGTTTTATCCGCGTTTAGCTTCAGCTTATGGTTGGTCATCCAGTTTTCTACTGTTACCAGTGTTGTTTTCAGGCATTCTGTGGAGCTGGGGTCTTGGATGTCGAAGGGAAGGAGGATGGTTATGTCGTCCGCATAACTGAATGAGGTTATATTTAGGGTATCTAGGGTTGTGCCTAAGGAAGCTATGAAGAGGTTGAATAGTATGGGCGATAGTGGTGATCCTTGTGGTACTCCGCAGGGGTTGGACCATGAGTCTGATATAAAGCTCTTTTGACTTAACTCTGTATGTTCTTGTTTTAAGGAAACCTTGAAACCAGTTATGAACTCTACCTGAAATTCCTATGGCGTCTAGTATCTGGAGTAGTATGGGGTGGTCTACTAGATCGAAAGCTGCTGAAAGATCAAGTTGGATGATTAGTAGTTTGTTTCCTTTGCTGAGCTGTTGTCGGGCTATATCAATTAAGGATACCAGTAGTGTTTCTGTGCTATGATTAGTTCTGAATCCTGATTGCGATGGGTGAAGAATGCGGTGGTCCTCTAGGTAGTTGGAGAGATATTGTGCTACAAGACCTTCTATTAGTTTAACGTATAGTGGGATAGAAGCGATTGGTCTATAATTTATTGGATTGTCTATTGGTCCTTTGAGGTCTTTCGGTATTGGAGTAATTATAATTTCGCCTAGTTCTGTTGGGAACTGACCTTCATTGAGAGTGGTTTGCAACCATAATGTGAGATTAGCTTTGAATTTTGTGGATGCTGTAGCTAGTAGGTAGGATGGACAGTTGTTCAAATCACATGAGGATTTGCTGTATTTTTTGTAAAGTCGATCTAGGTCTGACCATTGTATTGTTGGGAAGTTGGTCCAGATCCTATCTGCTGAGATGGCATCGTCTGTTGTGGAATTTATTAGTATTTCTTCTATGTTGTTTTGTGAGTTATTGAATGTGGATCTGATTGTGATGATTTTGTGTTTGAAGTGATCCGCTAATTGGTGAGCTGTTGGAGGCTGGTTTCCTTGGATGGCTAGGAAAGGGTTGGTATCAGTGAGATTTTGTACCAGGTTGAAAAGTTTTTTTGTGTCTGGTTTCTCGGTGCCAATGAGTTTGGAATAGTATTCTTTCCGTTTTTCCTTCAGTTTGATTTTATATTGTTTGATTTGGATTCTCCATTCTGTTTTGGTGTTGTCTTGTTTCTGTTTTTTCCATGACCTTTCTAGTTGTCTGCATTGCCTTTTTAGGTGTAGGAGCTCGGTGTCACACCATTTGTCAGATGGCCTACATATTTTATTTTTTGTTTTTATTGGAGCTAGATTATTCAAGGTAGATTCACTTAGGGACCGCCAGCTGTTTATGATTTCTATAGGGTTATTGGATTCTAATGCGGGGTCTACTGTGTCCCAGAATTTGGTTGGTTCAATTTTCTGTCTAGTCTTGATGCCCATACGGTCAGAGCAATGGCAGCTTCTGTAGCTTTCCTCAGATCTACTCCTATTGAGGAAATTTGTAGAGCTGCTACCTGGTCCTCGGTTCATACCTTCACTTCTCACTATTGTCTGGATACTTTCTCCAGACGGGATGGACAGTTTGGCCAAACAGTATTGCAAAATTTATTCTAAGTTGCCAACTCTCCCACCATCCCACTTTGGTTAGCTTGGAGTTCACCCACTTGTGAGAAAACCTGCTTGCTTGTCCTGGGATAACAGTTGTTATCCAGGGACAGCAGGCAGCTATTCTCACATCCCACCCACTTCCCCGGGTTGGCTTCTCTTCTAGCTATCTGAACTGAGGAGACGCGCCCTACGCTGGGTGGGAAGGCACTCGCGCATGCGCGGTGCGGGCGACTCGAAACTTCGAGTTTCTTCAAGCAAGTCTGCTTGTGAGGCGTCCGCATCGAGGCTCTGTCGGATGACATCACCCACTTGTGAAAATAGCTGCCTGCTGTCCCTGGATAACAACTGTTACGGTAAGTAACTGCTTTTCAGATACTGCCCTTTTTTCCTTTGTGTTTAGGGTTATTCAGTAATTCACTTACCTGAAGGCTTTGATCACCCAGCCAGTGGCATACCTAGGGTATGTGACACCCGGGGCCCATCATTTTTGACACTCTCTGGCCCATCATTTTTTGACCCATTCCCCCCCCCCCGCCCCACCCTTGGTATGCCACTGCTACGGTTCTTCTCTTCAATTATAAAACAGCAGAAAATCCGGTGCTAGAAAAAGGCTAAGAAGCTTGCAGGAGAGGCGAAAGCGCCCTTTAAAGAACGCCCTCCCGATCTGGCTCTATCCCTCCCCCTTCATGATGCCACCAGACAGCGTTCTCAGCCATTGGTCGACCTTGCCTGGGGGGTGCCGCGGGGCAAGAGGGCTTGGGCTCCCTCTTGTCCTGAACATAGTCGGGGGTTTGGGGTGCCGTGGGCCAGGAGGGCTTGGGCTCCCTCCTGCCCGGATCGTTTTAAGGTGGGGGGGGATTCTGTAACCGGTGTTGTTTTTGACAGACATCGGTTACAGAATCCAGCTTTTAGGCGAAGGACTGGCTCCTCCTTCACCTAAAAGCCCTTGTTTTGGACGTTTGGGGCTTAGGCGTTTTTTTGGTTCATTATGGGGTATAACTGTAGACGTTGTGGGGGGATAAGTGTAGACATAGTGGTGGTCTGGGCATTTAAACAGCTGAATGTAGAGGCAGGCCATTATCAAAACAAGGACGTTTTTTTTGGTTATGGACATTTTCCCTGCTTCTGCTTTCAACGTTTAAGGCCTTAGGCCAAAAAGGGACTTAGATGTTTTTTTGATTATACCCCTCCACGTGTTTTTAAAATTTTATTGTTGTTAGATCATTTTGACTTGGCCACGAAGGTAAGGGGGAGGGAGGGAGGGAGGGAAGCTGCTGAAAGACATCTAGTAAACCTTGCAGGCTTGATTGTGCAGGGAATTATTTTTTGTAAAATCATGTTTTGTTATGTGACTGGCATTATTTAGATTTTAATTTCTATGAATGAATAGAATGAAAATGATATAAAAGTTGTTTTTATGTGCATGCGCTGAAGGAAAGTGGAGAGAGAGTGGTCTGAGGACGCTGAAGGGAAATGGGGAAGAGAGAGTGGGGAGAAGACGCTGATTTATAAATTGACAATTGTACAGAATATTTATTTTTATACTTTAATATAATAAGTTCAATATAGAACAATTCAAGGCTTGTGTGGATGGAATCGGTGTCAGGTCAAAAAGCGCGCCTGGACATAGGCGCGCCCAGATAATTGAGCGCAGCGCGCGCCCGCGCGCCGCTCTAAATTACTGTTTTTAGTGCTCCGACAGGGGGGTGGGGGGGGAACCCCCCCACTTTACTTAATAGACATCGCGCCGTGTTGTGGGGGCATTGTGGGGGGTTGTAACCCCCCACATTTTACTGAAAACTTCACTTTTTCCCTGTTTTTAGGGAAAAAGTTCAGTTTACAGTAAAATGTGGAGGGTTACAACCCCCCATAACGCCGGCGCGATGTCTATTAAGTAAACTTTGGTTTGCAGGGATGGGGACCGAGCTTACGGGGATTAGTCCAATAAAATGGTATTTTCTTATTTCTCATTATTTGTTTTATTTTTATTTGTTAATTTGTAAAGTGGTGATTGTTATGTATCAGTTTTTTCAAATTTACATCTACTGTCTATATATTCTGCACAGTATTAAGAGGACATGCATTACTGTGTTTGTAGTGTTGCATTGTATATAGAGTCTGGTTTCTTGGCGGTTCACTTTAACTTTTGTCTACATATTTCTGTTTTTAGTTTGTGATTATTCCATATTGGGTGAGGGTGTATTTGTCTGTATGTATGAAAGGGACATGGCTTTCTGATAGCATCGACTGTACAGGATCAATTGACTGTGCAGGATCTGGCTTGTTTAGTTTTATAATGTATGTGTTGGTGTTCTAGGCTGGGAGGAGATAGGCCTGTACACCACAGGTGTTGCCGCCTTCCCAAAAGACAAGCTTAGGTTTTACTTCTTCACCCCCAAGCACAACTCAGGGCAGTGCACAGGCTGCTCCAACAATAAAACACAAAACTCAAAACTTTCAGCTACTGGTTTCTTTAGTTCCTGGGGTGGCTAGAACCCTGCAATGTCCCCAGCATAATCCTCTGGCAGGCTTTAAAACAAAAAGCCAAAATGCAAAACTCCAGGGAGGAAAAAACTGCTTGGCTTAACAGCCTACTCACAATCCATCTGCTGTTCCTCCCAGTCAGGCAGAACAGTCCTCTTGGCACTCCATATCATAGTCCTCAGGCTGGGCTTCTGAGACTGGTTTGGTATGGCTGTCTTCCAGTTCCTCCATCTCCCAGACCTCAGAGAAACTGTTTTGTGCTGGCCATGGTTCAGCTGGAAGGACTGGCTTCCTTCCCAGCTTACGTTCAGCTGCTTGTTCCAGCTGTTTCTCTCCTTTCTCTGACGAGGAAAGCTCAGTAAATGGGAGCCTCGGCCACCAGCCATGCCCCCTTCTAGCAGGGATAGACAAACTCTTAAAGTGCCCTGCATTCTCAATGTCAGCCTGAGCTCTGGACACTCTTAAAGGGACGGGTTCCTTTCTAAAGTTGTGCACAGGATTTCTAAGCTGTTCAGGATGTTTCCTATACCTGGTAACAGTGTTTTTAATGGGGCTTACAGGGACTTTCTCCCTATTTCTGGTAGGGCTAGCCAGCTTCCTGTCACAATGCAAGGTGAAGGGTTTCCAGCAACTTGTCTTATCTGTCCTCCAGCTGTGAAAGTACATGGTACACTCAAGCTTATGACACCTTTGAGCTTACCTCTCGAGCTTCAGCTATGTCAGTAGCCATGCGTAGACTTGCATGGCTACGAGTTTCAGATTTGGAAATCAATCACCAGAATCATCTCGCCAATGTACCATGTTTGGGTGATGAGCATTTTGGAGACTCAATGGACACAGCCATGCATAAGCTCTCCATCCACAAGACTCACTGGGACACTTTGGTCAAACCAAAGAAAAAAAACAACTTCCTCGTGACCCTTCAAACCTGCTCCCTCCTACCAACACGGGTTTGCTGCCAAAGCTTCTGCACCAGCCCGGCCCCCACCAAAGAAACAGAAGCAGCAATCACGTCCGCCTAAAGCCCAGCCTGCTGCTCAACCTAAATCTTTACAGTCGTTTTGACGTGTTTTTTTAAGAGCATAACCACAGTCCCGTTACTCCAAACTCTTCCTTAGCCAATCAGAGGGCATCTACAGTACTTCATCCATCGTTGGGAGCTCATCACCTCCAATCTCTGGGTGTTACAAATTATCTGGGAGGATTACTCTCTATGTTTCACCACCCTCCCTCCAGATCATCCTCCAAGAGAGTCTGCTTCCAATCTTCGACAGTCCTTTCTTCTTCTTCTTCAGGAGGTTCAAGCCCTTCTTCTCTTCAATGCCATCAAGGAAGTTCCTGTGGATCAACAAAACCTGGAGTTTTATTCTCGCTATTTTCTGGTACTGAAGAAGACAGGAGGTCTGCGACCAATCTTAAACCTCAGAGCTCTCAACAAATTCCTGGTCAGGGAAAAGTTTTGAATGTTATCTCTGGGAACTCTGTATCCCCTCTTGGCTCACCTCAACTGGCTATGTTCTCTGGGTCTCAAGGAAGCCGACACTCATACCAATTCATCAGGCTTCCCTGAAATGCCTCCATTTTCAAGTGAATCATCGTCAATACTAGTACAAGGTCCCTTTGGCCTGGCATCTTCTACAAGGGTCTTCATGAAGTGCCTAGTTGTGGTAGCCTTGAGGTCGTACCGGTGTCCAGGTCTTCCCCTATCTAGACGACTGGCTGATCAAGGATCATTCATCTCAAGCTGTCACCTTGGTGACGAATCACACCATCTCGTTTCTTCAGATCTTAGGTTTTGAGATCAATTTTCCCATTCTTCTCAAAGTTTGCAGTTCTTTGGGGCCATTTTCAACACCACTCTCATGAGGGCGTTTCTTCCACCAGATCAACAAACCACTCACTTTCAGCTTTGTCAGTAAGTCTTCTCTTTACAGACCATTTCAGCCAGACATTTGATGGTTCTTCTGGGCCACATGGCATCTACGGTCCATGTTACACCGCTGGCCAGACTCCATCTCAGGACTTCTCAGTGGGTCCTCGCTTCTCAGTGGTCTCAAGCGACAGATCGTCATTCTCAGCACATTTCTGTGACATCGTCTCTTCAACAGTCGCTTCAGTGGTGGAAGATTTCCTCCAATCTATCCAGAAGTCTCCTGGTCCACATGCCTCCTCCTTAAAAAGTGATGACAATGGACACATCGACTTATGCCTGGGGGCACATCTGGATGGCCTACAGTCTCAAGGTCATTGGTCCACCAGGGAATGCAATTTCCACATAAATCTCCTAGAACTCAGAGCAATTTATTATGCCCTCAAAGCCTTTCAACATCTTCTGGCCAATCACCTCCTCTTGATTTGCACAGACAATCAGGTGGCGATGTACTATATAAACAAACAATGGGGCACGGGGTCTCTCGTTCTTTGTCAGGAGGCTTAGAAAATCTGGCTTTGGGTGACTGCTCACAACATTTTTCTGAACGCAGTCTACATTCAAGGGGAACAGAATTCATTAGCAGACAACCTAGCAGAATTCTTCAACCTCATGAATGGACACTAAACTCGACAGCGCTTCATCACATTTTTACTCAGTGGGGTCTTGTTTGCATCGCCCCATAACCACAAGTTACCCCAGTTTTGTTTCAGACTATACACACCTCACTGCCTCGAGGCGGATGCATTCCTCTTGAATTGGATGCAAATGTTTCTCTATGCATTTCCACCCACTCCTCTCATTTTGAAGACTCTTTTCAAACTCAAGCAGGAGTCAGCCACCATGATTCTCATTGCTCCTCAGTGGCCAAGGCAGCATTGGTTCTCCCTTCTACTTCAACACAGTGCCAGAGAACCAATACCGCTGCCTATCTTTCCTACTCTGCTTACACAGAATCAAGGATCTCTTCTTCATCCAAATCTCCAGTCGTTACATCTAACAGCTTTGGTATCTCTCGGCCTGAATGCTTCTGAATTTCATCTTTCTCAGCCTGTCAGACGCATTGTAGATGCTTCCAGGAAACCAGCCACTCAACAATGTTATCAACAGAAGTGGACTTGGTTTTCTTCCTGGTGTCTTCTTCATAATCATAACCCATATTCCCTGTCAGTTGAGCTGGTATTGAATTATCTCCTCCATTTATGATTCAGGACTCAAATCTACTTCTATTAGAGTCCGTCTGAGTGCTGTTACAGCTTTTCACCAACCAATTGACAGTAAACATCTCATTGCTCATCCTTTGGTCTCCAGATTTATGAAAAGACTTTTCAATGTGAAACCACCTCTCAAGTATCCTCCAATAGTCTGGGACCTTAGCGTAGTTCTTTCCAGGTTAATGAAGCCTCCATTTGAACCAATGGCTAGAGATCATCTCAAGTTTCTCACCTGGAAAGTTGTCTTTCTCATTGCACTCACTTCTGCAAGAAGAGTCAGTGAACTTCAAGCATTAGTGGCAGATCCACCTTTCACAGTGTTTCACCATGACAAAGTGGTCCTCCACACCTAAGTTTCTACCAAACATTGTCACTGAATTCCATCTCAATCAGTCGATTGTACTTCCAGTTTATTTCCCTAAGCCTCATTCCCATGCTAAGGAAACGGCACTTCATACTCTGGACTGTAAACGTGCTTTGGCCTACTACATTGACAGGACAAAACCTCATAGATCTTCTCCTCAGCTTTTCATCTCATTTGATCCTAACAAGTTGGGGCATCCTATTTCCAAAAGAATGATTTCCAATTGGTTGGCTTTTTGTATATCATTTTGTTATGCTCTGGCTGGACTGCAAATGGAGAGTCGTGTCACAGCCCATAAAATTAGAGCTATGGCAGCTTCAGTAGCTTTCCTTAGATTAGCCTTATTGAGGAAATATGTAAAGCTGCTACCTGGTCTAAGTCACAACGTCCAAGTTCCGTCTAGGCTCTGCTGTTAAACTTTCGGTTATACATGATGTATGACTAAGTCTAAGCCGGCCCATGTCCCGCCCCACTCCCGCCCTCGACATGCTTCCTGAAACACCCCATTTAGCTTTGGACGTTGAGCGGCACTATGAAGTCCTAAGTCGTTTAGAAATACGTCCGAAAACCTGTTTTTATTTTCGGCGCTTGGACGTTTTTGAGAAATGTTCATCCAAGTGCCAACTTAGGCCGGTTTTTGGACGTTTTTCTCTTTCTATTATGAGCCCCTCAGCGTCCCCTCAGCATGTGTCCCAGCCAAATGTGGACACAGTCCTGGACTAGGAGGTTCAGTTTGACATAGGATGAAGTTTCACTGGCAGTGTCTGGTTCTTTGCATGAGAACGTTGGACAAGAAGTAGCAGTAGCCCTGGACCAAGAGGAAGACCCCCCCGGTGCACTGACTATTCAAAGCCTCTGCACTTTCAGGCATTATTTCCTGAGAGTATTGAAGCTGGAAGTCCCTTGTCTCAGTGCTCAGTTATGAGCAGCTCTGTTGCTTTGACCGCATGCTTTACCTCGCATCTGAACATCACAAAGCTGATCAAAGACCACTGGGAGTCTCTAGAGGGGTCCTTGCAGGTGGCTAAGGCTATATCCAAGGTTTACCCAGTGGCTCCAGATTTCTAGCAGCTGTTTGTTCATCCAAAGGTGGATACGTTGGTGGTGAAGCTTACCAAATGCACATACCTGCCTAGTGAAGGAGGTGTGTGATGTTAAAGGATTCTCAGGACTGTAAAGTGGACATGCTCCTCAAGAGGCAATTTGAAGCCTTGACACTAGGGATTTAGGTGGCAGCCATGACTTTCTTTGTTCACGTAATTGCCATACTCACCTCTCTCGAGTCTCAGACCCAGAGGACAATGAGGATCCCCAAATGCTCCTATTTGGGCTGAATTATATAGTGGATGCTTTTGTACAATATCAGAGTTATGAGCAAGGTGTTGGCTTATTCGATCTTTGCCCGACGAATGCCTCTAAAGCTACACTGAACAGCTCCCCTTTCAGATTACAAATGCTATTTGGCAAAGGTTTGGATGACCTGATAACAAGTGTTGCGGACCATCATTCCAAGGCCTTACCAGACAGCAGACCCCCCAGATGTTTTGGTGTTTGGATGGGGCAATATTTGAAGCACTCAAAGATTCCATCCTTATGTGATAGGCTAAGTGATGCAGAAATCCTTTCAGGGATCACGTCTGAAGTCCAGCAGAGGTAGGAGACAGCAAGCCTCAGCCTCTCACTCTTTCCCAGCCTCTAAGAAATCACATTGATGCTGGGACAGGGGCCAAGCCCTCCCCTCCCCTCTCCATATAGGGGGCAGGCTGTTGGCCTTGTGGTTGGTGTAGGCTCAGATTGGTGTGGACCGTTGGGTCCTAGACGTTGTTCAGGATGGTTACAGAATTGAATTCTGTACCCTCCCCCCTTCTAGATTGCTTTGTAGATTCTCCGGCTGGCCGACCGGAGAGAGCCCTCATAGTCCGGGCAACAGAGCAAAGAACATAAGAACATAAGAAGTTGCCTCCGCTGAGGCAGACCAGAGGTCCATCTCGCCCAGCGGTCCGCTCACGCGGCGGCCCATCAGGCCCACTGCCTGAGCAGTGGTCCCTGACTAGCTCTATAACCTATCTCTACTCCTATTTCTATACTTACCTCTACTCCTATCCCTACAACCCATATCTACACCTATCTACACCCATACCTCTACTCCTATCCCTACAACCCATATCTACACCTATCTATACCCCTCAATCCCTTTGTCCTCTAGGAACCTATCCAAACCTTCTTTGAAGCCCTGTACAGTGCTCCTGTCTACCACGGCCTCTGGAAGCACATTCCATGTATCCACCACTTCCTAGCGTTTGTTCTAAACCTGTCCCCTTTCAATTTCTCTGAGTGCCCCCTTGTACTTGTGGTTCCCCTTAGTTTGAAAAATCTGTCTACAAAATCTGTCCCTGTCTACAAAGGCTACTGGACCTTTGGGCAATAAAGCTAGAAGATAAGAATTGCTCTGCTGAGTCAGACCAGTGGTCCATTGTGCCCAGCAGTTTGCTCATGCGGCAGCCCTCTGGTCAAAGACCAGTGCCCTAGTCCTGGGTCCTGGAAGAAGAATCGGCCTTGGGCAGATATTCTATATACTTCATCGTGCCAAAGAAAGACTCGGAGGACTGAAGGCTAATTCTGGATCTCAAGTTGTGGAGTACAGCCTCGAAAGTTCCATACTTCCGCATGGAGCCCGTTTGGTCAGTCATAGCGGCAGTGGCCCCGGGGGAATTTCTTACCTCCCTTGATTTGAGGGAAATCTATCTCCACATTCCCATGTGTTGGAGCAGCACTTCAGTTGTCAGCCTTTGGCCTAGTAATGACACCTCACATATTTACCAAGGTGATGGTGGTGGTGGCAGCATACCTCTGCAAGGCTGAGATCCAGGTGTACCCATATTTTGATGACTGACTCATCAGAGCTCCATCCAAGGAGGAAGGCATACCGGCAGTTTCGAGAGTACTGCAACTCCTCCAGATCTTGGGATGGATTATCAGCTTCAAGAAAAGTCAGCTGGAGCCACCCCAGTGCCTAGAGTACCTGGGAGCTTTGTTCAACACAACCTTGGGCCAAATTTTTCTTCCAGTACCAAGCAGACTGAAGCTGCTAAATCAGATTTTGGATCTACTTCAGAGGCTGACTTCCACCGCATGGCACTACCTTCAGTACCTGGGGTTGATGGCGGAAACCATAGATGTGGTCCCTTGAGTGAGAGCACACATTAGACTCCTCCAAGACTCCCTCCTTTCTCACTGGTTTCCTTAGATGTGCTCAGATATCAGAGATGTTTATTTCCAAAAGCTAACATTTAAATTAATAAATGCAAAATAAAATACTTTTTTCTCCTTTGTTGTTTGAACACTTCTTTCTCTTTTTGTAATTTGACTCCATGTGTCTCTCTTCTGTTTTTATCTGTTTCTTCTGTTTGTGCAGGGTCTTCTGTCCCTCTGACATTTCTTCTATTCCCAGGTTTACCATCCTTGTTCCTTCTGCACCCCTATTTGCCCTACCCAGCATCTTCCTTCTCTGTCCCTGTCCTACCTACATGTCCCCATCTGCCCTTTTTCCAGCATTGTCCCTCACTGTCTTAATCTCCTCCATTTTCCAGCATTGCCTATGTTCCACTGTTTGTACCCTCTCCCTGTCTACCATTGACAGTCTGTATCCCTGACCCTGCGTCTATCCTCGCCCAGCATCTCTCTTCTATGTTCTTATTTCTCCCCACATTCAGCTTCTCCCCTGTCTCTTCCCTTCTTCTAAAGACCCCTCCCTCCACCCCATCTCACCTCACCTCACCTCAAGGCCACATAGCTTCCCGGCCTGAAACCCCCCTCCCCCCCAATGCTGACATCTTTTCCCCTCTTTCCCTCCTCCAATGCAGTCCCTTTCTTTACTCTCCAACTGCTCTTCCCGATCCCCAAGTTCCCCCTTGCTACTCTGGCAGCAGCGATTGCATGCAATCTTCCCCACACTACCTTTTTAAACCCCTCTTAAGCCTGGTGGCCCCACGGGAACTAATACATCCATTCAGAAAGCAGGGCGGGCCCAGGCAGCAGCGCAGAAAGCACGCTCCTGCTGGCCCATACACCGCTGGACCACCAGGATTAAGGGGCATTTAAAAAGGTACTGCGGGGCAGGGGGTGTTTTAAAAGGAAGGGCCAGCGAGCAGGCCATGTTTTTTAAAGAGTGAGTGTGTGGTGTTTTAAAAAGGTATCGTGAAGGAGGGGGTCGTCTTCGCTCCTTTTTTGGTGTGGAAAAAGTGTGTCTTATGGAGCGAAAATTACGGTAATCAATTTAATTTTACCCATTCTACACAATTCAGGATTTTGTAGACCTCAGTCATATACCCCTTCAGCAGTTATTTGTCTACTTTTTACACTTGTATGCAGTTGTGCAGTTTTATAAAAGTACTTCCTGTCCATAGAACAGGCTTTATACACTAATAAACCTTTATAAAAGTACCCCTCTTATGCTCTTTACAATAACAAAAGCTTAAAATCAACTAAAGGATACAATTTTTAATGCCTGCGGCTAAATGATTCTTTGTTGAAGCAGGCATCTGGAATGGCGTGGGTGGTTCCAGATCAGACAACATGTTTGATACTAAGCCCTCGGTGAAATCAGCCACTCTATATGTTCATACATACATATGAAATTTTATGCTTGAGATGCAGTATTCATTAGATTCTTAAATGTCATCTTTCACAGATATATAATTATAACCCACAGTTTAATAAAAATAAGTTTCTATTTTGACTCTTTCAGATGTATCAGACTGGGATTCTGTCTGCTCTTCACTTAAATTTTTACCATATACAAGAAACTGCCAGAAATCTCCTGACAAAAAATATTCTCCTGAACTACCATCAACAACAAATAAGGAAAATGCAATTGTAGTGGAGGCAGAGGATGAAATGATTCCTATAACGCCTGTCCAGAAATATCCTGACAAAAAATATTCTCCTGAACTACCATCAACAACAAATAAGGAAAATGCAATTGTAGTGGAGGCAGAGGATGAAATGATTCCTATAATGCCTGTAGAAATAAACAGTGCTTCTAATGTCCAGAGTTCAGCTGAGCCAATGCTACAGAATAATTTACAGTCTCTGGAAGCACATAGTCAACCTGAGTTAGAGTACAAACAACTTATGCAATTTCCACAGAAAAATGAAGATAGTAAGTATACTGTATATTTAATAATGTGTTAATACATTTCATTTCCTATAATTCTATGACAAATTTAGTTTCCTTTGAAATTATATCAGTTTTCACAGAAACAGAAAAATGAAGGCAGATAAGACCATATGCCATCTAATATCCCTTCCTGTCTCCTAAAGATCGTAGGTACCTGTCCCAAGTTTTCTTGAATTCAGATACAGTTTTCATCTCCGCCACCTCCACCTGGAGGCTGTTCCATGAATTTACCACCCTTTACATGATAAAGTATGTTCTCAGGTTTGGCCACCTTAAGATCATCGCATATTATCACACCCAAGTCATGTTCCTCGTTCATGTGCAAAAGTTCTTCACCTCCTAAAATGTATCATTCCCTCACATTTTTGCTGCCCAAATACACGACCTTGCATTTTCTTTTAGCATTAAATTTTAGCTGCCATTTATGGACTATTCAAGTTTTGTTAGGTTCTTCCTCATGTTATCCACACCATCAGGGGTGTCTGCTCTATTGCAGATTTTTGTATTATCCACAAAAAGGCAAACCATGCCAGACAGCCTTTCAGAACTATCACTGTCTCAAGAACCAAACCTTGCAGAACACCACTGGTAATAGCCCCTTTCTCAAAGTCAACTTCATTTACCACTACTTTCTGTTGTGTTGTTGTTTTTTTTAACTACTACCTATTGTTGCCCAGGTGAGTGAATATCCTTCTGCAAATAACTTATAGATGCCCTAGAAGTGCTTGTTGATATCAGGATCCTGATCATCATTGATTAAATAATAATCTTAGGGCCTGATACTTAGCCGTGGTAGTTCCTGGAAAAAAGTAAAGTGCTCACAGCAGTACTTTACTTGTATATTCATCAGTGCTACATATTTCAGTATTGCCTCTAGATATATGTTTATATTGTGTTGTCACTTCAACATACAAATTAGGCCTGCTTTTCCACTGGTCTATCCAAAGATCAGTTGAATTTCACCATCATCCAGATTGTTGCTGTCCCTTGGCCCACCCCAGTCTCTAACTGGGTGAATGTTAAAAAAAAAAAGACTACTTCACCATCCATTTCAAACAAGTTGATTATGTTGCTCATTTTCCATAGTAGTATATGCAACTTTATAAGTTTATGTGCTTTGAAAATGAACCTCTATGTTTCCCTACTTGGCAGACAGACAGGGAAAAAAGCTGAGATGACTTCATTCCCCTTCTAGGGGAATAGTATTGCCTTCCACGTTTTTCTGTCTCCAGAAGATGAAGCAAATATGTACACTGATATAGCAAGATTGCTTAAGCCGCGAAGACAGTACATCTGGGTTATTTTTTCCCTAGTGGAGGAAGATCCCAGTCAAGCTCCTAAAGCAAATCCTGAGGTTTCAGCTGAGTGGGCTCCCAAGTTCAGCCTACAGCTGCCTTGTTTTAGAGGAAATACTAGTAAGAGTGCTTTCAGGACAGCCCTCTAGTTAAGTAGGGGTAGGAAACAGGGTTAGATACTACTTCCACGGTCCACTTCCCCACCCTTCTCTGCTGCTATCTGATTTCCTTACATCTTTGAAAGAGAACCCTTTCATTGAGAAGCTATTCTTGTTAAAGTTATTAAAAAGAAAGGGTGCTAAGGAGCACAGAGTTGATTGCTGATCTTTGCTGGATCTCTGTGTGACATTCTCCTCACATACCTGATTCCTGTGCTCTTTAATGTTTTGTGGCTACATGAGTGATATCCCAACAATGACTGCCTTGTAGATCCTAAACCTCTTGGTAAAACTGGGGTAGATCATGTACTATTATCGAAAATCTGGTGAACCAAGTAAAAGCAGAATGGCAGTGGGGGCAATTTCATGTAGGAGGCAACAGGACAATGGATGAACATGTGGTTGAGGACATTTGAGCAATGGGAGCTGAATTTGTCAAAATTGATATAAATGGCAACTTAGATAATAATAATAATAACTTTATTTTTATATACCGCAATACCACAAACAGTTCAGAGCGGTTTACAGAGGAAGAGACTGTATACAGATAGCGATATTACAAAAAACTTTCAAAATCACATTAACATCACATTAAGATTAATCTAATTTTTCCTGGAAGTGTTTTAGAAGTACATCATGATAGAAATGGAGTCAGAGAAATTTGTCAAAGAGATAAGTTTTGATTGACTTCCTAAAAGATTGGTAAGAAAGAGCGTTTGAGATAAAATTGGTTAAACATTTATTCCATTTGCCTGCTTGGAATGATAATGTTCTATCGAAGAATTTCTTGTAGATACAGCTCTTCAAGGATTGAAAAGTGAACAAGTAGGCACTACGTGTACAAATTGTGCCTGGAAAATCGAAATGTTGAGATAGATAGATTGAGGATGAACCTGTTATAATTTTGAAGCAAAGGCAAGCCAACTTACAAATAACCCTTGCTTCCATGGGCAGCCAGTGTAGTTTTTTGTAATATAGGCTTACATGATCCAATTTCTTGGCTTGAAGGAACTGGAGCACAGAGTGGCCAATTTAGAGAATGGGGAGATGTATACTGCAAACTCTCTCACTACATTACATAAGGAAAATGCATCAAGAGAACAAGAAGACTGCAGAGTAGGGGGACCAATTTCCCTCCCCTCTGAACACCCTATAGCAGTAACAACTGCAATGTTGTATCTGCCACATTTTCCTGTTCTGGTCTCATTCGCTTTCCTGGCCATTCAAACACTTTTTTTTTTTGAGGGGGGGTCCTCTGCTTTTGGTCACCTGTGCAGGAAAAGTCTAGGCATCCCTCATTGATGCCTTCTTCAAATTGCAAATATCTGATGTGGAACAGATAGCTGTTAAACATTTTGGTCTAGAACTTTCACCAGATGTTTCTTCTCAGTTGTACTTGGCCCCACTAAGTGACATGGATGATTCAGGGCAAGAATGTTCTGGTTGCAAAGGTTCTCCTCTGTTTACTTGTGGGATTCTTGAAGAAGAGGAGGGTGAGAAGGCATCAGTTATTAAATGCCCTTGTTAGCCAGGTGATCTCTTCCTTAGTCCTTCAAACAAACAAAATCAAAAGTCTGCTTTTGTTAAGGATCATCAATGAAAAAGGAGATAGCAGTTGTACAACCAAAGCAACTGCTTTTTGACTGTCCATCACAATCGTGACTAATATCCCTCCTGAATACAGGTGTGATTTAAACTTCACTGTCATCTCCCTTCCCCATCTATCTGTTTGGTGTCCTTAATATATATTATGGAGACCAAAGGGTAGAAAAAACAAGGGCAGAAGGGTGCTTGTATCTATTGATTCACTTTTTGTATTTCTGCCTTTTCAATGGTAAATCTCCTATGCTGTATAATTTTTTTGGGATTTTGCAGCCCAAATTCATGAGCAGTGGGAAAACTTTTGGGCTGCTGCTGGTGGCCTGAAGAGTGAAAAAGTGTATGCTGGGAAGGAGCAGGGGGATCACAGGGAGCTGGGGGAGGAGGAGGATCATAGGAGGGGTCATGGGGAAGGTTACTAGAGAATTTCTGGACTGTGGGAATGGGGAGGTAAGAAAGAAAGAGATGCCATCCTCTGGGGGAATGAAGGGAAAAGAAAGGGGAGGACAGAGATGCCAGACTATGGTAGGGAGGACGGAAGGGAAGGAGAGGAAAGAGATACAGCCTATAAGAAGGGGGAAAAGGAAAGAGAGAGATGTCTGACTACTAGAGGGGAAATAAAGGAGGAGAGAGAATTACAGACTAAAGTAGGGAGAAGGAAAGACAGAGAGAGGCCAGAACATGGTAGAGAGGGCTAGGGAGGAGGAGGGAAGGAGAGGAGAGAGATACAAGATCATGGAAAGGGATGGTGAAAGATGTCAGGCTAGTGGAGGGGGAGGTAAGCAGAGGAGAGAGATAACGGACCATAGGAAGGAGGGAAAAGGGATTGGGGACTTGTATATTGCCTCTTTGTAGCTTTGGCATTTCAAAGCTGACATTCAAAATGGTGGAGGATTAAGTGACTTGCCCAGGGTCACAAGGAGCAGCACTGGGATTTGATTTCACAACCTCTGGGTGCAGGTACAGCAGCTCTACCAGTGAGCCACACCTTCCCCCCTCCATACCTCCCCCGGATATCAGACTACTGCAGGGAGAAGGAAAGAAGGAGAGAGATTCCAGACTAAGGTATGGAAGAGGGAAGGACAGAGATACCCCACCATGTTAGGGGGGAGGAGGGAAGGAGAGAGAGATGACAGACCAGGGAATGGAAAGAAAAGAGATTCTAGACCGCAGAGGGGGAAGGAGGGAAGAGAGATGCCAGACTGTGGGAAGGAGAAAGATGGCAGACCACCAGAGGGAGAGAGAGAAGGAGGAGATGCTGTATAGGGTTGGAGAGGAAGGGGAGAGAGAGGGAGGAGATGGTGCACAGGGATGAGGGGGTGTAAACCACCTAGATAAATTTTGATGGACGGTATATCAAAGAAATAATAAACTTGAAACTTGAGAGATGGAAGAAATGCTGTTTAAGAAAAGATGGGAATGGGTGAAGAAAGAGGGAGGAGACGGCACACATTTATGGAGGGGAACATGGATGGTGAACATGGATAGATGGGAAGTAGAGAATGACACGGGGACCGTTTACCGCAGTAAACCGTGGTCACCACAGTAAATCCGCAGGAATGGAGACATTTGCAACTAGTTTACCGCAGGAATGGGGACAAGACCTTTCATCGCCCTGTGGGAATAGGGACTAGACCTTTTACCGCCCCATGGGAGTGGTGAAAAGTTTTGCTCCTGTGGTAAAAAAAATTTGTACCTAATCTTACCTTGGGGGAGCTCCAGGTCTTGAACCTCCAGCGCCAGTTTCCATTTAAATGTGTATCCAAAGGTATTAGATATTTGGGTATATATTTGCCCAGGGCTTTGGATACCCTATATGAGACTAATTATGGGACAGTCATCCGGAAGATTTGATCGGATCTTCAACGCTGGCATGGGCTCTGGCTCTCCTGGGGGGGTCGTATCGCTGTTATACAGATGAATGTGCTGCCCTGTATATTATTTTTGTTTCAGTCTCTTCCAATTCCTTTGCCCTCTCGGATGTTTAAGATTTTATAAGCAGAGTTTAAAAAATTTATTTGGGCAAATAAAATACCTAGAATTTCTCAGCGGGTGATGTGGGCTGATAGAGCAAGGGGGGCATGGGGATTCCCAATCTTCAATGGTACTATCAGGCTGCACAATTAAGGATGTTATTGGAATGGAAATTGAATCCGCATAAGTGGGGAGTGAGATTAGAACAGTCTTTTGTCCCTCAATTTAGACTATCCACGGGTCTTTGGTCATCGGGGACGATCCGCCAGTGGGAGCTTGAGACTGATAACCCTTATATTTTGCATTTGCTTAAATTGTGCGATAGCATGAAGAGGGAGATTAATCAAGGGGTGTCCTTTTCTACTTTGGCTTCGTTGAGAGACGAACCTAGTTTTCCAGTGGGGAAAACTAACCCAGTCTTTGCAAGGTGGACACACATTGGGCTTTACACGCTTTAGAGATTTCTTACGCACTGGGAATGTTATCTCATTTGAAGCACTGTTAGGTAATCCTGGGGTAAAGGCAGGGGACTATATAGCATATCTTCAAGAGAAACATTATTTGGGTACCCAGGGTTGGGCTACACCTTATACTCTAGGGGCTGCACATTTTGAACAATTATGGGAGACTTTGCAGAGGGTGCCCAGGCCTATTTCCATTCTTTATAAGTATATTAGGGGGAGAGCTGTACCTACTTTGACTTTTAGACATCAGTGGGAGCGAGACTTACACTGCAATTTTACTGATATAGAATGGGACATTATTTGTGCTGAGGTGGGTAAAGCGTCAGTCTGTGTTTTGATTCAAGAAAATGCCTACAAAGTGCTCAGCCGCTGGTATTTTACTCCTGAACGATTTCATAGGATGTATCCTCAGGCGTCCGACAGCTGCTGGCGTCGTCATACTGCTGTGGGCACTTTCATTCATATATGGTGGGATTGTCCTGTGTTGGCTCCCTGTTGGATTACAGTGGTACGCTCTTTGTCCCAATTACTGGGGGGTCACTGTACCATGTACTCCCCAATGTTGTTTATTGGGGTTTTCCAACATTTGTGTGACCAGATGGCAAACCCGTTTACTACGAATGGGGCTGGCGGTGTTTAAATGTCTCATAGCTGCCTCTTCGAAACAGTCACTGGTACCGAATGTGAATGAATGGAAGGTGAAGTTATCGTTGCTGGGAAAGATGGAATTGTATGTGGCGAAACGTAGAGGGTATTATCAGCAATCCATACATACCTGGACTGTTGTTACTTGGAAATTGGATATTTAGGGGATTGAAAGGACCTTGATTTTACTGTGTTTCTCGACAGAGGGGGATGAGGGAGGGGGGGTGTTTACAGAGATGTATACTTTGCTAATGTTGCTTCAACACTCTTTGTTTGGCGGTGCTGTGTTGCCGCTAGGTTTTCTGCATTTATTTGATTGTGTATTTTGCTCTGTTTTGTCAAAATTTCAATAAAAATTTAAATATTTTTTTTAAAAAAATTTTTTTACCCTTGTCAGACTCGGCATATCCTCCCCAGCTCCTCTTACGCCTATTTTACCTTCAGGAGCCAGCTATGCCATGATGAAGGCAGAAGGAACCCAAAACCAAAGCCTGAGACCAATGTGATTTTTACATTTTATATTTTGTGATTTCAATATTTCAGATTTGAAATATTTATCCTGCTAGAGCTGGTATTAGACATAACTGGGAACCACAAAGCCCAGGCTGTGCTTCTATAGCTTCCGGCTGGCTTAGGGCTCTCTCTCTCTCTTTGACCAGGGGGCAGTTGCCCTAGTTGCTCTTCTCTAACACTATTCCTGCCACGTGTGACTGAAGTATTCTGTTAGCTTGATTTTTCTATGTAGTATTCTGTAGTAATTTTGTTTGTTCAGTTTTCACAATAGCGGAGGGGATATTTGTGAAAGGGAGGGGAGACAGGGATTTTGTTGATCTTTGCTCTGTATTATTTGTGTTTATAAAGTGACAATTGTACAGAATATTGTCTCTTTTTATACTTTAATCAAATAAGTTCAATATAAAATCATAACTATTTGAGGCTTGTGCGGATAGGATCTGACAGTTTGCAGGACGTTGCTGAGCTCACGGGGATGGAGTAGGGACAGGGACTGAGTTTGTGAGGATGGGGCAGGGATGGAACTGAGCTCATGGGGACAGAGCAGGGACGAGGAGAAGCTCACAGGTACGGGGCGAGAACGGTGCTAAATTTTTTCCCCATGTCATTCTCTAATGGGAAGTGAAGACATGAAAAGTAGATAGATTTGAGAAGGAAGCAGAAAGATTGAAGAAAGCTGAATATTAAAAATTAATTCCAAAGACGGATGTAGGTTTGATCCAAACAGTCCGGGGATTTTGAATTACAGTACACTCGATGGGACAATACTTTCAAAATAGAACAAAACACAAGACCCCCCTCTCATCAATACTGGACAAGTTTCTCAAATATCATCATGTAACATTTAAAGGCTTTTAAATATTTAAATGTGCTCATAAGCTCTTCAGCAAGGCGCTACAGCAGCAGTACATCGCTGGAAAGGTGCTTGAATTTTAATCATAACACATTGCATGGAGCAAGGAATCTTGCTTCTACTGGAGTGGCAAATGCTATGGCTCTACAAAAATTGTTTAACAGTAGACCATTTATCTGAAAAGGTCAGTTCACGGCTCCAACACAGTCTGTGTTTCGCTAAGCTACATCAGGAAGCCGGAAGGATAAGCTTTTTATATTGATTTTATTTGCAGTGTGCAGTACCTAAGAAGAACAAAAAAGTGCTATGAAAATTGTGCTCATAGTTAAGAAACAAGATTCATTATAAATATATAACAACCATGTATGGTTTAGTCTGGCTGCCAGGCAGGTTACCTGAATCCTTTGATCTACACACTTGATGTTGAAAAAAGACGCCCTGGGGAACAGCACCATAACATTTGCCACTCCAGTAGAAGCAAGATTCTTTGCTCCATGCAATGTGTTATGATTAAAATTCAAGCACCTTTCCAGCGACGTTGTACCACTGCTGTGGCACCTTGCTGAAGTGTATAGTTTTCCCTATCTTCTTTCCAAAACCACATTCTCACCCTGATGAAGCAGCACTCCACACATTAGACAGTAAGGGGTGAATTCTATAAACGGCATCCTGATTGTAGGCAGCGGTAGGTGTCCTACCATTGTCTAACCAGCAAATCGGGATGCACGTTTTGTGTAAAAAAAAACCCAAAAACCCCCAACCCCCAAGGCAAGTCATCTACACTATAGGCGTTTGTTGCGGGTGCAGGGAGGTGCCTAAGGATGCGTAAGCTCACCCAAAGCTGGGCGTGGTTTTGCCTGGAAGTGGCCTTAGGTGAGCTTAAGTGGCCCTAGGCATCTCCTTAGGGCTGTGATAGGCATCCAAAATGAAGGCCAGCAAAATGTTGGCCTACATTTCAAATAGATACAGCCACTAAACTGATCGCAGCAAGGAAATCTCCCTGTCGCGATCAACTGAGTGTGGCTGGAACAGGAAACCCCCAAACCCCACTGCAAGTTTGCTGACAGAAGGGATGTCCACTCCCTCACGCCGCCACCCTCCCCTGAACCCTCCACACTGTCTACGACAGGAGGGTTGCCCAGAACCCCTGAAACAACTCCCAGCAGGAGGGATGCCCACTTCCACCTGCCAGCACCCCCTCCAACATCCCCGGCAAGAGGGATGCCCACTCCCTCCTGTCAGCACCCCCGAAACACATGACCCCCCATCTTCCAAAACATCGCCCCTCCCTCCAAATCCCACCCACACTCCACCAGTACTTTTATCAGCAAGGCTGGCCAGAGGGATGCCTACTAGAGAATGACACGGGGACCGTTTACTGCGGTAAACAGTGTGTCACCATAGTAAATCTGCAGGAATGGAGACATTTGCAACTGATTTACCGCAGGAATGGGGACAAGACCTTCCCCCCCCCCCTCGTGAATGGGGACAAGACCTTTTACCACCCCTTGGGAGCGGTGAAAAGTCTAACTCCTGTGGTAAAAAAAATTGCGCCCGTGTCAGACTCGGCATCTTGGGGTCCATGGTTGCCATGTTGGATGTAGTTCCTTGAGCAAGGTTGCACTTGCATTCTCTTCAGCATGCTTTACTCTCTCTCTAGGAATCTCAGGCCAGCATGGACTGGTGGCTTCTCCCACAGTTGCTCTGTAAGGGCATACTGCTGTGAATTGTGGTAATGACAGATGTCAGCCTTCAGGGCTGGGGAGCCCACTGCAGTTGTTGTCCTGTTAAGGGATGTTGTATACCCTCTTAGAGGAAATCCAACTGGTTGGAGCTGAGAGCCATTCGTCTGGCTCTGATGCGATTGCAGAAAATTCTGGCAGGCCAAGCGGTCAGGGTGTTCTCTGACAATGTGATGGCAATAGCCTATGTCAATCGCCATGGAGGAATCAAGAGCACCCCTCTAGCTCAGGAAGCCCGCCTTCTTTTCCTTTGGGCAGAACATCATTTCCAAGCGCTAATGGCAGTGCATGTAGCGGGAGTCAACAATGTTCATGCAGATTTCCTCAGTAGACAGACTGGATCCGAGTGAGTGGACCCTGTCCACAGCGGTGTTCCGAGCCATAGTGCAGCACTGGGGTCGGCCCCACTTCAACCTCATGGCCACAGTAAGAAACAAGAAAGTGGATCACTTCTTCAGTCGAAGATCCAAGCTTCTTTGAAGTCTTTGTTGGCGATTAGCATTACTGTTTTTTACTTCTTGAGCAGAATAATTGTTTCTGAGCCCATTTGCTACATGCGCCTCTACTTCATGCTTATTTGGTGGCTCTCGGTGCTTGGGTACTAACTTTAGGTGGAGCTAAGTAACCCAGTGAAATACAGCAGAGACAAAAGGAAAATCTGGACTGGATTCCTTCTGCAGATGGAATGCAGCCATGGGGATGTAATGTAATGTAATGTAATTTATTTCTTATATACCGCTACATCCGTTAGGTTCTAAGCGGTTTACAGAAAATATACATTAAGATTAGAAATAAGAAAGGTACTTGAAAAATTCCCTTACTGTCCCGAAGGCTCACAATCTAACTAAAGTACCTGGAGGGTAATAGAGAAGTGAAAAGTAGAGTTAGAGGAAAAATAAAAATAAAATAAACATTTTAACAAGACAGCATTGATCTAAATACTTTGGAAGGTAGAAGAGAGGAGAGAAAGGAATAGAAGCAGAAGGGGGAGCCGTTGAACAGTAGAATTCTGGAGAAATTTAAATGATAGAAATAGAACAAAACAAAGACAAAAGGCAAAACAATAGATAAGATTAAAGATAAATCATAAGCTGGAAAGAAAAATAAAATAAAACTTTGTCTTCAATCCACGGTTTCAGCGTCAGTGATGAAGTGGAGCAAGTAAGTTTAGGAGGAGCGATTGACGTTTCCAGAAAGAGCTTCTTCAGGGAAGAGACTTGGCAGACAGTCCCAGGATGCCTATGTCTCCTCCCCTGCGATGTTCTCCCATCCATGCATTCCCTCCAGGACACACTGCCCGTGCCCCAGCCGCTCCAAGGAGGCTGTCCCAGATGAGGTCCACGGTGAATGCAGGATTCTCTCCTCTGCGGGAAAGCCGCCCGGAGCCGACAGTCGATCTTCTTAGCGGATTGCATGGGGGGAAGAGTTCACACTCTTGGTAGGATCGGGTCTGTGTGCTCTCGGTGGTTGTGGCTGGTCTCGTTGCTGCTTAGGTGTAAAAGCAGTTGATCTCCACTGCTGCTGATATTTAAAAGCAGGCAGATTGATCTCTCCAATGGACTGCAGGGGGAGGAGTTCACACTCCTGGCAGGATCGGGTCTGTGGGCTCTTGGTGGTTGCGGTAGGTCTCGCTGCTGCTTGTATGTAAAAGCAGTTGTTTTTCTACTGCTGCTGATATTTAAAGCAGGTAGATTGATCTCTTAAACGGGATATAGGGGGAGGAGCTCACATGCCTATCTACTGATGTCTCACCTATCTACTGAAAAAGAGTTTACCAGGGTTAGTACATAATCTCTTTTTAGTGATTCACTTACCTGAGGGCTTTCATCACCCTGCCCCAACGATTCTAGGCAGGAATAAAAACCCTTTTAGCTGCTGTTATTTTTTTTCAGGAATAACATATTCACTGAAAACTGTTTTCTGATTTACATAGTAATTAGGTGTTTTGCATGCATCTCATTACTATTTATCCTATGGTGACATATTACCATAATACATGCTGGTATGAAGTATCCATTGTTGTTTAACCTGTGTTCAAGAGCAGAAAAAGTGAGTTACAGCTGTAACGGATCTTGATAAATACCTCCCTGATTGGTTTGATATTTTATGGTTTTATTTTATTATATTTGCCAAACAAAATATTTAAGCATATAAACAGACAGACGTAAACACAATATGAGCCATGCTCCACATGCTTTTGCCACTTCTTGAAATGTTATTATTGCTTTTTTGTATAGAGACCAGCTGGGAATCTGGGGATAACTTGCGTGTTCCCAATTTAGAAGAAAATGACAAATTCAAGACTGTTGTAGTTCTACCTCCTGCTTCTGTTTATTCAGGTATTTCATTTGCATACAGTTTAGCTGGTAAATGTGGAAAACATTTGAATAATGAAGTTTCTGCCTAGATAAACACGGTTTGAATATTATCGTTACTTCAAAGCAGGTGAAAGTATGCATGCTATGATCAGTGCACATACTTTTACCGGCATTAAGAAAGGAAAAGGACAGATTAAGGATGCATGGAGATTTCATTTTGAATTCTTTGCATATACTTTAATAGGCTTATTCTGCATTTGCTTCATGTAAAGTATGCCTTTTCCAAAAGATATCTTGTAAGGAGTTTTCCTGGAAAATGAGCTTGCACCCCTAGAGCTTCAAGCTCTTCTCAAAACTTATAAAACTTGCAAGATGTTGCTTTTTACTCCTATTAATAAAAGCATATTATATTGATATCCAAAGTTTGGAATAAGATAATAGTGAATTTTCTCTATATAGGGCTAGAGAGGAAGGACTAAAATCAATAAACTTCAATAAAGATTGTTTACATATTGTATGTGTAGTTTTATCACCTTGGTACCTGACAGTTAAGATTTCAGTTAAACAAGGTATACCTGGCTAGTGCTTGATTAATTAATAAGGGTCAATGTTTAAAAGTAGTCATGGTCATTGGAATTCATTATCACTCTATTTAAGAGAGGAAGAAAACATCAACAAATTTAAAAACCACCTTATTTAAGGACGCGTATAACTTATGACTTCCTGCCCAGCCCATAGACTCAAACTGTAAATAGTAACCCTAACATCTTTTAAAAAAATTTTTATTTAAATATTTATGTTCAAATTCCTATCGCATTGCTCATCAATCTTTTTATGGTTGTGACCCCATGATAGTGGCCAAATAAAATTGTGTGACTGCCCTCACCACTATGGAGCACTAGGTCGTAACATCAGGTATAGGTTTTGTGATCTCATTTGGGATTCTGACTCATGGTTTTTGGAAGCTCTGACCTATATACTGGTTCCAAATGAAAATCTTTGCAAATATATAAAGGAAATGAGTACATCAAATAGTATACATCTTAAAAGAAACCCCCCCCCAAGAAACAAAAATATCTCCATAATTTTACCAAGTGAAGGAAAGATATCTAAAGAATATTTAAAAGTACAAGAAAACAATCTGTATAGATCTGAGGACCTAATACCTATATCCCATTTTTCCAGTAGCCATACTTATATGGTTAACTTATCCATATAAGTTTTGGATTGCATAATCAATAGTCTCATTTATATGAATAAATTGTCTGCAGATATGCAGAACACAAGCATCAGTAGCCATTCCACTGAATATCGCATTCTGAAGATGGCAAGCAGCCTAACTTATGCAGCTAGTATGCACATAAGTTATAGCAGTTTTCAGTGGGGAAAATATGTGCATATGTACTTTCCCAGTGAAAAATTTTGAAAATTACTTCTCTTGTTCTACTCTTTGTTGTCCTGCTTCTTGTCTGCATTCCTGCTACAGCTGTGTTAGCTACCTCATCCCCTCATCATAGTGTTCAATAAATTTAAACAACATTTGTGGTGCATGCCAAAGGAGCATGTGCAAAGATCAGGTTCTGCTCTTTTGTGCAAGAATTGAGGAATAGATTTTCAAAACTAAAATCTGCTTTTAACGTGCTCGCTAAACCGGTTCCAGTTGGTTTATTGTGCATGTAGTGGCAGATTATCAAAACGACTTACCGAGGTCTTTTCCGAGTTTTCTAGCAGTCTCTAATACTGCCATTCAAATGTAGTACAACGAGGTCATCAATATTAAAATGATCACTCCGAGCGATTCTCTATAATCGCTGAGTATCCTCGTTGTGCCATAGTTGCGGCCAAAATTTGCCGACAGGTCTAAGCTGTCATTGCCATACTTTCTGATCAGTGCCTGAGCGCTGATTGGCTCAAGCACTAATGGGAAAGTAAGGTTTGACAGCTCAGACCCCCTCCGCTCCTCTATAGGAAGGGCCTTAAACAACCTGGGTCAATCAGAGCCTTAGGCCCCTCCCCAATGCATCCCAGGATGCACTGAGGAGGGAAGACCCACCGTTTTGAAGAGGCAGGCCATTTTGAAGTAGGCATCCTTCCAGCCAGCCATCATAATCAAGGTAAGGAGGAGGAGGCAGGGGTTCGTTGGAGGCACTGGAGGGAGTGGGCATCTCTCCCATTGCCGAAAGGGGGGTTGGGTCGGGTGGGTCGCTTGACGGTATCATCAGGAGGGAGTAGGCATCTTTCCTATTACCGGGGGATGTCGGGGTGTGCATTACTTGGCCGCAGGAGGGAGTGAGCATCTCGCCCTCTGCCGGGAGGCTGGGGGGAGGGTTGGGTGGGCAGGTCACTTGACGTCAGCAGTGGAAGAAAGTGGGCATCTCTCCTGCTGCTGAGGGTGGTGTTGGGGGGGGCGTTGCTTGGCAGTGGGTGGGAGTGGGAATCTCTCCTGCTGGTGGGAGGGTGGGTGTCAGGTGGGGGGGTTGCTTGACTTTGGCGGCTCAATTTGTTGTTGGGTTGGGGTTTTTTGCGTTTATTCTGCGCATGTGCCCATTGCTATCACCAGCGATGGGCACATGCAAATATAGCGAATCTTCACTACTCTACGCCAGCCTCATTTGCATGAGCGTTTTTTGGAGAATGGCTCGCTTTTTTAAAATCACTCCAATAATGGCTGTGACGGCGGCACATCGGTTTTTATCACAAATTTTTGAGAATCTAGCCCAGTAGTTTTATCACTGTTTTCTCTTTGGAATTAGTGTTGTCCATTGGTACTGATGGCTAGTGTGTCTCTAACAACTCCCACCAATATTCCCACTATTTGGGGAAACAGGCTGGACCATTTACACCCCAGGTGCCTGCATCTTACAGGTAATCCTGATTAATGTTCCACTTTATACAGCTCCTGCTCCACCCCAGAAACTATATAGTTTATTCAGCACATGATTGCTTTATATTAAGTGAGATCTTATCAAGACTCATTTGTAGATCTCAAGCTTGATGCATTATGTATAATGGAACAAAGCTCAGACATGGAGTGACATTCTCAAAAATTATCTTGAGTCCAAACCAAAATCCCATCTTGTTCATAATGTTCCCAAAAACCGGGCATGTCACAACCAAAATCAAACTGGAAATACATCTAGATTTCTTATTAAATTATGAATGTGAGATGGACATTCACAATGAATAGCCAAATAGAAACATAGAAGATGCCGGCAGAAAAGGGCCCTAGCCCACAAGTCTGCCCACCCTAATGACCTACCCCCCTTGATTTTACCTCCCTAGAGAACCCACGTGTGTATCCCATTTCCTTTTAAAATCTGGCACGCTGCTGGCCTCAATCACATGAAGCGGAAGTTCATTCCAATGATCAACCACCCTTTCGGTGAAGAAATACTTCCTGGTGTCGCCATGAAATTTCCCATCCCTGATTTTCAGCAGATGCCCTCTTGTGGCCGAGGGCCCTTTAAGAAAGAAGATATCATCTTCCACCTCGATACGGCCCGTGATATATTTAAACGTCTCTTTCATGTCTCCTTTCTCTCTACGTTCCTCGAGCGAGTATAGCTGCAATTTATTCAGCCTTTCCTCATACGGGAGATCTTTGAGTCCCGAGACCATCCTGGTGGCCATTTGTTGTACCTACTCAACTCTCAGCACATCTTTTTGATAACGTGGTCTCCAGAATTGTACATAATATTCCAGATGAGGTCTCATCATGGATCTGTACAACGACATTATGACTTCGAGCTTCCGGCTGACAAAACTTCTACGGATACAACCCATCATTTGTCTTGCCTTCGATGAAGCCTTCTCCACTTGATTGGCAGTTTTCATGTCTTCGCTAATGATCACCCCCAAATCACGTTCTGCCTTAGTCTTAGCCAAGGCTTCACCATTTAGTGTGCAAGTTCTGCATGGATTTCTGCTGCCAAGGTGCATGACTTTACATTTTTTAGCATTGAAGCTTAGCTGCCAAGTTGAGGACCACTGTTCCAATAGAAGTAGGTCCTGCGTCATACTGTCGGGCAAAGTGCTCTTACTTACTATGTTGCATAGTTTGACGTCATCGGCGAATAATGTGATTTTACCTTGAAGCCCCTGAGTCAGATCTCCTACGAATATGTTGAAAAGGATCGGGCCCAAGACCGAGCCCTGCGGCACTCCACTGGTCACCTCCGACGTTTTGGAAGGGGTACCGTTTACCACCACTCTCTGAAGTCTACCGCTTAGCCAATCATTGACCCATGCAGTCAATGTTTCTCCCAGACCCATAGATTTCATCTTGCTCAATAACCTGCGGTGTGGGACACTATCAAAAGCTTTACTGAAGTCTAAGTACACGACGTCGAGGGACTCCCTCACATCCAGCTTCTTTGATACCCATTCAACGAAACTAATTAGATTGGATTAGCAGGACTTCCCTTGGTAAATCCATGTTGACGGGGATCCCATAGAGTCTCCTCATCCAGGATCGTATCTAATTTATGCTTAATTAGTGTTTCCATGAGTTTACTCACTATGGAGGTGAGACTCACTGGCCTGTAATTCGCAGCTTCTGTCCTGCAGCCCTTTTTGTGGAGTGGGATGACATTAGCTGTTTTCCAGTCCAAGGGGACTCTTCCTGTACTCAGGGAATGATTGAAGAGCACGGATAACAGCTCTTCCAGGACATCTCGCAACTCTCTAAGCACCCTGGGGTGTATATTGTCCGGCCCCATGGCTTTGTTCACTTTGAGTCTTGATAGTTCGCAGTAGACGCTGCAGGGTGTAAACTCAAAATTCCAAAACAGGTCTTCCGAGCTTTGCCTTGCTTGCAGCTGTGGACCGGACCCCGGTGCCTCGCAGGTAAAGACTGAGCAGAAGTATTCATTTAGTAGTTCGGCTTTATCGGAATCCGATTCTGCATAATTCCCGTCTGCTTTCCTGAGGCGTACTATCCCATCTGTGTTTCTTTTTCTAACACTGATATACCTAAAGAAGGATTTATCCCCCTTCTTAATGTCCTTTGCTAGATTCTCTTCTATACGAAGCTTGGCCTCTCTGACTGCTGTTTTGACAGCTTTAGACCTGGCCAGATAGTCTTCTTTTGCCTCTCCTTTTCCTGACTGCTTGTAGGAAATAAATGCTTTTTTCTTCTTTTTAACGAGGTCCGAGATTTCTGTAGTGAACCACTGGGGTCTATTATTTCTCCGTCGTTTGCTTACTGTTTTTATATAGCGTTTTGTTGCTTCGTGTAGGGTAGATTTCAGGGTTGACCACATAGCCTCTACATTATCGGTTTCAGCTTGGTCATGCAGCGCCCGACGGACGAAATCTCCCATGCATTTGAAGTCAGTGCCCCGAAAGTTGAGGACCTTTGTTGTCGTGTTTGATCTAGTGAAACCTTTCCTGAGGTTAAACCTTACCATGTTGTGGTTGCTGGAGGCCAGCGTATCACCTACCGAAACTTCCGATACGCTTTCTCCGTTGGTTAGTACCAGGTCCAGTATCGCCTAAACTAAACTAAACCTTAGGTTTGTATACTGCATCATCTCAGCATTCGTAGAGCTCGACACGGTTAACAAGAATTAGGGTGGAAAGGAACTCCAGTGGAGGGAAAGATGAAGAGGAAATTTAGAGGACTAGAGTAAACAGAGAGGGAGGAAGAGTTACATTTCTGAGAATAATCAGGTTTTCAGATGTTTACGGAAGAGTTGGAGGGAGCTCAGATTCCTAAGTGGGGAGGTAAAGTTGTTCCAGAGCTCAGTGATTCTAAAAGGAAGGGAGGAATCTAGTTTTCTTACAAGGGAGACGCCTTTTAGAGAGGGAAAGGAAAGTTTCAGTTTTTGGGTGGATCTGGTGGAATTGGGGTGAGAGGAGTTCCAAGAAAGAGGAATAAAGGGGGGGGGGGAGGATGCCGTGTAGGATCTTGAAAGTAAGGCAGGCATATTTGAAGTGGACTCTGGAGATTATCGGAAGCCAGTGGAGCTTGGACAAAAGCGGTGAGACGTGGTCGAATTTGCTTTTTGCGAAGATAAGCTTAGCAGCGGCATTTTGAATCCGCTGGAGTCTTTGAAGGTTTTTCTTTGTTAGGCTTAGGTAGACAGAGTTGCAATAGTCCAGTCTGGAAAGGATGGTGGATTGGACAAGGATGGCAAACTGTTTTTGATGGAAACAGGTTCTCACTTTCCTTGGCATGTGAAGGCTGAAAAAACATTTTTTTATTAGGGAGTTGAGGTGATCATTGAAGGAAAGTGTAGAGTCAATGATGACTCCCAGAATTTTACTTGAGTATTCAAGATGCAGAGTGGGGCCAGAGGACAGAGGGATGGAGGTGGGCAGTTGGTCCAATTTTGGGCCGAGCCAGAGAAGTTTTGTTTTGCATTCGTTCAGTTTCATCTGCACAGTGTGGGCCCAGGATTGAAGGTTCAAAATACATGAGAATATGTTCGCAGAGAGGTTGGTGAGGTTCCGGTCGGTCTCAAGGAGGACAAAGATGTCATCTGCGTAAGTGTAAAGTGTTTCAAGGGGAGAGAGATGGAGAAGTTTGAGGGAGGACATATAAATGTTGAAAAGGATAGGAGAGAGAGATGAGCCTTGTGGGACTCCACAGATCGGGTTCCAGGGGGAGGAAGAAATGCCCTTCATGTTGACTGTGTAGGAGCGGGAGCGTAAGAACTTTGAGAACCAGTCAAGGACTGTGGAGTTAATGCCTATCTCGGTGAGTTGGTAAAGTAGGATATCATGATGGACAACATCAAAAGCTGCAGAGAGGTCGAATTGAAGAAGGACGGCGAACTTGTTGCGAGAGTGGAGATGTTGAACTTTTGAGATTAAGGAGGTCAGAAGGGATTCGGTGCTGAAGTTGGGACGGAAGCCGTATTGGTAGGGTAGCAGAATGGTGAATTTTTCAAGGTAGGAAGATAGTTGAGTGGATATGATGGATTCTAGCATCTTGGTAAGGAGAGGAATGTTTGCTATTGGACGGTAGCTGGATGGTGTAGAGGGGTCTAGATCAGGTTTTTTCAGTAATTGGGTTAAGGAGATATGGCCCATTTCTGGGGAGAATAGGCCCGAATAGAGGGCGAAGTTTATGAGAATGGTAAGAAATGAGATGGCCTGAGGGGAAGTGTTCTCGTAAAGGTAGGCGGGGAATGGATCTAAGGTACAATTGCAGGATTTCAGTTTGAGGCAGAGATTATGGACCAGGGATTCAGAGACAAGTTCGAAGGAAGACCAGGATCTGTCAGCTGGGATAGGGTAGGAGTCTGTAAGGATAGGGTTGGGGTCGATTGGACTCAGAGATTTGTAGGAGATTGCAGGAGGGAAGGAGCGCCTCAAGGTGGAGACCTTATCGCTGAAGAATTTTGCCAGAGATTCGGCTGAGGAGGAGGAGGGGGCTCCAATACCAATTGTTTGAGTCGTGCCCCCTTTATGGAGGTTAATAACCTTCTGCTGCCGCTGGTTGTTGCGGAAAGTGCGTTCCAATCTGCATCGGGCATATTGAAGTCCCCTAGTAGTACTGTGTCCCTACGCAAAGTGATGTTCTCTATGTCTTTGATTAATTCCATATCCTTGTCTTCCTGTTGTCTTGGAGGTCTGTATACCACCCTGAGATACAGGCATTTTTCGTTTCCTCTTGCCAGGTTCACCCAGAGGGATTCCCCAGTGTACTTGACATTTGTGATTTTGGTAGTTTTGATGTCTTCTTTAGTGTATAGTGCTACCCCTCCTCCTAGCTTGCCTTCCCTGTCTCGACGAAGTAGATTGTAACCCGGGATAACCATATCCCACCCGTGTGAGTCCGTGAACCAAGTCTCGGATATCGCCACTACGTCTAGGTTGGCGTTCATTATTTCTGTCTCTAAATCCAGAATTTTATTGCCCAAACTGTGTGCCACGATAGGGTAGTTCTCCGTACTCATTCAAAGTTCCTCCCTAAAGTCATCTCGAAATTTCATCTGAACCAGACTATAGTTCTACCTGTCTTCTTTTCAAGACCACATTCTCATCCTGGTGAAGCTGCACACCACACATTAGACTGTAAATAAGCCCTTGCTTATTACTTAGATTTGACTAAGCCTCACAGAACTTCTACTCAGCTGTTTCTATCATTCGATCCAAACAGAATTGGAGCTCCTTTCGCCAAGAGAACCATTTCAACATACATAGCCCTCCATATCTTATGTTTGCTAAGTCCCTGCGTAGAGTCTCCTGCCTGAGTCAGTGTGACTCCTAAAGTATTGTTTTCAGTGAGTGTACTTACCTCGGACTCATAGTTGCGACTCACTCCCTCAGGATAGTTACTTACTGCTTTGGAATGTGAGTGGGTACCCTCCCCCAACTTACCTAGTTTAAAGCCCTTCGAAGTAGGCGGGCTAGTCGATGTCCGAAGACGTTCTTACCTCTTCTGGTCAGGTGGTGTCCGTCTGGTCCCAGAAGAGGTAAGAACATCTTCGGACATCGACTAGCCCGCCTACTTCGAAGGGCTTTAAACTAGGTATAGTAGATCAAATAATATAAACCCTTCTGTAGACAAACCAGGTACTAACAGTGCTATAAAGCATTGTGATTATTTATTTATTATTATTATTACATTTCTAACCCACTTATACCTAAGCAGTTTCCATAATATGCATACCTAGTTATTAAACACATACAGATCCAGTACTTTCTTATAACATTTTTCCTTAATTAAAAGCTTCCATAAACAAAGTGGTTTTCAAAACCTTTTTAAATTTCATAATATTTAAAAGAGATCTCAATGGTCCTGTTAGTTTGTTCTATAAAATAACTCCTGCAGCAGTGATCACATAGGCTCTCATATTTTCATAAGGCATGTGTACAAAACTATCGAATGACAAGACACATATTCTCTTCAAACCTTAACACTCTGGGAGGCTGGTAAAGCGACATCACCTGTGTCAAATACCAAGGAATCAAAAAATGGATAACCTTGAAAATCAACACAAGGACTTAGTAGATCATTGATTGCCAGTAAAATCTCATATTAAGTTACTTCAACCATGGTGTTACGTGCTCAAACATAGACCCCTCCCCCCCTCACACACACACACACACACACACAGATCATGCATGCTGCAGCATTCTGGATCACTTTCAATGTTGCAGTAATCCAGTTTTTGAATAATAATAATAGTCTGTACTGCCAGCCCAAAATCCCACTTTGACAACAGTGCTTTAAGTTTGCTGAATGAACGCACCTGAAAATAATGCCGATTTAATCACTGCCATTACTTGCTCTCTCATATTTAATACTTATAATAATACTTTACCCTGCTAACATGAATCCCCTCCTGATTTTAGTGATCTGTCTGTTAATTGGCAACATCAAAGATGTTAACTCACTCCACCCACAATTACAATCAATCAACTACCCGGATCTATCAATTTTACACATCACTAATTCACAAGAAAACACAATAAATCATATTACCGTTATCTCAAATAAAAGAAGACATCAACGAACACTTAAAAAAAGAATAAGGCAAGTAAAACCCGTCAAAACCACTACCGCTACCAAAACTATCACACCCACATCTGTCTCCTGTGCATACCTTAATACTAGATCTGTCAGGAATAAAGCTTTCCTAATTAATGATTGGATCATCAACAAGCAAATAGCCTGCCTTTTACTAACTGAAACATGGCTACTATCTGAAGATGATCCAATAATAATTGATCTCCTACCAAGCAATTTCAAAATCCTTCCGCTAAACCGCGTGGGGAAAAAAGGAGGAGGATTAGCAATTATTTTTAAAGAAGGATTCGACTTTGAACTTCTGGATTCCAAAATGACAGACCATTTAAAAATTTTAGCCTGTAAAATTAGCAACTGTCAACTAGAAGAATCCCTATCCTGCATATTATTCTATGTCCCACCAAAAAGCTGGCCAAAAGCCAAAGAAGACTTCTTTGCATTTGTCCTAAACAATTCAATCGGTCCTTCTTATAATATCATCGCAGGCGACTTAAACCTACACCTAGATGAAGTGGACAACACAAATGCGAGAGAGTTCAAAAACTTTCTATCCCTACTCAATTACAATCTTTCTCTACCCACACAAACACATGAAAAAGGCCATCAATTGGATGTGGTAGCCATGTCCACAAAGGATATCCCAGCCCCTGCCATTTCGCTACTTAAAGTCACCTGGATTCATGATATCTGGTCTGACCATTTTACTTATTATTTCTAGCTATTCTGGTCTTATCATAAATCTAAAACACGCCCAATTATAAAAAGAGAACATCACACAAGAGGCTATATTAATCCAAAAGAATTCTGGTCACAATACGAATTGCAAACAGGGATAGATGAAGGAATCGATTTTTGGGATCACTGGACGACAACCAGCACATCCATTTTAAATAAAATCGCCCCTATACGTAATAGCAAAAGCAATTCAAATAAATATAACAAATGGTTTGACATCGAACTTCTAAAAATGAAACAACTAGCTAGACGACTGGAAAGAACTTGGAAAAAAACAGGAGAACTAGCCGACCGTAACAACTGGAGAGCTAACATAAAAATCTACAAACAAATGTTAAAAGACAAACATAAAGCATTCTACTCCACTAAAATCAACTCATCTTGTAATGGTTCACAAGGAATCAATACAAAAGAGCTATTCAACCTGATCACAAATTTATTTGACACCACTCGCTACACCTCACCCACACACAACATTAAACTACCCTCTGCAAATGACTTAGTTCTGTACTTCGATTCTAAAATTAAGAACCTTAGAATCCATTGTTCAACAAACGACTCTTGTGATCATCAAATAGCGAACACCCAAGGAAATGATATACCGGCAGACATGATCTGGAGCTCCTTTCAGGATTTAGAGTGGAATGATTATATCAGATTATATAACAAATACTCTAGATCCTATTGCATTCTGGACTCATGCCCCCCAGAAATTATGAAAGCAGCACCTTTAGAATTTAAATTATCACTGATGCAATACTTGGCTTACAACCTAAACAATGGGAAGTTCCTCTCTAATAATGGTCACATTATTATAACCCCAATTCTAAAAAATCGTAAAGTATCCTCAGCCCTAATATCCAACTATAGACCGGTAGCTTCCATTCCGTTTATTATAAAAATTATGGAGGGATTGGTTCACACCCAACTGATGGGTTATCTTGATCAATTCTCTCTCCTCCATGAAACTCAATCTGGTTTTAGGCCATTATTCAGTACGGAGACAGTAATTGCGGCTATCTTAGACAATTTGCACCTACTGTTTAGTAAAGGCCTTAATGCCCTGATAATGCAATTCGATATGAGTTCTGCCTTTGATCTAGTGGACCACATGAAACTGCTGCAATGCCTAGATGCCATTGGTATCTGGGATAAGGTGCTGAACTGGTTCCGTGGCTTCCTTATATCCCGCACCTATCAGGTTCGTTTTAATTATGAGCTTTCCGACACCTGCAGCAATCCATCCGGTGTGCCCCAAGGCTCTCCACTATCCCCATTGCTCTTCAACGTCTACATGTCCTCACTGGGCACGAAGCTAACCCAGCTGGGGATAAAACTATTTAGTTATGCAGATGATTTTACGATTATCATCCCATTCACCAATTCTGTCTCCGAAACTATTCCCAAAGCTTCAGAAGCTATAAACATGATGGAACAATGGATGACAAACTTTAGGCTCAAACTTAATTCAGATAAAACGACTTTTTTCATTGCTTCACCACATCCACTTGACATTAAATCACCCCTCTGTATCAATAACCTTAGTTACCCTATCCAGCTCTCCATAAAGATACTAGGTGTAACTCTGGATCAATGCCTAACCATGAAAGACCAAGTAGATTCCTTAATCAGAAAGGGATTTTTCACTCTCTGGAAACTCAGATCCCTTAAAGCTTATTTTGTTACATCGGTTTTTAGAATCCTAGTCCAATCCCTCGTACTAAGCCTGCTTGACTACTGTAATATTGCCTATTTGGCAATTTCCCAAAAAAATATGTGACGCCTACAACTGTTGCAGAATGCAGCAGTCAGACTAATCTTTGGACTAAAAAAATTTGACCACGTGACACCCTACTACCGGCAGCTACATTGGCTGCCGATGGAGGCACGCGTAAAGTTCAAATTTGCCTGTTTCTGCTTTAAAGCATTACACGGACTTGCCCCCAAATACATTACTGACCTTTTCTCCTTCTCAACCAACAGACACAAGAGAAGTTCACATTCCAACTTCGTTTCCCCCCCAGTGAGAGGTTGCAAACTGAAAAAACACCATGAATTCCTTCTCTCACACCAAGCAGCATAATGGGGTAAAGACCTAGAACAATTACTTTCGCCCTCTACTTATGAGGAATTTAGGAAACGTCTAAAAACACACCTGTTCCTAAAACATCTTGACAACTGATCCACTTATCTCTTTCCTCTCAATAGCGACCTACTGTCCTTTTGATCACTTTTCTCCTCAACAATGAATTTCCTGTCTAATTACTTCTCTTTCCTCTTCCCCTCTTGAAGTCAGTCAATTTGTACCTTTGCTTAATCTTTTGTAAACCGCATAGAACTTCACGGTATTGCGGTATATAAGCTGTTATTATTATTATTATTATTAATGTTTAATTTAACCAGATTCCCAAAATTTTCAACCACGTACTGTAAACTCAATATCATTTGCCACAACACTTTGAGGTCATGAAGGGTCTTCTTTCCTACTGATCAATATCACATCTGTTTTAGTGAAATTCAACCCCAATCTATGGTCTACCATCCAATCATCCACTGCTTTCAAACACTCAGAAAGTTTTATAATTAGTTATTTTCTCCAGTCATCCATCAGGGAAAAAGAATTGAATGTCATCAGCATAAAACCTATAGCTGATGTTCAACCTCTTAAAAACTTCCCCCAGTGAAGCTATATAGATGTTAAAAAGTAGAGCCGATAGGGACCCTGTGGAACACCTCTAATCACAGGCACAGCCTCTGACACATGGTCGTTGCTTTGTACTTTCATATGTCAATCATAAAAATATAATTGAAACTAATCATACACCTCCCCACCTATTCCCATCTTCATCAGTGTGTAACAAAACATAAGTGATGTTTACACTTCAATAATCTACATTTCCATCTCTCCAAAAAATAGGTATATATATATATATATATATCTTTAATATATTGTGTGTATAATTTATGATCAAACAATTGCATTCAGAAGGCACATGCCATCAAAAAATTGACAAGGAGGAAAAAAGCCTCAGATTCCTCCCTTTGTCTTCCAGAAAATGGGCATAGGTTATAGGGTATGTCTGACCTCATTGGCATAAAAAACGAGCAAAGATTTGTTCTTCTTCCAGTTAGGGCTTTTCATCTTGAATGAGCCCATTCTTTTTCTTATTAGTTCTTTTCTCTTGGAATACGTTTCCTCCCTTCTTAGATTTATTGACAACTTTTTAGGGATTTAGCTGTTAAAGCTGTGATTTTAATTAAGGATTAAAATATTTTTAAGAGAACTGTTAATACTGTATTTTTAAATGTTTCATGTAATTTTCATTACATTATTTAAATTTTTATGTTATGATTATATTTTTATTTCTAGGATTTTATGTTTATGGTTTTGTTTTTTAATTATGTATGTTTTGTTTTGTTTTCAGTAACCTATTCTGGGCACTTCTGGAAGGACAGGCTAAATATCAAAATAAATGTTGTACAACGCCTTGGCAGATCCCTGGGGATGTGGTTTATAAATTAATTTCATTATCTGAAAATTAAACATAAAAATAGATGTCATTGGCCCTATGCATGTTTTGGTGGTTCCTTTTAAATTAGCAAAATGTTAATTTTTCACATAATTATTTAACAATATTTTCACAATTTGTATAATAACACTCATATACTTTTCCTTCAGGGCCTTTGTTTGAAATGGGGTTATTGGAGGAATGTAGTTTTGAGGATAAGGAAACAGAACATAGTCATAAAGAGGTATGTAAGAATGTGGTTGTTTTTTTTTGTAAACTAATAACTTTGAACTTGGAGACATATATAACCAAAACAGATGTCAGAGTAAGGGAAGAGAGGAATATAATTAGAGTACCAAAAAGAGATCTATATTAACTTTTATTCTGCTAATATCCCAAAGGACAGATTGAATTGCAGAGCTTGGGTTAGAGAGAGAATGTATTAAAAATATGTAGGGGAACACATAAATAGATAAATGTGTGAAATACAAGAACAAAGACGGAAAACAAGTGTATTAAAAATAGAATGATAAATGCACAAATATTAACTAAGATATCATCAGGAAACTGACTGAAATAATAACAAATTAATCTTTGGTAGCAGGCAGAATTACCATATCACAATTTGTGGCATTGAGTGACGCAAAATTCCAGAGCTTTCTTAAAAAAAAAAAAAGAAAAGAAATCTGCTCATTTTTTTTCTGTTTTCCCATTAGCATTGCCAACCTCACTCCAAGGTTCTTCTAAGAGATTTTTATGGATGGGAGGCCAGAGATGTAATTCTTTGCTTCCCCTCACACAGGATCTACTGCTGCTGGAACGGTGGTCAGCAACATGGCAGCTAGGCTTCAATGCTAAAAAGTGTAAGGTAATGCACCTGGGTAAGAGAAATCCACACAGAACTTACGTACTAAATGGTGAGACCTTGGCCAGGACCACGACGGAACGTGATCTAGGGTTGATCATTAGTGAGGACATGAAGGCTGCCAATCAAGTGGAGAAGGCTTCCTCCAGGGCAAGACAAATGATGGGTTGTATCCGTAGAGGTTTTGTCAGCAGAAGACCTGAAGTCATGATGCCGCTATACAGGTCCATGGTGAGGCCTCATTTGGAGTATTGTGTTCATTTCTGGAGACCACACTACCGGAAGGATGTGCTGAGAATCGAGTCGGTTCAGCAAATGGCCACTAGGATGGTTTTAGGGCTCAAGGATCTCACGTATGAAGAAAGACTGAATAAATTGAGGCTGTACTCACTTGAAGAACGAAGAGAGAGGGGTGACATGATTGAAATGTTTAAGTACATCACGGGCCGTATCGAGTCGGAAGAAGATATCTTCTACCTCATGGGACCCTCGACCACCAGAGGGCATCCGCTGAAAATCAGGGGAGGGAAGTTTCATAGCGACTCCAGAAAATACTTCTTCACCGAAAGAGTGGTGGATCATTGGAACAAACTCCCCCTGCAGGTGATTGAGGCCAGCAGCGTGTCAGATTTTAAGAGAAAATGGGATGTTCACATGGGATCTCTAAGGGGGTGAAATCAGGGGGGCGGGTATTTGGAATGGGCAGACTTGGTGGGCTATAGCCCTTTTCTGCCGTCATTTTCTATGTTTCTAACCTGAAACTTCGACTCTTCTGTTCCAGACTGTACACTCCCAACCATCTGGAATCAGATGCATTTCTGCTTGACTGGCGGAACCAGTTTATGTACGCATTCCTGCCAATTCCTCTGATCAGGAAGATTCTGCTCAAACTTAGAAAAGATCAGGCCAACATGGTTCTGATAGCTCTATGATGGCCTCATCAACCTTAGTTCTCTCTCCTACAACTCAGCAAAAGCAAACCCATCACACTGCAGACCTTTCCAACTTTGCTAACACAGAACAAGGGTTCTCTGCTCCATCCCAATCTTCCTTCGTTAGCACTCACAGCATAGTATTTCTCTCCCACCAATTATATACCGCAATACTTTCTGTTCCAGTGTTAGCCATTTTTGAAGCTTCTAAGAGACCATCCACTCAATGCTGTTACCGTTTCAAGTGGACTTGCTTCACAGTCTGGTGTGATCATCACTTGTTGAATCCGGTCACATGCCCACTATCATCACTGCTTTCGTATTTCCTGCACTTTTCCAGCTTTGGTCTAAGACTACTTCAGTCAGAGTTCACTTTGGTGCTATCACTGCTTTCTATTCAACAATAGACAAAAAAAAATAAAAGCAACGATCAAAGCTAGGAGGATGCTTTGGTGCATAGGAAAAGGAATGACAAGTAGGAAAAAGGAGTTGATAGTGCTGTTGTATAAATCTCTGGTGAGGCCCCATTTGGAATAGTGTGTACAGTTCTGGAGACCGTACCTTCAAAAAGTTATAAATAGAATGGAGTCAGTCCAGAGAGCTGCTACAAAATCGGTTACTGGTCTTTGTCATAAAGCGTATAAGGACAGACTTAGAGACCTCAATATGTATACTCTGGAAGAAAGGCGGAAGAGAGGAAATATGATAAGAGATATTTAAATATCTCTGTGATACTAATGTACAGGAGGTGAGCCTTTTTCAAATGAAGGAAAACTCTGGCATGAGAGGACATAGGATGAAATTAAGAGGTCATAGTTTCAGGAGTAATCTAAGGAAATACTTTTTTTACAGAAAGGGTGGTAGATGCATGGAATAGTCTCCCAGTAAAGGCGGTGGAGACAAAAACTGTGAATTCAAGAAAGTGTGGGACAGGCACATGGGATCGCTTAGGGAGAAGAGATAGTGGATGCTTTGGATGGGCAGACTGGATAGGCCATTTGTCCTTTATCTGTCATCATGTTTCTATGTCTGTTCATCCTCTGGTTTCTAGATTCATGAAAGGACTTTTTCATACCAAGCTACCTCTCAGACCTCCTCCAGTAGCATGGGATCTTAATGTGATACTTTCTGCTTTGAACCACACTCGACCTCATCTCTCAAGTATCTCACTTGAAAAGTGGTATGCCTCATATCTATCACATCTGCACACAAGTGCTAGTATCGGATCTAGCTTTTACAACATTCTACCACGATAGGGTAGTTCTCCGTACTCATCCAAAGTTCCTCCCTAAAGTCATCTCGAAATTTCATCTGAACCATACTATAGTTCTATCTGTCTTCTTTTCAAGACCACATTCTCATCCTGGTGAAGCTGCACAGCACACATTAGACTGTAAATAAGCCCTTGCTTTTTACTTAGATTTGACTAAGCCTCACAGAACTTCTACTCAGCTGTTCCTATCATTCGATCCAAACAGAATTGGAGCTCCTGTCGCCAAGAGAACCATTTCAACATGACTGGTGAACTATATCCTTTTGCTATGCTTGGTCTGATGTTTGAGGGCCATGTCACTGCACATAAAGTGCAAGCAATGGTGACTTCAGTAGCTCACCTCCCACTGAAAACATCTGCAAGACAGTCACCTGGTCCTCAAACCATACCTTCACATCTCATTACTGTTTGGAGAGTTATTCCAGACGAGATAGTCAGTTTGGCCAAACAGTTCTGAGAGGCCAACTTCCCTCCAACCCTATTGGGTTTCGCTAGGCACATGTATACATACCTATTATTCTCATCCAGACTCATGACCCTGGTAGCTAGGGAGTCCCATATGTAAGAATATACTGCCTGCTTGTCCTAGGATAAAGCACAGTTACTTACCTGTAACAGGTGTTATCCAGGGACAACAAGCAGATGTTCTTACAACCGTCTTACCTCCCCTAGTTGGCTTTTTAGCTTTTTTTACTGAACTGATGGTCCCATGAGCCAGTGGCGGGCAGGAAGGCACGTGTGCCGGACAGGCAGTCGTCAAGTTATAAAGTGACACTACACTTGTGGACTGCCCATACCAGGCTCCATGGATGACGTCGCCCATGTTTCCTGCTGTCCCTGGGTAAAAGATGTTGCAGGTAAGTAACTGTGCTATGTCCCTCATGGATATACATGACAGGTACAAAAAACTTCCCAACAGTCAAGGGACCTTGACTTAGATACTGCAAACAAAATCTCCATCCACTATGGCTCATCCAAGGTGCATCTGAACAAGAAGGTTCCATTTTTCTGCACCTAGGATGACATAAGGGCAAAAAAGGTTTGGCTGGCCTTGAATAGACTGCTACTATTGTACTGCTTATGATAATGTTGCAATCTGTAAGCCAGGATGCCTGTGTTATGTTGCCATTCATAAAACATATAGCTTGAACCTTGCCAGTTGGTGCCTTACAATTGTAGAGGATCTAACCTGACAGTAGAGAGCAGAAAGCAGCCTAGCTGCAGACAACCTTCTCCATCGTTTGTGGATAGGTCTTGTATATGTGTATCCTTCAATACCCCTAACTCACAAGGAACTGTAATGCTCATAGCTGCATTTTGGTTAAATTACATTTGATTTGCATTTTTGCAAGAACTATTTTTCTCAAAATCAGTTGGGCTTAGATCTTCCCCTACCTTTATTGTGCAAAACTAGGAATCATTGCTATACCCCAACATCAGGCCCTTGCCCTTTATGGCTTGGATATTGAAGGGAATGCAATTCATTCTATTGTCTCCATCCCATCCCCACCCCAGATAAGGTGTCTTAAGTCCTTTTGATTTCTAGAAAGGACCTCACTAGCAGGTTTTATGGGTTTCCCTTGAAGAAAGTTTGCCATCTGATCTGAGAATTGAATTATAGACTCCTCTTCCTATCTCACATGAAAATGATTGAATGCCTTCTACATCTGAGTTCAGTCTTGACAACCAGCTCTGGTAAGGATATACCTCAGTACTGTTAGCAGCCAGCATGGACTTAGTCAAGGGAACATCTTGCTTCACCGATCTGCTAGATTTCTTTGAAGGAGTGAATAAACATGTGAATAAAGGTGAGCCAGTTGCTTATCTAGTGTCGTTTGAAAATCCAGATACATAAAGTACCTCTTGAATGACTCCTGAGGAAATAAGAAAATCATGAGATAAGAGGTAGGGTCCTATTGTGAATTAAGAACTGGTTAGGAGATAGAAAACTGAGAGTAGGATTAAATGGTCAGCATTCTCAATTGTGAAGGGTAGATAGCGGAGTTCCTCTAGAGCAGGGGTGTCCAATGTCGGGCCGCAGTCCAGTCGGGTTTTCAGGATTTCCTCAATGAATATGCATGAGATCTATTTGCATGCACTGCTTTCAATGCATATTCATTGGGGAAATCCTGAAAACCCGACTGGACTGCGGCCCTCGAGGACCGACATTGGACACCCCTGCTCTAGAGATTTTACTGGGACTACTGCTTTTTAACATACTGTATTTTTAAATGATCTAGAGATGGGAATAGCTATTGAGCTAATTAAATTTGCTGTGGACACAAAGTTATTCAAAGTTAAATCTTAAGAAGATTGTGAAATATTGCAAGAGGACAAGACTGGGAGATCCAAATGACAGGTTGTGAGCCCACCTGGACTGATAGGGAAAATACTTAGAGTACCTGATTAGATTGTGAACTGCTCAGATGACTGTATTGATGAGTGTTATATCAAATAAATAAACTTGGAAACTTTGTTTCTGTTCAACCTTTAGTTATCTATTGAAGCCTCCAATTAACAATTGAGATAAGCCTATTTTGAACCTCAAATTATTTGTGAGCTCAAATACCTAACACAAAAGGTTGCTTTTTTATGACAGTCTGCAGTCAGTGAGCTGAATTTTAATATGGAAGCAAGCCTAGCTGTTAAACTCGTGCTGATTTTTGTTAAAAGCAGAACTTGAAGACCTGAAGTGAACTTCTAGCAGAGGTGGTAGAGACTATTAGTGAAGCAAATTGTGGGTATGCTGGAGAGGATATGGAATGATGGGTAAATGGGTAAAGTCAAGTAAAAGATGTGAAATGGTCTACGTATGGGAACTTGTGTACATCTGTATAAGTGCATGACTACTGAGCAGATTGGATGGGCCATTTTATGTTATGACTACTTCTACTTGACTTATCTGTTTTATAGTAGATTTCATAATAGAGTGCTGGTCACAAAAACATTCCAAGTTCTGGCTAAGGTGCTGCCGGACTTTCACGTAATCAGTCAACAGTCCTACCATTTTCTCATTGCAAAAAACTTTGTCTTCTGATCAGTGTTCCCTCTAAGCGGGCGGGTGTTGTGAGCAAACTTTTTTCACTGTGAGCTAAAAATATCGGGCGCCAGCAAGTTATGAGCCAAATAAATATGTTGCTTTCTACCACAGAACTTCCTTACGTTTGTATGGAATCTATCCCCTTTCAACTTTAGAGAGTGCCCTCTCGTTCTCCCTGCCTTAGCTACTAAGTCTATTCCCTTCAGTACCTTGAATGTTTCTATCATGTCCCCTCTCAATCTCCTCTGCTCAAGGGAGAAGAGGCCCAGTTTCTCTAATCTTTCGCTGTACGGCAACTCCTCCAGCCCCTTAACCATTTTAGTTGCTCTTCTCTGGATCCTTTCGAGTAGTACCGTGTCCTTCTTAAAGTACCAGTGCTGGACGCAGTACTCCAGGTGAGGGCGTACCATGGCCCGGTACAGCAGCATGATAACCTTCTCTGTCTCTTCAGTCCAGCATCTGCCCCTTCCATTCACTGTCTGTCTTTCCCTGCCATCTCTCCTCCTGCCCCCCCCCCCACCCCCCAATTTGGTCTAGCATCCATCATCTTCCTTCTGTTCCCCTCATGGTCTGGCATCTCTATCCTTCCCTCCCCCCTGTGGTTTTTAGCATATCTCTCTTCTCATTTCCTCCACTCAGATCTGATCATTCTCTGCTCTCTCTTCCCTTTTCTTCTCTGGTCTTCCTTCTCTATTTTCTGCCTCCATCTAAATTAAATTCTTTCTTACTATTTAGTCCCGTTTCCCTCTTTTCACTGTGTCTACACACAGCTTGTCACCCCTTTCCCTCACCCCTCCATTATCTTACTATTTTCTTCCCCCTTTATTTATCTCCTCCTTCCATCCAGTATGTGTTCTTTCCCCACTTCCATTCAGCATCTGCTCTCCCTTCTCAACTGACATCCATCTGCCTTCTGCTCTCTCTCCCTTCTTCTCACTTCCATCATCTGTCCCCTTCTCTCTCTCTCTCATCTCCTCCATTCCATCATCTGCCCCTTCTCTCTCTCTCTCTCTCTCCCCCCCCCAACTTCCATCATCTGCCCCCCTTCCCCTCACCTTTGTGGGTCACTTTCTTTCCCCTGAGGGTGGCTCATGTCACAGGGGAAGCTTTGGCCGAGCAGAACCGCTTGATTGACAGTGGAACTTACTTGATTGATGTCGATGCTGGGGCCCGTTGCCGTTTGAAGGAAAAAAAAAAAGGTGGAAAAAAGGAACCTGTAAAGGCGAGAGGAAGGGAAACCTCCAGGACAGCTGCTTTTTGCCCTCCTTCAGCGGCCCAAGAGTTCAGACCAGCAGCGGCAGCTCTGTATGCTTTTAACTTCGGCACAGAGCTGCCCCTAATCAATAGTTTAGCGCGGTTTCATGAGGCAGCCTCGGGGCCTTTGATAGCCGGCCCGCTTCGATGATGCGATGTGGGCCGGCCTAGCAAAGGCCCCGAGGCTGCCTTATGAAACCGCGCTAAACTATTGATTAGGGGCAGCTCTGTGCCGAAGTTAAAAGCATACACAGCTGCCGCTGCTGGTCTGGAGGTGCGGAGACAAGGCAGGAGGCAAACGCGGTGGAAGGCAGGAGTCCCGGCGAAGGCAGGAGTCCCGGCACAGCGACTGCAACAGGAAGTTGCAAGTCAGCTGACGCCGGCCTTTCGTTGCGGCGGGGACCGAATCCTTCGCGGACCGGCAAGATTTTGTTTGCGGACCGGCGGTTGAAGAACTGTGCTCTACACTGTGTGCGCTGTGACGAGAAACTTGTGCGCTGCGAGGTAATATTTTGTGCGCCAGCGCACCCCAGCGCAGCTTAGCGGGAACACTGCTTCTGATTAGAATGAATGCAAGCACATACAGAGTCCATTCAGATTTTTGTTTCCTATGAACCCAATAATCTTTGCAATAGGGTAACAAAAGGCACCATTTTTATTTTTTTTTTGAATAACTGATGGAATGCATGAATACAGGATGTCCGGTGCTATACTCGGAGAGAACCCCAGGAAAGAGACTTGGGAGTACTTGTGGACAAGTCAATGAAACTGTCCGCGCAATGTGCGGTGGCTGGCGAAAAAGGCAAACAGAATGCTAGGAATGATTAAGAAGGGGATCACAAACAGATCTGAAAAGGTTATCATGCCGTTATACCGGGCCATGATACACCTGGAATATTGCATCCAATACTGATCGCTCTACATGAAAAAGGACATAGTACTACTCGATAGGGTTATAGGGGAAAGCACCCTTCAGGGATTCACGACAAGGTTGGATAAGTTCATACTGGAACAGAACATACGCAAGTAAGGCTAGACTCAATTAGGGCACTGGTCTTTGACCTAAAGGCTGCCTTGTGAGCGAACTGCTGGGCACGATGAACCACTGGTCTGACCCAGCAGTGGTAAATCTTATGTTCTTATGAATCTCTTTTTGTAATGTTTTGCGAGAATTGACTTTTGAAGGGCATGTCTAGATCAAACAGTGTTATTGTGACATCAGTTGGTCTTATTCTTCTTTCTGTGTTCTTTATATAGTAGACAAAGAACTTATTTAGGATACATAGAGAGCAGGTTTAGTTCCAGATTACTTTGACTGGTATACTTATAAAGTTTTAGAAAAGCAAAGTATTCATTTGGTTTCTGTTCTAAAATTGTGACTTACTTAAATATCTACAAGGCATAAATATACCTTGAACTTATGGCAGCCATTTTTGATCACAGCTCTGCATGGGGCAGGAGCTTAAATAGATTGTTTCTGCCCTGCTTCATCGCTAGACCACAGGCTTTAAAAGTAAGATATAGAGAGGTCCAGGAGACAGGAGGGTGGCGGGGTGGTTTAGAGACTTGTGAATAACTGAATTTGTGAATCCCAAACCCACAAATATCGAGGGGGGAGTGTATTTAGCATTAGCTAACCAGAATAATGCTTTTGAATATCAGCCCCTTAATCTTTACCCAAAAGCTCTGGAATTTTGTTCTGTAGAGTGCTACATATAACCTTGTGACCTGTTTGTGTAATTGATGAGTGACTGCTTCAGAGAACAACTGTTACAGGTAAACAATTTTGCCTTTTGAGACTAAAAGAAATAAAAGTACATGGAAAAGAGTAGGGACTAACCTTAAAGGTAGCACAGAAGGAAAGCACTATCAGTGTGAAGACAAATGTCTTAACTGAAGCTATAGACATATTTATTATGTCATTAAGAAGTGCAAAATTGTGAAAATATGCCTTATTTAATGAAGCTGCATACTCAAATAGCCATTTATATTTTAGCAGTTGAAGTTTCAAGTTGCCATCTGGTGACACTACCTCAAATAGGGGAATAATGCAGACTGTTTATGTTTCCAGTGACAGTTTGCATTAGCATATCTGTAATTTTGACAAGCTTGAAACATGAACATGACAAGTAAATTATAACTGCTGTTTATTCTCTGATTTTTCTTTATCTCTGTGCATGTTTAATGAAGGCTAAACATGTGTTAGAATCATCCAAGTTAATAGAAAAAGCAGCATCGGAAGCCAGTACTAATTGGGAAAATATCTCACAATTACAACTGAAAATTGCAACTGAAGTAATGAAGCAGAAAGAGGGATCTGATGAGGATGAGACATCAGATTCAAAAATGACATGGGAGGAAAAATATGAAAAAATGTGGGTTGAAAATGAGAAAAAAGAAGTGAAAACTAATTTTAAATACATTACAGCTGAACTAAAGCAAAGATTTGGTGAAACATGTAAGATCAATAAAATCTCTTCTGCATCTTCAGCCCTAGAAAGTGATCTGAGAGAATCGCAGAGCAAGGTTGAGGCACAGCCTGCTGTGACATCTTGTAGAAATAAAGCAGAGGAAAATGTGAACATTGAGAATACTGTAGCAGAATTAAATCCTGTCCCAGAGCAAAAGGACTTTAGTGCAGGAGATTCTTTTTCACATTTCAATTTAAGTGAGCAAGACCATCATGATATTTCTTTCCAGCTGCAAAGAAATGTTAACAAATCAAGTATAGAGCTTATTTTGGATCTAAAGGAGAATAGATCTTCTCATAGTATTAAAAAGGATGACATGGCTAACCCACTCTTGTTCACAGAAGAAATAAAATGTTTTATGCCCTCTGTTACCTGGAGAAGTAATTCCATAGAGGAGAACGTCACAGATGTAGATTCTGACTCAGAAGAAAGCCAAGAAAGTTTCTTAAAGCTTGATTTTACTGAAAATACATCTTGCAAAAGTCCTAGCAGACCTGTTGAGGGACTAACAAATAAAACACATTTTTCAGCTGTGGTGAAGAGTGAAGGTTCATTTCAAATAAATGCAGACCTCTGTGAATTAGAAAGCAAAGTTGCTAGAGACCACAATACTAGAATGTCTCCATTCTTTGCCACTGAGCTTGAAAATTTGAGTGCATCTCAGCTGTCTGAGGGTGAAATGCCAAAAATGCTGCTGGATAAAGAACTGGAACAAGAAATGCAAAGATTTAAGAATGAGGTAGGAATGCTGCAAGTAGTATTCCTGACTTTGGAGAGAGAAAAATCACAACTTCTGAAAGAGGTAGAGGTTTATGTGCTGCAGCTCCATTTTCTCTAGTCTTTCTCCATATCATCCATCTTTCATTTTCAAACTTTTCACTAGAGCAAGAACAATAGCAGATAGTGTAGCATCAGAAGATTCATATACGCTGTATATAGCTTATTTATGAAAAGCATGGATAAGCAATAAAAAGTTGGAAAAATAATTTTTCCACTAATTATTAGAAAGTGCTGCTGGGATAGCTCTAAGAATTTTAATTTCTTAATTAGACCAAGGGCTCCTTTTACTAAGATGTGCTTGAAATTAGCGTACGCAAACCATGCACTAAACGAAATATACTAACGGAAGCTCTATGGAGGCGTTAGCGTTTAGCGCGCTCGGCATTGTAACGCGCTCTAAAACTGCTAGCGCACCTTAGTAAAAGGAGCCCCAAGGAAGTGGCTATTGAACAGAGTATTCATCCATGTCTTTTCATATGACTCTTCTCTTTGAAGCATTTCTTTGCTTAACTGACTTTTTCCATTCATACATTTTTGTTAGATCACTTGGTTTGCAGGGTTTTCCTCCACTAGCACTGTAGCTCTGCTGTAGCTAATCTAACCATTCATTCATTAACAAGTCACTTCTCTGAGATTAATAATGCATCCTGCATTTTTGTTTCTTGCTTTCAATTATTTGAGGTGGAAGCACTGTTTGCTTTGCAAAATACTCTTTCATGGTGAACTTGAGAATTTAAGGGTAATACACAAAAGATAGTGCTAGCAGAAAACAATCATGCCAAAATAGCTTCTGTATCATCACACATTTCTATCATATTTTGAAGGATCTATTTATTTTTCCCAAAGTTAAGGATTTTAATAAAAGAAAAAATGTTGCAATCAAATGTGGGATTTTTGGGGATATAGTTTTACTACAGTGGGGTAAAAATATTCCTAGTTAGAAAATATAATGAGATGATTCCTAGAGATTAAAAATGCCATGTTGTTATAGATTGATGAGAAAAAAAAAAACCCAAGACGGACAACAATATGATGAACCGAAAGCATTGCCCTTGAGAGGAAATCATGACACTGCCACTGTGCCAAAGATGATAGAGGGTGGCATTAATGAGAAGATAAGGCAAAAGCTTCATCTAAAAGGAACCCAGAACATTGAAAAAGAAGGGAAAAAGAACACATTTACAAAAAAAACAAGTTAAGAACAGTATTTCCACCAAAGTCCAAGCAAAGTCACTGCATAAGTTTTTGAAGAGGTAAGCATTTCAGAAGTCAGTAACAGTGATCATCTGAATTTTTTGTATTGGTATGGTAGTTTTCCTTCTCTTTGAGCATCCAGTTTAATTGAAAGGATATTTTATTTGTGTTATAACACAGAAGGATCATTTACAGTGTGAGCTAAGTGCCATTTTACAAAAGTTCACTAAGCAGTTAACATGTGCTATTACCGCATGAGAGTAGTAACTGTAATCATTGAAAATGAGAAAAATAGTCCTAGCAGAGGTGTCAAGAAGTTAACAATCCATTGTGTGTGTAAATGTTTAGGATACTAGTATTTATACATATACTGCATATGCCAATAAGTTGCCTATGCGCTGTTCTATAAAGATACAATTGTCTTTCATACTGTGTATTTGCAAGGGGGCATACAAACAGGCAGAGAGTGGGTGGAAATTAGGCACTTACGCATGTAACTCACAGAATATTGTAAGTTGCTCGCATCCCTGTCACATTTAGGTGTCTACACTTAAATCAGGTCTTTGACTGGTGTACAAGCAGGCACCTAAATAATATGCATGCTGATACTGGGTTATGCTACTATTCTATAATTGAACCTAGGCACCTAAATTCCATTAAAGAATAGGCTTTACCACCCGCCCTTTGGATGACTAAATGAGGCACCCAGGTATAGAACTATCCCCTAAGTGCATCCACATTAATTACAAATAACTCACAGTAAATAACTTTTCTGTTCAGTAACTGCAAGGGACATGTTGGGCATACTCCCCACAGTTAGCTTATGGCCTTTGCACATACCTCTTGTTAATTTTTTGTGTTAAAGTATGGTAAGTGCAAAAGCTTACTGCACTTTAGTAAAAGGTGTGCTTTATTTGTGCTTAAGAGCAGGTTTAAATGTTCATATCTAGATTATGTAAGAAGGTGCAAAATTAGTGTATTTTATCTATCTATATACAGTATATAAAATCAGATGTGTGTATGTATGTTCCAGCATACCTCTGAAACGCATGGACAGATTTCAACCAAGCTTGGTATACATATCACTTACTATCTGGGAACAAATACTGTAGGGGTGGGAAGGGATAACATGTAAAAATGATTGAAAACAACAGATTTTAGTGTCTACCCCATAGTTTTCGGGCTTGCAGAGATGAATATGCAGCATAACTCTGAAACGCATAGACAGATTTCTACCAAACTTGGTATACATAAAACTTACTAACTGGGGATAAATACTATGGGGGTGACATGTAAGAATTATCAAGAACGACAGATTTTAGTGTGTATCCCATAGTATTTTCGGGCATGGAGAGATTTCAACCAAACTTGGTATTCATAAGACTTACTATCTGGCCACAAATACCGTGGGGGTGGAGAGGGGGGTGACATTGAAAATAACAGATATTAGTATCTAATCCATAAACGCATGGAGAGATTTCAACCAAACTTGGAACACATATGACTTACTATCTGGGGAAAAATACTGTTGGGGTGGGAAGGGGGTGAGGTAAAAATTATCAAAAATGATAGATTTTAGTGTCTACCTCATAGTGTTTTCAGGCTCGCTGAGATGAATACTCAACATAACTCTGAAACACATGGAGAGATTTCAATCAAACTTGGTACACATATGACTTACTATCTGGGGGAAAAATACTGTGCAGGTGGTAACATATAAAAATTATCAAAAATGACAGATATTAGTGTTTAACCCATAGTTTCCGGGCTCACTGAGATGAATACTGACACTCCGATGCCATTTAAGTCCATGTTCAGCCCCATAGAGAGGGACATGTGGGGGATGGGAAATTTTGGGATTAATAAATATCCAGGCAACGTCAGTGATCAGCTAGTAATTTATATACATATGTGAATACTACCAGTGCTCCACCTAAACTATTCTCCTATATATACCTACCAGCAAAGCATGTGCCATCATTCAATGTGTGTACTTTTATACAATACAACTTCTTGTATCCCACAATTTTCTACATGAAATTAATGCGGCTCACAGCAAGAGGATTTTACATTAATGACTCCTGGCCAATTGTGATGACTTTTACAGCATACCTTTGAAACCTCTGGTGGTCCAGCGGTGGACCGGAGCAGGAGCAGTCTTCCTGCGCTCCTGCCCCTTGCTGAGCTGCTAGCTGAATGACTGAGGTAGGCAGTGTATTTCAAAGGAACACACCTCTTCACATTTCCAGCCATTGTTCAAGTCCTCAAATATAGGGATACAATACAATTGAAGAGAGATTTAAATCAATAAGGAAAAAAACAATGAAAATAGTTAGCATATGAGCAGTGCAGAAATCAATCAATCATTATCTATATTCAGCAGTCCTTGGTATGGCAGCACCAAATAGAGCCTTCCCCTGGCATCAGTGTCGGCAAAGAAACAAAAAAAGACTTGTTCAATCAGAATGGTTGATCATAGGTTCCAAGTATGAAGGGTCTTTTATGCTATTTATGACAATTTGCTCAACAACAGGTCTGGGTTGGGGGACAGGTGGGCACTGACCCAAATATAAGCTGAGACCCCCCCCCCCCCCCCACACACACACACACACACATTTTTGGGTCATTTGAGTATATATGGTAATTCAGTCCTTTGGAATAACTGCATTTATGTATGCTGATGATTTGTTGCTTTCCTGTCCTATTGATAGGTCATCAATTAATTTGATTCCTGTTTACACATGGTGTGAGTGTGGTGACAGGAACATAGTATGTCTCTTGAGTCTAGAGAAGACAGTAGTCTATTGGATTTATCGGGGTACTTCATCCTCTACTTCTTAAGTTTGCTTATTTGATGAAACCCTACCTGTAACTTCAGCGTTTAAATATTTGTGAGTAACTATTGATTAAATGCTAACATTTGAACACATACAAAATACCAACAAACAGGGTTTTGCAATTTTATGGATGCTACATGCTATTAAAAATTGGTTAAAAGGCCTTTTTTAACTTTAGAACAACGAGAAAAAACGTAACCAAATTGCAATCACTTCAAAATATAGCAAGTCAAATGATGACTGGTTGTGGAAAATCCGATCATGTGACTCCTTTGATGATAGATAACCATTGGCAACCAGTCTACTATCACATTCAATTTAAAATGCTTTATTTAGTATTTAAAGTCTTACATACTGGTGTCCTAGTTACTTTAACCAAATTTATAATCCAGCAAAAGAGTTACGTTCGAGTTAGGCTAATTTGCTTGTAATCCCTGAGGTAAAGAATGCTAAATTGTTTAAGCAAGCATATGGAACTGAATTGTTTAATGATTAGTTTAGTGAAAAGGCACATTTCTGAGAGTACTGTATTGTACTTTCTACTGTATTATTATAATGGTTTATTTTTAATTATGTATTTTACTGTAAAAAATTGTAAGTTATTCTAATATGCAGGGTGGTTTATGGGCTAGGTCTTTTTCTGTCCGTTTTATGGTGTTTTTTTCCTATCCCCCACTCCCTTCTTTTTACAAAGCTACACTAGCAGCTACCACTCAGTAAAAGCCTGAAAGCCCTTTAAATCCCTATGGGCTTCGAGGCAGTTGCCATAACAGCCTGTGCTATCGGACTTTGTAGAAGAGAGGATTAATTTTCAAAGTTTTATATATGTATTGTTAACAGCTTAAATTTTTTTGCACAGTGAAATAGCAGTATATAAAATAAACCTGCAAATCAGTCAGGTGCTCAGGTGGTATTCTCGTCCATCTGCCCTGTCGAGGGAAGGGCCAGGTCAAAGATGTACGCATCTTGAAGATGGATGGTGTCGTCGAGAGCATTTTGGCTACCTGGACCATGGGATGATTTTCCAAGGGCTGCTGAGTAGGGATGGTGCGCACCTATCAAAGAAGGGAAGAAGTGTAACTTTGGCAGCAGGCTAGCTAATCTGCTGAAGAGAGCTTTAAACTAGAAGTGATAGGGCAGGGTGATCAACCCCTTGGTGAGTATAAGCCCTCAGGTAAGTAAATCACTGAGAACCACACTTTCAAAAAGATATAAAAAGGATGGAGTCCATCATAAAGCATATGGGGACAGACCTAAAGATCTCAATATGTATACTTCGGAGGAAAGGTGGTAGAGGGGAGATATGAAAGAGACGTTTAAATACCTACTTGGTGTAAATGCGCATGAGTCAAGTCTCTTTCATTTGAAAGAAAGCTCTGGAATGAGAGAGCATCTAGGATAAAGTTAAGAGGTGATAGACTCAGGAGTAATCAAAGGAAATACTTTTTTACAGAAAGGGTGGTAGATGCTGTCAGGTTTGTTAGTGGCCCCCACAATATTAGGTGGTAGGGGTTAAGTGAGAGGCGCCCTGACAGACGCCCGGTCCCAGGTTCAGTTCCCTCACTGAAGATTCACCAGGAAGTAGAATCAAAAAGGCACAGCCAGAGGTGATTCCATAAAGAATATATTATAGAAATAAGCTTACAAAAAAGTAGTATTCATAGGTATTACAACAATTAAGCATTACAATTAAGCAGAGAGCAAAGCAGTTTCCCTGCCTTACAGAGTCCAGAAGGAAGCATGAAGTTCCAGGGAAAGGCAGAGAGAAAGAAAGAAAGGACAAGAGAGCCAAGACCCAAGAGAGAGAGAGATAGATTGATAGAGCAGAGAGGAGGCTTTTATACCTTGGAATCTTATTATGAATATAGAAACTATTGTATGTCCCAGTATCTTTCTGTTTAGAATTTGTAAACTGTTTGAAACAATGGTTAATTTAATTGATAAAGGAGGGTGTGATACTTGCAGGCATGGATATGGGATTAGTCTCTGGCTTCTTTGTCCCATTCAAGCAGCCTATCTTCTTGATCTGTGCACCTGGACCCATTGTCCTAAGCACCCTCTTAATCAGACATTAACACCTTTTAGCTAGTCATGATTTAATCAGGGCTACGTGAAACATATCAGGGATACTTAAAACATATCAATCAGGGCTACTTAAAACCGTCTTCCTGCCCTCTGCATTCCCATGCCAGAGTCAGATTGATATAATTTCCCATAGGCCTTCGCTGACATAAGTAATGCCAACTAAAAATGCTGAATGGTAGCGATAGCTAGGCTGACATCTCCCATACTTTTTTTATTTTATTTTATTTTTATTCTTTGAAATGAGGGCAAGCTTGTGGTACCCTTCTTTAAACAGCCAGTCTGCAATTAGCAGATGCTTCTTTTACCTCCAACATATAGCCGCACGCCCCTGTCCTGCAGAATCTCCAAGCTATGAAGATAAACAGTTCCCATTATGAGTTCAAACCTCTGTCTTAGGTTGTATAGGCCATCATCTGGGCGGGGATCCCAGTATGCTTATATCTTACCCGTCGTTGAGCGAATGAATGGTGCATAAGGGATGCAGGAAACTTTTTCAAGAGGTTCAGGTATAAAGGTACCAAGATGTCCTGAGAGAGTATCTAAGTACGGGATATGGGATAATATTATGTCTGACCCTGGTAAGGCAATGCAATAGGCCATGCCAAATTAAAACCAAATTAGCAAGTGTCAGAGAAGATACTGGAAATTCATGTATAACTGCCTTAAAAGTTAGAAGGAACTTTGTATGATATGCGTTGTAAAGAAATGTACATGTGTTTCACTTTACAGCAAAGGAAAATCATAATAATACATAGCAAAATTTGTACAATAATTAAGATAATGATAGGGTGAATTAAAACATTAAATACGTGGTTTGCAGTGGGCGAATACCCAAAGAAAAGTTCCCAAACTGAGACATGAGCGTCTCGTAGCAAATTTTCTACAGTTTGTGCAATGTGTCCATTTTCAAAAGTGATAGTATGATTCACTTCTTTGGAGGTTTTCTTAAGTTGTTCAATGTAAGTATGGAGTTCAGTAAAGTTCAGCAGCTTTTGAAATGTCTCATTCCCCATTCCAAGAGGTAGTGGATGCACAGCATATGAAATAAAGTCTGGAATGTCCATAGAATAGGTTAAATAGGTGGAATTGTACAGCAAAGCGTTCTTAGGAAGGTGGCTATATCCGATGAACAGGAAACATTGTGAAAAGAATAGGTGAAAACAAAAATGTCCAGCTCCAAGGTAGTACAACGTGTGTGAAGAAGTAGAGGAGTAGGAGATCTTTGCGGACAGGGAGCAGGAAGCTGAATTAGTCCAGCAGGAACCGGCAGTCTCTTTAAACTGATGAGGTTCACACTTGAAATGAAATGGTGTTTGCACAGGATCTGTCAGTCACTGGAAACTAGTGGTGTTCACCCTTGAGATGAAATGACGTCTGTGCATACAGGGAGGGATTTGAAAAGAGTCCGATATCATTCAGCAGCTGTACTCCAGTGTGATCCAAAAAAAAGATAGAAAATGAGAGCGAAACCATGTTGCCTGTACTGAATGTATAGAGAGAGAGAGAGAGAGAGAGAGAGAGAGACCAGGTTGCCTGTACTGAATGTGGCAACATGTAACAATATTAATGCATTTACTTGGTATAGTTATGGCAAAAGACAGACAATATTCAGGTACTTAAGATTCTTGCCTGTACTGAATGTGGCAACATGTAACAATATTAATGCATTTACTTGGTATAGTTATGGCAAAAGACAGACAATATTCAGGTACTTAAGATTCTTGCCTGTACTGAATGTGGCAACATGTAACAATATTAATGCATTTACTTGGTATAGTTATGGCAAAAGACAGACAATATTCAGGTACTTAAGGTTCTTAATCAGACATTCCAAAAAGATATGTTTTTGTGTGCTGCATTTATAACTATTATGGCACTTCAGAGAGACCATAATTCTGTACTGAATGTATATATATAAAAAAAATGTCAGAAATGTGTACTGAATCTAGTGAGGAGCATAGAATAAATACGGTATAAAGTGAAACCTTTGCTTAAAAATATAACCCCTAACTAAGCTACATTTAGGATATGAAACAATAGGTAAAAAGAACATTGCTCAATTGGGCTAGTTAAAAAAAAATGGGGAAAAGAGCTCTAGAAATGGCCAATGTTATATATCCTGGGGCACCCCCTAAACTAAAACAAATAGACAAAAGACAGAACACATGGCATAGACAACATAAGACAAATTTTTAGGCGTCCATCTGTCAAGTGTTCAGGGCTGAATTTAACTCTGCAAATAAACACATTGTTATAGAAAAACACAACAAAGATGAACACCTGAGTAGTACAAATAATGCATATCATAACCATCTCATATTCAGAAAAGGCATAAAGCTAATATCTTCCTTGGAACGTCTCTATCTCTACAGTGATAAAGAGGAACCTTGGGAAACACTAGAAAGATTTTTGTGCCAAAACTGGTCTGGGATGGCTATATATCCGAACTGCTGCTAAGAAAAAGAAAAAACATTTTAAATTAGCAGCATCCTCAAGGTCACTTAAAACAAACTTTGTCCATGTTCCGTTCAGGACGACCTGGACCACATGTCTGCCACCTGGATCCCACTGCACTCGGAGGAGTGGGTACTGCGGTGCAGGAGGCAGGTGCAGACTAGATGTATCTTCTTTTGTCTGCACTGTCGTGTCCTGGCATTCAGAGGCAAGGGGCACATTCCAAAAATCATTAGTCATGTCTAGGACAGAGAAAAATGCACATTTAGGGTTAAATGTCACAGTCATTTCAGAGTAAGAGGCTGCCACTGGTACTACGGGCTTTGAAGTCTTAGTTAGGGCCCGAGAGTGTATAGTGCGCCTACTGGAGCTCCCTGATTTAGCAAATGACCAAGCTGGAGAGCCACATGCTAAAGAGATAGGTCCACTCAGACCCCTCTCTTCCATCTTAGGCACCAGTTCTGTTGCTGGAGGAAGTACTGGATGCTGTGTTTGTGGTTCAGGATCTTTGCCCTCAAACAAAATTTCTGTGTACCTTTTCTCACAATCTTGTGCCCAAACTGAAAGATCTGCAGCCTCTGAGTGAGTTATACTACGATCATGCTTCTGCACTAGCATGCTACACTGTGGCTAATTGCACAGGAATAACCTCATGAACCAAAGGTTTAGAAGCATTTAGAATTCCTGTACCCAAAGCAAGACCAGCCACTTCAACTATTTCTTTGCCTGTATTCTCATTCGTGCTGGCAGTAGTTTCTACAATGTCTTTCATTTGTTCCTTTTGTGGGATAGACACACACTTTGAAGCTTTGTCATTTAGACCCTGAATCTCACAAATTTCCATATTTTTCTGATCTCCAGTAGGAGGCGCTCTATCTGTAAAACTGATTCTGGCCCCTGTATCAATTAAAGTTAATTTATCCTGACCCTCTATGGTAGTATTAACATTGGGGCAGTCGGAAGTGTCCAATATCAAAGGTGCCACATACCTCAAGCTGAATTCTGAGTCTGACTTCTTTCCCTTATCCTGTGTGTGGTGTTTTCTTGTGTTGGGGTGCTCCCTCAGCACGCCACCTTCTAGCTTCTGATACTGAAATAATTTGAGCTGGCTGGGTCTTCCACACAGACCCAATCCTGAGCAGTAAAGTGTCAAAAGGTGTAGTTTTAGGGTCCTCCGAGAACAACAGAAGGTGTTTAGTAATCTCGGGAGATAATAATTCTAATAGGAATTCTTTATGTTCTCTCTGACCATAATCTGAAGAAATGGGCCAGTGTTCATTCTCTTTAAGTACAGCGTGTATTACCCACACTCTATATGCAAACTGCTCTAGTGTATCAGTTGGCAGGGGTGAAAGAGTTCTAAGTACTTGCAAAGAGGTGCAGCGAAATAGTTGTTCGATGCTCATCTTTACAAATTGGTATGGATGAACAAGAGACCCAAATTTATAATAATGTGGACCCAGGGCTAGGTGCATAAGCTTATCAAAATCTGCATTGTTCCTTTTGTATTTCCCTAGACCCCAGTGAATCAGTATGTCAGTAGCCCATTTGCACCATTCATTTATGTTAAAAGGCATAGGGCCCACTTTCTCCACTATTCTTTCAATGTCACTATCTTTCATATGTCCCTGCAGCACTACAGTTACTGGAGCTGTGTCACTTATAGGGGTACTATTGGTATTGCTCTGGCCTGGTAATGAATTTTCCTCACCTTCATTTGTGGGTTCTTCTTCCTGTTCTACATCTGTAGCTAGTTTACCTTTTCTCTGGCCTGCTACAAAAACAGTGTTCTTTTTCTCTATAAACTGACTACCTGGATTATATGGTAAGGGTGGAAATGGTGCAGACGGCAGAATCTGTGAGGAGACAGCATTAACCTGTCCCTGTGAGGCACATTTTGACTTTAAATACTTTAATTCTGCCTTGGCCTCTTCTAATTGTTCATTTACACCTAAAAAGGAATTTGTAGCTTGAACAATTTGGGTTCTTAGCATGGATATATTAATTTGTGCCTCATCTAAGTCTTTGGACAGCTGATGGCACTGAGTGTTCAAGTCAGTATTTTCTTGTCTTAGGCTAATAACTCCTCTACATAGCCCCTGAATGAAAAGGCATTTTCGTTTATTTGTTTTCTTTCTAAACTCCTGAGAATGCGAAACCATTTGTTCTGGAAAATTACCCTCATATGGACCCCCTTTCTTGTCAAAATATTTGTGTACAATATCTGTGAGTTCTTGAAAATCAAAAGGGTTCATATTTGAGGCTGCAGAAGTCTGCCTTGGTTCGTGGGCCTTGCTCATATATTTCATGAGAGAGAATGGGCTTCTAAATGTCCCTGTCTGTGTGTAGCCTTTGAGATTGAAATGCTCCCACTTATGAAGGAGGGAGACTTTAGTTAATAGGTAGAAAATCGAGGTAAAGTGTGTTAGGCAAGAGTCATTGGCATAAAAAATACACTTATGCCCACACTGTCATCTCGCTCTTTTTTTTTTTTTTCCTCTTCTTCTTTTTTTTTTAAAAGGCGTCCGGGGAAGGAGACAACCCCCAAAACCAGGGTCTCTTTTCTTCTCGCCCTTCACCGTTCCCACCGATCGATTTGGCGCATCAGACCCTAACGGGGAGTGCCCTTGCGGGCCGGCGAGTCCGGTGTTCAGGCAAAGCGGTTCCTCCCTCGTTGTGCAGGTCTTTTCCGAGTAAAAAGAGGATTGCGTGCGGCCAGGTCACGGCCCCCGTAGTCCGTCTGCGGCGAAGCGAGGCCGAGAAGTTCCGGCAGGTCGGGCTCTCCGTCACCCACAAAGCCGGGTGAGCCCGCAGGCAGGTGTATGCTCTCGGGGTCCACGCGCCGCGAGACGGAAAGGGTCCGGCTTTAACGAATGACCCTCCCTTTCTTCTCTCGCGCGTCTCTCGGGCCCGTCGAAAAAAAGGCACATTCCTCTGGCCTCCCGGGGGCGTCCCCCGCCCCGGGATCAGCTCCGTCTATCTCTTCTCTGTCTCCTACCCCAACGAAGAAGAGAGACGAGAGCTCCCACCACCCCCCTTTGTCGCTAGCTGCGCCGAGGCCCTTCTTCCCTTCCGCCGCGGTGCGGAGGAGGTCGGGCCGCCGCTGCTGCCACACGCCGTACGGTGCGCGGGTTGAGAATCGCTGTCAGGCCTGAAATTTACAGGCAGAAGTTTAGCAGGAAAAAATATAAGAAGTCTGTTAGAAGAGCAGAGGTATCAGCTGCCAGTTCCAGTCCAGTGTGCACTGGGCCTTTCACCAGGGCAGAGACTGACAAGAAATAGAATTAAAAGCACAAGGTAAAAAAGTAAAAGTTATTAGTACAGATGTGGCGTGTCTTAATTTAGTGACTGTTTTCACTTTGAACCCTGCTTTTCTTCAGAGCAGCTCAAATATTCTTACATGCAACACCCTAGCAAGCATATAATAGCAAATCATACAATGCAAACTGGCACAGGTAACAACACTACAAAGACTTTTGATAGTAAAATCTCACCAAATATAAAACCCAAAATATTACTGAAACTTTTCACAAATGTGTCATCGAGTCTAAAACAATTTAAGGGTTCCAAAAGGTCTTTTGATTTCTATCTTACTCTGTCTATCAATCAAAACTACAAAGTCTGTTGAGAAATAAAATCTCACCAGAGATATAAGTATAAAACCCCACAATATTACTGGAACTTTTCAACAGTGTGTCATCCAGTCTAACGTACAATCAATCTAAGGGTTTTCCAAGGTCTTTTGATTTCTAGCTGACTCTATACATAAAAAAAAAATTGAATTCTACTTACCCAAATCATCAGGAAGGACCGAGACAAGCCCCCAAGGCCGGGCGTCTGTCAGGGCGCCTCTCACTTAACCCCTACTACCTAATATTGTGGGGGCCACTAACAAACCTGACAGATGCGTGGAACAGACTCCCGGAAGAGGTGGTGGAGACAGAAGACTGTGTCTGAATTCAAGAAAGCATGGGGATAGGCATATGGGATCTCTTAGAGAGAGGAAGAGATAATGGTTATTATGGATTGTTAGACTTGATTGGCCATTTGGCCTTTATCTGCCTTCATGCTTCTATGTTTCTAAATCCTATCTTCTGTCTGCAGTCCCTCAAAGAGTGGTGTACTACACTGTACTGTAGTGTCAGATTGAACAGGCTACAACAAGCCATGAACATATTATAGCTATTTTTTCTGCTTTGTAGAGCAGCTCCCATATGGATTAATCTAGTCACTTGAATTGTGCCTTGAGTAGCACAAAGGTATATTTGATGATGGCTCTGGTTTCCTGGTGTGCTTTGTTGTAGCACTGCTCTGCCTCATTTCTGGGTCTAACATAAGGGGTCATTAGCTACTTCCTCTGTAGGTAGCCCTGATCACCTGTGTGAGATGGGGAGAATGAAAGAATGGACAATGGGGTAAGTAGGATAGTTGAGTCAAGTGGTGGATTGCTGCACCAGCTGCCTGCATGTTGGTGCTGTGTACAAGAACATTTGGGGTTATGGTGGTGTCAGTCTATGTGCTTCTGACCTATGAGCCAAAAGCCAGTGATATCTGCTCTCAAAGTGTGCCAGAATGTATGAGTCCAGAATCTAAGAAATCATGGAAAGGGCCAATAGTCTCTCCCTGTGGGTTGCAAGTAACTTGTATATTGAGAGAATAAAATGCCTTCCTGTTGTGGTAGGTGAGCTTTCTCCCTTTGGGAGCCTGAGGGCCACATGAGTACATACAATGATACTAAGAATAGAGAGGAAAAAACTATTTCATTGAATTAAGTTATATGTGTTGTCTGCAGCTGGGTCTGATGGAATGCTATGCAGTGGGCTGTGTGAGGAGGGCCATAAGGAACTGTGTGATGCAGTGGGAGATGACTGATTGGCTGAGGCTTGCAGTGGCTGCCAGGATAGTCTGGAAACTGCCAGTAGTAAGAGAGACTCGTGCAGAAGTGACTTTGAGATGGATGGATATGGTTTGTCTCTTGTAAGTGTTGGGGCAGAGGTGATGAATACCTGCTTTTTTAAAGTGGAAGCTCCCTATTCACTGCTCCTCAGTGAGGTCAAGGAACTGTGTACTGGGCCTATATATCCTCTGGTAAGGATGTGGCCTATTGGTCTTCCCCTCCTCAGATTACCTAATGCAGCATGGCCTCAACAGCCCAGACATTCTGGAGCCTCATGGCCTTCAACTCCCACCACCATCACTCAAATTGGCAGACAGTGCAACAGTACAGACACTGATAGACAAGTCACTTCTTACAGTCACCACCTCACTTGCACACACAAGCAGTTATAGAAATAGATTGCATATGGTGCTAGGAACAGAGAAGTGGATGTGCAGAGTCAGGGATGGAAGTGGAAGATGCACATTGGTGGGTATGCAAAAAGGTAGCAGTGAAGAGGGCTGAGGAGTGAAAGCTGGGCTCCAGAAGATGGGTGGAGGTGATTGGAGTTAGACAGACAGACTTAGGTGAATTGATGGCATTTGAATTGCAGACTCTCTCTTTCCTCTAGTGAGCATTAACACAAGGAATCATAGGGTTATGTCATAGCAACACTTATTTGTCTAAATCTCGATGTTATTTTTGCTTTGCCTGCATGTCGACATGCTACCCAGACTGGTGATAGACATCAAGGCTATACCACTCATGACATGCCCCAACATTCCTCTGGCCATTTTCAATGTTTTCACTGCATTTACTTTTTGCTCCAACCTGTTCTGAGATTGCACTTTTGAAGTTTAGGAAGTTTAGACATCAGTGTGTTGGAATATCCATGTATAGAACAGTGCTTCTAAAATGACCTAGGATATGATTTCAGTCTCTCAAATTGACTACTAGTGCTTGTCTTTATATATTCATTGTATATTCAAAGAGAGTTTCCTTTTGTAGCACATAAGGTGTAAGATGTACGTTCTTTGAAATCAGGCTGTGACACTTAATACAGTTAGGACTGTTTCTTCTATCTTTCGTGTCTTCTGTTTATGCACTCTAATATGTGTTTCTTACTTTAAAGTAATTTATTTTAAAGTACTGAAGTTTGATTTATTAATTTTAAGGAACAATCTGCCATCAGTTGGGGAAAATGGTTCAAAAAATCAAAGTAAAAAATGGATTTCAAAACTAACTCCTCCTAAGTCTAATGAGCAGCCGGTTATGTCTGCTAATGGAAATCCACTTGAAGTATTTGATGATAGTACTGCCAGTGAAACATCTCTGGATGAAGGAAGGTACTGAGATATTACAATCCTGAATATACAGTATGCATCTAAAGGAAAAATACAGATTTGTTTTTACTTCTACTCTAGAGAAATTTTTTTCTTAGCATGAATTTTAATTCTGATCTACCAAAACGTCAAATGTTGTATAGAAAGTAGGTAATTTTAAACAGCTTACAGTGATGCAAATTCTGTAGTTTTACTTGTGGGCTTTATGCCAATTCTTAGAGGAAAAAGATGTGAATACTTTACTTTTGAATATGTTCTCTGTAGAAAAAGTACCTGCAGACATTTGTATCCGCTTTGACTGTAGTATTTTTTTCATAAATAGTAAAATGTATAGACCTAAATATAGTAAGTTACATTCAGATACAGTACGTATTTCCTTGACACCTGAGGACTATTAAGTTTGTACTTGAGGTAATGGAGAGTTAAGTGACTTGCCCAAAGTCACAAGAAAAGTTATAGTGAACTCTGACTTCCCTGGTTTTTAACCCATTGCCCTAGCCATCAGGCAGCTACTCCAGTCCATTCTGAAATCATGTAGTGTTACCTTGGTTTACGAGCATAATTCGTTCCAGAAGCATGCTCAAAATCCAAAGCATTCGTATATCAAAGCAAAGTTCCCCATAGGCCATAATGTAAACTCAGATGATTCATTCCACAAGCAAGGTTTGCTATAGTGGCCCAGGGGTGGGTACCTGCCTGGATGATGCCCGGGTGCCACAGCCCCTTCAGCAGGGTGACTTCCCGTACAGCTGCCCTCCCGCTTCAAGCATTGCCTCTGCCGTCCGCCAGTGCCTCTCAGCTCCCAAATTAAGCCATCTGCCATCCTGTGTAAGCATGAGCTCTCAGCTCCCGAATTTTAAGCTGGCTGCCAGCCTGATAATGCACGCGTCACATATAAGCACGCACAATGTCGATGAGCACGGCAGCTTATACTTGACGCGCGCATTATCGGGACGGTGGCCAGCTTAAAATTTGGGAGCTGAGAGCTCGTGCATATGCTTACACGGGACAGCAGCCAGTTTAATTCGGGAGCTGAGAGCTCATGTATTGGGACGGCACTCAGTTTGCAAGGTAAGATTTGTGGGAATATTTTGCTCATCTTGCAAAACACTCGCAAACCGCGTTACTCGCAAACCGAGGTTTGACTGTAAATACTTGTGACGCAATTCTATAAGTGAGCATAAAATTCTTTTATGTGCTTCATGTGAGAGCCTATTATATAACAATATCTGGGTACTTGGATTCTGTTATAGAATGCTAGCGTAACTTGACATTGCTGTGCATGCAGTAAACCAACAATATAACTGAGATGGAATTAAAAGCCAATCCAAAGTCTATCAATATTTGAGACCCTTTTTCCTTTCTTACAGTCAAACATCTTTTTTTTTTTTTTTGATAAGCTACTATTCAGTTTAAGGGCATGCAGTAAACCACCCATAAACCTGGTATACCAGGTGTGCTTAAATGCAACAAGAGTGTGAGAGTGCTCCACCCACAAATATGCCCCCCCCCCCATTGTATTTGTCTGCAGTGTTACTTAGACACACCCTTACAGAATACGTCTTTTGGTGCTTACTCATATAAGTATTACATTTTTTTTTTATTTTAAATTATTTTTATTGTCAGTAAAAATAAATAATATACATAATCCAACTTGCAAAATACATTGACAGCAGATTTTGAAGTTACAGTATAGTGTAAGAACCCCCCCCCCCCCCAACCAGGCAAGTACTCTCATTAAATTGGGCACATTTCATCAGAGCAGTTATTCTTAAATGAGTTATATGCAGCCAGTAAATCCTTAATCCTAGGAAAATGTAAGGACACTCCAGCATAAGAAAATATTATTATGTCTATTATTTTTCCCACCCCTCTTCCGCACAAATAACTGTACAGAACCTTAAAAACACCTTTTTTTGCCTCAAAACTGCAGGGATGGAATCCTCGGGCTCTTTTACCCCTAATTCATACCAGATTTGCGCAGGGTGGGCAACTGAAGAGACCACATGTCTCACCATGCGAAGGAGGGGCAGGAGGTTTGGGCTTAGCCATTCCTCTGGTCTTGGTTTGAGGAAACATTAGGAGGTCTCTGTCTGCCAGGATAAAATCCCTTCCAGAGCCCTGGGACAACAGCTTACTTCAGCACAATGGCGTAGAGAGCCCAAGAGATGTAAGGTGGAGTTACCTAGGGTGATTCAGAACTGCCTAGTAAAGCTTTTTCTCCTGAATTTGTTAATTTGATGTGGAGAGCTTATTTGGACAGCCGAGATCCTCTTAAGTGGTCTGGCAGCGAGCTAGAGGTAACACAAGGGGGCTTGGGCTCCCAGGCGCATTCATCTCGATTTCAGAGGCTGGCCATGTTCCTGTGGACTGGTCCGACAGGAACTCGGAAGACGAGGAGTCAATCTGTATGCCCTTGCTGTTGCAGGGCGAGTCTTCCCTGCTGGGAGATACAGGGTTGCAAGCAGGAGCATCTATGGAGGAAACAGTTGTGGTCCTCGATAGGGGGAAGACCCTTGGTACGCTGGCTATTTTAGCCTACGGCACTGTTAGAGCTCTTTAATGAATCTCTGAGGGAGTTACAGTTAGACATCCAGCAGGCCCCGTCAACACAGTGTTCTTTCCTGAGCAGAATGAGATCACAGCCCATGTCCTTTCTTTGGCATGTTGGTATGAGTGTTTCAGTCACAGAGCACTGGGATGCTCTTGAGGGTTCCTTATAGGTAGCAAAATCAATGACTAAGCTGTTTCCTCTAACACAGGAGTGACATCAGATGTTTGCTGAGCCTAATGTAAATTCCTTGGTGGTGCAGATGACCAAGCACACGTCCCTATCAAGTGAGGGAGGCATAGTCTTAAAGGATACACAGGATCACAGAGTGGATGTGGTCCTAAAGAGGCAATTTGAAGCGCTAGCCTTGGGATTCAGAGTGGCTGCAGTGGCCTTTGTGATGTGTGCTTGTCACACCAAAATGCATGGGTTTTCCCTAGTGGAGGGTGAGCCTCTGCCCCAGCTTATGCTGGCAGGAGTGGATTATGTGGCTGATGTTCTCTATGACATCGGCAGGGTTATGAGAAAAGTCTTGACTTAATCTCAGCCTGCAGAAGGATCTGGATAAGGCAACAGACAGGAGATTCCACCTCCAGGGCTACACTCAGCAGGCTTCCCTTCAAAGGACAAATGTCATTTGAGAAGGGGTTTGGACGATCTTATCACTAGTGTGACAGATCGTCGTCCAAAACCTGACAACAAACTGTAAACCTTTAGAGGTCCGGGACGGTCTAATTTTCGTGGCTCTAGGCATTTTCATCAATACTCAGGAGGAGCCTCATCTCAGAAATTCTTTCAGGGATCAAGACAGAAATTACGGGAACTAGGCAAAATCAAACCTCCAGTTCTCATCCCTCTAAGAAAGGTCAATGACACCAGGTCCAGAGCCTTACCCCTGAAAATAAGGGGAAGGCTCTCACAGTATGCGGAGGCCTGAGTGCAGATATCACTCATTCTTTAACATTCTGTTTTTGTGGCCTTCCCAGCAGGCTGACTGAAGAAGTCAATCAGAGTCTTAGCAACAGCGCAGAGACTATTAGAGATCCAGGCCATAGAACCAATGCCGCCCAAATTATTGGGCTCAGGCAGATAATATACCTTATGGTGCCCAAGAAAAGTTCAGAAGATTGGAAACCCATCCTGGATCTCACACACGTCAACACGGCTCTGACATTTCCACGCTTTCACATGGAAACAGTGTATGGTCAGTCATCGCAGCAGTGATGCGAGGGGAATTTCTGCTTTCCCTAGATTTAATGGAGGCCTACCTGCATATTTCCAGACCACAGGAAGTTCCTAAGATTCTTTGTCCTGGAGGGTCATTACTAGTTCTCGGTGCTCCCCTTAGGTCAGATAACAGAACCCCAAACATTCACCATGGTGATGATGATGGTAGTAGCTGCGCATCTCCGCATGGCAAGATTGCAAGTGCATCCATACCTGGATGATTGGCTGATCAGAGCTCCCTCATTGTCAGAAGGAGAGCAAGCGGTGAGTCAGGTAGTTCAGGTCTTACAGAGCCTGAGCTGGATAGTGAATTTTCAAGAGTCACCTGGTTCCATCCAAATTTCTGGAATACCTGGGAGTCCTCTTTAACATGGCAGAAGGGTGTGTCTATCTTTCAGAAGCATAGAGACAGATTTGCACTCGGATCAAGGAAATGCTGACCAAGCCAGCACTGTCAGCGTGGCATTACCTTCAAGTGCTAGAATCCAGGGCAGTCACTATAGATGTAGTCCTTTGGGTGAAGTTTCCCATTGCAGCCTCTCCAGAATGCATTGCTGTGTCTGTGGTCCCCACAACCCTACTCCCTTCAAGGGACACTCATGGACTCTGGATCCTACAGCAATATGAGTTGGTGGCTCCGTCCACAGTCAATAGCAATGGGCAAGACCCCCAGAATTACATCATGGATGATTCTGTCATTGGATGCCAGCCTGTTTGCCTGGGGAGGCCACTGCAATGGGCGCCCAGTTCAGGAGCATTGGTTAGCCTCCCAGAGAAAGTGGTCCACCAACAGACTGGAGCTTCAGGTCATTCAATTGGTGTTACAGAAGCTGGAGAAGAGTCTGGAAGGACGAGTGGTCCAAGTCTTCTCAGACAATGCTACAGTAGTGTGTATGTCAATTGCCAAGGACAAACCAAGCGTATGCAGCTGACCGTGGAAGCCTGCTTATTATTCCGGTGGGCAGAGCTCTACCTACAAGCAATCTCCGTGGCACATGTAGTGGGAGTGGAGAATATCCAGGACAATTATTACATTACATTAGTGACTTTTATTCCGCCTAACCTCGCAGTTCTAGGCAGATTACAAAAAGAGGTGAGCTGGACATTTCCAGGAGAATTACAGGTTCAGGTACTTGTTACATGACTATGACGTTGTCCAAGATGTGAAATACTTGGTATGGCATTAACTTATTTTTATAAAGTTCTTGAACAGCAGGGTCTTTATTTCCCACGCAGAGTTTTCGTCCAGGATTGGTTTAGTATTTGATCCACGTGTTTTTTGCATTAGGACCTTCAGGGACCCCTGAGGAAGACAGTTTTGTTGAAACAAGAACCATGTTGGGTCCATAGTCCCCAACAATTTGTGTCCTAGGTATCTTGTCATGTGGATTATCTTGAACATCACCTTCTCCACAGTATTTTTTTTTCATTAGACTTCTGATTCTGTGGAGCATCAAGGGTCAACCTTTTGCTTGTGCTCTTGTGCTGAAAACATCCAAAATGAACAGCCATTTTCCAAAATGAAACATCCAAAATATGAATACCAAAGAAGCAGGCACAGAAACGTCTGTCTGCCATCCTTTGTATAAAAATGACTACACTGATGTCTCTGCAGAGCAGAGAGGCAGCTTAATGATCAGCGGAATAATCTTTAAACAAGGTGAATGTTTAGTTCCTTTTATGAGCCCTCCACAAATAGATAAAACCTATTATGCCTAAAACGTACACCAGTACAATATCTAATCACACTTGTATCTGAATTTAACTCTTGTTTCTGTACAAATATGTGAGCCCTCCTGGAACATTTAAAGTAGGAGTTACACCTGGGTTCAATTTTTTAAATTCTAGGCTACTCCATACACTTGATTGCTGCTCTGTTAGTAATGGCCATAATACCTGAAGCTGCCATAAAGCCTGGTATCCACTGTCACTTTCACGTCTTAGTGTGGTAGGAGTGAGTCCGTAACCACCTTTTTGTACCCTGGTCATAATTGAAACAGATCTAGATAAAAATGTCCTTTATTTATGTCTTATATGTTTCTTCCTGTTTCAATATTGCTGAAAGGCATCCTAATTCTGGCTCACACAAAACATGCCCCCTTGTTATTTAGATGAATTACAGTGGAAAATGGCCAAATTCTGTCTTTTGAAAACCACAGCAGATGGATCTTTTTTGCCATTTTGAATCATCCATCTTCTTCCAAAATGAGCACCATAGACATCTATGTGTCTTTATAAAAGTATTAGAGGCAAAACAGCAGAAATTACAGCCAGATTAAAGCCTCAAATATTTATGCTTTCTCAGGAGCAGGAATAAATTTTAGCATTTTTTAAAGTAAAGAACACACATACTTTGTGATTCTGCCTACACTGTACTCAAACTCTACCACATGGGTCCTATCAAAGATAGCATACATTAGCCATTATTAAACAATACTTTTAATGAATAAATAAATGCCCTACTTATTAACACAATTAAAAGTTTAAGCTGGCTAACTGTTTGCTTTTTGTTTTGTGCTTAGAATCACATCTAAAGCTGTGACTAATGAGAATAAGGTAATCTGTTTTATTAATTCTTATTATGTATAATGCTTTGTTTATTTTGAATCTTAAAATATCATGCACTCGTTGGGGGAGGGGGGTATTCTATCTCAATGTGCCTACTTTTGAGCACCAAGAAGATGCCTATTTGGAACATATTCTGTAAAGGAAAGTTGGTGCTACTTTCCTTTGTAGAATACTATGATTTAGGCATGAGCACTTATGCCATCCATAGAGCTGGTGGAAATCCTTGCAGCTAGATTATTTCATGTGTACACTCATTTTTAAAGTAACATGGTAAATGGCGGCTGATAAAGACTTGAACAGTCCATCCAGTCTGCCCATTAGTTATACCCATTACAAATACATGATTAAATTAACTTGTCTCTTCTTTGATATACATACTATCACGTTTAGGCACTATGTTATAGAATAGCATGTAGCTGAATTTTGGCATTTATGTGTACACATTCATGCATTTGTGCCAGTATTCTGATCATTTATATACCTCATTGGTACACTTTATATAGAATTGCCTCGAAGTGTAAATGTAAATTCTTTCATTGAGGGTTTGATATAATTTGTTTCTAGGTTAACATACAGATGGATATCATAGATGATCTGGATGATCTAACTCCATCTTCTGACACGGCCACAGAAGACTGTGATTCTACTACCTCAACAGTTTATAAGAATGCTATGTTGTTGATAGCACGACTGGGCATAGAAGGTCAAGGTAGAGATATTGGTTTTGTATGGTTAACTAACCTTTGACCCCTAGACTTCCCAGCCAAATAAACAGAAGCTGGCTTCAGAAACCAGATCTAGGTTTCCTACCCAGTTACAAATGGAGTATCAGGCCATCCCTACTTGTACTTTTAAACTTCTAGTAATCTGTTGTCTTTACTGTCATTTTTATCATCACTGTTTTGTCCCGTCCCTCCTTAACTCTTTTTTCCACGTCAGTTCTCTTTCCACACACTGTCAGTGTTCTACTCATATCATCTATCCAAAACACATCTCCTTTTGGCTTGCTTTTTCTAAATCTGGTAGTCAGAATAAGGATTCTCAGAGAGACTGCAAAGATAAGCAGAAAAAAATGTTGGCTTCTTGTTCCTCGAATTGTGGATTGCACAGTGAGGAACTGAGATGAAAGAGACTAAACCAATGGTTCCCAAACCTGTCCTGGGTGCTTCACAATAGATTTGGATGCAGTGAAGGCAGTGCATGCAGATGTCTCTCATGAATATTCATTGTGGATATTCTGAAAACCTGACTGGCTGTAGAGCCCCCAGGACAGATTTACCCTCTTCATCCTTCTGTCCCTTTATTTTTTTTTAAGGGGGTAAACAAGTATACAGTAACATAGTGCATAACTGCAGATTCACCAACAATTTGTTCAGGGGAGCCATCACCTCCTCCTTTTCTGCTGGTTATGTTCCTCTCTGTGCAGCCAAGAATCCTTCTAGACTTGGCCACTGACTTTATCACATAGTTTTGCCACCTCAAGGTCCTCAGACACTGTCAATTCAAGTTCTGATTTCCAGGGCTGGCATACCAACAATGGAATATCAGACCTAACAAACAGTTAAAATTAAGTGGAAGATATTCAGCCGGTGAGTGTTTTGTTTTGTTTTTTTAGTCGCCACTGGAGTTATCCCTGGATATTCAATGCCAGGCCATTTTCAGGCATTGGCATTGAATATCCAGGTGTATGCAGCCAGCTATCTCTTATACAGTTACGTGCAGTAGTCAGCATTTAACCACTTAAGCAACATTGCATATTCTTCCAAATAAAGATTATTTTTCTATATTGAATTAGACAATGCATTCAACATTGTGTGCCTAGAGGTGATATGGGACCACATTCCTGTGTTAAATCAAAAAGTAGCAAAGGTTTGATTTCTAAAATCTGCAGATTCAATGCTTTCAGTCTTAACTAGAGAATAAACATAGCATAACCAATATTCAGCAGGAAGGTGGTTAAGGTTATTCAGATAAAGAAGCAGAAAATATGTGAAATGAAATAAACTGTTATTTTTACTTTCATTGTTGTCATTTTAGTCCATTTGGACATGCAAAAAATAAAGCAATATTTCTTTTTTTATCGAGGCTCCTTATTGCCTACTAAATTGAGTCATTTCCTTTACTTTCCTGGGTACTTTGATTATATAATCACATTTTTAGTTATTGGAGTTGGCATGTATGTTTATGAAAAACTGAACAAATTAAAATTTTTTTGATGCTTTATTACTGTGGCTAAAAACATTTTGCCTATTTGTTTTTGTTCATCTTGCAGATTCAGTAAGCCTTCTGAAAATCCAGAACATAGTTCATGAATATGAGCGACTGATAGAAAAGGAAAATGGACGCTATGTGCTGTTCATGGGAAAACTAAGGAAGTTAGAAAATGATAAGAGAGAGTTGCAACAAATAATAGAAGAAACCAGAGAAAGTAAATCTAAGTTGGAGCATGAGAGAGTGGAACTGGAAAGTGACCTTAATAATCTAAGGTGCAAATTTAAATATTTGGAAAATATTTTATCATCTTACAATTTTTAGAGGCGATTGCATATTTATTTTTGTTTCTGTTTGCTAGAAAGGACTGTATTATAAAAACTGAAAGTGCACTGTGTACATTTTGCAAGTGCCTAATGGCATCTGCATAGCCATAATTCCATTGCAGAATACTAGCATAAGCATTTATTTATTTATTCAATTTTCTATACTGTTCTCCCAGAGGAGCTCAGAATAGTTTACATGAAGTTATTCAGGTACTCACGCATTTTCCCTGTCTGTCCCAGTGGGCTCACATTCTATCTAATGTACCTTGGGCAATGGAGGGATTAAGTGACTTGTTAAGGGTCACAAGGAGCAGCATGGGTTTGAACCCACAACCTCAGGGTGCCGAGGCTATAGCTTTAACCACTTTCAAGTTTCAAGTTTTATTAAATTTTGTTATGTAAGCAATATGAAATGCTTCAATGCGTATAACATTTTTTTAAAAATGGGGGGCGAAACAAAACTCTTTTATACAATTACATACAAATTCTATACATTCTAATGCATGACTGGTACGGAAGGTGAAGGGAATGAACTACAATCTTTAACGAAAGAAAGGAAACATTTAGGTGGGAACACATATGGTGGGTAACAAAAAAAAAAAAAGATAAATTTATAATCTGTGCCTGTGACGGGCCGAGCAGTTCTTTTCCCATCACATTGCCAGGACCTGCCAGCCAGGTTTTCTAACAACCCTCTCTGTATTCATACACATATACACTTCTAGACACACTTGAAGGTATTGTGAACACTTTTATGGATTCACAAGCTCGGAGAAACCAAAACGCTATGTTTAATTTCAGTCCAGTATAACAGTTTGTTCTATAAACAGTATCATTTCCCATTCAGTGTTTAGTCAGTTAATCAGCTCTCAGTAATTTCAAAACCTGCGTGGCTTACCTCAGCCACACCAGATATTAGCTGTTCCTTTCCCAGAAGTGTTAGCACACAGCCTCAACCAAATAATAATTGACTTACCTTAGCCAGCACCCATGCTGTCCAAGCTTCCAATACATTCAACAGGCTTCTTATCCAGCCAAACACACCACTCACCATGCCAGCTCTTCCAAGCAATCCTTTCCAGTCTTCTCAGCTTCTCCTGGGGTTCTCCTTAACCCACAGCTTCTGAGCCTTCTCTGCTCAGGGAAGTCTCTTTATGAAGGCTCTCACCTTCCCACAGGTACCCTCTCCTAGGGACCTCTCACGGGGACCTCCCAGAATGAATCCCAGATTGGGCATATGAAGCTCTTCCTGCCTGGGTTCCACCCCATGTCTCAGCAAGGTAGCCTGTTCATGCAGTTTAGCGCTACCTGCTGGATGAGGATACAGCTACAAAGCTCAAAGCCTCTTGGACCCTGTAGTTCAGCATCACCTGCTGGATGAGGATTGAACTCTGAACTACAGAGCTTAATGCATTCTGGACCCTGTAGTTTACCTACTAATTGGCCAGTGCCCTCTACTGTCTGGCCCACCTGTATCCCACCCTTATGCACAACTCCTTGCAAATACATGCTATAATATTTTGGCGCTACATTATAGAATAGTGCCTGAAGTGCAGTTTCATGTGTAACTGCAACTATGGGCACCATGCAGCGCTTAACTTAATCCATTATACCTAATTGTGTGCCAGTTGGGGGACACATTTCTGCACAACAGATTATAGAATTAGAAGGATTGTGGGTGGCATGGAGTCACATTTTATAAAATATAAGAGTACATGCATAAATTTACAATGTCTTAGAACAGGCATAAATTTGCATGTGGGCATTTGTCCTCTTTTAGAGCTGGTTCTATTATATCATGTATATATAGATAGAGGTAGAGATAGGTTTTAGATATATGGATAGAAGGATAAAAGGGATCAAAGGGCTTAGAGAAGGATCACATTACAGGTCATAGGGCTGATGGGCCTCCGCGGGTGCGAACTGCTGGGCACGATGGACCTCTGGTCTGACCCAGCGGAGGCAACTTCTTATGTTCTTATATGTTGCTTTTATAAAATAGGCTTAAACTACCTTTTTGGACTTTTTTTACCTAGGTGTCCTCTTATAAAATTACTCCCTTCGTTTAAAAGTAGGCCTTGTTAACAATAATGGGCTTGCATTAATGCTCAATAGTAAGTCATTAATTCTTACTCTGTTTAAATTTGAATTTTTTTAAAAACTAAAATGGCATGTTCCCTTACTGAAGCCTAATAGCTACAGCAGAGCAGTAGGCTAAGAACCTGAGAAACTAGGGTTGCAATCCCACTGATGTTCCTTGAGACCTGATGGGGCAAGTCACTTATCCTTCTAGTGTCACAGATACAAACGTAAATATAAGCTTTCTGGATATAAGAAGATATCTAGTCTACCTAAATGTCATTCACCTTGAGCTGCAAATAAAAAGTGTGAGCTAAATCTAGGCAAAACTATCAGGACATTAACATTTACTGCATCTATAAAGAAGTAAAGACAGTGTTATTTTTTGAAAGGGAGAATGAATGAATGATGTAAGCTCTGTTGAGCAGAGACTATCTTTTGTATGTCTGTGTACAGTACTGTCTACATCCTGTACTGCTATAGAAATATATAGTAGTAGTAGATATAGTTATTAAATCAGAGACTGTTTTCTTTGTTCCATATATTACTTTTAGAAACAGCACAACAAAATTGTCTAATAAAATAGGTTATTTCCTCCTTTCTATTTTGATTATAGCTGATTATAGTCTTTTCTCCCACTGAACTTTTACTGAATTCAAAGTATTTTTGTAGGCTGATAAAATTATTTGAATGGCAATAAGGTATTGATGTAGGGAAGATGGCCCACAAAAAGCGCAATACTAAAGTAGGAATATGACATTTTAAATGAAGTAGACATATACAAAATACTGTATATGTTTAATGTTAAAAAGCAAACTGAAAAATCTACACTTAAAATCCATAAGAACTATTAGAATGTGACCTCCTGTCTAGCCCAGATCATTAGTACTATTTAATAACTTCCAAGGACTAGATCTCTTCATCAATTTGTGTTAGATATGTTATCTGTTAGTTTCATGAAGTAACCCCTAGTCATTGTGCCATTATAAACATGTTGACTTAGCTATTTTTAAATTCTAGTTTTACTTTGAAACAAGAGGAAGAAAAAAGGAAGAGTGCAGAATTGCTATATGAAAAAGGGAAAGAGCAGCTAAGAAAGAAGGAGGATCAGTGTTGTATGGAAATGGAAGAGAAACAACAGCTTGAGCTCACTCTGAGGAACTTGGAGATGGAGCAGAGGGCAATAAGAAACAACATGATACAGGTTTGAAGTTATTAAGTTTATACTGGCTATGTTGAAAGAGAATTCTGTGGCATATGATTCCTTTAGGAAAGAAAATTTACTGTCTTCTAAATCAAATTGACATTAATCAAATAAATTGAAATATTAGCTAATCATATGCGTGTAATTCAGGAGCCTTTTTTATAAAAGTATGCTAAGCATTTACCCCAAAATTCTGTAAATGATTCTAAAAATTGTACATTCAGGGGTCATTTACATGTGTAACAATTAGCTAATTGGCACTAAATTGGTATTAAGTACCGATAATTGGTGTCAACTGTATACTGTAATTGGCATCAACAAGCATTAATTGATACCAATTTGTATTTATATATGTAAATTATTTAAATCCCTATTCTATAAACTTAGCAACTAATTGTAATGGTGTGCAACTCCATAGGAGGCATGGATATGGGAGAGGTATGAGTGGATGGTGTGTAACTGCCAGTATTTGGGAGTGAGCATTTTGTAGGCATACTTTAGTATTCTATAACAGCAACTTTGCACAATATTGCTTTTTTTCTCAATGGAGGAAACAGTGGAGTGCTGCAGGGGTCTGTACTGGGACCAGTGTTATTTAACTTATTTATAAATGATCTGGAAATTGGGTACAAGACAGGGCACTTGAATATAAACACTCCTCCCCCCCCCCCCCCCCCCCCCGGGTTTATGTTTGAGACGATCTTTTTTCCTCCTTTAAGAGTTTTCTTTTTAAAGATGCATTCGATGAATAAATGAATTGCTTATACTCTTTTGCACTCTTATCCTCAATATATTTTGCTTTTTCTTTCCCTTTCCTATCGTATTTAACCTTAATTGTTTTCTTTATAACCAGATTGTATTTCTTTCCTATCCTATCCTCATGTTTCAATATGTTTGTATAAGTTGGTTTTTTATCATGTTTGTATAAATTGGTTTTATCATGTTTTAATATGTTTGTATAAGTTGGTTTTTTATCATGTTTAGTAGTTTTAGTTTTTTGTTAGCTGTGTCTGTTATCCCCAACTCTGTAGTTTTAATTATTTGTACATCACCTAGAATTTGGAATAGGCGATTAATCAAATTTGATAATAAACTTGAAACTTGTTACCTTGGTTTATAGTCAGGTCAATTTATATTCGAATATATATGGTAAATCTGTTTATATTCAGGTTGGTTTATATTTGTATATATATGGTAAATCTGTTCTTTTCTGTGCTATTCTTAGATAGCCATGTACATTGCACTCTACCCATCTTTGTGAATGCATTGAGGCTGTGTGTTGTTAGAGAAGATGAATTGCATACCTGTAATTAGGGTTCTCTAATAATAGCAGCTCGGGGATTCATAGAGCCAGTTCGCATCCCCTTGTAGAGTTCAATACCCAGTTTTATCTTTGAGCTTTGCTAAATGGAACTTGAGCTTTGAGTGACAGCTGAAAGTATGGTTGCCTGGTTGCTTGGCAACTGGTTCAAACATATCAAGTTTCCATAGATGTCAACTTGAGAAGCTGCTTTGACTCTGCAGGAGGCAGTCATGTGACCTCCTTTGTGTGCATGATTGTGCCTCTGTTATTAGAGAACTTCAGTTTATAGGTTAGTGATTTAATGTTCTCTACTTCCTGTGTTCAATCGATAACCAATGTAATGTTTTCAAAACTGGAGTAATGTGCAAAAAATGAGTTATCCGTCAGGACTTTCGCAGTAGCATTTTGTGCTACCTGCAAGACTCTTAGATTATTCTTAGGCAATGAGGAGAAAATTCTGTAAATGGCGTCTAAAAAGATAATCACCAATCTCTTGTCAATCACCTATTACAGAATCACACCTAGCTTAAAACTTAGGCGCCTGTAATTTAGGTCAGCATTTCAAAGGCCTACGTTTTAGGCACTTAAGTCCTTTAGAGAATCGCACCTAGAAGCTCCTAAGTCTTTCTCTGCCCCTAAACACATCTACTTTGGAGTTAGGTGCTACTAGGCTTAATCTTGGGTGATTAAGAAGCCAGTTGCAAAAGAAAATCATTAGATATGCGGTGGGGGGGTCCTACCCTGGAGTGTCTGATGAATGGTATACAGTGCTTCATCCTGGGGGATCTGAGTGTACAAAGACACTACATCTAAGGTTACTAACCATTTATCAGACATGTTAAGTTTTAAATTAGCCAGATCCCTTAAGAAATGGGAAGAATCCCTAATATAAGATTTTATCTTAGGAACTTCTTCTCTAAGGAAGAAGTCCACCACCTTAGATAGGGGTTCCAAAATAGAAAAACGGGTATTGACAATCGGGCGTCCCGGAGGATTATGTAAGGTTTTATGTACTTTGGGGACAAAAGAAATCCTCGGGATCCTTGGATGTTTTTCGAACAAAAATTTATACTCTTTCATTGTGATAGTGCCCTCCTCCCGGTGTCTGTTTAGAAATTCCAAAATCTCAATCCCTAAAGCTGAAGTGGGATCCTCCCTCAAAAGGCAATATGCCTGAGTATCTGCTAGCTGACGCGCTGCTTCATTTTCATAATTGCTCCTATTGAGAACAACGGTGGCTCCCCCCTTGTCGGCCTTAGTTATAATAATGTCATTATTATCCAAAAGTTCCTGAAAACCCTGCTGCTGTGCCCTAGAGCAGTGATTCCCAACCCTGTCCTGGAGGCACACCAGGCCAATTGGGTTTTCAGGCTAGCCCTAATGAATATGCATGAGAGAGATTTGCATATGATGGAAGTGATAGGCATGCAAATTTGCTTCATGCATATTCATTAGGGCTAGCCTGAAAACCCAATTGGCCTGGTGTTCCTCCAGGACAGGGTTGGGAACCACTGCCCTAGAGGTATTAAACGGGCTATTCTCTTGTTCGAGCCAAGAGGATTCCGCCGGGGGGGCAATTTCATCATCTAGAAGAGCAGGTCTACTTAACACCTTCTTGAACTGCTCTTCCGTGTAACCCTCGAACTGTGTGGACTCCTGGGCCATAATAAATATCAACTTGAAGCCAACTACTTAAGTGGCCACTTTTCATGTAGTCTTTAATCCAGCCTTACGAACATCAATGCAACTACAGTTGTGTGAATGGTCTGGATATTAATTCTACCAGCTGTTGTGGCAGTTGTGGCAGATGCCAGTGGTGTCCACTCACCATCCAAGGCGTTAGTTGGCAGGTCCCAGGGAGGGATCTGACTTTAAGATCTAGAGGTAACACAGATTGTAATTCACAGGGAGTTGTATATGCAATAACCTGCCCCTGTGATCTTGTTTATATTGGCCGCACCAACCGGAAAATAAAAACACGCCTCAACGAACACAGGTCCCACCCATATGGTGAACAGGGTAGCTCAGGCTCCCTTAGTAGAGCATTGGTTGAAATATAAACATTCTGTGGACGACCTGTAAGATCAATGATGCAGATGGGGAGGTGGATCAGAGACAACTAAATGAAAGTGAGCAGAGATACATTTTTAAGGTGGACACTGTCGAACCCCGCGGATTAAACAGCGGGATTGAATGGGGCTCTGTGATGTAAGGAAGGCGAGTGTCGAGCCAATGAGCTTCAGGGGGGCGTGTATCTTTTTGGGAGAGGGAGGATTTAAATCGGGTTCTAAGGACGCCAGCGCCATCTTTTGCTCAATTTAACATTTGGAGTCGGATGACGGCGGCGACCTTGGTAAGCTATAATTTTTCTTATGAAACTTTAACTTGGCAACCTTTAGGTAGGGATGGGGCTATACACAACTGTATGCTTATGGCTCCGTTTCTGTATTTTTCAGGGAGACCCTTGATAAAGCCCTGATATTGTGCGAAACATGTCGGGTCTGACTCCCCAGGTTTGGCTGAGATAAGTATTAATGTAAACTTTTGATTTATCACTAGAAAGTTTAACAAAACAATGATTTATCACTAAAAGTTAACAGAACAATTAAATAGAAAAAAACAAAGTTTGAAAAAGACAGCCAATGATGAAGCACCACACTAAGCTTCCCGCAGTATAAAATCTTTTACAGCGGTGGAATGGTGGGGCTGAGGCGTCCTTTCAAATGTGATACAAGACACAGCTGGTAGAATTAATATCCAGACCATTCACACAACTGTTATTACAATAATGAGGCATAAAAATGAATACTTTATTATGATAATCAAAACAAGAGAAAATAATATTCTGAATCACTAATCTGAAATTAGAAGCATTCAACTTTTAATTTAGAAATATCTTGACTAATAATTCTCTACACTTGTAGCTTCATTATAAGTTTTGAGTCCAACATAAACAGTGGCATAGCCCAGTAACTTGCTAGTATTTATCTGCCTCTAGCAGATGGTATAGATCAGTGATCTCAAACTCAAACCCTTTGCAGGGTCACATTTTGGATTTGTAGGAACTTGGAGGGCAGCAGAAAAAAATAGTTAATTTCTTATTAAAGAAATGACAATTTTGCATGGGTCGTTTGGAATTTTCGAATTTTGTGAATGATCATCTCTTGGAAAGGCATTACGATTGCACAGAGGGTTTAAAAAGTGTATCTGGGTCTCCTGAAGCAGAACTCGAAACGGGGCCGCGTTGGGACCCCTAAGAGCCCTAAGAGTATTTCACAGATAAGTGCATTGCATCATTTTTCCAGCGAGAGAGATTTTTTGCATAAGAATTTTTGAACATTTCATGTCGACTTTGCAAGAATAACTTAATAATTGATATACATTTTACCAGTGGTCAGAGAGTGATGTTTCACAAGTTAATGCAATGACTGGACGGTAAACTCTTCCCTCAAGAGGAGGTTTTCACCCCCTCTTCAGAGTTTCACTTCTCTGAGCATTTTTCTAAAGAGTCATTTGCTTTCTCCTCACTGGTAATTATCACCATCATAGTCAGTTTTGCATCCATCTTTGGCATTAACTTAATGGTTCATCCAGTCTGCCCAACCTGATTCAATTTAAATTTTTTAATTTTAAAATTAAATAAAATTTAAATTGAATCAGGTTGGGCAGACTGGATGGACCATTCGGGTCTTTATCTGCTGTCATCTACTATGTTACTATGTTAACATTCAGTTTTTCCATTTTTCTGCTTTCTTCTCAAAATCTACTTTTCTGTGTCTTCTCTTCCCTTCCTAGCTCTCTTTCCTTCCCTCCTTATTTCCATGGTCTGACATCTCTTTCCTTCCCCCCCTCCCAGTGTAACATTTCTCTTTCCCTTCCTCCTTTTTGCCCCCTGTAGTTCTTATCCCTTCCCTTCCTCCTTTCTGGCCCCCTCCCAGATCAGCATTTCTCCCTCCTTTCTACTAGTCCATTTTTTTTCTCTCTTACTCCTGCTTCTCCTCTGGTCCTCCTTCCCTCAACCAAACAACATCTCTCGCCCCCTCCATGAGTCCAACTTTTCACTCTCTGTCCTCTCCCCCTTTCCCAGTGTAACATTTCTCCTTCCCTCTTTCTGTCCTCCCTATCCATCTCACCCGCTCCATGAGTCCAACACTTTCTGCTTCCTACATGCTTTCTCTCTCTATCCTTGCCTCTTCCCTCAGTGGCATCCCTCCTTCTCACCCCCAACCCATGCACTATCTCACCCTCCCCTCCAGTGTGTATGCCAGGTCCAGCAGCACCTCTTCTCCTTTCCCTGCTCCCCTTGTCCAGCAGTATGCCTTCTCCCTCCCCCCTGTCCAGTAGTACCCCATTTCCCTTTACTTCTCCCTTGTCCAGCAGTACCCCTTCTCCCTTCCCTGCTCCCCCTGTCCAGCAGTACCCCTTCTCCTTTCCCTGCTCCCGCTGTCCAGCAATACCCCTTCTCCCTTCCCTGCTCCCCTTGTCCAGCAGTCACTCTTCTCCCATCCTTCCTCCCCTCTACCCCTGTCCTGCAATACCTGTATTTTACAGCCACGGTCCAGCGCCAGCTGACTTGCAACTTCCTGCTGCTGTCATGTATACCGGACTCCTGCCTTCGCTTATCCGACAGATACACAAAGGTATGAATCCCGGCATACGCAACAGCAGCAGGAAGTTGCAAGTCAGCACCGGAGCCTCTCTTCCTGCGCAGAGTGCGAGATTGAGTACAAGACCGCAAGCCGCAAAATAGCACTTGGGGGGCCATGAGTTTGAGAACATAAGATTTGCTGCTGCTGGGTCAGACCAGTGGTACATCGCGCCCAGCAGTCTGTTCATGCGGTGGCCCTTATGTCAAAGACTAGTGCCCTATTTGAGTCTAGCCTTACCTGGGTATGTTCTGGTCCAGCAGGAACTTATCTAACCTTTTCTTGAATCCCTGAAGGGTGCTTTCCCCTATAACAGCCTCTGGAAGAGCATTCCAGATTTCTACCACTCTGGGTGAAGAAGAATTTCCTTACATTTGTACGGAATCTATTTCTTTTTAACTTTAGCGAGTGCCTTCTCGTTCTCTTCACTTTGGAGAGGGTGAACAATTTCTCTTTCTGTACTAAGTCAATTCTTTTCAATATCTTGAATGTTTCGATCATGTCCCCTCTCAGTTTCCTCTTTTCAAGGGAAAAGAGGCCCAGTTTCTCTAATTTCTCATTGTACAGCAACTCCTCCAGTCCCTTAACCATTTTTGTCACTCTTCTCTGGACCCTTTCGAGTAGTACCATGTCCCTTTTCATGTACAGCGACCAGTGTTGGACACAGTATTCCAGGTGGGGGCATACCAATGGCCCAGTTCAGCGGCATGATAACCTTCTCAGATCTGTTTATGATCCCCTTCTTAATCATTCCTAGCATTCTGTTTGCCCTTTTTGCTGCCGCTGCACATTGAGCAGACGGTCAATACTGAAACAAATAAAATTGGTCTGCTTTGTCAAGGAGGGGAGAAGATGAGCGATGAGAAGAAAATAGTGGTGAAATAAGGGGAGAGGGTAATAATAATAATTTTTGTATACCGCCATACCTCATAGTTCTAGGCGGTTCACATACAGTAAAAATATTATACAATCAATAAGTAAAATACAATTGACTAAAAATGCATTAAAATCAACCAAAATAAGGTAGGAAATTAGTCTAATGAACTAACAGTGGTAGGTGGCAGCTCCAGGATTGAATTTTCCCACAGTTCTGCAGGAAGTAGCATATTCTTCATCAGAAGGTAAATTCTGCATTGAATCACAGGAAACCAGGTGCTCTGGTTGTGATTCATTCAGTTGTCATGGTCAATCCTGTATCTTGCCAAATATGTAAGCTGGAAACTCAATAAACATTTATTGTATTAATATGTTCTTTCTTTCTTTAATTTGTTTATTTAAAATATTTATATTCCACCAGTCTGGAAGTTCCTGGTGAATTCCAGCAAGCATTGACATATAAAATAACATCACAAATACATTATAATTAAAAACCACACAAACCATATTTAAAACAAAAATCTTTGCCTTTATAATTACTAATTATTAACTGTGAATTCTATTTTGTTTTGAAATAAAAACCTGATATCTAAGGCAACTGAAAGATGTAGAAGTCGGTGTCCGGTCAAAAGCGCGCCGGGACAAAGGCGCACGCAGACAATTGAGCGCAGCACGGAGGCGCGTGCTGCAGATAATTACTCTTTTTACGGCTCCGACGGGGGAGAGGCGTGGGGGGAACCCCCCCACTTTACTTAATAAAGATTGTGCCGCGTTGTGGGGGGGCGTGGGGGGTTATAACTCCCCACATTTTATTGAAAACTTCACTTTCTCCCTGTTTTTAGGGAAAAAGTAAAGTTTACAGTAAAATGTGGAGGGTTACAACCCCCCAAACCCCCCACAATGCCGGCGCGATCTCTATTCAGTAAACTGGGGGGGCTCCCCAACAAAATCCCCCGTCGGAGCCCCTAAAAACTGTAATTTTCTTCGGCGCGCTCCTCCGTCTTGCGCTCAGTTGTCGGCGCGCGCCTTTGTCTTTCGCCGAGTTGTCTATGAACCGTAGAAGTCACCTCACATTTCAGAATATCTGTTGAAACTGAGGCCCTGTTTTACTAAGGTGCGCTAACCGATTAGTAAGTGCTAAATGCTAACATGTGCATGTTAGTCTATGGATGCATTAGCATTTAGCGCGCGCTAATCGGTTAGCGCACCTTAGTAAAACAGGGGGGTGAGTGTTTTGGAGGCATTTTGCTGTTCATGTTCAGATAGGTACTTGGCTTGCATGTTAGAAGAACTGCTGCTCTTCTATTTTAATTTGTTCAGACTATCAAAGTAAATTTTCAGCATTCGTTATTGACTACATAAAAAATATAAATGCACACAGCAGTCTTTGAATGCAAGATAATCTCCAAGTGGCTATTGAAAACATTTTTTTCCTTTGAAAGGAAAAAGTTGGCCTTTTTTCATTTTTAAACTGTCTTCTTGTGTCAGATTGAAGAGGAGCGAAATGAAGCACAACATTTGCTTGCCCAAGAGCGCAGTGCCAGATTTCAAGAGGGAATTTTGAATAACCACCTGAGGAAGCAAAAAGAAATAGAAGAAGAAAATAAAAAAATAACTAAGAGCTCAGAGGTATTTTTCATATAATATATGATCATGGTGTCTGATATATGGGAAGAAACTAAGAAAATATGTCCCATTTCTTCACTCCTTACACCAGATATTGTTATATTCAGATCTCTTGCTCTTCCAGCTATGCTGAATGATTGGCAAATTGCTTATTTACTGACCCTCCAAATGATTCTTGCAAATTGGAAATCAGCCAATTTGTTAAATACAACATTTTGTGGATGAATATTTTATGGTACATAGCTTTGAATGTAATGCAGCAGCATATACAGTCAAACCTTGGTTTGCGAGTAACATGGCTTGCACGTGTTTTGCAAGACGAGCAAAGTAGAGAATGACACGGTAACAAAATTCATCACCATTCCCGTCACCGCGGGAAATAATCCCATGTCATTTTTTAGTGTCTATTTCAACCTCGGTCCTTCTACACCAGCATTCTTCAAAGCAAAGCTTGCGGGTAAGTGGTTGTGCCCAATTATACTCTGATTCTTCCCTCTCTCCTTAAAGAATGACATGAAGATGGTTTCCCGCAGTTATCCGCGGGGACGGGAACGGTGATGAATTTTGTCACAATGTCATTCTCTAGAGCAAAACACTCAAGCAAATCGTGCCTCACAAACCGAGCGTTGACTCGATTTGTGAGCCCCCTCCCCCCCCCCCCCGAGAACGGGCACGGCATGCAGGGTAAGGATTTGGATTTGGGCAGGCGATGCTGGTTCTCAGGGGAGGGGTGGAAGTGCGCCAGTGGCTTTGGGGGTGGGGGGGTCTTTTTGGGATGCGGTGGGGTGGAAGCAAGCAGCGCCGTTTGCCTCGGGAGAGGGGGGGAGAACCAATCAAGTGAGTTTCCCTTACTTCCTATGGGAAAACTCGCTTTGATATACGAGCACTTTGGTTTACGAGCTTGCTTCTGGAATGAATTATGCTCGCAAACCAAGGTACTAATAGACAACATATTATTGAGAGAGTTTGGTTTCCCATTCTTTCTGTGCATAGATGACATTAGCATTCCAGTGCTTTGATTTTTTGTTTTATTTTGTTATATGTTTTTGTGGATTATGATGTATACCTCATATTTGAATAAGACGCTATTAACAAAAAAAATTATGAATATGATCACATGATCACTCCATGAAAATCTCTTGTTCAGGTATACATTAGGCATTCTTCATTGAAGTATTTATCATAAATGAAGGATGGCACATATAAGCAAATGCTTTTTGAGACAAACTTGCATTAATGCAAATTATTTTCCTGTCAATGTTTTTGTTATTGTAGTGTAACTAGTAACTGTAACTATAATTGTGCATGCAGAAGTGTTTTGTTTTTTTTTGTTTTATTTTCATTTGTAAAATAACTTTTGAAGCTGATTGAGTGTTGTCTGTATAAATTGCATGCATTATTTGATGATGCGCTTGTTGTGACCTGCCCATGCTCCTTCAGCTTGTATGATTTTCTCATAGCTACGCAGTAAGGCCCAGCTTCTAAAAACAGCACTGAGCGGCACCTACATTATAGGTACCATTCAGCGCAGTTGTCAGTCAAGAAAATGTCACCATTTATAGAATCGCATCTAATGGCGCATAAGCAGGCTTAGGCGTTGCTAAGCATCTTAGACATAGGCACCGCTCCATTAGGCCAACTTTTCACTTGACTAATTTGGTAGCACCTATGTTGGACGCTAACGATGCCTAAGTCAACCACTCCTATTCTCCGGAGGAGAGGAATGGAATGCCAGACACTTGAGGCACATACAGCGCTCAAGGAGCCATGGAATTGGTAGAGGCTGGTGAGGGACTGCCAGAACCCCAGAGCCAGTGGAGACTGTGCCATATGAACAGGTGGAATCAGCAGAGCAATCAACGGAAGTGTGTTGGAATGCTAAGAAGCAGAAGTTTTCTAATCACCTGTTTGCTCAGCACGGAGGGGAAAAATCAAAAGCTGCTGGAAGCCAGGACTGAGATAAGCTCACCCCTGCTGGGAAAGGAGTGAGACCAGTATTGGCAGTAAAGCTTAAGTGCTGGAAATTGAAATGTGCAGGATAGCACAAATTCTACCAATCCTGAAAGACTGTTTAAAGTTATTTTTTCCTTTTCTGTGCCTGCTAAGGTACTCATACGTTGTGAAGCATTTTGACACTGTTTTGAATCTTGTTTTTGCTTGTTTTCTTGTTTCACAAACTGCTTTTGTTTGCAATTAAGCTGAACATTTTTGTTTTTGTTTCCTATGAATAAAGTTTTGAAAAGTCTCTTGTTGTGCAGTGTGGTCTCTCTGGTCTCCCAAAAATCCCTGTGCGGCTCACAGTGGCCCAATTCTTGTCATAAGTAGCTCAGAGCCCATTGCTCTGAAGGTGCCTATGACAAAGTGGTGTCATTCTTGGGATATTTTTACTGCCTCCTTTTGGGGACTAGAGAGAAGAAGAAAACACTGACCAGAAAGATTGAGGGTTTTTTGTTTTTTGAGGGGTTTTTTTGAAGCAGTATCTTATACTGTGTTTTTGTTTGGACTTTCACATACTGTATGAAAGTGGACTGTGAGCTGTATGCTGGAGTGACGGCATGGGACAGCTGTGACCAGAACCCTATAGAATACCCGGTGAGGACATCCAGGAAGCTGTGAAGCGGGACCCGGAGATAGAACCAGAGCAAGCCCAGCAGTGTTCCAGGGAGCCCAGCCAGCTATCGTTCCCAAAGGCTCAGACTCATCAGGCTGTCAGGCCATCAATGACATCCAGCAGCTACTGCCACTACTAGCATTGGAGCTGCAGCAACAGTCAGATGATCTGAAATCTGTGCTGCAGAGCAGCCAGGAGCTCTGGCAGGCGAGCCAGATGGAGACCGGTCGTCGTCATGATTTGCTGGTGCAGGCAATGGGTGACCAGACGAGGATGTTAGCACAGTACCTTCAAGGAGTGACTACTAGTGTGCCAAGTACAGGGTTACCAGCAGAATCAGGAGCTCCAGTAGGACTAAACCCTCTTTTTAGTATGCAATTGTGCAAGATGGGGCCTACAGATGCCCCGGATGATTTCCTGCACATATATGAAAGAATGGTTGTAGCAGCAGGTTGATCGGAACATCATTGGGCAACGAGGCTGATACTGTGCCTTGCTGAAGAGACGCTGGCAGCCTATCAGACACTCAGCCCTGAGTTAGCCAGCAACTATAGGGCTATCAGAAATCATATACTAGATTATTTAGGCTACAGTATGGAGTACTACTGCCTGGAGTTCAGGAAAGCCAAGATGCAAGACAGGGAGAGACCTAAGGCACTTCTGCATAGGCTGAGGAAATTAGCTGAACGGTGGCTACAACCCTGTCTCACGGATGCTCAGGCAATATTCACAGAACTTCTGCTGGAGCAGTTCTTAGAGTCTGTACCTGAGGACCTGAAAGCCTGGATTCGGAGACAAGGGAGTCGCTGAGGCCTGCATAGATTCCAACACCCATAAGGGCCCTGAGAGGGGAGAACACTGGGGTACACCCTTATACAGGGGATACAGGTCACAGGCAGTAGGCCATAATAATACCCAGGCTAGTGCACCTCAACCGGAGAATAAAAGGCATGACCCAGTAACCCATAGCAGGAGGGTTATAACCTGTTTCAAGTGTGGAAAGACAGGGCACATGCAGAAACACTGTAGGGACAAACTTACACTAACAGCCTCTTGAGGTGGCTCTAAAGATCATCAGGGACCCCATGAGATATAATTCCGGGTGAATAGATATAAAATCCGGGCTCTACTCAATACAGGAGCTGAACAGTCTTATCCCAGGACAAGCAGGCAGCATATTCTCACACATGGGTGACATCACCGATGGAGCCCCGGTACGGACACTTGAAAAGTGAATCACAATTTTAAGTTTAGAAAGTTCACGATTAGCCTGTACCGCGCATGCGTGAGTGCCTTCCCGCTCAATAGAGGCACGCGGTACCCTCAGTTTTCTAGTTTTCGCGGCGCTAGAAAAACACGTTTTTTTTTCTCTCGCTTGCCATCCCACTCTCTCAGATTGTGACTTTTTTGCCACAGGTCTTTCTTTTTTCACTTTTTTTATCTATATATTTTATTTTAAAAACCTTTTTAGTTTTTCCATTTGCCGTCGCAGGCTTTGGCCCAGCAGGGCCTTATGCACTTTTCTCACCATTGAATTTGATTTCTCTGCGGCGGTCTTCCCGTCCATATCCCGCCTGCTGACGGGTTTCAAAAAATGCAGTCACTGTGATCGGGCCATCTCTATCACCGACCTTCACTGCTGGTGTTTGCAATGTCTGGGACCCGAGCACCGTCCTGACTCTTGCTCCCGCTGCTCTTCGCTTCAGAAGCGTGCTCTCAAGAATTGGTTGCTTCAACAAAAACAGCTGTTCGGCACCGCAATGGAAGTGGAACCCATTTCATCTACGGCACCATCCACGCCGACCAAGACCGCACCAATGGAAGCTAAATGCTATTATGGAATAGTAGTGTAATCTGATATTGGTGCATCTAATGTTTACTTGCCCGCAGTTACACCATAAGTGGCATAGTGTGGGTACCTGACATAACTAGGAGCCCTTCCTAGGTTTCTACCCTTTGCAAATACACACTATGTAAATTAAGTATGTACAGTAGATGTTTGCAGAATAACACTTAGGTGCTCTGCATTACGTTCTGAGAATTTAGCTTTACTGAAAACGAATGCGATCCCAAGGCTTGTGGAGCCTGGTAAGATGACCTTCTGTTGTGCAGGAGTTAAAATATGGAACTTCCTTATGGGCCAAATACGAAATTGCCGTGAAAAGGGCTTGTTTAGAAAACTACTCAAGATGCAATTATTTTGTGGATGCCTTCTTCTAGCCAATAACTTGTTTTTCTGGTATAATTGATGAATTATTCATGATCTCTTTATATAAGCTTTGTGTTAGTTTGCAGATATGATCTCTGAGGAATGTTTGTGTGTTTTGCTTATGTTTTTTTTATAATTTTATGTATGTAAATTATGTAAACCGTTTAGTGCTAAACAGTATAGAAATTTTTTAAATAAATATGTATGAGAGAGATTGCCTCATTGGTATGTAAATCTATTTCATGTATGCTCCTGAAAACCTGAGCATCTGAGTGTGCCCTGAGGCCTGGATTGAGGACCATTGCTCTAGGCATTTACATGGGGTGGGAAATACAAGTCCCTAGATTATAGAATTGCTCTTCTTGTGTGCATTAACTGCAATACAGATGATCTTTGGATTGAAAAAATGGGAGCATATTACACCATATTATTTGAAACTTCAATTTTTGGCTTGTCACCTGGATACCTTGTCTCCCATTTTTCTTTGAATCACCCAAATAAGGTTACACGCAGAGTCTGTTTGTTTACATATCCTTCAGTTAAATTATGTTGTTACAAAAGATTTCTTGAGAGAACTCTCTTTTCAAGCTGCCAAATTGAATGGTTAGTTCGGTAAAATTATGTTAGGATCCTCTTCTTATCTTGATTTTAGAAAATTATTGAAGACCCAACTATTTGAAAAATTTGTATCCTAACTAGTTTTCTCATTTAATAATTTTATGCTTCCGTTATGTAATATATTACCTTTTAAATTGCATTTTTACTGTATGTTTGGTTCTTATTTGTTGTAAACTGCTCAGAATCATTCTTTTAAATTGTACTTTTTTAAAATCATATTCTTCACTGTAGGATTAGTTCTTATTTATTGTACATTGTTTAGAATTGTACTTTCCTGTTAAATTGTACTCTTCACTGTATGACTAGTGCTTATTTGTTGTAAACAGCCTAGAACCATTTTTGGTTAGACAGTATATAAAAAATAAAATTATTATTATTAATGTTGCCCATTGAGGTAATGTCAAATGTTATGTGTAATCTGCTACTTTAAAATTTGACATGCAGTAATTTCCATTTTAACCGCTTAACACACTTTAGTGAGCAAAGTGCTATTTAGAGTGTTTTGTACAATTTAGTGTGTTGGCTTCATTGCATGAGAAAGAGATGTTAAAATACACAAATAATTTAGATTTCTTCTGTAATAGTTTTATATTTTCTCATTTAGATGTCTGAAGTTAATGAGAGAGAAAAAGATCTGATGCGTGAAAATCGCTTATTAGAAGAGGAAATGACTATACTAAGACTAGAACTAAAGCAAGTACGAACTCGAAATCAGGAAGAGGAAAGTAAATACTCTGAGGAAAAGGAGGTCTTGAAAGAAAAAATTGATGATCTCAAAAAAAATATAAAATTAAATGAAGAAACCTTGACACAAACAATTTTGCAGTACAACGGACAAATTACTACACTAAAAACAGAATCGTCATTGTTGAGCTCTAAGGTTGAGCATGAGAAACAAAGTAAAGAGAGGCTGGAGGCAGAAGTGGAATCCTCCCATTCTCGTTTGTCCACTGCTGTTCAAGAACTTGAGCGTAGCCAAGCATCAAAAAGTGATGCTGAGCGTACTTTACAAAGGGAGCGGGATAAGTGGCTCCATTCACAAGATAAGTTGAATTATAAATTGTCAAGTCTTCTAGAGACTAACAATAGCTTGTCCCAGCAGCTTAGTAAAGCTGAAGCCAAGGTTAACAGTCTAGAGAATGAACTCCACTGTACTACCTTTACTCTCAGAGAGAAAACCCAAACTTTGGAAAGCACTCAAGTTGACCTAAACCAGGCACATTGTCGGACTAAGGAACTTGAAAAAACGTTAGAAACTGAGAGAAGTCAAATAAGCAAATGCACAGTAAAACAAGAATCTATGCAAGAAAGACTTGCACATATTCAGAGTGAAAACATGCTGCTTCGACAACAGTTGGAAGATGTTCAGAACAAGGGCCTAATTAAAGAAAAATTAGTACATGATGTGCAAGATCGATTTACTGACATTTTCAGTAAGCTTCGAGCTGATACTGAAAGACAGATTTATATGGTCGAAGAAAGAAACAAAGAGTTGATCTCAAAATCGAAAGAACTTAGAGAACAAGTTTATAAACTTGAAACTGAGAAAGTCGAGAGAGAAGTAAGTACTAAAAGATAACGTGTTATTTCAGTTCAATCAGAATTGCTTATTGTTTCTGTAACAGTTTCCTAAAAGAATTTTGAGGCAAAAAAGTATCTACTATTGGTAAGTAGAAAAGCCTTATTTTACAAACTAGGCTGACATTAATGGATTCAACCAGGGCAAATTGCATTCAGCCCCCATGCTACATGTCTAACATTTGGATCTGTTTACTAATAGATCAGAAGCATAGCTACAGGTGAACCTGGGCGGGCTTGCATCCGTCCAGTTTTGCCTCCAGTCCACCTAGCAACCAGGTGCATTAATCTTATCTGATGAAAATCCCCAAGCCCCATCAGCTGAATAAAACCTGGAGTCTAACAAATTGTGGCAATTAGCATGAGATCAAGCCACTGATGCTGACATTGGGTGCATGTCCAATTTCCACACATGATCACTGTGCCAGCCTCATTGGGTCAACATGCTGCTGCTGCCTGTCATGATTTAGATTTGTTTAGCTGATGGAGCTTGGGGATCCCTGCCAACCAAGGTAATTTTAATTTAAAAATTTGGAGAGGGGGAGGGAAGAGTAAAGAGGTGAGCAGAGGAAATGGTATGCCTAGTACTCACAAAATCTAACAGAAGATTCCAACAGAGCAAAAATCTTAAACAAAAGCAAAAACTGTTGAAAGAAACTACAGGAATGAGATTGCCAATATATTAATTACATTGTAACGTTAACTACAAAGTGGAGAAAAACAGCCTCAGTTAATAGCAATGTAATAGCATAAACGCCGACTGCTCAGATCATATCAGATCATAGACCTAGTACCCACCCATACCAATGAAACATTTGTCTCTGGCTATGCCACTGAGATAGATGATGTCATTAAATTATTAAACTGATAATTTTTTTTCTATATTTTTTTTTTTTTGTATTATGAGGAATTGTTCCCTTTTTGAATCATACTCATTTGCAGATCTGGTTTTTCAAAGCCTACGTGTGGATTTATGGTGATAAAGTAGTAATGTACATTTATCTATGATACTTTCCTTTTCTCTATATTTTAATATTTGCCTTCTTTCATCTGTTTTATTACTCTTGTAAACCACTTTGTCAGTACATCCTTTTAGTGGTATATCAAATAGAAATTAGCTAAACTAAAATCTGGTTCAATATGAGAACCAACATTTAAATCAGGCTTTGATAAATTGTGGTACTAGGTTGTCTGGCTTGTAGACTTTGCACTGTGGTACTCAGGATTTGCACACCCAATTGCTACCACAGCCTAGGAACAGCTATTCTTTTGTAGTTAGAGCCATGAATTCCCATGCTGGTCTCACTAGACTCAAGACTATGAAATCAGTATGCAAGAGTGTGTATCACTTGGCTCAGAGCCCCAACCAGAAAAAAAACCAACTGTTCCTGGGTACCACAGCATTTTGCAAAACAACTATCAAGCTGAGGGAGAAGGGATGACTAGGATAAGCTGGGTGGTAGGGGTGGCTGGTTAGGAGTGACCTAGAATTGACTAGGATTGGTTTTGGGTAGCAGTGATTGAATCTGATGAGCTGGTAATAAATAGTATTAAATGGCTTTGGGAAGATGGTGGTTGAAATTGGCAAGTTGAAATGACAGTCTTGAACTGGTATAGCTAGCAATTTGGGATGGCAGACTATGAGTGACTGGAGTGGCAAGCAAGCTGGAAGCAGTTCACTGGCTGAGTGATAAGTGGTAGGAATGACTGGCAGAGGAGCTGAGGCTGGTAAGAGATGTGGGAGTTTTGACAGGAGATTGGAGATATGGGACTCAAAGAGAAGGGCAGACTACTGGGGCAGAATGAAGGACTTGGGGAAATGGGAAGGAGGCAGCGATAAACTGATGAGGATACAGACTATAAAGAAATGGAAAGCAAAGAGACAGTTGTCCAAGATACAACTGTGAGCTACTTTAGCACGCTTGCAAAGATGGTGGGGGTGGGGAAGCGTGCTCATTACATTTCCTGTTTCTTATATTCCACCTATACCACTCAGTTCAAGTAAGATTCCATATAAAGAAACCAGAAATCCAATTCAGGGAGCATATAGAAGAACACATTAATACTTAAATACAGCCAATGGTAAAATAAGTATGGTCTGAACAGATTCAGTTTACTATTCAAATTAAATAGAAGTTAAATGTTTTCTAAATAGCTTTTACTTAATAGATTTCCCAAAATTTTGTAATTTGTTAATTGACCTATAGATATAGGTAATATGTTCCACATTTTCACTGCCTGATACAGAAATAACGAATAGAAAAGTTATATATATTTTACATACATGTTAGAAATAATAAGTTCATCTGATTACACATCTCATATCTTTTAGAGAAATATAAGGTGTTTATTAATCTGTGCATAAAAATTAGTCAAGTTCCCTGAACAAATTTAAATATTAAACAATACAGCTCTTATTAAATTCTGGCTTTTATTGATAGCCAATATAATTGAATATATCATTGACTCACTGTATCAGATTTGTTCAGGACTTTCCAATGCCACATTAAGGGCCATTTTGAGATTTGAGGCTGCAATATGTTGAGCCACTGGCTCCTAAGTTATCTGGCTGGCTCAGATCTAAAAAAAAATGACATTACATTGGCTTGACATTTAAATGTATCTGTTATTTGAAATGTCATGTGGTGCACAGTAAATGTGTTTTCTCTTTAGGGTAGATTCACTAACCTGACTTCTGTAGGCAATCCATGGCCGATTCCAGCAGGCCCGACCAATTCACAACAGCAAAAAATTCAAATGAGGGCGATCGGAGGAATGCCCCCCTCCGACCGCACGGATTGCTATTGTGCGATCCTGATGCATGCGCAGACTATCTGCTTTCCCTGCAGATGGTCTGCGCATGTGTTTTGTGTCCTTTTTTGGGGGGGGGTTGCTGGGTTTTGGGGTTGTTGTTTTTTGGGGGGCCCCGACTCGCCTGCTTTCCCAGGGAAGGGCTATCTCCGGTGGCAGCAGCCTCTTCCCTTTCGCTGACACTGGCTTGTTGCCTTTCTGCTGCTCGGTGCTCTCTTACAGCAGGAAGATTTGTATTCTGTCCAAAAGTTTTTCCGTCAACACTGAAGCCTGCTTTCTCCTGTCAGCCTGTCATGCTCTGGGTCTCTGCCGTCTTCCCTGCAGTGTGAGGCCACGGGTTTAAAGCGAGGCTGCACTGTGGCTTGCAGGCCTGCTTTAAACCCACGGGCTCGCACTGCAGGGAAGGTGGCAGAGATCCAGAGCTCGGAGCAGAGAGGACATGATCGGGGCAGAAAGCAGGGCAGGAAGATTAGGGCCGAGCTCAGGTCAGAGAGCATGGCTGGAAGATCAGGGCAGAGTGCAGGGCGGCAATGGAGCAGGAGAGTCGGCAGAGACGTATGCGACTGATCCCCAGCAATCGCTTCTTCTCTTGATTGGCCAGCCCAGTCGGTGTCCCAAATTTGTTTGGTGAATCGCGTCCCTGCCTACTTTGCATGCCATTTCCCCTAATTTGCATGCACGGATCGGAAGCGGATCGCAGGACAGGTTAGTGAATTGGGTTGGAGGGAAATCAGGTCGCAAAGGGGTCGCAAACCGATCGGTACACAATCGGTTTGCTTAGTGAATCTAGCCCTTTGTTATCTAATGCATGCTAATTGTAAACCTTTAATGCACTTTGGTGAAAGTGCCTCTATGTCTAAATCTATTATTACCTTCAAAGAGAGAAAGAAGCAATGAGTGTAATGTATTCTAATGAGGATCTTGAATGACAAGTGTGCTTCTGATAGTATTAAAAAATTATGTGGTTTCTCTGTGAATTTTGATATATAAAGTTGATATGTGTATTACCTTTATTGCTTATACATAATACTATGATATACATAGTTTGTTGTTTGCGTTAGGTATGTGTTTGTTTGATATTAGATATATTAGTGATAGGAAGAAGTGCAAAACTGGCATTGTGAGACTCAAAAGGGAAGGGGAGAAATACAGTATGTAGAAGCTGATAAAGATAAGGCTGAATTGCTTATAAATATTTGTGTTCTGTGAGCGCCGGGAGTGGGACCATAGAAGACAAACACAAATAGGTTTGGTAGATTCTGATCAATTTTCAGAGGATTGTGTTCGTGACAAAGCAATGGGGCCAGATGGTGTACATCCAAAGGTGCTGAAAGAACTTAGGAAAGTTTTATGTCAGCTCTGCTGGCTGATCTTTTCAGTGCTTCTCTAGAGTCAGGAGTGATACCAGAGGACTGGTAAAGGGCAGATATGGTCCCTCTTCACAAAAGTGGAAGTAAGGAAGAAATAGGGAACTACAGGCCTGTAAGTTTGATTTCTGTGGTAAGTAAATTAATGGAAACACTTTTAAACAGAGAATAATGACATTTCTGGAATCCAGTGGATTACAGGATTTGAGAAAACATGGATTCACTGGAGGCAAGTCTAGTCAGACAAATCTGATCAATTTCTTTGACTGGGTGACTAGATAATTGGATAAAGGAAGTGTACTAGATGTGGTGTATTTAGATGTCAGCAAAGCCTTTGACAGTGTTCCATACAGGCATCTGATAAATAAACTGAGTGCCCTCGGTTTGGGTCACATAGTGACAGACTGGGTCAGGAACTGATTAAATGGAAGGCGACAGAAGATAGTGGTCAGTGAAGATCGCTCTGAGGAAAGGGATGTCACTAGTAGTGTGCTTCAAGGTTCAGAACTTGGGCTGTTCTTTTTAACATTTTTATAAATGATTTTGCTGAAGGGCTGACTGGTAAGATTTGCCTCTTTGCGGATGATATCAAAATCTGTAATAGAGTAGGCACCCCTGATGGTATAAATAACATGAGTAAGGACCTAGCGAAGCTTGAAGAATTGTCTGAAATTTGTTATCTCTGCATACAATAGATTGATCTTAAGGTGGCCAAACTGGTTGAAAAGGTGACTGTAAAAGCTATAAGGATGCTAGGGTGCATAAAAATATGTATGGCAGTAGGAAAAAGGAGGTATTGATGTCCCTATACAAGGACTTCGGTGAGACCTCATTTAGAATATTGTGTACAATTCTGGAGATCACAACTTCAAAAAGATATAAACAGGATAGAGTCAATCCAGAGGAAGGCTACTAAAATGGTCAGAAGTCTTCATCATAAGGCATATGGGCCCAAACTTAAAGATCTTAATTAGTATACTTTGGAGGAAAGGCAGGAGAGGAGAGAGATTATAAGAGACATTTAAATACCTGTGTGGCATATATGTGCATAAGGTGAATGCCATTTGAAAGGAAACTCCAGAATGAGAGGGTGTAGGATGAAGTTAAGAGGTGATAGGCTCAGGAGTAATCTTAGGAAATACTTTTTTACAGAAAGGGCGGTAGATGTGTAGAATAGTCTCCCGGTAGAAATAATGGAGACAGACTGTGTCTGAATTCAAGAAATCATGGGATATTTTAGGAAGAGGAAGAGATAGTAGATGATGCAGATAGGCAGACTGGATGGGACATTTGCCATCATGTTTCTATGTCCATAAGAATCCAGTGAGAAGGTATTGTAACCACACATTTACATTGTTGAGAATACATGTCTCTGGTTTATGCTGTTTGTTTACTATGTCTCATAAGTACATAATCCCAGGAGTGCAGAAGCAGTAGATGTTGTTGCTATCTTTGGAGAACTGCATTTACAAATAAGAATTGTTTCTCAGAAGATGCTGTGGGCTTACTGTGCTTTTAGCAATGTCACTGTGAATATCGGTAAACCATCATTCTGTTTTTAAAGAAATCACGTGAGCCACAATATTTAGGTTGCATGAACTAATTGAAATGTAGAATTTTACAGGTGTATTGTATTTTTACAGGTATATTATATTTTTGTTTTAAGATCAGCAATTTTGAAAAAAGTAATGCATGCTGTTTACTTATAATCTATAGATGTGTACCGTATTTTTTGCTCCATAAAATGCACTTTTTCCTCCCCAAAAAGGGGGTGGAAAAGTGGGTGCATCTTATGGAGTGAATACCCCCCCACCCTCGGTACCTTTTTAAAAGTTGTGGTGCTCTTCTGCTGGATGGCTGTCTTTGGAAGCAGAGTAGAGCGGTGCTTCGCAGGAGCGCGACCTTTGTACTTCCTGCCGGGTCACGCACCACTCAGTGATTGGCTGAGATCACTTCTCATTGAGAACTATCATCAGCCAATCACTGAGCAGTGCGGGACCCGACAGGAAGTGCAAAGGTCACGCTCCTGCGTTGCGCCACTCTGCTCTGCTTCCAAAGACAGCCCAGGAGAGCACCGCAACTTTAAAAAGGTACCAGGGCGGTTTCGGGTGCGGGCAGCTTCGGGCAGGCTCCTTCGATGCAACGGCTTCTGACTGGGCTGCAGGCAGGAGGCTTCAGGTGCGGGCGGCGTCAGGCGGGCTCCTTCGCTGCGCCGGCTTTTGACTAGGCTGCAGGCCAGAGGCTTCAGGTGTGGGCGGCTTCGGGCAGGCTCTTTCAATGCGACGGCTTCTGACTGGGCTGCAAGTCAGAGGCTTCAGGTGTGGGTGTCGTCGGGCGGGCTTCTTCACTGCAACAGCTTCTGACTGGGCTGCAGGCGGGAGGTTTCACGTGATGGCGGTGTCGGGTGAGTTCCTTCACTGCAGGTGGCTTCGGGTGCAGGCAGATTCTGGATGTGGGCTGGCTGCTTCAGGTGCGGGTGGCTGTGGGCGGGCAGCTGTGAGCTGCAGGTGGGCTGCTTCAGTCTGCTTAGCACCAGATCACCAGATGCACCACCCCTGTAGAGGAGGAAATTTTTTTTCCTTGGTTTTTACTCCTCTACACAGGGGGGCGTTAGTTCTAGAAGCGTAGCGCGGGTTTAGTGCGTGGCAATTTTGTGCATGCACTAATTTCTTTAGTGCACCTTAGTAAAAGTGGTCCTAAGTGATAGTATCCCCGATAGAACCCAATTTGCCACTCAAGGTGACTTCTTCAATGGTCAAATGCAAGAGTAATTAATCAAATTGAAACATTCTCAGCATAACAGCCCCAATTCTCTCATCATGGAGAAATGGATCCTGTCAGGGACATGTTTGCTTAGAGTGATCGTTTGCTGGGGAACACATGATATTAAGATAAATGTTGAAGTTGCCCATATGTTGAAAGCATGAAAAAGTATTTGGTTTAAGTTATTTTTGAATTTAAGTAAATGAGAGGTTTTTGTAGGATTGATGAAAGACAATGGAACCCAGGTTGTATAGACAAGAAAGTTTCTCTGTATTGTCTGTATGGGTTGCTGAGATCCTTTTCCTCTTTTCTATCTATGATTGCTGAGACCTCATAGTGTTTGGTTAAATTTGAGAGTTCCCCAGACAAATCTATATGCACTTGTACAGACAAAATTTAACCAGTTAAGTATGGCCACAGTTGGAGATGAGATGAAGGTGGGCTTTGTACTTTATCCAGATTGTGCCAATATTCAGTGTTGTGTAATTAAAGTTAGTTGGTTAAGTCTAGTCAGAAAAATGTCTATCCTAATGTTATGATATCCAAAATCTCAGCTTTATTAATACATCTTCTTTAAAAGATTTTTTCTTTTTTCTTTAATACATTCATATAGTGCTCCATCAAAATGATCATTCAAACGTGAATATCAAACTACAGTGGTTAGTGAGAGGACTTCATATTCTTCATTACCATATTGTCAATTTTCTATCAATGCACTAGAACGCTCATTTAAAAGCTCTCCTTGAGTTGAATTTTTACTTATAACCACTGAGTAAAAGTGAACTTTTGCAAAAAGTGCGGTAGTGCTGTAAACTTAACTCCTTCGGATTACATTTACCCCCCAACTCGAGTTTCGAAAGAGCCGACTGACAGTACCCCTCCTGACGAAGACAATTTCGAAACTCGAGTTGGGGGGTAAATGTAATCCGAAGGAGTTAAGTTTACAGCACTACCGCACTTTTTGCACAAGTTCACTTTTACTCAGTGGTTATAAGTAAAAATTCAACTCAAGGAGAGCTTTTAAATGAGCGTTCTAGTTCATTGATAGAAGATTGACAATATGGTAATGAAGAATATGAAGTCCTCTCACTAACCACTGTAGTTTGATATTCACGTTTGAATGATCATTTTGATGGAGCACTATATGAATGTATTAAAGAAAAAAGAAAAAATCTTTTAAAGAAGGTGTATTAATAAAGCTGAGATTTTGGATATCATTGGAGAAGTTCATCCAGCTATTTTGTTAATATCTCCCACATTTTGTGATATATCCTAATGTTAATCAGATGTTCATTGAACAGATTTAATCCACTGTTTGAATATGTAGTAAAATTTGGTAAATCATACTTACATAAGATTACTGTATTTATTTAGGGGGCATTGAGAAAACTGCAGCAAGAACTTGCTGATGCTCTGAAAAAGTTATCAATGTCTGAAGCCTCCTTAGAAGTCACAACACGATATCGCAATGACCTAGAGGATGAAAAATCACACTTACAAAAGGAAATAGAAAAAATCAAAAGCAAGGTAAATTTTGAATATACTGCTGTGAGAAAATAGACCAGTAAACATTTTCTTGATAATTTGTCTATAAACCATATTGCATATGATATTTTCTGAGTAACCTTTTGAAACTTATGATTATAATGATTATTATTGTATAATGTGGAATCTTGTGATTTGCTTATGGAGGTACTTTGATGCTAATTTTACAAGATTTGTATGTTGGGAACTGGTATAGTTCCTGACCTCTTCATTCTATAACTTGGCATCTAATCTTAGGAGCGTATGTTAATAATACCTCTTTAATATGGGTCATAGACGACAATAATTGACAATTTTGTGAATAAGTTCTAGGTATTATTCTATGTTATAAGCACCAAAATTACTTAACACATAACTGAAGATGGTGGGCATGTGGTGAGATATGGGAGCATTGCCAATTTATATGTGCAGCTTACACATGTTGCATGACACAATTAGGCACACCAACTTATACCAGCTACTGGCCTGTCATTTGTGGGTGTACCTAAATTTCAGCAAGTCAGTGCAGCTATGTGCTAATATTTTATAATGGCTTAGGCACACCTTGAAGCCATTATAGAATTGGTGCTAAGTGTGCCCCATTGTGGTTCCTACGTCTTGGTGATAGATTATAGAATTTCCTTCTAAATGATTTGTCATCTGTAATAATGTATGGAAGTATGATGTTTTTTTCAAAATCAAATTATGAAGTCTAATATTAAACATTATAGAAGTAATTTTCATAAGGTTGCCTAAAGTTAGGTGCATAAATTTTATAATGGCAGGTACATGCATAACTGCTGTTTTAGAATACTAGTGTAAGTCCAGATATGTACCTGGCTTTAGGTATGAACACCTACCCTAGCTGGTGTAAATGATTGTGCCTAACTTTAGGCATTTAGATGTATAACTAATAGTACAGTAGGGCCTCCATATCCACAGGTAATACGTTCCAAGACCTACCGCAGTTACGTGAAAACACGGATAATACCAAACACTATTATAACACTCCTGACTCATACATAAATACAGGTATGGTAAAGCTTAATTGATAAATTGTGCACAGTAAGATATTACCAACATGCTTTTCCATCAAATCCCTGCACACACATTGAAAAAACATGTTACACATTTTACAATGAAAATCATACTTACGTAACCTAAGAACATTTTATTTGTTTAAAAATATTTTAGCATATTGTGGGTATTCACCGACTTCTCCATTCTTGTGAAGCTGTGCTTCACTATTGACTTTCTGATGAAAGAGGAGAAGGGTCTTCATCTTTGGAAGGTGAAGAAGGCTGAGCAGATGAAAACAATGATGGCTGGATGATGTCAGAAGGGTCATCTTCGGAAGGTAACGAAGACTGAGTAGATGAAAATGATGATGGCTAGATGACGTCGGGCGTAGATGCTGTTGATGGCTGAGGGTCTTCAATAGTGGAAACTTTTTTTTCTTGAACTTGTGAAAGAACATCATTCTAGGGAGCTGTTGTTTTAGCCTTTTCAATTCATTAAGCATTTGCTGGAGAGGTTGCAAGACTTCCATTATCATACGTGTGACTTTAATGCCACATTTCATCATTGGATCATAATCCATTGTTTTTTCCTTTAACTTTTACGTTATCTGTAACAGTTCACCAAATTTTTCTAGTATCCACATTGGTGGTTCTTCTTCAATTTTTTCCTTATCTTCAAACCTATTTAGATGACTTAACTAGATCTTCCAACTCCTCTTTCATCAACACTTCTGATGTTCTTCCACATCATCTATCATGTCACCAACTCCGCCACCAACTTCGCTTATTGTTTGGATGATATTTACTTCTCCGTCAATGCCTAGGAAGCCTTTGAAATCATGGACGGCTTCAATCCACAAATTCTTACAGCATGCATTGACTGTTTGTAATGTAATGTAATTTATTTCTTATATACCGCTAATCCGTTAGGTTCTAAGCGGTTTACAGAAAATATACATTAGGGTGCATTAAAATTATAAGTAAGATAGGTACTTAGAAATTCCCTTACTGTCACGAAGGCTCACAATCTAACTAAAGTACCTGGAGAGTAATAAAGAAGTGAAAAATAGAGATAGAGGAAAAAAATAATAAAATAAACATTCTAACAAGACTACATTGTTCTAAAGGACTTTGAAAGATTGAAGAGAGGAGAGATAGGAATAGATGCAGAAGGGAGGAACCGTTGAACAATAGAATTCTGGGGAAATTTAAATGATAAAATAAAACAAAACATGTGGCAAAACAATGAATGAGATTAAAATAATTCATAAACTGGAAATAAAAATAAAATCAAAACATTGTCTTCAATCCACGGTTTCAGCGTCAGTGATGGAGTGGAGCAAGTAAGTTTTTGGAGGAGCGATGACGTTCCCAGAAAAAGGGCTTCTTCAGGGAAGAGATTTGGTTGATAGTCCCAGGGATGCCCATGTTTCTTGCTCTGCAATGGTCTCTTCCATGCATTCCTCCCCACGACATATTGCTTATGCTCCAGCCGCTACCCTGATGGCTGCTCCAAGGAGACTGCTTCAGAAGAGGTTGATGGTGATTGCAGGAATTTCTCTGCTGCGGAAAAGCCACCTGGTGCTGGTGTTGGTGCTGCTGAAGCTGGGGGCTGACAGGGGACCCCTGCTTTGCTGCTGCTGCTGAGGTAACGCGATCAGAGTCGAAAAGGGGCTACTGAAGCCGGGCACGTTCATCGCAGCGCAGGGCTTGTGCGACACCGGCGAGAAGCTCTGGAAAAAAGCCGGGCTAATGGACGATGGGATCCTGGGGTAGAAGTTCTCAGTTTTTCTAGCAGTAATTCATGCATTGCTGCTTTGATGAAAGCTATTGTATCAGCAATGGTGAAAGATTTCCAGCAGTCCATGATCTGGGGAAACAGGTTTCTGATCCAAGATGGCCACTGCATCTCTGCTGCAGTGAGGACGCTGTCGAGATCTACTTACAAAAATAATGCCGAAAAGACATGGCAGGAACGCTGGAGGAGCCTCCCGGCGACCCATAGCCCCATCGGTTACTATCGATGATTTTCTTCGGCGTCTACAGCGGGAGCAGGAAGAGTTGGGAGCCAGCCCGTTAGGGACACAGCTGGAGAGTAGTGCGATGGTGAAATCCTCAGGGCTTGATGTCACCCTTAGCCCCGACGTCAAGACGCCACCCCTTCAACCGACACCGCAGGCAGCCAGCTCTCCATGGGACCAGAATGCACCCGAAGAGGCAGCTTTCTCGTCTCCAGAGGCTAGAGCTATGGAAGGCTCGCCTAATGGAACAACTCAGAGTGACTTGCTCTCTCTGCCAAGACCTGCGACAGGGACAACTGAGGTCAGGGGAGTACAAGACCTCACTGAGGTAAAACTAATTATCCCAGGACAAGCAGGCAGCATATTCTTAACGTATGGGTGACGTCACCGACGGAGCCCCGGTACAGACACTTTTAACTAGAAAATTCTAGTTGACCGCACCGCGCATGCGCGGGTGCCTTCCCGCTCGACGGAGGAGAGCGTGGTCCCCAGTTTCTTCATTTCCGCGGAGCGAAGAAGACGCATGTGCTTTCAACGGCTGTTGAAATTTTCAACTTTGCCTTCTCGCTCGCGTAATTTTCTTCCTTTTTTGCTTTTTTCCCTTCGGGTTTCTTTTTCGTCTAAAAAAAAAATTCTTTAATTTGTCTTTTCCTTTATTTTTCTAGCCGGCCCTGGCGGGGCCTGTTGCCATCATACAGGCCTCCGGGTTTGATTTTGCGGAAGCCGTGTTTCCATTCATGCCCCCTCAGCCGGGTTTTAAGAAGTGCCAGCGGTGTGCACACCCGATCTCTCTCACTGACCCGCACAATTGGTGCTTACAGTGCCTGGGTCCAGAGCATCGGGCTGACACCTGCACCCGCTGTGCTACTCTTAAAAAACGTACGTTAAAGAATAGGCAAATCCAGCAGAACATCCTTTTTGGCACTGGATCTGCCATGGAGTCTGCCACACCATCGACGGCGCCGCTAAAGTCGGCACCGACTACCTCCACACCGCCTGATCCTTCCTCGGGGTTGATGGCGTCAGGTAAGCCGGCTAAGAAGCCTTCCACTTCCCTTGAGCGCCCTCCTGCCACGGCGGCGACACCGGTCCTCCCGGCATCCAGCCGACCCCGTAAACGCTCCGCCCCGATTTCGGTGAGTGCCTCGTCATCGGCCTCCTCATCGCCGGGGCGTAGAGCAGCACCTATGGTACCGAAAAAGAAAAAAGCAGTACCGGTGCCTCCTCTGGACGACCGCATTGCGACCATACTCCAAACTCAATTACAGGAGCAGCTACAGCAACAACTACAGCACCTGTTGCCAACAATATTGGCCCGCTCCTTCAGGTACCGGACCAGCCCGAGCCTCGCACCATACCACTGGAGTCGACTCCATCGGTACCATTAAACATGTCCATGCCGGTGCTCGCGGCCGAACCCATCAACCCTCTCGTGCAACTACACTCTGATGCCGATCCTCTCCGACATCGGGACCGTCGCCAAGCCGACCGAGACCGGCACTGCTCCTCTTCCCCCGGTACCGTCTCCATGCGTTCTGGCAAATCTCTCTCTAAGACTTGCCACGCAGAACCATCCACACCACCGTCCCGTCCTATACACACCGACGTCAGGGACCCGGACCTCTGGGAAGAATCCCAACCCGGTACCGACGAAGAGGCTTCTTCAACCGACGAGGAGCCCTCCACAATCGATACCGGTTCCAAGCCTGAACAATCCTCGTTTACCAAATTTCTTCGGGAAATGTCAGCGGCTCTCTCTATCCCATTAGAATCTGACTCTAAGAAGTCACAGGCTTTCTTAGATGCCCTAGACTTCGAGCAACCCCCCAAAGAATTCCTAAAGTTACCCGTCCACGACATCTTACGGGAAACTTTCTACAAGAATTGGGAGAACCCTCTCTCGGTACCGGGGGCCCCTAGAAAACTGGATAGTCTCTACAGGGTCATCCCTATCCCGGGGTTTGACAAACTCCAACTACCCCATGAATCTCTTCTTGTCGAATCCACCTTGAAGAAAACCCAGGGATCCAGTATTTATGCTTCTACCCCTCCTGGCAGAGAGGGCAAAACGATGGATAAATTTGGCAAGCGCCTTTTCAAAATTCAATGCTTGCAAACAGAGCCAATAATTACACCTTTCACTTCTCCTTCTACATGAAGTATCTGGTTCAACAACTCTCTTCATTACAAAAGTATCTTCCTGAACGTAAGGTCCCTCTTTTTCAACAACACATTTCCAGTCTGCTCCAACTCCGCAAATTCATGGTGCGCTCTATTTATGATTCTTTCGAGCTCACCTCTCGAGCTTCGGCCATGGCGGTTGCCATGACACGTCTGGCCTGGCTGAGAGTTTCCGACATCGACGTTAACCACCAAGACCGCCTGGCTAACGCACCTTGTCTTGGTGATGAACTTTTCGGAGAGTCCCTAGACTCCACCACCCAGAAACTCTCTGCTCACGAGACCAGGTGGGATACTCTCATCAAACCGAAGAAGAAGACTCCGCCTGCTCGCCCCTATAGACAGCAGTCTTCATACCAACGCAGATTCTCAGCCAGACCTCCGCAACAACCTCGCCGACCTCGTCAGCAACAGCAAACTCAGGCTCGCTCCCAATCTCATCAACCTGCCAAATCTCTCCCTCAGTCAAAACCTTCTCAGCCCTTTTGACTCCTTTCTCCAGGGCATAGCCAGTCTCTCACCAGCGTTACCTCTTCCTCAACCTATCGGAGGACGCCTGCAACTTTTTCTCAGCCGTTGGGAGGTCATCACGTCAGACCAGTGGGTCCTTACCATCATTCGCCACGGCTACTCTCTCAACTTCCAGACTCTTCCACCAGACAATCCTCCCGTAGAGTCTGCTTCTCACTCCTCTCAAACCCTCCTCCTTCTCAAGGAGGTTCAATCCCTCCTTCTTCTCAATGCCATCGAAGAAGTCCCCCAAGACCAAAGGGGTCAGGGATTCTACTCCCGCTACTTCCTGGTACCCAAGAAGACAGGAGACCTACGTCCCATCCTCGATCTCAGGGACCTCAACAAGTGTCTGGTCAAGGAAAAGTTCAGAATGCTCTCCCTTGCCACGCTTTACCCTCTTCTCTCTCAACACGACTGGCTATGTTCCCTAGACCTCAAGGAGGCCTACACTCACATTCCAATCAATCAGACTTCATGTCGCTACCTCCGGTTTCAGATACAGCACCATCACTACCAGTACAAAGTGCTACCCTTTAGCCTCGCATCATCGCCCAGGGTGTTCACCAAGTGCCTTATTGTGGTGGCGGCCTTCCTCAGGTCTCACAACCTCCAGGTGTTCCCCTACTTGGACGATTGGTTGGTGAAAGCACCTACGTCTCCGCTTGTGCTACAAGCCACTCAACACACCATCTCTTTCCTCCATCTTCTGGGGTTCGAGATCAACTACCCCAAGTCGCATCTGCTTCCCACACAGCGACTTCAGTTCATTGGAGCAGTTCTCGACACCACTCTGATGAGGGCGTTTCTCCCCTCCGACCGTCAACAGACCCTGCTCCATCTTTGCCGCCAGGTGCTCCTTCATCACTCCATCCCTGCTCGGCAGATGATGGTCCTCCTGGGCCACATGGCTTCCACGGTCCATGTGCTCCCTCTGGCACGACTCCACCTCAGAACACCTCAGTGGGCTCTAGCCAACCAATGGTCTCAGACCACGGACCTTCTTTCTCATCCCATCTGTGTGACATCGTCTCTTCAGCGATCTCTTCAATGGTGGTTGAACTCCTCCAATCTTTCCAGGGGTCTGCTTTTTCATCTACCCCCTCACTCCATGGTCATCACCATGGATGCCTCCCCCTACGCATGGGGAGCCCACCTGGGAGAACTTCGCACACAGGGTCTCTGGACCCCTCAGGAACGTCAACATCATATCAACTTCCTGGAACTCAGGGCCATGTTCTATGCACTCAAAGCTTTCCAACACCTTCTCTACCCTCAGGTTCTAATCCTGTGCACAGACAACCAAGTCGCCATGTATTACATAAACAAGCAAGGCGGCACCGGTTCTCCCCTCCTCTGTCAGGAGGCCATCCACATCTGGACCTGGGCCACGGCCCGCAATCTCTTCCTCAAGGCTGTCTACATCCAGGGCGAACAGAACTCCCTGGCCGACAATCTCAGCCGCATCCTTCAACCTCACGAGTGGACTCTGGATCCGACCACACTCCTCTCCATCTTCGATCGGTGGGGCACTCCTCAGGTGGACCTCTTTGCAGCTCCTCACAACCATCCACTGCCCCTTTTCTGTTCCAGACTCTACTCTCCTCATCGTCTGGCCCCGGATGCGTTCCTGAACAACTGGACGGGTCGGTTTCTCTATGCCTTCCCTCCACTTCCTCTGATGTTGCGGACGTTGTTCAAACTCCGCAGAGACAATGCCACCATGATTCTCATCACTCCTCGGTGGCCTCGCCAACACTGGTTCTCTCTCCTGCTCCAGCTCAGCTCCAGGGAGCCCATTCCTCTTCCTGTGTTTCCTACTCTACTTACGCAGCAGCATCAGTCTCTACTACATCCCAATCTGTCCTCGCTCCACCTGACAGCTTGGTTTCTCTCGGGCTGACCTCTCCACAGAATCTGTCTCAGCCTGTCCGTCGCATTTTGGATGCCTCCAGGAAACCGGCCACCCTCCAATGTTACCATCAGAAGTGGACCAGGTTCTCCTCTTGGTGTCTACTGCATCACCACGATCCCACCTCATTGGCGGTGGAAACTGTACTGGACTATTTGCTCTCTCTGTCCGACGCTGGCCTCAAGTCTACCTCCATCAGAGTCCACCTCAGTGCCATCACTGCGTTCCATGAGCCTATCCTCGGAAAACCTCTTACGGCTCATCCCCTGGTTTCCCGGTTCATGAGAGGCCTCTTCAATGTCAAACCACCTCTGAAGCCTCCTCCAGTCGTCTGGGACCTGAATGTGGTTTTGTCAGCCCTCATGAAACCTCCGTTTGAGCCTCTTGCCACTACTTCACTCAAATTTCTGACATGGAAGGTGCTTTTCCTCATTGCCATCACCTCTGCCAGGAGGGTTAGTGAGCTGCATGCACTGGTTGCCGACCCACCTTTCACTGTTTTTCACCATGACAAGGTGGTTCTGCGCACCCATCCTAAGTTCCTTCCCAAGGTGGTCTCGGACTTTCACCTCAGCCAGTCCATTGTTTTGCCTGTCTTTTTTCCCAAACCCCACTCTCATCCTGGGGAACAGGCGCTGCATACGCTGGACTGTAAGCGTGCCCTTGCTTACTATCTTGATCGCACCAGGGCTCACCGCTCATCCCCTCAGCTCTTTCTATCTTTCGACCCTAACGGTTTAGGTCGCCCTGTCTCTAAACGGACGCTTTCTAACTGGCTTGCTGCCTGCATTGCCTTCTGTTATGCTCGGGCCGGTCTCTCACTGGAAGGTGCTGTCATGGCCCACAGAGTCAGAGCTATGGCTGCTTCCGTGGCTTTCCTCCGTTCCACGCCCATTGAGAAAATCTGCAAGGCTGCCACTTGGTCCTCAGTTCACACGTTCACTACTCACTACTGTCTGGATGCCTTCTCCAGACGGGATGGACTCTTCGGCCAATCTGTGTTACAAAATTTATTTTCCTAATGGCCAACCATCCCTCCTCCCCCTCTGTTAGTTTGGAGGTCACCCATACGTTAAGAATATGCTGCCTGCTTGTCCTGGGATAAAGCACAGTTACTTACCGTAACATGTGTTATCCAGGAACAGCAGGCAGATATTCTTAGGACCCGCCCTCCTCCCCGGGTTGGCTTCTTAGCTGGCTTATCTTAACTGGGGACCACGCTCTCCTCCGTCGAGCGGGAAGGCACCCGCGCATGCGCGGTGCGGTCAACTAGAACTTTCTAGTTAAAAGTGTCCGTACCGGGGCTCCGTCGGTGACGTCACCCATACGTTAAGAATATCTGCCTGCTGTCCCTGGATAACACCTGTTACGGTAAGTAACTGTGCTTTTCAGAACAGTCTGATACTACACAATTACAACTTTTTTCTCCTACCAAACCTCCTAAAGTCACACTTGAAGCACTATGGGACTTGGTAGTGAATTTGGGGAATTCCTTAAATCCTCAAATAAAAAGTTTGGATAAAGAATTAAAAGAGCAGTCCATGATCTGAAGGTTAGGGGCAGTATCAATGACTGTTCAAGTCATCTCGAAGTACTGGTGAGTTTATGGAGTTAATCCATCATTGTCGAATTTAACAGCAGATATTGACTCTTGCATTTCAAAACTCGGCTTCTTCTGTGTGTATGAAGTTAAATGCAACTAAAACCAAACTATTATGGTTTGGTCCTGTTACACATAATTTTCCTTCTTCTATAAGATTAAGTTTGGGTGATTCTCTAAAGATTGAATATTCATCTAGAATTATGGGATTTGTTTTGGATTCTACTCTTTCTATGCCAAACCAAATTAATAACATATCTAAAAAATGTTTTTTTTTAGTTTAAGGATGCTAAGGAAAGTTTGTTGTTGTTTTTTTTCATCAACATCATTTTACTTTATTGGTTCAGGCTATAATATTGGCTTATCTGAACTATGCCAATTCCCTTTATATTGGTTTAAGTAAATGTAATGTGAAAAGATTACAACTTATTTAGAACATGGCGGCCAAAATAATTTTTGGTAAAAACAAATACGATCATGTTACTCCACTGTTGAGGGTACTGCATTGGCTTTCAATATATTGGAGGGTTCAGTTTAAGTGTGCAAATGTTATTTTTAAGAATTTATATTGGACCTTTTCTCCACTATTCCCTCTTTCTTTTAATTCTTATCATTTTCAGTCTATGAGGTATCTACATAAATTCAAACTATTACTTCCCTCTATTAAAGGGATTCAAACTTTAGGTAGGCTTTCACATTCTTTGGTTTTTACAATGGTGAAGATCTGGAATGATCTTCCTTCAGATATTAGAACTCTTTCTTCGCTGGCTCTTTTTAGAAAAACCCTGAAAACGTATTTGTTTATGAAATACCTTACAGACAACTGATAGAACTCTTTAGCTGATAATTGTATGTTGATATCTACTGATTCTCCTTCTTCTACTATTGTCTAGCAATGATCTTTAAGATTATGCTTTGTTAACCGGTTCGAGTCCCCTAGGGGAATGACCCGGTATATAAGATCAAGGATTAGATTAGATTAGATTAGACATGCCTAATGATACCCTGGTCGAGTGGTTGCAGCAGTGAAGTCGTGTTTGGTGGCAAAAATACCACCTGAACATTTTTATTTTTGATGCTGATGGACTGAGGATGGCCAGGTTCATTGTCTATTATCAGTAAAACTTTAATAGCAAACCTTCCTTCTCTAAATATTCAAGGTGAAGCATTGGTGGAATCATTCAATGAACAATGCTGCCATGACCCATGCCTTGATTATGTTGCCCGAAGAGGGGCAGAAATTTTTTCTTTTTGTTCTTGAGAATTTGAGGATTCTTTGCACAATAAACAACGTCAGGATTTATCATATGTCCAGATACGGTGCCACATAGTACCAGCATCAGTCTATCTTTCCATGCTTTAAATCCTGATACCTGTTTTCCACTTTTGTGAATATGCCTGTTTTCCACTTTTGAGCATTTTCTTCCAAAGCAGGCCTGTTTTGTCATAGTTGAAAAGTTGCCTAGGATCATAATTTCCCTCATTGATAATATAGATATAGATAGATATAGATATAGATTTTTTTTTTTTTTACTCAGATGGAAACATAGCAGCTGCTTCCTTATTGGCCAGTGCAGCTTCTCCTACGATTTTTGTGTTTTTGAGATTAAACCTGTTCCTAAATCTATGCAACCATCCTTTGTTGCTGTAAAAAGTTTGCTTTCCTCTTCTGTTCCATCTTTCTTTGGAAAGTCCTTGTATAAGCTTAAGTAGCTTTTTGCTATAATATGTTGCTGTCAGTGGGTACCCTCTTTCTATTCATATCCTCCTACCAGAAATTTAAGGCTTTTTCCACCTTTGTTAATACTTTATGGCATGCTATAGCAGTAACTTTTGTAGTTTGCAGTTCAACAGAAAAACTAGCATGAATTTTTTATTTGTTCTTCAACAAACATACACACACATACACAAACATACACGCACACATTCATACACACACACAAACATACACACACACACATAAACATACACACACACATTCATACACACACACACACACGCAAACATACACACACACATACATATACATATACACAAACATACACACACATATAGACACATACGTATATATACACACCCCTACCTACCTGCCTACACCTTCTTTCCTAGCTACTTCCCTAAGAAGATGAATGGAGATATTAAAAGATTGCTGCACTTTTACCTCATTGGATTCTTAGTCGTCAGATTTTATGTTATAATAAACTGCTAAAAGATCAGTTATATATCCTTGATAATTTAATTGTGACAAGATATAATAATATTTATGATTCAGTATATTTCCATGACATTTAGCTTTCTCTGTAACTAGACTATAATTTTTTTTAGAAAAACATATAAAAATATTTTTGGAAACATAAAATCAGATCTCTGCCAAATCATATAAAAAGATACTTATGATTTATTTTATAAAAATATATACAGTGAGCAATTCAGTTTGTGATTTGAAGTGAATTAATATTAAGCTCTAATACAAGGTGGTTCTTCAAATGATTTGTCCAGTAGCTTCAGACAAATCTCCCATCCTTTCCTAATGTTGGGTGTTTGAACTTGCTAACCAGACAAAAGTTTGATTAAGAGAAAATAGCACTTAAGGTGTTTCATAGTTACAGTTTAATATAGCTAAACCAGTTAAATATGATTGTGTAAACAATAGGCCTAAAGCAACCCAGATAAATTTATCACGATAATATTACTTGGTTGTATTCAGTAGTCAGAACTGATCAGTTAAGTCTGCTGAGTATCTGGTTAAAATTTATTGCTGACTACCTGTGAAATATTAGCCCTCACATTTATATGCCTAAGTATGTACCCAGTTTTGTATATTAACTTGACATATTTTACTACATTCAGCTGCAGGAGTCAGAGGAGAAGTATATTCAAGCCGAACACCATGTCCATGAGTTGAAAAATGCATTAGATGATAAAGGACATGAATTGCTTTCTGCTTCACACAAGTTACAGGAGTTCTCAGCTGTATCATCTGAAACTGAAAAAACTATAAAACAACTGGAAGAACATATACAAAGGTAGACAAGCTTTTAAATGGTTGAAAGTTTGCAATTTTTTTTACTCTTTTCAATCTATTTATTTGTTAGTATAAAGGAGTGAAAAGCTTGACAGAACCTTCTTGTAATGGATAATTCGAAGTCCAGGGAGAATCATGGATTTTTTTGCTCAGAGAAAATATATTACTTCTAGGAATGTACTATCTGTGCATGCACTATACCTGTTCGTGATTAGCCCGTACCGCACATGCGCGAGTGCCTTCCCGCCAACATAGGCGTGCAGTCCCTCGGTTTTCTAGTTTCCGCAGAGCTAGTCAGATGCGTTTTTCAACACTCTATTGAATTTTTTCTGTCGCTTGCCTTCCTGCTCTCTCGGATTGTGACTTTTTTTGTCATAGTTCTTTCATTTTTTTGGCTTTTATTTTCTGTGTAAATAAATAAATCTCCTTTTTTTTCTGTTTACTTTGCCGTCGCGGGCTCTTGGCCCAGCGGGGCCTTATGGACTTTTTTCGCCATAGAGTTTGATTTGTCAACGGCTGTCTTCCCGTCCATGTCCCGCCTACCTACAGCTTTCAAAAAGTGCAGTCGCTGTGCTTGGGCCATTTCTGTCACTGACCCTCACTGCTAGTGCTTGCAGTGTCTGGGACCCAAGCACCGTGCCGAATCCTGCTCCCGCTGTTCGTCCCTTCAGAAGCGCACTCTCAAAAATCGGTTGCTTCAACAAAAACTGTTCGGCACCGCAATGGACACGGAGCCTAATTCATCTCCGACACCGTCCGCGCCAACCAAAACCGCACCGACCAAGATGACACCGAGGGTGGATCAACCAACCTTGACTCCGGTGTCACACCTCACTCTGGGTAAGCCAGCTAAGAAGCCTTCCACTAACCCTTCCGGGACACAGGTCAAAGCTGCAGTGAGTCAAGTCTTGCCGACCTCGCATAAGTCCCGTAAACGTACGGCTCTGATATCAGTGAGTGCCTCCTCTTCGGCCTCATCATCTCCGGACTATGTTGGCCAGCCATCTGTACCGGCCAAAAAGAAGCAAATGGTACTGACACTTTCCCTTAAAGCAGAAAATTGACAATCTGCTTTGGGAGGAGTTATGAGAGCATTTTACCCTCTTGGCGCCGGCTTACTTTTTAGTAAGCACGGCACCGACCCTCTAGGAACCGGTCCAGTCTGAGTTGCTCACGGCACCGACTACTCCTCTTAATGCTACTCCACCGGTGCAGACATTCTCAACCCAGGCCTCGAGCATTCCACTCCGGCACTGATCTTCCTCGGCCACAAGTGAGGTCATAAGGATGAATTGACCAAATTAGGAACTGGTTGCATAGTCTAGAGGCCTCATAGGGTTAGTTTTCTGTCTGTTGTTTATTTCATTTTTTGTTTGCTTGTTTTGTTTTGAAATTATACATCAAGAATTTTAAAAATGATCTTATCCTTCTTGGAGACAATCACAGAGAGTAATTACAGTTCTTTATTGAGCTATTTGAAAGCTTTTGTAACAGTGAGTATCTCTGTAGGTACAATATTTTGGTCTTTGTTCCCACTTCCCAGAAGCATTTAGTATTCAATATTGAACAGAACATGGGGCAGGACCTTGAATCGGGTTCACCAAGTTTTCAATTAATACAAGCGTTCAATTAGTACAAACTACAGTTGCAAATTTTTGTAAAATCTGCATGCATGTTATTCATTTTTTAGACTTGAGATAGAAAATGCAAGATTAGAGGCTACAGTCCAACAACAAACTAGTAAAATTGAAATACTCCAGAAAGAACGGCATGAATCTGCTTTGGTAAGTGAGATGCAAGATTGTGTATGTAACTGCAAATTTCAAGGCTAGATTTAAAAGGCATTTTAGCATATGTTATTTTACTGCAAGTTCCAATATAGTTTGATTTGCTTATTGGGGTAGCAAACAATATAATATGTATGTTTTAAAGCTTGTCAGTCTAAATATATGGATGGTGTCTGTAAAGAAATTTACAATATAAAAATACAAAAAAGTTAGAATAGGAGGGTAGTTACTTGTATTATGGGAATAATGCATAATATTTTCTTCTTGATGTGCATTAAATGGCAAAATTGAGCATTATGATAAAATAAATCACAGTTAAAGATATCGTGGGCTAGAAACAATGAGATGCAAATGAATACAAACATCTCATTATTGTGTAAATCAAATAACACATTAAACTTTGCAAGCTATATTATTCCAGGAAAATAACACCAGCCTTGAGTTGGCATTTTTTTACTTGCTCAGGAGTATTAGGTCAAGACATGGCCCAGTATTTCCAGAAAGCCTCTGCTAAGGAGGCCAGCAAGGTAAAAATGGAAGCCCAGTCCAGGGTCCTCATCTAGCAATACACATTAATGATATATCTAAATTTCCACTCCTTTGTCACTCACCAGGCAATAACAATTTTAGATTATCCTAAATCCCAAAAAACCTTCATAAATGGATTTATCCTTTTGTCATGTTTCTATGGTAGGATGTCAGAAAGGTGCCAGTTATACTAGCCAATGCCACATTAAGGGCAGAACTTCTGGCACCAGCTTCCATACCCCTAAGTAGACAAGATCATAACTGCACTGACACCATGGTTGAGCAGAACCCAGCACACACAGACACACACACAAACTACTGTTAATAAAGTTTAGAGCAGTGGTTCCCAACCCTGTCCTAGAGGGCCACCAGCCAGTCAGGTTTTCAGGATAGCCCTAATGAATATGCATGCAGCAAATTTGCATGCCTGTCACCTCTATTATATGCAAATCTCTCTCATGCATATTCATTAGGGTTTTCTGGAAAACCCGACTGGCTGGTGGTCCTCCAGGACAGGGTTGGGAACCACTGGTTTAGAGTATTGGCTCTCTAGATTATAAATATTTTGACCTGGATTCTATAAATGGCGCGTTAAGTTAGGTATCAGCAGGCACCCTACCGGCACCTAACAAGTTGAAAATGCCATTAGAAAAGGAAAAAAAAGTTCTTAAAAGAAAAAATGTAGGCACCTATCAGCACCTAAAAAAACAGTGCTGGAATCATGCCTCTGGAGGTGTTTTATGATGCCTAACACCACTGTACGCCTGACTAATGCTGGAAGTGGCTTTAGACATTGTAAAGCACCTCTGTAGGTGCGATTCACATTAAAGGTAGACACCAGAAATGTGGGCCTTGAAAACCTTGGCCTACATTTCCAACGCCTACTTTACACGTGGCCATGATTCTGCAACCAACGCTGGTACATGATTGACATGGAATGGCACCGGTTTTTCTGGCCCTTTATGGCAAGAAACCTGTATGAATCAGGTTAAATATTCAGTGTATATATTCATTGATTTATGAACCTTCATCTTGTATAGCATTGAAATAAAGTTACTGTTAACAGACTGATATTTTGGAGGACAGTTCTATTATGTTGCACTTATGTATTGTAGAGCCTATTCCTGTGGTCTCCAACCTTTTGTATGTAAAGGGCTGCAATGTGAATATGAGAAAGCTCTAGGAGCTACCAAAAAATTTCAAGCTTATATATACTATTAATTTTGTAAGCTGTTTTGGCCTGCTTGCTCAGACTGGGTATTAAATACAGTATTAAACATTAATAATAAAATTGATTCTACAACACTTCAAGAATATGCGAGGGGCCGCTGAAAAGTTCTTGGCCTAACTAAGAGAATGATGTGGAACCATGAAATTTACGAGTTATTCCACACTTTTCTCAACACTTTTCATTTTGTTTCATATCATTGAAATGAAAAGTGTCAAAAGTGTGGAATAACTGGTAAGTTTCATGGTTCCATATCATTCTCTTCTTGGTTGGGCTGAGAGAATTTTTCAGCGGCCCCTCTTTTTTAAAAATCTTACTTGGATTATCAACAGTAGCAAATTCCATAAATGAGACACCTGAGCAAAACACTTAGAGCCTGTTTTACAAAGCCGCGTGGCAACAGCTCCGAAGCCCTTTAAATCTCTATGGGCTTCAGGGGCGTTACCACGCTGCAGCTGCTAGCATGGCTTTGTAAAACAGGTCCTTAGGGTCAGATTCTGTAATTGGCGCCTAAAATAGATAGGTGCCAAATGTTAGTTGCCCATTGCATATCATTCACACTTAGGTGCTCATTACAGAATCACGCCAGGGTTTTAAAAGCCTACACTATAGTCACCTACCGTGTTTCCCTGAAAATAAGACCTACCCTGAAAATAAGCACTAGTCGTCTGCAGCTGTGCGTCACCCTGCCGAACCCCTACTGACCCTCCATCCTTCCCTCCCAATCGAACCCCGCCGACCGCGACCATAAATACCTTCCAGCAGAGCAGCATTGGGCCAGCAGCACTCTAAACAGGCTGCTTCGCGGCCTTCTCGCTGGGGAATTCCCTCTGTGCTATAAAAAAGCTCATGAGCAGTTAGGCCAATAAGGTGGTGTAAATGTTCGTGTACAGATTAGGCACATATATATGTAACATATAGTATTCTATAAGTTATTTATATAATTGTAAGTTTCAATCAGGTAAACATCCATTTGTAAAATACATGCTACCAAAGATATTCGCATATGTACAGAATAGCACATAGCTGGATTTTTGCACCTTCTTCATAAAATTATGTCCTAGTGACTTATAAATGTTTCTTCACATATTTACTCTCTTTATAATTGTAGGTTTGTAATCGCTTTGAAGATCTAATAACAAGCTTACAGGCAACAAAGATTGGTTTAGAGGACCAGCTGAATCAGCAGGTAGTATAAGAAACATTATTTATGGCCACTGATCATTAGCATAAGAGTTGCCATTCTCAGTCAGGCCAAAGGTCCATCAAGCCCAGTATCCTATTTCCAACAGTGGCCAAAAGTTGCCATTCTCAGTCAGACCAAAGGTTCATCAAGCCCAGTATATTTCCAACAGTGGCCAATCCAAGTCACAAGTAGAGAGCTGCACGGGAACGGGGACGACGGAATCCTGTGGGGATGCCCCCTAGGGTTGGGGGGATCTCGTGGGGATGCCTCCTAGGGTCACGGGGATCCTGCGGGGTTGAAGCAACTCGAGCCGCGAGGCTCGTCTTCTTTCTCCTCCCTGCTCTGCCGCAGCACACAGCCGACCGGAAGTCTTCCCCGACGTCAGCGCTGACATCGGGGAAGACTTCTGGTCGACTGTGTGCTGCGGCAGAGCAGGTAGGAGAAAGAATGCAGAGGAAGTATAGCCCGATGTCACTCTCAATGCGTCCTCTTTTTTGTAGAGTCACATAGTAACCCTAGTTCATGCAGTTCCACCCATAAGAGGCTGTGACTCATTGTGCCCTCTCCTAAACCATCCATTCCTAGGCATAAGATGCTCTGTATCATAAGAAAAGCCATTCTGACTCGAACTAAGATGCACTGAGCTCAGCAACCTATCATGGACACTGGCCTATCTAGGTAAAAAAAAAAAAATACCTAGCAGATCCCCAACAGTAAATTAGATGTATCATACATATCTCACTGCCAGGGATGAGCAATAGTTTTTTTTAAATACAAAATGTTCATGCAAAGTGTGACAAAAAATAAAAAATAGCCTTTTGTGAAAAGGAGGAAAAAGCCTCAGAACCTTGTCCATAGCAGTGTTTCTTCACTCTCAGCCTAGATAGGGTAGATAACTTCATAGGTTAAAAAAATCCCAAACCCTATCTTTTTTATTGTGTATTAACAATTTTCAAAAGATATGTTTGCTTAAACGAATCCACAAAGAGAACTGGGGGAAGTGCAGGGGTAAGATGGAATAGGTCATATATAAATGTATATTGAAGGAATGATAGAAATATGTATGTAAATATAATTTATTATAATTTGATTAATTACTTCAATACAATGTTAATAGAAGGGGGGAAGGGCGAGGAGAGTGGGGGGGAGTAAGGGGGTTGATATGGGTCATAGGGAAATACATTTTGGAGGAATGATAGAAATATGTATGAAAATATAATTGTGAATTCAGTAGCATAATTAAATCAAATAACTATTCCTGAAGTTTATGGGGACGGAGGGGATTCCTCGCGGGGACGGGTGGGGATGGGTGGAATTCCTCACGGGGACGGGTGGGAACGGGTCAGGGCGGGTGGGATTTCTGTCCCCGCGCAACTCTCTAGTCACAAGTACCTGGCAAGATCCCAAAGATCAAAACAGATTTTATCCCAGGACAAGCAGGCAGCATATTCTTGACTGATGGGTGACGGCACCGACGGAGCCCCGGTACGGACAATTTTAGAGTGATTGCACTCTAAGAACTTGGAAAGTTCTAGTAGGCCGCACCGCGCACGCGCGAGTGCCTTCCCGCCCGACAGAGGCGCGCGGTCCACAGTTTCTTAGTTTCTGCGGAGCTAAGAAGACGCGTCTCTTTCAACGGCTGTTGAAAGATTTTTTCGGTATCGCCTTCCCACTCGCGTAAACCTTTGAGGAAATAATATTTCCTTCATTTTCTTCTTTTCTTTTCTTTATTTAAAAAAAAAAAAACAACTTTGTTTTTTCATTTATTTCAGTTTCGCCCCGGCGGGGCCTGTTGCCACCATCGAGGCCTCGGCCTTCGATTTGGCAGAAGCCGTTTTCACGTTCATGCCCCCCCAATCCGGGTTTAAGAAGTGCCAGCGGTGTGCGAGGCCCATTTCTCTTACCGACCCGCACAACTGGTGCTTACATTGCCTGGGTCTTGACCATCGAGCCTCCACCTGCACCCGCTGTGCCACTTTAAAAAAGAGAACTTTAAAAAACAGTCAGATCCAACAACGGTTATTATTTGGTGCCGATATGTCTGATCCAGCGGCACCGGCACTGACATCGGCCCCATCTCAGTCGGCACCCACCTCGTCGACACCACGCTGGCGTCGCACCCTTCAGGTAAGCCGGCTAAGAAGCCTTCCCCGCTAGAGCGTCCTCCGGTCTCAGTAGCAGCGAGCCCAGTCCTGCCGACCTCGAGGCGCCCGCGGAAGCGCTCCGCACCGATTGAGGTGAGCCCATCGACCTCGGGTTCCTCCTCTTCGGAGCGTCGAGCGGCACCGCAGGTACCGCAGAAGAAAAAAGCGGTACCGGTGCCTTCGCTGGACGAGCGAATTGCTGCCGTCCTGCAGGTGCAACTCAAGGAGCAGTTACAACAGCTCCTTCCCGCACTTTTGAAACCGAGCCTTCCAGTCCCGGTCCGGTCTGAGCCACCGGTACCGACAGTGGAGCAGCCCCTTTTATCGGCATCCACTTTGTCGGTACCGGTACATTCTGCTTCATCGGTATCCATGCCGATCTTAGCACCGGAACCGCGGTCTTTACATCAGGCTGTGCAAACTTCGGCACCGACACAGACCTTAACATCTAAAACTCGACACCTGGAACCCTCCACACCGGAGTCCCGAGACCGCAGCTTCCAAGTTAGGGATCCTGATCTGTGGGGTGACTCCGAAGAGCCTCTTCTCTCTGAGGGGGAATGTTCATCTGGTGACGAGGATCCTTCTACTTTAGATCCATCCTCTAAACCAGATGCAACCTCTTTCACCTCATTTCTGAAAGAGATGTGTGACTCTCTCTCTATTCCCTTGGAGGCTGAATCCAAAAAATCCAAAGCGTTTCTTGATGCACTGGATTTTGACCAGCCTCCAAGGGAATTTCTGAAATTGCCTCTCCATGATATCTTGAGAGAGACTTTTTACAAGAATCTGGAGACGCCTTTAACCATCCCAGGAGCCCCTCGTAAATTGGACTCCTTATACAAAGTCATCCCCATTCCTGGCTTTGACAAACCACAACTTCCACATGAGTCTTTCTTGGTGGAATCCACTTTAAAGAAATCCACGGGAGCTAGTGTGTACGCCTCAGTCCCTCCTGGCAGAGAAGGTAAGGCCATGGATAAATTTGGCAAGAGGTTGTACCAGAATGCGATGTTGGCTAATAGGTCAGGGAATTATGCTTTTCATTTCTCGTTCTATCTAAAGCATCTCATACAAAATCTGACTGCTTTTGAGAAGTACCTCCCTAACCGCAAGAGATCTGCCTTTCGCCAAACTTCTTCATCTCTTCTACAGCTTCGCAAATTCATGGTCCGGTCGATCTACGACACATTTGAGCTGACTTCTCGAGCCACGGCCATGTCGGTGGCCATGCGTCGTCTGGCATGGCTCAGGGTCTCAGAACTTGATGTCAACCATCAAGATCAACTGGCTAATGCGCCTTGCCTTGGTGATGAGCTCTTTGGAGAATCCATGGACTCCACTACCCAAAAGCTCTCTGCCCATGAAACTAGGTGGGATACTCTCCTCAAAACAAAAAAGAAGACCCCACCAGCTCGGCCTTTTCGGCAGCAATCGGCCTACCAACGCCGCTATGTGGCTCGTCCTTTGCCACCGGCTCCTCAACAGCCTAGGCGTCAGCGACAACAACAAAAGCAAACCCCTAGGCCAGCACAACAACAACAGGTGAAGCCTCCTCCTCCACAAAAGTCTACCCAACCCTTTTGACTTGGTTCTCCAGGGCATAGTTAGTGTTGTACCATCTGCCCATCTTCCACGACCCATAGGAGGACGCCTTGCTTTTTACATAAGCCGTTGGAAAATCATCACCTCGGATCAGTGGGTCCTCAACATCATCCGCCACGGCTACTCTCTCAACTTTCAGATTCCGGAACTTGGAGGCGAGGAGGATGGCAGTTTGAGTGCAGAGCTCCTCTCCCTGGACAATCTGCCTGCTTTTAAATATCAGCAGAAGTGGGAGATCAATTGCTTTTACACCCAGCAGCAACGGGACCAACCCACCAAAAACCCACAGTCCCGATCCTGCAAAAATATGAGCTCCACCCTCCCTGCAGTCCGCTAGGAAAATCAACTGCTTTTACACCTAAGCAGCAGCAGGACCAGCCACCACTACCAAGAGCCCTTTGCCCCGATCCAGCCAGGCATGTGAGCTCCTCCCTCTGCAGTCCATTGGAGAGATCAATCTACCTGCTTTTAAATATCAGCAACAGTGGGAAATCAACTGCTTTTACACCTCAGCAGCAGCGGAACTATCCGCAACTACCAAGAGCCCACAGACCCGATCCAACCAAGAGTGTGAGCTCCACCTCCCTCTGCAGTCCACTAGGAAGATCAACTGTTTTTTACACCTAAGCAGCAACAGGACCAGCCACCATTACCGAGAGCCCTTTGCCCTGATCCAGCCAGACAAGTAAGCTCTTCCCCCAGCATTCCGTTGGAAAAATCCATCTGCTTGCTTTTAAATATCATCAGAAGTAAGAGATCAACTGCTTTTACACCTAAGCAGCACCAAGACCAGCCGCCACTATCGAGAGCCTTTGTCCCAATCCTGCCAGGCGTGTGTGCTCTTCACCATACAATTCGTTGGAGAGATCAATCTGCCTGCTTTTAAATATCAGCAGCATTGGGAGATCAACTGCTTTTACACCTAAACAGCACCAAGACCAGCTGCCACTATCGAGAGCTCCTCCCCTTATATCCCGTTTAAGAGATCAATCTACCTGCTTTAAATATCAGCAGCAGTAGAAAAACAACTGCTTTTACATACAAGCAGCAGCGAGACCTACCGCAACCACCAAGAGCCCACAGACCCGATCCTGCCAGGATTGTGAACTCCTCCCCCTGCAGTCCATTGGAGAGATCAATCTGCCTGCTTTTAAATATCAGCAGCAGTGGAGATCAACTGCTTTTACACCTAAGCAGCAACGAGACCAGCCACAACCACCGAGAGAACACAGACCCGATCCTACCAAGAGTGTGAACTCTTCCCCCCCTGCAATCCGCTATGAAGATCGACTGTCGGCTCCGGGCGGCTTTCCCGCAGAGGAGAGAATCCTGCATTCATCGTGGGCCTCATCTGGGGCAGCCTCCTTGGAGCGGCTGGGGCACGGGCAGTGTGTCTGGGAGGGAATGCATGGATGGGAGAACATCGCAGGGGAGGAGACATAGACATCCTGGGACTGTCGGCCAAGTCTCTTCCCTGAAGAAGCCCTTTTTCTGGAAACTAAAATCTTGTTAAAATGTTTATTTTATTTTTATTTTTCCTCTAACTCTACTTTTCACTTCTCTATTACCCTCCAGGTACTTTAGTTAGATTGTGAGCCTTCGGGACAGTAAGGGAATTTTTCAAGTACCTTTCCTATTTCTAATCTTAATGTATATTTTCTGTAAACCGCTTAGAACCTAACGGATGTAGCGGTATATAAGAAATAAATTACATTACATTACATTACATTCTTCCTGCCCAAAGTCTGCCAAAAGAGTCTGCTTTGAACACTCCTCAGTCTTCCCTCCTTCTTCAAGAGATTCAATCCCTCCTCCTTCTGAACGCCATAGAGGAAGTTCCTCTAGATCAAAAGGAGCAGGGATTCTACTCCCGTTATTTTCTAGTCCCCAAAAAAACAGGAGATCTCAGACCCATTCTAGATCTTCGCGATCTCAACAAATGCTTGGTCAAAGAGAAATTCAGGATGCTTTCTCTGGCCACTCTTTACCCTCTTCTCAATCAAGGCGACTGGCTATGCTCCCTCGATCTCTGGCCTCCAGACAGTACCTCCGCTTCATGATCAATCATTGTCATTACCAATACAAGGTGCTGCCCTTCAGTCTTGCCTCCTCTCCAAGAGTGTTCACCAAATGTCTGATTGTGGTGGCTGCCTTTCTATGCTCTCACCACCTTCAGGTCTTTCCTTACCTGGACGATTGGTTAATCAAGACCAATTCATCCCAGACAGTACTCCTGGCCACCAACCAAACCATCCTGTTTCTACAACTTCTGGGGTTCGAGATCAATCTACCCAAATCTCATCTCATCCCCACTCAGAGACTTCAATTCATTGGAGCGGTGCTGGACACAATCCTCATGAGAGCGTTCCTACCGTCCAACCATCTTCAAACTCTTCAATCTCTATGTCAGCAGGTGCTTCCACAACGTTCCATCTCTGCCAAGCAAATGATGATACTCTTGGGTCACATGGCCTCCACAGGTCATGTCACACCATTCGCACGTCTTCACCTGCACACTCCTCAATGGACCCTAGCTACCCAGTGGTCCCAAGCGACGGATCCTTGCTCACGGCACATATTTGTGACATCATCTCTTCGTCAGTCTCTACAATGGTGGTTGATGTCCTCAAATCTCTCCAGAGGTCTTTTGTTCCATCTACCTCCTCATCAACTTGTCATCACTTTTTCACTTCTCTATTACCCTCCAGGTACTTTAGTTAGATTGTGAGCCTTCGGGACAGTAAGGGAATTTTTCAAGTACCTTTCTTATTTCTAATCTTAATGTATATTTTCTGTAAACCGCTTAGAACCTAACGGATGTAGCGGTATATAAGAAATAAATTACATTACATTACATTACATCACCACCGACGCCTCCCCTTATGCCTGGGGAGCTCATTTGAATGAGTTCCAAACTCAAGGTCTTTGGACAGCCCAGGAAATGAAGCATCACATCAATTTCCTGGAACTCAGAGCGATGTTTTATGCCCTCAAGGCCTTCCAACATATTCTCTTTCCTCAAGTCCTCCTGCTGTGCACAGACAATCAAGTTGCAATGTACTACATCAACAAGCAGGGTGGGACAGGCTCTCGCCTCTTGTGCCAGGAAGCCCAGAAGATTTGGGCTTGGGCCACAGATCACCAACTATTCTTAATAGCGATCTACATTCAGGGAGAACAGAATTCCTTAGCGGACAAACTCAGCAGAATTCTCCAACCTCACGAGTGGTCTCTCGATCCTTTAACTCTACAGTCCATCTTCGCTCAGTGGGGCACTCCTCAGATAGACCTCTTTGCAGCTCCTCACAATCACCAGCTGCCCCTCTTCTGCTCCAGACTCTACTTTCCTCACCGTCTGGCAGCGGATGCATTTCTCCTGAACTGGTCCAATCTGTTCCTGTATGCTTTCCCTCCGCTACCTCTCATGTTGCGAACCCTGTTCAAGCTCAAGAGGGAACAGGCCACCATGATTCTCATCGCTCCACGATGGCCCAGGCAACATTGGTTCTCCCTTCTACTTCAACTCAGTTCCAGGGAGCCTATTCTTCTTCCATTGTTTCCTTCTCTGCTTACACAGCATCAGGAGACCCTTCTGCATCCCAACCTCCAGTCTCTGCACCTGACAGCTTGGTATCTCTCGGGCTGACTTCGAATGATACTCTTTTGTCTCAGCCCATTCGTTCTATTCTGGATGCCTCCAGGAAACCGGCCACTCTGCAATGTTACCATCAGAAGTGGACAAGATTTTCTTCCTGGTGTCTTCTTCATCATCATAATCCTACGTCCCTTGCTGTGGAGACCTTGTTGGATTACCTTCTTTCTTTGTCTGACTCTGGTCTCAAGTCTACTTCCATCAGAGTCCACCTCAGTGCTATTGCTGCTTTTCATGAGCCAGTTCATGGAAAACTCCTTTCAGCTCATCCTTTGGTTTCCAGGTTCATGCGGGGTCTTTTCAATGTGAAACCACCTCTTAAAGCACCCCCTGTAGTCTGGGACCTTAATGTGGTTCTCTCCGCCTTAATGAAGCCTCCGTTTGAACCTTTGGCTACGACTCCTTTCAAGTTCCTCACTTGGAAAGTGGTCTTCCTTATTGCTCTAACCTCTGCCAGGAGGGTCAGTGAGCTACATGCACTAGTTGCGGATCCACCTTTTACAGTCTTTCATCATGACAAGGTGGTTCTGCGTACACATCCAAAGTTTCTCCCTAAGGTTGTCTCTGAATTCCATCTCAACCAATCCATTGTTCTGCCTGTCTTCTTTCCGAAACCTCACTCTCATTCTGGAGAACAGGCTCTGCATACTTTGGACTGTAAGCGGGCTCTAGCTTACTATTTAGAGCGTACTAAGCCCCACAGATCATCTCCCCAACTCTTTCTGTCCTTTGATCCGAATAAATTGGGACGTCCTGTTTCTAAACGTACGTTGTCAAATTGGCTTGCAGCGTGCATTTCATTTTGTTATGCTCAGTCCGGACTGACACTGGAAGGTTCTGTCACAGCCCATAGAGTTCGAGCTATGGCAGCATCTATGGCTTTCCTCCGTTCCACTCCTATTGAAGAAATCTGCAAAGCTGCTACTTGGTCCTCATTTCATACTTTTACATCTCATTATTGTCTGGATGCATTCTCCAGACGGGATGGACACTTCGGCCAATCTGTTTTGCAAAATTTGTTTTCCTAATGGCCAACCTTCCCTCCATCCCTCTTTTTGTTAGCTTGGAGGTCACCCATCAGTCAAGAATATGCTGCCTGCTTGTCCTGGGATAAAGCACAGTTACTTACCGTAACAGGTGTTATCCAGGGACAGCAGGCAGATATTCTTGCGTCCCACCCACCTCTCCGGGTTGGCTTCTTAGCTGGCTTATCCTAACTGGGGACCGCGCGCCTCTGTCGGGCGGGAAGGCACTCGCGCGTGCGCGGTGCGGCCTACTAGAACTTTCCAAGTTCTTAGAGTGCAATCACTCTAAAATTGTCTGTACCGGGGCTCCGTCGGTGCCGTCACCCATCAGTCAAGAATATCTTCCTGTCCCTGGATAACACCTGTTACGATAAGTAACTGTGCTTTATGCTGCTTATCCTAGGAATAAGCAAGAGATTTCCCAAGTTCATGTCAATAATAACATATGGACTTTTTAAAGAAAATTATCCAAATTTATTTTAAACCCTGCTAAGCTAATTGTTTTTACCACATTCTCTGGCAAGGAGTTCCAGAGTTTAATTACATGGAGGCTTCCTGTGCTTAGTAGTTATGCTTTATACTGATACTATAGCAGTTTTAAAATAGCCCCTCAAAATGCTAGTCTATGAACTCTAAAGAAACTTCCTATGGTAAGAAAAAACTATCCCTTAAACCAGGGTTGCCAGATTTTCCAATCAGAAAATCCGGACCTCCAGTCCTGCCCAATTCTGCCCATCCCCACCTGTGATGCCATAATTCCATCCAAGTCCTGCCCTAGCCCCAACCCCCGCTGCTTGTTTTTGTTGGCCATGGAGGAAGTCCGTGCATGAGCAGACACGACACAATGATGTCACAAACACACACACATGTACGTGACGTCATCGCGTGGCATCCGCGCATGCGCAGATTTCCTCCCTGCCTGACGTGATTTGAGGAGGCTTTTCAAAACCTGGACAATGCCGGGTTCTGAAAAGACATCCAGACCCCCGGGCATGTCCTCAAAAGTAGGACATGCCTGAGAAAATTCAGACATCTGGTAACCCTACCTTAAACTCCATTGCTAAGTGAGCAGAGTATTTTAAATAAAATTAAGTCCCTGAGCTTTCTTGTATTTAGCTTTAGGTCTTCCTTTCTCCAAGTCTGCAAGCAATATCTCAGCAAAGTCTTACCAGTGAAGATCTCTCTGTCTCTGGATGTCCTCTCACAGCACCTCTTCTGGTCTGAGGGGGGAAATCAACCCTGCCCTATTTGTTCCCTGATGATTCACACTGTAAATATTTAAATTAAAGACAATTCTCAGTATTAGGATTGAAGGGGAAAGTAGAAGCCAATGAATGTATTAGGAGACCAAACTTCTTCAGTGTCCTGGTTTCCATAATGATAGGAGTGCCTGATTCATTAAACATGAGGTAGCATAATGGGTCAGACCAATAATCCATCTAGACCAGTATCCTTTTTCCACAGTGGCCAATCCAGGTCACAAGTACCTGGCAAAAATCCAAATATTTATTAAATTTTCTATACCGTTCTCCCAGGGGAGCTCAGAACGTTTTACATGAATTTATTCAGGTACTCAAGCATTTTTCCCTATTTGTCCTGGTGGGCTCACAGTCTATCTAATGTACCTGTAGCAACATGTTATACTACCAATCCCATGACAAACAGTGGCTTCCTGTGTTTGTCTCAATAGCAGATTAAGGACTTTTCTTCCAGGAACTTGTCTAAACCTTTTTAAAACCATCTACGTTAACCGCTGTTACCACAAACTCTGGCAGTGTGTTCCAGAGCTTAACTATTCTCTGAGTGAAAAATATTTCCTCCTTTCAATTTTAAAAGTATTTCCCAGTAACTTTGAGTGTCCCCTAGTCTTTGTCATTTTTGGTGGAATAAGAACATAAGCATAAGAACATAAGCAATGCCTCTGCTGGGTCAGACCTGAGGTCCATCGTGCCCAGCAGTCCGCTCTCGCGGCGGCCCAACAGGTCCAGGACCTGTGCAGTAATCCTCTATCTATACCCCTCTATCCCCTTTTCCAGTAGGTAATTGTCCAATCCTTTCTTAAACCCCATTACCGTACTCTGCCCTATTACGTCCTCTGGAAGCGCATTCCAGGTGTCCACCACACGTTGGGTAAAGAAGAACTTCCTAGCATTCGTTTTGAATCTGTCCCCTTTCAACTTTTCTGAGTGCCCTCTTGTTCTTTTATTTTTTGAAAGTTTGAAGAATCTGTCTCTCTCTACTTTTTCTATGCCCTTCATGATCTTGTAAGTTTCTATCATATCCCCTCTAAGTCTCCTCTTCTCCAGAGAAAAGAGACCCAATTTTTCCAATCTCTCAGCGTATGAAAGGTTTTCCATACCTTTTATCAGACGTGTCGCTCTCCTCTGGACCCTCTCGAGTAATGCCATATCCTTCTTAAGGTATGGCGACCAAAATTGGACGCAGTACTCCAGATGCGGACGCACCATCGCCCGATACAACGGGAGAATAACTTCTTTCGTTCTGGTCGCAATACCCTTCTTGATTATACCAAGCATTCTATTCGCTCTCTTAGCGGCCGCTGCGCACTGTGCCATCGGCTTCATTGTTGTGTCCACCATTATCCCCAAGTCCCTTTCCTGTGTAAAAATAAAAAAATTGATTCACTTGTACCTGTTTTGCACACTCAGGATTTTGTAGACTTCAATCAAACAAAATCAAAAACCCCATATTTATTTATAATTTTACTTTTATGTATGCTGCTTAGATATCTGATAAGCGGGATATCAAATTTTAAATAAACTTGAAACTAGTGATATAGAAACATATTTCACAGGTCTCCTTGTCAATCTTACCTAGAGCTTCTTTCATTTTGTTTTTGATATGCCATCTATTAGGTACATAAACAAACTGTGTTGTCACAGAGTGCACTAGATTCACATAACCTGTGGGAAGAAGAGTTAAAGTCAAGATCCAGGTTGGGAATCCGCCTTACTCAGCTGGATAGAGAGAAGACAGAGATGATAGATCAGGTAATGTGAGCTTAAAACAGTGGATGACAGTTCTTTTTTCATCTTTTTTTCACACAAAGACATTGAAAAATGATTTTCCCTTCAAATTTATTGTTTAAAATTTTGTCATGGGCGAATTATACTTATGGATCGATAACTGAACCCTTTTTAAAGTTTGAAGGTGAAAGAAGAAAAGTGAAAAAGCTAGTGGAACTAAAGCGATCATTGGAGACCCGACTGGACCAAGAAATTAAAAGAAACAGTGAACTACAGAAAGAGACTAATGGGTATTGCTTGATTTTCTTGGTGTCTTAATACAAATGATTAAACCTACCTAATAGGATTTTTTTTTTTTTTAAATTCTTTATTCATTTTTGCATGTTACAACAAGTGTAGCAGATAAACTTATATGAACTTAAAAGTACACACTTGATTAACTCTCATATAATACATTAAGTATAACAATTCATTACAAATTAATATTCTATAATATTTTAAATATTATGTAATAAACCTAATATTTAAATTATTCTTATTAAATAGAAAATCCTCCCATCCCTCCCATCACAATATTATATACAAGTACCATTACATTGAAATAACAAAAATAAAACCTACCCATTTCCCTTCTAATCAAATATCTTATCTTGGGAATTTTAATGCGACAGACACTCTATTCCTGTGGGTAGTCAATCTCTTCTCATGCAAATTCTTGTAGGGAACTTCATTAACATTCTTTTGCTATACCTTCCATCTTTCTGTGCTATTCTCCAATTCTTCAGTTTTCTCTCTTTTCTGCTTGTGTTATTTTCCAATTAAATTCTGTCTTTTTGCTTACTGTTTGTGAAGCTTTTTTGTGCTGCAGAAGATCTCACTCTGGCTGCAGGAGAGTGGAGACTCTGAGGTCGAGAGTCTACTGCCAAGGGAAAGACTGTTTTGCAGTGCACCCACTTGGACAGCCTGCACTAACAGTTTGGGGGCTCAGGAACTGTTCCCTTGGAAGCAGGGCTCACCCCAGGTTTATCCACAGTGGGCTTGAGTGCAGTCTGAGTGGCTCCATGGTGGTTTTTCTAGGATCAGGGCCAACTGCTTTCCTCCCCCTGTTTGCATGCGCGAGATCTGGTGAGGGTTGAGGTCTACGGCTGGTTCGTTGGGCCCAAGAGGCAGTCAAAAGACACAAGCAGTCTGGATTCCAGGCTTGTTGAGGCACAGGTTCTCCCTGTAAGCTGTTTACAGCTTCCACACTTGCAGCTCCCGGCACACAGCATGGCACAGTGAGTGACTGACAACCTGGCAAACAAATTCGGGGGAGGGGGAGGAAGGTGTTTTTAAAATCGATTTTTGGGAGATTCTGGGGTTAGAGTTAGGTTTACCCACCTCTAAAATTGCTAATTTTTAGTTCCCATTGTAGCACACCAGGCTGTTTTTGGTGCTAAAATTGCTGCCGTGGCAACCATCTTGGACTTCCCAATTTGAAAATAAAAGCCTCTATCTGCCTACTTAAAAACAGGTGTGATGGACTTCTCAAGCCAGGATACCTTGGATTCATGCCAATTTTATGATAGATGGACATCTGAGGATTATCCGTGTTCCATATGCCCACGGCATGTGAAGGGCCGGGAGCCACTGGCTTAGACTCCCCTGGGAGGACCTAACTGTGCGCATAAGCAGACATCTGTGCAAGACCATGGTGCACCAGAGACTAGTGATTCTAGTAACACCAGACTGGCCAAGGTGAAGTGATCAGTCTCAAACTTCCATGTCATCCCTGGCTGCTCAAGCAGGGTCCAGTTGCCCTGCAGGATCCAGAATGCTTTGGTCTTATAGTATGGCTCTTGAGCATGTGGCACTAGCGCATAAAGGCTATTTGGATTGAGTGGTCGCCACCCTTCTAAGATGTAGGAAGAAGGTGACTATAACAGCATATGCAAAAGCCTTGAAGTGCTTCCAAACTTGGTGCACTCAGAAGAGTGAGAATCTGAGCTCGGCACCATCTTTGTGGTGTTTGTCTTCATGCAGGAAGGTCTGGAAAAAGGTTGGCTCCCTGAAAGTTCAAATTTCAGAGCTTTCCTGTTTTGGGCCTAGGATTAATAATATCACCATAGCTGCACATCCAGATGTGGCAAGGTTTTTGAAGGGGCGAGTAGCTCCTCCGTCTTCTTATGCGTCAGCCTTTTCCAGCATGGAGTCTTAATCTGGTCCTCCGGGTGCTAGCCAGAGCACCCTACAAACCTGTGGAGCAAGCTTTTCTGATGGGCCTCACCATCAATAAGATATTTTTGGTGGTGATTACCTCAGCTTGATGAGTGTCGTAACTTCAGGCTTTGTCATTCAGAGATCCATTCCTCAGAATTTTTGATTTAGGTGTGGTCTTACACATAGTCCCATCTTTCTTACCGAAAGTGGTTTCCAGCTTCAACATCAACCAAGAAGTATGCTTACCTGCCTTCACTCCCTTGGACTCAAGAGAGTGATCAGGTGTTGAAATTGTTGGATGTGCGTTGCTGCAATATCAAGAGGTTACGAATGAATTTCAATTGTCGGATCATCTGTTCATATAGGTGGAGGCTTCCTGTAAAGGTCGACTAGCCTCAAAAGCCACCATTTCCAGATGGATCCGTATGGCCATTTCAGCCTATATTGGAAGTGGAAAAAGTCTGCCTATATCAGTGAAGGTGCACTCTACTAGAAGCGTGGCTTCCTCATGGGTAGAATCTTCAGTGGTGTTCCCGGAAGAAATCTGTAGAGCGGCTACTTGGTCATCCCTCCATATGTTCACGAAGTTTTACAGAGAGACGTGGCAGTCAAACATACTCCGCATTCAGATCTTCAGTTCTGACAGCAGGCTCATCTATCCCACTGTAAATTCGGAGGACTGTTTTGATATGTCTCACAGGTTCAGGAATAGAGTGTCTGTTGCACTAGAAGGAAAGATTAGGTTTTACCTTGGGAATCTTCTATTCCTTGGGAATCACTCTATTCCTGAAACCCATCCTGTCAGATGTTCATTTGCCTGCTTACTGCCTCAAAGATTCCAGGGAATCTGGACATCTTGTTTCTTTCCTTTGTCCAGCCTAGATAAGAATAGAGGAAGTGACTACTGCATTGAAGAATCTAAGGGGTATCTATAAAATTTCCCACACTCTTAGTGCAGGTTGTGTTCAAGTTGGTAACTTGTTTGTTTTTCACCTTGTTAGGTATTGCAAATGGTTAAGTTTTGTTTATCTGTTATATGTTTAATGAAATGAACAAAATAGACATGTTTTCTCAGGGAGTGTCCCCGTACCCCTCCCTATTCTATTTCCTCTCCAGGGCTGACCATTTGCTTCGGTATGAACTGAGGAATTGGAGGACAGCCCAGAAGGATGGGAGGCAAAGCAAAAGAATGCTAATGAAGCTCCCTACAAGAATTCTCCCGAGAATGGATTGACTACCCACATGTTCAGGAACTGAGTGTCTGTCTACTAGAAAAAAAACCTAATCTTTCCTTGCTTCAAAAAAAGTGCAGTAATGTACACTTAATAAGAATCAAACAATATGTTTTATAAAATAAGCTAGTATCTTTGTGATTATTTTCTAGAGGGCTGTATCATATGATGTTTTGCAGTGAAATGATCATGGCAAATAGTGATCTAATGTTCACACATACATTATGATGTATTTTGTTTTGTATATGTATCACAGTTTGAAAAAACTCTTAAAAAATTCAAAAAAGAAAATGAAAGAGTATGAGAATGGAGATTTTCTATCCCAGCGCAACACTTTCCATGGTGATCTGAAAAACAAACATTTTGAAACTGAAAGTCAAATTAGCAAGTTAAAAACAAAGGTATGTTTTACATTTCAATTAAAATACCTGATGGTGCTATTTTGCTTATGTTTCTAAAATGATGATTCTGAAAAGAACAATGTTGTCATGTTAGTCCACTTATATATGTCAAAATAAAACTCAGTACAGAAGTTGTCAGTATTTTTAGTGGCAGTAATCAAACATTTTTACATAGAGGTAAATGTAATTTGATTGCTCTGCTGCAGTATAAAGTAAAAGTACACTTTTTTTTTTTTTTTTTGCTACATGGAAAAAAGAGAGAGTTGCATTCTCTGAGGATAAACAGGCATTATATTCATGTAGGTAAGGTCATCCATGGAACCCGGTATGGACGCTACTAAGTGTAGAGTTACTTTAAATTTTTGAGATAGTGCCTGTACTGCACACATGCTGGTTCCTTCCCGCCCAACGTTTGCTCACGGAAACTGCAGTCGTTCATTTTCCATGGAACTAGGAAACTGTGCCTTCAATGTTTTCAGCCTGTCAAATGTTTCCATATTTTGGTGCCTTCTCATCATTGATCCTTAATTTTTGCTGTCATTCTTTATTTTTATCTTGTTCCTGTATTCCTACTGAGTTTGGTTTATTTTTTTATGATTTTTTGGTTCTTCAGGCTACTTAAAGCTCTTTTTTCTTCCTGAGAACATCATTCATTTTCAGGCTCTTTTCTGCTCGAGCTCCCCAGGCCATTGAACCCTTTGACTATTTATCAGCCATTTTCCCCTCCATGTCAAAATCAGTAATGTAATGTAATTTATTTCTTATATACCGCTAATTCCGTTAGGTTCTAAGCGGTTTACAGAAAATATACATTAGGGTGCATTAAAATTATAAGTAAGATAGGTACTTAGAAATTCCCTTATTGTCCCGAAGGCTCACAATCTAACTAAAGTACCTGGAAAAATGACAATTAGTAGAGTAATAAAGAAATAAAAATAGAGATAGAGGAGAAGAATAAGAAAATAAAACATTCTAATAAGACTACAATGATCTAAAGGACTTTGAAAGGTTGAAAAGAGGGGAGATAGGAATAGATGTAGAAGGGAGAACCGTTGAAACAATAGAATTCTGGGGAAATTTAAATGAAATTTAAATGATAAAATAAAAGCAAAACAAGTAGCAAATCAATGAATGAGATAAAAAAATATATCATAAACTAAAAAGAAAGTGAAAATAAAATCAAAACAGTCAAGACTGAAGTCCAGCTTGAAATGACTTCACTGCTTTGGCTGCCAAACTTCTCCAGGTGTCATCTGATCCTAGTCATCATACCGGAAGCCCCAGATCCAGTGTCTCCGGTCCTCAACTTGTCTGAGACATTCACACCCTCCTCCTGCAAGCCATTTAAGAAATGCTGCCAATTCAATATGAACCATTTCAGGTTCTGATCCACAAAACTGGTATGTCCTATATTCTATTCAATCGACCATGTCACTTCCATTGGCCATGTCCTCTTCCACTGCAACGGTATCTTCAACGGATTCACCATGAAAGACCTGAAATGCCTACAACGGATACAGAACTCAGCAAGCTGCCTCCTCTATAACCTCAACATCCATGACCCCATCACCCCAGTGCTCCTCGATGCGCACTGGCTACCAGTCAAAAAACATTGCACCTTCAAAGCCTTAGTAATAGCACATAAAAGATTCCACCACAAAACCCCAATCTACATAGTAGCCAAGCTACAACCATACTTTTCCACTAGTCGCTCCCTCCGCTCTGACTCGGAGAGATGACTCTGCATCCCCTCAAGGAGATCTCTCAAATTAGAATCGGCAAGCAAACACTAACATAGCCACTTCATCCCTCACCTGTAGAACAAATGCCTACTTAGTTCAGATCACTGGACTCTTAACGGCCTTTCAGAGAACAACAAAGACCTTCCTTTTTGCCAAAGATACTGAATGAAGTGACTCCTTGTAAACTGACCCCTTCAAAAGCTACTATCTTTAACCTCTTGTCCCTATATAGTTAGGAAACTGTCCCCTTGTATGTTTCTATCGGTATCCTCTCTTCCTTTTTTAGTCCTTTTGTCCTCTGAAACTTGTCCTCTGTAGTCCCGGTCTTTAGCTTCATGTCCTCTCTCTACACTGTGAATATCCTTTTGTAACGCATTCTGAGCTGTTGGGAGGATGGGATAGAAATCTAAACAAAATAAATCCATGCTTCTCCATCTCTCTGGTTCTGGCCTAAAGGCCAACTCTATTCGAGTACATCTCGGTTGCCATCAGTGTATTTCACTCTCCCCTGGACAAAAAGCCATTTTCTGTTCAGGTGAGGTTGCACCGTGGAGCGATACAGAGGCATTATAACATTCATAGTCTTGTTAACCATCCCTTTTTAATAATTCCTAGCATTTTGTTTGCTTTTCTGGCCAACGTACACATTGGGTGGAAGATTTCATTGTATTGCCTACAGTGACAACCAGATCTTTTTCTTGGGCGCTAACTCCCAAGGTAAACCCTAGCATCTAGTAACTAGGATTTGGGTTATTCTTCCCAATGTTCATCACTTTGCATTTGTCCACATTAAATTTCATCTGCCACTTGAGCAACCAGTCTTCCAATTTCCTAAGGTCTACCTGCAATTTTTCACAATCTGCATGTGTTTTAACAGCTTTGAACAGTTTAATGTCATCTGCAAATTTGATCACCTCGCTCATCATTCCAATTTCAAGATTATTTATAAATAAGTTAAACAGCACCTGTCCCTGTACAGATCTCTGTGGCATTTTACTAGTTACTCTCCTCCATTAAGAAAAATGGCCATTTAACCCTACTCTCTGTTTTCTATCCGATGTGTACATTAAAATTAATTTATTGTTATGCCTGATTTATTTTTTTACTAGTTTGATTTACTAGTTTTTGTTGTTGTTTAGTGTGATGTTGCTTGTAGCTCCTTTTTTTTTGTTATAAGTTTTGTGGAATGTGACCTGGGCAGGTCACTTAACCCTCATTGTTCCAGGTACAAAAACTACTCCTGCAGAATTCTGCACAAAAAGTTTGAAACTTCTACACACAATATTTCAAAATTCTGCAAAGTTTATTTGTAGTGATTTGTTTAGAATTATCCTATCCTGATGTATAAATTCCTTCCTGCCTTTTCCTTTCTTAGGTTACAGCCTCCTCAGTTCCCTCTCTCACTCCAACTGCAATTCTATCTCCTTCTAAAACCTACCCCTCTCTCATTTGGACCCTGAATCCCTTCCTTGGCCCCCATAGTCTGGCATTTCTCTCTCCCTCTCTCAACTGGCTTAGAATATCTTCCTCCCTTCCCATCCCCTTTCTGGTCTTGGTCACTCTCTCTTCCTCTTGCAACAATCCCCTCCACCCCCACTTGGGGGTCTAGCATCCATGTCCCCTCACCCCACCCACCTCCTTTCTCACTTGCACCGTGAATCCCTTCCCTACTCCTCTTGATCTGGCACCTCTGTCTCCCTCTTTCTATGGTCAAGCATCTCTTCTTCCATTTCGGACCTGGGTTTCCTTCTCACTCCCTTTCCCCTTTACTTATGGGTCTAGCATCCATGTCCCCTCCCTTCTCTTTCTCCCACTGAAGGTCTAGCATCCATGTTCCACCTCCACTCTTCCCCCCCAGCTTGCAGTCTAGGATGCGTGTCCTCTCCTCTCCCACCCGCCCTCTAACTTGCAGTCCAGAATTTGTGTCCTCTCCTTCCCCCCACCCCCAACTTGCAGTCCAGAATTTGTGTCCTCTCCTTTCCCCCCACACTCAACTTGCAGTCCAGAATTCTTGTCCTCTCCTTTCCCCCCACCCTCAACTTGCAGTCCAGAATTTGTGTACTTTCCTCACCCGCCACCCAACTTGCAATCTAGGATCCATGTCCCATCCTCTGCACCCCCTACTTGCAATCCAGGATCCATGTCCCTTCCTCTCCCCTCCTACTTTGCAGTCCATCATCCATGCCCCTCCTGTTCCCCCATCCTGTCCCTAGCATTCATGTTCCCCCTCCCTCCAAATTGTGGTCTAGCATCCTTGTTCTTGTCCCCCATCCTCCTTTCCCGCATGAGATCAGACATACCTGTGAGGCCTCCCATGGTGGCAGCCGGTCTGCAGAGGCAGCACTGACAACAGGCTGCTTGCACCCTGCCATATCATCTATCTACAGAAAGTGATGCGAAGGATAGCATAGCTGGTTTTAAGAAAGGTTTGGACAAGTTCCTGGAGGAAAAGTCTATAGTCTGTTATTGAGAAAGACCTGGGAAAAGCCACTGCTTTTGGTAGCATAGAATATTGCTACTCCTTGGGTTTTGGCCAGGTACTAGTGAGAGCGGGCTACTGGGCTTGATGGACCAATGGTCTGACCCAGTAAGGCTATTCTTATGTTCTTAATTCTGCATAGATGGGAAATGCTTTGCAAATTCTGCACTTCACAATTGTGCAGAATTCCTCTAGGAGTTGTTTTTTAAAAAAAAAAACCCAGATTGTGAATTCAGTAGAGACAGAGAAAGTATCTGCATAGAATATGTAAACTGCTTTGCATGTACCACAGAAAGTTATTATATCAAATGCATGACCCTTTACATTTCTTAAGATAAATATACTTAAAACTGGTATCTCCATACATGTACATGTAAACAGAAAGCTGAAGATTTGGTTTATATTAAAAAAAACCTAAAAACATTTTATGATATGAATGGCAGTTTATTTATTGAATCTATACAGGTTGATGAACTTTCACAACGTTTGGAGACAGAATCTTCAAAATCTGCACAGTTAGAATCTGCAAATCAGGACCTGCGAGAACAGTTGTCTTCTATGAAAAGTTTGCACAAGAATCATGAAAAGAGTAAACGTCAGCTTGAAGAAGAAGTGACTAAACTCAAGCACCATGTAGAAACAAACATGATGGATCATAATCAGATGGAACAATACAAGAAAGAGATTGAACAGCGAGCAAGACATGAGATAAGACAAAAATTGGAAGAAGTCAATCTGTTTTTGCAGGTAAATTTCCTTTTTTTTATACGTTTCATAATCCCCAGGCCTAGACGGGTTCACAGGGCTTTTTTTTTTTTTTTTAAGAAATTGAGTATGTGGGTGGCTTCTTTGCTGGTGAGGCTCTATAATTCATTACAGGGTGGTCAACAGTTATCTTATTTTATGAGATTGGCTGGGATCATTATCCTACCGAAGCCTGGTAAGGATGCTACATACTGTGGCAGCTATCGCCCAATTTCTCTGCTAGGAATTGACACTAAACTTATGGCACGGGTGTTGATGGATCTGTTGTATGGGTTTATGCCTTCTTTGATACATCCTGATCAAGTGGGATTTATAGGGGGAAAGGCATGCCACAGATGGTATATGGTGGATGTTGAACTTGGTGTGATGGGCACAAACAGAGTCAGAGAGATGGGTGATGGTCGACGCCAAAAAGGCTTTTGACCGTGTAGATTGGCAGTTCATGACTTATATGTTTTGCGCACGATGGGGATGGGAGAACGTTTTATCTCCTGGATCCATTCTTTATATAATGCTCCGTTAGCCTGTGTGAAGGTTAATGGGGTGTATTCCGCAGTCTTTGAGTTGAAACAGGGGACTCGTCAGTGCTGCCTTCTCTTCCTGCTCTTATTCGCTTTGGTTAGCGACCCTTCAGCACAGTGTATCCAGGGTACACTGAATATTCAAGGAATGTACATGCATGGTGTGGAATACAAGTTGTCGCTTTTTGCAGATGACATTCTCGCAATTGTGGAGGGGGCTGTTGAGTCCCTGCGGGCCTTACAGGAGCAGATGAGCATCTATAGTGCTCTCTCTGGCTTCAAGGCGAATCTCTCCAAAACAGAAATTTTAAATCTTTCAGTACCTAAGGCAGAGGTTTCTGGTGTGCAGCAGCAATTGCCTTTTTGGTGGGTCAAGGATCCTATTCGGTACTTGGGTATCCAGTTGGGGGCAGATTGGTCTCAGCTGTTTGCTAATAATTATCTACCACTGGTGGCTTCTATTAATAAAGATCTGGCTCGGTGGGATAAACTGTATATATCCTGGTGGGGAAGAATGGAGGTCATTCGTATGATGGTGTTACCCCGATTGTTCTGTCTATTTCAGTGTGGTGCAGTGGTTAAAGCTACAGCCTCAGCACCCTGGGGTTGTGGGTTCAAACCCACGCTACACCTTGTGACCCTGGGCAAGTCACTTAATCCCCCCCATTGCCCCAAGTACACTAGATAGATTGGGACAGAGAGGGAAAAATGCATGAGTACCTGAATAAATTTATGTAAAACCGTTCTGAGCTCTCCTGGGAGAATGGTATAGAAAAATAAATAAATAAAAATTAATAAATATATCCCTTTGGCTTCTTTTCAAAAGTGGCATGGCTGGATCTTCAAATTTATATGGGGGAGGGGGCGGTAAGAGATCAAGAGTAGTTCGAGCGACTATGTTTCGGAGTAAATTGGAGGGGGGTCTGGGGGTGCCTAATTTGGTATCCTATTATAGGGTGGCTCAACTTAGAACTATTGTGGAGTGGCATGTTGCTACCCCCAAATTATGGGTGTTTGTGGAGCAGGGGGGCTCCCCAATTTGTAGAGATATTACGCACTTGCACTATCTGCCCTGAGTGGGGTTACAGCAGGGAGAGGTGGGGGTCATATCTAAACCATTTACCCAACTCACTATGTGCGTGTGGAAGGAGTCGAGGGATCGTCTCTTGGGACATTGGGGGGGGGGGCAACTTTTTGCCTTTGATGCATATCCCTGATTTTCAACCAAGCAAAGGGGGGGCATCTTTCAGAGGTGGGCTCGTCTGGGTCTCTGCTGTTTTGGGCAATTTTTGGAGGGTGATCAGATTAAGGGGTTTCCTGACTTTAGGGAGCAGTTCAATTTGTTGCCCAGGGACCTTTTTCCCTATTTACAGGTTAAGGTAAACTGGGAAAATCTCTTCTCTTCAAAATCACAGGTCTCTGGAACGACCTTACTATCTCGTTGCGGAACCTGGGCTCTCTCCAACTGAAAACTTGGCTCTTCTCTAACATGTAATTCTATTTTCCCCCTTACTCTTCCATCTATATAATAAAACCGTAGGCGGCGCATGCGCATTCTTATCGGCGTGCTTCCATGATCCGTATGTCTGTGGCCGCCAAGAGTGCAGCATGCCCCGCGCTTACTACGGCCCCACGCGCAGCTGAGTTCGGCACGGCGGTTTCCCCAGATAGGGGAAGTCGAACATCTCACTCCCGACGCGCAGCTGACTTCGGCACGGCGGTTTCCCCAAATAGGGGAAGTCGAAAAACTCACTCCCGGCTCTCCTCGGCACGGCGGTTTCCCCAGATAGGGGAAGCCGAACAGCTCACTCCCGCCTCATGGTCCTGCCGCCGCTCCTGTTCACAGCGGCCTGCATGTCAACGACTCTCCCCCCCCATCCTCCCGCAACAGCCGCTACCGCTCATGTTCAAAGCGGCCTGCTGAGGTTCGCGGCCGGCTGTAGCGAACCTCTCAGGCCGCTTTAAATAGGAGTGGCAGCGGTGGCAGAAACCATGGATGCACACAGGCACAACTAAGCGCCAGCTCCTCCCGAACTCACACACACACCTAATTGTCAGCTCATTTGAAAAGCCCAAACTCACAGCCACACCTAAACATGCAGACCGGGATCGTGGGAGGATGCGCCCTGGCAAGTGGTGCACAGGGACTTGAGAGGGAGGGAAATTGGCTGGGGAGAAATACAGGCAGACAGCTTTGTGATGTTCCCAGAACAAATGTGGCAGCTCAACCTAACCTGAATGGAAGTAAAGAGGTATGTAATGTAATGTAATGTAAGGTATGTACGTTAGACACTCACAGAAGGACAGGAACACTGGACAAGGAGAGAGAGAGACACAGACACTCACATAAGGACAGGGGGCTAAAGAGACAGATTAAAAAAAAAAAACACAGAGGACAAGGACAGAGAGACACACAGACACTCACAGAAGGACAGGGGGCTAAAGAGACAGATTGAAAAAATAAATAAAAAAATCCAGTGGACAAGGAGAGAGAGAGACAAAGACACTCAGAATTTCTGGACAGGGATCTAAAGAGACATTGAAAAAAAAACACAAGAAACACTGGACAAGGAGAGAGAGACACACAGACACTCAGACTTATACAGATTTGCAGAAAAAATGGACAAAAAAACAATTTATTAAGCACAAAGTATGCAACAAATAGGAAAAATATAAAAACTTTAAATAAATCAACCATACGATGGATATTAAAGCTCTCACATTAAGTTTTCAGTAATTTTCACATATATTCTAGCACCCGTTAATCTAACGGGCTTAAACACTAGTTCTTTATATAAGCTCATGTACCGTATTTTCACGCAAATAACGCGCACCCGTATAAAACGCGCACACAGGTATAGCGCGCAGAAATCACGATGATATGTACAAAAACTTTGGTATACCGCGCTCACGGGTATACCACGCATGCTGCCCGACGCTCCTTTCGCCCGCCCTGACTTTCCGTGCGCTGTCCCGACTCTCCGTTCACCCCCCCTGACTTCCGTGCACTGTCCCCCCTTGAAGGTCTGTCCCCATCCTGAAAGCCTGATGCCCCCCCCGACGTCCGATACATCCCTCCCCCCCGAAGGACCGCCGACTCCCCAACAATATCGGGCCAGGAGGGAGCCCAAATCCTCCTGGCCACGGCGACCCCCTAACCCCACCCCGCACTACATTAAGGGCAGGAGGGATCCCAGGCCCTCCTGCCCTCGACGCAAACCCCCCCCCCCCCAACGACCGCCCCCCCCAAGAACCTCCGACCGCCCCCCAGCCGACCCGCGACCCCCCTGGCGACCCCCACGACCCCCCCACCCCCCTACCTTTGGTAGTTGGGCCAGAAGGGAGCCCAAACCCTCCTGGCCACGGCGACCCCCTAACCCCACCCCGCACTACATTACGGGCAGGAGGGATCCCAGGCCCTCCTGCCCTCGACGCAAACCCCCCCCCCCCCCAACGACCGCCCCCCCCAAGAACCTCCGACCGCCCCCCCCCCCAGCCGACCCGCGACCCCCCTGGCGACCCCCACGACCCCCCCACCCCCCTTCCCCGTACCTTTGGTAGTTGGCCGGACAGACGGGAGCCAAACCCGCCTGTCCGGCAGGCAGCCAACGAAGGAATGAGGCCGGATTGGCCCATCCATCCTAAAGCTCCGCCTACTGGTGGGGCCTAAGGCGCGTGGGCCAATCAGAATAGGCCCTGGAGCCTTAGGTCCCACCTGGGGGCGCGGCCTGAGGCACATGGTCGGGTTGGGCCCATGTGCCTCAGGCCGCGCCCCCAGGTGGGACCTAAGGCTCCAGGGCCTATTCTGATTGGCCCACGCGCCTTAGGCCCCACCAGTAGGCGGAGCTTTAGGATGGATGGGCCAATCCGGCCTCATTCCTTCGTTGGCTGCCTGCCGGACAGGCGGGTTTGGCTCCCGTCTGTCCGGCCAACTACCAAAGGTACGGGGAAGGGGGGTGGGGGGGTCGTGGGGGTTGCCAGGTGGGTCGCGGGTCGGCTGGGGGGGCGGTCGGAGGTTCTTGGGGGGGGGCGGTCGTTGGAGGGAGGGGGGTTTGCGTCGAGGGCAGGAGGGCCTGGGATCCCTCCTGCCCGTAATGTAGTGCGGGGTGGGGTTAGGGGGTCGCCGTGGCCAGGAGGGTTTGGGCTCCCTTCTGGCCCGATATTGTCGGGAAGTCGGCGGTCCTTCGGGGTGGGGGTGCGAGTGGTCCTTCCGGGGGGGGGGATGTATCGGACGTCGGGGAGTCGGCCGGGCAAGAGGGCTTGGGCTCCCTCTTGCTCCGATCGTGGATGTGGGTGCGGGTGGGAGCGCGTGCGAGCGGTCGTTCGGGGTGGGGGTGCGAGCGGTCTGGCCAGGAGGGTTTGGGCTCCCTTCTGGCCCGATATTGTCGGGAAGTCGGCGGTCCTTCGGGGTGGGGGTGCGAGTGGTCCTGCCGGGGGAAGATGTATCGGACGTCGGGGAGTCGGCCGGGCAAGAGGGCTTGGGCTCCCTCTTGCTCCGATCGTGGATGCGGGTGCGGGTGGGAGCGCGTGCGAGCGGTCGTTCGGGGTGGGGGTGCGAGCGGTCCTGCTGGGGGGGTGAATCGGGCGTCGGGCGGGGTGGGAACTATGTTTTAAAACTTTTGTATACCGCGCTCACGCATATAACGCGCGAGGGGTATGCGCGGTAGGTAAAAACGCGTATAACGCGCGCGTTATATGCGTGAAAATACGGTAAACCTTTTCCTTTCTCTTCTTATATTTTAAGTTCTTGTAAACCGTGCCGAGCTCCACTTCCGTGGAGAGGATGCGGTATCTAAACTTAAGGTTTAGTTTAGTTTAGTTTAAGGATTATTTACAGCGGCACCGAAGGGCCCAGTTCTCTGGTTTTAGGTGGTCCCAGTTTGAGGGGTTATTAGGTTTTCCTGTGCGAACGGGTTGCATTTCTATTTTGTATAAGCTGGTCAAAAAAGCTCTTCACCCTAAGATCTCTTATATGGTGGCTTGGGAAGAGGATCTACAGCAAAAACTCACTGAGCAGGAGTGGGTATAGGTTTCTTATCGTCTCCAGCATATTGCTTATGCTCCTGTGTTGGTGGAGAATGCTGTGAAATTACTTGTTCGGTGGCATCTTTCTCCAGTGTTTTTTCAGAGAACCTCCAGCTCTGCATCTGCAGATTGTTGATGTGGATGAGATCGGGGCAACTTGTATCGTATGTGGTGGGAGTGTACAGTGTTAGGTACATATTGGGATCAGTTTTTTCTGTATATTGGTAGGTTGGTTCAGGTGCCCATGTCCAGGAGTGCCTTGATAGCCCTTTTGAGAGTTCAGGTGGAGGGGGTCACTGATGATCAAGATAAGCTAATCATGTTGGCTTTTATAGCAGCCTGGTTGGTGCTTGCTCAACATTGGAAGCAACCGGTGGCACCTTCCCTCCAGCAAATGACGGACAGGTTGAATGAGGTTTGCCACCAATATCGACTCTCTGCTCTTCAGGCCAGAAAGTGGCAGCAATTTATTAATCTTTGGTGTTGGTATTTGAAGCTGGAGGAGAGTTTCTCCAGGTCTGAGGAGTCTTCCTAATCAAGGGGGCATGTTAGGGTGGGGGGTTGGGAATATAGTGTATCCTAACTTTTATGCCTGTGGGTTGTTTCTGCTGCTCGGCGTATCTATTTTGGTTATATTGTAATGTAATGTAATGTAATTTATTTCTTATATACCGCTACATCCGTTAGGTTCTAAGCGGTTTGTATACTGTTATGTAGGCGGAGGGGGGGTTCAAATAATTGAAAAAATACTTCTTTGGTTTGGTTTTGTTTGCACTGGAATGTGCTGGGGTGTACATTGGGGAATTTGGGGTGTTTTTGTATTGCTGGTTTGTCCTGGTGTATCTTTGTACTGTGCTTTACTTTAAATAATAAATAATGGCCACGATTTTGGTACTGGAGATTAAGGTCTACAAAGTCAGCATCTATGAGTCAAACGTGGATGTTTTTGTTACATCGAGTTTTATGGACCCCTATGCGTTTACAAAAGATAGATAGCACTAGATTCAATAGATGCTGGCATTGTAGATTAGAAGTTGGGACGTTAGATCATTTAATTTTTTTTTGTCCCTGTGTAAATGCTTTTTGGAAACTAATTTGCCCCCAAATTAATAAATTATTAGAAAACCATGTAGGACTCTCATATGACTCTCCACTTAAATAAAAAGCACTGTCGCACAAATTCTTCTTTGCACCCTCACAGGATAATTAGAGATTAACAGGGTTCTCAAGTGCTCACAGCCATGGATCTGAGTTATTTTTCAAAACCGATGGCTGATACCGTGAGCTATCATCGGTCCCGTTTATTTTCTCTGTATCTCTGATTCGTGCTTTTATATATTTTTTTATTTTATTTTGCCCTTCCCTCTTAGGCTATTTTATTTCTCCTTTTATTCTCCTTACTTATAAATTACTCATAAAATATATAAATATGACATTAATGTTTTGCCATTCCATCCAATTCAGGATCACTTAGCTTTTTTTCTGCTCTCTTTTATTCAACTTCTACGGAAGATCTCCGTTTCGCCCCCAGAGTTAAACACGGGGCTTCATCAGGAATGTGCCAGCATTCTCTATGGAAAAAGCAAACCATCTTTTAATCTTTTAAAACTTAAAAATTCAATCAACTTCTAATTATAACACCTCTCACTCTTTGTGCTATACCAGGAGTCAAAGTGTTCACTCCCGGGAACTACGTCTATTTTGCTCAATCACCTTGCCTAACTTTTATACTCTCCATTAACACTATTTCAGTCTATTTATTGTTATTATTATTATTTTTATTTTTATTTCTATGGTTATCAACCTCAGATACTTATACATTTATCCTTTCTATTATCCTCTAATATTCTTCTTTCAACATAATTACTATATTTTTTAAAATTTTTAATTTTTAATATATCTATATGTTATGTAAATATACTTTTCTATGTGTGTGTTCATCTTCAGGGCTACCTACCCTACTTGCACGACTTACTCGAACCCACGCATCTTACACCCAAGCTTAGCCAGTTACACCACTGCTCTACAATTGCCACATACCTCGTTTTTGTTCATGGCACAAAAGTCCTAAAGGCAGAAAAACTCTGTGAGATACACTTCCTCACAGAGAGTCTAATCTTCAAAAGACGAAGAGAGTTCTAAACTCCTAGCCCTTGCCTGTTTAAAGCCTATCGACGGCGTCTGACGACACTTCCGGTGGCGGCGCAGCGGGGTACAGCCCGCACCCGCCCTAACCTCTTGATCAGGTAGGGTGATAAAACAATCTTATCGCAGGGCGAAGTACAATCACCCTGAGTGGCTTTTACAATCCACTGAGATCGATGGTTCAGAAAACCTCTTAGATCAGGACACTGGAGAGTCTAATTTTGAGAAAGAAGTCCAAACATTTATATTGAGACACAATGTTGCATCTGACCATATAGCTAAAGTTATCCGAAACCACTGGAGGATAGTTCAACGTAGTCCTTGCTTTGAACATTCTCAATTAAGATTAACATATACAAGGGGTAAGAACTTGAGGGAGCATCTTAGATTTACACCGGATTCGAAGCAGGTTGCCAAAAGTGGGGGATCCCATTCAAAATGTGGCAGATGCCAGATTTGTTCATTAACTATTCAAGGGAGTGTATTTGAAAACCCAAGAAATCATAGACAGTATTATTTAAGGTATATAACTACATGTAAATCGGATCATGTAGTATATATCATCATATGTCCCTGCCAAAAGATATATGTAGGGAAAACAACGAGACAATTTAACATCCGCATGGCGGAGCATAAATCTTGTCTGAATCATCATAGAAAAGAAGCTCCGCTAGTAGCTCACTGCATGCAATATAATCATGAGTTTAATCACCTTAGATGTATGATTATTGATAGGATTGAGGTTTCTGTAAGAGGGGGGGATAGGGGCAAAAAGTTGCTGCAAACAGAGCAGAGGTGGATTGATCGCTTGGGAAGTTTACAACCCCAAGGGTTAAATATAGCCATAAATTGGCAAACCTTTTTTTAAAATATTAAAATAATGAAATAGAAGAATGGATCTTTAGCAAGGATGTATGTTAGTGAAAGTAAAGTTTGTGAAGTTTGCAATAAAAGTAAAATATCCTTCACTAGTGTAAGGGAGATGCTAGTGAAATATGATACAAATTTCAGTTTGCTTTGCATATGACAGATGACGTAGTGATCAAGAGGTTAGGGCGGGTGCGGGCTGTACCCCGCTGCGCCGCCACCGGAAGTGTCGTCAGACGCCGTCGATAGGCTTTAAACAGGCAAGGGCTAGGAGTTTAGAACTCTCTTCGTCTTTTGAAGATTAGGCTCTCTGTGAGGAAGTGTATCTCACAGAATTTTTCTGCCTTTAGGACTTTTGTGCCATGAACAAAAACGAGGTATGTGGCAATTGTAGAGCAGTGGTGTAACTGGCTAAGCTTGGGTGTAAGATGTGTGGGTTCGAGTAAGTCGTGCAAGTAGGGTAGGTAGCCCTGAAGATGAACACACACATAGAAAAGTATATTTACATAACATATAGATATATTAAAAATTAAAAATTTTAAAAAATATAGTAATTATGTTGAAAGAAGAATATTAGAGGATAATAGAAAGGATAAATGTATAAGTATCTGAGGTTGATAACCATAGAAATAAAAATAATAATAATAACAATAAATAGACTGAAATAGTGTTAATGGAGAGTATAAAAGTTAGGCAAGGTGATTGAGCAAAATAGACGTAGTTCCCGGGAGTGAACGCTTTGACTCCTGGTATAGCACAAAGAGTGAGAGGTGTTATAATTAGAAGTTGATTGAATTTTTAAGTTTTAAAAGATTAAAAGATGGTTTGCTTTTTCCATAGAGAATGCTGGCACATTCCTGATGAAGCCCCGTGTTTAACTCTGGGGGCGAAACGGAGATCTTCCGTAGAAGTTGAATAAAAGAGAGCAGAAAAAAAGCTAAGTGATCCTGAATTGGATGGAATGGCAAAATAATTAATGTCATATTTATATATTTTATGAGTAATTTATAAGTAAGGAGAATAAAAGGAGAAATAAAATAGCCTAAGAGGGAAGGGCAAAATAAAATAAAATAAAAAAATATATAAAAGCACGAATCAGAGATACAGAGAAAATAAACGGGACCGATGATAGCTCACGGTATCAGCCATCGGTTTTGAAAAATAACTCAGATCCATGGCTGTGAGCACTTGAGAACCCTGTTAATCTCTAATTATCCTGTGAGGGTGCAAAGAAGAATTTGTGCGACAGTGTTTTTTAGTTAAGTGGAGAGTGAGTTTCACAAGTTTAATTGAGTGGACTCTCATATGACACTATATTATTTGGTACAGCAATGAGAACTCAGAGTCCGATTTCTGCAAATAATAACAAGTTGTTATTGATATTGACAGGGGTCGCCATGCAACAAATACTCAAAATTGGAAAGATTATACTAAATTAAATTATACATTTTGGTGGAATTCAGTTTGTCACATATATAAGATGGAAAAGATGTTAGCGTTACAACAAGGGAATCTTCATAATTTTAAAAAATATGGGAACCATTGACTAATTACTCTAATGATCAGATATCTTAGCACATGGATAGCATATATGTGAGGGTAGGGTGGGAAATGTATGTCATATGGAATTAGGAATATTGATAAAAAGGGGGGTATTTATTTTATCTTACAAGATTATTTGTTTGTAAATACAAGTGATATGTGAAAATTGTTTGTATTATGTTTAATTCACTTGTAAGAATTCAAAAATGAATAAATAAATAAATTAAATTTTAAAAAAAATTTGAGGTTGGGAGTAGAGAATGACACGGTGACTTTTTTTTTTAATCTTTATTCTTTTATGATACTAATAGATAAAAATTTTATCCCATCCCTCCCACCCTTTCAATCTTACATTCAATCAAATATATCACATCAATAATCTTTCCTAGTGATCTAATCATTTAATAAATTCAAATTCCCCCTCCCATCCCTTCTACCTTAAATTGTATTTATAATGTAAAATGGTATCTACTCATTGCAATATTTTGTTGTTGTTTTTTTTTCCTTTTTATTTTTTATTTTCAAGTTTTACATAAAGTGTACAAAATATTAAAATACAATTGATAAATACACAATATCACTTTTATATCTAATACATCATATTCTAAATATATTTTTCTCCCTCTCCCTCCCCCCATCCTTCTATTATTTTTTAATCATACATTACATATTATATATCATATTATAGTCTATTATGTAAAAATTATTTTCACTGCCCCCCCTCTATGTGTGTCACAAAAAAAGATATTTAAAAGAAGAAAAGAAGAAGAAAAATCCTACTATTTATTCATTGCAATATTTTGTCAATGGCCCCCATATTTTTATAAATTTAGTATATGTCCCTCTTTGTATTGCTATTGTTCTTTCCATTTTAAATATATGACATATTGTATTCCACCAAAATGTATAATTTAGGTTATTATAATTCTTCCAATTATTAGTTATATGTTGAATGGCAACCCCTGTCATTATTAATAAAAGCTTGTTATTTTCTGGTGAAATTTGACTTTTTTTCCTCATCATCATTCCAAATAATACTGTATCATATGATATTGTTATATGATTTTCCATCAATTTATTAATTTGTGGCCAAATTGAATTCCAAAAAGTTTTAATGTAGGGACAATGATACAATAAGTGATCTAATGTCCCTGGTTCCAGATTACAGTGCCAGCATTTATTGGACTTAGAACTGTCTAATTTTTGCAAACGTGTAGGGGTCCAAAAAGCTCTATGTAATAAAAAGAACCAAGTTTGTCTCATAGATGCTGACACTGTACATCTCATTCTCCAAGACCAAATTTGTGGCCATTGAGATGCATTAATTTGATGTTTAATCTCAATGCTCCAAATATCTCTTAGACCATTTTTTGGTTTTTTATTCAAATATCCAGATATTAATTTATACCACAATGCGGCTTGATGTCCTAGGAAGTCTGCTTGAAAACATAAGAACTTTAAACTATATTGATTATTCAGTGTTTTCCATTCAGGGAACCCAACCTGAATGGCCTGCTTCAATTGCAACCATTTAAAACTTTGTGTTTTACTAAGACCAAATCTATGTTGCAATTGTGAAAAATCCAGCAGTTTACCTTCTGAAATAACGTCATCTAGAGATCTAATGCCTGCAATTATCCAGTTCTTCCAAAGGATTTGAGCTCCGCCAATTTTGATCTTGGAGTTTATCCATAGAGATTGATTAGTTGATTTGTTTATTGGGATAGGTGTTAATTTATTAATAAATCTCAACGTTTTCCAAGTATCCATTAATATTTTATTTTCTCTGTATCTTCTAGGCATGTTAATACTTGGAAGGTGAACTAAATTTAGGGGAAACATAAGGCGCCATTCCAAATATAACCAATCTGGTGCATTATCTATAAGTTCTGGGAGGATCCAATACATACCCTGACGTAGAATATAGGCTTGATGGTACCTATAAAAATTTGGAAAATTTACCCCTCCCTCCTTAATTGATTTTTGCAAAGTTACTAAAGCTATTCTAGGTGTTCTACCAAGCCAAAGAAATTTCGTTAAAATGCTATTAATCTTTTTATAAAAGGACCCCTGAAAATAAATAGGTATCATACTCATTTGGTAGCAAACTACAGGCAAGATCATCATTTTAATAGTTTGAACTCTCCCCCACCAAGAAATATGTAAAGGGTTCCATTGCTCACACAACTCCGTAACTTTTTTTAATACAAATTTTTCATTTTCTTTTACGGTATCTTCAATTGTATTTTTAACTTGAATGCCAAGATATTTAAATCCTTCTTCCTTCCATATGAACGGAAAATCTTTAAATAGTCCTTTTACACAATGAACATTTAAGGGTATAATTTCAGATTTATTCCAATTAATTTTATAACCTGAAAATTTACCAAACTTATCAATTAATTCCAATAAAGAAGATAAGGTAGATTCTGGATTTTTCAAATAAAGCAAAATATCATCAGCATAAGCCGAAATTTTATATTCCATATCTGAATATGGAATACCCTGTATCTCCCCCGTTTGCTGTATTGCTAATAATAAGGGTTCTAATATAACATCAAATAACAAAGGAGATAAAGGACAACCCTGTCTAACTCCCCTCCGCAATTGAAATCCATCAGATATCATATTATTAATATTTAATCTTGCCATCGGGAAGCTATACAAAGTTTTTACCATTTGTATAAATCCAGAACCTATACCAAACCATTCTAAAGCTTGATACATAAAATTCCATTCTACCCTATCAAACGCTTTTTCTGCATCCAAGGAAACTGTAAAAGTCGGTTCATCTATTTTTTTTGATAGATTTAACATATGAAACAATAATCTAGAGTTATTAGAGGAATGTCTTTTAGCAACGAAACCCGTCTGATGCATATCTATAATATGTGGGAGAGCTTTGGCTAATCTCAAAGCCAAAATTTTCGCCAAAAGTTTATTATCCACATTTATTAAAGATATAGGCCTGTAGTTCGAAACCAAAGTAGGATCTTTATTTGGCTTAGGCAGAACAATTATTATTGATTCAGCCATAGTACCTTTAATATCACCTTTTATAAGTTGTGTTTGATATAAATTTAGTAAATGTGGGGAAAGGATATTTTGAAATGTTTTATAAAATTCTACTGTATAACCATCACCACCTGGAGCGGATCCAACTCTAAGAGATCTCAATGCTGTTTCTAATTCTTTTAATGATATAGGTTCATCTAAACTCCGTTTTATATGATCAGGAACTTTAGGTCATTAATTAAATCTAAAAAATTTTTACCATCTTTTTGTCTCTCCAAATAAGGCTCGGAAGAATACAGATCTTTATAAAATGTTAGAAATTGTTTTAAAATTATATCTGTTTGATTTGTTATTGTACCATTATCATCTTTTATCCCATTAACATTAGTTTTCCTTTTTTTTGCTTTAAGATAATTTGCCAATAATCTCCCCGCCTTATTAGAATTTCCATAATACACTGCTTGTTTGGAAAACAAATCTCTTCTTATCATTTTTGAAGATAATTCATTATATTTACCTTTTGCTTTCAAAAGAGCTTGCAATATCTCATTTTCCCATTTGTTTATCAATTTAGCTTCTAATATTTTGATTTCTTTTTCTAATTCTATATATTGAATTTTATTCTGTTTCCTAATAAAAGCTGAATACGATATAATATTACCCCTCATAGTTGCTTTAAATGCATCCCATACATTCTCAATAGATGTATCCTCCACTGAGTTCATTTGAAAGAAATCATTAATTTGTGTTTTAAAATTTTCCAAAAATTTATTATCCACAAGCAGTGCATTATCAAATCTCCAAAGAGGTCTACCCTTTTCCAATTTATCCAATTGTAATTCTATCCATATTCCCGCATGATCCGAAATAATAATAGGATCTATGGAAGCTTTAATCACCTGTTGCACTTCATTTGTTGAAACAAAAATATAATCTATTCTTGAAAATGATTTATGAACCTGTGAACAAAATGAAAACTCCTGATCATTAAAATGAAGAATACGCCATATATCCTTTAAATCGCATGATTGAGCCAGATTATCTAAACCTAAAGATTTTATACTTTTACTTGGTTTTTTATCCAATAATGGATCCATTACAGCATTAAAATCTCCAGCCACCACTAAATTAGAAGCAGCCAGTGGTAATAACATATTCTGTAATTTTTTAAAAAATTCTGATTGATTCGAATTAGGGGCATATATATTAAACAACGTCAGGGCATTATTTCCCATACCTATATCAACATGTATCCATCTTTCATGTGGGTCTGAATTTATTACCTTAATCTTGGCCATACATTTTTTATTTATAAGAATTGCTACCCCTACTTTTTTACCCTCTGCTGGAGCAAAAAAACATTCTTTTACCCTCCCACCCGTTAGTTTCTGTGATTCTTTTGTATTAAGATGGGTCTCCTGCAGACAGTAAATATCCGCATTTTGCTTTTTTTAAAATGCTAATACCTTTTTTCTTTTAATTACATGATTCAGGCCATTGACATTAATAGAATATATCTTAAAAGACATTATATATTTTAAAACTTATCAGTATAATCTTTTTCCCCTCTTCTTTTATATTTAAAATCCAAAAAATATTTTCTATGACACACATATTTACCCTTGAAGTATCCAATCCCTTATTTACTTTCTCCTTAATCATTCTAATAAATACCATCTTTTTCCCTCCCTTTCCCACCCAATATAATGACTGCTTAAGAACACACATTGGAACTGCAACCCGAACATTCCCCTCCCCTCTAGGCAACCAATATTCAATCAATATCCCCTTCTATCTATCTATATTAACCTTTAATATCTTTAGTCATTTTTTTTTTTACTTCTAATATTTCATTAATGTATCTATATCCATTCATCAATTTTTAATTTATATTTCCCTAGTATTATAGTTTACATCATAAAAATTTATCTTAAACATGTATTTAATATGGTATTGTTATTTTTCCTATATCTTATACTTTCTTTCTTTATATTTTTATTGTCTTTTCTTTAGTTCATGTTTTTCTTTCTTGAGTATTTCAATATCTCATATTTTTATAATTTTTCACAATATCATCAAAACCAATCTTGATATTTTATGTTAAAATGACATAGGTTCTGATTTTGAAAGAAAGGCTTTTAGTTTTTCTGGATCTTCAAAATACAAAGATTTATCTCCAGATGATACTCTCATTTTTGCCGGATAATATAATCCGTATTTAAAACCTTTTTCTTTTAGTTGAGGTCTCATGTCTAATAGTCTCTTTCTTTTATTTGCTGTGTTTTTAGCAAAATCCGGCAAAAATCATATTCTGGATCCTTTGTAATTTAGATTTTTGTCTTTCTTGGCAGCATTTAATATTTCTAGTGCTTGTTGGTATCTAAGCATTTTGAATATTAGTGGTCTTGGCCTGCCTTGATTTTCTACGTTTTTTGCTGGGATCCTATGCGCTCTTTCTATTTCTAGTGGTTGTTTTAAATCCAGTTGTAGTATTTTTGGAATTAAGTTTTCTAGAAAATGTATAGCATTTTTCCCTTCTAAATTTTCTTGTATTCCAAAAAGTTTAATATTTTTCCTTCTTCCTCGATTTTCATAGTCTTCCAGTTGATCTTTCAATTTATTCAATTCCAGACTGTCATTTTTGCATCTGTTTGCTTCACCTTCTATGACCTCCATTTTAGTTTCTAAGACAGTTGTTCTTTTATTATTTACCGTATTTTCACGCAAATAACACGCACCCGTATAAAACGCGCACACGTGTATAGCGCGCAGAAATCACGATGATAAGCACAAAAACTTTGGTATAACGCGCTCACGATTATACCGCGCATGCTGCCCGACTCTCCGTTCACCCCCCCTGACTTCCGTGCACTGCCCCGCCTCTCCGTGTGCTGTCCCGACTCTCCGTTCACCCCCCCCCTGACTTCCGTGCACTGCCCTGACTTTCCGTGCGCTGTCCCGACTCTCCGTTCACCCCCCCCTGACTTCCGTGCACTGCCCTGACTTTCCGTGCGCTGTCCCGACTCTCCGTTCACCCCCCCTGACTTCCGTGCACTGTCCCCCCTTGAAGGTCTGTCCCCATCCTGAAAGCCTGATGCCCCCCCCCGACGTCCGATACATCCCTCCCCCCGAAGGACCGCCGACTCCCCAACAATATCGGGCCAGGAGGGAGCCCAAATCCTCCTGGCCACGGCGACCCCCTAACCCCACCCCGCACTACATTACGGGCAGGAGGGATCCCAGGCCCTCCTGCCCTCGACGCAAACCCCCCTCCCCCCAACGACCGCCCCCCCCAAGAACCTCCGACCGCCCCCCAGCCGACCCGCGATCCCCCTGACGACCCCCACGACCCCCCCACCCCCCTTCCCCGTACCTTTGGTAGTTGGGCCAGAAGGGAGCCCAAACCCTCCTGGCCACGGCGACCCCCTAACCCCACCCCGCACTACATTACGGGCAGGAGGGATCCCAGGCCCTCCTGCCCTCGACGCAAACCCCCCTCCCCCCCAACGACTGCCCCCCCCAAGAACCTCCGACCGCCCCCCCAGCCGACCCGCGACCCCCCTGGCGACCCCCACGACCCCCCCACCCCCCTTCCCCGTACCTTTGGTAGTTGGCCGGACAGACGGGAGCCAAACCCGCCTGTCCGGCAGGCAGCCAACGAAGGAATGAGGCCGGATTGGCCCATCCATCCTAAAGCTCCGCCTACTGGTGGGGCCTAAGGCGCGTGGGCCAATCAGAATAGGCCCTGGAGCCTTAGGTCCCACCTGGGGGCGCGGCCTGAGGCACATGGTCGGGTTGGGCCCATGTGCCTCAGGCCGCGCCCCCAGGTGGGACCTAAGGCTCCAGGGCCTATTCTGATTGGCCCACGCGCCTTAGGTCCCACCAGTAGGCGGAGCTTTAGGATGGATGGGCCAATCCGGCCTCATTCCTTCGTTGGCTGCCTGCCGGACAGGCGGGTTTGGCTCCCGTCTGTCCGGCCAACTACCAAAGGTACGGGGAAGGGGGGTGGGGAGTCATGGGGGTCGCCAGGGGGGTCGCGGGTCGGCTGGGGGGGGCGGTCGGAGGTTCTTGGGGGGGGGCGATCGTTGGAGGGAGGGGGGTTTGCGTCGAGGGCAGGAGGGCCTGGGATCCCTCCTGCCCGTAATGTAGTGCGGGGTGGGGTTAGGGGGTCGCCGTGGCCAGGAGGGTTTGGGCTCCCTTCTGGCCCGATATTGTCGGGAAGTCGGCGGTCCTTCGGGGTGGGGGTGCGAGTGGTCCTGCCGGGGGGGGGGGATGTATCGGACGTCGGGGAGTCGGCCGGGCAAGAGGGCTTGGGCTCCCTCTTGCTCCGATCGTGGATGCGGGTGCGGGTGGGAGCGCGTGCGAGCGGTCGTTCGGGATGGGGGTGCGAGCGGTCCTGCTGGGGGGGTGAATCGGGCGTCGGGCGGGGGTGGGAACTATGTTTTAAAACTTTTGTATACCGCGCTCACGCATATAACGCGCGAGGGGTATGCGCGGTAGGTAAAAACGCGTATAACGCGCGCGTTATATGCGTGAAAATACGGTACTTCCATTTGTCTGTGGATGTTTAGTATTTCTTCCTTCATTTCAGCCATATTGGTTACAGTTTCCTTGAGCATTTGTTTAATTTGTCTCAGTTCTTCCATAACTTCTGCTTTACTCAATATATCAGGTTCTTCAGCAGGAAGTGGGATCTTACTTGGTGTAATTTGATCCTGTTTCTGTCTTTTTGCTGACATACCAGCCTCATTTTTATTTTGTCTGGTACTTGCCATATTCCTGAACTTATTTTTATATTTTTACAGATTTTACCTTTTCCACAATCTTTATGTTCAATGAGATTTTTGTCCACAACAGTGTATAATAGTTTGCCTTCGATGCTATGCTATGAGGAATAGCAAAATTTTTTTTTTTTTTTGGGATACCTTCCTTCAGGGTTCCAATCTAATTTCGTTGGAGGGTAGTTTCAATTGGCACAATTTTCACCAAATTTCACACAGTACAAAAAGAAAATCAGCTCCTTACTCTCAGGATTTTTCTTCAAAAACGGCAGAGGAGGGTTATTTCAAACTGTCTTAATTTTAGATTGACAGACACTGTCCTCTCACCAAAATTAGTTTAAATTGAGGAAGCTTTTATCTTTTCCTTTTGTCTTCGGCTAGTTCAATGTCATTTATCCGTGGTCCTCAAGCCTCTTTTTAATTTTTATCTTTCAGCTCTTTAGAAATCTCAGCCCTCAACACCACTTTGCTTTAATATTTGGAAAAAAGGCGCTTTTAATTTTTCTTTCTCTGTTTTGCCAGTGAGGCAATAACAGATTTTCTTTTGGTATTTATTCCCTCAGAGCTTTATTTTAGTTTTGTCAGGTGGAGGGTAGTATCAGTTGCCACAGTATTCGCCAATTTTATTTCTCCACATATATTTTTAATGTCATTCAGCACAGAAGAAAACAATTGTTTTTTTATCCTCAGGGCTTTGCTTTGACACCAGGCGGGGGAGGGCTATATCAAACTGCCATATTTTTATCTTTGACAGGCAGCAGCCCTCTATCGAAATCAGTCTGAAGTGAGAACTTTTTTTTCTTTTTCTTTTCTATTTGTTGACTATTGTAGTACTCAATAGTTTGCCTTCATTCTTTCCAGTGTCTTGCTTTCATATCACAAAAAGAAATCGGCTTCAGGCAAAGGATTAATTGATCTCCCAGGGCTCCGACTCAGCACCGGCAGGAGAGGGCTGCATCAAACCGCCACAGCTCCAGAAGTCAACTGACAACGGCCTCACACCGAGATCGGTCTTTCTTTTACTTTTTTTTTTAACTTTAGTCAGTTCAAATTTTTAACAGCCCTCCTCACCACCGTGCCGCATCAACATAGAGAGAAGCCGGTAAAAAAACAGCAGCCTTACTTATCTCCTTCCCTTCAGGTCTTTCCTCAGTATCGGCAGTTTTTGTCAAATTGTCTCCGTTGATATATATATTTAAGTTTTATCAATCAGCAATTGAATTTTCTTAAAAAATCGACTCGAAGGGGAAAATTTTATATTAATTTGTTGCCTAGTTGAGAGGAGCGCCGCGATCACACGTCCATTTGTGTGCGCGGTAAGCCACGCCCTCTTTTTGCAATATTTTGTTAATGGCCCCCATATCTCTTTAAATTTATTAAAATTCCCTTTTTGTACAGCTATTGTTCTCTCCATTTTGTAAATGTGACATATTGAATTCCACCAGAAGTTATAATTAAGTCTATTCCAATTTTTCCAATTACTTGTGATCTGTTGTATGGCGACTCCTGTCATAATCATTAAAAGTTTATTATTCTTTGATGAAATTTGGCTCTTTCTTCTCATTGACATACCAAATAAGATTGTATTGTAGATCGGTGACTGTTGCCTGTTGAGCTGATGTCGGAGGAATGCTTCTTGTCAGCTACCTGCAACGTGCAGGGCCCGCTGCCCTGTGATTGTTAAGAAGTGCTGCTCTGACTAACGTCAGGAGAGGTGGTGAGATGGTTCTGTCGTGCACCTCGCATGCCACAGAGAAGTAGAAAGAAGGAAGCAGTGAGTCTTGCGGGAGGGGGCAGAACGGGAGGGAGCAAGCAAGCGGGCACGCAAGCATTGTAATTAGGAGGAAGCAGTTGGGACGTGAGAGGGGCCCAAACGCGGGACACAGGACGGAGTGCATTTTTGAACACAGAAGGCAGGGAAAAGAAGAGAGAAGCAACATTAATGGAAAGAGGACAGATTGGCTGCTTGAGTGGGGGGGGTGTTTTGTTGGGGTTTTTTTTTTGGGGGGGGCATGTTCCTATACATTGTACAACAAGGCAAGAAAGGAAGGGAAACTGTCTTCAGGCCTTTGCTTTTTATAGCAAGCTAGTTAGCTAGTTTTGACGTCCATAACCTTGTTGAATGGCATAAACTTGGGAGAGAGAACGGAAGAAGGTAGGGAAAGTGATGCTGAGGTGGGGGAGAGAATAGAAAAGGGAGAATTGGGCATGAGTGTGTCAGTTAGAGGGAAAGAGATAGTGTACACGGGGAATGGAAGAAAGAGGAGAATTTTTGGTCATAGGGAGGGAGTGAGGTACAGATGAGAGGGAGAAATATTGTGATGGAATGGACAGATTGAAATGGATGCAAGAGGGAGGAATGTTGGACATGGTGGTGAAGGGAATGGAGGAAGAGATGTGGCATGGTGCTGGAGAGGGGTGATAGAAGTAGAAATGTTGGGCATGAGACTGGTGGGCAGGGGCGAAAGATGAGAAAAGGGATAAATGGTAGGAGGAACCAATGGACAGCAACAGAAGAATTTACAGAAGATGGGAAAGTGGAAAAAAGAAACTTGTTGGAAAAATAAGTCTCCACACACCAAAGGTAAAAAACAGAATTTATTGACTAAAATACTATAGCTTTGGGAAATGTATGTAGCCGATGTCTTTGCATTGTGTTTAAAAGAAAAGGAAATGCATTTCCGGTTTTATTTCTACAGTGTTGAAGTATTTGCTGACCCTTGCTGTGGCTGATGGGGGATCCCCAAGTACCACCAGCAGAGGACCTCCTCTAGAGATGGCCATAACTCCCCTCCACCAAGCACCTCATTTGCTGGCAACATTCTTGAGCCACTGAGGTGCCAGCATCTGTGACTCAGGGATGCTACTGCTTCCTGCCAAGCTTGGCAAAAGGGACCCCTGGCCAACTGCAAAGGAAGTCCTCAGCTGACAGTTTGGGGGGTTCTCATCAGCTGATATTTTAATATTTACATTAGAGGCTCTGGTAGAAGCCCGTTTACAAAGTAAGTATTCTTCCCAATTAATATTTCCAAATTAATAAAGTCTCTTTGCTTATTTGTAAATGGGTCTTTACCAGAGCCTTTAATTCAGTAACATAATTAAATGAAATAACTATTTCTTAAGTTTATAGGGACGGGCGGGGACGGAGGGGATTCCTCGCGGGGACGGGTGGGGACAGATGGATTCCTCTCAGGGACGGGTGGGATTCCTTGCGGGGATGAGTAGGGACGGGTGGGATTTTGGTGGGGACGGATGGGATTTCTGTCCCCGCGCAACTCTCTAGTCCAGACACAGCAAATGTTCCCACAAGTTCTGTGTGACTGTCATCAGAACATAAGAATCACCTTACTTGGTCAGATCAATGGTCCTTCAATCCCAGTAGCCCGTTCTCATGGTGGCCAATCCAGGTCACTAGTACCTGGCCAAAACCCAAGGTGTAGTAATATTCCATGCTACCAATACAGGGCAAGCAGTGGCTTCCCCATGTCTTTCTCAATAACAGACTATGGACTTTTCCTTCAGGAAATTGTCCAAACCTTTCTTAAAACCAGCTACACTATCCGCTGTTACTGAAACTTCTCCTCTAACGCACCTTCCTGTTTCTGTCTGGGTGGCTCACATCAGAGAAGAAGCTTTGAGGCAATTGCACGGGACTTGTGAAACAGTTGGCGCGTCTGGACACCTCAGAAAGAGAAAACTCTGAAAAGTGCCCGCGAAAGTAAGGGGAAGGGAGGGAGAAATTTTTCAGCCTCAAAGTTATCAGTTTCTTATTGAATTAGATGTATTATTTCAGAAGTATATAAAAAAAAAAATCAAATAAACTTTTTCCTTTATTACATCTCCTCTACCGATAGGTCTCTCTTAGAGAGAAAAGATACAGCCATTTTCAGAAGAAGAATGCAAAGCTGAAGCTTGGAGTTCATCCCTTCTTCTTTAAATATTGCAGAACTAGTCTTTAAGCCCGTTACATTAACGAGTGCTAGAATATATGTGTGTGTGTCTCTCTTTCTTTCTTTCTCTCTCTCTCTCTCCTTAGCCGCTTTCTTTCTTTCTGTCTTTTTTTTTCCTTGGCTGTCCATCACCACCCCTTGCCTGCTCCCCCTGTCCATTCTCCCTTCCTTTTACCTCCCCCGTGTCCACCACCACCCCTTCACAGCTCTCCTTATGCAGCAGCAACCCTTCTCCCTTTGTTTTACCTCCCCCCTGTCCAGCAGCACCTTCCTTCTCCCCCTGTCCAACATTAGGCCTCCGTTCCTTTTTCTTCACCCCCCCTGTCCATCAGCACCTCTTTCCTTCTCCCCCTGTCCAGCAGTAGGCGTCCCTTCCTTTTTCTCCCCCCCTCCTCCTTCTTATCCCTATGATACACTTACCTTGCTCTGCCCCTGATCAGAGGCTCCCGACAGCCGCCCAGTTGCACCCATTGGAAAAGTTCCCTCTGCGGCATCCCGCACCCCTCCTGACGCAACTCCCGCTGTCTTTCTTTCTGTCTGTCTCTGTCCCTGGCCCCCTTTGTCTGTTTGTCTTTCTGTATATCTCCCTGCCCCTGTGTCTTTCTTCTTTTCTTTCTGTCTCCCTTCCTCCCTCTGTCTGTCTGTCCGAAGCAGCATTCCCTCCCCCTCCATTTCCCTCCCCCCACACCAGTTCCCTGTGCACCTGCCCCTGTGTCTTTCTTCTTGTCTTTCTGTCTCCCTCCCTCTGTCTGTCTGTGCAAAGCAGCATTCCCTCCCCCTTCCATTTCCCTCCCCCCACACCAGTTCCCTGTGCAGCAGCATTAGCGTTTCCTCTACCCCCTTTCCCTTCCCATAGTCGCGACTACAAACGCGGGCCCGAGTCCTTTGCCGCCCCCCCTTCCCTTCCCGCGGGCCCGACTACACATGGCGATTCATGCAGCGTGTGCAGCAGTCTACACACGCTGCTTCGGGTCCTTCTACTGCCCTCATTTACTCTGGCACGTCCGGAGCAAATCAGGGCAGTAGAAGTGCCCGAAGCAGCATGTGAAGACTGCTGCACACGCTTCTTAAATTGCCAATCTGGCCCGCGGTAAGGGAAGAGGGGGGGGCGGCAAATGACTCGGGTCCCGGGCAGCAGAAAATTGCTGGGCTCCTCGGTGGGGGCGCTGAGTGGCCGCAATCCATCTCCTCCCAGACCCCCCCCCCCCACCCCCGGAGGAACGGAGATCGGCGGCTACAGCCGCTGGCTTCGGCATCTTCTATCCACTGCGGCCAACCCTAGCGGAAACAGGAAGTAGTCGGAGAGGGCGGGCCGCAGTGGACAAAAGACAGCAAAGCCAGCGTTAGCACAATACAGCGCTTTTCTCTTCATTTAAAAGCAGGTGAAGCGGGTGAGCCGGCGAGAAGGAGGAGGGCAGGAGGGGGGGAGTAGTCTGCTGTGCTGTGCTTTCCCGATCTGTCCGCCGCATATGCACTCTGGCCACGGACCTACGGATCAGGGATTACAGATCACGCAGGTCTGAGTGTGCATGCGTGGCTAGCGTTTTATTATATAGGATAAATAAGTAGGAATAAGTTTGAATCTAACCCAGCCTCTTTATGGACTGCTTTTTTAAGACCCTTGGTGAAATAGAAGAGAAACAGGAATTTTGTCTTACCTTCAGTTACATTCCATTATCTTTCACACAGTCTGCACATCCCACCCAAACTGCAAATGTGATTATTGATTATGTCAGCTGCTACACTTCAATGCATTTAGCTTCATGATTGAATATTTTATTGAGATATTACCGTATATACTCGAATATAAGTCGATCCAAATATATAGAGACCCCCATTTTTCCCCCAAAAGGAGGAAAAATGGTTGACTCGAATATAAGACAGGGGCTTAATATTCAAGTGCCTTGCCCTGCCAGGATCTGCACCCAATGTCCCCTCCTTCACGCCCTTTCTGCCAGGTTCTGCACCCAGCCCCCTTTCCAGCCCTGCACCACTTCCTGAATGGCTGCCGCAAGAACTGGCAGCAGCCTTTCAGGGAGCGGTGCTGGGCAGGAGCTCATAAAGCTCGCTTCTACATGCTGGCCCGGGTGCGCCGCTGGCTGCGAGATCGTCAGGAAGGGCTCAGGGTGGGATACATTGCTGGACCACCAGGGAAAAGGTACGCGGGGGAGGGAGGAAAGGAACGGGATGGTAAAAAATTGTTAGTATCTGCCAGGACGGGAGACAGGAGGGATCCCTCCTGTCTCGGCCTAACGGCAGGCCTGCAGCAAGTTCGGGAGGGAGTCAGGTGGTCACTGGGTGATGACCCAAATATAGGACGAGACCCCATTTTTTGGGCCTTTTTTTGGCCCAAAAATCTTGTCCTATATTCGAGTATATACGGTATTTGTTTTTGTTTAGCCACAGTACTATTGAAGTACTTTCAACTGGATGAGAAGTCCTGATTAGCCTGATATAATAAGAGCGTAAGAGTTGCCCTATTGAGTCAGACCAAAGGTTCATCTAGCCTGGTTTTGAGTTGTAAAAGTGGCTAGTCCCGGACACAAATACCTTTCAGAATCCCAAAATGTAGTCATATTCCCTGGCTTTCCCCAGGTTTACTGTCACTGACCAGCTGTGTTGAAGTGAACAGGTAGAAAAGTCTTGAGTCTAAGAAGGAGGATGGATCCTTGTGTCATGTTATCAAAACTTAGGTATGAGAGATAATGGAAGTAATATACAAGATACAATTTATATTTCTGGTGTTCAGTTCGTTAAATTGTGATACTGTGATTTGTTTTAGACACAGGCAGCCTCTCACGAGACATTAGAACAAATAAAAGCTAATAATGACGCATCATTAAGAAACCAACTGGAGCACCGAATTCAAGATTTAGAGTCTGAGTTGGGTCGAGTAAAGAGTGTACAGCAGGACAGTCTCTGTCACAAAGAATCAAACCAGACAGAACTGGGACGATACCGAGATCTTTACTCAGAAGAATTAAAGCTTAGAAAATCTTTGGCAAACAAGTTAGATAGGTAAGTAAAAACATTGAAATATTCTTTTTGTATCAGATTTGTGAATATTTTATTTGTTCTTTTATCAGAAATATAAGTAAAGCTAAAAGGGTCAAGAACTTGATATAACACCTTTCTATGATTCAACCAAAGTGGTTTACATATTCTATGCAGATAGTTTCTCTGCCTCTGCTGGGCTCACAATCTGTTTTTGTTCATGGGGCAATGGAGAGTTATGTATTTTAAATGTACCAAACTAGAGAATCTTAAAGTAATGTGCATCATCCATAAAGCATATGTAAAATCAAAATAGAAGACTAGCACCTCGTATTTATACATAGATTAGCAAAAGTTAGTGGGAAAGTTGTTTCTTTAGCCTCACCCTAAAGGTGAATAGGACTAAATGAAGACTGTAAGGGTTTCAGTGCAGTTAATTTTTTAAATCGATAATAATAAAACCCTAGAGCGTGTATGCGCTCTTGAAACTTCATGATCCCTGCCGCTGTGATTTCTGATCCGTGGCCGCATTCCATTTTAGAATGCGGCGGCAGGGATCACTCTAGCCACTCCCCTCCTCCCGCCCTCACTCACCAACCGCTGGAGGAAGCGCAGGCAAGCTCTCTCCCTGCCTGCGACCTCACCACCCTGATTGGTGCTGATGGTGGCGGCCGGGAGGAGGGCTTCGTGGAGCGCCACCACATGCCAACACCTTTGCAGTCTCCTGAACCGCGTCCTCGCCACCCCGATTGCCGGTGCTCAGTCTTCACGCTTCTGCGACGCAGGCGTGGATCGGAAAGGGTAAGGGAGCCGAGTTAGTGGGGGTTGGGCTGGGAGGGAAGAAAAGCAGTCTGCCTCGGGTTTTTCAAGGCCTGGCTTCTTCGGGCAGCAGCAGCGTTTACAATTCGCTGCTGTGGCCAGCTTCAGGCCTTCCTCTCTGGCGGGTCCTGCCTACTTTTTGTTTTCAGGAAGAGGACCCGACAGAGAGGAAGACCTGAAGCCGGCAACAGCAATGAATTGTGAATGCTGCTGCTGCCCGATGAAGTTCAAGGAGGAAAGGGAGCAGAGGGGGAGAGAATGGCTTGGAGGGAAGAAGAGATGGCAGGGCATGGAGGGAAGGACCAAGGGGAAAGGAAGGAGGAGATGCCATATGGAACAGAGAGAGAGAGGGTAGACACTGGATGGAAAAAGAAGAGAGGGCAGTGAATGGAAGGGGCAAGACAGAGGGTGAACAGTAGATAGAAGGGGTAGAGAGAGGAAGACAGACACTGAATGGAAGTGTGGGGGAGAGGAGGGACAGCCACTGAATGGAAGTCTGAGAGACAGGGGGAGCAGATGTTGGAAGGAAGTGGGGAGGAGAAAGAAAAAAGAGCACATGTAGGATTGAGGGAAGAGGATAGAGTTAGAAATAAAGATAGACAGACAGGGGGCCAGGGAGAGACAGAAAGAATGACAGACAAACAGCATCCAAGGAGAGAGACAAATTTAAAAAAAACAGACAGACATGTACTCTAGCACCCGTTAATGTAACGGGCTTAAACACTAGTATTTCTATAATTGCTTTCATTATGTGCAGTGTGTATTATATAGATAAGCAAAATAAACTCTTAACATTAATCCATTCTGAAATGTATTTTTTAGACAGAATGTAAATGTAGAATGATGTGAAGACTTTTATAAGGCACTGAATGTTCTATGCTGCTGCTGCTGCTATGAAAGATAATGCAGTGAACACCTCAATTTTTACAGGGCAAATGAGAGGCTAGCAGAAGCCAATGCTAAGCTTCTCAATGAACATCAAAGGAGCAAGACAATCGCAAATAGTATTGTAAATAGAAGCCTTACTGCAAGCCCTGTTCTGGATACAAGTCAGCTTGGAAATCTTGGCAATAATTTAGCATTAAATCGAAATCTTGGACTTGGAGGAGGCTTCTTGAATCCAGTAGGAAATGCATTGTCTTCTACCAACAGGGTAGAGGCCTATCTGGCAAAGGTAAGGAACTTTAACTGTATGATATCAAATGCCTTACGGCACCTTTTACTAAGCCCTGCAGCCAAATGCCGCACGGCAAATGCTCCGACACCCATTCAGTTCCTATGGGAGTTGGAATATTTGCTGCGCAGGCCTGCACTGTTGAGCTTTGTTAAAGAAGAGGCTAATGTTTTAGAGAAGGTTCAAAGAAGAGCAACCAAGATGATAAAAGGGATGGAACTCCTTTTGTATGAGGAAAGACTAAAAAGTTTAGGGCTCTTCAGTTTGGAAAAGAGATGGCTAAGGGAAGGTATGATTGAAGTCTACAAAATCCTGAGTGGTGTAGAACTGGTATAGGTGAATCAATTTTTTACTCCATCAAAAATTACAAAGACTAGGGAACACTTGATGAGGTTAATAGGGAAATACTTTTAAAACTAATAGGAAGAAATATTTTTTTACTCAGGGAATAATTAAGCTCTGGAACATGTTGCCAGAAGATGTGATAACATAGCTGGGTTGAAAAAAAGGTTTGGACAAGTTCCTGGAGGAAACGTCCATAGCCTGCTATTGAGACAGACATGGGGGAAACTAATGTTTGCCCCTGGATTGATAGCATGGAATGTTGCCACTATTTGTGTTTTTGCAAAGTACTTATGACCTAGATTGGCCACTGTGGAAACAGGATACTGGGCTAGATTAACCATTGGTCTGACCCAGTATGGCTATTCTTATGTTCTTGTGCAAGATAGCATCAGAATAAATAAGGCTCATGTTATCTGTTCATAACATTTGTATTTTGGTTGTTTTTTTTTTTACTTGCACAAGTGACCTTCATTGTTATATCATATTGGTTACTGGTTAATTATCCATAAATATGTTAAAATATATGTAGGAGGAAACTAAGACAGAAGATAAGCTTTGGCAGTAATATTCATCTAATGACAATCAGTAACTTTTAAATATTGGCTGCTGCAAGTGTTTTTATGCACAAATATTTGGCACCAGACCGTACTTGGATACTGGCACTAAATTTCCAGTTATAAAACTGCCACTGGCTCCTATCCAGATACTGGTGATAGACCAGTACCTGGAGAGCTACTTGGATAAAGTTAGAATAGCCTTCTGCTGAATGTCACCACTAATTACATAATTTCCATTTCTGCCTTAGCTCTACTCCCAAACACTATCCGGAAATCGCTGGGGCTGTAATTGAGAATTTTAAGCAGCAGTATTCTGATAATACTTCTGAAAATTACCAGTTGGCTCTAGTCAGCACTGTTTATCTGGGTAGCAGCATCTGCTTCTCAGGTAAATAGCTTCAAACCTTGATCTCTTTGATTCATACATTCACATGCAAGTAAAACAAATGCTTTTAGAGCTTTCTAATCTGTATTTCTAGTGCAAAAGGCATTTGAGTCTTGAACCAGTGAGTTAATCTCCTTTTACTAGCAAATTTGTAGAAGGCATCATCTACCTTTTTCTCTCAGCTCTGCCTCCTGCATCTCTGAGCTGTGCCCCATCTCTTCAGTTTTTCCTTCTACAAGCGAGTTGGAAGGTGTCTTTCTGATCTGCTCTGATTTAGTTGGGTTTTTTGGGGGGTGGGGGTTTTTTTTGGGTGCTTCAGAGGTTCCCAGTTTGACTGGGAGAAGACAGACTCTTTGGTCAGAAGTTTGTAGCTGGAAGGACAACCCTTTTACAAGGAATTTGCCTGGCCAGCCTGCCATTCCCATGGAAACACAGCTCACTCATAGTTTTTACCAAAGCTTGAGTGCATACTGTGTGGCGTTGTATTGGTCCTGAGGGCTTTAGCAGGTGCCGGTTGTATTACACCACCACCCAGCCCCAAAGACGCATGAGAAGCTATGGGGGTCTGGAGTCTCCCAGGCTTGTTCAGGTTCTGACTAGCAGCTCAAATAAATAAGCATTTGGAGTAGAATTTCTTGCTTGTCTGATGTGGCTTTCTTCTCCATTGTCTAGCTGCAGCTTGAGCTAAAGCAGACACAGCACCAGTACAACAGTGAATACAGACTATTGTAGCATAGGGGAAACATCAAGTTGGTCAACAGGTTTAAGTTTTAGAGCTATTTGGGTACCCTACCTCCAGAAACCCTTTCATTTGATTTTATGTACCTTTTTTTTTTTTTTTAGCTCTCCCAGGCTGTTTTTTGGTGCTAAAACAGTGCAGTGGTGGCCATCTTGAATTTCCCAATTTGATTTTAAAAGCCTCTATCTACCTCAAAACACCTCAATTTTGCTTAAAGTTCTTTCAAATGAACTTCTCATGCTGTTTTAATGTGGATTCATCCCAGATTTGTGTTGGATGGCCAGCTAAGGAGCGTCCATATTCCACTCGCAGGTGGCTCAGTTTGGGGGTCAAAATCCCCCCCCTGGAGCCCTCAGATAGTGACTTGGTGGATTCAACAAAGTGCAGATGCGCAGACATCTCTGTGAGGAGAACATAAGAACTGCCGCTGCTGGGTCAGACCAGCGGTCCATCGTGCCCAGCAGTCCGCTCACTCGGCGGCCACTAGATCAAAGACCAGTGCCCTAACTGAGACTAGCCCTACCTGTATACGTTCCGGTTTAGCAGGAACTTGTCTTACTTTGTCTTGAATCCCTGGAGGGTGTTTTCCCCTATAACAGCCTCAGGAAGAGCATTCCAGCTTTCCACTACTCTCTGGGTGAAGAACTTCCTTACGTTTGTACGGAACCTATCCCCTTTTAACTTTAGAGAATGCCTTCTCGTTCTCTCTACCTTGAAGAGAGTGAACAACCTGTCTTTATCTACTGAGTCTATTCCCTTAATTATCTTGAATATTTTGATCATGTCCCCTCTAAATCTCCTCTTTTCATGGGAGAAGAGGCCAAGTTTCTCTAATCTCTCACTGTATGGCAACTCCTCCAGCCCCTTAACCATTTTAGTCACTCAGGAGTCTTTGAGGTTCCCTGTTTAGGGGTTTACTCCAGATTTTGTGAGTTTTATGTTCACAGCCTACCAGGTGCTACAAGCACCATCTGGGGGTTACACCAGTGAATACACAGGGGGTTTGCCTTCTCTAAGCATGGTTGTTCTATCTAAGAATCTTCCACAGGACACAGAGGTCCAGTCAGTGAAGGACTAGGAGGAATGGGGATCAGAGTCAGTGTCCTTAATAACCCAGTCTGAATCTTCAATCTTGAAGGATGTACGGTCTCAGAGGCCACCAGCCAGGAGTCTTTGGCAGCCCCAGATTGGGGGGAAGACCCAACAGACCTTTATATGCAGACAATATTGCTAGAGATAATTACAGAATCCTTGGGGGAATTAAAGCTTGAGGTTCCGCAGATCTCTGAGGCTCATATTTCAGTTTTGAGCAGCTCCAAGGCCAGACCACATTTTTTTCTTTCACATCTAGATATTGCCAAGATGCTGACAGAGCTTTGGGAGACTCCTGAAAGACCCTTGCAGGTTGCCAGGACTATGACAAAGCTGTAACATTTCTCTTTCCCTTCCTCCTTTCTGCCCCCTGCAGTCCATCTCCCTTCCCTTCCTCCTTTTTGGCCCCCCTCCCAGTCCAAAATTTCTCCCTCCTTTCTACCAGTTCATTTTTTCTCTCTTCCTCCTGCATGCTTCTCCTCTGGTCCTCCTTCCCTCAGCCAAACAGCATCTCTCTCTCTCTCCCTCCATGAGTCCAACTTTTCACTCTCTGTCCTCTCCCCTTTCCCCAATGTAACATTTTTCCTTTCCTCCTTTCTGTCCTCCCTATCCATCTCATCCTCTCCATGAGTCCAACACTTTCTGCCTCCTGCACGCTTTCTCTGTTCTTGCCTCTTCCCTCAGTGGCATCCCTCCTTCCCACTCCCCAACCCAACATGCTCTCTCCCCATGCACCATCTAACCTCCCCTCCAATGTGTAGCATCTTTCCTTTCCCTCCCTTTCTGCCTGGTCCAGCAGCACCTCTTCTCCCTTCCTTTTTCCTCTCCCCTATCCAGCAGTACTCCTTCCCTGCTCCCCATGTTCAGCAGTACCCCTTCTCCCTTTCCTGTCCAGCAATATCTCTCCTGTTACTGCTAGCGGCAGCTCACTGTGTGCTTTTAACTTCAGCACACAGCTGCCACTAGCAGTAGTTTAGCCTGGTTTCATCAGGCAGCCTTGGGGCCTTTGCTAGGCCAACCCGCTTCGATCACATCATCGAAGCAGGCTGGCCTAGCAAAGGCCTTGAGGCTGCCTGATGAAACCAGGCTAAACTACTGCTAGTGGCAACTGTGTGCTGAAGTTAAAAGCACACAGAGCTGCCACTGATGGTCCGGGGGCGCGGAGACGAGGAAGACAGGAGTCCCGGCAGATACGTGACCAATGCGATGGTAGGAGAAGTCAGCTGACCCAGGCACCGGAGCCTCTCTTCCTGCCCTGTGAGCTGTGGCACACTTAAAATCTCAAAGGGCACACTAGTGTGCTGCAGCACACAGTTTGCGAGACACTGCTGTATCCTAACAATGGTGAACCCAAAAGATTGGCCCAGACTGTGCCCAAGCTTCCATAATAATAGTAATGTCATTTCTTCCATTAATTTTTAAATAGACACACAATATAATCTTATTAATACATTATGGTAACCACTAAATTAAACTACACAAAGTATACTCTTTTTACTTCTCCACCCATGCACAGCATTTCTTCCTCTCTCTTCTTCATCCCCATGTGCAACATTTATTTAGTTAGTTAGTTAATTTTCTAGCCCATTGTCCCCAAAGAGCCCAGAAAGGGTTACAGGTTTAACATACAGAATTTCTGTACAAGTTTATGATACAAGTTTTTATCCTAACTTGATACATGCTAGGGACTAATGATAATATACAGTTAACTGGTTACAATTTGCTATGGTTGTCCTTATGATGCAAGGTTTCCAGTACAAGTTAGACCTAATTCGACATATCTCACTGTCCACCATCTCTTTCTTTCTTTGTCCCAGAGTGCATCTCTCCCACCATCTCTACTGCCACATCCAACATTTCTCCCCCCTCTCTTTCCCCATTCTGTGTACAGCATCTTTCACCCATGCCCAACATTTCTCCTTGTATCACTTCTCTCCAGCGCCGTGACACATCTTTCCCTCCATTGCCTCCACTGCCATGTCCAACATTCCTCCCTCTTGCATCCCTTTTAATCTGTCCCAGTGTTCCCTCTCCACCACCACATTTCTCCCTCTGTCTTCCCCATGCATCTGAACTTCTCTCCTCTCCCACCACCATGTCCAACAATACTCTTCCTTCCAATGTCGAACAATTCACCTTTTTCTTCCTTTCCTGACTCTCACTCACACACTCATGCCAAAATATTTTCCCTTTCGATTCCCTCCCACACCTCAGCATCTCTTTCCCTCCTTTGTTCCCAAGTTCATGCCCCTCCCCTCCTTCCTTCCTTTCTGCCATCCTTTGTCCCAAGTTCACGATCCCTTCCTTCCATGTCCCAAGTTTATGTCCCCTCCCACGGGTGTATAGCTCCCCACATAGGCCTATTCCTTCTTTTCCTCTTCTTCATTGCCTGTTCTAAAATGTTCAGCATAGGCCTACTCCTGCCCTTCCTCCTTCTTCAGACATCAGAAATCCGTGGGCAGTGGTTGACCCGGGAGCCTTCCCTCTGATGTCAGAAGGAACCTCCCTCTGACATCAGAGAGAAGGCTTCTGGGTCAACCACTGTCTGCAAATTTCTGAAGAAGTGCACCAGGAAGGAAGGAGGAGGAAGGGAAAGAGTAGGCCTCCATGGATCTTATAGCCAACAAGAAGGAGGAGGAAGAAATGAAATCCGCTTTCATGGACAACCAGACAGAGGTGTACACCTGTAGGAGGGGGCCCCCTTCCTATTCTGATGCCTTTGCCGCTCCTAAGTGGATTGCCAGCCAGAGGTACACACCCATGGGAAGGGCCTCCCTCCCATTCTGATGCTATTCCAACAATTGGTAGATGTAGGATAATTGGGGATGACAATTGATAGGAAGATCTTACCAATTGTCATCCTACCAATTGTCGGAATCCCTGGTGACTGAAAATTTACCCTACTCAGCTTATACTCGGGACATACCCCAAGATGTGGCATTGGGGGGGGGCATATAGTCATACCCCCTTAAGCTAGACCTGTGAAAAAGTTATGGTTTCTTTTTTAAAATGTTTGAATAAGGGCATGTAGCATAGGTTCTAATAATTTTTATAGAACTTAAGTCTTGTATCAGACTTCACCGTAATTTCAGTTAGAAAATACTGAGAAGCAAATGATTTGTAACAAATAGCCTGTCAGTGTCATTTAGGTTAGATCACAATACTCAGCCTTGTGATAGCAATAGAACTATGAACAGATTTTCAGGCAGATGATAAATTTTACTAGACAGGTTCTGTTGGGGAGGGAAGTTATCAATGTGGACTACCTTTAAAACTGGCTGTTTTATCACAACACTTCCTGTTTTAATACGAGACCCATTTTATGCAATGAAACTTAGGCCCAAATTCTGTAACCAGCGCCTAAAGTTAGGCAACTATTTCGGAGGCGCCCAACTAGATAGGCGCCTATCTAAATTGAAGAAAAGCGCAATTAAGCTTCTAATCAGCACTGATTGAAACATAGGTGCCTATCAAGAAAGCGCAATTCTGTAACAAGGTGCCTCTAAAAAATTTAGGCATCCTTCAAAAAAATAGGCGCTATGAATGTTAGGCGTAGGCGTGTCTACGTATTAGGCGCCTTCTTACAGAATCCCTGCTCTTAAGCGTGCTTAAGCGCTCGCATGGGCGCCTAACTTTTAGTTGTGCCTAGAGCTAGCCTATTTATTGGGCACCTCCAAAAATAAGTGCCCAAATAGGTCCCGCTCAGCGCAATTCACTAAACAGCACCCAATTTTATTTGAATCACGCTGAACAGTGCCTAATTAGGCGCCCAACTTTTGGGCACTTCTTATAGAATTTTCCCTTTAGTTACTAATAAGCCAGGTCAACAGAACAATAAAACAAACTAGCATTATCCCACATTGATAGCTCCCCCCCCCCACCGTCAAATTGTGACTACACAGTCTTGGACAAAAATTTCAAATTGGGTTATGAGAAATTATCTTTTACAATGAGAAACCACTGCCAGTCCTAGCACAGACTGAATTATTCATATCATACTGTGTAATGATGAGTCTATCTTAACTTCTGCAGAATAAGCCTACTTTTATTTTATTTATTTATTCCATTTTCTATACCGTTAGGGCAGTTCAGAATGGTTTACATGAATTTATTCAGGTACTCAAGCCTTTTCCCTGTCTGTCACGGTGGGCTCACAGTCTATCTAATGTACCTTGGGCAATGAGAGGAATTACCGTATTTTCACTCATATACCGCGCACCCGTATAAAACGCGCACACGGGTATAGCGCGCGGGAAACTAATTTATGAAAAAAAAAATTTATATAATGCGCACACCCGTATACCGCGCATGCCGCCCCGACTCTCCTCTGGCCACCCCGACTCTCCTTTCGCCTGCCCCAACTCTCCTCTCCCCCTTGAAGTCCTGTCCCCACCCTGAAAGCCTGATGCCCCCCCCCCGATGTCCGATTCACACCCCCCCCCCCGCAGGACCGTTCGCACCCCCACCCGGAACTACCGCTTGCACTCGCACCCCCACCCCGAAGGACCGCTCGCACCCCCACAGCCTCCTGACCCCCCCCATCATAGAGAAGCTCCTACCATTGTCCTGCTGCTTCCTCTGCCAGCGGTCCCAGCCCTTCAGTGAGCCCTGCGTATGCTGCTTCCTCTTCCGGCGGTCCCAGCCCTTCTGTGAGCCCTGCGTCTGCGCTGCTTCCTCTTCCGGTGGTCCCGCCCTTTCTCTGACGTCAGAGAAAGGACGAGACCGCCGGAAGAGGAAGCAGCGCAGATGCAGGGCTCACAGAAGGGCCGGGGGGGTCTCCATGATGGGGGGGGTCGGGAGGCTGTGGGGGTGCGGGTGTGAGTGCGAGCGGTCCTTCCGGGTGGGGTGCGAACGGTCCTGTGGGGTGAATCAGGGGGGGGGGGGGGAGTGGAACTATGTAAAAAAAAAGTTGCACTCACGCGTATAACGCGCATGGTTATGCACTGTTTGTAAAATCGTGTATAACGCACGCGTTATATGCGTGAAAATACGATAAATGACTTGTCCAGGGTCACAGGGAGCTGAGGCTGTAGCTTTAACCACTGTGCCACACTCTTCCCAATATTGTGCAAAAGGAAACCATCTTTGAAAATGTGAAACTAGTACCTCTGAAAGGATGGCTGAATCTGTCATTTAATGCTATCTGCCAGATGCAATAGTTGCTAATAAGGCTTGTATAATCATCATGCTAGCTTTCTGTTAACCAACAAACATGTCTGTCAGCTTGCTGCTGTTGTCTCCATTTGGTATATCTGCTGTGTTGCATGGCAGCCACATCTGCTTACTAAGCCATCAGACCTTCATGTTGTAAATTTTGTCTTGTTTATCTCATTTGGAAAGAATCAGATATGCTTTCTTCCTAATAATTACCAAGAAAAGCCCTCTGGAAAAAAAAATAATAATAATCTAGCCAAATATCAGCTGCTGTGGTCAGAGGTTTTTTGGAGGGTTTGTTTTTTGGTGTTTTGTTTTTTTATAACAATGCAGTGGTCAAAAGCTATCTGGATATTCAACTGCACTAACTAAATAGTGATAGGCACTGATAATTCATATCTGGATATGGAAGTTGGTGCCGGAGCTTAATCGGATAGAGATGATATTCAGTCTGCTATCCAGATAACTTAGTACAGGCCTAATGGCATTCCGCGGCCATCATTAGGAACTATCAAGCATGGAAGAATGAAAGTACTGCTGCACTGAAGCCTACTGTCAACATAGATAAGTGTTTTGTTTGTTGTACACAGTGTGTCAGATTCGACAACAATAGGAAAGTTTTTTTTATATTGATGAGGTAAATGCCTGTAAAGCCATCGTGAAAAGTTTTTAAATGATATAGTTGGGCTCTGAGGCTTTGTCCTTCCTACAATCTATCATTTATTATTTAAGAATAGTGGATATTTCACCCTATTATATGGTGAAATTTATATTCAAATATTATATGTGGAAAGAGTCTAACCCCCTCCTTTACTAACGTGTAGCATGGGTTTTAGCACTGGCAGTGACGGTAACTTCTCTAACACTCATAGAATTCCTATGAGCATCAGAGCAGTTACCAGCGCTAAAACCCACACTACAGGCTAGTAAAAGAAGGGATAAGTTTTTGATAATATTTTTATTATTCATTCTTCTTTTTTGGGGTTGTTCATTTGTTTGATTTTTTTTGGCTATAATTTATCAATAAATACAAAGGATCCCTATAAGGAAGGAGAATGGAATGAAAACAAAATTTAAATTGTGCTTAGACAGTAAGAACAAACAAAAGCAAGTGAAGGTGTCGATTCAACCATATAAAAGTTTAATTGTATAACTATGGGTCCCAACCAGAATCCTAGTTTCGGCATAAGCATGTGCCTTCTTCAGGGGATGCTAAAAAATAAACATATATATAAAAAATAAAACTCAAAAATGAAGAATGACATGAATGCATGAAAAGAAATAATATATAGCTAAAAACAAATTATAAAGAATTATGTGAATGCATATAAACTATCATAATACTTAAAACCAAATAACAAAATCTTAAAAATAAATATTCAGATTCCAGAGGCGTAAAAAAAATACACAATATAAAAATGAAACATATTAAGAGAATATTTTACACAAAGAAGAGTGAACAACTATTAGTTTCTAAAAAATGTAACAATCCACATCCACAGTCTGTTGTTTTTATCTTTGTTTTATTGCTCTTCATCGCAGGATATTATTATAACCTGGTATCCGTATAGGCCCCTAATCAGAACCAGAAATAATTTTAGGACACAATTTTTAACAGTCTCTTGCAATTTCCTTTTGGAGAATGGTTGATAGGAGGTGATTTTAATATGACTTGTCCCTGTTCTAGATAATACCTCTGGATTGCAATACCTTAAATCTGATACATTGCTGTTCCATAATCGGCCAAAAAATTGGCCGACAGTGACCCAAACGATCTTAGTAGCTATGTTTAGTGCATCTAACCCATAGTCCAGAAGAGGTGCTGTGCAAGGACTTCCAGAGATAGAGAAGTCTTCACTGGTAAGACTTTGCCGGAGAAAATTTTTCTTCACTGAAAGCAAGCTATTTGCGAGTATCTAGTTTAAAATATTTACTAAAGAGAACAACATTTATCCCAGGACAAGCAGGCAGGTATTCTCATAGTAGGTGATGTCATCCGACAGAGCCCCGATACGGACGTTTCACAAGCATGTCTTGCTTGAAGAAACTCAGAAGTTTCGAGATGCCCGCACTGCGCATGCGCCGGCCCGATGGTCCGGGCGTGTCTCCTCAGTTCTTTTCTTTCCGCGGAGCTGAGAAGTCTTTCTTCAATTCTGCGCCGATTGAACTCCCGTTCTTTTGCCTTCCATAGCCGCGGTTTTGAGTTTCTTTTACTTGTATCGTGTGTTTTATTTCTTTTCTTTCTTTTTCAAAAAAAAAAAATTTCTTCCGGCGACTTCGCCTGGTCGGCTGCGTGGCGCAGGCCCCACTCCTTCGATCTCGCGGCGGAGCTTTTTCGGCCTATGTCCCGGCCAATCACTGGTTTTAAAAAGTGTAGCAAGTGCCAGCGCACGATTTCGCTGACGGACCCGCATCGACGCTGCCTGCAGTGTCTTGGTCCAGAACATTTCCCAAAATCGTGCAGGCCTTGTTCCACACTCACAGCGCGGGCGTATAAGCGTCGCTGTTTTTTGTGGGAGTCGATGTTCAAAATGGAAGCTGCTCAAGAACCATCCGCTTTGACTTCGACTGGTGCTTCACCCTCACATGCGAAGCTCACCACCGCTCCTGCTGCTCCGGGTCTCCTGAAACCGGCTTCGTTTGTCCCGGTTGCGACCCCATCTTCGGCGCCGGTACCTTCCGTCTCTCAGATTCAGGTACCGCTTTCCACAATTCCACCCGTGGTTATCAAGGTGCCAAAAGCTTCGAAGCAAAAGCACTCGACCATGAAGGAGCGCGAAGACCGTGCTGGAGGACCCCCTTTCGGTGCGGATCCCTCCATATCGGCTTCGTTGCGGTCCCTTTTGGAAGTTCAATTCGTCGAGCTCATGCAAACCATGGGGCCCAGATTGATTGCCACCATTCAGGGTGACCTCCCGGTTCCGGTCCCGGGGGGGCGGACCGCCCCCTCCTCCTCCTCCTCGCCGGTCGACCTCGCTGCTTGGCGAGGAGGAGCGACGTATGGCGGCCGGTCCCTTGAGGCGGGCCTCCTTCAGTGATATGCCTCCTTTAGAGCCCATCACGCCTCCGTTCGAAGAGGCCTGGAATTCCTCTTTGGGTAATCGAAATCCTGGGCATCGCAAATCGCAGGAAGAGTTCTTCCGCACTCCATACCAGGCCTGGGCTGCGGCTCGGGAGGCGTCGAATCTCCCGCCTCTTCGATCCACAGCCTCGAGTCCCATCTGCTCGCTAGAGGCGTCGGGGGACCATGCTAAGCATCGTCATTCTAGATCCCCCTCCAGACACCGGGACGGGCATCGGTCCAGGCATTCCTCACAGCACTCCTCGAGGCACTCGGAGGTTTTGCCGCAGAAGAAGCAGCCACGCATGGGGTACTCTTCCTCAGACATGTCCCCTCCGCAGGGGCCGGAGTATGAGGAACCATCCACCTCTTATTCTCCCTGTCGCTCCCAGGTCTCTTTGGACCCCGAGGCCTCGACTTCATCTAGTCCTTCTCGGAGACCGGTGCTGGCGGATCAATTGTCTTTTTCTTCCTTCCTCCGGCACATGGCGGATGACCTCGACATTACTTTGGACACCGGCTCCCGGTACTCCAAGGAAAACCTCGACACCATGCATTTGCCTCATCCTCCTGCGGAGTCTCTGCGCCTTCCTCTCCACAAACTTCTCGACAAAACGTTCATGAGATGTTTTGAGATGCCATACTCCATTCCTGCGGTCCCCGGCAAGTTAGATGCCCGATACCGCACGGTCCATCACAAGGGGTTCGAGGGCCCTCAACTTTCCCACCAGTCCCTGCTGGTCGAATCGTCCCTCAAGCGGTCCCATCCGTCCCAGGTGTACGCCTCGGTGCCTCCGGGGCGCGAGGGCAGGACCATGGACAAGTTTGGCAGGCGGATCTACCAGAACTCGATGATGGCTTCCAGAGTTCTTAATTATACGTTCCATTTTGCTTCTTATTTGGAATTTTTCCTGCCTGTGCTTCGGAAGTTCACGCCTTACATTGAATCTCAGGCTCGCTTCGAGTTTGAAGAAGTTGTGGCTTCGCTGTCCCAGCTGCGCCTTCAACTGATGCAGTCTTCCTACGACGCCTTCGAGCTCTCGGCTCGAGCTGCTGCCTGCTCCGTGGCCATGCATCGTCTGGCTTGGCTTCGCACCATTGACATGGACCCGAACCTCCAGGACAGGCTGGCCAATGTTCCTTGTGTGGGAGCGGATTTATTTGACGAGTCTATCGAGATTGTGACAAAGAAGCTCTCTGACCATGAAAAATCTTTTCAGTCTATTCTTCGGCCTAAGCCTAAGCCTCAACAGTCTCGACCTGCCAGGCCGCCCTTGATCTATCAGAGGCATTACACTCCGAGGCAAGCTCTAGCTGCCAGGCAGCCTGCAAAACGACAGCCTCCGCAAAAGGCTCCGCAGAAGCCTCAACCGTCTAATGTCCATAAGGCCACTCAGCCTTTTTGACTCTCTCTTAGGGAGCATAACCAACCTCGTTCTGCCATTCCCTGTTTTCCCCATTGGGGGTCGCCTCCATTATTTTTTCCATCGATGGACGGCTATTACCACCGACCTCTGGGTCCTTACATTTATCAAGGAAGGGTACTCTCTGCAATTCCATCGGGTCCCCCCGGACCACCCTCCAAGAGAGTATCCTTCAAACTTGACTCAGACCACCCTTCTTCTTCGGGAAGCTCAAGCTTTGCTCCGGCTTCGTGCCGTCGAGCCGGTTCCTGTGGACCAGCACAACCGGGGGTTTTACTCCCGGTACTTCCTTGTCCCGAAGAAGATGGGCGACCTGCGGTCCATCCTGGACCTCAGGGTCCTCAACAAGTTCTTGGTCAAAGAGAGATTTCGCATGCTGACCCTAGCTTCTCTCTATCCCCTCCTCGAGCAGAACGACTGGTTATGCTCTCTAGATCTCAAGGAGGCCTACACTCACATTCCCATTCATCCGGCCTCTCGCAAGTTCCTCAGATTTCGGGTGGGACATCTACATCTGCAGTATCGAGTGCTTCAATTCGGCCTATCCTCGTCTCCCAGAGTCTTCACGAAGTGTCTGGTAGTGGTGGCCGCGGCACTCCGGAACAGAGGTCTTCAGGTATTTCCCTACCTCGACGACTGGCTCATCAAGGCCCCCTCGGCTCCGGAGGTCATCTCGGCGACCCTGGCCACTATTTACTTCCTGCAGAGTTTGGGCTTCGAGATCAACTTCCCCAAATCTCATCTACAGCCTACCCAGTCTCTCCCATTCATCGGAGCAGTCCAGGACACCATTCGACTCAGAGCATTCCTTCCTCCTCTACGCATGAATGCTCTTCTTCATCTCTGCCAGTCTGTGTCTTCTCGCCAGTCCATCTCAGCGAGACACATGATGGTCCTCCTGGGCCACATGGCCTCTACAGTTCATGTGACGCTTTTTGCCAGACTCCATCTCAGAATTCCTCAGTGGACCCTGGCTTCTCAATGGACTCAGATGTCAGATCCGTTGACTCGGCACATCATAGTCACTCCTGCTCTTCGGCAGTCTCTACTTTGGTGGATGACCTCTTCGAATCTATCCAGAGGTTTGCGGTTTCACACTCCTCCCCACCAGAAGGTTCTCACAACCGATTCATCGACCTATGTATGGGGAGCTCATCTGGATGGTCTTCGCACTCAGGGATTCTGGACCAGTGCGGTCCGACTCCATCAAATCAATCTTTTGGAGCTCAGAGCCATCTTCAATGCTCTTCAAGCTTTTCAACATCTGCTTCACGACATGGTGGTCCTCATTCGCACAGACAATCAGGTCGCCATGTATTATGTCAACAAGCAGGGGGGCACGGGTTCGGCCTCCCTCTGCCAGGAAGCTCTCAGGGTCTGGGATTAGGCGGTTCGCCACAATGCCTTCCTCAAAGCTGTCTACATTCAGGGGAAGGACAATGTCTTGGCAGACAACCTGAGTCGTCTTCTCCAGCCTCACGAATGGACACTCCATTCCAAGCCCCTTCATCAGATATTTGCACAGTGGGGGATGCCTCAAATAGACCTCTTTGCGGCTCCCCACAACTTCAAGCTGCCTCAATTCTGCTCCAGGATCTACACTCCTCATCGTCTCGAGGCAGATGCCTTTCTGCTGGATTGGGGGAATCGCTTTCTGTATGCGTTTCCTCCCTTTCCTCTCATTCAAAAGACTCTGGTCAAGCTGAAGTCCGACCATGCCACCATGATTCTGATCGCTCCTCGGTGGCCCAGACAACCTTGGTTCTCCCTTCTACTTCAACTCAGCAACAGGGAGCCATTCCTTCTTCCAGTGTTTCCTTTACTGCTTACTCAGCATCAGGGATCTCTGCTTCATCCCAACCTGCAGTCTCTCCACCTGACAGCTTGGTTCCTCTCAACGTAACTCCTCACCAGTTCTCCCAAGCGGTAAGGGATGTCTTGGAGGCTTCCAGGAAGCCTGCTACTCGTCAATGCTACTCCCAAAAATGGACTAGATTTTCTTCATGGTGTGTTTCCAATTCTAAGGAGCCTCAGCGAGCCTCCCTATCCTCTGTTTTGGACTATCTTCTACACCTGTCTCAGTCTGGTCTCAAGTCTACGTCTATCCGAGTCCACCTGAGTGCTATTGCGGCTTTCCATCAGCCTCTACAAGGGAAACCTCTCTCTGCTCATCCTGTGGTTTCCAGATTTATGAAAGGACTTTTCCATGTTAATCCTCCTCTAAAACCCCCTCCAGTGGTTTGGGATCTCAATGTTGTCCTTTCTCAGCTTATGAAACCTCCTTTTGAGCCTCTCAACAAGGCTCCACTAAAGTTTCTCACTTGGAAAGTGGTTTTTCTAGTGGCCCTCACGTCTGCACGCAGGGTCAGTGAGCTTCAGGCCTTGGTGGCGGATCCTCCTTTCACAGTATTCCATCATGACAAGGTGGTCCTCCGCACTCATCCGAAATTTCTGCCTAAAGTGGTCTCTGAATTTCATCTCAACCAATCCATAGTTCTTCCTGTGTTTTTTCCAAAGCCTCATTCTCACCCTGGAGAATCAGCTCTTCACACTCTGGACTGTAAATGTGCTTTGGCTTTCTACCTGGATCGCACCAAGCCACACAGAACTGCTCCTCAACTTTTCGTCTCCTTTGATCCGAACAAGTTGGGACGACCTGTATCGAAGCGCACCATCTCCAACTGGATGGCGGCTTGTATCTCTTTCTGCTATGCCCAGGCTGGATTACCCCTTCCCTATAAGGTCACAGCCCACAAGGTCAGAGCAATGGCGGCCTCTGTAGCCTTTCTCAGATCGACACCGATTGAGGAGATTTGTAAGGCTGCCACTTGGTCCTCGGTTCATACTTTACCTCTCATTATTGTCTGGATACTTTCTCCAGAAGGGATGGATAGTTTGGAATACTGTGTTACAAAATTTATTCTCCTAAGTTGCCAACTCTCCCACCATCCCATTGAGGTTAGCTTGGAGGTCACCCACTAGTGAGAATACCTGCCTGCTTGTCCTGGGATAAAGCAATGTTACTTACCGTAACAGTTGTTATCCAGGGACAGCAGGCAACTATTCTCACGTCCCACCCACCTCCCCTGGGTTGGCTTCTCTGCTAGCTACCTGAACTGAGGAGACACGCCCGGACCATCAGGCGGGAAGGCACTGGCGCATGCGTGGTGCGGGCATCTCAAAACTTCTGAGTTTCTTCAAGCAAGACATGCTTGTGAGACGTCCGTATCGGGGCTCTGTCGGATGACATCACCTACTAGTGAGAATAGCTGCCTGCTGTCCCTGAATAACAACTGTTACGGTAAGTAACATTGCTATACAGAGAGCCTTTGCTTGTGTCTGAGCCAATCAGGGCCTTAGGCCCCTCCCTGTGAATCCCAGGATGCATTGGAAAGAGAAAGGCCTGCCATTTTGCAATGGTGGGCCTGAAGAGCAGGAAAGACTGGGCATCCTTCCTGCTGTCAACTAATTTACAGGTATGGGGAGGGAGGGTGAACTCGGGGGACATCCGATAGCAGGAAGGAGTAGTCATCCCTCCTGAAAAATTTTTTTTTTGGTAGGAAGGGGAGCGGGAAAGGGGTAGGTTCAGGGGGGCCTTGCAGGGGGGGAGAATCAGTGCGAGGGGGTTTTGTGGTAGGCAGGAGGGGAGTGGGCATCCCTCCTGCCTCCATTCTGGTTCTGGGGTGGGTCGTCGGGGGGGGGGGGGAGGGCGGCACAGGCATTTGTTTTTAATGCTGCGCAGCTATTCGGGTTTCCACAAACCGGCTCTGTGCATGTGTGCAGTCACTCTCAGAGCGACTGATCCGATGGGGATTATGGCAAACCTCCGTGCAAATCTTTCTTTTAACTTTCTTATTTGGATGTGAGGCCATGAAACAATGAAAAAAATACGGAGATTTAAGGAGACCTTCATTTCATTTTTTAAAATGAGTTTCTTGCATATAAAAAACTAAGCCATAGCCATACGCATAAATAGCTCACCCTGCATAGCATGGGATATGTTGTAAATAAGGCACACTGATGTATTTTAGGGCTACTGTATATTTACTAAAATGTGCTAACTGTATTTTTACAGTATGGCTTTTTTGTGCCCTTAGAAATAATCTTTATTGAATGGGGCTTTTTGAGCATGTTCAGCAATTACTAGTTTTCTCCTCTGACTGGGTTGTCTTGTTGGGGGAGGATGGGGAGGTAGAAAGGAGGCATTTCTAAATTCATGACTTTTGTTCTTACTCCTTCAGCTCCTTGATCAAAAGTCTGTTTCTCACTTCTCCTCTCTGCAGCCAGATACGTGACAAGGTCTGTAGCTAACAGTGCTTACTGTTCTTTGATTCCCTGTGTTGGGCACATCTATTAGGTCTTGCTGTTAGTGTTATTACAAATGATTTAATTTAGTAAATTATACATTATAATTGGTGTAAGAACAGTAAAAGAAAATGAGCAATATAGATTGACTGCACTTCTTTGCCAATTGTGTGTATTTATGCATCCCAGTTGCAGCCATCTGCTTTAACAATGTCATTTGTGGTGGTATAGATTTTTGTCCTGATCATGTATCATTCCATTTGTGTAGCGGAATTTTTCTCATTGTGAACACTGTGACATGGTGAAATTATATTTATTGATTTCATACTCATATAACATGACTCTTGTCACATCTATTGGCCTAAAAGCATTTTAATTTGTACTATTATGCAATGGTGTACCCAGGGTATATAACACCCGAGGCACGTAATTCCCAGAGAACTCAGAATGGGTAACAGTTTAACATTCACAGTGTTACTATATAACATAACATAGGGTTACAATATCTCCCAACCCATGCTTGCGCTGTGGTATAAACAAAAAACATTGTTCCTCTCTCTGTCTAATACCAACTCTGGCAGGATACACTTTTCAAATCTGACATATTGTAATCACAAAATAGAAAATAAAATTATTTGTTCTACCTTTTGTTGTCTGGTCATTTTATTATTCAAATCATGTTGGTCCCAGGCTCTGGTTTCTGTTTGTCTTCTGTTAACTCGCTCGCCATGGCCTACTGCCCATTTGATATTCTCTTCTTTCTCCATTCTCACCATCCATCTTCCATCTCTGTACCTTCCCTTCCACTGCCTTATCCAACATTTCTTTCCCACTGTCTACCATCTCTCTCTCTTTTCCTGCCTTGTGCCCTGAGTCTATTCTCCTCCATGCAGCATCTCTCTGTTCCTCCCCTGCATTATCATGTGCAGCATTTCTTTCTCTCTCCCCATGCACCATCTCTCCCTGCCCTCCACCCTATATCCAACATTTCTCCTCCTTTCTTCGCCATGCATATCTCCCTCCCCTCCACCATATGCAGGATTTCTCCCTCTCACCCCTATGTACATCTTTATTGCACTCCCTTCCTCTCCTCCACCCCATGTGCAACAATTCTTCCTCTCTACTCTTTCCCCCCTGTGCAGCAGTTTCCATCCCTCTGTCCTATCCCCCTGTGTAGCAGTTTTCCATCCTTCCCATCCCCCTGTGCAGCACCTCCAGACCCGACCGACACCACCACCAAGAGATTTGACATTCCTTCAGGCCTTCAATGGCAGCAGCAGTGATGGCTGACCATTAGAAGCAGCGCTAAATGGGCTATTTGCGGCCTGCTCCACTAGTTCTTCTCTGTGCCGCAACATCAGTGATGCGGCAGAGGAAAGGCCCCGGCGGCCGGGCCACTAGAAGCCTGTTCAGAGTTCTGCCGCCAATGGCTGGTCCCGGCTGCTGCTTTAGAAGGCAGGCTCAGAAGTATGTCGGTTCTTTCTTTGTCAGCAGCCTTAACTCACTGCTCTGCCGGGGTCAGGCCTTCCTCACTGTCGGTCCTGCCTACCTTCTGGTTCTGCGAAGACAGGACCTGGCAGAGAGGAAAGCCCGACACCAACAGAGCAGTGAAGTTCCTGGATTGTGATGCTGACCCCAGGAGCACCCCCTCATGGTCTGCACCTGGGGCGGACAACCCCCCCTCCCCCCCCCGGTACACCACTGCTATTATGTATTTCTACTCCATACTATATTTATAGGTCAAATAAGAATATGTTTTTGTGAGCCAGAATTAAAAGTAAAATAATGCTTCTCTAATGAATAGAATAACCTCCCATGTAGCATTATTAGTGTCTTGCTCACTTCCAGATCTACAAGTAGGAAGTTTCTGTAAAAAGCAAGTCATTTATTTGCAGTTCTTATAGGTATTTCCAAACCTTATTTAGGATCATATTTACTTTCTGGCCATTTTCACAAGCCTCTGCCTTCCCTCTCATTCAGACCCAGCTGCAGCAAGTGATACAATAGCATTTTTTCACACCATTTTTAAAATTTTTCTCAATATATCTTACAAACCATGCAGTAAACAGGCAATACACAAGACCACAAGGGGAGATAAGAAGAAAATAATAATGTAATGCAGTCAATAAAACAGCAGAAAAAAGGCATCCTTACCCAAGACCCATATTTTCATATATCCCACTAAGGATTGATAACTAACACATAATTAAGCAATTTCTTTACTTTTCAACAGTAATTTATCTAACTGAATAGGCACAATGAAAACAATATTTGAATCAGGAATTTGCAGGAGAATTTCCTAAAGAATCTAGTTCCTGCTGCCAAGGTTTATGACTCTAACTGCAAAAATGCATTTTTACATAGTTGTCTGGAAACATTTGAACTTTAGTACCACAAAAAAGGAAATCTTTCTAACTGTATCACATTCACATGTAAAAGAAACTAAGAGGGTAGATTGTTCAGATAAATTGTCCTGAGTAGTTTCTAAGAGATTGGTCAAATTTAAATATTCCTTAATTGAAAACACATCTGTTCCACCTTCCTGCCTCACCTATGTAGAAAGACAAATAATAACATAAGGAAATAGGCATTTTGTTAGTTTCAGTGAATACTAACACCACATTGAGATATTGTTTAAACAGGCCAATTCTGTATGACTCCATCTTTCAACCATCTCTGCGTACCATTCCTTGCTGAAAACCACTCTCACGTAATCCTTTAGTTTCTCATTTCTTACGATGTCTTAACAACCTCCGGCCTTCACCCCACCTTTGACTGGGGATCTCGTTGTTTTGACCCATTTGATGAAAGCTCCTTTAGAACCTTTAGGGTCTCCTTCATTACCCTTTCTTACTTGGAAAACAGTATTTCTTGTAGCTCTTAACATCAGCATGAAAAGTTAGTGAACTGGAAGCGTTAGTCATCTATTCTCCAAATTTTTTTCCTACTAAAGTGCTTCTACACAATCATCCAAAGTTCTTCCCCAAATAGCAACAGACTTCCATATCAATCCGTCTATAACATTCCCATTGATTTTTCCTCCTCCACAACCTTCTTCAGCAGTACAAAGTCTTCACACACTTGGTTGCAAGGGGCAGTTTTTGTTTTACTTAGATAAAACTCCACCTCTCCGTAATACTAATCAACTCTTTGTCTCCTTCAATTCAGCTACTAAGGAAATGTAGTATCTAAACGGACTGTATCTTCACGGATTGCTCTTTGCATCTCCTTTTGCTGTTCTAGAGCTCGCTTCTCTCCTCCAGAACAAATTGGAGCACAAGTATGAGCTACAGCTTCCTCAGTGCGAATTTGAGATCAGACCCATCCAAAATTTCTCCCAAAAACAGTCACAGAATTTCATTTGAATCAATCAATTGTGCTTCCAGTGTTCTTCCCCAAGCCTCATTCTCACCTTTGGACTGTAAACGAGCCTTAGCTTATTTCTTACAGCAGACTTAAGTCACAAAGAACATCACTTCAAGTGTTCATCTCTTTTGATCCTAACAGCTTGGGATGGCCTGTGACCAAGAGAACTATTTCCTCATGGTTGGTATCTCTTTCTGTTACGCTCAGGCTGGGCTGCAACTCGGGGGTCGTGTAACAGCACACAAAGTCCAAGCTATGGCAGCTTCCGTTACTTTCTTATGTTCTACTCCTATTGATGAAATCTGTAAAGCTGCTACTTGGTCCTCAGATCATACATTCATGTCTCACTACTGTCTGGAATCTTTTTCCAGATGGGATGGTCACTTTGGCCAAGCAGTAGTGCAGAATTTATTTTCTTAATGGCCAACTCTCTCTCCATCCCATTGTAGTAAGCTATGTGAGAATATGCTGCCTGTTTTTCCTGGAATAAAGCACAGTTACTTAACCGTAACAGGTGTTATCCAGGGACAGCAGGCAGATATTCTCACAACCCACCCACCTCCTGTGGTTGGCTTCTTATCTTGCTTACAGAACTGAGAAACTGCGAGCCTACATTGGGCGGAAAGGCACTCACACATGAGTGGTGCAGGCAATCACAAAGTTTCTAAAAATTTAAAGTGATGCTACACTTTGAATGTTGTCTGTACCGGGGCTCTGTGGATGACGTCACCCACATGTGAGAATATCTGTCTGCTGTCCCTGGTGAGAGAAGACCCCTTATGGGACCCCAGGTACCCAAAGCTAATAGAACAGTACTGACAGGTAAAGGACTAATAAAACAGACTAAGTATGAAAATGGATTCTGCAGAAAGCACACTTCTGCAAAAAGATTTCATCTTTGACCCAGATGCTGACAACTAACTGCTGATGTTGACAACTACCAAGTATCTATTAAAGGAATTTCCGTGAAATACATGGGTCACAAGATAAGTCACAGTAACAGGTCAGCATGACATGTACTGTAGGGTATCAGCTAAGAATAACTCAAGTGTCCTGAAGCATATAGCACCCTCGAACCACTGATAACCACAATTAAGCAGAAGCAGAAGAAAGAAAGGTCAATGGAGGAGGGAGGGGCCCATGCTCAGGGGGTCTTGACCTCAGCACCAAGAACACACTGTCATGGGAAATAGGGAAGTAATTTTGACACCAAGAAACCTTGTTATGACTTATAATTACCTGTAAAACAACCAATTAGTGAATTCAAAGTGTAACAACCAATCAGAATAGCTAAAGTAATATTTCATGTAAAGGTATAAAGCTAGCTAATGAGGAATGGGCAGAGCAAACTGTGACCTGCCAAGATTGCTAGCATCTTCTTGTCTCCTTTGTTTACACAATTGCTATATATTCTTATGATGCATTTCCTGTATGCTGCCTTTGTTTTATTATTCATTAAACTTAAATTATATGAAACAGCAACTGTGTTGGCGCCGAGGTCATTTCATGAAGGGCTAAGCAGCTGGCTTTTCAGTGGTGACCCCAACGTGATTCAAACAGGATAAGTAACTGTGCTTTATTTACTGGCCATACCTCTCTCTTTGCACTCTAGCAAACTCTTAGCTTTTTGCCTTTTCAACCTGTTTGGCCACCTTTAGATAATCACATACTCTGCACTGCTCCGATGCTCACAGAGTTCCTATGAGTGTAGGAACAACACAGTGCATTCAGCGTGCTGGCCGGCACTAAAACCTCTTGTGCGGTTTTGTATAAGGGGAAGTAAATCTCATTTTGCTTGTAATTAAAACTGTATGGTAATATTCTTTGAAAATATTTTGGTCGCCATCTTATTATATGCCTATAAATTATTTTTCTACATAAGTATAAACAAAGAATAAGTTTTAGTCTTCTCCATGTTTTTATAGCCTTGGAGCCAACTGATATTGGAAATAAAAAATACATCTCTGTGATGTAATAATTTTATTACAAATATATATGTGATAATGCAGATCTTTTGAGTTTTGATTTACTTTAAGTATTTCTTATTTTTGCTTATATTGAGAACATGACAGATTTTTTTTATGCATGGTTCTACTGTAATTGTAGATGGCTATTAAATCAGATTTTGGAAACTTATCCAAATAGCAGAGTGTAACCATAAGCTTTTGATAACAATGGCAAGACTAGGTGTACAAAGCACTGCATGTGACCCTTAATTTTGTTCTCATATTATAAAATATAAATATTTGTATACCACCAATTTCTATGTATTGACCCACAGCAGTCCTTAGATACTTTGTAAATGAAATCCTTTCTTTGAAAGTTACTCTTGCAGAGTTCTTGGCAGACAGAGCTAAGCAGTTTCATTAAATAAAATTATAAGAACACCATTTAAAGTTTTAAAATAGTAGTTTTTAGCATTCTTTTTATTGATGCTCTTCAAATACAAAATTAAGACCTTTGTTTTTATTATATACCATTTGTTTGTTCATTTGTGATAAAAATGTTCTTGCCAGATTTTATCTCCATGGCTCAGTAACTGGAAAATGGTGAACTTGAATATAAGATGGGGGGCTTAATATTCAAGTGTCCTGCCATGCCAGGATCTGCACCCAGTACCCTCTCCCCCCTCCCTCCCAGTCTCTGCACCTCTCCCTGCCCTGTCCTTTGTACCTCCTCTCTGCTAATATCCTGCTTGCAGTCGCACCTTTGTATGACCAGTGTACCTGGAATCCCTGGTGGTCCAGAAGTCTAGCGGACAGGAGCGAGCTTTCTGTGTTCCTGCCCCACTACTGAGCTGGTCATTGCCGCAAGTTCTGGCAGTTTAGTTGTACCAAGCAGGCGTGCGCTTTGGGCACTGCTGCTTGGTGCTGAGTGGCTTCCTAAATGGCTGTGGTGAGTCTCGCGAGAATTCATGGGAGCCATTCAGGAAGCCACTCAGCGTCGAACAGCAGCGCCCAAAGTGCATTCCTGCTTAGTACAGCTGAACCGCCAGAACTTGCGGCAGCAGTCAGCTTAGCAAAGGGGCAAGAGCGCAGAAAGCTCACTCCTGGCCACCAAACCTCTGGACCACCAGGGATTCCAGGTATGCGGGTCATATGGAAGTCCTGCCGGCATGCAGGATATCGGCAGAGAGGAGGTACAATGGACAGGGCAGGGAGGGGGGACAGAGTGCAGAGCCTGGCGGCCCGGCGGAGGTCTGCAACAAATCCAGGAGGGGAGTGGATGAGCGCTGGCCCAACTATAAACTGAGACCCCCATTTTTGGGCAAATTTTTTTGGCTCAAAAATCTCAGTTTATATTCCAGTATATATAGTATTCCAAAAGCCTTATTGAAATCTACTTACAGCAGATTTCAGAATCTTCCTGATCTAATACTTTAGTCACCTGGTAAAAAAAAATAAAAAACCCCACACCAAAAAAACCAGATTTGTTTGACATGATTTTCCTTTGATAATGCTGGATTCAAGATATTCTTCTATTCTTAACCTGCTATGGAGATATCTGCCTGTCTTCTTTCTTCTGGAATTACTATCACTAATGAATGACTGAAGTTTCCAGAAGCTCTGTCTTCTTTCTTCTGGAATTACTGTCACTAATGAATGACTGAAGTTTCCAGAAGCTCTCCAAGATCTGTAATCTCTTCTGATGTATCCTGTATGACCATATTGTCTTGTTCACTTTCTGTTTTACTAGTTCAACCAAACATTTTCCTCTGAATGAATGGGATCTCCTCACATTTAGCTGTGGTACTTCACCAAACTATCTTTTATTGAATACTGAATTAAGTGCTGGTTCAGTGTTTCTACTTTTTCCATATTCCAGACTTTCTTTTACACCAGGATCAACTAACTTTTTGTTTGCATTATGGGCAATATGGATACCACCACTACTTGCCAATCCTACCCAGGTGGCATTATCTTGCACAGCTGCTGGACTCTGCTGTAAGCACAGAGGTTATTTCTTCATTGGCTCCCATCCTAATTCAGTTCCTTGTTAACTATAGTTCAGAGGTTTATTATAATATAGATTCTGATCACCATTTATCTTGGCAGTTTCAATATCATCTGCTTTATACATCTTCATTTTTGTTCATTTAAAAGGTAAAATCCTTTTTTGTAAGTTCTTATAACAGTATTTTAGTGTTAGGTGATCTGAAATATATTTCCATTCTAAAAAACACAAATGAAAAATATTAGTGTCAAAGGCAGGTTACCACAACTATAAAATATACTACAGGAAACTTATTGTGTTGTAATAATGTCTAATCATTAATTGTGGTGTTGTTGTTTCAGATGCAAATTGAGCTGGAAAAAAATATCACTAAAGAATTGGACCAAGGTATGATTTTCAAAGCAAGTAGCCAAGTTTCTGATAGAATGACTCATTGTATTTTCACTGGTAGAAATTTGTCTCCTTTTCATAAAGATTTATTGTGCTGTATCAACCAGCTGCATATTGAGTAATTTGGTTTTCCCTCTTTCCAGCTAATGCTGAACTTGAGTCTGGATCTGTGCGAGTTTCCCCCGTGGGATCTACCACCGGATCATTAAGAAACTTAACTGTGGATCAAGACCCAGTTTCCAAAGCAACCCAGCAATATGTAGAAGTTCTCAAGAAAAATTACAAAATTTAAACACTAATGTAAGGTTATGGGACAGAAATTGTTTACATAAAGCTACTAACGATCTCCCATTAAACCTATTAAATGTGAAAAATATTACTGTTTAAAATAAAGTTCAAATGTTAAACATCACAGTACATAAATATGCACAGTGCAGTTGTCTCAGGAGAAATAGAGCATATTTGTGTAAATGATTTAAATTCATTATCCAAGCCATATGGATCTTTTCATTGTAACTATAATGAGAAATGCAAAACAGTGTTTCTGAATTATAGAACTGCCCAAATATTTGTTACTGCTGCTACTGTTGTCCTGTCTGGTGCATAGTCTGTTCTAAAAGGATATTCTTTACATTCTGTTTTATGTATTTATGTACTGCATATATTTAATATTTTTATGTTGAAAAGAGCAAGTGGCTTACATGTGTCAGCAGTAGGGATATGTATTTGTTAACATTCATTAGTATGCCTTAAAAAATTTAGGGGCTTTTTTATTAAAGTGTTCTAAGCACTCAGAGCAGGATTTAGCGCACATGAGTCATTAACATGGGACCATAATACAGCTGCAATGCACTAAAAAGATCCAGCATGTTGAAACTCCTATTCTGCTTGTTGAGTAAGGTGGGACGGCACACATGTTGTCCCTTGTGCAGTCAATGTGGGTGCACTTACCTCTTCCTCAAGAGGCAACTAAGAAGCATTTCTGTAGGGGACATGCTGGAAACCCCTCTAAAAGTTAGCACTCACTGCACTTCAATAAACATGCCCCTAAGTGCACCCAAAAGTGGACACAAAATTGATTTAATACATGCTAAATATTTTTAATTAAAAAGAATATGGAAAAAACCAAAACGAACCAAAACCTTTTACCCTCTGCACCTCCCTAATTGGTAGTATCCATTTCAAATCGTTCCTTGTATTTTTAAGCAGTATTGGGATTTTTTAAATATCTGTAATGGTGCCAATAAATTTCTAGGATGTATTTTATATTATATAGAAATTTGTGAATTTTAATTAAATTGTACAAGTAAATCAACTTTCTAAGTTGTTTGATTATTGTTCTATTGTACAGTTTGAGGAAATTTGACCATCTACTGTGTCCAGTTATACTTGCTGTACGTTGCCTTGGTTAAATTTCTTCAAAAAGGTGATAAATCTTAATAAATATGACCCATCTCAAACCTCTCTCTTGTTTCTAAAGTGATGGTGAAAACAATAGTAGGTCAACTTACTAACTTTATGGAACTTATAAATTGCTTTTATGCCAGACTGGGTTCTGTCCTAATAACAGTATAGCAACTAAGTTACTAGGCCTAGTAAACAAAATCAAGATACAGACACGAAAAGCACTGTACTTCTGATATCCCTGGAATTATCGGCATTTTATTTGGTTGATCATATTTTACTCTGAAAGTTGGTTTTTTTTGTATTGGTCTACACTTGATTGGTTTGCCTCTTATCTGATTTGAACATTCCTTTAGGGGGGAAGTCAAGGAGTGCTATCTGCTAAGATGTCCATTATATTCCTGTGGGCATCTTATACTTTGCTGTGCGTTAAAGTGGTTAGTGCCCCTTGATGAATTCCCCTTTGTGTCAGTAGAAGGGAAATAGTTCCTCCTGGTGCTCATTTCCTTTAGTGTTCTAGTGGTTTCAGTATTAGCATCAGTAATCTTCAGCATCTTTATGTCATCCTTTTGCCATCCTGATACAGTCATTGGGTTTCACTGGTTTTAGATGCAGATAACATACAGTCACTGGTATTAGAAGAAGACTCACCATTAAAGCTAATAAACTAAATCTTAGCATCCGCTAATGGACTAATGGTAAGTGTTAGTCAAAAAGCCCCTAAAATGGAACCTTTAAAAATCAAAGACACTGATCTTTTCAAAAGTTTCCAATTTACTGCCATTTGGCAACTTATGTATCTCTGAATTTTCAATTTCTATTAAAATTTCTCTCAAGATATTAGAATTTGTAGATAACAAAATTAAAATTCTAGTGTAACATTTGTTTTTGCCTTAACACTGATAGTCCACAAAAAAATTCTTAGATGTTTGCAGTTCATTTTCTTGATCAAGCCCTTGTACAAGTTGTTAAAGCTGCCACAACCAGACATTTCCAACTGATTCAAAATTGTGCAATAAAGCTAATTTGCACAGCTAAACAGAACAGCTAAACAGGAACTCCCTGTTGTAGTCTTGTGAGACCATGGGAACTCACAGCATGGCTCTGCACGGGACAGGAGTATAGGAAGATCACTCCTGCCCCACGTCACTGTTAGACCACCAGGTAAGGTCCATGCTACAATCGCCCCTACACCACCTCTGATCACCCCTCTCCGCCGCCTCGGATGGTCCCCCACCTCTCCTGCCTCCCTCCAAGTCCTGGGGCTGTTTTTTTTCTATGCTAGCGAGCGATTCTGAGGAGGGGGGTCTGGGGAAAAAACACGGATAATCGAAACCACGAATAGGGAAGGGGAAGTGTATATTGTTTGTTTTGTTATAACATAATTTATCTTTTATTGTATATTTTATTTTGTAATACTTTAGTTCTGGTTTGTAAATCACTCAATTTGATGAACAGTACATCAAGTAAACTGAAAACTTAATAAATCTTCAAATTACTAGGTCTTCAGTATACCTGTATCTTGAAAATCCAACTGACTGTGGTGATAACCAGGACAGATTTAGAAAGATTACCCCCTCCCCCCTTTACAAAACCGTAGTATGTTTTTTTAGCACCAGCCGGTAACACTCATAGAATTCCTGTTACTTCCTGTTACTGCTGCAGCCAGTGCTAAAAACTACACTAAAGTTCTGTAAAAGGGAGGTATTACAGATGAAAAAAGAAAAGAGAGATTTAAGAAAAGACATTACCTTTTCAATATTACTAGGCAAAATATTGGGAATTTAATTTTTTAAGTATAACTGGAATACTCTTATGTGTCTGTCCCAGGGTTTATTAAGATTTATTTGGCACTTTTTGGAAAACATTCACTCAAATGTCCATTCCCACCCTCCCACACACACAAAACAAACCACACTGTAGTGTAAACACCTCTGGTAAAAAATAGAAAAAATTATTTATATATATATATACACACACACACACATACATATATATATATGTATATGTATGTATATATATATATATATATATATACATACATACATACACACACACGCTTCTAACTCAATCTTTTAAAAATAATAGGTGATATAATGTGTGCTTAGCCCAGAGACAGAGGTTTGAATTTATCCTCTTCTACCAGGCTTAAAATTTAATTACTGTACACTTTTTTACTTTTTCTCTTTACCATTTTTTTAAACAACTTTTGTGAAATAACAGTATGTTAGGGGTCCTGACATGAACCATGTTTTGGTAGCCTGCTTCACGGAACCCAACATATATTTGTACTCAAGAGAGTCTCACTTTTTATAGTGGCAGAACCCCTAAAATATTTTTTCATCACCAAGGAACCTCCCATCCCTGAGTCCCATCCAGTTTCTGTTCTCCTTTCCCTCCCCCCATCACTTTTCTCTCCTGCTGTTTCCCATAGTCCAGCATCTCAGGTTTCCAAGTTTTATTAAAATTTGTTAAATCGCCTATACAGAGTTTCTAGGCGGTGTGCTGTTAAAATAAATAGATTGCTCCAATACATATAATATCACAGATAGGACATACAAACTTACATTTACAATAGGTAAGGGGGAAGAACTACAATATCAAAAAGAAACATGACAGGTCTCTCTTCTCCCTGACACCACTCCACCCCTGGTCCAATGTGCACCCCACCCTCAATTGGTTATCTCCCCTTCTTATACTGCTTCACCCCACCACATTCTCAACCCCTCATCTTCCCCCCTCCTCCATGCTGGAGGGGTCTACCTTTCATTTAGTTTAACTGAAGAAGTCTGTGCCTGAGCAGCAAGGAAATTGGTATGCTTCAGTTGTTGCCAGCACTCCCACGTATGCTCAGTTCATGCTGCTGAACTGGGGCTGTTGACGGCTGAAACATACCACCAACTTCCTCATTTATGAAACTCAGTTTGGGAATCATTGCACTATGTCAAGACTTTCCACCTTGATGTGTGGAGAGAGCATTGTTATCACAGATGATAAGAGGAAGCTTCTGAAGATTGCTTGACTTGGGAGATCAGTTCAAATGTTGAGTCCAGCTGTACCCCAAACTTCCTGACCTGTGATTTAAGGGGGAATTTGTAGCTCCCAAAAAGGATAGTAGTAGTAGGTATGTGGCCACTTGTGTTATAGACCCATTGAAGTTCTGACAAAGTTTGTTTTTAGCTTGTTCTTGAATTTCTTTTGATTAGGAAGTCAGTTTATTCAGAGCTGTAGGTAAAATTGGTTCAGTAGATGAGTAGTTGCCCATCATCCAGATAGATGTAAAATTCAGAATCCACATCAATGTAAAAATCAATTTGGTTAGCAATAGATAAACAAAATAGGCAATAATATGGATTCCTGTGATACACCACCAAGGTAGCAATGAGGTGATGCTGGACAGTATGTACTGTTGCCTATCTAATAAAAGATCTGAACTAGGCAAGTACTACTATATCTCTATTAGTTGTGCTAGCTTGATGTGGTCATGTCACAAGCTGAGAAATCCAGCACTAATCATCAAGGAAGATCCTATCATAGTTTCTGTTGAGATTTAGCAGGGATACATCTCTGTTCTTGGTCTGAATCCATATTAACACAGAGCCAACCTGGACAGTCATTACGTTGAATACAGCTTATTTGCTCTACAAGTTTTCCTAGAAATGGGAGGTTAGGTACTGGCCTGTAACTTTCCAGCTTGCCCTGGACTAGGTTGCTTTTTTTTTTGTTGAAGAGGGCACACAGCAGCCCTTTTTAATGTTATTGGTAGGCGGCACTCACAATTTTTGTGGCCCATTCTGAGACTCCCGCTTGCCAGCTTCACTCTCTTCCACATAATCAATAGAAATAAAAGGAAAATAAGGTAGTAACTTTTTTTTATTGGACTAGCAATACATTTTTTGGCAAACTTTCAAAGGCAAAACCATCACTTTCAGGTCAGGTATCAAAATATATAGCTTGAAACATGAAAAGCATACCAATGGCAGTCTTCAGAAAGGGGTGCAAAAAGAGTCAAACAAAAGACCCGGCGTGGATAACTAAAATAGTGAAGGAAGCGATAGGCAATAAGAAATATTCATTCAGGAAATGGAAAAAGGACAAAACTGAGGACAACTGGAAAGAGCACAGGAAGTATCAAAAAGAATGTCACCGTGTGGTTCGAAAAGCCAAAAGATAGTATGAAGAGAGGCTAGCCAGGGAAGCTCGAAATTTCAGACCTTTCTTTAGATATGTTAGAGGGAAGCAGCCAGCCAGGGAGGATGTGGGACCGCTTGACGATGGAGACAGGAAGGGAGTGGTGAAGGAAGAGAAAGAAGTAGTAGAAAGACTTAACATGTTCTTTTCGTCTGTGTTTACAAATGAAGACACATCCAACATACCGGAACCTGAGCAAATCTTCAAGGGAGATCAAGCAGAAAAATTAACATCCATGGAAGTGAGCCTGGAAGACGTACGCAGGCAGCTAGAAAAACTAAAAACTGACAAATCCCCGGGTCCGGACGGAATCCATCCAAGGGTTCTGAAGGAACTAAAGGAGGAGATAGCGGAACTACTGCAGAAAATTTGCAATCTATCCCTGAAAACAGGCGTGATCCCAGAGGACTGGAAGATAGCCAATGTTACGCCCATCTTTAAAAATGGATCAAGAGGTGACCCGGGCAACTACAGACCGGTGAGTCTGACCTCAGTTCCAGGGAAAATGGTGGAAGCACTTATAAAAGACAACATTGATGAACATTTTGAAAGAAACAAACTTCTGACAACCAGTCAACATGGTTTCAGCAAGGGGAGATCGTGCCTAACGAACTTATTGCACTTCTTCGAAGGAATTAACAAACGGATGGACAGAGGTGACCCCATAGACATCATATATCTAGACTTCCAAAAAGCCTTTGACAAAGTACCCCACGAACGCCTACTTCGGAAACTGAAGAACCATGGGGTGGAAGGAGATGTACATAGATGGATCAGAAACTGGTTAGCAGGTAGGAAACAGAGGGTGGGAGTGAAGGGCCACTACTCGGACTGGAGGAGGGTCACGAGTGGTGTCCCGCAGGGCTCTGTGCTTGGGCCGTTGCTATTTAATATATTCATAAATGATCTAGAAACAGGGACGAAGTGTGAGATAATAAAATTTGCGGACGACACCAAACTATTTAGTGGAGCTCGGACTAAAGAGGACTGCGAAGAATTGCAAAGAGACTTGAACAAACTAGGGGAATGGGCGACGAGATGGCAGATAAAGTTCAACGTTGAGAAATGTAAAGTACTACATGTGGGAAGCAGAAACCCAAGGTGCAGCTATACGATGGGAGGGATATTATTGAAGAAGAGTACCCAAGAAAGGGACTTGGGGGTAATGGTGGGCATGACAATGAAGCCGACGGCACAGTGTGCAGCGGCCGCTAAGAAGGCGAATAGAATGCTAGGCATAATCAAGAAGGGTATTACAACCAGAACGAAAGAAGTTATCCTGCCATTGTATCGGGCGATGGTGCGTCCTCATCTGGAGTACTGCGTCCAATATTGGTCGCCGTACCTTAAGAAAGATATGGCGTTACTCGAGAAGGTTCAGAGAAAAGCGACACGTCTGATAAAAGGGATAGAAAACCTTTCATACGCTGAGAGATTAGAAAAACTGGGACTCTTTTCCCTGGAGAAGAGGAGACTTAGAGGGGATATGATAGAGACTTACAAGATCATGAAAGGCATAGAGAGAGTAGAGAGGGACAGATTCTTCAAACTTTCGAATAATAAAAGAACAAGAGGGCACTTGGAAAAGTTGAAAGGGGACAGATTCAGAACGAATGCTAGGAAGTTCTTCTTTACCCAACGTGTGGTGGACACCTGGAATGCGCTTCCAGAGGACGTAATAGGGCAGAATACGGTACTGGGGTTCAAGAAAGGATTGGACAATTTCCTGTTGGAAAAGGGGATAGAGGGGTATAGATAGAGGATTACAGTCCAGGTCCTGGACCTGTTGGGCCACCGCGTGTTCGGACTGCTGGGCACGATGGACCTCTGGTCTAACCCAGTGGAGGCACTGCTTATGTTCTTATGTTAGAAACAGAGATGACTGGGTGATCATCAGTATAATTTTATGGTTTTGTAATGTGGTAGATAACCCAGATCCTTGTTAAATCCTTTCAGGTGTGAGTCAAAATATTTCATCTTAAATTTCAAAAGGATTGTTTTAAAGTTACTACCTAGGCCAGAATACTAAAATTGTTAAACTGCAAGAGGACCTTGCAAGGTGGGGAATCAAAATGGCAAATGATGCATGTTTGAAAGAGGAATTTGAAAAATAGATAAACAAGACAGGGTTCCACTTTAGGAGTCCCCAGCTCAGTGGGCAGTGATGGTGGTTAAGAAAGCAAATAGAATGCTATGAATTATCAGGAAAGGAATGGAAAACAAAGATGAGAACGTTATAATACCCTTGTATTGCTCCATGGTGCGGCTGCACCTTGAATACTGTACAATTCTGGTCATTGCATCTCAAAAAATATATATCAGAATTAGAAAAAGGTATAGAGAAGGGTGACTTACCCATGCAGAAATGCTAAAGCAGCTAGGGATCTTCAGCCTGGAGAAGAGACAGCTCAGTAGCTCCTTTTCAACCTAACCCTGTAAACCGTGCTGAGCTCTACGCTTGTGGAGATGGCGCGGTATATAAACCTAAGGTTTAGTTTAGTGTAGATAAGATAGAAGTCTATAAAATAGAGAGAAGTGGAATGGGTAGATGTGGATCACTTGTTTACTCGCTCCAAAAATACTAAAGGCTGCTTTTACTAAGGTGCGTTAGTGTTTTTAGTGCATCGCTATAGCGCGCGCTAACCAAAAACTTACCGCCTGCTTAAAAGGATGCGGTAGAAGCTAACGCATGGCAATTTAGCATGTGCTAGTCCTTGCGTTAAGGCCCTAATGCACCTTTGTAAAAGGAGCCCTAAGTCTAGGGAGCATGTAATGAAGCTACTAAGGGGTAGATTTAAAACAATGGAGAAAATGTTTATTCACTCAACATGTAATTAAACTCTGGAATTCATTGCCAGAGAATATTGTAAAAGCAGTTAGTTTAGTAGGGTTTAAGAAAGGTTTGGATAATTTCCTAAAAGTCCATAAGCCATTATTAAGATGGACTTGGGGCAATCCATTGCTTACTCCTAGAATAAGCAGCATAAATTGGCCTCTGTTGGAAAGAGGATACTGGGCTTGATGGACCTTCAGTCTGTCCCAATATGACAACTCTTATGTTCTTATAAAGGTAACTTTAAAAACAATCCAGGAACATAAGAACCTGTAAGTGAAGAAGATGAAATATTTCTGACATTCGTGTATAACTTGACTTAAATAAGGGCTCTTGGTTTACTATCACATTATAAACTCTAAAATTATATTGCTTTGTCATCTTATTACTCATCCATCTCTGTTGCTCGCTTTCCCCACCTCTCTCCCTTTCCCTTGAGACTGTCTTTGGAATGTTTTTTACATATACATATTATTACTACTATTTATCATTTCTATAGCACTGAAAAGCATAAGCAGTGCTATACATGTGCATTTAACATGTAATAGAGTAGGGGTGACCCCCACTCTTTTGGCTTGTGAGCTACTTTTAAAATGCCCAAGTCGGGGGGCGTGGCTTTGGAGCGGACGAAAATGGCTGGGTAGTGGAGTTGCTCCGTGAATACAAGCTAGTTGACAGAGAACATAGCCGGAAAAAATTTAAATTTCACTCTGAAAAGTGAGGCAGAGGTGGATAATGGCTTCAGGAAAGCAAAACAAAATTTTGGCGGCGGGGAGCAGCTCAGGAAGCGTGAAGCGATCGAAATTTGATACGGCTACACCGCTGTCAGTTCCGTTGCCGCCGGAGGATGTAGAAAACAAAGATATAATGAAAGAAATACAGGCGGTAAAGGAAATAATATTGGAATGCGCTAAAAATATAAAAGAAGTCAAAGAAGAGGTGGTATGTTTATCAAATAAATTACAAGCGATGGAAATGAAAGTAGATCAAATTGATAAACGAGTGGAAAAGTGTGAGGAGGAAAGTATAAAGCACAAAGAACACAGTAAGGAAATTGAAGCACTGAAAAGGGAGCTGGAAGATTTGTCCAATAGGGAACGAAGGAGTAATTTAAGGGTGCTTGGGGTCCCGGAGGGAATTGAAAAGTCAGATCCGATTGGATTTTTAATTAATTTTTTGCCCAAGGTGCTCCCGTTGCAAAATAAATATCTGTTGGAAATAGAACGTGCACACAGGGTCCCAACGAGATTATCAAACAGCCAAAAAGGACCACGTCCACTGATCTTTAAGCTACTTAGATATCAGCAGGTAGCTGAAATAATTAAATTAGCTAAAGATAATAAAAACTTAAAGTGTCAGGATTCAAAGATTTACATAGTGCCTGACTTTGCCAGAGCAACGGCACAAAAGAGGAAGCAGCTATTAGACTTGAGACCACAGCTAAGAAGTCTGGGTGCTAGATATGGGCTCATATACCCGGCAACTATGCGGGTCACTTATAAGAATAAAACTTTGAATTTTGATACTGCAGATAAACTTAAGGAGTTTCTGGAGCAGTGCGAATCACCAATGGCTACTTAGTAGAGATTTGGATGAAAGTATTTGTGTTCTTGGTTGAAATGTTTATTATTTGTTTGGAATTTATATGTTTAAAAAAAAAAAAAAAAAGTTAATGAGATTCTAAAGGCATGGCTGCAGTTGGATTTCAAATACATTCCACATTCTATCTTGTCATGAGGCAAATGGAATGTAGCCTGTAAAAGTATAAGAGATGAAATATTACAGACCTTTTAAAAGACAGAGGTTAATAAGATGGATTATACTGACTTGCTGTTTGGACAGACAGTCTGAGAAACGGTGGAGGATTGTGAAAAACAGATTGAAGGAGATAAGTTCTAAATAGTACTGAGAAGGTATAAACTACAAGCAAGAGGACATTAAATAGAATGGATCTGCAAGCAAGATGAGAGTTAGACTGAGACTTTATATGCCTTACAATTATTATTTGCATAAAAGGAGAAGACTGCTGTGATATATGGAATAAGACATTGAAATGAAAATCTATAAATGCAGTAGAGGATTTCTTGAAGATGGTTCTGGTATATAGTTGGCCTGACCTTAAAATAAAAATGACAGAGATATGATGGTCAATAAAAAGGAACAGGGTTTATATATGTAGAATGTGAAAGACCTATGAATGACACCACAAGTTTGAAATTGTGGTCATTATACATCTTTATGCAAATAATTTGGAAAGGAGATTTAAGGTGGATCAAAAGATGAAACTGAGAATGTATAAACAGTAGTGTGAGAGGATAGAAATTGATATGGAACTGCAAACAAGAGGAGATTCGGAAGGAGACATTGTGGGACATATAGCATCTCATTACAAGAAGAGGAAATTTGTTGTTATGTATGGACTATAGTTTTGAAATTGCAAATATATTAATGCAACAAGAGTCATAATATTATTGTTTTGTGCTAAAAATTGGTCTGACCTTAATATAAATAATGGTGGATATGTGAGGAGGTAAAAAAAAAAAAATTAGAAGTTTTGGTAAAAATCAAAGGATGTAGGGAAAGTTTGGATGTTATAATATAAGGCATATGATACAAGAGAATGTTGTGAATGGACTGGAAATTAAAAGGGTAGCAAATATGCTAGTGTGAAAATGGGTATGGAATTTTAGGAGGGTTATGTTAAAGGGATAAAATTTGTTGTGTTTGGGGAATTATTGACTTTTTGAAAAGAAAAAGTCAGGAAGAAAGATTTCCATTATATATTTAATAATATTTAAAAGTGATATTTAATTTGAGGGTATGTGATGTAGTCTGCCATGAAAGATGGATGTGGTTTGGATGATTGTAATTTTAAAATTTGATTTGATTATTTATGTATTTCAATAATATCTTAATGGTAATGAATGAGTAAAGAAGGGAGGGTTTATGAGAGATGGGGGGAAAGGAAAAGGGAAAAAAAAAAGAGGTAAACCTTGATAAAGAAGTCTTGTGTGATAAAGTGATTTTCATTTTAATATGATAATGATCTGGCTATTGATTTAAAATTATAAATATAGCTTGTGGGGAGTTTATCTATTGCCTAATCAAAGTGTGCGTTTCAAAGTTGGCAAATAATTCAAGGGAGGGACGGGAGGGGGGATTAAGAATATGGGAAGGGGTATAAGGGAGGGGATGGGGTCTAATAATAATTTTAAAATGGGGAAAAGAGGTTATAATATTGATGTGAGGAATATTATTGATTATTGTTTTGATTTAATATAATGACTTTAAAAAATTTTTCAATAAATGTTAATGGTCTCAACCACCCGATAAAAAGGAAAAAAGTATTGATATATTTAAAAAAACAGATTGCGGATGTCTATTTCATACAGGAGACTCACCTTAATGGAGATGAATCAAAAAAGTTAATTGGTAATTGGGTGAAGGATTGCTTTTTTGCACCAGCGGTGGGAAAAAAAGCTGGGGTAGCAATTTTAATAAATAAAAAATGTTCAGCAGGATTTAATATGGTAAAAGCAGATAAATTAGGAAGATGGGTGCATGTGAACATGAGTATGGGCAATAATACTGTGGCGCTATTTAATGTGTATGTACCTAATTCGAATCAAATTGAATATTTTAAAACTCTACAACCAATAATTTTACCACTGGCTGCTAATAATTTGATAGTGGCAGGAGATTTTAATGCTGTTGTGGACCCTTTATTGGATAAAAAACCTAGTAAAATTTTAAAATCTTTAGGGTTGGATAATTTTATAAATTCTTGTAATTTAAAAGATATATGGAGAATTCTTCATTTTAATGATCGAGATTTTTCATTTTATTCACACGTTCATAAATCTTTTTCTAGAATTGATTATATTTTTGTTTCTGATGGGCTAATACAAGATGTTACACAAGCCTCTATAGAACCAATAATTTTATCAGATCATGGAGGAGTGTGGATTTCTTTAAATTTTAATGACCCAGATAATGTTAGGCCGGTATGGAGATTTAATAATGCATTGCTTGCATATCCAAAATTTTGTGAAGAATTTCAATTAAAAATGGATGAATATTTTCAAAATAATATTAGAGGAAATATCTACAGAAATAATATGGGATGCTTTTAAGGCAACGATGAAAGGGCAAATTATATCATTTTCAGTTTATTCTAAAAAAACAATTAAATAAGCAATTTACGGAATTGGAACAAGAAATAAAAGATTTAGAATTAAAATTGATTAATAAGTGGGAGAATTCTACGTTGCAAACTTTATTAAAAGCAAAATATAAATATAATGAGATTTCTTCTAATTTGGCTAAAAAAAATATTATGTGTCAACAAGCTTTGTATTATGGTAGTTCAAATAAGGCGGGAAGACTATTGGCAAATTATCTTAAAGTGAAAAAAAGAAAGATGAAATTGAATGCAATAAAAGATGAAAAAGGTGAAACTCATTTTCAGAATGGTCCTATTTTAAAACAGTTTTTAAATTATTATAAAAACCTGTATTCTTCTGAGTCTTATTTAAATAAAGAAAAAGATGGTATAGAGTTTTTAAATAATATTGAAGGTCCGAAGATTCCTGATCATATAAAAAGAAGTTTGGAAAATCCAATATCTTTACAAGAATTACAAACAGCATTGAAGTCTCTTAGAGTGGGGACCGCTCCAGGTGGTGATGGTTTTACGGTAGAGTTTTATAAAACATTTCAAAATACTCTTTTACCTCATTTATTAAATTTATATCAGAATCAACTAAAGAAAGGTTGTATATCAGGCACTATGGCAGAATCATTAACTATTGTTTTGCCGAAGCCAAATAAAGATCCCATGTTGGTTTCAAATTACAGGCCTATTTCGTTGATAAATGTAGATGGTAAATTATTAGCCAAACTTTTGGCTACACGTTTGGCAAAAGCTCTTCCTCATATAGTTGGTATGAATCAAACAGGGTTTGTTGCTCAGAGACACTCTTCTAATAACACCAGATTGGCATTGCAAATGTTATATTTAACAAAAGAAATTGGAGATCCGGCTTTTTCTGTGTCTCTGGATGTAGAGAAAGCTTTTGATCGTGTGGAATGGACATTTATGTATCAGGCCATGGAGTGGTTTGGTATTGGTTCGGGATTTATACAAATGATTAAAACTCTGTATAGCTCTCCTGTTGCTAGATTATATATCAATAATAATTTTTCTGATTGTTTTAAATTGCAAAGGGGAGTTAGACAGGGATGTCCTCTATCTCCTTTACTTTTTGATATAGTGCTTGAACCCTTATTACTAGCTATTCAACAGGAAGAGGAGATACAGGGTATACCGCATAAGGATAAAGAATATAAAGTTTCTGCATATGCGGATGATATATTACTTCATTTGAGGAATCCTGAAACAACCATTCCAAATTTATTGGATTTGATAGAAAAATTTGGAAAGTTTTCAGGATATAAAATAAATTGGACTAAATCAGAAGTTCTTCCTTTAAATGTGCATTGCACAAAAGGATTATTTGATTCATTCCCTTTTATATGGAAAGAAGAAGGAATAAAATACTTAGGTATATGGATAAAAAACACACTTGATGAGACAATTATAATGAATGAAAAAAGTTTATTGCAAAAAGCAACAGAGTTATGTGAGCAATGGAATCCTTTACATTTATCCTGGTGGGGAAGAGTACAAACAGTCAAAATGATGATATTGCCTGTGGTTTGTTATCAAATGGGAATGATACCAGTTTTTTTTCAGGGGTCTTTTTACAAAAAGTTAAATAATATTCTTAGTAAATTTATTTGGCTGGGTAAAGCTGTAAGAATTGCTCGTGACTTTACAAAAACCAATTGAGGAGGGAGGGGTAAATTTTCCAAATTTTTATAGGTTTCATCAATCCTATATCTTGCGCCAAGGTATGTATTGGGTCCTCCTCCCAGAACTCATGGAGAAGCTTCCAGATTGGTTATGGTTGGAGTGGCAGCTCATGTCTCCTATTAGGCTTCGTCATTTGATTAGTATTAAAATGCCTAGAATAAGAAAAAGTAATAGGATATTAATGGACACATGGACAACATTAAAGTATGTTAACAACTTAACTCCTATTACTATTCAAAAATCTACTTGTCAAAATATATGGCTGAACTCCAAGATACAAATAGGCGGTTTTATGATTGTCTGGAAGGTTTGGATTGAAGCAGGAATACGTACTTTAAATGATGTTATTAATGATGGTAAGCTGCTGGAGTTTTCACAATTACAACATAAATTTGGACTTAATAAAAAACAAAGTTATAAATGGTTGCAATTGAAGCAGGCCATTCAGGCAGGGTTCCCTGAATGGAAATCTTTAAATACTCATTTTACTCTAGAATTCTTATGCTTCCAGGCAGATTTTATGGGTCACCAGGCCGCGCAGTGGTACAAAACATTGTCTGGATATTTAAATAAAAAACCAAGGACTGTACTTAGAGATATTTGGAGCATTGAGATTAAGCATCAAATTAATGCATCTCAATGGCCACGTATTTGGTCTTGGAGGATAAGATGTACAATGAGGCAAACATGGTTTTTCCTGTTGCATAGAGCACTCTGGACCCCTGTTCGTTTACAAAAATTGGATTGCTCTAAGTCTAATAGATGTTGGCATTGTCATCTTGAGGCTGGAACTCTAGATCATCTATTATTTTATTGTCCGTTTATTAATAATTTTTGGAAATTGATCTGGGGTCAAATAAATTGTATGTTAGAGAATCCTGTGGCCCTATCATATGACACAGTTTTGTTTGGAATGTCTATGAGGGCCAAAAGTCAAATTTCATCGAATAATAATAAACTGTTAATGATTTTAACAGGAGTTGCCATCCAACATATAACACATAATTGGAAAGACTATAGGGGATTGAATTATTGTTTTTGGTGGAGTTCTGTTTGTCAAGTGTATGAAATGGAAAAAACATTGGCAACTAAGAGAGGTTATTATAAGAAATTTAAAGTGGTGTGGGGACCATTAATTATTATAATAAATAATTGTATTTATCCCCATTAAATGTGTAGAGGGAAGGGGGATGAGTGGGTTTTATGACATTATGAGGGGTAATATATGAAAAGGGAGGGAGGGGAGATAGTCTATGATATAAAATGATTGTAGAGTTTCAAGTGAAGAATGTACAGTATGACTTGATTTCTTTTACACTTGATTGTATAATATAAAAATGAATAAAGATATTTAAAAAAAATAATAAAATGACCAAGTCAAAATGATCTACCAACAATAAAATTTTTAAAAAAACACAAAGCACACTGTACGCAGAGAAAATGTTAATTATCATTTATATTTGGGATTTTTTTTTTCAAAGAGGTCAAGGCAGATGACTTTAAAATATGCAATGTCATCTCAGTAACAACTATACAAAAATAGACAAATATACCCCTTCCCTTTTTATTAAACCGCAATAGCAGTTTTTAGCGCAGGGAGCTGCGCTGAATGCCCCGCACTGCTCTTGACACTCATAGGCTCTTTGCGCTAAAATCTGCTACAGTTTAGTAAAAGAGGGCCATAGTGCAAAATATAGACAGCAGATATAAATTCTCAAAACAGACACATTTTGATCACTAAATTGAAAATAAAATCATTTTTCCTACCTTTGTTGTCTGGTGATTTCACGAGTCTCTGGTTGCACTTTCTTCTTCTGACTGCATCCAATATTTCTTCCCTTCTTTCTGCCTCCTGCATGCTTCGTCTCCTCCAGACCTCATTCCATTCCCCAACCAACATCTTTCCATGAGTCCAACTTTTTCTTCCTCTCTCCCTGCCCCCTCCCCTTTCTGTCTCCCTGCCCCTTTCTTACTTTCTTTCTCTCTGTGTCCCTGCCCTTTCTTTCTGCCTCCCTGTCTTTTCTGTCTCCCCAAGCCACTGCCAGGGCTGTCATTTGGGAACAGGCCATCACCAACTTCTGGGCCCCCAAGCCACCAGACGCTGCCGAGTTCTTCATTTTCTGACGTTGCAACAGGCCAGCAGCCTTCTCCCTAACGTCAATTCTGACATTGGAGAGGAAGTTCCGTGCCAGCCAGGCAGCGATTAGCTGGCCTGGAACTTCCTCTCTGTCAGAATTGACATCGGGAAGAACGCTTCTGCAGGGAGAGCTTGGGGCAGCAGTGGAGGATGTCCGGGAGAGGAAGGCTGATCAGCCCGGTAGATCGTGAAGGCAATTAGGGAGTCTATTAGGGAGCCCGGGATGGGCTCCGCGATCGACTCGCTTTGCCTTCGAGATCTACCGGTCGATCGCGATCAACGTATTGGGCACCTCTGTAATAGATGTCCATGCTTAGAAGAGCTTACAATCTAAGTTAAACAAACAGGATATATAGGGGTTGGGGAGTTTCTTGCAGAGAAAATGGTAAGGTGGACATAGGTATTTTATGGTGAGTGGGAGTTAGGAGTTAAAAGCAGCCTCAAAATAGTGAGCTTTTAGCTTGGATTTGAATATTGCTAGAGATGGAGCCTGATATAATGATTCAGTCATACAGCACACCAAGATAGAAGGAACGAAATCTGGAGTTGGCAGTGGAGAAGGGTATGGATAGGAGGGACTTACCTGATGAACAGGTTCGAGGTAGGGAATAGACTTAGTAGATAAGGACAGGTTGTTCACCCTCTCCAAGGTAGGGAGAACGAGAGGGCACTCTCTAACATTGAAAGGGGATAGATTCTGTACGAATGTAAGGAAATTCTTCTTCATCCAGAGAGAGTGGTAGAAAATTGGAACGCTCTTCCGGAGTCTGTCATAGGGAACACACCCTTCAGGGATTCAAGACAAAGTTAGACAAGTTCCTGATGAACTAGAATGTACTCAGGTAGGACTATTGTAATTTAATCTATCTAAGTTTAACCAAGAAAAATCTTCATAGACTTCAGCGGATCCAGAACACTGCGGCTAGGTTGATCTTCGCAAAAAGCAAATTCGATCATGTTTCCCCGCTTCTGTCAAAACTTCACTGGCTTCCGGTGATTTCTAGGATTCACTTTAAATGTACCTGCCTAATTTTCTAGATCCTACATGGCAATCTTCCTTCCCTAATCCCACTATCCTGAAATTCTTCGAGACCTGACACTACCAGATCCGCCTACATACTCAAACTATCTTTCCCCTCGTTAAAAGGCGTCATTAATGCAGGTAAATTAGGAAAATCTCTTTTCTTCAAATTCACTGTGCTTTGGAATAACCTCCCTGCCCCGCTGCGGAATTTAGGCTCATTCCAATTATTTTGAAAGCATCTGAATACCTGGCTTTTCTCTAAAGCGTAAAGCTAGCTATCCTCTTCATAACCTCTAATTTCTTATTATGTCCTTCCCTCATTTATTGAATTACCTATAAACCATGCCGAGCTCTATCTTTATGGAGATGATGCGGTATACAAACTTAAGATCCCAGGGCGCTGGTTTTTGACCAGAGGTCCGCCTGTGAGTGGAATGCTGGGAACAATGGACCACTAGTCTGACCCAGCAGCGGCAATACTTATGTTCTTATAGGAGTCGATTAGTGAGGAGAGATTGAGGGGTTGCCGAGTGAATGCAATTGTAGGTGAATAATAGGAGTTTGAACTATAAATCAGGAATGGGCAAACTTGGTCCTTAAGGGCTACAAGCCAGTTGGCTTTTTAGGATTTCCCCAATGAATATACACAAGATCATTTTGCATGCACATTGTATGCAAAGAGATCTCATGCATATTCTTTGGGAAAATCCTAAAAACCCTAGGGGTTGCAGCCCTTGAGGACTGAAGTTGTCTATCCCTGTTGTAAATACCTGCAAATCTTACACAACATGTATTTTACAAGTGTGTTTACATATAGGCGTAGTGTGCGCAAGGCATGTATAACTTTTAGAATACTATAAGTTACATATGTATCAGCAGCACTTAGATACACTTAACCCTTTATTTGTCATTGCTGCTCAAAGCAATATGTGTTTTTATGGCTCTTAAGAGAGATCTGCATCTCCAAATGCCTGTTACCTTGGCACTGTTGCTCTCGTTCAACATCAAATTACATAAAACAGCCATTTCACCACCTGCCAATTAAAGGGTTAAGCCAATTCTTTGGCTGGTTTAACTTTTTTAGCACACGTGTATGAGTATATTGTGTATGTGTGTATATACGCACATATACGCTATATATATATATAGTTAAGCTAGTATACTATAAAAGAAAGTAAGCACCTCCTTTCCTTGTATGGATACGCATTCATCTAGGCTATATATATATATATATATATATGCAATTTTATAGAACTGCCCCTTAATTTAATGTGGTGTCTTATATACCGCTAACTCTCCCAAATGATTCAAAGCGGTTTACAAAACAATTAAATTGACTTAAGTACCTTAATGGTCAAAAATCTAATTAGGTACCTTTGAGTTTCCCTCTCTGACCCAACAGGCTCACAATCTAACAATAGTACCTATGAAAGAAATAATTACTTACATTTACCTATATAAACAGAATAAAGATGGAAAATACAATAAATTCAATACTATAGGTGCGTAAAAGGCACAATAGCAGGGAAAACTTCAAAATCAAAGAACCCCAAAGAAAAATTCTAAAAATAAAAAGGAGAAAAAAAATAGCAAAATTAAACAAGCCCAATAAAAATAAAATAAAATTTAAAATAAAAATAAACCCGTCATTCTCACCACCCTCAGTCAGCTTCTAATTCCATGTCACCAACCGTGCCAGGCCAGCCCTGAATGGTATCACAGAAATGACTCCTCTGCTTCAATTTCCCTGCTCCTGAACAGCTGGAACCAAATGCTGCAGCTCTGTCAGCCCACTCTGAGATGGCAGAATGAAGAGAGGTTGACCTTCCTCCCAAGGGACTCCAGAAGAAGTCATGAGCTGGGAGCTGGATTCAAGCAGAGACTCTGGGCTGACTCTACTGCAGTTTGGTAAAACCCATTGTAATTTCGTTTCAAGACATTCTCTAAGGGCAACAGTACAATCCCATTTGTATGAGGAACACATTGAGCTTCCCCATACCCTTTATAACAGATCAAGGTCACCCAGTGAAATTCTTTAATCTCTGTACTGCTATATATTATTGCTTATTTATTAAAAGAGAACCTGAGAAAATGTCAGCTGAGAAAATATGAACATCCTGGCAAAAATGTAATAAAAAAGCCTTCTAAAAAAGCATTTAAGTGAAATTCTAAATACCCCCTCAGAGCAATGCAATCACATTTACAAATTACTAATAAAATATCTCCAAATGCTAAAACTGAAAGAGGTAATTTTAAAAAATCCAATTCTGTTTACATGAATTACAGAGTCATTAACAAAATGTAGAACCCATTTTAATTTACACAGCAAGTGACAGAAGGTTCCTAAATGTTAAAAAAAATGTAAACATACAAATATTTCACACGATTTGTAAAAGCTCTGCATCTCCTTTGCTAAACAGATCCACATAACCCAAGATTTACAAAGACTCTAAAAAAGAAGTCTCTTTCCCTAATTAGTGTATAACGGCATTGAGAGGCTCTGCTCGAATACTCCCCAAATCCAAAGCAGAATCTGTTTCTTCATCAATCTCTCCAATAACAGCTCTGCAATAAAAATGAACAATAAGGCACAGTGAAAATCCAATCTGTAGGCACCTTAATGTTGTAAACAAAACCACCATTCCCTCATAAAGGAGTCCCAATGTGGCTTATTTCATATTAGAGGGAAGGGTGATATAGAGCATGTCTACTAAAGTATAAGTTTTTGCATTTGTAGTGCCTATAGGGCAAAAAGGTATGATAAATGCAGGAGGCATGCCCAGCATCTGCTGCATAGGGCAGAGACTTACCCCCAAATTCTATACAGTCAAACCTCGGTTTACGAGTGCACTGGTTTGCGAGTGTTTTGCAAGACGAGCAAAACATTCGTAAAATCGGTGCCTCGGAAAGTGAGTTTGACTCGATTTATGAGTGCCCCCCCCCCCCGCTCGAGTCGTCATCCACCCTCCCCCCGCGATCTTACATGCTCGCCTGAGCACCAAAACGATATCGCTTACCCCGATTGGGCACCGGCACCAGCACCAACGCACAGGACATGCCGGTGCCCGAAGATCCTCCCTCTTCTGCACTGGGCGGTGCATCGGCGATCCTTCCTCTTGCTTGTGCTGGGCTGGACTGGGCTTTGAGCATTTGCGCATGCTCAAAGCCTTCTGGTCTCGCTCTCTCCGAGATTCTCAGATTCAGAATCTCGGAGAGAGCGAGACCAGAAGGCCTTGAGCATGCGCAAATGCTCAAGGCCCAGTCCAGCCCAGCACAAGCAAGAGGAAGGATCGCCGATGCACCGCCCAGCCCAGCACAGAAGAGGGAGGATCTTCGGGCACCAGCATGTCCTGTGTGTTGGTGCTGGTGCCAGTGCCCAATCGGGGTAAGGGATATCGTTTTGGTGCTCGGGGGAGCATGTAAGATCGCGGGAGGGGGGGGACGACTCGAGCAGAGGGGGATGCCGGATCGCAGGGGGGGGGGAGATATGGAGCAGCGGCCGTGGCCTCAAGGGGGGGGGATTGGAGCAGCGCCGGTAGCCTCGGGTGTGGGGGGGGGGTTTGGTGGAACGAATCAAAGCGAGTTTCCATTCATTCCTATGAGGAAACTCGCTTTGATATACGAGCATACTTCTGGAACGAATTATGCTCGTAAACCAAGGTTCCACTGTATATGGTATCTAAAAAAAAAATCAATGCTAATCAAAACGGCACTTAGTATAAACCTTCTTGTTGTATATTATTGTAGAATTGATGCTATGTTCTAATTGTTGTTATTTACTGTACACTTGATGTATATGATAAAATGAACAAAGAATTTAAAAAAAAAATGGCACTTAGTACGATTCTATAAAAAGATCACACCTTATACAGAATCGCGCTTAGATAAATGCAGGAGTAATGCCCAGCATCTGCTGCACAGGGCAGAAACTTACCCCCAAATTCTATAAAAAATCAATGCCAATCAGAACGGCACTTAGTACGATTCTATATAAGGAACACGCCTTATAAAGAATCACGTCTAGCAGCTGTACATATCACTAACATTTAGGTGCACCGATTTTATCCAAGAAAAAACAGGCTTAGAAACCTGTGCCTAAGTTGTGCACAGATCTGGCATACTCTATAACAGTGCGCTTAACTTTTAGAAATGCCCACGATCCACCCATGCTCCTTCCCTGGTCATGCCTCCTTTTGAGATTTGCGTACAACTTTATGGAATGCGCCTACCAAGCTGTGTGCGTAACTTCTAACTGTTGCCAGTTATTAGGAGCTAATTGCCAATTATCAGCACCGAAAAATGAAAATAATGGAGGGAGGAATCAATTTTTAATAATGAGTAGAGCAACAATTAGAGATTTGAAACTGCTTTTAAAAAGAGTTATGAAATTACTTATATAGTGTGTGTGTTCTCCATGGGCAACATGATGGAAGACCTCATAGCTAGTTATCTTAAGAATAGCACCCTTTGTTTCTAGTTAGATAGGGAAGACTGGCCAGTTTTTTTTTTTCATTGAAAATGGCCCTCCAATACTGTTCTTTGTCTTGAGTATCAATTGTTTGACTATGCCATTTTCCTTGTACATTTTGGGTTGTTATTCTTTGAATTCAATTTAAAAAAAACATCTTAATGTCAAAATATATTTATCTACAGCAAGGGTGGATAACCTCGGTCAGGTTTTCAGGATTTTCCCAATGAGTATGCAAGAGATCTATTTACTTGCACTGTCTCCATTGTATGCAAATAGATCTCGTGCATAGTCATTGGGGAAATCCTGAAAAACAGACTGGGCTGCAGCCCTCAAGGACCAAGGTTGCCCACAGATACTTACACATTATCTCCTCTCACAATGTATAATCCTAACACTACTTGTTCCACTCCTTGGGATGAACTAAATACTCGTTCATGACTTTCATCCAAGATCAAGTTGATAGTCTGGTCAAAACCTTTCAGGGTTCCCTAAAAGAAAACAATAAAGAAATGAAAATATAATTAGTATTTAAGCCAACTGTTTCAAACATCAGTAACTACCGTATTTTTTGCTTCATAAGACACACTTCCCCCCCCCCCCCAAAGTGGGTGGAAATGTCAGTGTATCTTATGAAGCGAATATTGCGTCTGGTGGTCTAGTGGTAGGCCGGAACAGGAGGGATCCGTCCCAGCCGACTAACAATTTTTACCCCACCCCTTTTTAAATCCTGGTGGTCCAGTGGTGTATTGGTAGGAGCAAGCTTTTTGCACTCCAGCCTGGCCCCGCGCCGCTCCCTGTGTGTAAAAAATTGTTAGTCAGCTGGGAAGGATCCTTCCTGTCCCAGCCTACCACTAGACCACCAGAGGGGGGACAGGGTATAGAGTCTGGCATGGAATGGGGACAGTGTGCAGAGCCTGGCAGGGAGGGGGGACAGGATGCAGAGCCTGGCACAGAGTGTGAGGTTAGGTGCAGAGCCTGGCAGGGTGTGAGGAGGCTGGGTGCAAAGCCTGGTATATTTTATTAAATATATTGGTACACCATTTGATTCATAATATTTTTTTGTTTTCCTTCTCTAAACCTAGGTGCATCTTATGGTGTGAAAAATACGGTAGTTAACACTTTATCACAACCAGACAGAAGACTTCCTAGTTACATAAAAATATCTGTAATTTTAGACACATGTTATAAGACATCTTTGTTAACATAAAAATATTCCTTACCACAATCATTCTGCCATCAGATGTAATTACTGCAACAGTTCCTGAAAGTCAGTCAAGGAATACTCACCTTGGGGAATTTAACATTAGTTCAACATTTGTGACAAAATTGAATCAATTTATAGTTCATAGCTAACAAATTTACACTGAACCAATTTTTCCCTCTTTAATAACATTTTTTATACATTCTAACTTGCAGGTCTTTATCTTCCATCATTTACTATGGTACTATGATGTTTAACAAATCAAGAACAATCAGACAAAAACTTCAGTTAATTTTCCTGACAATGAGCAATGTAATTATGTTACGAGACAATCAAACATATCTAATATAAATGACCACATTAGCAAAATATACAGAAAAATAGTATTCAGCAAGAAACATCACTAGCAATCACAAGTAGCAAGACATGTTGTATTTTAAAGTCAAGAAGAGTGTTAGCAAAATTACAGGAAAAATCATCACATATTTGTGTTTACTAGATTCAAAGTCAGTTGTGATTGGACCAGCATGCAAAAATGATCAAGCATGAGTTAAGCAACACTACAAGCTCTTGCTTCAATTGTCAGTGCATCCTTTATCCAATCTACATCCATTAGACTCTTCTTTATTTCAACTAGAGTTGAATAACTTGAAATTTAAAAAAAAGAAATAACCATTTGTACGTATGTATAGATGGTGATAATTTTAAATAACTTATGCTTGTATTTTGTACATTTTATTGTAACATACCCTGAACATTTTTTAATGGGTGGGATATATTTTTTTTACGAATCCTATATAATAAAACCCTAAGGGTTTCGTGTTCCCTGCCGCCGTGGTGTGTGATCCGTGGCCGTGTTCCATTTTAGAACCCGGCGGCAGGGAACACTCTGGCTACTCCCCTCCTCCCGCCCTCACTCACCAACCGCTGCTGCTGGAGGAAGCTGCAGGCAAGCTCTCTCCCAGCAGCGCCAGAGCCACATCATCGCCAGAGCCACATCATCGCCGTCCTGTACCGCTGCCGACGCCGCTCTTCAAAGGAGCCTGGTGAGAATAGCGGCCGGCTGTAACAAACTTCGCAGGCCGCTCAGCACCTCAGTAGCACGTTTCCTCTGACGTACGTGATCGCGTCAGAAGGAACTTGCTACTGAGGTGCATAGTGGCTTGCGAGGTTCGCTACAGCTGGCCGCTATCCTCACCAGGCTGCAAACGAACATGCTGGACAGGGGGGAGCAGGTAAGGGGCGTTGATAGGCCGGGGAGTAGGGAAGAGGGACAGGGGGAGGACGGAAGAGGTGCTGATGGACGGGGGAACAGGAAAGAGGGATAGGGGGAGCACAAAAGAGGTGCTGATGGGCCGGGGAGCAGGGAAGAAGGACAGGGGGAGCACAGAAGAGGTGCTTATGGACAGGGGAACAGGAAAAAGGCTGCAAACGAACATGCTGGACAGGGGGAGCAGGTAAGGGGCGCTGATGGACCGGGGAGCAGGGAAGAGGGACAGGGGGAGCATGGAAGAGGTGCTGATGGACCGGGGGGAAGGGAAGAGGGTCAGGGGGAACACAAAAGAGGTGCTGATGGACTGAGGAGCAGGGAAGAGGGACAGGGGGAGCACAGAAGAGGTGCTGATGGACAGGGGGACATAAAAGGAAGGGAGAAGGGCTACTGCTGGACAGGGGGAGCTGGGGTGGTGGTGGACAGCGGAGGAAAAAGAGACAGAAAGAAAGAAAGACAGACAGAAAGCAGCCAAGGAGAGAGAGAGAGAGAGAAAGACACATCTATTCTAGCACCCGTTAATGTAACGTGTTTAAAGACTAGTAAAATAATAAAAAGCTAGTAGCACAACCTCCAACATAGGTCTGCTCTTTGTTTAACCGACCCTATAAGAAGCCAAAGCTTGTCTGTGCAGTATTAATAACAGTACACAAGCCTCTTCACCAAGGCCAATATAGCGATCCTTGACTATGCAAAATGCTGGTCAAGCCCAGTTTGGCTGTTGGAGACCTTCAGTAGCAAGAGTGGCAACACGGCATACTGACATTTCACACTGAGCTGCAGGGTTCAGGGGTTCTCAACCCAGTCCTCAAGACATATCAAATCAATCAGAATTTTAGAATATCGACAATGGATATGCTTGAGAGTGCAATGCAAATCTATCTCATGCATATTATCGCAGGAGCTAGATCGGAGGGTGTTCAGCACCCCAGTATTAATAAGCAAGCTCCTTCGCTGGGTTCAAAGAGTAGCACTTTGTGTGTCTTCTGCACTCCCCCTCCCGTTTCGAACTATTGGCGCTTACGATTGGGGGGCGGGGGTTCCCTGGAAACGACTGCCTTCGAAGGACTACGTTGAAAAGCCCTGCTCTGGTGCCAGGATCTAACCTAAATAATCCTGTGTCTGTGGCTGGGGCTCGAAAGCCTCATAATGCACTGGGCCAGGGACGCACTGCACAGAACACCGCAGTAGCAAAGGCTGCCTTGAGGGAGTCGGGGGGGGGGGAGGGGGGAGAGACGAGCCTCTGAAAGCGGCTTCTCCAGCGCCAGCGTTAAGGATACGGTTAATGTAGTTTTCCAAAGCTGATGTCATGCTGTCCCCGTGCACCGATCGCGGCTCCCTGAAACTGCGAACGGAGCCGTGAGAACAAGGAGGAAAGCTGAACGACCGGCGGTACGCGCGCGCGCCTAGCTCAAACGGAACCCGAAATACTAGCGCATGCCGGGAGATCACGCGTCTTCAGGAAGACTGACGAAGAGCAAGGGGGGAAGGCGCTGACTGCCGAGCTGAGGCATAGGAGAGCGCATCGGTAGAGCAGCGCCACCTTGGCGCGAGGAGGTCGCCGCTGGCGGGCGACGTCTGTGGAGGAGGCGTGGTTTGAAAGGAGTCGGACAGTTTCCTAGTCTTGGGCGACGCCAGTGGATAATTTTAGTCCTGCATGGGATGTAGAGTTTTAGAGTTTTTATGGTGACTTTTATAATATTTGGAATGCTTTTATGTTTTATTTAAATATACTGATATTTGTCAACATTTGCTTATTTCTGATCGGAAAAGGAAGGGTTATCTAAAAAAAATAAAATGATATTACTTAATTTCTTTAATTTCTATATGTTACTTTTTTTGTTCAAAATCATTAATCTCAGTTCTGTGCGTATTTGAGCAAACTCCTAGGGTATTAAAAGTGTCATCCCCATGGTTGTTTTCAATGTGTCCAGCCAACTGATTGCAGGTCGCCCTCTTTGCCTAGTTCCTTCGATCTTCCCAAACATGATGTCCTTCGCCAGTGATCTCTCTCTTCTGACGGTGTGACCAAAATAAAACAGTCGTAACTTCATCATTTGGGCTTCGAGTAACATAGCCAATTTGATCTCTTCCAGAATCGATTTGTTAGTTCTTCTGGTGGTCCACAGCACACATAAAACCCTTCTCCAGCACCAAAGCTCAAATAAGTCAAACTTCTTTCTGTCTTCTTTCCGTGGAGGGGCATAATCAAAAGAAACGTTTAAGTCCAATTTGGACATAGGGCACTAATCACCCAAAGTTGGCAGCGGCAAAATGTCCATTCTCGAAAAGTACGTCCCAAAATATTTTTTCACAAAAATCGTCTATCTCTATGTCCAGGCGGTTGATTGTCCAGACTGCCACTACGTCTATCTTTATACCACATTCTCGACCAAAAATTTGTCCAAGTCTGAAACATCCAGAACAAGACCATTTTAATGTGGGAAGGGCTAGCATTGTGATAAACTGGCCACCCAGAAATTACAAGAGCAGTGGGGCACCTTACAGGGCACTACTGTGAATTTCACAAAAAGGATGCCACATTAACATCTCACCAGAACTCCCTTATAAGTTATGGTGAGCCCCCGAAAACACCCCCCAAAACCACTATACCCACCTGTCTACAACCTCAATAGCCTTTATGGCTGCAGGTGGCACCTATATGGCAGTGCATTAGGGTTTGGGGATTTTGGTGGGCTCACATTTTCCACCATGAATGTAGTGGTTAGAGTGGCTTATGGGCCTGGATCCTCCTCTTTTTGGTTCAGTAGTCCATCTCCAGACTACTTAAGCCACCTCTTTGCAGCTCTACTAGGTGCTGCCAGGTGCTGATGTTCTGGAGGAAGGTATGCACGTTTTTATTCTGAACTTTGTGGGAGGTGTTACAGGGTCAATGAATACGGGGGGGGGGGGGTCTTTACTTTGTCCCTGCAGTGGTTATCTGGTCACTTTGGATACCTTTTGGGCACTTATACCTGTCTTTACATCATCTAACTCAGTGGTTCCCAACCCTGTTCTGGAGGACCACAAGGCCAGTCGGGTTTTCAGGATAGCCCTAATGAATATGCATGGAGCAAGTTTGCATGCCTGGCACCTCCATTATATGCAGATCTCTCATGCATATTCATTAGGGCCATCCTGAAACCTGACTGGCCTGGTGGTCCTCCAGGACAGGTTTGGGAGCCACTGATCTAACTCATAATGTATAAGGTCCGTCTAGGCAGTCTCATCAAACCTTTGATTTTTCTTGTAGTATGACTATGTCTAGGTTGGCTCACATCCCTCCCTAACCACTTCTCCAAAAATGCCCCTTTCAGCTCTGGGCACATAGTGGGATTCAGAGGCCTAAAAAGTCCTGGATACATCTAAAAAGCCATTTCAATTATTGGCGCTTTTAGATCGTCCAAATGCCGACTTGGGCGGGTTTTTAAGCTTATTTCAGTTTTGATTATGAGCCCCATAGTGTCCAGCTTTCACATTCATAACTGACCACTGAGAAATTGAGTGCATGGACAAGTCTGATCTTCACTTGGAGTGTTATTTCCTTGCCTTTGAATGTTGAGAGCCTACACTGAACAGTGACCAAGTGCTATTCTGCGGAGTATTTCTTCCCTGCTAGTTACAGCTTTGTTTATGAAAGAGTCCAGGAGACTGAAATCCTTTACAACTTCTATTCTATCACCTTCAAGCTCAAAAGCTTTATCATTTTCCATGTTTATAATCTTTGTTTTGTTTATGTTCAGCAAAATAAGGGACTACAAATACCACATTGCTTTAGGATGTAACATAGTAACATAGTAGATGACAGCAGATAAAGACCCGAATGATCCATCTAGTCTGCCCAACCTGATTCAAAATTTGTTGTTTTTTTTTTTCCTTCTTCTTCTTAGCTATTTGTGGGCGAGAATCCAAAGCTCTGCCCGGTACTGTTCTTAGGTTCCAACTACTGAAGTCTCCGTCAAAGCTCACTCCAGTTCATCTACACCCTCCCAGCCATTGAAGCCCTCCCCAGTCCATCCTCTACCAAACAGCCATATACAGACACAGACCGTGCAAGTCTGCCCAGTACTGGCTTTAGTTCTTCAATATTTACTATGTAAGTTTAAAACCAGGAGTGACCAAAAAGTCTCCCTCTTGGAACTGTGAAACTTGGCAGCTCTGGATGTCTATAACTGAAATCAGAAATAAGTAAATAACCATAAGAACCAACTTTCAGCAAATCTGCAGCTTTCAGTAGTTTAGAAACAACTGAAATAGGTCTGGCAAATCTCACTGTGGAATTCCCTCCCTATCAACCTTATACAAGAGAATTTCGCCTCTAAGTTTAAATTAGGCCTTAAAACTTTCCTAGTCCAAGATACTTTCCATACCTAAAACTCTGCATCAGCCTTAGAATTACTCTCATTAGGCTCTCTGCTTGTCACTTCTGTTTCGCAGTTTTCCTGCCCTCCTAGTTTGTCCCTTTCCCTTATCCTCTGATTTATATGATGTGTCATTTTACCATCCCCCCCCCCTTAGGATTAATTTAGGCAGTATATCAAATATAATAAACTTGAAACTTGAAATAGTGTGCCCTCTCTCAAAAGAATGCATATGATTATTAGCAAATAAAAATCACAAATTTGTGTGTTTTTTGTGCCCCTAATTTTCAGGTTTTAGCAATCATTGATACATAGCAATCATTGATACATCCCATGTTGTTGCAAACAACAACCCATCCCTAATGCCTATATTGGTGCATCAGTTTTATTTTTGCTAAGGTTTCGTTGTCCATCTGTACTTTCCCTAGGCTGGTCAGCTAAATGATTTTTTTACTAAGGTGCGCTAATGGATTTAGTGCGTGCTAAATTCCGTGCTGCCCATTATATTCCTATTGGCTGCCTGGCATTTAGGGTCCGATTCTATAAATGGTACCTAAATATTAAGCGCCATGTAGTGTAGTGCTTAAGCATGATTTTATAAAAGTTAGGCACACTTTATAGAATCGTGCTTAGCAGCACGGACTTAGATGTGGACTTAGACATCAATAGGCACATCCTATTTATGCCAGGATTTTCTTGGCCTAAATGAGTGTGTTTTTATTAGGTGCTTACTGGCACCTAAGTCCAAAACAGGCACCTATATATGAAAAACACGCCCATGATCTTCCCCTAACCCTGCCTACTTTCTGGTAGGTGCCATGGACTAGGCGCCTACCTCAAATTGGTAGGCACCTAGCATTCCATTAAGTGCAATTTAGGTTAATCACAAGGTGCTAATTGTTAATTATCGGCAGTGATTAAGCTTTTTAATTAATTAAGGTCCTCTTTTACTAAGCTGTGGTAGAGGTTTCTGTCGGTTTTCCCGCTGACGTCACTTCTGGGTGCCGTACATAGGAAGTGACATCAGAGGGAGAGCTGACAGGGTCGCGAGGAGCACTTTCTTGACTGCCATGAGCAATAACTTCAACTTGAGGTACGGGAAAAGGGAAGGGGGGCACACTTGGGAAGCGGGATTGGGGAAGGAACGAGGGGGGGGCAGAGACAAGGGCGGGGAGGGGCGCCTCTTACCCTCTCTATGCCACTGCTGTGCACTAATTATTAGCATGCTAAATCTGTTAGCACATCTTAGTAAAAGAACCCCTTATTATGAAAGCAGGAAAGCTACTATAATACAAACAGGCATCAAAACACTTTAGCAATTAATTCCAATAATTGATTGTTAAAATCTAATTAACTAATTAGTCAATGGTAGAGCAATTAAAGCAGGAAAACCAAACAAAAACTGCAGACAATGTACACGATGCAGGCAATAATTTATTGTACCAAAGTTAAAATGCAGTAATAAAAAACCTTTTTACCAACCAAGAGACCCAACATGGTCCGTGTTTCGGACAACACGCCTTCGTCAGGGGTCCATGGTAAATAAGGTATACAATGTACCGCAAAAAATGTAGGTAACAACAAATGCCTGTGTATTACGCCAAAAGCCGCTGCCGGGGGGGTCACGTGATGCAGCCTACCTGATAGGGCGCGCGCTGGTGGAGCTCCCTCAACTCCCCTGCTAAATCGGCAAATTCACTCAGCTTTTCTCCCCCGCCGAGCGGCTGACCCGCCGAGTTAGAGTGCGCTTGGTGTCCCGCTGCGGCCGCGGCGTCTCAATCGGGTCCTGCAGCTGGGAATGCCGGTAAAACAGGCTCGGGCGCTTAAAGACAGGCCGGCTCTGACCCCGACCAAAATGGCGACAGAGACTGCCACTTTCACGGTCCCCGCAGGGGACTGGGTGCAGGAGATCACGCGGTCGGTGTCGGCAGCACTGGCAGACCGCCTTAACAAGCTTCAGTCGGGCATGGAGGAGATGCATGAGAAATTTGATTCTCATGCACATCGGATTGCCGAAATGGAACAGCGGATTTCAGGGCAGGAAGATGTCTGCAGCGGCCTGGACGCCCGAGTGATCACGCTGCAAAAGGAGACAGAGGCCCTGAAAGCACAGCTGGACGAGCAGGAGAACAGGAGCCGTCGGAACAATCTTAGGCTGGTGGGGCTTCCAGAGGCGGTTGCGGATGCGGAGCTGTATCATATCTTCTCCTCATGGCTGCCAGAACAGCTGCAGCTACAAGAGTCTGGTATGGCCTTTGCTTGTGAGCGTGCCCATCGGATCGGGTCCATGCAGCAGGCGGAGAATCGGAGACCTCGCACCGCCATTGCCCGCTATGTCAACTGGCGTGAGAAGGAGTCCATCCTACGGGCGTATCGCAGGGCAGGGCCTCTGGATTACAAAGGGGTGAAGATTCTTCTCTTCAATGATTATTCCGTCAGAGTGGCGGCGCAGCGCAAGTTGATGTCACCTTTTTGCTCGGTGCTGCATTCCAAAGGTATTCAGTTCGCCCTCGCTTTTCCTGCTAAGTTGCGAGTTTGGAAGGACGGCAAATCCTTTACCTTGCAGGATGCGGATGAGGCCCGCCGTTTTGTGGACAAACTTTGAGGCTGCTGGATCCTACCAGGCTTGACTGGCACGTGGTCCGGGCTGATTCCTGTAGGACCTATGGCGTTCCCTACTAACTACTCTTGTGCAGGGAGGAATTAAGAGTGCATCCTTGACTGACCACCGGGATTCCCGGACAGCGATTATCTCCCTGCTGTGCTGTGCCCCGCTGCCATCGCCTCTCTGACGGGGGAGGGCGAGGGGCTTAGCCGGTTCTGGACTTTGGTTTACCTTGGTGGGGCCCGTCTGGTCTGGACTGTTTTTTCTATATTTCTGTATTCTTTCTTTGTGCTCTCTCATAGGGCCTAGTATGTATATATCTGCTTATATAGGACTTTGGTGATTCAGTTTTGTCTCTCTGAGTACACCCGTTTGGTGGGGCACAGGGATCTTGTAGCTGAGTTCCTTTCTTTCCTTTTTGGATGTGGAGGGGGGGTGGGGGGGGCTCTCTGGCGAGCGGGGTGGGAGGTGTGTCTTTGGGTGTGCGGGGCTGGGGCAGGGAGCTACCGCTGAGGAAGGTCTCGGGTTGAGGTTAAGGGGGGGGGGAGGGTGTGAGGGCTTTTTGGGGTGGTATGTTTGGGTATGCATGGGTCGGGTGGCTGTCTGTGCGGATGTGGATGTATGGTATGACTGGTTCTAGATGGGGGAGTGGCATCTCTCTTTTCTCTACCCAGGGACTTAGCTGGGAGGTCCCGCTGGGGTGGTTGTACGTCTATAGTGGTCAATTTTCTGAGTGTTGGCCTTTTGACAATGGCTGATTTAAAGGTGGTTACTCTTAACGTTGCTGGCCTTCGGTCACCTATAAAGAGGTCGAGAGTACTGGCCTCCTTACGCAAATTGAGTGCCGATGTAGCCTATCTCCAGGAGACTCACATGTCACAGTTGGAACATTCTAAATTACGTAGAAGCTGGGTGGGCGAGGTATACTCCTCATCCTTTGGGGGTAGGCGGCGAGGGGTCGCGATCCTTCTTAGCAAACAGTTACCTTTTCAGTTTCACAAGCTGGTTCAAGACCGCGAGGGGAGATTTGTAATGGTATTGGGGGAGCTTTGGGGTACGAAGCTGATGCTCTGCAATATCTATGCTCCAAACGTATACACTCACAGCTTTTTCTCTACTCTCCTCTCTAAACTGTCAGAATATACCGAGTATCATCTTCTCTTGGGAGGGGACTTTAATATCACTGCTGATCCGAGCTTTGACTGTAAGCCGCCCCGGGTGCCGCCTCGAGATCATGCCGCAAGAGGGATTAACTTCTTACTTGGCCACTTAGACATCGTGGATATTTGGCGCACTTTACATCCTTCTGATAGGGACTTCACTTTCTTCTCGCATGCTCATACCGCGTATGCTCGCCTTGATTACCTTCTTCTAGATCGCCGATTATTTACAGCGGCTATTCGAGCTGATATCTTGGAGAGCACCGTTTCTGATCACGCTCCGGTGGCAGTGACCCTCTCTTTTTCATCTGGGGTTAGGGGTAAATCCTGGAAACTGTCTCCTCAATTGTATACGGACAAGGCATTCCGGGAATATCTTAGAGCGCGGTGGGTGGATTATCAATTGACTAATCAGACTGCTGATGTGGGTCCCAGTACGTACTGGTATGCCTCTAAAGCGGTGATGAGAGGGCATATTATAGCGTACACGGCTCATAAGAGGAAAGAGCGGGATGGGAAGATATTGCAACTTACGAATGATATGCGGATTCTCAGACAGCGCCATATTCAGTCGATGTCTGACTCTGACAAACGAGAACTTCAGTCTCTGAAGGGGCAGATAGAGGGGCTGCTTAATGATCGTATGCGGACTTCTTTGTACTATCATAGATACCGACTGTATCGCTGGGGGAGCAAAGCGGGGAAACTTTTAGCTAATTTGGTGCGACCTCCAAAAAAAAGGCAAGTTATTACATCTATTAAAGATGCACAGGGTATCGAATACACTACAGCTCAGCAGATAGAGGAACAATTTGTCTCTTTCTACTCGAAGCTGTACGAGGCTCGTCCATTGGACCGTGAGGCTTTGCTGTCCTTTTTCTCTGATATCCAGATTCCAGGGCTTGCGGACGCGCAACTCCAGGCCTTGAACGCTCCGCTTACGAGGGAGGAGATTCTGCGGGGTATCCGCTCCCTCACCTTGGCGAAGGCGCCGGGCCCTGATGGTTTAGGTCCGGAATACTATAGGATTCTTCAGGATTTGGTGGCAGCGCCCTTGTGCGCCCTGTATAATGGAGTGTCAGCAGGCGAGGCCGAGTTACCCGATAACCTGGCACATGTGGTTTTACTACCGAAACCAGGCAAGGACCATGCGTTGGTGAGTTCGTATCGGCCCATCTCTCTCTTGGACCAGGATATAAAGCTGTTGGCGGCTACCCTAGCGCGTAGACTAAATTCCGTTTTACCAGATATTATTCATCACGACCAGGTGGGTTTTGTTCCTGGTCGATATGCCTCCATGAATTTGATGAAAGTGCTGGGAGCCATTCGGATCCATGCGGGACGCGGGGGCCATTCTGCTATCGCGGGTTTAGATATGGAAAAGGCATTTGATAGCATCTCCTGGGAATATCTTTTCTGGACTTTGGAGCAGTACGGAATTCAGGGCTCCTTTCTGGCGTGGGTGAAGGCGTTGTATGTGGACCCGCAGGCCCGTTTATTAATCAATGGCAGTTTGACGGCCCGTTTTGGCCTTCAACGAGGCACTAGGCAGGGCTGCCCCCTGTCCCCTTTACTATTCTTGCTGGCCATGGAGCCATTAGCCATCAAAATTAGAGGATGTACTCATTTCCGGGGGGTGAGAGTCGGGGACCACGAGTGTAAAATCAGCTTGTTTGCGGATGATATCCTTTTGTATTTGGATCAGGCTTCCATTCATCTGGACCCAGCTCTCGCGGTGGTGAGAGCCTTTGGGTTGCTTTCTGGCCTTCAGGTGAACTGCTCTAAGTCAGAACTTTTACTGCTGTCTGGGGGCCCGCCGGAGCCATGGCACGCGCTTTTGGCTATTCCGCCCACGACGGCGCCTATGAGGTATCTGGGCGTCTTCTTAAGCACACAGCCCTCCGTCCTTTATGCGGAAAATGTTCTGCGGCTGTTGGAGGAGATTAACAAGCTATGTCAGCGCTGGAAGGATTTGCCGTTGGGCCTGATGGGCAGGATAGCGCTGGTCAAAATGGTTATGCTTCCGAAACTGTTATATCCTTTACAGACCATCCCGATCTGGTTGCGCCGCAAGGAGGAACTTAAATTCAAATCGATTATTTCTAAGTTTATATGGCGCTCCAAGGCTCCGAGAGTCAGTATGGTGAAACTGATGTTGGATAAGTCTGCTGGCGGGCTCAATGTCCCTGATATTCGTCTCTACAATGTGGCTGCGCTACTGCGCTGGATACACGAGGGGTATTCGGGAAGTGAACGATATTCCCCACAGGGATGGGTGGAGGGTTGGACTCGTCCTTTTCAGTTCATGAATATGCTCCACTCCCAATCCGATCCCTCTCAACGGTACAGAGTTCAGATGCAATTCATGTGGCCTTTACGGCAAGCTTGGCGATGGTGGAGGCGCCGACAGGGGCTTAGTCCCGCGGTGTCTCCCTTTCTTCGTTTCCTGGGTAATTCCAACTTTCAACCGGGCTGGGGTTATTCAGCATTTCGGGGTTGGGCGGCCCGGGGATGCACGGCCATGACGCAGCTGCTTGAGTTGGATCCCCAGACTTTTCCCTCTTTTTCCCAGGTTCAGCGAACGTGGGGCCTCCCCAACCATTTTTTGTTTTCCTACTTTCAGGTCCGCCATTACTGGGAGGCAGAACGTAACCGTTGCCCAGGAGCGTGGGCGCTTGGGGGGCTTGACACACAATTTCTCTCTACCCCGGCCTCTATGAATAAGCTCTCACATTGGTATAAAATATTGAAGCTCTCAAGTCCCACTGTAGGTATGTCCAGGGTAAGAGAGGTTTGGCAGAGCGATTTGGGGGTGTCTATTGATGAGCATCAGTTTCAGGAGTGTTTTGCCACCCTTTTTGCATTCACTAAATCCGTTGAGTATCAGGACACTCAATTTAAGATTCTGCACCGCTATTACTTAACCCGACAGCGGGGAGCCAGCTTAGGACTCTGGGATGATGCTTCTTGTGTTAAATGCAAATGCCAGCCAGGTACGTACCTCCACTCATTTTTGGAATGCTCTAAACTTACTCTATGGAGGGGGGTGCTGGCCACGTTGGAGGCTATCCTTCAACGGTCGGTGGAATGGGATTATGGGGTTTTACTTCTAGGGTTGCAGGAGCCACTTATTGAACAAGGTTTGTCTGTCCCCCAGCGGCGCTTCCTTTACAATGTATTCTTAGTGCTTAAGAAAGCAATTCTTTCTAGTTGGATTTCTGAGGCCCCTCCCCCTACTGCGCTGTGGCATGCCAAATTGCGGGACATGGCCACTTTTGAACGCCAGTGGTATGTGGAATCTTCCAGCTGTGATAAAAGATATTATGTGGCTATGTGGGAAGGCTTATTGCGCTCGATCTCTGCTCCAGAGCCGGTACCCGGTGACAGCCAATTGTGAGTTCTGGCCCAGCGGAGAAGACCCCCTTTGGGGTACCCGGGAGCCCCCTACTTACCTGGGTGACCTTCTCTCTATTTCTCCTTTTATTTTTCATCCGTAGGCCTATTTCTTTCTCTACACTCATCGACAGCTCCTCTATCTAGGACAGGGGGGGGAGGGGGGGTTTGCTTGCTTGTGTGTGTGTGGGGGGGGATCAGTGAGAAAGGGGGGTGTGCCTGTTGTCATGTGTGTGCTTGGTGAGCATGGGTTTTGAGTCGGGCTGGGGGGGGGAATGTTTATTTGGTTATTTGGTTATTTGAGGGGGTAAGTACAAATAGGTGAAGTTGGCACTGCCTCGTGGCGGGGACTTTCCTTGTACTTCTTGTTCATGGATCCTTCTCGAATCCCTGATGTCTCTGGTTTGGTTTGTATTTACCAGCTGTTTATGTATCCCTTGTGTTATCTGCTTGTAGATTTTGGCATTGTTGCCGCCTGAGTGTATGTGCTGCTTCACTGCTAATAAACATATGTTTAAAAAAAAAAACAAAAGCCGCTGCCAAAAACCAAAATCACTCAAAAGCGGCTTTTATCAAGCCGCACTAGCGGTTTAACGCGCTTAATACCGCGCACTAAACCGCCGGCCGCGCTAGTCGCTACCGCCTCCTCTTGAGCAGGCGGTAGTTTTAAACCAGCGCGGGAGCTAACGCGTGATGAAAAGTTGCGCATTAACCCCGCTAGCGCGGCTTGATAAAAGGAGCCCTAAGTGTCTATGAGCATCAGGCAGCTGAAATAATTAATGCTAGCAGTCAGTGAAGTCCTTCTTTCCCTGTCCCAGATTTCTGAACATGTTCTGCTGCACAAAATCACTGGCAAAATAACAGTCAATATGTTATTAATTTTTCTGCTACTGCCAACTCGTAAAAAGTCCCCTTTTTGATGAGGAAGCTTTTCTGGAAGAATCCATATCATCATTAAATTCAGCCTATGGGCAAATCTTTATGAAGCAGAATTGGTAGCAGATGGCAGAAGTTAGGTGAAGTGTCCAAAAATATCATATTCATCACGCTCATCTTGGCACATTAATGTCACAAGGGCCTTTTCTTAAATATGGAACTGGCTCTGCAGAAGAAGCCAGGTGTCTGCTTCCTGACATGCTCTCACGTGATTTATGCTTTTCGTAGCCATTTCATTTTGTGGCATTGAGCAATAATATGCATGTCTTCTCAGTGCTTCTGTATTGAAACTGACCAAGTGCAATTTTTTGGGGCATCAGTCATGAGGATGGCAGTGACAATTTCATTCTGTAAAAATGAAAAATGGCAGCCTAGATTTAAATAGCCCTCTGTGTTGTACAGACTCAGAGTCAAGGAAAAAATGTATATCTTCAACAAATCAATAAAGGAATTCATTGCTCAAGGGTATTTTTTACAGTACACAGAATAATCAAATACCCAGTAGGAATGTACCATATGATATAGCTTTGAGAGTGTTGGTGACTCGACATCTCATCACTAGTAGCTGTTTTGCCACTTCAACATGAAAATAATTGTCAAGTTATTTTAATTGCAGACCTCCCTGCTAGGATCACTGTCAGTGGTTGTTATCACACATGACATCACCCATAGAATGAACCAATCAGATTCTATTCTGCATGAGATGCAAGCACTGGACTGAATCAATGCTCTCAGTATTGGAGGCAACATCAGAGATGTTGTTTAAAGTTAAATTTAAAAAAAAAGAGCTAAGTGTAAAAAATATTAATTGCTAAAGGATAAGGAGGCAGTTCTATAAATTGGCTTGAAAGTTGAGGCATCACAAAGAGGCATGCTTAGCGCCAGTTCTATGACAGCTTAAAAACGCTAGCAGCAATAGGAGGTGTGATCACAGTGTAAAACACAGTCCTCAGACTTATCTACTCACTGAAGAAGTACGACCACATCACCACCGCCTACTTAGACACACACTGGCTACCTGTACAAGCACAAATACTTTTCAAATTCTACTGCATACTCTTCAAATCCCTACATAGCAATGAACCACCCTACCTGAACACTCGCCTAACTCGGAACAACTCATCCGGATCAAGGAGATCTCAGACACCCTTCACTCACTCCCCCAATCAAAGCCAGACAGCATAAAAAAAATACACGACGGACTACTTGCCATGTAAGCAGCGAAACTAGACAGCCACATCTCCAGTTTACTAATTTCAGCACTAAACTGCAAAACCTTCAGGAGGGAAATAAAAACCAGGCTACTCAAGAAATATATCAAGACAAACTCATGATATAACCAATAACCTCACTCCTTCACCAGACTCTAAATCAGTGTCTCACAAACTTTCTGGCCGGCGGCACACTAAATCCAGTGCCCCAGCCGGAAGGCACCTGAAAGTGCGCGGACGTTGATGCGATGATGTCACGTGCATGCATGACATCATTGCATCAACGTTCGCGCATGCGTGGTGGACCATCTTGCCGTGACCCGCTGGTGGAGGGATTGGGAAAGTGCGGGGAGAGGAGGAGAGACGCTGGCCAGGAGGGGAGTCATCCAGGCCAGCTGACTTCCTACAGGATGTGTCTCTCGTTGCGAGAGGCATGTCCTGTAGGCAGGCAGCCGGCGTGGACGACTCTCCTCCTTGCCAGTGTGTCGTGGCATACCAACAATCTCAGGAGGCACACTGGTGTGCCGTTTGCGATACAGTGCTCTAAATGTTCCTTCCAATAGCTTTCCTGTAATCTTCTGGATATGACCAGAATCTCATCTTTTTGTAATCCGCATAGAACCACAAGGTATTGGCAGAATAAAAGAAACTTAAGTAATGATCTCAATAGCAGGCGTGAGTGTATCTAAGTGTGCAAAGCAATGTGTGCAACTAATAGCATTCTACTATATAGTTTCTGCAGGTCGCTAGTCAAAATGACACACCCATGCTCCACCCATGATAATGCAGTTGTGCAATATGGCACCCAAAGTTAGATAATCCACATTGTCTATGGAAAAACCGTTTGTTCATCATTAATCACAAAATGACTGAGAACAAACTCAAGTGAGTTCTTATTACACTCAAGACCTCAAACACCCAAGACACTACTTATGTTTATTTTTCATGCTCTTACTAGGGTGAAGTGTTCATCATCGGTCTTTTGTGTTGGAGCAGAGCAATAGCCCCTGAAGAAACTTGCCAGTGAAACGGCTGGGTAGCCGTCGGGCTTCTTATATTAATAATAATAATAATAATAACTTTATTTTTCTATACCGCCATAGTCAGGCGACTTCTAGGCGGTTTACAATGTAAGAAGGCTGGACATTCAGCGAATAACAAAGGTCTTAGTACAGTACAATGCTAATACAATACAATACAATACAATAAGTCCACATATAATACAATACAATATACAATATAATATAATACAATACAGTAAGTCTAAATACAATACTATACAATAAGTTTAAATACAGTACCGAACAAAGAGTCTAGATGCTGTACAATAGTCTAAATGGTAAACTTACATATTAATTGGAGATCTAAGGGTAATGAGTGTCCATCACAATTAAAAATGACAAAAATGTTTAAAATAAAATCCTGCACAAGACTGATGATGAACACTTCATCCCAGCAAGGGCACAGTAAAATAAACATAAGTAGTGTCTTGGGTGTTTGAGGTCTTGAGTGTAATAAGAACTCTCTTGAGTTTGTTCTCAGTCAGTTTGTGATCCAAAGTTAGATGCCAGGATGATCCCCCGCTAAGCTAGTATTCTGTAAAGGGCATGTTGCACAGAGAATCTTTTACTGAATACTCATTAGTGCACATTTTAGCCCAGATTCTATAAATGGTGCCTGAAGTTAGGTGCCCAGATCTTCGTGCCTAACTTATTTTAAAAACCTAATTGGTGCCAATAATGAGCTCATAATTGGCAAAAATTACAATTAATTGGGTGGCAGGTGCCTAACTTGGTAGACGCCTATGACTTTCAGGTAGGCGCCTAGTCCAAGGCGCTTGCCAGAAAGTGGGCCAAGCTGATCTTGGGCGTGTTTTGCATCTAGGTGCCTAAATTGGACTTAGGCAAAGAAAACCCTGGCAGAAAGTAAGGTTAGAAAGATCTGAAGCCGGTGCAAGCGATGATTTGAAGAAGTGGTCAGGCAGAAAGATAGAGAGGTACTGGCACCCCTACCGTGAAGATGGTGCTTGGGGCAGTCCACCCCCTGCTCCCCCTTGCTATGCCAATGTCTTCTGTGCCTCAGTACGAGCCTTTCAACAATTAATGCACTAGTGTTGTTTAGGCACTGAAGAATTACTGTGTTTCCCCGAAAATAAGCCCTAGCAAGATTTTTGGGGTAGGTCGTAATATAAGCCCTACCCCTGAAAATAAGCCCTAGTCGTAGACAGCTGTGCTTCTCCTGCCCCATCGCGCAGCAGAACTGCTGAACCCCCGCTGACCCTCCATCCTTCCCTCCCAACTGATCCCTGCTGACCACGACCATAAATACCTTCCGGCAGAGGAGCGTCGGGCCAGCAGCACTCACAGTCTGCTTTGCGGCCTTCTCGCTGGGGCCTTCTGTGTACCGTGTTTCTCATGATGTCATCAGTACACAGAAGGCCCCAGCGAGAAGGCCGTGAAGCAGCCTGTGAGTGCTGCTGGCCCAACGCTTCTCTGCCGGAAGGTATTTATGGTCAGGGTCGGCGGGGATCAGTTGGGAGGGAAGGATGGAGGGTCAGCAGGGATTTGACAGTTCGGCTGCATGGCGGGGGCAGGGGCGGTTGCTCAAGGGTTCTGCTGCACGAGGGATGGGAGGGAAGGATGGAAGCTGGGCAAGAGTGCTGCTGCACATGGGGATGGGAGGGATGGAGGGATAGAAATATGCTGCAGAGGGAAGGCACAAGGGGATGGGTGAGAGAGAAGGAAAGATGTAGCACATGTGGGGGAAAGGAAAGAGGAAGAATTGGGGTGAAGGAGAGATAGGGAGATATGATCATGTACATGAAAAAAATAAGCCCTATCCGAAAATAAGACCTAGTGCCTTTTTTGGGCCCCAAATGAATATAAGACACTGTCTTATTTTCAGGGAAACATGGTAGTGCTGATGTGTGCTGACAATTCCATTTTTGTCTGGGCATGCACACATGAGCTGTGCTTACAGCAAAACTATTGTGCATATATGTGTCAGGTCCATTCCTTCCCCCTTCCCATTTAACAGCGTGATTTCACTGCACATAAAATTTAAATATGATTTGCTTCAAGCTTCATTGCACTATTGTTTTGCGTTGCTGTTGCATTGTGGGCCCAACTGCGTGCAGCTTTGAGTATCAGTCCCTCAGTCCTAGTTGTTAATAGATAAAACAATGTTGCTTACCTGCAAAAGGTGTTTTCCATAGAACACAAACTCACCTGTCTCCCCAAGAGTCATTTTCTTTCTTCAGTAGATGCAAAGATTTGTTCACACAGAAACACCTGTTATAGGTAAATAACACTACTGTGTCAATTGGATAATATTGCATAGTAACATAAGAATTGCCATACTGGGATTGACCGAAGGTCCATTAAGCCCAGTATCCTGTTTCCAACAGTGGCCAACCCAGGTCCCAAGTACCTAGCTAGATCCCAAGTAGTAAAACAGATTTTATGCTGCTTATCCTGGGAATAAGCAGTGGATTTCCCCAAGCCATCTCAATAATGGCCTATAGACTTCTCTTTTAGGAAATTATCCAAACCTTTTTTAAACCCTGCTAAGTTAACTGATTTCACCACGTTCTCTGGCAACAAATTCCATGTGTGTGAAGAAATATATCCTTCACTGGTTTTAGACATGCAGAGTTCTTTAAAGATATTTCCTTTTCCCCCTTGAACAATGAACAGCAAAATGTAGATGAGGCATCACAAAATTTATTCTAATTAATGAGATAATTGACTCCCAGGTTGCAAATACTTCAGTCAGATAATTTGATCATCATCTCTAGCCCTCTGCACCAGAAATTATTCATTAAAATGTCCTTGTTTACATTCTGTTTTAGTGTTTCTACTTTCCTAGGGCCTTTGCTTTCAGATAGCTACTTGTCCTAATTTCTTTTGTGGCAAAATCAAAGCAGTGTACCACTGTGCTGTTCTGAGAAAGACAACAGTGAGAAAGGACTCATGGATTGGAAATATGGAGGGGAAAGTGGGTTCTGGAGATCAGAGATATGGGGGACGAGGGACAGGGACTTGAGAATTATCCCCTTCATTCTATAACAGGTTATCAAAATGTAAGCACCGGTTGTGTATTTATATGTATAAAATACAAGCATTTCTGCATTTCAGTGTACACTTATACTAGTAAATGGCAGGAGTGTGCTCAGCCACTATTCTATAATTACACGCTAAAATGATTTAGCATATAATTATAAGGGGATGGTTACAGGGAGGGGCATGGGCAGAGGTGGGGGTTGACATTTACTTAGAGAATGCTATAAATTACATATAAATGTCACCACCTAAATGTAGGCTATGTTGGTGCTGATTTATGCTGCTAATCTAGAAGAGCAATAACTCCCACATAAAGTGGGCACCTAAATTGTGGTGCCCAGTTATGGATTTGCCCACTGTAGGATCATAGCAGGGGAAACAAAGGACAGGGGGACAGTGATGGAATAAAGGAAAGGGGAAAACATTTGAGATACCAACCTTTATGTGGTTACAATCAAAGTGGCTTTTATATATTATACATATTATATATTGCATATTATATACAGGCACTTATTTTGAAGGTGGGCCAATGAATGGCTAAGTGACTTGCCCAAAGTCATAAGAAGCTGCAGTAGGAACTGAACCTAGTTTCTCAGGTTCTCAGGCCACTCCACAAGCCATTAGATTACTCCTCCATTAAGCATGGAGATTTGGGCACTGCATGCTTGGCTCTAGGTAGGCTGTTCTGTAGTAATATTTAGTGATCTCTTTTTAGCAGTAGGGTTGTTCCTGTGTGAATCCTGGATGCTAATATTGTTATGGCAGGGGTATAGCTACAGGCGGGCCTGGGCGGGCTCTGCCCACCCAATCTTGGCTCAGGCCCATCCAGTCTCTCTCATAGTGGCACAGCTAGCATATGGGGATAACTGCCTGGCACTCGCCTGTGCAGCCAGGATGAGTTTGCTGCAGTGGCTCAGGCATAGCATCTGAGCCGGGCTGAAGTGGTAGTCCCATTCGCAACATCACTGCGCCTCCATGCAGCCCAGTGCTCTGCCTCCAGTGAAGGGTGACTCTTGCCCGCCGCAGCCTCAGCTCTGGAGGTGCGGGGCAGGCAGGGCTCGATGAAGTGCTTGGTGGGGGGTGGGAGTGAGGGAAAGAGAGAAGCTGCATGGGCTGCGGGGGTGGGGGTAGGGGAAGAGAGATGTCAACTATGGGTTCAGGCCCATTCAAACCTGGCTGTCTGACTATGTCATTGTGTTATGATATGGCTGGTTTGCTATGTTGGTTCTGATTTTTATTTTTTTATTTTTTGTAAAGTTTTATCAGAAAAGAATTGATTTAAATCATGATTCAAATCACTAGATAGAAATGAAACCTTAAAAGAAATGTAACCTTGGGTAGGTTATGAGCATCCAATGGACTACACAAAAGTATTTTTATTTGGATTGGTTGAGGACAGAGCTGGAGTAAATATTATTGTTAATTTTTTATTATGTATTTTCTGTAAATGTAAATCGCTTAGTAGTTACGATAGGCGATTAATCAAATATTGAATAAAACTTGAAACTTGAAACTTGAAACTTGAGCTAGAATGCCATCTGACCCAGTCTACTCGCTCCTCAATCTCCTCACAGTCAATAAACACAGTCCAGACAGTTAAGTTGCTTTAAAGAAAAGATGGCATTTTGCAATGAGCTGTGTGGATTTTATAGCAGTAATTTACATGCCATCACTTACAACATGGCAGTGGAATTTTTTTCACATTAATATCACAGTACAACAGGTGCGCTTAGCCAGCTCTACCATGTGTGTTTCTGCATCGGACCCTCGGTTAGTGAAACACACTTTTGTGTCATCCTTGAAGAGTGCATTTTTTAACTTGTACATTTTTAATGTTACTTTGGAAGATTTGTTTTAATTGTTCACAGAATGGGTTTTGCAACAATCCTAAAGAATTTTGGAAGTGCAAATACTTTTAGAGTAAATCATTTTTATTGAAAATTATACATTAGATCACAAGCAATACAGAACTTCAACAACCAATTGTCATGAACAGAAGCCCAAAAGCATCCCCTCCAATGAGAAAAAAAAAATACAACCTCACTGGGAATACTTTTAATAAAACTATGCTGGATCCATTATGGCATAAAAGGTCTTTATTAAAATTTAATCTGAGTAACAATGTTATGATTTTGTCCACTAGAGGGCACTAAGCATGCTTTATACAGTATTTCACAAGCAAAGCCTAAAATATTTGGCATCTTCATGAGACATGATATAACACACTAAAAATGAGAATTAGAAATGGGCCAATTCAGATTTTATGTTTCATGTGTAATTCTCCTTTTAACAGACAATGGCAGCTCAAGCAGGTGTGATGGATGCTGAGAGAAAACTGCAGACAAATGTACAAGGATACAGGCTAAATTTATTATTTAGCCACCTTGAACCAAACCAAAGGACCCGACACGGTCCGTGTTTCAGTTAACACGCCTTTATCAGGGGTCCCAGGTTGATAAGGTATCAAATAGAACCGCAAACAAAAACTTAGCCTGTGCAAGTAAAAAACAACAGTCGTAAACCAGTCTCTGTATGAACTCTGCCGTAGCTACTGGTTTACGACTGTTGTTTCTTACTTGCACAGGCTAAGTTTTTGTTTGCTGTTTTATTTGATACCTTATCAACCTGGGACCCCTGATGAAGGCGTGTTAACTGAAACACGGACCGTGTCGGGTCCTTTGGTTTGGTTCAAAACTAACCGCATTCATAATTTTGGAATAATAAATTTAGCCTGTATCCTTGTACATTTGTCTGCTGTTTTCTATTTGTTTTGGTTTGTGTTTTGCTCACTGCAGACTTTGTTGGTCTTTCCTTTTGTTGTTTTTGGCGGATGCTGAGCCAGTACTCTGCACTGTCACATTTTCACCCCCACCTCAGACACACATCTTCTGTCATTCCATGTACTTACTTCCATACCATCCTCACCTCAAATATTTGTCACTCTGTTTCTCCTTGTTATCAAGTTCAGCAGCAGACACATGAAAAAGATAGCACTTAGCGCAGTGGTTCCCAACCCTTTCCTGGAGGACCACCAACCAGTCAGGTTTTCAGGATAGCCCTAATGAATATGCATGGGATAGATTTGCATGCCTGTCACCTTCAATATATGCAAATCTCTCCCATGCATATTCATGGGGAAATTGAGTTACTGCGCGGACGGTGAAAAATTTGTCCCTGTGTCATTACACTTCACCCTCCATATTTGCGGTGGTTAGGGGCAGAGCTGGCCCACGAATATTGAAAATTCGTGAATAACTTTTGGGCCGGCTCTGACCCACCCCCGCCTCCCAGACCTTACCTAATGGTCTAATGGTGACACGGGGCAGAAGCGATCTTCCTACACTCCTGCCCCGTGCAGAGCCATCTTCGATAATGGCTGCCGTGAGTTCCCGTTGGAGTGTTTGAGGCTTGTGCAGTTAAGGCAGAGCTTACAGGAATGAGGCAGGGACAGCGACAAAACTCACAGGGACAGGACAGGGAAATTGAGTTCCTTTGGGGATGGGGACACATTTGTCCCCGTGTCATTCTATAATCTAAATGCTGTCGACTTACGCTAGTTTTCTATACAAACTCTTACATGCCTCAGGACATTTTTATAAGAACATAAGAAATGCCTGCACCGGATCAGACCTGGGGTCCATCCAGTCCGGTGATCCGCACACGCGGAGGCTCAGCCAGGCGTACCCTGGCGAATACATTAGTCACTCGTATCCCATGTTATTAAGCTGCATTAAATGCTACTGCATGCTCACTGCAGCTGGATTCACTTATATCTATCTAAATGTCAACATAAAAACATAAAAACATCAGAATAGCCTTACTGGGTCAGACCAATGGTCCATCAAGCCCAGTAGCCCATTCTTACGGTTGTCATACTGGGATAGACTAGTTTCCTGTTTCCAGCAATGGCCAATCCAGGTCACAAGCACCTGGCAGGGGCCCCAAAGGATTTCATGTTATTCACCCCCAGGAATAAACACTGACTTTCTCCAGGTCTGGTTTATGGAATTTTCCTTCAGGAATTTATCCAAACATTTTGGAGAAGGTGTTGTAGATAACTTTTATTGGTAATTGTGAAAAATGATTTCATTGTAATGTATTTATTTTGTAGGTTGTTGTATGTTGTCTGTATATTTTATTGACAGTGTTATGTTAACTTATTAGCTAATATTATGTTTTTATATGCATGATTGCATTGCTTCCACAGTATATTATTTTGTATACTGCCTTGGGCTTCAGGAAAAGGCAAATTACAAAATCCAAACAAATGAATCTTTTTTTTCCCATTTAACAAGCCTTAAAACCACAAAGATGCTACCAATTGCAATATTCTGACATTGAATGGAAACAAATGCTTCAGCGTTTCTATTTTTCTCATTCTCCCCAGCGTCCAGATGGGTTTAGTTTCAGCTCTGCAGTGCATTAGACACACCAGCTGAAACTTTCTTGGCTTTAAAGTGTTGAGCTGATAGATAATTCATGGATCCTGACAGAATATGAGCAGTCAGAGGCAGTTCAGATGCAATGTGTGAGCAGGCATGCCAGTGGCTTTAAAAAATGAGTAAAGGAATATTAGAACATGGCTGTTCAAGTTATCATTCTTGAAATAGGATTTTCTATAAAATAAGTTGAGAGTAGAAATTGCCTGTACAAAATTGGGATGAGACAAATATAAAACAGGAGCTTTTGCATTCTTGGCAGTGTAAACATACAGTACTTTATGGAAGCAACGATATAGATGGACAGCTGTTTCAGCACTCATTCTACGCAGGCTGTGAGTATATTCTATATTGACAATTAAGTACATACCCCCAAATTCAGTAAATGGTGCCCAAATCTGAACACGGATACAGAACTCCATGCAAACTAATTAGATAATGAGGTGTAAATCAGTTGAAAGCAGGGTGAAATTCAAGATCTTATTGCTGACATCGGTGCATCTAGTCAATTTAGGTGCTTAACTTAATTTTTTTAATTGGCTTAATCAGCACTGATAATTCAAAGCACCATTAAAAACCAATTAAGAAAACATTAAAAAAATAATTAGTTAGCCGTTAGCCGCCTAACTTGGTAGGTGTCTACACTGAGGTACCTACCAGCAAGTAGGCATAGTTGGGGCAGAATTGAGGTGTGGTTTCACTAGGTGCATTCATTTAGGCTAAGAGAACCCTGGCCTAAATGGCAATGCACCTACGGTTTTAACACATATAGGTGCCTAAGAATGCTTAGTCACTGCTAGGTGTGATCCTAAAAATGGCGCCTAGCAGATGATTGACAACTGTGCTCAATGGTGCCTAGAAGCTTGGAGTCATTTATAGAATTAGGGTCTAAGTGTCACGTGGCCCATAGGCATAAAATAAAATGTTCAGCATTTAGCTTCTGCTAAGAACATAAGAAGTTGCCTCCGCTGAGGCAGACCAGAGGTCCATCTCGCCCAGCGGTCCGCTCTCGCGGCAGCCCATCAGGCCCACTGCCTAAACAGTGGTCTCTGACTAATTTTACAAATTACCTCTAATCCTATCCCTATAACCTTACCTCTACTCTTATCTGTACCCCTCAATCCCTTTGTCCTCCAGGTACCTGTCCAGACCTTCTTTGAAGCCCTGTAGCGTGCTTCTGCTTATCACATCCTCCGGTAGTGCGTTCCATGTATCCACCACCCTCTGGGTGAAAAAGAACTTTCTGGCATTTGTTCTAAACCTTTCCCCTCTCAATTTCTCTGAGTGCCCCCTTGTACTTGTGGTTCCCCATAGTTTGAAAAATCTGTCCCTGTCCACTTTTTCTATGCCCTTCATGATCTAATGTCCGTTAGTGCACACTAAGCTTTAGTAAAAGGGCCCCTTAGGCAGTTGCATGCTAAAGTTATAGAATACTGCTGAGCATGTACTTAGCACTTACATAATGTAACTGTTACTGTTACCCACGTGGAGGGCCATTTTCAAAAAGGATGTGTAAGTCAGATTTTGTCGTTTCCCGCAAGACGTCCACATTTGGAGACTCAGAAACATCCGTTTTCGAAAGGTGAACAGATAGATGTCCCTCCACAATTTTTTTTTTTTTGGGGGAGGGGGAAAATCGCCTACTTGGATGTCTTGGCTGACAGGATGTCCAAAGGACGTTCAACCTTAGGATGTCTAGCTTTATCCCCCATTTTCGACCACAGAAATGTCCAAACCCAGATCATTTGGATGTGGGAGGGGCCAGCATTATAATAGACTGGCCACATAGATGTTCCTGCAGAGCAATGGAGCACCTTAGAGAGCAATGTTGTGAACGTCATATAAAAAGTGCCAGATATACATCTCACCATAACCCCCTTATAATTTATGGCGAGCCCCCCCCAAAACCTACTAACCCACCTGTCTACCACCCCAAAAATGAACCCTAAACCTCTGGATATGCAACAATCACTAGACATTCAGACAGTCAGCTTCGAAAATTGGCACTTGGGATGCCTCGGCAATTAGGATGTCCAAATGCCGACTTATGATGGATTTTGGGCATCTTTTTGATTATGAGCCCCTTGCTAGTATTTTATAACATCTGTGCACAATTGGCACTTAACTTTAGGCACCTATTATAGAATAAGGGGTTATTACCGTATTTTCACGCATATAACGCGCGCGTTATACACGATTTTATAAACCATGCATAACCATGCGCGTTATACGCGTGAGCGCGTTTTACAACTTTTTTTTACATAGTTCCCCCCCCCCCCCGACGCCCGATTCATCAACCGGAAGGACCGCTCGCACCCCCACCCCGAAGGACCACTCGCACCCCCACCCGAAGGACCGCTCGCACCCCCACAGCCTCCCCCCTCCCCCTCCCCCTCCCGCATGGAGAAGCTGTCTACCTTGTTTCTGGATGCCAGTGAGCCCAGCTGCTTCCTCTGCCGGCGGTTCTGCCCCTTCTCTGAGCCCTGCGCTATGCTACTTCCTCTTCCGGCGGTATTTTATGGAAATATTGGAAATTCCTGAAAGCTCCTTACCTCCTCTTACAAGAGTGTACTATCTTCCTGCCAAGCCCCAATCCAAAGAAGAAGAAAAAATTGAGGAATCCCGGGACAGACCATTGGACATTTCCGCAATTCTGGAACAATCGGATAGAGAATTGGCTGTTCCTGCCACTCTCTTGTTGTCTGTGGCTTTGGCTCCAGACAAGGATTGGATATTAAAACTTTTCTTTAAAAATAGGTCCAAAGATTTCCTGGGACATCATATTCAGATTTTTCCTGATGTCTCTAGAGAGACTCAAAAGAGAAGAAAATAATTTCTACTTCTAAAACCTGGAGTGATTCAAATAGGGGGTATTTTCTTTCTGAGATATCCATGTAAATGTGTAGTCAGATATTTATCTTTGAAGTATATTTTTACAGAGCCATCTCAACTGATTAGTTTTCTCTCAGCGAAACGTCTTGAGAAAGGAATAACAGCGCCCATGGAAGGTTAGCTCCCCGCACTGTAGTAAGACATGGATTTCCATTTAACTTATTTGATTTATATTTGTTCTACTCTTTAAATCTTGGATCCAATACATGGAGGACTAGTGTGTGATCAATTAGATCATTTATTACTTCATTTATCTATTTTTATTTTCAAATTGAATTATGTATTATGGTATATCTTAATTTTGGAAATTTAGTTTATTATGTTGTTTGATCTCACTTTACTGTACAAGATGTATATGCTTGGTAATATTATAAAATTCTATAAATAAATAATTTAAAAAAAAAATGATTTTATGATTTTTATAATTGGAGATTATTTTAATTTAAATTTGGTAATACTCTCTTACTCCTTTTCTCAATAGTAAAGACTCAGGAGGATTGCGAAGACCCGCAACGTGACATAAACATGCTCGAGAAATGGGCCGCGACATGGCAAATGAGGTTTAACGTGGATAAGTGTAAGGTGATGCATGTCAGTAACAAAAATCTTATACACGAATACAGGATGTCCGGTGCGGTACTTGGAGAGACACCCCCCCCCCTTGGAAGTACTAGTTGACAAGTCAATGAAACCATCCGCGCAATGCACAGCGGCGGCGAAAAGGGCGAACAGAATATAGGAATGATTTCGAAGGGGTTCACGAACAGATTGGGGAAGGTCATCATGCCGATGTACCGGGCCATGGTACGCCCTCACCTGGAATACTGCATCCAGCACTGCTTGCCGTACATGAAGAAGGACACGGTACTACTTGAAAGGGTCCAGCAAAGAGCGACTAAAATGGTTAAGGGGCTGAAGGAGTTGCCGTACAGTGAGAGATTAGAGAAACTGGGTCTCTTCTCCCTTGAAAAGAGGAGACTGAGAGGGGACATGATCAAAACATTCAAGATAATGAAGAGAATAGACTTAGTAGATAAAGACAGGTTGTTCACCCTCTCCAAGGTAAAGAGAACGAGAGGGCACTCTCTAAAGTTAAAAGGGAATAGATTCTGTACAAACATAAGGAAGTTCTTCTCCCAGAGAGTGGTGGAAAACTGGAACGCTCTTTCAGAGGCAGTTATAGGGGAAAACCCCCTCCAGGGATTCAAGACAAAGTTAGACAAGTTCCTGCTAAACCGGAACGTAAACAGGTAGGGCTAGTCTCAGTTAGGGCACTGGTCTTTGATCTAGGGGCTGCCGCGTGCCACTGCTGGGCACAATGGACCGCTGGTTTGACCTAGCAGTGGAAATTCTTATGTTCTTACGTTCATTAAATAACGCCCTTTTTTTACACCAAAACTTATTTTATTCAATGTAAATTGCTTAGGGCTCCTTTTAGAAAGCCGCAGTAGAGGTTTCTACCCTGGGACAGTGAAATAAATGCTCCAATGCTCATAGGAATCCTATGAGCAATGGAGCATTTACCTCACTGCAGCTTTGTAAAAACCAGCATTAGATATTATTGTGTAATTTACAGTATAACAAATAAAGATGAACCATGTTTTGCTTTATGGCTGGATTTCTTTGAAAAAGCCTAAACGGCGAAACACGTCGGCAATATCCCCAGCTGACAGAATCTTGATGAAAAGATCAGTGCTTTACTTTCAAACAAGAAAAGTTTTTTAAAGTAGATGTTTAAATGATAAATTATTCAACCCCAAAGTGACTAATTTTCACATAAGAAGGTAAAAAAGAAAAAGTAAAAACGAAAGGATAAAAAATGGATTAATGACAATTTCTGCAGCCTTCTAAAAAAAAAAAATCACAATAGATTACTGCGCAAGACTCTGATGATCCCCAAAAATATGATATTTACACAATAATGAATGTTTGTAGGTCACACATTATTGAATAGGGCTATTTTGAAACCATGACACATACACCTGGAAATAAATAAATGCGTGATTTTGTTTTGTTTTATTTTTCAATAGTTCATGCTATTTGTTTTGTATATCCAGTAAATAACGCACACTACTACAAAATATAATAATAATAATTTATTCTTATATACCGCCAGACCATGAATGGTTCTAAGCAGTTCACAGCAGATAAGGCTGAACATCCAGCGAATATATAAGCAAAGAAAATGAAAACAGAACCAAACACTAACTTTTTCTGCCTGCACACTCCTACAGATGACTCCATGACAAGCAGTTTACAACTTTTCCTGCCCCCAGCACCCTTATACTAGTCTTTATAATGTGTTAAATGCTATTCTCATTTCCTAGAATTTTAGTACTGCAATCACTTCCTGAGCAATGTGAGCAATGCATTGTGTGTAATGTAGTCTCATATGTACTGCAGCCACCCCAGCTTGCCTGTATAAGCTTTAAAACTAGTGGTCTTATCTACTGCAAAGACTTCCTTTTTCTTTCAGTGAGCTTGATTCCTTTGTCTCCCTCCTGTTTTTTCCCTGATTACCTCTACTATCTTTGCTCTGATGGGCCAGCAAGGGTATGACCTCTCTCTCCAATCAAGGACCACCCTCTATAGCAGGGGTCCCCAAAGTCCTTCCTTGAGGGCCGAATCCAGTCGGGTTTTCAGGATTTCCCCAATGAATATGCATTGAAAGCAGTGCATGCACATAGATCTCATGCATATTCATTGGGGAGATCCTGAAAACCTGACTGGACTCGGTCCTCAAGGAGGGGCTTTGGGGACCCCTGCTCTATAACCTCCTCTGTAACCTGGTCTCATGCTCTGTTCTTATTTGTCTCCTTCACCTCACCCTCTGGCCTTGTGGGTGCTCTTCTTGGATCATGTGTCCCTACAAACTCAGAAATTTCCACCTTGTCTTAGAACCACATGTTTCTCTGTTCTCAAACACACACTCATACATTCACATACACAGTCACACACACCCACACCTCTAAAACTACCTTTATCTCTTCAAATTTCTACCTCCGCCTACTGCTGCAGTATTTAGAATTATGAAATCTCTTGCCTTAGGGTGACAAGCTTCTGAAGATTGTAGACTGAATCAGCTACATTTATTCAATAACGTAGATTTCAGAAAAGAACAGAAACTCCTTTTGTGTGCTGATGTGCTAAGGTTATACTTTCTGGAAATTATAGCACATGTCTACTTTAAGTCCAGTATCAAAGCCAGGACATTATACTTTAAGAGTCCAGAACACTACTGTTACGTTGGTAAAGTAACATAGTAACATGGAGGAGCATTTTCGATAGGATGTCTAAATCCAACTTTGGACGTTTCCCACAAGACATTCAAAGTCGGTGGCAGAGAAATGGCCATTTTCAAAACTGGCAAAACCACTAGCCATCCAGATTTATTTTTTTACCCCAAATCACCTATTTAGACGTCTTGGCCATCAGGACATCCAACCTTAGGACGTTTAACTTTTTTGGCCATTTTTAACCACAAAAACATCCAAGTTCAAAATGGCCAAATCCAGACCATTTGACATGGAAGGGGCCAGCATTGCAATGGGCTGGCCACATAGACACACCAACAGAGCAGTGGGCCACCTTAGAGGGCACTGCTGTGAATTTCACTTAAAGGGTGCCAAATGTACATCTCACCAGAACCCCCTTATAATTTATGGTGAGCTCTCCAAAACTTACTATGCCCACCTGTCTCCCACCCCCAATAGCCCTTATGGCTGCAGGTGGCACCTATATGGCAATATAGGAGGGTTTTGGTGGGCTCACCACCCTCAATGTAGTGTTTAGCGTGGCTTATGAGCCTGGATCCTTCTCTCTATGGTTCACTAGCCCACCCAACAGGCTATTTAAGACACCTGTGTGTAGCTCTTACTTTCTCATACCAGGTGTTACTGTTCTAAACTACCACTACCCAAAAAGCAGAGCAGGCCAGGTCTTCAAACCAAATGGACTTTAATAGCAACCATATATATGAAACATTCATACGACCAGTGGCGCCCCTCCCCACCTTCTTCTCCGCCCCCTGCTGCACGCATGCACTCCATCCCTACCCTGTACCTCTTTGAACTTCCCCAGCACGAGCAGCATCGCCAACTCACTGCCCTCGTCAGCTCTTCCTCTGACATCACTTCCTAGGCACGGGACCCAGAAGTGACATCAGCGGGAGAGCCGATTCTGGCGCGAGCAGCAGGCTAGAGTTGCTGCTCATGCCGGCAAAGTGGATGAGGTACGAGGGGGGGAGGGAGTGAAGGCACGCGCACGTGGTGGGGTCTAAATTATGGGCCAAATCTCCTAACTTGCAAACAGCCATTTACATGTTGATTAAATGAAGCTCTGGAGGATTCTTTTGGAAACAGATTTAAATGATGGGCCAAATTTCCTCATCTGAATATATTTGAGATATAACAACCACCATTATAAGACTCTACTGAACTCCGCACTCCCTGTGGCATTGTATAAATAGCGGCCCTGACATATAGATTCATCAATCCCCATTGTAGTCAGCCTCTTTTGTTATATGATGTCATGCTAGCCCCCGAGACCACTAATGAATGGGAAGGAGCAGGAGGCAGAGAGGAGGAGGGGTGCTGCACCCTTGCCAATACAGCGCCTGGGGCAGACTGCCCCTGAAGAGATCTAAGAAGATAGTTTGTGGTATTATTTAGAGACAATCCTCAAATATACATGAAAATCCCACTACAGGGATCTGTCCAGAGAACGGAGGATAAGGGGGTCTCAGAAACCAACTTGGCTATGAAATTACACCCAATGCCAAGTTTCGATGGTTCATAGTTTCCATCACTGACCCTCTGACCTCCTCCTCCTTATTTTTATTAACTTATTTCTAACTGATTTATTAAATCATTAGTATTTTTATTATCTGCCAGAAATTACTTATCTTAGAAATGCATTTATTATGAATTTCTGGAAATCAATTTGGGACCAAATTAATTGTTTATTAGATAACCCAGTAGCATTATCATATGATACTGTGCTATTTGGTTATGGCAATTGAAAAGGCTTAGGTCCCAATTCCTGCCCCATACTTTCTCTGTCTCTGTCATTTGGAAGTCAGGTACCTGGGGACATATCTTAAAGACCAGAAATCATCTTCCAAAACATGTCCGCTTTATTATCAGCTTCACATCTCTTTTATATCATTCTAAATGAATCAGTGTCGTCAGCATGTGACGTAAACACAAACCATATATGGACACAGGTCACATGAAACTTTAAAGACATCAGCATTTTTTTTATCTGGAGACTGAAGTCCAAAAGGTAAGAAAAAGCCTTAACCAGCAGAGCCCCTAATCTAAATCTGTTTGCAAATACGGCTTATAAAAGCAATTGAATCCGCTTTACAATAAGTTAAGAACATCTCTGTTCAAACATAAATGTCCTTGTAGTATTTTCAAAGAGAGAAAGACAAACAGGGTCTGGCTTTACAGCTTGAAAACATGGCCTAAGGACATGATACGTGTCCCTTCAGCAATGAGAGCAAAAAGTCAGATTTCTACAAACAATAACAAATTATTGCTCATAATGACTGGTGTTGCCATTCAATAAATTACGTTTAATTGGAAAAATTGGAGTAGATTAAATTATAACTTTTGGTGGAATTCCTTATGTCATATATATAAAATGGAGAAATTTCTGGCAATACAGCGGGGTAGTTTCAAGAAATTTCAAGATGTTTGGGAGCCATTAACAAAGTATAGTACTGAATAGATTAAATTTTCTTTTCCCTTAAATTTAGAAGTTCAATTGTGAGGGGGGGGATTTTATAGTTATGTATTGTATAAGTATTGATTATTTGATAGGTAAGGGGGAAGGGTGGGAGTTAAGTATTTATCACTGTTACCATTGATGATTATTAAGTGATATAGATATTGTTAATTTGTTTGGACATTTTATCACACTTATTGTAAGTTTGAAAATGAATAAAGAATTAAAAAAAAAAAAAAAGAAATGCAGAGTTGCTGACAAGCCCGACGGGGACCCGTTTCGCCACTCGCATGGCTTTTTCAAGGGTTCTCAGGATGCTCTGCCAATTTAATTATGCATTCCCGCCATACTTAGGGCCAATTTTCCACTGCATAATTAAATTGGCAGAGCGTGCTGAGAACCCTTGAAAAAGCCATGCGAGTGGCGAAACGGGTCCCCGGGCAGACTGCCCCCCCCCCTTCTTACTACGCCATTGCATATGACACTATGGAACATTCATATGACTCGACACAGGCCATGTTTCGGCTGAAAAGCGTACCTCGGAAGTTCTTATGAATGGGACACCAAGCCACCTAAATACAAAGAATGGTAAAAAAAAAAACCAGTATTACAACACTCAAAAGCATTCAGTAAAGGCACTCTGCAGGCAATTTTTTGGAATTTATTTATTTATTTTAAAAATTTCTTATACCATTTTTAAACCAAAACGGTTTACAAAACTGTTACATACCTAAATTTTAAAACAAATTAAGACAACTTTCAATTACAAATTAAAATCAATACAAGCAGAAGAATTCAATTCTTTCTGGAAATCAGCAGACAAAGAAAATCAAATACTTCAAGGAACGCATTTACAAGCAATTGTGTTTTAAGTAACTGTCTAAATGCTGCGGTCTTGCCCCTTTTGAATTGTGTGCTAGAGGACTGAGGCATGTGGGGTTATAGACTAGTGTGGAAGACATGCACACAAAATATACAGTAAGTACTGCCAATTAACTGTGATGTTTGAGTGTTGCCATCAATTTATTGTAAGATAATTAATTTGCATATGCATCTTCGATCGGCATGCAAGTTTCATTGCTCAAATTTAGGCTTCAAGCATAGAATCTGGGGGAGACTGTGAACATTCTACTCTGTTTTTGCCTTATTTGGGACATAGATTGTGTAGTCCTAGCTTTGCTTCCCTATTACTGTACCAACAAGTTTTATTTTGATTCCATTACTTTTCCATTTAAGGATCTTCTATGCTTATGCCAGGCACTTTTGACTTAATTGTTTCCCTTTGCTCTCCATTTTTATAGTTTCTGTTTTACTTATGGGCACGTAGGATTTTCTCCATTCTGCGAGGGACATACCTGAGGTTTGGTTGATTCTGAAGTAGAGCTGGACTGCAGCCCTTCGCCATCATTCCTTGCTCTTTGCTTACTATCACTGTTCTTCTTTTACCCATTGTTTGCCATTAGAATATACCAGTTGTCCATGTTTGGCAGCCCTGGCACTGTACCTGGATAAATGGGAAATTGTAAAACTGTGACACCCATAGGATTCATTAAAGGATCGCTGGGTTTTGAAATCAAGCAGGAAAACTGGTTCAAGCAGATGTCTTTGAGCTCTTAAAATAGCCTAAGTTGACAATTAGATGAGTAAAGATAATTACTGCTCAATTGTTTTTCCACTAGATACGTAGGATTCTGTGTGTTTCTTTCAAACTTGCTTGTGCAGTCCTTCATGAGGTCTCATAGTTTCCAAATCAGAAATTTTAAAGCATTTTCAACAGTTAATAATAGTAACTTTATTTTATTTCAGTCATTAACTCATATTTTTCCTTCAAAAATAAAACATCTTTACACAGGATGGGCTTAGGGTGCACTCAGTAGTGGGAGCAAAAGAGTGAATGGCTGCTGCTGGGTTTTGGTACCTTTATGCTCTGGCGCCCTCAGCCACTGTCTCACTGACCTGCCTATTAAGCTGGCCTTGGATAAGCCATATGATTTTATCTGTTTTATTATGGGGGTGATAGAGATATCCTTTCTGCTTCGTTCTTCTTATATGGGTCAAAATCAAGGCTAGAATCCAATGTCATGAATCTTCTTTCTCAATTACTCTTTTTTATATACCCTCTGAGCTAGGCTCCATTCCCCAGTTCTCCTTTAAGAACTCTGTAAGAATCATGTGGCCTAAACCAGCCACTAGGTGTCGATATACTAAAGTGTCAGCAAGCTAAGGGGATTCCTTGATAGAGCCTATTAAGCAAAACATGTTGGATGCAGCTCCCTGACCAACTGACACTGCTGTCAATGGAAGTAAAACCTGGATGTTTTCAGAGATTAGAAAAGCTGGCAACTATGCAGCTGCTGCAAAACCTGCCCTGAACTCCTACACAACTTTCTTAGAGACTCAAGAAATGGGAGAAAAAAAGGCTTCAGATAGGCTTCATGGGTCCAACCCCCCCCCCCCCCCCTCCCAGTCAGGTACACAAAGCAACACAATGTAGACTAATCATCTTCCAAGCCAAGCATAAAAAATATGAAACCAAACACTTAGCATGCTCTGGCTCCAATCCGTCCTCCATTGGTCATTCACAGGCTGTTTCCTGCAGCATCTCCAACCACTGCCATTCTCATCCTGCAGAAGTAAAGCAAAGATTCAACAGGGTCATCCCTGTTTCACCAAATTAGCTTCCTCAGGAATCTCCAGCTCCGATATTCTCCCAAAACAGTCAGAGCAGCCAAAAGACAAAACCTTTTTTATTTTGTCTTTTGGCTGCTCTGTCTGTTTTGGGAGAATATCAGAGCAGGAGATTCCTGAGGGGATGGAACTCCTCTAATATGAGGAAAGACTAAAAAGGTTAAGGCTCTTCAGCTTAGAAAAAAGATGGCTGAGGGGAGATATGATTGGAGTCTGCAAAATTCTGAGTGGAGTAGAATAGGAACAAGCGGATCGATTTTTTTTACTCCATCAAAAATTACAAAGACTAGGGACACTCGATAAAGTTACAGGGAAATACTTTTAAAACTAATAGGAAGAAATATATTTTCACTCAGAGAATAGTTAAACTCTGGAACATATTGCCAGAGGTTGTGGTAAGAGTGGATTGCGTAGTTGGTTTTTAAGAAAGGTTTGGACAATTTCCTGGAGGAAAAGTCCATAGTCTGTTATTGAGACAGACATGGGGGAAGCCACTGCTTGCCCTGGATCAGTAGCATGGAATGTTGCTACTCTTTGGGGTTTTGCCATGACCTGGATTAGCCACCATGAGGATGGACTACTGGGCTTGATGGACCTTTGGTCTGACCCAGTGAGGCTATTCTTATGCTCTTATGTCTCAATCCATCCTCCTTTTTATTGAGCCATATAGTAATTCTAGATCTTAGTAGCTGTCATTTATTATGTTTCCAGAGTATTTCTAGTTAATGGATGCTGAGAGCAGAGCTCTGGGAGTGCTCTAGTCTAGACATCAAGACCAGGCAATAGTGACTTTTCCATGAGACACTTGACTGGGTTTGGATCCTCCCAAAGAAGAGCTCTGCTGAAGGAGTGAATGTGCAAATGAGAACAAAGAAAGTTAATTTATTCTTAGAAGCAGGGGTTTCGGACGAATCAAGTTTCAAGTTTCAAGTTTATTAAATTATTTGATTAAACGCTTTTCCAAATACAAAGCGTTTTACATAAAATAAAATCAGAATTTAAAGAAAACACATTTATACATAATATATTACTAAACGAACAAGGGTTACATCCTTTAAAAAGAGAAAAACTAGAAACAATGGGAAAGCGGGGAAGAAATACAATATTTGTGAAAAGATAACATAAAAGGGAGACACATTAGGGAGATAAGGGGAAATGAGATACCAAATGAGGTCATGGTGATGAATTTTAGTAGTCTATATTAATGGAGGAGAAAATAATTGATATTATTATAAAAAAGAAATTAACAGTTAAAGGCTTCTTTAAAAAGAAGACGCTTTAAGTTCTTTTTGAATATTTGCAAATCTTGTTCTAATCTTAAGTACAAAGGGAGAGTGTTCCATATCATTGGGGCAGTAACAGAGAAGATTGAAGCACGGCGGGTTCCGATAATTTTTAATGAGGGAACATTTAGAGTAGACTGAGAAGATGATCTGAGGACTCTGGACGAACTGTATGGAATCAGGAGCCTATCTATGAATGCAGGTGTATTAGTTTTTAATGTCTTAAAGACTAGAAGGGCTATTTTGTAAGTAATCCTATATGATATAGGCAGCCAGTGAGCATTTTGTAATAGGGGTGAGACATGATTAAACTTTTTTGAACCTGAAATAATCTTTATTGCAGTATTTTGAATGAGTTGAAGACGTCTTATATCCTTTTGGTAAGCCCCTTTTAATAAGGAGTTACAATAATCTAATTTTGAGATAACTAAAGAGTGAATTAAAGTATTAAGAGAAAATGAATCGAGGAAGGGGGAAAGTGAAGGCAAAGATGCAAATAAGGTAGCTTTTTCTGCAATGTACTTCCTTCTTTTATCTCATCTCGTTTGGCAGCTTCATTGCCATTCAACAACCTGTGACCGCCTGGCAAGGCAAATAGCCTCCGTTTTGACACCTTGGGTGGCCTAGAGGGCAGTGAAGTCCACTGAGCATTTGCTCTTCTGCCAAGCTAGCCACGACCCTAGCCTATTACAATTATTCTGAAATGTGTGTATGCACTATTGCTATTAAAGCGCCAAATTACAAAAGATGATATTAATACTACACTGCCTGAAAGTGTATTTAGTTTTCCTAACTCGAGAACAATCATTTGGGCCGGATGCCATTAATATCTATTCTGCCCCAAAGTGCATTGCAGTCTCCTAACTTGCAAACAGCCATTTACATGTTGATTAAATGAAGCTCTGGTGGATTCTTTTGGAAACAGATTTAAATGATGGGCCAAATTTCCTCATCTGAATATATTTGAGATATAACCACCGCCATTATAAGGCTCTAATGAGCTCCGCACTCCCTGTGACATTGTATAAAAGGCGGCCCTGACATATAGTTTCATCAATCCTCATTGTAGTCAGCCTCATTACGACAACTCTTTTTTATATGATGCCACGCTAGCCTCCGAGACCACTAATGAGGCTGACGTGCTGCTGTGTGAAATATGAGGAACACCTTGCATTTAACGTACCGACGCCTTATTAGCAGAATAAGATTCCACACAGGACTCGCATGCTTCTATTAGTTTTACAAAGACCAATAAATGGCTGGCTGGGAGCAGTTTATAACCAAGCTGTCACTGAATGTTGTAATTTTCATTGGTTTGCATGACAGGTTAAATGAAAAACTTGAAGCTCAGCTGGGTCTTAATATCAGCCATTTTCCTATGACTCAATGGCCTGTACTGCTTGCAATTAGAGTAAATTATAATTTCTCTTGTCATGGCTACAAAAATAGACTCTGCTAATGCTCTCTCAGTGGCTTTGCTGTCTTGCCTTGGCTCCACGGTCTGCTTTGTTTCATTCATCTATACTGCCAAAGATTTTTCATGGTACATAATCCTCCCAAAGAAGGTCTCTGCCGAAGGAGATGAGAATGGAGAGAGTACATTTGTGTAAGGCTTAGAAGCAGAGGTTCAGCAACGAACGACAACAAAGATGCTAATAAGGGTAGCTTTTTCTGCAGTGTAATTCCTTCTTGTACTCCATCTCATCTCCTTTGGCAGCTTCATTGCAACTCATTAACTTGTGGCTACCTGACAAGGCAAATAGCTTCCATCAGTTTGACACCTTGATTTGCCTAGATGGCAGTGAAATCTTTACTGAACATTTACCTTTTTTTCTGCTGCATTAGCACGCACGCCCTAAAACAAGGTTAGCAGATCAATTGCTGGACTACCTATAAGCAGTCTTTCCCTTGTGCAAGAAAGAAAATCCACTTACGTTTGCAAAACGATCAAAGAGAGATTGCCAATAGAAGTGGGAATCTACATTAAACATTCATTCTGAATTCAACAGTTAACATAACTGAAAGAGATCGTTACCATCTTGTTTGTATTTTCTGAAGTTCATATTGCTCCCTAGACTGAATGCATTAGACAATGAAATTGTATATTGAATTGACAGCTGAAAATCTCTGCCAGGGAGGAAAGGGGAGGGGTGTGTGTGTGTTGGGGGGGGGGAGGGGGGAGGCAGACAGAAAAAGAAGCAGCAAAGGGAAGAGTGGACAACAGAAAGTGAGAAAACACATAAAACAGGAAGAAAAAAAGGGAAAATTTAGAAGAGAGAGATTCTAGGAGCAGTAATCCTCATGTTCTACAATACATTGAACAAAGAGGAAGCTTGAGATTCTTCCAGACTCTGCCTAGAAGGAGTCATGATAAGAAATCTAGCTATTTATATTCATAGAAACACAGAAACATAGAAACATGACGGCAGATAAAGGCCAAATGGCCCACCCAGTCTGCCCATCCGCAGTAACAATTATCTCTTTCTCTCTCTGAGAAATCCCAGGTGCCGATCCCAGGCCCTCTTGAATTCAGACACAGTCTCTGGTTCCACCATCTCTTCTGGGAGATTGTTCCACGCATCTACCACCCTTTCCGTAAAAAAGTATTTCCTCAGATTACTCCAGAGCCTATCACCTCTTAACTTTATCCTATGTTCTCTCATTGCAGAGTTTCCTTCCAAATGAAAGAGACTCGACTCATGCACATTTATATTACATAGGTATTTAAACATCTCTATCATATCTCCCCTCTCCCACATTTTCTCCAAAATATACAGATTGAGATCTTTAAGTCTGTCCCCATACACCTTATGATGAAGACCAAGCATCATTTCAGTAGCTTTCCTCTGGACCGACTCCATCCTTTTTATATCTTTTTGAAGGTGCGGCCTCCAGAATTACACACAATATTCTAAATGAGGTCTCACCAGAGTCTTATACAGAGGCATCAATACCTCCTTTTTCCTACTGGCCATACCTCTCCCTATGCAACCTAGCATCCTTCTAGCTTTCGCCGTCACCTTTTCAACCTGTTTGACCACCTTAAGATCAAGAAAGGAACTTAGAAGAGGTGGTGATTGTGATGGTAGTGATGATGCAGACACTTGAGATGTGGTGATAGAGAAAAACAATGAGAAAATTCTGTGGGGTCATTTTATAATGTCATTGTTGCTCCTACGTGAGGATCGTGGGATTTGATATGCTGCCTTTCTCTTTACATTTATTATATGTGGGTGTTATATGTGGTCTGTTATTCTAAATAGTGTAAATGTACACCCATTGAAATAATGGTGCATGCAGTGCTGGTGGTCGTGTAAAAAAGAAGAGTTTTGGTTGGAGGGAGAGCAGAGTATGCAAGTATCTCTGTAGATCAGGGCTGCCCAAGTCCGGTCCTCAAGATCTACTGGCAGGCCAGGTTTTCAGGATATCCACAATGAATATGCATGATAGAGATTTGCCTACACTGCCTTCTTGGTATGCAAATCTCTTTCATGCATGTTCATTGTGGATATCCTGAAAACCTGGCCAGCAAAGTAGATCTCGAGGACCGGACTTGGGCAGCCCTGCTGTATATTTTAAAATAGGCTAATAAGCTAGGCAAAGAGCTCGAGCTGTTTATACTAGTATTTTATAAAGACATAAAAATAGCACCTCTTGCTCTCTTAATTTAGGTACCCCCCTTAGAAAATTATCCTCTACATGCTTAGCCGCTAGACCAGTGGTTCCCAAACCTGTCCTGGAGGACCCCCAGGCCAGTCGGGTTTTTAACATAGCCCTAATGAATATGCATGACAGAGATTTGCAAATAATGGAGATGCCAGGAATGCAGATCTGCTCCATGCATATTCATTAGGGCTATCTTGAAAACCCGACTGGCCTGGGGAGTCCTTCAGGACAGGTTTGGGAACCACTGCGCTAGACTAATCAATAAGCTACCATGATATAGGATGTAGCTGATATGCATGCAGTGTAAAGAACTGCTATGAATCCTACTTTACATTCATTTGTCACTTGTAAACATTGCTTGATTGGCTAATTTCAAGACCTCCGTCTGGACAAAATGCCTTCTGTGAACCACTATATTTATAGCTGGATAGAAAAATAAGGCAGCAGCAATTCAAACTTCTAAATGGAAAAGAGAGATTATGGGGAAGAAGGCTTTAGGTACATAGGCGGATAGGGAAATACATGAAAAGACAAGAGACAATATTGTAATGATGGGCTACATTTGACTATAGCAGGAAAAAGAATCCTTGCTGAAGAATTTAGACAGTATTGTTTCTAGGCATTTAAAGTAGAAGGTGTGGGTGGCGTATGTATGAAATACAATTATGGAGGCCACCCCCCAGCAAAAGACAAGATGTGATGATAGTAAAGATAGCAACGTAAACAATATTAGCAGCTCACTTTTTAGCAATGCAACAGGAAGTGAAACTAAACATAAATCTATACAAAAAAAACAAATTTACCACTGAAAGATAGCCGGAAAGCAATGACCACAAACGCTCGCGGTCTAAGCAACAAAGTTCATGATCTGCAAACCCTGATGTTAGAGGCAGACCTGGAGATTGTTGCAATCACAGAGACATGGTTCAGTGACTCCCATGGATTGGATGCAAACATACCGGGATATAATCTTTATAGGAAGGACAGAAATGGTCAAAAAGGTGGAGGAGTAGTTCTCTATGTAAAGATCAATATCTTAGTGACTGAAATGCAGGGGACCTGGGGAGAGGAAGAAGTGATATGGACCGCTCTGAAAAGAGAAGATGAAACTTCCATCTACCTGGGTGTAGTCTACAGACCTCCAACTCAATCGTAGCAAATTGATAAAGATCCAATTGCAGATATCCAAAAGTTTGGAAAAAAAGAGGAGGTGCTGCTGTTGAGTGACATCAATGTGCCGGATGCATAAGAACATAAGAAGTTGCCTCCGCTGAGGCAGACCAGAGGTCCATCTCGCCCAGCGGTCCGCAGACAGGAAAGTTCCATCTGCAGAATCAGAAAGAAGTAGGGAGATTGTGGATGCCTTTCAAGAGGTTCTGCTCAGACAAATGGTGACAGAACCCATGAGGGAAAAAGCGATACTAATTCTGGTCCTCACAAATGGGGAGAGTATCTCTAATGTTTGAGTGGGTGCCCACCTGGAAAATAGCGATCATCAAACGGTTTGGTTTGATATAACAGATAAAGTAGAGGGTGGCCACACAAAACTCAAAGTCCTAGATTTCAAACATACAGACTTTAGTAAAATGGGAGTGTATCTGAAGAAAGATCTGTTAGGAGGGGAGGACATAAGGGAAGTGGAAATACAGTGGTCTAAGCTGATAGGAGCAATAAAAATAGCTCCTGACCTTTATGTGAGGAAAATAAAGAAAAATAAGATAAAGGGAAACCAATATGGTTCTCTAAACTAGTGGTGGAGAAAATAAAGGCAAAAGAGTTGGCGTTCGTGAAATATAAAAAAAAACCAAGACGCAGAGTACAGAAAGAACTACCAAGTGAAACTGAAAGAAGCCAAGAGAGAAATACATCTGGCAAAAGCACAAACGGAAGAGCAAATGGCTAGAAATGTAAAAAAGGGAGACAAACATTTCTTCAGATATATTAGTGAAAGGAGGAAGATAAAAAAATGGAATAGCGAGACTAAAAGACGATATGTATCGATATGTGGAGAGTGATGAGGAAAAAGCAAACATGCTAAACAAATACTTCTGTGTTCATGGAAGAAGATCTTGGAGAAGAACCAAGATTGTCTGGAAAAGTTACACACAAGACTGGAGTAGATACTGTGCCATTCACGGGAGAAAGTGTTAATGAACAACTTGCAATTGAAGGTAGACAAAGCAATGGGATGGGATGAAATCCATCCCAGGATATTGAGGGAGTTCAGAGAGGTTCTGGTGGGTCCTACTAAATATTTGTTCAACAAATCTTTGAAGACGAGAGTGGTTCCTGGGGATTGGAGAAAAGCAGATGTGGTCCCTATTCACAAAAGTGATCGCAGAGATAAAGCGGGAAACTACAGGCCGGTAAGCCTTACTTTGATTATTGGAAAAATAATGGAAGCGTTACTGAAAGAAAGGATAGTAAGATTCCTAGAGTCTAATGGGTTACAGGATCTGAAGCAACATAGTTTTACTAAAGGTAAATCGTGCCAAACTAATCTGATTGAATTTTTTGATTGGGTGTCCAGAGAATTAGATCAAGGGCATATGCTGCCGTGTTTCCCCCAAAATAAGACAGTGTCTTATATTAGTTTTGGGACCAAAAAATGCACTAGGGTTTATTGTGTTCAGTTTTGGAGACCATACCTGGCAAAGGATATAAGAAGACTTGAAGTGGTCCAGAGGAAGGCAAAGGAGATGGTAGGTAGTTTGTACCAAAAGACGTATGAGGAGAGACTGGAAGCCCTGAATATGTATACCCTAAATTAGAGGAAAGAAGGGACATGGGAGATATGATTCAGATATTCAAATACTTGAAAGGTATTAATATAGAACAAAATCTTTTCCAGAGAAAGGAAAATGGTAAAACCAGAAGGCATAAAATGGTAAAACCAGAAGGCATAATTTAAAGTTGAGGGGTGGTAGACTCAAGAGTAATATTAGGAAAGTCTTCTTTACTGAGAGGGTGGTTGATGCCTGGAATGCGCTCCCATGGGAGGTGGTGGAGAGGAAAATGGTAACAGAGTTCAAACATGCATGGGATGAATACAGAGGATCTCTAATTAGAGAATAGGTATACAGTATATATATTAAAGGAACTAAGGCTAGTACTGGGCAGATTTGCACAGTATGTGTCCTGTATATGGCTATTCATTTGAGGATAGGCTGGGAAGGGCTTCAATGGCTGTGATGGTTTAGATGGGCTGGAGTGAGCTTTGACTAAGACTGAAGTAGATAGAAACTAAGTACACTACCGGGCAGAACTTTGGATTTTGCCCAAAAATATCTATGAAAAAGGACCATTTAAATTAAATTATTAATTTATAGAGCTTGTACGGTTGGTCAGACTGGATGGACCATTCGGGTTTTTATCTGTCGTCATTTACTATGTTACATAGTATAATATGAAATACATAATATTTAGTGCTTTTTTTATTGTCCAGAAATTTCTTCTGGCCTCTTCAGGAGTTCAGCTGTTGGAATTGAGGCTGTATCTGGCCTCCCAAGACTTCATTCACAACCTCCTTAGGGTATATCCCCTTCCATCTCATAGAACCCAGTCACAGGAGTGACAGGTTTTGTACATGAGCCAATTGAACCATGCAGCAGGTTTCTTTCAGAATACTACATTCATGGACCCTTGATGCTACTGGTAAGTGTCACCATTTCATGGTGACTGTGACTTTCTCCCCCTCCAGGAACAGTAATAAAATCTGGGAATCAAACCCAGACCCTCCCTATAGCCACTGTATCACCAGAGAAGACACAGACGTAATATATCAACTATGTCAAATGTAGATGTACTATTGTAAGCTATTTTTGAAAACTTATCTCCACTTAGTGGTGGTGTTATGTGGATGAAAAACTGCAAAGTTTCCCCTGAGATAGCTCATTAAAGCAGCAAAACAGGTGGACCCCTGTCAGGAGAAGGTTTGGATGGCCTGTCCCAGTGATTTTGAAGAATATTGGATACATTTGTGAGATAAGTAGAATTTTCTTTCATTTTCTGGGACCATACCTTTATGTCTATGTCCATAGTCTTTATGTTCATATGCTTTTAAGTCCATAGTCTGTTATTGGGAGAGACATGGGGGAAGCCACTGCTTGCCCTGGATCAGTAGCATGCAATGTTGCTACTCTTTGGGTTTTGGCCAGGTACTAGTGACCTGGATTAGCCACCATGAGGATGGGTTACTGGACTTGATGGACCTTTGGTCTGACCCAGTAAGGCTATTCTTATGTTATAAATTGATTTGATATTTCTGCAGTGGTAATGGCAGTCACAGACACTCCTATACACCTTTGTTGCCATCATTTTTCAAGCTTATCATTGTGGACCCCTTATGAAAAGATACTGAAGAAAAAGATAAGAAGAATTAGCGTGAAAGATTATTATTTCTGTTATGTGGATTTTTTTTTACAGACCCATGATGATACGGGTTCCAAAAGGACACTTTGTGAGTCCTTGAGCCAATGCATTGAGGTCTGGGTTTCTCCTCGTTGTCCTTTATTATTTATCAAGTTTCAGTTATGTCTGGTTGAATGGTGGTCCCAACTATACTTAGAAACATAGAAACATGATGGCAGATATAGTCCAAATGGCCCTTCTAGTCTCCCCATCCATAGTAACCATTATCTCTTTCTCTCTCCGAGAGATCCCAAGTGCATAAGAACATAAGAACATAAGAAGTTGCCTCCGCTGAGTCAGACCAGAGGTCCATCCTGCCCAGCGGTCCGCTCCCGTGGCGGCCCATCAGGCCTAATTGCCTGAACAGTGTCCATGACTAATTTTGTAACTGCCTCTAATCCTCTAATTCTATCCCTATTACCTACCTCTACTCCTATCTGTACCCCTCAATCCCTTTGCCCTCCAGGTACCTGTCCAGACCCTCTTTGAAGCCCTGTAGTGTGCTTCTGCTTATCACATCCTCCAGTAGCGCGTTCCATGTATCCACCACCCTCTGAGTGAAAAAGAACTTCCTGGCGTTTGTTCTAAACCTTTCCCCTTTCAGTTTCTCCGAGTGCCTCCTTGTGCTTGTGGTTCCCCGTAATTTGAAAAATCTGTCCATGTCCACTCTTTCTATGCCCTTCATGATCTTGAAGGTTTCTATCATGTCTCCTCTAAGTCTCCGCTTTTCCAGGGAGAAAAGCCTCAACTTCTTCAGTCTGTCAGTATATGAGAGGTCTTCCATACCCTTTATTAGCTTAGTTGCTCTTCTCTGGACTCTCTCAAGTACCGCCATGTCCTTCTTGAGGTACGGCGACCAGTACTGGACACAGTACTCCAGGTGCAGGCACACCATTGCACGATACAGTGGCAGGATTACTTCCTTCGTCCTGGTCGTGATACCCTTCTTAATGATGCCCAACATTCTGTTCGCCTTCCTTGAGGCTGTGGCGCACTGTGCTGACGCCTTCATCTTCGGCCGGTGCGGGTGGAAGCAGGCCCGGCGAAGACAGCGGCAGGAGGGAGAGAGGAGAAGCCAGAGCAACGCAGAAGAAGGAGACAGCGGCAGGCAGCGAGCGGTAGCGTGGGGGAGCATGAGGGAGCTCCGCCCACCCCCAACGCGTCACCGCCAGCGTCACCACCAGAGCGCCGGACTCCCCATTAATAGGAGGAGAGCGCGGCGCTAAACACTTCATCTTCGGCCGGTGCGGGTGGAAGCAGGCCCGGCGAAGACAGCAGCAGGAGGGAGAGAGGAGAAGCCGGAGCAACGCAGAAGAAGGAGACAGCGGCAGGCAGCGAGCGGTAGCGTGGGGGAGCGTGAGGGAGCTCCACCCACCCCCAACCCGTCACCGCCAGCGTCACCACCAGAGCGCCAGACTCCCCCTTAACAGGAGGAGAACCAACGGCGCACAGCCGTTCGGCGCACGGCGAAGGCGAGCGGTAAAGGCGCTCGCCTTAGCAAGAGCACCTTTGCAAAGGAGCCTGCAGAAGGAGCCAGGAAGCTGGGCCGACTAACAGGGAGCTCCAATTCGTAAGTTACATTCCGGTTATTGTTCTTTTGTTTACTATTACCTAGCCACACAGCACACACCGAGACAAGCACTCTCAAACAGCTCAACAGCACCAACACAACCAATACTAACGATCAACAGGAGGACTGCTATCAAGAGGGCAGGACACACACAATTGAGAAGGAGAACAAGACATGAGCGCCCACGGAAGCCAGAAGATGAGCTTTCCAGTCTTCTGCACCGGCTGCAGTATGTATGACTACCTCCCCTCGGGGACTAGGGCATACGTTTGCAGCCGATGCGAGGAGCTGGACAGCCTGAAACTGCAAGTTCGGCTGCTGGAGGGAACTGTGATGGAACTCGAAGAACTCCTTGCCAGGAAGGAGGAAAACTGCATGCAGGAGAAGTTGCTAAGGGATCCCGATACCAGCGAAGGGATCGTGGAACTAGAAAGATTCATCGAGGAAGCCCACCAGCAACACGTAGAGATCCCAGGGCTGGAAAGCTGTACCCAGGATACCCAGACAGAAGGCCTGGAAGAGAGGAGAGAAGACATCCATGCAAACACAGAAAAAACCGAAGATGAGGTAGGAGACATCCACACACCAGGAGAAAGAGAGAGAACACAGGAAGACGTCCCCCCATCTGAAGAGCCGAAAACTATTTCAAGAGTAGCACTGGAGGAAGAAGACTGGCCTTATACCATAGATGTGGACTTACGACCCCCAAGAAACCCCCGAATAAAGAAGATGGGGATCATCGTAGGTGACTCCATTATACGTCACGTGGACAGCCACACCGCAGGAGGAAGAGAGGATAGAATCGTCACCTGTCTGCCTGGAGCAAGAGTGAAGGATGTGGCCAACAGGATCTCCAGGATCATAGACAGCGCAGGGAGAGAGGATACTGCTGTGCTCATCCACGTGGGAACAAATGATGTGAGCGGACGGAAGTATGACAGGGAAGAGATGAAGGGCCAGTTCCGTTCACTTGGAAGACAGCTGAAGATCAGGGAGGTGAAGGTGGCCTTCTCCGAGATCCTCCCAGTACCAAGAGCGGATGGAAAGAGACAAGGGGAATTGCAAGCTATCAACGCCTGGATGAGACGATGGTGCGAAGAAGAAGGCTTTGACTTCGTGCGCAACTGGACGGCGTTCTGGGGAAAAAGCAAGTTCTACAGAAAGGATGGACTACACCTCAACAAGGAAGGAGCAAGAGTATTGGCAGGCAACATGAAGAAGGCCATCGAGAAGGCTTTAAACTAATAAATAGGGGAAAGCCGACAGTCGACCACCAGTCGATGGCACGGACGACAGGATGCCCCGATGAAGAAACCAAAGGCTACTACTCATACACAGGAGGGGACAACCTCACAGCAAATAAGAAAGACAAGGCAGGAAGGGACAACTCAGACACAGGAGGGGATGACCGTACAGCAAACAAGGGAGACAACACTGGAGCGGTTAAGGATACCGTGAAAGAAACAGTAGAGACAGTAAAAAGTAGAAAGTCCAAAAAGGTAACACGAAGAGAACTCAAATGTATGTATACGAATGCTAGAAGTCTAGGAAACAAAATGGGGGAACTAGAGACAATAGCAAGACATGATAAGTTGGAAATCATTTGCATAACAGAAACATGGTGGAATGAAGAAAACAAATGGGACACAGTACTACAGGGATACAAACTATATAGAAGAGATCGAGTAGGGCAGAAAGGTGGAGGTATTGCCCTATATGTTCAGGAAGGAGTAGAATCTGTTGAAGTGGCTACGACGGAAACGAAAGAGAAGCTAGAGTCCCTCTGGATCAAGATTCCTGGCCAAAACAGCGCAGACACGAAAATTGGCCTTTACTATCGTCCCCCAGGACAGGCGGAGGAAACTGACTCGGAAATGATAGAGGAAATCAAACAAGAATGCAAGACGGGCAATGTAATAATATTGGGAGACTTCAATTTCCCGAGGATAGACTGGAAGCTAGGAACCTCCAACTGCAGCAAGGAGGCCAAGTTCCTGGAGGCGCTAGGGGATTGCTTCCTGGAACAAATGGTAAAAGAGCCGACAAGAGGCAACGCCACCCTGGACTTGGTACTAAATGGCCTCACGGGTCCGACAAAAGAAGTAGAAGTTACGGTACCGCTGGGGACGAGCGATCACAATGTGATCAGCTTTAAGCTTGACATCGGGAATAGAAAACGTGCCAAAACCTTAAACTTTAAAAAGGGCACATACGATCACATGAGAGCCATGGTGAAACAACGACTCAAGAAAAAGGTGGACAAACTTGAAATGGTAGACCAGGCATGGCCCCTACTGAAAAATACTATCACAGAAGCACAAAATCTCCACATTCCGAGGATCTCCAAAGAGGGGAGAACAAAAGGTAAGGGAGAACCGGCATGGCTTACCAGACAGGTGAGGGAAGCCATAAAAGAAAAGAAGGACTCTTTCAAAAAATGGAAACATATGAAAACAACCGAAGCATGGAAAAAACATAAAGATGATAAGAAGAAATGTCACAAGGCGGTGAGGGATGCCAAAAAGGACTATGAGGAAAAAATAGCGCAAGAGGCCAAAAACTTCAAACCCTTCTTTAGATACGTGAAAGGGAAAAAACCCGCAAAAGAGGCGGTGGGACCCCTGGACGACCAGGGAAGAAAAGGGTACATCAAGGAAGATAAACAAATTGCAGACAAACTAAATTCCTTCTTTGCGTCCGTCTTTACGGAGGAGGATACCACTAAAATACCAGAAGCAGTGAAAGTGTTTAGTAGAGTAATAGAAGACAGCCTCACCACAGTTGAAGTGGAGTTGGACCAGATATACTAACAGATCGACAAACTTAAAAGTGACAAATCCCCTGGACCGGATGGAATTCACCTGAGAGTTTTAAAGGAATTGAAGGTTGAAATCGGAGAGCTATTGCAAAAACTTGCCAATCTGACAATCAGAACTGGACAGATACCAGATGACTGGAAGATAGCGAATGTCACGCCAATTTTCAAAAAAGGATCGAGAGGGGAACCGGGCAACTACAGACCTGTGAGCCTTACGTCTGTCCCTGGAAAGATGGTTGAAGCACTGATCAAGAATAGCATAGTCCGGCACCTAGATACACACGACTTGATGAAACCCAGTCAACATGGGTTCAGGAAAGGGAAATCATGTTTAACAAATTTACTTCAATTTTTTGAGACCATGAACAAGCAAATTGATAGTGGAATGCAGGTGGACATAATATATTTGGACTTCCAGAAAGCATTCGACAAAGTTCCACATGAGAGACTTCTCAGGAAACTACAAAGCCATGGAATAGAGGGAGATATACAAAGGTGGATAGGCAAATGGCTGGAAAACAGAAAGCAGAGAGTGGGCATAAATGGGAAGTTCTCAGACTGGGAGAAAGTGACTAGTGGTGTGCCCCAGGGCTTGGTACTTGGGCCGATCCTATTTAATATTTATATCAATGACCTTGAAGATGGAATATCCAGTGAGATCATTAAGTTTGCAGACGACACAAAGCTATGCCGGGCAATCAGATCGCAGGAGGATAGTGAGGAACTCCAGAGCGAAATGGGCAGAGCAATGGCAGATGAAGTTCAACGTGGAGAAATGCAAAGTAATGCATTTAGGTAGTAAGAATAAGGAACACGAGTATAGAATATCAGGTGCAACTCTGGGTAAGAGCGAACAAGAAAAGGACCTGGGTGTACTGATAGATAGGACCCTGAAGCCGTTGGCACAATGCGCGGCAGCGGCAAAGAAAGCAAACAGAATGTTAGGCATGATAAAGAAAGGAATCACGAGTAGATCGGAGAAAGTCATAATGCCGCTTTATAGAGCAATGGTCAGACCACACTTGGAATACTGTGTCCAACATTGGTCTCCCAACCTAAAGAAGGATATAAAACTGCTGGAGAGAGTGCAGAGACGAGCAACGAAGCTAATAAGAGGTATGGAGAACTTGGAATATGAGGAACGACTCAAGAAACTGGGACTGTTCTCCCTTGAGAAGAGGAGGCTGCGAGGGGACATGATCGAGACGTTCAAAATGCTGAAAGGCATCGATAAAATAGAGCAGGAAATAAATTATTTACATTGTCCAACGCGACACGGACAAGAGGACATGGTTTGAAGCTAAGGGGGGACAAGTCCAGGACAAATGTCAGGAAGTTCTGCTTTACGCAGCGAGTGGTAGACGCCTGGAATGCTCTCCCAAAGGAGGTTATTAAGGAATCCACTGTGCTAGGATTCAAAGGCAAATTAGATGCACATCTCCTTACGAGAGGCATAGAGGGATATGGGTGACTAAAACTACATCAGGTGTATACCTGACTGGGCCTCCGCGTGTGCGGATCGCCGGACTCGATGGACCATGGGTCTGATCCGGAGATGGCAGTTCTTATGTTCTTATGTTCTTAATGATGTGTCTACCATCACTCCCAGATCTCTTTCAAGGTTACTCACCCCTAGCGGTGATCCCCCCCCCCCATTTTGTAAGTGAATATCGGGTTCTTTTTCCTTACATGCATGAACTTGCATTTTCCTATGTTGAAGCCCTTTCGAATTCAGACACAGTCTCTGTCTCCACCACCTCTTTTGGGAGACTGTTCCATGCATCTACCACCCTTTCTGTAAAAAAGTATTTCCTTAGATTACTCTGGAGCCTGTCACCTCTTAACTTCATCCTATGTCCTTTCATTGCAGAGTTTTCTTTCAAATGAAAGAGACTTGACTCCTGCGCATTTACATTACATAGGTATTTAAATGTCTCTATCATATCTCCCCTCTTCCGCCTTTCCTCCAAAGTATATACATACTTAAAACAGTACATCTATATGTATTATTATTTTTTTTAAAAAATGAATAAAACTGGAGACATATGTAGTAAACACATAAATACTAGGACACTGATTTCCAAAGCAACAGTAACTATGGAGATGTCTTAGAAACAAAAAAAAAAAAGCTGTGTTGTGACATTGAATGGCTGACAACTGGGACTGTTAAAAAACTGATTTAAAGTATCTTACCTGCTGTACCCGTTAGGGAGTACAGCTATCTAGCTTGCTCCACATAATAAAGCTATTTCTTCCTTGCTTTTAAAATTTTTATTGTTCATGGTAAGGGAAGGAACTTTTCAAATAGTCCATTATGCAGGCAGCTAGCATTGACCCACATAAACAGATTTTGGAATTTGCCCTTATGTAATCAAACTCCCAGGGGTCCCTGGGCACCTGAAAGTTAATTAAACCACTGCATGCTGTTCTATGTATTATAAAATGTGCTGTAAAACATTGTATGTATCATACAATTGTATATGATAATTTGTCGTAAATCACTTTAACACTAGTGCAAAGCGGCATATCGAATAAACAAAGCGAAAGACAAAAATTACCAGACTGAAGGTTCACCAGAGAGGCCTAGTACTTTTACACTTGCTTTGCAAGCACAAGATGAATTACTATTAAGTACAGTAAAAAGCTCCATGCCCAAGAACAGCTACAATCTATTTTAAGAGCTAGATTTGCTAACGTGAATGAATGTGTACTAATGCATAAGGTTTAATATGTAGACAAAAAAGTGGAACTGTGGAGCTTGGGGAGGAGGTTGGTGGACTGGGGGCAGGAGTAACAGGTGAAGAGGGACTAGATCAGGGAGCAGAGGTACTGTTTGCTGTTCTGCTCCGTGCTCACCCTTCTCTTCCATTTCCCTGCAAGGGAGGAGCTAGAGCAGAACACACCAGCTGCTCTGGAATCTGAAAAGAGTTGGTGGAACTCCATTCTAGGCCATTCCCTCAGTAATGTAGTCCTGCTAGTGCATATTAACATGTGTACGTAATTTCATGAAAGCGCCATTAACGTCAGCGGGGCTGTGGTGTAGCGAGAGTGAGAGGTGCCTGGGGCTGTGGCACCCATCCCCCGCCCTCGTCTCTACCCCCCCCTGCTCTTTCTCTGACCCCGCCTGCCGTGCCCACCTCCCGTTCCTTCCCCAATCCCGCCTACTGCGCGTGCCCCCTTCCCTTGTACCTCTCGTTGAAGTTGTTGCTCACGTCAGTCAACAGCATGCTCCTCATAACCCCCCGTCAGCTCTCCCTTTGACATCACTTCCTATGCGCGGCACCTGGAAGTGATGTCAGCAGGAGAGCCGACGGGGTCGTGAAGAGCATGTTGTTGACTGCTGTAAACTCCAACTTCAACTAGAGGTATGGGGGAATGGAAGGGGGCGCATGTAGAGGCAGAGGGCAAAGAGGAGGAGGGATGCCGGCGCCCCCACCAACATGGCGCCCAGGGTGGACCGTCCCCTTGCCCCCCCTTTACTACACCACTTTCAGTGGGCCCTATTTATTAACTTACATAGTAACATAGTAAATGACAGCAGATAAAGACCTGAACAGTCTATCTATGAGGAAAAAATAGCCAAGGAGGCGAAAAACATCAAGCCGTTCTTTTGATATATTAAAGGAAAACGACCTGCGAAGGAAGCGGTGGGACCTTTGGATAACCAAGGAATAAAGGGAGCGCTAAAGGAGGACAAAGAAATCGCCGGTAGACTGAACACATTTTTTGCATCTGTATTTACCAAAGGGAATATACACAGCATACAGGAACCCATCAGGCTATATGCTGGAAGCGAAAACGGGAAACTGACAAGGTTGACGGTCAGTCTAGAAGAGGTATGTAGGCAGATTGATAGGCTTAAGAGCGATAAATCCCCGGGACCGGAGAGCATCCATCCGAGGGTCCTCAAAGAACTGAAAGGGACTATAGCTGAACTGCTTCAACTAATAGCCAATCTGTCAATCAAAACAGGAAAGATTCCGGAGGATTGGAAGGTGGCGAATGTTACGCCGATCTTCAAAACAGGTTCCAGGGTAGATCCAGGAAACTACAGACCGGTGAGTCTGACCTCGGTACCAGGAAAGATGGTAGAGGCGCTGATAAAGGACCGCATCCTTGATCACCTTGACAGACACAGTCTGATGAGAACCAGCCAGCACGGTTTCAGCAAAGGCAGATCTTGTTTGACAAACTTGCTGCACTTCTTTAAGGGAGTAAACAGGCAGATAGACAAGGGCGACCCGGTCGACATTGTATATCTGGACTTTCAGAGGGCGTTCGACAAGGTTCCGCATGAACGACTACTTCGGAAAATTGCTGCCATGGAATCGAGGGAGAAATACTCACGTGGATTAAAAACTGGCTGGAGCGTAGAAAACAGAGAGTGGAGGTAAATGGGCAATACTCGGACTGGAAGAGCATCACCAGTAGGGTGCCGCAGGGCTCGGTGCTTGGACCCGTACTCTTCAACATCTTGATAAACGATCTGGACATAGATACGACCAGCGAGGCAATTAAATTTGCAGACGACACGAAGTTATTCAGAGTAGTGAAGACACAGGGGGATTACGAAGATCTGCAACGTGACATAATCAGGCTTGAGGAATGGGCATCGACATGGCAGATAAGATTCAATGTGGATAAGTGTAAAGTGATGCATGTCGGTAACAAAAATCTCAAGCAAGAGTACAGGATGTCCGGGGTGGTACTTGGAGAGACCTCCCAGGAAAGGGACTTGGGAGTTCTTATAGACAAGTTGATGAAGCTGTCTACGCAATTGTGGCGGCGGCAGCGAAAAGGACGAACAGAATGCTAGGAATGATAAAGAAGGGGATCACAAACAGATCGGAGAAGGTTATCATGCTGCTGTACCGGGCCATGGTGCGCCCTCATCTAGAGTACTGCGTACAGCACTGGTCGCCATTCATGAAGAAGGACACGGTACTACTCGAAAGGGTCCAGAGAAGAGCGACTAAGATGATTAAGGGGTTGGAGGAGCTGCTGTACAGTGACAGATTAGGGGACATAAGATCGAAACATTCAAGATACTGAAGGGATAGACTTAATAGATAAAGACAGGTTGTTCACCCTCTCCAAGGTAGGGAGAATGAGAGGGCACTCTTTAAAGTTGAAAGGCAATAGATTCCGTACAAACGTAAGGAAGTTCTTCTTCACTCATAGTGTGGTGGAAAACTGGAATGCTCTCCCGGAGGCTGTCATAGGGGGAAACACCCTCCATGGATTCAAGACAAAGTTAGACAAGTTCCTACTGAACAAGGACGTACGCTGGTAGGGCTAGTCTCAGTTAGGGCACTGGTGTTTGACCAAAAGGGCCGCTGCATGAGCGGGCTGCTGGGCATGATGGACCACTGGTCTGACCCAGCAGTGGCATCTCTTATGTTCTTATGTCTAGTCTGCCCAATAGTCACATATTTTATATTAAGGTCCTAAATTTGGACTTGCGATTATGGAAATTTAAGCAACTTGCCCCAATATCACAGGTAGAGTCTACCTGAAAAATAAAATGCTGAACACTAACTTTGTGCTCAGGTAAATATTTCTTTATTATATGCTAGTGTCTGGGAGAACAGCAGAGTCTAAGTTTAGACAGAGTGTTCTGAATACTAGACAAAGAGCCACTCTTTATATACCATACCATATTGTTTCTTATACCCCACAAATGTCAACTGGGAATCATTGCGGCTTACATAAGATTAATAAGGTTCGCAACATAGACATTATGAATCATAGCAAGACTATAATGAAATCAGAGGCATTTTTAGCACTTTCCTAAATTGAAGATAGGAGGAGGTCCAAATTTTGGGGCCTTGAAACTTGAAGGTGGAGTCAAAGAGTGATTTCCTCTGATGCATTGGTCCTCAATTAAACAACTTTGTGGACTGTTGTTACTTATGGGTGAAATTTTGCAGTGGTTTTAGTTTTGTTCTACTTGGTCCGCATGAAAGGCCGCAGAAAGGGCCCTTTGGCGGGACCTGATGACGGTGCAGGCCCGCCTGACATGCAGCACTTTAAAGAGCTGTTTAATCAGGCCCAGGAGGTAGTATGTAGGGCCTCAGTTCAGCTGAAAATTCTCAGGTAGAGAGAGGAGGGACAATCAACTGACTCCCTTCCTCCTCTCTCTGCTGGAATCAGAATGACCGGTTTTTTGTTTGTTTTTTTTTCAAACAGAGTTTAAAGGGCTGCTTAATCAGGCCCAGGAGATAGTAGGAGGGGCCTCAGTTTAGCTAAGAATCCTCAGGTGGAGAGAGGAGGTCAGGAGGGAATACATATACAGACATATATAGACTGATCCAGAACACTGCTGTTCGCCTTATTTTTGGACTAAAAAAATGGGAGCATATTACTCCCTTCTATCAAAAACTTCAATGGTTGCCAGTAGAGTCCAGAGTTCTGTTTAAGTTTTCCTGTATTTGTTACAAAGCAGTTTTTGGGATGTTACCAGACTATCTCGCTTCCCATTTCTCTTTGAATTATCTCAACAACAGTGCACATAGAATAAATCTATTCAACTATCCCTCTTTAAAATCCTGCCTATATAAGTTTTTTGACAAAATTTTTTCCTTCCAGGCCACCAAACTGAATATATGGCTAGGAAAACCTATATTAGAGGCCACTTCTTATCTTGATTTTAGGAAAAGATTAAAGACCCGTCTGTTTGACATGTCTATATCCTAGTATTACAACTATTTAATTCACTTTTGTTTCTTAACTGATGCATTTCCATTTTAACTGATTCTTAATTGATGTATTCCAATTTTAATTGATTGTTTTTATTATGTCATTTAAATTTTTATTGATTGTATGTATTTTACCTTGTTGTGAACCGCTTTGAACCTTTTCTGGAATAACAGTATATAAAAATAAATTATATATATATATATGAAATTATATATATATGAAATTTAGGATTACAAAAAGCAAAAGATCAAAAGATACATAAAAATGATTCATTGTTACAGCTGACTATGTTAACGTGTTAATTCATACATATGTTTTATATCTTCATTTGAAGTATCCTTCACCCTTGACCATCTGGGTCTCGATTTTTAAAAAAATTTGCACTTATAATATATATCAAAGATTAACTTTGAAAGGAATATAGCAGTGTCTTAAGGAAAATAAAAATAATTAGTACTCCAAATGGAGACAAATAAATTAAACTAAATACAATCCACATGGGGGTGAAGTCAGGGGCGGAGCTTGGTTGGGGTACTCAGTTGGTATTTGTTAGGCTTAGCGGGTACTTGGCTTGAAGAAGTTGAGAAACACTGGTCTAGATCCACCAACAAACTATATATACTTATATATTTTATTTACCCAGCCTAAGACTGATCCGGGCAAAACTGGGTTACATTTGCAACAAAATCACTCACATTGTTCTCTTTAGTTCTGATTTATTCTTAGTAGCAGATAGAAAAATAAGAAAGTTTTTGTAAGCGCCTCATCCTGAGTCATCTCTCTGTTATTACTCAGTGTGAATCAGGACATAGATACACTGATTCTCAGCACGAATTCAAGCAGGTGTCATGCTAGTATACATACAGCAGGAACAGCTGACTGAGGAAAAGTGATGTCTTTCAATAAGGAGTGGGATTACAATAAAGGTGGAAAAATGGTTAGAGCAGTGGACTGAAAATGAGAGAAGGCATGGTTCATATTCCCCTGTAGAAAGTGAATATTTTTTAACCACAAATATATATCTATTAAGTATATTATCAGTAATTACACTAGAATGCTGCTGAAATAAAAGTTTGTGCTGAAATGTTCTCAGCCCAACCAAGAAAAGAATGACGTGGATATGGTTCAATCAATGAGCTGAAACAATGTCAAAACACTGAATTTTGTTTCTGCAAATTGCCACTTAACAAAATAAGATAACACTCTTTTCAATTACAGTGGCAAAATAATGCTCAGGATTCAGGAAGGTGGATGGTTGGGTTGAGAACTTTTCAGCATCCCTTCCTAGATGCATGCCTAATCTCTAATCTGCACTATGCACATTACATCATTGTGTATGAAGGAAAACAGGCTATACTGTTTCTTGACACTGTGTCCTCTAAGAAAGGAGGAAGTCATAAGTCATTCATATTTGGGATAATGACCAGCAGATAAACCCACTAAATAATTACGAGCAAAGAAATCAAGATGGCATCAGAGCAAGACATTATTTTAAAGAGCGCTCCCAGAGTCTCTTTTTTTGCTTTAGGCATTTTAACTTGGTAGCAAAAACAGAGAGGCAACCCCCCCCCCCAAAAAAAAAAAACCCACAAAACCCTGCAAAGAACAGCGTAGCAAAGTAAAAAAGCAGAAAATATACAAGCTCAAAACAGTCTATTAGTGGCAAAAAATACAGGTGATCCCAGGAAGATATCTTCAGACATCAAAATGAAGTCAGCCCCAGGTAAGACGGAACTAAAGATGCTGGAACTGCTGTTCCAAATGTGTAGTCAACCCCAGAAAGAATCAGTCAAATATCAGTGTTGGGAGGATCAGAGATGCCACCATTGGCAGGAGTTGGTGAGGATGTCCAGAGCTTGGAAGGCTCTTAGAGGATGGGAGTACAGGAAACCTTTTTCCATCTTGGACCACTGTTCTTACAGCACCTTTTGAAGCATTGGTCAGACCCAAAGTTGTGACATTGGAGGCACTCTGGACAGTAGTGAGGAAGCTCTAGGTTTGCTCTTCCTGTATTATCATTTCTTTTTCCTCTGCATCTAAGCTCCAAAAAACTGAAGCTAACATTATTCAACAGGTCTCTAGGAAGGATAAACTTGGATAATTTGGTGATAGTACAATCTTTATAAGTTAATATGGCTAAGGATAATACTTATACACTGAGGAAAACTGAGAACTTGGAAAATTATAATGAGTCTTAATCTGTGATTCTGAACTTTCTTCAGTCATGTTTTTCCTCAATGAAAGTTCTTTTTTGTTAAATTTATGATTATAGTATTAACCCCACCCCCTTTTACAAACCTGTGATAGCTGTGGGCAGAGGGAGCAAGTACGCCTCCATCAAGTAACTGGATCAGCTTCGGGGGGGAAGGAGGGCAGGCAGGGAGGGAGGGAGGGATCCCTGGCAGCGTCTTCAGTGGGAGGGGAGGGGGCAAGCAAACAGGGATCCCCGGCGGCAGCAGCTTCTACTGATGAGCAGGGAATATCCTCCACAGCGGCCAGGCCACGTGCCCCCAACAAGCAACCCGCGTACCACTTGTTGAGAAACACTGGTCTACTCTACTCTGAATACTGAACAATTGCTGTATAATCTTTATTGTCCTATCTACACATTGGGGTTCTTTTCGCTCTCTATGCTGAACTCTACTTTTTTTTTTTTTAGATTGTAAACTACTTAATACTGCTTAGTGCAGTAATAGTGGTATAAGAAATGTGAATATTTTTGTGTTTAACAGAAAAGGAAATGTATTTCTATTTTTATTTCTCTAGTGTTGAAATACTTGCTGACTCGTGTTGTAGCTGGTGAGGATCCCCAACTGAGGACCGCCAACTGAGGACCTCCTCCAAAGGTGGCCAGAACTCCTTTCTACCAAGCATAGGCGTCGCTGGCAGCATCCCTGAGCTACTGAAGTGACAGCATCTGTGACTTAGGGTCATTACTGCTGACTGCCAGGCTTAGTAAAAGGGAGTTCTGGCCACCTTCAGAGAAAGTCTTCAGCTGACTTGAGCTTGGGGATCCTAATTAGCTAAAGTATTTATATTTTGAGATGGGGGTAGGGCTGGGGAGAGAAATCTTTGTGCCCAACCGAAATTAGCAGTCTGGCTATGCTACTGAAACAAACATAAGAACATAAAAATAGCCTTACTGGGTGAGACCAATGGTTCATCAAGCCCAATAGCCCGTTCTCACGGTGGCGAAACCAGGTCACTAGTACCTGGCCAAAACCCAAAGAGTAGCAACATTCCATGCTACCGATCCAGGGCAAGCAGAGGCTTCCCCATGGCTTAATAATAGATTATGGAATTTTCCTCCAGGAATTTGTCCAAACTTTCTTAAAACCAGCTACGCTATCTGCTTTTTACCACAACCTCTGGCAACGCGTTCCAGAGCTTAACTATTCTCTGAGTGAAAAAATATTTCCTCCTATTGGTTTTAAAAGTATTTCCCTGCAGTTTCATCGAGTGTCCCCTAGTCTTTGTAACTTTTGGCGGAGTGAAAAATCGATCCACTTGGACTCGTTCTGCTCCACTCAGGATTTTGTAGCCTCCAATCATATCTTTCCTCAGCCGTCTATCTTCCAAGTTGAAGAGCCCTAACCTTTTTAGTCTTTCCTCATATGAGAGGAGTTCCATCCCCTTTATCATCTTGGTTGCTCTTCTTTGAACCTTTTCTAGTGCCACTATATTTTTCTTGAGATAAGGAGACCAGAATTAAACACAATACAGGGACTCCAGGTGAGGTCACACCATGGCTCGATACAGAGGCATTATACTATCTTTAGTCTTGTTAACCATCCCTTTTTTAAATAATTCCTAGCAATTATACAGTATATAAATCACAGACAATTCAAACAGCAAAATTAATAGTAAGGAAATTGCCTTGAAACACCAGCAAACTATCAAAAAAAATAATAATAATACAAAGACTCAAATATAACAGTGGATCCTCTGGAGAGATTCATTTTCTGATATGGATTTCCAAACTTTTTAAATGACTCCCTTTCAGACATGGACGATTTGGAGAATTTATAGCTGGAACTGCTGCCCTTGAAACAGCATTTTGTGAAACAGGGCCATTGTTGGGGCTGATTTTGAATTTGCAGTGTAATTGAAGTGGCTGGAGTCTTGATGTTAAGCTAAATATTGTTGAGTTGGACTTTTCCATCATTTTTGGTACCATGTGCTCTTAGGAATTTTGCTTGTGATTCATTTTCACCTGCATGTGTTTTTGTGGACTTTAATTAAAATGTACCTTAGCAAAAAAGTGGAGATTTTTATCTCCAATGACTGTAGCGGCACCTTTGTTACTATTTTTTTTATTTATTTAATTTTTATTGATTTTCAAAACTTATACAAAGTGCAACAAATATATAGTCAACAATATCAAGTAACAGCACTATATATTCTTGCAACCCATCCCCCCTTTCCCTCCCTCCCTTCCTGGATGTGTGTAGAAATCTAAGAAAATCCAGAAATTAAGGATTCAATCATTCTGTTGTCTGACAAATGGACTCCAAATCTCTCTTTAAAAAAAAAATATTTATTGATTTTGAAAACTTATAAAAAGTGCAAACAAATATACAGTACATTCAGATATATCAAATAATAGCACTTGTATTCTTACAATGACACAAATTCCCTCCCCCCCTTTCCCTCCCTCCCTCCCTACCTGGATGTGTGTAGAAAGCTAAGAAAATCCAGAAATTAAGGATTCAAGCATTCTGTTGCCTGACAAATGCCTCCAATGGATTCCAAATCTCTTTTTTTCTAAACTTATAAAAAGTGCAAATATACATTCAGATATATAGAATAATAGCACTTGTATTCCTACAAACAATGAAACAAATTATCCTATTCCCTCCCCCCCTTTCCCTCCCTCCCTACCTGAATGTGTGTAGAAATCTAAGAAAATCTAGGAATTAAAGATTCAATCATTCTGCTTTTTGACAAATTCCATCAATGGACTCCAAATCTCTTTGAACTTTTTATCATTTCTAGATTGTTCCGCTATCATTCTTTCATATCTATAATATAGTCAAGGTGTAGACAAGCTCCTTTGTTACTATTGAAGTTCTAAGTCAGGAGCTTTGCCTCTGAGTTCTTTTTTCTCCACTGTTACATTTTAGTCCTGTATTATTTTTGGGATAGTTTGTTAGTGCTTCAAAGCAATTTCCTTACTATACTGTATATTTTGCTGTGTTTGAATTTTCTGTGGTTTCAATGCAGGTCCCAAAAGATACTATTGGTTTGGGAATTATAATAAAAATGAAACCAAATGTGATAATACATCAAACCATTATATATCACTGGCAACAGATTTCAAAAGATGGATTTTACAGTTTAACCACAGCATCCCACTGTCCCGGGGCAACAAGTTCATGCATCTCTAACCCTTGTAGGGAGTACACATAAGCAAGCAGTAACAAGCTATAGGGTTCAGTCACTAGAGGGTCCTTTTACTAAGGTGCGTTAATTTTTTTTAGCGTGCGCTCAACACTAATGTGCCCATTATAAGTCTATGGACGCGTTAGCGTTTAACGTGCGCTAAAACACACCTTAGTAAAAGGACCCCTAGGTTTCATTGTACATAGCAACCATTAAGAATGTTAGGGATCATCAGCACCGTTTTGAACCCAGCACAGTCTGGAGAAAGGAGCAGAATGGGATACTCCTGCCATGGGCTACTAGACTACCATTACCCATTGAACCCCAATCTGTAACTTTCCCCTCTTCACTATTGTATTATATTTAGACTTATTGTTCGATACTGTATTAGACTTATGTATGGTGTTGTCTTTAGACTTATTGTATTGTATTATATTTAGACTCGTTGTATTATATTGTACTGTGTTGTATACACTCATTGTATTGTATTGTATTGTATTGTTTTGTCTTGTATTGTATATTGACTTATTGTATTGTATTGTGACCTTGTTATTCGCTGAATGTCCAGCCTTCTTACAGTGTGAACCGCCTAGAAGTCACCTGACTATGGCGGTATAGAAAAATAAAGTTATTATTATTATTATTATTACCAGGGAAACTTCAGAGGGTGGCGTGAGGGAGAGGAGGATGGGCTCTCTGCTTGGGGCAGAGTTTGTGCTCAGGGGCTGGGTTTGGTGCTGAGGAGGAGATTAGATTGGTGGGGGGGAATTATACGTTGGAAAGGGATTGGACTGGGGTAAGAGGTCAGAAAGGAGCGCCGTTGCGACTTGCTGACATGTCTTTTGTGCAGCAGCTGCACTAGGGGACTGCCAGTAGCATGGCTTCACTTAATGCCACTTCATAGCTAACCAGGCAAAGTTAGGATTGTTAGTTAAGGATCTGACTTATCTGGTTAGTTGCGTGGGCAACAGCGTTGAATATTGCCAGTGTCTGCATAACTTTCAGAACTGTCCCTGGCTCTGTCTGAACAGTGCTGTGGTGATCAGAGGGGATATATATAGCAGCACTGTTTGATTAAGTGTCACTGAATCTCCCTTTCTGTGGTGCTCAACTGGATTTAATCAGGCAGGAGCCTCTCATTCCCAGTAAAATCTGTTTAAATATTAGGCCTTATAAGTTATCCACTAACCCTGGGGTTGCCATATGGCTCCAGAAAAAGGAGGACAGATTGAGACTTTCAATGGAAGGAAAACCTAGATGTCTCAATCTGTCATCCTTTTTATGGCGCCATATGGTAACCCTAACTAACCCAAGTAGAAAATTCAGCCCACGTGGACTGCTCTTTGTCTGACAAAGTACTTCATTTTATATACTCTTTCTTACATTGGTCTTTGTGAAGAAACAATATGGCTACCAGTTGAGTATAGTTGTTAAGGAAATCACCTCCTGGGATGCTGAAAAATTATTTTAATTAATTAGATTACAGAAAGTAATGACTTAGAAGTCCCAAGCAGACCATAATGGAAGGATTCCTTTCTTAAAGCTCATTCCCAGATTCTGCACATCTACCTGGTTAATAATTGGAAACGGAATTGTTCCAGATGCATCGTAGGCCTCAACAATGCGTCTTCTAGGTCAGAGTTTCTCAACCTCTTCAAGCCAAGTACCCCCTAAGTGTAACAAATATCAACCGAGTACCCCAGTCCAGGCTCCACCCCCAGACCCGCCCAAGCTCTACTCCTGACCCCACCCCATAATAATAGTACTGTAATGCAATTTCTTCCATCCATTTTTCATATACACATGTGCAGCATTTTTCACCACTGCCTACCAGTCCCATGCCCATTTCTCCTTCTATCACCCTTCTCCAGCACAATGCCACATCTCTACCTCCATCACAATGTTCAGCATTCCTCCCCCTTGCATCCCCTTCAATCTGTCCCTCAGTTTCCTCTCCATCACCATATTCAACATTTTTTCCTCTCATCCCTCTGTTCCCAATGCATCTCTACCTCTATCCTCTCTCTATATATATATATGCCCAATTTTCCTCTTTCATCTTTTCCCCATGTGCACCATCTCTTTCCCTCTCACTCACACACTCATGCCCAACAATTCTCCCTTTCTATTTCCTCCCTCATATGCCCCAAGGCTTCCTCCTTCCCTTCTATGTCCCAAGTTCATGCCCCCCTGCCTTCCAGCCTTTGCCCCATAATTGTGCCCCTCCCATGTCCCAATGCGCTTCTTCCATCCCCTCCTTTCTCCTTTCGTCCCAGATTATGTCCCCTCTCTCCCTTACTTTCTCGAGCTGCACTCAATTCCTTCAGGGCCATCTAGATGGACTGCTCCTTCTGCTTTCAGTAGCAGTTGTTGCAGGGACACGTAGGCAGCAGTTCACATACTGTGTGTGGCTGACCCACAAGCCTTCCCTCTGACATCAGCTCTGATGTTGGAGAGAAGGTTTCCAGGTCAGCCATGTGCAGCTTGAAAGAGCTGCTGATGCGTCCTTCCAACAAGTGTCGCTGAAAGCAGGAAGGAGGTAACTTTGAACCCCCCCTGCCCCAAAGGCTTTCCTCTGACATCAGCTCTGACATCGGAGGGAAGCCTTCTGGGTTGGCTTTGGTGTAGGGGAGTGGGCAGGAAGGAGGGATCCTCGTCGGCAGCTTTGGCAGAGGGGTAGCAGGCAGGAAGGAGGGATCTCTGGCAGTGGCTTCGGCGGAGGTGGCAGACGGGCAGGCAATATCCACAGCGGCATCTAATGCCGCGTACCTCCAACAAGCGGCTCATGTACCCCTAAGGATATGTGTACCACATGTTGAGAAACACTGTTCTAAGTATTCATGAAGAATATTCTGGAGACCATGCTGTTATATGAAGCCTCAGTATAGTACGATGCAAAAGTGGGGGGCATTCCTGTCAGTCAAGAGGCAGGAAGTATCTCGTTGCATTTTTGGTGGGAAAATTAAAAGAACATTAAAACTTTTGTCCAGGGTCTTCCTTCTGCCAGAGTCCAGGATAGAGGCAGGTGGGAGTGTCTGAGCCCAGCATTAGGGCCTAGTGCAATGGAGTGCAGCCGCTGCATGTCACCATCTAGGAGGAAAGAAGAATATGGAAGAAGAACTATAAACTGCCTTAATGCTGTATTTACTCTTTTCCCAGCTGGTAGATCTGCTGCCTCTGCACCCAAAGGTTGTGAGTTCAAATCCCAATGCTTCTCTCCTTGTGACCCTGGGCAAGTCACTTAACCCTCCAGTATCCACTGCTTTGAATGTAAGCTTTGAAACGCCAATGCCACAAAAAGGTGGTATACAAGTCCCAATTCCCTTCCCTTCCCCCTTCCCTATTAGATATTCTGTGCTGCTCTTGTGTATTTTTATGGGACTAAATACTCAGTTTTTCTGACTGTTTTATGTAAATGAGATTTTCCACTCCTTTGTTTGTTTGACTTGCAAATGTACTTACTCCAGTTATATTAGAGCTTTTTCTCTCACTTTTCAACAGGACCCTTTGTGCTTGTAGGTGTTCTGCTCTGCCGTATTTTTGCTGTTTTTCCCAATTTAAAGACGCAGGCACTGCATTATACATTTTTTTTTGCGTGCAGCCACAGGGTAATTCTCATCCCTAAAGAAAGGCCTTTAATTTTAAACCCTGCTATTCTATTAACATTGATCACATCCTCTGGCAACAAATTCCTTAGCTTCCCGATATATCTTGAAACCTAGCCTAGTAACATTTAGGCAAAATGAATAAGGCATTGCGCTTATTTATTGAAGCGAAGACTGCAGAAATTATTTTCGGAATGAGAGAGGTCTGCAGTTTATCAGGTTTGTCATCAAGTCTGTCTGAATGACAGCAAAAATAATTGAAAAACATAAAATGACACAAAAAAATGCCCTTAAAATCAACAAATGAACAGAAAATGCAAAGTCTGCTTTAGAAACCGCTATAACTAGTTTGTGGAATAGAATTGACATCAAGTAAAGTAAGGTATTAGAGCTAAATCTATTCAATATCCTGTGCTTTCCCCAGGATGGTCAGACAGCCCACAGATTCACCTAACATTCAGGTGGTAGGCCAGCTATTTAATTTTGTAATGATGCTTTCATTTAATGGCACCAATTAAGTCAATTAAGAAAAATTAGATAATAATAATAATAGTTTATTTTTGTATACCGCCACACCATCAGTTCTTGGCGGTTTACACAATAAATTACAAAGTATTTAAAATATGGAGCCAGATAACAGTGTTTTATAAAAGGAAATAACACAATTCAATAAAAGATACTAACTGACAAAGTACAACCCTAAATCATTCAAACAAAGTATACACAATACAGATTCTGTATACTAAAATAGATAAGCTTCTGTAAACCTTATTCCATAAAAACAATAAAAATCCATTTATCAATTTGATATTGATATCTATTAAGTATTGCACTGTTTAAATAGATAGGTCTTAAAATCTTTCTGAAATTGCTGATAAGAGAGGGCTGGAGTAATAAGAGCATTCAAGCATGTATTCATTACTCCTGCTTGAAGCGCCAGAGTCCTATCTAAAAATTTCTTAAAATGGCACGCTTTCGCTAATAAAACTAGCCAATTCTACGTATATTTTTTTTACATATAAAAAAAATCTAAAATGAGCAACAAGATAAGATGGGGCCAACCCAAATAAGACTTTGTAGCAAATACATCCAAATTTTAAACAACACTCTAGCCTCAAACGGCAACCAGTGGAGCCTTTGATAATATGAACTGATATGATCATGTTTTTTTAGATTAAAAATCAAACGAATTGCTGTGTTTTGAATTAATCTTAATCTACTAGTTGTTTTTTTTATGAGCACCCAAATAAACAACATTACAGTAATCCAGCATTGAAAGAATTGATGATTGAACCAGTATTTTAAATTATATAAAAGCAAAGTATTGCTGCTGCACAGGGAAGTGGAGGGGGAATGCTGCTGCACAGGGAAGTGGGGTGGGGGGAGGGAAATGCTGCTGCTGCTACTGCACAGGGAAATGGAGGGGGAGGGAATGCTGCTGCTGCTGCACAGGGAAGGGGGGAGGGATATGATGCTGGTGAGAAAAGGAGGCTGGGGCTGGAAGCTGAAAGGGAACAGATGGGAGAAGGGGGCGGGGGGGGGAAATGGGTTTGGAGCTGGGGGAAGGAGGCTTTACTAGCACCCATTAATGTAACGGACTTAAATACTAGTAAATAAATAAATCCCAATATTACCATGACACCTCAACATACCCTGCAGTAAGCATACATTAGTACTTACCACAGTTTTATGAAAGGAAGCCTAAGCCTTCCCAATTCATTTTTCATTTCATTCATTTTGATTTCTTAACATTTTTATCCAGATGTGTTCAAAATGGTACAAAATATTTAAAACATTGTATTATATACATTTCTAAAACAAATACAATAGACAGCTTCTGCTGCTGGCATCATGATTGTTGCAGTTGTTTGGGTCTTTCTGTGTCTGAGTAAGTGGAACTGACATTTCAGCCATTATGCTATAGCATTTTTCAGAGTAATGTTCAGCAACAATTATTTATTTATTTGTGTGTTTTTTTTTTAGTTCGTCTTCCCAAAAGAGCCCAGAACGAGTTACAAGTTTCAATACATAATATAGGTTAGCGATAACTGGAGTATGATCTTCATTCAGGATAAGACATATATATTTTGAGTTAGCGATAAAGTAGCTGTAGTAAGGGCTTTAAAGAGGATAAAGCAATTTTAACGATATGGGTACTGTCTTCTTACGGTAGTAGGACAATTTCTGTACATGGTATGAAAAATCTAATATATGTGTTGGGACTAATTATAGCAACAAGACGCTCGATAAGACAATTTTACCGATATGGGCACAGATTTTTTTACAGTAGTATGAAATCTAACATATGAATTGGGACTACTGTACTTGAAACCTATTGATATTTCCTCTGGCTGCCTTTGCTGTATCTGGACAGTGCTGGGCAATTCATGGGCAAAGCATGGGCCAAGCCCAATGTTATCTGGTTAGTGGTTGATGTTCAGATCACTAACCAGACAACTAACTGGATCAGTGGCATATCAAGGGCAGGTGATGGGTGCAGTTCACCCCAGTGCAGGCAGCAAGATGGGGAGGATGAATCGAGCAGTTGCAGGGATGCAGGCTTCATGCACCCGGCTGTCAGCTCTCCCAGTCCTCTGATCCCAATTTCCTGTTCTGGGGCGGGGGTCCAGTAGGCCTGACAGCCAAATATATGTAAACTGTAGCTCTGCTCAAAGCACTGCCTTACCACCTGGAGGAGAGGGTGATGTGCGCTGGCTGGCAACCAAGCTAGGTATACCACTGAACTGGATAAAGTTCGAACAGCAAAAAGGCTTTCCTAACTTTAACTCTCCAGTTGGTGGTCTGAATTTTGCTGCTGACAGAATAGCGCCGTCCACGCTGATGTCCAGATATTTACTGCTGTTGAGGGTAAGAAAGCATTTTTTAGGGCCCCCTTACACAACTAAAACTTAGATTATGTCAGTCCATAGAATATCACAGCAATTGTAATTTCAAGGTAAGGTGGAGAGTGTGGTGCAGTGGTTAAAGCTACAGCCTCAGCAACCTGAGGCTACAAGGTCAAACCCACGTTGCTCCTTGTGACCCTAGGCAAGTCACTGAATACCCCCTTTGCCCCAGGTACATTAGGTAGATTGTGAGCCCACCAGGACAGGGAGAAAAAAAAATGCTTGCGTACCTGAATAAATTCATGTAAACCGTTCTGAGCTCCCTTGGGAGAACAGTATAGAAAACTGAATAGATGCATAAATTCTGTTATTCTAACACTTCTCATTAAAACTTGTGGCAACACAGTAAGAGGCCTGCACAGTCTTGCATTAAGTTGTACAGCAAAGGAATAAAATTAATGATCCCATCTCTTGTTCAACTGCCAGTATAAAACAACAAGGTAACAAAGATTCTGAGCATAACTGAAGAAATCAAACAGCATAGGGAAGTTTGGACTGTGAATCTGAATGACAAGGTGGAGGCACTTTTATTTCCCACTAGGCAAACAAAACCCAAAGCAACAGAAAAGGTAGGAGGGAGATGGAAGCCTTGGGGGGAAAGAAAAATTGTTTATATCTGCTTCTAAGACAATTGTGGAGACATCAGCTCTGAAAGGTTTGACGTTTTCGAAAGACACAAATTGAGATTCAGCTAACAAGTTGCTTATAAATTCCAAGAGACAATACTAGAGTTTAGTAAAATAAAGCAAGAAGTGATAAGGAAAATACAAAGGTACTATGTTGTCAGGGAATACTGAACGGTATACAAGTGCTGTGTTTTTTTAGCTTGGAAAACTGGGGGGTTTTGTTTTTATATCAGAAGTAACAGTACATGCAAAACAATAATAAAAAGTATCAGGCCAGGGTGAGCTGCAGTCAGAGATTTAATGGCGCGGATGAGAAAAGGGGCTGATGTTAATAGATGCCTCTCCAGGGATTGCCTTCTTTTCATGTTCCTGCCTGCGGCACTCTTCTGTGTATGCCTAACAGCTTATTGTTCTTTGTCTGCTACCGTGCACCCTTTTTTAAAATTCAGCATTATTTCAGTTCTGAAGTGATTGATTCCTCCATCCTGTTCTTACTTTGATTCCTCGCCTGCCTCTTTTGAGCAGCAATGGAAGTGCTGCAAGTAATTGCAATAGCACGCCTCTATTGATGACTGCATTGCCTAGGCCAGGGGTTGGCAATCTTTTTTCGGCAAAGAGCCAATTTATTCAAAATATTTGACCCGTGATTTACAAAGAGGCGCAAGGTGTAGCTTCTGTCCCCTCCAACCTCTTGCAGGTCTCTACACCTCCCCTCCTCCTGCCCCTCTCCCAACTCATAGCCAAGGTTCTCTCCTCTCTCCAAGGCCCGACTCTTTAATCTGCCTCCCAATCCCACGATTCCTCCCCCCCCCCCCCCGGGCCTACCGAGGTATCTGGTGGTCCAGCAGGAGTCTATGTGGCAGGAGTATGGCCCTCTCGCTCCTGCCTCCTTGCAGCTGCCTTCTAAAATGGCTGCCACGACCTCGCGCGGCAGCTCATGGTACTACGGAAAATGCTGCAAACCGCTGCGAAAGGTCGTGGCAGCTATTTTAAAAGGCAGTTGCAAGGAGGCAGGAGTGAGAGGGCTGCGCTCCTGCCACAAAGATTCCTTCTGGACCACCAGGTATTTCGGTAGGTCCGGAGAGGGATTGTGGGGTTAGGAGGGAGATTAAAGGGTCGCAGCCTGGAGAACCACAGCCACATGCAAGAAGAGCCGCATGTGGCTCACGAGCTGCAGGTTGCCAACCCCTGGCCTAGAAAACTACAGAAAGATTTTTGGCAACTACCTATACAAGAGGTTGCTGAAAAGTTCTCAGCCCAACCAAGAAGAGAATGCCATGGTTCAATCAATGATCTGAAACAATGTCAAAACATAGAATTTCATTTCTGCAAATTGGCACTTAACGAAATAATACTCTTTTCAGCTAGAGTGACAAAATAACGCTCAGAATTTAGGAAGTTGGTTGGTTAGACTGAGCCCCCCTCGTAGGTGCTTGGCTTGGGAACATCTGTTAAAACATATTTAGTTAGTAAAATTAATTTCTCACCTGTACACTCAAAGTTACATACACATCTTAAATACATCCTAACAAATGCTTAATAGCTGGACCTGCATTATAATCATTAACCCCCCTCCCCCCCACACACACATACACACATCTTTTACCAAGCCGCATTAGGATTTTTTATCACTAGCCACAGTGGTATTAGCTCCGACACTCATAGGAATTCTATGAGCAATGGAGCTAATACCACAGTGGCCGGCAATATAAAAGCCTAACGCAGCTTCGTAAGGGGGGGGGGGTTAAATCACGGAAGATGATTAATATGAGAATTTATTTCTTCATTAAAAGCTTGTGGATGTTTCTTTCCTGTCAAGTTAAGAAGCCAAATCAGACCACATAAAAGTCAGTGTCAGTCCTATCTTTATGCGGTGTCATTTAGGCAATTTAAGTGCTGAATACTGCACTTCATGGATAACTGCCAGAAACCATCTTGTGTCATTCTTTAGTGTCAATCTGAACCTCAGTCCTACACCAGCATTCTTCAGTGCAAGGCTTGAGGGTCAGTGGCTGTGCCCATTCGTACTCCGATTCTTCCCTCTCTCCTTAAAGAATGACATGAGAATGGTTTCCCGCAGTAATCCATGGGGATGGAGATGGTGATATATTCCGTCTTCGTGTCATTCTCTACTTAAATTAACTATACAGCACTTAACCTCTTGTTATGATGTTTTTGTGAGGGTCACCAATCAATATCTCACCCGAATGTGTACCAATCCTAAACATTTCACATCCAATATTCTGTGAGCCCCAGGTGGTACTTCTGAGGAACTGGGGACTGGATATTGGATGTGAGGTGTTTAGGATTGGTACTAAGATTTGGTACACATCCGGGTGAGATATTCTCTCCCTCCCTCTTTCCTTCCAATCCAACCTTGTCGCTGCCTGTAACTCTGATAAATTTCTGCGAAAATGTTCCAACATTTCCTTCCTCGTTGCTTTTAATTCCGACAAAATGTTGTAAATCCGTGTTCAGATCGGATCTTAATTAATTGATGTGAACTGCCTAGAACTCATTGGGTATGGCGGTATACAAGAACATAATAATAATAATAATACTTGAAAGCATAAGAGATAACTAGCTGCATAAAGACAAATATTCAGTGCCAGTACCCGGACATAACCCAACATTGAATATTTGGGAAAAATGCCACAGCCGGCTAAAAAAAATGTTCACTGTCGCTAACTGAATATCTACCCCTCTATTTTTATGCATACCCTTTTGGTTCAGAGCCCCACTTCTAGCCTGTACTGGTTTATTGTGTGCTGGTGGAAAGTATGGATCATTATGTCAATGGCCCCACCAGTGATTTCTGGTCTCAAACCAGATCTAAACCCACCAACTGATTTGGGCCTTGTAGATTTCCGTTTTTTTTGCTGCAGAGATATTAGACACACATAATCCCTTGTTCACAAATACTTTCCTTACAGCCCCAGTCTCTCATTTCTGCATTTGTGCATTTAATTTATATAGATTTTATTATCATTATTCAGAAGCATAGGACTTACACTCCACCTTCTATCTTCAACTAAACATACTGTTTTCACTATTATTCTTTGACATACAGCATTATTTTGTAAATGATTCACAGTACCTTGAGTTTCGTAATAATACCTAAGGAGGTTTAAATAAATGTTCAACAGGAATTAGAAAATAAGAGACCCGATGTCTATAATATGAAAGTTATAGATGAAAGCACTAAGTAATGTTTCCATGGCAACACTGCCTGGCATACAAGACACAGTTTTTAACCTTAGGGAACTCTTAAAATCTTCAGTTCCTCAAATAGTGGCATGTTATCTTCAGCATACGTCTTTAAGTTCATTTGCATTTTCCTTCATTTTATTTGCTGACAGATTTGTTCTGGAAATACATATACTATTGGCCTCCTATAACTCATCGCTGAGGGAGCCATCTGTGTCTGAACAGTCAGAGCGACTGGACTTTATTAATAAAAAGCCATTAGACCATATCATAAAGCTGCAATATTTTTCTCAGTAGGAACGTAGAAGAAGCACTTAAGACAACAAAGCAGAGAATATAGCAGTAAAGTACCATTATGCATTCTGCCAGGAGTCCAATTTCTATTAAAATGTTCTTATTTCCTTTGAAGATAAACTGATAAAAATTAAATTATGAATTGCTTGAGAGAAGGGCAGTAATAGCAGTATGTCTCTGAAAGCTTGCCCTAATTGAGTTCTTCACGGCCGTACTCCGTTATTAAACAACTGGTCTCTTCAAAGATTGTGATAGCTGTAGTGCCGCGGTAAGACATCTCCGAGTAGTCCTGACGATGATTTGTTTGTCCTTCCTATTAGCTCAGTTCTGTTTGTACTCCACTCCAGGTTTTGGCAATACCAAAGACTAAGGAAGCAGGAGATCAATTATACCAGGGGTCTCAAAGTCCCTCCTTGAGGGCCGCAATCCAGTCGGGTTTTCAGGATTTCCCCAATGAATATGCATGAGATCTATGTGCATGCACTGCTTTCAATGCATATTCATTGGGGAAATCCTAAAACCCGACTGGATTGCGGCCCTCAAGGAGGGACTTTGAGATCCCTGAATTATACGGTCTGGTAAGCTATTTGGCCTGGATTCTCAAAACGACGCCATTCGGAAGGCACTGGTAGGCGCCCAAACAGCATCTAAGTTACCATAAGTGTTTTAATTGGCCATTAACGGTGCAATTGACCGTGGCATTAAAAATCCAATTAAAAACTAATTAAGAAAAAAAAGTAGGCGCCTACAAAAAAGGCGCCTAAGTTGCATCTATGCAAATGCTTACCGGTGCTGAACATCAGAAGAGGCGTGGTTAGGGACAGGATTGATTGGCACTGCTAAGCGTGATTCTACACTGAAGACAGGCATTAGAAATGTTGGCCTGTAAAGCCCTGGCCTACATTTCCAGCGCCTATCTACAACACGGACTGCGATTCTCAAAACGGCGCTGTAGTTTGAATGCTGTGCGACCGGTGTCATTTTTTCAGGCCTTTGTGTGTAAGCTTCCTGTCTTTAGTTCAATCTTGAGCCTCAGTCATGATTCCTGAAGTACACTGGGACACTGCAGCACCTTTCACTAGCTCAGCATAATAATAATTAAATATACAGTATAGGACCAGATATTCGGAGCAATTTAACCGCTGACCGGTTAAATCGCACATAACTGGCTGTTAATATTCAGCAGGAGATAACTGGTTATCCCTGCTGAATATTTATGGTTAGTGTATAACCAGGCTATCTCGGGAGCATTCTGGAGGCTGGTCATGCTTAGGATCTGATATTCAGCGCTAACCAGGAAAGGGTAAAGCAAGATTAGGACCATAAAAAATAGCTGTCCTATCTTTATACACTAGCTGGTAGCCAGTTAGCGCTGAATATTAGCTTAAGAGGTTATCGACTGGCAGCCAAAAAATGAAAACTGATATTCAATGCCAGTCACCAGAAATTGTCCCAGCATTGAATATCCAGATTCAGCACTGACAAGAGGCAGCACAGTTAAAGCCTGCTGCTGGATGAAAATTGGGCTGATGATGCTCCATTTTACATAGGATATTGAGATAGGATTGAGACCTCCAGCATGGGACATTCACAATTCCTCAAAAGAAAAAAGAACAGAAAAAAAGGAAAAGAAGTGGAGAAAAAGCCTCAGTTCTGCTTCATCTGGCAAAAAACTCCACTTCATTAAGATAAACACTTGCACATGTGACTTTACACAAAAAGCACTATAAACAGCCTGTAGAGCACCCCCGTATCATTCAGCACGCCAGGAAAAAAAACTCCAAACAGTGATACTGTGGATGAATAAGCACTTCAGCACTATAGTCACATATATTGCATACTGAGCAGAACAAAGACGGGAAGATCTCCGTTTCGCTTTAGTTCGCTGCGTCAGGGGTATCAGTTCCACTGCATCACACGCAACATATCAGGAGGACCCACTGTGCACATCAGGCTCCCATTGCACTTTCTAAAGCAAGTGATCCTGATATGTTGTGTGTGATGCAGTGGAACTGATACCCCTGACGCAGCAAACTAAAGCGAAACGGAGATCTTCCTGCCTTTGTTCTGCTCAGTATGCAATATATGTGACTATAGTGCTGAAGTGCTTATTCATCCACAGTATCACTGTTTGGAGTTTTTTTCCTGGCGTGCTGAATGATACGGGGGTGCTCTACAGGCTGTTTATAATGCTGTTTTTCACTTTTTTGTGTAAAGTCATATGTGCAAGTGTTTATCTTAATGAAGTGGAGTTTTTTGCCAGATGAAGCAGAACTGAGGCTTTTTCTCCACTTCTTTTTCTTTTGTCTACTTGTGTTTGAGTGACTGTAAAGTGTGGTTGGGTGAAGCCTTTCAGTGGTGTAGAGCAGTGTTTTTCAACCTTTGTACACCTATGGACCGGCAGAAATAAAAGAATTATTCTGTGGACCGGCATCGGTCCGTGGACCGGCGGTTGAAGAACACAGGGGTGGGCCAGACCCTGCCCATCTCTACCCAATCTCCTCCACAGACCCCACCCCCATAATAATACTAATTGCACCTTGCATGTCTCGTGCCTCATCTGGAAGCCTTCCCTCTAACGTTGCAATGTCAGAGAGAAGGCTTCCGGTTCAGGTGCAGGATGCCCATAGGAGCCACTGCCTGTGGCTTTGTGCACTGAATCAGTTAGGAAGAGGGAGCTGGCTCAAAGATAACGCCGCATCGATCGCACTGTTTTGGGCCTGATACATGTGCTGGCCCTATGGACCGGCAAGAAATTTCTGTGGACCGGCACTGGTCCATGGACCGGTGGTTGAAGAACACTGGTGTAGAGTCCCCTGTTAGTTCCATATAGGGTATTGATTAGAGTAAACAGAATAATTTACAGACCCTGGTCCTTAGGTGTGTGTGTAGTTGTACATTACCTGTAAGGATGCTGATAAATACATGTTTATTTCTTGGAATGCACAGTAGTTGCTGGAGAGAGAAGGGGGGAAATGTTGGACTGAGAGAGAAGGGAGAGAAAGCTTTGTACCAGGTGAAGCACTAGTGGTGAGCTCAGGAGCCAGAAATTTTGGTGTCCTAGGCCAGAACATCACCTGGTTAAATGGCTGAGCCGGCCCTGCTTTCTTACCTAAAAAAATGTGCAGTTGCATTATCTAGATTTCTGGTTATACATCAGAGTGAAATGAAATAATGTCATTTTGCTTTGTTTTTGGATGAAATAAAACAAAGAGCCCTTTTATTAAAGCTTAGTACATGCTAATTCTGTTAGCTTGTAATAAACTTTAATAATAATAATAGCTTTATTTATATCCCGTCATACATTTCAGTTCAAGACGATTTACAACAAGAGAGACTGTATGGTATACAGCGAAATTACATCATTAGCGCTGAGTTAGAACATATAAACAGATGTGTAGCGTAATTATATAATTAACAGAAAGTAGGAGCATGCAAGCTAGTTAGTCTGGGAAGTTTAAACAAATTTGTCAAATCAGTGGATTTTTAGTGACTTTCTGAATGTATGGTATGACGGTGAATTTAGGAGTAGGTCACTTAAGGTATTGTTCCAGATACCTGCTTGAAAGGATAATGTCTTGTCGATGAATCTTTTGAATTGGCATCCCTTGGGAGTCGGAAACGTAAACAGTAATGTTCTGCTTGAGAAGCGGAGTTTGTCCTGAAGGACAAAGTGTCTCAAGAGGTAAGTGGGTGCAGTGCCGAATAGTGTCTTGCAGCATAGGCCACCAAATTTGAAAATTATTCTGGCCTCGACCGATAGCCAGTGTAGTTTCTTGAAATGTAGAGTGATGTGGTTGGATTTTTTTTTTTGGCCAAAATGAACCTTACAGCAGTGTTTTGGATCAGTGTTCTTCAACCACCGGTCCATGGACCAATGCCGGTCCACAGAAATTTCCTGCCGGTCCACAGGGTCAGCACGTGCATCAGGCCCAAAACAGTGTTCTTCAACCGCCAGTCCACAGTGCGATCGATGCAGAGTTATCTTTGAGCCAGCTCCCTCTTCCTAACTGATTCAGTGCACAAAGCCACGGGCAGTGGCTCCTACGGGCATCCTGCGCCTGAACCGGAAGCCTTCTCTCTGACGTTGCAACATCAGAGGGAAGGCTTCCAGATGAGGCACAGGACGTGCAAGGTGCAATTAGTACTATTATGGGGGCGGGGTCTGGGGTGGAGATTGGGTAGAGATGGGCGGGGTCTGGCCCATGACTTAGCCCAGTGTTCTTCAACCGCTGGTCCACGGACCGATACCGGTCCACAGAATAATTCTTTTATTTCTGCCGGTCCATAGGAGTAAAAAGGTTGAAAAACACTGTTTTGGATTGCTCTCAATCTCTTGATAGATTTTTTTTTTTTTTTCTGGGATCCTAGGTAGATGATGTAATAATCCAGTAAGTGTAGGATTAGAGATTGAATTAACAGTCTAACGATGCAAAGTCAAAGTATGGTTTTAGGACTCCTTTTATCAAGGTGCGCTACGGGGGTTAGCGTGTCGGACATTTCATCACGCGCTAACCCTTGCGGCAAGCCAAAATGCTAACGCCTCGTCAATGGAGGCGTTAGTGACTAGCACAGCAGGTGGTTTAACACGCGGTATTCCGCGTGTTAAACCTCTACCGCAGCTTGATAAAAGGAGACCTTAGTGTAAGCAGAAGCATTTTTTTCTTAAGATGTTGGTATGAGCATCAAATGTCAGTTGCTGATCTACGGTAATTCCTAGGATTTTTATAGTAGGGTTGATAGGGAAGTTTCTTCCATTCAGGTTGCTTGAAAGTTCTATGAATTTGCTTTAGTAAAAGGGTTCCTTGCGAATGAAACATGATTCATCTTCCCTTTTATTTGATTTTGTTTTTGCAGTCTTTCTTTAAACATAGCCCAGGCAGCCCAGCAGCTAAAAATCTAACTAAGTACTTTTCTCTCTTCTCACTCTTCTCTCTCTCTACTCTTTCAGCTAGCTGCGCGCCAGGCACCACCCATACGCACCGTGGGACATAGGAACAGGATAGAAGAAATGGAGGCAGTAGGAGCCCAGCAGAGTTACCCAGTATACTGCATCGAATGTCATATGTATGACTACCTCCCCTCCGGAAGGCGGGCGTACATATGCAGTCGATGCCAGGAACTGGATAGCCTGAAGAAGGAGTTCGGGAGACTGCAGGTTCGAGTACAGGAACTGGAGGGACTCTGCAACATAGAGGAGCATTGCTGGGCAATGGAAGACACCGCCAGAGAGGACCACATCACAGAACAAGTAAGGGAACTTGAAAAGTTCATCGAGGAGGCCTGCAGGATGGTGGAGGCACAGACCACAAGCACATCTGGAGGGAACAAACAGACGGACAACAAAATCCACCAGACACCATGGGAGTGGGACCTTGCGGAGAATCTGGACAGGCAGATGAGGAGGAGACCCGACAGGACCCGGAGGAGAGACTAGAAGACCGCACCACTGACACAGACCTGAGACCAGAGAGACAGTTGAGGAAGGGGAGATCTGTTATCGTAGTGGGGGACTCAATCCTGAGAGGAGTGGACAGTCACATAGCTGGAGGGAGAGAGGACCGTCTAGTGACATGTCTCCTGGGGGCAAGAGCGAAGGACGTCACAGGCAGAATCGAGAGGATCCTGGAAGGGGCCGAGATGGAGGAGACAGCTGTAGTAATCCATGTTGGAACCAACGACGTCAGCAGGAGGGACTACAACAGGACTGCACTAACCGATCAGTTCAGGATCCTGGGGAGGAAACTGAAACTGAGGGCAAGGAAGATAGCCTTCTCAGAGATCCTGCCAGTACCGAGAGCGGACGCAAGGAGGCAGAGCGAGCTACAAGCAATAAACGGCTGGCTCAGGAGATGGTGCGAAGAGGAGGGTTTCCTTTTTGTATGGAACTGGACAACTTTCCTGGGAAAGAATAAGCTCTACAGGAGAGACGGACTGCACCTGAGCACGACTGGGACGAGGATGCTGGCACGCAACGTTCAGAGCGTCATAAATCTGGCTTTAAACTGAGGAAGAGGGGAAAGCCGACAGTCGATCTGACACATCGGACAAAAGTATCAAGTAAGGATACTGAGCAGGGACAATGCAAAAGAGGGCTGGGGACTGAGTGGGATCTTTTGGGAAAAGGAACTAAGGATGCAACACAGGGGCCCAGGGCCATGGAGATAGAACAAGGACATTGTAAAAAAGGGATCGGGACTGAGAGGGAACTTTTGGAAAAAGAACCTAAGGACGCTATGCAGGGGATCAGGGCCAAAGATACTGTGCAAGGACACTGTAAAAGAGGGCTCAGGACTGAGTGGGAGCTTTTTGAAAAAAGACCTATGGGAGAATTGCAGGGGTCTAGTGCACAAATAAAACCAGCAAACAGGACTAATAAAGTACAACGGATTCCAGAGGGACAATCAAAAACAGGGAAACAAGCAGAGGACGAAACAAACACACCACAGGAGGAGGATGACCGAGACGAGGCTTGGGGACTGGCAACTTACGAGGGGGTCGCCAGGAGCCCCAAACCACGAGGAAAAACAGCACGAAAGGCGAACAACCGGGACTTACTTTGCCTATACACAAATGCTAGGAGCCTAAAGGCTAAAATGGGAGAGCTGGAAGTCTTAGCCAGCAAAAAGGGCCTAGACATAATTGGAGTCACAGAAACGTGGTGGACTGATGACAACAAATGGGATGTGGCCTTACCAGGATTCAAACTCTACAGGAGAGATAGGTCACACAAAAAGGGTGGAGGAATAGCGCTATATATAAAAGATTCCATACCTTCAACCAGGATGGAAACAACTGTAAGGGCAGATGACTTGGAATCACTATGGGTTAAGCTACCAGGAGGAACTAGAGCAGACATAAAATTGGGTCTGTACTATCGCCCACCTGGACAAACGGAAGAAATCGACAAGGATCTGGAGGCCGAACTGAGGCAGGTATGCAAAAGCGGAAGGGTGGTGGTGATGGGGGACTTCAACTTCCCTGGAATAGACTGGAGTATCGGGCACTCAAACTGCATGAGGGAGACCGAATTCCTGGAGGTTACAAGGGACTGTTTCATGGAGCAGCTGGTCATGGAACCAACACGGGGTGATGCCACTCTTGACCTAATCCTCAACGGACTAGGGGGACCCGCTAAAGAGGTGGCGGTGCTAGCCCCACTAGGAAACAGCGATCACAACACGATCCAGTACAGGCTAGAAATTGGATCATCAAAGGTGAAAAGAACTACGGCGTCAGCACTCAACTTCAAAAAAGGGAACTATGAGGCCATGAGGAAAATGGTGGGGAATAAACTCAACAACAACCCAAAGAGGATGGAGTCCGTAGAAAAAGCCTGGACTCTACTCAAGAGCACAGTGCACGAAGCACAGAACCTATGCGTTCCCAGGTTCAGGAAAGGGTGCAAAAAAAATAGAACAAAAAATCCAGTGTGGATAACAAATGCAATAACAAAGGTGATAAGTGACAAGAAAGCATCATTCAAAAAATGGAAAAAGGACAAAACTGAGGACAACCAAAAGGAACATAAAATACACCAAAAGGAGTGTCACTGGGTGGTTAGGAAAGCAAAAAGAGAATATGAAGAGAGACTCGCGGGGGAAGCAACAAACTTCAAATCATTCTTCAGGTACGTTAAGGGGAAGCAACCAGCAAGGGAGGAAGTGGGACCCTTGGATGATGGGGACAGAAAGGGAGCGGTAAAAGAGGAGAAGCAGATAGCTGACAGGTTAAATGAGTTCTTCACGTCAGTTTTCACGAGGGAGGACACAACCAACATTCCGGAATCCGAGGAGATCGTAAAAGGAGAGCAGGATGAAAACCTGGACCAACTAGAGGTGAGCAAGGAGGATGTCCTCAGGCAGATAGACAGGCTATGGAGCAACAAATCACCAGGTCCGGACGGCTTTCACCCAAGGTTACTCAAGGAACTAAGAAATGAAATAGCTGAGACACTTCGACAAATATGCAACCTATCCTTAAAAACTGGAGAGATTCCGGGGGACTGGAAAATAGCAAATGTCACGCCCATCTTCAAAAAAGGCTCAAGGGGGGACCCGGGAAACTACAGGCCAGTGAGCTTGACCTCGGTCCCAGGAAAGATGATGGAAGCGCTGATTAAAGACAGCATCTGGGAACACATCGAAAAGAATGGGCAGCTAAAGTCGAGCCAGCATGGCTTCTGCAAGGGCAGGTCATGCCTCACAAACTTATTATACTTCTTTGAGGGGGTAACAAGCCAGGTGGATAAAGGGGAATCCATAGACATCATTTACCTTGACTTCCAAAAAGCCTTTGACAAGGTGCCACACAAAAGACTGCTAAGGAAGCTATGGAACCACGGGATACAAGGGGAGGTCCACCGATGGATCAAAAACTGGCTGGCGGACAGGAAGCAGAGGGTTGGAGTAAAGGGCCATTACTCAGACTGGCAATGGGTCACGAGTGGAGTTCCGCAGGGGTCGGTACTGGGACCGCTCCTGTTCAATATATTTATTAACGACCTGGAGACAGGAACAAAATGTGAGGTTATTAAATTTGCGGACGACACCAAGCTATATAGCAAGGTCAATAACATGGAGGACTGTGAAGATCTCCAAACACTGGGAAAATGGGCCAAAAAGTGGCAAATGAGCTTCAACATAGGGAAATGCAAGGTCATGCATATAGGGAAAAAGAACCCAATGTTCACTTACAAAATGGGGGGTTTGCCGCTAGGGGTAAGCAGCCTTGAAAGAGACCTGGAAGTGATGGTGGACACAACATTAAAGGCGTCGGCGCAGTGCGCCTCAGCCTCAAGGAAAGCAAACAAAATGTTGGGTATCATTAAGAAGGGTATCACAACCAGGACGAAGGAAGTTATTCTGCCACTGTATCGTGCAATGGTGCGACCGCACCTGGAGTACTGTGTTCAGTACTGGTCACCGCACCTCAAGAAGGACATGGCAGTACTTGAGAAAGTCCAGAGAAGAGCAACTAAACTAATAAAGGGTATGGAGGACCTCTCATATACTGACAGACTGAAAAAGTTGGGGCTTTTCTCCCTGGAAAAGCGGAGACTTAGAGGAGACATGATAGAAACCTTCAAGATCATGAAGGGTATAGAAAAAATAGACAGGGACAGACTTTTCAAATTAAGGGGAACCACAAGTACAAGGGGGCACTCAGAGAAATTGAAAGGGGAGAGGTTTAGATCAAACACCAGGAAGTTTTTCTTCACACAGAGGATGGTGGATACATGGAATACGCTGCCAGAGGATGTAGTAAGCAGGAGCACGCTACAGGGCTTCAAAGAAGCTTTGGATAGGTACTTGGAGGACAAAGGGATAGAAGGGTACAGATAAGAATGGAGGTAGAGGTAAGTTATAGAATTGGTCAGGGACCACTGTTTCAGGCAGTGGGCCTGGTGGGCTGCCGCGGGTGCGGACCGCTGAGCAAGATGGACCTATGGTCTGCCCCAGCGGAGGCAACTCTTATGTTCTTATGTTCTTATACATATAAAGGCACCTAATATGTGAACCCTTACCCTCAGTTTTCTCCTGCTAAATTATTTTGGAAAAAAAACAAACAACTCCAGGTCTGTCTCTGGGCCCTTCACCTATCCTCATACCTTTCCTCTTTCTTAGGACAAGCAATCTCCTATTGCTCCTACTCTGCCATGGCTGCTTCTCAAAATGGTCAGTACCATTTCATTGTAGTGAAAAATACAATACAGTAAAATGGAGTTGCCCTCATGTCATCTTGAAAAGTAGCAGCGGTGAGCAGGTGAGCAGAAGACTGCACACATTTAAGAGGGGTGTCAGGGAAGGGGGGGAGCTTATTGAGGGTTGTTTTGTTTCTAAATAACTTTAATAGTGATAGCAGCAATTTGGGGGAAGGGAATCAGACATTTTTTATTTTTCTTTCTCTTTTGTTTCTCTCTCTCTTTTTTTTAAATTGTTTCATTTTAAAGAAATGAAACAAAATAAGAAATTAAGTATGGAAAAAAATACTCAGTGCACACCCCTAGTAAATATGAGATCTTACAAAAATTCTTCCAGATCTATAAACCGAGAAGAGAGCTTAGAGACGTTAATGGGATGAAATTAAGTTTGGAGGGTAGATTGTCGACTGTGCATGCTGGGATCAGAGCATCAACGATATCTGTGGCTGGCGTAGAACTATGGAATGCCTTGCCTGGTACCCTGCAGTTTTGTATGGGGAGGATGAATTTTAAAAAAATGCTGAAAACTCAATTATTTGCCAATGCCTTCTTATGCTAAGGTATATTTCAGTTGATAATCGCCCTTTAGAATTTTTTGACAGCAATGTATGATTTAAAGCTTGCTTGTATTTCTGAATCGATTGAATTTGTGCTCTATCCCTAACAGGGACGATTAAAGATGTTTAGACATGTCTATGTTATTTGTGATAATCAGAGGGAAACAAGATTTTTATGTATGTGATATGGAAACTTCATAGTTGTATGCGGTGTATACATTTTTAAATAAATAAAATAAATCTCATACTGGACTTATCTTTATTGACCATTGAGGGCTCCTTTTACAAAGCTACGGTAGAGGTTTCTACCACGGGCCGGCTTTTTGCGATCAATGACAATGGAACATATAATTGGCGTTTTGCAATGAACATTAACATTGTTTGACCTTATGGGCTTTGGACACTATTGGTCACGTATTGGGTCAAGCCATCGAGTTGCGGTGATTTGAGAAGAAAAGAAATCGGATTGGTCAAGCAGAGAGATAAGTGCTTAATTGACACAAAAGACTCTTTGGAGTGAACGTTTGAAGATTAACTGATGAATTACGTGAACTGTATGAGTTGACTATAACCGCAGCTCAGCTTCCCTTTGCCTTTAGCACATGATTACATGTTATATCAGCACTTTATAAATGTAGTTATTTATTGATTTTAGGTATAATTTGTAAACATAATTAAATGTAATTAAATAAAATGAGTAATGAAATGATATTCAGATAAAATGGTGTAGTAAAGGAGGTATGTGTGTGTGGGGGGGAGGGGGGTCCACCCCGTGCCCTGTCTTGGTGGGGGCGTCAGTATTGCATTCCTCTCCGTCCCCTACCCCCCCCCCCCCGCGCTACACACGTGCACCCCCTTCCCTTCCCTCATAACTCTTGAATTTTCCCGGCGTGAGCAGTATCACAAATGTGCTGCCCGCATCAGTGTCGATTCCCACTGACGTCACTTCCGGGTCCTGCGTCTAGGAAGTGACGCCAGAGGGAGAGCCGACACAACGCGGGCAGCAAGTTCACGATGCTGCGTGTGCCAGGAAAATTAAAGAGGCACAGGAAAGGGAAAGGGGGGGGGGGCGCACGTGCAGCAGGGAGGTTGGGAAGCAGCAGGGGAATGGAAAAGAGGGCGGGGAGGGGCAGCACTCACCCTCGTTATACCACTGATCCCACTGTCTTATGGATTTTGCCACTTTTGCTTATGCCATTTGACATCAGATGTCAAACGTCAGTGGTAGGTGTTTTCAAACAGCCAGCATTAATTTATGGTCTCCCTCAGCTCACTTGGCAACTTAAAAGTCAGAGCTGTGCTTCTGTAATGAGGAAGGTGTGTTATCAGTTAGACAGCTGAAGAGTTAGCTTTCTTAGAGGGAAGAGGTAGCCTAGTGTACTGACAGTTCTTGAAGAACAATAAGAAAAATGACACCACCGTGCTGCTCTCTTTGATGTAGTATGCACACCTGATAATTCAGCTAATCATAAAGGCTGCTTCAGAGAATCCCAATTAACATAGTAATGGAGTGGAGTGGCCTAGTTAGACTTGTGCCTCAGAACCCTACAGATGCCAGTTCAATCCCATCCTGCTCCTTGTGACTCTTAAAACTCCATTAGAACATAAGAATAGCCTTACTGGGTCAGGGCAATGGTCCATCAAGCCCGGTAGCCCGTTCTCACGGTGGCCAATCCAGGTCACTAGTACCTGGCCAAAACCCAAAGAGCAGCAACATTCCAGCATCACAAAGAATAGCAAGATTCCAGAAACCTCAATGAGAGCAACATTCCAGAGCTGAGATTGTGATGTCATAATGCCTCAGTCCACAGGGCCTCAGAGCCAGCCTCATCAGTGATGTTACAATGGCTTAATTGTCCTATACGCGGCTCAAATAAGAATATAAGAATAGCCTTACTGTGTCAGGCCAATGGTCCATCAAGCCCAGTAGCCCGTTCTCACGGGTGGCCAATCCAGGTCACTAGTACCTGGCCAAAACCCAAGGAGTAGCAATATTCCATGCTACCGATTCAGGGCAAGCAGTGGCTTCCCCATGTTTTTCTCAATAACAAGCATTTCCTCCAGGAAATTGTCCAAACCTTTCTTAAAACCAGCTATGTCCCAGTGTACCAGGTACCACAGTTAGACTGTAAGTCTGCTGGGACAGATAGAGAAAACAGGCAGTGGAACGCTGCTTTGTTGGGGGGGCCCCGGGAGCTCCGTCCAGGCGCACGACCTCTAAACAGCTCCCAATTCCTCTACCCACCTCCTCCCGGCACTTTAGTTTTAAACCTTCAGCAGCCACCATGCAGCGCCCACGAGCAGGCCTGCCCCCGGAAGTAGAATGAAGGGTTCCGGGGCAAGCCTGCTTTTTGATGTTGCGCAGAGGCTGCCTGAATATTTCAGCAAACACTGGGAGAAGGATGGGCGGAAGGGCTACAACCACAGCTACCGAGAATTTATGGGGAGGCCATTGTCCCTGTGTCCTCCCCCGTTCTGACGCCTTTAAGTGAAAATCCTTAGAGTACCTGATTACTATTCAATGTATTGTGAACCACTTTGGGTGAATCTCTTCATGAAAATGAAGTTAGTAAAGCCCAATAAATAAATAATAATGTTACCTGTGGCAAGATTCATAAGAACATAAGAACATAAGAACTGCCATCTCCGGATCAGACCTTCGGTCCATCAAGTCCGGCGATCCGCACACGCGGAGGCCCTGCCAGGTGTACACCTGGCGTAATTTATAGTCCACCATATCTTTATATGCCTCTCTTAAGTCTCTTAAATATACATGCTTAAAGGGCCACAGTCTGGTTAACTGCAAACTGAATCAGAAGACAGGGTGGGGGGAGGAATTTTAAGTTATGTGGGTGCCAGCCCAGAGCCAACGCTACATAGCTAAGCGGGTACCAGCACCGAATATTGCTGCTACCTGAATACCTGCCAGCTCTTCCCTAACACCGCCCCTGGCCCGCCTACTCTTTTTGGACCAATCAGAAAAGATATTCAGCGGCACTGCCTGGTTAAATGCTGCTGATATCGGTGGTTAGGCAACCTCAGCCTATTAAAGCGTGCAGGAGCCTCTCCTGCCTGCTTAAATTACTTTGAATATTGGCTGGTCGGAGGACAATTCCATATATTAAAAATACAATTCTATAAGCTGGCATCTACATTTGGGTGCCAATAGAGTGGACAAAAAGGAAACACACCCTGCCCCCTGGCCCCACCCCACCCCTTCCATGGCCCTCGCCCGCCATTCATTTCCTTGGTCACCCTTTACCCAAGGCAGGATTAATTTGTTGAGGGCCCCTAGGCACAGAAGTCCACTGGGGGATATTTGGTTGCACTGTCCAGTTAAGCGCTAATGAATATCCTTGGATAGCCTTGCATATGTGATTTAAACAGCCAAGAACTTCTCTTGACCACTTAAATTGCTTGAATATCGACCCTGATGTTTTTATGCATGCCCTAATAGGGGACATGATTATAGGAGGGGCATGGGCAGATCAGAGGCGTAAAAGTCAATTTAAAGCAGGAAGCCTTATACAGTAAAACAAAACAGCAGCAAAGATTAAAAATTCTATCCTAATGTTAAGCAAGTTCTTTCAATAGAAATATCTTAATTTTTTTTTGTATAATCATGTAACTACAGGTTTATGAATTAAGAGGTAAAACCTGCAGAAAGGTGCTATGAATTTCAGTAAGATGTCTTCAGTGATGGAGCTTTAAAAAAAAAATGTATTTGGTATTTTCCTTCTGTTCCTTTGGGCTTCCAGCTCAGATGGAACTAGAATCAGGATTCTGGCAGCACAAGCTTTTCATTCATAACGACCCAGGGGTGTTTTCCCCTTTTCAACCTCCCCCTCCTCCGTTCAATACCCAGTTTGCTTATTACCTCCTAAGCCAGGGGTCCTGAATAAGGCCACTGATCCCTTCATTCTATAACCTTAATACCAAAATGTAAGTGCAATGTGTGCCCTGAGATTATAAAATACTTATGTGCATAGATGGCAAAAATGCTGGTTGGACACCAAGCAGTATTCTACAAACTCAGACCCCCAACCTACATAAAGCACAGCTACAAGAGGGAGTTATAAGTGGGTGGGACAAGGCCGGATCCCACATTTAGGCATGTAACTTATGGTTCATAGACAACGGCGCGAAAGACAAAGGCGCGCCCGGACAATTGAGCGCAGCGTGGAAGCGTCCCAAGCTGGAAATGTGCCCTGTGTAACATGTCCCATAGAGCTCCTTATCTCGCCCACTGCCTCACAGTCAAGCAGGGAAGGCAATGGATAGGAAACAATTTTGGGGCTCCCACTTCCTTTATTCCCTGTGTGGCTTCACTGCCTGTATTGTATTGTATTGTATTTCCTCTGAATATCTGCTTATTGTATTTCACTGAATGTCCAGCTATCTTGATTGTAAACCACCTAGAAGTCGCAAGATTATGGCGGTATAGAAGAATAAAGTTATTATATTATTATTATTACACATAGCTCACTACAGCCATGAGGGGCATTCCAAAGAATTGTGCATAGTAGCGTAGGATTTGGGGGCTGCACACCCAAGTTGTGTGCAAGGAATATACCAGACTTCAATTGGTATGTGAGGGAATATTGAAAAGTTCTCGGTCTAACCAACTTCCTCAATTCTGAGTGTTATTTGTTGGTTTCCATATCACATACATAAATTTTTGTTTCCCTGTGATTTCCACATATAACGTAGACATGTCTGGACAACATCATAAACATCCCCCCCCAAATAAAGTACAGTATGAAAACAAAATTCACCAATTAAAAAAACTGCACACAATTTTAAAAATCTGCGCACATCTGTAGTGAATGATCCTGATCTTCCCCATGCCCCTTTCTAGCTGTGTGCTGAAAAATGTTACTTGCCCATGAAGCTGGCAAACACGTTGGCTGGAACACTGCAGCGACTATACAATTTTTGTGGCACCTGAAATGATTGTGTTTCAAGCCACCCACACTCTGCTTCAGGGGTAACCCCTTCTCTTCTTCACAAATTTCTAATCCAGTTCTGAAATCCTGAAGTAGAGTGTGGATGGCTCGAAACACAATTATGTTGGGTGCTATGATGTATAGTTTTATAACTTCACATTAAGTGGAGATTAATTGGCAACCTTTAAATTAGAGAATGACACGGTGACAAAATTCATCACCGTTCCCGTCCCCGCGGATAACCGCGGGAAATAAACCCATGTAATTTTCTAGTGTCTATTTCATCCTCTGTCCTTCTACACCAGCATTATTCAAAGCAAAGCTTGCAGGTCAGTGGTTGTGGCCATTCATACTCTGATTCTTCCTTCTTTCCTTAAAGAATGACATGAAGATGGTTTCCCGCAGTTATCAGCGGGGACGGGAACGGTAATGAATTTTGTCACCGTGTCATTCTCTACTTTAAATGTTCAGAACACAGCCTTTTCTTGTGAATACATATAGTTTTATAAGTTTAATTGAACACATTGAAAACTGAAAATTTCACTGAATACTTTGGGTAAGAATTAAGATAGTTGGACTGATAATGATAATGAAGACAAACATTTGTGGACTGTGATATCAGCCCCTGAACTTCCTATACTTGATGGCCCATCTTTCATTTTTTAAATCAGTGTTTCTCAATTCGGTCCTGGAGTACCCCCTTGCCATTCAAGTTTTCATGATATCTACAATGAATATGCATGAAATACATTTGCATATAATGGAGGCAGTGTATGCAAATCAAGTTTATGTAAATCCAACCTGGATATCCTGAAACTTGACTGGCAAGAGGGTACCCCAGGACTGAGTTGAGAAACACTGTTTTACATTACCGTAAGAATGTGCTGAGACTGGAGTCGGTCCAGAGAATGGCCACCCGGATGGTCTCGGGACTCAAGGATCTCCCGTACGAGGAACGGCTGGATAAGTTACAGCTGTACTCACTCGAGGAACGCAGAGAGAGGGGTGACATGATCGAGACATTCAAGTATCTCACGGGCCGCATCGAGGTGGAAGAAGATATCTTCTTCTTCAAGGGTCCCGCGGCAACAAGGGGGCATCTGTGGAAAATCAGGGGCGGGAAACTGCCCGGGGACACCAGGAAATTCTTTTTCACTGAAAGGGTGGTTGATTGCTGGAATAGTCTTCCACTTCAGGTGATTGAGGTCAGCAGCGTGCCTGATTTTAAGTCCAAATGGGATAGACACGTAGGATCTATTCACAGAGAAAGGTAGGGGAGGGTCATTGGGGAGATGGGCCGTGGCCCTTATCTGCCGTCTATTTCTATGTTTCTATGTTTCTAAGTATTTATAGTAAAAAGTTATGATATTTGAAAGGTTTTCATTTTTTATATACTGCTTTGGTGGAATCTTGAGTACGAGGGGGTGTAGAAAAGTTCTCAGCCCAACCAACCAACTCCCTAAATTCTGAGCATTACGTGGCCACTGTAGCTGAAAAGAGTGTTCTTATTTCACTAAGTGCCAATTTGCATCAACAAAATTCTACGTTTGACATTGGGGTCCTTTTATCAAGCTGCGGTAGGGGTTTAACACATGTAATACCGCGAGTAAAACCGCCTGACGCGCTAGCCGCTAATGCCTGCATTGAGCAGGCGTTAGATTTTTAGCTGGCCACGGGGGTTAGCGCGTGATGAAATGTCCAACGCACTAACCCCGCTAGCGCGGCTTGATAAAAGGACCCCGTTGTGTTAGATCATTGATTGAACCGTATCCACATCATTCTTTTCTTTGTTGGGCTGAGAACCTTTCAGCACCCCCTCGCTCTTAGAGTTATCATGTGGATATATTAAAAAAAAATTATTATTATTTTTTTAAAATCTTTATTCATTTTTTTAAACTTATAATAAGTGTGATAACATATCCATACAAATAACCATAAATATATCACTAAATAATCAACAATGATACATATAATATTATCTTATCTCCCCCCCCCTCACCACCCTTGTTTTTTTTAGCTCTAAAGCAGGAAAAGCAGGAAAAAAACAGCACTTATCTTAAAAGGGATTGCTTGTTAATTTTGAATCTGTTTCATCCACCTAGGTATATTTTAGCTATACAAATAATTATTTTGGTGGATTAACAATTTCCTGGTTTTGTTTTGAAGACCTGTTAATTATACACCTTTTAAGTAAACACACGCAGGACATGAACATACATTCACCCAGCCTTAAAGCTTTATTTTAATTTTAATGTGATAATTTGCTCTTCTCAAAACCAAGTCTCAGTATTTACAATTAAAACTGTAGGCAAATATAACAAAAAAATAAAACACAAGCGTACATATATACAAGGGGGTGATGAATTGTTCTCGGCCCAACCAGCCAACTTCCTAAATTCTAAGCATTATTTTGCCACTGTAGCCAAAAAGAATTGCCTTATTTCATTAAGTGCCAATTTGTAGGAACAAAATTCTCTGTATTGACATTGTTTCAGATCACTGAATGAACCATATCCACATCATTCTCTTCTTCTCTTGATTGGTCTAAGAACTTTGCAGCACCCCCTCATATAATGATTGCCCCACTTTTCTTCATACTCCATCCACATCCACCCACTTTTTTGCACCTTAAGCTGCATCAACATTCTGGAAATAAAATTATAACAAGAAGTGACAAATTGAGGGGAAGATAGTTTGCATTAATTAAAAACAATTTTTTTTTTCATTAAAATTCCTTTGTATTCCAAACTTATATGCTGGTCTGATAACAGTAACCTGTAAGAGAATTTTGAGGTGTGGTGCAAGGAAAGTGAATCAGGAAACCACGAATAGAGAAGAAAGGAAAATGGTAAAACCAGAGGACATAATTTGAGGTTGAGGAGTGGTAGACTCAAGAGCAATGTAAGGAAATTCTTCTTTACGAAGAGGGTGGTGGATGTCTAGAATGCACTCCCGAGGAAGGTGGTGGAGAAGTAAACAGTAACAGAGTTCAAAAAAGCATGGGATGAATACAGAGGATCTCAAAGGCCAGTACTGGGCAGACTTGCATGGTCTATGTCCGTATATGGCCATTTGGTTGAGGATGGGCTGGGGAGGGCTTCGATGCCTAGGATGGGTTAGATGGGCTGGAGTGAGCTTTGATGGAGACTTCAGTAGATGGAACCTAAGCGCAGTACCGGGCAGAGCTTTGGGTTCTGGCCCAGCAATAGCTAAGAAGAAAGAAAATTTAAAATAAACCAGTAATTTAAAGATTGGGTAAGGTTGGGCAGACTGGATGGACCATTCGGGTCTTTATCTCCAATCATCTACTATGTTACTATGTTATTAAACTTGAAAAGATTATACTGTATTGTCATCTATGGAGCAAGATTCACATCTTATGAAAGAATTGTAGTCAAAAATAAACTGTTAAATCTATGGGTGTGGATGAGAGATTTCATTTTGTGGTGAATTCAGTGGTTTTGTTGGTGCTCTTATGTGTGTGTTCTTAATGGAAAATTTTGGGAATGTCTGTTTGGATTAATGATATGTACAGCAAATGTACAAGACATTTAAAAAAGATGTTTTAAATTATATGTTGGAACTACAATGTTGCAATAACAAGCCGGATCAACCAAAAAAATAAACAAACCAGGACTTCTACAATAAATACAACTAACCAAGAGATATATAATCCAGAAATACATGAGCACAACCTGGCAGTCAAAAGAAAGGGAAAAACAGAATAGAGGCATTCCTGATCTGTTTCTTGGTTGCTACAGGTCTAAGAGTACTCCACACCCTTGGATTTGATTCCATATCTTGTGGAAGTTTCTCTGTACAGTATTCCCCACATAAAAGAAAAATCACCCCTTTAAATAATGAACATAGCAGAAAAGTTTACAGAAATTAGGGTTTAATTATACTGTGGTTGACTACGAGATTCAGTTAAGCTGAACTAAAGACACACCTAAACACCAATAAACAATTTCTCCATGTAGCATGTGAAATAGGACAGTATTCTGATTGGTAGGTTTCTCAGAACTTCTCACTCTTCCTCACAAAGTAAGACTTTATCAGCATAGTTAGACCTTTTGAATACCTTTAGACAGAAATAAATGCCAATGATATTACCAAAATGGGAAGAATAACTCTAGAACAGTTATTCCCAACCGTATCCTGTGGAACCCGCCCCCCCCTGCCAGTTCGATTTTCAAGATATCCCTAATGAATATGCATGAGAGAGATTTGCATACCTGTCACTTCCATTATATGCAAATCTCTCTCATCATAGGCGGCAGAACAGGGGAGGCCACAGGGGCCATGGCCTCCCCCAAAACTGGTGCCTGCCCACCCTCTCAACTCCCAGGGTTTAACTTAATTTGATTGGGCAGCTGCCGCCACGCAGCTTCAAGGAGCAGGCCTGCTCCCGGAAGTAGAATGAAGACTTCCGGGGGCAGGCCTTCTTCTTGATGCTGTGCGGCGGCTGCTTCATCATTTAAAATTGAAGCTGCTGCACAATTTCACCGGGGCTAGGGCGGAGCGCCTTGCCCCCCCCCCAAACAAGACAGCATTCCACTGCCCCTGTCTCTCATGATATATGGAAGCTCTTCACCACTTCTCTAAACATCTTCACCAATTCTCTATCCAAGTCAACCAGAATCATCAAGAAACTCCTTATCCTTCCATCCCCTAAAGCAGGGATCTCAAAGTCCCTCCTTGAGGGCCGCAATCCAGTCGGGTTTTCAGGATTTCCCCAATGAATATGCATTGAAAGCAGTGCAAGTACATCGATCTCATGAATATTTATTGGGGAAATCCTGAAAACCCGACTGGATTGCGGCCCTCAATGAGGGACTTTGAGACCCCTGCCCTAAAGGAATAAAATACAAACGCACATTCGGCACACTTATCGCCTACCTCGGTGCAAAAACCTGGAATAACCTCCTGACAGCTATCAAAACTGAACCCAGCTATTTCAAGTTTTGAAAAAAACCTGAAGACTTTTCTCTTCAGGGCAACACACTCCATTGACAATCGGTAGCCTCCATGAACTGAGATTTCAATATCTTCAATGTAAAACGTACCGCTAAACCCCCTCTCTACCTCTCCCTAGACGACCTTCCTTCCTCCCCTCCCTCTCCCTGTCTCTTCTTATCTCCTCCCTCTACTTCTCTGCCTTAAGTCGAATTGTATATCATCGCCTTGAACCTATTTAGGCAAAGAGTGACTCACAAATTGTAGATTAGATTTGATTTGAATGGGGCTTTAGATAGAAGGTGGGAAGCACTGATCCCACTGAGGACATTACAGGGCCATATAGGTGTGCTATTTACGCAGCCTGATTTGTCTGGCCAGCACTTAAATATTTGTGGCTAGCCACTAACTGTGAAAATTCAGCAGAGATAACGGGATACCTCTCAATGAATATTAGTGGTTAGCCAGCCAAATATTATATATCCAGCCAGGAGCCACTCTCCCCTAATTCAGCTCTCTGGTCGCCCAAATAAATTGATCAGATTCAAAGGACAAGATGTACCACTAGTAAAATGACATAAGTTACTTAAGTTGGACCTGTTTTGTGAACTTTCTTCCTATTCTCCATTAAAGAGAAAAAAAACCTTGATCAATCAGGCCCTATATGGTATTACATTTCTTCCCTAGCACTGATTGCTTAAATACACTTTTAACAATAAATTCACTCAAGCTGTTTCTCTACTTGCAAGAACAGTGAATTACTTCAGGGTGCATTGCTTTCTGCTAATTAAAAGGGCATTATACAAGAAGTCAGCATAGAAAAAAAAAATTCAATAAAGTGTGACTTAGTTTGGCATACTGTGTGATGACTAACAGGCTTTAGGCTATCAAAATAATAAAACCCTTCTAATTCTTGTCATGGTATGTTCAGCAGGGTATTTAAATATGCAGTCTTCAAAGACCAGAAAAGTTCTAATTTACAATTTTAAAAAAAGGGGAGCATGAAATAGAAATAGATCCACAGGAATTGGAATGTGCAATTTCTGTACATTAAAACATTCCTTTACTTATATAATTAGAAATAAATCAAAACTCGCAAGGGCACAAACATTGAAAATACATATCTTAATTTACTGATGACTAGTTCGACCGGTGTCAGGTCAAAAGCACGCCGGGACAAAGGCGCGCCCAGACAATTGAGCGCAGTGCGGAGGTGCGCGCCGCTCAAAATTACTGTTTTTAGGGTTCTGACGGGAGGCGTGGGGGGCGAACCCCCCCACTTTACTTAATAGACATCGTTCCGCGTTGTGGGGGCATTGTGGAGGGTTTGGGGGGTTGTAACCCCCCACATTTTACTGAAAACTTCACTTTTTCCCTGTTTTTAGGGATAAAGTTAAGTTTACAGTAAAATGTGGAGGGTTACAACCCCCCAAACCCCCCATAACGCCGGCGCGATGTCTATTAAGTAAAGTGGGGGGGTTCCCCAACAAAAACCCCCATCGGAGCCCCTAAAAACAGTAATTTTCAGCGGCGCGCACCTCTGCGCTGCGCTCAATTGTCCAGGCGCGCCTTTGTCTTTTGCGCCGTTGTCTGAGAACCAGTTTGACCTGCCGTTACTATGCCAAGGTCAGCATGTCTTAGACACCGTGGTTTCAGCTTAATTTGTTTATTCTGCGTGATAGTAAAAGTTAAATGAAAGATTTCTATAGGGGAAAACCAAGCATTTAATTTAGAAAAATCATTTTTGACAAGATCGAAACTGAGAGCTCCATTATCCTAAGCCAGATTTATGGAGTTTTACTGGATCTATGTACTGCATTTTAAACCTACATTTTGACACACAGTTTAGTCATCTAAATACCAGGAGTGTGTGGAATGGTGGTTAGAGTTACAGCCTCACGACCCTGAGGTTGTGGGTTCAAACCCCATACTGTTCCTTGTGACCCTGGGCAAATTGCTGAATCCTCCACAGCCCCAAGTATATTAAATAGACTATGAGCCCACCAGGACAGATAGGGAAAATGCCTGCGTACCTGATTTGTTCTGAGCTCCTTTGGGAGGATGGGCTAAATAAATCCAGTAAAGTGTGGTAATTGCTATTACTGTTCAATAAATAGCAGGTTCTAGATGTAAGTTGCATGTATGTTATCAGTCAATATCAGTGCATTACCGTCCACAGAAATTGTACAGTGGACCTCCTGAGCCCTCCAGATAAGACATAAAGATGTCTTAAAACTTGAGTTTGAACCACCTCGCCACAGTAAAGCCTCAGTAAGTTCCTATCCTCCAGCATCTCCCCAAAGTGTGCTCCCCTGCAAAAAAAGAACCTCTTTTCTTAAAGTATCCCTTGTCCTTTGGTCCTCTGAGTCCTGAAAAGTTGGAAATGCTGCACCTACCACCAGTTACCAAACACATCCCTGACCAAAAATTAGAAAACCTCCCTCAAACAGCACATTCCCAGACCCCTCTATCATTACCTCTAGGAACTTTCGGGTCTGGAACAAGCAGGAATAATCTTCCAAACTGGCACTGGCCGACCCAAGACTCTCTTTTGCCCTGGATAGAACTGTTGACAATTTATTTTTATTTTTATTTTATTTATTTAGATTTTTATCCCGTCCTCCCAATAGCTCAGAACGGTTTACAAATGAACATACACAGTGCGGAGTAACTAGACATATAAGTAGTACAACAGGTTTAGTGGATGGATTTATAGTTTTTAGAGAGAATTGAATACAGGGAGATTAAGCAGAGAGAGAGAAGGGGGAAATACAGTAGTTTAATTTAAGGAAAGTTATAAGCATATAGATGCAATTTTTTAGTGGATAGAGTAAGAGAGGGTCATACTGGAATTTCGGGAAGGAGATAGGAGAGTGGAGGGTGGGGCTTAAGGGGGGGAGAGACAGAGGAGATCTTTAATTGAAGAGGAGGGTCTTTACCGATTTACGGAATGCTAATAATGAGTTCTGTTGTCTAAGTTGGGGGGGAAGTTGGTTCCAGAGGTGTGGAATGAAGTGGCTGTAGGATCGTTTGTGGGCAAGAAGGAAAGCCATGGTTCAACTTGTATCTTGCAGAGCTTCTATAAATTCCAGTTGAGGTGTCAGGCTGATTTAGGGCTTGGAATAAATGAGGATAAGCCCTATCAGCTCATTAACATTGGTGATGTTAATTGTCTCTGACTGAGAGTTATCTTTGCCCAGCCAAATATCCAAGTATAGAAACACATGAACGAACCCCAGTTTGCATAAAAATGTCATGATGACAGCCAATCATATACTGTGTTTGTCTTAATGGCTACCCATATTGCAATGTAAAGAGCAACCTACTTAGGGTCTATTTCTCATATGTATGGACCTTCAAACCGCAGTAGGGTACAGAACTATCGAATGCTTATCCTCTTCGTCGGTCCAATCTTTATTAGAGTTTATTTATATCCTTTGTATCATTATTTTCTTTTTTATATATCAATTTTTTACCTCCTATTTCTTAAAATATCTTCTATGTACATAACAATGGAAAATCACTTAGCTTTATAGTGATTCTATCTTGTCTTCACCTCTACCGACATGCAGGGTCGAGGGAAACGTTTGAGGGAGTTGAGAATAACCTTGTAACATGATGACAGCCAGACATTTTGTAACTATCCATGGAACTGAAACTGGGCCAAAAGTAGCACACTATGATGGGAAGAATAACCTGAATCACAGTTACCGGATGCTAGGGTCCACCTTGGGGGTTAGCGCCCATGAAAATGATCTGGGTGTCGTTGTAGACAATACGATGAAACCTTCCATCCAATGTGCAGTGGCAGCCAAAAAAGCAAACAAGATGCTAGGAATTATTTTAAAAGGGATGGTTAACAAGACTAAGAATGCTATAATGCCTCTGTATCGCTCCATGGTGTGACCTCGTCTGGAGTATTGCGTTCAATTCTGGTCTCCTTATCCCAGGAAAGATATAGCGGCGCTAGAAAAGGTTCAAAAAAGAGCAAGCACCTGGCCAAAACCCAAAGAGTAGCAACATTCCATGCTATTGATCTAGGGCAAACAGTGGCTTGCTCCATGTCTTTCTCAATAACAGACTATAAACTTTTCCTCCAGGAAATTGTCCAAACCCTTTTTAAAACCAGCTACTCTCACCACAACCTCTGGCAACACATTCCAGAGCTTAACTATTCTCTGAGTGAAAAAATATTTCCTCCTATTGGTTTTAAAAATAATTCCCTGTAACTTCATTGATTGTCCCTAACTCTTTGTAATTTCTGACAGAGTGAAAAATCTATCTACTTGGACCCATTCTACTCTACTCAGGATTTTGTAGACTTCAATCATTACATCATTTGTAGAGAGTTGTAAAGAGTCGATCATTTGTCATTTCTAGAGTTGTTAAGAGTAAGTGTTGTTAAGAGTAAGAGTTGTTAAGAGTAGGTGAGGTTAGGACTGTTTCAGGAATTTCTTGAAGAGTATAGTTTTTATTTCTTTTCTGAAAATCTTGTAGTCTGGGGTGGTTAACAGTAGGTTGGAGATTTGGTTATCTAGTTTTGCGGCTCGAGTGGCTAGGAGGCCATCGTATTGTTTTGCCCGTTTTACTTCCTGCAAAATATTAAATACAGTCTCTAGAGCATCATATGTTGAATAGATGCTTTTCCACTCCTCATTCTGTGCCTTATAGCTTTTAGCAACTGATTTGTCATCATTGAGAATTTTATGGTCACCACCCTTGATTTATTCCAGTTGATTTAAGTACTATCTGTGTGTATACAAAGAGAGAAATGTACTCAAGTACATGATATAGTGGGGGGGGGGGGGGGGGGGGGAGGTATGAATCTAGTCACATTGTAAACTTATAGCTAGCTGCTTTTAGAATTATTTATATGGTTTGCTGTGCTATGAAATACAACAGAAAGTCTCAGAATTCTGCACTAAAATCAAAAGAACACATTAGGCCAGATATACAGCATTAAGAGTTTCTACCACTTTGTGTCAGTCGGGAACTGCTTAGTGCATGTGGCCCATTTCTCACACAGATACAATTGAAAAAGAGGAATCTACAATAGGAATGATAAAGTGTATTGTTATCAGAACCCTGCAGATTACCTCAGAGAAAGTGAAGCAGTTTTTCTTAATGGTAAATGTACTATTCCATTCGTTGTCTTCTGGACAAGACATTCAAAAGCATGGTAAAAGCACTTTTATATTGTGTGCTACTGAACTTTATGGTCACTGTGAAGAAGAAATGTATTTCAAAGGATCCTGCACACTTAAACCATTGTGCACTGTTGTTTCATACAATGGCTTTAACCAATCTAAGGAAAAGCAAGTTAGTTCACTAAAGGGCCCTTTTTACAAAGCCACGGTAGTAATTTCCATTCGGCAAATGCAACACAGCCATTCAGTTCCTGTGGGCTGTGTCACATTTACCACACTGGGAATCACTATCATAATTTTGTGAAAAGGGCCCTAGACCACTGTCTCTACTTTTTTTTTTTTTCCCAAAATATTTATAGATCAATTTTCAAAAGCTTTAATCTGGGTAAATTGACCTGTCTGAAAATTGCCCTCACTTATAGGTGGGGTGGGGGGGAAGGGGGAGAGAAGGAATACATCAAAGGGCGATATGTGCATCTTTAGTGGTTAGTTTATGCTATTGTGATTGTGTGTAGAGAATGACATGGAGACAAATTTGTGCCTGTCCCTGCAGGAACTCAATTTTCCCATCTTGTCCCCATGAGTTTTGTCGCTGTCCCTATCTCTGCCCCATTCCTGTAAGCTCTGCCTTAACTGCACAAGCCTGAAACACTTACAATTTTAATGTGTTTGAGGCTTGTGCAGATGAGGATGGAACATGCAGGAATGGGGCGGGGACAGGAAAATAACTCACTGGGACAGGATTGGAAAATGAGTTCCTGCGGGGACAGGGAAAAATTTGTCCCCATGTCATTCTCTAGTTGTGTGCACTAACACATCTGCTAATGCGCATATCACACTTTGATGAATCTTCTCCCCCCCCCCCTTCCCTCCGGAAGGGATATAGCTATCAATGTGGCTACTTTTAAGACATGTTATTTTACCTCTAACTTGTGCTAATTTACCACAGGTCCCATTTTATGCAATGAGACCTAGTTACTAATAACTGTGGTTAACAGTAAGATAACTTACCTTATTGGTGGATCATACTGATTAACTATACCTCTTAGTCTGGTAAAATTATGTATGGGTTTCCACAACATAAATATCTTTAGTTGAATTCATGGGCAGTGTTGCCAGAGGATGTGGTAAAAGCGGATAGCATAGCTGGTTTTAAGAAGGTTTGGACAAGTTCCTGGAGGAAAAGTCCAGAGTCTTTTTATTGAGAAAGACATGGGGGAAGCCACTGCTTGCCCTGGATCGGTAGTGTAGAATGTTGCTACTCTTTGGGATTCTAGAATCTTGTCTGAGATTCCGGAATCTTGCTATTCTTTGATTTCTGTATGGAATGTTGCTACTCCTTAGGTTTTGGCCAGGTACTAGTGACCTGGATTGGCCACCGTGAGAACGGGCTACTGGGCTTGATGGACCATTGGTCTAACCCAGTAAGGCTATTCTTATGTTCTTAGGCATGGAGAGAAAGTGAAGTTGATCAGATTTTCAAATGTACACACATGGGGCTGATAGCACTGAAAATTAAGTGCTGGGATAAATCTGCACTCTTCGCTCTGAGATGAACAACATTTGTAGTGTGGATTCCTATGCTAAACTTTGCCCATAAGGACTTACTCCTGCTGAAACCTTGTGTAAATCCTAGCATGCAAGTCCAATGCGAATCCTCTACAATCAGGGAAGCGAGAACCCAAGGAAGACTATCTGGCAAAGTCAAAAGCGGTCAAAACGGCAGTCAGGGAGGCCAATTTCTGAATGGAGGAGAACCTTGCGAAGAACATCAAGAAGGGCGATAAATCCTTCTTCCGGTATATTAGTGACAGAAAAAGAAACACAGATGGGATAGTACGCCTTAGGAAACCCGTCGGGAACTATGTAGAATCGGACTCCGACAAAGCCAAACTTTTAAATGAATACTTCTGCTCGGTCTTCACTTGTGAGGCGCCGAGATCCGGCCCTCAGCTGCCGACGAAGGAAAACTCGGAAGACCCGTTTCGAAATTTTGAGTTTACGCCCAGCAGTGTCTACGAGGAGCTATCAAGACTCAAGGTGAATAAAGCTATGGGACCGGACAAACCACACCCCAGGGTGCTCAGGGAGTTGAGTGACGTTCTGGCGGAACCGTTATCTGCACTCTTCAATCTTTCCCTAAGTACAGGTTGGATTGGAAAATGGCTAATGTCATTCCACTCCACAAAAAGGGATGCAGGACGGAGGCTGAGAATTATAGACCGGTGAGTCTCACATCGATAGTGAGTAAACTTATGGAAACACTAATCAAACGCCAATTGGATACGATACTGAACAAGGAGAATCTACGAGATCCCCATGAACATGGTTTTACGAAGGGAAGGTCCTGCCAATCAAATCTGATCAGCTTCTTTGACTGGGTAACAAGAAAGCTGGATATAGGAGAGTCCCTGGACGTCGTGTACTTGGACATCAGCAAAGCATTTGATAGCGTCCCACACCGCAGGTTATTGAGCAAAATGGGTTCGATGGGACTGGGTGAAACATTAACTGCATGGGTTAGGGACTGGCTTAGAGGTAGACTTCAGAGGGTAGAGGTAAACGGTACCCTCTCCGATACGACGGAGGTGATCAGTGGAGAGCCGCAGGGCTTGGTCTTGGGCCCGATCCTATTTAACATCTTCGTAAGAGACTTGGCTGAGGGGCTTCGAAGTAAAATTACATTATTCGCTGATGACGCCAAACTATGCAACATAGTAGGCAACTGCACAACAGATGAAAGCACAGTGCCCAACAAAATCTCAATGCCCAACAGTATAACGCAGGACCTACTCCTGCTGGAGCATTGGTCAAAGACTTGGCAACTAAGTTTCAATGCCAAAAAATGCAAGGTCATGCACCTTGGCGGCAAAAATCCATGCAGGACTTACACCCTAAATGGTGAGATCCTAGTAAGGACTGTAGCAGAACGTGACTTGGGGTAATCATTAGTGAAGACATGAAGACTGCCAATCAAGTGGAGAAAGCTTCATCCAGGGCTGGACAAATCATGGGCTGTATCCGTAGAAGTTTCGTCAGCCGTAAGCCCGAGGTCATAATGCTGTTGTACAGATCCATGGTGAGACCCCATCTGGAATACTGTGTACAATTCTGGAGGCCGCATTATCAAAAATATGTGCGGAGAGTTGAGTCGGTTCAACGAACGGCCACCAGGATGGTCTCAGGTCTCAAGGACCTCCCGTATGAGGAACGCAGAGAGAGGGGAGACATGATCGAGACGTTCAAATATGTCACAGGCCGTATCGAGGTGGAAGAGGATTTCTTTTTCCTTAAAGGACCCACGGCAACAAGAGGGCATCCGTTGAAAATCAGGGGTGGGAAATTTCATGGCGACACCAGAAAATATTTCTTCACCGAAAGGGTGGTTGATCGCTGGAATAATCTTCCACAACAGGTAATTGAGGCCAGCAGTGTGCCAGATTTTAAGAAAAGATGGGATTGGCATATGGGATCCTTCATGGAGGTAGTTATGGGTTGGCCCATTAGTGTGGGCAGACTAGATGGGCCATGGCCCTTTTCTGCCATCATGTTCTATGTTTCTTTGTTTCTATGAATCTCCAGTATTCTATAACACTGCACCAATATCTTGTGAATGCCCCTATCCTGCAGATGTCCCTCCCCTGGTTAGGCCTCTTTCTGAGTTGCGTACAAACCAATTTTGTTGTGAAGTGTTATAGAATAGTATGCAACCAGATCTGCATGCAAATCATAATTAGTGCCGATTCAGTGTATGTTAACTCCAATGATTAAATGATTACAGCTTGTTAACCAATTATTTTGTGTGTGGATCTGGAATCTGCACGCAATATTTAGCAGCTAGTTTTTGGCAACCCACATAGAATCCGGGGGATTGTCTAGCAACTTGAGGCCTACAAAAAAACAAAACAGGTATACAATTCAATTGGCATTTGTCAAGCAGAAACTCCCCAGATAATTTCCATTTGAAAATTAGCTAAAGGAACCAAGGATACAAAGTACCCACATACTTTCCAGCTATGCTGGTTTCTGGCCTCTTTAAGGGTTTTGAATAATTGCCTGAAAGCCTGTGGAGAATCTGCTACATGAGCTGACTGTGATAAGTATAGCCAAAAATGATTTATGGGAATACTTAGGGCCAGATTCTACAAAAGGATGCCTATGTTAGGTGCCCAAATAGTGCCTACCTAGTGATGCCTAGCTTTGGGATCTACATGCAACTTTTTAAAAAAATGGCTTAATCGGCATGACGATTGACCACACCAATTATTAGCCAATCCAAAAAAAAAATTAAATTAGCAATTAAGAGTTTGGCGTCAAACTCTTAGGACGCTTAGCGACACCTAAGTGGAGGTGCCCGCCAACACCTAATGACATCTACCTGAAAAGTAGGCATGATTAGGGGCACAGAATAGGCATGGTTGACTTAGGTATCGGTAGGCATCGAGTTAGGCACTGGTAAATTAGGCCTGGCAAATTCTGGCCTAATATACAGGCGCCTACCTCTAGGACGCTTAGTGATGCCTAAGCACACCTAGGCGCTGCTAGGTGGGATTGTATAAATGGCGCCTAGAGGTTGATTGATAAGTATGCCGAGTGGCACCTACAATGTAGGTGCAATTATGCATCATTTATAGAATATGGCCCATAGTGTCTTATTCATCAAGCTTTTTCCCCATAAAAAGAATAGGAAGAAAACCTTCATGAATCAGGCCCATGGCCTGTGTTGCTGAAGATTGTCAGGATAGAGTTAAAAGAGGGCCAACAAGATTGAGATGGCCATCTCCTGCCTACTCAGCTGGAGTGGAACCCTTCCTATGGGACAGAGCCTATCCTGGTTGTAACTTGCCACATTCAGGTGGCCATGCATCTGTTTTTCTTAGAAAAAAAGTGGAACTAGAAGTTTGAAGGTGCAGGACCGTGTCAACTTGATCAGGTTTCCAAGTTTCTTAAAATTTGATATGCTGCTTAAAAATTGTCAAAGCGGTGTACATTACATTAAAAAATATAAAAATGGGGAAGCATAATTAATACGTATGACAGAGACAAGACAAACTGAAATGCATAGGAAAGAATGGTAGAACTACAGTCATTTATAGGAAAGAGAGACAAAGAGGGATAGCACAAAGGGGGAGGGGAGCGATGCTCTTCCCTATTTGTTTATTTATTTATTTTTGAGAGTAATCAGTGGTCAGGCTGGAAAAGATATCATATATTGTATGCATCCTTAAATTAAAAAAAAGTTTTAAACTTTGTTTTAAATTTATCTATGTTTTCTTCCTCTCTTAAATTGAGTGGTAATGAGTTACTGATAAAATACATTTTCGGGTGGTGTCTTAAAAAAGGTGTCTCAGAGAAGGAACATGTAAAAGGAATTGATTACTAGATATTAGAGTTCTTGATGAGCAATAAGAGACAAGTAATCTATCCATGAAACCCGGTATATGCAGAATTTTTGCTTTGAATGTTAACAGTAATTTTGTAGGTAATTCTGTGGGTTATAGGAAGCCAGTATGATTTTATTAAAAATGGTGTAACATGGTTGGATTTTTTTCCCTTAATGTATTAAGTTAACAGCAGTGTTTTGGATAATTTGTAATCTTCAAAGTTCTTTCTCAGGGAGTCCATTATACATGTCATGATACCAGCTGTTACCCCTACCATCAATAATGAGGTAGCAGCCAGCATCCCAGAGATGCAAGGTAAAGGCTGGAGATTTGGGGACAGTCTTGGATTTCTGACCACTCTGCTATATTATGGCATTTGTACCCTGATTTCAATTGGCAGGGTCAGGCACTATAAGTCCCAAACAGCTCTGGGATCTAAGTTCCAAGTCAGGACTGGCCAAATAGTCTCCATTTTAGAATTGGATAACTTGGCATTTCTGGCATCCATACAGGATGAAAAGTTGTGATCAACTTGTCTAGCTTGGTAGGCTCCTACTGAACAAAGTAACATTTTAATTAAATTCTGTATCAAACTGTTAAGTATTTTGCAAAGTTTTAACATCCCCAGAAAGCACATATAGTATTGCATAGTAATTGTAAGCTAAATGAGTCATTGTATAACATGCACCCAGTCAACCTCCCACAGTCTATCAAGCTTCCAAACCTTGGAAGGATCTAGTCATAATGTTGTAAGGAGCCATCCACATCTTCAAGTTAATCATTATTTCAGAGGGTGAAAAAGGCTAAATACCTGTTCCACTGAGTTAAATTTAACTGTTAGGGTATGAAATAATATAAATGATAAATGCTATTTCCATGGAAACAAGGCTTGGAATTCTACTAGATTTATTTATTTATTTATTTATTTTAGTTTAAGAAACAAATTCACGTCTTCTAAAGAATACTGAGGTCCTTTTACTAAGGTGCAGTAAGGACTAACATGTGCATAATGGAACTTAGAAAGCAATACCATAGGATGCACTCAGGCATCCCATGGTAGTTTTGGGATCAGAATGCACTACTCACACTGCCCTTGCCACCTCTCCCATCAAAATGGCTGCCAAGACCTTCAGCAGTGGTCTCGCAAGCCTGCCAATGAAGGTTCTAGCAGATGTTTTGAGACTGGAGCCAGCACAGGCAGGAGTGATTCATAGTTACATGGTAATACTTGTTAAAATGAATAGGAGAAAATATTTTTTTCACTCAATGAATAGTTAAGCTCTAGAACGCTTTGCTGGAAGATGTGGTAATAGCAGTTAGCATATCTGGGAAGGCTGGCCCGTTGAGAGCACGCCAGTTTAAGCTTGTATCCTTTTGTCATTTATTTTGAATTTTGTAATGTTTATTGAACTCGTTTTTTTCTCTGTGGCCTTGCAACTAACATATTTTTTTCTTTATTAGATTGTGTCACACTAAGACAGTCTGACAGACTGCGTCTTCCCCTGATGAAGCTGTTTGGGTGAAATAGAGCAAACTCCATAGGGAGCTAAGATAAGTGCTGTACTGTTTTATTCATATGATAACATACATACTGTAGTTTTGGGAGTGTTTTTTTTGCCAATGACTGAGGTTATTTCCTGGGGTTGGGTTCGCTACAGGATTTATCTTGGCGGCCCCTCCCCCCCATTCTGCTGAGGTCTTTTTCCTCAATTTAAACAAACAAAAAATTACATTGGTTTATTTAAGATATTTATAACAAGACATTGAGTTCGTTGAGTCTTATGTGGTTCCACTCCATATTTGTATATTTAAAAAGGTTCTTGGAGCAAAAGTCTATAAACTGCTATTAAAATAGACATGGGAGAAACCACTTCTTACCACTTCTTATCTGGGATTCTGCCAGATAGGGATGGACTAACCATTGAAACAACAGGACTGTGCCTGAGGGCCTACAGCAGTTGGAAGCCCAATCTTCCAAAGCTTCCATTTAATTTAATCACTTTTGATAATTGGTTAGGGCCCCATGACCCTTATTGTCCTTATTATTGTATTTTCACCTAGAATTCAGGATAGGCGAGTAATCAAATCTTAAACTAAGAAGCATTAGGAAAACAGGCGAATAGAGCTACTACAGAGGTATGTGCTGAATAAATGAATGAATGATTGATGATTGAATGAATGAATGAATGAGTGATTAAATTTTTGTATATCTATCAATATATTTTATACTTTTATAGGGGGATTTGCCTTGAAACAGCCCATTTAGGACAAAAAATTAATTCGTGTCGGCTGCCAGTAAAATCTAGTAACCCTAGGTCTACTCTATGGGATATCCGCATCTTCTTTGTTGTTTTTGTGGACATTTCCATCTACTATCATGGATTCTTCACGTATCGTCTTCAGTCTTTGAAAACCAGCTGAGAAAATGTGGGCCCTGACTGATAAATAAAAAATAGCGCTGATTCCAATGAACTCATAGGGGTGTTGTTATCAATGTGGGCTACCAGTAAGACACGTTATTTTGCCACTAACATGCTATTGTAGCACAAGTTCCACTTTAAGTAATGAGACCTAGTTACTAATAACTACTACTAATCATTTCTATAGTGCTGCCAGATGTACACAGCACTGCACACATCATATGCAGGTACTTTCTCTGTCCTTAGTGGGATCACAATCTAAGTGTTTGTATCTGGGACAATGGAGGGATAAGTGACTTGCCTAAGGTCATAAGGAGCTAAGGTGAGAATCAAACCTAATTCCCCAGGATCTCAACTCACTGCACTATCCATTAGGCTAATAACTGGGGTTAACAGTAAAATAACACATCTTAGAGGGGGAGAGTGTGGCGCAGTGGTTAAAGCTACAGCCTCAGCACCCTGAGGTTGTAGGTGCAAACCCATGCTGCTCCTTGTGACCCTGGGCAAGTCACTTAATCTCCCCATTGCCCCAAGTACATTAGATAGATTGTGAGCCCACCGGGATAGACAGGGAAAAATGCTTGAGCACCTGAATTAATTCATGTAAATTGTTCTGAGCTCCCCTTGGAGCACAGTATAGAAAATTGAATAAATAAATAGTATGAAAAGTTTCAGCTTCTGATAACCAGAGCTGGTATTGTAATGTCATAATGCCTCATTCCACCAATAAAAGCCAACCTCATCAGTGATGTCACAATGGCTTCATTGTCCTATACTTGGCTCACTTCTGCTACAGTTTGATTTCTAGAGTGGCACAGTGGTAAAAGCTGCACCCTGGGATTGTGGGTTCAAACCCTGCTCCTTGTGACCCTGGGAAAGACGCTTAATCCCCCCATTGCCCCAAGTACATTAGATTGATTGTGAGCCCACCGGGACAGACAGGGAAAACTGCTTGAGTATCTGAATAAATGATGTAAACTGTTCTGAGCTCCCCTGGGAGAATGTTATAGAAAATTGAATAAATAAATAGAGTAGAATCAACTATAGCATAATGTGGGAAGCTGGGAGAAATCAATTGTTAAACACACCCAAAAAATGCTATTCCTACCCCCTCTTTTCCCCCCTCCCTCCCCCCCCCCCACACACACACTAATCACAATTGGTAAAGTGCAACTGTCACGGGAGGGAAGGAAAAAGTTTTAAAGAGCTCCAAACTTCACACTATAAAGAGCTTAACCCTTCATTGTAGGCATAAAATAAACCAAACACCTTTCCAATCCCATTTATTAAATCTCAACTATGACTCAACTATGACTCAACTCAACTCAACTATGACTCAACTATGTCAAAATTGTACAGTAGAACCTTCTCCTTATATTGTATTGAAATTGTAGCCCTTGCCCAACAATAGCCAGTGATTCACTCAGCTGCTTCAGGGCATATATATATCATATATCATATTTATTTATACCCCACCTTTCCCAAGGCGGGTCACAATAGAAAGCATACATAAACAGAATCACATACAGTATAACAAATCAAACATGAATAAAACATAACAGTGATAATGTAAAGCCTCCTAAAATTACAAAGAGGCTACCAGCGCCTCGCTTCAAAAAACTATAAATCAAGTCCCATATTTCATCTTACAGAAGAGGTGTTTCTTCGACATTTTCTTAAAACTACTCAAACATGTATGGACCATGTTTATTCTACTAACTGTGGCTGTCTTATGCAGGTTCTCCTTACAGTAGCCCATGTTGATAATTCTCCCCCTCCTCCCAAAAAATAAAGGGTGGAGTAATACAATGTGCCTTTTACTAGTTCCACTTCCTCCTACTTTTTTTTTTCTCCTCTTTTTTAAATCATTCTATTGCTTTCATTTTTCTTGCTGTATATTTCATTCTTCTTTCTCTCCAGAAGGGTTGGTAGCCAGAAGGGCAATCTATTAATAGAAGTCCTTTCATAAATTTCAATCAACAGATTTATTATAGCTCTCTCCTGTCGGCATCCTCTGACATACTCCGAAACCTTTCCACAGTCTCTCCTGCTAATTTTTCTTGATATTTACACTTCATTTGGAATGAATCTCCATTCCTAGAAATAGGTCATGCTTCAGTGTTACCTGCCATATGCATAAAGCACTATTTCATAACCGTTCTCAATAGCCACATGACTCAAGAAAATCACACCAGCTTTGAGATGTGCAAACAGCAACAGCATGTTAATGGCTTGTATCTAACAATTGATTTCCTGCTTATCTAATATTCAGGAAAAGTGCTTCTTTTCTCTTTCTCGCTCATTTTATTTACTGTGCCTGGGGTTCTTCAACATTTTCTTTTGTAGTCTCTTGACAATCTTAAAGAGCATCCCTTTCATCAAAAAGAATTGTTTCCTAATTTTATATCTTATTCTTTTCATGACTTTATAACTATGGTTCAAGCAATCAAATGCATTTCTTCTGCTGATAGTGGATTTAAGCTTTAAAAACTGCATGCCACTGTTCTCTCTAGGCCAGGGGTGTCAAACTCTAGCCCGTGGGCCAAATTGAATTTGGCCTGCGTTCTGGCCCGAGATTTGGCCCACCGTTCCTCTCCCTCCCTCCATCCCGGCTTCCCGGCCTTATCTTCTAAGCAGCCTGCTAAGGATCGCCGGTCAGCTGTAGCGATCCTAGCAGGCTGCCGTAGCCTCAGCAGCACGTTCCCTCTGCCGCAGTCAGAGGGACCGCAACAGAGAGAACGTGCTGCAGAGGCTGAGGCAGCCTGCTAGGTTTGCTACAGCCGACTGGCGATCCTCGACAGCCTTGCTCTAGAAGAACACGTGAATGGCCAGGGTCGACACTCTTTTCCTCATTGGCCCTAATGCTTGTCCGTCACTGCTTCAACAGACGCCTGATTGGTGGGAGTGAACGTGCTCCATTTTCCTCCCTCCAGCATTCTGGACTGAATGGATGTGATATGTTGGGTCGGAGGATGTGGAGACGGTAGCTAGCGCACTTTCTAGTGAACGCGTCAGAGGCTGCATGGGTGCCTCTGGCTGCCTGGGTGCCCCAACCATCTCCCACATCCCCCGTTGGAGCCCCTTAAAACATTGTTTTTCTTTGGCGCGGGCTTCCGCCTTGCACTCAGTTGTCTCGGTGTGCCTTTGTCGCCGTGCGCTTTTGACTATGAACTGGTGCAGGCACCAGCAGACTGACTACAGAATGTGACTCTCGCCACGAGAGGCACATCCTGTAAGCAGTGAGCTGGTGCTGGTTTCTCTCCTCCTTGCTGGGCATATCAGGGCACACCTGGAATCTGCCAGGGCACACAGTTTGCGACACAGTGCACTAGGGACAGGCAGGCTTCCTGGAGCTCTGCAGAGTTTTCCAGGCCCCTTACTACCATGTTGCCCCGAAAATAAGACACTGCCTTATATTATTTTTGGGCCCCATAAAAGTACTAGGTCTCATTTTTGGGGAAACAATGCCCAATCACAAACTTACAGCATCTTTCTATCCCCCCCCGCTGTGCCGCTGAGCCCCCACTGACCCTTCCATCTCTCCCTCCCCATGCCAACCGCGAGACCGACATACCACTACCTACTTCCAAATAGCAGTGTCACGGCAGCAATCTAAACGGGCTGCTTCGGGCTGTCTCATGTTGGGGCATTCCCTGAAAATTATGCTAGGGCTTATTTTTGGGGTAGGTCTTATTTTCGGGGAAACACGGTATTGAAAAATGTGATGGTGAAACAGCACCCCCTAACAGGCAAAGATGTAGGTGAAGGGCACATGCTCATCTTAGAGCAGCGGTCTCAAAATCAAACCCTTTGCAGGGCCACATTTTGGATTTGTAGGTATTTGGAGGGCCACAGAAAAAATAGTTAGGCCCTGATTCTGTATAGGACACCCAGGAGAGGTGTCCTATACAGAATCGGTCCTACACTAAACCCCAATTCTATAACCGGCGTCCATGGTACAGACGCCGGTTAGAGAATCGGGTTAAATTAGACGCTGCCGCTATACTTATGGCAGCAAGGGATCTCCCTGCTGCAATATGTATAGCGGCCGCAGTCGCGGCCGCCTGTCCCATCACCGACAGGAGGATGCCCAATCCTCCTGCCGGAACCCCTCTGGAACCCCCCTCTCCCCCAAACTGGTAATCGCGGGCAGGAGGATGCCCAGTCCTCCTGCCAGAACCCCCCTGGAACCTCCCTTCCCCCCAAACTGGTAATCGCGGGCAGGAGGATGCCCAATCCTCCTGCCGGAAAGCCCGACGACCCCCCCCCCCCCAAAAAAAAAACTAACCTCCCTCCCCCAACTAACCTTTACATGTTGGTTGGCTAGACGGGTCTTGCTGCCGTCCAGCCAACGGGCCCGCCTCGTGGAAATGAGACGGGCCCGCCCCTTCCCGGCCCATCCCCGCTAAATCTAAGGCCTGATTGGCCCAGGCTCTAGAAGCCTGGACCAATCAGGCCTTAGGCATAGCAGGTCCGCCCATCCCCACTAATCCTAAGGCCTGATTGGCCCAGGTCCCTAGACTCCCGGAGGCGCCTTCAATATAGGCGGCCTGCCTGGGGAGCATTTTTTTAAAAAACGTGCATCCCGATTGGCTGATTAGACAGCTGTAGGACGCCTACAGCTGCCTAAAATCGGGACGCACTTTGGAGAATCAGGCCCTTAATGTCTTATTAAAGAAATGACAACTTTGCATGAGGTAAAATGCGTTCTAGTTTATAAATCTTTCCTTAATTGCTTCTGATAATTTCAGCTATACACAACTGAAAGCAGTGCAACATGCAGTAAGTGGAAAAACTATTTAAACGTCACTTTCTGCATGTTGCACTGCTTTCAGCTATGTATAGCTGAAATTATCAGAAGCAATTAAGGAAAGATTTATAAACTATAAAGAGTTTTACCTCCTGCACAATTGTGATTAAGTATCAGCTGCAAGAGGCAAGATTTTGGTGTAGTCCTCTAGGCTTTTTTGTAGAGGGGAGCATCAATATCCGACTTGTGCCTGGAAAAATTTCACCTTAAGTGTCCGGTGGTCACGTCCGCAACCGCCTTCAGCTCTCACCTCCTCCAGCACCGGACACAACCGCCATCTTACATCAAGCAGTCACCGCCAGGAGACATTCCAAATTTCGCGAGAGTTCACAAGATTACGTACACATGCACAAGCTGCACTGCCTCCAATGGTTACCTTACGTTCTGGAACGTTGCCCGCCTCACTGCTGTAACTTCACGCAAGCGCTTTCGTGCGTCTGTACGCGATTGTCCTCTCCACTTCACCTCACAATTGTGTACAGATGCAGGAAAGCGCTTGTGTGAGGTTACAGCAGTGAGGCGGGCAACGTTCTAGAACAATAGTAACATACTGAGGGCCTCAAAATAGTACCTGGTGGGCCGCGAGTTTGAGACCACTGTCTTAGAGGGATGAGTGCTGCATGCCTCTGTACTTGAAATGTACTGCTATGTATCACTGTCTTACCAATCTACTTGAGAGTAACAAGTAAAATGGATGTGATGTCTACAAATTCACTATAGTCAATTCATGTAGCATTCTGTGAGTTTACATTTCCAAGGCTGTCATTTAAAGTAATTGAAATACCGCTAGTGGGGAAAAGAGCTCTGACAATTTGGGCTTTTTCATGTGCATCATCCTGATGACATGGACTGAAAGCCTCATATACCCATTCAGAAAACCCAGTAAAATGTAAGCCTGCTGTACACACAATTCTTACAAAAACAGCACATACTGTTAAAGATATATTTCTGCAAAAGTCACTTATAAATGATAAATCGTGGTTTGGTAATTTCAGATTCAATACTAGCGCAAAAAAAAAATCAGTGGCCTTGTTTGAGCAAGCACTTTCAAAAATATGTTGTTATTAGTGAGGTAATCATAATATTTCTTCATTCAAGCTCCATAAATGCTTTAATGAAGAATATCTTCAGATCCTTAAGGAGAATATTCCATCTATTGTTAAGACTTTTTGTTCTGCCTGTTAAATCTAAAAAAAAAAGAAAGAAAGAAACAACAGTCGGATTCATAGCTTCTGCTTATATAAACCACAGTCTCTTTCCAGGGCTCCAAGCTTGGTTTTATGTTAACATCAACTGAACAGCTTCTGACGTGCAACATAAATGTATTGCTTTACATATAGCAGGCGCAATAAAAGTGTGAGCTATCTTGAAGCTTCTGTGATAAATTAACTAGCCAGATCTTTTTTTTTCCCTCCAAGACATTTTATTAAAGAATTATAAAGTAGAAGTACAACAAATGCTCAACATATTTCAATATCTCAAATTTATAGGGAGATAGCTAATGTTAATCTGTGATGATTGAATCTAGTCACTTTTCTTTAATCACAGATCTAAATGAATAAATAAATATGTGTTTGTAAAGTGCTCAGACCAAATAACCAATTGTTTGGTCCCTTCAATAGCCAAACTGTGGCTATTGAAGGGACCATCATCGCCTTTACTGTCCCTGACCCAACCATTCAATTTTGTAATTTGGTTGTAGTTTGGTGTTACCACTAAACAATTGGTTATTTGGTCTGAGCACTTTACAAACACATTTATTTATTTATTTATTTAGAGCTGTGATTAAAGAAAAGCAACATATTTCAATAACATATTTGGACCAATGCATATAAAGAGCACAGAGCTAAAAAATATATATATGTATTACAAAATGTAAAAAAAAAATCATACAAATTATTACAAAATATGAAAGCACAGTGCATATGAAATAAGCCAGATCATGGTTTCAATATATACAAATTCAATGAAGTTACAGGGAGATACTTTTAAAACCAATAGGATGAAATATATTTTCACTTAGAGAATAGTTAAGCTCTGGAATGTGTTGCCAGAGGATGAGGCAAGAGTGGTTAATGTAGCTGGTTTTAAAAAAGGTTTGGACAAGTTCCTGGAGAAGTCAATAAACTGCTGTTGAGACAGACATGGGGGAAGCTACTGCTTGCTTGGCAGCATGGATAGTGCTACTATTTGGCTTTTTGCCAGGTACTTGTGACCTGGATTAGCCACTGTGAAGATGAAATACTGGATTAGATGGACCATTGGTTTGACACATTAAGGCTATTCTTATCTTCCAGAGGTTTTTATTGGCAGTAGTTGTATGTGAAGTGAGGTGCCCATGGTTTGCCCAAAAAGCATGCCAAAATATGTCTTGTATAGATGAAAAAAGTCACTACATCATAGTCACAAACTATGTTACTATGTTATTCAATTGACATCTGATAGAACTCTGCTCAGAGACATGAAGGCAATTTGTTCCGCCTCACCACCCAATCATTGCAGTGTTCAATAAATGTAAACTTGCTCTGACTGTTATGTTGCTAGCTACTACAGCTATGCTTAGCCTATTATCCAAGTAATAAGTATATAAAAAATTGGTTTTGAAAAACTTAACTTGGAAATGTAGCTGGTTCCGACGTGCCACGTTTCGACCCTGCGTCAGGGAACCGACAACAAAAGTGGTTACAATGGAGGTGAAAGCTCATGAAAAATAGACTGCGATTTCACTATGCCAATTAGTGCTGTTTCTCTAAAGGTGTAAAATATGTCTTGTAGGCACTGCACATCTTAGCAGATGCTTCTATGGAGTACTTTTGCCCTCTTGTCTTGATAAATTGGTTGCATACATGTTTGCATCCTCTGGAGGCCATCTAAAACAATGCAGCAGTGGGAACTGAACTGAGCAGGTGGCCTTTAGATCTCTATAGTTATACTGATTTATATTGATGGAAAGTTCTAGAAAGTTCTTGAAGTTACTTTAAGTGATCTTTTTACTGAGGCGTATGGCCAAAATTAGCATAACAAGTGCTTACTGTTGATTTTGGCCTGCGGCAATTCAGAGATCGCCAAGGGTCAAAAAAATGCAGCTTGTCGGCATGTCTGCTGAGATGCAGGTTTCTGTAGGGTTACCAGACGTTTGGATTTCCCTAAACATGTCCTCCTTTTTGAGGACATGTCCAGGCATCCGGATGGCTTTTGGGTTTTGAAAAGCTTCTAGCAATGAGCGACATCAGGACGGCATCTGCGTATGCACGGGGTGCAATGCGGGGACATCACGCGCATGTGTGTGGCATCATTGCGTCACACCAGCGCATGTGCAGATGCTGTCCCAATAAGCAAACTGGTCAAGTGGGTGGGGCTGGGTGAAATGGGGCAGTGCATTCAGTGCACTGGCGTGCGCTAAAAACGCTTTCACGGTTTTGTAAAGGGGGGTAATAATGATGCTTTTTTTTAAAAAACATTAAGGCATGTGTTAGTGTTAATGTCATTTACTAGACAGACCCCTAAAATATAGCTAAACTGAAGTGTGGATTCTTTAAAATAACTTTTTCTCACGTTATACATTTTGGAAGCAATTTTCAAAAGGATTCCCTTCAGGTAATCATTTTTATCCCTTAGAAGACATCATTCAAAATTAACCCAGGACCACTGAAGAGGAAAGTATGTACACTGCTGAAAAAAATGCATATTTTTCCCTTGAGCAAAAGAAGCTGACATGGGGAGAAAAGGGAGGGTTAAAAAAACACAAAAAGAAAAACCAAGTGGAACAACAATGCAGAAGACAAAGGCACGCGCCGACAACTGAGCGCAAGACGGAGGCGCGCGCCAAAGAAAATTACTGTTTTTAGGGGCTCCGACGGGGGGTTTTGTTGGGGAGCACCCCCAGTTTACTTAATACAAATCGCGCTGGCGTTGTGGGGGGGTTTGGGGGGTTGTAACCCCCCACATTTTACTGTAAACTGAACTTTTTCCCTAAAAACAGGGAAAAAGTGAAGTTTTCAGTAAAATGTGGGGGGTTACAACCCCCCAAACCCCCCACAATGCCCCCACAACGCGGCATGATCTGTATTAAGTAAAATGGGGGGTTCCCCCCCACGCCCCCCCGTCGGAGCCCTAAAAACAGTAATTTTCTTCGGCGCGCGCCTCCGCGCTGCGCTCAATTGTCTGCTCGCGCTTTTGACCTGACACCAAACCAAGTAGTTTGGACTTCCTACAAGCACTGAATGCTGTGGTGTTTTGAAAATCAGCTTGCAGACCTCTAGAAACAAAATTCCCAAGCACCATATCAAGCCTGAAAATTATAACAATATACAATACTACCACATAACACATCCATCTTTTTCTTACACCAAACATCTGTATGTATTTCAGTGATATTCTATGGAAACCTGAGATCAGGACTTCCTAAACTGGTTCTTGGGTCTCCGCAGACAATCAGTTTTTCAGGATACCTACAACAAATATGCCTTAGATAAATTTACATACATTGGAAATCTTGCATATGCAAATTTACCTCATGCCACAGCCATTGTCGATATTCCGAAAACCTTTTTTTTGGCTGTGGAATCTGCAGAACAGGTTTGGGAAGCTCCGTCTTAGACAGATATATCACAGTTACCTCCTTTTCCAGTAGTCTTGGCTACTGTACCATGTCTAATAGATACCTTTAGTTCATTACATTAGAAGATAATTCTTTGATTATGTACTTAATTTAATTGAGATGCAAAGCAATTCTTTGCTTTAACAGGAACTTAAGTATCCTTTTAATGAATAATAAATCATAAGGGCTGTGGTGCGGAATAAGTTTTGCAGTTATCATGTAAATTAAGTATTTGTAGGCACATTCTGGAAGTAATATAGAGGAATATTTACTAAAGTGCCTGCCAGTCAGATTCTGAATGTATTATAAGTTAGTTTGGCCTTCTGGAGGGCTCTATATATCTTAATTGCACTACCTATCGCACCTCTGGAACAAACTGCCTACCCACATAAGATCATTAGAAGGTTTACTGAACTTCAGAAAGGCAATAAAATCTCACCTCTTCCTCTGACCCTCTATGAGAGTACGCCAATCAAATCCCCCAAACCTTCTGACAAAGTGCCCGACCCTCTACTGTTTCAAATCTAAAATGCTATGGGGCTCATAATCAAAATTTAAACACATCTAAAAACCCGCCCAAGTCGGCACTTGGCCAACTTACAAGACAGGTCGTCCCAAGTGCTGATAATCAAACCAACTTTCTGGACGTGCTGCAGGACTTCTTATGCCTCTGAATGCTGCTGTGTGCCCAGAGCTGGAATGATTAGGACAATGGTTGGGGCAGTATGTGGGCAGGATGGGCGCCAACCTAGACTTAGTTGTCCTGCAGGAATAATTGAATATTTTACTAGACATCCTGGATGAAACTTAAAATGTTATGAGTTAGATGATGTAAAAACAGATATAAGTGCCAAAAAGGTATCCAAAGTGACCAGATAACCACTGCAGAGACAAAGTAAAGACCCCACACGCTCCGCCCAGTGTTCACTGACTCCCCCCCCTCCTCAAAGATCAGAATAAAAAGTACATATCTGTCTCCAGAACATCAGCACCTGGTATAGGAAATCTTAATAGAGCAGCACACAGGTATCTTAAATAGCCTGGGGGGTGGGCTAGTGAACCATAGAGAGGAGGACCCAAGCCCATAAGCCTCTCTAACCACTACATTTATGGTGGAACATGTGCAGCCCCGAAAACCCTATTCTACTGCCATATACTGTAGGTGGCACCTGCAGCCATAAGGGCTATTGGGGTTGTAGACAGGTGGGTATAGTAGTTTGGGGGTGGAAGGGGGGGGGCTCAGCCTAACCTATAAGGGAGTTCTGGTGAGATGTTTATCTGGAACACTTTTTGTGAAGTTCACTTCAGTGCCCTGTTAGGTGCCACATTGCTCTGTTGCCATGGCTGGATGGCCAGTCCATTAGAAGATTGCCCCATTCCACGTCCAAATGGTCTTGTTCTGGGTGTTTGGGACTTGGACAAAATTTTGGTTGAAAACGTGGCGGTTTAGGCAAACAATAGCTTGGATAGATGATTTTCAGGGGGAAAAAATATTCTACTTATTTTTCAAAAATGGGAATTTTCCCACTGCCGACGTATGTTTTTATTATGCCACTCCAAATGCTTTGTCCTCTGTCTGACCATGCCATGTTTTCTCATACAATGTTCTTCCACATTCTGTCATACTTTTCGCCATCTTGGTCCTACTATACTATACATCATATTTTCCATATTATGTTTGCCACACTGTCAATCATGCTTCAATCTCTCATGCCATCTCTGCCACACAATATTTGCTGTGCCATGTCTTCTATGCTATGTTTCATTACGTACACTTGCCTTACCAATTTTGCCAAGTCGTGTCATACTAAGGGCGCCTTTTACAAAGGCGCGCTGGTGGTTTAACGCGCATAATACTGCACGCTAAACCGCCAGTTGCGCTAGCCGCTACCGCCTCCTCTTGAGCAGGCGGTAGTTTTTAGGCCAGCGCGGGGGTTAACATGTAATGAAAAGTCGCGCACGTTATCCCTGCTAGCACAGCTTGATAAAAGGAGCCTTATGTTACCCATGCTTTGTAATACTAGGCTCACCGTACTATTTCTCACCATACAATTTTTGTCATATTATGTTTTTACCATGCTTTGTTAACTATGTTTTACCATCCCGGTCAATGTTTGTCATGCTATCTCCTACCATATTATGTCAGAGAGTGTGGCGCAGGGGTTGGAACTGCAGCCTCGGCACCCTGGGATTCTGGGTTCTGATACACGCGGCTCCTTGTGACCCTGGGCAGGTCACTTGGTCCCCCAGTGTCCCAGGCAAATTAGATTGTGAGCACACCGGGACAGACAGGGAAAAATACTTGAGTCCCTGAATAAATTCATGTAAACCGTCCTGAACTTCCCGGGAGAACAGTATAGAAAACTGAATAAATACATTTACAAAATTGACTATGTAGGTATGAAACCTTTGTACCCAGAAATTTAAGATTACAGGCCATTTTTACACAACTACAGTGTTCATGGGGATTGGCAGAACATTATGGAAAATTATCAGAACTGTGCCAGGAAAATTGTTATTCTACTTATAAAAAATCTGAAAACATGGTTTTATGGGAAAGATTTTAATTCTAAAGGAGTTTAACAACTTTGATTGCTGTTATTAAATTGCTGAGTGCTGTTTCTTTTCGTATAGACTGCAAATTCTGTTTTGCCAAGATGAGCGTGTGAATGTGTTGGGTTGTTATGGGTAGAGTGACAATTTTTTCAGTATTTTAGTTTACTTGCTTGATCTTGAATTTTTGAACTGTAATATGCTCTGATCTGCTTGGTCAAGTGCGACAATTGCAACATTAAGGTGCTCATTTTCAAACCATGTAAAGTAAAAAAGTTACATAGTAACTTTTTAAAATCTATGTGCTTTGAAAATAAGCATCTAAGGTGCATTAGGGCCTTAACGCGTGGAATAGCATGTGCTAAATTACCGTGTGCGCTAGACCTTAATGCCAGCATTGAGCTGGCATTATTCTAGAAGTGTACTGCACAGTGTAGCATGCGGTAATTTCATGCGTGCGCTAAAAACACTAGCACACCTTAGTAAAAGGAGCCCTAAGTCTAAAAAGACTACAAAATTTAAGGTGTGTAAGTTCAGAACCTGTGTGGTAAATGCAGGGGTCCAGAATGTGCCCAAACACACAAATTAGGACATGGATTTATTTAAAAATGTATATACCGCATATTGACTATGCAGTTTCCAAATTACATGCACATCATCTTAAGCTCCATATGTAAAAAACAGACACAAGTGTAACACTGGAAAGCAAAATAATCAGACACATTTTTAACAAGTTCCTGTACTTCACCCTCACCCACACTGTTTCACAGAATTCCAGGAAAGCATGAACAGACATTAGCAGGTCAAGTTTTGACAAAATTAAAACAGGAAGACGTTAGTAATCAAGTTCATTTTCAGAATATTCTAGAACATTGTAACATAAAATTCCAGAAAAGCAGTAACAAAAAAACTGAATATTCTAGAATATTACTAGACATTAGCAGGTCAAGTTTCGACAAGATTAAAACAGGAAGACATTAGTAGTCAAGTTCATTTTCAGAATATTCTAGAAAATTGTATCATAAAATTCCAGAAAAGCAGTAACAAAAAACTGAATATTCTAGAATATTACTAGACATTAGCAGGTCAAGTTTCGACAAGATTAAAACAGGAAGTCGTTAGTAGTCAAGTTCATTTTCAGAATATTCTAGAAAATTGTAACATAAAATTCCAGAAAAGCAATAACAATCACAAGGAGGTATTACCAGAGAAAGGCATTAACATAGGAAGGCATTAGCTCTGTATTTAGAAGAACACCAGATTCATCTGGTGTGATATAACATTAGCTGAGCTGATGTCACCGGCTGGTAATATTTATTGAATGATGGGGGGAGGGGGGACAGAGGGTAAGGGGAATATATGAGGTGTTATCAAGGGTCTGTAGGATAAGGATTGACAAGCTTATAAGAGGAGATAAGAAAGGGTTAATAGACAGAGCTTGTAAGAAAGAAAAATGATTAGGAAGGTTTCTAAGGTGATGGGGTGGAGCAGTCACGTGATTGGTTGGATGTTGTGGCAATCTGGAGTGAATTCTGTGAGGAAAGGGGAACAGTAAAGTAGTCTCTTCAGGAAAAGATTATCCCTCCCTCCCTCCCAATTGTGCTGGTGTTATGTTTTGTGTTAGTGTTGTGGGGTGGGGTGGGGGGTGTACATGTTATATGTCGACTTGGGTGGATTTGGTGGAGCTTATGGGGTTGGGGGGAGGTGGTCGCAGCTTTGGATAGGGCGGAAAATGGGGTTTGGCCAGGTTGGATCTGGGAGATGAGCAGTTAATAAATAAATAAATGTAACACTCGTATGCGATACCGCTGCGAGGGGAAGCATGGCCTTGCGTCACCGTGGATCATGTTTGGGGGGAGGGGAAGCATGACCTTGCGTCACCGTGGGTCATGTTTGGGGGGAGGGGAGGGGAAGCATGGCCTTGCGTCACCGTGGGTCATGTTTGGGGGAAGGGGAAGCATGACCTTGCGTCACCGTGGGTCATGTTTGGGGGGAGGGGAGGGAAAGCATGGCCCTGCGTCACCGTGGGTCATGTTTGGGGGAAGGGGAAGCATGACCTTGCGTCACCGTGGGTCATGTTTGGGGGGAGGGGAGGGGAAGCATGGCCTTGCGTCACCGTGGGTCATGTTTGGGGGGAAGGGAGGGGAAGCATGGCCTTGCGTCACCGTGGGTCATGTTTGGGGGAAGGGGAAGCATGACCTTGCGTCACCGTGGGTCATGTTTGGGGGGAGGGGAGGGGAAGCATGGCCTTGCGTCACCGTGGGTCATGTTTGGGGGGAGGGGAAGCATGACCTTGCGTCACCGTGGGTCATGTTTGGGGGAAGGGGAAGCATGACCTTGCATCACCGTGGGTCATGTTTGGGGGGAGGGGAAGCATGGCCTTGCATCACCGTGGATCATGTTTGGGGGGAGGGGAGGGGAAGCATGGCCTTGCGTCACTGTGGGTCATGTTTGGGGGGAAGGGAGGGGAAGCATGGCCTTGCGTCACTGTGGGTCATGTTTGGGGGAAGGGGAAGCATGACCTTGCGTCACCGTGGGTCATGTTTGGGGGAGGGGAGGGGAAGCATGGCCTTGCGTCACCGTGGGCCATGTTTGGGGGAATGTTATAAATTTAAAGACTTAACGGGAGCTAGTTTCGACACCGAATAGCTCCCTGGGGATGTGTGAAATATACATTGGGGGTTTGTTGGTTTTTGGACACAGATTGTATTGTAAGTGAAGATAATATTCAGATAGATAATAAAGCTGCGGCCAAATATTTATTCCAATAAAACTGAGTTGTGTGATTATTGATTGATGGTGATTAGCTTTCAGTTGCAGGTGATGGGAATGCGAATGCTAATGTTAAACATTTTCTTGAAATTAATCCTCCCAGCATAAAATCGCAGAATGCCAGGTAGGGCATTCCAAAGTTTAACACCTGCCACAGACATCATCGTTGCCCCAATCCTAACATGCACAATTGGCATCTTATCTTCTAGACTCAATTTCATACTTTTTTCTGATCTTAGATATTTTCTAGGTTGGTACATTTCAAAGAACTCCTGTAATACCCTTGGGGAAACATGATACAAGATCTAATGTATGGTCGAAAGAATCTTAAAATGTACTCTTTGCTGCATGGGAAACCAATGCAATTGTTATATGTGACATTCTTGAAACATCAGTAATCAATCTTGCAGCAGAGTTAATTAACATCTGCAATGCCCTCATCTTCCCCTTAGCAACTCCCAGATATAGTGAATTACAATAATCCACCCTATTTAGGATTAATGCTTGCATCATCTACAGAAGTCAAATGCTGGCAACATAGGTTTCAATCTATATAATAATTGCAATTGCATATAACTTACCCGAATCGTTTTCAATATCTGTTTTTCCATAGTCAGACAACTATCTAAACATATTCCCAGTATAGTCATCTCCTTTATTACTGGCAATCTCTTCCCCATCACAACAACTAGGGCCGCCATCAGGGCAGTACCACCAGTCCTGCATTCAGGGGCCCGGAGCTGACAGGGGGCCCGGGCTCCCCCAGGGTCCTAGGCCACAGTCTAGGGGGAGGGGCGATCCGCCCCACGTGGACAGGAGAGAGCTGGACGGGGGACCCGCGGAGTTCAATACATCTCGAGCCGCGAGGCTCGTCTTCTGTTCCTGCCTGCCCTGCCGCTCATAGCCGATCGCAAGTGTTCCCCGATGTCAGCGCTGACGTCGGAGGGAGGGCTTAAGCAAAGCCTGCCCTCCGACATCAGCGCTGACGTCGGGGAATACTTCCGGTCGGCTATTTGTGCGCGACAGGGCAGGCAGGAAACAGAAGACAAAGCCTCACGGCTTGAGCTTCGTTTTGCTGAGAAAGTTGCAAAGATGGGCTGGGAGGCAAACGCAGAACACAAAAGGGGGGAGGGAGTGCGTTTTGGACACAAGGCATGAACTTGGGAGAGAGGAAGGGAGGGAAAGAGATGCTGAGGTGGGGAAGGGAATGGGTTTTTGGACACAAGGCATGAACTTGGGAGAGAGGAAGGGAGGGAAAGAGATGCTGAGGTGGGGGATGGAATGGTTTTTGGACACAGAAGGCATGGACTTGGGAGAGAGGAAGGGAGGGAAAGAGATGCTGAGGTGGGGGAGGGAATGGGTTTTTGGACACAGAAGGCATGGACTTGGGAGAGAGGAAGGGAGGGAAAGAGATGCTGAGGTGGGGGAGGGAATGGGTTTTTGGACACAGAAGGCATGGACTTGGGAGAGAGGAAGGGAGGGAAAGAGATGCTGAGGTGGGGGAGGGAATGGGTTTTTGGACACAGAAGGCATGGACTTGGGAGAGAGGAAGGGAGGGAAAGAGATGTTTGTGTACACGGGGAATAGAAGAAAGGAGAATTTTTGGTCATAGGGAGGGAGTGAGGTACAGATAGTGGCATACTAGGGTGGGGGGGGCGGTCCGCCCCGCCCCGGGTTTACGTCCCAAGGGGGTGCACAGCTGGCCACCCTCCAGTGTTCTCCCTAGGCCGGCTTGAGTGCCACCACCGCCATCGGGAACAGGCCGGCGCCAAGTTCTCCCTGCTTTTCCCTGTGAAGCCAGCCAACTCTCGCCACTCGCGTCAATTCTGACGTCGGAGAGGACGTTCTGGGCCAGCCAATCGCTGTCTGGCTGGCCTAGAACGTCCTCTCCGACGTTAGAATTGACGTCGGGTGGCGAGAGTTGGTCAGCCCTGCGGGGAAGAGAAGCAGGGCGAACAGACATACAGAACGAAAGAGGGTGTGGAGAGAGAAAGAAGGGGGCAGGGTGAGAGAGAGAAAAACAGACATACAGAAAGAAAGGGGGTATGGAGAGAGAGAAAAAGAAAGAAGGGGCAGGGTGAAACAAAGAAAAAGTTTGGGGAGGGAATGAGGTCTGGAGGAGAGGAAGCATACAGGAGGCTGAAAGAAGGGAAGAAATATTGGATGCACAGTCAGAAGAATAAAGTGCAACCAGAGACTGATGAAATTACCAAAGGTAGGAAAAATGGTTTTATTTTCAATTTAGTGATCAAAATGTGTCTGCTTTGAGAATTTATATATGCTGTCTATATTTTGCACTATGGCCCCCTTTTACTAAACCGCAATAGCGTTTTTTAGCGCAGGGAGCCTATGAGCGTTGAGAGCAGCGTGGGGCATTCAGCGCAACTCCCTGCGCTAAAAACCGCTATCGCGTTTTAGTAAAAAGGGAGGGGGAATATTTGTCTATTTTTGTATGGTTGTTACTGAGGTGACATTGCATAAAGTCATCTGCCTTGACCTCTTTGAAAACCCGCGGAATATAAATGATAATTAACATTTTCTCTGCATACAGCGTGCTTTGTGTTTTTAAAATTTTATTGTTGGTAGATCATTTTGACTTGGCCACAAAGGTAAGGGGGAGGGAGGGAGGGAGGGGAACTGCTGAAAGACATCTAGTAATCCTTGAAGGCTTGACTGTGCAGGGAATTATTTTTGTAAAATCATGTTTTGTTATGTGACTGGCATTATTTAGACTTTAATTTCTATGAATGAATAGAATGAAAATGATATAAATTACTTGCTTGTTTTTATGTGCGTGTGCTGAAGGAAAGTGGAGAGAGAGTGGGCTGAGGGGAAATGGGGAAGAGAGAATGGGGAGAAGACGCTGATTTATAAATTGACAATTGTAAAGAATATTGTTTCTTTTTTATATTCATCCATAGCTGCATGTTAATGATGTGCTCATATGCACTTATTTATCATCATAACATATACATCATCATTAACATGCAGCTGTGGATGTGTAAGGACAGGCTGAGGAGGATGGATGGGAAGGAAGGAAGGCGCACATATCAACATATCGTACATTTTTAACATGCATGATGCAGCTATAGGCAAGCTGAGGAGGATGGGATCATACAGATGTGTATGTTCAGATATGCGCTCAGATGTGTAGTTTTTTCTGATATATTTATTAAGCTTACAGTATTTATAAAAACACATTTAATACTTGTTACAAAAAATATTGTGCATTGTGATCTACTTCTGGCCTACAAAGGTCAAAAGAAATCCTTAACTGAGATTTTACATTCAAAAGTGAATTATAGCTACTAGCACTATTATTTATTAGTTATTTATTATGCAGATGTTTGTTAGTTTGTTATTAGTTCAGTATTAGACATATGTTAGTTTAGAATAGATAGGTATAGATTAGTTTAGTTTAGGTTAGGTTAGGGCCCTGCTGAAAGAGTCTACCTTGACGTGGTTGCAGGCTTACAAATCTTTTGGTCAAAGAGTGCGGCGACAGAGAAAAGTATGTGTGTATTCGGCCCATGGAAGAAGGGGGGGTTGGGGGGGGAAGGGGTGCGTGGGGGGCCCAATAGGATTGCTCAGTAAGGGGCCCAGAAATTTCTGATGGCGGCCCTGACAACAACACTTTCAATCTCAAAGTTATCCCTTTGGCTTTTCACCACCATCACCTCCGATTTGTTGATATTTAATTTCAAATCATGTTCATCCATCCACCTCACAATCAGCATATCATCAGCATATATTCTATATTGCATCTCCTGGAATATTCTATATTCCATCTCCTGGAAAAAAAAGGATTCTCTTACAATCAGTATTCTCTCACGGTATTTATTTGGAATTCTCTTTGAAGTTCCCTCAACATGGCCGTGTTTTGACTAATCAGCCTTCTTCAGGAGTGTTTTAAAACTTCTTTTCTCTTTGCAAATCGAAAGGCAGACAGATGGTAAACCTACTATATAAAATCACTGAAATGTCAAACGAAGTAAGCCTCTTATACAATATCATGTGAAAGTAACTTGACAAGAGCGCACCATGCCACATCAAAACATGGCAAGTGTCAAGAGAACTTCAAAGAGAATACAAAATAAAGGCTATGAGAGAGAATTGATTGTAAGAGAATCCTTTGTTCCTGCATGTCCTACTTTGCGAGTTTGGCTTTTGCTGTTTACGTTGGATGGTGTTCTCCTTTATTTTTTTTCCAGAATCTGCCCTGCATGTACTGCACAGGGCTGACACCACATGTGCCCGAGTTCTTCATCCCCGTGGACTCTCCTCATCTGTTCAAGCCTCAAATACTTATGATTTTATATTTAGATCATTTTATTAAAGTATAAAAAGGGACACTATTCTGTACAGCTGTTTGTAAATCACAAATGGAGCCTTCCATCTTGATCTGGTTTTGGTACAACCTTCCCAAAGATTCAGTTGCCTGTGTTTTTACATCAGCTGAGAAAATAATTGGATTGTCTTTCAGACATGGGCGAAGAAGGGAACCAACACTGTGTAGCAGATGAACAGAAAAATAAGTGTCTATTAAATGTAGAAAATGCTCCTTGATGCCAGCAACAATGAATGAATCTGTTGCAGTAACAGCAAGACGCTTGAGCAATTGGACATGTGATGGAAAGAGGTTGCAGGCGGTAGGAGTCTGATCAGCAGACAAGACTCTCCTTGCCACTTCAAAGGCAGGTAAGGCATATATGAATTCATTTAACAGTAGCACATTTAAATCCAAAAGCTGCTTCTGCAGATTTTTTTAATCATTGAATTCAGTCGCCAGTTGTCTACACATTGATGCTAGCATTTTATAGCATCTAGTTGGAACAGCCTGTTTAAGGCTAGTCTCTAGAGCAGGGGTAGGGAACTCCGGTCAAGAGCCATATTCCAGTCGGGATTTCAGGATTTCCCCAATGAATATTATTATTATTATTATTAGGTTCTTATATCCCGCCATACCCAAAGAGTTCTAGGCGGTTTACATCCGTTACATTAGGATCCGGTCTGAACCCGGATTTACAAAAAATTTTTTCGGAATTGCAGGTAGCGCGGAAGGAGGCAAAGTAATTTTAGCACAGGTTTATCATAGTTGGGTTAGAAGATAAAATGGAGGGAGTGGGAAACCAGAAGAGGGGGGGGGGAGAGGGAGGTGGGGGTGGGGGGGTTGGAGTGTATGCGGGGAGTAAAGACTAAGGGTCTTGTTCACGGAAGAGGTGTGTTTTGAGAAGTTTTCTGAAGTCTAGGTAGGTCGGGGCCTCTAGCATCATTTGGGCTAGCCAAGGGTTCAGCTTGGCCGCCTGGAAGGCGAAGGTTTTGTCGATGAATCTTTTGAGCTGGCATGATTTTATGGAGGGGAAGGTAAACAACTGGATTCTGCGGGATTTCTTGTTGGTGCAATACATATTGAAATGTGGGGAGAGGTATTTTGGTGAGAGACCAAATACTGTCTTGTAACAGATGCAGGCGAACTTGAAGAGGACTCGGGATTCGAAGGGTAGCCAGTGCAGTTGGTGGTAGAAGGGGGTGATGTGTTCCCATTTGTTCAGGCCGAAAATGAGGCGGACAGCTGTGTTTTGAATCAGTTTTAGTCTTCTGGTGATTTTCTTTGTGGAGCTTAGGTAAATGATATTGCAATAATCCAGTATGCTGAGGATAGAGGATTGAACTAATAGTCGAAATGCAGTGTCATCGAAGTATTTCTTTATGGTACGGAGTTTCCAGAGTGCTGAAAGGCCTTTCTTGACAATGAGGTCGGTGTGATTTTCTAGGGATAGATGTTTGTCAAGCGTGACTCCTAGTATTTTTTTTTTTTTTTTTTTTTTGCATTGAAAGCAGTGCATGTGAATAGATCTCATGCATATTCATTGGGGAAATCCTGAAAACCCGACTGGAATACGGCTCTCGAGGATCGGAGTTCCCTACCCCTGCTCTATAGAATGACACGGGGACACAGTTTGACCCTGTCCATATAGGCTCTGTCCCCGTGGTCTCTGTCCTTGTCCCCACCCTGCAAGCTCTGTCCCCATCCCTGTCCCACAGTTATCCATGGGTACCCAACCCCATGTCATTCTCTAGCACAGAGGTTCCCACCCCTAACCTGAAGAACTGACACTAAAATTCATAAGGGATAGAAATGCATAAACCTATTTATTCAACATACTATAAGCAAAACTGTTTCTTTATGGTACACAAGAACGTAAGGGGCACAGTTATCAATGTGGGCTACAGTTACGACAGGTCCCATTTTATGCAATGACACTTTACTAATAACTGTAGTCAACAGTAAAATAATATATCTTAATCATAACTCAATTCGATAACCTTCATCCTTTGAGTCTTATAGACAATAGCATTTTTTTCTTCTTTTTTTTTTGGGGGGGGGGATTTATTAACATGGGATACCATTAAGATGTGCTATTTTGCCACTAACTTATGCTATTGTAGCACAGGTTCCAGTTTATAGAATGAGACCCACACCTCTTTTACAAAGGCGTGCTAAGCATCTTAGCGTGCGCTAACTGATTTAGCGCGCTAAATACTAATGCACCCATTATAGTCTATGGATGCATTAGCGTTAAGCAGGTGCTAAGACGCTTAGAGCGCCTTTGTAAAAGGACCTACTAGTTATTAATAACTGGGAATAACAGTAAAATAACATACAGGGCTCCTTTTATCAAGCCGCGCTAGCGGGGTTAACGCGCACAACTTTTCATCACGCGCTGGCCAAAAACTACCGCAGCTTGATAAAAGGAGCCCATAGTACCTTAATGGTAGCCCATGTTGATAACTTTTCCCCTCAGTATTATTCTATATTTTTGTGGGTATGCTTGTACTCCAATAGATTTAAAGGTTTAATTTAAGTCATTTTCTTGTTATTTTTGTGGAAAATTGTGTTGGAAAAAAAAAAAAAAAAAAGGGGGGGAGGTGGAGATAAGCCAGAGACATTCAAATAACGCTGTTATTAAGACTAAAAATGAGACTCAAAGAGAGTCGATTTAGAAGTTACATATGAGGAAATATTGCTTCAAAGAAAGTTGATTGGATGCATGAACTGCCATCCTTGTTGAGGTAACAGAGACCAAAACTGCAACAGAATTCAATTAAACATGGGATAATCAAGGCGGATCCTTAGATACAAGGACAGGAGAACATAGTTTAAATTCAAATAATCTCAGCTGGACTGGATTAGGGAGAAGTAGACTAACTGGTCTTTGTCATACTTACTAGCCGTTGGCCATCATGTTTTCTGTCAAGCATAAGGCTATGTATTCTCTGTTGCCTTTCTGAATGGTTTTGCAGAGTGTTTATTCATTATAAATATGCATTTAGTGAGTATAAAGATTAGACGTTATTGTGCTGCATAGTCAGTTGCCTAAGGAGTTGAACATAATCCGGTGTACTTTGTGCAGAGTGACTTAAAGACTGTTCTACATTAACCTACGGTTCATACACCACTGAGCATTTAGCTGCCTTAATAGAAGGCTGTCCAAATACAACACGTATAATTAGCATCATTTGGCAAGAGATTGCATAATAAATTATGTTTAATAAGTAAGCATGAAAAAACACCATGGGATATGCATTAAGGAATTTCCACATATGCTCTGGATGCCTACTGAGGTACAAGGAAAACCAAAGGCCTCAGCTGGCACCCTCCCCCCCAAAAAAACCCCCACAAAAAACCCCACTGTTTTTAAAATATAACTACTGGGATGGCTAATTTCTACCTTTCTGTAATATACTTTAAAAATTCTGAGTTAGTACTTCAAAGAGGCTAAAAAAAATTTTAAACACCCCAACTTCAATTTGTTAACAAACTACTTATACCTCATAATACTTCACACTCCCTTAGGTCCACTAATCAAAAACTTATAGCAGTTCCCTCATTGAAAGTAATTGGAACTCGTCGTCATGACATGTTCTCAGTAATGGCTCCGCAACTATGGAACACCTTACCTCAGTATATAAGAGAAGAAAATGACTTAAGTCGCTTTAAAGGCAATCTGAAGAGTTTTCTTTTTAAAGATGCTTTTATTCTTTAATTATGCTTAAAGTTTATTTTAGTCTTTCCTTATTTTTTACTTCCCCCCCCCTGCTGTTCTTTCCATCCATGTCTTCTCCTATACTCTAATAAATACAATTGTAGTTCTGCCCTTCTTACCTTATGTATCTGTCAGTCTGTAAGTCTGTCAGTCAAACCCATTTTTAATGACTAAATTGGTATATGCTTATACCTTTTTAAATTTGTAAATCGCTTAGTAAAGTAAATAGGAGATTCATCAAGTTAAAATAAAATCTTGAATCTTGAAATCTTGAAATCTACCGAACAGCAGAGAAGACAGTCCATGTTGCTCTACATACCAGATTGAAATAAACAAGGCATTACTTTATACCGCTGGCTCTTGTGGAGTGCTTCGTTGTCCATTCCCACTGTCTTCTCTACTAAATTTTTAAGGCATGAACTTGCACACCTTAAGTAATATTTTAGGTAGGTCTGAGTTTTATTTATTTATTTGTTCATTTTTATAGTCCGTCCTCCCCAGGAGCCCAGAACGGGTTACAATAAAATAAAATTAGGAACTTAGAACTTCCCTATCTGTCCCGAAGGCTCACAATCTAGCTAAAGTATCTGAGTAACAATTATTAATAGTAAAGATATAGCAAAATTCAATAATTAAAAAATATTAATTATAATAAGAGAAAGAAATAAGAAAAAAGAAATAAAAAGAATCAAATTTTTAAAAAAACTCTCAAAACAGTCTAACACGACAATTCTTGGCATCAAAACATTAGCTCCAGTCCACATCATCATTAGGCCGCAGCACCGACAAGGTAAAGAACAGCCGGTAAAAGAACAGCCGCAGGGCCCAACTGTCAGCTGCTCCCAACAGCCGGGATCTCTGATGGTGTGCTGCCCTGGCCTAGGACCTCCATCACACCACTCTCTGCCCCTTCTTTTAGTCCGAATTAAATGTTTTCACCTCCTTTTGAATATTCTCATCATACTAATTTCATATATACCACCTGCAAGCCATCAAAGTGGTATACATTCAGCTACATAAGGTATTTTTCTATCCTGGGAGGGCTCATAATCCCTCCCCCCCACTTTTACAAAACTGTAGTATGGTTTTTAACACCGGCAGGGCCGGTAACAGCTCCGACGCTATTAGAATTCCTATGAGCATCGGAGCTGTTACCGCCATGGCCGATGCTATAAACCGCACTGCGGTTTTTGTAAAAGGCGGAAAACATGAGTTTGTACCAGAGGCAACAGACAGTTAAGTGATTTGCCCGGGATCAAAAGGGCTGCAGTGGGATTTACAATGGGCTCCCGTTGTTTTCAACCCACTGCTCTAACCATTAGGCTACTTCTCTACTCATCAGATATCAGATTGGACACTTAAATGAAACATTTCATTGGATAACTAAATACCTGGTGTTAAAATTTATGGATGAACTAGATAGCTGATTCTTTGAAAATTAGCATCCAATTGCAACACACACCGATAAATCACCCAATAGATTTTGCTGCTGTGTACTATGCTTACAAAGACTTATTAATTAAAAAACAAATCTTACCATAGATGTGTTGATGTAGCAGTCATCTTATGCTGAGGTGAGAACAGCCCCAGAGGAGTGCACTAAAGCCGTAGAAAAATTGCAATGTAAGGGTTCTGATGGATGAGGAAGGCAGAATTCCCAAGGCCTTCACAGGAATGCTACCTAAAAACCTACTGGAGAGTACGTGGCACAGTGGTAAGAGCGACAGCCTTAGCATCGTAAGGTTGTGGGTTCAAATCCCATGCTGCTCCTTGTGACCCTGGGCAAGCTACCTAATTCCCCATTGCTATAGGTACATTAGATAGAGTGTGAGCCCACCAGGACAGACAGAGACAAATGCTTGAGTACCTGAATGTAAGTGGTATATAAATAAGTGGTATATACATACATACATACATAAATAAAACACTATAGGGCAAAAATATGACAAAAGCAGTAAGCAAATTTCAAATGTTCATTATCTCAACATAAAAACATAAGAATTGGCGCTGCTGGGTCAGACCAGTGGTCTATCGTGCCCAGCAGTCCACTCCCGCCGCGGCCCCTAGGTCAAAGACCAGTGCCCTAACTGAGACCAGTCCTACCTGCGTACGTTCCAGTTCAGCAGGAACTTGTCTAACTTTGTCTTGAATCCCTGGAGGGGGGTGGATGTCGGGGCAGAGCGTGGGCATTCCTGTGGTAGCTAGTTAATGTATATATATTACTGCACACTAAGGAGCTAATTCTATGAACAGCGCCCAGAAAATGGCGCCGTCCATGTGTCAATCGCACTTAGCCACCATTTACAGAATTGCGGCTAGCGGTGCCTGTGTATAAACTTAGGCACCTGGAATGTAGGCCAGGGTTTTAAAGGTCTACATTGCGCAGTTGCCTAAGTTTTTAGAGAATCACCCTTAGTGGCACCTAAGTCAAGCTCCACCCATAGAAATGCCCACTTAGGCACTAGGCATCGCTAAGCACCATGTGATAGATGCCTATCTTTTATAGATTCTGTCACCATATTATTTTTTTTCCTAATTATTGAGGCTATTAAGGGTATTTTGCCAATTAACCCCCCCTTCCTTTCATGAAGCCACATTAGGGTTTTTAACGCAGGCTACAGCGGTAAAAGCTCCGACGCTCATAAGAATTCTATGAGCGTTAGAGCTTTTATCTCTGCAGCCTGCAATAAAAAAATCCTAATGCACTTTATAAAAAAATAAAAAAAATAGGGAGGGGGGTACGTTAGGTACCTAAGAGACAGCTAACTTTTTATACAATCAGCCCCTAAAGATCAGATTCTATAAATGGCACCTATATAATAGGCACCTAGAAAAAAATGGTATTTACCGCACATCATTCAAATATAGGCACCATTTATAGAATCACGCTTAGAGCTGCCTAAATGCAAGTTACAATGTAGGTGTCTTTAATGTAGTCCAGGGTTTTCTGGCCTACAATCAGGCACCTATCTGCATCTACATTCGGCACCTAACTCAAACCGTGCCTATACTCTGCCCCAAAGAAGAGCGACCAAGATAATAAAGGGGATGGAACTCCTCTCATATGAGGAAAGACTAGAGAGGTTAGGGCTCTTCAGCTTGGGAAAGAGACAGCTGAGGGGAGATATGATGGAAGTCTACAAAATCCTGAGTGGTGTAGAACAGGTACAAGTGGATCGATTTGTTCCTGCATCAAGATTTACAAAGACTAGGGAACACTCGATGGAGTTACTGAGTAGTACTTTTAAAACCAATAGGAGGAAATATTTTTTCACTCAGAGAATAGTTAAGCTCTGGAACACATTGCCAGAGGATGTGGTAAGAGCAGTTAATGTAACTGGAGCAAAAGTCCATAGTTTGCTGTTCAGACAGACATGGGATGGTAGCATGGAATGCTGCTACTATTTGGTTTTTTGCCAGGTACTTGTGACTTGGATTGGCCTCCGTGAAGACGGGATACTGGTTAGATGGACCATTGGTCTGACCCAGTAAGGCTATTCATATGTTCTTACATATTTATCAATGATCTAGAGATGGGAATAACTAGTGAGGTACGGTAATTAAAGTTGCTGATGACACAAAGTTGTTAAATCGAAAGAGGATTGTGAAAAATTGCAAGAGGACCTTGTAAGACTGGGAGACTGGGCATTAAAATAGCAGATGATGTTTAATGTGAGCAAGTGCAAAATGATATATGTGGGAAACAGTAACCCAAACTATAGCTATGTAATGCAGGATTCCACTGCATACCTATTGAAAGTTATCCAGCGTGACTAGCATCTTCTACCTCCTTCTTGCGCCAGCCTTGGCTCACCTCTGACATCCTGGTCCCACAACTAGGAAGTGATGTCAGAAGGGAGCCAAGGGTGGTGGAACAAGGGGTGCAAGATGCTGCTCGCACTGGTGAACTTTTCAAGAGGTATGTGTGTTGGGGTGGAGGGGTGGGCAGAGAGGGAGAAGGAGAAGCACCGGTTGAAAATTGCGCACATACCTGATTTGCACACACAATTTAATTGAATAACAAACTAATTAGTACCAACAATTGGCATTTTAACAAGCTATTAATAAGCCTTTTTTTTAATGTCGATTGGGAACAATGAAGAATATTATCATCCAAATGGTCTTTTGATTGTCCAACCACTAACACCTTCATTGCCTTGTCAGTAATGGTATGGATATTACAGGGCAATGGGGTCATTCAGTTTTAATCTGGGATTCTTAGAGATAGGAGTTAAAACGACTCTCCCACGTTCTTCTGGAAAGGATCCAGTAACAAAAACATTCATTAGACAGAGTCTCAATTAATTCAAGAACTCTGTAGATGCTGACTACATCAGATAAGTCAGACAACTCTTTACCTCCTCCTCCTCTTCCTCCTCCCTCAATCTAATTGTGAACCTTTTGTAATTATGCTAACCGCTGTACCTACTTATGTTGTAGTCCTTTGGCTCTGATGAACTTTACCTCTTCTGTAAATGCTATACTCTGTAATTCGCTGTCTGTACAGATTCTCTTCATTGTAAACCGCCTAGAAGTCGCAAGATTGTTGGCGGTATATAAGAATAAAGTTATTATTATTATTATTATTATTATTATAAACCTCTTATGTTGTAGCTCGCTGACTATGGTCAGTTTTAGCTCTTTTGTAAACTGCATAGACCTGAAAGGCTTATGCAATATATAAATTAAAAAAAAACTTATGTTATGTTATGTTAACTATCCGGTGAACAATGGGAACTTGAAAACTTTTTAAAGTATTTCTCTATGGTGACAATTGTTGATTCAGTGAAATGAGATCAAATTCTATTCCCATCTCTTCCATAGTTTTACTCTCAAACAACTATTCTGTTTTACAAGAGAAATCCTGATTAAATCAACCTCGTACATAGGGATCCCACACCTTAAGAAAGGGTGCAAGGTGATTATGCAATAAAGCTGTCAATTTAGACATATGAAAAATAAAATCCAATTTATTCAGCAATTGACTCCATCCTGGGGGATGAGCTTGCTTCCAATGGCAGCCAATAAAAGTCTTCCAGCTGTAGAAATATAACAAGCAAGTTTATGGGCTTTATTAGTCAGCCGGTCCAAAGGAAGGTGAAGAAGGGCACTACCCATGGACCTGGGAATCTTAATATGTAAGATCTCTGACAATAGGTCAAAAATCATATCCCAAAAGGAGATTACCCTCAGGCAGTCTGACCAAATATGAAGGAAAGAACCCCGTTGCTCACAATTTCGCCAGCACAGGTCAGAGATATGAAGATATATTTTATGGAGACCTAGGGGAGTGAGATATCACTAATACAGCATTTTTTATCCATTTTCCACCAAAGAACTAGCTATAGAAATATGCAACAATCGGATAAATACCTGCTCCCAATTTATAGCCGGCACCGCAGGAGGCAAAAGGCCCTCTCAGAGTGGTATAAATTTAATAGGAGGGGTATTTTGTTGACTAAGAGCCTTATAAAATCTAGACTACAGCTCTGACTACAGCTCCCCATAAGTGCCCACTCTAAGGGGGGTCTCTGGTAATTGAAGTTCCCCTAAAGCCCTGCAACCAATAAAATCTGCCACTTGACGATATCGAAAATGATCAGAAGCTTCCAAGTCATAAGCCTCTGATAAATCAGAAATGACAACATACTGCCATCTTCCATGAAATCCCCCAGAACCACGAGACCTCGCAGAGCCCAAGCTTGGAAATGAGTATCCAAATGTTTATTCATACCTTCAAAGAAGTCAAGCAAATTGGTGAGGCAAGATCTCCCTCGGCTGAACCCATGCTGACTCTGTCTCATTAAATCATGTTTGTCTATGTGTTCCACAATTTTATTTTATATAATTGTTTCCACCATTTTGTCTGGTACTGAAGTCAGGCTATAATTTCCCGGATCTCCCCTGGAACCCTTTTTAAAAATCAGCGTAATTCTCTCAAAACCTCCATTTTAGGGATTAGCTTTACATTCTGTTTGTTGTATGATTATATTGGGGTTCTTTTTAGTGGGGTGTTATTTATTATATAATGTATCAGAGTACTATTTTAAATATATATCTTTGTTAAGAGACAAGGTACAAATGTACAGCGGATGGCAATATAGCCATGTACAGATCAAAGAACAGAGCACAAAACCAAAAATGATCTATATGAGCCGATAAACTAAAAGTATAATGTAAAATGATACAAATATAGCATACTAGCTGATGCCCCGGCGATGCACGGGTATTTAATTATAGCAATAACACTGTAAATGGATTCAAATAAAGATACTTTATAGTGGTGAATGAAATTATTTTTTTACAGCTTAATAAAAAGTACAATATTCAAATTATAATGTGAAATATTTGACAAAATGAATACAATACAACTAACGCAAAACGTGATTATAAACAACATTTTTAGTTTCACCTCCTGGAGCAAGAACATATAAATTATTGGGTGAACCCACCCTTGAGCAAGCAACATAGAGTTGTGGGCCACGAGATCCCCAGAACATATCACCCCAGGTAGTGAGGGATCTGCATACCAAGTTTCGTTCAAATCGGTCAAGCCGTTTTTGAATTACTGTGAGAATGGCAGCTTTTTACATTTTTTCCATTGACGTGAATGGGTGAAATCTGATTTTCTGTTTGTAGCTCCGCCCACAGTTGCAGGTGGGCCGCGAGACCCCCAGAACATATCACCCCAGGTAGTGAGGGATCTGCATACCAAGTTTCGTTCAAATCGGTCAAGCCGTTTTTGCGTGATTGCGGCACATACACACACACATACATACCTCCGATTTTATATATATAGATAACAATTCACCAGTGGTCCCAACATTTTTATATAACAAACTTTCTCGCTCCCATAACTACAGCCTATTCCACCTCCAACCATATGTCCATGAAGTATTGTTCCGGGGGGATATGAATCATGCAACCTAGCATAGCTTAGCAGACCAACAAAAACATTTCATCTGGGTACAAGAGTATTTTAATTTAAACTGTGATAACATGGCCTAATTCTACAAAGTGGTACAGGATATGACTTGTGAAGAAGCTACAGTAAGGTGTGTCCCCCCACCCCCCTCCTTTTTATGCAAGGTTCAAGGTATGCTATCATAGTAGAATAGACTGGGCCACAGGGTGCATGGATCCATCAACATTTTGCCCAAATAGCATTAGTAGAAAGGAAATTTAAGGATGAGTGCAGATTGGTTTGTCTGTAGGCCCCCTTCCCCCTAGCAGAGAGGCATTCTGCTGCAACTGTATATTATTACAATCATTTGATTAATTGGTAATTAAATGATGTCACCCTCATGTTTTATTGCTAGATTAAAGCATTCAGCGGTGTCAGGGGTTGATGGTAGGTACATCAACTCTACTGGATGAACTTAGCATTTCCAGCATTTCAAAGCCTCCAATCCTTGTTTAACATGCTGTTTTCTATGGCTGTTTTTCTATTCACTCCTAAAGTATTTTTTTCTCTAAGCCCTGGAGGCCTTTCCCAAGCACCCAAAGCTTTTCTTTGTGATATTTTTTTTTTTTTGCCTTTCTTCCTCGTGACAATATTTTTAATGATGCTTCATTTTCAAAATGTAACAACATGAAGATAATCAGGAGTACTTAGGACAGTTTGTCATGCTGTTCAGAACATTCTGGCAACTCTCCAGGTTCCTTTGTTGCACTGAATGGCAACATATAATTGTAATAACTCACTGCACATAGTCGGAATGACAGAAATGCATTTAGAAATAATACATTCACTGATATAAATAAACCATAGCAATTATGAATTAAGCCCATGTTGCTGGAATAGATCTGCAGTTTTAATCATAACTACTTGCATTGTTATGATGCAGAGATGTAACATAGTAACATAGTAACATAGTAACATAGTAGATGACGGCAGATAAAGACCCGAATGGTCCATCCAGTCTGCCCAACCTGATTCAATTTAAATTTTTTTTTTTTTCCTTCTTAGCTATTTCTGGGCGAGAATCCAAAGCTCTACCCGGTACTGTGCCTGAGTTCCAACTGCCAAAATCTCCGTCAAGACCCACTCCAGCCCATCTACACCCTCCCAGCCATTGAAGCCCTCCCCAGCCCATCCTCCACCAAACGGCCATACACAGACACAGACCGTGCAAGTCTGCCCAGTTACTGGCCTAGTTCAGTATTTAATATTATTTTCTGATTCTAAATCCTCTGTGTTCATCCCACGCTTCTTTGAACTCAGTCACAGTTTTACTCTCCACCACCTCTCTCGGGAGCGCATTCCAGGCATCCACCACCCTCTCCGTAAAGTAGAATTTCCTAACATTGCCCCTGAATCTACCACCCCTCAACCTCAAATTATGTCCTCTGGTTTTACCATTTTCCTTTCTCTGGAAAAGATTTTGTTCTACGTTAATACCCTTTAAGTATTTGAACGTCTGAATCATATCTCCCCTGTCTCTCCTTTCCTCTAGGGTATACATATTCAGGTCTTCCAGTCTCTCCTCATACGTCTTCTGGCGCAAGCCTCCTATCATTTTCGTCGCCCTCCTCTGGACCGCCTCAAGTCTTCTTACGTCTTTCGCCAGATACGGTCTCCAAAACTGAACACAATACTCCAAGTGGGGCCTCACCAATGACCTGTACAGGGGCATCAACACCTTCTTCCTTCTACTGACTACGCCTCTCTTTATACAGCCCAGAATCCTTCTGGCAGCAGCCACTGCCTTATCACACTGTTTTTTCGCCTTTAGATCTTCGGACACTATCACCCCAAGGTCCCTCTCCCCGTCCGTGCATATCAGCTTCTCTCCTCCCAGCATATACGGTTCCTTCCTATTATTAATCCCCAAATGCATTACTCTGCATTTCTTTGCATTGAATTTTAGTTGCCAGGCATTAGACCATTCCTCTAACTTTTGCAGATCCTTTTTCATATTTTCCACTCCCTCTTCGGTGTCTACTCTGTTACAAATCTTGGTATCATCTGCAAAAAGGCACACTTTTCCTTCTAGCCCTTCAGCAATGTCACTTACATACATATTGAACAGGATTGGCCCCAGCACCGAACCCTGAGGGACTCCACTAGTCACCTTTCCTTCCTTCGAGCGACTTCCATTAACCACCACCCTCTGGCGTCTGTCCGATAGCCAGTTTCTGACCCAGTTCACCACTTTGGGTCCTAACTTCAGCCCTTCAAGTTTGTTCAACAGCCTCCTATGAGGAACTGTATCAAAGGCTTTGCTGAAATCCAAGTAAATTACATCTAGCATATGTCCTTGATCCAGCTCTCTGGTCACCCAATCAAAAAATTCAATCAGGTTCGTTTGGCACGATTTACCTTTTGTAAAGCCATGTTGCCTCGGATCCTGTAACCCATTAGATTCAAGGAAATACACTATCCTTTCTTTCAGCAACACTTCCATTATTTTTCCAACAACTGAAGTGAGGCTCACCGGCCTGTAGTTTCCTGCTTCATCCCTGTGACCACTTTTATGAATAGGGACCACATCCGCTCTCCTCCAATCCCCAGGAATCACTCCCGTCTCCAGAGATTTGTTGAACAAGTCTTTAATAGGACTCGCCAGAACCTCTCTGAGTTCCCTTAGTATCCTGGGATGGATCCCGTCTGGTCCCATCGCTTTGTCCACCTTCAGTTTTTCAAGTTGCTCATAAACACCCTCCTCTGTGAACGGCGCAGAATCTACTCCATTTTCTCGTGTAACTTTGCCGGACAATCTCGGTCCTTCTCCAGGATTTTCTTCTGTGAACACAGAACAGAAGTATTTGTTTAGCACATTTGCTTTCTCCTCATCACTCTCCACATATTTGTTCCCAGCATCTTTTAGCCTAGCAATTCCATTTTTTATCTTCCTCCTTTCACTAATATATCTGAAAAAATTTTTATCTCCCTTTTTTTACATTTTTAGCCATTTGTTCTTCCGCCTGTGCCTTCGCTAAACGTATCTCTCTCTTGGCTTCTTTCAGTTTCACCCTGTAGTCCTTTCTGCTCTCCTCTTCTTGGGTTTTTTTATATTTCATGAACGCCAACTCTTTCGCCTTTATTTTCTCAGCCACTAGGTTGGAGAACCATATCGGCTTCCTTTTTCTCTTGTTTTTATTGATTTTCTTCACATAAAGGTCCGTAGCCATTTTTATCGCTCCTTTCAGCTTAGACCACTGTCTTTCCACTTCTCTTATGTCCTCCCATCCTAACAGCTCTTTCTTCAGGTACTTTCCCATTGCATTAAAGTCCGTACGTTTGAAATCTAGGACTTTAAGTATCGTGCGGCCGCTCTCCACTTTAGCCGTTATATCAAACCAAACCGTTTGATGATCGCTACTACCCAGGTGAGCACCCACTCGAACATTAGATATACTCTCTCCATTTGTGAGGACCAGATCCAATATCGCTTTTTCCCTTGTGGGTTCCGTCACCATTTGTCTGAGCAGAGCCTCTTGAAAGGCATCCACAATCTCCCTACTTCTTTCCGATTCCGCAGTCGGAACATTCCAGTCCGCATCCGGCAGGTTGAAATCTCCCAACAGCAGAACCTCCTCTTTCCTTCCAAACTTTTGGATATCCACAATCAGATCCTTATCAATTTGCTGCGATTGAGTCGGAGGTCTGTAGACTACACCCACGTAGATAGAAGTTCCATCTTCTCTTTTCAGAGCAATCCATATCGCTTCTTCCTCTCCCCAGGTCCCTTGCATTTCGGTCGCTTGGATATTGATCTTTACATAGAGAGCTACTCCTCCACCTTTATGACCATCTCTGTCCTTCCTAAAAAGATTATATCCCGGTATGTTTGCATCCCATCCATGTGATTCACTGAACCATGTCTCTGTGATAGCAACAATATCTAGATCTGCCTCTAATATTAGGGCTTGCAGATCATGAACTTTGTTGCTTAGACTGCGAGCATTTGTGGTCATCGCTTTCCAGCTATTTTTCAGCGATAATCTCCTTTTTCGTATGGATTTTTGTGTCGTTTCACTTTCCGCTGCAATACTAGTAGGGGTTAATTCTGTAATACTGTACCTATGTGCTAATCACAGAACCAGGGGGAAACTGTTTACTCTCCATTTCATATACTCTGTCATACTGGCAAAGGGATGATGTAAAGGTCTGAACATTTCTGCCACAACCACCGTTTGGCTTCCCTGGGCCGCATTAGCCCCAAAAAAATGTTTCTGGGGCCGCACAAACCAGCAAGACAGAGGAGGAAGCCGGCAAGACGGTAAACACCCAGGGGCAGCACAGGAAAACACTGCATCGCCCTCAACTGGGGCCGCACAAAATACTTCACTGGGCCACATGCAGCTCTCAGGCCACAGGTTGGACACCCCCGGTTCAACTTGAACTTGAACTCAAAGCCCTGAGTGTGCCTTATAGACACATATAGCCAGATTCAGTATAGTTCACCCAAAGTTGGGTGCGCAAATTTCAGCACGGATTGCAGATCTGCACATAAACTAATTAGATGCTAACAATCAATACATAGAAACATGATGGCAGATAAAGGCCAAATGGCCCATCCAGTCTGCCCATCCGCAGTAGCCATTATCTCCTCCTCTCTCTAAGAGATCCCACGTACCTGTCCCAGCCTTTCTTGAATTCAGACACTGTCTCTGTCTCCACCACCTCTTCTTGGAGACTGTTCCACGCATCTACCACCCTTTCTGTAAAAAAGTATTTCCTTAGATTACTCTGGAGCCTATCACCTCTTAACTTCATCCTATGCCCTCTCATTGCAAAGCTTCCTTTCAAATGAAAGAGACGCGACTCATGCGCGTTTAGATCACTGGTGTTAACAAGCACTTAATTAGCAGTAATTAGGAGTTACGCTTGGGTCTGCCCTAATCCCCATTCTAGTATACTGGTTAACTTTTGGGTAGGTGCACATGCTCGGATATTCTTTGTCAGGAGCCATGGATGCCCCAGCATTGAGTACCCAGGGCTAGTTCCAGCCCAGAGCTGTAAACAGCTTACAAGTCACTTCCTACAACAGGATAAATATTACCCCATCATATATATAATTCCAAGAGTATAATAGACTATGGAGCTCATTTTCAAAAGAGAAAAACATCCACAAAGTGATCTACAGGGGCAGATGACGGATTTTAAGAGGAAATGGGATACTCACTTGGGATCTCTAAGGCAGTGGTTCCCAACCCTGTCCTGGAGGAACACCAGGCCAATTGGGTTTTCAGGCTAGCCCTAATGAATATGCATGAAGCAAATTAGCATGCCTATCACTTCCATCATATGCAAATCTCTCTCATGCATATTCAATAGGGCTAGCCTGAAAACCCGATTGGCCTGGTGTTCCTCCAGGAAAGGGTTGGGAATCACTGCTCTAAGGGAGTGAACTCTGGGGGGCGGGCACTTGGAATCGGCAGACTTGGTGGGCTATAGCCCTTTTCTGCCGTCATTATCTAAGTTTCTATGTTTCTATGGATGTTTTTCTCGTCAAACCCTTCCAATTTGTAATTTTCAATACTTATTTTCTAGATGGATTTTTATGCTGTTCACCTGCAGTTTGTCTAAAACTTAAGGGGGCATATTACAGGTGTGATGTGGTCGAGACAAGAGCAGATGTTTTTCTGCAATAATCAAAAATTTTAGAAAAAGTCCAGGGCACAGTTTGGACGTTTGGGGATAGACCTGTTTTAACAATGAATAAGTGCCAAAAAGGTGGCCAAATTGACCAGATGACTTATGGAGGTATGAAGGCATAGCCCCCATGCCCCCACCATGGTATACTGTGACCCCCTCCCAGACCACAAAGATGTGAATGAAACAGTACATATCAGTCTGTGCGACAGCTTCAGATGCTATGGACTGAAAACCCATCTTTTTGATATAGCTTTCAATCCTTAACACCTACTCCTCTGTCCTCCAACCCAGTCAGCTGATTAACCGTTCCCCTTAACTGTATCCATGACATCCTGTTTGTCTGTCTTGGATGTTTAGATTGTAAGCTCTTTTGAGCAGGGACTATCTTCTTCATGACTCTGTAAGCGCTTTGTGCGTCTGGTAGCACTATAGAAATAATTAATATTAGTAGTAGTAGTAGCAGTTATGGCCAGTCCTATTAGAGCAGCAAGCAGGTTTCTGGAGGAGCCTGGTGATCAGTGCAGTTGACTCCAGGGAAGGGGACCCAAGTCCATATCCCACTCTACTTGTGATGGAAAGGGTGAATCCAACAAACCCCACCCACAACCTACTTTACTGACATATAGGTGACACCACAAACTCGCTGTGGCTATATTCTTAGAACCTTCTAATATCACATACAGCATACAACAAATATAGAAGGTCTCAAAACTGTTTCAACTAAACATTTAGCTTGTATTTCAGACCTCAGTAGTACCAGCTACATGCCATTATACTTTAAAGCATGCAGAGTCATTGGCACCCCTGATCGTCATTGGTCTCTTATCAATTTAGTAATTTTTAAGATAATTTTGATTAAGATTTATATTAGAAAGCATGTTACTTATCTTTAGCTACGCGGGTGGGGGTACGCACTCCGACGTAGACTACGTTTCGCCCTTACGGGCTGTATCAAGGAATCCCCCTCAACTATTCCAGCTCATGCTCCCCGCGTCGGATTTAAAGACAGGACGCGGGGAGCATGAGCTGGAATAGTTGAGGGGGATTCCTTGATACAGCCCGTAAGGGCGAAACGTAGTCTACGTCGGAGTGCGTACCCCCACCCGCGTAGCTAAAGATAAGTAACATGCTTTCTAATATAAATCTTAATCAAAATTATCTTAAAAATTACTAAATTGATAAGAGACCAATGATGATCAGGGGTGCCAATGACTCTGCATGCTTTAAAGTATAATGGCATGTAGCTGGTACTACTGAGGTCTGAAATACAAGCTAAATGTTTAGTTGAAACAGTTTTGAGACCTTCTATATTTGTTGTATGCGATATAGGTGACACCTGCAGGCATAAGGGCTATTGAGGTGGTATACAGTTGGGTACAATAGGTTGTGAGTGAGTTTTGAAAGGCTCCCTATACAACATAAGGGGGTTATGGTGACTTTTTATGCAGTGCTCCCTAGAATGTCCCACTGCTCTGCTATCTGAATGCTGGCCCCTTTTGTGCGTTTTTTATTTGAACTTTTTTTTTTGGAAAATGGTTCAAAAACATAGACGCACTGAAAGCAAACACATCTAGAAATGATCATTTTCGATTAAAAAAATATTTATATAGACGTGTTTCTAGTTTGAAAATGGCAGTTTTTTCTATTGGATTTTTTGGAGGACGTTTTTCCCCAAAAAGTCTAAACTCAGATTTAGATGTCATACTGAAAACGCACCTCCAAGGCTCTTATTTTAGAAGCCTTAGTTGCGATTTATGTGTGTAAACACTGGTGCCTTATTTCCACATACACATGTAAAACCCAATTTCAGAACGCTGGCATTTACATGTGTATATCTGCAATATTGACTAGATTCAGCAAATGGCGCCCAGATTTCCATGCTGAAACAAATCCATGCAGAACATTAGTCTATAAATGGCACTTTGAGTTGTGTGCTGTTTATAATATAGGCCCTCTCTTACTAAGCTGCAAAAGAGGTTTCTATCGCAGCCCGGGACACTAAAAGCTCCAACGCTCATAGGCCGTGGTAGAAATCTCTACCACAGCTTGGTAAAGGGGGAGGGGGGATAGTGCTAAGAGCCAATTTCTGTGCCAAACTTTGAGCATGAGGATTTATATCAACTGAAACCTGGTGCATTTACTTATTCAATTTTCCATACTGTTCTCCCAAGGGAGCTCAGAACGGTTTACATGAATTTATTCAGGTACGCAAGCATTTTTCCTGTCTATCTTGGTGGGCTCACAATCTATCTAATGTACTTGGGGCAATGGGGAGATTAAGTGACTTGCCCAGGGTCACAAGGAGCAGCATGGGTTTGAACCTACAACCTCAGGGTGCTGAGACTGTAGCTTTTACCACTGTGTCACTCTAGAAATCAAACTATAGCAGAAGTGAGCCAAGTATAGGACAATGAAGCCATTGTGACATCACCGTTGAGGTTGGCTCTTATTGGTGGAATGAGGCATTATGACATCACAATACCAGCTCTGGTTATCAGAAGCTGAAACTTTTCATACTATTTATTTATTCAATTTTCAATTCTGTTCTCCCAGGGGAGTTCAAAACAGTTTACTTTAATTTATTCAGGTACTCAAGCATTTTCCCCTGTCTATCTTGATGGGCTCACAATCTATCTAATGTACTTGGAGCAATAGGGAGATTAAGTGACTTGCCCAGGGTCACAAGGAGCAGCATGGGTTTGAACCCACAACCTCGGGGTGCTGAAACTGATCTCTGGAGTCTTTAATACTGCATGCATCTTTAGTGAACACCCATGACCTGCCATGCCCCTCCCATGGCCATACCCCCTTTTGATTTGCACACTCAAAAATGTGTGCATGAGTTTTTATAGAACATTGCTTAGTAAGGTGAGTGCACAAATACAAATTATTGTCAATTCATGCAATAATTTATAGGTAGCATCCACATATTGACACTAAGGCCCAGATTCTATAAAAGACACCTAAAGTTAGGTGTTTAGATCAGCGTGCCTAGCTGATTTAGGCTTGCCCCAGCCCCTTTTTCATCAAGCTGTGCTAGATGTTTTTAGCATGGACCGGCAAGGTAAGTGCATGTGCGTCGGAGCATTTACTTTGCCAGCCTGCACTAAAAACCTCTAGCACAGCTTGATAAAAGGGGGGTTATTTAAAAAGTTTCAAGTTTTATTAGGTTTTTATATACCGCCTGTCAAGGTTATCTAAGCAGTTTTTTCCAATCAGGTACTGAAGCATCTTCCCTATCTGTCCCGGTGAGCTCACAATCTATCTAACGTACCTGGGGCTATGGAGGACTGAGTGACTTGCCCACGGTCACAAGTAGCAGCGCGGGGTTTGGACCCACCACCCCAGGGTAGCTTCAACCACTGCACCACACACTCCTCCAGCATAATTGGCTTAAATTAAAATTATCTGGTTGGTAGGCTTTCAGGTATGCACCTAGACTAAGGGCTAGATTCACTAAGCAAACCGATCGTGTACCGATCGGTTTGCGACCCCTTTGCAACCCCGACCCGATTCACTAACCTTCTGGCCGATCCTGTCCGCACCCGATCTGATCCACACATGCAAATGAGGGAAATGGCATGCAAATCTAGGAAGGCAGTGATTCACCAACATTTTTCAGGCACATCGACTGGGCTGGTCGATCCGAAACCAAGAAACTGGTGAGGACCAGTCGCTCACTCCTTTCCTGCTCTCTCCCGCACTGAAATGCCAGCCCTGTAGCCCAGAAAAAACCCTACTCTCTGCCCCCCTGCCTGCCTTGTGTATTTAAGCAGCAAGCCTGCTTCTCTGTGGGGAAAAGTGCTGCCCTGACTCTCCTGCTCTCTGCCGCCCTTCCCTGCAGCGCAGCTCCGCTTTTTTTTTTTTTTTTTATTCAAAATTTTCATCATTATCATTTTACAACAATAAGAAAGAAAGGATTTTTACAGAGAAATTAAAGTTTAAACATAAAATATCCAAGTCATTTCCTCAAGCCCACATTATTGGGAGAAAATATCTTAATTAAACAGATACATCTATTATATAATCAAGATCAAAAAAGATCAAACAAAATATGGTGCTTACATAATTAAACTCCAATACTAAGTCAGATATCAGCCTTACTAGTTTCATGAAGTTGTAAAAATTGTTCCAAATGAGTAGAGTCCCAATACACATATTCACATTCTTTAAATCTAACTAAGCATTTACATGGAAACTTCAAATAAAATGTGGCTCCCAAAGCCAACACCCTTGGTTTCAAAGCTAAAAAAGCTTTTCTTCTCAATTGTGTGGTATGGGCCACATCTGGAAAAATCAACACATTATCTCCACAAAATTTCATTAGCTTATTCTGAAAATAAGCTTTCATTAGCTCCGCTTTAAAACCGCAGGCTCGCACTGTGGGGAAGAGCAGCAGAGAGCGGGAGAGTTGGGCAGATTTCGTGATCTGGCTAGGGCATCTGCATGGGTCTGCTCTTTGCTGGGCCCAGCCTTGCATCCACGTTGCCTTGCCCTTCGTCCCTTTTGCCTTGGATCTAGCCTCCTCAATCCCCCCTCTCCCCCCCCCCCCGCCACGCTTGTGCTGAGAGCCAACGCATGCGCGGACCATCTACAAGAAAATAAAGATGGTCGCGCATGCGTCCCGATCGCTCTGCAGCGATCCGTTCCGTGACTGTGGGGCGTGCCTCCGACTGCATTCATTTGCATGACGAGGCTTGCTGAATCGATCGCCCAAGAAGACTCGGCCATGGATCGCCCAGCAAAAGTAGGCTTTGTGAATCTAGCCCTAAGGCACTTACCAGAAAGTGGGCGCAGTTGGGGCAGATTGCGAGTATGTTTGAGATGTAAACGCCTGTTTTGGGCTTAGGCACCAGTATTTAGACCAAGAAAACCCTGGCATAAATAGGGCGTGCCTTATTTTTGGACACCTATCAGTGCTTTCCTCTTTAGGCGCTACTAGGCATGACTCTATAGACTCGTTGCATACATGTTTGCATCCTCTGGAGGTCATCTAAAACAATGCAGCAGTGGGAACTGAACTGAGCAGGTCGCCTTTAGATCTCTATAGTTATACTGATTTATATTGATGGAAAGTTCTAGAAAATTCTTGAAGTTACTTTAAGTGATCTTTTTACTGAGGCATACGGCCAAAATTAGCATAGCAAGTACTTACTGTTGATTTTGGCCTGCGGCAATTCAGAGATCGCCAAGGGTAAAAAAAAAAAAATGCAGCTTGTCGGCATGTCTGCCGAGATGCAGGTTTCTGTAGGGTTACCAGACGTTTGGATTTCCCTAAACATGTCCTCCTTTTCGAGGACATGTCCAGGCATCCGGATGGCTTTTGGGTTTTGAAAAGCTTCTAGCAATGAGCGACATCAGGACGCCATCTGCGTATGCACGGGTGCAATGAGGGACATCACGCGCATTGTGTGGACATCATTGCGTCACACCAGCGCATGCGCAGATGCTGTCCCAATGAGCAAACTGGTCAAGGGGGTGGGGCTGGGTGAAATGGGGCAGTGCATTCAGTAACTTGTCATACAATTTAGTTGCACACTCATCTCAGCATAGTGCAGAATTTTACATGCAAACTTTTGTGCACCGTTTCTAGAATCTGGGGGTATGTGTAGATTGCAAGGGGATGAGGCCTCTACAGGTTTTGCACAGAAATAAAATCTACACGTGCACTCCAGACTTCAAAGAGCTGCAGTATATCAACGCTGGAATTTACAACTGCTCCCTTACATGTGTAGGTCTGGAAAAAGTACTCATTTTGGCCAGCCCTTTACAGGATGGATTTCTCCCCCTTAATCTCCCACTGCTTATTTCTCCCTTCCAAACGGAAAACTCATAAGGACTGCAGCCTCTGTTGTTAATTAGCTGCATGTACTTCATTCCTTTTCCGGTACGGCAGAGTATGTGAGAAAGAGGTTGCACAGTCTCCAGCTGCCCCCTGTTCCGTGGTTAGCTGTTTGACAGATTGCCTGTGGGTAGGAGAAGGCTTGCAGCCTTTTTCTAAAGCTACTGCCAGAAGCGGCAAGGGGAGGGCTGAGAAAGAAAGAGTCCAGAGTGAAATTAGAAAAAAATAAAAAAAGACAACATGAAGTCTTTCTGCTTCTCTTCATGCAGTGAGTGTATATGATTAGGAAGACTGGAAGTTAGGGACATGCTTTCATTTCAAAATCACATGAAAACATCACACTCTGGTCTCCTTTTACAAAGGCACGCTAGGGCCTTAACACGCGGAATAGCGCACGCTAAAATGCTGTGCGTGCTAGCCGCTACTGCCTCCTTTTGAGCAGGCGGTAGATTTTTGGCTAGCACGCGTTAATCCGGTGCATGCGGTAAAGCCTGTAGCGCACCTTCGTAAAAGGAGCCCTATATTTTTCCATTGTCATATTATTTTGACAAAAAGTTAACTAACTATAGGGATTGATATTCGGAACATAAGAATAGCCTTACTGGGTCAGACCAATGGTCCATCAAGCTCATTAGCCCGTCCTCACGGTGGCCAATCCAGGACTGTGGAGGAGGTTAAGCAGGAACCTTCCAGTAATGTTCAACAGATTCACTCTGAAGTTCGAAGTCTTCAAGATTTTAGAAGCGTGGCGGTTAAAGATCAGACGCAGATAAGAAGAAGGATTGAACAGATAGAGAACTATAATAGAAGATTGAATCTTAGGATTTTGAATTTTCCTAGAGATCCTGGAATTTTGCCTATGATATGTTCAAACAGTACCTACTGTTTGAACTGGGCGTATAGAGGTGAAAGATGATATCTTCAGTCTTACAGGGCCCTCGGTAACCAGAGGACACTCGCTGAAAATCAGGGGAGGGAAATTTCGGGGTGATGCTAGGAAGTACTTCTTCACCGAAAGGGTGGTCGATCATTGGAACGAGCTGCCTCAGCGGGTGATTGAGGCCAGCAGCGTGTTAGATTTCAAGAGAAAATGGGATATTCATGTGGGATCTCTAGGAGAGTAAGAATCAGGGAGTGGGTCATTGGTATGGGCAGACTCGATGGGCTATGGCCCTTTTCTGCCGTCAATTTCTATGTTTCTATGTTTCTACCTTGTTGAGATTTTACATTTTTCTTTTGAGATGATTCCCCCATTGAATACAGTGTATTATTTGAGAGTATCCAAGAAGAAACTTCAAGGAGAGAGAGTGGAACAACAGCAACTGGATTTAAATAACCTTTCAACAATAAAAGATGATTTTATCTAATCTAATCTAGTATTTGTGAGTCGCGCAAACCTATACAAGCTCTACTTTGGATAGTATCTTTTATCTTTGAGCAAGAATCTTAATAGTATGATAATTTATTTTCGTAATATGAATGGTCCTTTTTATGGTCATAAGAGTGTGGATATGGGGGAGTGTGAGGCGCAGTGGTTAAAGCTTCAGCCTCAGCACCTTAGGGTTGTGGGTTCAAACCCACGCTGCTCCTTGTGACCCTGGGCAAGTCACTTAATCCCCCCATTGCCCCAGGTACATTAGGTAGATTGCGAGCCCGCCGGGACAGACAGGGAAAAATGCTTGAGTACCTGAATAAATTCATGTAAACCGTTCTGAACTCCCCTGGGAGAACGGTATAGAAAATTGAATAAATAAGATATATCCAGAAGTAACTAAAGAAACACAAGAACGTAGAAAGATTTTTTTTTTTCTTATAGACAAGAGACTGTGGGTTAGATGCACTAAAGATACCGACTGGATCGATGTGCTATCAAGTTTGCTGTTAGGGCTTTTTTTTTGTAATGGCACAGATGTTATGTTACAGACGCACAGTCTGCCCCATTAACAAAAAAAAAGAAAAAAGCCCCCCTCGTGCTGATCTCCCCCCCCCCCCGCACCACCAGCTCCCCCGAACCAATCCCCTTCCCACAAAACAGGCAGGAGGGATGCCCACTCCCTCCTGCCATGCAGAACACCCCCGCTAATTTGCATGGAAAATGGGTGATTGAGGGGAAAAACACGCGGTAGGCCATTTTGTGAATCGGGTTGGTAATAGTGATCATCACTAAAGCTGACTTTAGCCCTTTCAACTTGGGCGCATCTTTTAAATTAGTTTAGCCTTGTAAGTGTTTGGTAAATCTGGGAGATTCAAAATACAGTGGTGCCTCGCATAACGAACGCCTCGTACAGCGAACGCTGCGCACAACGAACTTCATGTCTTGCTTCCCACAATGAACTTCGTTTCACACAACGAAGTCGCCCGAGCTGCATCCTTCCGCGCAGGCACCGCGCTTAACTGCCCTCTCTCCGCCTGGCTCCCTGTGCAGTGGCGGACCGTCAGCTCGCAGGGGCCCGGCGCCTACTGCTGATGCGTTGGGGGGGGCGGAGCTACTCTCGCCGCTTCCCCGATGCTAGAAAAATAACAGCTTTGTTCTCTCTCACCATTGGCATTCTGTTTACATATTGAAAGAAACAGGGAAAAAAAAGCTTATCCATTAAGACCATTTTGTAATAAGTATAAACTAGTATTATAGACAGAATGATCTGCCCAAGGAAATGGACAACATTTTCAACCATGCAGGCATTTAAAAAATGAACAGGTAAGTCCCAGTTTTTGCCGCTGAGACTCTGCCCTCTCTCACTGTAAAATTAGACTCTACTTAGTCTGTCTTTAAATTTAAAAAATGCGTGTTGTTTTAAAAAACAATTATGTTTTTAGATGTATCTAAATAAAAATAATAACCAAAAATTTATCTTTTTTTATGTCATCTTAGCATATTTTATGCTACAGAACGAATTATTTTTTTTTAACATGTATTGTTATGGGAAAACGCGTTTCACATAACGAACTTTTCGCATAACAAACTTGCTCCTGGAACCAATTCAGTTCGTTGTGTGAGGCACCACTGTATGTTTTCTTTAATCCAGAACAATTCAAAGCCTTCATTGAATTAAAAAAAAAGTTCTTATAGATTAAGGGTTCCTTCCTTTTACAAAGGTGCACTAGCGTTTTTAGTGCGTGCTAGCCAAAAAATTAGCCTGCTTAAAAGGAAGCAGTAGAGGCTAGTGCACGCATCAATTTACCGTGCGCTTTTCTGTGCGTTAAGGCCCTAACGCACCTAAATAATAATAATAATAATAATAACTTTATTCTTATATACCGCCAACAATCTTGCGACTTCTAGGCGGTTTACAATGAGGTGAAACTGTACAGTCAGCGAATTACAGAGTATAACAGTGACCATCTGATATTAACAACATTAATGATAACAACAGTTTATGTACTGCCGGACCGGGAAGTTCCGTGCTATTTACAATGAGTTAGAAAAGTTTCATTAATTGATTGGGACATTCATAGTTTAGAGATTAGAGGTTAACAGTTTGCAAGATCAGATATGGGTGGAATTACGAAGGGGGCTATTGTCCTTGTTCGTCACCTATGTAATTCAAGAACAGGTATGTTTTTAGGTGTCTCCTAAATTCGCTATAGTTGTTTATCATCAAGAGCAGATAGAATTTAGAGATTACTGCTTATGTGTTGGGGTCATTTGCTTTTTTATTCTTATTTTCCTTCTATTTGAGCTCCTATTTTTGATTGTCTTAATCTCCCCTATATTGTAGTCTAAGAAGGATTTAATTGTTTGAAGGAGATTTTTCTTTATAAGGTTTTCTATCCATATTTCTGAAACGAGTGGATGCTTGTAAAACTGTCTGAAAAATTAATAAATACACAAATGCACATTTCGGCCGCATTAGTACTTTTGAATATCACCTTACTTGTTTATGAACTTTGTATCATCTTAGTGTACACTATTCAAAAATGTAAAAAATGTGTGCAAATTGTAAAAATATCGCACCACATGCTAAAGTGAAACAAAGAATATACATGGGAAGGCCAAAGAATATAAATGTCATGACAATACAATCAGTTGTCTTTTCCACTTTCAGCCCTACAGTAAAAGTTAAACTTAAGATAAAGAAAGCCTTATCAAGTTCTGGGAGGATCCGAGGATCTCTGCTTTTCTTGGGCACTTCTTTGGTTAGCAGGACAAAGTTAGATAATAATAATAATTTATTCTTATATACTGCCAAAGCCATAATAGTTTACAACAAGAAGTACCGTATTTTCACGCATATAACGTGCGCGTTATACACGATTTTACAAACCGTGCATAACCGTGCGCGTTATACGTGTGAGCGCATTTTACAACTTTTTTTTTCAAAGCCTTCGGAGAGAGCGAGACCAGAAGGCTTTGAGCATGCGCAAATGCTCAAAACCTAGTCCAGCCCGGCGCAGGAAGAAGGAGGATCTCTCCCGCACCGCACCGCCCAGCCCAAACCAACGAGGGAGGATCTTCAGGCACTGGCACTGGCACATCCTGTGCATTGGTGCTGGTGCCGGTGCCCAATCGGGTAAGAGATGTTTTGCGGTGCTGGGGGGGATGTAGGATCGCGGGGGAGGGGGGGTGATGCGAGCGGGGGGGAGGATGCCGGTTCGCAGGGGGGATGCCGGATCGGATTGAAAAAAAAAAGTTGTAAAACGCGGGTAAGCGAGCGGGGGGAGGATGCCGGTTCGGAGTAGGCGGGAGGAGGTTTTAGCATGTGCGGTATACGCGTGTGCGCGTTTTACACGGGTGCGCGGTATATGGGTGAAAATACGGTACTGGACAATCAGTAGAAAACACAATGAATAAAATTGAAATTAAACAGAAATACATTGAGAGAGAAGAATGAAGTTAAAAACCGATAAAACCTTACGATAGATACTGTACAGGTAGAACTAGGTATTTTGATCTTAGGTCCCAATAAAAGGGGCACTTTAATCCTCATTCTTGGTGGTGTTTTATTTATTTGCTTGTGTGTTCGTTATAGCTACATACTTCTTCCCCAATAAGTTCAGAGTGTTAAACAAACAAACATGAAATTACAAGCGATATGAAAACCAATTGGCATCAACAAAAACATTAAAAAAAAAAAAATCAAAGAACAGAATAAACCTAAAAAATAAAAACCTATAAGATCTGTGCCAACATAGAAACAGAGAAAAATGAAGGCAGATAAAGACTATCCCCCTCTTTTACTAAGCTGCGGTAGCGTGATTAGCACGTGCTGCCTCCCGCTACGCACCAAGAACTAACGCCAGCTCAATGGTGGTGTTAGCATCTAGGGTGCATGGCAATTCAGTGCACGCTAAGCGCGTGCTAAAACCGCTAGCACAGCTTAGTAAAAGGAGCCCTATATGGCCAATCCAGTCTGCTCATCCATTGCATCTGCTATCCTTTCCTCTACCCTAGAGATCTTGTGTACCTGTCCCAAGCTGTCTTGAATTCAGTTACAGTTTTCATCTCCACCACCTGCACCGAGAGGCCATTCCACAAATTTCATGAAGAATTTTCTCAGGTTACTTCTGAGTCTACCCCATTTCCCCTCCATCCTAAGCCCCCTCATTCCAGGGCTTCCTTTCAATTGAAAGAGGCCTGTCTTCTCTGCATTTTTGACACAGAAATATTTAAACATCTCTATCATATCTTTCCTCTCCCACCTTTTTTCCAAAGTATACGTATTGAGATCTTTAATTCTATCCCCATATGCTTTATGATGATGACCACTGACCATTTTGGTGTCAGGTCAAAAGCGCGCCGGGACAAAGGTGCGATCAGACAACTGAGCACAGTGCAGAGGCGCGCGCCGAAGAAAAAGATTGTTTTTAGGGGCTACGATGGGGGGTGTGGGGGGGGAACCCCCCACTTTACTTTATACAGATCACACCGCATTGTGGGGGCATTGTGGGGGGTTTGGGGGGTTGTAACCCCCCAGATTTTACTGAAAACTTAACTTTTTCCCTGTTTTTAGGGAAAAAGTTACGTTTTCACTAAAATGTGGGGGGTTACAACCCCCCAAACCCCCCACAACGCTGCCACGATCTGTATTAAGTAAACTGGGGGGGGCTCCCCAACAAAACCCCCCATCGCAGCCCCTAAAAACAGTCTTTTTCTTCGGTGCGCGCCTCCGTCTTGCGCTCAGTTGTCAGCGCGCGCCTTTGTCTTCCGCGTTACTGTCTATGGACCGACCATTTTAGTAGCTGCCCTCTGGACTGACCCCCATCCTGTTTGAAGGTTCAGTCCCTTGTCGGTAGTTAAATCTACTTTCTTTCAGTTGCGACTGTTGAGCCGCTTAAAATCGATGATGTCGATATATGATTTCCGGATCGTAGTACAGACGATAGTTTTATTGAAACTGGACTATTGCAATGCTCTTTATTTAGGGATTTCAACAGTACAGTGTAAAGCATTACAAATGATCCAAAATGCTGCCGCAAGGTTAATTTGTGGGGGTTAGAAAATTCGAACACATAACACCTTGGCTGAAGAAACTGCATTGGCTACCTGTGCGATCGCATATTATTTTCAAGACATTAACTTTGGTTTACAGTCATTTACCATGGGATTCCTTGGCATCTATTGCAAATTATGGCTAACTACCAACCGCTCAGAACTCTGAGATCTGAGGGTGCGATAACGATTGTCATTGATGGATTTTTCAAAAATACATTATGAGAGTACGAGAACCTCTATTTCCATCATAGGAGTAACGCAGTGGAACAAATTAACTGGCCCACAAAGGGTTCTATCTGATAATCAGAAGTTCAAAAAAAAAAAAAGCTTAAAACTACACTTTTTATAGAGGCATTCTAATGAAAGATGTTTTGCTCAATGCTGGTTTTAGGATAAATGTAATGTGAGGATTTGTGAACCCACTGTTTACATGGAATGATCTGTAATTTGAGATGTTTGTATAAGTCTTGTCTGTTCCATTCTGTGAATGTTACTTTTGTAATGCCGTCTAGGAATAGGCAGTTGATACATTTTTTAAATAAATATATATTTTAAATGAGGTCTCGCTAGAGTCTTATACAGAGGAATCATTACTTCTCTTTTCTTACTAATCATTCCTCCCCCCTGTTCATTCAGGCATTCTTTTAGTTTTCACCATTTCTTTGTCTACCTGTTTGGCCATCTTTGTTTTTTTATTATTATTATTATCTAGTTTTCATGTTGTTTTAAATTTGTAGTTTCTTTTAGCTTTTGTTATATAGAAGGTTTTGGGTGTAATACGGGACCAGGGCCTACCCATGAAAGACCAGGTGGACTCTGGTTAGAAAGGGTTTTTTTTACTCTCTGGAAGCTTCGGTCCATTAGAGCAGTGTTTTTCAACCTTTTTACACCTATGGACCGGCAGAAATAAAAGAATTATTCTGTGGACCGACATCGGTCTGTGGACCGGTGGTTGAAGAACACTGGGCTAAGTCGTGGGCCAGACCCCGTCCATCTCTACCCAATCTCCACCCCAGACCCCGCCCCCATAATAGTACTAATTGCACCTTGCACGTCCCGTGCCTCATCTGGAAGCCTTCCCTCTGACGTTGCAACATCAGAGAGAAGGCTTCCGGTTCAGGCGCAGGATGCCCGTAGGAGCCACTGACCGTGGCTTTGTGCACTGAATCAGTTAGGAAGAGGGAGCTGGCTCGAAGATAACACCGCATCGATCGCACCGTGGACTGGTGGTTGAAGAACACTGTTTTGGGCCTGATGCACGTGCTGGCCCTGTGGACTGGCAGGAAATTTCTGTGGACCGGCACTGGTCCATGGACTGGTGGTTGAAGAACACTGCATTAGAGCATATTTTAATGCTTCATCATTTAGAATTTTGATACAATCCCTTATACTGAGCCAACTTGATTATTGTATTATCGCCTATCTGGCAATTTCCCAGAAGACTATGCAGCGATTACAACTGATGCAAAATGCGGCAGTCAGACTGACTTTTGGGTTGATGAAGTTCGACCATGTAACTCCTTCCTACCGACTCCTGAATTGGTTGCCGATGGAGGCACGTGTGAAGTTTAAGTTTGGATGTTTTTGCTTTAAGGTACTATTCGGTTCAGCCTCTAAATATATAACTGACCTTTTCTCTTTCTCAACCAATAAACATAAGAGAAGCTCACACTTGAATTTTGTTTCTCCACCGGTTAGAGGATGTAAATTTAAAAGACATCATCAACATCTTTTCTCACATCAGGCAGCATTATGAGGTAAAGATCTGGAACAATTACTTATGCATGCTAATAACTATGGGGAATTTAGGAGACACCTTAAAACATATCTGTTCCTGAAGTACTTATGTAGCTGATTTGTACAATCTTTCCCACAATAACTGATCTCAAGAGCTGTTAGTCACTAGTTTTTAACTTTGTTAGTTCTACTCAATTTGTAGCATTTTTAATCATTGTAAACCGCATAGAATTTCACGGTCCTGCGGTATATAAATTGTTATTATTATTATTTTGTACTTTTTGTGATTGTCTTGTTTTGTTTTTTGATTATGTACGTACTTTTGGAACTCGCTTAGCATTGTTGGATTTGCGGGATATAAATATTTTAAATAAATAAAATAAAGAAATAAATCTTCACATATGATCACACCCAAGTCCTGCTTCTCTTTCATGTACAAAAATTCTTTACCCCCTAAATTGTTCTGTTCCCTCAAGTTTTTGCATGAACCTGCATTTTTTTTTTTGCATTAAATCTCAGCTGCCATATTCTTGACGATTCTGTGAGTTTTGCTGGGTCCTTCCTCATGGTGCACATGCAATCAGGGCTGTATACCTTGTGGCAGATTTTGGTATCGTCTGCAAAGATGCAAACCTTACCAGACAGCCCTTTAACAATATCACTTACAAAAATGTTATAAAGAACCAAGCTCGTGATTGAAAAAAATAAAATTTAATTGGGAAATAGGCATCTATCTTCTTAGGTATGATTCTGTGAGTTCCCACTCTGGTGAGAGTTTAGTGAGGAAACCCTTAGGCAACCGTGATCAAGTTCCATCCTTTACAAAATAAACCTCACCGAGTAAAGTATTTTTATTACAGTTACTCTGGGAATTTCTATGTGTGTTACAGTGGCTTTATGAGTAGGGTTACCATATGGCTCCAGAAAAAGAAGGACGGATTGAGACATCTGGGTTTTACTGCCATTGCTTTCAAGGGAAGTAAAACCCAGATGTCTCAAACCATTCTCCTTTCTCTGAAGCCATATGGCAGCCCTATCTGTGAGTGTATGTTGCTGTGGAGGTGCTAAAGCTCTTTTTGTTGTGAACATCTGTAGAGTGTATTGACTCTCCGTCTTCTATTTTGTCATAGTAAGAGGGTGTGCCTACACATAACCAAAGCCAACTTATGCTAGTATTCTATAACACATGGGTAGACAACCATGCATTTTTTAGTGCTGCTGAATATATGTACTGTATAAGGGGCAATTCATTAACAGTATACTTATGTTTAGGCACCTATGTTTCTGCCTATTCTTAGCATGCAGTTAGGTGTGAGCACTTACGCCAGCCATAGGGCTAATGGAAATATTGACGCCTAAATGGTGAACATATACACATGGAGGGGCATAATAAAAAAAAATGTCTAAGTCCCTTTTTGGCCTAAGTCCTTAAACGTTCAAAGCAGAAGCAGGGAAAGTGTCCATAACCAAAACAAACGACCTTGTTTTGATTATGGCCTGCCTCTACTAAACGCCCAGATCACCACTACGTCTACAAGTACACCCCCACGACGTCTACACTTTTTGGCCATAATGAACCAAAAAAAACGCCTAAGCCCCAAACGTCCAACAGAAGGGTTTTTAGGCAAAGGAGGAGCCAGTCCTTCGCCTAAAAGCTGGATTCTGTAACCAGTGTCTGTCAAAAACAACACCAGTTACAGAATCCCCCCCCCCCCAACGATCCAGGCAGGAGGGTGACCAAGCCCTCCTGACATGTCGAACCATGACCCCCCCCCCCCACTGACAACATCGGGGCAAGAGGGAGCCCAAGCCCTCTTGCCCCGTCGAACCGTGACACCCTCCCCCGATGGCATCGGGGCAAGAGGAAGCTCAAGCCCTCTTGCCCCGCGGCAGCCGCGGCACCCCTGACGATATCAGGGCAAGAGGGAGCCCAAGCCCTCTTGCCCCGGCGATCGTGCCCCCCCCCCCCCCGACCCGATATGGCCAGGAGGGAGCCCAAGCCCTCCTGGCCCCGGCAACCCCCCTCCGACACAATGGGCCAGGAGAGAGCCCAAGCTCTCCTGGCCCCAGTGACCCCCCCCCCCCTCTGACACAATGGGCCAGGAGAGAGCCCAAGCCCTCCTGGCCCCGGTGACCCCCCCTCCAAAACAAAGGGGCAGGAGAGAGCCCAAGCTCTCCTGGCCCTGGCGACCCCCTGACTGGATTGGGCCAGGAGGGAGCCCAAGCCCTCCTGGCCCCGGTGACCCCCTACCCCCCACCCCCCACTACAATATGGGCAGGAGGGATCCCAGGCCCTCCTGCCCTCGATACAATCCCCCTCACCTCAACAACCGCCCCCCCAGAACCCCCGATCGAGCCCCCTCCGCCTACCCATGACCCCCCCATCCCCCTTCCCCATACCTTTTAGTTGACCAGACGGACGGGTGCCAAGCCTGCCCGTCCGGCAGGCCAGCCGGGTCCAGAATGGGGCCGGATTGGCCCAGGCGGCAGAAACCCCGCCCACAGGTGGGGCCTGAGGTGCCTGGGCCAATCAGAATAGGCCCGGGAGCCTTAGGCCCCTCCTGTGGGCGGAATTTCTGTCACAATCTTTTTATCTCATGATATTCTATTCTGGTTTTTCTGTTTACATGTCCCAATTCAATTTTCTGAAAAATATCCTTTAGATATTGTTCTTTGTCTTGCCTAACTTGATGTTGAAACACTCAGATGTAGTCAATTTGATTTTGATGCATACCATTTGGGGAGGTCCATGTATACTTAGAAACATAGAAACATAGAAACATGACGGCAGAAAAGGGCTATAGCCCATCAAGTCTGCCCACTCTACTGACCCACCCCATCAAGTCTGAGTACTAATGACCTAGTTCCTCAACTCGACCCTCGTAAGGATCCTACTAGGGCATCCCATTTATTCTTAAAGTCAATAACGCTGGTGGCCTTGATCACCTGCTCTGGAAGCTTGTTCCAGTGATCTACAACCCTTTCTGTGAAGAAATACTTCCTTATGTCACTATCGAATTTCCCTCCTCTGAGTTTGAACGGATGCCCCCTTGTGACCGAGGGTCCCTTGACAAAGAAGATGTCTTCTTCCACCTCGACACGTCCCGTGATGTATTTAAATGTCTCAATCATGTCCCCCCTCTCCCTGCGCTCCTCTAGAGTGTAGAGCTTCAATTTGTTTAGTCTTTCTTCGTACGAGAGACCCTTGAGCCCCGAGATCATCCTAGTGGCCGTCCGCTGAACCGACTCAACTCTAAGCACGTCTTTACGGTAATGTGGCCTCCAGAATTGTACACAGTACTCCAGATGAGGTCTCACCATGGTTCTGTACAGTGGCATTATGACTTCAGATTTGCGGCTAACGAAGCTTCTGTTGATACATCCCATAAGTTGCCTTGCTTTGGATGAGGCCTTCTCTACTTGTTTGGCGGCCTTCATGTCTGCACTGATGATTACTCCCAAGTCTCTTTCTTCTGAAGTCCTAGCTAGTGTTTCTCCATTTAAGGTGTAAGATTTGCATGGATTTCTGCTACCGAGATGCATAACCTTACATTTCTTAGCGTTGAAGCCCAGCTGCCATGTCGAGGACCAGTTTTCCAACGTATGCAGATCCTGCATCATACTATCCTGCAGATTGCTTTCACTTACTATATTACATAGTTTGGCGTCATCAGCGAATAGAGTTACTTTACCCTGAAGCCCTTGGGTCAAGTCCCTTATGAATATGTTAAAAAGGAGTGGACCCAGGACCGAGCCCTGTGGCACTCCGCTGGTCACCTCCGATGTCTCAGAGAGGGTGCCGTTGACCACTACTGGCAACATTTTAGGTGTTGAAATGTGTATTCATGATTGATAGCTGGTTCATTTTGCAAAACTGTACTAAGTTATCACCAGCTTCATTTCTTTCTCCTATGCTATGCTTTCAACCACTGCACCTTCAGGCGTACTTCCTACTTTTGCTGAAATTTGGCAGCTAAAATTTAATGCTAAGAAATCCAAGGTCATGCATTTGGGCTGCAAAAACCAAAGGGAATGGTACAGTTTAGGGGGTGAAGAACTTTGTGCACGACGGAAGAGCAGGACTTGGGTGTGATTGTATGTGATGATCTTATGGTGGCCAAACAGGTTGAAAAGGTGACGGCGAAAGCTAGAAGGATGCTAGGTTGCATAGGGAGAGGTATGGCCAGTAGGAATAAGGAGGTATTCATGCATCTGTATAAGATTCTGGAGAGACCTCATTTAGAATATTGTGTGCAATATAAAAAGGATGGAGTTCTTCTAGAGCTGTGGTCTCAAACTCAAACCATTTGCAGGGCCACATTTTGGATTTGTAGGTACTTGGAGGGCCTCAGAAAAAATAGTTAATGTCTTATTAAAGAAATGACAAAATTGCACGAGGTAAAACTCTTTATAGTTTATAAATTTTTCCTTTTGGCGGAGATAGTTGCATATTGTAATTTATAGCTAAAGAGACATATGATCAAGAAACCATTTTATTTTCCTTTTGTGATTATGATAAATATACCGAGGGCCTCACAATAGTACCTGGCGGGCCGCAAATTTGAGACCACTGGTCTAGAGGAAGGCTACTAAAATGGTGTGTGGTCTTCATGATAAGTCGTATGGGGACAGACTTAAAGATCTCAATCTGTATACTTTGGAGGACAGGCAGGAGAGGGGAGATATGATAGAATTGTTTAAATACCTACATAATATAAATGTGCATGAGTTGAGTCTTTCATTTCAAAGGAAACTCTGCAATGAGAGGGCATAGGATGAAGATAAGAGGTGATAGGCTCCGGAGTAATCTGAGGAAATACTTTTTTACGAAAAGAGTGGTAGATGCGTGGAATAGTCTCCCGGAAGAGGTGGTGGAAACAGAGACTGTGTCTGAATTCAAGAGGGCACGTGAGATCTCTCAAAGAGAGAAAGAGATAATGGTTACTGTGGATGGGTAGACTAGATGGGCTATTTGGCCTTTATCTGCCATCATGTTTCTATGTTTCTAAGTCCCCATAATGATCAGTAGATCTTGTTTCGGAATTTGATCTACCGGTATTTCATTTTGAAGTTGTTAATAGAACAACTCTATATCCTTATCTTCCACGTCTGTTGTTGGAGCATATACTTGGATCAAGATGACATTGATTGGATTTCCCTGTAGACAGAAAGCTACTCTAAAATAAACCCTGTTTCCATGTGTGTTAATTGTAATCTGCCTCAATCAGTACTTAGAAATAAATAGAATAAGTCAAGCAGGAAGCTGAAACCTGAATACAGCACATTAAAAATAAATAGCAGGAGGAGAAAGTTAGAAACCTGTAGAATACAGCAAACATCAAACTTTTTTATCATGGTTGCCAAGCTGCATGAGTCATTGTGACTCTACATCTAATAGCAGTGTACTTACTTATTCAGCAGATGGCGCTAATATCATCATCGAAATGTCAGACATTCTGAACTGCTGTGCAGAACATTTTAAAAATTATTTTGGGCTCCTTCTACTAAAATACGGAAGATCTTGTATATTTTGGGGCTATTAAGGGCCTGATTCTATAAATGGTGCCCTAGTTAGGCACCACTTCTTCTTTTGTGGTTTTGTAAAGGAGGGGGAGGGGGGATAGATACCTACCGCAAGGTGTAGGCGCCTGCCCAGTTAGATGCCTACTGGCCAATTTTTATAAAAAAAAAAAAATTGGTTTTAAATGGCACTTTCAATTCACAGCACCGATTAAGCCAATTAAAAAATTAAGTTAGGCACCCAAATTGGTGGCGTCTTGCCGATTTAGGAAACTAAACTTCAGGTACTGTTAATAAAATCTGAGCCATAATGCAGTTATGCTGTTTTGCTGCTTTACGTTGTGTGTGGAGTAATCTTGCCTATTTGGGTTACAATCATCCCCTCTGTCCTGTTGTACTATATACTAAATAAGACCACCATGGTCAGTCTTTAGACTTGTGCCATCCAGTACTAATCCTAGTGAGGCTTCATTGTGCAGTGCTTGTTGTATAAGATATGGTCACTGACCGTGGTGGTCTTATATGGTATAGATCAGTGGTCTCAAACTCAAACCCTTTACAGGGCCACATTTTGGATTTGAAGGTACTTGGAGAGCCTCAGAAAAAAAAAAAGTTAATGTCTAATTAAAGAAATGACAATTTTGCATGAGGTAAAACTCTTTATAGTTTATAAATATTTTCTTTTGGCTAAGTCTTAATAATAATATTGTCATTTATAGCTAAAGAGACACATGATCAAGAAACTGTTTTATTTTACTTTTGTGATTATGATAAACATACCGAGGGCCTCAAAATAGGATCTGGCAGGCCGCATGTGGTCCCCAGGCAACAAGTTTGAGACCACCGGTATAGATTTTCTGTGTATTCTTTCCATCTCTTTTTATTTCTGTTTATTCAAGAGATAAAATACACGCATAAAGCAGATATAACATTTTCCAATATACAGCAAGTACCAAACAACCAATAAACAGAACCATGAAAACATGTGGATTCCAGGCCTGTGTACTTATAGCCCGGGCCCAACCATACCTCACCCCAAATGGAGCCCCACCCAGCCAACCCTGGCACTCACCCACCAACCGCCACCCCCCACTCCCCAAAACCTGCCCTCAACCCACTGGCAAGAAAGGAACCACTGGCTTCCTCAATCTATTGATCATAGGGAGTAAAGTATCCAAATAAGAGGCCCAAACGGACAAGAAAAGCTTACTCCTGGAACGAGAAAACCGAGCAGACATAGATTCCCATACCATTAAAAGATGAAATTTATTGTGCCAATAACAGAAGGTGGGTGGGGAGTCCTGAAGCCAATGATTTAGGATGCACTTCTTCCCCGCAATATATCCCTTAAGGATAAGCAAACCATCACCCGCAGAAAGCCCACCCAGATGGCCTGTAACCAGAAAAAGAATCCCTTCCACCATCGAGGGGAGGGTATAGCCCACCAAAGATTCCAAATAATACCGGACCTCCATCCAAAAGGCGGAGATAGTTGCACATGACTTTCCATCTCTTTGGATCATTCAATGTCATTCTAATGGCATCTTTAAGCTGGAATCCTGATGAAGGCTTTTTAACCGAAACACAGATTCTGTTGGGTCCATCTCAACCAGGTTTTGATATTGTATGCCTCTGGATTCATCCTCTATTAAGTGACTCAATCCTGATCCATGTGTTTTGGTCATTCCCTCTAGTTTTGTTTCTATAAGAGTGCTGTGGGAGTGGATGGTTTTCTCTTTGCCTTTGAATATCCCATGTCATTGCATGTCCTCAACAAAGGAAAACGAGTAGAAGCATGATATTTTGTGGGTTTTTTTACATGCTAATAGTGTGCACTCTTTTTGGCTAGAGCACATGTGTGAACCATGACACATATGAACCATCACATGTGCATGTAATATTGAGAAAAGAGTGTGCACACTTTGGACTAGATTCTATAAATGGCCCTGAATATTGCACACTGATCACTATTCTATAAATGGCACGCCGAGTTTGACGTTGTTTATAAAATAACATTTAGTGTAGAGATCTGCACCCAACATCTGGGCACAAGAATTTTCACCAACCGAAACCAGACCACCCCTTGCCATGTCTTGGTCTCAAGCTATACATTTGCTTTTCTGCCGCAAGTTTGGGGGCTTTGAGTCTTCTGAACATACGTTTTGAATCTACCAAATTACCTCCTGTTTGTCTTTTACCTTTAGGTCCTTGTTGCCCCTTGGCCTGCTTATTGTCAGCAACCAGTCCAGAATCTGCTACCAACCCTTTCACCGTGTCAACCAACTTTGCTTATCCTGACATCTGTGCCCAGTCTTTCCCTTCTGTCATGCACTTACTGTAATGAATCCAAAACACAGTACGGCAAATGTTGTCCTTCAGTCTGCCTTGAATGTGAAACACAAACAAAATGAAACCTAATCGGCCCATAATTGTATCTCAATAAATGCTCCACGGTAATGCTTGCAGTGCTGCTAATAAAGCCTTTTACTTTGTCCTGTGGGTCTCTTGTTTATCTTAGTCCTTCAATATATTTTCTTCAGCCGGAAAGGAATCTTAAAGCGTGCATTTCTCCACAAATGCTTCTGCATCTTTTCACTAAAAAACCCCTTCTGTTTTAAAAAGACCAACATTTGGTATATGTTACAACTGCCAAGGCATTCTGCCAGATGTGTGACAGCATCCTTTGATTTTTTTTTTTTTTCCTCAACCTTGTGAAGTTCGCAAATGATATTCTCTGCAGTCTTGTTCCCCAAGTCAAAGTGGAATCACAGGCTTTCCATTTCTAGGGATGGGCAGCCAGAATATTTTTTTTTTTGGGGGGGTCTGTTTGTTTTGAAGCAAATGTGTTATTTAAAATTCTTTAAATAGCATTCAAAGTTAGGTAAACAAGTCGGCATGCAGTTAGAAAATGTAATCATTTATGTGCATGATTTAGGGTCCGAGGGTACTATGAGATTAACCTCTGAAACGGAGAAAACTGTCCGGTATGTTAAATCCAGAGTGACATTGTTGTCCGTAGCAGGGGTCAAAGTTTGGAATTCCCTCCCTGGTATCCTGAGGACCTATTCTAGGCAATTTAACTCTTTGTGGAGGCTTTTTTTTAAAAAAAAAAATTTCAAGTTTATTAGGTTTTTATATACCACCTATCAAGGTTATCTAAGCGGTTTTACAATCAGGTACTCAAGCATTTTCCCTATCTGTCCCGGTGGGCTCACAGTCTATCTAACGTACCTGGGGCTATGGAGGACTGAGTGACTTGCCCAAGGTCACAGGAAGCAGCGCGGGGTTTGAACCCACAACCCCAGGGTGCTGAGGCTGTAGCGCCAACCACTGCGCCACACACTCCTCCATACCTGGTAGATTTATTTTAAGAATTTTAAGCTGTGGTTATTGCACTTTATACACAGTGATGGCAAACGTGCAAATTTTTTGAGCTCTCGAAACTATTTTTAGGGGATGAGATTGCTATGTAATTGCAATGTTATTCGCCCCATTGATGACCCTTTGCCAATCCATTGGTTTTAATGTATTTGCTTACGCAGATGACAGTCAACTTTTACATCCACTTGATACCAACAACCCCAGGGAAACAATAGCAATTAATAAGAAATTCGAACAAATAAACCAATGGTTGGACACTTATAAATTAGCGCTTAATAGTTAACAAATCAAAGGTGATGCTATTTCCTTGGAAAGATAGCCTCGAACTTAATTTTCCCATTTCTATTATGGGTACCACCTTATAATCGATAAGTAGCATCAAAATTCTAGGTGTTATTTTTTATTATAAATTAACCTATCATGACCACATCAGTAGCATTGTTAAATCAAGCTTTTTCAGACTTCGTCAAATTAGTTCAGTTTCGCAATTTCTTTGTTCAAAATCACTTAACATTCTAATTCATTCTTTGGTGATTTCTAAAATTGATTACTGCAATGCCCTATTTAAGAGAGTAACTCAAAATGAAATCAAGCGTTTACAAATTATTCAAAATGCTTCTATTAAACTTATTTCCAAAGCAAGGAAGTTTGATCACGTGACACCGAAAGCGCATTGGCTTCCGGTAGCTCACCGGATAACATATAAATTAAGTTTGCTTACATTCAAAGCTTTACTTTATAAAACGCCTGCCTTTATTTTTAAACTATTGATTCCATACACTTCAAACAGAACATTGAGATCGAATGAACAACATTTACTGACAATCCCCTCACTTAAAATTATTAATACAAGACGGCAATTTATGTTTTCTATCACGGCCTCTCATTCATGGAACTCGCTCCCTATTTACCGTATTTTCACTCATATACCGCGCACCCGTGTAAAACGCGCACATGGGTATAGCGCGCGGGGAACAGAAATTTATGTAATAAAATTTTAATATAGCGCGCACACGCGTATACCGCACATGCTAAAACCTCCTCCCGCCTACTCCGAACCGGCATCCTCCCCCCCCGCTCGCTTCACCCCCCTCCCCCGCGATCCTACATCCCCCCCAGCACCGCAAAGACAACTCTTACCCGATTGGGCACCGGCACCGGCACCAATGCACAGGATGTGCCAATGCCAGTAACCGAAGATCCTCCCTCGTTGGGCTGGGTTGGCTCCGGCATTCCCCCTGCGAACTGGCATCCTCCCCCCCCCACTCGCATCACTCCCCCTCCCCCGTGATCCTACATCCCCCCCAGCACTGCAAAGACAACTCTTACCCGATTGGGCACCGGCACCAGCACCAATGCACAGGATGTGCCAGTGCCAGTGCCCGAAGATCCTCCCTCGTTGGGTTGGGCTGGGCTGGGCTGGGCTGGGCTGGGCGGTGCGAGAGAGATCCTCCTTCTTCCTGTGCCGGGCTGGACTAGGCTTTGAGCATTTGCGCATGCTCAAAGCCTTCTGGTCTCGCTCTCTCTCTTTGAGCATGCGCAAATGCTCAAAGCCTAGTCCAGCCCGGCACAGGAAGAAGGAGGATCTCTCTCGCACCGCCCAGCCCAGCCCAGCCCAACCCAACGAGGGAGGATCTTCGGGCACTGGCACTGGCACATCCTGTGCATTGGTGCTGGTGCCGGTGCCCAATAGGGTAAGAGTTGTCTTTGTGGTGCTGGGGGGGATGTAGGATTGCAGGGGAGGGGGGTGATGCGAGCGGGGGGGGGGGGGGGGAGAGGATGCCGGTTCGCAGAGGGAATGCCGGATCAGAATGAAAAAAAAAATTTGTACAACGCGCTCACACGTATAACGCGCATGGTTATGCACAGTTTGTAAAATCATGTATAACGCGCGCGTTATATGCGTGAAAATACGGTACTTAAGAGAAGAATGCAACTTGGATAAATTTAAGAGCAAATTAAAAAGCTTTCTTTTTAAGGATGCTTTTGATAATTAGTAAGCCAGATTTTACTTTTACTGCATAGCTTCACTGAAGTGTATTGATTTTTCATTGATTTTTCCTTTCCTTCCTACTTACTATCAAATAATTTGTATTTCCTTTCCCTACTTTTCCTTGTGTTGAATGGGTTTGTCATGTTAGTCCTTAGTCTTGCAAGACTTAGTTTTGGTCATTTATTGTATCGTTCCCTAAATTTTGTAATTTTTAGTGATATGTACATCGCTCAGAATTCTGATTAAGCGATTAATCAAATCTTTATTAAACTTGAAACTTGAATGCACTTTGTAATTGTATTGTGTGTGAATTATTGTGAATGTTTTTCAACTGTTAACCGCTTAGTTTTAGGCGGTCTAGAAATATTAGAAATAAATAATAAATAAATTATCTTTTTGTGTCCTTGGTGTATCGGTGCCCTCCTCTCTTTCTCGTATTTGTATTTATATGCTTCATACATATTATTTCTTTGCAATGTGATATCGATTTATTACAGTTTACACTATATACTGCATCCTTTGCAGCCTTATAGAATGTATCCTGATGTAGCTTTCACTCATTGATCCCACCCTCAACAGCCCATGAGTGCAACCTGCATCCGTGTTCCATTGTATGTCACACATTCTTTTCATTTATGGTCACCCTGCTGTTCTTGCAGTCACTGTTTAAATTATTTTCTTACCCACATAACTGCTATCATTCTGCTATATTATTTCTATTGCTTTTTTACAGTGACAGTTCTTTTCCAGGGAGGAATTGTTTTTATGGTATAATTTAATAAATTGTCCACAGCAGGTTGTCATGCAGTCTTCCCCCACCTTTTTTTTTTTTTAGAGAGAAGCTGGGCCTTTTCTCCCTCGAACAGAGGAGATTGAGAGGGGACATGATCGAAACAGCTACGGGGGTTAGCGCGTCGGACATTTCATCACGCACTAACCCCCGTGGCAAGCCTAAAAACTAACGCCTCGTCAATGGAGGCGTTAGCGACTAGCGTGGCAGGCGGTTGAACGCGCGGTATTCCGTGCGTTAACCGCCTACCGCACTTTGATAAAAGGAGCCCTTAGTAATTAAGGAAAGGTTATTCACCCTCTCCAAGGTATGGAGAACGAGAGGGGACTCTCTAAAATTGAAAGGGGATAGATTCCGTACGAACGTAAGGAAGTTCTTCACCCAGAGAGTGGTAGAAAACTGGAACGCTCTTCCGGAGGTTGTTATAGCGGAAAACGCCCTCCAGGGATTCAAGACAAAGCTAGACAAGTTTCTGCTGAACCAGAATGCACACAGGTAGGGCTAGTCTCAGTTAGGGCGCTGGTGTTTGACCAGAGGGCCACTGCATGAGCGGAATGCTGGGTACGATGGACCACTGGTTTGACCCAGCAGCGGCAATTCTTATGTTTCTTATCTATATTAATTAATTTTCAAGATGTTTATATCTGTCTACTTGCAAAGAACCCTTGGTTGTAATGGGTTCCTGCTCAGGTTGAAATTACTGAAGTAATGACTGGCATACACTGGGCTAGGGCTGGTTCATTACAGACCCAAAGGAGCTCTTTTACGAATATACAGCAAATAAGGTAAAGCAAATACTATGTTTCTAATACAGGTAAGTTCGAAGATTGTGCAGTATTTCGATAACAGTTGGAGGAATGTCCAGCAAGTTATCTGCAGTGACCACATGGAAAGTCCTTTGCTGCACCTTAAGACTGTTTGCATTTAGCACAAGCAGGGCTGGTGTTAGATATGCCGGAGCCCAGGGCAGAATTACAGATCGGTCCCTCCAAATTCCTCTCTTCCCTGCCCCCTCCCCCAATTTTCCCCACTCACTAAATGTCCTTCCATCCAGCATCTCTCCTTTCGTCCTCCTTCCCTGTCTCCCTCCACTCCACCCCATGGTCCACCAAATGCCCTCCCATCCAACATCCCTCCCTTCATTTACAAAATCTGGTGCTCCAAGATGTCCTTCTCCCCACCCAGTTCCAAAGCACTCCTCACCTGTAAAAATGCAAGGAGGTCACCGGCGTCCAAAAATAGGATGCTAGGAATTATTTTAAAAGGGATGGTTAACAAGACTAAGAATGTTATAATGCCCCTGTATCGCTCCATGCTGCAACCTCACCTGCAGTAGTATTGCGTTCAATTCCGGTCTCCTTATCTCGAGAAAGATATAGTGGCACTAGAAAAGGTACAAAGAAGAGCAACCAAGATGATAAAAGGGATGGAACTCCTCTCGTATGAGGAAAGACTAAAACAGTTAGGGCTCTTCAGTTTAGAAAAGAGATGGCTGAGGGGAGATATGATTGAAGTCTACAAAATCCTGAGTGGAGCAGAACGGGTACAAGTGGATCGATTTTTCACTACAAAGACTAGGGGAAACTCGATGAAGTTACAGGTAAATACTTTTAAAACCAATAGGAGGAGATTCTTTTTCACTCAGAGAATAGTTAAGCTCTGGAATGCATTGCCAGAGGTTATGGTAAGAATGGATAGCGTAGCTGGTTTTAAGAAAGGTTTGGACAAGTTTTTGGAGGAAAAATCCATAGTCTGTGGACATGGAGTAAGACATAGACATGGAGTAAGTCACTGCTTGCCCTGGATCGGTAGCATGGAATATTGCTACTCCTTGGGTTTTGGTCAGGTGCTGGTGACCTGGATTGGCCACCGTGAGAATGGGCTACTGGGCTTGATGGACCATTGGTCTGACCCAGTAAGGCTATTCTTATGTCCTTAATTAGGTTCTTACCTGGATAATCTTCTTTTTGTTAATACTTAAAGGAGTCTGTACTCTAGATAAGTGGTTCCCAACCCTTTCCTGGAGGACCACCAGGCCAATTGGGTTTTCAGGCTAGCCCTAGTGAATATGCATGGAGCAGATTTGTATGCCTGTCACTTCCATTATATGCAAATCTCTCTCATGCATATTCATTAGGGCTAGCCTGAAAACCTGATTGGCCTGGTTGTCCTCCAGGCCAAGGTTGGGAAACACTGCTCTAGATGAACATCCTCTGGCTGCGAATTGCTGCAGAAAGATATCAATCTCATCCCCCAGCAACTCCACTCCACCAGTGGAGTACAGTGCCCTCTTCAGTTTGTACCAGAGCATTATGATATCCAATATAACAGAAGAATTTTCAAGCTGTTTCAGGACTGGATTTAGATATAAACTAGACCAGGGGTGTCAAAGTCCCTCCTCAAGGGCCGCAATCCAGTCGGATTTTCAGGATTTCCCCAATGAATATGCATGAGATCTATTAGCATACAATGAAAGCAATGCATGCAAATAGATCTCATGCATATTCATTGGGGAAATCCTGAAAACCCAACTGGATTGTGGCCCTCAAGGAGGGACTTTGACACCCCTGAACTAAACAAACTACAGCTTAGGGCCTCATACTTCGGCAGTATAGAAATCTAAAATTTATTTCTCACTTAAGGTTCTTTTTACTAAGCTGCGTTAGCGTTTTTAGCGCACGCAGCATTTTAGTGCACGCTATATCCATGCTATGTGGCTAGAACTAACGCCAGCTCAATGCTGGCGTTAAGATCTAGTGCAGGCGGCAATTTAGCGTGCGCTATTCCGTGCATTAAAGCCCTAATGTAGCTTAGTAAAAGGAGCCTTTAGTCTCATTTCGCACTAGCACTTTCTGCGACCTCATGCTTTGACTGTGTTATTTTTGTCCTATATTTCCTCCTGGATTAGCATTATGAAGGGGTACTAAATAGTTCTCAGCCCAACCAAGAAGAGAATGACGTGGATATGGTTCAATCAATGGTCTGAAACAATATCAAAGCATAGAATTTTGTTTCTGCAAATTGGCACTTAACGAAATAAGATAACACTCTTTTCAGCTACAGTGGCAAAATAACGCTCAGAATTTAGGAAGTTGGTTGGTTGGGCTGAGAACTTTTCAGCACACCCTCGTATGTAATAAAAGTGAGCCAAGTATAGGACAATCAAGCCATTGTGACATCACTGATGAGGTTGGCTCTTATTGGTGGAATGAGGCATTATGACATCACAGTCTCAGCTCTGGTTACCAGAGACTGAAACTCTTCACACTACGAGGGGATTCTGAAAATTTCTCAGCCCAACCAAGAAGAGAATGACGTGGATATGGTTCAATCAATGATCTGAAACAATGTCAAAACACAGAATTTCGTTTCTGCAAATTGACATTAATGAAATAAGATAACGATCTTTTCAGCTACAGTGACAAAATAACGCTCAGAATTTAGGAAGTTGGTTGGTTGGGCTGAGAACTTTTCAGCACCCTCTCATAGCATTTATTCAATTACAGATGCTACAGGCTTGCTTAGATTCCTCCCGATGCAGGCAGTAATGCCAAATTACAACCCATGTCAAGTTCCACAGAAAATGAATAGCATTGGTTGACATAAAGACCTTACTTAGGACTTTGGCGCGCACGTTTTCCTTTTTTGCTAATTTGATATATTGGTTCTCTCTTCTGTTTGGTGTTTTTGCATTTTCTGTAGACATTGCTTCTTCCCCTTTTTTGTGAGACAGCTTAGGAATCACAGGATGCATAAATTTGGCCCTGAGCTACTTATTACTATTCATAATTCCAGAATATCTGCTTACTCATAGACTAGTAAGACTTACTGCCAGAGAAGGGAAGGTCGTGCCTGACAAACCTTCTGTACTTCTTTGAGGGAATAAGCAGTCAGGTGGACAAAGGGGAACCCATAGACATCATTTACCTCGATTTTCAAAAGGCCTTTGACAAAGTGCCACATGAAAGGCTGCTTAGGAAGCTGTGGAACCACGGGGTGGGCGGGGATGTACACAGATGGATCAAGCACTGGCTGCCAGGTAGACTACAGAGGTTCGGAGTAAAGGGCCAATATTCTGACTGGCGGGGAGTCACGAGCGGTGTGCCGCAGGGATCGGTGCTGGGGCCGCTACTCTTCAACATATTTATTAATGACCTGGAAACGGAGGCAAAGTGTGAGGTTATAAAATTTGCAGACGATACCAAACTCTGCGCCAGAGTTAGGACCAGGGAGGAGTGTGAGGAACTGCAAAGGGACCTCGATAAGCTGGAGGACTGGGCAAACAAATGGCAAATGCGCTTTAACGTAGATAAATGCAAGGTCATGCACATAGGGAAAAAGAACCCGTTGTTCGAGTATAAAATGGGGGGGAGATTGCTGGAAGACATCGGACTTGAGAGAGACTTGGGTGTGCTAGTGGATCCATCCATGAAACCATCCGCACAGTGTGCAGCAGCCTCGAAGAAAGCCAACAGGATGCTGGGCATCATCAAGAGGGGCATATCAACCAGGACCCGGGAAGTCATCATGCCGCTGTATCGAGCGATGGTGCGCCCACATCTGGAATACTGCGTTCAATATTGGTCGCCGCACCTCAAGAAGGACATGGCAGTTCTTGAGAGAGTCCAAAGGAGGGCAACGAAACTGGTAAGAGGGCTGGAAAACTGCCCATATGCCGAGAGGCTGGATAAACTGGGGCTCTTCTCTCTGGAAAAGAGGAGGCTCAGGGGGGATATGATAGAGACCTTCAAAATACTTAGGGGCATAGAGAGGGTGGACAGGGACAGGTTCTTCAGACTAAAAGGGACGACAGGTACGAGGGGGCACTCAGAGAAACTGAAGGGAGATAGGTTCAAATCAAATGCAAGGAAGTTTTTCTTCACCCAAAGGGTCGTGGACAAATGGAATGCGCTCCCGGAGGAAGTGATCCGGCAGAGTACAGTACAGGGATTCAAACAGGGATTGGACAGATTCCTGAGGGAAAAGGGGATCGTGGGGTACTGAGGGAGGTGCTGGGGTGTTGCATAAGTATAGACAGCTCACCAGGTCGTGCAGGTGCAAGGCCGGAGGGTTAGGACATTGATGGGAAGATAGGACTTCGATGAGAAACCTAGGGGGCAAGGGGGCCCCTTCTGGTGATTAAGGCAGGTCATGACCTGTTGGGCCGCCGCGGGGGCGGACTGCTGGGCGGGATGGACCTCTGGTCTGACCCGGCAGAGGCACTGCTTATGTTCTTAAATCCTGTAGAACAGAGCTGCCCAAGTCCGGTACTCGAGATATACTGGCAGGCCAGGTTTTCAGGATATCCACAATGAATATGCATGAGAAATATTTGCCTGCACTGCCATCTTGGTATGCAAATATCTCTCATGCGTATTCATTGTGGATATCCTGAAAACCTGGCCTGCCAGTAGATCTCGAGGACTGGACTTGGCCAGCCCTGCTGTAGAACAAGTGATTGTTGCATTGTGCTTCGAATGATTACCTGCCGCTGCATCAGGAGTCTATTTAAGAGGATAACTTGGCTTCCCTATTGTATAACCAAAGGGCCAACCAATCTGTTTCCTTCATAAAGTACCCCCCTTAACTCTGAAAGGACTAGTAAAAATGTGGGCCTTGATTCTTCCCCTATTTATCATTCCTATACCTCATGTATTCATCAATTAAAATGTTAAATCTATAACCTCCCCCCTCCCTTTTATCAAGCTGCACAAGAGGTTTTAAGTGCGGGCTGCCAAGTTAAGTGCTACGACGCTCATAGGAATTCTATGAGCGCTAGAGCATTTACCGCACTGACTTACGCTAAAAACCTCTAACGTAGTTTGATAAAAGGGGCCCTAAAGGACAACCGCTATTAGAAATTACGTCAGTCGCTTCTAAAAGATAACAAATTGAAAATGTTTATAATCCCCTTCAAATGAAACTAGGACATCTCAAACAAAGTTAACCTGTACTTTGCCCTGTACTGTAAAGTTGTTAATTTACTAAAGGATAAAATGTACAGGCAGCTTAGAAAAGTGCTCTTTAAGGAGCCCTTTTGCAAAAAGGTGTTAAGGCCTAACATGCAATCTCCCCCCCCCCCCCCCCATTTTATACTCAAACAACGGGTTCTTTTTCCCTATGTGCATGACCTTGCATTTATCTACGTTAAAGCGCATTTGCCCCCTTTTACAAAACCGTAGCTCAGGTTTTAGCGCCGGCCGCAGCGGTAACAGCTCCGACGCTCATAGGAATTCTTGTGTGTTTTTGCAAAAGGGGGATTAGTAAGGTAAAAACAGGCTACTGTTAAAGACGTTAAAGCATTTTGTGCAATATTTTGCCTGTTAACACACAATAGTTGCACATTAGGTATTTAAAAAAAAAATATATATATATTTTTGAGAAAGCATATCCTGGCAGAGAATGGACCTGGAAGCATTAATCAGCTAGCACATTCAGATTACCACACGCCAACTAGTTAACATAAGAACATAAGCAATGCCTCTGCTGGGTCAGACCTGAGGTCCATCTTGCCCGGCAGTCTGCTCACGCGGCGGCTCAACAGGTCCAGGACCTGAGCAGTAATCCTCTATTTATACCCTTCTATTCCCTTTTCCAGCAGGAAATTGTCCAATCCTTTCTTAAATCCCAGTACTGTACTCTGCCTTATAACGTCCTCTGGAAGCGCATTCCAGGTGTCCACCACACGTTGGGTAAAGAAGAACTTCCTGGCATTTGTATTGAATCTGTCCCCTTTCAACTTTTCCGAATGCCCTCTTGTTCTTTTATTTTTTGAAAGTTTGAAGAATCTGTCCCTCTGTACTCTCTCTATGGGTTCATAGACAAGTCGGCGAAAGACAAAGGCGCACGCCGACAACTGAGCGCAAGATGGAGGCGCGCGCCGAAGAAAATTACAGTTTTTAGGGGCTCCGATGGGGGGTTTTGTTGGGGAGCCCCCCCAGTTTACTTAATAGAGATCGCGCCGGTGTTGTGGGGGGTTTGGGGGGTTGTAACCCTCCACATTTTACTGTAAACCTAACTTTTTCCCTTTAAACAGGGAAAAAGTGAAGTTTTCAGTAAAATGTGGGGGGTTACAACCCCCCACACACCCCACAATGCGGCGCAATCTCTATTAAGTAAAGTGGGGGGGTTCCCCCCCACGCCCCCCCCCCGTCGGAGCCGTAAAAACAGTAATTTTGTGCGGTGCGCGCCTCCGCGCTGCGCTCAATTGTCTGCACGCACCTTTGTCCCAGCGCGCTTTTGACCTGACACCCTCTCTATGCCCTTCATGATCTTGTAAGTATCTATCATATCCCCTCTAAGTCTCCTCTTCTCCAGGGAAAAGAGACCCAGTTTCTCCAATCTCTCAGCGTATGAAAGGTTTTCCATCCCTTTTATCAGACGTGTCGCTCTTCTCTGAACTCTCTCGAGTAACGCCATATCCTTCTCAAGGTATGGCGACCAAAACTGGACGCAGTATTCCAGATGTGGGCGCACCATCGCTCGATACAGCGGCAGGATAACTTCTTTTGTCCTGGTTGTAATACCCTTCTTGGTTATACCTTGATTACACAGGAGCACTTTGGTGAGATTCTGTAAACAGCACCTAAATCGGCCAGCACCTAGAAAAAAAATGGCACCAGTTGCATGGAGAACAAAAAAATAGAAGAAACAAAGCCTCGAGCTACTGTAAAAAGAACAGCAAAAAGAGGCACTGGAGATGTAAGGACCAGTTGCATGGGAAATGGTACTAAGGAGTGTTAATTGTCTTTTGTGTAGTAATTCACATGTTAGTTAAACTGATTTCCTGTTTATTGAAGTCTTATGTAAACCGAGTCAAGCCCCAACGGTATATAAATCTAAGGCTTAGATTAGATTTATACGATGTTTACAGAATTGCACCTAATGGGGCATATGTAAAAATGTAGACACCAGAAATGTAGGCCAGAGTTTTAAAGACCTACATTTCAGGCACCTAAGTTTTTGGAGAATTGCACTTAGCGGCACTTAAGTCATGCTCAACCCATAGAAATGCTCACTTAGGTGTTAGGCGCCACTATGCGCCATGTGATAGGCACCTACCTTTTCTAGAATCGGGTAGGCAACTATCACTCAACTAAATTTATTTTTTTCAATTATTAATACTATTAAGGAGATTTTGCTAATTAAGTTAGGCGTCCTTTAGAGAATCTGTTGAACAAACAAAAGTGCTCCATCCAAACCAAACCAGATTCAGTCAATATCATTCCACAGAACGTTCACTTATTGGGTTGACCATCACCAGTCTGTCTTACTTATTTCTTTAGATTTATCATCGGCATTTGACACGATAGATCATAAGCTTCTTCTGTCTCGTCTGTGTGAAATTGGAATTAAAGACCAGGTCTTGGACTGGTTTTCATCTTTTTTTACAGATCGTTCCTCCAAGGTAGTATTTAACTCAACATCGTCTGATTCATTTACAGCTGATTATGGTATCCCCCAGGGTTCTATCTTATCTCCCCTACTTTTCAATATTTTTCTCTCCCCCCCCCCCCTTTTAACATTAGGGCAATTTATCGGATTCACAATGTTTGCTTATGCAGATGATGTCCAACTAATTCACCCGATAGATCTAAATAATCAATCAGAAATAAAGTTCATAAACCAAAAATTGGAAAAGATTAACTCCTGGTTGGATTTACATTGAAAAGTCCAAAGTAATGATTTTTCCCAACAAGGAAGGACTTTCTATGCAGACCCCTCTTAAATTCAAGTCTCAATCTATTAAAATCATATCTTCACTTAAATTACTTGGAGTCACTTTTGATAGTAAATTTAATTACCATCTTCATATCAGTACAGTGGTCCAACGTTGCTTTTATTGGATACGTATGATCAGGTCGTTATCCAAACTATTAGATGCCTCATCGTTGAACATTTTGTTTCATTCTCTCGTGATTTCGTGCATTGACTATTGTAATGCCCTTTATAAAGGCATAACTAAAAAAGAAACAAGAAGACTCCAGATAATACAGAACACCGCTGCAAAGATTATATTCAATGCAAAGAAATCTAATCATGTTACCCCCCTTTTGCAAGGAGTCCACTGGTTGCCAGTGGAACACAGAATCACTTACAAAATTATTCTGTTAACATTTAAGACCAGACAAAACAATCAACCTGAATTTATTAATAATCTTCTTACCCCTTATAATCCTTCTAAGACCCTAAGATCGACAGCTAATAACCTTTTCTCTATTCTGTCACTGAATTATATAAATATACAATGAGGTCTACTATCTTCTCTGTCACTGCCCCTTCTCTTTAGAATAGTATCCCAAATGACTTACGTGAAGAATCAATTCGTAATAATTTTAAGACGAAGCTAAAGACATTTCTCTTTCTTGATGCCTTCAAGACCTAACTGTCCTTTTAAGGGTAATTGAGTTCAACATTATTTATAGCAACCCCTTCTATTGTTTTTTCCTTAATTGTTCTCTTTTACTTTGATTATTGTAGTTCTTGCCTTTTTACCTTTTGTTCCTGTTTTTAAAAGTCTTTGAAAATTATTGTTACAGTTTGGTGACGCAATGTCAGCTTAAACTTGTATTTTAGCTAAAGTATGTTTTATGTTTTTATGAATTTATACACCGCCTAGAAGGCTGATTGGGCGGTATAAGAAATTTTAAATAAACTTGAAACCTGAGGTGGTAAGTGTTCCCGTGTTACTTTTTTACAGCTAACACACTAATGCCCCCAGATTTTATATATGGTGACTAATGTTGCATGCAGAAATTTGGCTGCACAACCAAATTTTGCACGCAATATAATTAACAAGCAATTATCGGTGCTACTTGGCACAAATTAGAATTTACAAACACAACCTTTTAAGCATATTTTATAAAGTGGTGCATGTAAATTCTAATTTCAAAAGGGAGTGTGGTCTTAAGAGGGGCATGGAAGGATCAAGGGTGTTCCTAAAAATTACGTGCAATGTACTAGAACAGGGGTGCCCACACTTTTTTCCGACTCGCGAGCTACTTTTAAAATGACCAAGTCAAAATGATCTACCAACAATAAAATTTTTAAAAAACACAACGCACACCGTATGCATAGAATTGTTAATTATCATTCCTATTCCGGGGTTTTTTCAAAGAGGTCAAAGCAGATGACTCTATGCACTGTCACCTCAGTAACAACCATACAAAAATAGACAAATACCCACCCCCCTCCCTTTTTACTAAACCACAACAGCAGTTTTTAGTGCAGGGAGTAACGCTGAATGCCCAGCGCTGCTCTCGACGCTCATAAGCTCCCTGCGCTAAAAACCACTATTGCGGTTTAGTAAAAGGGGACCATATTGTAAAATATAGACAGCAGATATAAATTCAGACACATTTTGATCAGTAAATTTAAAATAAAATCATTTTTCCTACCTTGTCTGGTGATTTCATGAGTCTCTGGTTGCACTTTCTTCTTCTGACTGTGCATCCAATCTTTCTTTCAGCCTGTATGCTTCCTCTCCTCCACACCTCATTCCCTCCCCCAACTTTTTCTTCCTCTCTCCCTGACCTTTCTATCTTTCTCTCTTCTTGCCCTCTTTTTTTCTGTTTCTCTTCTTTCCTTCTATCTCCCTGCCTGCCCCCTTTCTTTCTTTCTCCCTGCCCTTCCCCAAGCCACTGCCATCGGGGAACAGGACCCAAACCGCCACCAATGGATAACAGGCCCCAAAGCCGCCGCTGCTGCCACATGCTCTCCCTGCTTCGTGCCGACCAGCATTCCTCTCCCCGACATCAATTCTGCCATCGGAGAGGAAGTTCCGCCCAGCCAGGCAGCGATTGGCTGGCCCAAACTTCCTCTCCGACGGCAGAATTGACGTCGGGGAGAGGAAGACTGATCGGCCCGATAGATCGCCAAGGCAAAGTGAGTCCTAGGTAATCGACTCACTTTGCCTTGGCGAGCTACTCGTCGATCGCGATCGACCTATTGGGCACCCCTGTACTAGAATATGCCTGATCGTCATAGAATTTAGGCATGGGCATTTGCACCAGGTTTCAGTTGACATAAATGGTTGCATCTAAATTTTAGTTGCAGGGCCAGCCACTACGCGTACTCTTTAGGTGTGGTTTATAGAACAGCATTAAGCAACATTTTTATTCCGGGTCGATTTTTCTGGCACAATAAATAGAATTTAGCCCATTGTGCCATATTGAATCTAGGCTTAGCGCATCTTAATGTGGGAATTTCCCATGCGCTAAGCCCATATTCTAATGCCCTTTTAGTAAACTCCTTGAGTGTATCTAGGGACGGATCATTTCTATTGGGTTTAATCATTTTGAAAAGTTGGTTCCTATGAATGTAGCCCCCCAGCTCCCCTATCTGTGCTTGCACTAATACCCACTGTTCACTATAGTGCTCCTTCTTCATTCTTGTGTAAACGGAAAGACAGTATATGGAATCCCTAAGCCTCTGGTGCCGTTTCTGATAGTGTGTTGGGTTGGTTTCTCCCTCTCCCACCTGCTTTCCCCTGTGCAGGGATCTGGACTCCGCTGTTGCTCTCTGCCACTCTCCGGCTCCTCTAGATTGGCTGCTGCTGCTAGAAGATGGCGACCGATGGAGGGAGTGGGGAGGAAGAGTCCTCCAGAGGAGGCAAGAACTGGGCTGGACGACGGGCTAGCCTGTGGCAATGATCCGGGCTTCGCCTGCCTGTGGTCCTAATCGCAGAAAAGTGCAACAGGCTACCCAATTTGCCCCGTGCCCGCTGCTGACAGGAAGAAGATTAGTGCTTGGTTTGTTTCTGCTTTTGCCGATCAGATACCTGAGCATCGAAATCTTTGTATAATAAATAAAGAAAACCTCCACAGTCTTTGTTCTCCTTTTTCTTACATAATGGATGCAAATCCTTTAGCCTAATGCATAGGAGCCAACTTTTCTAAATGATTTGGGGTGCCAAACTCAATGGAAATGATCAATCTGGAAATTGGAATGATGCATAGTTTTTAGCACGAGATGCGGCAGTAACAGCTCCGATGCTCATAGGAATTCTATGAGCATTGGAAATTGGAAGACTGGGCATCCAAATGGCAGATGTTATTAAATGTGGACAAATGCAAAGCGATGTACATTAGGAAGAATAACCCAAATCATAGTTACCATAGGGTCCACCTTGCGGTTCAGCACCCAAGAAAAAGATCTGGGTGTCATTGTCTACACGCTGAAACCTTCTGTCCAATGTGCGGCAGCAGTCAAAAAAAAGCAAACAAGATACTAGGAATTATTAGAAAAGGGATGGTAAATAAGACTAAGAACGTTATAATGCCTCTATATCGCTCCATGGTATCCTTAACCACGTTCCCAGAGTACTCTTATCAGAGATATGTGGTGAGTCTGTGACTCTGGGAAGTAGGTTTCTGTCCAAAACTCGCTGTCTGCCTTCAACGCTGGTCCACTGCCACCGTCTGGGTCCGCCGCCGCTCACTCAGCCAACGTCGCCTGGAATCTTCTGATTGAATCACTCGGGAAAGCCAAAAAAAATGAAATCTACTGCTGCTCAAGCACAAGTCCAGATCTTCAAGAGGATCCTGTACACAGTCACACTGAGGCATTAAATCCCACAGTTATACCACTTAAGTGGCAGGGACTCCCAGCTGACCCCGTATGGGCCCACTGTGTCCCCGCCTGAGCAGTTCAACATGTGACTATGATATCTGTCCCTTCCAGTGCTTCCCATGCACACTGCTGGATTATGTTTTAACAGCAAACTTTCAAAACAAAATAAAACTTCAAGCAATCTCAATATTTGAATGAAAAACTCCTGCTTTTTTTTTTCTGGGTTTCATTCACCCTCAAAATAGTCAAGCTTGTCAGGATTACAAGTCTCAGGATAATGTCCAAAGTTTAAGAAAAACAAACAAACACCGGACTGGCCCCAATAGTATCCCTCCACTGAAGGATCAGGCTTCGGAAGGCTTCTTATCCCTTTCCCCACCACAAAAGCTTCTCTTAGGTTTTCAATAGGTTTCTTTACTTCTTTTAAGCACACACACACACACACACACAAAAAAAAAAACCCCAACCAATTTTTACAGTTCTTTCTTTGACAAACACTTGGCCCTTGCACTGCTGTGTGGCACCCAAGCCTGTGCACCACTAGTCTGGCTGGGCTGGCTGTCCCAATTCACTTTTTCTAGCCCACCCGCCAAACTGCAAAGCTGGGATTTAATTTAGTACATCCCAGCCGCTTCCCGGTCTTCTCCCCAAGCTAGGGTTCAGGGCAACAAGGTCAGGCAACTCTACCTTATGCTTTCTTCACTGAAAATAAACCCCTTTACAGGATTTAGAACAGTGTTCTCAAACTCAAACCCTTTGTAGGGCCACATTTTGGATTTGTAGGTACTTGGAGGACCTCAGAAAAAATAGTTAATGTCTTACTAAAGAAATGACAATTTTGCATGAGGTAAAACTCTTTATAGTTTATAAATCTTTCCTTGTGGCTAAGTCTTAATAATAATATTGTAATTTATAGCTAAAGAGCCATATGCTCAAGAAACTGTTTTACTTTTGTGATTATGACAAACATATCGAGGGCCTCAAAATAGTACCTGGCGGGCCGCGAGTTTGAGACCACTGATTTAGAGAGAGGAAACCCCCCCCCCCCCCCAGCATAATTGTCCCAGTACAAAAAGCCAAACCTAAGCTTCTGCTATGATCCTCTCTCTCTATTAAGGAGCCCCTCCCAACGGGGCAAAACATTCAGCCCTGGGCTCACACTGCTAAGTGAAACAAACTAAACAAGGCAACAGGCTTTGCAAACTTTCAGAGAGAATAAAAAGCAAACTCTGACCTGTTCCAGACTGCTCCACTAAAACTCCATAGATTCAGGAGGAAATTTTTTTTCACTCAGAGAATAGTTAAGCTCTGGAACACATTGCCAGAGGATGTGGTAAGAGCGGATAGCGTAGCTGGTTTTAAGAAAGGTTTGGCAAGTTCCTGGAGGAAAAGTCCATAGTCTGTTATTGAGAAAGACAAGGGGAAAGCCACTGCTTGTGTATGATGGTGCTGTGGTTTGATTGGTGCGTGCATGTATGACGTTGCTTGTTTGTTTGCTTTTTAGCGGGCGGGCATTCTTCTCCAGCTGCTCCGTTCTCCCTTCAGCTGACTCTGATTTCCCATTTTTCCATCTTGGGTTCCTGAAGAAGGGTTGGTCCCCGAAACCAGGCTGGTTGAACCTGGCAGGCTGTAGCGTTGTGATTTTTGCGCTTCAGAGTTGTTGACATCATTCAGTTAAGTTTGTCATCTTTGATTTTTGTTGGGGAGTCGGCTGACTTGATTCAGGCTGGGGCCACTCTGTGGTTTCACTTGGTTTTCACTGCAGTTTATTTATTTAATTATTTGATTTGTGATATTTTCACCTTTGATTTATTGCACACATTGGGTGCCCTGTGATGGTGTGCGGGTGGGGGTATGTTACCTCTACCTGACTCGTGAAGCGTTGGAGCTTGTCTCCCGTCGCTGCTCGCTCATACTGAGGGTACCTAATATAGCCTAATATAGGGTATGATCCTGTCCATCGTCACGTTGTATTACGTGGGGTGTTTAGTTTGGTCCCTGAGTGGCCCCCTCCTGAACCTTTTGACTATTCTGCCTTTTTGTGGTTTCTGCCTTGTATTAGTAGCATGGAATATTGCTACACTTTGGGTTTTGGCCAGGTACTAGTGGCCTGGATTGGTCACCGTGAGAATGGGCTACTGATCTTGATGGACCATTGGTCTGACCCAGTAAGGCTATTCTTATGTTCTCCTAGTCCATTTGAGGAACACTTTTCACTCTCAGCTGGATTCAGTTCTTCCATGCAGACGTCTCCTGTCCTGTCTGTAGAATCTCAGCTCTCGTGTTCTCACCCAGCTCCTCCCCCTCTGCCTGAGCTCTGCTGCTGGAAAAGGGCTCTCTCAATCTAAGCCCCTCCCCCATGATTTCCTCAGGTGGAGGTTTGCTAAGCAGGTTGATTCTTGGCCAGAGCCTATTCTTGCCTTTTCTTAAAGGACCAGACTTAAAAGAAGCAGCACAGAAATATTTCTCCTTTCTGGGCTGTGCTGTCCTGACTCTTATTCTGTGCACAGGGGTAGGACTAACATGGGCTGGTTCGGGATCAAAGTCCATTATCTCAGGGTCTGTGAAGCACAGCGCAGGGGTCCCTGCCACAATATGCATGAAAGAAATTTGCATATAGTGGAGGCAGAGTATGTAAATCAAGTTTATGCATATTCATTGTGGATATCTTGAAATCCTAACTGACAAAGGGGTACTCCAGGACTGAATTGAGAAACACTGGCCTAGTGGTTAGAGCAGCAGCCTGAGGACCCTGGGTTATGGGTTCAAGCTCTGCACTGCTTCTTGTGACTCTGGACAAGTCACTTAATCCTCTCAGTGGTTCCCAAACCCTGTCCTGGGTAGTGTGACCATATGGCTCCAGAAAAAAGGGGATGGATTGAGACATCTGGGTTTTACTTCCATTGAAAGCAACCAAGATGTCACAATCTGTTCTCCTTACTTCCATTGCTTTCAATGGAAGTAAAACCAGGATGTCTCAATCCGTCCCCTTTTTTCTGGAGCCATATGGTCACACTAGTCCTGGGGGACCCCCAGCCAGTCGGGTTTTCAAGATATCCCTAATGAATATGCATGAGAGAGATTTGCATATAATGGAAGTGACAGGTATGCAAATCTCTCTCATGCATATTCATTAGGGATATCTTGAAAACCCGACTGGCTGGGGGTCCCCCAGGACAGGGTTTGGGAACCACTGCTCCAGTGCCCCAGCTAGGTTAGATAGACTGTGAACCTGCCGGGGAAAATGCTTGAAGGAATGTAAACTACCGTATTTTCACGCATATAACGCGCGCGTTATACGCGTTTTTACCTACCGCGCATAACCCTCGCGCGTTATATGCGTGAGCGCGGTATACAAAAGTTTTAAAACATAGTTCCCACCCCGCCCGACGCCCGATTCACCCCCCCAGCAGGACCGCTCGCACCCCCACCCCAAACGACCCGCTCGCACGCGCTCCCACCCGCACCCGCATCCACGATCGGAGCAAGAGGGAGCCCAAGCCCTCTTGCCCGGCCGACTCCCTGACGTCCGATACATCCCCCCCCCCCGGCAGGACCACTCGCACCCCCACCCCGAAGGACCGCCGACTTCCCGACAATATCGGGCCAGAAGGGAGCCCAAACCCTCCTGGCCACGGCGACCACCTAACCCCACCCCGCACTACATTACGACCGTCCCCCCCAAGAACCTCCGACCGCCCCCCAGCCGACCCGCGATCCCCCTGGCGACCTCCACGACCCCCCCACCCCCCTTCCCCGTACCTTTGGTAGTTGGCCGGACAGACGGGAGCCAAACCCGCCTGTCCGGCAGGCAGCCAACGAAGGAATGAGGCCGGATTGGCCCATCCATCCTAAAGCTCCGCCTACTGGTGGGGCCTAAGGCGCGTGGGCCAATCAGAATAGGCCCTGGAGCCTTAGGTCCCACCTGGGGGCGCGGCCTGAGGCACATGGGCCCAACCCGACCATGTGCCTCAGGCCGCGCCCCCAGGTGGGACCTAAGGCTCCAGGGCCTATTCTGATTGGCCCACGCGCCTTAGGCCCCACCAGTAGGTGGAGCTTTAGGATGGATGGGCCAATCCGGCCTCATTCCTTCGTTGGCTGCCTGCCGGACAGGCGGGTTTGGCTCCCGTCTGTCCGGCCAACTACCAAAGGTACGGGGAAGGGGGTGGGGGGGTCGCCAGGGGGGTCGCGGGTCGGCTGGGGGGGCGGTCGGAGGTTCTTGGGGGGGGCGGTCGTTGGGGGGGAGGGGGGTTTGCGTCGAGGGCAGGAGGGCCTGGGATCCCTCCTGCCCGTAATGTAGTGCAGGGTGGGGTTAGGGGGTCGCCGTGGCCAGGAGGGTTTGGGCTCCCTTCTGGCCCAACTACCAAAGGTAAGGGGGTGGGGGGGTCGTGGGGGTCGCCAGGGGGGTCGCGGGTCGGCTGGGGGGGCGGTCGGAGGTTCTTGGGGGGGGCGGTCGTTGGGGGGAGGGGGGTTTGCGTCGAGGGCAGGAGGGCCTGGGATCCCTCCTGCCCGTAATGTAGTGCGGGGTGGGGTTAGGGGGTCGCCGTGGCCAGGAGGATTTGGGCTCCCTCCTGGCCCGATATTGTTGGGGAGTCGGCGGTCCTTCGGAGGGAGGGATGTATCGGACGTCGGGGGGGGGCATCAGGCTTTCAGGATGGGGACAGACCTTCAAGGGGGGACAGTGCACGGAAGTCAGGGGGGGTGAACGGAGAGTCGGGACAGCGCACGGAAAGTCAGGGCGGGCGAAAGGAGCGTCGGGCAGCATGCGCGGTATACCCGTGAGCGCGGTATACCAAAGTTTTTGTACATATCGTGATTTCTGCGCGCTATATCCGTGTGCGCGTTTTATACGGGTGCGCGTTATTTGCGTGAAAATACGGTACTTAGACAACATCCATTGATAGGCAGTAATAAATAAGGCAAGCCACAACAAAAGTTAATCTGGTGTAAAAGGGTTAAAACAGGGGTAGGGAACTCCGGTCCTCGAGAGCCGTATTCCAGTCGGGTTTTCAGGATTTACCTAATGAATATGCATTGAAAGCAGTGCATGCAAATAGATCTCATGCATATTCATTGGGGAAATCCTGAAAACCTGACTAGAATACGGCTCTGGAGGACTGGAGTTCCCTGCCCCTGGGTTAAAAGAAATGTCCATGAGTTCAGTGCCGACAAGGAATATTTTGCACAGATTCCCCACACCTCTGAAATCCCGAGACAGCATGCAATCCGAGGACAGACCTAGGATCTCTCCCTCCCCAGAACTGGGAGGACAATTTATTGAGACTGTCCCCCAAAGTAACGAAATCTGTTGGAAAATTTAAACTAAAGCATTGCAAAAGGACCACCAGCCAGTCAGGTTTTCCGGATAGCCCTAATGACTATGCATGAGAGAGATTTGCATGGAATGAAGATGATAGGAATGCAGATCTGCTGCATGCATAGTCATTAGGGCTATCTCAAAAACCCGACTGGCTAGTGGTCCTCCAGGACAGGGTTGGAGGAACCACCGCTGTAACAGACAACCTCAGCTCCCCACTAATCCCAGCTCCTTCTTCACTCTCGTGTAAACAGAAAGGCAGTACCGTCTTTGAGAAACCCTCGAGCCTCTCCGGTGCCGATCTGAGAGTGTGTCGGCAGGGACAGGGTTACTTTCTCCTCCTCCCACCCACACTCTACCGTGCGGGGGGCGGGGCTCCACTGCCGCTCTCTGCCTCTCTCCAGCTCCTCTCAGTCGGCTGCTGCTGCTGGAAGATGGCGACGGACGGAGGGAGCGGGGAGGAAGAGCGCCGCAGCCCCGGTGGGGACGCAGAGGAGGTAAGAAGCGGGCCGGCAATGGGTCCGGGCTCCGCCCGCCCGCGCTCCTTCTTGCAGAAACGTGTCTCGGGCTGCCCGCGCGCGCTGCCGACAGGAGGAAGATCGGTGCTCGGTTTGGGTCCGCTTTAGCCGAAATCTTTGTAGAAGGACTCTATATTTGAAAAGAAAAGCCCCGCAGTCTTTGTTCTCCCTTTTCTCCTACCGTAGAATGGATGCAAACCTTTTTAGCCTCATTTCTATCGTCTGTTGCTCTTTGCAATTCTTTCAACTTTCCCAACAGATTTGGCTACTGGCGGGGCGAGTTGTCATTGAATTCCTCAGGGCACGGAAACGCATTGTCCTCCCAGACCCCGGATCGGTCCTCGGTTCTGCACGCTGTCGCGGACTTTTAGAGGTGTGTGGGGGAAGCGATGCCAAAGAGTCCTTGTCAGCACTGGACTGTTGACATTTCTTTTAACCCTTGCACTCCTGCTTAACCTTTGGCGTGGCTTGCCTTATTATGATTTTTCTAAGCCCACGTGCTTTCCCATCGTCCTTTACAAAGGGGAGGGGAGCGGGTTAAGAGGGGCTTTTCTGGGTGTCATTTCAATTCACTGGCCAGAGCTCTCCATCACTTTTACTAAATCATAGAAAGCCGAAGGTTGCTTTATTTTATGGTATAAGGCAGGGGTAGGGAACTCCGGTCCTCCAGAGCCGTATTCCAGTCGGGTTTTCAGGATTTCCTCAATGAATATGCATGCGATCTATTTGCATGCACTGCTTTCAATGCATATTCATTGGGGAAATCCTGAAAACCCGACTGGAATACGGCTCTCGAGGACCGGAGTTCTCTACCCCTGGTATAAGGCGCAGTGGTTAAAGCTACACCCTCAGCACCCTGAGGTTATGGGTTAAGTGACCCTGGGCAAGTCACTTAATCCCCCCATTGCCCAAGGTATATTAGATAGATTGTGAACCCACCAAAATAGACGAGGAAGAATGTTTCAGTATCTGAATAAATTCATGTATACTGTTCTGAGCTCCCTTGGAGAACAGTATAGAAAACTGAATAAATAAATAGTATGAAAACCAGAACTGGCATTGTGACATCATAATGCCTCAGTCCACCAGTGTCTAAGAGCCAACCTCATCAGTGATGTCATAATGGCTTCATTGTCCTATACTCGGCTCACTTCTACTACATTTTGATTTCTAGAGTGGCAAAGTGGTTAAAGCTACAGCCTCCGCACCCTGAGGTTGTGGGTTCAAACCCACACTGCTCCTTGTGACCCTGGGCAAGTCACTTAATCCTCCCCATTGCCCCAGGTACATTAGGTAGATTGTGAGCCAGGGAAAATGGTTGAGTACCTGAATAAATTCATGTCAACTGGTCTGAGCTCCCCTGGGAGAACGGTATAGAAAATTGAATAAATAAAAAAATAAAAAATAAATCTTGAAACCAGCGAATGAAAACCCATGTAATAAAAATAGCCTGTGTGCTAGGTTTTCTTTGTCCTGTTATTGAAAGGATCTGGGCTTCCTGCGGGTTTTTTTCATTGTTGTTAAGCTCTAATTTTGATTTTCTAGCTGTACTGGAGTGGAACAAGTTGTCAGCGATATATTGTATTTATTCAAGAAGGCATCTTGTCACCAAGAGTAAATGCACTTTTTAAAAGGCAGCCGTTAGACTACATATTTTAATTGTTGCTGTACTGTATACAGCAATCCTAACAGTTGAATGCCTAGTAATCAAAATTGTTTTAGGAGGTGGGTTGTTTGGCCCTATATCAATAGTAGTCAAGGCTAGGAACACTTGAATAGAAAATGGAGCGAATTCTGTTCCAGTTGCTTTGGGCGGGTTCGATTTAGCTGCACACTGAGGTCAAAAGTGATAGGGAGCTGAAGTTAAGGAAGGGTAGAAATGACCGTTCTGCTCATTTCTGCCTGTTGGAACTATAATGAGACTTTGGGATTGAACAAAATGCTGCATTTTCTTTGGGACAGAATTTGAATGTTTTCCCATGCAGCATCTACAATGGGAAACCTTGGTAGCTAAATCAAGCCCAGATCTATTATAGATTTTTGCTTTAAGAGAGTCATTTTATCAGAAGACAATTGAGACATCAAGCAGAAGCCTAATTACAACCCAGTTTAAAAAGACATTTAGGAATCTGTCTTTGACAAAAGTGCCCCAGAAAAGCTGCTAACAGGAAGGTGTGCATATAGGAGCAGATGTAAATATTAGTGCTGTGCCCCAAATCTGCCGCCTAACACACCTACATCAGTCATGTACAAGTATGCATTTCCTTTTCATTGTCCAAAATTGTCTGGGAAATTTAATTTCATAGGATGCATCATATGTGTTTTATCGTATACATGCTCAAAATGCTTTTATAAAATTTCCCCCTTGGATGCCTATATGAGAAGTCCAGAAGGAACCCTAGGAACCTCTGAGCCATTAAAAACTCTCAGAATCAGTCCCAGTATTTCACTAAACATCTTTACAAGCCTGTAAATGTGTGTGTACTCTACACATAATTTATTTATTCAACTTTCTTTACTGTTCTTCCAAGGGAGCTCAGAACGGTTTACATCAGTGGTCTCAAACGCAAACCCTGTGCAGGGCCACATTTTGGATTTGTAGGGACTTGGAGGGCCTCAGAAAAAATAGTTAATGTCTTATTAAAGAAATGATAATTTTCTATGAGGTAAAACTCTTTATAGTTTATAAATCTTTCCTTTTGGCCAAGTCTTAATAATAATATTGTCATTTATAGCTAAAGAGACATATGATCAAGAAACTGTTTTAGTTTACTTTTGTGATTATGATAAACATACCGAGGGCCTCAAAATAGTACCTGGCGGGCCGCATGTGGCAGGCCGTGAGTTTGAGACCACTGGTTTACATGGATTTATTCAGGTGCTCAAGAATTTTTCCCTGTCTGTCCCGGTGGGCTCACAATCTGTCTGATGTACCTGGGGCAATGGGTAGGATTAAGGGCTCCTTTTACGAAGCCGCGGTAGCGGTTTAACGCGCGTAATAGCGCGCGTTAAACCGCCGGACGCGCTATCCGCTACCGCCTCCTCTTGAGCAGGCAGTAGTTTTTCGGCTAGTGTGGGGGTTAGCGCATGATTAAACGTCGCGTGTGTTAAAGCCGCCATAAGTGATTTGCCTAGGTTCACAGGGAGCAGTGTGGATTTGAACCCACAACCTCAGGGTGCCGCAGCTGTAGCTTTAACCACTGCACCTTATAACTCTGTGTCCCTTTTGCCCAGAGTATGCCCCAGGAAATGCCTGCACATAAAAATAGACACTAGAGGATGACCAAAACCACTTTTTTTGTTTTGGCTAAAACCGTATCTGTAACCAAATTTTCTTGCTTCAAAACCAAAACTGAGACTGTCCATCCCCTAATTAGCATTACAGACCTTCCTCCCTCTCTTCCTTCTTTCCTTCCTTCTCTCATGAACAGGAGCAATCCCCCTCCCTCCCACCGAACAGAAGTAGTCCCCCTCTTGAAACTGACGCTAAAGATTGTGGCAGCCATTTTGACAATGGAGCCAGCATAGGCAGGAATGATTGAGGATTGATCCTGCCCTGACTGCACCAGACCTCCAACAATCACAACGTAGGCCTGGGAGGAGCCTCTGGGTGGGGATGGGGGTCCAGGAGGGGGACTGTTTCTATTCAGAGGCAATGGTGGTGTTGGGGAGTAGGGCTGCTCCTTTTTTAGGGATACAGTACTGTTTTGGTTCTAGATGAAAGCACACTGGTACTTTCATCTGAAACCAAAAGAGGAGTGAATACAGATTTCAAGCTGGTTTCAATGTCAAAACTGAAATTCGGTCAGCATCTACTAGGTACGCGTTTTGCACGTGCCTGCTTTTGACATGCAGTCACACAAACCCCTTTTCTGCATGTGAAACAGGTTTTATACGAGGGACAGTGATCTTTCTAATTTTTGGTGGCCCTTATACGCATGAAAAACATTTGGGGCTGGATTCTGTAACTAAAGTTAGGCGCTTATCTTAATTACCCAAACCTCTGTAATCACTTCAGTTATGAGCTCCAACAATCTCATAATTGAAAAAAGAAATTAATTGGCCAATAAGTGCCTCCCGATTCTATAAAAGGTAGGTGGTAGAGGGAAATTCTAGAAACAGTGCCCAAGTTAAGTAACAAATGCCATTTAAAATGGCTCTGTTAAAGCGCCTACGGCACCTAAATAATACATGCCGGAACGTGTCTAGCACCAGAAGCGGCGTTAAGCGGCTTAAAGCGCCTATGTAGACAGGATTCATGACAAAAAACAGGCACCAGGAAATGTAGGCCTCAAAATCCCAGGTCTATATTTCCGGCACCTATCTTTCGTGGAGGCGTGATTCTCTATAGCAGTGTTCTTCAACCTTTTTACACCTATGGACCGGCGGAAATAAAATAATTATTTCGTGGACCGGCAAACTAATAAGACTGAAATTTTTAAAAACCCCATTGCCGCCCCATCCCCGCGAGCTCGGTCCCATTAACCATCTGATCCCATCCGCACAAGCCTCAAATAGTTATGATTTTATATTGAACATATTTTATTAAAGTATAAAAAGAAACAATATTCTGTACAATTGTCATTTTATAAATATAAATAATACAGGGCAAGGATCAACAAAACCCCCGTCTCCCCTCCCCTTCACATATATCCCCTCTACTATCAAGAAAACTGAATAAGCCAAATTATTACAGAATGCTACACAAATATCATGCTAACAGAATACCACAGTCACACATGGCAGGAATGGTGTTAGGGGAGTGGAACTAGGGCAACTGCCTCCTGGTCAGAGAGAGCCCTAAGCCAGCTGGAAGCTAAAGACGCACTGCCTGGGCTTTGCACTCCCCAGTTATGTCTAACATCAGCTCTAGCAGGATACATATTTTAAATCTGATATATTCTAATCACAAGATAGAAATAAAATTATTTTTTTCTACCTTTTGTCGTCTCTGGTTTCTGCTTTCATCTTCTTTTCACTCTCTTCCATCCAGCGTCTGCCCTCTGTCTCTTCAATCCAGCATCTGCCTCTTCCATCCACTGTCTTCCCTCTACCCCTCCCCCTTCCATATGGTATCTGTGTTCTTTCTATGCCCCTCTCTCCTACACCAGATCTAGCATCTTTGTCCCTCTTTCCTTATTTTTCATCTGATCTCCCTTCCCAGCATCAATCTCTTTCTACTTTGTCATTCCTCTGTCTCTCCCCTTTCCCTCATCTGATCTCTCCATTCCATCCTGACTCCTTCCCCTCCTCTAATCTCCCTGCCAGCTGTTTCCTTCCAATGTTCCTCCTCCCCTGTCCAGCAGTACCTTCTCCCTTTCTTCCTCCCCTTATCCAACAGTAATTATCATCCCTTCCCCTTCTCCCCTGTCAGCAGTAGCCCCTTCCCCTCCCTTGTCCAGGAGTACCCCTTCTCCCTTTCCTCCTCCCGTTATCCAACAGTAATTCTCGTCCCTTCCCTGCCCCTTCTCCCCTGTCAGCAGTAGCCCCTTCCCCTCCCTTGTCCAGGAGTACCCCTTCTCCCTTTCCTCCTCCTCTTATCCAACAGTAATTTTCATCCCTTCCCCTTCTCCCCTGTCAGCAGTAGCCCCTTCCCCTCCCTTGTCCAGGAGTACCCCTTCTCCCTTTCCTCCTCCTCTTATCCAACAGTAATTTTCATCCCTTCCCCTTCTCCCCTGTCAGCAGTAGCCCCCTTCCCCTCCCTTGTCCAGGAGTACCCCTTCTCCCTTTCCTCCTCCCGTTATCCAACAGTAATTCTCGTCCCTTCCCTTCCCCTTCTCCCCTGTCATCAGTAGCCCCTTCCCCTCCCTTGTCCAGGAGCACCCCTACTCCCTTCCCTCTCCAGCAAATGTTTCCTCTATGTAGGCTAGCGGCAGCTCTGTGTGCTTTTAACTTCGGCACACAGCTGCCCCTAAGCAGTATTTTAGCTGTGGTTTCATGAGGCAGCCTCGAGGCCTTTGGTAGGCCGGCCCGCTTTGATGATGCGATATAGGCCGGCCTATCAAAGGCCCCGAGGCTGCCTCATGAAACCGCACTAAAATACTACCTAGGGGCAGCTGTGTGCCGAAGTTAAAAGCACACAAAGCTGCCCCTGCTTGTCTGGGGGTGCAGAGACATACGCGGCAGGATTAGGAAGTGGAAGGCAGGAGTGTCGGCATAGCGACGGCAACAGGAAGTTGTACGTCAGCTGACGTCGGCACTTTTTTTTTTTTTTAGTCAATGTTTGTTTATTAATTTTTGAGTATACAAAGTATGGAAAAAGTAAACATATGAAACATTCAATGCGAGGCATGCATAACGAAGTGTTAATAGCAATAGTTGAAACAAACAATCAGAAGTACATAAGCATAGAATCAAAACATTATGGTGGCATGTCTCAAAATGAAGTAGAAGAAAACCTAACTGTAAATATAAGCATGAAAGCTTCAAAGAATCAAGAGAAGGGGAAGGGAAAAAAAGAAAGAATAGAAAGAATAGAGTGGTCCAATTAAGAAGGAGAAGAAAGGGAGAGCAGGTAAGATTTCAAAAGCGACCATTTTCTTTGAAAGGATGGAAACCTGTCAGTAGATTTGGCTAGGTATGCTTCCGTTCTGTAGGTGAGGCATACTAGATTCCACCACTGAGAGTGAGAGGCCTTGGAAAGGTTTTTCCAATAAGTAAGTAGGATTTTTAAGGCCAAAGAGAGTAACATGTCAAACAAAAAACAATCTGAATCAGAAATCAAAGTGGAAGCCTGAAAATATTTCAGTAAGAGCATTTGATATGTCAGGGGGATATTAATATGGAAAATGGAACAGATGGAGTCCCAAACAGAGGACCAGTAGGAGGCGATTACAGGACAGGAGAAGAGAAGGTGTTTTAGAGAACCCGAGTCGGAATGACAAGTCCAACATTGATTGGAAAAGGAGGCATTGATTCTATGAGATTTGATCGGGGTCCAAATTGCTCTATGTAGCAGAAAGACCATGTGTTGGAGATTTGAAGCTGAGCGAGAGGTATGGAAGGTGGAGTGGAAGATATGGGACCAGGCCTCCTCTGAGATGGAGAATTCAATATCAACTTCCCAAGAGGCTTGAAGATGGGACAGGTATGAGGGGAACATAGATTTGAGAAGCTTATAAAAGTGGGAAGCAGTGTGGCCAAGGGTAAGGAATTGTCGAGAAAGAGTATACAGAGATGGAGCGGAGTTGAATGATACAGGAAATAAACCGGACTTTTTAATGGAGGACCGTAGTTGGAGCCATCTGTAGAAGTGGGACGCATCAATGGAAAAGGAGACCATCAATTCATTAAATGTGAGAAAGGTGCCATTTGAGTGACTTACTGACCCTAGGTCCCAAATGTGGTGAGAAAACCAGTGGGGCCAGGAGACTGCCTTTTTGTCAATAGAAATGAGTTTATTGAACCAAATGGGGCAGAAAGAAGATCGAGTCCAGGGGATGTCGAGACGGGCATCAAGATCCGAAAGTACTTTATGAGTGGTCGAGAGTAAGGGGTTTTTGAAAAGGTTAGGAAAGCTCAGGGCACCCATCAAGCGTATGAGGGGGAACGGCTGAACAAGGGAAGCTTCCAATCGGAGCCAATTTGGGATGTCTGACGGGGAGGGAGAGGAGAGCCATTCCGCCCCTTGTCTTAATATAAAAGCCTTGTGGTAACAAAGAAGATCTGGGAAGTTGACTCCACCTTGTTGCGTGGGGGCCTTTAGTTTTTGAAGGGAGATCCTGTGGGGTTTGTTATTCCATAGGAATCTAGTCATCTGAGATTCTAGTTGTTTATATAGCCGGTGTGAAAATAGAAGGGGAAACATGTTGAAAATGTAAGTGAGTTTTGGAACTACCATCATTTTTAAGGTATCCAAGCGGCCCCACCAAGATAGGTGTAAAGGTGACCAAGAAGAGAGGAGATGTGAAAGTTGGGCAAGGAGTTTGGAAGAAATTAGGCGCATGGTGGAGCAGAGGTCTCTGCAAAATGTAAGTCCCAAATATTTGATCCCATCAGTGACCCAAGTGAAAGGCTGAGAGGAGATGGTGAAGGGGGTGCATGAATCAGTTAGGGGCATTATTTCAGTTTTGTCCCAATTAATTTTGTATCCTGATATCAAAGAAAAAGAAGAAATTAGTTGCATCAGCGAGGTCAGGGAGCTTTCTGGGTCGGAGAGATAAAGCAGGATGTCATCAGCATAAGCCGAAAGTTTAAATTCAATGTTCGCTACGGAGATACCCTTGATGTCAGGCGAGGATCTAATAGCGATAAGGAGTGGTTCAAGGGCTAAATTAAACAAAAGGGGGGACATAGGGCAGCCCTGACGAGTCCCTCTATGTAAGGTAAAAGGGGAGGACGCTTCATCGTTAACAATTAACCTAGCTGTGGGGTCATGATAGAGAAGAGAAATCATATGAATGAAAGGAGGGGGTATACCGAATTTAGATAAAACAGCAAAAAGATAGTTCCACTCCACCCTATCGAACGCCTTTTCAGCGTCTAATGAGACAAGAGCTTTAGGACTGGGGTCCGAGAAGGTGGAGTGGAGGACATGGCATAATAATCTAGTGTTATCTACTCCAAAGCGACCTTTCAAAAAACCTACTTGGTCCCTGTGAATCAGATAAGGCATAATTTTCTCAAGACGAAACATCAAGATTTTAGCAAAGATCTTATAGTCCAGGTTTAATAAAGAAATAGGTCTGTAATTCTTCACAAGCTGAGGGTCTCTATTCGGCTTTGGTAGAACAATGATGTTCGCTTCTAGGAAATGGTGGAGACCACTTGGGTTGGTCATTAGGCCTTGGAAGTAGGAAAGCAGGTGAGGGGTCAGAATGGCAGAGAATGTCTTGAAGAACTCCGACGATAGACCATCAGGGCCGGGAGCCTTAGCAGATGGTAAGGAGGAGATAGCTCGTTGAATTTCCTCTGATGAAAGTGGCTGTTGTAGTGAATGTTGTTGAGGGCCAGTTAGACAAGGCAAATCCAGTGAGCGAAGAAAATCCGGTAAAGAATTACTAGACGAAGAGGTTTCAGAGGAATATAGGTCTTCGTAGAAGGAGTGGAAGTCTTTCAGGATATCTTTGGTGGAGGTGTGGAGGGTACCAGCAGAAGATTTGATATGAGTTATCCTGTGCTTGGAGTGCTTTCCTTTCAGGTAAGTAGCCAGTAAACGACCAGACTTATTAGCAGAAGAATAATAAGTAGCCGAGCGTCGAAAAATGGAAGCTGAGGCAAGGGAGCTGAAGATTTCATTATATTGGAATTTTAGAAATTGCAGTTTTTTGTAAGTGGATGAGTCATGACGATGGTAAAGCGAAGTCTCAAATGAATGTATTTCTGTTTCAAGTTGGGATAAGGTGGATTTGCGTTTTTTGAGTTGAAAAGCAGAGTAACTGATTACTTCGCCTCTAAGCCAGGCTTTGTAGGATTCCCAGACAAGAGAAAAATTAGGTACAGAGTTGATATTAATGTCAAAAAACGATTGGGATTCCGCTTTGATGTGTGAAATGAAATCTTCATCATGAAGGAGAAAGTTGTTGAGTCTCCAATGACGAGAGGAAGAGGGTGCAGACCAGTGAAGTGTACAGGAAACAGCTGCATGATCCGAAATTGTAATGTCATGAATCCGTGATGAAGAAACAAGATTGAGAATGTCCTTAGAGCCCAAGATGTAATCAATCCTGGAGTGGGATTGGTGAGGAGCAGAGTAGAAGGTATAATCTTTAGTTGAAGGATGGAAGAGTCTCCAGATGTCAGACCAACCATATAGGTCCATTAACTTAAGAACTGCAGAGCGAACGCCCAGCTTAGCTGGGCGGCAGGTGGAGGATCTGTCGATGAATGGATCAATGGGAAAATTGAAGTCCCCCGCGAAGATGGTATGTGATGTCAAGGAGGACGCGCTCACAGTTTGGAAGGACTGGAAGAAGGAGGGATCATCTGCATTGGGTGCGTAGATATTGAAGATGTTCAAGGGCTGACCAGCAATAGAACCTTCCAAGAGGGACCATCGACCGTTGGGGTCAAATTGGTGAGAAGAGAGCTGGAAGTTGAGGGATCTCTTTATGAGAGTGATAACACCGTTTTTCTTACCCTGAGCAGGCGCAGTGAAGCTATGTTGTACCCAGCCTCCAGATAATTTTTGTGCTTCTTCCAAGGAGAGGTGGGTTTCTTGAAGGAGACAAATGTCCGCATCCAGATGTTTGAAATAATGTAGAATCTTTTTCCTTTTCATGGGATTGTTTATACCTTTGACATTAAGGGAGACGAGGTGAATTTTAACCATAAGAAATGGAAGGACGGGATGGTATCCAGGTGTAACTGAGGGCTATTAGTTGAAGTTGCGGAGGTGGAAAATAAGAGTGACCACTTGGGGGGAACAAAACAAAAGATACTGAGAGTCATGCGTTGCTAGGCGCTCCTCCACGAGGTCTATACGAGCGTTGTGCTGTTTCAACTGCATCAGGATGTTACACATTTCCTGCTTAATGTCAGCGGTGGCAGTTAGGTTTTCCTGCATAAGATCTTTTAAAACATGGAGGTCGTTTGAAATAGAGACGCCGCTCTCAGCGGCGCTGGTAGCAGCGGCGGTGGCCTTAGCGGGAGATGGCGGCTCGTGCTTGGAGTGCTTAGACGCTGAATGTGAGGAAACGGAGCTCGCGACTGTGGCAGAATCCGATTTGCTGGATTTGGTGGACATTGTCGGAGGTGAAGGGAGTGAGTAATTACCCGATCGCTTGCTCTGTAGGGCTAGAATGGCGCTGATCAGGCAGGGCTATAACGGAGTGAGGGAGCTAAGCAGCCATCTTGTCAGTAGGCACGTGACGCCCCCGACGTCGGCACTTTTTGCTGTGGCTGGGGACCCGGCAACATTTTTTTGCGGACAGGCGGTTGAAGAACTGTGCTCTATAGGATGCCTTCATGTGAATGACAAGTGATCAGCGGCTGCTTTTTAGGCGGCCGCCGATATCAGCGCCCTATAGAGAATCCGTGCCATAATGCCTACCTGGGCGTAGTTAGGGGGTGGAGCGAGACTTAGACACCGCTAGGCGTGATTCATTAAAGAACTTAAGCGCCTGCAATGTAGGCCAGTAAAACTCAGAGTTTTAATTAGGTGCCTAAGTGATTGACATGAAGCTGGTGCCCTTTTTTATAGGTGCCATTGGATTTAGGCGCTGTTTACAGAATCTGGTCCTTTATGTGCAAGATTTCAGCCTCAACTCGATGTGTGTCAGTAAAACATTTGTGCGCACAGTTGCTAGGCACGTGCATCCCCTCTGTGACCTGTGTGCAAGCACACGTGTACAGCTTAGAAAGGAGCCTTGATGTGAACAAAGCATTAGAAATTCACCCCATGTATTATACATACTGGTGACACTGCGCTTCCTACTGCAAATGCGTGCCGTACCCAATGTGAAGATTGTGTTGCTAGGCAACGTAACATTGCACACACAAAAAAAGTAAGATTCTTGATTTTGGAAATAAAATCCAATAACATCCTGTGTAATATTATTTATTTTTAACATGTATATTCTGCTTAAAACCTAAGCGGCCCAATAACAAAACTGTTCCCCTTATTTTTGAAACAGAAATATAAGATTGTCAATTCAATCCTCAGACACACCACTCCACGTTCAAGTATATTTCATAACGCTAAGCTTGATGTGCTCATGTCTTCACCGGATCCTATTTTATATCATAATACTTATATATTGTCTAATTTTTCAAAGATTTAAAGCTTATTTTAACTTTTTTTTTATATATATATAAACTTATCTTTCAGTTTGTGGTCTCTCATTTACAGGGACTCTTTTCGCCAACATGTTTCGCTGGAGAAAGCTTTATCAAGGCCAGGTCCCTAAGAGAAGACAATAAATATATTAAGTCCATTTCTAATATCAAAATATTTTATCCAAAGCCCAGCTCATCAGAGTTACCTGAGCAGTCATACGCTGTCCATCCAGACCACACTTATCAATGATCAAAGATGGTGGCGGCTTGGTTTCCTCCCCTATTATAATGCCTCTTAATGCAAAGCAGCTGAGAGGGACGTAAAAACCAACGTAATGGCGTCCTTCCTCAAGGCTTTGAAAGAATTGTTATAGCCTTTTAAAATAGCTTTGTTAAGAATACGTAAATAAATCCTAGTATATTGGACGAAGAGGAAGCGACCCTACCATCTCCTCCAGGTTAAATCAGCGAGCTCCACTCTAACTCTTCATTCAAACCTGTGGGAACTACTGTGTTCAGTGTATATATCCATCTTTGTTCTCTAAAATTTAGAATCGCATCCAGATTGCCCCTTTCATTATCTTGAATGTTATCTTTAACACGCCATTTGATGACACTGATATGGTGTTTCTGCTACAGCCAGTGCTGTACCAAAGGCGCTTGTGTGTTACTGGTAGTGATCCTAGACTTGTGTTCATTCGGTCTTTGATGGATCGGGCGCTTAGTCCGCCCTACGTAGAGCTTTTCACATGGGCAAATAATTACATACACTACTCTAGCTGTTTTACATGTGGTCACATGTTTAGCTTTAATCACCATACTTGTGCCCGGGGCTCTCCATTCTTTACCTTCTATTGGTATTATGACACCATTGACAGTGTCCACACCTAATATGGAGCCCCTATCCCAAGAAACAGCTCTTTGGTACGTATGATGGATAAATAACTGTCCCAATGAGCGACCATTGATAAAGGTAAATCTCGGTATTTCTTCAAATCCCTCGTGAAATTGGACAATATTCCAATGATCTTTGATCAAACTAATAAGTTGTTTTGATGCTTCGGAATATGGAAGAACACAAGTCAATCTTTCACCTAAGCGGGTCATAATTTGTATGTAATGGAATCTATTGAAGGCACATAGAACTTCCCCTCTCTGTCCCAAATAGGCTCATAATCTAAAGAAAGAATATAAAGAATATGATATATATATATATACTAGTTTTTCAGCCCGTTACATTAACGGGTGCTAGAATAGATGTATGTGTCTGTCTTTCTTTCTTTCTCTCTCTCTCTCTCCTTAGCCTGTTTCTGTATTTCTGTCTTTCTTTCTTTCTTTATTTTTCCTCGGCTGTCCAGCACCACCCCTTGTCTGCTTCCCCTGTCCATACTCCCTTCCTTTTACCTCCCCTGTGTCCACCGCCACCCCTTCACTGCTCCCCTTATCCAGCAGCAGCCCTTCTCCCTTTGTTTTACCTCCCCCCTGTCCAGCAGCAGTAGGCCTCCCTTCCTTTTTATTCCTCGCCCTCCCCAGTTCAGGAGCAGCTTCCACTAAATCACATGAGCTCCCTTTGCTCTCCTCTGCTTCCTCCTCCCCCCCTATGCACCTGTGACAGCCTGGGCGTTCTCTCCCCTCTACAATCCCAGTAGGAGCTGGCCAGGATTAGGGAAGGCTGGACCCGCTGATATCCACCGGGCGAGAACAAACTGGAAAGAGAGCAAAAGAGGAATTAAAAAACAAAAAACCCAGGACTTTCTTTACTGATGAACAGCTGGACATAACTTGATTTTGAATTTCTCTCTGGGTTGTTGTTGTTTTTTTTAATCTCTTTGCCGGTTTGTCTGCGTATGGGGCTTTTTTTTTACCCCCCCCTTTCCCTTCCCGCGGTCTGGTTGGCTCCCTTAGTCCCTTTCCGCCCTCCCCCCTTCCCTTGGCCCGACAAACCTGCTACACCAGCAGCGTCTGCAGCACTGTACAAACGCTGCTTCGGGGCCTTCTACTGCCCCTGATTTGCTCTGCTGCTGTGCCAGAGTAAATCAGGGCAGTAGAAGGCCCCGAAGCAGCGTGTGTACAGTGCTGCTGGAGTCGGGACCGCGGGAAGGGTTCGAGAGAGTAGTTAAACAGATCACCGGGGCGGAGCCGCGGCAGGAGCTTGAATTCACAGTTTGCGGGCGGGCGGCCGTCCTCGCGCTCCGTCCACCGTGCGCGCGGGCTGCTTCTGCCCTCGGGTGTGCTCGGCGGCGATGCTTGTGGCAGCCGTTGTGAAGGGGCGGCGTGGTGCGGTCTGCTCTGAGGGGAGTGGGGAAGTCTGCTTCATTTTCGCTGCGCCTGTGGTGATGTACGCATGCGCACTCACGCCAGCAGTTCCCGACAGAGCGGCGGCGATGGGTGAGTGAGAGAAGCCTGCTGTGCGAAGAGGAGGAGCGGCGGGGTCTGAAGAGGCTGAGCTGCGGCTCCCTGAGCTGAGATTTCTGCCGTTGGCTCCTTCGGTTCGCCTGTTGTATGGTGACGCCGCTGCTCCGTATTGCCTTTAGAAACTTTGGCCGGTAGAGCCGTATTGTGATGTGGAGAGCAGGGAAGGGCGCGCATGCGCACTTGTCTTGCCACATCCTGACAGAAAAGGGATCAGGGAACACGCGAGGCAAGTGCGCATGCGCGGCTAGCATTTTATTATTTATTAATTTATTATTTAATTATTTATGTATTAGCCCAGCAACTTCTGAATCTATTGCATGTGGTGCAGGCAAAGTGAGGGACTGTCATTCACAGTAGGTGATAAAGAAGGAGATTTTCATTGTGAATAAGGTGTTCAGCTATTCCTCAATGGTTAGAAAAAAAAATTAAAAATGAAAACCATCATCTTCTTGCAGCTAGACTAGTACAAGCTAGGGAATTTTCCACTGTCTGCAAAATTAATTGGTAATGGTGTTTTAGAGTGATATCAGATGTTTTAGTAACAGGCTCTAAGTTGTTTTTATCATGTAATTTTGCACATAACCATATGTGGCTTGGGATATCATGAAAGGTAAATGTTCTTTCTCTAGTAGGCATGGAGGGGCATAATCAAAAGATACGTCTAAGTCTGTTTTGGGCCTAAATGGCTAGTCGCCCAAAGTCGGCAGTATCTAAAGTCCATTCCCGAAAAATACATCCAAAATATTTTGTTTATTGAGAGTCGTCTAACTGTACATCCAGCTGTTTGATTGCCTAGACCGCTAAGTCGTCTATTTTTATACCCTATTCTCGTCCAAAAATTTGTCCAAGTAAAAAACACCTAGAAAAGGACCTTATGGACATGGGAGGGGCCAGCAAAGTAATGGACTGGACACCTAGACATGGCAACAGAGTAGTGGGGAACCTTACAGGGCACTGCTGCAAACTTCACAAAAAGTGTGCCACATAAACATCTCGCTATAATTCACTTACAGGTCATGGTGAGCCCCCCCAAACCTACTAGATCCACCTGTCTACCACCCCAATGGTCATCAAGGCTGCAGGTGGCACCTATACGCAGTACAGTAGGGTTGGGGGAGTTGAGGGGTGCACATGTTCCACCATAAATGCAGTGGTTAGAGTGGCTTATGGGCCTGGGTCCTCCTCTCTATGGTTCACTAGCCCACTCCCCACACTACTTAGCCACCTCTGTGCTGCTCTACTAGGCTTTGCTATACCAGGTGCTAATGTTCTGGAGGCAGGTATGTACGTTTTTATTCCAATTTTTATGTTGTTGGGGGGGGGGGGGTCAGTGATCACTGGGGCAGTGTGTACTTTGTGTCTGCAGTGCTTATCTGGTCACTTTGGATAACTTTGGCACTTAGACCTGGTTTTACATGGCCTAAGTCACAACGTATAAGTTCCGTCCAGGCAGCCTCAAACTTTCGGTTATACTTGCAGTGTGACTAAGTTTAGATTAGTTACAAATCCTTATATATAATACAAGCTGAATATCTTCAAATATATAGCCACACCAAATTGATATTCAAATAGTTATACTGTCGGAAATCAAGTATAATACACTTTTTACTTTATGTAAACGGTAAAAGACCTCAGTGTTTCTCAAAACTGAGAAACTAACTATGCCAGTAAAAATACTGTCATAGAGAGCATTGAATCTGAAAAGTTTTTTTGTTCATGGAACATTTCTAAACAAGAACGGGAGGCGATTGGTTCTTTACAATCTAATCAAGACATTATTATAAGACGAGCCGATAAAGGAGGAGCTATTGTGATTTTGGATCGTCAACAGTATATGGCAGAAATCACCTGGTGTAGACTTGAAAAATTCATCCAACCAAGCTCTCCCACCATACGCACAACATCTTTTTACGCGGATGAAGATCTTGTTTCACGCGGAGTTGGAGTCAGAAGTACAAAAAACCGAGGAGTCGGAGTCGGGGAGTCGGAATCGGAGTCAGAAATACAAAAAACTGAGGAGTCGGAGTCGGAACATTTATCTACCGACTCCACAGCCCTGCTTCTGCCATTAAATTTTCACTGGGCTACAGCTAATCATTAAGATAATTTCACAGCAAAGATTTTCTTAATGGATGTTTCTAGGTATGTGCACATTTTTGTGGAATAGTGCTGTGATTGACTTTTTTTTTTTCTTTTTTTAGCCATCATGAGAAATGGATGAAAGTTAAATTGTAGTGCCAAGTCCGCTGTTGCATTTTGGGTGAATTTTTGTCCACATCTATGGCAAAAATACGGTGATTCCTAAAAAATGATTTAACCACTGGTAATGTTAAAATCTGTATATGATGGGTATTGAATATAGTATAATTACATTTCTGCCAGATGTCTGATTGTATAAATTTAAACTCTGTCCATGTGGGCTGTTTCATCCGTCCTATATTCTTTTGTTTGACTTTGTAATTTTGTGCACTGTCTTGAAAATGTAATAGAATGCTGCAGCAGACCATCTGTGGTCAATCACTTGTAACAACCACAGAGTCAGCAGTTTTTGTAATGGCTGATGACATTACAAAGGAACTGTGATAGCTCAGACAAATCTGAAATACAGTAGCAATATTCAGACTTATCCTTAAATAAATTCCGTTTTATAATTGCAGATTTCTATAGCACCTTAAAGCAGGGAGATTTATGTCAAATTACCGTTTTTTTTACCCCATAAGACACACTTTTTTTCCTCCGAAAAAAGGGTGCGTCCTTTGGAGCGAATATCCAAACCACCCCCTCCCCCCGTTACCTTAGTTAGATCAGGGTTTCTCGCACGCTGCTCGCCGCTTAGTAACATACATAGTAACATAGTAGATGACGGCAGATAAAGACCCGAATGGTCCATCCAGTCTGCCCAATCTGATTCAATTTAAATTATTATTTTTATTTTTATTTTTCTTCTTAGCTATTTCTGGGCGAGAATCCAAAGCTTTACCCGGTACTGTGCTTGGGTTCCAACTGCCAAAATCTCTGTTAAGGCTTACTCCAGCCCATCTACACCCTCCCAGCCATTGAAGCCCTCCCCTGCCCATCCTCCTCCAAACGGCCATGTACAGACACAGACCGTACAAGTCTGCCCAGTAACTGGCCTAGTTCAATCTTTAATATTATTTTCTGATTCTAAATCTTCTGTGTTCATCCCACGCTTCTTTGAACTCATTCACAGTTTTACTCTCCACCACCTCTCTCGGGAGCGCATTCCAGGCATCCACCACCCTCTCTGTAAAGTAGAATTTCCTAACATTGCCCCTGAATCTACCACCCCTCAACCTCAAATTATGTCCTCTGGTTTTACCATTTTCCTTTCTCTGGAAAAGATTTTGTTCTACGTTAATACCCTTTAAGTATTTGAACGTCTGAATCATATCTCCCCTGTCTCTCCTTTCCTCTAGGGTATACATATTCAGGGCTTCCAGTCTCTCCTCATACGTCTTCTGGCGCAAGCCTCCTATCATTTTCGTCGCCCTCCTCTGGACCGCCTCAAGTCTTCTTACGTCTTTCGCCAGATACGGTCTCCAAAACTAAACACAATACTCCAAGTGGGGCCTCACCAATGACCTGTACAGGGGCATCAACACCTTCTTCCTTCTACTGACTACGCCTCTCTTTATACAGCCCAGAATCCTTCTGGCAGCAGCCACTGCCTTGTCACACTGTTTTTTCACCTTTAGATCTTCAGACACTATCACCCCAAGGTCCCTCTCCCCGTCCGTGCATATCAGCTTCTCTCCTCCCAGCATATACGGTTCCTTCCTATTATTAATCCCCAAATGCATTACTCTGCATTTCTTTGCATTGAATTTTAGTTGCCAGGCATTAGACCATTCCTCTAACTTTTGCAGATCCTTTTTCATATTTTCCACTCCCTCTTCGGTGTCTACTCTGTTACAAATCTTGGTATCATCTGCAAAAAGGCACACTTTTCCTTCTAACCCTTCAGCAATGTCACTTACATACATATTGAACAGGATTGGCCCCAGCACCGAACCCTGAGGGACTCCACTAGTCACCTTTCCTTCCTTCGAGCGACTTCCATTAACCACCACCCTCTGGCGTCTGTCCGACAGCCAGTTTCTGACCCAGTTCACCACTTTGGGTCCTAACTTCAGCCCTTCAAGTTTGTTCAACAGCCTCTTATGAGGAACTGTATCAAAGGCTTTGCTGAAATCCAAGTAAATTACATCTAGCATATGTCCTCGATCCAGCTCTCTGGTCACCCAATCAAAAAATTCAATCAGGTTCGTTTGGCACGATTTACCTTTTGTAAAGCCATGTTGCCTCAGATCCTGTAACCCATTAGATTCAAGGAAATACACTATCCTTTCTTTCAGCAACACTTCCATTATTTTTCCAACAACTGAAGTGAGGCTCACCGGCCTGTAGTTTCCTGCTTCATCCCTGTGACCACTTTTATGAATAGGGACCACATCCGCTCTCCTCCAATCCCCAGGAATCACTCCCGTCTCCAGAGATTTGTTGAACAAGTCTTTAATAGGACTCGCCAGAACCTCTCTGAGCTCCCTTAGTATCCTGGGATGGATCCCGTCTGGTCCCATCGCTTTGTCCACCTTCAGTTTTTCAAGTTGCTCATAAACACCCTCCTCCGTGAACGGCGCAGAATCTACTTCATTTTCTCGTGTAACTTTGCCAGACAATCTCGGTCCTTCTCCAGGATTTTCTTCTGTGAACACAGAACAGAAGTATTTGTTTAGCACATTTGCTTTCTCCTCATCACTCTCCACATATTTGTTCCCAGCATCTTTCAGCCTAGCAATTCCATTTTTTATCTTCCTCCTTTCACTAATATATCTGAAAAAATTTTTATCTCCCTTTTTTACATTTTTAGCCATTTGTTCTTCCGCCTGTGCCTTTGCCAAACGTATCTCTCTCTTGGCTTCTTTCAGTTTCACCCTGTAGTCCTTTCTGCTCTCCTCTTCTTGGGTTTTTTTATATTTCATGAACGCCAACTCTTTCGCCTTTATTTTCTCAGCCACTAGGTTGGAGAACCATATCAGCTTCCTTTTTCTCTTGTTTTTATTGATTTTCTTCACATAAAGGTCTGTAGCCATTTTTATCGCTCCTTTCAGCTTAGACCACTGTCTTTCCACTTCTCTTATGTCCTCCCATCCTAAAAGCTCTTTCTTCAGGTACTTTCCCATTGCATTAAAGTCCGTACGTTTGAAATCTAGGACTTTAAGTATCGTGCGGCCGCTCTCCACTTTAGCCGTTATATCAAACCAAACCGTTTGATGATCGCTACTACCCAGGTGAGCACCCACTCGAACATTAGAGATACTCTCTCCATTTGTGAGGACCAGATCCAATATCGCTTTTTCCCTTGTGGGTTCCATCACCATTTGTCTGAGCAGAGCCTCTTGAAAGGCATCCACAATCTCCCTACTTCTTTCCGATTCCGCAGACGGAACATTCCAGTCCGCATCCGGCAGGTTGAAATCTCCCAACAGCAGAACCTCCTCTTTCCTTCCAAACTTTTGGATATCCACAATCAGATCCTTATCAATTTGCTGCGATTGAGTCGGAGGTCTGTAGACTACACCCACGTAGATAGAAGTTCCATCTTCTCTTTTCAGAGCAATCCATATCGCTTCTTCCTCTCCCCAGGTCCCTTGCATTTCGGTCGCTTGGATATTGATCTTTACATAGAGAGCTACTCCTCCTCCTTTATGACCATCTCTGTCCTTCCTAAAAAGATTATATCCCGGTATGTTTGCATCCCATCCATGTGATTCACTAAACCATGTCTCTGTGATAGCAACAATATCTAGATCTGCCTCTAATATCAGGGCTTGCAGATCATGAACTTTGTTGCTTAGACTGCGAGCATTTGTGGTCATCGCTTTCCAGCTATTTTTCAGCGATAATCTCCTTTTTTGTATGGATTTTTGTGTCGTTTCACTTTCCGTTGCAATACTAAGAAATGAGTTGCTGATATTGCTTATGTTGCAGCCTTTACTACTATCACATCTTTTCTTTTGCCGGGGGTGGTCTCTATAATTGTCTGCTTCTCGTTGCCTGCCGCAGCAAGTAGAGGAAGGGAAAGGCCATTGCACGTTGCTGGCCCAGAAGCCTTACCCCTGACGTCAGTTCTGATGGTCCTCTCTCTGACGTCAGAAATGATGTCGGAGGTAAGGTTTGTGCCGGCAGCGTGCAATCGCTGCATCTGCCTGGCCCTTCCCAGCAATTCGTTCCATGCCGGCTCCCCGCTCGTCCCTCGCTCTTGGGCCACAGCGAGGCCATGGCTTGTGGTGCTTGTTGATGAGTTCGACCCACTGCTGAGCCAGGTGTCTCTCCCCCCCCCTCTCTGCTGCTGCTTTATCCGGCCTGGAGCACTCACCCTTCGGTGATGTGTCTTCACAGCGGCAGCAGTGGGAGGTAATTAAATCCAATGAGTGGGCGGGCAGGCTTGGGGAGAGAGGGAAAGAGGACAAAGGCTGGAAGGCAGTGAGGGGAACATAGGAGGGAAGGAGAGAGGCAGGGACAATTGTTGGGCCTGAGGAAGGAAAGAAAGAGAAAAAGAAAAAAATCGCCAGACAACGGGGGAGGGGAAGGGGGAGGGGGAAGGGGGGGTTGAAGGAAGAGGACAAAGGTTGGAAGGTATTGAGGGGGACATAAGAAGGGGGGATGGAGGAAGGGACAATTGTTGGGCCTGAGGAAAGAAAGAACGAAAGAAATCACCAGACAATAAAGGTAGGAAAAATGATTTTATTTTCAATTTAGTGATCAAAATGTGTCGCGGGATGAGAACTGGCGGTGGCTATTCAGAAAACAGCGCGGGGCCGAGCAAGAAGCAGGAAGAACTGGGCTCTGTCGGGTGTGCTGCTGGCTGCCAAAAGGGAATGGGGACGGAGAAGCACAGGGCACGGAAAGATCGCTCCTGCCCCATTCACTGCTGGACCACCAAAGATTAAAAATGGCAGGTAAGCGCACGCCGGGGGGGAGGGGGGGGTTTAAAAAAAAAGTTAGTCGGACAGGATGGGAGACAGGAGGCATCCCTCCTGTCCCGGCGTACCATATCGTCTGGGAAGGGGTCGGGTTGATGACCCGAATATAGGACGAGACCCCCATTTGTGGGCCATTTTTTCGGCCCCAAAATCTCATCCTACATGCGAGTATATACGGTATTTTTCAACTTCTGTGTTTAGATGCCAGCACTTGAACATAAGCTGCGCAGTCACACAAAACTGTACTTACTATAAGTACTAGCAATTAGCTAACAAAGCTGCCAAATGTTTTTGGTACTATAGTTGAGGCAGAGAAGGGACCTGAGGATTAAGATTTATTACCCCGTTAATCCCCTATGTTCAGTCCTAGCTGAAAGGAGCACTTTTACAAGACCTGTGTTCTGGAGTTGGTTCAAAAGCCTGCCATAATCATGCGTTCTTGGATTCTCTGCATAGCAACCATCTATCCTTGTAAATAGTGGCTTTCTAAACCCATCATCTACATTTTTAATCAGTCTACATGTGTGAACGGCTCTAAATGTATAGATGCTTTTAAAATGACCTTCTATAGCTGTTTAAGGAGTTTGCACACCTGAATACAAATGATAAAAGTGTGGCAATAAGTTGTAAACTGAAAATGTGATAAATGGTTAAAATAAATTTTATGGCTCTAATCATGAGAACTTTGCTTCTTAGGTAGCCCAGATGCTGTTTTGAAAACTGTATGTAGGATTATTTTCTCTTTGGAGGTTTAACGTGAATAAGTGTAAGGTGATGCATGTCGGTAATAATGTCCAGTGCCGTACTCGGAGAGACCCCCCTAGGAAAGAGACTTGGGAGTACTTGTCGACAGGTCAATGAAGCCGTCCGCGCAATGCGTGGCGGCGGCGAAAAGGGTGAACAGAATGCTAGGACTGATTAAGAAGGGATCACGAACAGATCGGAGCAGGTTATCATGCCGCTGTACTGGGCCACGGTCCGCCCCCACCTGGAATACTGCGTCCAGCACTGGTCGCCGTATATGAAGAAGGACACAGTACTACTCGAAAGAGCCCAGAGAAGAGCAACTAAAATGGTTAAGGGGCTGGAGGAGTTGCCTTACAGTGAGAGATTAGAGAAACTGGGCCTCTTCTCCCTTGAAAAGAGGAGAAGGAGAGGGGAGATTATCGAAATATTCAAGATACTGAAGGGAATAGACTTAGTAAATAAAGACAGGTTGTTCACCCTCTCCAAAGTAGCGAGAATGAGAGGGCACTCTCTAAAGTTAAAAGGGGACAGATTCCGTACAAACGTAAGGAAGTTCTTCACCCAGAGAGTGGTAGAAAGCTGGACCGCTCTTCCGGAGGCTGTTATAGGGGAAAACACCCTCCAGGGATTCAAGTCAAAGTTAGACAAGTTCCTGCTGAACCCAAACTTACGCAGGTAAGGCTAGACTCAGTTAGAGTACCGGTCTTTGACCTAAGGGCTGCTGCGGGAGCGGACTGCTGGACACGATGGACCACTGGTCTGCCCCAGGAGCGGCAATTCTTATGTTCTTATGATGATTATAATTTTTGTTAAGGGTAAATATAGATGAACTAATGGATGAAGGGGCTAGGATTCTTGTTTTTCCAGATTTCGAAGAGCAACTCAGAATAGAATCAGGAAGTTTGCTTCCTAACTGATAGTTTTTGCTGTTTGAAAAAAAAAAAAGAAGCCCAGCTATTTTCTGCCCTGCAAATCTTTTTTGAAACTTTCTGACTGTTAGATGTGTTTATTTTTTTATGAGTTCAGTCAAACGAAGCCTTTTTTGGACAGTAAGTTGGGGGAAACCCAGGCAGTTGAGGTTAAAAATAGAGAGAGTTCAACAGATAAAGCTTTGTTGCATTTTCCGACTAGAGCCAAATAATGCTATTGCTGCGTTCTTATGAAATTTCAGACATTTGCTGTTTTCCTTCTTTTATTTATTTTCCACAGCATTATGTCTGTATCCTTGGATATGGCATTATGGGAACTTTTTCTCTTTCCATTATTACATATATTTATCCCCCCTTTTTTGTAATAAAACTGGGCAAGAGGCTTTTAGTGCCAGTCGGCGTGCTAAATGCTGTTCACTGCTCTGATGACCATAGAGTTCCTATTAGCATCCGAGAAGCACAAAGCATTCAACACGCCGGCAGTTTTGTAAAGGGGGGGGGGGTGTTAATTTGAATTTGTCTTTGATTCTTACTCTTGAATCTTCACCCTCTGCAAACAGTGAATGGGAATTAGTTATTCTGTGGATGGATTGGTTGTATTTTCTCATACACACCCCTTGCTGAATTCAATAAATGCATTTGAAATGATAAAAATAATAGAAAAACACCAGGAACTGGGCCCAATTAAGCAAAGGGCTCTAAAACCTAGGCACCAAAAGGCCAGATTCTGTATATGGTGCCAGAAAATTCAGCGTGGAAAAAAATGGGCTTTGCATTATTCTATCGACCACATCTAAAGTTAGGCTTGATTTATAGCATACTTGTGGCGGTTGACCCCGTGACTAACCCTCTCCTTTGTAAAGCCGTGCTAGCGTTTTTAGCGCCGGCTGCAGCGGTAACAGCTCTGACACTCATAGAATTCCTAAAACCCACCAAAATCCCACCATACTGCCATATTGGTGCCACCTGCAGCCATAAGGGCTATTGGGGTGGTAGACATGTGGGTATAGTAGGTTTTGGGGGAGTTTTAAAGGGCTCACCGTAAATTATAAGGGGGTTATGTGACGTTCACAGCTGTGCCCTCTACGGTAAAATGACTTCAGGAAGTGACTTCAGAGGGAGAGCTGAGACCAGAGCATGCAGCAGGTTGGAGATGCTGCTTGCACCAACAAAGAGCCAAAGAGATACAAGGGGTGGGGGGAGGGAGTGGAGAGGCCCCCACCAAAATGGAACCTGGGGTGGTCTGCCTCCCTGCCCACCTTTCTACACCACTGCTTAGAAGAGCCAAACTTTCATTTATTTCCTGAACACCTTTTTCCCCGAAGTAGAGAGAGTCCTGCGTTGAGTAGCTCCAGAGTGTGGGAGCTACTCAAGAAGGCTTGTTGGTGGGTGTCACATCAAATGATGTCCTTTGGAGAGGGTGTAGTTACGGAGATTCCTTTGGAGGACCAAAGCAACCTTGGAGGTGTGTAGAGGGAGATCCTGTTCTTCAAGTACTCTGGCTCATTTCCTTTAAGGATCTTGAAAGTCGGGTACAGAGTTTTAAATTTAGCCCTGTATTGTACTGGCAACCAGTAAAGGTTTTGCAGAAATGTTGTGAAGTGATCACGTCGCAACCTTCTGTCAGTCTTGCTACATAGCATTTGGAATCAATTGGAATGGTGCAAACCCTTTGTAGTCAGACCAGTGTAGGGTGCATTGCAGTAATCCAGTCTTGATATTAACATGGCATGAACCACTGCTCCAATCAGGTGCCCTCTGGGTATCTATACATAGGTACACAGATATATAATTACCTTCATAGAGTTTTCTTAGGAGCAGAGCTAAAACAGCCATTTTATACTGGGGCATCTACCATATAGATTTTGTGACTAATGTTCTCTTTTCAGGCTGGCTAGGAACAGAAAGTAAAACCCCTTTTCATCAACTACTATATCAACTACTCATCGAGGCTGAAAGTTTGTAAGTGGGTAACTTTAAAAAAAATTTTGTAGCAAATTCTGTGCAGCTTCAAATGAGATTGTTGTCACTTCAATAGAGAACATTATATTTTGTAATTTCCTGTGGTGCTCGTAAGTACATTGTTAACCATTTTCAGTTTCAAGCTGTTATGTGCTTCGTGAACAGGACCTGCTGGCTCTCCTTCCTACTTGGAATGCTCTGTTAAACCCACCCACACCCTTGTGGTGTCATCTTCAGAACACGCTCAAAGCCGCAGCTTTTTTTTTTTTTTCTTACATTCTTAGCATTCCATTCTGACTTTTTCTGCTCTTATTCACTACCTAGTTTGAAACATCTTGTGACACAGGAGCACATGATTGGCCGGGTGGCTGTTCGTTCTGCCTCCTATTGGTGCCTATTACTTCTACTTGGTTGACTCTCTCACCAGTGCTGCCAGTGAAGGGTGAATGTAACTGCTGAATCTTACCCCAATGATCATGCCCCCCCCCTTGCATGCTTGTGAACATACAGATGCCTGTAGACACAATAGTGAGAGGTAGGGAAGGCGCTGCTCTGGCACAGGGGAAGAGAGGCCAAGAGAAAACCAAGACGCTGTGCAGTGAATTTGTGAGTGTGCTAATATAGGAGATGCATAATTAGATTAGTGCAGTGGTTCTCAATCCAGTCCTGAGGACACATCTAGCCAGTCAGGTTTTCAGGCTATCCACAATGAATATGCATGAGATAAAGTTGCATTCACTACCTCCATTGTATGTAAATCTACCTCATGCATATTCTTTGTCGGTATCCTGAAAGCCTGGTTAGCTGGGTGCTGTGGCGTAGCGAGGATGAGAGGTGCCCGGGACAGTGGCACCCCTCTCCCGCTCGCTTCTCTGCCATCCTGCTCCTTTCCTACTACCATGCCACATGCGCACCCCCTTCCCTCCTCCTATACCTCTTTAATTTTCCTAGTGTGAGCATCATCATCAGCTTGTTGTCAGTGTCGGCTCTCTGACGTCACAGCTAGGTGTGGCACCCAGAAGTGATGTTGGAGGGAGAGCTGATGCCGGTACCAGCAGCAGGTTGCAGTTGATGCTTGTGCCTGCGAAGAGCTAGAGGCACGGTGGTGGGGGGAGGAGTGGGAAGGAGCGGAGTGGAGAGGAGCATAGGTGCCGGCACCCCCACCAAGAACCGCCTTCCCCCACTCCCCACTTACTATGCCACTGGATGGGTGTGTCCTAAGGTCTGAGTTGCGAACCCCTAAGACCTAAGATTCTATAATGAGTTGCATGGACTTTCTCAAAGCACCTAGAAAAGAACAGCCATCATGGGCCAGGGAGTTTTTATTGAATAGGCTGAGTGAGCTAGCTAGCTTGGCTAGCAGAGACATCTATACTCGAAAGGGGATGGAGCCTAGTAGTAATAGCACATGACTGTTAGTACCTTGCTAATAACTACTGTTAGCCCAATGTCCACATCAGATTCACCAGGCTGCCCAGTGGTATAAATTGATTTCTGGATTTTTAAATAAAAAACCAAAAAATAGTCTTAGAGATATTTGGAGTATCGAGTTAAAACAGCATATTTCTGTTTCTCGTTGGCCACGAATCTGGACTTGGAGATTAAGATGTACAATGTCAGCATCTATGAGACAAACATGGTTGTTTTTATTACATAGAATTTTTTGGACTCCAGTTCGGTTGAATAAAGTAGATAGTTCTAAATCTAATAGATGTTGGCATTGTCATATTGATATTGGGACTTTGGATCATCTTTTATTTTTTTGTCCATTGATACTTGGCTTTTGGAAGTCGATTTGGGGGCAAATTAATAATATTCTTCAATCCTCTATTCCTTTGACATATGAAGCAATAATTTTTGGAACGATTCTGCATGATAAACCCACTATGGATAGAAATAATAGTCGCCTTTTCATGATCTTATCAGGAATAGGGGTTCAAATGATCACATCTAATTGGAAAAATCATGATAGGATTAATTTTAGTTTTTGGTGGGCAACTGTATGTGCAACATATAAATATGAAAAGATTATGGCAGAGCGTTTAGGGTTTGTTAAATCCTTTAAGGGGATTTGGGGTCCATTAATTAATTTTGTCACATTATAATTAAAGTGATTCCTTTTCTTTATGTTAGATTCCTTTGCACATCCAGGGTGGGGGGGGGGTGTATTATTTATTTAGAGGTATAAATTTCATAATATTCTATAATATTGATGAGTATAATATAATATCATTACTGTTATAGGTTAAGAAGGGATTTAAAATTTTTATTGTAATATTTCTGATGTTAATAGTGTATTTTCATATAATTTTTTTTTTTTTTCGATTTTTCAAATGTATACATTGTCAAGTTCAAAATATCAATAAAGAAATTAAAAAAAAAAAAAAAAAAGATTCACATCCTGGAGGTACAGGGAGTTGGGGATTGCAGTATAGTGCAGCTGAGTTGCCTGTTCTGTCAGGGTGCCAAGAGCCAGAGCCATAAGTAATGGACTCCACTCACTATTAGCAACATAGTAGATGTTGGCAGGTAAAGATCTGAGTGGGAAATCCAGTCTGCCCAACAATCCCACTCGTAATCAATTCATGATTAAATCAACAATGAATGTGGTATAAAATATTTCATCCTGGTCTATCTTTACTATTGCTGGGACATAGACCATAGAAGTTTGCCTAGCAATGTCCATACGTTCTGGGTGTTGCCTACATGACTATATGCTTCCCAGACAATTTGTTGGAACAGTTCTGCTTGAATCTTGTTCTGCGTTGCTACTCAGCTCATGGCCTTAGGTGCAAGAAGGAGACAGGAACGACAAACAAGTAACAAAGTTGTGTTAGAAGAGGGATCGCCAGCCAGAAAACTATCTCTAGCAGCCCATAATATCCAATGGAAGACAGCATGGCTGAAATGGTGATAAGGCCCTTGGAGAGATTATGCAGTTGCTGAAGATGAAGCGAAGGATAACAGATCTTCCTTAGGCACCTAACACTTTGAAACTGAACAGACTGAAGATATCCACTCTATGGGGATCATTGAATATGAGTGCTTCAACCTCTACTACATGGAGGAAAGTTGCTCAAGGGAATGGGGACCCATTGAACCCTGAGTGGGAAGGATCAAAACCTACCACCAGCCTGGGAAAGGCACTTGCCAAGAGAAAGCAAATCTTATAGCTACCTTTGCTTGCCATCTTGTTTTCCCATAAATCTCACTATGTTAGGTTTTACCTGATGCTCTCGCCCCCACCACCAATATGTCACAGACAGCAGATATTCCTCTACCTACAGTTCCCCTCTCATCCATTCCACACTTCCAGGAGCAATAGTGACTCCAAGTTTTACAGGAATGAAGGAAAGCAGTACACTGGGAAGGGTGCATAAAGGTGTGGGAAAACATCTGCCGACCCAACCACTTTGAAAACTCAAGGTCCAACATGATCACATAGTGAAATTTTCTTACCCCAGAGCTATGGAGTGAATTGAATGGCAACAGATTCAAAAGTGTGTTGGCAACTGATCTGTTCCTCCAAGCCTATGGTGAATCAGATCCTTAGCAATAGTCAGAGACCAGAATAAGATGTAAAATTGTGTTTCTTCTTGTTTTTCTTTAACCCTCATTACCTACTCTTGCTCTGTTTGTTTTTTACTTTTAATGATATTGTATTTCCTTATCTATTTTAATTGCATTGTTAATAGGGATGTACATTCATTTGAAATGACATAGCATGTCGATGACATAGGCTGTGTTTATTCATGTTGGCAAAAAAAAAGAGCAGAAAAATCAAAATTTCATGTTTTTCATATTATTTCAAACAGGGTGGATAAAATTGGATTTTTTTAAATTTAAATCTGATTTTTTAATTTAAATTGTATTTTTTTAAAAGTAAAATGCTTTTAAGAGGGAAAATCTATCTAAGTATAGTTTCTATTTGAAAATACATTATAGTCCAAAAGCTATTTATCATGAAATAAGGATTAGTTTTTAAATCTGTAGCATGAGGCTGTATATTCATGCAATGTTTAATTATTTTTGGTAAATGAATTCCATTAATCCATTCATAACGTCACTGGCATGATTTAAATCAAGTCTTTCTGACTAGTGATTCAAATCATGATTTAAATAGATAGTATTTTATACATGTATGTATTTTTGTAAGCTGATTATGCATGTTGCTTGGAATCCACTTAGATCTTTAGGTGGGGTATAAAGTTTTAAATAAACAAATTGATTTGATTTAAATAAAATCCACCCGTAATAGACTCACATACCCCCACACCCTTTTTTCAAGCTGCGCTGCTGAGAAGCACAAGCTAAAGTTGAGCTGCACATAGGATTAGAATGGGCAGCTCAGCATTTAGCTTGCACTGCATAATAAAACGGGGGGTTATTATGCAAACATTTTTTTGATATATACACATAAACACCAGTCAACCTATACCATACACAGCTTTGCATGCAGAATTCTCAGTGTTCTTCCCAGATAAGTGACCTTACCTTATATTGGTGTTCATATGTTTTAGGTACCATTTATATAGGTATGGACCATTTATAGAAGACTGAGTCTGTTATGATTCTTATTTACAATATTATTTTATATACATTCGCAGTGTTCAAATGTGTAAGACCCATTGATGTTAATTTAAAGGGTATTAAGTAATTAATGGACCCTTTTACTAAAGGGCATTATGCCCCTAAAGCATTGTTAGTGCCCAAGAACAAGCTACCACGGAAATGTCTTTAAAGCATGTTGCAATATTTTGCTTGTTTGCTTACACTAACCAGTGTGTTACCAATTTTTAGAAAATATTTTTGAAGGGGGCATGTCGGCAGACAGTGGGCATTGCTGTTTTATCCGCCTAGTAGTAAAAGCAGTTAGCTTATCAGGTTTAAAAAAAAAAAGATTTGGATAATTTCCTAAAAGAAAAGTGTAAAAGCTATTAGTAAGATGGATGGGAAAATCCACTGCTTATTCCTGGATAAGCAGAATAAAATCTATTTTGTTTTGTTGGAATCTTGACAGGTACTTATGACTTGGGATTGGCCACTATTGGAAACAGGTTACTGGGCTTGATGAACCTTCACTCTGTCCCAGTACAGCACTACTTATGTTTTTAGTGCATTATGATAACAGGGTAATGCGGAGTTAATGCAAAAGCACCTACGGCCCCTTAAATAATTGGAGACTGTAGGTGTTCTTGCATTAACTCTACACAGATGCTGCAGGCTGATGACTGAATTAGCATGTGACCTGCAATAGAATATATTTTATTGAAAAGAAATCTGGCCTTGACACTTGGGAGAGTCCGACATTAAAACACATTAGATCCAGATTTTACCACTCTTTAGTAAAAGGGCCCCTAAGTTACAAACGTAAGTGGTAACTATTCCATAAATACAACTGTCTGAACATTTTTAGAATGAGGGGGAAAGTGCTTAGCATAAAAAGATTAACCATGCGTTCATTGATAATGAACTGGTATGCATAATTTTGTTTCATAGTTACTCACCAAGTACTGTGCGAAAGCTCTCAGGAGAAAATTTATGCCTGTTAAAGGTGATACTGTATGTGCAAATGAGAATTCAGCTTCATGCTCTAACTGGGTCAGTTACGCACATTCTCCTACGTAATATGTGCCAACAGAGAATTTAACTGCACAGCTGACTTTGTGAATTTTTTCTGCTCTTTAACATTGATCTCATGGAGACTGAATTTTTGTCGCAAATATTACGTAGCTTGAAAAGAAAATGTATATATTTTTTCATGAGCGCACCATTTTATCCGGATCAAGTGAAACACTAAAGAGTTTAGTTTCTCCTCACCTATATTTGATCAGTCTAAGTTTTACATGTTTTTAAATATGGGCATGGTAGGTGGCTGGATAGAAAAATAACACAGCTCAGACAAAGAAAGGGTGAAAGACATCTTGCCAGAGATCAGATACATTACATTACATTCGTGATTTTTATTCCGCCATTGCCTTGCGGTTCAAGGCGGATTACAGAAAAGGATTTCTGGATATGTCCAGAGGTGTTACAGAGTAGAGCAGGTTGCTTCAGAGGATTGAAATGTTTCATACAGAACCCCCCACTCCCCCGAATATCAGGGGAGTACTGTATTCTGGACATTTACAGTTGTAATGTGCTTGTAAACGTTCTTTATGTGGGTTAGTGAAAGGTTTGGAGTTTAAAAAATATCTTAAGAGCTATAGTTTAGGCCTGGTAATGAGATGGGATCTGTACTACTAGGAGAAAGCCAGTTAACTTTCACTATTCTCTACCATCTGTAAAAATGCAGTGAGAATTGTTTGATCCCGACCAGGTGGCACTTCATTCTGCAGACTCAGTTTTGGTCCTTTCAGCACTTTTTCCAGTGTGCAGTTTTACATTTCTTCTCAGCAAAAGCTTTATCCTGAACAAAATGTCTCACTCCATGCAAAGTTTAATTAAAGAGAAACAAAAGTGTCTTCTGACTGGTACTCAAAAAATGTATTCATCAGCGATTCTAAAATTCCTTAAGTAGTTACCTACCAAGAAAGAACTGCACTTCTTTCCTGGCAAGTGCATATCTTGGTGTATTTCTCTCCATCTTCTCTTCCTTCATCCTCTTAACACACTTTTACTAAGCTGCATTAGGCATATGGCAGGCTCAGTCTCGGGCAGTGATCAAGGCCCAGTTAAAAGCCCAACTCTTTGGGAGTGCTTTCGACTCCTAACGTCTCTTACCTTGGGTTCTACATCCTCAACCCTTTATGTCATGTCTGTCTGTCCAAGTTAGATTGTAAGCTCTTCTGAGCAGGGACCGTCTATAAATGTCAAAATGTACAGCGCTGCATATGCCTTTCAGCACTATATAAGTGATAAGTAGTAGCAGTAGTGTACACGCAAACTGTGCAGTCATAAGTTGGTGTGGAGAGTGGGCAAACGAGATACACTATTCAGTTAGCACTCTATCATTAGTGCCCACTATGGGCCAGATTTTATAAACAGTGCTGTCATCTGCTTAAAAAATAACTGCGAGATTGCATGTCAATCACACAATGGCACCATTTCTAGAATTGCAGTTTCGTGAAAGATAGGTGCCGGAAATGTAGGCCAGGGTTTTAAAGGCCTATACTTCTGGCATCTACTTTTTATGTGAATCATGGCTACAGATGCGCTTTATCATGCCTTACGCTGCTTTCGGTACAGTGGCATTAGGCTTCATAAAGCACCTTTGTTGCAGCGATGAAGGCACCATTTTTCTAGGCGCCTACATTTTTTTGTTTGAAAACGATTTTAATAATCTTTAAATGGTTTTCCTCACTTGTTAGGTGCCGGAATAATGTAGACTTAACACAGGAGCCCTTACTGCCTCCAAATTGGAGGCAGTAAGGTCTGGATTCTGTAAATGGTGCCTAAATCATTGGTGTCTACTAAAATGGCTGCCGACTGCGTGTCAATCATGCTTAGGTGCCATTAAATTAAATTAATCATGGCTAATGACGTCTAAGAAAAAAAACTTAGAAGCCTGCAATGTAGGCCAGCTTTTTACTGGCCTACATTGCAGGCATCTAAGATCTTTAGTGAATTGTGCCTAAAGGCGATTAAGTCCTGTTCCGCCCCCTAACCACGCCCAGTTAAATATAAGGCACCGTTAGGCGTCCTGCAGTAGACACATTAATGGCACCTATACTGTAGATACCTCCCTGTGTCTACTTCTTTTTAATGAGCTTTTAATTTGTTTTAAAGGATGCAGTCAATTACCGTGCCAATTAAAACAATTAAGTTAGGCAGCGGTAGCTAACTTATGGCTCTGTTTATAGAATATGGGGCTCATAATCGAAATAGAAAAACGTCCCAAAACCGGTCTAAGTCGGCACTTGGACGAACATTTCCCAAATACGTCCAAGTGCTGATACTAAAAACGGGTTTTGGACATATTTCTAAACGACCTAGGCCTTACTCCAAAATAACTGTTAATCTCTACCTGCTAATCACTAGCTCTTAACTCTGTTTATTCCACTCAAGTTGTACCATCTTTTAATTATTGTAAACCACATAGAACTTCACGGTGCTGCGGTATATAAACTGTTGTTATTATTATTATTATTCTTCATAGTGCCGCTGAACGACCAAAGCTAAACGGTGCGTTTCGGGAGGAGTGTCGAGGGTGGGACGTGGGCCAGCTTAGACTTAGTCGTTCAGCATGTATAACCGAAAGTTAAAATTCTGCCTCCAGACCATCATCACTTGGCCGCCTGGCATAGGAAAGCCTAGTTGTCCAGCACAGAGGCAGCTTAAGTCATCTTGGGAGTGGGTTAGGGATCCATAGAGAGGAGGACCCATGCCCATAAGCCCCTGTAATCACTGCATTGATACTGAAACATGTGCACTCTCCTATACACCCCCCAAACCCTTTTGTACTGGCATATAAGTGGCTCCTGCAGCCATAAGAGCTATTAGGGTGGTAGATAAGTGGGTCTAGGGGATTCTGGAGGTGGTTTGGGGGGCTCACCGTGACCTATAAGGGTCTACCAGCCCAACCAAGAAGAGAATGACGTGGATATGGTTCAATCAATGATCTGAAACAATGTCAAAAACACAGAATTTTGTTTCTGAAAATTGACGTTAACGAAATAAGATAACGCTCTTTTCAGCTACAGTGACAAAATAATGCTCAGAATTTAGGAAGTTGGTTGGTTGGGCTGAGAACTTTTCAGCTCCCCTTCGTATTGAACTAATCCAATAATCTGCATCACCCACGGCTCACTGATTTGACCCTTATTTCTTCAGAAAGTTAAAAGAAATCTTCATGCTGTTTAGTAGTTCCACAGCTGATAATTAAATTAATTGAATGGTTTCTATAACTGTGGCTAGTGCTCACTTTGTCCTTTTTCTACATGGGCTGATAGTTTTAATAATGGAGACACCACATTTGCTGTGATGAGCACCATCGGTTGTCATGGTAACTGTGTAATTCATATAATTATGTTCCGCTATAAACCTGTTGTTTTAATTCAGGATGCACAGTAAGGAAATATGAAGATAGCATTAGGGAGGATATGAGCACAGCTAAAAGGAGGGATAAAGAAATCCAGCTGTGAAATTGTGCTTCTTGTGGCGATGGAAGTGCTTTTGGTTTTATTGAAACAGAAAATTCATCCTAGCACCAGAGGAGATGATCAGTTGAAGAGAAAACTTTGTATCTCCCTTTGAACCTCTTTGGGGTAATCATGGATGAAATAATGTGGTAGCCGTGTTAGTCCACTTGAAAGATAATATGTTTATTATTTATTTGATACCCCGCCAGTGCAAAACAAAAAAAAGGAGATAAGGTGTTATTTAATAATTTTCTGACTAGCTTTCGAAGTCAGAGCCTTCTTGGTCGGGTCTGAAATGAGCAAAAGGTGACAATACATAATAATGTAACTGCATGTACATATAAAAGATAGTTTGCCAAAATTTTTAAATGAGATTATTCATGTACTTCTGCCCTAGGGAATTTGGCCCAGATTCTATAAGCAGTACACCTAGCCAATCTAGCCACCTAACTTAATTATTCAGTTAGGCTTAAATTGCCATGGAGGTATTTAAGCTGCCACAGGTTACTTACTAATGAGATACATGCATCTTATTATTATGCAAATACCATAACCCAACTTGAGTGATACATTGCAAATTGTATTTGGGTCCATAAGTCACAGCAAAAGAACCCCAGCTTTATCCTCACCTCCCCAAAGACTCCAGTCGCCTCCCTGGCTCCAGACTTCTCACCTCCCACAAGGCTCAAGCCCTGCCCACCCTCCACCCTCAAAAAGGCCCAAACCTCTCCCCACCCCCAGACATCCAAAAGGGCCTATCATATCAATCATTGGTGGTCTAGGGAGTCTTAGGACAGAAGTGATTCCTAATCTTTCCCGCCCAGTCTGGTACTGTCCTTAAAATAGTGTAACTACTAGGGATCATGTGTGGGGCTTAGACCTTTTGGGATTGGGCAGACCCTGAGCCTTTAGGGAGGTGGGGGAATGGGGGTCTGGAATCTTTGAGGTTGTAGAGATTAAGTCAGGGGAGATATTGAAGCTTGGGGGGGGGGGGGGGGGAGCTGTTCTGTCAGCCTGGGATAATCGAGGTTTGCAAGCAGCATTATTTTTGTACCATGGGATTCAGCAACCTGCAAGATTGAGCTACTTCATGTTGCTGAATCTCATGGCAAATCAAGGTGTGCACCTTGATAACTTCTCCCCAAGTTGCATGAGGTTAGTCCCATTAAATCATATGTAGGACAAAATTAAATTTCATGCTTGCATATATCCTAACCCATGAAACTCACCAATTCACATTAACTTCACAGAAAAAGGAGTTTGATGTGGATACCCTTAGCAAGCCAGAACTACGGTTCCTGCTAAGCATAATGGAAGGCGAGCTGGAAGCCAGAGATCTTGTGATAGAAGCATTAAGGGTAAGTTTATAATATCTCAGAGTTTCTGTTCTCTTAAGCTTCTGCAGCTGGTGATTCTTGGCAGCTGTCCAAGTGGTGCCACATCTGAAATTGCTTGACCGATGTTTCGGCCATCTTGCTGTGGCTTTTTTTCAGGGTGATGCCTGAAGCAAATGGCTGACAATGTCAAGCAAACACAGATGCAGCACCATCTAGACCAGTGATTCTTAACCTTTTTTGAGTCATGGACCACTTTAAAAATCTGATGAAAGCTATGGGCCCCCTTCCCCAGAAATATTCACATAAGCACAACTTTGCATGCTATGAATATAATGTACTTTATTTATCGAGATTTGATTGTCTCATACATATATGACATACACAAAGTAATCAATCTAAAAAAAATCACTCCTTTATTATGCAAAAAATAATGGCCACTCATTATAATTATGAAATACAATCCTCTTTTGTAAATTAAAACAGAGCTACTACTACTACGTTTTCTACTACCATTACTACTACTCCTCTCTTGTTATTTGCGAGAAAAATCAACAGTACCAGGATGTATAGTGAATATAAATATTTTACTTGACCCTCACGGATGCCCTGAAACTCATCCATGGATCCCAGATTAAGAACCCCTGATTTAGACAATTGCAAGAATCATCTTGGAAGTTTTATTTCTCTGAGTACGTAATATAGCAGAGTGCTTTTTCATCTGAAATTCCATTATTTTGAACCTCATAAAATCCAGAAAAAAAGTCCCCTTGTGGTCACTTGGAGTCCATTGAGCAACAGGGAAGTGGAAACACTTTTTTTGTCACCTGCTTTCTCCAGCTCCACCCTGCTTATCCCTTCTCTAACTCTCTTCTTCTGTTGTCACTTCCTTTCTCTCCTTTATGGTTCAGTCTCAAAGCAGAAAATAGAAATACGATATACGTACTGTTGAATAAGTTCTTGCAGGATCACTCAGTCATTCAATGATAATGAGACACATACTAAATAATAAGCAAAAAAAGTGGAGAAAAACAAACCTCATACACAGACCGCCGGGACTGCACTGTACCATAAGCAGTCTGTATCATCAAGGGTCTGAAAAAAACTCCACACACAAATATTTGTACATTTTCATACATTCAAAATGTTCTGTTTTCAAAGTAAGTGCTTCCAAAATTGAATAATCTAATTTATGTCCTGGTTGGAAGAAAATAAGATTTACCAGCTTCCAAGGTTTCAATTGGTCCAGAATTGGTGGCGCTTCATTGATGACATCTTCCTTATTTGGACAGGTTCAGTAGATCAACTGATGCAATTTAATACCGCTTTGAATCAGATTCACCACACAATTAAATATGTCATGTCGTATAATGCCACCCTGATCAGATTTCTTGATGTTTCAGTACAATTGGTGTATGGTAAATTGTTGACTTCAATTTTTCATAAAGACATAGACAGAAACACTCTGTTCATCTTAAAACAAGTATTCCCTTTGCCCAATTTCTTAGATATAGATAAGTATGTAATTCAAATGATATGTATCTTCAAGAAGCTAAGATACTTGAAGAAAAATTTAAATCTCGCCTGTGAAAAAAACAAAGAAAAGGGCATTAAATAACCCTAGAGAATCCCTGCTGGAATATAGACAGTCTCAAGAACAAGTTGAAACAATTTCTTGTGTTCTTAAACAGACACATACAATTCAGAAGATCATTAAGAAATATAAAAAAACATCTTCCGCTTCTTAAAACATTGCCATGCTTTGCAAATAAAAGATTTATCTTTGCTCAGTCTAGAAATAGGAATTTGGGAGATTGGCTTTGCCATACTTCAAAGGAAAGTTTTGGACTTCAAGAAGAATCTCGACCTCATGGACATTCTCCCTGTGGCCACTGTTCAAATTGTAATATTATGGCCACAATTACTTCCCTTTTTGATCTGGTAGATGGGAAGGAATATATTTTAGAACAGAATTCTGATTGGCAATCAAGCATGGTAGTATACGCTATTTAGTGATCTGTTATAGATTGGCCAAACCTTGAGAACATTAACTATTAGAATAACAGAACACAAAAGCTACATCAATGCCAAAAAAAAAAAATGGCAGCCCCATTAGTAACCCATTGCATAGAACAACAACATGCTTTTGGGAGTTTGAAATGTTGGGTGATAGAGAAGATTATGCCACCCTTAAGAAGAGGAAATATCAAGAGACAGCTCTGGCAAAGGGAACAGCAATGGATCCATCTGTCTGGTTTAAATACTGCATTAGAGTGGTAATCTTTTTACTGAATTCATGCTTTTTAGTGTGTTTTTACAGTTTTATATTTTGCATGTATCTTTTGGGTTTTTTTCTGATACATGAGTCTGTGCTATGGTGGAGCACTGAGTTCTGAGATATATACATTTTTCCACGTTTTTACGTTTAATGGTTTGCCTGCATATGTTAAAGTTTACACTTCCTTGCGATTTTTCTCACCACGTTCAGGTTTTCCTGAGGACAAGGTTTTACTGTGCAATATGTTTTTATCCCCTATTGGAAGAATTGACTTTTTGATTTTTGGCACTCTTTCAAGTTTTTGATTGGTAGGAGTTGAACCAGTTAGGCGGCGGTAGGCATCCTACCACTGTCTAACTAATCAGGATGCATGTTTTTTTAACAAAATCGATGTGGCGAATGGCACCTATATTGAAGGTGCCATTTGCACACCTATGGAAGCGCTTGGGCATGCCTAAAGGTGCCCGAGGCTGACATGGGCATGGTTTGCACCAGAACTAGCCTTAGGCATCCTTAGACAACCCTAGGCACTAGCCTACATTTAAGGCACCTGTTTTAAAAACAGCCACAATTCTATAAATGGTGCTGATGCGTGATTGACACTCGATTGGCGGCTATTGTTTGGCGGATATTGATTGGCGGATACTTGCGCCGTTTATAGAATCTGGGCCAAAATGATTTTCCAAAGTTATCAGGTGGCTCCTGGTCATTTGCCTATTCGAGGCTAACTGGTCATTTTCAATAGTACTTAACCAGTAAGTGCCACTGAAATGTCCAGTTAGCACCTGTCTTGAAACTATTGTGGGGGGTATTCCGGAGGCAGAGTCAGCACTTGGCTGGTTAAGTGCCGATATTCATCACATAACCGGCCAAGGTGACCACTTAATTGGTATCGCATAAAAGTCAGTCCTCTCTTTGGGCTCCTTTTACTAAATAGCACTAAAGGCTTTTAGTGCGGGTCGGTGAGGTAAATGCTCTGATGCTCATAGAATTCCTATGGAATTAGTAAAACCCAGCATTTATATGGTGCATGCCCCATAACTGGTTAAGTGCTGATTATCGCACATATCCGACTTTAACCGGCTCTGCAAGTCCAAAAATTCAGTGCCGAAGCCTGGACATGCCTGGCATTGAATTTTGGAGCATAATGCCTATGGCGGTTAGCAAACACTAAGTGCTGCTGGCAGAATTTTGGGCCCTATATTTTTCAATCAAATTTGTTATTCTTTTGTATATTCCTCTTTAGCTAGTCAAGAAGCCCCTTTACTAAAGAGTATTATGCCCTTACTATGCAGTTAGTGTGTGAAAATAGGTTACCAAACATAGAAACATGATGGCAGATAAAGACCCGAATGGCTGCTGTAGTAAGATCCTGTTTCCATCAAAAACATTTTGCCGTTCTCGTCCAATCCATCATCCTCTCCAGACTGGACTATTGCAATTCCATCTTCATATGCCTAACAAAGAAAAACCTCCACAGACTCCAGCTGATCCAAAATGCCGCGGCCAAGCTTATCTTTTCTAAAAGTAAATTCGATCACGTCTCACCACTCCTTTCCAAGCTTCACTGGTTTCCGATAACTTCCAGAGTCCACTTCAAATGCATCAGTCTAACCTTCAAAATCCTCCACGGCATCCTTCCTCCACTAATTCCTCTTTCCTGGAATTCCTCGAATCTTAGTACCTCCAGACCTACCCAAAAATCGAAACTATCCTTCCCCTCACTAAAAGGCATTTCCCACCCAGGAAAACTGGGGACTTCCCTCCTCATCAGATTCACCGAGCTCTGGAATAACCTCACCTCCCCCCTTCGGAACCTGAGTGCTCTCCAACCCTTCCGCAAACATCTGAAAACCTGGCTTTTCTCTAAAATCTAACTTCTCCCCCTCTCTGACATCCTAGCTCTCTAACACTCTTCTTCCCTCCAATCTTCATCTAGCCCTTTCCTTGGAGTTCCTTTCTTATTACAATCCCTGTAAACCGTGCCGAGCTCCACGACCTTGGAGATGGCGCGGTATAAAAACCTAAGGTTTAGTTTAGTTTAGTTTAGTAATTGCTCTGATGTCCATAGGGAATTAATGGACTTCAAAAGTGTTTGCTGTGTGGCTTTGTAAAAGAAGCCCTTATAATCTGTGCATTTCATGGTTCTTGGAGGAGTACAATTTTATTACATGCATAATCAAAATCAAATAGAATAGAAACATAGAAACGTGACGGCAGATAAAGGCCAAATGGCCCATCTAGTCTGCCCATCCACAGTAACCATTATCTCTTTCTCTCTCTGAGAGATCCCACGTGCCTATCCCAGGCCCTCTTGAATTCAGACACAGTCTCTGTTTCTACCACCTCTTCTGGGAGAATATACAACAAAGTCACATCTTGACACAATAAAACAAATCAACAGCATAAAAGGCTCCTTTTACAAAGGTGCGTTAGGGCCTTAACGTGCTAAAATGCCGCACGTGCTAGCCGCTACCGCCTCCTCTTGAGCAGGCGGTAGTTTTTCAGGTAGCGTGCACTAATCCGGTGCGCGCGCTAAAACCGCTAGCGCGCCTTTGTAATTCCAAAATGAAGTAAAATAAGAACCTGCTCATACCACAACTGCAGTTTGAATTATGAAAAGGCCTTCTGAAGTAAGTATGCTTTAAGTTGCTTTCTAAAGAGAAGATAAGTGTCAATTTTACGGAGATGAACAGGCAGTCAATTTCATAATCTAGGGCTCTTTACTTGAAAGGCAGAAGATCTTAAACCAAGTCAACTAACTAATCAGAAACTGGGGGCCTCAAGTAAATATTTACAAGTGGGTTCTGAAAAGTTCTCATCTCAACCAAGAAGGGAATGAAGTGGAGCCATGAAACTTACAAGTTATTCCACATATTCACCCCTAAGTTCAACACATTTGGCACATCGTATCTGTAACCCTTCCAAAAAAATACTCAGATGTCTGGTCGCTGAAATACTGCTCTGCTGCTGCAGTCACCTCCAAATCACTCAAAAATTGTTGAGATTTCAAACTCTTTTTAAGGTTTGGAAACGGAAAATAGTCAGATGGAGCAAGATCTGGTGAGTAGGGTGGATGGTCTATGCCAGGGGTGCCCACACTTTATGGGCTTGCGAGCTACTTTTATAATGACTAAGTCAAAATGATCTACCAACAATAAAATAAAAAAAACCCCACAAAGCACACTGAAAGGCAGAGAAAATGTTAATTATTCAAAGAGGTCACGGCAGATGACTCTATGCAATGTCACCTCAGTAACAAAATACAAAAATAGACAAATACACCCCCTCCCTTTTTACTAAACCACAATAGTAGGTTTTAGCACAGGGAGTTACACTGAATGCCTCGCGCTGCTCTCAATGCTCATAGGCTCCCTGCGCTAAAAAACGCTATTGCGGTTTAGTAAAAGGGAGCCATAGTGCAAAATATAGACCGCAGACATAAATTCTCAAAACCGACACATTTTGATCACTAAATTGAAAATAAAATAATTTTTCCTACCTTTGCTGTTTGGTGATTTCATGAGTCTCTGGTTGCACTTTCTTCTTCTGACTTTGCATCCAATCTTTCTTCCTTTCTTTCAGCCTCCTGTATGTTTCCTCTCCTCCAGACCTCATTCTCTCCCCCAATTTTTTCTTTCTGTCTCCCTGTTCCTCCTTCTTTCTGTCTCCGTGCCCTCCCCCAAGCCACTTGGTTTGCTGCCACCGCCATCGGGGAACAGCCCCCAAGCCACCGCCGTTCCAAGCTTTCCCTGCAGAAGCGTCGCGCTGACCAGCATTCCGCTCCCTGACGTCAATTCTGACGTAGGAGAGGAAGTTCCGGCGTAGGAGAGGAAGTTCCGGGCCAACAAGGCATTTCTCCTCATTCCTTCCAGCCTGAGCCCCATCTCTCCTTGGTCCAGCATTTCCCTTCTGTGTCTGTCAGAATTACCATTCCACCTATTTTCCAACATCACCCTTCTTTGTGTCCATCTCACCTATATCCCTATCTCACCACTTTTTCAGCATCTTCATTTGTCTCTGTCCTTGTCTTTATCCCATGTTCACCATTTGCCCTTTCAATGTCTTTATCTCCCCCCACACACTTTTTCAGCATTACTTCTATGTCTCTATTTCACCTCCTCTTCATGTCCCCTCTGTATCTCTATCCTTATTCAGTAGGTCCTGCTTATCCTTTCTCTTCTTTGTGTCACTATCTCCATTTTCAGCTTTCCCCCCTTTTCCTTTGTTAATGCACCCTGTAGCCAGAATCTTTCCACCCTCCCTCCACTCCGGCCCAGCCCAGTATGAAATATTTCCTTTTGTTTCCCTCCCCTCTCTCTTTCTCTCTCTCTTCTGCTCCCTCACCACGAGTCCTGCATCTGGCCCTCTCCCTTCTACCTGCACCTAGCAACATCCCCCTGCTCCACAGCTCTCTTAAGCAACTCGTCAGCAGCGGTGATCAAGACAAGCTGCCGACATCGAGGCCTTCCCTCTACGAGTCCCGCCTTTGTGGAAAAAGGAAGTTGAAACAAGCGGGACTCGCAGAGGGTAGGTCCCGACGTCAGAAGCTTGTGTCGATCGCTGCTGCTGAGTTGCCGAAGAGAGCCGCGGAGCAGGGGGTGTGGCCAGAAGCAGGTAGAAGGGAGAGGGAGATAGGAAGGCTGTAGAAGCTCCGGAGCATGACACCGACCCCGGCCAGGATGATTTCTTTTTCAGGCTGCTGCTGCCGCTGCCACGTTCCCCCCCCCCCCCCCGAAATGACAAAAACAGCCTAAAGTGGATGCCCAGCGTTGGTGTCTTTGACGTCGGGGAGAGGAAGGCTGATAGGCCCAGTAGATCGGGACGGCAACACGAGTCTATCACGGAGCCCGGGATGGGCTCTGCGATCAACTCACGTTGCCTTCCTGAGCTACCGGTCGATCGCGATCGACGTGTTGGGCACCCCTGGTCTATGCACTGAAACCCCAACTGCATCAAAACATCCATCCTTTTGCCAGCTTTGTGAGTAGGTGAATTGCCTTGCAAAAATAAAGAACTCCTTTTCACACCTTCCCTCTCCTTTTTTCTTTCAGTGCCTCCTTTAATCGGTACTGCAGCAAATGCCCTAATCTACATGTAGGAGAGCTGCACAAACACCGAAGTTATAGTGTTGTTCTAAATATAAATAGTGCAGTGTATCTTCAGTGTGAGGTAGTAAGCTCTGAGAAGCCAAGTTCAAAAAAAAGAACCACGGCTCCATTGCTTTACCAAACCCAGGCTTTTTAGGGGAGAGACCATGCTCATAGTTTAGCCAAACACCATCATTGGCATACACTTTGGGCTCCTTTTACAAAGGTGCGCTAGCGTTTTTAACGCACGCACTGGATTAGCGTGCACTATAGCGCCCACTACCTGAAAAATTACCGCCTGCTCAAGAAGAGGTGGTAGTGTCTAGCGTGCGCTATTCCGCGCGTTAAGGTCCTAGCGCACCTTTGTAAAAGGAGCCCATTGTGTGCTTAATCGAGCTTAACTCTGTGAAAAATAACAATTTACTAACTAATATAATATAGCAATACGGTGTCGCAGTGCTCCTACCCGTGTTCAGTCCCATAGTGGAAAAAATAAAGGAAATCCTAAAATGTGCTGTACTTAGCTTGTTTTAAATCTTATGTCCATAAACGCCATTAAGGTTTCAGCGGCATCGCCAAAGATGAGAGACTCTTTCTCTTTTTTAAACTCCAGATTTCCCTCAAGCTGTTTAAGGTATGGCCAGGCTTGGTTTCAGGAAACACTGCCCCTTCCTTAGGAACCCTTGAGGGGATTCAAAAAAGCCGCCGCACGGTAGAAAAAACTTTCTAACACTGCTGTTCAGCGCCATGCTCCAATGGGGCCTCGCTGAACAGTAGTGTTAGAAAGATTTTCTACTGTGTGTGTGTGAAAAATAGTTTTTTAATCATGTGTTTCAAGTGGGGTTTTTTTTTAAAACAAAGAAGAACCACTCAAAACTCCTAAGTAACGGAGTTACCCATCAAGTAAAAAACTGAAAAGGTAATTCTCCCACTTAGTTCTAGACAGAAGGAAAACTTGTGTTTTGGCGACATTGAATTTCAGTTTGTTGGCTATTTTGGGGTGTTCAGTGGGCAGAGTCAACACTTGGCCAGTTAAATCCATTATTCAGCACCTAACCAGCCAGGGTAACAGCATAAAACACATTATGTGGCAACCCATGGTGAATATTGACATAATCGGCTTGTTGTTAGCCAGTGTTGCATAAACTGGATATTTAGGGGCGGAGTCTACAAACGGTGCCATTATTGGTGGCTGCCTACAAAATGGCCACCAATCGTGTATCAGTCATTCAGTGGCACCGTTTGGAGAATCGTAGCTATGTGAAAGGTAGGCACTGGAAATGTGGTCAAGGTTTTAAAAGCCTAAATTCCTGGTGCCTACTTTCTACAAGAATTAGGTCTACAGAGATGCCTAACGGTGCTTAAGGCCTTTCGTGGTGTTAAGCACACCTACAGTGGCCATAGTCACCCTTAGTCGAGACAAAGATGCTGTTTTGGGCACCTCCATTTTTCAAATGATGTTTTAATTGTTTTTTTTTTAATCGGCACCGTCAATTACTGCACCATTTGAACAAATTAAAAAAGATTACGTTAGGTGGCCTACCACCCCCTAATGGCGCCGTTTTGAGAATTTGCTCCTTAGTGCTGAAACCAAACCATGGTCTGACATTGAATTATCTGGCAATAATGCCAGTGGCAGTCAGAAAAAGGCTAACTGCTGCCAGCTGAGTATTGATCTCGCCATGAATACTTAACAAGAACAGGACCCACAAACTGCAGATCGGATGCGAACACATTTTGTAAAAGTGTTCCTCACCCTTTCTGCCCTCTTTCACATAGGTGTTCACTGTGAGGCTCTCAAGCGACCAGAAACAAACCCCTTGTACACCAAAGAGAACCCTTAGCCCATTGCAGTTGCCTCATTTCCTTCACAAGATAGGTTTGCAAAGCATATATTGTAATGTTCCATGCATAGGAAAAGCAGTAGTTGCGTTTGTCTGTGTGTGTGTTGGGGGGGAGTTCCTTTCTATAATGACTGGTAAAGATTGGGGGACGAGGATTAGCTGGAGGCAGAAGGAAAGCTACTGCAATGCTGTGGTATATTGTTTTCAAGCTGTTCTTAAAGCCATGAGGTACTTACAGCTTGAAAACATAAATTTCTGTCGGCATTTGCTATACAATTTTCATTTTAGTTTAAAGGACATGTATTTGTTGTACTATTCACTCAAAAAATGTACTGTGATTTAGTGTACTTAAACTCTCAGAGGGTGAGAGAAAATTGTTCTTTGGTGAAAAAGGCTGAAGGACCCAGTGACCTCATCCATTTAGGAATTGCGAAAGAATAACTCACACCTCCTGCTGACATATAGTGAGGTTAGAAAGCTTTTTTTAATACCATTGTGTGTCTATACTTTGAGCGTTGTGTTTTTAAGTCCCATATAACCTTTGTTTGATTGGGTAAGCATCAGGCAGTTTACTGTACAGAGCTTTTGTTCTGATTTGGGGTCAGAACAGAGACTAGGAGATTTAGGAGTTCAGCTGGCACTTTATTTCATATACCCAGCATGCCACTGTCAGTCAATAAAGCAATCCACACAGTTAGATATCTTCTAAACTGTGAAGGGTTTATTTTAACTTGGATTTCAGAAAACTGGGACATTAACTTTAAAGTAAACAGAAACATAGAAGCAGGATGGCAGAAAAAGGCCAAATGGCCCATCTAGTCTGCTCATCCACAGCATCCACTATCTCCTCTGCTCCCTAACAGATCCCGTGTGCCAGTCCCACATTTTCTTGAATTCAGACACAGTCTTTAATTCTACCACCTCTACTAGGAGACTGTTCCATGCATCTACATACCACACTTTCTACAAAAAAGTATTTCCTTCGATTACTCCTGAGCCTCCACCACCTCTACTGGGAGACTGTTCCACACATCTACATACCACCCTTTCTGTAAAAAAGTATTTCCTTCGATTACTCCTGAGCCTATCACCTCTTAACCTCTTTCTATGCCTTCTCACTCTGGAGTCTCCTTTCAATTGAAAGAGTTGCCTCATGTGTATTTATGCTACATAGGTATTTAAATGTCTCTATCATATCTCCTCTTTCCTCCAGAGTATACATATTGAGGTCTTTAAGTCTGTCCCCATATACCTCATGATGTAGACCACCAACCATTTTAGTTGCCTTCCTCTCTGGATCGACTCCAGCCTGCTTATATTTTTTTGAAAGTGCGGTCTCCAGAATTGTACACAATATTCTAAATATAGTCCCAATACTCTTATACAGGGTCATCAGTACCTCCTTTTTCCTACTGGCCATTCTTCTCCCAATGCACCCAAGCGACCTTCTAGCTTTTACCATCACTTTTCAACCTGTTGGCCACCTTAAGATTATCACATACTATCACACCCAAGTCCTTCTCTTCTTTCATGTACAAATGTTCTTCACCACCTAAACTACACTGTTCCCTCTGGGTTTTGTAGTCCAAATGCATGACCTTGCATTTCTTAGCATTAAATCTTAGCTGCCAAATTTCAGACCATTCCTCAAGCTTCACTAGGACCTTCCTCATGTTTACACCATTAGGAGTGTCTACTCTATTGCAGATTTTGGTATCATCTGCAAAGAAGCCCTTCAGCAATATCATTTACAAAAATGTTAAAAAGAACAGACCCAAGAACCGAAACTTGAGGCACGGCACAGGTAACATTCCTTTTATCAGAGCGATATCCAATGACCTTCCACTCAACCAGTTTCTGACCCAGTCCATAACTTTGGGGCCCATAAAAAAGGCACTCAATTTATTTATTAGATGCCTGTGTGAAACATTGTCAAAGGCTTTGCTAAAATCTAAATATACCACATTTAACGCTCTCCCTATATCTAATGCTCTGGTCATCCAATCAAAGGAAATGATCAGATTTATCTGACAAGACCTGCCTTTAGTGAATCTATATTGCCTCGGGTTCTGTAATCCACTGGATTCCAGAAACATCACTATTCTCTGTTTTTAAAGCGTTTCCATTAATTTACTTACCACAGAAGTCAGACCTTTATCCACGTACGCAGTCCTCTGAAAATCATTCATGATCTACCACACCTCCAGTCCTATTTGCTTTTGTTTTCTGCGGTCATGCTCCCAGTTCTTCAACTGTGAACATAGAGCATAGATATTTGTTGAGCAATTCAGCCTTATCTTTATCAGCTTCTACCCTCCCCTTCACCTTTGAGTTTCATAATGCTACTTTTGCACTTCCTCCTATCACTAATATATCTAAAAAAAAAAAAAAGTCCTGCCCCCCATTTTACCATGTCTGCTTTTTTTTCTCTTCCATTTCCATTTTTGCTTTCCTGTCTACTCGACCAGTCTCTCTGAACTTTTCCAGATATTTTTGCCTGTCTTTCTTCTTTCTGCGATCTTTTGTAGTTTATGAAAGCTAATCTCTTTTTCCTTACCTTCTCAGCTACTACTTTTGAGAACCAAGGCAGCCTTACATGTATTGCCCTTACAATAGCTCATTTCAGTTTTGCCCACTGCTTTCCTGCTTCTTCCAGATGAACCCATGCAGACAATTCTTTGACAAAATTCCTTATCTGAACAAAGTAATTTTTTTAAGTTTAGCTTTTTTTTTTTTTTTTTTAAAGTTTTAACTTTGAATGTACCCTCTCTACACCTGTCTTAATATTAAACCACACTATGCAGTGATGACTGAATGCCAAATGATCACCCACTATAACATCAGAAACACTTTCCCCGTTTGTAAGCACAAAGTCCAGTATGCCCCTTCCCCCATCCGTGGTTTAATTTAAATGATGAGTACTAATAGTGGATAAGTTGATAAAGTATTTCAATGAGTGAATTCCTGACAAAAGAATTTTCTGAACTTTGAATATTGATAAGACCGATGAAGAGGCTGACTACGTCAATCTCTAAGCAAATTGATAATGCTTCGGAGAGTAGCCGCTGAGGTCTTTTGAGAATTTCTCTGAAAAATTTAGTAAATTATATTGAAAGCTAAATAGTTGTTGCTGAGAGAGAAATTCTAATATTTGAAACTTTGAAAGATTAAATATAACACTTTGTACTGTATCCAATATTGCACAGGTGACCAGTGTCGTTGCTTCAGCACTGGTATCACATGCTGAAATCTACCAGTGCCTCTAATAACATGCACTGCTGCAGCATTTTGAATCACCTGTGACAGCCTGTTATGCATGCAACTGGTTCTACTGTATAAATGTGTGCCCAGTTGTATGTCTAACTTTGTACACTATTTATAACGACAAATGCTAGAAATGCTGCCAGTGGCTGCCAGGTTAAATTTACAACTACTGCATGGTAATGTCCTGTATTACTCTATGGTAACTGCAAATTATACTGCAGTTATTAAAAGGGCATCATAACCATTTTATGAGTGCCATGGACTGCCAGAAGAACTAACAAATCAATTCTGGAAGAGGTCAAACCGGTTATGTCACTCAAAGCCCAAATGATGAAGTCACGAATGTCTAATTTTGGTCACACTGTCAGAAGAGAAAGATCATTGGAGAAGGACATCATGTTTGGGAAGATTGAAGGAACAAAGCGAAGAGAACAACCTGCAATCAGATGGCCGGACACATTGAAAACAACCATGGCGATGACGCTGGACGACCTTACTGGACTAGCATAAAACCAATTTTTATTTTTTTTTTAATCTTTAATTCACCAAGTCGCTAGGACTTGAACTCAAGTCAGTGGTACCTAACGTAGCACAGTACCTAAACTATTATTAAAAGTAAAACATAAACACTAATACCATAATACATAAATAGAACAGAACATACAATATATATTAATTCATAAACAAAGCAAGAATCATACCGTCATTCCTATAAGTAATACAAACCTATTAAAGAAGCCTATGTGATAATATAAAGGAAAGGGAGAAAACCCCTAACAAAAGAAGCAGCAGGCTGCAACCCACAAGGCAATAGCTGCTGGAGCTACAGTTACCCATATTTCTTGGGGAAGGATGGTTTCTGAAGGGAATTATGGGACAGGAAGTCCTGAGAGAAAGGAGGGTGGAATGGTGCAGCGCTAAGAAGAGCTTCTAAAGAAAGAGTTTGACATCCAAAAGCTGCAAGAGGAGAAAGCTATGGTGGCAATTCTATAAATTGGTTTCAAGATTTCGATGCCCCAATGCCATGCAATTAGTGCCAAGTTTATAACAGCTTCGAGGTGCCAGAATTCTGCTATAGAATGCTTAGTCATCATTGGCATGCCAAAAGTTAAGCACCAACGTTTATGCCAAGTCAGTGGCAGCTTATTTATTTATTAGGATTTATTTACCACCTCCTTGAAGGAAGGAACTCACTCAAGATGATGTATGGCAAGAATAAATTAAACATAAGTAATAGGCAATTGCAGCAATAAAAATATTCAAATGACAATACAAGGTATGGTATAGTATGTTACATGACAATGTTAACCCAATATGCAATAAAACATTTTAATAGACAGCATAGAGTATAGGCAAAGCTGGAGCATATTGGCTCTTAATTGTGCCTTGAAATGTGCGTAACTTATAGTACTCTGTAATAATGTATGATTCTCAGACACGCCTATGTTTATGCCCCCTCACACTCATGCACTGAGCAATGTTGGCGTATATGTTATGGAATAGCACAAAACACTTAAGCATGCAATTGTTGATTAGTGGTGTCAGTGATGCACGGAAGTGCATTAGTCTATAACTCAGGTGCACAGGTAGGCGCCAATTTATTGAATTGCCCTATATGCAAGTGAAGGCATTTAAAGTAACAGAGTCTGAATTAACAGAGGAGGAGTTCATGGAAATTTATATAACATATAACATGAGAAATTCTTAAGGAGAGTAGGTAGGAAATAGTGTTACTGTTTTGGAGCAGCTGGCTTTATCTGTTCATCGTTGATTACTTTTTTAGTAAATCAACTGTGGCGAATGCTGAAGCCAGAAGCAGAACTGTGGGTTTTAAGTACTCTGTTAAAAACCATGTAACAAGGGAAAAAATTATTTACTGGAAGGCAAGCAGATTGCATCCAGTACAAAAAGCCACATAATACATTATTCAAAATCAGCACTCATATTTAATTAATTCTTTTTTGTTGTTGTTGTAAACTAATGTATATATATAAAGTATTCATAATGATTGAGAGACTGCTACAGTTATACAGATCAAAGGCACCAACTCTCAACTGTGTATAATCACAATACTTCAAAATGTGAATACGTAAAACTTCTAAATCAACAAAACAAAGTCCAAACTTTTTACCTGTCTGTATACTAAAACAGTGCACTTGTCATAAAGATTTTTAAGCATGGATTCTGTATAGGACGCCCGGGACAGAATCGGAACAAAACCCGCCCAAAGTAAACCCGATTCTTTAACTGACGTCCATGTTGCAAACGCCAGTTACAGAAGCAAGTTTTTGGCCCGGATTCTGTATAGGACGCGGCCGCTATACTTTATTGCGGCAAGGGATCTCCCTGCCGCGATTAGTATAGCGGCCACAACTACGGCCGCCAGTCTCCCCAAACCCCCCCCAACGTTCGCGGCAGGAAGGTGCCCAACCCCTCCTGCCGAAAGAACCCGCCCCCCCAAAGATCGCCAGCAGGAGGGTACCCAACCCCTCCTGCTGGACCCCCCCCCCAATGACCCCCAAAACAAATTGCCCTAACCGTCCTCCCCGGACCCACCCAACGGCCTCCCCGAAGATTGCCGGCAGGAGGGTGCCCAACCCCTCCTGCCGGACACCTTAATGCCCCCCCGAAGATTGCCGGCAGGAGGGTGCCCAACCCCTCCTGCCGGATCCCCCCAATGAACCTCCCACCCCGGAACCCCCCTCAAGCTTACCGCCAAGTTGGCCGGACGAGTCTTCGCACTGTCCGGCCAGCAGGCCTGCCACTGTCCAAATGAGGCGGGCCCGCCCCTCCCCTGCCCAACCCACAGGATCCTAGGGCCTGATTGGCCCAAGCGCCTAAGACCCCTCCTATAGCCTTCAATATAGGCGGCCTGCCTGGGGAGCATTTTTTTAGAAACGTGCCTCCCGATGGGCTGATTAGACAGCTGTAGGACACCTACAGCTGCCTACAATCGGGACGCACTTTGCAGAATCAGGGCCTCAGTGTCCTTTACTCCACAGATAAATGGGTCCCACATAGTCTGTGTTTCTTATAGTACTGAGCCTGCTGAACAACCCACACTCACCTCAAAAAACACCACTTCAAATACTTATGTCTTTATGTATATAGCATGGCACTGCCACTAGGTGTTGTGTAAACCATTTTGAAGCTAGACTCCCAATGGGCAGTCTTGGTGAATGGGTATCACTCCTGTCTGTATGAAAGGGGGAAAGGGAATGGGACTTGTATACTGATTTGTTGTGGTTACATATTCAAAGTGGTTTACATACATATATACTGGCACTTAGTTTGCACCAGGGGCAATGGAGTATTAAGTGACTTGACCTGGGTCACAAGGAACAGTACTGGGATTTGATTCCACAACCTCTGGGTGCTGAGGCAACAGCATTTCCCCAACTCTTGTAGGCCCCCATGGGCCTACCTGAAATATTTTGGGACTGAGGGGTGAAGGGTTGAGGACCCAAGGGGCTAAACCTTTCTTCAAGGAGGAGGGAAGAGGGATTGGGAGCAAGGATGTGGTAAATCAGAAGCTTCAGTGCAGCCACTGCAAGTTAACTGGGCTGCACCTACCGTTACACATTGCTCCCAGGTGTAAGCGCTGTTCTATAAACTTTGCGTAACTCTAGTGGAGTTTTTTTCCCCAGTGCTGTTGTTTTAGGCCCCATATACAGAATTTAGTCCCTAATGTGTGTTCATCGCTTAGAAATATGATTAAGCGATTAATCAAAAAAACCATTAAACTTGAAACTTGAAACTTGCACATATTCTAAAAGTATAGCACATACTTTATTTTTTATTTATTCAATTTTATATACCGTATTTTCACTCATATACCGCGCACCCGTGTAAAACACGCACATGGGTATAGCGCGCGGGAAACTGTAATTTATGTAAAGAAATTTTTATATACTGCGCACACCCGTATACCGCGCATGCCGCCCTGACTCTCCCTTCGATGCCCGACTCTCCTTTTGCCCGCCCCGACTCTCCTCTGGCCACCCCGACTCTCCTTTCGCCTGCCCCGACTCTCCTCTGGCCACCCCGACTCTCCTTTCACCCGCCCCGACTCTCCTCTGGCCACCCCGACTTTCCTTTCGCCCGCCCCGACTCTCCTCTCCCCCTTGAAGTCCTGTCCCCACCCTAAAAGCCTGATGCCCCCCCCGACATCTGATTCACCCCCCCGCAGGACCGCTCGCACCCTCACCCCGAAGGACCGCTCGCACTCGCACCCACACACCCACCCCGAAGGACCGCTCGCACCCCCACAGCCTCCCCACCCCCCTCCATCATGGAGAAGCTCCTACCGTTGTCTGCTGCTTCCTCTGCCGGCGGTCCCGCCCCTTCTGTGAGCCCTGCGTCTGCACTGCTTCCTCTTCCGGGGGTCCCGCCCTTTCTCTGACATCAGAGAAAGGGCGGGACCACTGGAAGAGGAAGCAGCGCAAACGCAGGGCTCACAGAAGGGCCAGGACCGCCGGCAGAGGAAGCAGCAGGACAACGGTAGGAGCTTCTCCATGATGGGGGTGGGTGGGTGGGGATGCGAGCGGTCCTTCGGGGTGGGGGTGCAAGTGCGAGCGGTCCTTTGGGGTGGGGGTGTGAGCGGTCCTGCGGGGTGAATCGGACGTCGGGGAGGGGGGGAACTATGTAAAAAATAGTTGTAAAACGCGCTCACGCGTATAACGCACATGGTTATGCACGGTTTGTAAAATCGTGTATAACGCGCACATTATATGCGTGAAAATACGGTACTCTTCTCCCAGGGGAGCTGAGAATGGTTTACATTCATTTATTCAAGTACTCATGCATTTTTCCCTGTCTATCTTGGTGGGCTCACAATCTATCTAATGTACCTGGGGCAATGGGGGGGGATAAGTCACTTGCCCAGTGTCACAAGGAACAGTGTGGGTTTGAACTCACAACCTCAGGGAGCTGAGGCTGTAGCTTTAACTACTGTGCCACACTCTCCCCTTCTAAATGTGTAGGTAAGGGAAAGGGACTTGTATACCTGTTTTTTTTGTGGTTACATATTCAGTTTACCTATATATAGGTACTTATTTTGTACCTGAGGCAATGGAGGATTAAGTGACATGCCCAGGGTCACAAGAAGTGGGAGTGCTGGTATTTGATCCCACAACCTCAGGGTGCTGAGGCATCAGTTGTACCACTAGGCCAGTGGTTCCCAAACCTGTCCTGAAGGATCCCCAGGCCAGTCGGGTTTTCAAGATAGCCCTAATGAATATGCATGGAGCAGATCTGCATTCCTGGCATCTCCATTATATGCAAATCTCTGTCATGCATATTCATTAGGGCTATCTTGAAAACCCGACTGGCCTGGGGGGGTCCTCCAGGACAGTTTTGGGAACCACTGCACTAGGCCATAACTGCTTGGCATGTCCCTGCCCATGCCCCTCCCACATCCATTCCGTTCTCAAAGTTACATGCTATACATTTCACTTTTCAGGTTTATTTTAACATTCTGTAAATAAAATAATTATCTAAGCAGTTTAAAGAGATCTAAATTAAAATCAATAATGAAAGAGTGGGAAGGAAATAAACGCAAGGATGTTTAGGATACAACAGTGATAAATATACAAAATACATATTAGTCAATATTCAGAACAATTTAACTAGCTGGGAATGGCCTTTTTTACTCCTTTTTGAGACGCTTTACTTCTGTCAGCAATTCTCGGCAAACATAACATAAAGGCATTTTGTTGTTATCTTCAATTTTTCTGTGGTATGTTTTAGACCTTATTTACCATGGACCCCTGACGAAGGTTTGTCCGAAACACGGACCGTGTCGGGTCCCTTGATTGGTAAAAAGGTTTTATTTATATTATTTTTTGCATTTTAATTTTGATACAATAAATTTGCCTGCATTTTGTACACAGTCTGCAGTTTTGTTGGTTTCTCCTGGTTGGTGTTTTTTCTGCTGAACAAGTTGGACTTTCTTCTTGTTTCTCTTGACCAGTTAAGTCAATTGTTTTGCGGCTAGCTGCTAATTTATAGTGGCATTTAGTTGGTTATTTACTTCTATTGAAAGCAATGAAAGTAAAACCTGGATGTCTTAATCCATATTATTTTTTCTAGAGCCGTATGATAACCCTATATAATCTGCATGCAAAATTTTGTGCATTAAGGACTAGATTTTATAAATGGCCTCTCAAATCAGCGTTATTTATATAGTAACATTTAACATTTCGAACCACGCTCAACTTTAAGAACAGCCATTTAATCCTCGCACCTAAATTAGGCGCAGATACCACCTTATTCTGTAACCATGCATGTAAATGGCAGAACACCCCTGATCTGCCCATGACCCTCCCATGGCCATGGAACCACGAGTAAAATTTACGCCTGGATCCTGCGCCTAAATTTACATGTATAAGCTTTAATTCAGATTAGCATCAATAATTGCATGTTAAGATTCCAGTTGGCTTGTTCAATTAAATTGCACATGTGTCCAAATTTGCACACACAATTTTTAGCACCTTATATAGGAATGGGGGTAAGCATGAAAATGTGGGTGACAGGGTGATGCTTAACTGAACACTAGTGCTTGCTGGTGCCAGAATGTCAGTCCTTATACCAAGTTACACAAAGTCTTCAAGAAAGTTAAGAAATTAGCTAGTGCTTTAATTTCAAAATCTCTTTAGGTATAGGAATATAACAGGTGTGCCTTCTACTTCCAGTATGTATGCTGATCAACAAATTGTATCTCAAGAATTCAAGATTTGGCTTTCTCTGTGCGAATGAAATTAAATACCATTAAGATGAAACTCTTATGGTTTGTCCCCAAATTAGACCATTTGCCTTCTTCAGTGTTGTTGAATTCTGGCGATGTCCTGAAGATTGAATTCTCATAAAAAATTCTGGGGTATAAATCATTTGTCTTTCTATATTAAACTAATATGTTCTTTATATTTATTTCCACTAACTATTTTAAGACATTAAGGGGGGGGATTTAGTTTCGATTATCAATAAAATAAATCATTTTCATAATTGAGTAAGGGAGGGGATATTATTTTATAATATGAGGATCAATTGTAAGATTTCAAGTGTATTTAAAGTTAAATTGATAAATGTAATTATTGTACTTGTTTTAAGATTTGAAATGAATAAAGATTTAAAAAACTAATAAAAAATTCGGGGGGGTTTTCTGGACTCTACCATTTCTTTGTCAAGTCAAATCAATAACATAGCAAAAAAATGCTTCTGTAGTCTTCGGATTTTGAGAAGGGTTCATCATTTGTTTCACCAACAACATTTTGTTGTTTTGGTTCTGGCCATTATACTGGTTCATTTGGATTACGTTAATTCCCTTTATATTGGCTTAAGTAAATGTAACATTGAAAAGGCTGCAACTTATTCAAAACACGGCGGCCAAACTGATATTTGGCAAGAGTAAATATGATCATGCTACTCCTCGGTTGAAAGCCCCGCAATGCCTTCCAGTTTATTAGAGAATCCAGTTTAAATGTGTCAGCATAGCATTTAAAATTTTGTATGGGATTTTTTCCCCATTGATTGCTCTTTTGTTCAATTCCCAACAGTCACTGCATTCCAGGGGATTTCATAAATATAAATTTGCCTTCCCTTCTATTAAGGGAATTAAAGCCTTAGGCAAGATATGTTGATCTTTTGCTTTTTCTTTTGCAAAAATTTGGAATGATCTCTCTGTAGAAATTAGACTTCTTCCTTCTCTATTAACTTCTCGGAAATCTTTAAAAACTTACCTATTTCAGAAATCCTTAACTGACTCTTTAATCTAAATCAGGGATTATAAATGGTGATGCCTGTACTTTAATATCTTGTTCTCCTTGTTTTACAATTAATTTTGGTGAACCGAGTCGAGCCCTTGAATTGGATTGTATAGGTGGATCTGTACTTGGTGTAACAATTTTTTACTAAACAGGAATTATAGTGTGCTGAAGGATGGAACCTTTTCTAGGCGCTGGGCTTCTTTCTATGGAGTGCCTCAAGGCTTTTCTATTTCTCCTATGCTTTTTAATATCTTTTTGAGTACTTTGCAAAAAGGTATGTATGTTAGCCAAAGTTTGTATGTTATCCTATGCTGACGATATTTTTTTGATTAATTCCATTAAGTTCAAACAAGGAGGGCATTTTAGTAAAGACCACTGGTTGCATGAATAGAATTGGAGATTGGGCTTCTACTAATAAGTTGAAATTGAATGCGTGTAAGATGTAGGTTCTTTGGTTTCACAATTCACTATCTTATGTTCCTTCATTTCTTAATCTACAATCAGGTACTATCCTGCAAGTAGATAAAACGTCTAAAGTTTTGGGTATTCTTTTAGCCTCCTCTCTTACATTTGCAGATCAAATTTATAATTTATAGAGGAAGATTCCATATATTATGAGGAAACATAGGGCTCCTTTTACTAAGTTGCGCTAGCGTTTTTAGCGCACGCAGTATTTTAGCGTGAGCTAAACCTGCGCTACACGGCTAGAACTAACGCCAGCTCTATGCTGGTGTTAAGGTCTAAGTGCGCGCGGCAATTTAGCGCACGCTATTCTGAGCGTTAAGGCCCTAACGCACCTTAGTAAAAGGAGCCCTTAGGCTTGTGAAGTCGTGCTTTTTTTGAACATCATTTTGCACTATTTTTCAGATGTTAGTGTACCGCAACTTGATTACTGTAATTCTTTATATTTGAACTTAACATCAAAACTGATTTTTTAAAAATTGCAGTTACTCCAGAATACTGCGGTTAGATTAATTTTTGGTCTAAAAAGATATGAAAGTGTTGTATTAGTGTATAAAAATCTTCATTGGTTATCAGTTGAGAGGCAAATTAAGTTTAAATCAGCTTGCATAGTTCATCATATATTACAGACTGACTCTTCAGATAATCTGATTTTGCTTTTTTCTCATTTGCCTTATTCCACCCGATTCTGTGGTACTTTATTACTACATTTTCCACAGATTAGAGGAGTACGTTCTAAACAACAGCTCAACTCCTCTTTTGCTTACACTGCCATTACAATTTCGAATAATCTACCTGTTTACATTAGGATGGATATCAATTACTTAAGGTTTTATTAAAATTTGAACAATTTTTATATGACATTGCAATATTCATGTTATGATGATATTTTAATTATTGATTGTTTTGTATTTTTCCCTCAAATTTTACAGCCTCTTTGAATATAAATCACCTTGAACCTTTTTGATATAGTGTGATTAATAAATTGTGTATTAGATTAGATAATAATATAGTATATGATGGCAGATAAAGACCTGCATAGTCTATCCAGTCTGCTCAACACATCTTTTCATGGCTCATCCTGTCTCTTATTTGTCCTTGATCTGAGACTAAGAGAAAATATACTATAAGAGTTTTGGACTCCCACACTTTTTTCTTAGAACTCTGCAGGGCTAATTTTCACTTTCATAGTACACTAAGGTACCAGGGACCTTGCAGAGTTTTCAACCCTTTATGATCATAATGCCGGTATCGGATTTATCCACCCTGTCATAGTATATAATACTCATTAAGCACAATATATGTTTGACATAAAGACCTTAACCTATCCAAATGGTCAATGTCCCATTCTTCTTTAAACATTTTTTCATACTTTTCAGGGCTTCAGACATGCCATTCAGTTACCCATGTTTTTCCGGTAACCAAATATCTTAACGGCTATGGCTTCTTCATTTGCCCCCTCTATATGGCAAATGAAGAAGCCATAGCCATTAAGATATTTGGTTACCGGAAAAACATGGGTAACTGAATGGCATGTCTGAAGCCCTGAAAAGTATGAAAAAATGTTTAAAGAAGAATGGGACATTGACCGTTTGGATAGGTTGATGAATGATTGGTCAATGCTATATGAATGACTGAGACATTTACTTGTGGAGTGTGACATAAAGGCCATGGCATCCAAAGGATGAAACAAATACAGTATATTCAGTGTAATCATGTTAAGTTCCTTTTCAAACAAGTTTCTCCTCTGTGGTTCACTGTAATTATAAAAACCTGAAGTTACTACCTTTTGAGACATTTAAAAAGGTGCCTGTGGATGTCTGACCTTTACAACTCCATTGGACTTCATCTGCACTAATAATGCACCCCAAGCTGAGGATTGCACTAGTCTGCAGCCTACGTACCTGCTAAAGAATGTAACTAATTGTTCTCAACTCAGGCCTGCAAATACTGTCTGGCCAATATTCAGTGCTATTTGGCCAGGCGGGAATGGCTCCTGGCTGGCCAAATAGCACACAGATGTCTATTTGCCAATAGATAGGGAAAATGCTTGAAGTACCTGTATGTAAATTGCTTTGAGTGTGGTTGTGTAACTAAAAAAGGCAGTATACAAGTCTCAATCCCTTTCCCTATTCAGTGGTTGGCTGGCTAAGTTCAGCAGCCACCAGATAGACCTGCTTTTTAGGTGAGTCTATCTTTGATCGCTAGGACTTAGCCGGCTAGCCAATGAATAGCCAGCCAAAAATAACCTGGAAATTCAGTTCCCATCTCCAGATACGGCACCAGTGTTGAATTTCCAGTTTCGCTGCTGACCACAAGTGATAGCCGATTCTCTCCTGCAGTCTGAATATCAGTTGGCTTATATGTATAATTTTGCATTCCTTCCCATTCCATTTTTCTGGGTGAAACATTAACTGCATGGGTTAGGGACTGGCTTAGAGGTAGACTTCAGAGGATAGTGGTAAACGGTACCCTCTCCGATACGACGGAGGTGATCATTGGAGTGCCGTAGGGCTCAGTCTTGTGCCCGATCCTGTTTAACATCTTCATAAGAGACTTGGCTGAGGGGCTTCAAGGTAAAATTACATTATTCGCCGATGACACCAAACTATACAACATAATAGGCAACCGCACAACAGATGAAACATAGAAACATAGAAGATGACGGCAGAAAAGGGCTACAGCCCATCAAGTCTGCCCACTCTGCTTACCCACCCCCTGTCTATGCCCTAATGACCCAATTTCCTTATCTTGACCCTTGTAGGGATCCCATATGGATATCCCATTTATTCTTAAAGTCTGGCACGCTGTCTGCCTCGATCACCTGCACTGGAAGCTTGTTCCAATGATCAACCACTCTCTCTGTGAAGAAATACTTTCTGGTGTCGCCATGAAATTTTCCGCCCCTGAGTTTGAGCGGGTGCCCTCTTGTGGCCGAGGGTCCCTTGAGAAAGAAAATATCATCTTCCACTTCGACACGTCCCGTGAGGTACTTAAATGTTTCGATCATGTCTCCCCTCTCCCTACGTTCCTCAAGAGTGTAGAGCTGCAATTTGTTCAGTCTCTCTTCGTACGAGAGACCCTTGAGCCCCGAGATCATCCTGGTGGCCGTCCGTTGAACCGATTCAATTCTGCGCACATCTTTACTGTAATGTGGCCTCCAGAATTGCACACAGTACTCCAGATGAGGTCTCAACATGGCCCTGTACAACGGCATTATGACTTCAGGCTTTCGGCTGACGAAACTTCTATTGATACAACCCAATATCTGCCTTGCCTTAGATGAAGCCTTCTCCACTTGATTGGTAGTTTTCATGTCTGCACTGATGATTACTCCTAAATCTCGTTCTGCTGAAGTCCTAGTTAAAGTTTCTCCGTTCAAGAAGTACGTCCTGCATGGATTTCCGCTTCCAAGGTGCATGACCTTACATTTCTTAGCATTGAAGCCTAGCTGCCAGGTTGAGGACCAACTTTCCAATGTAAGCAGGTCCTGCGCCATATAGTTCTGTAAACTGCATTCACTTACTATATTACATAGTTTGGCATCATCGGCGAATAGTGTTATTTTACCTTGAAGCCCTTGAGTCAGATCCCCTATGAATATGTTGAAAAGGAGTGGACCCAGGACCGAGCCCTGCGGCACTCCACTGGTCACCTCCGATGTTTTAGAGAGGGTACCATTAACCACCACCCTCTGAAGTCTGCCACTCAGCCAATCATTGACCCATGCAGTTAGTGTCTCTCCTAACCCCATCGATTCCATCTTGCTTAGCAGCCTGCGGTGTGAGACACTGTCAAAAGCTTTACTGAAGTCCAGGTACACGACGTCCAAAGACTCTCCCAAGTCCAACTTTCTTGTTACCCAGTCAAAGAAGCTGATGAGATTGGATTCACCCTTGGTGAATCCATGCTGACTGGGATCCCGAAGATTCCCTTCATTCAAGATCGTGTCCAATTTGCTTTTAATTAGTGTTTCCATGAGTTTGCACACTATTGATGTGAGACTCACCGGTCTATAATTCGTAGCCTCTGCCCTGCAACCCTTTTTATGCAGAGGAACGACATTAGCTAATTTCCAGTCCAGGGGAACTTTCCCCTTACTTAGGGAGAGATTGAATAGCTCAGCCAATGGTTTCACCAGGACATCGCTCAATTCTCTGAGCACTCTTGGGTGCAAATTGTCTGGTCCCATGGCTTTGTTCACCTTGAGTCTTGCCAGTTCACTGTAAACTTCACCTGGTGTGAACTCAAAATTCTGAAACAGGTCTTCTGTGCTTTGTGTTGCCTTCAATTGCGGTCCGTGTCCCGGTGCCTCACAGGTGAAGACTGAGCAGAAGTATTCATTCAGTAGTTCGGCTTTATCGGAATCTGCTTCCACATAACTTCCGTCCGGTCTTCTAAGGCGTACTATCCCGCCTGTGTTCCTTTTTCTGTCACTAATATACCTAAAGAAGGATTTGTCCCCCTTTTTAATGTTTTTTGCCAGAATTTCTTTCACTCGAAGTTTTGCCTCCCTAACTGCCATTTTGACCGCTGTAGACCTGGTCCTATATTCTACTTTTGCCTCTCTTTTCTCCGTGCGCTTGTAGGAGAGAAAGCACAGTGCCCGACAAAAGCTCAATGCCCGACAGTATGACGCAGGACCTACACCTGCTGGAGCATTGGTCAAAGACTTGGCAACTAAGTTTCAATGCCAAAAAATGCAAGGTCATGCACCTTGGCGGCAAAAATCCATGCAGGACTTACACCCTAAATGGTGAGATCCTAGCAAGGACTGTAGAAGAACATGACTTGGGGGTGATCATTAGCGAAGACATGAAGACTGCCAATCAAGTGGAGAAAGTTTCATCCAGGGCTAGACAAATCATGGGCTGTATCCGTAGAAGTTTCGTCAGCTGTAAGCCCGAGGTCATAATGCCGTTGTACAGATCCATGGTGAGACCCCTTCTGGAATACTGTGTACAATTCTGGAGGCCGCAATATCAAAAAGATGTGTGGAGAGTTGAGTCGGTTCAGCGAATGGCCACCAGGATGGTCTGAGGTCTCGAGGATCTCCCGTATGAGGAACGACTGGGTAAGTTGCAGCTGTACTCACTCGAGGAACGCAGAGAGAGGGGAGACATGATCAAGATGTTCAAATATGTCACAGGCCGTATCGAGGTGGAAGAGGATCTCTTTTTCCTTAAAGGACCCATGGCAACAAGAGGGCATCCGTTGAAAATCAGGGGTGGGAAATTTCATGGCAATACCAGAAAATATTTCTTCACCGAAAAGGTGGTTGATTGCTGGAATAATCTTCCACAACAGGTAATTGAGGCCAGCAGCGTGCCAGATTTTAAGAAAAGATAGGATTGGCATGTGGGATCTCTTCATGGAGGTAGTTAGGGGGTGGGCCATTAGTTTGGGCAGACTAGATGGGCCGTGGCCCTTTTCTACCATCATGTTCTATGTTTCTATGTTTCATCGTGATTTTAATACCCTGTATCTTGTTATTGACTCTAGCGTGCGTATCTCTGTTCCTGGAAACTTTGGGCTCCTTTTACTAAGGTGCGCTAGCGTTTTTAGCGCACGTACCGGATTAGCATGCGCTATAGTGTGCGCTACCCGAAAAACTACCGCCTGCATAAGAGGAGGCGGTAGCGGCTAGCGCGTGTGGCAATTTAGCACGCGCTATTCCACGCGTTAAGCCCTAACACACCTTTGTAAAAGGAACCCTTTGTGTATGTATCCTTGTAACCCATTTTGGGTTCCTGGGGAGAACGGGCTATAAAAATGAATGAATAAATAAATATAATCTAACATTCCAATTGCTTTTTGGAGTAAATGTATTTTAAAAGTGCAACACTTTTCTGAGCAGATGTTTGGCCTTTTGGTTGGATAGTTCGGCAGAGGAGACCTGAATTTGCATTTCCTGTTGATGAACCCATCCAGGTCGGGTGCATTTGTAAAAAAATGATGCACATGGAGACTTCAGTTCTATCATTTTGTCTAAATAGCTGTGTCCGATAGAAATACACCAATGGAGAAAGATGTGATTGTGAAATGAGGAGCTAGGGAATTACCTCAGATTGTAGGTGGGTTAAAATTCACAGGCACAGTAATGAATTCCTAGAAACATACATAGTAACATAGTAACATATTAGATGACAGCAGATAAAGACCCGAATGGTCCATCCAGTCTGCCCAACCTGATTCAATTTAAATTTTTTATTTTTTATTTTTTTTAAATTTTTTCTTTTTAGCTATTTCTGGGCAAGAATCCATCTTTACCATGTAGAAAATCTGAACATTTAATTTGCTCCTGCTGCTAAATTAGCCTGAGCGTTGGCTTATATATTGTAGAGATCAGGAAAAACAAACATTTATTAGCATTTTCATAACCCCTATTAGCCCCCTCTTCTACAAAGCCACGCGGTAACGGCCTCAAAGCCCTTTAAATTGCTATGGGCTTCGGGGCTGTTGCCGCGCGACAGCTGCTAGCACAGCTTTGTAGAAGAGGGGGTAAGTGTGAGTTGTGTTTTTTTTTTAATTATTATTTTATTGTTTGATAGAGGTGAAACCTTTAAATAATTCTTGTAGTATGTACATTTTTCATAAATCTTGGGATCAATTTTAATTTTTTAATTTTTTACATTTCCTTTTTAAGTGGCTTTCAAAAGTTATATTGTAAAGGTTTATGATGTGAGCTCCGTTTTTCATTATGAAAATACTTTAAGGGCTCCTTTTACTAAGCTGTGCTAGAGGTTTTAGTACGCGCTAACCCTGCGCTATGCGGAAAATACTAACGCCAGCTCTATGGAGTCATTAACGTCTAGCACTCGCTAAAACCGCTAGTGCAGCTTAGTGAAAGGAGCCCTAAATCTCTTTTAGCCTCCAAGTGTTAATATCCTCTGTTTCCCGTTGCTTTTGTGCCTAAAACAGAGTCACTGTCACTGCTCTTGAGTTCCAAAGATCACCATTTTCAGCGTCAAAAATTTGTATTCATCACAGTGCTGTCGCCTTCCCACAAAATGAGAGGTTTTGTGAGTTGGTGTCAGTCATTTTTCTTAGCATAGCATGAAAGATTAAAAAAAAAAAAAAGAAAAAGATTCTAAACATACTTAGATAAGTGTTCAAGTGACAGATCATTCTCGGAGTCGTCATCCTCCTGGGGTTTTGAAATGCATTTTTGCACACTATGGGAAACATACCTGACAGAAATAAATGGATGCTGCTGATAGACCCCAGACAGCCTCATTAATTTTTTTTAAATTCTAAGGCTTCCAGACCTGGAGAAAAGAGGAGATCCAAGGCTGGTACCCAAGTCACCATGTTCTAGTAGCTACTGGATTCTGGAGTGGCATGTTACATGCTTTTTCATTATTTAGTTATTGTGTTCTCTGCTATAAGCATGTGGGATTTTGCATCTATATTATTGATCATTGGTTACATTTTCTAGACATTTTATGAACTATGGATCATTAGGAATAGTCTTTTAGAAGCCTTAAGAACATAAGAATAGCCTTACTGGGTCAGACCAATGGTCTATCAAGCCCAGTAGCCCATTCTCTTGGTGGCCAATCTAAGTCACTAGTACCTGGCCAAAACCCAAGTAGTAGCAATATTCCATGCTACCGATCCAGGGCAAGCAGTGGCTTCCTCCATGTCTTTCTCAATAACAGGCTAGGGACTTTTCTTCCAGGAAATTGTCCAAACCTTTCTTAAAACCAGCTACGCTATCCACTCTTACCACAATCTCTGGCAATGCATTCTAGAGCTTAACTATTCTCTGAGTGAAAAAGAATCTCCTCCTATTGGTTTTAAAAGTATTTCCCTGTAACTTCATCGAGTTTCCGCTAGTCTTTGTAGTTTTTGTCGGAGTGAAAATTGAAAAAGAAAAAAAAAAAATTAACCACGGATGGCAGCAGACACCGTTCTTTTGAGCTGCAGTCAACAGTACATGTTTGTTCACAAAGGAGTGGTTTACTAAAGCATGTGTTGGAAAGTTTATGGGAATTGCATGAGTTGATTTACAACAAGACTCCTGAGGCAGGCCCTTATGGGCCGAAACACGTGTGTCGAGTCCATTACAATTCATCATTGGTCTGCCATAAATAATATCTTTCAACTATTTCAGAAACCTTAGGCTTTGTCATAAACAATTGTGTGCATAGCCCGATGGTTACCCAACCTTTTCACCATTGGGTTTCATCATGGACCGTGCTGCTTCCTTAATGAAAATTCTGCATATCACACCTCAACAGCCTTCACATCAAGAATGAATGTGATTTGTTTGATGAAAACCAAGCCAAAGCACCAGCAAGCAGCAATTAATTTGTACATCTGTCTTTGGAGTGCACCCAAATTTGGGTGAGCGAATCTAGTCGCCATATATACTGTAGAATCTGGAAATTAGCATGCAAAGTTGCACATGCAAGTTCTAGATTAGTATCAGCTGCACATTAATTCAATATCTAGCCAATAATTAATGTTAACTACAAGTTATTGGCTATAATTGTTGTTACTTATTGCTAATTTGCACTAATTGTAACTGCGCTTAGTATTCTATAAGTTATTTGCACAAAATATATCACGTGCAACTAAATAGGAGACACCCAATTTTAGACAAGCTATAGAGAATTACCCCATGTACGTATAAATAGCAAGGAAATAAGTTGGGAGCATGACTTGTCAGGTCAAACGTATACATCTAAAGGGAATGCATTTGTATGACCTGTTATTTCAATGTCAGGATTTTTTGCTCCTCCCTGGCACACAAAGGTTTTTAAAAAGTTCTCATATTAGCAGCCCTTAAAAGGAGAAGTTAGAGGAGATACATATGTTCCTTAATCTCCTGTTTATTTCCCCCTCCAAATTGAAACTAAATAAAGATTGCTACTTCTATATTTGATTAGCAGCTTTCACGTGTATAGAATTTCAAGATGACTCACATTCGCGTGTAAGTGTCAACACATACACGTGTAAACTGTGAACTGGTGACTTGCCCATGTACATGTCAGCACTTGCATGTGTTAGCTGCCATGATTCCTCTGTTCAGTTTTCCCACATGTAGATTTGTAAACTGCCTGCTCCTCTTGCACAAGCTGGCAAATACACATGCCTCTTGCAAGTATTTTAGAAAAAGCTCTATATGTAGCCCTCTCGTATAGAATTATGTTTATTCATGGAATGTTTTGGAACGGTGTAATACTTGGCTCCAGGAATGCTGTAGAAACAATGCACGGTCACCCACTCCTAGGAATAAAGAATGCTGTTGGCATTTCAGAATGCCATCGCTCTAAATTTATTTTGAGCAGGGCAAAATTTTTTAAGCTTTTCGGAGACAGAGACTGCAGTAGGATCTAAACCAGGGGTGTCCAACCTGCAGCCCGAGGGCCGCATGCGGCCCCGTGAAGTATTTTGTGCGGCCCCAGTCGAGGGCGATGCAGTCTTTTCCTCTGCTGCCCCAGGGTGTTTACCATCTTGCCGGCTCCCTCCTCTGTCTTGCTGCACCATTTGAGTGTTTGGGCAGCCCCAGAAAAAATGTTTTGGGCCAATGCGGCCCAGGGAAGCCAAAAGGTTGGACACCCCTGATCTAAACTATCTCAGTAGGCTTTTTTACACGTGCACTTTGCCTGATGGATTCTTAAAACAAAGGATGGACATGATCTTGCTTTGAAAATTTACTCTTGGAATTGTGCAGCTCAGGTAATGTTTCCACAGTATAGGATATGGATCATACATTGGCCTGTTTCCTTGCATAAAACACTGCCTTATGTTCAGAAATTGCTTTTCAAATTGTCCTCAACAGTAACCCTGCAGGATATGTAGCTCTCTGGTTATTTCAACCTTATTCCAGAGGGTATCTGGTAAGAAATGTGTTTGTTCTCTCATTTGTCTTGTTATTTATTCAGTTTTGCATTTTATGGTCTTTTCAACTGGGGAATGAGTATCTGAAAGCACGGCTGACATCTCAACATCATAAGAACATAAGCAATGCCTCCACTGGGTCAGACCCGAGGTCCATCGTGCCCAGCAGTCCGCTCACGTGGCGGCCCAACAGGTCCAGGACCTGCGCAGTAGCTCCCTATCTATACCCCTCTATCCCTTTTTCCAGCAGGAAATCGTCCAATCCTTTCTTGAAATCCAGTACCGTACTCTGTCCTATTACGTCCTCTGGAAGCGCATTCCAGGTGTCCACCACACGCTGGGTAAAGAAAAACTTCCTAGCATTCGTTCTGAATCTGTCCCCTTCCAATTTTTCCGAATGCCCTCTTGTTCTTATATGTTTTGAAAGTTTGAAGAATCTGTCCCTCTCTACTTTCTCTATGCCCTTCATGATCTTGTAGGTCTCTATCATATCTCCTCTGAGTCTCCGCTTTTCCAGGGAGAAGAGCTCCAGCCTCTCCAATCTTTCAGTGTATGAGAGGTTTTCCATGCCCTTAATCATTCGTGTCGCTCTCCTCTGGACATCTTCATTGTAATTCTCGTCTGCATCATGCCTTCCACCAAGTGCCATAGCAAAGTATGCTTAAGCTACTTTATATGGTGTTATATTTCTTTCTTTCTATTAATGACAGGCCTTGAATTTGAGCATTTGTGTTTCCTTGTAAAACAGGATACTTTCTTCACTTATTTATTTAACACATTTATATACCGCCTAGGATCTAGGCAGTTTCCAATATCAAAACATTCATAAAATTCCATAAAATCAGAAGACAAACAACATTCATTTACTGTAGATCTACAAAATACGCAGCCGTGAGCAACATTCATTTGTGCATATATATGGCAGTCATGTATCCAGGGCAACATGGGAATTATTTCTAGATTGTACATATTGGCATCAACAAACAGTTGAGTCTTCATGTTTGACTAGGGAGGAATGTTTCTACCCAAACTAAGCGATGTAGGCAGATCATGCTTAATGTACCACCCAACATTCAATAAGTTGAACAACAGATCAAATAAAGAACTTATGTGATTTTTCTTAAAAATGGAGGAAAAAAAAGACTTCAGAAACTGCACGAAAAATGAAAATGTTTGTTCATAGTCGACTCCATTTTTCCTTCGTTGATCTTAAACCTCTTCCCACCCATGCCCCTCCCACCCCCAATTTCTTTTTATTCTTGTGATGCAATGTGCAAATCTGTGATTATATAACTTAAAAATTACAAAACTTTATTTGAAGAGCTGAGAAAAAAAATAATGAAGCAAAAATGCACTTATCTTTTTTATGACCTGACCAAGGCCACCGTTTCACTGACTTTCATCATTAGCTTCCTCAGAGATATAAAATGATATACTGCGCAATGTTATATTATTCATCGTTGTTGCTGTCATTCATTCTGCTTAGCTGAATACTGCATCGGTGAGCCGCATTGTAACTCTTAACTTGCTCAATATTTTCTCTTAGAACTACATTTAATCACACTTACATAAAAAAGACATAAGAACATAAGAATTGCCGCTGCTGGGTCAGACCAGTGGTCCATCGTGTCCAGCAGTCTGCTCATGCGGCAGCCCTTAGGTCAAAGACCAGTGCCCTAACTGAGATTAGCCTTACCTGTGTACGTTCTAGTTCAGCAGGCACTTGTCTAACTTTGTCTTGAATCCCTGGAGGGGGTTTTCCCCTACAACAGACTCCGGAAGAATGTTCCAGTTTTCCACCACTCTCTGGGTGGAGAAGAACTTCCTTACGTTGTACGGAATCTATCCCCCTTCAACCTTAGAGAGTGCCCTCTCGTTCTCCCTACCCTGGAGAGGGTGAACAACCTGTCTTTATTTGCTAAGTCTATTCCCTTCATTATCTTGAATGTTTCGATCTCCTCTCTCCTTCTCCTCTTTTCAAGGGAGAAGAGGCCCAGTTTCTCTAATCTCTCGCTGTACGGCAACTCCTCCAGCCCCTTAACCATTTTAGTTGCTCTTCTCTGGACCCTTTCGAGTAGTACCGTGTCCTCCTTCATGTACGGCGACCAGTGCTCGACACAGTACTACAGGTGAGGGCGTACCATGGCCCAGTACAGTGAAATGATAACCCTCTCTGATCTGTTTGTGATCCCCTTCTTAATCATTCCTAGCATTCTGTTTGCCCTTTTTGCCGCCGCCACCACACATTGCATGGATGACTTCATTGATTTGTCGACCAGTACTCTCAAGTCTCTTTCCTGGGGGGTCTCTCCAAGTACTGCCCCGGACATCCTGTATTCATGTATGAGATTTTTGTTACCGACATGCATCACCTTACACTTATTCACGTTGAACCTCATTTGCCCTGTCGCTGCCCATTTCTCAAGCGTGGTTATGTCATGTTGCAGATCTTCACAATCCCCCTGCGTTTTCACTACTCTGAAAAACTTTGTATCGTCTGCAAATTTAATTACCTCACTCATAGTACCAATTTCCAGATCGTTTATAAATATATTGAAGAGCACGGGTCCAAGCGCCGAGCCCTGTGGTACCCCACTGGTGACGTTCTTCCACTCTGAGTATTGTCCATTTACCCCCACTCTCTGTTTTCTATCCGCCAGCCAGTTTTTAATCCATGTGAGTATTTCACCCTTGATTCCATGGCTCGCAAGTTTGTGTTTGCTTCATTTTTGTTGCTGAGCTCTTGAAGTAAAAGTTTTGTGATTTTTAAGTTATATATCACGGATTTCTACTGGAGTTATCTGGGGAACTCTTTCCTCCGGGTACCAGACTGCCATCGGCAAACCCTGCTAATACCTCCCACAATGTCTTCGACTGGGCCAACAGAAAGTATAGAAGAGCAGCAATGCTTCATGCTATGTCCTTCTTTTCTACCACCTCATGTTGAACTACAGGATGTCATACAATTTAAACTTTGTAATCTGTCATGGGATAGATGGCAGAGTTCAGTTGTGGATTAGGAATTGGTTATCGGTTAGAAAACAGAGGGTAGGGTTAAATGGTCATTTTTTTTTCCAATGAAAGAGTAAACAGTGGAGTGCCGCAGGGGTCTGTACTGGGACCAGTGCTATTTAACTTATTTATGAATGATCTGGAAATTGGAACGACGAGTGAGGTGATAAAATTTGCAGATGACACTAAACTGTTCAAAGTTGTTAAAACGCATGCGGATTGAGAAAAATTGCAGGAAATTGGAAGACCGGGCATCCAAATGGCAGATGAAATTTAATGTGGACAAATATTAAGTGTTTGTACATTGGGAAGAATAACCTGAATCACAGTTACCAGATGCTGGGGTCCACCTTGGGGATTAGCACTCAAGAAAAGGATCTGGGTATCATCATAGACAATACAATAAAACCTTCCACCCAATGTGTGGTGGCAGCCAAGAAAGCAGACAGGATGCTGGGAATTATTAAAAAAGGGATGGTTAACAAGACTAAGAATGTTATAATGCCCCTATATCACTCCATAGTGAGACCTCATCTGGAGTATTGCTTTCAATTCTGGTCTCCTTATCTCAAGAAAGATATAGTGGCGCTTTAAAAGGTTCAAAGAAGAGCAACCAAGATGATAAAGGGGATGGAACTCCTCTCATATGAGGAAAGACTAAAATGGTTAGGGTTCTTCAGTTTGGAAGAGAGACGGCTGAGGGGAGATATGATTGAAGTCTACAAAATCCTGAGTGGAGTAGAATGGGGCAGTGGCGTACCTAGCATATGTGACACCCGGGGCCCATCATTTTTTGACACCCCCCCCCCCATCTATATGAAAAATATGATTTTTAGTGACAATCTACATATCGCACAACAAGAGTGTACCTAGGAAAAGGCAGCATCTTAAACACTGCAGTGAGCACTAGAACATCAACACATACATTGTAAAACTAAACAAACCAGATCCTGCACAGTCAATTGATCCAGTACAGTCGATGCTATATGAAAGCCATGTCCCTTTCATACACACAGACAGATACCTTTGCCCAATATGGAATAATCACAAACTAAAAATAGAAATATGTAGACAAAAGTTAAACTGAACTGCCAAGAAACCAGACTCTGCATACAATGCAATACCACAACACCACAAAAACAGTAATACATGTCCTCTAATACTGTGCAAAATATAAAGACAGTAGATGTAAATTTGAAAAACTGATACATAACAATCACCACTTTACAAATTAACAAATAAAAATAAAACAAATAATGAGAAATATGAAAATACCAATTTATTGGACTAATCCCCATAAGCTCGGTCCTCATCCCCACAAACCACCTAATTCCATCCACACAAGCCTTGAATTGTTTTATATTGAACTTATTATATTAAAGTATAAAAACAAACAATATTCTGTACAATTGTCAATTTATAAATCAGCATCTTTTCCCCACTCTCTCCTCCCCATTTCCCTTCAGCATCCTCAGCCCACTCTCTCTCCACTTTCCTTCAGCGCACGCACATAAAAACAAGCAAGTAATTTTATATCATTTTCATTCTATTCATTCATAGAAATTAAAGTCTAAATAATGCCAGTCACATAACAAAACATGATTTTACAAAAATAATTCCCTGCACAGTCAAGCCTGCAAGGATTACTAGATGTCTTTCAGCAGCTCCCCTCCCTCCCTCCCCGTTACCTTTGTGGCCAAGTCAAAATGATCTACCAACAATAAAATTTTTAAAACACAAAGCACATTGTACGTAGAGAAAATGTTAATTATCATTTATATTCCGCGGGTTTTCAAAGAGGTCAAGGCAGATGACTTTATGCAATGTCACCTCAGTAACAACTATACAAAAATAGACAAATATACCCCCTCCCTTTTTATTAAACCGCGATAGCGTTTTTTAGCACAGGGAGCTGCGCTGAATGCCCCATGCTGTACTCGACGCTCCCTGCTCTAAAAACTGCTATTGCAGTTTAGTAAAAGGGGCCCATAGTGCAAAATATAGACAGCATATATAAATTCTCAAAACGGACACATTTTGATCACTAAATTGAAAATAAAATCATTTTTCCTACCTTTGTTTGCTAATTTCATCAGTCTCTGGTTGCACTTTATTCTTCTGACTGTGCATCCAATATTTCTTCCCTTCTTTCAGCCTCCTGTATGCTTCCTCTCCTCCAGACTTCATTCCCTCCCCCAACTTTTTCTTTGTTTCATCCTGTCCCCTTCTTTCTTTCTCTCTCCATGCCCCCTTTCTTTCTGTATGTCTGTCTTTCTTTCTCTCTCTCTCCGTGCCCCATTTCTTTCTTTCACCCTGCCCCCTTCTTTCTTTCTCTCTCCATGCCCCCTTTCTTTTTCTATGTCTGTCTTTCTTTCTCTTTCCCCATGCCCCATTTTTTTCTTTCTTTCACCCTGCCCCCTTTCTTTCTTTCTGGATCCCTGTCCCCCCCCCCTTGCTTTCTTTCTGGCTCCCTGGCTCCCCCCCTTTCTTTCTTTCTCCCTTCCCTCCCCCATGCTACCGCCGCTACCACCACCATGCTGCCACCACCGCCAGGAAAAGGCTGCCACTGGCCATTGGAAACAGGCCGGTGCCGAATTCAAATGGATCGATTTTTCACTCTGTCAAAAATTTCAAAGACTAGGGGACATTCGATGAAGTTACAGGAAAATACTTTTAAAACCAATTGGAGGAATATTTTTTTTACTCAGAGAGTAGTTAAGCTCTGGAACAAATTGCCAGAGATTGTGGTAAGAGCGGATAGTGTAGCTGGTTTTAAGAAAGTTTTGGACAAGTTCCAGCAGGAAAAGTCCATAGTCTGCTATTTAGAAAGACATTGGGGAATCCACTGCTTGTCCTAGATTGGTAGCATGGAATATTGCTACTCCTTGGATTTTGGCCAGGTACTAGTGACCTAGCTTGGCCACTGTGACAGCGGGCTACTGGTCTTGATGGACCATTGGTCTGCCCCAATAAGGCTATTCTTATGTTCTTAAAAATGGTGCAGATGATCTCTACTGGTATTATCTCAGAACTAGCATTAGGGATTAACCTTTATATGGATATAGACCCTATGATTCCAGAAAAAGCAGGATAGAGTGAGACAATCATGTTTTATTTCCATATGAGTATGGTATTCCTAGCCATGCCCCCTTGCAAATTAAATGTAGATCATATATGTTTTAATATCTGGCCTTGTAAAATTGGGTTTTATATGTGCATGTTATATACATGGACAGATGCCAATATTTACATGGGTATGAGCTTCTAAAATAAGGTGTCAGAAAATGCCAGTAGATGGTCATTACATCTCTAGCTCCCTGTGTCCTTCCCCTCAATGGTCTTGATGCTAAACCTCAGCTGGGCATTTTTATTATGCTTTTCCATAAAGATTTCACTCTAATGCTGTCTTTCGTTCACAGTGCTAATGCTGAAATCTATGTTAGGCCAGGTATCCTGGGATGATGATAATTTGCTCAGGAGCCTTCTGGACCTGCATCTTAGAATCCTTTCAAGACTGCAGCAGAAATTCTTTCTGGCTTTGAAATACTGTACTTTCCTCTTAAATGCTGTGTTTATTAGACATAGTTTCCCTTTTATCTATTCAGGCTTAATCGTTATACTCCCACCTACAGTCTATTTCAGGGATCTCAAAGTCCCTCCTTGAGGGCCGCAATCCAGTCGGGATTTCAGGATTTCCACAATGAATATGCATTGAAAGCAGTGCATGCACATAGATCTCATGCATATTCATTGGGGAAATCCTGAAAACCCGACTGGATTGTGGCCCTCAAGGAGGGACTTTGAGACCCCTGGTCTATTTCTTCTTATCTGTTGAAAGTTCAGGATTGACGTTAACATAGTATTCAGGCAGTATTCTGCTTAAAATTGATAAAATCATGAGAATTAATCCTTTTTTTTTCATTTGGAAATTGCGCTTATGTAATTGTCCCAGTTGCTGGGGAGGCATTTGGCAGCAGGAGGAAGGGCTGCCCTCAGCCAGCACAGTGTGTGCCTGCATTGAGTGACTCACATTCTTCTCACCATTTTTGAGGAATGGTGATGATAGACACTGTATGCAAAACACCTGGCATTTGGTGTGATGCCACATACCAGCTAGCTGTGACAGCCAAGAGAAGCTATAATCGTGGCATAATGTTGGCCAGAAGAATTCTTCCCATAAAATCAGTCTGCATTTCAGAATCCACATAGAAAAGTTTGGTTGTTGTGGAATCATGAATGCTGTTAAAACAATGGCTGCCAAATAGAGTTCATCTGATCAGTACTACTATGAATTATTTCTGCAGTGCTACTAGACGTACGCAGCGCTGTGCAGAATCACAAAGAAGACAGTCCCTGCTCAAAAGACCTTACAGTAAGTTGGTATCTGGAGGCCCGATATTCAAACGTACTTTTCTGGGTACTTGTGTATGTGTACACATATTGGCGTAAACTGTTGGAATTCCGCCTAAGCACTGTTCTGTAAATAGGCACTTTGCATAGCATGTATTTGCAAGAGGCATAGACGGCAGATCTTGAGCAGGACTCGCACTTATGCATGCAACTTATAGAATACTATTTATGTGCTTATCTTTGGCAATTAGGTATCAGAGCCCTGATTCTTTAAATGGTGCGTAATTCCTAGGCACCATTAAACACGATTGGCAATCATCAACTAGGCGCTGTTTATAGAATCACACCTAGTAGTGCCATAGCAGTCTTAAGCACCAGTACTCATAGGCGTTGAATCCTTGGGCGCACTACCATTTAGGCCAGGGTTTTCTTGGCCTAAATGAATGCATCTAAGTTAGGCGCCTAAGTCAAACCATGCCCAAAATCCGTCTCGTATCTCCTCCTAACCACGCCTACTTGCTGATAGACGCCTAGGTGTAGACACCTACTTCAAAGCGGTAGGCGCCTACTCAGGTGCCTACCAGCTAATTATTTTTTCTTCATTTTTTTAAAAAGACTTTCAATTATCAGTGCCAATTAAGATAGGTGCTTAGATCGGCTAGGCACGCCGATCTAGGCATCTAACTTTAGTTGCCATTGATAGAATCTGGACTTAGCAGTTAGGCATGAGCTCTGTGGCTGGAAAAAGTGCTAGCACCTTTCTTTTATGCACATATTTGAGATTATGCTCTTATTCTATAAAGAAAAATAGGCACATACATTCCTTTGTAGAATAGGCTTCTGCCAGATAATCTCTGGGTGCCTAATTCTAGGTGCCAGTTACAGAATTGCCAGATATGTGGCCATATCTGAAGAGCCTACTACACCGTAGTAATCATTTATTTACTACACTACACTACACTAATGTAATCTAATCTTTAGTCTTATATACCGGATCATTCCCAGAGGGACTCGAACCTGTTATCAAAACATTATCTTAAGACATAAACAATTATAAAAAAGGAATCAATCCAGATGCTGTGCAGTAGAATCAGTCAGTGCTTCTGGAAGGAATACACTGGCCAACACAAAAAACCACTGTGGAGCCTGATGTTACTGGTGCAGACTTTATTATATCGAGGAAAGATAATCCACAACTTTGGAACAGTGAAAATCATCCACAACTATAAGAATGGAAACGGACCCAACACAGTCTGTGTTTCGACCACAGAGTCTTCTTCAGGGGTCCCAAGTAGTCTCTTTAAAAAGATTGGTGGATGTGACATCATAATTTAACAGGCGCATAACTGTAATGTTCTAATGGCTCCCATATTTTATTGAATTTATTTAACGCATTTAATCTTTCTGCAGCAACACGTTCAAATTTAGCAGTTATAAAAACAGTATTTCACCAGGTTATATATCTTACTACTGATGCATCCTTCCAAAGCTTTAAGATGTTTAATGGCCAAACTAAGCAAAATTCTTTTTTTTGTTGTAAATATTTTATTAATTTTCCAAAAACCTTAACAATGCAGAGTGATCATCAGATATTTGCTGACGAAGCCCAAAATGATCCAATACAATAATATTTAATGTTAGTGGTTTTTTAATTATCAGCAAGTTACAGATAGTGTCCCAAACTTTTACCTAGTAATCACGTATATTATCACAGTAATACAGTGAATGGGTTAAAGTTCCAATCTCTTTTAAACATGACCATTATTTATTTGATGTATCACTTTTGATTTTAGATAATTTATAAGGGTCTCAATGGCTTTGTGAAACACAAAAAAATGGATTGTTTAATTGCAGCCGATCTTAATGATTTGTGGATGAAATTCCATACCTGCTCCCAACACTGCTCAGAGATGTCCTTCTTTATATCAAATTGTCACGTAGATTCCATTCCCTTGGATGAGAAAATGCATTAGCCTGTAATATTTTATACCACTTAAAAGCAGCTCCCTTTTTAGATGATATTACTGCCATAAAAGACAGCAGGCATGGGGAAGAAGAACAGAGCGGTATGCACTTCAAAAAGGCACTAAGGCAGTGTTGCAATTGTATCCATTTATAGAATTGATTAGAAGGTAACTTGTACACGTTGCAAATCTTGGAAGGATAACCACTTTTCATCTTTTCGTAATTGACAAATTGACCATATACCAGCCCGTTGCCACACTGACCATTGCACCATCATTCCTTGTATCTTAATCTGCTTATTATTTCATATAGGTACATGTAGTGTAGTCTCCCATGATGTAGTCAAGCATTTCTTAATCCTTTTCACAGCTTGCGATGTACTATCAAGAACAACATCTCTATTAGTTAACTTATTGTTTGATGAAAACGGAAGAAGACGTAAAGGATAATTGTCCAATAATGTTAGTTGCACATATGACCATTCAGGATCATCTTCCGCACCTCCACTTTCAGTAAACCATCCAATATATTGTTTAAGAGTGTGCGTTGTGTGGTATTCTACGAAGTTAGGAAAGTTAACTCCCCCAGATATCTTATTAGCATTTAGTTTTTTAATGGCGATACGCGGTTGCTTGTTATTTCACAGGAAGGACATTAGTATCTTTTCCAACTTATGATATGATTTGAAATTAAAATGAAAGGCAACATCTGAAGAGTATAATTAATTTTGGGCATTATCATCATTTTAATGGTGTCCAGCCTTCCCCACCATGAAAGTCTTAGCGGAGACCACCTTTTAGTTAAATCTTGCGTTGCCTTTCAAGGCCTCTTCATTCATTTGAACAGTTTCTTCAATGCTTGAACCAAATAGTATGCCAAGATATTTTAATTTAGAGGTTTCCATGTTAGACTTATATCCCAAGGTCTCAGCGTTAACTTCCGGGCAGTTAAGAGGCATAACTTCAGTTTTGGTATGATTTAGTTTGCATCCAGAAAATATAGAATATCTTCCTGTAACCTCAAGAATGTAAGGTATAGAATCCACTGTAGAATATAACAAAACATCATCAGCATATGCAGAAAACTTGGCTATATGATTACCAAATTGAATGCCTTTAATATTATTATGTTGTTGGAAGGCTATTAATAGAGGCTCCAAAGCTATATTAAACAATGATGGTGACAAAGAACAACCTTGTCTCGTTCCTCTGGATGGATTAAAGGCAGCTGATAACCTGTTGTTTATAAATAATCTGGTGGTTAGTTTAGGGCTCCTTTTACAAAGGTGCGCTAAAATGCCGCGCATGCTAGCCGCTACCGCCTCCTTTTAAGCAGGCGTTAATTTGTCGGCTAGCGCGCGCTAATCCGGTGCGGGCACTAAAAATGCTAGCGCTCCTTTTACAAAGCCGCACTAGGGCCTTAACGCACGGAATAGCGCGCGCTAGATTGCCGCACATGCTGGCTGCTACCTCCTTCTTTTGAGCAGGCGGTAGATTTCCGGCTAGCGCGCGCTAATCCGGTGCGTGCGATAAAACCGCTAGCGCGGCTTTGTAAAAGGACCCCTTAGTGTAGAGAACTTTAATCATATTAATAGCATTTTATGTATAACCAAACCATTTCAGTGTTTCAAATAAAAATGACCAGTCAACCCTGTCAAAAGCCTTTTCCGCGTCCAGGGAAGAGGCCATACATTCCTGTAATCTCTGCCTTAGCTGCACAAGCTTCAACCTCTTGTGGTTATAAAATGTTTGAGGCTTTTGCGGATGAGGACGGAGCTTGCAGGAATGGGGCAGGGACAGGAAAAGAACTCGCCGGGATGGGACGGGAAAATGAGTTCCCGCGGGGACGGGGAAAAATTGGTCCCCGTGTCATTCTCTAGCTGTTAGCACTTAATAACGGCACTAGAACACTAACTATTAATAAACTGTCCTCTGTTTCACATAACATAGTAACATAGTAGATGACGGCAGATAAAGACCCGAATGGTCCATCCAGTCTGCCCAACCTGATTCAATTTAAATTATTATATTATTTTTTTTTTCTTCTTAGCTATTTCTGGGCGAGAATCCAAAGCTTTACCCGGTACTGTGCTTGGGTTCCAACTGCCGAAATCTCTGTTAAGACTTACTCCAACCCGTCTACACCCTCCCAGCCATAAGAACATAAGAATAGCCATACTGGGTCAGACCAATGGTCCATCTAGTCCAGTATCCTGTTTCCACAGTGGCCAATCCAGGTCACAAGTAGCTGGCAAAACCCCACATAGTAACCACGTTCCACGCTACCGATCCCAGGGCAAGCATTGTTTTTCTCCATGTCTGTCTCAATGGAAGAATAAAAGGGTAAAGGGAATGGCACATGATATATTCCTGTTTTATGTACTTTTCAGGGTGCTGACACAGCTGCTTTAACCACTAGGCCACTCCTCCACTGCACTGTGTTTAGTCTTGTTGCGTTCTTTTGTACTGTTTTACTTAGTTGACTTGGATTGGCCAAGTCTGCTTCTAATCCAAAATCTCGGTTGCCCAGTATTTTTTGCTGCAAGCTGTTACTGTGCTTCTGAACCATGCCCAGCTTTCCAGAGGAATTCTAAACTATACTAAACTAAACCTTAAGTTTATATACCGCATCCTCTCCACGGAAGTGGAGCTCGGCACGGTTTACAAGAACTTAAACTATAAGAAGAGAAAGGAGCTTATATATAGAATGGAAGAGTAAGGGGGAAAATAGAATTACATGTTCGAGAAGAGCCAAGTTTTCAGTTGCTTGCGGAATAGTTGGAGAGAGCCCAGGTTCCGCAACGGGATAGTAAGGTCGTTCCAGAGGACGCTCTTTGAGCAAGCACTGTGATCATCTCCATGGCTTCACAGGCATTTAAAAAGAAATCTTTAAGGCTCTAACAGAGTACAAGAAGATGCTGAGCACGCTAACAGCATTCCCTGTCTCATGGCCGCATGACTTTTTGTTTCCTTTTTATCTAAACTACTGATTATTATTTTGTGATTCTGTTCATTTAGAAAATAATATGTGAACATCTTCAGAAAATAAGGCTAAATTATAAAATGATAGAGGGAGCAATTTTATAATCATCGCTTCCTTTTAGCTATAGTATAATATAGTTTATTATTTATATTCTGCCTTGAAATAGGGCGGATTATAACATTACATAATAAAAACAAAAAAAAAAACAATAAACCAACAATAAAGACATGTCAAAAACATTCAAATGATCAGTGCATATAAAAGTCCATCATACATGTGCTGAGTGCCAACTGTGTAATGGCATTTGGCACCGAGGTGCCATTATAAAACACTACTATCAGTTCTATTGGCATTCCTTAAATAAAGCATTACGCATGTCTATGGTGTTGTAACTGTGGATGCCTAAGGAAGGACTTCAACAAGGGGCACTATCACATGCCATCATTCCTGAATTGATTGCTGATCACATATACCCCATACCATCCACCCATCATATCGCTTTCTTCACAGAGAGAGAGGTTGATCATTGGAACAAGCTTCCAGTGCAGGTGATCGAGGCAGACAGAGTGCCAGACTTTAAGAATAAATGGGATACCCATGTGGGATCCCTACGAGGGTCAAGATAAGGAAATTGGGTCATTAGGGCATAGACAGGGGGTGGGTATGCAGAGTGGGCAGACTTGATGGGCTGTAGCCCTTTTCTGCCGTCATCTTCTATGTTTCTATGTTTACCCAGCATAGCATTTTTTCTGTTACTGAGCCCACTCTCTGGAATGCCCTTCCCTCTATCCTTAGATTGGAATCCTCTTTGGAGAAATGTAAAGTATTACTTAAAACCTTCCTATTTAAAGACGCTTTTAATCCTGTCCCCTCTAATGCCTCCACGATGATCCTTGAGGAGACATACCAGAGACTTTCCCGGGCTGACAATCTGTGAATGTTACTCTCCGTTCCTTCACTTTTCCCACTTTTCTGTTTCTTATTGTAGTTCCTTCTCTATCCCTTTATCTATTCTGTTTCACCCCTACTTTCAATTCTTCCTTAGCTCTTCTCCCAATATAATTAAATTTATTGTAAACTGCTTAGTCAGCCTTAGTAGGCGGTATATCAAAAACGGAATAAACTTGAAACTTAGTGCACTCTAATGATTAATGTATGCTAAGTGCTAAGACACCCAAATGGAAACAGCTCATAAACGCTCATACAGCCACTTCATACCCCGTCTTTGGAACCAACTGCCCGCCCGGATAAGATCTTAAGACTCGCTGATGCCCTTCCGGAAAATGCTGAAAACCCATCTCTTCATTTGATCAGTCCTAGGAACAGCCTCCACCTTGCTCCCCTTTCTTAAACTCCCGCTCCATCTCTCTCCACCCTCCTCCCTCCCCATGCCCCCCATTGCTCTTCTCACCCGTCTCTCTAAGAATGCCCGTAAATTTTGTCCTGTATTTATATTGTGAATGTCAATTGTAACCTATTCTGAGCTCCTGGGAGAACGGGATAGAAATATGATTTAATAAATAAATATATTCCTCTGGGCAGCTTAGCATTTAGCATGCACTAATCATTAGCGCCTGCTAAATCGGTTAGCACCCCTTGATGAATTTCCCCCCCTAAGTGTACCATGTGATGCACATAACTTATAGTGCATAGATAATAAGAAACCTGCCTATACATAAAAAAATAAGAATTGCCATACTGGGGCAGACTGAAAGTTCATCAAGCCCAGTATCCTTTTTCCAGCAGTGGCCAACTCAGGTCCCAAGTACCTAGCTAGATCCCAACTAGTAAAACAGATTTTAGGCTGCTTATCCTAGGACTAAGCAGTGGATTTCCCCCAAGCCATCTCAAAAATGGCCTAAGGACTTCCCTTTTAGGAATTATCCTAACCTTTTTATAAGTCCCACTAACTGATTTCACCGCATTCTCCAGCAACAAATTCCAGCGTTTAATTACACGTGTGAAGAAATATTTTCTCCAGTTTGTTTTAAATCTACTACTTGGTAGCTTCATTGCATGTCCCCTAGTCCTAAAACCCTTTCCAACCCATTCGATATTTTATAGACCTCCATCATATCATCTATGAACCGCCTCTTCTTCAAGCTGAAGAGCCCTAGCCACTTTAGCCTTTCCTCATAGGGAAGGTGGCCCATTCCTCACCCATGCTCTGCCCACATAAAGGGGTCCTTTTACTAAGATGTGGTAAAAAGTGGCCTGTTGTTCCCTGTGTGCTAAGGCCATTTTTACCACAGTTGGACAATGACTGATTTTCCAAAATAATGGCCATGTGCTTATGATGCCATTAGCGCATGGTCATTCAGTGGCATAGTAAGGGGAGGAGCGGTCTGTCCCCGGTGCCATCTCGGGGAGGGTGCAGGCACTCGTCCTCCTTTCCACACCCCACCTCCGTGTGTGCACGATATTTTCATTCCCCAACCTGCTGTCACCCCTGTGTCTGCTCTTCCTCTGATGTCACTTCCTGGACCCATGCCTAGGAAGTGACATCAGAGGAAAACCCGACGCTAGCACAATAGCAGGTTGGTGGTTGCTGCTTGCGCCAGGAATGTTACAGAGGTACGGGGGGGGGGGGTAGGGAAGCGGGCCACGTGTCGAGAGGGGGCAGGTAAGGAGCGTGTGGAGGTGAGGGGTGGAGAAGAGAGCACCTCTCACCTTTGCTATGCCACTGTGGTCATTGCCAAAAATTAGCATGTGAGCCCTTACAGCCACCTATTTTGTGGTAGGGGCTCACCTACCACCTAGGTGGTAAGGGCTCACATACCAATCCTGCACTAATTAGCTAGCATGTGGTAAAGTGGCTGCACTGTCATGCCCACTCTCTGCCCCCAGAAATGTCTCCTCAGATAAAAATAGGGCTTCTACCATAGGATACCTCAGTGCGTCCCCCTATAAGCCTTTTTAAGCTGTGACAGGTGTTTGCTAGCTCTTATTGCAGCTTAGTAAAAGGAACCCTAAGTGATTTGTGCATGTAAGTTTTAGAATAGCACCTATCAGTAATGTTCGTTAATTTGCATTATACGCATGTAAGTCCTGGTATTTCATAATTTACACACAAAATGGACACTTAATATAAGGTTCCAAATAAATGAATGAGTGAGAATGTGCTTTCTTATAAGTTGGGTTTTTTTTTTAACATTTTCATTTTTGGAGACGTAGGGGAACTTAAACAGATCAAAATGACAAGGACGAGCACAGTAGAAAAAAGTCAGAATAGTGGGAACAGAACTGTAGAGCAGATGGTTTCTGAGTCTTGTTCCAGAGATGATGAGGGAGGAAGACTAATGAGCAGAATAAGAAATACTGTTCCACCAATGAAGGAAATCATGATAGCGGTTGGGTAAATGAACAGGATAATAGAGTACTGAAACTTCAGGACGGGAGGAGAGTAAGCAGAAAGAGGGATTGCAAGGAGCTAGTAAAGACATTGAAATAGGGTGGACTGCTTAGAACGTTATACTGGAAGGAGGTGGATGAGAGTCAGTGTCAACTGTGGAAGAGTGTTACGATGTGCATACCCTGGTATGTGGAAAACAGCTGAGTGGCCATGTTTTCCATAATTTTGACAATAACAAAACATAAACCAGGGAAATAATGTCATAAAACAATGTCCCATAAAGCAAGATCACAAAGCTCTAATAATAATGATAATAATTTTAGTCAAGATGGCAGCAAAATCCAAGAGTTGTCGTCTTTTTCCAAATTCACACCATTTTTCGAGCCTTGGATCTTTAACAGTTTGCAGCAAAGTCAATTTTGGATGTGTTACAGGGGAGTGAATTTGGAAGAGACGATAAGTCTTGGATTTTGGAATCATTTCAACAAACATCAGAATATGGCAATGACATTATTGACTGTAGGATCTTGAACCAGATTACGATCAGAGATAGTAAATTGAAAGATGGTACTACTAGAGTCAGACACGTCCCTGCCCAAACCACTTAAATATGGCGTACCCTGAGGCACCTTTGCTTTTTAACCTGTACATCAGACCAGTACTCAACATCGCCTCAAAATATGACATTAGGATTCATTCCTTCATAGATGATATCCAACTTTACCTTCCACTAGGAAAGAACTGAGACACTCAGTTCACAATACTACCACACTGCCTATCTGAAATCAAAAATTGGATGACAATAAACAAACTACAACTAAATGCATCCAAAACTGAACTGGGATAACACAGCTCTCACAGCCAAAGACCAAGTACACAGCCTTGGAATTATACTTGACTCTTACCTATCATTCACAAATCATATCTCCCAGACAGTATCTATCTCTTTCTATTACCTTTGCCAATTACAAAAAATGAGACCATACTTCTCTGAAGTAGAATTCTCTCAATTACTTTACGCCTTTGTAATATCCCGCATGGACTACTACAACTTATTATTTGTAGGGCTAACCTCAAAGAACATGCAACAACTACAATATGTGCAAAACACAGCATTTCGCCTACTCAAAAATCTAAATATCCGCGATTCCATCACTCCAGCACTGGCTGCGCTACATTGACTACTCATTAGAAACTGATTCATCTTCAAAGCCTTAACACTAGCCTTCAAATTCCTTAACCATATGCTCCCAGCGTACATGTCAGGAAAACTATCAACATATATCCCAAACAGACTTCTAAGATTGCAAGCTGGAAGAAGACTTTCTACTCCACCAGCACGAGCCCACCAACCGGAAACTGCCTGCAGGCACGCTTATAGTAACATAGTAAATGACGGCAGATAAAGACCCGAATGGTCCATCCAGTCTGCCCAACCTGATTCAATTTAAATTTTTACATTTTTTCTTCTTAGCTATTTCTGGGCAAGAATCCAAAGCTCTGCCCGGTACTGTGCTTGGGTTCCTAACTTCCTTCCCAGGTTATGGAATCAAATCCCACCAGCTACCAGATCAATAGCTAGTCTACTTAATGTCGATAAAACAGTAAAAACCCTTCTCTTTCCTAATGCAATCACATAGACCACTCCTACCTGTAAACCAATGCGGACCAGTCTTTCCACAACTCCTAAACTGAGTACACCATTCCTATAAACAATCTTGTCAACACAAATAGTCTCAATACCTATGTTGCTCCTGAGAATCTGTCTAAACTATGATACTGTATTTATAAGGAACTAGAACAATAGAAGTTACTGAACCTATTCTGCACTGTTAATAGTCTTAACAGCCATGTTAACTGCTCTTACTATGCAAATAAACTGCTACCTCTTATTAAGCAATCAAACTGTAAGATATTGCTAATTTACCCCCCCCCCCCCTCCTTTTACAGCGTTGGCTGCGGTGGTAGCAGCTCTGCTGTTACCGCTGTGGCCACCACTAAAAACCGCACTAGAGAAGTTGCTGAACCTAACCTGCCCTGTGCGTATGTAAACTGCTACCTTTTATTAAGTATGTAAACTTGTAAGAAGTTGCCCAACCTATCCTGCTCTGTTAATAGGCCCAACATCCATGTTAGCTGATTAATAACTGTTAAACTGCGAACTCTTACTAAGAATATTGAACTAGGCCAGTTACTGGGCAGACTTGCACGGTCTGTGTCTGTGTATGGCCGTTTGGTGGAGGATGGGCAGGGGAGGGCTTCAATGGCTGGGAGGGTGTAGATGGGCTGGAGTAAGTCTTAACAGAGATTTTGGCAGTTGGAACCCAAGCACAGTACCGGGTAAAGCTTTGGATTCTTGCCCAGAAATAGCTAAGAAGAAAAATTAAAAAAAATAAAATAAATTGAATCAGGTTGGGCAGACTGGATGGACCATTCGGGTCTTTATCTGCCGTCATCTACTATGTTACTATGTATGTTAATCTGTAACCTGTTCTTGGTTCTTCTGGAAGAACGAGTATAAAATCGAATAAATAAATAAAAAGCATTAAGCACAAAGCATAAAATTTATAAGCACATATACCCAAAATTGAACTCATTTATTTTGCACTTTCAATGCACGCTTGTTGGAGGCAATCCTAGATCATTTAAATCCACCCACTAACAGCCCTTAATATGGGCGAATCATATTTCTGAGAGTCCCTCCTTCGCACATTATTATTACTATTGTTATTATTATTGAGAGCTTTTTTGGGACATTGATTTGTGACGTTATTTCCCTGGTTTATATTTTATTATTGTTGTTTGATCTATCAATGAATTTATAGGATTTTTTGATGGGGTTTTCCATAATTTCGAAGCAGATGTGAGTGGAAAGAGGCAGAACTATCAGAAAAACATAAAAGACATTTCTATAAAGTAATGCCTAGAGGTAGGTGCCACTTAAGCACATCAAAGGTGCTATAAATTCATAATTAGGTGTCTGTGTGCATTAGGCAGTATTCTAAAAGTTGGAGCCTAGGTGCCAAATGCCTAATTGCAAAGGGGTGTACACATGGGCAGAGCATAGGCAGACCATGGGCGTATCTCCCTAATCTAATCTAATCTAAACCTTAAGTTTATATACTGCACCATCTCCACGAATATGAAGCTCGACAGGGTTTACAAGAACTTAAAATATAGGTAGAGAGGGAAAAGGTTTACATGAACTTATATGTAGAAGGGGAGAAAAAGGGGGTAGGATAGAATTACAATTTGGTGAAAAACCAAGTTTTCAGTTGTTTGCGGAATAATTGATAATCGTATTGAATACTATAGATTGTTTGTATCACTGAGCACACCTAGACATGCCAACTTACTCCTGCCATTGACATGGCAAATGAGGGCGCATCTAAACAAGGGTACACCAATGCTGACCTTATGCTAGTTTTCTATAAACAGAATCATGATACCAAAGGTAAGTAACAAATACTATATTAAAAGGCACCATTAAAGTGTCTACTGGTGCCTTAATAATATGCACTGGACTCACGCCTATATAGGTGCTTTAGGCCGCTGAAAGCCACTGTGGGCATGGCTAATGCCAGAAGTGGCATTAGGCAGCCTAAAGTGCCTATGTAGGCATGATTCACGGCATAGATAGGCACCAGAAATGTAGGCTACATTTCTGCCGCCTCTTTCGTGGAAGCATGATTTTCTCTAGGGCACTGTTGCATAATTGACATGCGATCGGCAGCCGCTTTTTAGGTGTCTGCCAATATCGGCGCCTATAGAGAATCTGGGCCTAAGTGTGTGGTATTGGGACACCTTAACTGAAACATCGAGTTATGGAATTGCCCTGAAAGTCTCTCAGTTCATCAGATATGGACTGTTTTGCAGCAGTGTGTTCCAAATTTTTTAAAGACACCATTTCTGCAATATCATTCACATTTTGTATTGAGAATTTTGAAATGTGTAAGTACATTCAAATAGCAATCGGGAAAATATAGATAAGAAATAAACATATACAAAGATATTTATTACTCACTCTTCAAGTCTGTATCATTTATATTCTTCGAGGAAGGGCTGTGGCTCACTGGTTGGGTTGCTGCCTCTGCACCCAGAGACTGTAAGATCAAATCCCGATGCTCCATGTGAGCCTGGGCATATCACTCAATCCTCTAATGCCCACTGCTTTGAATATCAGCTTTGAAATGCCAAAGTGACATAAAGGCAGTATTCAAGTCCCCATTTCCCTTTCCCTTCCCTTCAAGCAGGGGTAGGCAATTCCAATCCTCGAGAGCCGGAGCCAGGTCAGGTTTTCAGGATATCCACAATAAATATGCCTGAGATAGAGGCAGTGCATGCAAATCTATCTCATACATATTCATTGTGGATATCCTGAAAACCTGACCTGGCTCCGGCTCTCAAGGACCGGACTTGCCTACTCCTGCCCTAAAGAAACACACGAGGTTATGTTTTTTTCAGTCTTGTTTTTAAAAGTTGACATATGCTTCATATTTTAGTCCTTTTCCAGCTGCTTTATGTACCCTTCTGTTTTGAAACTGAGTAACAGAGAAGGATTCAGAAAATCTGCCTCCTTGCCCTCTATCAGTTGCTTCTGTGACCTTCCTAGTTTGGTGGCTAAGCCCTGGAAGGAAATTAATTAGAAAGAGGACACATTGACACTACAAGCCAAGCAGATCTCCATGATAAAGACTTCAGCCCTATTATGTTCTTTAACCATCGCGTACTAACTTTTTTTTTAAAAAATCAATCTGGAAAGTATTTAAAGGGTGCTGGAGCAAATCCCAACTGGAAAATAGTTTTGTCTGTGTTTATTGTATTAGGAGGATTTAAATTGAAAAGTACAATAAGTTGTTATAGTCTGAGGAAAAAAAATGTCTGTAAGCTGGAGAGTCTGGATTGACTGGCTGCCTAAATTAGGAACTCACATGCCATGGCAAAAGAAAAGAAAAAGAAAATGGGTGTGAGACAAACTATGGAAGAAACCCATGAAAGGGAAAGAGTCTGTAGTGTATTAAGGGGATGAACATAAGAATTGCCGCTGCTGGGTCAGACCAGTGGTCCATCGTGCCCAGCAGTCCTCTCCCGTGGCGGCCCCTAGGTCAAAGACCAGTGCCCTAACTGAGAACCAGCCCTACCTGCGTACGTTCTGGTTCAGCAGGAACTTGTCTAACTTTGTCTTGAATCCCTGGAGGGTGTTTTCCCCTATAACAACCTCCGGAAGAGCGTTCCAGTTTTCCACCACTCTCTGGGTGAAGAAGAACTTCCTTACATTTGTACAGAATCTATCCCCTTTTAACTTTAGAGAGTGCCCTCTTGTTCTCTTTACCTTGGAGAGGGTGAACAACCTGTCTTTATCTACTAAGTCTATTCCCTTCCAGCAGGAACTTGTCTAACTTTGTCTTGAATCCCTGGAGGGTGTTTTCCCCTATAACAACCCCCGGAAGAGTGTTCCAGTTTTCCACCACTCTCTGGGTGAAGAACTTCCTTACATTTGTACAGAATCTATCCCTTTTTAACTTTAGAGAGTGCCCTCTCATTCTCCCTACCTTGAAGAGGATGAACAACCTGTCTTTATCTACTAAGTCTATTCCCTTCAGTATCTTGAATGTTTCTATCATGTCCCCTCTCAGACTCCTTTCATTCTCTGCTTATTCTGTGTGGTTACAAAGTGGTTTATATATTTTAGACAGGTACTTATTTGTAGGGTTACCAGATTTTATTTTAGTAAAATCCGAACCCCTAGACCCACCCCCCAGGCCCACCCAGTTCCACCCATCCCTGTCCTGTTATGCCCCAGTCCCACCTCCAATTCTGCCCTGCCCCAGCCCCGCCCCCACTGCCTGCTTTCGTAGGGCAGTTGTCCTGTTATGCCCCAGTCCCACCTCCAATTCTGCCCTGCCCCAGCCCCGCCCCCACTGCCTGCTCGTAGGGCAGGCGGGCATCCGTGCATGCACGGGTATGACGTGATGATGTCGCACGCATATGCGCGATGTCACCGGGTGGCATTTGCACATGTGTTGATGCCCTCCTGCTCGAAGTGATTATGAAGAAGCTTTTCAAAACCCGGACAAAGTGCCGGGTTTTGAAAAGCTGTCTGAACCCTCAGCCATGTCCTCGAAAAGGCGGATAAGTCTGGGGAAATCCGGACGTGTGGTAACCCTACTTATTTGGTGCCTGGGGCAATGAAGTGTTAAGGGATTTGGCCAGAGTCACAGAGATTTGCAGTGGGGCTTGAACTCACAACCTCAGAGTCCGGAGAGCAGCGGCTCTAACCATCATAGAATATGACGGCAGAAAAGGGCTGTAGCCCATCAAGTCTGCCCACGCTAATGACCCACCCCCAGACTTCACCCCGCTAGAGATCCCACATACATGTGGGATCTCTAGCGGGGTGAAGTCTGGGGGTGGGTCATTAGCGTGGGCAGACTTGATGGGCTACAGCCCTTTTCTGCCGTCATATTCTATGTTTCTATGTAACCATAAGGCCACTCCTCCTCTTGCATTTATTCACCGCTGTGGATTCTGCAAAGCTAATGAGGAAACCTAAAATTGTATCACCCATGAATTTTAGTGCCTTGTGATTTTGTTATAGGCACTTTCAAATATTCCATTTAGTTTCCTTTTACTAAGCTATGGTAAAGACAGTCCTTGGCTTGCCCTTAAGTGGGCCTATCCTATGTACTAAGGGCCAGATTCTGTATAATGAAACCTTTTAAAATCTAAGGATAGTGGAGCTAAATGTTCTTGGCCATCGTTTGAATATTAGCCTTTGTATTAGTTGTTAAATTTAATTTGCTCAGTAGAGAAGAATATTAAAACAATTTGTAATCCATTCTTACCTACCTCTCCTATCTTTTTTTTTTTTTGCATACTGATGTGTTCAACAAAACTTTATTTGCCAATAGACAAAAATATTGTTTGTATGAGGCTTTCTGGTTCCAGTTTGCATTGACTAATCCCCATGCAAAAGAAAACAAATATAATAATCAGGTCATCACTGTGGAAAACAGGAAATAACTAGTTCCTAAAATAACCGCACAAGATGTATACTGCTTATTTTCTCCTGCTGCTTCCATCGCCCTGGTGAAAGGGAGTTTTATATAACCTGTCCTCTGTCTACTGCTGGTCCAGCACCAACTGTGCCTTAGCCTGTTTGCAGACTGTCTGCTCAGTTCTAATCCACTTACTGCTCCCTAGACACAAAAGACTTGATTTATGTTTTGTGTTAGGAAAATTCTTTAAAGCTGTCCTTTGGACTAGTTTTCCCAGATAGCAATCTCCTTTCTGAACAAAATAAAGGCAGAATGATTCTTGACTCCTAAATTTGAACATCAGTCCCATAAGGGCAAAAAAAAGTTAGTCTTCAAAAGATGCATGAGATCTCAGAAAGAAGATGTCTGGAAAAGCAGACAGAAGCAGGGAAGGTAGACGAGATGGAAAAGGTATGAATGGAAAAAAAAAAAAAAAAAAGATAGCAAGTCTATCAAATGAGGTAACAGTATTTCTTTCCAGTGTGTCTGTGAAAGAAGGAAGCGTGAAGGTAGGGTTTTATTATAGCGGATTACAAATTCTAAACATCCTAGAAAATCTCACTGATTATTCTCATCCCCTACTGTAAAGGGTTGTAAATATAAGAAATTTCAGGATCATTTGCTATCTTTTCAAGCAGCCTCATGGACTAGGGATTTAACTCCCATATTCAAAATCTCAAATTTGTACCAACAATTTTGACTTGCCTTAAAGACGTATCTTTTTAAGAAATTTGTGTAGAAGTGCTGACATCAGCAACTAGAGCACCTTGCTGACTTCGCAAAGCTACAGTGGTGAAACTCTTCAGCTGGTAGGGCTTGAACACCCTTGGCAGCCATGTATTGGCTGCCACAATTTTGGAGGGGTCTGATCCCAATGTGGAGGGGCCCAGCCCCTGCTGACTGTACCACTGATGTAAATTATAGCATTCTATAGCTTACCTGCATAACTGGGTGCTCACCCAGACTCCGCCCACATATGCCAACATGGAAACTGTGAACCATTACATTTAGCCACCAAAGCATGTAGCCAAAATGTTGGCATTTGCACATGTATATGTTTATGTTTATTAAAACTCGTAAGCTACAAATGAGATCAAAGCGGTTTACAATATAATCATAAATAATAAAAAGAACTGCATTAAAATATAGAAGAGAAAAGAAAGAGAAGAAAAGCAAGGATAAGTATACACTCACATACTCAATACTTCACTATGCAAATTATAACAAAGGATTTCAGTTAGGTGAACAAGGGGAAGCTAATTGAAAGTAATTGGGCCTTTAGATGTCTTTTAAAGTTTATTAAGGATTCTTCTTTCCTCAATTCTAAAGGCAAACTATTCCATAAAACTGGAACCAAATTAAAAAAATGATCCATTCCGAGTTGATGCCAAATGGGCCTTAGAAATTTGGGGTAAAGCTACCCTGTTGTCATCCAATGATCTTAATAATCGATGGGGAGCATAAAATAATGCCAGTCAAAAGATATGGAGGTTGCAGTTCAAATAAAGCTTTATGAGCTAGCATCAGAATCTTAAACTTAATCCTATATTTGGCAACCAATAAATTTTTAAATATAAAGGAGTTATATGATCCCTAATATGTAAATTACCTAGTAGCCGAATAGCCGTATTCTGTAAAGTTTGCAAACATTTTAATTATCCCTGCATAAACTAAATTACCATAATCCAATTTTAATAAAAACAAGTGTGTATTAAAGTACGTAAAGAATCCTCATTTAAAAAAAATTCTGATTAGCTCTTTTTTTTTTTTTGTTCAATAATTTTTATTGAAATTTCAGCGAAAAAGGAACACAATGAAAAAACAGAAAAAATGCAGAGAAATAACACATTTTCACAGCTACAGGTGTACAGTATAGAAGCAGTAAGTATGCAAGCAATTACAGAAGTTCGAACTCCAACACTAGGTGATGAAAATCAATAGTATGCAATTTCAGGGACTAACAGAGTAAGATAATACATGGGACCATATCGATGTAAAAGAAGAAAGAGACGATATGTTATTTTCTGCAATGGATTTTTCATATTTAGCATACATACAAACAGTGTTCCACCATTCATTAAAATTGAGAGATAAAAAATCTTTCCAGTGGGACAATATGGTTTTTATAGAATTCTGAGTAGCTCTAATTTGTCTCAATGCCCCAGATCCTCTCCCAATCACTATAGAAACTTGATCTTCAAAAAAAAATTTTTTTTAAATAAATCTTTATTAAGTTTCAAACATTCATAGTGCATAACAGTTATTTACACAAATAATGTAAAATTTTTAAATGACAAACATTATCTCTAAATATCTAAAACTGTTAACCAATTTTACATGATGTTGATCTAATAATATGTCCATAATATGCAAGAATTCTGGTCACTTTCACATGTTCTCTGTGTTTAAATGTTGGTACACTGTAGAACAGGGGTGTCCAACCTTTTGGCTTTCCTGGGCCGCATTGGCTGAAAAAAATGTTTCTGGGGCCACACAAATGCACAAACGCTACAGCAAGACAGAGGAGGGAGCCGGCAAGACAGTAAACACCCGGGGTCAGCAGAGGAAAACACTGCATCGCCCTCGACCGGGGCCACACAAAATACTTCACGGGGCAGCATGCGGCCCTTGGGCCGCAGGTTGGACACCCCTGCTATAGAATCACCTCTAAATGCTATGGTACTTCTTAAAATACAGCTTTCATCTTGTTAATTAGGTATGATCCAAAATACTTTCTAAAATCAGAAATTATAGTGTTCAATTAGAGATTTCAAGGCGTTTAGGGGTCCTTTTACTAAGGCGCGCTAGTGTGCGCTAAACGCTAACATGTCTATGGGCATGTTAGCATCTAGCACGTGCTAATATTTAGCGCTCGCTAAAATGGCTAGCGCGCCTTAGCAAAAGGACCCCTTAACTTCATGACAAAACCTTCATTATTGTTTGTTAGTTTGGGGGTGCTGATAATGAGCAGCTTCCAGTCAACAGATTATATCACACATACATGTTTAATTCTACAAACATTTAGAGCTCCTCGTATAAAGGTGCGTTAGGGCCTTAACGCGCAGAATAGCACGCGCTAAAATGTCACGCGCACTAGCCGCTACCACATCCTCTTGAGCAGTGGTAGTTTTTCGGTTAGCATGCGCAATAGTGCGCGCTAATCCGGTGCGTGCGCTAAAAACTCTCTCACGGTGTCAGGTCAAAAGCGCGCTGGGACAAAGGCGCGAGCAGACAACTGAGCGCAGCGCAGAGGCGCGCGCTGAAGAAAGACTTTTTAGGGGCTACGACGGGGTGTGTGTGGGGGGAACCCCCCCACTTTACTTTATACAGATCGCGCCGCATTGTAGGGCATTGTGGGGGGTTTGGGGGGTTGTAACCCCCCAAATTTTACTGAAAACTTAACTTTTTCCCTGTTTTTAGGGAAAAAGTTACGTTTTCACTAAAATGTGGGGGGTTACAACCCCCCAAACCCCCCACAACGCCGCCAAGATCTGTATTAAGTAAAGTGGGGGGGCTCCCCAACATAACCCCCGTCACAGCCCCTAAAAACAGTCTTTTTCTTCGCCGCGCGCCTCCATCTTGCGCTCAGTTGTCGGCGCACGCCTTTGTCTTCCGCGTTACTGTCTATGAACCCGCTCGCACACCTTTGTGAAAGGAGCCCTTAATCTGAAATCAGTGATACATAAGCTGGATTTGCGATTAGTCGAGAATATGTAGGTCTTTTCTTTAAAGGATTCAGAGCATTAAAAATGAGGGAATGAGGTATTTTATTTTATTTTTAAAATGGGTGTGTTCGGGGAGTTAACCATCAGAATGATAACTCTGCAAATAATTCTAACAAATGCCAGCTCCATATAAACCCAGTGTTATTTCCCTGCCTCTTCCATTATTAATGTTCAGATTACCCTACAATTTCTTGTTGAAGGCGATAGTTACAGAGATATTTTTAACCATTAGCTTTTGACTCACTGGCATGATGCAGCCTTCTCGGTTACTAATTTGCACATAATTATGCATGATTTTTACTGTTATGTCTCTCTGAGCAATCAAAGGTAACAAAACCCAATCTAATTAGGACATAAGCTAACAATTATCGAAAAAATTCCCAATAGTGTCGCTGAGAGACAGAGTGTGGGGAGCAACGTTGGAGCTGGAGAGTAACCAAGAAAACTAGAAATTAATAATTAATGTGATATGAGGATCTCAGGGTGGATTGTGAAATCAAATCGATGCAGCCCCCTACGTGGGCTGCATCAGGGTTCATCTCAAGTTAGAAACGATACTGTTCATTCAAGTCACCGCAAGAAAAACCAAGACACAGGAAGTACTTCTTCACCGAGAGGGTAGTGGATCGATGGAATGGTCTTCCGATGCAGGTGATTGAGGCCAGCAGTGTGCCTGATTTTAAAGCTAAATGGGATCGAAAGGTGGGATCTCTTCGCAAAGGGAGGTAGGGGAGGGTCATTGGTGTGGGCAGACTTGATGGGCCTTGGCCCTTATCTGCCGTCACTTTCTATGTTTCTATGTTTCTAACGATACATCGTTCAATATTACAATCCGTGTGAGGGCACCCACCCAACACACCACACCACACAGTTTAGCCTCTCAACTGCCGTCTGCCGAGTCCCACTCCCCGAGGCTTGATTTTTGTGTTTGTGCTTGCAAATCTAATGGTTCCTGATGAAGGATATTTTCCGAAACTGAGGGCTCCTTTTACGAAGCCGCGTTAGCAGCTTTATTGCACGCAACTTGTTAGCACGCGCTAACCCCCCCCTGCTAGCTGAAAAACTACCGCCTGCTCAAGAGGAGGCGGTAGCGGTTAGCGCGGCCGGCAAATTAGCACACGCTATTACGCAAGTTAAACCGCTAACGCGGCTTCGTAAAAGGAGCCCTGAAACTCAGTTGAACCCTTTTATTGGAAGCAGCTTTTCTCTTGCTCATGCAGTTCTCGTTGGGCTTATTTATCCCGTTCCACTTTGGGATTCCTGACATCTTGTATTGAGCCCCGATTCGGATAAGTGATTTTTTTTATATTTGACTGACTGTGTTGGGACAGCGTTGGAGCTTCTATTTTTCTCTTATTATCATTATTATTTTGAGTAACACTGGTGTTATCACACCGTTTACACTGTATTATTAATGTTCACACAATGAGGTTTCTGTGATGGTGTGGTGTGTTGGGTGGGTGTTCTCACACGGATTATAATATTGAACGATGTATCGTTCGATTTGATTTCACAATCCACACTGAGATCCTCATATCACATTAATTATTAATTCTTAGTTTTCTTGGTTACTCTCCAGCTCCGATGTTGCTCCCCACACTCTGTCTCTCAGCGACACTATTGGGACTTTTTTCGATAATGTCTCTATGAGCAGCATTACAGAATAGCATTGTGTTTTAGTTGCCTAATGTGTGACAAGAAGAGACTTATAGGTTGCTTGAGGTAGCACTGTTTTTATAATTTCTGGCTGCTGTGGGCTGAATTACACCTGAATGTTCAGTACCATGCCATATCTGGCTACTGGTACTGAATATATGGGTCTTCAAACGCTCCCAGAAGTTATCCAGGTGCTGTTGATATTTACTGCTGGTTTTCAATAATTAACCAGGTAGTTCACTGTCCACCCTAACTTTGCCATCCAACTGCTCCAGTACTATCCAGATAGTGTCATGGCAGTAGGAGATAATATTCCACGCCACTGTCTAGTTAAGTGCCAAGAAATATTTTGTGTACAGCTACTCAGTGTTATTTAGGGGTTCTTTTACCAAGGTGCGCTAACTGATTTAGCACATGCTAAATACTAAGGCGCCCATAGAATATAATGGGCGCCTTAGCATTTAGCATGCTAAATCAATTATGGCGCGCTAAATTGGTTAGCGCGCCTTAGTAAAAGGACCCCTTAATGAGAAAGTAGCCAGTTGATATTGTATTCAGTGGAACCTTGGTTTGCGAGCATAATTCGTTCCAGAAGCATGCTCATAAACCAAAGTGTTTGTATATCAAAGCAGCTTTCCCCATAGGAATGAATGGAAACATGGGCGATTCGTTTCACATCCCAAAAAGCCCCCCCCCCCCCCCCCTGAGGCTACTGGAAATTAGAAAGTTATGGGATAGAAGGTAATGTCCTATTAGTTTATAGTTTATTTAAAATTAGTTATACTTCTTATCATACTTCTAAGCAGTGTACAGAATATAAAATGGAAAAAAATAAAAAAGAGGTTTTACAAACTGATAATACAAATCTATACATAGTAACAACAGAGTAGATGACGGCAGATAAAGACCCGAATGGTCCATCCAATCTGCCCAACCTGATTCAATTTAAATTTTTTAAAATTAAATTTTTTCTTCTTAGCTATTTCTGGGCAAGAACCCAAAGCTCTACCCGGTCCTGTGCTTGGGTTCCAACAGCCGAAATCTCCGTCTAAATCTACACCAGCCCATCTAAACCCTCCCAGCCATTGAAGCTCTCTCCAGCCCATCCTCCCCCAAATGGCCATATACAGACACAGACCGTGCAAGTCTGCCCAGTACTGGCCTTAGTTCAATATTTAATACGGACATTACAAACATATGGAGCCAGAAGGATAAAGGCAGAAATCCATAAAATATATAGAAAAGTAGAACATTATGGATTAAAAACTGGTTGAAAGATAGAAAACAGAGAGTAGATTTAAATGGTCAATATTCTCAATGGAGAAGGGTAAATAGTAGGGTCTTAGCTGGGAACCTCTGTTTTTTAACATATTTATCAATGATCTAGAGATGAGAACAACTAGTGAGATAATTAAATTTGCTGATGACACAAAGTTGTTCAAAATTGTTAAATCGCAAAAGTAGTGTGAGATTGGGAGACTAGGCATCAGAATGACAGATGATATTTAATGTGAGCAAGTGCAAGGTGATGCATGTGGGAAAGAGGTACCCAAACTATAGTTACGTGATGTAAGGTTCTATGTTAGGAATCACTGCCCAGGAAAAGGATCTAGGTGTCATTGTTGAGGATATGTTAAAACCCTCAGCTCAATGTGCGGCGGCAGCTAAGAGAGCAAATAGAATGTTAGGAATTATCAGGAAAGGAATGGAAAACAAAGATGAAAGTGTTATAATGCCCTTGTATCACTCTATGATATGGCCACACCTCGAATACTGTGTGTAATTCTGGTTGCTGTATTTCAAAAAAGATGTAGCAGAATTAGAAAAAGTACAGAGAAGGGTGATGAAAATGATAAAAGGGATGGGATGACTTCCCTATGAGGAAACACCAAAACAGCTAGAGCTTTTCAGCTTGAAGAAGAGATGGCACAGGGTAATATAATAGAAGTCTATAAAATATTGAGTGGAGTGGAAAGGGTAGATGTGAATCGCTTGTTTACCGTTTCCAAAAATACTAGGACTAGGGGCAAATGAAGAAGCTGCTAGGTAGTAGATTTAAAACAAACTGGAAAAAATATTTCTTCACATAACGTGTAATTAAACTCTGGAATTTGTTGCTAGAAAACGTGGAGAAATTATTTAGCTTAGCAGGATTTTACAAAGTTACGAATAATTTCCTAAAAGAGAAGTCCATAGGCCATTATTGAGATGGCTTGGAGAAATCCACTGCCTATTCCTAGGATAAGCAGTATAAAATCTGTTTTACTACTTGGGATCTAGCTAGGTAATTGGAACCTGGGTTGGCCACTGTCGGAAACAGGATACTGGGCTTGATGGACTTCGGTCTGTCCCAGTATGACAATTCTTTTGTTCTTATATTCTACCTGGTTAAATAGTGCTGAATATTGAACCCTTAGAATATATTGTAGATCAGCATTTAGAATATGTCATTAGCAAACGTGTACCTCTTTTTCTTTATGTCTTGTATAAATTAACAAAAATCACATTCACACAATTGCTTCACTTGTTTCAAATTTTTCATTCATAATCAGGCCCCCCCCCCTTTTTTTTTTTTTTACAATTCTGCCGAACGCTCCTGTCAATATTAAACATTCAAACCTGGTTTTCCAACAAACTTTCCCTCCAAAATTCAAATTTGAACTTCCAACGAACCTTCCCGCCAAAATTCAAATTCATGACCAAGAGACTTCCCTGTTCTTAATCAGGTCAGCCCAACAAAATTTCCCGCAAAAAAATTCAAATTGCTCGACCCACAGACTGCCCTGTTCTCAATCAGGTCCGTGAACCCACTATATATATATAAGGCCACACTGCAGACCTCACAGCATACCCTGAAGAAAGCCACAGCATGATGGTTGAAACGTTGGTTCTTTCTACACAGACGTGGCAAGACCCGGAAAACCTGCTACAATCATGATAAAGCATTGCATTTGCTGGATGTCAAGCAGGTGCTTCTTCAGTACCTCAATGATACCAATGAGCTTTGAGTATTGGATCATCTTTTTGTTCTGACCAGTCATGCCAAGAAAGAAAGGCTGGCGTCTAAAGTCATGATTTCCAGATGGATTAAAATGGCTATTTTCTCCGTTTACATGGACTATTTTAAGCAGCCGTCACTTGTATTGAAAGCGTGAACACTACAGTTAAGGGGATAATTTAATTAAGAATTTTTTGCAGCTAAAGGCCTTTTTATGCATGTGAAAAGCTTTTATAAAACTACTCAGGGGTTATGCGCATAGCACCAATTTGGGTGAAGTGTAGGCAGAATAATTTTTTTTGTTGACTAATGCTACTAAACATTAACTCAGGGATCCAAGCTGGCTGATGCACAGCATTGGGCTCCACCCTGCCATCATTTTCTTAACTTTATTGATTTCCTAACTTAACCTCAGTGGGTAAGATGCATAAGAACATAAGAATTGCCGCTGCTTGGTCAGACCAGTGGTCCATCGTGCCCAGCAGTCCGCTCACTCAGCAGCCCTTAGGTCACAGACCAGTGCCCTAATTGAGTCTAGGCTTACCTGCGTACATTTTGGTTCAGCAGGAACTTGTCTAACTTTGTCTTGAATCCCTGGAGGGTGTTTTCCCCTATAACAGCCTCCGGAAGAGTGTTCCAGTTTTCTACCACTCTCTGGGTGAAGAAGAACTTCCTTACATTTGTACGGAATCTGTCCCCTTTTAACTTTAGAGAGTGCCCTCTCATTCTCTCTACCTTGGAGAGGGTGAACAACCTGTCTTTATCTACTAAGTCTATTCCCTTCATTATCTTGAATGTTTTGATTATGTCCCCTCTTTTCAAGGGAGAAGAGGCCCAGTTTCTCTAATCTCTCATTATATGTTAAAACTCCTCCAGCCCCTTAACCATTTTAGTCGCTCTTCTCTGGATCCTTTTGAGTAGTACTATGTCCTTCTTCATGTACGGCGACCAGTGCTGGATGCAGTACTCCAGGTGGGGGCGTACCACGGCCCGGTACAGTGGCATGATAACCTTTTCCGATCAGCATTTTCTGGAACCTCCAAAGCAAGTAGCTTCCAGTCCAATGGACAGCTTTGTTCACCATGTTGAGTTGGCAGTTCCTTTAACTCTGGATAGCTTGGAAGGGGCACCATTGACAGAAGGTAGTTCATTGATACACTCAAAGTTGGAAGTTACTTTCTCCTTGAAACAGTGGTTTACCCCACTGATGCCGCAAGGGAGCTGGGACTTGCAGCCAGAAGCTGTAAGATGTAAAGAGGAGTGCTCCTGTTCAGTCCTAGATCTTTGAGGTGGCCATTGATTCTGCAAACTTTTAGTATGACTGACTAAAATTTGATATGCCATTGTTTTATGGGAGTCTTGAACATAGAAGAAAAAAGAATGACAGGATTAAAAAAAATCTGCTTAGTTTTCATCAGAAGAAATTAAAGGAATTCAAAAATGTGTTGTATTCAAAAATGTATGTAAAACACTGGAGGGGTTGAAAGATGGGGAACAGGGTGAGAAAATTAAGGTAGACCTAGTGAACACATTTCATTGATCACTCTTAAACCTGCAAAGGGATTTATCTCAGCAGAAATAGGATTTCTAAATAAATTCTAGAGCTAGTTTCTAATCATAAAATCTCCCAGAAAATATTGACAGAGTTTGGAAAACAATCCTATCAATTTCACTATTGCTGAGATGGGAAGCTGGCCCAGAGAGGATTGTAATAAATTAACCTCCTAAGTCGATATATACATCAATGTAGCAATAGGAATTGCTTTGTGTATTGTATTAGACTAGGCAAAGTCCGTTCCCAAGCATACCTGGAAGTTTTGTCTAGAAGAGGAAGAGCAAATACTTTCTCATAAAAAGTAAATTATTTTATTATTTAAGCATAGTTTCATTAATTTTATTCATACACTAATTATGGTGTACTGATATTATTGTGCATGTTTAGAGCTCCCCTGTGTCTGATTTTAATAATCATAATAATAATAATGTAATCCTTTTTCTTCTTCTCTACCCACTATTTTAAGTTCTTGTAAACCGTGTCGAGCTCCATTCTCATGGAGATGATGCGGTATATAAACTTAAGGTTTAGATTAGATTAGATTAGATGAGAAAAGAGAATTGTTTTTTGCAATATTGGCTGGTTTTGTCTAATATGATAATAATAATAACTTTATTTTTGTATACCGCCATACCCAGGGAGTTCTAGGCGGTTCACAGCAATTAAAGTTACAAACAGTGCACAAACAATAGTGAACAATTGACAAACAATGATGATGTTGAGGTTAGCCGGAGTAAGAATGTATAGGTTATTGAGGAAAGTGGGATGGGAAAATACAGTAAGAAGGAGAGAGAGGAGATTTCAGTTCATTGAAGAGGGGGTGGGAGCAGTGGAAAACGGGATTTTAAGGGTTGTGTCCGTGGAATAGGTGAGTTTTGAGTAGCTTTCTGAAGTCGAGGTAGGTGGGGGCCTCGAGCACCATTTGGGCTAGCCATGGGTTCAGTTTAGCCGCCTGAATGGCGAAGGTTTTGTCAAGGAACCTTTTGAGGTGACATAGTTTTAGGGAGGGGAAGGCGAACAGATGAATTCTGCGGGAATTCTTATTGTTGCAATTCAGGTTGAAGTGTGGGTTGAGGTAGGTTGGAGATAAACCGAGTACTGTTTTGTAGCAGAAGCAAGCAAACTTGAATATGACTCTGGATTCGAATGGTAGCCAATGAAGTTTGTGGTAAAAAGGGGTGATGTGCTCTCATTTGTTCAGGCCAAATATAAGGCGGACGGCGGTGTTTTGAATCAGATGTGCTGTAGCAGGGCTTGTACGATGTTTATTTGATGCATTAGTAATTATTGAACAGAACTTTAATTGTTTTGGGTTTTTTTTCACATAACCCCCTTTTACAAAAGCGTAGGGTAGTTTTTTGCGCCAGCCACAGTGGAATTCTATGAGGAATTCTATGAGCATCGGAACTGTTACCAGCACGGTCGGCGCTAAAAATCATGCTACGCTTTTGTAAAAATGTGGGATAAAGTATTTCACACACTCAAGAACATTCCATTATAAGTCATGCAAAATATTGATCTATTTAAAAGAAGAAACAACAAATAAGGAGGGTGGTAATGGGGCCCACTATTCCCCCGATATTGCCACTTTTTGGGCTCCTTTTACTAAGGTGCGATAGCGGTTTTAGCTTGCACTTAGCGCATGCAACAATGCCGCACACGCTAAACGCTAACGCCTCCATAGAGCTTGCATTAGTATTTTTCATTTAGCACGAGATTTGCGCGTACTAATCTTTAGCACGCGCTAAAAACGCTAGCGCACCTTAGTAAAAAGAGCCCTGTATGTTGAAGATTTGAAAATAAAATTTTGACTCATCACCAGTGGCATACTTGGATCAATGGCTGGAGTGGAGCAATCCCTCCAATGGATGGAGCACCCCCTCCTCCAGGCTGTTGGGGGTGGGGGGGAATGCAGAACAGTTGCAGAGCAGTCGGCTTTGCTGGTCCCTTGCCCCAGAACAGGAAGTTGATGTCAGAATGGGCGGAGCTGACAGCCATGCGCATGTAGACTGCAGCTCAGTGACCGCTTCATGTAATCCCCACTGCCTGCACCCAGGGCGGATCACCCTCATTGCTCTGCCTTTGGAATACTAGAGCTGATTACCCTTTTTTAAACAATGTGTTTTTATTCTTATGGAATGTTTTCTTATTAAGGAAAATGAATTATATTTTTTTAAATTTATTTAAGAAACTTATATGCTGCCTAAAGCCTTAGCGGGTTACAAAACACATAAAATACAACAGCTTTTGTAACAGGTTAAACCGATGTGACAAGAATTTAAGATTTCAGGTGACCGCTGACAGAACTGAAATTCTATATCTAAATATTTTCATTAATTGCTTTATTATTTCTATTTTTCATAAATTTCACTGACAGGAATAGATTAGTACCAATATGAGAGTTATAATGTTAAAAGCCTAAAAGATAATATGTGTCAGTCATTTTTTTAACTTAAATTTTCACGACTACCCGATTTCCAAATCTATAAACATATTAGGAGTCACATTAGATTCTGATTTATCCATGATAGAACATACAAATTTATCGGTGAAGAAGTGCTTTTTTGCACTATGGAAACTAAAGACCATAAAAAATACTTTGATCCTTTATCCTTTAGATTATTGGTGGAGGCATTGGTTCTGTCTATATTGGATTATTACAATATCATTTATGTGGGTGTACCTAAAAAAATTTTGAGAAAATTGAGAATAGAACAGAATACGTCCATCCGTCTGATATTTGGTCCTGAAGAAAAGTGATCATTTTAGTCCGTACTATAGACTGTTGCACTAGTTGCCGGTGGAGGCACCAGTAATATTTAAATTCTCTTGTACTTGCTGTAAGTTGGTTTGGGGATTGGCCCCTACCTATCTTTTGTCTCATTTTGTGCTATATAGCCCTATGAGGATAACCAGAAATGGTAATTTATTTGCCTATCTAAAAATTACTGGTTGTAAATACAGGTCTTTTCTGGATAGGACTTTTATGTTTCAAGCAAGTAAGCAGCAGTCCTGGTTGGGTAATTACATCAGTGGAACCAGACTGTCCTACGGCGCATTTTGGAAAGAAATTAAGACTGTACTGTGTGATAAATTCATCTCCTAAATAGAAATATATTAGTAACAATAATTCTACTTTGACTATTTTTAGGAAATATGTTGTACTCTTGCTATTTGTATTTTGTACTTTGCTGATTGTCCAGCTCTCTTCAGTGTAAACCGCCCAGAAATCGTCTGATTGTGGCGGTATAGAAGAATAAAGTTATGTTATGTTAAAAGATTATGTACTATGCATGAGAAGTGCAGGAAACATTATTGATATGAGGACACATTGTTTTCTTAGGAAAGCGGTCACTTGGATGATGACATATCACCCAAGTCAAAGTAACCAAAAAGGAATCTCTATACAAAGTTCAACTTAAAGTAGATAATAATAAAATGGTTTGTAGACTCTCCCCCCTCATTTATGAAACTGCAAAAGCAGTTTCTAGTGCAGGGAGCCGCGCTGAATGGTTCGCGCTGCTCCCGACACTCATAGGAACTCAATGACGCTCATAGGAACTAAATCACAGTTTCGTAAAAGGAGGCCTCTGTTTTTCTTACTTGGCCACATTAAAAGAATGTTAAGGAATGATTGGCTTGTAGTGAAAATCGTGGGTGTTATTTGGGGGTAAAATGACTGATTTTTCTATTTTTCATAATGGCTATGTACTAATTTTTCCATTAGTGCATGGCCATTAGCGTGTGAACCCATTATGTAGGTGGTAATGGCTCACACACTAAACACATGCTAGTTGGTTAGTGTGTAGCATTATAGCTGCTCTAACTGATTAATTATTTAAAGAATTTATAGCCCGCTGCATCCACAGTTCTGCGCGGGTTACATAAGGACACAAATAATAAAAAAATGTTAAGAACCAATCAATTTGTATATAATATATTAAAGACACATTAAGGGCTCCTTTTACTAAGCCACATTAGGGGTCTAACGCGGGGAATAGCGTGCGCTACATTGCCACTCACACTAGACCTTAACGCCAGCATTGAGCTGGCGTTAGTTCTGGAAGCGTAGTGTATGGTAATTTCCTGCGTGCACTTGAAACTATAAGATTGCAAAGCCAACAAAATAATTAAAATTTGAGAATTATTTATTTAAAGTTCTTTAAATTATGTATGGATGTGCTTGTTTTTGAGGGACAACTTAAAAACACTAGCGCACCTTAGTAAAAGGAGCCCTAAACTTCCCTCTCTGTCCCAAATGGGCTCACAATCTAAACTAACCAGCTAAAGTCATTTTTGTTCTGAAAATTTGTTGTTTTGGGAAAGTTGATGCTTTAATTTCTTGGGAATAGCTTGGCTTCTTCTGTTGTATAAACTGTGCTAACAGAAGAGACTAATGTGAGGTTTGAGTACCCCTAATGTAATGCAATGTAATGTAACTGGAAAAAGACAAAAGTTGACATTACTTGAGTAAATAAATCAATTTCAAGATGTCAGTCCTAAAACGCCACTGACAAGATTAAAAAAAAAAAAAAAATCAGCCATGTTGTGAGAAAAGTGAAGGTGATCTTAAATGAAGAAAATTAAAAAGTGGTAACGAGAAGCCAGCTCCTGATGAAGCTTTGACTGTGAAACAGGGATGCTCTGTTGATCAAACTCCACCCAGATCAAAGCGTTTATCACTTGGACTAAGCTAACCACCTCTTCTACGAAACTGCGCTAGCAGTTTCTAGCGTGGGGAGCTGCGCTGAATGGCCCGCGCTGCTTCCGATGCTTATAGGAACTCAATGAGCGTTGGGAGCAGTTCGGCTTCCCGCGCTAGAAACTGCTAGCGCAGTTTTGTAGAAGAGAGGGTAAGTCACCATGGTTCTATTTAATTGAAGATTTACCTAAATTTATAGGTTCCTATTCTCTTATGTGTGATTCTACAGAAGATAGGTGCCTAACACCAAAATAGGTGTGTCTAGGAGTGGAGAGAGACTTGGGCTTGATTCTCTAAAGGACTCAGGTGCCTATAATGTGGGCCTTTAAAACCCTGGCCTATATTAAAGGCACCTAAGTGAAAGCTACTTTAAATCATTGCCTTGTAGATGATAATTTTAAACAATTTGCTATGGGAAAATCATTGACGTTTTGGAGTTAAAAAGAGGAGCCTAGGCCAGAGGCCTAGTAGGCCACCCATCCTCCTCTGCATTCAAGACACCCAAAATTCAATCAACTTTAATTTATCATGTGAACACCACAGTTCTGCAATAGTCTATTAATTTAGTATTTCAACTTCTTTTGAATGAATAGCAATACCTCTCTAGAAAAAGTTGTGAAACATCTGTTGAAGACAGAATAATTCTAACCAAGCAGTTATGGCAGCCCACGCACATTGGTGGAGTGATTAAGCTGCAGAAGATACAGTATACATCATTGCCAATTCTTTCTTCAGTTGGTATTTGCTACCTAATATCACTTCCCTAATTTTTTGAGTCATGATGTACTGTGATATAGGAATGGATTTTTAGCTTATTTGTAGATTTCAATCCAAGCATATTTTCACACTTGTCAAAACCAGCTGGTATGATGAGGGCTTCCCCAGTTCTATAAGGTTTCCTTGTGCTGTTTTGGCAAGATGATCCCTATTATTATTGTAGAATGGTCCCATATTTTCCCACTTCAGTAACCTTTGCTTTTTCCTTAGCAGCTCAACAAAGCACAGCTTGTACTTGCGACTGTGTCCTGCAGGGTGCACTGGTCATCAGCAAAATTATGCATGATAGTTCGATTGTGCATCTGCCTAATAGCAACAGAAAATGTTTGCCAATTGGACCTTCTCTAAGAAAAGAACCCCCCTACTGAGTAGGCTGTGCCCATCTGTCTGCCTGTAACCCTGTTTCAGCTATGCAGCTGGGAGAAGTGGGATGCTCTCCATTGTACCATATGATCTCTTTGATGTACATATCTGAATGCTTAGCGCTTTGGAGACGGCTGAATCCATTGTGTTCTACACTGCACTTTTTAAATCAAGTTTGTCTTATAGCTAGAATTTCTGATTGTAAGTTTGACTGCTGAACACTGATAAAACACCCGTTATTCAAACAACAGAATAAAACAAATAGGTGTTTGATTAAAAATAAAACAAAACTGCAAAGAATAGAAGAACTCACTAACTCACCCCAAAAAACAGCAGAGAAATGAGGGATACCCAAAATCTTTATAATACTCCAGCAGAAATATGTTCACAGTATAAACATTAGCTACAAATGATGCTGGCATAAAGGATAAGACTTGGCATGGCTATGTTTCAGCAAATGCCTTTGTCAGGAGTCCTAAAATCTGTCATTCAAAAGCCAGATTTTTTGGGGGGTAAAGTTTAGCTCCCTTGAAAGCAGCCCTTGCTGCATCATTCAGGGTCCAGAGTTTCCTGTAACTGTGAGAGGTTCTATGCATAGTAGCCATACAGAGCACGCTTTTTTTATTTTAAAGACCTCAGTTTTTCTTTGTCCTCTTCCCTACTCTTTCCCCTCCCCAGACCTTTAATTCTTCTCACAGCGGATCTCAGTGGCAATAACAGCAGATATATCAACAGGAACTGATCAAAGGCCAAGGGCTTAGGGTTTCTAAACCCAGTCCTTGGAGAATCCCAAACCAGTCTGGTTTTCAAGATATCTACAATGAATATGCACGAGATATATTTGCATGCACTGCCTCCATTGTATGTAAATACAATATATCTCATGCATATTAATGATATCTTGAAAACCAGACTGGCTTGGGGGTCCCTGAGGTTTGGGTTGAGAAACCCTGGTTCACTAAAGCAAGAATCTAGGGTGAAGCAAGGGATATGAATAAGCACTGACTTTATAGTCAACAAACATTACAAAATCTGCTGAAGGGAGTGAAGGGAGACGTTGGGACTCCTTGTAGAATAGGAGGTATGGGTCTGGGGCCTTACTTGTGTGAGTCTGCCTTTCCTCCTCCCTGGGAAGCAAATCTTGTCCAGGGGCTTTCAGGTGATTCAGGCCAGCAGCGTGCCAGATTTTAAAAGGAAATGGGATACACATGTGGGATCTCTAGGGGGGTAAATTCAAGGGGGTGGGGTTGTTAGAGTGGGCAGACTTGATGGGCTATGGCCCTTTTCTGCCGTCATCTTCTATGTTTCTATGTTTCCCTCCTTCAGATGCATGATTTTCTTGGAACCCTTCAACCCGCTCTTCCTTTCTCCTCCTCCTCCGCTTCTAAATTGCCTTTTCCCAGTACATGTCTTAAAAAATAAACAACTTCAACTATCTTAAACTTCCAGTATACTTTATAACAAAATTATTTTTATCAAACCTTAAAACAATCAAGGATGGTAAAGATCCTCAGAGGGTCAAACTACCCCAGTGGTTCACGTGAAACAAATCAGTGAACCCGATCTTCATAGGATCAATTGTGCATTATTTTTATACTTTTTTTAAACATTTCATTTTAATAATTCTTTTTAGTAAAGTACTTAGCTTGAACAATTTTAAGGGAGCGCCTCCACCAACATGTCCATGTTTCAATGCTTTCGTCATGCTTTTAAGAAACCGCTCGTTTCCATAGATAGTCATGTTGGTGGAGGCGCTCCCTTAAAATTGTTCAAGCTAAGTACTTTACTAAAAAGAATTATTAAAAAGAAATGTTAAAAAAAGTATAAAAATAATGCACAATTGATCCTATGAAGATCGGGTTCAGTGATTTGTTTCACGTGAACCACTGGGGTAGTTTGACCCTCTGAGGATCTCTACCATCCTTGATTGTTTTAAGGTTCGGTAAAAATAATTTTGTTATAAAGTATACTGGAAGTTTAAGATAGTTGAAGTTGTTAAATGTGATTCCAGTTATTGAATAGCCATTTATGCTACTACTATTCAAAAATAAACAGGCAACTGATCTGCAAATTCTGTAAGATCCAGTCTGAACAAAACATGGGAATGTTTTAATGAATATTGTTTATATTTTCATCACTGTGATCTGCTGTGTTTTTGTTCAGCCAGTACATGTTTTTTTTCTGATGGTCTTCTGGCATAAGATAAAAATCATACACTGATCTACACCTGGTTAGGAACATGTGCTAATTGCTACAACAACCAGTCACCCATTTATTAAGAATGTTAAATGTTTGACGTTCGTCAATGCTAAAAGCACTGCTCATTTTCAGGTACACTGAAGAAAAAGCCAACCTGTCCTTCAGGAGAGTCATATTGTAGAATTTAGAAACTCTAAGTACCGTATTTTCACCCATATACCGTGCACCCGTGTAAAACGCGCACACGGGTATAGCATGCGGGGAACAGAAATTTATGTAAAAAAATTTTACTATAACGCATATACCGCGCATGCCACCCCGACTTTCCGTTCGCCGCCCCGACTCTCCTCTCGCCCGCCCCGACTCTCCTTTCCGAAGGACTGCTCGCATCCCCACAGCCTCCCCCCTCCCCCTCCCGCATGGAGAAGCTGCCTACCGTTGTTTCCGGATGCCAGTGAGCCCAGCTGCTTCCTCTGCCGGCGGTCCCGCCCCTTCTCTGAGCCCTGCGCTACGCTGCTTCCTCTTCCAGCGGTCCCGCCCTTTCTCTGACATCAGAGAAAGGGCAGGACCACCGGAAGAGGAAGCAGCGCAACGGTCCTTCAGGGTGATGAATCGGACGTCGGGGTGGAAACTATGTAAATAAAAATTTGTACAACGCGCTCACGCATATAACGCGCATGGTTATGCACGGTTTGTAAAATCGTGTATAACGCGCTGGTTATATGCGTGAAAATACGGTATTTAAGTCAGAAGATTGACCTTTGTAAAGAGATAGGAATGAAAGAGAATGCTAAAGATTTCACCTGAAGAGTGCCAGTTATTAAACTCCTTTCATGGGTATTCAGGAAAGAACTGCACAGCTGAATTTAGCTTCCTTTATATTCAGGGTAGGGAGTGCGGGGTTAATGAATAGCTTTGTGAAAAATACGAGAAAGGCTGGAGGTCTACTTTAATAGAATCTGCAGTGGAATATATTGCCTTTCCGTATTTGGTGAAACATAATTTCTACAAAGATAATTCTATTTTTCCAGTACAGTTGGCAGGCAATAGGCTTTCTGATTTTCTTTAATATGTATTCTTTTTCCAATAAGTAAAATAGAGTTCTGGATTGTAGTTCACACATAATTTGGTGGAGCGGAGTGTACTTATAAATCTTTACAATCACACAGTTCCTTTTTAGCAGCATGTCCGAGAATGAAAACAATTTTGTCGGACTGAGCAGCTGCCAACAAGGCCGATGCAAGAAAATTAGGCACCCTAGGCAAACCTTCAGCCTTTCAACCCTCCATGCTCTACTGAGTACCCTTTTATGTTTTGGGGTGTTTTTGCTTTCTTCCTTTAAATGACTACGAGAGTTTTGTGGCCAGGTTTTCCTGGAACCCTGCACATTCACCCATTCAGCACACATAAACCACTTTAGAAGGTGCAACAAAACGTTTTCTTGAGACTTCTACCTAGAAACATAGAAACATGATGGCAGATAAACATAACATAACATTATACTTATAGACCACGTTACCAAAAAGTTCTACGCGGTATATAAAAGATTATAAACATTAAACATAATTGTATATTTGAATGAGTCAGTTAGTCAGGTATTTGGAGGAAAGATAGGTTTTTAGCTGGGTTTTTTTTAAAATGTCTAAGAAACAGCTGTGAGCAACAATGATCGAAATTCTTTTTCTTGAGAAGCTGCCTGAGATGCTAAAGAGTGATTTAGGAATTTCTTGCTTTTACAACCTTTTACAGAAGGCCAATTGCTCATCCAGTCTGCCTATCTGCAGTAACCATTATCTCTTCCTCTCTCTAAGAGATCCCAAGTGCCTATCCCACACTTTCTTCAGTTCAGACACAGTCTCTGTCTCCAACACTTCTTCCGGGAGACTGTTCCATTCATCCACCACCCTTTCTGTAAAAATGTATTTCTTTAGATTATTCCTGAGCCTATCACCTCTCAACTTCATCCTATGCCCTCTCATTCCAGAGCTTCAGGAAAGGCAAAGATATACTTTTAACTTTTATATTTTGTGGCTAGTACAGCAGCCTGTACACTTTAGGCAGTTAGCCATAACACGTAAGTCCAGTAACCTCAGATTTTAGTCAATTTCCCCAGTTCTCTCAGGTTTAAAGCACCATAAGTCTGGTTCCTACTTTATTGGTTAAATAGTCCAAACTGAAGAACATTTAGGAGAAATAAACCCCTTTTCTTCAGCAACAGTCTCAACTGGCTTAAGCTCAACTGCCAAACTCCAAACACAGGACAGTCACCTTTAAACCAGCAGATTCAGTTTACAGAGGTCTTGGATTAGAAGCTCACTTCTCTAGTTTTTTTCCTGGATGGGTTCTTGACTAGCTTTCTCACTCCAGTCCTCCCCAGGGCTTGAATGCAGCCACAGCTAGGGAAAGTTTCTCTCCTTTGGGATCTTCTCACTCTGGGACCTCCATGAATGATTCTGCTCTTTCACAGATCCCCCTGCCCACTGACTCAGCAGGGTTACCTTGTTAAAGTAGCTCAGCACTGAGCTATAAAGCCCAGTGCAGTCTGGGACATGTAGTTCACTCAGTCTTAGGCTGGCAGCCCCTGCTGTATGGAGGTGGAATGATAGCATTAGCGGAAGATAACCCCTTATTCTTTCATAATGACCCTTGTTTTAATAAAAATCAGCTAGAGTGTAAAATAGCTCAGCATGCTGAAGAACAGGAAACACAAAATGTGGCATTAAGGAGTAGCTTAATGGTCAATGCAACAGCCTGAGAGCCAAGTTTGATTCCCATTGCAGCTCATTGTGATTCTGGGCAAGCCACTTAACTCTCCATTGCCCCAGATTCGAAAACATAGATTGTGAGCCCTCCAGGGACAAAGAAAGTACCTGCATATAATAAATGTAAACCATTTTGTAACCACAGAAAGGCGCTATATCAGATCCCATCCCCTCTCCTTCCTGTCCAAAATTCTAAATAGGTCATAAAATATTCACTCACAGAGAGGGAGATGAATATCAGGACTAGGCTCTAAACCAGGGGTGCCCAACACGTCGATCGCGATCGACCAGTAGCTAAGGAAGGCAACGTGAGTCGATCGCGGAGCCCATCCCGGGCTCCGTGATAGACTCGTGTTGCCGTCCTGATCTACCGGGCCGATCAGCCTTCCTCTCCAGTGTTCTCTCTAGGGCCTTTTAGCTGGGCGGTCCGCCCAGCTGTCATCTGCTGCTGCCGCTGCTGCTGAACATTTAAAAAAAAACAAAAAAAACCGGCTTGGAGATTTCAGCCCGTAGCGAACTTATGCTCCGTGGCTCTAACGTGTGCGTGCCGGCTTCCCTTCGAAACCGGAAGTTATGTCCGGGGGGGGGGGGGAGAAGGGAAGCCGGCAGCACATGTTGAGAGCCCTGAAGCAAGCGTTCGCTATGGGCTAAGGCGGGAGACAGGTTAGTGAAGCATTTGCTCTTCTTGCTGCCGGGTCCTGCCTACTTTCTGTTTCCGCGAAGGCAGGACCCGGCAGCATTTCCCACAATAGGTCGATCGCGATCTTGGGCCAATCAGCCTTCCTCTCCCCGACGGCAGAATTGACGTCGGGGAGAGGAATGCTGGTCGGCCGAAGCAGGGAGAGCCTGGGGCAGCGTCGGCTTTTGGGCCTGTTATTGGTGGCGGTTTGGGTCCTTGTCCCCGATGGCAGTGGCAGTGGCTTGGGGAGGGCAGGGAGAAAGAAAGAAAAAGGGCAGGCAGGGAGACAGAAGGAAAGAAGAGAAACATAAAAAAAAGGGAGGCAGAGAGAAAGAAAGGGCAGGGAGAGAGGAAGGAAAAGTTGGGGGAGGGAATGAGGTCTAGAGGAGAGGAAGCATACAGGCTAAAAGAAGGGAAGAAAGATTGGATGCACAGTCAGAAGAAGAAAGTGCAACCAGAGACTCATGAAATCACCAGACAAGGTAGGAAAAATGATTTTATTTTAAATTTAGTGATCAAAATGTGTCTGAATTTATATCTGCTGTCTATATTTTACACTAAGGTCCCCTTTTACTAAACCGCAATAGAGGTTTTTAGCGCAGGGAGCCTATGAGCGTCGAGAGCAGCGCTGGGCATTCAGCGCAGCTCCCTGCGCTCTAAAAACTGCTATAGTGGTTTAGTAAAAAGGGAGGGGGTGGGTATTTGTCTATTTTTGTATGGTTGTTACTGAGGTGACAAGTTTGCAAGTGTGTACATTTGATTAAAGTATTTCAGCCAACAAGAGCATTAGTGAACTCAGCCCTCAGTTCACCCAGGCCGTATCTGCGCTTCACCTGCTGGCAAAGGATGTACCTTCTTGACAAGGCATTTGCATTTTAAACTCATTGATATATTCTACATGGCCACAGATGTATGAAAAAGACTTTAATCAGTATTATTCGGCATGTTTTTCAAAGCAATCAGATCCGTGATGAATTTGATTATGTTTATTGTAGAAGTCCTATTTGCTTTTTAAATATTAATTGTAGCTAGTAGGGGAAATTCCAAACTTAGAGGAAGAAAAGTATTTTACTTCATCAGAGAAGACAAATCAATAGGAAAATTGTGGGCAGGACTGAAATCCTGTATTTTTAATTATATTTACTTAACAAAAAGTGAATTTTCTTCATTCTGAATTTTTTGTTTCATTTGTGACTCAGTAAGAGGTGATCTTTTACCAAATGCAGCTTTCTTATGCTGCTATAACAGCATTTTTCACATGGTGATCAATAATCTTCATTTAACATAGAAAATTCAATACCATTTGCTGTTCCCATGTGTTCTTTTTGATGCGAAAGAGCTTATTTGTAGCATCCCCAAAGCAGTTTTCATATATATAATTTTGCAGGCTTTTTAGCGTTCATACAATGATCTCATCTTCTCTTTTAATTGAATGAGTATTTGTCTAGGGCAGGGGTGTCAAAGTCCCTCCTCGAGGGCCGTAATCCAGTCGGGTTTTCAGGATTTCCCCAATGAATATGCATTGAAAGCAGTGCATGCACATAGATCTCATGCATATTCATTGGGGAAATCCTGAAAACCCGACTGGATTCCGGCCCTCGAGGACCGACTTTGACACCTGTGGTAGGGAGTGTTAATGAAATTGTTTCAAGGGGGATGCCAAAATCAGACAACACATAGGGAGGGCTCCTTTTATGAAGGTGCGCCAAGCGTTTTAGCGCATGCACCGGATTAGTGTGCGCTAGCCGGAAATCTACCGCCTGCTCAAAAGGAGGCGGGAGCGGCTAGTGTGCGCTATTCCGCGCGTTAAGGCCCTAGTGCAGCTTTGTAAAAGGAGCCTATAATCTTTCTTCAAACTATGCCTACTGGTTCGCTCTCCCATCCTTGAAGGGCTGTATCTACAAGAGATTCCTCGATAGAGCACTATCATTCCAAGCAGGCAAATGGAATAAATGTTTAACCAACTTTATCTCAAATGCTCTTTCTTACCAAACTTTTAGGAAGTCAATCAAAACTTATCTCTTTGACAAATTTCTCTGACTCCATTTCTACCATGATGTACTTCTAAAATGCTTCCAGGAAAAATTGATTAATCTTACCATGTTAATGTAATTTTGAAAGTTTTTTTTATAATATCGCTATCTGTATACAGTCTCTTCCTCTGTAAACCGCTCTGAACTGTTTGTGGTATTGCGGTATATAAAAATAAAGTTGCTATTATTATTATTAATAAAATGACAGTTGGATTATCTGGATATACAGTCTATTTAATCCCCTCCTTTACAAAGCTGCGCTAGCGTTTTTAGCGCCGGCCGCCGTGGTAACAGCTCTGACGCTCATAGAATTCCCATGAGCATCCGAGATGTTACCGCCGCAGCCGGCACTAAAAACGCTAACGCGGCTTTGTACAGGAGGGGATAAACGAAGATCTTTTTCTCACTATGGAGTCCTTTTACTAAGCCATGCTAAAAAGTGGACACCGCTGTTTTTAATGCTTGAGTTTCCCCACACCTGAGGCCCCCTTTTAGCGTGGCTCTAAGATGGCCAACACGCAAACTGCAAAATTAGTGCATGGCCATTAGAGCATGAGCCCTCAACACCAATTTAGTAGAATTTAAGCGCTAATGCACTAAGCCTGCGCTAATGCCCACGCGCTAACTGATTAGTTTAGGGCATGCCTACTCTCCACTCCCAAACATGCCCCCATGCTAAAGAATAAAATATATATTTTAGGGTATGGGTTGTGCATACTGAGCCCACAATTAGTGGGTAGCTCTTGAGTAACTGGCACTTGTTAGGCAGTATTAAGCACACTTTCGTGGTGTCAGGTCAAAAGCGTGCCGGGACAAAGGCGCGCCCAGACAATTGAGTGCAGCGTGGAGGTGCGTGCCGCGCAAAATTAATGTTTTTAGGGCTCCGACAGGGGGGGCGTTGGGGGGAACCCCCCAACTTTACTTAATAGAGATTGTGCCACGTTGTGGGGGCGTTGTGGGGGGTGTGGGGGGTTGTAACCCCCCACATTTTACTGAAAACTTCACTTATTCCCTGTTTTTAGGGAAAAAATTAAGTTTACAGTAAAATGTGGAGGGTTACAACCCCCCACACCCCCCATAACGCCGGCGCAATGTCTATTAAGTAAAGTGGGGGGGTTCCCCAACAAAACCCCCCATCGGAGCCCCTAAAAACAGTAATTTTGAGCGGCGCGTGCCTTCGCGCTGCGCTCAATTGTCTGGGCGCGCCTTTGTCTTTTGCGCTGTTGTCTATGAACCCACTTTCGTGATTACCCCTGCTTATAAAAACAAAACAAAACAACAAACCTAGATTTTTTTGTTTGTCATTAAACTACCACCATACTTTCTCAAAGATCCAATTCATTATTTATCCCCCTTTTACAAAACCGTGATAGTGGTTTTTACTACAGGCCGGCGCGCTGAATGCTCTGCGCTGCTCCCGACGCTCATGGGAGCGCTCGCAGTTTTGTAATAGGGGGGATATTTTTTTACATTTTTTTCTTCACATTTTACTTTGCCGTGTCTTCTTTCTTTCATTTCCATAAGCTCCAATCTCAAGTACTTGTTCTCAGATAATCAAAAGAATATTTTGGGAGGCTCTGGGTATATTCTTTTGATTAACCGAGATAAGTACTTAGGACCCGATTCTATAAACGGCGCCTACACTATAGATGCCTAGGAGCGTAGCACTAAGCGCGTGTTAATTTTAACTTAGGTGCCATTTATAGAATCACGCCTAGCAGCACCTAAACTGAACTTAGATACCGGTAGTCATCTAGTTATGCCAAGGTTTTCTTGGGCTAAATACCAACCCCTAAGTCCAAAACAGGTGCCTACATACAAAACACACCCTTGATCTGCCCCTAATTATGCCTACAAGTTCTGATAGGCACCTTGGACAGGTACCTACTAGAAAGTGATAGGCGCCTACTATCCAATTAATTTTAATTTAAGCCAATTATGAGGTACTAATTACTTGTTATTGGCACAAATTATGCTTTTTAATTAATTAACCCCCTCTTTTATGAACGCATAGTGCGGGTTTTAGCGCCAGCAGCGTCAGTAACCTCTCCGACGCTCATAGAATGCCTATAAGCGTCGGAGCAATTTCCGCCACTGCCAGTGCTAAAACCCACGCTATGCGTTTGCAAAACAGGGGGTAAGTCAGGCCCCTAGATCGGTTAGGTGTGCCGATCTGGGTGTCTACCTTAAGGGCTCCTTTTACTAAGGCGCGCTAGCCAAAAAATTACCGCCTGCTTAAAAGGAGGCGGTAGCGGCTAGCGCACGCATTATTTTAGCATGCGCTATTCCGCACGTTAAGGCCCTAATGCACCTTTGTAAAAGGAGCCCTAAGTGTCTTTTATAGAAATCTGCCAGTTATTTTTTATGTTCTGAGATAGAAAAAAGACAAGGCAAAATAAAAAGTGAAATGCGAAAATTAATATTTTCAGACATTTTAAACCGTTTTTAAAACTGTTTTTGGCCTGGGCTGCAAGCGTTGTAGTAGGGCGACCTACTTCATCACTTCTTTAATTGTTTTATTGTTTCCTGATATTTTAGGCCCGCAGGAAGGAGGTTTTCGTCCAGGAACGATATGGGAGGTTTAATCTCAGCGACCCATTTCTGGCTCTGCAGAGAGACTATGAGGCAGGTACCGGTGGGAGAGAGAGGAAGGCCATATGCACCAACCCTCTTACCATTCTGGAAGCCATCATGGCCCACTGCAGAAAAATGCAAGAGAGAATGACTGCCCAGCTAGCTGCCGCTGAAAGCCGACAAAGGAAGGTACAGCAGTGGTTCTTATTCCTTCAGTGCTATTTTCTGGTTGGGAGATTTGCTCTTTGGTTGTTTGTTCTTTCAGTATACAGCTCTCCCTCTGGATTCGCGGTTTCCATATTTATGAATTCGATTATTCATGATTTTTTTTCGTCTAATTTTTCTTCTATTTTTAGGCTGTCCGAACCTCCCAGAGCTGTCATCAAAATGGCTGCTTTGAGTTCCCATTGTAGAACTCACGGCAGCCATTTTGATGACAGGTCTGCATGGGGCAGGAGCGTAGGAAGATCAATCCTGCCCCGCGTCACCGCTAGACCACCAGGTAAGGTCCGGGGGAGGCAGGGGTGGGTCAGAGCGGACCCAAAAACTTATTCACGATTTTTTGCTATTCGCAGGCCAGCTCTGCACCTAACCCCCGCGAATATGGAGGGACAGCTGTAATGCACAAGTTGTTCTCATTTTTACAACAGAGTTTTCTTTTTGCATTCTGTGACATTTACCATGGGCATGTTTGTTGTTTTTTTTTTAGTTCAATAAGTTTTATTGTTTTCTGTAAAGAGACAAAAAGAACATTGAATATCAAACATGTCACAACAGCGCATCAGGATACAGAATTATTGCATTGTACATATTAGAGCTCTTGACTTTTCTGGTAAGAAAGTGGTGCTTATTTATTTGTTTATTGAGATTTATTAACCATCATTATGAAGAGATTCACCTAAGGCGTGTACAGCAGGTATAATTCAACATAAAACATATAATTTTGTTAACAACATAACAGTAGTAAAAAGACCAAATTTAAACATAAATACAGTGAATGAGGTAGAGTTAAAATCAGTAAATTGAAACTAAGGGTTACCAGACGTCCTTCCTACCCAACAAACAGGCAGCATAGGGGCGGGGCTGAGGGCGGACCTGTAGTCTAACAGGCAGGGATGGGTGAAACTGAGCAGGCCTGGGGACGGGTCTAGGGGTTCCGGATTTTATTGACTTAAAATCTGGTAACCCTAAATAGGACGACCATAAAAGTTTCATAAATACTAACAGCACAGAAATTCAAATAAGAGAGAAATAATGCATCCTAAAAGTGAGACATAATACGTATGATACATCTAATAAGTACAAATCAGAGCATTCAAATAAGATAGATATGACACTAATGCTTTTCTGTAATACAGCTTATCCTATAACCAAGGGGTCAAATGAAGATATTAGGTGGGGACAAGAAGGATGGTACAGAGTGCTTTGGGATAAACAGATGGTAGTATACACTTCTTCCTCCATATTCGCAGTTTTGGCAATCGCGGTTTTGATTATTCGCGGGTTTTAGTATGCTGGCTCCTCTCCTCACTGAAATAGCCAATTCACACCTTTTACAGAGAAATCACTGATTCCCAGTTGCATTTTTTTTTGTTTTCTTCCTCTGTTGCCTTGGTCTTGACTGTGGTATACTGACTAGTTCAGGTCTGCATGATATTATTGGAACCTGTATAAATGTTTTCCACTTAAATCGCGAATCTCGTATTTTTTGTTATTCGCGATTTCTCCTTATTCGCTATGGGGCTCATAATAAAAAAAACAAAAAGTCTAAAAAGTGGCCTAAATGGGTACTTGGACGATCAAAAAGCCTGATCGTCCAAGTACCCATAATCGAAGCTGGTTTTAGACGTATCTAAAACCAGCTTAGGCCTTTCCCCTGCCTCTAAACGCACAGAGAGAAAAGAGGCAAGAGGTGCTTTTAGAGGAGGGGAAAGGGTGGGCGGTGGGCAGGAGGTGGGCCGACCTAGACCTAGGCGTGCAGCAGGTATAACCAAAAATTTAGACAGGTTGCCTATTCGGCACTTATACGTTTTGACTTAGACCAAGTCAAAACAGGTATAAGTGCCGAAAAGGGGCCGCTGAGCTGATCATGGCTGTTGTGATCAGCTCAGCGGCACCAGCAACCTGCCTACCCCCTACAGCAATGATTGCGGCAGGAGAGATGGCTCATCTCCCCTGCCGTGATCCACCCTCCCCCCCCCCGACAACGATCAGGGCAGGAGGGAGCCCAAGCCCTCCTGCCCTGGGCACCCCCGAACTCCTGCTCCTCTTTTGCCTAAAAGCCCTTCTTTTGAATGTTTGGGGATTAGGCTTTTTTTAGGTTGATTATATGGTATAAGTTTAGACATAGTGGTGGTCTGGGCGTTTAAACAGCTGAACGTAGAGGCAGGCCATTATAATGGACATTTTCCATGCTTCTACTTTCAACGTTTAAGGCCTTAGGCCAAAAGGGGACTTAGACGTTTTTTTGATTATGCCCCTCCATGAGTTTTACTAGAAAACCACAAATAACATATGAAAAGTTATTTGCAGTTTTTCAGTATTCGCTGTCTTGCTATTCCCCTATCACCGCAAATACGAAGGGAGAAGTGTACAGTTAAACAAGGTATAAGGAACTGATTTACTCCCCCAAAAGCGCGGAAGAGATTTTTAGCGCAGCACAGAGCATTCAGAGCGCTGGCTAATGCTAAAAACCTCTTCCGCACTTTTGTAAAAGGGTGGGGGGGGGTTAGTTAGCTTAGTGCTAGAAGACCTTATTAATAACATACACATAGTAAATGATCAGATTCATTTTGCATGGTATGAGGGAGGGAGTAGCATAGTAGCAGTATCCCTCACTGATGTGGCAGTTTAGCTATCTTCCAGCAGGTGGCACTAACTTGAGGAATCAGAGGCTGAAGCAGAGCCAACATAAGCAAAGGAACGGTGAGCTGTCTGGCTAGAAGGACGGGGCTCAATAAGAAGCAGGAAGTAAAAGCCCTCTGGTTTGACATAACAGAGAGGTCCTGAGGGAAGAGTTTCCAGTAGAAAGCCTGAGGCAGAGGCTCTGGGAAGAGGGAAGTTGCCCTGGAGTTTGGGTTTCCCTTGCTTGTGTATATAAGTCATGAGAAGTCAGCTAAAATAGGACAAGCTTGCACCTTTGGCTATATAAGAATCCTGTTTAGGAGGTTTGGAGGGAGCCAGACCTATGTTTGTACAACCCTGCAAAATGTTGAATGCACAGAGTTTAAGGACTGTGCAAAGTTTGCCTCTGAACTTAAGGGACATTATTCTTTATTTACTATTCCAGAGAAGTAGCAAGGTTCAATATTGGTTAGTAAAGGACTTTTGTTCACCTTATATCCTTGTCTGACTGTTTTATGAAGGACTTTCTCCCACATGTTATCAGACATGTAGTAAATGGTCTTGGCGCATTCATACATGGGCCTTTCCTGTATTCTAAACCCCAAATAAATTTTTACCAATTTGTTGTATCTCTGGCCGTATGTTAATGTTAATACAAGACTATCTCTACTTAAGGAAGCAGGTGAAAGCTTGACTCTTCACCCAGGCCTTTAATGGAAGAAGTTACTAACTTGCTAGTCACACATAGTCATAGAACCTAACGGATGTAGCGGTATATAAGAAATAAATTACATTACATTACATTACATACAAGGAGTGGCACCTGGCCACACATACTATAGTAGGACATGTTTATCCATTCCTACCCTAGAAGAGATCATTTTCAAGCATCAGACTGACCTCAAATTAGTCAAATTTCTTCAATTTAGTCTTTTATTTTCTAACCTCTGTTACTCTGTCTTTTGGCTATATACGCCTTCTTTGCTTACACCCTGTGCTGTCTATTAAAATGTTTTATTGCACATTGTGTAACAAATTGTGCCATACTTTGTATTGTAATCTGAATATTTGTTTTACTGCTGTAATTGTCTAATAAATCCCAATAAATAAACAGCACTGGCCTGCCCTTGTTGGCGGATGTGGTAACAGTATTCAGCATATTTGGGTTTAAAAAAGTTTTGGACAAGTTCTCAGAGGGAAGTCCATAATCTGCTATTAAGACATGAGGAAAGCCACTACCTTTCCCTGGGATTGGTAGCATGGAATCTTGTTATCTGTTTACGATTCATCCAGATATTTGTGACCTGGATTGACCACTGTTGGATACTAGGCTAGATGGACCTTTGATCTGACCCAGAACAGCTATTCTTATATTCTTATGATCCCTAGAAACAGAATAAGATATACATTTATTACTGGCTTTTGTCCTCTATAAAGGTTTCTCAGGATTTTACAAATGTGACACACTGGACTATGCATTCCTAAGATACACTTCTTTTGTGTACGTAAGAACATGTTCCTCATATAGTGAGGTTGGCAATTGGAAAGTAAAACTAAGAATATTTTAGGAATGTAAACTTCAAAAAGAGCCATTTAGAATGGTAAATGATCTGCTTTGAAGATTGATATCATATGCTTGCTTTCTTCTGTCTCCAAATCCTGTTTGCATCCAGTGAATTTAACACCATCCTTTCCGTAGGCCAAGGGTAGGCAATTCCGGTCCTCGAGAGCCGGAGCCAGGTCAGGTTTTCAGGATATCCATAATAAATATGCATGAGATAGATTTGCATCTCAAGGAGGCAATGCATGCAAATCCATCTCATACATATTCATTGTAGATATCCTGAAAACCCTGACCTGGCTCCGGCTCTCGAGGACCGGAATTGCCTACCCCTGCCTTAGGCCAATTGTCAAACTTCTTCAAATTTTGCTGTGAACCAAGCTTCCATTTCCAGGATATGTGTTGGTATGAATCTTTATTTTTATAATTTATGTGCAGATTACTCACAAAAATAGTCTTCTGTCGGCCTTTTTTTTTTCTCTCTCTCTCTTATGTTGCTTAATTTCAGATTTCAAGAAAGCAAGCAAAAACTGCTGTGCAAAGGTGCGATCCTTTGATCTAATTGGGTATTTGAGAGAACCTTTGAAAATCTGCTCAGACTTTAGCCATGATTCCTCACTGTGAAGTATTAAAAACATTACATTGGTTCTCTTGCTACTTTCAACTTTGCAGCTTTTATAAAATTCAGTTCCATTTCCTTAGGCCTGGGACCACAGCATGATTTGAATAATGATCAGACAACAAAAGGTAGAAAAAATAATTTTATTTTCTGTTTTGTGATTACAATATGTCAGATTTGAAATGTGTATCCTGCCAGAGCTGGTATTAGACAGCAGGCGTGAACTAGGACCTAAAAGAGAGAGGACAAGTCTTTTTTTTAAATTTTTTTATTTTGTTTACATCATGGAGCCAGCGTGGGGTTGGAGAGGTTCAAAGCAGCGTTCCCTCTAAGCTGCGCTGGGGTGCGCTGGCGCTCAAAATATTACCTCGCAGCGCACAAGTTTCTCGTCACAGCGCACACAGTGTAGAGCACAGTTCTTCAACCGCCGGTCCGCAAACAAAATCTTGCTGGTCCGCGAAGGATTCGGTCCCCGCCGCAACGAAAGGCCGGCGTCAACTGACTTGCAACTTCCTGTTGCAGTCGCTGTGCCGGGACTCCTGCCTTCCACCGCGTTTGCCTCCTGCCTTGTCTCCGCACCTCCAGACCAGCAGCGGCAGCTGTGTATGCTTTTAACTTCGGCACAGAGCTGCCCCTAATCAATAGTTTAGCGCGGTTTCATAAGGCAGCCTCGGGGCCTTTGCTAGGCCGGCCCACATCGCATCATCGAAGCGGGCCGGCTATCAAAGGCCCCGAGGCTGCCTCATGAAACCGCGCTAAACTATTGATTAGGGGCAGCTCTGTGCCGAAGTTAAAAGCTTACAGAGCTGCCGCTGCTGGTCTGAACTCTTGGGCCGCTGAAGGAGGGCAAAAAGCAGCTGTCCTGGAGGTTTCCCTTCCTCTCGCCTTTACAGGTTCCTTTTTTCCACCTTTTTTTTTTTCCTTCAAACGGCAACGGGCCCCAGCATCGACATCAATCAAGTAAGTTCCACTGTCAATCAAGCGGTTCTGCTCGGCCAAAGCTTCCCCTGTGACATGAGCCACCCTCAGGGGAAAGAAAGTGACCCACAAAGGTGAGGGGAAGGGGGGCAGATGATGGAAGTTGGGGGGGGGGAGAGAGAGAGAGAGAGAGAAGGGGCAGATGATGGAATGGAGGAGATGAGAGAGAGAGAGAGAAGGGGACAGATGATGGAAGTGAGAAGAAGGGAGAGAGAGCAGAAGGCAGATGGATGTCAGTTGAGAAGGGAGAGCAGATGCTGAATGGAAGTGGGGAAAGAACACATACTGGATGGAAGGAGGAGATAAATAAAGGGGGAAGAAAATAGTAAGATAATGGAGGGGTGAGGGAAAGGGGTGACAAGCTGTGTGTAGACACAGTGAAAAGAGGGAAATGGGACTAAATAGTAAGAAAGAATTTAATTTAGATGGAGGCAGAAAATAGAGAAGGAAGACCAGAGAAGAAAAGGGAAGAGAGAGCAGAGAATGATCAGATCTGAGTGGAGGAAATGAGAAGAGAGATATGCTAAAAACCACAGGGGGGAGGGAAGGATAGAGATGCCAGACCATGAGGGGAACAGAAGGAAGATGATGGATGCTAGACCAAATTGGGGGGTGGGGGGGGGGCAGGAGGAGAGATGGCAGGGAAAGACAGACAGTGAATGGAAGGGGCAGATGCTGGACTGAAGAGACAGAGAAGGTTATCATGCTGCTGTACCGGGCCATGGTACGCCCTCACCTGGAGTACTGCATCCAGCACTGGTACTTTAAGAAGGACACGGTACTACTCGAAAGGATCCAGAGAAGAGCAACTAAAATGGTTAAGGGGCTGGAGGAGTTGCCGTACAGCGAAAGATTAGAGAAACTGGGCCTCTTCTCCCTTGAGCAGAGGAGATTGAGAGGGGACATGATAGAAACATTCAAGGTACTGAAGGGAATAGACTTAGTAGCTAAGGCAGGGAGAACGAGAGGGCACTCTCTAAAGTTGAAAGGGGATAGATTCCATACAAACGTAAGGAAGTTCTGTGGTAGAAAGCAACATATTTATTTGGCTCATAACTTGCTGGCGCCCGATATTTTTAGCTCACAGTGAAAAAAGTTTGCTCACAACACCCGCCCGCTTAGAGGGAACACTGGTTGTAACCCTATATTTCTACTAAGACTAAGGGGGTACTTATATTACGGTGCGCTAGCATTTTTAGCACACGCACAAAATTACCATGCGCTACACCGCACGGTATGTTTCTAGAATAATGCCAGCTCAATGCTGGCGTTAAGGTCTAGCGCACGGGGCAATTTAGCGCTCGCTATTCCACGCGTTAAGGCCCTAAAGGAGCCCTAAGGGGTACTTTTATTAAGGTGCACATTTAGCATGCACTAAATTAGTTCACGTACCTTAATAAAAGGACCCTTAAGTATCTTAATAAAAAATTTGGCCCGCAACTTAGCCTTTGTTTTAGATTTTGGCCCCTTATGTGATTGAGTTTGACACCCCTTATCTAAGCAGTCTTTCTTTGATAGAATAAATTGCCATAAGCTCATGCTCACTGATAAATGCACATTGTTCTACCCAACAATTAACTGGTCACACATTTTCACACAATCATCTATAGGGAGTTTTTCGTCTGGTGTTCACAATGTCATCATCATCGCTACTGTCCTCAGGTTTTTCTAAGGATAGTGTCTTTGCAATAACCTTACCCTTGCCCAAGCAGCGGGCCCAGGATCTGTGATTCACACCTTAAACTCCTACATAACTGCACATTATACTGACTTATTGGACCAACCTGTCATGGCCATTTTCAATTACCTCTTTCAAGTGGCAGTATCCATAATTAGCAAAGCATCCAACGGAAAGCTGATGAAACCTCCATACTCAAGACTGCTGCCCAAAACATCTGTAACTCATTCTGAACCTGGACAATAAGATCAGTTCTATAACTGGGCACCCACATTTATTCATCCCTTAGGCACATAAGTGTTCAGATTACAAGAATTTATGTGCATCAATTTCTACTTACATGCAAAATTGCCAGCGTGGCATAACATGTAAATGCAAGGGGGCGTACACATGGGCAGGACTCATACTTACACATTACTGTGACCAAAATTATGCCTGGTCTATGGCTGGTGGAACCGCAGGCGCATAGGCACGTCAATACCAGGTTACTCTGAGAACACAGATGCTGTTGTACTGTAGATTAGGCTTTCAACCTGCAGCATCAAGCTACCGAAATGGAGACACTCACTTAGAGAATTATCCCTAGATGGGCTTTTCCTGCATATAGTCCAGGGCATCTCAGAAAGTGCAGTGGGATGACATGGCATGGGAAGATCTATTCCTGAGAGTGCTGCTCAGAGTTTGACAAATTAATCTGTTTAAAATGTATTCATTAATGAGGATGGTGCTTTATTTCACATTGGTCAATTTTCCTTTCTCTGGCATTCCCTGGAGGCAGTTAGTCATGGTTCAGGAGTTTTGCTATTTGTTGTATTTCATCTGGCTATAATTTGTGGTGCTGTAAAACTTGCATACCTTTCACTGCTGCCTGTTCTGACAGCTGACATGATTTTTATTACCTTTGTTCCAGAAACTAATGTGTTTCAGTTAGGGAAAGTCAGTGTTGTTCCAGTAATTCTTGGGTAAACCTTTGTCCTGGAACTACTATCACATTCCATTACTTTCAAAATGAACTGTTAACACATGACTCCTGGTATTGCACTTCCATTCAACAAGAGGAACCTTTGATATGAATGTTATGTTTAACAATCTATTAACAGCTAACTCTGAAATGATTAGAGCAATTCATTCCATACGAGTCAGGGCCTTGCAGGGAGGATTTGCATCACACAGAGGATAATTATGGAAAGGCATTTTCTTTCCTATATGCCAGTATATGTGCTAGAAAGCCTCTTAGGAAATGACCCCATGCATATTAGGACATGAGATGACAAGGTAGGGTTACCATATGGCTCCAGTAAAAAGAGGATGGATTGAGACATCTGGATTTTACTTGCATTGAAAGCAAATAAATGGAATTAAACTCAGACATATCAATCTGTCCTCCTTACTTCCATTGCTCTCAATGGATGTAAAACACGGAGGTCTCAATCATTTTTCTGGAGCCATGTGGTAACCCTAGACAAGAGCATGCAAACTTTTATGTGGCTTTGGTACAGGCATTTTCTGGGGCAAAGTTTGGGCAAGGATGTGAACATTTGTAGCCTTTTATTTGGCATTGTTGCTCTCGTTCAACATCATGGCTGCTTTACGTAACTTGATGGTGTCATAGACGCTTCTGGAGTTCTTATGGTTGCCTTGCCTTCCAAAAAATATTGCAATTGGACCGGTTAATCAAATTATATAAAGCAGCCGTTTCACCATCTGCCAATTAAAGGGATATATTTGCACCTGCTTTTGAGCTGGTATAAACATACAAAGTTTCTTTATAGCCACACTTTCATCAGAGCCTGTGCTGGTGTTTTATCAGGTCTCGTAGGTGCCTACGGGGCTCAGTTTCATAAGAGAAAAATGTCCAAAAAGTGGTTTAAAAGGGCAGTGAGACATTTTTCTCGCCGAAACCTGTTTTCTAGATGGATATCTATACTGTTGATCAGAGGAAATTGACGTTATTCCCTAAAAAAATGGAAAAACGCCTCTTCTCTCTATAATGGGGGGGGTTCCCCCCAACACCCCCTCCCAACGGCAGCGCAAACAGTACTAACTTAACTGCGGGGGTTCCCTGCCCAAACCCCCACTCGGAGCACTTTAAAATTAAATTTATGTCCAGCGCGCGATTGTCTGCTCCGTATTGTCGGCGCTTGATTGTTCTGTGCGTTTTCGACTATGAACCGTTAGAGGCACTGTGTGAGTCTGTGTCCCCAAAATGATGAAAGATCAGGATCGAGTAAATGTATTTTATACTACATTTATTGTTGGTTTAATTATGAAATTAATAATCATTTGATTGTTGGGTAGACTAGATGCACCGTTCAGGTTTTTATCTGCTGTCATCTATTATTTTACCATGTAGTTATTTCCTTATTTAATCTAATTGAAATAGAAAATATACCCTGGACATGACCTTTTTAATATATGTTAATAGAGTTGAGTACAGCCATTGTTACCATTCTGTTAACATTTCTTAGTTTTTCATTGGGCCTCATTTTATAGTTTAAAAGCTTTGAAATCCAGGGCTTAATTGGGTTGGGGGGGGGGAGGTGATGACCTGGAACAAGTTTCCAAGTTTATTTAAAATTTGATAACATTGCTTTTTCAGAATTTCAAAGTGATGTACAATAAAAATAGGGGAGACAAACTATTCATTAGGGAAACACTGACTTACTTCGGACAAGAGGAAAGTAATAGGAGGAACTTCAATCATTATAGGAAAGAGAACGAAGAAAGGGTAAGACATAGGGGAATTAGGTTGATGATACCTTGCCTGTGTTAAATGTTGATGTCAAACTGAGCCTGGGATAATAACTTTTCAAAGGCGTCCCTAAATAGGTAACTTTTTAATTTTCCTTTAAACTTGTCAAGGGTTTTTTCCTCCCTTACCTGGGCTGGTAGCAAGTTCCAAATTTGAGGAACTGTAACTGAGAAAAGGGTATTATGCTAGAGAATCAAGGGAATTCTGGTCTAGTCAGTGAGAGATTGGAGAAACTGGGCCTCTTCGCCCTTGAAAAGAGGAGACTGAGAGGAGACATGATCAAAACATTCAAAATACTGAGGGGAATAGATAAAGACAGACTTCACACTCTCCAAGGTAGGGAGAACGAGAGGACACTCTCTAAAGTTGAAAGGGGATAGATTCCGTACAAACGTAAGGAAGTTCTTCTTCACCCAGAGAGTGGTGGATAGCTGGAACGCTCTTCCGGAGTCTGTTGTAGGGGAAAACACCCTCCAGGGTTTCAAGATTAAGCTGGACAAGTTCCTGCTAAACTGGGACGTACATAGGTGAGGCTGGACTCATTTTAGAGCACTGGTCTTTGACTGGGGAACACTGCTTGAGCAGACTGCTGGGCGCGATGGATCACTGGTTTGACACAGCAGCGGCAATTCTTATGTTCTTATGTTCAAACAGCCTGCAGGGAAGAGGTAGGTAGGTTGTGAGCTTGGAGCAAAGCAGAGAATAGTTACTGTAATCCCTAATCCAACCCCTCTTCTCCTGTTGCTCTGTTCTTGGCCCACTCAAACCTTTCCCGGCTCCATAGATCCACTTCCTTTTTATCTGCAAATTATGGCCTGTTGAAATCCATAGCTTCTCTGTTTTGCATTTTTAAACAAGGTTAGGGACCTGGCTTTGTTATATGTCATGTATATGAAGATATATCGAAAACAAGGCAGTGTTATCTGATGTCTGCAAAAGCAGGGATGGTTAACAAGGTGTAGCAGTGGGAATTGAAAAGAAGTTAAAGCACCTACATTTTAGAGCTTGGAAGATATGCTTTTTGCTGCAAGCAGAGCATTAACAATAGCTCAGAAATGTCAGCTGTAGCTGCTGGAAGTTGACATCTCATTGTAATTAGATCAGCTGCAGGAAACCTGAAACTTAGCATGTTTGTATATATACTCTATATGTATATTCATCCTCGTATATACAAGGGCGAATCAAAAATTAAAGGCAATTATGTGATATCTGGAACGAAGCTAGTGAAATGCAACATATGTATTCATACATTGCCTGTTGGATATTTCATCCATGCACAGTGCAGTGCTCGGCCTTTAGTCATGTGGCAGCCATGAGAGTAGAAACATAGACGCTCCATTGCAAGATTGCACCATCGAAGAACAACATGCAGTAGTGCGCTTTCTTTGGGCAGAGGGAGTGAAACCTGTGGAAATTCACCATCGGATATTGACTCAGTATGGACGTAGTAGCATGGGCAAACAGTAAACAGTGAAAATTTCTGTGCATTACTGCGAAATGAACTTAAATCTTCAATTTGCAGCAAAAGAAGAGGAACTTTGCTCCACCATGACAATGCAAGTCCTCATGCAGCAGCAGCAGCAACAGAAGAGACAATGCCACAGCTTGGGTTTGAACATCTTCCACATCCTCCTTCCAGCCCAGATATGGCGCCTAGCAATTATTACATCTTCGGTCTACTGAAGTAGATGCTGTGAGGTTGCTGTTTTACCTCTGATGTTGAAGTAAAGGAAGTACTGCTCACCTGGCTTCGGGAGCAGCTGAAAAATGTCTCTGCAGGAATATAGAAGCTAGTTGAATGATGCAACAAATGCATCATCTTGCATGAGGACTATGTGGAAAACTGATATGTTTAATTGTTCACAGTTACTTCTATTAAAGCCGTTAAATGTATTTTACCTTCATTTTTTGATTTACCCTCTTATATCAGGGTGGTCCAAAAAAATGAATTAACACATTTCGTTTGTCCACAAGGCTAATTTTATTCCTTTATATAAAAAGGAAAAACACACAAAATTTTACTTAAACAAAGTTTAGGGGTCCACACCTCACTGTTTTTTGTAAACTACCGTTAAGCTTAACAGTATATTGCAATTCTTGTGCATACAACAAATAATCAACAAATTATTTGTTGTGCATACAACAAATAATAATAACTGTCTATGACAGTGTTCTTCAACCTTTTTACACCTATGGACCAGCGGAAATAAAATAATTATTTTGTGGACCGGCAAACTACTAAGATTGAAATTTTAAAAAAACATTTCTGCCCCGTCTCCGTGAGCTTGGTCCCCGCAAACCATCTGATCCCATCTGCACAAGCCTCAGTTATGATTTTATATTGAATGTATTTTATTAAAATATAAAAAGAAACAGGACCAATTCCCTCGAACAGTTCCCCATCCTCCCTGACTCTAATACACCTAACTCAGACCCGGGTACAATTAAACCAGACCCAGGATCCAGAACAAACCTCAGCTGGAAACAATTCTCAACAATCGACTGGAAAACCTTTAACACCTACTATAATAAATACAACCACTCCTTCTGCAAATTGGACACATGCCCACCAAACATCATGAAAGCAGCCCCGAGCCACTTCAAAGCAAACATGATGACATGGGTTAACTCCCTACTATCCACAGGAATCTTCCCACCAGAGCAAGGTCATATCATGATTACCCCCATCTTAAAAAACGCAAAAGAATCGCCAAACACCCCTTCCAACTACAGACCGATAGCAAGCAACCCCCTATTCACCAAAATAGCAGAAGGGGCAGTAAAAGTAGAACTCTCCACATACCTAGAAAAATTCAACATCCTAAGCGACTATCAATCTGGCTTTCGCACGGAACACAGCACCGAAACCATCTTAGCCACCCTTCTTGACCATCTCCACACACTCTTTAGTCAGAGCTCTAGTGCACTGATTATACAACTAGACCTAAGTAGTGCCTTCGACCTGGTCGACCACACCATTCTCCTTGAATGTCTGTCACACATTGGTATCTCTGATCAGGTCCTCAATTGGTTTCAGGGGTTCCTAAAAAACAGATCCTACAAAGTACACCAGAACAACGCTTTCTCATACAGCTGGGAAAACTCCTGCGGTGTACCGCAGGGCTCCCCTCTATCCCCCACCCTGTTAAATATCTACCTAGCCTCCCTAGGGAACCTTCTACACACCCTCTAGATCAAATTTTTCATCTATGCTGATGATATCACATTAGCTATCCCTTTCACCAGCCTCACACCTGAAACACTCGATTACATTACAAACATACTCAACCAGATTGAGCTCTGGATGCTAGCATTCAGGCTGAAACTAAACTCCGACAAAACAAAATTTTTTCTGGCCTCCCCCAACGACAAAATCAAGGACACCACAATCCTACTGAAAGGAAGGCCTTTCCCCCTTGAAAACACAGTAAAAATCCTGGGTGTTACGCTGGACAGACATTTATCCTTAGAAACTCACACCGACCTCAGCGTCAGGAAATGCTTCGCGGTACTCTGGAAACTCCGCACTATCAAAAAATACTTCAATGACTCCGCGTTCCGCCTTCTAGTGCAATCTTCCATTCTCAGCATTCTAGACTACTGTAATATTATTTACCTGAACTCCACGAAGAAAACTACCAGAAGACTAAAAATGATCCAAAACACCGCCGTTCGCCTCATCTACGGCCTAAAGAAATGGGAACATATCACCCCTTTCTACCACCAACTTCACTGGCTACCTTTCGAGTCCAGAGTGCTCTTCAAATTCGCATGCTTCTGCTACAAATTGGTAAACGGTCTCTCGCCAATCCCCTCTTTAACCTTTACTGCACCAACAGGAAATCCCGCAGAATTCAACTGTTCGCCTACCCCTCGCTAAAGCTCTGTCATCTTAAAAGATTCCTAGACAAAACCTTCGCCTTCCAAGCAGCCAAGATGAACCCATGGATCGCCCAAATGATTCTTGAGGCTCCCACTTACCTCGACTTCAGAAAAACACTCAAAACTTATCTATTCAACAAACAAGCCCCGTAATGCCCCCTCCCCGGAATCACCTGGCCACACGTTCGACCCTTTTCCCCCCTTTATTGATCGCTGACTTCTGCCTCCTTCCCCATCAGCCAAGCTCGGCTAAAGTTGTTGTAAATCCAATAAATTGCGGTAAATCAGCCCGTTCGGCCCTGCCCCCCCCTATTGACCGCTTTCCTCCTTCTCTCCTTCCCTCTTCCGCTTTTTCAGCCATGTTCGGCGGAAGGTGTTGTAAATCCAATACACTGTTTGTAAATCGGCATGTCAATGCGGATCCTAATGTAATTGTTGTGAACCGCCTAGAACTCGATGGGCATGGCGGTATATAAGAATAAAATTATTATTATTATTATTATTTTGTATAATTGTCATTTTATAAATACAAATATACAGAGCAAGGACCAACAAAACCCCTGTCTCCCCTCCCCTTCACATATATCCCCTCTACTATCAAGAAAACTGAACAAGCCAAATTATTACAGAATGCTACACAGAAATATCATGCTAACAGAATATTGCAGTCACACATGACAGGAATAGTGTTAGGGGAGTGCCCCCTGGTCAGAGAGAGCCCTAAGCCAGCTGGAAGCTAAAGAAGCACTGCTTGGGCCTTGCAGTCCCCAGTTATGTCTCTAGCAGGATATATAGTTCAAATCTGATATATTTTAATGACAAAATAGAAATAAAATTATTTTTTCTACCTTTATTGTTTGCCCATTTTGTTCTGCTTTGTTCTGTCTTTTCTTAATTTTCTTTCCAAGGTCTTCAGTCTATCTGCCACTTCTGTCCCTTCCTGTCTTCTACCTATTACTCCAATATCCAGAACCTCCATTTTCTTCTTACTGCATCCACCCCGTGCCCAGCATCTCCCACCTGTCTTCCTACTCACGTCAAGTCTGCTTTTTTCCTTCACCCTACAACCTCCATGTCCAGCATCCTCCTGTGTTCTTTTTTCTTTCCATTGCTGAGCCAGCCAGCCAACCCACCATCTTCCCCCATCTCATTCCAGTACCTCCCCTCTTTTCCCCATCTTAATCCAGCAGATACCTTCCATCACCCTACTCCCCATTCCTTATTCAGCATCTTCTCCTTGTCTCCCTATTCCCCCTTCACCATGTCCAGCATATCCCCTCTGTCTCCCTACTCCCTCTACCCATGTCCAACATCTGACTTCTGTCTTCATACTCCACCCTCTTGTTCAGCATTTTCCATGTCTCTCTGCCCCCTGCAAGGTCCAACATCTGTCTTTGTGTCCCTATTCTTCCAACTCTCACCTAGTTCCAATAACTATCCTCCCCCAAGGGGATCCACCCTTCTGTCACACCAATCCCCCCCCCGGGTCTACCATCCCCTTCCCACAACACGTGGGAATCCAGCATCTCTTATTCCCTCCCTTGGCTGCTGGCCCCAGAGTGACTTCAGTGTCACAATGGCTGGTCTCACCATAACTGACACTAAATCGGAAGCAGCCTGGTTCTTAACTCACATCAGTTTACTTACAGTTCCCTTGCCCAGAACTCTGGAAGCAGCTTGAAAGGCTTGTTCTTCATTCAGAGTTAAGCCCAATAATGCTGCTGTCTGCCTTCCTTGCTCGCTGGGATTTGCCTCAGACAAGCGCTGAACTGCAGTGGCGGGGGATGTCTCTCCCAAACTCGATTGCTATCAGCCCTGCCTTCAATTGTAGTCCCGCTAAATCAGACGGCTAGAATGAAGACAGAAGCCGTGGGACCTTTCCTCTTGCCTGCATTGCTATTCGCTATAAGCTCTGCCGGTCTTAATCCTGCCCCTCAAAAACAGGAAGTCACTTCAGAGGGGGGGGGGTGGGATCAGGATCGGCAGAGCCTATAGCAATGCAAGCAAGAGGAAAAGTTACGCAGCTTCTGTCTTTCTTTTTGCCGTCCGTTGTAGCAGTATTGCAGCCGATCCTAACGCCAGCCCTGGAAGGGAAAGGGGAAGAGATGCCCAACAGGAAATTTAACCGCGTCGATCTCGCCGGCCCTGCGCGGACCGACAGGAATTTTCTACGGACCGGCACCGGTCTGCGGACCGGCGGTTGAAGAACAGTGATCTATGACAAAAGAGCAGCCTTTGATGCAGAAGGAAACTTCTTTCAGTAGCTGACCAGGGTAACATTTTCCCATCCCAGTGCAAAAGAAAAGGACCTTCAAAAGAAATTTTGTTTTCTTCTGCTAATCCAACTTCTTTCCTAATTTGCATTCAAGATCGTCTGATTGAATTTCTGGAGAGTGTTATATCAGTACACTTCTCCCTCGGTATTAGCGGGGGTTGGGTGCAGAGCCGGACCGCAAAGTGTGAAAAATCGCAAATAAGTTTTTGGACAGCTCTGACCCACCCCCGCCTCTTTCTGGACCTTCCTGCCTCCCTCCCGGCATCCCAGACCTTACCTGGTGGTCTAGTGGGCTTTCGGGGCAGGAGCGATCTTCCTACGCTCCTGTCCCGTGCAGATCATTCATAGCAAACGGCTGCCGTGAGTTCCCCTAGTCTCTTGAGATTACGACAGGAACTCCCCGCAGCCCCCCCCTTAGGAAGATCGCTCCTGCCCCAAAAGCCCGCTAGACCACTAGGTAAGGTCTAGGATGCCGGGAGGGAGGCGGGGAAGGTCCGGAATTAGCTTTTCTTTTAAAAAGAAAAAAATTGCGAATAACCGAATTCGCGGATACTGAAACCGCAGATTCGGAGGGAGAAGTGTAATGTCATGACCAAGGCTCTGAGCAACGGCTCTGGCAACAAACACAGCACTCCAATCGGAAACATTTACATGATCTATGGTACCAACAACCCATGTGCCTAAGGCCCCGCCCCACAGGAGGGGGCCTAAGACTCCCGGGCCTATTCTAATTGGCCCAGGTGCCTTAGGCCCCACCTGTTTTAGCCGCCTGGGCCAATCCGGCCCCATTCTGGAGCTGGCTGGCCTGCCAGATGGGCGGGCTTGGCACCCGTGCATCCGGCCAACATTTCAAAGGTATGGGGGGTGAGATTGGGGGTGGGGGGTTGTTGGGTCGGCAGGGGGTCGCGGGTCAGTGGGGGAGGCGATCAGGGGTTCGGGGGGGGCAGTCGTTGGGTGGGGTTGTGTCGAGGGCAGGAGGAACCTGATTGAATTTTTTGATTGGGTGAACAGAGAGCTGGATCGAGGACATTTGCTAGATGTAATTTATTTGGATTTCAGCAAAGCCTTTGATACAGTTCCTCATAGGAGGCTGTTGAACAAACTTGAAGGGCTGAAGTTAGGACCCAAAGTGGTGAACTGGGTTATAAACTGGCTGTCGGACAGATGCCAGAGGGTGCTGGTTAATGGAAGTCGCTCGAAGGAAGGAAAGGTGAGTAGTGGAGTCCCTCAGGGTTCGGTAATGGGGCCAATCCTGTTCAATATGTTTGTGAGTGACATTGCTGAAGGGTTAGAAGGAAAAGTGTGCCTTTTTGCAGATGATACCAAGATTTGTAACAGAGTAGACACCGAAGAGGGAGTGGAAAATATGAAAAAGGATCTGCAAAAGTTAGAGGAATGGTCTAATGCCTGGCAACTAAAATTCAATGCAGAGTAATGCATTTGGGGATTAATAATAGGAAGGAACCGTATATGCTGGGAGGAGAGAAGCTGATATGCACGGACGGGGAGAGGGACCTTTGGGTGATATTGTGCGAAGATCTAAAGGTGAAAAAACAGTGTGACAAGGCAGTTGCTGCTGCCAGAAGGATGCTGGGCTGTATAAAGAGAGGCGTAGTCAGTAGAAGGAAGAAGGTGTTGATGCCCCTGTACAGGTCATTGGTAAGGCCCCACTTTGAGTATTGTGTTCAGTTTTGGAGACCATATCTGGCCAAGGACGTAAGAAGACTTGAGGCGGTCCAGAGGAGAGCGACAAAAATGATAGGAGGCTTGCGCCAGAAGACGTATGAGGAGAGACTGGAAGCCCTGAATATGTATACCCTAAAGGAAAGGAGAGACAGGGGAGATATGATTCAGACATTCAAATATTTGAAGGGTATTAACGTGGAACAAAATCTTTTCCAGAGAAAGGAAAATGGTAAAACCAGAGGACATAATTTGAGGTTGAGGGGTGGTAGATTCAGGGTGAATGTTAGGAAATTCTACTTTACGGAGAGGGTAGTGGATGTCTGGAATGTGCTCCCGAGAGAGATGGTGGAGAGTAAAACTGTGACTGAGTTCAAAGAAGTGTGGGATGAACACAGAGGATTTAGAATCAGAAAATAATATTAAATATTGAACTAAGGCCAGTACTGGGCAGACTTGCACGGTCTGTGTCTATATATGGCCGTTTGGTGGAGGATGGGCTGGGGAGGGCTTCATTGACTGGGAGGGTGTAGATGGGCGGAGTAAGTCTTAACAGAGATTTTGGCAGTTGGAACCCAAGCACAGTACCGGGTAAAGCTTTGGATTCTTGCCCAGAAATAGCTAAGAAGAAAAAATGTAAAAATTTAAATTGAATCAGGTTGGGCAGACTGGATGGACCATTCGTGTCTTTATCTGCTGTCATCTACTATGTATGTTACTATGTTACTAACTTAGATGTCAAAAAGGATTGTCCTACGCTATCCAGGTAGCTATCTGGGCACCGGTTCATAGTCAGTGGCGCGCAAGACGCTAGCGTGGCAACAATCCAGCACCAACAATTCAGCGCAAGACAGAAGTGTGCTCGGGAAAAAGTAAGTTTTAAAGAGCTCCGACGGGGGTTTTGGGGTGGCAACCCCTCCACTTTATTGGTTAGTGTTTGCGCTGCTGTTGGAGGGGGGTTCGGGGGGTTGGAAACCTCCATGATAGAGAAAACGGCAGCGCGAACACTAACCAATAAAGTGGGGAGGGTTGCCACCCCAAACCCCCAGTCGGAGCTCTTTAAAAATTATTTTTTCCCCCGCATGCTTCTGTTTTGCGCAAAATTGTCGGCGCGCTGGCATCTGGCGCGCAATTATCCCGTCACCCTGGGCACCTTTATATAAGTGGTTCCTGGAACATTCCTGATGACTGCCCCAGAACTGGATATTCAGTCTGACTGCCACCAGGTGAATATTGTCCCCAAAATAGCTACAGTGTGTTTGTTCCATATTCACAAATTCGCTTATTTGTGTAAAATAAAGTGTAACCCATTTTTGCTATTCACAGGCATTTTCACTTATTCATGGTCAACCAGATTGTGTTTTCATAAGGATGTAGATATTCATAGAGAGATGTGTGAAGAGTGTTACACTGAAAGATTGTTTTTACAGGAAAAAGTGTGTGTAAAAATACATTTATAAAATGCAGGATATAATAAACAAGCTGTTCTTTACAGGAAGGGTACACGAAATGATGACTTTATGTTATTAGGCACTAAAAATGTGCAATAAGCAGGGTCGTACAGAAACCTAACCCCCCTTTTCCCATAGAATCAGTGGTTCCATGTGCATGTTTTTGGTATTCACGGAGTTTTCGAGGAGCCTAACCCCAGGAAATAGTAAGAATTCACAGTATAGTTTCAAGTTTAATAAATTTTGATTTTACGCAATATCAAATATTTCAATGCGTGTTACATAATTCTAATATACAATAAGAGCCAGGGATGACAAATACAAATGAGACAAAATTATACAAACTAATCATTATGTTCTATTGATACAAACTGGAACAAATAGGTAAAGGGTAGAAATACAATTTATACAATTTATAAAATAAAAAAAAGGAACATTTAAGGTTTGCACACAAGGATAGGGTCATTTGAGAAAGAATATAAAAATAATTGATTAAAAAAGCTGAAATCACTTTTCTGCTCAGGAAATGCATCACTTACCCCCTTTTTAACTAAGGTGCGCTAGCCGGTTTAGCACGCGCTATAAATGCTGACGCGTCCATAGAATATAATGGGCGCGTAAGCATTTAGCGTGCGCTAAATCAGTTAACATGCGCTAAATTGATTAGCGCACTTTAGTTAAAGGACCCCCTAATCTACAACTAAATACAGTTTGGGAATGCCTGTGTGATGAAAGAACTTACACGCTGCATTCTTCATAATTCAAAGTTAAAATCCACGTATAATAGGTCACAATTCTATTACTGTAAAATAGATTATGAAAAATTTACTAATATGCATTAGCATACTTTTAACATCGTAAATGCACATTGTTCGTAAATAGATCCCACTGCATAAAATGGGACTAGTACATCTTAATGCAGGGCCTTAAATTCCGATGATTTGTAGTTAAATAGCAGTGGTGGCCACATCATAAATTCTGCCAAATACAGTGATTGCACTGAGGTTGTCGGCATCCCTGCATGGCGAATACTCAGTTTCCTGTTTTTCTCTTTCCAAAAATTGCTGAGAGTCTACAGTTATTAACTCACTTTCAGTATATTGCAACAATGAACTGTCTTTATGTTTGTGCTGGAGAAGCCGCCAAAGAGTTCCTTTTATTTCTTTCAATTAAAACATTGGAATGCTGCTGGCTAGAGACCTTTAAAAAGAAATTTGTAGCATGTCCTCTTGTGTCATCTCCTTTACCCGTTGACCACACTCATTGAAATGGTTGAAGCTTATTCTCTTCCCTTTCACTATTCTGTGGCATCAATTGACGGTAATCTTTCTTGATAGTTCCTTGTCATCTGCCCTTCTCTTCCACCAGAAATCTCTCCCATCACGTTGCTGACCCTTCACCTCTTTATTTCTTTCTACTTTTACGACTTACCCCCTCTTGTTAAAATCATTATTAGCAATTTTCTTTTCCCTGACACTGTGTTGAACATTTCCCAAACGTAGCTGTCACGTAGCCCTCTGCCCTCCCTATCTAGAATCCTGTTCCTTCGTGGTACCCTGGAGAAAGCAGAACTGTCTCTTTCCTTTTCCTTCCCTTCCCTCATCATCTTGGCATGGTTTCAATCTGGATGGTTTTTTTTTTTTTTTCTGGACATGTATGAAAACGCTTTCAGTGGCATAGACAATGGGCCATTTTAGTCTGAATATGAAGATTTCTTTTCTCATTTTATTCTCCTGAACTCGAGTAACAGTCAGTAGTACCTCTTTTGTAACTCGGTCTTTGATCTAACCTTGTTAATAAAGAAGACCAAGGTTAAAGTAGGTCCGTAATTTGTCTAGGCTACTATAAAATGATCATCCTGTAGGGAAATACTTTTAAAACCAATAGGAGGAAATATTTTTTTCACTCAGAGAATAGTTAAGCTCTGGAACACGTTGCCAGAGGTTATGGTAAAAGCAGATAACGTAGCTGGTTTTAAGAAAGGTTTGGACAGATTCCTGGAGGAAAAGTTCATAGTCTGTTATTAAGACATGGGGGAAGCCACTGCTTGCCCTGGATCAGTAGCATGGAATGTTGCTACTCTTTGGGTTTTGGCCAGGTACTAGTGACCTGGATTGGCCACCTTGAGAAGAGGCTACTGGGCTTGATGGACCTTTGGTCTGACCCAGTAAGGCTATTCTCATGTCCTTAAGTACATTGATCTGTTTATTCATAGGATGCTTCCTCGGTCTGTACCAACATTTTTCAACCAGTGTGCTCCAGCTGCTCCCCAGGTATATCAAAGGAGTTTTCTGTCACTCTTGTCTGATCCCAGCCAGCAACCCGGCCTTATAAGATTTATTCTGTAGTGTTCAGCGGCAGTGGGCAGTGATTTAGACAGCCTGCTAATGCCAACCCCCAAGTCATAGTAACATAGTAGATGACGGCAGATAAAGACCCGAATGGTCCATCCAATCTGCCCAACCTGATTCAATTTAAATTTTTTCTTCTTAGCTATTTCTGGGCAAGAATCCAAAGCTTTACCCGGTACTGTGCTTGGGTTCCAACTGCCAAAATCTCTGTTAAGACTTACTCCAGCCCATCTACACCCTCCCAGCCATTGAAGCCCTCCCCAGCCCATCCCCCACCAAACGGCCAGACACAGACCGTGCAAGTCTGCCCAGTACTGGCCTTAGTTCAATATTTAATATTTTCTGATTCTAAATCCTCTGTGTTCATCCCACGCTTCTTTGAACTCAGTCACAGTTTTACTCTCCACCACCTCTCTCGGGAGCGCATTCCAGGCATCCACTAACCTCTCCGTAAAGTAGAATTTCCTAATATTGCCCCTGAATCTACCACCCCTCAACCTCTCTTTAATGTAATTTCACACTTCCGCAGAGGTGGGAAGTGTCAGAGAAAAGGCTTGAGTTAACACAAGCAGGCTTTCTGAATCACTGCCCACTGCTGCCGCCACTGCTGTCCACTACAGTTAAAAAAAGGTGAGGGGAAAACAGACAGGTTAAATCCCTCAGTTTGTATATCACCCAGATACCATGAAGAAGTTAATGGAACCTTTATACTAACCCCTGTTTTACAAAGGTGCATTAAACGTTTTAGCACGCGCTAACCCATAGCTTGTCCATAGACTAATATGCATGCATTAGCGTTTAGCATGTGGTTAGCACGCTCTAATATTTAGCTTGCGCTAAAACGCTTAGCGCGCCTTTGTAAAAGGACTCCCTTGAGTTTCATATGTGTGTTTCTGTGGCAATTTGCTAGTTTTCATCACAAATTTTAACCAGATTATTACATTATGAAAATTGTGTGAAATTCAGATTGTGTCCATTTGGTGTAATCTCATTATTTTGCCGTTACGGGGGCAGATCTCTACATGTGTGCCTGGTGGCAGTTGACTACAAAGGGATGTAGGCCTACAGATCACCACCAGCTCTGTCGTGTGTGGAGGGGTAAACGCTTTAAAATTGTTGTTTTTGAATGTAAGTTATTTGTGGCTAATTTCGTTGTCTTTGAAATGTACATATTGTTGCACTTTTACCCTCTAATGTGTTCAATAAAAATATTCAGCTATAAAGATAACACAGTGCATAAAAAATTCTCCCTCCCCCTTTTATTGAACCGCAATATCGGTTATTAGTGCAAGGAGCCGCGCTGAATGCTCCACGCTGCTTCTGACACTCACAGGAACTCTACGAGTATTGGGAGCAGCACGGAGCATTTAGCGCAGCTCCCTTCGCTAATAACCGCTATTGCAGTTTAGTAAAAAGGGGGTGGGGTGTTAATTATTGAACTTTAAATACAATCTTAGTACTCGTTTGTTAAATACAATCTTAGCACTCGTTTGTTAAATTATAAAATCCAGGGTGGGCCAAAAGTAGGTATAAAGTATTTATTCATTACTGTATTTCTTATTTTACAGATGTGACAAATAACATTCATATGAAGTTTTTTATATCAGTTACATCATTTCACTTTTACTTGATTATTGTTCCGTAGTGTATTATACTTATTCAATACCTGTACAATAAACAGAAATAATGAATAAATATTGTATACTTACTTTTGACCCACCCTGTATATATCCTTAAAAAACTGATGGTATACCTTGACAATTTTTATACCTTGTCAGTGCAATGTGAGATGAAAAAGGTTGAAATTTACTGGTCTATATGTTATTCAGGCCCTTTCCCCCATATCTTTTAATTTTATTGTATGGTTATTGAGATGGCTTAGGGAAATCCACTGCTTATTCTTAGGATAAGCAGCATGAAAATCTGTTTTACTACTTGGGATCTAGCCATGTACTTGGGACCTGGGTTGGCCACAGGATACTGGGCTTGATGAAGTCTATTCCAGTATGGCAATTCTTATGTTCTTACTGAAAGTCTAACCAGCTCTAGCTATTAATGTTCATTATTTACACCGGGATTGTTGAGAATAATGTTAAGAATACCTGCAGATATGTGGCTACCAATCACATAAGTATCAGTGGAAATGTTCAATCCAGCAGTGATCTTCACATTCCATTCCAGCTACAAAGGGACCTAGGAAGCAGGATTTGACAGCCACATATGGGTGTGATGTCACAGATGGTTCCCCCAGGTTGGAGATGCTTTCCAATAGCTCAGAGGAAGTTGTTTGTTTTTTTTTGTGTGTGTGACCTCTCTGGGCAAGCCCAGGCACCTCCCTTTCTGTCCTCCGTTTCTGGATGTTGAGAGGCTGAACCTCACTCCCAACATTGAACAAGTACTTCTCACAGCCCGGAGACCTTTAACAAATATTGCTTATTCATTGAAGTGGAAACGGTTCCAGACCTAGTACACATTCACTCATCAGAACCTGCACTTATACCCCATACCAGACATTCTTCAATACCTACTCACCCTTTCCAAAGGAGGACTCAAGCCATCCTCCATAAAAGTACACCTCAGCATAATCACAGCCCACCATGCCAACCTAGACAACAAGCCAGTCTCTGCTTACCCTGTCCTGTCCAACCTCAACCCACCAGTTAGGTCATCCCTATCAGCCTGGAACCTAAACATTGTGCTGCAACAACTCACACAACCTCCATTAGAGCCGTTGAAGGACGCCACTCAAGTTCCTCATCTGAAAAACACTATTCCTCACTGCCTTCACCTTTGCCAGATGTGTCAGTGAACTGGTAGACCACCCACCTTATACATTAATACTGGAAGACCGAGCGATACTCAGAACAATTCTCAAGTTCTTCTCCAAGGTGGTATCCACCTTCCATATCAACCAATGCATAGTATTACCTTCACTCTACTCAGAGCAGCACAATTCCTCTCACCACCACCAGTGACACCCTTTGGACTACATATGAGCCCTCTGCACCGTATATTGACAGAGAAATGCAAAGCAGGACTATTTACCAACTATTCGTCTTACACGTCCCCAACAGACTAGACCCCCTGTCACGAAACAGAATCTATTACTGTGGATAGCACATATGGATAGCATAGCATCATATGAGCACACCAAAAAGCCAGTGTAGATACGCTAACCAGTGCACACCCCACCAACTCAGGGCTATAGCCACCACCCTGGCCCACCTTCATTTCCCACCACTCGAGGACATCTGCAATGCTGTCACCTGGTCCTCTGTCCACACATTTGCCAAACATTACTGCCTCAACAAAGTATTCCTTGCAACAAGCACCTTCGTGCATAAAGTCCTATAAGTGACACGCCGCAGCAACTGGACCAATGACTGGACAATCATTCTAACCTCCCTACATACTCCCTTGGTGGGACAGGGCATTTACTCCAGACTGACTCACAGTTATGAGTTACAGTTCCAAGTTATGTTGCATCTTATAACCTTACGGTTATTGTTCTCTGTTTCCCTTTTTTGTTCCAAGGTGTAATAAACCCAGTTCATACTCAGCCTGTCTCAACCTCTACCATGGCAGCACGAGGGACACCTTGAGTTTCTAACCCATCCATAAAATCAGCCAGGTGCAACCCTCAGCTAAGGAGTCACCCATATGTGGCTGATGAATCTTGCTTGTCCTAGGAGAAAGCATAGTTACTTACCAGTAATGTGCGTTCTCCATGGACAATAAGATAAGTCAGCCATACAACTCACCCTCCTCCCCTGCCGGACAAACCGGGCAAAGTTAGGGACGAACTGAGGATGGAAGGGAAGGTACCTGGGCTTGTCCAGAGGAGGGACACTGCATGCATGCTCAGAGAGGTCACACACACAAAAAGGACCTCTCTGAGCTATTGGAGAGCATCTCCGACCCTGGGGAGCCGTCAGTGACATCACACTCATATGTGGCTGACTTATCCTGTTGTCCATGGAGAACGCATGTTACATGTAAGTAACTATGGTTTCCAGGGCAGTGTTCTTTCGCAACATGGAAGAAAATCAACAGTGGTAAGGGTCTTCTTTGATTGACTGCAGTCTGTAGTACAGAACTGAAGCTCTGTAAAACTGTTTATGGCAGTGAGGCAGTCAGCTGTATCTGGCTTGTATCACCATTATATGAAACAGCATTCTTATTTGCCCTGATTTCTCATTATGATTTATATCTTTTGATGTTGTGATCAGATATTGTAAGCAAATTTTTTAAAAACGTAACATCAAGACTGCCTTAGCACAGAGAAAATCTATTGAACTGGGTTGCAGTAGCTAGTGAAATTGCTGCTAGCCATCTTATTTTCTCAATATCCTTCCCCCAGTAAACTGTCAAACAATAGTTTTCTAGTGTGATGTGACACAGGCCACCTACTGTATATTCTCGAATATAAGCCTAGATTTTGTGGCCAATGGGATCTCAGTTCCATCACAGGCCTCTCCCCAGGCCTACCCTAAGCCCTGCTGGTTCAGTGGTGAGCCAGGGCAAGAACGATCCTCCTATGCTCTTGGCCCGTGCAGTCTCGCTACTCAAAATGGCTGATGTGAGTTCCCACAGTGGTTACTATGTTTATTTACTGCCTTTTCATGAAGAGATTCACCTAATAATCGGGTACTGTTAAGCATTTTCCCTATCTGTCCCTGCAGACTCATAATCTAACTGTTGTTCCTGGGGTAACGGAGATTTAAGTGACTTACCCAGAGTCACAAGGCTGGGATTGAACTCGCAACCTCAGTGCTCTGAGCCAGCAGCTCCAACCACTAGGCTACCCACTCTCACAGTAACCTTGCCAGACTGACACAAGTTCGGTTTATGTTTGAGTCAGCCTTTTTTCCCCCTTTTTGGGGAAAAGGGTAACCTTGGTTTATATTCAGATGGGTTTATATTCGAGTATATAAGGTAATTTGTGCATGGATTCCACTTACCCGTACACATTTGCACACAAATGTCCCAACTTATTGAGTAGTTATTACTTATCACCCACTTTCACCAGTATCTGGATACAGTATAGCCAACTTATGTTATGCAATATAGATGCATTTTTATAAAAATATACATGTAAATACCAGCCCCCATCCCCATGTGCATATACTTTTACATACATACAGGACATTTCTTTTAAAAAGCCATTTCTGTGCATAAAACACTATTTTACTCACAGAAATGCCTTTTAAAATGACCCCCACAGCTGGCAACTTTCTTTATATTTGTCTATGGATTTTTGGAGCAGCATGAACAGCTGTTATTTCTAATTTTTGATCTGGTAGCATTTCATTTAGCACATTTAAACAAAATGCTAAATCAGTAGGATCTGCCAGTTTGTTCTTTTCTTCCTCTGGGACAAAGACATTCACTGTGCACACTATGGAAGAGTGATCAGCTGCTATTTTTTTATTATTTTCCTAGGGCAAGAATAGAAAGACTTACTGCAAGAAGAGCATGGAGGAATAGCCTAATAGTCACCACAGTGACTGGGGAACTGGCTTCAATTCCCACTGTGGCTCCTTATGACTTTGAGCAAGTCACCCAACCCTTCATTGCCCCCAGGACAAAAACTTACATTGTGAACCCACTAGGGACAAAGTACTTGTATGTAATAGATATAAAATTCCACACAAAAAGAACATTTAAAAAAAAACTTCAATATTCAAATACTGATACAGGGATTGAATCACCCACTCGTTATCACGATGGAGAAAAGACCTCAGTGTCTCTAAGGATATAATAAATTTAATATCCAAAGGACCTTAACCTTACTTTAAAAAATATTATTTTAAATTTGAAGGAGGCACATCCTTGGTCAGAAAAACTCCACCGTCAATAGTATGGCTTACTTTTTAACCATATTCTTGTCATGAGATGCCACCAATATCTATATCGTAAACTGGTTGAAAACACTAAAATGATCTGGTATATGTCAGCCATCTCAATTATCTATTAGAACCAGTCATGTACAGCTTATATCAATCTTCAAATTGAGTAGTATGGCAATCCATTCATACCAGCTTATATAATTGTAGATAAACGAGCCATCAGAAGTGGCCCTCCATCGCGTATAAGACACAAAACTTTATGGAGGTTATAAGCCGCTACGCTTCTTCATAGGCTCCAACACATTTTATGGAAAGTGTTTCTAACTATGGGCTCTTTTTACTAAGGTGCGTTAGGGCCTTAACGCGTGGAATTGCGCATGCTAAATTGCCGCGCTTGCTAGACCTTAATGCCAGCATTGAGCTGGCGTTATTCTAGAAGCATACCGCGCGGTTTAGCGCACGGTAATTTCGTGCGTGCACTAAAAACGCTAGCGCACCTTAGTAAAAGGAGCCCTATGTATTTAATTTAATTTTAAGCACTTATCTGTAAGTTCCTGAAATTTTCAGAATCCGAAAATTATGTATTGAGGATATTTTTGGATATGAAGATAACAACTGTAAATCCTTGAACACACATTAGCCTGTGATCTTTGTGATATACTGAGGGACAAGGGCACTTTTCACCCAAAGATAAGTAAAAATGTTTTGGGCAAATAATTGCTATATAGATATTGCTGGCATCTCATGACAAGAATATGGTTAAAAATTAAGCCATAATATTGGAGTTTTTCTGACCAAGGATGTGCCTCCTTCAAATTTAAAAGAATTTTTTTTGAAGTAAGGTTAAGGTCCTTTGGCTATTAAATTTATTATATCCTTAGAGACACTGAGGTCTTTTCTCCATCGTGATAGCGAGTGGGTGATTACTGAAGTTTTTTAAATGTTCTTTTTGTGTGGAATTTGATAATTTAAACATTCAACTTGTGTGTCTTTTTTTCTATAATAAATATAAACCACTTTGATTGTACCACAACAAGGCAGTATATTAAATTCATGGCCGATTCTACCAGTCTCTGAAAATTCATATATTACAGATTTTTAATTTTTTACTAACACTGACTTTTGAGCATCCCTGTGACCTTTATCGTTTGTAAGACTTGCAATTTGTGCCAGTGGTTGAAACCAGCCAATAACTCCAGTAGGGTTCAGCTGTGCCTCTTTGTTTTGAGTTCAGGAGATATTTATGGCCTATTTTAATGGTGATGCAGCTGACTACTTCTCTGCCATAAACAGTTTTGCAGTGCTTCAGTCTGAACCACAGAACACATGAATTGCACAGTTAACTACTGCAGTTTTGGCACCTTTTGAACAATAAAACAAGGCATATTCTAGAGTGCAACTGTAGATCAGAGTGGTAAAAATGAATATTTGAGCATTCATATAGATCTTTTATTTAGATTAATAGTTTATGTGAAGTGGAAAAAATTAATTATTTAAGCTTCGTTTTAGCAGCACTGGATTAATACTCTGTGAGCATGTGCAGATCATTACCAGTGACTCTTGGATCGTTTTGCATACTCATTTGTCGGTGACCCGTCAGAGGCACCCAGGACATTGGCGCGCCGACAATCCCACCCCAAAATTTGCATGCAGGACTAATGGTGACCCATCAAAAGCACGCAGGACATTGGTGCACTGACAATCCTGCCATGACATTTGCATGCAGGACTAATGGTGACTCGTCAAACGCGCAGAACATTGGCGCGCCGATAATCCCACCCCAACATTTACACACAGGACTAATGTTACTGCTTCTGCTGCATTCAGGCCTTCCCCTTTGCGCTCTTGGGGGGGGGACCCCCCACTACACTGAAAACTGCCAAGGAACGAGAGAACGGGAGTTTTCAGTGTACTGGGGGGTTCCCATCCCAAAGCACCCCTCAACAGGAACATGAGGAATTGTAAGTGTAGTTGGGGGTTTCCTCAGAACACAAACCAGCGGAAGTGGCAGCGTGCATTTGTCCTGCGTACAAATGTTGGGGCAGGATTGTCGGCGCGCCAATATCCTGCATACTTTTGACGGTGTACTCCTTTGTCCTATAAAAATTTTTATAACACCTTTTTTCTGGTCATGGACACAGCTTCATCATCTTAAAACCTTCTAGAATCTTCATGCTTATCACAGACATTTTTCTACTATTTGCATAGGTCATAATTTTCCAATGTAGCATGCCTAATTTATTGAGTAATGTTACACTTAACGCATATGCTTCTAGTGATAATTGCCTAATTTGAGACTTGCTCTTGCAAGACTGTTTTTATTGCTGACATCGAGACATTTTTTTTTTCTCCATTTATTCATTTTCTCTTTGTGAGCTCCTGTTATGAAGTCTTTTCAAGAAAACTTCATTCAGACTTTGGAGCTTTAAGTGAGTTCCAAACTCTTCTTCCATTATAATTTTGTAATCAAAGAATGAAACAAAATGACGATGTAAGATGGCGAAGATTTCAAAAATCCCTCATAGAATTTTTCCTAATATGTTGATTCTAATCTGAAAAGAGGAAGACCAAAAGGGAAATAGTAAGTATCAAATGGGAGGACAGGCTTAGTGAAAAGAATCACAAAAAATTGTGGGAATGAGGAGGAAGCAAAAGTCAACAGACTTGTTTTCTTCAAATCAGTGGTACATAAAGTTATAGAAGCACTGCAGATGGACAACATAGCTCACTGCCTTGAAGTTGGTGGGTTACAGGATGATAGACAACCTGGTTTTACCATGAACATAAGAATAGCCTTACTGGGTCAGACCAATGGTCCATCAAGCCCAGTAGCCCGTTCTCACGGTGGCCAATGCAGGTCACTAGTACCTGGCCAAAACCCAAGGAGTAGCAATATTCCATGCTACTGATACAGGGCAAGCAGTGGCTCCCCCCGTGTCTTTCTCAATAACAGACTATGGACTTTTCCTCCAGGAACTTGTCCAAACCTTTCCTAAAACCAGCTATGCTATCCGCTCTTACTGCATCCTCTGGCAACGCATTACAGAGCTTAACTATTCTCTGAATGAAAAAAAATCTCCTCCTATTGGTTTTAAAATTATTTCCATGTAACTTCATCGAGTGTCCCCCTAGTCTTTGTCATTTTTGACGGAGCGAAAAATCGATCCACTTGTACCCGTTCTGCTCCACTCAAGATTTTGTAGACTTCAATCATATCTCTCCTCAGCCATCTCTTTACCAAGCTGAAGAGCCCTAACCGTTTTAGTCTTTCTTTATACGAGAGGAGTTCCATCCCCTTTACCATCTTGGTTGCTCTTCTTTGAACCTCTTCTAGCGCTACTATATCTTTCTTGAGATAAGGAGACCAGAATTGAACGCAATACTCCAAATGAGGTCGCACCATAGAACGATACAGGGGCATTATAACATTCTTTGTCTTGTTAACCATCCCTTTTTAAATAATTCCCAGCATGCTGAGCAGGAGATGCAGTAAAGTGGCCTATCCAATACAATACAATTTTTTTATTTGTATACCGCCAGTGCTTCTTTGAAGTTCACAGCAGTTCACAATGACATAACAAATATAAGGTGCTTGGGAAAAACATCCCTAACTGTCCAGTAGACTCACAATCTGACTAAAACACCTGAATAAAACAATTGCTTACATACTAAGGATTTTAAAAAGAAGACCAAATAAATTCTAAATAAATCTAAGGAAGAAACCAAATAAAATAAATGAAAGGATACTAAATAAAGTATACAAAATAATGTTAAGGTAACCTGTAAACAAAAACAGATTTCAGTAAAGCAATTGAGTTGGCTTCACCTAACAAACTGGTAAGCAAATGAGTCGGTCTGGGAGTTGAAATGAAAAATGATAAATTAAGTGGGAAACTGATTGAGCGTCAGAACTCAAAAAGCAATGGTCAGTGGGGTGTGCTCTTGTTCAAGAGAAAGTGACCAGTGGAGAGCCAAAGGGATGTCTCGCCAAGCCCATTATGCAAGAGAGGCAGGGTCACCAAAACTGCACCCTGTCCATTGCCCTCCCTTGCTTGGCCATGACATGGTAGGTCAAGTGGGAGCACTTGAGGGCATGTCAAACAGGACACGTTTCTGGGTCGCTGTGTTCCTGAAATAGAATAGGAAAAACCAGACAAAACTAGGACATCAGCAATATGGTGTACTTTTTACATTACAGTGGTGCCTCACACAACGAACTTAATCCGTTCCAGGAGCAAGTTTGTTATGTGAAACGTTCGTTGTGTGAAACGCGTTTTCCCATAACAATACGTGTTAAAAAAAATAATTCGTTCTGTAGCATAAAATATGCTAAGATGACATAAAAAAAGATAAATTTTTGGTTATTATTTTTATTTAGATACATCTAAAAACATAATTGTATTTTAAAACAACACACATTTTTTAAATTTAAAGACAGACTAAGTAGAGTCTAATTTTACAGTGAGAGGGCAGAGTCTCAGCGGCAAAAACTGGGACTTAACTGTTCATTTTTTTTTTTTTTCTACCGTGTTTCCCCGATGATAAGGCAGGGCCATCAAATAAGACAGCCCCCCCTTTTTAGAAAAAAATGTAAAATAAGGCACCCCCCCGCAAATAAGCCACCCACCGATACCTGCGCTTACCCGAATCGGGTGGTACGGTGGGTGACTCCGTGTGGTCCCTGGCACCCCCGACACGATCGGGGCAAGAGGGAGCTCAAGCCCTCTTGCCCCTCCCGACTCCCCGACACGATCGGGGCAAGAGGGAGCTCAAGCCCTCTTGCCCCCCCCCCGACTCCCCGACACGATCGGGGCAAGAGGGAGCTCAAGCCCTCTTGCCCCCCCGACTCCCCGACACGATCGGGGCAAGAGGGAGCTCAAGCCCTCTTGCCCCCCCGACTCCCCGACACGATCGGGGCAAAAGGGAGCCCAAGCCCTCTTGCCCCGCCGATTCCCCAACTCCCCGACAATATCGGGCCAGGAGGGAGCCCAAGTCCTCCTGGCCACGGCGACCACCTAACCCCACCCTGCACTACATTACGGGCAGGAGGGATCCCAGGCCCTCCTGCCCTCGACGCAAACCCCCCCTCCCCCCAACGACCGCCCCCCCCAAGAACCTCCGACCGCCCCCCCAGCCGACCCGCGACCCCCCTGGCCGACCCCCACGACACCCCCAACCCCCTTCCCCGTACCTTTCTGTAGTTGGCCGGACAGACGGGAGCCAAACCCGCCTGTCCGGCAGGCAGCCATCGACGGAATGAGGCCGGATTGGCCCATCCGTCCCAAAGCTCCGCCTACTGGTGGGGCCTAAGGCGCCTGGGCCAATCAGAATAGGCCCGGGAGCCTTAGGTCCCTCCTGGGGGCAGGGCCTGAGGCACATGGTCGGGTTGGGCCCATGTGCCTCAGGCCCCGCCCCCAGGAGGGACCTAAGGCTCCCGGGCCTATTCTGATTGGTCCAGGCGCCTTAGGCCCCACCAGTAGGCGGAGCTTTGGGACGGATGGGCCAATCCGGCCTCATTCCGTCATTGGCTGCCTGCCGGACAGGCGGGTTTGGCTCCCGTCTGTCCGGCCAACTACAGAAAGGTACGGGGAAGGGGGTTGGGGATGTCGTGGGGGTCGGCCAGGGGGGTCGCGGGTCGGCTGGGGGGGCGGTCGGAGGTTCTTGGGGGGGGGCGGTCGTTGGGGGGAGGGGGGGTTTGCGTCGAGGGCAGGAGGGCCTGGGATCCCTCCTGCCCGTAATGTAGTGCAGGGTGGGGTTAGGGGTTCGCCGTGGCCAGGAGGACTTGGGCTCCCTCCTGGCCCGATATTGTGTGGGGAGTTGGGGAATCGGCGGGGCAAGAGGGCTTGGGCTCCTTTTTGCCCCGATCGTGTCGGGGAGTCGGGGGGGGGGGGGCAAGAGGGAACCAGGCGGAGAGAGGGCAGTTAAGCGCAGTGCCTGCGCGGAAGGATGCAGCTCGGGCGACTTCGTTGTGTGAAACGAAGTTCGTTGTACGGATCAAGACATAAAGTTCGTTGTGCGCAGCGTTCGCTGTGCGAGGCGTCCGTTATGCGAGGCACCACTGTATATGTTTTGTGTACCGTATTTTCACGTACATAACGCGCACCCGTGTAAAACACGCACACGGGTATAGCGCGCGGGACACCGACATATATGTAAAAAATTTTTTATATACCACGCACACCCGTATACCGCGCATGCTGCCCCGACTCTCCCGTCGCCGCCCGACACTCCTTTCGCCTGCCCCGACTCTCCTCTGGCCACCCCGACTCTCCTTTCCCCTGCCCCGACTCTCCTCTCCCCCTTGAAGTCCTGTCCCCACCCTGAAAGCCTGATGTCCCTCCCGACGTCCGATTCACCCCCTCTGATGTCAGAGAAAGGGCGGGACCGCCGGAAGACGAAGCAGCGCAGACGCAGGGCTCACAGAAGGGCCGGGACCGCCAAGAGGAAGCAGCAGGACACCGGTAGGAGCTTCTACATGATGAGTGGGGGGGGTCGGGAGGCTGTGGGGGTGCGAGCGGTCCTTCAGGGTGGGGGTGCGGGTGCGGGTGGTAGTGCGTGCGAGCGGTCCTTCGGGGTGGGGGTGCGGGTGCGTGCGAGCGGTCCTTCGGGGTGGGGGTGCGAGTGGTCCTGCGGGGGGGGTGAATCGGACATCGGGGGGGGAACTATGTAAAAAAAATTTTGTAAAATGCGCTCACGCTTATAACGCGCAAGGTTATGCATGGTTTGTAAAAAACATGTATAACGCGCACGTTATACGCGTGAAAATACGGTAATCCTGTGACGGATTTGTTTTAATGGAAGCCATTGTTCCCGCATACCGACAATGACTTCTGTTCATATTAAATCACATCAGATCATAGTGAGAATGTTGAATTATGACTACATTTCAATTAACACAGTACTAGAGTGGGGCTGATGACACAGTAATGTGCAGTCAAAGGTTTGTCATAGCATGATAAATTAACATCTTTTAAGACTCTGTATGTCTTTTGTCTTTTAGGCATTTTTGCTGTCTCTGATGGCTCATTTCCAGAGTTTATTCATCATTGAGCAGAATGACAGAGGGAGGCGGGGGTGGGGGGTGTCAGGGTCAAAGGGGGTCATGGATTTGATATACCACCTTTCTGTGGATATAATCAGAGCAGTTTACATATGCTTTTTCTCTCCCTATTGAGCTTACAATCTAAGTTATGTACCGGGGGCAGTGGAGGGTTAAGTGACTTGCCTGGGGTCACAAAGAACAGCAGTGGGAATCAAACCCAGTGCCCCAGGTTCTCATCCCACTGCACTAACCATTAGGCTACTTGTCCACAACCAAAATAATGCTTTTACATTTACATTTCAACAATTTTTATTGGTACTTAAAGAAAAAAAAAATCATACATATATGAATCTCAACGCAATATAGTATAACATAAGTCATATGTGTGAATAAAAGATAAAAAGAAAATAAAGAACAAATTAACAATTTTATTATAAATACAGCAAAAGGAACAGTATGGCTGCCTTTAGAAACAAGGCTCACAATCGGTTAACAGCAGCAGTCCCTCCTACTCACTGTGAAATGTGAACTTAAAGCATGCGGAGCAAGAGAAAGTGTTTGTCTGGGTTCTTTTCTTTTTAGCTAGAGAGAAAGTTAGCCTAGGTGGATTAAGCATAATTAGTTTGGCTCCAAGAAAATGTCCATCTGGGGCTGTGATTTTGCACTTACCTTTGACAGTTTGCTGTCGACGGTCACAGTGCTTTCTTGAATTAGGTGCTCAGTAAATTGCAGAAGTCCTAATGCAACATTCTAGCACTTTCCCAGCAGACCAAGTTTGGATTGATAACTTCATGCAGACCAGAGTGGCAGAGGGGACAACATTGAAGATTGAATTTAAAACACATTCCTTTCATTTTTTTTTTTTTTGTTTGTTTAAAAGTTTCTTTCTCTGTATATTGGATAGTGGAGTTCTCCAGAGATCTATGCTGGGAACACTACTTTTAAACATATTTAAATGATCTAGAGAAGGGAATAGCTAGTGGGGTAATTAAATTTGCTGTGGACACAAAGTTATTCAGAGTTGTTAAATCGTAAGAGGATTGTGAAAAATTGCAAGAGGATCTCACAAGACTGGGAGACTGGGCATTCAAATATCAGATGATGTTTAATGTGAGCAAATGCAAAATGAAGTGGAATGGGTAGATGTGAATCGCTTGTTTACTGTTTCCAAAAATAGTAGGACTAGGGGGCACACATTGAAGCTATTCAGTAGTAAATTTAAAACAAACCAGAAAAATATTTTTCACTCAATGTGTAATTAAACTCTGGAATTCATTGCCAGAGAATGTGGTAAAAGTAGTTAGCTTAGCAGGGTTTAAAAAGATTTGGATAATTTTCTAAAAGAAAAGTCCATAAGCTATTATTAAGATGGACTTGGGAAAATCCACTGCTTATTCCTAGTATCTGTTTTACTTTTTTTTTTATTTTTTTTTTGGGGGGGGGGATCTTACCAGGTACTTGTAACCTGGATTGGCCACTGTTGGAAACAGGATACTGGGCTTGATTGATATTTGGTCTATTCCAGTATGGCAAAGGTTATGTTCTTATTTTTACCTGCCGTGTTGCATCTATTTTTGCTGTGGTCTACAACTGTGGTTTTCAGCCTTATTTGTGGTTGTGGAACTGTATTATAATATGGTGTGAAATTCTGTGGAAATCCAAACCTCTTTCCTCACACCACACACATAAGATTAAGCAGCACTCTGTAAGGATCATTGCAGAACCCTTTGGACAATATACTAGATGCCACATGTGGTGAAATTTACTGAAATAATTAGTAGAACAGAACATAAGAGCTCATAATCGACTCTTTCTGCAGGGAGACTTTAGTTCTGGCTTTGTGGCAGGCAATGCTCCTGATAAAATTTTTAGTACCAGCAGTGCTGCGTTTAAATAGGAAACATAATGCTACAAATAAAAAAGGGATATTAAAAGTATAAACAAGCCAAGGAGAGAACACATGTTTATCATTAATTTTGGACCTGAAATTTCAAACATATCTAGGTGCAGTGAAGTGATTCCAGACAAGAAAATGTCTCACTTGGGTAAGAACTACAGGAAGAAAGATTTTCTTCAGTTATTTCCCCTGCCCTGGGCCTCATTTAAAAATTTAGGGCTAGAAATACACTGGGGATAATCTGTATATGCTTATTTTCAGTGCAATAGAATATATATTTTTCTTATAAGAAGTTTTTCAGCTCTTGTACCACCTACATCATGGCAATTTTCTTTATGATCTGTTCCCAGCAGTGTCTTACCAAAAAAACTAGCACTGATCTGCTCCTCGTTTCAGATTCTTCCCAAGCAGATGATATGAAACATGTCTTTTAACACAGACAGGAATACTAAACGATTGCTTCAAATACAGATTTTTGCAGGGGAAAATAAACTGACAGGTGCTTCCTAGGGAGAGGGGGGAGGGTAGAGGTGCCTTGTCTTTTGCTTGTCTATAGCAGTGTTTTTCAACCTTTTTACACCTATGGACCGGCAGAAATAAAAGAATTATTCTGTGGACCGGCATCGGTCTGTGGACCGGCGGTTGAAGAACACTGGGCTAAGTCGTGGGCCAGACCCCGCCCATCTCCACCCCAGACCCCACCCCCATAATAGTACTAATTGCACCTTGCACATCCCGTTCCTCATCTGGAAGCCTTCCCTCTGACGTTGCAACGTCAGAGAGAAGGCTTCCGGTTCAGGCGCAAGATGCCCGTAGGAGCCGCTGCCCGTGGCTTTGTGCACCGAATCAGTTAGGAAGAGGGAGCTGGCTCGAAGATAACGCCGCATCGATCGCACTGTGGACCGGCGATTGAAGAACACTGTTTTGGGCCTGATGCACGTGCTGGCCCTGTGGACCGGCAGGAAATTTCTGTGGACCGGCACTGGTCCATGGACCGGTGGTTGAAGAACATTGGTCTATAGTATTACAAGGGAATGAGGGTCTCAGCCGGGTACAGAAATACATTAAGACAGTGTTTCCATTAATTTGTTACCAGTGGTGTGCCTCAAGGTTCTGTTCTTGGGTCTGTTCTTTTTAACATTTTTATAAACGATAGGGCTTTTGGGAAAGATTTGCCTCTTTACGGGTGATACCAAAATCTACAATAGAGTAGACACCCAGGATGGTGTGAAGAACGTAAAGAAAGATCTGGCGAAGTTTGAAGAATAGTCTGAAATTTGACAGCTAAAATTTAATGCTAAGAAATGCAAAGTCATGCATTTGGGCTGCAAAAACCTGAGGGAACGGTACAGTTTAGGGGGTAAAGAACTTATGTGCACGACAGAAGAGCGGGACTTGTGTGTGATTGTATGTGATGATCTTAAGGTGGCCAAACAGGTTGAAAAGGTGACGGCGAAAGCTAGAAGGATGCTAGAGTGCATAGGGAGAGGTATGGCCAGTAGGAAAAAGGAGGTATTGATGCCTCTGTATAAGTCTTTGCTGAGACCTCATTTAGAATATTGTGTACAATTCTGGAGGCCACACTTTCAAAAAGATATAAAAAGGATGGAGTCAGTCCAGAGGAAGGCTACTAAAATGGTGTGTGGTCTTCATCATAAGGCGTATGGAGACAGACTTAAAGATATCAATCTGTATACTTTGGAGGAAAGGTAGGAGAGGGGAGATATGATAGAGACATTTAAATACCTATGTGATGTAAATGCACATGAGTCGAGTCTCTTTCATTTGAAAGAAAGCTCTGGAATGAGAGGGTATAGAACATAAGAACTGCCATCTCCGGATCATACCTTCGGTCCATCAAGTCCGGCGATCCGCACACGCGGAGGCCCAGCCAGGTGTACACCTGGCGTAATTCTAGTCACCCATATCCCTCTATGCCTCTCATAAGGAGATGTGCATCTAGTTTGCTTTTGAATCCTAGAACGGTGGATTCTGCAATAACCTCCTCTGAGAGAGCATTCCAGGTGTCCACCACTCGTTGCGTGATATTTGTCCTGGACTTGTCCCTCCTTACCTTCAGTCCATGTCCTCTTGTCCGTGTCACATTGGACATTGTAAAAAATTATTTTTCCTGCTCTATTTTGTCAATTCCTTTCAATATTTTGAAAGTCTCGATCATATCCCCTCGCAGTCTCCTTTTCTCAAGGGAGAACAATCCCAGTCTCTTAAGTCATTCTTCGTATTCCAAGTTCTCTATACCTTTTATTAGCTTTGTTGCTCGTCTCTGCACCCTCTCCAGCAGTTTTATGTCCTTTTTTAAGTTGGGAGACCAATGTTGGGCACAGTATTCCAAGTGTGGTCTGACCATTGCTCTGCAAAGCGGCATTATAACTTTCTACGATCTACTCGTAACATAGTAGATGACAGCAGATAAAGACCCGAATGGTCCATCCAGTCTGCCCAACCTGATTCAATTAAAAATTTATTTTTTTTTTAAATTTTTTTCTTTATCATGCCTAACATTTTATTCGCTTTCTTAGCCGCTGCCGCGCATAGGATGACGTTAAGAGGTGATAGGCTCAGGAGTAATCTAAGGAAATGTTTTTTTTTACAGAAAGGGTGGTAGATGTGTGGTACAGTCTCCCGATAGAGCTGGTGGAGACAGAGACTGTGTCTGATTTCAAGAAAGCCTGGGATAGTCGCATGGGATCTCTTAGAGAGAGGAAGAGATAATGGTTACTGCGGGTGGGCAGACTGGATGGGCCATTTGGCCTTTATCTTCCATCATGTTTCTATGACTGGATACCTCCTACCATTACATATAGGTGGAACTTCATCAGGGGACACTAAACAATTTAGCACACAGTAACGATTAGTGCACACTAAATGCTAAGACGCCCATAGGAATATAATGGGCATATTAGTATTTAGCGTGCACTAACGTGTTTAGTGCTCCTTGATGAATTCCCCCGAGTCACTCTTGGGCTTGTTGTATTTCATGTCCTGACATAAAATTCTGATTTTTCCTTACAATGGAAGAATTAAAAATTTTTATGCATAGTAAGTAGGATTGCCAATTCAACCCTCTCCTAAATAAAAGGATCAACCCCATTCTATTTCATTCTGCCCACCTTCCTAGACCTTATTCCTTCATTCATTTACCAGATGGAGCCCCACTACTACTATTTATTATTTCTTTAGCGCTGAAAGGCGTACGCAGCACTGTACATTTTAACATCCAATAGACAGTCCCTGCTCAGAAGAGCTTACAATCTAATTTAGACAGGACATTTCAGGGTTGGGGAGGTTATTGTGGTTCTAGGTATCTGACAGCAGTGAGTGGGAGTTAAGAGTTGAAAGCAGTTTCAAAAAAGTGGGCCTTTAGCATGGATTTGAACCCTGCCAGGGACGGAGCGCGACGCATTGATTCAGGCAACCTGTTCCAGACATAAGGGACGGAGTCTGGAATTGGCAGTGGAAGAGAAGGGTACAGATAAGAGGGGCTTGCCTGAAGAGTGGAGATCACGTGGGGGAGCATAGGGGGAGATGAGCGAGGAGAGATATGAGGGGGGGGGGCTTCAGAGCGAACACACTTGTAGGTCAGCAAGAAGAGTTTAAACTGTATTCAGAAATGGACGGGGAGCCAATGAAGTGACTAGAGGAGAGGGGTAATGTATATGAGTCGCTCGGCTGCATGTTGAACGGATTGAGGAGGTGAAAGACAGGCGCGCGGGAGGTCCAATAGAACTACATTGCAGTAGTCTAAGCGCGAGGTGACGAGAGCATGGACAAGAGTTTTGGTTGTGTGTTCAGAGAGAAGAGGGGCACTGCAGTTTAGTGTGTAAAGGCTCTGAGAGAGCATCTTGTCAGTGTACTGAGTAGGCTCGGTTAGATAGATAGGAGTGAAATCAGTTATATACTTTATACAACATATAAGAATATCAGAGAATATATGAAATAGAAGAGAGAAATCAACAAGATCAAATGCTGCCTGTAGATCAAATAATATATTGAATGAAGGTGGCAGTGCCAACCAGGACAGTCTCTGCACTGTGGTGCTGTCTGAGACCTGTGTAATTAAGACACATAACATCTGTTTTATTTATTTAGGGCTCCTTTTACTAAGGTGCGCTAGCGTTTTTAGCGCACATACAAAATTACCGCGCGCTAAACCGCGCGGTACGCTTCTAGAATAACAGCAGCTCAATGCTGGCGTTAAGGACTAGTGCGCGCGGCATATTTGGCGCGTGCTGTTCCGCACGTTAAAGCCCTAATGCACCTTAGTAAAAGGAGCCCTTAGTTTCTATACCATTCTTCCAAGGGAGCTCAGAACAGTTTACATGAATTTATGCAGGTACTCAAGCGTTTTTCCTGGTCTATTCCAGAGGGCTCACAATCTATCCAATGTACCTGGGGACATTTCAAAACCTGGCACTTTGTCCGGGTTTTCAAAAGCTTTCCTTCGTGCAGGAGGGCATCCGCGAATGCGCGGATACGACAGGATGACGTCACGTGCGTGACATCATTGCGTCACATCTGCGCATGCACGGATGTCCTGCCCGATGAAAGAAGGCAGTGGGGGCGGGTCTGAGGTGGGATTGGAGGTGGGGCTTGGGGCGGGCTTGGGGGCGTGACATGGCGGGACCGTGGCGGGTGGGACTGGGCGGGCCTAGAGGCGGATCTAGGGGGTCTGTATTTTCCAGACGGAAAATCTGGTAACCCTAGCAATGGCGAGATTAAGTGACTTGCCTAGGGTCACAAGAAGCGACATGGGTTTGAACTCACAACCTTAGTGTGCTGAGGCTGTAGTTTTAATCTCCAAAGAAGAGAGAACAAAAAATACGAAACAAGTAAAAAACAACAAGACTGAAAGTTATCCAAGGCCTCACTTTTAATCCAATAAATAGCCTCTTCCAAGATAAACAGTATATTTATATATAAACAGAGGCTATTTATTGGATTAAAAGTGAGGCCTTGGATAACTTTCAGTCTTGTTGTTTTTTACTTGTTTCGTATTTTTTGTTCTCTCTTCTTTGGAGAGTTCAGTTTTTTTGAACATTTTTTCTCTTCAATTTTTTGCTGAGGCTGTAGCTTTAACCACTGGGCCACATGTCTCAGTAAAGTCCTTGACTTGAGCAAGAACGTTTTTGGTTCTCCCAGGAGTTTCAGGAAAGAGGCATTGACTGTGACCAGCAGCAAAACCAGTGCTTGACTACCGGTAAAGATCCAGTGCTGATTTTCTTATGGGCTAAATGAGCTGAGCTGCATGAACTCTATAAAGAAGGGAGACCTATTATTCAAGTTTCAAGTTTATTGAGATTTTGATTTAAACGCAATATCAAGTATTTTCAATATGTATAACAATAATAATTGGGGGGGGGGACAAATAAAACAGTTTTAAACCATAAACATACAGTTTTATCCATAGTTACATTAAAGATACGTAAGGAATGAAAGGTTAAATTACATTTGATTTAAAATAAACAATTAAAAATAAAATAACAGTTAGGGAAGAACAACTTTAGGAGAGGTATTAAAGAGAAAAGGAAAAATTTTTTTTTTTATGAAGACTTAGTCTAAGAGTAATTGTTTAGGTAAGACCTGATCTAAAAGTAAATAGAAGAGTCAAAAGGATTGTCTGATGTAAGATTCATAAGCATCTTTATAAAGATAGCTTTTTAGATTGCTTTTAAGTTTTTCTAAGGAGGTTTCAGCGCGCAAATAGATTGGAAGTTTGTTCCAAAGCTGGGGTCCCAAGATAGAAAAGGTTGTGGTTCTTCTGGTGCCAATTACTTTCAGTGATGGAATGGTCAACAAATACTGATCTGTTGATCTAAGAGATCTAACTGGGGAATAAGGTATTAAATATCGATATAAGAATATTGGAGTATTAGTTTTCTGAATTTTGAATGTTAACAATGCGATTTTATATGTTATTCTTTGTGAAATAGGTAGCCAGTGTGCTTCTTGCAAAAGAGGAGTCTATGAGAGTTCAGAGTGGGAGGGAGGGCTCCCAGGCCCGGGCCTTGAGCTACCCAAATTTCTGTAAATGACCTCTGGTTGTTTTTTTTTTATTTTATTTTCTTTTTGCCCATTTTCTTTTCACTTGTCTTGGAGGTTGCCAGGAAATGAACCCCTTTGCAAAGGTTATGGTCAAATTTTTAATTGGATTATCATAATTGCCTTCTGGAATTAAACATCCAGGATGCATGGGAGAGAGTGAGATCAGACAGCCAAGTTCCTGATTACATCTGAGCCTTGTGTGAATCCACACATCCTGTGACAGCAGTAACTTAATGAATACTCTAAGTTGTGCCGACATCTCCAGCATTTAAGTGCACCAGCTCTCTGAACAGTGTAAGTGTTCAAACCTAAATTTACGTGGTACACTAGTATTCTATAAAGGAAAGTAGATATTGTTTTCTAGGTGCTTAAAATAGTTACATTGTTTTAGTTTTGCCCTCGTAATGTGAAAAAAAGAACAGTGGCATAGAAAGGGGGGGCGGGGCGGTCTGCCCCGGGTGGCATGTTGGTGGGGACACCGGATCCCTCCTCCTCTCCGCCCCGCCTCTTCCCATTCCTCCCCTCCACATGCGAGTTCCCCTGCCCTTCCCCTATACCTCTAGTTATTTATTTTTATTTATTTAAAAAGTTTATATGACACATACAACTATGTGGTTTCCATATTACACATAAAATCTTGTTTCCCTACGATTATCATAAATAACCAGTAGCGTACCAAGGGAGGGGGGCAGGGGGGAGGTCCGCCCCGGCTGCAGCCTTAGGGGGGGTGCACAGCTGGCCCGTTCCCTATCGCGCTCCCACCCTCCCAGCGAAAGCAGCATCGGCGCCATTACCGAAAAAGGTAATGGCGCCAGGCCTTGGAGCACCGAGGCAGACCGCTTCCCCCCATCCCAGCCGAACCCCCGCTGACCCTCCTATCTCTCCCCCCCCAAGTGAACCTTTCCGACCCTCCCAGCGAAAGCAGGAAACCTCCGTCCAGTAGCGTCGGCTGCTTCTCTGCTTTCTCCTCCCTCTTCCGCATCACTGATGACATCATCAGTGACGCAGCAGAGGGAGGAGAAAACAGAGAAGCAGCCGACGCTACTGGAAGGAGGTTTGCTGCTCTCGCTGGGAGGGTCGGAAAGATTCACTGGGAGGGAGATAGGAGGGTCAGCGGGGGTTTGGCTGGGAGGGGGGAGAAGCGGTCTGCCTCGGTGCTCCATTACCTTCTTCAGGCAGCAGCAGCTTTTACAATTTGATGCTGTTGCTGGCTTCAGGCCTTCCTCTCTGCCAGGTCCTGCTTACTTCCTGTTTTCATGAAGACAGGACCCGACAGAGAGGAAGGCCTGAAGCAGGCAACAGCAGTGAATTGTGAATGCTGCTGCTGCCCGATGAAGTTCAGGACATCAGGACATGGGGGAAGGAGCAGGGAGAAATCGGCTGCTGGCTTGGGGATGAGGGTAGGGAAAGAATCGTGGAAGTGGAGAAATTGGCACCATGGCTTTGTGGGGGCTAGGGGGAGAGAAGAAAAGGCAAAAATAAAGAGGGGGGCCAGGGGGAGAGAGAAATAAAGGCAGAAATAAAGAGGGGGTCAAGGGGGAGAAATAGAAAGGCAGAAAGAAAGAGGAGGGCCAGGGGGAGAGAGAAATAAAGAGGGGGGCCAGGTGAGAGAGAAAGAAAGGCAAAAAAAGAGGGGGGCCAGGGGGAGAGAGAGAAAGAAAGGCAGAAATAAAGAGGGGAGCCAGGGGGAGAGAGAAAGAAAGAGGGGGGCCAGGAGAAGAAAGAAGAAGGACCAGAGACTCATGAAATCACCAGACAAAAAGGTAGGAAAAATGATTTTATTTTCAACTTGGTGATCAAAATGTGTCCGTTTTGAGAATTTATATCTGCTGTCTATATTTTGCACTATGGCCCCCTTTTACTAAACCGCAATAGCGTTTTTTAGCGCAGGGAGCCTATGAGCTTTGAGAGCAGCGTGGGACATTCAGCGCAGCTCCGTGCGCTAAAAACCGCTATCACGGTTTAGTTAAAAGGGAGGGGGAATATTTGTCTATTTTTGTATAGTTGTTACTGAGGTGACATTGCATAAAGTCATCTGCCTTGACCTATTTGAAAACCCGCGGAATATAAATGATACTTAACATTTTCTCTGCGTACAGCGTGCTTTGTGTTTTTAAAATTTTATTGTTGGTAGATCATTTTGACTTGGCCACAAAGATAAGGGGGAGGGAGGGAGGGGAGCTGCTGAAAGACATTTAGTAATCCTTGCAGGCTTGACTGTGCAGGGAATTATTTTTGTAAAATCATGTTTTGTTATGTGATTGGCATTATCTAGACTTTAATTTCTATGAATGAATAGAATGAAAATGATATAAAATTACTTGCTTGTTTTTATGTGCGTGCGCTGAAGGAAAGTGGAGAGAGAGTGGGCTGATGATGCTGAAGGGAAATGGAGAAGAGAGTGGGGAAAAGACGCTGATTTATAAATTGACAATTGTACAGAATATTGTTTCTTTTTATACTTTAATATAAACAATTCAAGGCTTGTGTGGATGGAATCAGGTGGTTTGCAGGGATGGGGACCGAGCTTACGGGGATTAGTCCAATAAAATGGTATTTTTTTATTTCTCATTATTTATTTTATTTTTATTTGTTAATTTGTAAAGTGGTGATTGTTATGTATCAGTTTTTTCAAATTTATATCTACTGTCTTTATATTTTGCACTGTATTAGAAGACATGTGTTATGTTTTTGTGGTGTTGCATTGTATCCAGGGTCTGGTTTCTTGGCGGTTCAGTTTAACTTTTGTCTACATATTTTTATTTTTAGTTTGTGATTATTCCATATTGGGCGAGGGTGTATCTCTGTTCTGTGTGTATAAAAAGAACATAGTTTTCAGTTGGCATTGACTACAGGGTCAATTGACTGTGCGGGATCTGGCTTGTTTAGTTTTACAATGTATGTGTTGGTGTTCTAGTGCTCACTGCAATGTTTAAGATGCTGCCTTTTCCTAGGTACACTCTTGTTGTGCGATATGTGGATTGTTACTAAAAATAATATTTTTCATATAGATGGGGGGGGGGGGGTCAAAAAATGATGGGCCCCGGGTGCCACATACCCTAGGTACGCCACTGTAAATAACGTTGACATGTCTAAACAACATCATTAATCGTCCCTCTTATAAACAGGGATAGAATGCAAATTCAATCAATTGAGAAATACAAGTAAGCTGTAAGTCATACATTGCTCTCCCGCTGATGTCACTTCCAGGTGCCAAGCATAGGAAATGACATCAGAGGGAGAGTTGACGGGATCGCAAGGAGAACGTTGATGACCGCCGTGAGCAACAACTTCAACTAGAGGCACGGGGAAAGGGAAGGGGCGCATGTGGCAGGTGGGAGCGGGGAAGGAGCTGGGGGAGGGAGCGCCTCTCACCCTCGCTACGCCACTGACCATGAATTCTTTGGTGAGAAAGGCACCATTGTCTACTATATATGAGAGGGAGAAATTTGAAAGAGAAGCTGGAATCTATGACCTTGGAATCAGTAGCTCCTTCCAAACCCCCGCCCCCCCAAATTCAAAACAAATTTGTCCACATATGATTGAAACTCAAGGCTTTGCGCACCCTTTGTACAAAGAAATGTTTATTATTGCACACTTTTCAAACTGTAATATGGAAACTATAATCTATGTGATAAGTTTCCATATGGCTCTTGGAAAAGAAGAAACGGAAATCGGACCTGCCTATTCTTATCCACCGTATAGAAAAGATGCACAAGTTTGAAAATGTGTTTTGGATGTGTTGCAATATGTCATGCTTTCTTGGGAAGGGGGATATAGATCAAGGGGTCCTTTTATCAAGCTGCGGTAGGGGTTTAACGCGCGTAATACCGTGCATTAAACCGCCTGCCGCGCTAGCCGCTAACGCCTGCATTGAGCAGGCGTTAGTTTTTTAGCCAGCCACGGGGGTTAGCACGTGATGAATTGTCCGACGAGCTAACCCCGCTAAACGCAGTTTGGTAAAAGGACCCCCAAGTTTTATTGAATAAAAGTTCATTCTATTAAAGGGAATATCTTTCAACTAGCCATATGGTTTAAATCAAGAGTTGGATCTGCATGTTTTAAAATGAGTTTTCTGAAGGTTCCTTTATTTTAGGTTTTATCTAGGGGTCCTTTTATCAAGCCGCGCTAGCGGCGTTAGCGCATCGGACATTTCATCCCGCGCTAACCCCCGCGGCCGGCTAAAAACTAATGCCTGCTCAATGCAGGCGTTAGTGGCTAGCGTGGCAGGCGGTTTACCGCGGTATTAAACCCCTACCGCAGCTCGATAAAAGGACCCCCTAGTCTGGGGGTTTTTTTTCAGAATTTTTAACTTTTTATTTTTAATTTTTTAGCATTCATTTTGTTACTGTCTACTTCATTTTTTAATAATATCAGTATATGTCAAGGTTCTTGAATATTTTTGTATGAGCCCATTTTAAGGGAACATCTAATCTATTTAATTTAATTCATTATTCTTATTTTTTCTGTTTCTCCTATCCTTTTTTTTTATTGTATTTTATGGCCCCCTAGTATGTATTTTTTGCTGCTGTTTGTATTTGTTTTCTTATAGATTTTTTGGGAGGGTCAGTGTTTGGATTATATCCCCCCTTTTAATAAAAGAATCCTTTAAAAATATTTACAACCTTTTTGAAGTTTTGTTTGCTCCAAACTTTGCAGCACTGGTGTCAGATCAGTTCAATGACATCAGCTTTGTCCATAAACCAGCACTTAAACATCTGTCATTCATCATCAGCTTAGTTCTGCTTTTTACAAAGCTGGCATATTGATGTCTAAAACTGAAGAATGTCCAAATGGCAAGGGGACATGGTCTGGGTGTATGTTGGACAGGACATGGTTGGGCCCAAAAAATAGACTTGTATTCCCTGTCTCAGAAGAGGAATAATAATGATAATAATTTATTTCTTATATACCGCTATACCGTGAAGTTCGAAGCTGTTTACAATAAAGATACATTTGAAGTACATGGGATAGAAACGGTTTACAATAAAGATACATTTAGTCAGTACATGGGATGCAAGTGGTTTACATTAAAGATTCATTTTGTCAGTACATGGGATACAAGTGGGTTACAGTAAAGATATATTTTGTCAGTACATGGGATGTAAGTGGGTTACAATACAAGTGGTTTACTATCAAGGTGCATTTTGTCAGTGTATGGGATATAGGTGGGTTACCATAAAGATACATTTAGTCAGTACATGAGATTCAAGGTGGAAAGTATAATTAGTTTCGGGCCTTGGAATTAGGGGGCGAGGTGGAAGGGTCATGGTGGGGAAGAGTTGGGTATGGGAATTTAGAATTTGTTAAACAGTTGAGTTTTCAGGGATTTTCTAAAGTCTGCGTATGTAGTGGCCTCAAGTATGGGCTTTCCAAGCCATGTGTTCATCAGTTTCCAAAACAATTGATGTTGAGAGTTAGACCTGCTACCTGACATATCCAGGTTTCAGAAAAGCTCCACTGGAGGGATTAGAAGTCACCTTCTTTATCTTCTCGTGGTTAGGAACCCCTCTCTCCTCCCCCCACCCACCCAAAAAAAGCAAAACTGACAAGGTATACTGGGCTCTGTAACGGCTTTGGTGGAAATTGAGGTCTATGTTTCTAAAATGGCTGACATAACAGTTTATGTTCCAGAACATGTGTCCATGTTGACATTTTATGACATAGACATTGATATGTTTATGTTTTATTATTCACTTGATATCCTGCTAGTTCAATAGATCATAGTGGCTTACAATTTATGAATACATGGAAAAGAACACCAGTCAAAAGTAAAGTTAACCAACCAAACAAGTAAACAATTATACAAACTAAAATCAATTAAATGTTTTTTTACTAAAATATGTGTTTTCCATTCTGTTTAGCCAACCCCAAAGAAACATTAAAAACCCAACTTTAAAAATATGTTTTCAAAAGAGATTTAAAATTTAAAAATGATAGTTTTGCTTGAATAAAAGATTGAAGATTATTCCAAAAAAAGGGGGAAATAAATACGCTGATGATTGAGTAGATTCATAATGAGCGAATTTTGGAGATGGAAGAACAAGTCTATTAGAGTCTAGTGACCTCAGTAAACGAGAAGGAGTGTAAGGTATTGTAACAGATGCTAAGCAAATGGGTTGAGAAAAATGAAAGGCTTTAAATGTTAAACAGAATTTTAAATTGACATCTAAATTGAACAGGTAGCCAATACAAATAAATCAGTAAGGGAGTAACATAGTGATGCTGCCACATAGATGCTTATGTTTCTGTGTTGCCCCACCCATGTCCAAATGGTCAGGAATAGGACATTTTTAACACTGAAGTTTTTCTGATCGAAAATGGGGTATAAAATGTAGACATCCTGGTGGCCAAGGCTTCAAAGTAGACAAATAAAAAAAAAATATATATATATATATATATATTTGGAAGTCCAGCATTTTGCCATTCAAAAATAGCCATTTTTGTTCCTCCAACTTTTGACGTTCAGCTGGAAATGTCCAAATTGGACTTAGACGTATTTGTTTTTTGTTTGTTTTAAATGCCCCTCCACGTAAATTATATCTCAGTAAATGCTTAAGTGCCAAATCTTGGCCAAATCAGGTGCTTTTTGGATTCTGTAAATAAAGACCGTGGTCTTTCAACATTTCCGGAAGACTTTGTTCTGTTATAATGTCTTTGTCCACTCATGTGACTGCTTTTGTGCTGTGATAATTAGCCTCTCGTTATTTCACAATTTTTAAATGGCATGATTTATCCAAGTAACTTTCAAAGCTTGTTGGATAAATTGTTTGAATTTTGAGCCAACTAATTTAATTACCTTTCAAGACTTTGGTGCAAATGGGACATCCAGAGATTGCTTGATTTACTATGCACAGTGAACCAGCAATTGAGATTAATGGGAGAAAAGAGTACTTGATTTTTACATTTCTGTATATAGTACTCTAAATCCCATTCTGCTTAAGAATAAAAAAGTATATACCTTCCTCCCCCCTATTTTATCAAGCCATATTGCTGAGCAGCATAAGCTAAATGCCGAGCCACCCATAGGATTAGAATGGGTGACTCGGCATTTAGCTCGCACTGCTCAACAGTGCAGATTGATAAAAGGGGGAATAGCAAAGTAGGATCAAGTCCTGTGATGTAGATTAGTTTGTAAGCTTTCAGCTTTCTAGAAGGAATTTTATGTTTTTCTGCACATTCCACATTGACTTTATATTGTTATATAAAGTGTCTTTCAAATCAAACCAAGTCCGTATGTGTTTACCCCTTCCTCCCTTCCTTTTGTATAGTGTGCCAAAAGACTTCTCATTTACTGAAATATGCCTGTTTTCAGCAAAATAAAAAATGAAGGTCCTTGATACCCAGCTGTGTTATAATTGCATTTTCTATATCTTCTTTGTTTGTATCTTACAGCTGGAGTTGGAAAAGTGTGAACTGCAAAATACTGAGCAGGAACACAAGAAGCTATCTGTTCGTCTAGAGGAAGAGCGTGCCAAAAATAAACATGTAGTCTTGACACTAGTGAAAGAATGCAAGCAGTTGTCCAGCAAAATGATAGAGGAAAGCCAAAAACTGGAGGAAGTTATGTCAAAATTTGAAGCAGAAAAGAAAAAGACTTTGGAGCTGGAGGAAGCTCTTGCTGTTGAGAAACAAAGAAGCACACAATTGGAAGCCCAAATGGAAGCTCAAATGGAAAAACAACTCTCAGAGTTTGATACAGAGAGAGAAAAACTTCGTGCCAGACTTGGTCGAGAAGAAGCACACACCAGTGATCTTAAGCAGCAAATTGATAAAATGAAGAAAACCATTGAAGAAATGAAAAAGGAAAATAACAGGAAGCCAAATGCATCCCTACCCCGCAGAAGCGAAGACAAACATTTTGTTTCAGTAGGAGTTAGCCTTGATGAAATAACACAGTGCTCAATTGCTTGCCAAACAGATATGATGGTGGATCTTGCATCTGAAAGTATTAAGAAGTTGCCTTTGACTGTTCCGGTCAAACCTTCCACAGGAAGCCCTCTAATTACTGGCAATTCAAAAATGACCGTATGCTCCAATTCAGCATTTGTGAAACCATCTATAGAGAAGCAGATCATCTACAATGACTTACTGATTACACCACCCATAACTCATGTAATAACATCAGCTCAATCCAAAATTGAAGAGAATGGACCAAGTACTGGATCTTCACCAGATTTAACAAACAATACATCACTTTGCCCAAATAGTACTATTTCTGGCTCTCCAGCATCTCCAAACTACTTATCTTCGTCTTTGCATAGTTTACATTCACATCCAAACCTTAGTCCACGAGTACAGGCAGCTAGATTTAGGTTTCAAACTAATGCTAATGATCCTGACCAAAATGGAAACACTACCCAAAGTCCTCCTGCAAGAGAGTTATCTTCCACTAGTCGCGACAGCTTGGTTGCCAAGCAGCTGGCTAGGAATACTGTTACACAAGTACTGTCAAGATTTACCACTCCTCAAGGAGGTAGCAACTTAAGACAAGGGATGCTACATTCAATGGAAGTTGGTACTTATCCCCCATTAGTTGGAAGGATAGGTCATCCAGCTGTTGGTTTAAAACCTTCTACAGTATCAAAAATAGACAGAGGAAATCCTCCACCCATTCCTCCTAAAAAGCCAGGACTTTCTCAAACCCCATCTCCACCACACCCACAACTTAAAGCTATAATCGAAGGTAGTCGCCCCTCCAATATTGGAGTAAAAATAGAAAACAAAACCATGACTTCACCTCCATCCACTTCATCACAAGGGATCAGGGTAATAAATGAGGAAGCTCTTTCTAAATCCTCCTCGCCTCAGCTGCCACCAAAACCATCAATAGATATACCTGTGGCATCTGCAGGCTGTGTCATACCAGCCATTGCCACATCACAGGTGGGTTCCTGGCCTCCCCAATCCCCTGGACTGAGACAATATGCATGTTCCAAAACCAACTCTGTCGTTTCCACCACCATTATCTGTACTTCCTCCATAAACCCTGTTAATGCTTCAGCCTGTAGACCTTGTGGTTCAGACAGCCTCCTGGTAACAGCATCAGGTAAAGGGACTGAAGTACTACAAACTTTCCTCTTACGAATGGCAATTTTTTCTCTTCTATGTCAACTACTTTATTTATCTTGGAATATTTTTGTTCAGTTTTCATTTTCCTTGAATTTTCATGGCACACTTTCTTTCTCGTTGCTTTGCTTCAGGGGTATGGTAATTTATTTAGATTTAAGTCCCAATTTTCTTTTCTTTCTACAAAATCCGTGTATTAAAAATAGGAATATGGAGCAATAGGGTTATATGTAAGGTTTCTCCAAATGAGTGTATAGTAATATAAGGAAATGCTTCTTTACAGAAAAGGTGGTGGATGTATAGAATAGTCACCTGGTAGAGGTGGTGGAGACAAAGACTGTATCTGAATTCAAGATAGCAGGGGTCAGGCTAGGGAGAGGAGGGTGGGATCTCTTAGAAGGAGGAAGAGATAATGGATGCTATGGATGGAGAGATTGGATGGGGTTTGTGGCATTTATCTGCTGTCGTGTTTCTATGTTTCTATCAACAGATAACATGCTTAAATTAAAATTAATTGGGTTGTAGGTGCTTAACTTGGTAGGAGTCTACCACTTTCAGGTAGGTACCTAATTCAAGGTGTCTACCAGAAAGAAAGCATCAATAGGGGCAGATCTTGGGCCTCTTTTGCATGTAGGTTCCTGAAGTGGACGTAAGCGCCAGTGGGTGCCAGACATAGGAACCAGTGTTTAGACCAGGGGTGTCCAATGTCGGTCCTCGAGGGCCGCAATCCAGTCGGGTTTTCAGGATTTCCCCAATGAATATGCATGAGATCTATTAGCATACAATGAAAGCAGTGCATGCAAATAGACCTCATGTATATTCATTGGGGAAATCCTGAAAATCTGACTGGACTGCGGCCCTCGAGGACCGACATTGGACACCCCTGGTTTAGACCAAGAAAATCCTGTCATAAATAGGGTGCTCCTAAGTTCACTTTAAGCGCTACTAGGCGTGATTGTATAATTGGCACCTAACTTAAGACTGACATGTGCTATGCGCTGCGATCCTCACTGCCTATGTTATAGGCGCTGTTTGTAGAATCAGGGCCTTTATGCTGTGTTGCATTGTGTTAACTAATAAAGAGATTATTTAAACAAATGATACACAGGAAGTAACTGTAATGTACAGGTAAGGGATATATCTTTAAATCTTTTGGGGGAGGTGAGGAGAAAGTCAGGTTGATTAAATTTCCCATCGCTTAATTGTTACAAGTTCTCATGAGCCGATAACAGTTAATTTAGGTAAAATTAGATTGCTCAAGATACTGTGTAGATTGTTTTCTTATTTATTGCAAGATACTGTTTTCAGTGATCTGACCCTCCAGTGCATAACTTATCTGGTTTTCTTAAATCAATTATCAGTACAGTTTGATAGCCTACTTTCCTTTAAATGTGTTTCACGGTCCTGGAAAGTAGTGCAATGTTAGCAAAATCTAAGCCTAAGTATGCTAGAAAGAGAAGGAAAATGATTTGATTTCTCATTTTATATCTAAAAGTGATCTTATCAACAAGCTTCCAGACCTACTTTTCAAAAGTAGGAGTGAGAGATGGGAGTTAGCGATCATGTAAGCATTTCTACATAATTAAGTTTATGCTTGTGTTATGTTACCAGACCATAGTAATCTAAACCCCAGTCATGGTACATCAGCTTGTCTTGCCATTGGGACTTGCACGCATCTATGAAGCTGACAGCTATGCCATTGGTAGTTTCACTACTAGCAGGGCTTCCCAAGGTGGACAGGTTTCAGCGGAGATGTCAGACTAACGATGTACCATCCATCTGGGCAGCAGCAGATGGGCAGTGTTGGGAGGTGGAGAATCGCGTTTGATGCAACAGTGGCGACAATGTTGAATTTATACTGTGCAGAAGAAAGGCCCGGCATTCTACTTCTGTATTCTACCACGAAAACTTCATGATTTTCATCAAGTCGCTTGGATTCAAACACGAGTCGATGGCACCTAACATACGCTACCATAATACCAAAATTCATCTAACCATATTTTTGCTATACAGCAGGGGTGTCAAAGTCCCTCCTCGAGGGCCGCAATCCAGTCGGGTTTTCAGGATTTCCTCAATGAATATGCATATTAGCATACAATGAAAGCTGTGCATGCAAATAGATCTCATGCATATTCATTGGGGAAATCCTGAAAACCCGACTGGATTGTGGCCCTCAAGGAGGGATTTTGACACCCCTGCTATACAGACAAGCATATACAGTAGGTTACACTTTTTAAAAGGCATTAAAGACAACATCTTGCAAAAGACACAGATGTTAGGAAATTGAGTTTTGTTTCACAAGTGCTCATGATTTATAAAGTTTGAGCAGATGAGCTTTTTAACAAACATGATCCCCTATTAGGTTTTATTTGATTTCTAAAATCTTGATTGTAAACCAGACCCATGAATTGCCCATCTGGAGCCTGATGGTTGCAATCTCTCAATCTCTGCTTGTATTCTAGTGATATTCTCTTTTCTAAGCATCTTTCCATCCAACAATATGGCCTCCGTCTTACATCATAAATGTTAGGGGAAGCTTAGAAGGAAAAGAAACACCGATAAACTTGCTCATCACAGATGTTTGTATACTTTTCTCAATACAAATTTCAGTTTATGAAAAAAGGTACTTTTAGCATTAATAAATAGATTTCCATACCTCTGAATTTCTGTTTTTGGCACTCCGTTGTTTTTTTTATGCTTCTTCTATTATTCAGCCAAAACACCATTTTCTTGTTTTCTTGATTATTATGATTTTATTTAACATTTGTTTGCGATTGGCTTGGAGGTCAGAGAGGAAAATGGAATTGATTTGGGCTCTGAAAATTAACCTTCTCCACACTCTGAAGCTGATGCCAGATGCTGTGTATCTGTCTCTATACCCTTCATCATTGCATGCTCTGTAAACCTCTTGGGAATGCTTCACAATTTCTAACTTTTGTGTATAAAACTGTGAATCCTGTCGATTGTTACATTGTATTGTCATTGATTTTCCCATGTAAAGTACAGATGTTAATGTTCATTTTTGCAACCTTCTGGTTATTCACTAACAGGGCAATTCTATAACAGATGTGCTTACATTTATGTACCAATTATGCACATAAATCATTAGAATAAAAGCATATACACTTGAATGTGTGCATATAAGTGCATATATGCAAAAATTTCTATCTGGGGTATTGTTACTAATGTGCTACTGTTATGACTTGCTATTTTACCACTAACATACTATTGTATCACAAGCCTCATTTTATGCAGTGAGACTTAGTAATAACTAGGGTTCTTAGTAAAGTAAAATAAAACATCTTAATGGTATCCCATATTAGTAACTACTTCCCTAAATGCTATTCTATAAATTCATATGTATATTACATAGCACATATCTTAAAGGCAGGAGTACATGTAGGCGGAGTCTGGATTTAGCATGGGCGAGTCACAAAGTTACACACACAAATCCTAAGGGGCTCATAATCAAAAGAGAAAAACGTCCAAAAACCGGCCTAAGTCGGCACTTGGATGAACATTTCTCAAAAACGTCCAAGCGCCGAAAAACATGGTCTAAGTCACAAAAACCCACCTAAACTCACCAGATAAGCACCGCAAACACATAACACAGACCCCCGCACACTACCCCAGTGATCACCAACCCCCCCCCCATAAAAATTTTATTCACAGCTTTAAATTTCAGCCTCCAGACCATCATCACCTGGCTGCCTGGCATAGGAAAGCCTAGTCGTCCAGCCCAGAGGCAGCTTAAGTTATCTTGGGGGTGGGTTAGGGACCCATAGAGAGGAGGACCCATGCCCATAAGCCCCTGTAATCACTGCATTGATACTTAAACATGTGCACTGCCCTATACACTCCCAAAACCCTTTTTTACTGGCATATAAGTGGCTCCTGCAGCCATAAGAGCAATTGGGGTGATAGATAAGTGGGTCTAGGGGATTCTGGAGGTGGTTTAGGGGGCTCACCGTCACCTATAAGGGAGCGGACGTATAATTAGACGATTTTCGAAAGTAAAAAAAAGTTGGACGTATCTTTCGAAAATGTGTCTTAGGCTCTTTTTAACTTTGGACGACTTGCGAGATGGACGTAAATGGACTTAGACGTCCCTTTCTATATGGTGCTTAAAACTGTGTGAGCAAATATGGGCACGCATCCAATTTGCAAATGCAAAATAATTGGCAAATGAGTAAATTAGCACTTGTCATTCATTTAAATTTGCATGCAAACTGTCATTCATTTAAATCTGCATGCATATCTTTAGGCGATGGGATTGGTGCATAAATTTTATGCATTGATACAAAAAGGTCAACCCCTGGGGGACCATGGGGGGGATCAGGGACATTCCTAGAATTTGCATGCAGTGTTTCAGGGTAAAGACTATGCACACCTAATTATACCAGGTTTTAGTTGGTGTAAATCCTCACGCCCCAAACTGGACAGGGATCCCTTCGCCAGGGCACCAAACTCTATTCTGTAAACGGCGACCAACTCTGAGCACCATTTATAGAATAGCGCTTAGAGGGAAATAGGTGCCGGTAGGTGCCTAGATCATGCCTGCCAACACCTAACTAATTGTTTTAATTGGCTTTAAGTGGTGTGATAATTGATTGTACCATTAAAAGTCAATTAAAAAAACAAAACCTAGGTACCTCCTGGGACTGGTGGCTAAAACATGGGTGCATAGCGGCGTTTAGTGATGCCGCACACTGAAGTAGTTGTGTTTAGGGGCGAAGTTGGCCTTAGGTGTCACTAAATGCCGCCAGCCGTGATTGTGTGGCAAACCTAGGCGATGGAAATGTAGGTATTTAAAACCCTGGCCTATGTTACCAGCGCCTAAGTTCATTATTAGGCCTTGATTCTCTAAGTGGCACCTGAACGTGATTAAATGCCACCAAAAAATCAGGAGATGATAAATTTAACGTAACACTCTGATTACAAAATCCCTACTATTAGTGCCAATAACTTCAAAATTAAACTAAAGCTTAACTTTGTATACCGAGTCATCATTCTGAGAAGGCTCGACTTGGTTTACAGCAATTAAATAAACAGGGAATGATTTACAAATGATAAATAGAAGATAATAGCAAAATTTCAACAGAATTAATTTTCTAAATGTTTGGCAAATAGAGTAATTTTTAAAGATTTTTGGAAAAATTGAAACGAACTGGGAACTCCTTAAAAAAAAAAAAGGGGAGATCATTCCAGAGTTGAGAGAATTTAAAAACCAAAGATAGACTGAAGATCTTGACTCCTTTAATCCCTTTCTTAGAAGGAAGGGAGAGTTTAAATTGAAAACTCACCACAAATTGCCAAAATTAAAACGATGTTAAAGCGAATAATATTAAAACAAATAATATTAAAGTGCGCTCAGTGCTCCTACTCGGTTCATAGACAACGGCGCGAAAGACAAAGGCGCGCCCAGACAATTGAGCGCAGCGCGGAGGCGCGTGCCGCTCAAATTACTGTTTTTAGGGGCTCCGACGGGGGGTTTTGTTGGGGAACCCCCCCACTTTACTTAATAGACATCGCGCCGGTGTTATGGGTGGTTTGGGGGGTTGTAACCCTCCACATTTTACTGTAAACTTAACTTTTTCCCTAAAAACAGGGAAAAAGTGAAGTTTTCAGTAAAATGTGGGGGGTTACAACCCCCCACACCCCCCACAACGCCCTTACAACGTGGCGTGATGTCTATTAAGTAAAGTGGGGGGATTCCCCCCTCACGCCCCCCGTCGGAGCCCTAAAAACATTAATTTTGAGCGGCGCGCGCCTCCGCACTGCGCTCAATCGTCTGGGCGTGCCTTTGTCCCGGCACGCTTTTGACCTGACACCCTCCTCTTTATAGCCTCGCCACACCCACATATCACAACAAAATCACTACACATTAACAAACTCAATTACCCTATTCAACCAACAATGAAGGTTCTGGGGGTAATACTGGACCAAGGTCTAACTATGAAAGACCATGTAGACTCCCTAGTCAGAAAAGGATTTTTTACTCTCTGGAAACTTAGGTCCATTAGAGCATACTTCGACACCTCAGCATTCAGAATTCTGGTACAATCCCTAATACTAAGCCACCTTGATTATTACAACATTACCCATCTGGCAATCTCTCTGAAGCAAATGCAGAGACTACAACTTATACAAAATGCAGCAGTCAGGTTGATCTTCGGGTTGAAGAAGTCCGATCACATAACCCCTTCCTACCGACTCTTGCACTGGCTGCCAATGGAGACTCGCACAAAGTTCAAGCTAGGATGTCTCTGCTTTAAGGTATTATCAGGTCTAGCCCCTAAATATATAATAGACCTCTTCTCATTCCCAACTAACAGACATGAGAGAAGCACACACCTGAAATTTGTTTCCTCACCGGCTAGAGGATGCAGATATAAGAGACATCATCAACAACTTCTATCGTACCAAGCAGCCTTATGGGGCAAAGACCTAGGAAAACTAATCACACACTCAAACAACTATAGCGAATTTAGGAAACACCTAAAAACATACCTGTTCTTGAATTACATAGGTAACGAATAAGGACAATAGCCCCCTTCGTAATTCCACCCATATCTGATCTTGCAAACGGTTAACCTCTAATCTCTAAACTATGAATGTTCCAATCAATTTATGAAACTTTTCTAACTCATTGTAAATAGCACGGAACTTCCCGGTCCGGCAGTATATAAACTGTTGTTATTATTAATGTTGTTAATATCAGATGTTCACTGTTATACTCTATAATTCGCTGTCTGTACAGTTTCACCTCATTGTAAACCGCCTAGAAGTCGCAAGATTGTTGGCGGTATATAAGAATAAAGTTATTATTATTATTATTATTATTACTACTCACCGGTCATTTGGAACTAGACCATTGATTAAAGGAAACCATCACCACTGCACTTTGTTCCCCAACTCATAACATCTTATATACAATATAAGCCCAATATCGGATAAAGATCAAAATTACTTATCTGAAAGATGTCGAGGGCTTAGGCCAAACTGTAACAGTTTTCCAGTCAGAGTGTATTGTAACATTCCAAGTACGTAACCAAAAACATCTTGGGAGGGGTCTAAGACTAAGCCTGAAAATGATTGGCATGCAACAGACACCGTTTCAGGCGCCGCTTACAGAATCAGTGGTGCTGATTTTTCAGCGCCATATTCAGAATTCTATAACTTATATTGGGGATACTATAAATTGCATGCATATCTCTGGTACTTAGGCTCACACACAGGTATGTCTGCTCTGTGACTGGCGTAATTGCTTGCACCTACATTATAGACACATATTTAGGCTCTCATATAAGTATTTTATAAAGGAAAGTAGGTGCCTACATTCGTTTATAAAATAGGATCCTACCAAGTGTTTCTTGGTACATATTTGTAGGTACCCAGTTATACTATTTTGTGGATGTAATGAAAACCTTGTTTCCTGTGAGAATAATTTTTGCAGATTATATTTTGGAAAAAGTTCATTAGTGCAAAAGGAAAATATCCTTGTGTTATTTCTCTTTGCACTATGCATTGTTTCATTGAGGAAGTATTCTATGGACCATCCCATCTAGAGAAGCTCCTCATTTCATACATAAAATATTATAATTTTGATTTTGATGTCTTTGAAATGTTGTCCTAACTTTATACATCCTTGTTGTATGTTCCCTATATAACTATACCCTGCATTTCTTTTAGGTCTTTGCACTGTGTGGGTTACTGCACTGCAGTGAATGACATTTCTTTACAACCAGGGTGTGGCTGCAAAAATATGCAAATGAGGCTCAGCTGCAGCTCAACAGGAACTGTCTCAGTAGAATCTGCCAAGTCTGTTTTGTTCATTTGCATATCAATTTCTCATTACCATGGTTGAAAAGTGTGCTGCAGGAACCTGAAAATGAGAGTGATATCATTTGATCAGGCATTAATAGAATTTGGGTGCCCAGTTCTGCATTTAATAAATATTTTACATCCGCTGCTATTTGTTAAAGGTAGATTGAGACAAGTAAACTGTTCATACAAGCTGAAGAATGCTTGGTTCCTCAGTCTTTGTAGTTTTGGGAAACAAAGGGCTCCTTTTACTAAGGTGCACTAGCGTTTTTACCACGCGCTAAATATTAGTGCGTGCAAACCATGCGCTAAATGAAAAATACTAACGCAAGCTCTATGGAAGGGCATTGTAGCGCACACCTTAGTAAAAGGAGCCCAAAGTCTTTGAGGAACAGAGATTCCAACATAGAACATAATTATGCATTTATAGGGGTAAGCCTTTAAAAAATGCCACTGTAAAACTTTCCCGCTGGCCCTGCTCCTCTGATGTTGAAAACTGAAGTTATAGTTTGTCGGTATCTAGGTGTGTTTGGGTTTTTTTACGAAATGAACTTTCCTTACAGACATATCTCAAATGTTTAAGTAATTCCCTTAAAATTCTAGCTGGACAAACTTTGAAACCATTCAAAAATCATCCTGCTTTTCAAATGGAATAGGCCTCTAAAAACACGCAATGCGGTTCACTATGGGTTCCTTTTATCAAGCAGCAGTAGAGCTTTTTACTCCGGGCCAGCGAGGTAAATGCTCTGACGCTTAGAGGAATCGGTTGAGCATCGGAGCATTTACCTCGATAGCCCGTGGTAAAAAGCTCTACTACTTCTTGATAAAAGGAGCCCTTTAGCACCCGCTTAAGCAATGGGAGAATCAAAGATTTTGCATTTTAATTTAAAAAAAAAAAATCTTTTAACACTCCAAAATATAATAGTGCTATTCACTTTCACTAATGTAATATACATTAAAAATTAACAGAAGAGAGATGATGGTCATAGCTTAAAAAGCTTCTAGGAGAGTCAAAAATGCTCAACTCTAGGCCTTGTAGTAGGACCCAGCTGTTTGTAGGGTCAGGGCCTTTGTGGGTTTTTTTGATAAATTAGTCAGTTGCTCTCACATGTATTTTAGAGGCATTCAGAGGTGCCCCACATAGACCACCTCCACTACCTGCAGGCATATACCATGCATTCATCACATATTGTACATTCTTCCCTCCTATATATCCCTTTCCGCCCTGCTGACCTATAAGTCCCATACTTTTTCAAACCATGCCCTTCACATAGATGTTTGAAAGGGAAATTCACTCATATTACTGTAAGGGTATACATTCTTTGGAGAATTTGGAGATATTACATCGAAATGTTTTAATTTCTTTTCAAATTTGTATTGCCTCAGGTGATATCTAATGGCAATTTATTCTTGCACAGTTTCTTGTGTGCATTCTTTACTTGTATGGAAAATTAGGAAAAAGAACAGACGCAATTATGAAATCCTACAATGTGAGCGTAGTTTTAGGATTTTTAAATGAGAATTTTGCTCATGTATCATTTTACATATTTTTATGGTATGTTGCGGATAGAGCTTAATGTGAGGTGTTTCATTTTTGCCGGAGAATTTTTTAAGAAGACTTTAACTTTGGCACAGACTTTGAATAGCAATCTCAAAGAGATTAGAGATGAGCTCTCATTTGCAATTAGCTAGAAAATATCAACAGCTTCTCCCAGGCCACTGCATGTCATTAACAAATCAAAACGAGCTGGAAAAACACATTCTGAACTGAATTCTGTATATTACGACTAAAAAAATGGTGCCAACCCTTCCCTCCCCTGCCTTAGGGCTCCTTTTACTAAGCTGCAATAGTGTTTTTTGCGCGCGCAGAATTGCCACTCGCGCTAGACACTAATGCCAGCATTGAGCTGGCGTTAGTTCTAGCTGCATAGCGTGGGTTTAGCACGTGCGGCAATTTTGCGTGTGCTAAAAACGCTATTGCAGCTTAGTAAAAGGAGCCCTAAGTGCTAATCTATAAAAAGCACCTAATGTTAAGGCTGTTTATAGACGAGCACGCACTCCTGGGAGCCACACTTAACTTTAAGTGCAACCATTTGAACCAATGAAAATGTGGTACAAAACCTCATGCCTAAAGGTAGCCCTTTATTCTATAATTATGTTCGTAGCTGTGAGGAAAACTCCCGATCCAACCATGCCCTATTCTTGATACTGTATGTAAATTTTAGGTGCAGACTGCATGCCTAAATTTATACACATACAGTAAATTTAAATTAAAACCAATTAATGCTAATAATTGCTTAAGAAGCCAATTATAAGCGCAACTTCAAAGCACCTGTCATAGAATTCAGGGACTGTGGTTTTTTGTTTGCCGATAAGAGTACACCCTCTTTGAAAATGGTTTCCTTTCCACTATTAACAACATTGCCTACAAAACAAAATCAGCAAAGCTACAACAGAGAAGGGAAATAAAACTTTTTGGGCCGCCCATCCCCTAATGGATATGTTTCAACTGGGGCATCTTGAGCTGTAGGACTTGCCAGGTAAACCTGCAATCACAGATAAGGGGTCTTTAACTAAAGAGTGTTAAGCATGCAATATGAATTAACATGTGTTAACTGCAGGAGAGATGCCCAGTCCCTCTTGCCACTGAAGTCAAGCAATGTCCCCCCTCACACACACACATGGCAGCGGGAGAGATGCCCACTCCCTCCTGCCGCCAAGCGGTGCCCCCTGATACCTCTCCCCCAGTGCATCCGGGGAGGGGCCTAAAGCTCTGATTGGCCCATATTGTTTAAGGCCTCTCCCTATTGAAGTCTTCACTGGGTATGGGGATGGGTCGCCACTAAACATATTGTGGCAGGGAGAACCCTTGCTCAGCGGCAACCCGATTCTCTTAACTGGCATCTGTAACATGGATGGGTTCTTTTTTAGGCGGGCTTAGGCACAATTCTGTATAGGACACCCGTGTGTAATTCTCAAATGCCACTTAGGCGGCTTCTGAGACCGGGCTTCCTATACAGAATCCGGGCCTAAGTGTCCACATTAACTGTGAGCAGTGTTAACATGTGGTAATGATTATCTCGCATGGTAATTGCAGAGGACAGGCTGGGCACAACCCCAACAAGGAACACACAGCCTTTGCACTTAATGTTAATGTTCACTGTTAAGACACATTAAGTGCAAAAACTTGGCACACTTAGTAAAAGAACCCTAAAGAGTGATGGTCAACCCTATGTGAGCACTGGTCTTTGACCTGAGGGCCATCGCGTGAGTGGACTGCTGGGCAGGATGGGCCACTGGTCTGACCCAGCAGCGGCATTTCTTATGTTCTTATGTTCCATGATTAATGTAGAGAAATTTGAACCTATTTATTATCTTTTTTTTTTCTAGTCATTGGCACACGGCAGAGTTCGCAAAGTGTTCCGCACCATATGCAGCAAAATTTCATGTATTTAACAAACTGTCTTCTAAAGCAGTCACTAATTAATTCTACGTGAGCCTATTAACTAATATAATGATCACTAATCTAAACTTTTGTCATAGCATAATTTGCTTTCTTTGTCAGTCAAACTCAAAATAATTGTGTGACGAAAATGCTATCTTACGTACTTTGGCCCATTTCATGGGATTAAATCAGTGTCCAGTGATAGGTTAAGATTAAGATAGGTTAAGATTAAGATTCCTTTTCTCTCTGAGATTTTCATCCAGAACCAACTGTATAATATAGTAATTCAACCAATGTATGTTTTCAGTAAGATTTTCAATGTGCAAATAGCATGAACATTTAGATACATCCAAATATATATTTTAAATTAAATTTATCTTGTAAAAAAAATACCTATTATATGTGTTTCCAAGTGTTCCTGTCCAAAATAGATTAGGGCTGAAATCTCTATATGTAATGCCATGAGGTGAGACCCTATTCTAGAAGAATATCATGGCATCCAGATTTTATTATAAAGTACCAAGGTAGCCTGGTGTCTGCATGTCTTACATTGACATACCCCCAGTTACACCATGAGAGATCCTTGTAACATACAGCAAGTTACTTGTGAAAGTGGGAGCCCCACCCATGCTTCACCTGGGTGGTTATCCCCTTGTGTTTACATGTTATGCCACTTATGAATGGAGCTACAGATTAGCGCTTAGGCATCCTGTGACACTTTTACAAATAAGTATACCCATGCATGTAAATGCTAGCATTATATATATCAGCATAAAATAGCACAATGTCCCTTAAGAATTGGTGTGCAGGAAAAAAGATCCTACATAGGCTGTGTTTCAGCAAATGCCTGCATCAGGGGGTCAGTTTGGTAGGTGTTCTAAGACATATAAATCATTGTATACAATCAGTTCAACAAACAAATGTCAAGCTAGTTTTCTGGAACTGCAAATGAGCAGGCAAGCCCACAATACTAAGCATTTTCCCTAGTTTTGCTGATATGTGTTGAATTAAATTTTCAAAATTTGGTATTTGTTTATTTGTTGGGCTGATTGTACACAATGATTCATATGTCTTGGAACACTTACCCAATTGACAGATAAGAACATACGAGGTCTGTTCAAAAAGTTCCAGGACTGATTTTATAAAAAATTATTAAACAATCTTACAACTTAGTCCATTGGGTCCCATTCAAAGTACTCCCCTTCCCTAAGTATACACTTTTCCCAATGTTGTTTCCACTTCAGGAAACAGTCCTTAAATACATCTTCAGGAATCACTAAAAGTTGTTGCGGCAAATTTTGCTTTATGTCTTCGAATTGCTTTCCTTTTAGTTTTGAATGCCTTGGTATCGAATTGCTTTCCTTTCAGCATGGATTTCAGTTTAGGAAACAAGAAGAAGTCAGCAGGGGCCAAGTCAGGAGAGTAAAGCGGCTGGTTAAAAACTGTCATCACATTCTTTGTGCAAAATTCACAGTTTTTCTTCTGGTTGTCTGTCATCAACCATGAAACAAACTTTGCAGCAACGTGAGACATCCCCAACTTCTTTGTTAGAATGTTGTGGTATGAACCAATGGAGTTACTGCATTCCTCTGCTAATTCTCTTAACAGTTAATTGCTGATTAGCACACACAAGAACCCTCATCAGTTGATGTTGATGGTCTTCCAGTTCGCGAATCATCTTCCACTGATTCATGGCCACTTTTGAAGTGTGAATAGTACACCTTCCACAACTCATGACATGTTACCCATAAGCCATTTTCAACATAAGTTTCTGTAGCAGTCTTACCTGATTTAAAACAGGACTTCACGTTGTAGCATTGCTCATTGAGGTCACACATGATGAAAAATAGCCGATCATGAAAAATCATTTTCACAAAAACCGCTGTAGCTCAGAGACAAAAAAAAAAAAAGATATAAACAGAAAAAAGGAGGTTACTTGTGAGGTTTTAAGCTACTCAACGCTGCCTAGCGTGTCTCAAAAGAACTTCCCATTGGTGCGCAATTCAAACTATCCAGGAACTTCTTGAACAGACCTCATAAAAATTACCATACTGGGACAGACTAAAGGTCCATCAAGCCCAGTATCCAGTTTCCAACAGTGGCCAACCCAAGTCCCAACTACCTAGCAAGATCCCAAGTAGTAAAAACAGAATTCTATGCTATTTATCTTAGGAGTAAACAATAGATTTCTCCAAGCCATCTCAATAATGGCCTATGGACTTCTCTTTTAGAAAATTCCACCAAACCTTTTTAAAACCCTGCTAAGCTAACCAATTTCTCCACATATTCTAGCAACAAATTCCAGAGTTTAATTGCACGTTATGTGAATAAATATTTTCTCCAGTTTGTTTTAAATCTACTACTTAGTAGCTTCATCATATGCCCTCTAGTCCTAGTATTTTTGGAAAGAGTAAACAAGCGATTCATTTCTACCCTTTCTACTTCACTCAGTATTTTATAGACCTCTATCATTACCCCTGAGCTGTCTCTTCTCCAAGCTTTAGCCTTTTCTCATAGGGAAGTCATCCCATCCCTTTTATCATTTTTGTTGCTCTTTTCTATACCTTTTCTAATTCTGCTACATCTTTTTAGAAATACAGTGGCCCGAATTATGCAGTATTCAAGGTGTGGCCATATCATAGAGTGATACAAGGGCATTATAACACTTTACTCTTTGTTTTCCATTCCTTTCCTGATAATTTCTAACATCTATTTGCTCTCTTAGCTGCCACCATACAGTGAGCTGAGGTTTTCAATGTATCCTCAATGATGACACCTAGATCCTTTTCCTGGGCAGTGACTCCCAGCATGGTACCCTGCATCACGTAGCTATAGTTCAGGTTCCTCTTTCCCTCATGCATCATCATCTGCCATTTTGATGCCCAGTCTCAGTTCTTCTGGACTGAGGGGGGACTCATCAGTGCCCTATTTATGTTCCTTGTTTAGGGTCTTTCAATAAATTTGTTCTTCCACAAATTCTTGGGGCCCACTGTGCTGTTTTGTTTTCTGTTTTTTTTTGGGTTTTTTTGCTGTGCCTTGTTCATTGTACTTCTTATTCCCTATATCCTATTGATACATCTAAGCTCAACAAGAACTGTTTCAGCAAAAATTGCAAAGACTAGGGGACACTCGATGAAGTTACAGGGAAACTCTTTTAAAACCAATTGGAGGAAAAAAAATTTTCGCTCAGAGAATAGTTAAGCTCTGGAACGTGTTGCCAGAGATGTGGTAAGAGCGGATAGCGTAGCTGGTTTTAAGAAAGGTTTGGACAAGTTCCTGGAGGAAAAATCCATAGTCTATTACTGAGAAAGACACAGGGGAAGCCACTGCTTGCCCTGTATCGGTAGCATGGAATATTGCTAACCTTGGGTTTTGGCCAGGTACTAGTGACCTGGATTGGCCACCATGAGAACGGGCTACTGGGTTTGATGGACCATTGGTCTGACCCAGTAAGGCTATTCTTATGTTCTTATGTTAAATTCAAGTGCCCAGTTATAAAATTACCCTTTAGGCCCTAAAGTTTAGGGGTAGAAGTGATCATAGTCTCTTTGCGACAATGAAAAAACCTTTTCTAAAAGGCATTCAATTAACCAGATATCAACAGTTTTGGCATATCTAATTTTGTTACATCATTCTAAATTTACAGTCATGATTTTACAGTCAGTTTAAAATGTCACTTTGATCTTAACAGTGTCACAATGTCTTCCCTCTATCGCTTTAACTCACAGGCTGGTCTTCCTCCCTAACCCCTATGCTAATGAGTGGTGGTCCTGTCCCCCTGGGTGGCAGGCCCACCCTTCTTCACCAAGCTGCTGCCCAGGGAAATGTCACTTTATTATCAATGCTGCTTAATGAAGAAGGAATAGATATTAATTTCTCCTGTGAAGATGGCTACTCTGCCTTGTATTCTGCTGCTGAGAATGGACATACAGGTAAATTTTTTTATTTTTTGCCATATTTCAACTGCATTAGAGGTAGACAGAATTTGGCCCCATTCAGACAAAGCAAAAAAGAAAGTCACACTATTTCATCATTGGATGACTTCTTTGCAACATAATGAGATTAAGTGAGTATTGATACTGCTTTAGACTAGGAGAGATTTGTTGAAATAATTTCTCCAGATGATTGTTAGGAGTTTTTCATAAAGGTGTCATAACTTATCCTCATTAGATTAAATATTAGAATAATTGTTCTCATGAATTATGCATGTTATACATGCAAAGTGTATTGCCAGGAGGTTTCATCGGAAGCTAAAAACTTTGCATTTTGCATTGCTTCTGTACCTCAAAGTTTCTTTGTAGGAGAAATATAATGCTTCTTCTTTTGTTGTTTCTATGGAAAGATAAAAATGTCAGTAGTGTGAATAGACTAGAATCCTATAGCTAGTAATGTCCTTACAGAGTGGTTCATTCATAATGCTTGACTACTACTAATTATTTCTAGAGCACTACCAGACATGCGCAGTGCTGTACACTCACGAAGGAGACAGTCCCTGCTCGAATGAGCTTACAATCAAGATACACAGGATGCCAGAGTAGGGGTTACATACAGTTAGAGGGGATTGTAGAGGATCAAGAGTCTGTCAAGATGGGAAGAAGTCAAGGCAGCGATAGAGGATAACACGCTCGAGTAGTTTGGATAGAAACGAAGGAAGGGAGACAGGGCAATAGTTAGAGGGCAAGTGAGGTCAAGTGAGGGTTTTTTGAGAAGTGGCTTGACTATCGCATGTTTGAAGGCATCAGGTACAGTTGCAGTTGAAAGAGGTTGAGGATATGACATATAGCAGGGATAAAAATATGTGAGATGGGGTCAAGTAGAGGGGTGGGAATAGGGTCAGATGGGCATGAAGTAGGCTTGACATACAGTTAAACCAATGTTGACATCACCAGTGTAGAATCAAACTATTGGTCTAATTATTTTTTAATGGCGTTAATAAAAGGACAAGGAAAAACAATACATAATATTGAAATGTACTCGAATAAGAATTGCTGCCTTCTGCAAACTAAGGGCTAGATTCACTAAGCAAACCGAAATGCTTTCTTTTTAAAGATGCTATTAATTGCTAATTTTTCTTTTATAATTTTATTACTATTTTAATTTTTACAAGACCTATATGTGGTCTTCTACACCCCTATCGTTTTACCCTTATTCGTCTCCTTTACTGTCAAATATGGTAGTTCGTCCCCCATTTTCCTTGGATCTGTTTTCTTTTATTGTCTCCCCGTACTGAAAAGTGTACTGTTTTTAGATTTGTCCATCGCTTTATATTACAATTAAGTGATCCATCAAATTTTATTAAAACTTGAATGCCGTACCCCCTCAATTGCATGGGCGGATCAGAGGATGATCGGGACAGAGATTAGTGAATTGTGTGGGAGGGAAATCGGATCGTAAAGGGGTCGCTAAGTGGTCAGAAGTTGATTGGTGGGCTTAGTGAATCTAGCCCTTAATCCCTCCATTGCCCCAGGTACATTAGATTGTGAGCCCACCAGGACAGAGAGAGAAAAATGCTTGCGTACCTGAATAATTTAATCTAATCTTCAATTTGTGAGTCGCACATACCTATACAGGCTCAAGGCGACAGATCAAAGAGGAAGGGGAGAGTAGTAGAGGAGGGGGGCATGGAGAAACAAGAGAGGGGACTAGAAGAAGGGGGTGCTATACAGAAATTGAGACAGTTGTCAAAGAGGTGAGTCTTCAGGTTTTTTCTGAATAAAGCGTAATTTGTCTCTTTCCTGATAACTTCTGGTAGGTCATTCCAGGTTTTTACACTCAGATAAGTTAGCATAGAGTGGAAAATTTGCTTGTAGTGGAGGTATTTTATAGATGGCAGGTTTAGTTGAATTCTGTTAAGGATTCTTTTTGATGATGACCAAACATTAGATAATAATTGGATGGGGGGGGGGGGGGCTGCTGAGCTTCCCTATAGAATCTGGTGTAAGATACATAACGATTTGAAAATTATTTTGGATGATATTGGGAGCCAGTGAAGTTGCCTGATGAAGGTTGTGATTGAGTCAAATTTCTTTAAATTGTAGATTAGTCTAATGGCTGTGTTCTGGATGAGTTGTAGTTTGTAGATAAGAGTGGTGTTGATGCCAAGATAGGCGGAGTTGCAATAGTCCAGTTGAGGTAGGACCATCATCTGAACTATCAGAGCAAAGTGGTGTGGGTGGAAGTATGGTCTAGTGAGTCGCAGTTGACTTATAGTATAGATGGTCTTTTGTCGAAGATTAGATATTTGTGGTTCCATTGTAAGAGTGTCATCTAAGATGCAGCCTAATACCTTGGTAGATCTTTCCATTATGAGAGTGATGCCTGATGAAAGAGTGAGGTTAGGTATGGCATTCTGTTGTGTGGTGCGGAATAAACACATGTAAACCATTCTGATCTCCCCTGGGAGAACAGTACAGAAAAGTGAACAAATAAATAAATATGCTTCTCAAAATGACCTCCTAAGCATGAGAAGAATGGTCATTAAAACTCAACTTTTGGAATTTCACTGTATCCTGCTATCAGACAATTGATAAATTGAAATACCTGAGAATTTCAGACAATATAAACATATAAATGTAGTTTGCCATGACTTTTCATACTTAGTTACTGTAGTCATATTTATTTCTGCTTAATTTTTAGAGTGTATGAGATTGCTGTTGACCTCAGGAGCATACGTAGACGCTGCTGATAAAAATGGCTTTACAGCCTTATGTTTGGCTGCTGCTCAGGGACATTTCAAGTAAGTGATATGCTAACAAATAAAGAAAGTTTTCTTGTCCAGGGTTTGCAAAAGATTTTTGCCCTTCAGAAGGATCAAGACCTGAATGATGATATCCCTTAATGCAGTAAATCAGCCACAGAACTGGAACGTTTCTGCTGTTGAGAGTTATTGTAGGGACTGATATACAAATGGCTTGCCCAATTCACTGAAAGGATAATTTTTTGAGGCCAAGTGGTTTCTTACAATAAGGACTATTGTATAAAGACACATGCAGATATTCAGACTGCGGGAGATCGCTGGTGATTTTCCGCACTCCATGGCAATACCAAAAATTCAGTACTGTGTCATATCTGGAAACCGGTTTTGAATTTCCAGTTTATTTTTGGCCAGCTAAGACATAGCCAACTATGACAAAGATATACCACTCTTTTAGGCAGTTGTCTGGCTGCTGAACATAGCCAGCGAGCCAGATATTCAGAGCCAGATATTCAGTGAGCCAGATAGATGGCTATCCCACACTGAATATCGGTGGATAGCTGGCTGTGTACTATTTAGATGGCCAGGAGTTGTTTCCAGCCATCTAAATAGCACTGAGTATTGGTCCAATTGTCAACTATGAGGCAATTCTATGAATTTTTTGCCATATGATGAGAGCCAATCAGTGGCATAGGTAAGTGTGTGCCAATCAGCGGTGCATTCTTCCCTGTCATGCCTGCCCGCCCCCCTCTCTTTGTACCTCTTCAAATCTTCACCAGCAGTGAGCATCTCCTACCTGCTGTTTTCGCTGGCCTCAGCTGTCCCTCTGATGTCATTTCCTGATCCTGCAACCAGGAAGTGACATCAGAAAATGAGCTGAGGCCTGTGCAAGCAGCAGGTAGGAGAGGCTGCTCACTGTGGGTAAAGATTTGAAGAGGTAGATGAGCAGAGAGAAGGAGAGGTGCCAGCACCCCTACCAAGATGGCACCCAGGGCAATCTACCCCCCTCCCCAACTATTCCATTGGTGCCAATCTTTGATACATGTTTTGCAAGTGGGTGTTCACATAGGCAGAGTGTGATCAGAAAACAGAATTACACATGTAAATTATAGAATACTAGTAATTTTGGATGGAATTCTAGAAATGGTACCTAAATGTAGGTGCTTAAGTTAATTGACAAATGCCGTTTAATCCGGAAACTCCCCCCCCCCCCCAAGCAAAGCTACAGTGTCTACTGACACCTGAATAATAGGCCAAACACCACCAGAAGTCCAACAGGACACGAACCCACAAAAGCAAAGCAGATAAGGAAGACAGATAGAACGGACAATGGACAATCCACAGGAGACAGCAGGATAAAACATAATTGTTTATTTCAGTCTGAGATATACAGTAAAGTGGACCCAGCACAGTACTGTGTTTCAGTGAGCCAAATCACCTGCATCAGGGGTCACTGTATTTTAGGACTTGAATGAATATAACACCACATGTGAATGATGAGATTTCAATCAAATGCATTAATTTAAGGGAGACAAAGGTGGAAAGAAAGAAACCCACCTTAAAAAGGTGGCCCCTAATTCAGGAGGTTTGGCTTGCCGAAACACAGTACTGTTGAGTCCACTTTATCATATATCTCGGACTGAAATAAACAAGCCTAATTTTATCATGTTGGCTCCTGTGGATTGTCCATTGTCCGTTCCCACTGTTTTTCTCGTCTGCCTAAATAATAGGCACCAGAATTATGCCTACGTAGGTGCTTTACAATGCTTAATGCTACTATGGGCGTGGCTAATATCAGAAGTGGCGTTAGGAGCTGTAAAGCACCTACATAGGTGCAATTTACAACAAGGATAGTTGCCAGAAATGTAGGCCTGGATAAACCTGGCCTACATTTCCGGCGACCATCTTTCCCAGAGGCGTGATTCACTGTTCATTGCCGTCGTGTGATTCACACGTGAACGAAGAGGGCAATGCTGGATGGTGGTAGTGTATGAAAGGAAAGATTTGGGGTGATGGTAGGGGGTACTGTTCCCTCTAAGCTGAGCAGGAGTCCTTCGCCTACAGTCCTGCCAGTAGGAGGTACCGTTTCACTATCACATTTTCAATAGTGAGGGAGAGCTAAGCTCTGTAAGGAATTGTAAACATAGTATTGAAGTACCAATCCCCACTGGCAGCAATGCAGTTTGAGGACTCCTGCTCGGCTTAGTGGGAACAGTGGTGAGGGGGGAGGGAGCAATGAATGATGCTGAATGTCAGGGAAATAGAGGGATAGATGTTGGAAATGGAAAATGAGAGAAAGAAGGGATATGCTGGACACGAACAGAGGGAAGGAAAAGGGAAGAGAGATGGGAAGTGTGCATGTACTGTATGGTGGGGAACAGAAGAGAAGGGAGGAGAGATCTCTCCTACATGCAGAAGGAGAAAGAGAAGGGAGGAGAGGCCTCCCATGGATGGAGGGAAAGAGAAAAGCTGGAAATTAGATATATTTGAGAAGGAAGCAGAACAATGGAATAGAGTTGAATGCGAAAGATGGATATAGAGCAGGAAGTGAAGAAGAAAGGGGCAGAGAAAAAGAAATTGTGAATGGACATGAGGCTCTGGAAGCGAGTTCAGAGCACAGGCAGAGGGAAGCAGAATCTAAGACAGGAAACAAGATGAGAAAAAATAAAATCACTGGCCACAAAAGTAAGTAACATTATTTTTTAATTTTCAGTTTAGTAACTGAGATATGTCAGTTTTGAGAATTTACATCTGCTGTCTGCGTTTTGCACTTTATGCGATTAAAAATTGTAATCACGATTAACTATGCGATTAAAAATTCTAATCAATGTGCAACCCTAATTATAGTAGACATTGTGGGCAGCAGAGAATTTTGATGAAGGAAAGCTGCCGAGAGTCATGATTTCATATCCCTGAACATATAAGACAGACTTCTGTTTACTCAGCTGAAATTGAACAATGATGGCATTGTTCATCTTTCTGTTTGTGCCGCAAAAGCCTTTTGCAGTCCAGGTGCCATCCTCTCCAGAGGCATCATTAATGTATTTAAAAAAGCATTCAGATCATTTTGCGACTCAATAATACCATTTAAATAGAAGTGGCTGCATTTTTTGTTTGTATGTTCATGGGAGATATGAGTAAATGGATAGAGCATTGAACTAAGAAGTGTAGCTTTTCAATTATAATCTGTGAGTCTCTAGGAAAATCAATTTTCTGTTTTCTCATCGTTGACTCAAAATGGGGTCTTTGATGTACAACAAGTTTCAAATGAGCATGAGCTAGTAAGCAGATAAACGTGTGTGTGGCTGATATTGAGGTCAAATTTATGATATTATATTTTCTCCATAATTTTTCTTTTTATCTATAGAATTGTTTCCATTGTAACAATTTTTCTTACATTGTGATAATTTTTGAAAAATATAAAAATTACTATACAAAGGAGGGTTTCCTCAAGGCTACTATGTGTTTTAGGGATAGTAGCCTTGAGAAAATCCTCCGGGTGAAACATATTGGCTTATTAATCCCTGAGAATTCGACCACTTAAGCTAAGTTTTTAAAATCCTAATGACACAGCTATTCATATATCTAATTATAAGCAATTTATAAGAGAGACCCGGTGAGGACTGAATGCATAAAGCCAGATACTATGAAAAAATTTTTGAGAATCATGGTGGCATATCTGAGGGTCTAAGCTACTAATGGTCATAAGTGAGGGTATTTATGAGGTGGTCTTAAGTGGACTATCCTCGAAGCAGATAAATCTAACACATACATCACTATGCTAACACCATCCATCAAAAAAAAGCATGGTGATGACACCATTAATAGAGAATGACACGGTGACAAAATTCATCACCGTTCCCGTCCCCGCGGATAACCGCGGGAAACCATCTTCATATCATTCTTTAAGGAGAGAGGGAATAATCAGAGTATGAATGGCCACAACTACTGACCCGCAAGCTTTGCTTTGAAGAATGCTGGTGTAGAAGGACTGAGGCTGAAATAGACACTAAAAAATGAAATGGGATTATTTCCCGCAGTTATCCGTGGGGATGGGAACGGTGATGAATTTTGTCACCATGTCATTCTCTAACTTGTGGGTATGTCTTGCAGGGAAAGAAAGTGCAAAGTACAAAGTGATCCTGAAGGCAAATCATTTCCAGTTTGCCACAGACCTGAAAGAACTTGTGCTATTCTGCCAAGGCAAATGGGTAAAAAGTTGTACCATCCCGCTATTCAGTGCTGATACTTCCTTAATATCTTATGGCTGCTACTGATGAAAATCAAATACGGAACCAAGGGGTGTGAACATTTAGGCAAACAAGACTTCCTGGTTTCTTCTTAATTCCTTTTTGAATCTAAATCTTTTTTTTTTTTTTTTTTTTTTTTTTTTTGGTCCACTTGTTTATTTCTTTTTCAATCTAATTATCATTTTCTCAGCATATCTCTCATACCAGGCACCCCCGCCCCCCATGTTTTATCCCTTCCCTCTATCTCATTTCTTCTAAGATTGTGTAACTTTCTCCCAACCTTCCCAATTACCCTCACTGTCAGGTTTGTCCATATGTTCTAAATGTCTCTATTTTTTCTTTCTCACTAATCTCTCCCAACACATCTAAATACTTCTCTCTTTTCTATCTAGATTTTATTGTTAACCGGTCAGATATTTGTTTTATGATCGGGTTATAAAAAACCAATAAACTTGAAACTTGAAACTTACTGCAATAGTTCTTACAATGAGCATGAAGCAAATTCCTACTTAAATGCTTTGCGAATGGTAATTATTATACAGCACTTTATGAAAAATTTACAAGGCTTGAATATTTTTTACAGGCACTCTGGTGTCCAAGTTTATTTAGCTTTGATATTCCGCCAGTGGCGATGCCTTCGTAGCAATCTCGTATCGAGTTCATGTGTTCAGTTAGGCATTGTGGCATTGTATAAACTGACTTGTTTTTTTGATCTCACCATGCTAGATGTACAGAATTATTACTTGCATACGATGCTGATTTTAACCATGCCGCTGAAGGAGGACAGACCCCTTTGTACTTGGCTTGTAAAAATGGAAGTAATGGATGTACCAAACTCTTACTGGAGGCTGGAGCAGATCGATGCACAGTGACCAGAGTAAGTGAAAGAATCCAAAAAGGTTCTGTTGGGAACTCAAGGCTGACCATTGGCATCACGCATTTTCTTTGTTGCGATTATTGTACCATGTCCAGTACCTTTATTTTATCGTTTTCTGCAACTTTCATCTGTAACAAACAGTAGTTTTTGCGGTAATATGCTGGAAATGGAAAGTCTTACTTGGTAACTGACTGGTGTAACACAGTAAACCCTGGATTCCAAAAAGGGAACCCGAATATCCATGTCCTAATTTGCGTGCAATCAAGCCTAAGTGATTAACAGGCATATTAACATCAATCATCGGATGCTAACAATTATTGATGTTAATTGGCCCCAATTAGAGGCTGCATGCACATTTGTCTGCGCACTATTCTATGAGCCAGGGTGCCTGCTCTACCCAAAAAGGGGAGGGGCATGAGTGGGTCACGGACATTCTGAAATGATGTTTGCAATGTTACAGAATTCCAGGGATCTGTACCCAACATGCACACTAGAACTTATACTAGGTTTCAGATGGCATAAGTCCTCGCCCCCCCAAATTAGGGTGTGGGAATCCTTGCTATGGCTATTTTATGAAGGTAGTGACCTTGATGGAATAGTGCTGTAATGATTTTTATTTTATATTTATATACCACATATATCCTAAGTGGTTTACATTCAGGTACTTTATTATATTTCCCTATCTGTCCCGATGGGCTCAAATTCTATTTAGTGTACCTGGGGCAATGAGGGGATTAAGTGATTTGCCCAGGGTCACAAGGAGCAGTGAGGGAATTGAGCCCCCAGCCTCAGGGTGCTGAGGCTGTAGCTCTAACCCCTGCACCACACACTCCCACTCCCAATGCCTATTTTTCAGCACCGATGACTGAATCTGATCCTAAGTGCAATCAATGCTGAAGGAAGATGCCGACGTTTGAGTGTGCTGTGAACGTCGCCCTCTTACCTCTGTTGCACTGTGCAGCCTGGCTCTTCAGCTTTAAGCCGCATGGAGCAGGAAATCCAATGCAAGGGCTCATGAGGCTGCAAGACTTGCAGTGGAGCTCCTTCCCGCACTGCTCAAAAGTAGGGCGAGAGCAGCAGAAGTTGCAAGGGAAGAGGGGTGCCAATTTCCAGCATACAGGGGAGGAACCAGAAACTCTGGCTCCATCTCCATTTGTTAAGAACGTCAATAGTTTAAAAAATATATCCCCAGAGATCAGTAGCAGTAGTAAATTAATACAGTAAAGGCAGATGAGGGATCTAATTATACCCTGCGTCTCTATAGTACTGAGTTAGCTATTGACAAAGAGCTATGCAAAAATTCATTCGTCTCGGTTCATTGATTTCCCAGCTTTAGATGGTGTGAGGGCTGAACAGTAAAACTTAGAGGTAATGTATGGAAAATTATATTGCTGAGACAGGTTTCAGTGTAACCTTTTAATGTAAGGACATAAAAGAAAAACTGAAAGCTGTATATAGAGTAGTTGCTTTTATTTTGTTATGCTATTACTGAGCAAAGATATTCAAACCCTGGAAGGAATCAATTCTACTTTAAGTCCTATTGAATTTCAGTCACTGTCAGACCTGTGACAGAAATGTCAAATAATCTGTATAAATTATAGTAGGCTGATAGAACAGGGGGCACTTGCTTTATATATACCATAATAAAATATTGACTTGAAACCTACTGTTTCCGTTAGTTAATCTGCTGTGTCTGTGCCTGCTTTTGGAGGATTTCAAAATTCCTGCTACATGGCAATAGTGTCACTCAATTTTGAGCTCATTCCAGACATAATTGAGGTCCTACTTGCTAACTACTGCTGATTCAGAGAGGAAGTAAGGAAACAGGGGTCCTTTACTTATTAACAGTGATCTTTGTGTGTTATGAACTGTTTTCCACCTTAAATCTACTAGTAGGTGGCAGACATTGCAGTATAGCATTTTACAGTCAACGATCTGCTGGAACTGAAGGGTTAATCTCCTTCTGCTCTGAAGCCTTCAAAGACAGATGTGAGCTGACAGAGATCAGGAACTGGAATCTGAGTGCCCAGATACTGTTATAAAATAGGCTCTCACCACATATCATCAGAGGTGCCCATTTAAAGAAATACCCTCTATAGGGGCTACTTCTATGACAGGGCACCAAATAAAGATGTGACTCCAGCACCTATTTTAAGCTTAGTCTATAAAGACAGTAAGGTCTAGATTCTATAACCGGTGCCTGTAGTTAGGCGCTTAGATTGATGGGCCTAGTTGATTTAAGGCTTAATCGGCACTGATAATTGAAAAGCACCATTAAAACGTAATTAAAAAAAAAACAATTTCAAAAAAATAGCTGAGATAGGCATCTACTCCAAAGTGCCTACCAAAAAGTAGATGTGGTTAAGGGGCAGATTTTAGGTGTGGTTTCACATTCTTGAAAGCGAGACAAAAGCTCAAAATTAGCCTGCATGAATTCTAATGAGAAGTGCAGATTCACCTCTAGTCATTTTTCAGTGTTTGGAGGGAAAATGCATAAAAATTGATTTGTGTGTGTGGATCTTTTCTTTTTATCTCAGGACGACTGGACACCGGTTCATGCAGCTGTGGATTCTGGTAGTGTTGACTGCCTTAAGCTTCTTATGTACTATGGACCTGCAGAGGATGGAAATTTTCTATGTGATGCAGAGCTCAATCTTGACCTTTTGGATCTGGATGGCATAGAGACCAATGATAGCCATAAAGTTCAGCCTGTTGTTTCTGCAGATCTCATCAACCACGCTGACAAAGAGGGTTGGACGGCTGCCCATATAGCAGCATCAAAGGGCTTTAAGGTTAGTCTAGATAAATCTTTGAGAATCAGCTAGAGCTTAATCAGCTACACCTCTGAATGTCTGACAACTTTAAGGTGAACAGTTAAGCTCTGTCTCTCTTATAAAATTGTTTATTAGAGTTCGTTGCTGTCTCATGTAAATCTATTTATATCTATTTTAATATCCACCATGACATGGATGGGTCTGGAACATTCTGAAAAGTTGGGCACAATGTTAGAGAATATAGAATGTCCAAGAAAATCCGGACATGTTCTCTTTTTAGAGGACTGTCCAGGTTCCTGGATGGACTTTCCAAAACCTGACAGTTTTTCCGGGATTTGGAAAGCCCCGAGCTCCAGCTGCGTCTGGAGGGCCTTCAACAAGCATGCGCGGATAACGTCACAGGCATCCGCGAATGCTTGAGGCCCTCCAGACACGGCCTGGAGGTTGGGAAAAAAGAGACAAGGCTTTTTGGGGGCGGAGGCTGGAGGAGGAATGGGGTGAGTTGGAGGCGGGGCTCGACTGGGGACAGAACAGGACAGTGCAATGTTTTTGGGTTTGCCCTTCATAAAATATGGTAATCCTATCCATGCCTAATGTGTGCACCATGATTTATACCAGTTTTCAACTGGCGTAAGTCCGGCACCCAGAGTTGGGGGCAGGAATCCGCTATAAGCATGTGACAAACTGGAAGCAAACCCCACAGGAATAGGCACCAAAACCAAGTGGGGGCAAGTCCAAAATTAAATCATTCTATTAGAGATCCTCTATGTTCATCCCACGCTTTTTTGAAATCCATCATCGTTTTCCTCTCCACCACTTCCCTTGGGAGGGCATTCCAGGCATCTACCACCTTCTCCTTGAAGAAGAATTTTCTAACATTGCTCCTAAGTCTTCCTCCCTGTAACCATTCTGCCCCAGCCCCTCCATGTTCCCTAGCCCTGCCCCCCACACAGACTTCCTCTTAAGCTTGTGGTTGTTTCTGGGAGGGCCTCTGAGCATGTGTGGATGCGACACAATGCGTGCATGCATGTGATGTTGCATCATATCCGCGCATGCTTGGATGCCCTCCCACAAACAGCCCTGAGCTGAAAACCCGGACAAACTCCTTACAGGTTAGAAAGACACCCGGACAGTCCTCCAAAAAGAGGACATGTCTGGGTAAATCCAGACGTCTGATAAACCTATGCATGACAAACTTGGTTGCTCTTAAGGGACTTCAGCAGGCCCTGGCAGCAGCTGATCTGGCTCATTTCTTCTTTCCCGCTGAGATCATGTAGGAAGAGGATGAGGAAGTGAGTGGCTGCACTTAGGGCCACTTCCTCCTCCTGTGCCAACCTAGACCTAATTGCTCATGTGAACTACAGGGACCTCTGCAGTCCCATGGTTCATGAGGAATCAAGTCGGCCGGCAAAAGAAGATGAAGCAGTCTGATGTGCAGCTGTTCACTTCCTTATCTTCTTGCTGCACAATCTGAGTGGCGGAGTGGGAGAGAGAGAGAGAGTGAGTGAAAAGAACAGTTGCTGCCTGGGCTGAGGATTAGAAGGGGAGCAAGGTGAGAGAGAGAGAGGGGGAAGGGGACAGAATAAGGTGAGAATGTGTCAGGAGGAGGGGGGCAAAGCAAGGTCAGAGTGTGCCAGGGAGATTGAGGGGTGGCAGAGCAAAGTCAGAGTGTGCCATGAGGATTTGGGGGGGGGAATTTATTTCTACTCTTTATATTTCGATTATGCAATTAATTGTGCAATTAAAAATTTTAATTGATAGACAGCCCTAATAATATGTATAGATGTATAAAATTTGATATAGTTAATGATGATGGAAATTTACAAAGTATAATACTCTCCAGTGTCTTTGTGTTATTTCACCTTCTCACCCTGATTGATTCATGTGTTCAAGTCCTAACCTCATGTACATAAGGACAACATAAGGTCATAGTTCTTTTCATCGAATGGAATGGTATTGTGACTTTTTTTTTTTACCACAATATGTCTAGAGAAATGACTGCTGGATAATCAAGACTGATATTTCAAGAGCTTCTGCTTTATCTAGTTCCTCAAAAATCAATTATTATGGTTTTAAGTATCCTATTGTTTTAATTGGCACAAGGTTAGAGAACAAGTGACTTCAGCTGCTAGTGTGAAAAATGAGTCTGGCTCCAGTCTGAATTCATGAACTGTATTATGTGCAATGGTCTGCCAAAGGACATCGTAGAAATACTCATCATCTACTCTGAAAATGTCATTTCATCTTAACCTAAAGCCTCTCAGCTACATCATATGTCTCTCTTTTCTGATCAATTAGTGCAAACTATATAGTTGAAAAAGTCTATAAGGGAAAGTAGAAATCAACACATAATACAAGGGCTGGTCACTGCTAAGACCCCCTGGTAATTTTCCCAACGTTATATTGAATGCGAATTGACCCTCAGAAATGCCACCAGCCACTCAAATATGTTTCATAGTGGTTGGATTTATACATTATATCCTCACCGGGTCATTTTGGTTTTGTTTTTAAATTTGTGAATATCTTAGTTTTTCATAAAGTGCAACAGTGCCAAAGTAAAACTTATTGTAAATAAGAGCTAATACTTAGCTTAGCTATAATGGTCCATTCTAAGGGATACTATCACCAACATGTTTCACCCAACACGGGTTTCATCAGGACTGTGATCCCTAGAATATTAAAAGACATTTAGAAACTGTATTAAACTCTAATATTCTTACAAACACTTAAAAACTATTCACCTCTGAATAACTAAAGTATTTACCTCGATTAAAATGTGTTTCCCACGACGCAACCACTCCATAAGTTTTAAAATGGCCGCGGCGTGTAATAACTGCTATTTAAATACCCCCCCCCCACCGGGGAGCCAAACCGCCCCCAACCCGGGTCAGCAGAAGCCCTGCTGATGTCAGCAAGTAGGCGGGGTGGCTGCCCGGAGGCAGGGCAAAAGATTTCATAATTTCAAAACCCCATAACGGGATCTTACAAAAATCTTTAAGCACTCCCTCCTTTCTATATTAAAATTGAAATTGAAAATGAAGGGGCACAAAATTAAATGTTGATGTGTGATCCGCACTACTAATATTCACTTAAAGTCACTCTTCATTTAGAATCATATTTCAAATTTTGGCAAAAAAAAAATAGGATCTCCAAATGCACTGCAAATAGTGTCTCGTGCCAAAGAATCTAATTTCTTGTAACTTCAGGAAGAGAAAAATATGTGCAAAGATAAATATCTTCAAAATATGCAGTAGAACCTTGTCACTACGTTTTAAGCACTGGGTAGGAAATGCCACTGTCTAGAGTTCTTAGCACAGTTTTTTGGTGGAAAGTTTTCCCATCCAGAAGTTGCTGGAAAGAATATATCTCGTACCCCCTTTGGGTATATGTTCTTTCAGAATTAAGTGAGCAAAATAGTACTTGGTGCTTCAATGAAGACTCTCGACAAAGTCTTCAATGAAGGTTCTCGACAAAGTCTTCAATGAAGAAGATTCTCGACAAAGTATTCAAAGGCAAGAAGGTAACACTCCAAATGAAGATCAGACTTGTCCACGCACTCATTTTCTCAGTAGTCAGTTACGGATGCGAAAGCTGGACACGACGGAAACAAGACAGAAAGAAGATTGACTCATTTGAGCTTTGGTGCTGGAGAAGGATTTTGGGCATCCCGTGGACTGCCAGATGAACTAACAAATCGATTCTGGAAGAGATCAAACTGGCTATGTCACTCAGAGCCCAAATGACGAAGTTATGACTGTCTTATTTTGGTCACACCATCAGAAGAGAGAGATCATTGGGAAGATTGGAGGAACTAGGCGAAGAGGGCGACCTGCAATTAGATGGCTAAACAGGGGCCAAACAGATAATGCTGTGCCGATTAAAAGAAGCATTGAAAGAAATAATGAGAGGGGAAACTGCGGAAAGGAGTTCCCCTGCTCACCAGATCTTGCTCCATCTAACTATTTTCTATTTCTAAACTTTAAAAAGAGTTTGAAAGTGCAACAATTTTTGAGTGATTTGCAGGTGATTGCAACAGTTGGACAGTATGTCTGTGACCAGACATTAGAGTATATTTTTTGGAAGGGTTACTGAAACTTCAGACATCATGAGCCAAGTGAATATGTGGAACTTAGGGGTAAATATGGGGAATAACTTGTAAGTTTCATGGCTTTGCGTCATTCCCTCTTTGGTTGGGCTGAGAACATTTCATTAGAGAGTGAAAATAACCATGGGGATGACTCTGGAGGACCTTTTTAGACTGGCACAAAATCGATTTCTTTTTAGATCTGCAATTCATCAAGTTGCTAGGACTCGAGTACGAGTCGATGGCATCTAACAACAACAAGAGAACTTTAACTAACATCCTCCCCCAGATTAATTTTCAGAACCCTACTGATGTTAAGAGTATTCAACTGGCCAGACATTTGATCAAGCTGGTATATGATATGATATAATATAATATATTATATATTATATTATATAATATATATAATAATATAATATATATTATATAATATTATATATTATATTATATTATATAATATAATATATATTGTAATATAATATGTTATAATATATATTATATAATATAATATATATTGTAATATAATATATATAATATTATATAATATATTATATATATAATATGTATAATATAAAATATAATAAAGATTTCTCCATATTTCTCTGGGCTCATGAGAATATCTAGGAAGCTCCTATGCATCTATCACCTTAGAGTGAAGGAGTGGCCTAGTGGTTAGTGCAGCTGCTTCAGCACCCTGAGGTTGTGAGTTCAGTTCCTACTGTAGCTTCTTGTGACTCTGGGCAAGTCACTTAACACTTCATTGCCCCAAGTACAAAATAAGTACCTGTCTGAAATATGTAAACTGGTTTGATTATAATCACACAGAAAAAGCAGTATATCAAGTCCCATCCCCTTTATCATTTCTCTTCTGGAATAATGCCTTCAAATAGGTTTGCTATATGTGTAACCCCTATTTCTATAGTTAGCTAGGTTGTGGCCTAAGGTAAGCCCAATGGAATAGGGACCAAGTACATAATCTAATCTAATCTAAACCTTAGGTTTGAATACCGCATCATCTCTACATTCGTAAAGCTCGACACGGTTAACAAGAGTTAGGGTAGAAAGGAACTCCAGTGGAGGGAAGAGGCAAAATGAAGAGAAAATTTAGAGGACTAGAATAACCAGAGAGGGAGGAAGAGTTACATTTTTGAGAATAACCAGGTTTTTAGATGTTTGCGGAAGAGTTGGAGGGAGCTCAGATTCCTAAGAGCGGAGGTAAGGTTGTTCCAGAGCTGAGTGATTCTGAAAGGGAGGGAAGAACCTAGTTTTCCTACAAGTGAAACGCCTTTTAGAGAGGGAAAGGAAAGTTTCAGTTTTTGGGTGGATCTGGCAGAATTGGGGTTAGAGGAGTTCCAAGAAAGAGGAATGAAGGGATAATCCTGTTTATTGGTTGAGGGCTAGGACTGGTCTGCATCAGGAGGTTGAATAAGTTGATCGGGCATTTATAGTTCTCTGCACAAATAACTCAGCTGATGTCAGAGTCTTTCACTGAACTAGAATTTTTATTGAAACTTTTTTAAGTTCACATCATGAGCTGATGCAAAGTGTATCACAACAGGATATCATATGACTGGGGTTTAACTTTATACAAAACCACTTCTGTACCTTCTGTAGTATTAAGCTTTTACACATTACTTATGCAGTCCTTTTTTAAGCAATGGCAAAAAATGGACAAAGAGTTGGTTGAGGCTGTTTTTTTACACATCAGCCCACTTCTATTGCTTGTGGAATCTATTCTCTCATTACAGCTAGTTTTAAGCCCCTGAGTGAGGCTTTTTGGCGAAATGCGTCGAGTATTGATTTATTTCCACATGGTCTGCTTATGGTCATCTGTTCCGTGTTGGATTATATAGGGATCAATTGCCTTACTGTTTTCTCACTTCTTTAGGATTGTCCACTTCCATTCCATAATTAATAATTGATGAGACATATTTATTTATTTATTTATTCAATTTTCTATACCGTTCTCCCAAGGGAGCTCAGAACGGTTTACATGAATTTATTCAGGGAGTCAAGCATTTTCCCCTGTTTGTCCTGGTGGGCTCAAAATCTATCTAATGTACCTGGGGCAAAGGGGGGATTACCATAAGTGACTTGCCCAGGGTCACAAAGAGCAGCGTGGATTTGAACCCACAACCTCAGGGTGCTGAGACTAGCTTTTACCACTGTGCCACTCTAGAAATCAAACTGTAGCAGAAGTGAGCCAAGAATAGGACAATGAAGCCATTATGACATCACTGATGAGGTTGGCTCTTATTGGTGGAATGAAGCATCATGACATCACAATACCAGTTCTGGTTACCAGAGGCTGAAACTTTTCTTTCTATTTATTTATTCAATTTTCTATACTGTTCTCCAAGGGGAGCTCAGAACAGTTTACATGAATTTATTCAGGTACTCAAGCATTTTTCCCTGTCTATTCCAGTGGGCTCACAATCTATCTAATGTACTTGGGGTAATGGGGAGATTAAGTGACTTGCCCAGTGTCACAAGGAGCAGCATAGGTTTGAACCCACAAACTCAGGGTGCTGAGGCTGTAGATTTAACCACTGCATCACATAGTCCTTTCTATTTTCTGTAAAAAACATTTTCTTGGTTTTTTATTTGCCCCCCAGTCTTTATTGTGAACTGTAAGATGTATTAGAGAAAGTGAAATATTTCCTTAGTATCCCCTCCCCCCTTTACAAAGCCGCTCTTGCAGCTGCTGATGCGGTAATCGCTCCAGTGTCTATAGGGAATTAATTGGCATTGGAGTATTTGCCATGCGGCTTCATAAAGGAAGCCTCCTATATTTCCTTTGAATATTTCATCTTTTTCTGTTACAAGAAAAATTGTCTTGCAATTTTTATTACTGTATGCTCATATAATCTTATAAAGAAGAATTTTTTAAAAACCCTCCCTTTCCAACTCTCATTTTTATAATATATGATGATCTGTGAATCAGTGTATTTATGTAAGAAATCTATAACATGTTTTAGAATTCAAAGCCATGAGGGCCCAATGGGGAAATTTATAAGGAGGCATTCATTTTTATGCATGAAAGTAGGTACCTAAAAGGGATTTTTTGTATGTGTGATTTATGCATGTAAATGGCCTCTTATAAATTAGTGTTCATCATAACAGTACACATTTAAGCTGATGGCATTGTGGGAATGGAGTCTGAGTGGAGTGCAACTGGAACTCGCAAGTTAGTGCCATAACTTACATATTTGAAAAATATAAGCACAGTCATTTACTCCAGCTCTAGGGCCAGTGTATGTGATCACAACAAGTTAAATTAAAGCAGGGGTGCCCAACACGTCGATCGTGATCGACCAGTAGCTCAGGAAGGCAACGCGAGTCGATCGCGGAGCCCAACCCGTGCTCCGTGATAGACTCGTGTTGCCGTCCTGATCTCTAGGGCCTTTTAGCTGGGCGGACCGCCCAGCTGTCATCTGTTGCTGCCGCCGCTGCTGAACATTAAAAAAAAACAGGCTTGGAGATTTCAGCCCGTAGCGAACTTAGGCTCCGTGGCTCTAACGTGTGCGTGCCGGCTTCCCTTCTCTTCCCTCCGAAACCGGAAGTTATGTCTGGGGGGGGAGAGAAGGGAAGCCGGCACGCACATGTTGAGAACCCTGAAGCAAGCATTCGCTATGGGCTAAGGCGGGAGGCAGGTTAGTGAAACATTTGCTCTTCTTGCTGCCGGGTCCTGCCTACTTTCTGTTTCCGCGAAGGCAGGACCCGGCAGCATTTCCACCAGTAGGTCGATCGCGATCTTGGGCTGATCAGCCTTCCTCTCCCTGACAGCAGAATTGACGTCGGGGAGAGGAATGCTGGTCGGCCGAAGCAGGGAGAGCTTGGGGCAGCGTCAGCTTTCGGGCCTGTTATTGGTGGCGGTGTGGGTCCTGGTCCCCGATGGCAGTGGCAGTGGCTTGGGGGAGGGCAGGGAGAAAGAAAGAAAAAGGGCAGGCAGGGAGACAGAAGGAAAGAAGAGAAACAGAAAAAAAGAAAGGGAGGCAGAGAGAAAGAAAGGGCAGGGAGAGAGGAAGGAAAAGTTGGGGGAGGGAATGAGGTCTGGAGGAGAGGAAGCATACAGGCTAAAAGAAGGGAAGAAAGATTGGATGCACAGTCAGAAGAAGAAAGTGCAACCAGAGACTCATGAAATCACCAGACAAGGTAGGAAAAATGATTTTATTTTAAATTTAGTGATCAAAATGTGTCTGAATTTATATCTGCTGTCTATATTTTACACTAAAGTCCCCTTTTACTAAACCGCAATAGAGTTTTTTAGCGCAGGGAGCCTATGAGCATCGAGAGCAGCGCTGGGCATTCAGCGCAGCTCCCTGCACTCTAAAAACTGCTATCGTGGTTTAGTAAAAAGGGAGGGGGTATATTTGTCTGTTTTTGTATGGTTGTTACTGAGGTCATATGCTTTGACCTCTTTGAAAAACCCTGGAATAGGAATTATAATTAACATTTTCTATGCGTACAGTGTGCGTTGTGTTTTTTTTAAAATTTTATTGTTGGTAGATCATTTTGACTTGGTCATTTTAAAAGTAGCTCGCGGGGGTCACGTGATGTCGAGCTGCTGAGCAGACGTCGGTGGGGTAAGCTCCCGATCCCGTTCCCACCATCAGCTGTTTTTCGACCCCGGAGCGCCGCGATTTCGCCCCTGCATTTCGGCGATTACATCGCTGCCGCGTTTGTGAGGTGTTTGGAGGAGTTCGGGGCTTTATGACCAGCAGGCTGCCCCGCCGGGAGAGAGACCGCGGCCGCGTGGGTGAAGCCAAGATGGCCGACCGCGAGTCTCCACCGCCGCTCCCGGCGCCGACCGCGTGGGTGTCCGAGATTGTGGCAGAGGTGAAGCTGCTGCTGGAGGGATCCCTGACCTCAAAACTACAGCCTATCGTGGATAAATTGGACTCTGTGGACACTCGGCTGGAAACGTTGCAGGGAGAGTTTTCCTCCTACCAGCAGCGTCTCACCACTCTGGAAGATCAAGTGCAGCACTGTGAAGGGGATCACCAGCAAATGCGGGCTCAGCTTGTCGCCATGGAAGCTAAACTTGAGGACCTTGAGAACCGGTCTCGCAGGGGGAACCTGAGATTGATTGGCCTGTCTGAATCTGTGAAGGATGGTGAGCTCCATTCCTTTCTGGAAACCTGGCTGCAGCGTTCTTTAGCACTATCCACAGCGCATGGTCCCCTGAGAATTGAACGCGCGCATCGCTTGGGCCCGCTGGGTGAGCCTGGCTCGAGAGCTCGCACGGTCATACTCAAGTTATTGAACTCAGCCCATAAACAAGAAATTCTGCGAGCTATTCGTACTTCGGGACCCCTGATGTATGACAACTCCAGGGTGCTGTGTTTCCAAGATTATTCTCCTGCTTTGCAAGCCAGACGGAAGGAATTCACCCCCATTTGCTCCCAGCTGTACCAGATGAAAGTTCCTTTTGCTCTGCTGTATCCTGCCCGCTTGCGGATCAGACATGCTGGTCAGACCCGCTTCTTTACTGTGGCGGCTGAAGCTCTACGATTCCTACATTCCATGCAGGCACCAGACCCGGCTCCTTGACTGCTTTGGAGTTCGTTCTTTGTTGTAGGTTGCAATAGTTTGATGCACAGAGCTCTGGGGACTGCCTCAGCTTGTTATCTCCTGGAGGCCTTCGCACCTGCTGGCCTGCTCAGGCGGGGGCCTGATCGTTGCAGTGCCTGCTTTTTGCTGGCCTGACAGCCTTGTTCTGGAGCCTGGGGCGATGGACTGTTCTGGACTTTTGTGGGACATTTCTTTTTCTTCTTTCGGGGACTGTATGGAGGGTGGGGGGGGAGAGCTTGTTGGTGTTGAAGGGGATGCTAAGTTCTGTATTGGAGGGGGAGGGGTACGTCCTTCTTGCAGTTGTTGACCGGTTGGGGGAGTGGTGTGTATGAAGAGGATACGGGTGGGAAGGTTTGCATGCGGGGTGGGTGGTTTGGGTGGCACATATGGAGGCTCGCTAGGCCACTATATACTGTTTACGAGCATTCTATTGTTCTGCCCTGTAGTGGTTTATTTTGCTGCCCAACCTGTTATTGGACATCACACGTGTTCTTGGATCGGTTTCTGTATGGGTTGGGTAGGACTCAGGGGGCTTTCATTTTGGATGTGTGGCGGTGGGATTGTTGTGAGGGGCTGGGGGGTGGTTCTTCTTGGTGTGGTTTATTGGGAGGGGGAGTTGGGAGCTGTTCCACAGGACCCTAGGACCACTAGTGGGTCACATGAGGGATGGGGAAGGGGCGGCGGGGGGAGGGGTGGGGGGGTGGATATGCTGGGGGTTTCTTCTGTTCTCTTTCTATTCTTTCCTCTTTCTCTTTCTTCTTCTTTTCTTTTTCTCCTTCCGTATTCCTGGTGCCCTGTGGCTGGCTTTTATCCTTTGGTGGATGCTCGGGTCTAGATTGAGGTTCTGGGAGCTGGTCGCGGGCTGGGACGGCCTTGCTCTCGGTTTTCTTTCTGGATTTTTGCCTGATTTTTGTCTATATCCATTTTCTTATGAAGCCTCTTAGATGTATTTCTTGGAATATAAATGGTGTCACTTCGCCTATTAAACGACATAAGATCTTGAGAACCCTGAACCGTCAGAGAGCTGATCTGGTCTTTCTGCAGGAGACGCATCTGTCAGCAGCGGAGCATGCTAAACTACAGACCTGGTGGGTGGGTCAGCATTTGGGGGCACCTGCGAGCAATCGTAAGGCCGGGGTTTTGATTTTGATTCGGAAGGGGCTACCCTTTGTTATTCAACAGCAATGGACGGATCCTGGTGGTAGGTACATCATAGCCAAGGTACTATTTAATCATAGGCCCCTGATTCTTTGTAATGTGTATGCTCCTAACACTTATGACTCTCGATTTTTCTCCTCACTTATTCGCCTACTGGGCCAACAGTCGGATGTGCCATTGCTCGTGGGGGGAGATTTTAATTGTGTTCATGATCCCTTGCTGGATAAATCACTTCCTGCTCCCCAGGATCGGATGCAGCCTACTAAAGGTATTTCTTTACTTTGTTCCTCCTTGGACGTTATTGATGTTTGGCGGACGCTTCACCCGGGTGAGCGTGACTACACTCATTTATCTAGAGCCCATGCGTCCTTATCCCGGATTGATTACTGGCTGACCTCTAGCGCTTTGTTTTCTCAGATTGAATCGGCCTCGATTGGTTCCTTTGACGTTTCCGATCATGCCATGCTATTGTTACTCTTGCACTTGGATGTCTCCCCACCGGGTTCTTTCCGTTGGCGATTTCCGCTCCGTTTGTATCAGGACTCGAGATTTCAGGAATTCTTGCTTCAGAAATGGTCTGACTATCAACTACATAATATGGACCATCGGGCTGATTCTACGCTTTTCTGGGAGGCTGCGAAAGCGGTCCTCCGTGGTGAGATTATGGCCTATTCCAGCCATCAACGTCGTGCTCGGGATAGGGAGCTTTTGCAGTTGGAACGTAGGATTGGTAACCTCCGTCGGCTTTATAGTCTATCTCACGCTTCCTCTTTGCGTTCCCAGCTCTTAGCTTCCCAGTGTAAGCTTCAGGAATTGTTGCATGCTAGAACAGTCAAGTCACTTGCTTATTATAGATATCAATTCTTTCGCCATGGGAATCAACGAGGGGCGCTTCTGGCAAAGGTGCTCCGTCGTTCGGCGGGACGTACACATATCTTGCAACTTCGAGCGGCAGGGGGGGGGTTTGGTCCGGACGGACGCCGAGATTAATGCAGTGTTTTTTGACTATTATAGGAAGCTTTATTCACAGCAATCTGATTTAATGGACGGCACGGCATATTTGGATGGCCTCTCCCTTCCATGCCTGTCTGATAGGGCGGTAGCTAAACTTAATGCCCCTGTAACGGCAGAGGAGGTGGCAGGCGTCATACAGAAGGGGTCCTTGTTAAAGGCCCCCGGACCGGATGGTTTCCGGATGGAATTTTATAAACTCTTACTTCCTACGGTGGCTCCAGTCTTAGCTGATACCTTCACAGCAGCTATTCAACGGGGTGCCCTTCCGGAGTCTCTCACTTCGGCTCAAATAGTTGTGCTATTGAAACCCCATAAGGATGCAGCCCTCTCTTCTTCTTATCGCCCCATCTCGCTGCTGAATGTGGAGGCCAAGTTGTTCGCCAAGGTTTTGGCTAATCGATTGGCTTGTGTTCTTCCTGAGTTGATCGCTTCCCCTCAGGTGGGCTTTGTGCAGGGGCGTACGAGTGTGAAAAACATTAGATCTATATTGGCGTCTTTGGAATTCGTGGAGAGAACCCAACTTTCTTCTCTATTGGTCAGCTTCGATGCTGAGAAGGCCTTCGACCGGGTCTCTTGGAATTTTTTATTCGAGGTTTTAACTCGGTATGGCATTACGGGCTTTTTCCAGGATGCGATTCGGGTGCTTTATCACTCTCCTACAGCTTTTGTGTGGGCCAATGGTCTTTGTTCTCCTTCCTTCCCCATATGTCGTGGCACGCGTCAGGGCTGTCCCCTTTCACCATTGCTTTTTGCTCTGTCGTTAGACCCTTTGATCCGTGATATTCAGCTTAATGGAGCTATTCCGGGTATTCGAATTGGTTCTTCCGAATTTAAGATCTCGGCATTTGCGGACGATCTCCTGGTCCATATCTCGGAACCTGTGGTGTCTCTGTCCAATCTGATGGCCACTTTTCAAGAATATGGAGACTATTCGGGTTTTAAGCTTAACCTTGATAAATCTCTGGCGTTGGCCACATCCTCGGTCTTGCGGGATTCTTGGCCTGGATCCTTTCCCCTTCAATGGGCTTCTTCTTCGTTTCGTTATTTAGGGATTCTGCTGACGCCTCGTACTTCCGAGTTATATCGTGTTAACATTGATTCTTTATTCAGTTCTTCGGCTGAGTGTTTTGCTCGTTGGTCTCCTCTTCCTCTGTCCTTGTCGGGTAGGATCAATTTGTTTAATATGGTTCTTTTTCCAAAATGGCTTTATACTTTGCAGTTGCTCCCTTTATGGCTCTTGAAACGGGATGTTACCAAGTTACATTCTATGCTTTCTAGATTTTGTTGGGGGGGACGGCGACCAAGGGTGGCGCTGCGTTATCTGCTCGGCGCGTGGGGAGGAGGGGGACTGGGGCTACCACATTTTCGGTTATATAATGCTGCCTGTTTGATGCGTTTTTTGGGGGAGTGGCTTTCGGATCGTCGGGATTTTACTCCAAAATGTTATGAGAAAGAATTTTTTGCACCTTGGCATATTTTGTCTTTGGTGCACGCGCCCCGTTCTGCCTTGCCGGGGGCTCTTCGGGGGAGTTTGTTGTTGCACTCGCTGCGTGTCATATGGTCTTATGTGTTGGACTCCTGGAAGGGTACTCCCTCGACTACTAGATACTTACCTATTCAGGGGAATCTGCAATTCAGCCCGGGCATGGAGACTGCTAGTTTTCGTAAATTGGCATCCCGGGACTTCACGTTACTTACCCATGTTCTTCAGGCAGATGGTTCTTTAATGTCCTGGGATGCTTTGGTCCGGTCGGGTGTTTTCTCTGTGGGAGACTTCCTTGCGTTTCGGCAACTTCAACATTATGTTCGATCCCTCCCCCGAGCCGCTTTGGTTTTTCCTATTGAGAACAAATTTGCGGCGCTGCTGGATCCCTATTTGGAGGATGGGTTTACAGTTTCGGGTCTGTATAAGGATCTCCATCGATTATTGGGTCCGGCTGATCGAGCTGTCCTACACGCCCGTTGGTGCCAGGATCTGGGGATAGCACGAGACGCTTTGGATCTCCCTTCCTTGATTGCAAGACTCCCGGGAGTTTCCGTTAATGCAGATCTACGGGAGTGTCAGTTTAGGGTTCTTCATCGGGGCTATTTTACGAAAAGTCAGTTATATTATTCGGGTTACACGGACTCTCCTTTATGCCCTAAGTGCCTCCAGCAACCCCATTCGTTTATCCATGCCTTCTGGTCTTGTGTGAAAATCAAACGTTTTTGGCGGCAGGTTGTAACATATGTGGAGAGCGTCTTTGGTACTACATTACCTTTTTCTGCCGCTGGTCTCTTGCTGGATAAGTATGAGGCCTTCCGCTTGTCTGATTCGGGTCAGCGGCAGTTTATGAGACGGGTGGGGGTCTTGGGGAAGAAAGTAATTCTATCTGTCTGGATTGGGGAACTTTCTCCATCCTTTTGGGAATGGAGGAACCGTTTGCATGCTCTGCTGCTGCTGGAGTGTAAAGATGCGTCTTATAGCTTACGACGGAGGCGACTCTTTCTTCGGATCTGGGATTCTTACCTTTTTTCACTCTCACCACGGGCTAGAAGTGACATTCTAAATTCCTTGTGACCTTTTCGGAGACCTGGGCTTGTGTTCCATCCTTGAGGGGCGCCAGGTATGCTTCTTTCTCTTTCTTTCTTCTTCTTCTTTGCTCTCTTCCTTCTTTCTTTCTGTGTTGGTGTTCCTTATTGTCTTGGGCAGTGGGCTATCTGAGTCCAAGCCTACTGCACTCACTTTTTCTCGTTTCAGACTAGGGGGTTTGGGGGGGGGGGTGGTGTGGGTGGGATTGTTGGATCTCCTATTTTGTTTCTGCTGTTTTCCATTGTTACTGTGGTTCTGACCTATTGGTCTGTTCTGTGTTATTTGATAATAATAAAAATTGATTCAACATAAAAGTAGCTCGCAAGCCCAAAAAGTGTGGGCACCCCTGAATTAAAGCATGTTTTGGCTGCGTAGGCTAGTTGGGGTTTTTCTTTTATACAAAGAAAAGTAGGAGCCTACTTTAAAAAAAATAAAATAAAATATGCTTAAAATAAGCATGCTTTTGTTCCCTTTAGCTAAATGACCAGATATAAGATTACCCATGATGTTTCTATATATTAATATTTATTTGAACCTTAGATTGAAACAATGTCATCCAATTTTTCAGTCATCACTGGCCTCTCAGGGGCTTGACATTCATGTTATTATTTTACACATAAAACTGATTCTTGTATTTGCAGGACTGTCTAGATATCCTCTGTAGCCATAGTGGTTTGGACAATGAGCAGAAAGATAAATGCAACCGAACAGTGCATGATGTCGCCACTGATGACTGCAAACATCTCCTAGAGAACTTAAGTGAGTGGCATCTTTAGAATATCCTGTAGGTCTGTTTCAGTTTTTGATCTTTATGACAAGAGTTCAGACTATGAAGGACCTAATAGCCTGTTAATTGGCTTTTAAAATTTGTTTTCAGACACTTTGAAAGGTTACTTTTTTTTTTTTTCAAATAACCCAAAGTCCCGTAATTGCTAAAAGTGTTCTACAACATAAAATTTTTCCAGAGGAAAAAAATAACTTTCTTTTGTGTTTAGCAATATATTAGAAGTATTGGATTGCATTAAATCTTTTCTTTCTCTATTATCGTATATACTTGAATATAAAACGACCCGAATATAAACCGAGGTACTGTAACTTTTCCCTCCCCCCCAAAAATAGGAAAAAGGATGACTCTAATATAAACTGGGGGGTGTTATATTCAAGTACCCTGCTTTGCCAGGCTCCTCACCCAGCCCCCCTCCCTCCCTCCCCTGCCAGGCTCTTCACTCTGTCCCCACTCTCTCGTCATGCCTTACAAGTCTTCACCAGGCCTGCTGTAAACCATGGTGGTCCGGTGGTGGGCTGGGACAGGAGGGATCCTTCCCACATCCTCTTTTGGCCAGCTCTGCCAACTTTCACATCTCTCCTGTATATCCTGATTAATAAAAAACGTACCTTTTCAAATCCCTGATGGGTCAGTGGTGGGCTAGGACAGGAGGGATCCCTCCCACCTCGGTCGACTCTAATATCTCTCACCTCCCTCCCGTCTCCCTGATTAGTGAAAAGCGTACCGTTAAAATTCCTTATGGTCCAGCTGTGAACCAGAACAGGAGCGATCTTCCTACACTCCTGCCCCATGCAGAGCCGCTATCTGAATGGCTGCTGCGAGTTCTTGCAGCAACTTTGTGAGACCATGAGAACTCACAGCAGCCATTGAGATAGTGGCTCTGCATAGGGCAGGAGCATAGGTTTTTATCCTAACTCAACACATACTAGGGATCTAATGCCAATATACATAATATACAGTTTACAGGTTACAATTTGCTATAGTTACAGTGCAAGATTTTCAATACAAGTTTTTATCCTAACACGACATATACTGAGGATCTAGTACCAATATACATTTCTTTGAAATCCACCATCTGTAGGCAGGGGAGTTAGGTGTCAGTATTCACTGTAATACAATTACCCTCCATAAGAGTAATTCTATGAGGGGGTACTGAAAAGTTCTCAGCCCAACCAGCTTCCTAAATTCTGATTATTATTTTGCCACTGTAGCTAATTTGCAGAATCTTAATGCTATGTTTTAGCATTGTTTCAGAACCATGTCATCGAAAAGTGTGGAATTTTCAAGAGTGCAACTCTGAGCCATCATGAAGTTCCTATTCCTGCAGCAGAAAACTCCAAAGGAAATCCATAAATGTACAGTACAATGCAAACATTGATTGACAAAAGCCCATCATATTTCACAGAGACGAAGTGGTGTGCAAATTTTAGCATGGAGAATTTCGAGACCAAAGATGCAGCAAGGTCTGGGAGGCCCTCAAGCAGTGTCAATTCCTGAAATTGTTGACCATGTCCCTGACCTGATTTGGGCAGATCAGCAAATATCGGCTAGAACAATTGCCCATACACTCCAGATATCCATAAGCAGCTGGGTATGCAGAAGCTATCAGCCAAGTGGATGCCCAAATGTTTGAATGTTGATGAGAAACAACATCAAGTAGACACTTCCAAGTTGATTTTGCAGCATTTTCAGCAAGCTGGTGCCAATTTTGATGAAACATGGTTATACCGCTATGATCCTGAGACAAAACAATAGTCCAGGCAATGGTGGCACTCAGGTTCTCCAAGGCCAAGGAAATTCAAGTCAGCAGGAAAGCTCATTGCCACAGTGTTTTGGGACACGAAAGGTGTTGTAATGACTGACTGTCTCCAAGGGGCCAAACAGATAATGCTGTGCCGATTAAAAGAAGCATTGAAAGAAATAATGAGAGGGGAAACTGCGGAAAGGAGTTCCCCTGCTCACCAGATCTTGTTCCATCTAACTATTTTCTATTTCTAAACTTTAAAAAGAGTTTGAAAGTGCAACAATTTTTGAGTGATTTGCAGGTGATTGCAACAGTTGGACAGTATGTCAGTGACCAGACATCAGAGTATATTTTTTGGAAGGGTTACTGAAACTTCAGACATCATGAGCCAAGTGAATATGTGGAACTTAGGGGTAAATATGGGGAATAACTTGTAAGTTTCATGGCTTTGCGTCATTCCCTCTTTGGTTGGGCTGAGAACATTTCATTAGAGAGTGACACGGTGGTGGTTACCCGCGGCTAGCCACATTTAGCTGCAGGTGACCCAAAAAAATAGTCACCTCGAGTTCGGGGACAAGGCCATTCACTGCCCCATGGAGCGGTGAATGGTAGCACGGGGCGGTGAAGAATGAGTGAATGCGCGGTGAACGAGCATTCGATCTGGCAGCCTATTGTCTCCCGCCGGCCGGCCAGGCATCTCCCTCCCTCCTTTTCCCTTACCTTTTCTTCTTGAAACTGGCGATTTCTATAAGGCTACGAGCTGTATTACAGCCGGAGCCTTGAAGTCGCGTCGCGTTACCTGCTGGAAAAAGTCTCCTCTGACGCAACTTCCTGTTTCCGGTTGCATCGGAGGAGACTTTTCAAGCAGGCAACCCGACGCAACTTCAAGGCTCCGGCTGTAATATAGCTCGTAGCCTTATAGAACTTGCCAGTTTCAAGAAGAAAAGGTAAGGGAAAAGGAAGGAGGGAGGGAAATGCACGGCTGGCCAGTGGGAGGGAGCTGCTGGACCGTGTGAAAGGTGCTGGGGGTGGGAGGATGGAGAGGAGAAGACGCTGAAGACGGGGACGGGGCCGGGGCGGTGAAAGAGACAGCGGGGCGGTGACGGGGCGATGAAGGGGATGGCAGAGACGGGGACGGGGCGGTGAAAGGGACAGCGGGGACGGGGTGGTGCAGAGGATGGTGGTCCGGGGACGGGGCGGTGACGGGGACAGAATTTTTCCCTGTGTCATTCTCTACATTTCATCACCCCCTATATTTACCCCCTTATCTCAAAATTTTTTAAATGTTGCTTAAAGTTAAGCACTCACTCCTTCCACCCCTCCCCCACCAGTACATGCGTAATTAACAGTTGCATGTGTAACTGACTTGCACCCTCTATTCTGTAAACTGAGCCACTTCACTTGCATGCAACTGCAAAGCAGGAATGGCTAAGGTAGGAGCATGGACGAATCATGAGCGTTCCTAGGATTTAGGCACAATATATCGAATAATATCATTTTTGCACTTAAGTTGGCTGCCAGCATTATACCGTTTTTTAGCAAGTTTAAATCTAACACACAATTTAGGTTCAAAATTCATGCTATGCTGGTATTCTGCAAAGGATGCTCTGTCCAGAGTGCCATTTGCAGAATACTAGTTTAGTACGGATTACTCCGGTGCCTAATTTGGGCACCATCTTCTGAATTCCACCCTTACAGCGCACCTACTTACAAGGGTGCTCTAGATACCTAAATATAGGCATCCAGTTACAGAACTGCCTTGCACATGCTGTGCATGATACAGGATCAGCTGTAATGCATAATAGCACAGTATGCTTATTTAAGGCCTCTGACCATTACTTTCAATTAATGCTTTTTTTTTTTTTTTCTTCTTCTTCTTTAAAATAGATGCTATTCAAGTTCTACTGAGGATTTCCATTGGGGAAACGGTACAGATCTGCTGTGACACCAATAATTTTGAAAGCTCAGACACAATCTGTGCTTTGAATATCCGCAAACAAATGACCTGGGATGATTTTTCAAAAACTGTGAGTCAAGCGCTTACGGACCATTTCCAAGTTGTGGTCTCTGATGGATGGGGAAGGCACGACGTCCTGACATTTAATAACACTGCAGAATCCAGCCTTGGCCTCAGTGCAAGCTCTGTATTATCCATCAAATTAGGTATCTGCACTGTCATTCTCAGGAAAACAAGAACTATCCCTGGAAACTGTATGCCTTATCTAAAATGTATTGTAGGGTGCTGGGCACGACATAACATTTCTGTAGCCTAGTGATAGTTTTTGAGTTAGTGAGGGCAGGCTCATTGCCCCTCACCCCCGCATCCTATAAATAGAGTACATTTTTAAAATCCCACATTCACTTTTCTTTTTTACCAGCAGTTGACTTAATAGAGGAAGATCTGCCTTGGGACCCTTGATTAGCACATTTGAGAAAGTCCCTCATAAACATTTGGGCTGTAGGCGCCTGCCTAGTTTGTCTATGCTTTAATCCTGCCCTGAGATTAGGTCTGTGCATTTTTTTTTTCATACACATAGTCAGAGGCACTGAGCATTGACACAGACCCCCCCAAATCCTGTAGAGGTCACTCAAATGTGGGCACACAAATTAATTAGGCAATAATGATCAATTATTGGCAATAATTAGGAGTTATATGTGGATCTGCCCTGTGCCCTATTCCAGTGCAATAGGAATGGTATGCTGAATTGTAGGGTTGTCCATTCTTATTCGCGAGCATTCTGCAGAAGATGTCAATTACAGATTTTCAACTCCTCCTTCTTCCCGGTCTCTGCTGCCCTCTTCAGTTCTTCCTTCTGAAGGCGAGTATGAAGGCATCGTTCTGATCTGCTCCCTTTATTTCTTTATTTTTGCAGTCGTTTTTGGTTGTTTGTCATTTTTTTACATGGCCCCAGGACCATAAATAAACTTCCTGGCACTCTGTTCTTCTTCACTGATGTAACACAAATAGCATATGAATTATGTAGAAGTCATAAACTACCTTCTAATCCCTGCTGTTTTTGTTGTGGTAGTCAGGGGGGAACCAGGAGTTAAGTAGGCCATGACAATATTCAGTGCCAGTGTATCCATAACAAATTGAATACATAAGACCATATAAGGAGCCGTCCTACCGATGCATACCACACCAAATTTTGGCTGTCCCTAAATAATTTCCAGCTACAACTGAAAACCAGGATATTCAACGCCAGTGCCCAGATATCCCAGTCTAAATTAATCACCTGACCCCTGATGGCTGAATATTGTCTGGGTTCTTCACAAGATTCTTAAAAATATAATTTTACCTTTTGTTTTCTGAAAGGTGGCAAACTTCCTGCCAAGACCAAAAGAAAGCGATTTCTTCCTGTTTTAAAGTGGATTTTTTTTTTTTTTTATTGCATACATTTTTTTGCAAAATACATTGTATAGTCCATATACCTTAACACTAGTGGATATTTTGATAGTGGAGGCAAATAGTTCAGTCACTGGACAGTTCTATAATTTTCAGCGGCTCAGTGCTGCAGGCATTGTTACACATTGCTCTGAAGATTCCATCTGCTCAAGCTTGGGAATTAATTTTCATCTTGTTCTGTTTAATTGTGAATAGAATTTCTCTCAGCATTATATAATTTGTAAGTTCAGTAGCATTTTCAAGCTCTAATGTTACTGTCAGCAATGTTGATACAGAAACAAAACATTGGTATTGTAGTGTAGTTCTCTGCTTGGAGGGAGAACTAGTTTCTCACATGTATTTACTTTTTTCCCTATAATAGGTGACATATCTTGGTCAGCAGGTCAAGTTTACCCTCAGTCACCTTGGGATTCTTTGAAGGATAGCGGTGTTGAAGAAGTGACCGTGTCTTTGCTTGGTAAAAACTTTCTCTTCCATTGAAGATGGGCTGGTAATGTAAAAAATAAAAAAAAATACAAGACTGATCTGGGGATTGCAAGAACTGGCTGTGCTTCCCTAACTAGATTTCAACATTCCCAATTTGTTTTTAATGTCATCAATGAATTTTTTTTTATATAATGCAAAAAAGTGTCCCATCTCTGTCAGATACCCAAAGCACAGGCCACATTATAAACTGAAATCCTTGAGACTTCACACTTCCAATTATCCCATTTCTGTTCTATAGTTTGCATAAACCGCTCTGAACTGCTTGTGGTACTGCGGTATACAAAATAAAGTTATTATTATTATTATTCATAACTTTGGGCCAGATTCACTAACCTGCTCGATCGGGCCCTATTTGGGCCCCATCCGGGCAGGTCCGACGAATTCACTAAAGAAAAATATGCAGATGGGGGCGATCGGAGGAATGCCCCCATCTGCCTGCCTGGATCGCTGGTGTGCGATCCCCGTGCATGCACAGACCATCTGCTTTCCTTGCAGATGGTCTGCGCATGCGTTTTGTGTCTGTTTTGGTTTTTTTTACTGGGTTTTTTTTCGGGGGAGGGGCCCGACCCTTCTCCTGTTATCCCCGGCAGCGGCAGCAGCATCTTCCTTCGCGCGGGCTGGCACTCCTGCTCTCTCTTTCCAGCCAATCTTGCCACCCAGACTCTCCTGCTCCTGCGGCGTGCAGCCCCACTTTAAACCCGCAGGCTCGCACTACAAGGAAGGCCGCAGAGAGTAGGAGCTCGGGGCAGAAAGCAGGGCTGTAAGATCGGGGCAGAGAGCAGAGCAGGGACAGGAACCGCACGTTACGTTTTTGGGGCAGAGAGCAGGACTGTAAGATCGGGGCGAGCAGGCAGGAGACACGGGGCAGAGCAGGGCTGGAAGATCGGGGCGAGCAGGCAGGATACAGATTGGGGCAGAGCAGGGCTTCTATAGAGCTGGAGGTTCGAAAAGACGTTTTCGACTGGTCTCTAGCAGTCGCTTCTTCAGTTGAACGGACAGCCCAGTCGATTTTAAATTTTTGGTTGATGAATTGCGTTGCTGTCCAATTTGCATGCATTTCTCCTCATTTGCATGCACGGATTTGAAGCGGATCGCTGGAGAGGTTAGTGAATGGGGCCAGAGGGAAATTTGATCATAAAGGGGTCGCAAACCACTTGGTACACGATCAGTTTACGTTGTGAATCTAGCCCTTACTGTGGCTTGCTGCTCTGCTTCTCATCAGTTCACCTGCATATGTTCACAAAGCAATTAAGCCCCAGATTGACATAATTAGGTGATAATGCAGCCCCTGTAGCATTATGGCACTAATTTTCTATCAAATTCCACTCTATTCCACTGTGGTTTTTTTCTCATTTATAGCTATGTTGGACCACGTGGTCAGACAACTAATTTTCTATCCACATAATCATTCTAGGTAACCCTCCTTTTTCTTCTAAACCCCTCTCCCTCATGGCCTCATTGGCTTCATTAGAACAATACTCATTCCTTTGGGATGCAGGCATGACAAATGAGAAATGGAAAAATGAGATGATCTTAGAAGAACTGCACAATCATTCCAGCAGTGGTCTACTTATTTCACTTGAGGCGGTCCAGAGGAGGGCGACGAAAATGATAGGAGGCTTGCGCCAGAAGACGTATGAGGAGAGACTGGAAGCCCTGAATATGTATACCCTAGAGGAAAGGAGAGACAGGGGAGATATGATTCAGACGTTCAAATACTTGAAGGGTATTAACGTAGAACAAAATCTTTTCCAGAGAAAGGAAAATGGTAAAACCAGAGGACATAATTTGAGGTTGAGGGGTGGTAGATTCAGGGGCAATGTTAGGAAATTCTACTTTACGGAGAGGGTAGTGGATGCCTGGAATGCGCTCCCGAGAGAGGTGATGGAGAGTAAAACTGTGACTGAGTTCAAAGAAGCGTGGAATGAACACAGAAGATTTAGAATCAGAAAATAATATTAAATATTGAACTAGGCCAGTTACTGGGCAGACTTGCACGGTCTGTGTCTGTGTATGGCCAGACCGTGCAAGTCTGGGAGGATGGGCCGTGTGTATGGGAGGATGGGCAGGGGAGGGCTTCAATGGCTGGGAGGGTGTGGATGGGCTGGAGTAAGTCTTGACAGAGATTTTGGCGGTTGGAGCCCGGGCACAGTACCGGGTAGGGCTTTGGATTCTTGCCCAGAAATAGCTAAGAAGAAAAATTTAAAAAAAAATTTAAATTGAATGAGGTTGGGCAGACTGGATGGACCATTCGGGTCTTTATCTGCCGTCATCTACTATGTTACTATCATTGCTAACAGAAACCAATTTTGAGTTTTCATTTCTGGTTGCATAGAAATATTTCTTAATAAATAATTGTAGGCATTCTTTCTGAAATGCACCAGTGTTTTAGGCATGTTTCTCAAGTCTGAAAGCATCTGTTGGTCCTTCCATTTGTCCATCTGTCCACCCGGTGCTAAACCAAACCCAGCAAAACTTGCCACACTGCACATGTACTTTAAAACCGTTGGGGAAGTCCATGCTTTTTCCAGATTGCTCCATCTGACTCAAAGCACTCCTAGATGTTATGCAACACAGGAGAATATTAGAAACATCTACATGCAGCCCTTACACACGTAAATTGCATCTACATGTAAATGGCAATTTCAGAAAACTGCTGTTTACATATGCAGATTTGCAGGAAGCAGAAATTTCAAAGGGGTGTAATGTGGGTTTGGTTGGTTGGGGCCAAAAAAATAGATAGAGGAGGAGAGTGTGGCTTAGAGCTACAGCTTCAGTACCTTGAGGTTGTAGGTTCAAACCCTGTGCTGCTCCTTGTGACCCTAGGCAAGTCACTTAATTCTCCACTACCCCTGGTAAATTAGATAGATTGTGAACCCACTGGGAAAGATAGGGAAAATGCTTGAGTATCTGAGCTCCTTTGGGAGGACAGGCTAAAAATAATCTAATAAATATATGTATTCCTCATCTTACATTTGGAATGCAAACAAATGTCAGCACTGGGTTTTGCACCAGCTTACAATCTTGGCCAGGGCTTCATATGAAGGACTAGGGAAGCCCAGATACAGATCTATAGGTGTCCTTCCATTAAACTGATTCCTGGTGACCACACAATGAGGGGACCCCCTTGAGTGTTTTTTTATGCCTTATCCTGGGGCATGGAGGATTAAGTGGCTTACTCAGGGCCACAAGGAGCTGCCATGGGATTTGAACCTGGGCCTACTGGATAAAAACATAAGAGTTGTCCTATTAGTTCATACCAAGGGTCCATTGAACCCAATATCCTGTTTCCAGTGGTGGCCAGTCTAGAGTGCAAAGTCCCAAAAAGTGGCAAGATTCCATGTTGCTTAATCCCATCGATAAGCAGTGGCTTTCCTCATGTCTTCTTTAATAATGGTTTATGGACTTTTCCTCCAGGAATTTTTCTAAACCCACTACTTAATCCCCCATTTTTATTTCTACCTCCAAATAAAAAATTTTTTTTAAAACATTTTGGCACTTATACATGGAAGTTGCAAAATCACTACTTCCACATAGTGGTAGTTCTACATAGAAACATAGAAACATGATGACAGATAAAGGTTAAATGGCCCATCCAGTCTGCCAATCTGCAGCATCCACTATCTCCTCCACTCTAAGAGTTCCCACATGCCTGTCCCATGCTTTCTTGAATTCAGACACAGTCTTTGTCTCCACCACCTCTACTGGTAGATTATTCCATGCATTTACCACCCTTTCTGTAAAAAAGTATTTCCTTAGATTACTCCTGAGCCTTTCACCTCTTAACTTCTTCCTTTCGCCCGCTCATTCAGGAGCTTCCTTTCAAATGAAAGAGACTTGTCTCATGCGCAATTATGACATGTAGGTATTTAAAAGTCTATCATATCTCCTCTCTCCTGCCTTTCCTCCAGATATACATATTGAGATCTTTAAGTCTGTCCCCATACACCTTATGACAAAGGCCACCGAACATTTTAGTAGCCTTCCTCTGGACTGATTCCATTCTGTTTATATCTTTTTGAAGGTGCGGTCTCTAGAATTGTTCACAATATTCTAGATGAGGTCTCACCAGAGTCTTATCAGTTCTTCACCCCTAAACTGTACCCTTACCCAGGTTTTTGCAGCCCAAATGCTTAACCTTGTATTTCTTAGCATTAAATCTGAGCTATGAAATTTCCTTTCTCATGTTATCCACACCATCAGCAGTATCTACTCTATTACAGATTTTGGTATCATTCGCAAAAAGGCAAATCTTACCTGATAGCCCTTCAGCAATATCACTTACAAAAAGGTTAAAAAGAACAACCTCAAGAACTGAACCTTCAGGCACACTACTGGTAACATCCCTTTCCTCAGAATGATCTCCATTGACCACTACCCTGTGTTGCCTTCCACCCAACCAGTTCTTGACTCGGTCCATCAGTTTGGGGCCCATACTGAGGACACTCAGTTTATTTATTAGACACCTGTATAGAACACTGTCAAAGGCTTTGCTAAAATCTCCCTCTGTCCAATTCTCTGGTCACTCAGTCAAAAAAAATTGATCAGATTTATCTGACAAGAGCCTTCCTCTAGTGAATCCATGTTGCCTGGGTCCTGTAATCCACTGGTTTCTAGAAATGTCATTATTCTCTGTTTTAAAAATGTTTCCATTAATGGAAATTGCCATGTTGATGCTGACCTTTCTGTGCATGTGTATACAATATTTGTAAAATGGCTGCTTTTGCTGTATGTGCTAGTAAATACATCCACTTCTGCACACCTTATATGTATTTTATAAAAGACCCTGCATTTGGTAGAGCCTTTAGTAAAATACAGAGGGAACTGAGAATGTCCCAACTTGAAGGTCTCAATTCCAATCTCTATGACCTATGTAAAATGAACCTTCATGTGTAACTCTTTCCAACATGTGTTTATTTTTAGGTCCACAAGAAGGCTTCCTGCACAGTGTGACATATGCTTCTATGATCCCTCTACCAGCCTTGCAGAATTTTCTCCGGCTGGTAGGTTTTCACAAACTAATTTTGCTTCATGCCTAGTCAAGTAAGTTACAAGACTTTTATACATTTGGATAAGCCATTTATATCTAGGTAAACCATCAGTTACTCCCTTTCACTAACACTGATGACATTCTGGACTGTTGGCCTGATGTTAAATATCCTGGAAACTGTTGTATCTTTACATTGACATCAGTGAGCTTTTACCAGAATGCACTGATCAGTTTGTATTTCATGGAGTGTAATGAAGCCGTAAACAATTACCCACACCCTGGATTATACATAAGCCACCCAAATTTGGTCATGGGTACCAGATGCACATGTTAAATAATTACTGTAGTCAATTAGGTGCTAGCATCATTTATTGGGGTTAGCGGGAGTTAATTTGTACTTAATTGGCACCAGTTTGGATTCTGTGCATGTATCTGTTCTAGTTGCTAGTCTATAACATTTGTGCCTAATGCAAATCGAAAGTGGCATGGCCATGGGAGAGGATGGACGAGTCAGAGGCATTCCCAGAAATTAGGCACAATGTTATAGAATAGTTGGATTTGCACGCTCAACTGTCATCAGCTGGGCACAAGGGTTTATACCAAGGTTTCATCAGGCAAAAAACCTGAAACTATACATCTCCCCCTTTCTAAATGTTCAAAATTTTCCCTACCCACTCTTCAAGAACTACAGAGAACTTTAAATACATTAAACATAAAGGGTTCCAATTCAGAGATCATTCCACCAATTTTTCTAAAAAAAAATTTTCATTTTTTGGACCCGATATTTTAAATCTGATCTGTACTAGTTTAAGTACAAGTATCCTTCCAAAAGAATGGAAAGAAGCAGTTATTCATCCCATTATCAAAAACTATACAATCTGTTTACAAGAGGTCTCAAATTATCGACCTATTTCAAACATTCCTTTCTTGGCAAAGCTTACAGAAAAGATAGTTTCCCGCCAAATCTCAGATTTTGTAGAACAAACAAAAGTTCTTCATCCAAACCAAACCGGATTCCGTCAACATCATTCCACAGAACTTTCACTTATTGGGTTGACCACTAAAATTCTCTAGCACCTCGATCACCACCAGTCGGTCTTACTTATCTCTTTAGATCTATCATCAGCATTTGACACGATTGATCATAATCTTCTTCTGTCTCATCTGAGTGAAATTGGTTTTAAAGACCAGGTCTTGATCTTTTTTTACAGATTGTTCTTACAAGGTAGTGTTTAATTCTACATCGTCTGACTCATTTACTATTGATTATGGGATTCCTCAGGGTTCTATTTTATCTCCCTTACTTTTCAATATTTTTCTGGCCCCCCTTTTAACATTAGGGCAATCTATCGGGTTTACAATGTTTGCTTATGCAGATGATGTCCAACTAATACACCCGATAAATCTAAATAATCCCTCAGAAATAAAATTTATAAACCAAAAATGGGAAAAGATTAACTCCTGGTTGGATGTACATATGCTATCGTTGAACATTGAAAAATCCAAAGTAATGATTTTTCACAACAAGGAGGGACTTTCCTTGCAGACCCCTCTTACATTCAAATCTCAATCTATTAAAACCGTACCTTCACTTAAATTACTTGGAGTAACTTTTGATAACAAATTTAATTATCATCTTCATATCAGTACAGTGGTCCAACGTTGCTTTTATTGGTTCCGTATGATCAGATCATTATCAAAACTATTAGATGCCGCATCCTTGAACATTTTGATTCATTCTCTCGTGATCTTGTGCATTGCCTATTGTAATGCCCTTTATAAAGGTATAACCAAAAAAGAAATATGAAGACTTCAGATCATACAAAACACCGCCGTAAAAATCATATTCAATGCAAAGAAATCTGACCATGTCACCCCCTTGTTGTAAGAAGTTCACTTGTTGCCAGTGGAAGACGGAATCACTTACAAAATTCTTCTGTTAATATTTAAGACTAGTAGTAAATATATTAAAAATGCGTTTTGTTAATTTCAGTTATAAGCAGGGATTCATTCAGACCAAAAAACATATAATAAAGCTGACATACTGAAAATCAAAAAAGATGAAAAGAAGAAAAATAAACCTCAATTGAGGGTCGTTGGGACTACACAAGTGCCCAACCATCCACTCATCATCACGGGTTTATAAAAAACTCCAAAACATGTATAAATAATCACTTTTCATATCTTTCATTCACACGGGGTCTTCTTTTTGTTATTTTTCACAGTCTTTTTTATGTGTATATAATTTCAATTTAAATGTCAAGCAATGAACAAGGCCTGAATCCCAAGCTTAACTACATTAATTGGCGAGGACTACAGCTGAATATAATCAGTATAAGCAGTTTTTAGAGATATGCAGCATATGTCTAAAATAGTGAAAAAATACACTCATCTGAAATTGAGGATTTTCGCCAAAAGGCTTCCAATTCAAGATCCCGACAGAAAAGACTTTCTGTTTCGCCCAGCGAGGGCTACTTCAGGGGAACAATATCAACTCCAGTATCTCTCTGCTTCTAATCATCTGCTGGAAATAGAGCCGACTCCTCTCAAGACGGTACAGGGACTGAAAGACGCGCCCGGCTCGAATAAAACACGAACCGGGCGTCTTGACGTCATCAACTACGTGATGCATGATAGGTCAAACACACTCACTATCAACTCGCTACTAAACAGGCCCCATGTGTGATTAAACAAACTCGTATGTCATCACAAGTGATCAAGAAATACAAAAAACATCTTCCCTTATTGAAAACGCTTCCTTGTTTTGAAAACAAAAGATTTATTTTTTCACAATCAAGAAATAAAAATCTTAGTGACCTATTATGCCATACATCTAAAGAAGATTTTATGGAAGGGAACCCAGATAACATCCAGGGTCACAAACCCTGTGGACATTGTTCAAATTGTGACATAATGCTGACTATTTCCAGCTTTATTAATCCCAGTGATGGCAAGTGTATTGTTTTACACCAGACGTCCTCATGCCAATCTATGAATATAATATATGCGATTCAATGTCCATGTGACCGTTTATACATAGGCCAAACATCAAGGACCTTAACTATTAGAATCACGGAACATAAAAGTTGTTTGAACACTCAGAAATTAACAGCCCCGATAGTGGCTCACTGTACCCAATTTGGCCATAGATTTGAGAACCTAAAGTGTTGGGTCATCGAGAAATTACGCCCTACACAGAGAAGAGGGGATAGTAGAAGAATGCTATGGCAGAAGGAACAACAATGGATTAGCCGGTTACAAACCTTAGAGCCAGTTGGCCTAAATACAGCTTATGAATGGCAGCCGTTCCTTTGAAATCCATCCCATAGGATCCTTCTTGGGGCCTGTTTAGTAGCGAGTTGATAGTGAGTGTGTTTGACCTATCATGCATCACGTAGTTGATGACGTCAAGACGCCCGGTTCGTGTTTTATTCGAGCCGGGCGCGTCTTTCAGTCCCTGTACCGTCTTGAGAGGAGTCGGCTCTATTTCCAGCAGATGATTAGAAGCAGAGAGATACTGGAGTTGATATTGTTCCCCTGAAGTAGCCCTCGCTGGGCGAAACAGAAAGTCTTTTCTGTCGGGATCTTGAATTGGAAGCCTTTTGGCGAAAATCCTCAATTTCAGATGAGTGTATTTTTTCACTATTTTAGACATATGCTGCATATCTCTAAAAACTGCTTATACTGATTATATTCAGCTGTAGTCCTCGCCAATTAATGTAGTTAAGCTTGGGATTCAGGCCTTGTTCATTGCTTGACATTTAAATTGAAATTATATACACATAAAAAAGACTGTGAAAAATAACAAAAAGAAGACCCCGTGTGAATGAAAGATATGAAAAGTGATTGTTTATACATGTTTTGGAGTTTTTTATAAACCCGTGATGATGAGTGGATGGTTGGGCACTTGTGTAGTCCCAACGACCCTCAATTGAGGTTTATTTTTCTCCTTTTCATCTTTTTTGATTTTCAGTATGTCAGCTTTATTATATGTTTTTTGGTCTGAATGAATCCCTGCTTATAACTGAAATTAACAAAACGCATTTTTAATATATTTACTACTAGTTTCACGTTTTGGCCTCTAAATAAAATATTTAAGACTAGACAAAACAATCAACCTGAATTTATAAATAATCTTCTTACCCCTTATATTCCTTCTAGGTCCCTAAGATCAACAGCTAATAACCTTTTCTCTATACCGTCACTGGAGTTTATATATCCAATGAGGTCTACTATCTTCTCTGGCCGTATCGAGATGGAAGAAGAGATTCTCTTTCTCAAAGGATCCTCAGCCACAAGAGGGCATCCGCTCAAACTCAGGGGCGGGAAATTTCATGGTGACACCAGGAAATATTTCTTCACCGAGAGAGTGGTTAATCCTTGGAACGAGCTCCTGGTGCAGGTGATCGAGGCAAACAGCGTGCAAGAATTTAAGAGCAAATGGGATGCCCATGTGGGATCCCTTAGAGGGTTAAGCCAAGGGAACCTGTCACCAGGAGTGGGATCCCTAGGATAGTAGACTTGGGGGTGGGTCAGTAGAGTGGGCAGACCTGATGGGCTATGGCCCTTATCTGCCGCCATCTTCTATGTTTCTATGTTTCTGTCACTGCCCCCTATCTTTGGAATAGTATTTCAAATTATTTACGCGAAGAATCAAATTTTTATAACATTAAGATGAAGCTAAAGACATTTCTCTTCTTTGATGCCTTTGAGACTTAACTGTCCTTTTAAGGGCAATTGAGCGAAAATACTATTGAGTTTAACAGCAGCCCTCCCTATTGTTTTTTCCCCAATTGTTCTCTTTTACTTTGCCTAATGTAATTCTTGCCTTTTACCTTTTCTTCTTGTATGTCTTGTTTTTAATAGTTTTTAAAAGTTTTTATGGTTATCCCAGGACAAGCAGGCAGCATATTCTTAACGCATGGGTAACATCACCGACGGAGCCCCGGTACGGACCTTTTTAACTAGAAAGTTCTAGTTGGCCGCACCACGCATGCGCGAGTGCCTTCCCGCCCGACGGAGGAGAGCGTGGTCCCCAGTTTCTTCGTTTCCGCGGAGCGAAGAAGACGCATGTGTTTTCAACGGCCGTTGAAAAACTAATTTTTGCCTTCCCGCTCGCGTATTTTTTCACTTTTTTTCCTTTTTTCTTATCGGATTCCCTTTATTTTTGTTTTTAAAAAAAAAAAACAACTCATCGAGTTTTCCTTATTTTTTCAGGCCAGCCCCGGCAGGGCCTGTTGCCACCATACAGGCCTCCGGGTTCGATTTTGCGGAGGCCGTGTTTCCATTCATGCCCCCTCAACCGGGTTTTAAGAAGTGCCAGCGGTGTGCACGCCCGATCTCCCTCACCGACCCACACAATTGGTGCCTCCAGTGCTTGGGTCCAGAGCATCGGGCTGACACCTGCACCCGCTGTGCTACGCTTAAAAAGCGTACTTTGAAAAATCGGCAGATCCAGCAAAATATTTTGTTTGGTACCAGATCTGCCATGGAACCGGCTGCGACGTCGACGGCACCACAAAAGTCGGCACCGACGACATCAACACCACCGGACCCTTCCTCGGGGTCGTTGGGCCCAGGTAAGCCGGCTAAGAAGCCTCCCACTTCCCTTGAGCGCCCTCCTGCCACGGTTGCAACACCGGCCCTCCCGGCACCGCACCGGCCCCGCAAACGCTCCGCTCCGATCTTGGTGAGTGCCTCATCATCGGCCTCCTCATCACCGGAGCGTAGAGCGGCACCTATGGTACCGAAGAAGAAAAAAGCGGTACCGGTGCCTCCCCTGGACGACCGCATCGCGGCCATACTCCAAACACAGTTACAGGAACAGCTGCAACAACAGCTCCAACAACTGTTGCCGGCGTTGCTGGCACCGCACCTTCCGGTACGGGACCGGTTCGAGCCTCACACTGTCCCATCGGTGTCGACCCCCTCGGTACCGATTAATACTTCCATGCCGGTGTTCTTGGCAGAAACACCTCCAGTACATACCCGTGATGCTGCCGACCCTGTCCGGTCCCAGGAACGACATCGGTCTTCCTCACCCGGTACCGTCTCGGTGCGCTCAGGCAAATCTATTTCAAAGACCCGCCCTGCTGAGCCCTCCACACCGATGTCCAAACGTACGCACCCCGACGTTAGGGACCCAGACCACGGATCTTCTTTCTCATCCCATCTCTGTGACATCGTCTCTTCAGCAATCTCTTCAATGGTGGTTGAACTCCTCAAATCTTTCCAGAGGTCTACTCTTTCATCTACCCCCTCACTCCATGATCATAACCACGGATGCCTCCCCCTATGCGTGGGGAGCTCACCTGGGAGATCTATGCACCCAGGGACTCTGGACCCCTCAGGAGCGTCAACATCACATCAATTTCCTGGAACTCAGAGCCATGTTCTATGCTCTCAAGGCCTTCCAGCACCTTCTCTGCCCTCAGGTTCTTCTCCTGTGCACAGACAATCAAGTCGCCATGTACTACATAAACAAGCAAGGCGGCACCGGATCTCGCCTCCTTTGTCAGGAGGCTCTCAGCATCTGGACGTGGGCCACGGCCCGCAATCTCTTCCTCAAGGCTGTCTATATCCAGGGCAAACAGAACTCCCTGGCCAACAATCTCAGCCGCATCCTTCAACCTCACGAGTGGACTCTGGACCCTTCAACACTCCACTCCATCTTTGCTCACTGGGGCACTCCGCAGGTGGACCTCTTTGCAGTGCCTCACAACCATCAGCTGCCCCAGTTCTGTTCCAGACTCTTCTCTCCTCATCGTCTGACCCCAGATGCATTCCTGCTCGACTGGACGGATCGGTTCCTCTATGCCTTTCCTCCACTACCTCTGATGTTGCGGACGTTATCCAAACTCCGCAGGGACAGGGCCACCATGATTCTCATCGCTCCTCGGTGGCCTCGCCAACACTGGTTCTCCCTCCTGCTTCAGCTCAGCTCCAGGGAGCCATTCCTCTTCCTGTGTTTCCTACTCTACTTACGCAGCAACGTCAGTCTCTACTGCATCCCAATCTTTCTTCGCTCCACCTGACAGCTTGGTTTCTCTCGGGCTGACCTCTCCAGAGAATCTGTCTCAGCCTGTCCGTCGCATTTTGGATGCCTCCAGGAAACCGGCCACCCTCCAATGTTACCATCAGAAGTGGACCAGGTTCTCCTCTTGGTGTCTACTGCATCACCACGATCCCACCTCATTAGCGGTGGAACCTGTACTGGACTATTTGCTCTCTCTGTCCGACGCTGGCCTCAAGTCTACCTCAATCAGAGTCCACCTCAGTGCCATCACTGCGTTTCATGAGCCTATCCTCGGAAAACCTCTCACGGCTCATCCACTGGTTTCCCGGTTCATGAGAGGCCTCTTCAATGTCAAACCACCTCTGAAGCCTCCTCCGGTTGTCTGGGACCTGAATGTGGTTTTATCAGCCCTCATGAAACCCCCTTTTGAGCCTCTTACCACAACTTCGCTCAAACTTCTAACATGGAAGGTGCTTTTCCTCATTGCCATCACCTCTGCCAGGAGGGTTAGTGAGATGCATGCACTGGTCGCCAATCCACCGTTCACTGTTTTTCACCATGACAAGGTGGTTCTGCGTACCCATCCTAAATTCCTTCCCAAGGTGGTCTCGGCTTTTCACCTCAACCAGTCCATTGTGTTGCCTGTCTTTTTCCCTAAACCCCATTCTCATCCTGGGGAACAGGCGTTGCACACGCTGGATTGTAAGCGTGCCCTTGCATACTACCTTGACCGTACCAGGGCTCACCGCTCGTCCCCTCAGCTCTTTCTGACCTTCGATCCTAACCGTCTAGGTCGTCCTGTCTCTAAACGGATGCTTTCCAACTGGCTTGCTGCCTGTATTGCGTTCTGTTATGCTCGGGCCGGTCTCTCACTGGAAGGTGCTGTCACGGCCCACAGGGTCAGAGCTATGGCTGCTTCTGTGGCTTTCCTCCGTTCCACGCCCATCGAGGAAATCTGCAAGGCTGCCATTTGGTCCTCAGTTCACACGTTCACTACTCACTACTGTCTGGATGCCTTCTCCAGACGGGATGGACACTTCGGCCAATCTGTGTTACAAAATTTATTTTCCTAATGGCCAACCATCCCTCCTCCCTCTCTGTTAGCTTGGAGGTCACCCATGCGTTAAGAATATGCTGCCTGCTTGTCCTGGGATAAAGCATAGTTACTTACCGTAACAGGTGTTATCCAGCGACAGCAGGCAGATATTCTTACGTCCCACCCTCCTCCCCGGGTTGGCTTCTTAGCTGGCTTATCTTAACTGGGGACCACGCTCTCCTCCATCGGGCGGGAAGGCACTCGCGCATGCGCGGTGCGGCCAACTAGAACTTTCTAGTTAAAAAAGGTCCGTACCGGGGCTCCGTCGGTGACGTCACCCATGCGTTAAGAATATCTGCCTGCTGTCCCTGGATAACACCTGTTACGGTAAGTAACTGTGCTTTACAGTTTGGGGACGTATTGTTACCTCAAACTTGTATCGTAGTTAAAGTTTGTTTTCTGTTTTTACAAATTTGTACACCGCCTAGAAGGCTGATTGGGCGGTATAAGAAATTTTAAATAAACTTGAAAGTTGGGTGCGGGAATCCTCTCTAAGCGCTATTCTGTAAAAGTCACTTTAGGGCAAATTCTATAAGAAGTGCCCAAAAGTTAGGCACCGATATAGGCACTGTTCAGCGTGATTCAAGTAAAATTGGGTGCTGTTTAGTGAATCACGCTGAGCAGCACCTATTTTGGAGGTGCCTAATAAATAGACCAGCTTTAACTAAAAGTTAGGTGCCTATGTGAGCGCTTAAGCACGCTTAAGAGAAGTGATTCTGTAAGAAGGTGCTTAACACGTAGCCAATCCCACGCCTAACATGCATAGCGCCTATTTTTTTGAAGGCCGCCTAAATTTTTAGAGGCGCCTTGTTACAGAATCGTGCTTTCTTGATAGGCGCCTATGTTTCAATCAGTTTCTGATTAAAAAGCTTAATTGAGCTTGTTATTCAATTTAGATAGGTAGGCACCTCACTTTAGCCGCTGGTTACAGAATTTGGGTCTAAGTGACTTGCCCAGAGTCACAAGGAGCAGTGTGGATTTGAACCCCCAACCTCAGGGTGCTGAGGCTGTAGCTTTAACCACTGCACCACACACTCCCCCTTTATAGAAATGGCACTTAGCCCGGATCTTAATGGCATCTAACTCTGGGTGCCATTTACCGAATCCAGCCCCAAATGACACATTTCTTCTATTTTTTGCCAAAAGATTTTCAGTACACAGCACTGATGAGAAGTGTAGATCTGTGAGCACAAAAGCCGTGCAGACGATGCAAATGCCAAATTGATTTATTGAAGACTTGAATTATCAAAACTTGCCCAACATGGTCACGTTTCACCTAAAATTAGGCTGCATCAGAGTCTAATAACCAAAAAGGAACAATTAAAAGCACTTTCCTCTAATCAGGGCTTGCACAATTAGCAGAGCAGTTTTAGCAGTAGTGCAGTTTTCAATAGATCAATTTGGTATTTGCATTGTCTGGTGTGTATGGTCTGCACGGCAATAGATTTTCTATGACTTTCTATACTGTAGCATTATTCCTGAGTGTTCCTAGAATACATACCTACAAAGCTCTAATTCACTCTTGCTGCTTTGCTGCTAGCTCTAGGCCTCATAAGCACCCTCAGCTGTGCTCGTCAAGAGAATTCTAATATCTATGCTGAAAACGTGACCTGCATGATATTCCATTTGGGTTTGCCTGGAAGGAACACTTGAACTAAGCACGACTGAAAATGTTATCTGGAGAAAGTACAATGCAAATGACATGCTGTTTCCCTCATTACTGCTCATCCGGAAGGCTCTGGTGTCTCTGAAAAATCAGCTCCAGCTGTCCTGTCTTCAGCTTGCAGGGTTATTCTGAATGTATTTAGCAAATGCTTTAAAACCTTTGCGACACTAGCTTATGATTCACGGGTGCTGTGGGGGCAGTTGATAGTAATCTTTTAAATTTGGGGCCATGAACATGCCTACATGGATGCTTATAAATAGCGGAACAAGCCAGAGACTGAAATTTGTGACAGAACTACTCAAATCTTAAAACCATCCTTTCCCAGTGAAAAGGGTCAGTTTCATCTCAGGAATATTTGATAAATTTGTCTGATTAAAAGCAGGAGGGATCATAGGACAACCCAATAAATGAGAGGAAAAGATCTGAACAATCTCAGTTTAGAAGGTGAACAACAAAAGGAAGGAAAACAACTGAAATAGGGAGCCATCATGTCCAGCTATTTTAACACACCCTTCGGATAATCATTGATTCTTTGAAATATTCTAAAGCAGTGGTTCCCAAACCTGGTCCTGAAGGCGCATCCCAGCCAGTCAGGTTTTCAGGGTATCCACAATGAATATTCATGAGAGATATTTACATGCACTGCCTCCACTGCATGCAGATCTCTCTCATGAATATGCAAAAGAGAAAGAGAATGCCTGGATGAAGTGAAAGGAGGGAGGGAGGGAGAGTGCCTTGGGGTAGAAGGGAAGAGGGAATGCTGAAAGGGGGAGTGAAAGCGAGAGAGATGAGAGCATGTGTCAGGTTGGGGTTGAGACTGGAGGGAAGGCAAACGCTAGGTTTTTTGGTACTTGTGTAATATAATATTGTGTACATATTTTGAGGGCTTTTAGCCTCTTTCAGTTACAGGTTTCTGCAGTCATAGAAATGTGATTTAATACCACTGTTATTTCAAAGTTTTCAGTATTGATTTGGTTTTCTACATTTTGAATATCATTTTTTTCTAATGTTTGAAAGCCAGATTGGAAGAGAAGTGTCTGTGTTTTTATGACTAGGTTGAACAATATCGTAATGTCATCTTCCATGGTCCAGAAGGAAGTTTGCAGGGTTACATGGCATATCAGATCGCCCGTTGCATGAAGGTATTAATGATTTATAAATTACTAAAACATTTACCTTTGGAAAATCAGCATGGCTTGTCTGAGTAGTAATGCTAAAAATGTTTACATTTTGAATCCAGCAAAAACAGGAGTCTCAGGGGTTCCACTGTGAAATTATTAGATCTGAAATAAATGCCAGCTTCTCTAAGGAACAGCTCGTGGAATTATTCATTGACAGTGGTAAGATAATTTCACCTGATATCATTGTTATTTATTATTATTTAGTATTTTGGTCCCTCCCTCTTTTTAAAAGTCATCTGCCATGTCCAGGCAGCTCTTGTCTTGGGGACAACTTCTCCAAATGGATTAGTCTTTCAAAGTACAATTTGTAAAACGTGCATGATCTGCTCCATAAGAAATCTTCTACCCTCAGCACTCAATGTCCTTTTTGGCTATTAGCACTACTAGATTATTGCAATTCTCTATACAAGGGCATTAAAATCAAGGATCTGAAACGTCTTTAGTTACTTTAGAACACAGCAATAAAAATAATCACAGGTCACTGGCTCCCTATCTCCCACAGGACACTGGCTCCCTATCTCCAACAGAATTACCTACAAAATCCTCTTGCTTGTATTTAAAATTCATACGGCCAATACCCCACACTACTTAGCTAGACTTCTTATCTCCCGCTGCGGTCTAGAAAAGCTCTACCGCAGTTTGATAAAGAGGGCCTAAGCATCTTACAGTACTATGTATGGGAAGGGAAGTGCTGAGTTGAGACAAGATTGTGAGGGATGATGGTCAGAACTTCAATAAAAAATAGAAAAGTAAGGGAGAGGTAAGGACACGAGGGTTCACTCTGCTACATCTCCAGAGAGAAAAGTGAAGTTCATCTGTAGACATCTTGGTGAATAAATGTCTTAAGGTCTAACTTAAATGTTGTTAAAGAAGATTGGAGCCTGAGATGAGGTGGGAGAGTATTCCTGAGATCTGAGCTTTGAACAGAGACGCTAGACCAGGGGTGGGCAACTCCGGTCCTCGAGGGCCGGAATCAGGGCAGGTTTTCAAGATTTCCCCAATGAATGTGCATTGAAAGCAGTGCATGCAAATAGATCTCATGCATATTCATTGGGGAAATCATGAAAACCCGACTGGATTCCGGCCCTCGACGACTGGAGTTGCCCACCCCTGCGCTAGATCAACAGATGGTGTCTGGAAGTATTTCTTGGAAAGATGGACAAATCAGCCGTGGGCCGGCAAAGTAAATGCTCAGACTCTCATAGACATTGAATGAGTGTCGGAGCATTTTCCTCACCGGCCCACAGTAAAAAGCTCTACCTTGGACATTTTATTTGATAAGCGGGACGTGACTCTGTACAGTGCTGCGTGTGTCTGGTAGCGCTATAGAAATAATTAATAGTAGGAATGAATTAATTAATTATAGGAATGAATCTCACTGCTAAGCTAGGTTATGTGGAGTATGATCTCAGGCTCTCCAAATTTACTGTTAATTTTTACTGTAGTACATGCATCATGTTAAAGTGAACTTCATTCTGGGGGAGTCATAAGATGTAACATGTACAGGTAACTTATCCAGGTGCGCTTTGAAGTTCTTTTTGATCAAGGCAGTGACACCAAAAACAATGGGAAATATTTCTATATCTTTCTGCCACATTTTCTTAGGCCCTCTTTTACTAAGGTGCGCTAACCGATTAGCGCACGCTAAACGCTAACGTGTGCATGTTAGTCTATGGACACGTTAGCGTTTAACGCGCGCTAATTTGATTAGCACGCGCTAATCAGTTAACGCACCTTTGTAAAAGAGGGGGTTAGTCTCAGACTGCATTTCTTGGTATTTGAGGATCTTCTCTCTCTCCATGAGATCATCCAGTGACTGACACCTGTATAATCAATGCGGGCCTGGTGTTTTTTTCTCTTTTAGCATTATATGCAGTTTTGGGGATTTTTTTGCGTCCAGCTTTTTATCAGTCAAGATAGGGATGTCCCAGACGCTCATAACCTCTACATTTTCCACAATTCTCTTAGGGTCGTGATCCCAGTGCTTCTCCAGTACACTGATGTAATGCTTACAGAGTTTCCAGTGACTGAGACATGCCCCCTTTTTATGCCTTTCTGTATAAAAATTTTTCATCATCAGCACTTTGTAGCCAGCCACAAGATGAGTAACTGTTTCTAGCTCTTTCCTACAGAATCTACAGATGTCTCTTGCACCAGCTTTTTCTTTGCTTGCTGTAAACCATCATAATCCACTGTCGTGGGCTGCAACTATCAATCGCTCATCCTTATGTTTCAATTCACCTCTCCTTAACCATTGATGTTTCTGATTTTGACCAATGAATGATAACTAACACTTTGGGCAGTTTCTAGCGCTGGGAGCCACGCTGAATGGCCCGCGCTGCTCCTGATGCTCATAAAGTTCCTATGAGGGTCGCGAGCAGCACGGGCCATTCAGCACAGCTTTCTGTGCGCTCTCTGCACTAAAAGACACTAGCGCGGTTTCGTAGAAGAGGGGGGGGGGTTATATTTCTCACTGTACTTATGCATTTGCTACTTGTCGTTTCTTCCCTGCTGATCCAATTCATTGAAGAGTATTATTTTTTTTCTATTCATTCCCAAATTCTGTTACTTCCTTCCCTTTGATACCAATGGATTTTCACCCATTACTTCTATTCATCACAACGCTTGTCCAAGTTTAATAATGGAACTGGATTCTAGAAGTTTTCTTTCGTATTTCAACACCTTTAGTGCATCGGGATTAGAGAATGACATGGTGACAAAATTCATCACCGTTCCCGTCCCCGCGGATAACCTCGGGAAACCATCTTCATGTCATTCTTTAAGGAGAGGGGGAAGAATCAGAATATGAATGGCCATAACCACTGACCCTCAAGCTTTGCTTTGAAGAATGGTGGTGTAGAAGGACTGAGGTTGAAATAGACACTAAAAAATGACATGGGATTATTTCCCGTGGTTATCCGCGGGTACGGGAACAGTGATGAATTTTGTCACCGTGTCATTCTCTAATCGGGATCTGATGATGCCATTAAGTAAGCCTGATGGCTTATGATATTAGATTGGCGGGAGTAATCTGATTCTTTGAGACCTATTCTTCCTTCAACTCTTGGAATTTATACTCCCCCTCAGCTTAAAGGGAACAGTGATTGTAACTAGGAAAAAGTTTTTTTTTTAAATTTTTCTAAAAGAAACAATTAACCCCACTCTCATTGATCAATTTATTTCTCTGGCTTTATTATAAGACCTGTGATTGATTGCCTTCATGATTACAATCTGAGTTATCTCTTGTTTTGTAATCGGGAAAAGGGAGTAAACCTTCATTTCTCTGTATTTTAGAACAGCCTCTATTGCAGCAGATTCCATATTAAAATGCTGGTGCAGCTTAAAACGCGCTGACCTGCACATCTCAGTTCCTACTTCTATCACCTAAGAACATAAGAATAGCCTTACTGGGTCAGACCAATGGTCCATCAAGCCCAAGCCCAGTAGCTCGTTCTCACGGTGGCCAATCCAGGTCACTAGTACCTGGCCAAAACCCAAGGAGTATCAATATTCCATGCTATTGATCCAGGGCAAGCAGTGGCTTCCCCCATGTCTTTCTCAATAACACATATGGACTTTTCCTCCAGGAAATTGTCCAAACCTTTCTTAAAACGAACCACGCTATCCGCTCTTACCACAACCTCTGGCAATGCATTCCAGAGCTTAACTTTCTCAGAGTGAAAAAATATTTTCTCCTATTGGTTTTAAAAGTATTTCCCTGTAACTTCATCGAGTGTTCCCTAGTCTTTGTAATTTTTGACATGTCTAAAATGGGGCTGTATATCTATGAGATAGAAAATTTGACAGCCACAAGGCATGATTTTCTACATACCATATGTACTCAAATATAAACCGACCTGAATATAAACCAAAAAAGGTTAACTCAAATATAAACCAGTGGAGTTTATATTCAAGTACCCTGCCTTTCACCCAGCCCTCATTTCCTCCCTTATTCCTTTCTTTCTTTCTTCCTTCACTTCCTACCCAGCCCCCCAATGCCCACTACAGGTCTGCCTGAAGCCCTGGTGGTCCTACAGTGAGCCGGAATAGTAGCAATGGTAGTCTAGTGGTGAAGTGGGGCTATTTTCCTACACTCTTACCCCGTGAGAGCCGTGATCAAAAATGCCTGCCACGAGTTCTAGCTGCAGTCTCTCAAGTTGGTCTATCGAGACTTTAATGGGAACTCATGGCCCTCACAGGGCAGGAGCGTAGGAAGATTTCTCTTGCCTCGCTTCACTGCTAGACCACCAGGGCTTTAAAGGTAAGGTCTACAGGGGTCAAGGAGGTGGGAGGGAGGCAGGGTAGTTTAGAGTCGGCTGGGACAGGACATGGGAAGGATTGCTCCTGTAGAAAATCCAAAAGTGCAAGTACAAAAAGGGTGTGGTTTGGTTTAAGAATTGCTCCTGTCTCAGCTCTCCGCTGGACAACTAGGGTTTCACTCAGATCCACGGGAGGCCTTCAACAGGTCTGAGTGGGGTGGAGGTGGGGCGCATACCAGAGAATTCAATTATAAACCAAAACCCCCATTTTGGGCCATTTTCTAGCCCAAAAATCTTGGTTTATATTTGAGTATGTACGGTAAGTAGGAAAAAGTCTGGAATCTGCTTAAAGATAAGATCTGTTGATTTTCAAAGTTGACTTTTTAAGGAATTTTTATCCTTGGGCCTTGGGGCATTCAAAAGAAGAAGGCTTATAAGTTGCAAGTGTTACTGTAGGGGACCCAGTGATTTTTTTTTTTTTTTGGTGGGGGAGAGTGGGATTAATTCACCATAGCCTATTTGCTGGGGTGTTTTTTTTTAAATGAAGAATTGGTAAAAAGGAAGGTTATTAGAGTTCTCTGATGTTGCAGTTCAATTGATTTGATTATGTGGCCATGAGATACTGGTACCATTATGCTTTGTATTCTTATGCCAAGTTTAAAATATTCACATTGTACATTTTTTTCTACTTCCAATTTTTTATTGAAATCTTACATATAATACCAGTACAGACAACCCAATAACAATATGCAAAGGTACTGAACAGCATTAAATAGCATACTTGGACATAGCTTACATTGCTAAACTTATTTCATTCTACATAGTAGAATGAAAGCTTGGAGTAGTAAGATACTTATTTAATGTCATCATGTTTAACTCATATTTATATATAAGTAGTATTGAATTCCACACTGTACTTTTTTTTTAATGTGTTAGAAATCTAGCATTTCTTGGAAGATAGCGCCCTCTATGGGGGCTTGAGTTCAGCTCATGCTTGGAATTAAAAATAGGTTATCAGCCTCATTATGGCAAGCATGTCCTTTCAGATTTGTGAAGTCACCCTCCTGAGATTGCTGAAATCCTGTCTCAGGCTAAGGAAAACAACTTAAAATGACTGGCCCGTACTTCAGTCACGAAGCTGCCTCATTTAAACATATTCCAATCCACTTGCGCAATCCAACTCCACAGCAACCCTTTAGACACCTAGCAGGACCTCAGTTAAGTTAATTATATCTGGAGAAAATTAGCTATAAAACGGAGTATTTTCTAGTAATTGCACTGAGCCAAAGAAACTATTTAAAAAATCTGTAAAAGACTAATCAATATGGACATTGGAAAGATAAAATAATGATATGCATCACACATGGAAACATCCTTAATAGAGCATTCATTTAGAAATCAGCCAGATGGTGTGAAATAAATGACACCTTTATTGCCTTAATAGGATGCTAATTAATTATAAGAACTATTTACATATAGTATACCACACACATGAACCTACTACAGCATGGATGTTCCAGGCAACAGATAAGACCTCATTTCCAGGAAAAGACAGCATCAGTTGAAGACTCCAGTGTCTCAACAACTTGGAACTTGATAGCTGTCTGACCTGTATCAACAATTAGCTACCAGTAAAGTGTGGATCAAATATGCTTCCCACCCCAAAAGTGGCCCTGTACATTAGAAAGGTGTTTTTAAAGCTGTTTTTGTCGATAGGGAGGTGCAAACAGAGCAACTTCCCTGGGCCTCCATGACACATGGTGTTCCTTATTTGTCTGAAACTGAAGGAGGCCTAGCCTGTTGGCAGACCTTGTGATGCCCCTCCCACATTCCCCCCGATTCCAATGACATACCCTGTTTCCCCGAATATATGACACTGTCTTATATTTTTAAAAACTCCAAAATATGCACAAGGTCTTATTTTCAGGGGGATGTCTTATTTTTCCATGAAGAAGAATACAGTACACATTTATTGCTGAAAAAAAGACATTTATTACCTGTATATGGTACAGGTCATCACAAACCAGAAAAGCTGTATCACAAACCAGAAAAAACTGTTTCACAAACCAGAAAAACATTTACTGTATAACAGTTTACAGTATGATACATTTAATCAATGACAATCAAGTCATCATCTTCTGGAACATCATCATAATAACTCACACCCTGAGGTTCCAGGTCAATTACTTGGGACTCCATTTCTTTCACAATCAGTGGATCAAATCTCTCATGTTTAGCAATAGCAGTGTCCTCAAATGAGTACTTCTTATCAAGGTAGCCTGCTCGTAATGCATGTTCAATGCAACTGTCAGTGATTTTATCCCATGAATTTTTCACCCAAGTCACAACCTCTTGCAGTTTAGGTTTCACAAAGTTTCCACGCTGATTTCTCTCCATTCTATTTTCAATGTAGTCATTAATTTCCATGCGCAGATTGTCCTTGAATGGCTTGTTGATTGCAATATCAAGGGTCTGGAGATAGGCCGTCATTCCCGCAGGAATCATTATTTGATCTATTTTTCTTTCATGAAGAAATGACTTCATATCTTTAGCACGGTGAGTGCTAGCTGCATCCCAGACTAGCAGACCTCTTTGACCTCCTCGCATAACAAGTGGCAGCATTAAATCTACCCACTTTCTTATAACAGCTTGTGTGGCCCAGGCTTTTTCAGTTTCAAGGACAAAAATTCCTGAAACACGTTCAATCTTTTCCTTCTTGCCCTTAGAAATTATTAGAGGTAGGACTTTAGTGCCATCCAGATGAATTGCCAAAATACAGGTCACACGTGCACTTTCATAAGCAGTGGAGGGAATGTACACTGAGGAGGCACCCCGCTGTTCAATTGTTGTTTGAGATGATTGGCCCATAAACACTGCAGTTTCATCCATAGCAATCATGTTGGAAAGCTTGTATTTAGAGAAGTCAATCTCATCAATAAAGGACTTGAATGCAAGTGCTCGCTTAATCACTTGAGCATCTTCCAGCCTAAACAATGTCGTGGATCTTCTTAAAGACAATTCATTTCTCTGAAGGAAATTATCCAGCCAGTGTTGTGATGCTTTGAAATTTTCAGAGGCTATGTTAAACTGTGGCGCCATTGCAAGGGCGAATTCTTGAATATGAGCCCTATTCACAACCAAAGCCTTTGTTCTCCTGTCAACAACCCATTCACAGATCAGATCTTCCAGCTCAGAAAATATTGGTTTCCGACCTGATCCACACTTGCGTTTGTTAGAATTTCCCTTTTCCACTTGTTCAACTAGTTTACCATACTCTGCTCGCCACTTGCGGAGCAATCGTATATTCAACATTTTTTCTTTGCAGAAAGCAGCAAGATTTTGGCCCCAAGAATCTTCCACGATTCTCCTCTTGTACTCCACAGAGTAGCTTTTTCTTTTTGTGGCCATGCCTAAGGGTAAAAGAATAAAAAATGGCACTAGGGTATCCTGGGTGGGTGGGGGGGTGATCTTTTAAAATGATACAGAGGGCATCAGAGGGGGGGAATCAAAATGGCACAAGAGAATCAGGGGGATGGGCGGTTACCATCTTAACAGTATGGAGAGAAAAACGTTAGCTTGCCATGTAAAAGGTAAATAAAAATTGACATGCAAATCCTTTAAACCAGATTTTTGATTTTACAGTTAACAATCTGGTTTAAAGGATTTGCATGCCAATTTTTATTTACCTTTTACATGGCAAGCTAACGTTTTTGGAAATGTGTCTGTAACATGGTAAATGTACACTTGTAAAGTTTGAACTTGAAATCAGCTTTCAAATCTGTTAGAAAACAGCATCCTCCACATACCGTACAGATCAGAAACAGATTTGCAGTTTGCTTTTAAAACACTAGATGGCAGCATCACTATGTACGGTATCACTACAAGTACCGTATTTTCACGTAGATAACGCGCACCCGTGTAAAACACGCACACGGGTATAGCGCGCGAAAAACACAAATGTATGTACAGAAATTTTTATATACCGCGCACACCCGTATACCGCGCATGCTGCCCGACTCTCCCGTTGCCGTCCGACTCTCCTTTCGCCCGCCCCGACTCTCCTCTCCCCCTTGAAGTCCTGTCCCCACCCTGAAAGCCTGATGCCCCCCCGACGTCCGATTCACCCCCCCCCCCGCAGGACCACTCGCACCCCCACACCGAAGGACCGCTCGCACGCACTCCCACCCGCACCCGCACCCCCACCCTGAAGGACCGCTCGCACCCCCACAGCTTCCCAGGCCCTCCTGCCCTCGACGCAAACCCCCCTCCCCCCAACAACCGCCCCCCCAAGAACCTCCGACCGCCCCCCCAGCCGACCCGCGACCCCCCTGGCCGACCCCCACGACACCCCCACCCCCTTCCCCGTACCTTTCTGTAGTTGGCCGGACAGACGGGAGCCAAACCCGCCTGTCCGGCAGGCAGCCAACGACGGAATGAGGCCAGATTGGCCCATCCGTCCCAAAGCTCGCCTACTGGTGGGGCCTAAGGCGCCTGGGCCAATCAGAATAGGCCTGGGAGCCTTAGGTCCCTCCTGGGGGCGGGGCCTTGGGCACATGGTCGGGTTGGGCCCAGGCCTCACTGTCAGCTCTGCCAGTCGATGTTACAGCCATCGCCATGGAGCCATCGCCATACAGCCCCACAACTCTTCAGTGCACCTCTTACTGCCTACACTTGGGGTGGACTGCACGCACTGCTTTATCCTTAATATACCACTGCCTGGGCCCCAGCATGTCTAACACGGGCCCCGCAGGCTAAAGGCTTTTGCAGAATACGTGTCTGATATGTTTCAAATCTTACATTTATTTAACATTTGTTATCCCATACACTGTGTGGACCTTCGGAGCAGCTTAAAAAATAATTAAAAAATAGATTTAACACAGTAAAAAAAAAGTTACAATAAAAAAAGGAATATAAAATAAGCATGTGGTTAAAAAGCCATGCAAACAGCTCGTATACCTGAGCTTTTGATGCAGCGAGCAAAGGCGTTCATAAAAATGGGTTTGGAGCAAGGATTTGAACTTATGTACAAAGTTCACTTATTTATTTAATTCATTGTCTATCCCGTTTTCCCCAAAGAGCTCAGAACGGATTACAGGCATAATATACAGTTAACAGGTTACTATTTGTATTGGATTTGCCATAATTTCAGGACAAGTTTGTGATACAAGTTTTTATCCTAACTTGTCACATACTAGGGGGTCTGATACTAATGTACACAATAGACATAATAACCTAGATCTTTTTCAGAACCCCTTACAGTCAACTTATTTGAACTCTTCAAATAAGTTATTTGACTTTTTTTGATTTTTGATATTCTGAGTTTTCCCTTTGTCAATAGTTATCGATAACTATTGACAAAGGGAAAACTCAGAAAATGCAGAAAAAAAGATAAGTTGAAAGATTATTTATTTATTTACACAAGCACTGAAATATAGAAGCACTAATGCCCTAAAGCACTTTATATAAAACATAACGGTCTGATGAGGAGGCTAGTGCCACATAGTATTTGGCCTCTCAAACCAATTGGCTAATACTGGCACTTCTGAAGACCAATGAATAAGTAAATATTATAAATTAATATGTTATGAAGTACTGTTTGAGAACAGGAGTGATAGCATAACAGTACAAAGGACTGCTGTACACATTACATACCTATAAATTAAGCATTTATAAACATACAGAAACTGTTTATCAAAACCTTATAAAAATACCCTCCCCCCCTCCCAATACCCTTAGGAAAAATAAGAAATTCATTTAAAACCTATATTCCACCCCCTCCTCCCCCCACTGGATGTGCAATTAATATATCAGTAAAAATCAAAACTAATAATTCTACAAAAGACATCAATGGACCCCATATTAATTTGAACTTTTTTGTGTTCCCTGACAAATCAGCATTCATTTTTTTCATATTTATAAATTAAACATAAATTTGCCCACCAGAATGCAAAGTTAAGATGGTCCCAATTTTTCCATTTCTGCGTAATCAGTTGTACAGCTGTACTCGTCATAATTAAGAATAGTCGTCTTTTATATTTGTCTAAGGGATCTTTTACATGCAACACCGTACCACAGATCACTACTTCATAAGTCAAATCTAAAGTATTATTAATATGTCCCCAAATTGACTTCCAAAAAATCAATATCTTAGGGCAATAAAACAGTAAGTGATCCAATGTTCCTATGTCTAGATGACAGTGCCATCATCTATTAGACCTAGAATTATCTAGCTTATTTAATCTAACCGGGGTCCAAAAAGAGCAATGTAACAAAAAAAAAACAACCAAGTTTGTTTCATAGATGCTGACGCTGTACACCTCATTTTCCAAGACCAAATACGTGGCCATCGAGATGCAGAAATATACTGCTTAATCTCAATGCTCCAAATGTTTCTAAGAGCGTTTTTAGGTTTCTTATATACAAGTTCAGATATTAATTTATACCACCTGGTTGCTTGATGCCCTAGCATATCTGTCTGAAAACGGAGGAACTGCAAGCTATAGCAATTTTTCAAATTACGCCAACCCTTTCTGAATAGCCTGCTTCAGTTGCAACCATTTATAAAATTGAAATTTTGAAATACCAAAAGATTGTTGCAACCGTGAAAAATCAAGCAATTTTCCATTTAAAATAACATACTCTAATGTTCTTATGTCTGCCTGCATCCACTCTTTCCAGGCAATTTTAGATTCGCCTATTTGTATCTTGGAGTTTAGCCATAGGGATTGACTCAAAGACTGTTATATAGGAATTTCAGTTAATTTATTGATACATCTCAGGGTCTTCCAAGTATCCAAAATAATATTATTATCCTTAGCATAACTAGGTAGCTTAATGTCCAATATATGAGACAGATGCATTGGGGACATAATTTTCCATTCCAAAATTAACCAATCTGGATAATGTTCCATGAGGTCAGGCAGGATCCAGTACATACCCTGATGCAAAATATAGACCTGATGATACGTAAAGAAATTTGGAAAATTCACCCCCCTCCTCTCCCCCACAACCGGTTTTTGTAGATATACTAAAGCAATTCTAGCAGTTTTTCCCATCCAAATAAATTTTTTTTTATTTCAAATATTTTTTATTGAAATTTTTAAACAAGTGGAACATAACATATAGAACAAACATGGTAGTTGCCAGTGTTCAAGAACATAAATGGACAAATAAGGTTTTCAAATAATAAACATGTCCATCCAAATAAATTTGATAAGAATACTATTCAATTTCTTATAAAAAGACCCCTGAAAATAAATTGGTAACATACCCATTTGATAACAAACCACAGGCAAAATCATCATTTTAACTGTTTGGACTCTCTCCCACCAAGACAAATGTAGCAGGTTCCATTGCTCACACATTTCTGTAACCTTTAGCAATAAAGATTTTTCATTTACTGTCATTGTCTCTTCCAATGTCTTATAAATCTATATACCTAGATATTTTATACCCTCTTCTTTCCAAAGAAAAGGGAACAAATCAAACAATCCTTTTTGACAATGTACATTAAGCGGAAGAATTTCTGATTTACTCCAATTTATTTTGTATCCTGAAAATTTTCCAAGCCTTTCAATCAAGTCCAGTAAATGTGGAATAGTAGATTCAGGATTCCTCAAATGAAGCAGAATATCATCTGCATAAGCAGAAACTTTATATTCCCGACCAGCGTAAGGAATACTTGAATCTCCTCTGCTTGTTGAATAGCCAGTAGCAAGGGTTCCAGTACAATATCAAACAGAGGAGATAAGAGACATCCTTGTCTAACTCCCCTCTCTAACCTAAAACCATCTGAGAAAGTATTATTTATGTATAATCTAGCAGAAGGGGAGCCATACAAGGCTTTAATCATTTAAATAAATCCAGAACTCACCCCAAACCAATCCATTGCTTGGTACATAAAGGTCCATTCTACATGATCAAATGCCTTCGTTGCATCCAAAGATGCAGAGAAGGTCGGATTTTCCATGGACTTTGTTAAAGCCAACATGTGAAGAGCCAACCTGGTGTTATGTGAAGAATGTCTATGAGCAACGAACCCAGTTTGGTGCATACCTATAATATAAGGGAGAGCCTTAGCCAAGCGTAAACCCAATAATTTAGCCAAAAGTTTTCCATCGACATTAATCAGAGAAATTGGCCTGTAATTTGAAACCAACAAAGGATCTTTATTTGGTTTCGGCAAAACTATAGTCAAAGCTTCTGCCATAGTACCTGAGATGCAGCCTTTATTCAGTTGAACCTGATACAAATTTAATAAATAAGGCAGTAATGTACTTTGGATCCAACTCTAAGGGACTTCAATGCTGTCTGAATCTCCTTCAGTGTAATAGTTGCCTCAAGAGATCCTTTTTTATGCTCAGAAATTTTAGGACCCTCAATTAAATTCAAAAACTCTAAACCATTAAATTCTTTATTTGAATAAAGCTCAGAAGAATACAAAGATTTATAATATTTCAAAAACTGTTTTAATATATTATCAGTTTGAGAATGAGTAACCCCATTTTCATCTGTAATAGCCACAATCTTTACTTTACTTTTTTTTGCTTTTAAATAATTAGCTAGTAATCTTCCCGCTTTATTCGAGTTTCCATAATACAAAGCCTGTTGAGAAAACAGTTCCTTTGTAGCCCATTTAGAAGAGATCTCATTATATTTATATTTAGCTTTTAAAAGGGCCTGAAATGTATCTTGTTCCCATTTTATGGTTAATTGCTTCTAATTCTTTAATCTTTTCCTCCAATTCAGAAAATTCCCTTTTAGATTGAGTATTGACATAAGCCGAATATGAAATTATATGCCCTCTCATGGTAGCTTTAAAAGCATCCCATAAAGTTTCCAACGAGATCTCTTCTGAGGAATTAAGTTGAAAATATTCCTCCATTTTTACCTGAAATTCCTCAATAAATTTTGTATCCCCAAGCAGTGCATTATTGAACCTCCAAACAGGTCTATTACCATCTTGTTCCACCAATTCAAATTCTATCCATATTCCACCATGATCTTATAAAATAATTGGATCTATGGTACCTTTCTTGACCTGCTGTACCAGATTATCTGAAACAAAAATATAATCAATCCTAGAAAATGTTTTATGAACATGTGAACAAAAAGAAAATTCCTAAGCATTAAAGTGTAAAATTCTCCAAATGTCTTTCAACCCCAAAAAATTGAATCAAATTATCCAATCCTAATGATTTAACCAGTCTACTAGGTTTTTTATCCAACAGAGGATCCATAACAGCATTAAAATCCCCTACCACCACTAAATAGCCAGAGGTAAAATAAGATGTTGGAGTGTTTGAAAAATTCTATTTGATTCGAATTAGGACCATAAATGTTAAAAAGCGCCAGAATGTCATTACCTAAGCTCATGTTCACATGTACCCATCTACCCATAGGATCAGCTGAAATTAAATTAAATATTGCATTACATTTTTTGTTTACTAGTATAGCTACCCCCACCTTCTTTCCCACAGCAGGAGCATAAAAACAGGGTTTTACCTAACCTCCTTCTAGCTTTATTGATTCTATGGTGGACAAATGGGTTTCCTGAATATAATATATATCCGCGTTTCGTTTTTTAGGAAAATTGAGTGTTTTTTTCCTTTTAATAGGATGGTTGAGCCCATTGATGTTTAACGAGAATAGTTTCAAATTCATTGTGAACTTTTAATTAATAAAACCAAAATAAGTAAACCCAGATTATTTAATTTAACATTTTGTTATATCCAATGCACATCCATAACCACCCAATATAACACCCCCTCTCCCATCACCCTCCCCCATAAATAATACGATTGCTTGAGAGTTCTTAAATAGACAAGCAATCAACAGCTCCCTCCAGGCAAATGCACTCCTTTAGTATCCCTAAGCATAATATTAATTTAATTGTATATATATATAATCAAGCAAAACATGTTAAAAATAAACTAAGTGATTAATTAAATCATCAACAGCATGTAATCATAAATTGATTTAAAAGGACCATATATTCTATAAATAAATTAAATTGATCATAAATATGGAAAATGGAAAAATAAATTATCAATAGGTGAGTACATCAAACCTTAGGTTCAATTGTTCCCTCATGTTAATCAAATGTATTCCTTACAGGAAGATTTCAAATGTTAAAAACAAATCATGACCTATTGCATTAATTACCATAAATCCAAATCAACTAGTAATTGCAGGACAAGAATATTATAAATCTAGTATTTCATTAAAAAATCCAAGAAATTCAAATAAAAGAACTAAAAATGTTATATAACTTCACAGTATATGTTTAAGTCTTAAAACAATAATTCTCCATCTCACTACCACTTCCAAAAAAAAAAAAAGAAATCAAACCACAACGACAAAACTAGTTTTGCCCTAATGCTTGACTTTGATCCTTTAAATCCTTCTGCAAACTTCACATAGAGTTACTAAAGACAAATCATAAGCATTCAAGCAGAAAGAGTGCTTATATACATTCCAACCTGTTTACCGAGTGTTAAAATAAAATCAGAGGAAGATAAAGTCAACTTACATAAGTTCAAATATTCTTCATTAGGATCCATTGCCAAGACTACTCCTTCAAACTGTAATTGACGCATAGAAACAAATTTCTCATTCCTCTACCGGAAGTAATTTAGAGGGCGGAACATCTCATTTTCAACCAATAACAACAAACTTAGGGCTCCCTATACAAAGTCGTGTCAGCGGCCGCCCTACGCCAATGGCCCCGAACCCCATAGAGAATTAAAGGGCCTCGGGGCTGCCGCCGCACAAAAGAGGCAGTCACCAAGTAAAGAAGTGTCCCGCTGACTGTCATCCAGTACCACAAATCCAAAAACTCTCCCTATCTAACTTCCAGCATCATGCCAAATGATGATATAATCCCTTTATTTCTTTTACTTTTTTCCTTTCCTTTTCCCTTTTTTTCCCCCTTCTTTCCTCCTTTCCCCTCCCACCAAAGGCAAATCCCTTCCACTCCCATCCTACCCTATGCCTAGGGATGAGACACTTTAATACATTTTAATTCAAAAATAAACCAAAACAGCCACAAATTCACTCCATGACATTCCATTGCTGCTGTCTCATAAAGCTTCCCGTTCAAAGATTGGTCAAATTGCCGATAATGGACAATAATCCCAAGATCCTCTTCCATCCGATCCTTCACCCGAAGTCAAAATCACATCCATTCTGTTCTCATGCGCTGCTCATATCTAAATTCCAGGCAATAACCTGAACATTCAAATTAAAACATAGCAAGGTTTCCCTCCGAAAGTCCAACAGTTGCCCTTGAAAAGCAGGCAATCAGTTTCCATTTTCCCACATAGGAATTGGTGCAAAGGAGCGAAACCATCCAAGCTACAAGCAATTCTGGTGAATCCAACCTGTTACCTGAATGAGCAAATATGAGTAAAAGCAGAGAAAACTCCATTGTATAAGTTCAACCAATCTTCTTTTTCAGGAACCGCCGCCATGAACAACGAAGCAGGCAAGCAAACTTCTCTTCCCCCACAGAAAATGGTCCAAAAGGGCGAAACTATCCATTTTCAACCAATAACGCCAGGTTTAATAAGTAAACATGGAACCAGCTGACCAACTGTCATCTCAAGCTCCGACACTGGAACACTTCAACCTGTCACAGTTTACCATATTGATTCAATGTAATCCTCTTTTTTCCAAAACCTTTTTTTCCCCCCGACATTAGTAATTGTAGTATTGTATTACTGGAACATTTTGTACAGTTTACACAAATGCAAACCACATCAGCAAAATTACCAATCACTATTTATTTCATTGGCTCCGATTGTTGTTGAGAGATGAATTCCTTTAATTTTTTAGGATCATCATATTGAGATGTTTTATTTTTATACGTGATCCGCATGACTGCGGGGTAGAAAAGCCCATATTGTACTCCAAGAAGTCTTAGTTGAGGTCTTAGATTTAAAAATTCCTTCCTCAAATTCGCTGTGTTTTGGGGGTTTTTTTGTTTTTTTTTTTTTTTTTGCAAAATCAGGAACTAATAGGATTTTTGACTCTTTATATGTTAAATTTCTATTTTGCTTTGCAAATTGTAATATCTCCATGGCCTGTTGAAAACGCAAAACACAGAAGATCAACGGTCTAGGAGTAGAAGAACCGTTGAACCGTTTACTTGGAATTCTGTGGGCCCTTTCTATTTCAAATGGAAACTTAAAGGAGAGAGGGACCAATTTGGGAATAAAATGCTCTAAAAATGCAATTACATCTTTCCCCTCTGAATTTTCTGGTAATCCCAGAAGCCTAATGTTTCTTCTCCTAGATCTGTTTTCCAGATTTTCAAGCTGATTTGATAATTCTTGCATTTCCTTGTGGATCATAGCCGATTCTGCCTTTTCCATTCTCCCCTCTAGACTTTCTAAATGAGTATTTGTTACCTCGATCTGTTTGGCTAAATTAGCCACCTCTTCTATCACTGTCTCCAGATTCTCTGAATTTCCCTGCAGTAGCAGTTTAATACAACAGAATTCCTCCATAAACTCAGCCTTGTCTGACGGCTCAATGGGCAAGGGAACTTTAAACGGTGTCAGCTGTTCTTGCTTACTTCTCTTTGATTTGTTCCCAGAAAACGCTGTTTCCAAATTAATTTGCTTAGTTGAAGCCATAATAGGGCAGAAATGACCAATCTAGCAATAGACTTTGAATTTTTGAACCAAAAAGAAATCAAAGTTATGCCTGGAGGAGCGGAGCTAGCTAATTACCCATTCATCTTCTAGCGCCGTCAAGCCACGCCCCTGAAATAATTTTTTTAAAAAGGCCGCACACTAATGTTAACAGTGCAAGGCCATATATTCTGGAAATGAAAAAGGCCAATTAAGGATTTGCTAAGCCCATTTCTTTGCATAGCTTAGTAAAAGGACCCATTTATGTACTTAGGGCAGGATGCAAAGAGCGCCGGCAACTCAGTGGAAAACACCAGGTTGGAAGTGATTTTCAGTTGCTAGATAATGCTCAGCACAAATAGCATGCAAATTATATGCATTCTGTTTGTGCTGAGTACTGCTGTGAAAGGGGAAGGAGCTGTGCCTGATACAGTGCACAACTGAGCAGTAGGCGGAGCTCTTGTGCTCAAGCCCAGTACAGTGCAATTCCCCTTCTGTAAAAGGTTGTAAAAGCAATAAATTCCTAAATCACTCTTTAGCATCTCAGGCAGCTTCTCATGAAAAAGAATTTTGATCATTGTTGCTCATACAGCTAAAAACCTATCTTTTCTCCAAATACCTGACTAGCTGACATTCAAATATACGATTATGTTTAATGTTTATAATCTTTTGTAAACCCCGTAGAACATTTTGGTAACGCGGTCTATAAGTATAATGTTATGTTATGTTATGTTATGTGGCTGTGATCATGGAGTTCCAGTAAGCAGCATCAAGGACATAAGAATAAACCCAGCTGCAGCTTCTTTTGCTGCTCGGAAGTCTTTTTTTTTTTAAGTTACTTGTGGATTTTAGACACAGCTGTTAGGCATTTATTTATTTATTCAATTTTCTATACCATTCACCCAGGGGAGCTCAGAACAGTTTACATGAATTTATTCAGGTACTCAAGCATTTTTCCCCTATTTATCCTGGTGGGCTCACAATATATCTAATGTACCTGGGGCAATGGGGGGATTAAGTGACTTGACCAGGATCACAAGGAGCAGCATGGGTTTAAACCCACAGCCTCAGGGTGCTGAGGCTGTAGCTTTAACCACTGCACCACACTCTCCCCATGCACATAAGACAAAAAAAAATTCAAGCAAACTGCTCCCACTAGGGAAGTCACCAACTGCTCCAGACTTCACAGGAAAGTTTGCACGATAAGAGGTGAGCATTCCTTGCTGTTCATTACATGGAGTGCTCATTTTAATACTAATGAGCTCCTCAGAATACATTTGCACAGGATTCTCTGTGGCTGATACCGCATTTAAGGCTCCTTTTACTAAGCTGCGGTAGTGATCTTAGCACGTACGCTAGACGCTAATGCTTCCATTGAGATGGAGTTAGTTTTTCCGCGTAGCATGGGGGTTAGCGCATGCTATAAACGCTACCACAACTTAGTAAAAGGAGCCCTTGGTAACAGACTCCCAAGAATCTTTTTGTGCATTGGAGGCTGAGCTAACTTGCAAATAAGACTGGTTACAACTAGTCTTACTTGCAAGGGAAGCTGTTGAGTATCAGGGCCTTAGTTAATGGACTGAATGTTGCTACTAACCAGTTAATTGCTGGCTGTCTAATCAAGCTCCTCTCCTAAACCTAGCCAGTTAAGGAGCAGCCATTTAGTGGAGATATTCAGCGGCTCCACCCAGTTAAGTGTCACTGATTATCATCTGCTGACCAGCTCAGCCTCTTCTGCCCAGTCCAGTTAAACTCCTTTGAATATTAACTCCAATACTTTTATTAGATTTGGGTTTTCATCCAAGCAATGAAAGAGCTTATTAACTAATGGTTTTCACTCATTTTCTGTCTATAGGAAAAATGCTTATCAGTATATTGGCACCATGCACAATATTCAATCTAGTTTAAGGGTGCTCTATCTAATAAACCTCCAATCTTCAACTCGATAGTGATCTTTACTATCAGTTTTAGTGCATCCTTATAATTTCTTTTAACATTCAGGAACCTCAGCGCCACCACTCAGAGCTCAAACTCGTTCATTGCTCTAAGCTTTACGTGTTAGCTCCTTTTTTATAGCTATAGCTTTTTATAGCTATAAACTTTTTATAGCTATAAACTTATTTGCTTTTGTAATATTTATTATTTCTTAGCGTTTAAGCAGTTAAACAGTAAAGCTTAAAGCATTAAGCAGTACTTAGCTTTATATTTTGTGGTCTCTGGCTAGGGGAAACATCTTGCCGACATGTTTCGCTTTACAGCTTTATCAAGGCTTAACCCCTGAAATATAACAAAAGCCAACATCATTTTCTTATTATCGACACAGCTAGATAAAACTTTACTGCAGTGCCCTGTATTTTAAGGCTTACCTTGCTAATTTACCGCCAAGATTTGTGACCACTCTATCCACAGATATGGCGGCGGCGTTCTTACTAAGAGTTTAAATAGAGCGGGGCCCCAATTAGCATAACCTGCGTCATCACGCCGTGTAAGCGTCACCGGGCCGCCCCACCATTCAAGATTTAAAGTGTTAATATAAATAAATAATGAAGATAACCATTACTAAGGCAACCTCCTGCTCCAGACTCATGTTAGCTATAAAAAGGATCCGATGAGGAGCTAACACGTAAAGCTTAGAGCAATGAACGAGTTTGAGCTCTGAGTGGTGGCGCTGAGGTTCCTGAATGTTAAAAGAAATTATAAGAATGCACTAAAACTGATAGTAAAGATCACTATCGAGTTGAAGATTGGAGGTTTATTAGTATATTGGACCATAAATTGTTGACTGTCTAGTTTCAAAATTAAAAAGGTGGTAGAAAACATTGCCTCCTCTCTTCTTTCCTGTCCACTCACCCACAAATTACAAGCCAGCTTTTCTAAATGTGCGCCCCCATGGCATTTTTCAGGATTTTATTTAGCAAGTCACTTTATTGAAGGTTGATTGAATAACAGAAAGCCAAAGCACTGATATCCTTCAGCAAAACAAAAGCATAAAATACTAATTAATTTTGTCCTTGTGTGATTATTTCCTTCATAATATGTCACCCAATGCCTTTTAAGATCTTTTTTAAAAAAAATATAAATTGATAATCCTTTTTTTAAAAAAAATATCTTTATTGGTACAACAGGAGACAGACATCTCCACACAATCAGCAAAGTGCGGTACAACACAGCCAACAATGGTAAAATGGCACAAAAAAACAGTGATAGAAAACCAAGGCAAACTAGACACAGTCAACTAGTGCATAGACATTGTAGAAAGGTAAACACAGCAACCCCCAACAAAAGGTGTGTCCAGAGAAGAATGTTCCCGCTTCTTTTGGGGTTTCCTTTGTTTATTGATAATCCTAACTTCAGTCATTCCCTTTGCTGCAGACTAATAACTAATTGCTTTGGAATAAATTAACTTGTTCATGGAGTTCTATTTTTTTTTATACCTCAGAAGCCTGAATAACAACAGCAACTGAAAATTATGTTAATTCGCATTGGTGTATTAGTCTAACTGCAGTGTTCTGCCAGGTTTCACAATTAGATTTTAATGACCTTGCTTTGTTCAATAGAATGTCTGATCCCAGTGATGAAACAACCCCCTGTCACCAAGAAAACAATTGTGATTCTAGAGAATTTGGAAAAGGCTTCTTTAGCTGAATTATTAGAGGACTTTCTGGCACCTCTTGACAACCGTGGATCTGCACACCCCTGTACTTTCCAGAGAGGTAAAGCAATGGCGTTTTCTGTCTTTCACACAGCACTGCGGTGATTACTATTTGGATTTAGATCCAGAAGGGAGATTCAGGGCCACTTCTGGATTTCTAACATCCCATAAGAACATAAGAATTGCCGCTGCTGGGTCAGACCAGTGCCCAGCAGTCCATCGTGCCCAGCAGTCCGCTCAGGCGGCGGCCCCTAGGTCAAAGACCAGCGGTGTATTATTGGGCTTGTAGTGCTGATTTCAATGGGCAGAATCAGGGTCTTTAAATTCTACCCCACTTTGGGATGTAAATTTAAAAACAGCACTGGCCAAAATGTCTTCCTTCTGGAACTGAATAACTTGACAGCTCTGTCCACAGAGATGCCAAGCTACCCAGTTCCAGGCTGGAGACTTTATGACCATTTCTAGTTTTGAACTCATGTCCCAAAGCATTGTGGGATTTGTACTGTCTGATTCTGCCCATTGAAATCAGTTCTGCAAATCCCATAATGCATCAGGATGGGGTGGTCACAAGTCCAGAACTGTCCAAAAACCTCCAGCCTGGAACTGGGTAACTTGGCATCTCTTTGCCTTCTATTCATCTGTGCCAGTTGGACCTTGGCAAGCTATGGAGGTGGTTTACTGAGGCCTAAGGAGGAAAAGTGGCCATCATGATGGTCTCTATGATGCTAAAGGGCTGCCATAGATGCAATACTCCTCAGGCTGGAAATGTTCTGCAGGCCCATCGACGTAAATCATGTGGAAAGGTTTTTGAAAATGGAAGATGAAAAAAGGGGGGTGGAAGGTAATTCTGAAAGAATAGTTGGTTTAAGATTGATGTTCTAGTTTTCATTCAGTTTTATTGTCTGTTAGTATTTAAACATTTACATTACATTACATTACATTACATTAGAGATTTCTATTCCGCCTGTGCCTTGCGGTTCTAAGCGGATTACAAAATTGGGTAAAAACTGGACATTTCCAGGGAGTTTACATATCAGGTATATAACATATACATAACAAGTTTACATAACAATAGCAATACATACAAATTAGGAAGATTGTTACATAACGTTGAGGGATGGAATATTCCGGTTACAGATGGAGGTTGCTTACATAGTGTTAAGGGAAGCAATATTCTGATCCCGGGTGGAGGTTGTATTTTTAGGTTTCTGAGAATGATTTTGGGGAAGGTTTGAAGAATTTGGCTAGGGGATACTATAGGGGTGGTGTTTATGGAAGGGGTATGCGTGTGCGTGTAGGTTAAAATGATGGAAGGTGTTTTTTGAATAGAAGAGTTTTGATTTCTTTCGGAAAAGTTTGATGTCTGTTGTTTTGGTCAGCAGTTTGGAGACGGTTGGGTCAATTTTCGCAGCCTGTGTCACTAGAAGACCACTTTCAATATGAAGCCAGCACAACAATTCATTTTTTAAACGCTGACTGTGGCCGACTAAATTAGCTCCAAATATTCAATGATAGGCCATATGCAGGCACTGGCATTGAATATCTGAGGCTAAATGTTCCAGTGCTGGCTGGTTGGGACCCACATAAGATAGTTATGAAGGCCCCAGTTGAATATCAAGCAAGGTCTGCAGAAAAAAAAATCAAGAGGTCCCCCCAATTTCTTCTCCCCCTGGCCTGATCTTTCCCTGCCGGTCTACTTCCCCCCAGTCATGCAACCCCAATCTGCCTTCCCTCCTCCCTTTGACCACGCAATCCCCCTACCCTTTCCTACATGGAGTATAGAGCCCCTTGGCCTGCTTGCAGCTCTTGATGATCCAGGGGTAATAGGGGAAGGTGTAAAGCCCACTCACTCCTTCCCCTGGTTGCTGCCTTTCCAAAATGGTTGCAGTGACGTCTAACAGCAGCTTTGTAGTATGTCAGTGCTTTTGAGCTGTCCTAAATTCACCTGCTTATATGTATGCTAACACTGAATATTGCCAGCAAATTTAATCATCTCACTCATCATCCAAATTTCCATATCATTTATAAATAAGTTAAATAGCACCGGTCCCAGTACAGATCCCTTTGGCACACCACTATTTACCCTCCTCCATTGAGAAAAATGGCCATTTAACCCTACCCTTTGTATTCTGTTTGATAACCAATTCTTAATCCTAATTCAACATTGCTTCCTATCCCATGCCTCTTTAATTTTCTCAGGAGCCTGTCAAAAGCTTTATGGAAATCTAGATACACTGCATCAACCGGCTCGCCTTTATCCACATGTTTATTCACACCTCCAAAGAAGTCAAGCAAATTGAACCTAACCTGACTCTGTCTTATTAAATCATATTTGTCTACATGTTCCAAACAACTGCATTGCCCTATCATAGTTTGCAAGCTAAGTCGAAATAGGTAGCAGCATACGGGGGCCTGAGATTTTCCTTCCACTACTGCAATTGCACTGTTATACCTATGTTCAAGCTACAACATGATATAAACATAAAAAGATTGTGTGTGCAGTGAGTATTTTTGTCACTGATTTGTTGGTTTCCTGCACAGTGCCTGTATTTTTGGAGTGTGTTTTACAAGGATTACCGTATTTTCACGCAAATAACACGCACCCGTATAAAACGCGCACACGAATATAGCGCGCAGAAATCACGATGATTTGCACAAAAACTTTGATATACCGCGCTCACGGGTATACCGCGCATGCTGCCCGACGCTCCTTTCGCCCGCCCTGACTTTCCGTGCGCTGTCCCGACTCTCCGTTCACCCCCCCTGACTTCCGTGCACTGTCCCCCCTTGAAGGTCTGTCCCCATCCTGAAAGCCTGATGCCCCCCCCCCGACGTCCGATAAATCCCTCCCCCCCCCCCCGAAGGACCGCCGACTCCCCAACAATATCGGGCCAGGAGGGAGCCCAAATCCTCCTGGCCACGGCGACCCCCTAACCCCACCCCGCACTACATTACGGGCAGGAGGGATCCCAGGCCCTCCTGCCCTCGACGCAAACCCCCCTCCCCCCCAAGAACCTCCGACCGCCCCCCAGCCGACCCGCGATCCCCCTGGCGACCCCCACGACCCCCCCACCCCCCTTCCCCGTACCTTTGGTAGTTGGGCCAGAAGGGAGCCCAAACCCTCCTGGCCACGGCGACCCCCTAACCCCACCCCGCACTACATTACGGGCAGGAGGGATCCCAGGCCCTCCTGCCCTCGACGCAAACCCCCTCCCCCCCAAGAACCTCCGACCGCCCCCCAGCCGACCCGCGATCCCCCTGGCGACCCCCACGACCCCCCCACCCCTCTTCCCCGTACCTTTAGTAGTTGGCCGGACAGACGGGAGCCAAACCCGCCTGTCCGGCAGGCAGCCAACGAAGGAATGAGGCCGGATTGGCCCATCCATCCTAAAGCTCCGCCTACTGGTGGGGCCTAAGGCGCGTGGGCCAATCAGAATAGGCCCTGGAGCCTTAGGTCCCACCTGGGGGCGCGGCCTGAGGCACATGGTCGGGTTGGGCCCATGTGCCTCAGGCCGCGCCCCCAGGTGGGACCTAAGGCTCCAGGGCCTATTCTGATTGGCCCACGCGCCTTAGGCCCCACCAGTAGGCGGAGCTTTAGGATGGATGGGCCAATCCGGCCTCATTCCTTCGTTGGCTGCCTGCCGGACAGGCGGGTTTGGCTCCCGTCTGTCCGGCCAACTACTAAAGGTACGGGGAAGGGGGGTGGGGGGGTCGTGGGGGTCGCCAGGGGGATCGCGGGTCGGCTGGGGGGCGGTCGGAGGTTCTTGGGGGGGAGGGGGGTTTGCGTCGAGGGCAGGAGGGCCTGGGATCCCTCCTGCCCGTAATGTAGTGCGGGGTGGGGTTAGGGGGTCGCCGTGGCCAGGAGGGTTTGGGCTCCCTTCTGGCCCAACTACCAAAGGTACGGGGAAGGGGGGTGGGGGGGTCGTGGGGGTCGCCAGGGGGATCGCGGGTCGGCTGGGGGGCGGTCGGAGGTTCTTGGGGGGGAGGGGGGTTTGCGTCGAGGGCAGGAGGGCCTGGGATCCCTCCTGCCCGTAATGTAGTGCGGGGTGGGGTTAGGGGGTCGCCGTGGCCAGGAGGGTTTGGGCTCCCTTCTGGCCCGATATTGTCGGGAAGTCGGCGGTCGTTCGGGGTGGGGGTGCGAGTGGTCCTGCCGGGGGGGGGGGGGATGTATCGGACGTCGGGGAGTCGGCCGGGCAAGAGGGCTTGGGCTCCCTCTTGCTCCGATCGTGGATGCGGGTGTGGGTGGGAGCGCGTGCGAGCGGTCGTTCGGGGTGGGGGTGCGAGTGGTCCTGCCGGGGGGGGGGGATGTATCGGACGTCGGGGAGTCGGCCGGGCAAGAGGGCTTGGGCTCCCTCTTGCTCCGATCGTGGATGCGGGTGTGGGTGGGAGCGCGTGCGAGCGGTCGTTCGGGGTGGGGGTGCGAGTGGTCCTGCCGGGGGGGGGGGATGTATCGGACGTCGGGGAGTCGGCCGGGCAAGAGGGCTTGGGCTCCCTCTTGCTCCGATCGTGGATGCGGGTGCGGGTGGGAGCGCGTGCGAGCGGTCGTTCGGGGTGGGGGTGCGAGCGGTCCTGCTGGGGGGGTGAATCGGGCGTCGGGCGGGGTGGGAACTATGTTTTAAAACTTTGGTATACCGCGCTCACGCATATAACGCGCGAGGGGTATGCGCGGTAGGTAAAAACGCGTATAACACGCGCGTTATATGCGTGAAAATACGGTAGGTTACTTGCCCAGGGTCTGAAGGAACAGTATAGGATTTGAATCCACAGACTCCTGTAGCTGATGTACACACTTGAAGGTCCATATTCTGAGTTGGACGTCCTTTCTAAAATTCCACTCTCTCCAGCCAATATTATTCAGCAGTACTTAGTCAGTTGGGAACGGCCCCAGGCCAGCTACGTATCACTTAGCTGGCTATCCAACAATATTCAGCAGGAGATAGCTAGCTATCTCTTGCTGACTATCCAGTTCACTGAATTGGCTGGTGACCACGTATGTCAAGTTTCTTTCAAGTTTCAAGTATCTTTATTCTTTGATATACTGTTTAGCAAACAGGTACCTAAGCGGTTTACAATGGAATGAGTTAAAAAAAATAAAATAAAATATATCTAAAATTTGAAATAAAAGGAAAAATAATAAAAAGGGGGCAGAAACAGACTGACATACTGGAACAAGACAGGAGGAAAAATTGGGTACGTTAATGAATACATAGAAATTGAAAATCAAAAATTAAAGGGAGGAGGGTGGAGGGAGGGGAAGATTCATTATGACATAGCCAGTCACTGCCAATATTCATCAGCTAGCTGGCTAAGGCACGTGGCCAGGTAGACCCACCTAAAAGCTTGGCCGGCCAACTGATGAATATCAGCTTGGTAGGCTAAGTCCTTGGCGATGAGCTTTGATCCAGAGATTCAGTGCCAGTGGCCAGATATGGCCCCAGCATTCAATATCTGAAATCACCATGGACCACAGGAGGTAATCAGGCTGCCTCAGCAGTCTCAGTACTGGCTCCTATAAATCTTTAAGAAATAGTGCCTAAGTAGATGCCCTCTTAAATTAGGCACCACCATATCAAATTACCTTCTTAGGGGTATTTTTGTAAGATGGCACCTGGCTGTAAGAGTGAGCAACATGCAGAAATGTCAGTATTTTAGTCATTTATGTGCATAAGTGGCAATGTACTCACATAAATGACCTCTTATAAAATACTGAGCAGGGAAAAAGTATTTTCCTTGTTCACATGTTCAGATTCTATAAACAGTGCTCCACTCTGGTTGTCAATCAGGCACTTATATCTAGCGGCTAAAGTATCACTAGACATTTTTGAGGTAGGTGCCAGTACATTAGGCCATGTTTTACTGCGCCTAATGTACTGGTGCCTATCTCGCATGCCTGGTGATGCCTATGTTTACCACACCTATTCACCACCCCTAACCATGCCTACTTTTCAGGTAGGCATCGTTAAGTGTTAGAAGGTGCCTTGACTTAGGCGTTGCTAGGTGCTGCTCTGAGTTCGAAACTCTTAAGTAGTTGTTTTTTTTCCAATGTATGTCAATTAACTTCAATAGTGCGGTCAGTTACCACACCATTTTTAAAATCTGGTTCATGGTTCACACTTTCACCATGGGTGTGCACGTAGGCAGAGTTTACGTGTGTTCATGCAAAATGTAGGTATAGGGTTACAAGATTTTGCATCTGGAAAAATAGAGTATGTGACCCGCCCCCCCCCCAGCTCACCCCATTCCATCCTCGGCTCCACCCTGTTCCAACTCCTGGCTCCTCCCCCTAACCCCAGCCCCACGAAAACCTCGTCTCTTCGGGCCGAGTCTCACAGATGCAATGTGATGATGTTGCATGCATGGTCACATGTGTGTGACATCACCGCTTCGCAAGCGCAGATGCACTCCAGACTCGTCCCCGATCTCAACAGCTTTTCAAAACCTGGACAAAGTGCCAGGTTTTGAAAAGCCGTCCGGATGCCCAGACATCCTCTAAAAAGAGGACATGTCCAGATAAATCCAGACGTCTGGTAATCCTATATAGGGATAACATTAGTGTTACCGTGTTTCCCTGAAAATAAGACAGGGTCTTATATTAATTTTTGCTCCAAAAAACACATTAGGGCTTATTTTTTTTTCATGTACAACAATCATCTCTCCTTTCCTCTCCTCCATCCCAATTCTTCCTCTTTCCTTTTCATATGTAGCATCTTTCCTCCCCTCTCATCCAACCCCTTGTATAGCATCTTTTATCCCTCCCTTCCATCCCCTGTGAAGCAGAACCCCACCGACCCTTCCACCGTGAGAATGGCATACCATACCTCCGAGGCCTCCAAAAAGAGCAGTGGCGGCAGCACTCTGAACGGGCTGCTTTGCAGCCTTCCCTGCCAGGGCCTTCTCTCTGCCACATCACTGATGACATCATCAGTGGTGCAGCAGGGGAAAGGTTGCGAAGTAGCCCATTCAGAGTGCTGCTGCCACTGCTGCTTTAGGAGGCCTCGGAGCAGAGGTATGTTTGGTCTCACCGGGATGGGGGGGTCACTGAATTGACAAGTTCAATTTTTGGGGCGAATTAGGCAGCACTGGTGCCAGGAATGGAGTGGACATTTGAGGGGTGGGTGTGCTTCAGGGGTTGATCTTAACTAAGGCTTATTTTTGAGGTAGGGCTTAAATTAGTAGTGTCTTTAAAAATCATGCTAGGGCTTATTTTGGGGGAAAAACGGTAGTGATTGCACATTAAATGAAGGTTCACTTTTGGCCACTTACACTAATATCTGATAAAGAAAAGTAGATGCTTACTTTTTTTTTTAATAACCTGGGGTTGAAATAGACACTTTTATGCTGCTTTAAACTAGGTGCCTGGTTATTAAATTACCCTCCATATGGGCAATAATGCAGAATTTAAATATATTTTTAACTTTAGATTAAATTAATTAAAAAGTGTTACACTACTTATGGAAAGTATGCAACAGCATTATTGTTCCCAAACTGTGTGTTGGGACCCCAAAAAGGGTCATGTCAATGGTGGATGAGGTCACAGAAACAGAACTTCTCCCCTTAACTCTCTGTAATCTTTGTCCGGTAGTGCCATCAGCATGAGGCCTGTAAGTCAGGCCTTGTCCCTTCCTTCCTGTGTGTGCTTTCTGTTAACCTGGGAAACGCACACAGTCTGAGTGCTCACTGAGACACGGGGCCTTGTACTGACTGCTGCTACCACCACCATGTGCTTTGGATAAGGGAGAAGACGAGGGATAAGGGAAAGTTGTTGAGGCCTGCTATTTTGTTTTCATCATCCTCTAGGGTCATCTGAATTTTTCAGTGTTAACCCTTTCAGGACCAAGGGACATATTTGTCCCATAACTTTAAAATCCTATAAATTTTGATTGGGATAGTCTACAGTTCTAAATTTGATATGTACGGATTCCATATGATACTGCCTTTATGTAAACAAACTGGTTCCGACATTCATTCATTAGCGTCGTTGCCAGATTGACGAGAAGATTCACTTGCCACACTGTCCATAAGCCAGAAGTTTGATTTTTTTTAAAAAAAATAATGATATTTCACAAAAAAAAATTCAATTTTTTGGCATCTGCAAGCCCTTTTTACCATAAAAATGTCATCAAAACCACAAAAATTGGCCTACGATCCTTATGGTCCTGAAAGGGTTAAAAGCAGTGCTTTAAAAGACAGTGTGAAAACCAGAGTATTGCTTATTATTATTATTTTTTTTTAATCTTGCTTTTAGTGAATGGTTCGTCGGACTCGTATTATTTTCAAGAGAACTGTTATCTGCTGGGAACAATTGCTAAATCCCATCTTCAAGGCTCTGATCTGCTGGTGCAGCAGCACTTCCGCTGGGTCCAGCTGCGGTGGGATGGCGAGCCCACCCATGGTTTACTGCAGAGATTCCTGAGAAAGAAAGTATTGAGCAAGGTAAGAAACGGGAACCATTGAAAGAAGATATGATCCCCCAGGTGCTCTGCCTGGTAGAGCTGCATTCCAATAGACAAGAGGAACAATTCTGTTTTCAAACTCCTAAGAGCTTCTTAAAAGTACCGAGTATGAGAGGCTTCGCCGATTGTTTTCCCTGAATAGAGATGGAAGTTGGTTTTATTGCTGAACATTTTGGTTTCCTGCTCTAGTGCTGATAATTAAAGGGTTGCAGGGACATCTTGTGCTTCATAATATGTGTTAGGCTTCCTCCCACACAACAATCATTCTTTAACAATGGGAACATTGCACTGCACCCACCGGCAGAGAAATGCGGAACACTGAAACCTGGCAGAAATTTAGAGGAGTCCTGTGTGATCCTTGTTGGTTTCTGTGCTAAAACTGTGACAATTTCATTGGCTGCGCACATTTTGAAGGAAATAGGATCCTTTTACTAGGCTGCGATAAAAAGTGGCTTTAGCACATCCCTACTTAATTAGGGTTACCGTATGGCTCCAGAAAAAGGAGGACAGATTGAGATATCCGAGTTTTACTTCCATTGAAAGCAATGGAAGTAAAAACCCAGATATCTCAGTCTGTTCTCCTTACCTCCATTGTTTTCAATAGAAGTAAAACCCGGATGTCTGAATCCATCTGGTAACCCTACACTTAATCCTCCACTGCCCCAGTTATATTAGATCCATTGTGAGATTTCCCTTCTGCCAACTTCAGCGTCTACTGACTTAGGCCAAAAGGAGACTTAGATGTTTTTTTGATTATGCCCCTCCACGGCAATTTTTACTGCTGTTTTAATGCCTTTAGCGCATGACCTTTAAAAAATTACCATTTGAGTGCTCACCACCATCCATTTTGTAGGCGGCAAGGGCTTGTACAGTATTCCTGCATTAACCAGTTAGAGCAGTGTGTCTCAAACTTTTTAGCTCTGGACTATTAATTACTCTATTTTTCTCACTATAAGATGCACCTGACCATAAGACGCCCCCTAGATTTAGAGGAGAAAAACAAGAAAAAAAAACCATTCTGAACCAAATTGTGTACTAATATATACCAGGCTCTGCACCCAGCCCCCCTTACTCCATTCCATGCTCTGCACCCAACCCCACACTCCTTGCCAGGCTCTGCACCCTGTCCCCCCTCCCTGCCAGATTCTGCACCCTGTTCCCCTCCCTACCAGGCTCTGCACCCACCCCCCTTCCCTGCCAGGCTCTGAACCCAGCCCCCTTTCTTCCCTGCCCTACCAGGCTATGGAGGCAGCCCCTCGCCCTGCCCTGTACCCTGTACCCCCTCTGGTGGTCTAGTAGTAGGCCAGGATAGGGTACAGGGCAGGTCTAAGTGGTAGGCAGTCCCATCCCCTAGGCAGCCCCCAGTCCCACCCACACCTTTAAATTCTGGTTGTCCAGCGGTGTATCGGCAGGAGCGAGCTTTCTGTGCTCCTGCCCTTCCCTCGCTGGATGGCTGCCTCGGGGCCAGCAGCACACAAGGCAGGAGCAAGCTTTTCAAGCTCCAGCCTGGGCCCACGCTGCTCCCTGAATGGCTGCCGTTAGTTCTCACGAGTTGGAGAGTTTCTGGCAGAATGAATGATACAATGGATATAGGACAGTAAGTGGGACTTAGCAATTGAAAGCAGCTTCAAAAAAGTGGGCTTTTAGCTTTGATTTGAATACTGCTAGAGATGGAGCATGACATATTCACTCTGGCAGCCTGTTTCAAGCATACGGCGTGGCAAGAAAGAAGGAACGGAGTCTGGATTTGGTGGTGAAGGAGAAGGGTACAGATAAGAGGGACTTACCTGATGAACGAAATTCATGGGGGGGGACAGTGAGCATAGGGGGAGATGAGTGAGGAGAGATGATGAGGGGCTACAGAATGAATGCACTTGTAAGTCTATAAGAGGAGTTTGAACTGTATTTGGAAGCAGGTGAGGAGCCAATGAAGTGACTTGAGGAGAGGGGTAATGTGAGTGTGGCAGCTTTCACATTTCAGCATTTTTAATGGATTGTAGAGCAGAGAGACAGTTGAGCAGAAGACCTGAAAGAAGAACATTGCAGTAGTCTAAGCGAGAAGTGATGAGAGCGTGTACTCGGAGAGGAGCTCAGATTTTGGTAATATTATAGAAGAGGAAGCGACAGGTTTTAGTGGTTTGTTGGATCTGAGTGGAGAAGAAGAGAGAAGAGCCAAAGATTACCCCGAAGTTGCGAGCTTACAACATAGGGAAGAGGAAAGTGTTATCCACAGAAATAGAGAACGTCGGGAACATGGGAAAAACACAAAGGGATTAATTTTAAAATAGGGAAGTATAGTGCTGAAGAAAGGAGCATGTGGTATGGCAGTGCTTGATGGTAGGGAAGAGACAAAAACATCAGGAAAGGAGGTTGGAAGGAAAGAGAGAGAGAAGGAAGAAAGAAACAAGCACCCGCAGGAAAGGGGGGGGGGGTTGGAAGGAGAGAGAAAGGTGCATCTGTGAGGGAGGGAGAGAGAGAAGCACTGAAAGGGGGACCAAGGAAATTGGTGAAAGATGGGGGTCTTTGGGTGGAGTATGGGCAGGGCTTTGGGTGGAGAGTGGGCAGGGCCATGTGTCCTCTTGTCTTCACAAATAAGGTAATCCTAATGTGGGCTCTGTCGGCCTTCATTTTTCTGTTTCTAGATTTCTGTCTTTAACAGTAGACAGTGTTACAATTTTGAGGGGGCTTAAACCCTAAGTGAGGGGCCTAGATCCACCAAGCCCCACTATGGCTATGCTACTGGATGACCCATTTCCTAAAACACACAATTCAGAACATGAGCTCTTTCACTGTACAAAAGATATGTGAAGATATGAATACAAAGATCATTGATGCCTACAGCAGTGAAAGAGTTAATTCAGGCATCTATCATCTGGTCCACATTTCCTCCTTCTTGCTTCCCCTTGGTTTTTAAGGAAAAAAAGCACAAGAGATAACTATTAAAAGAGGAGAGATTGGTGGCTTGCTGTGGGCGTTAGTGCCATCAGTTTTAGCTGGATATTCAAAGGCTTATTCAGTTATATTTAAAGATATCTGGACATCCAACAAATTACTATTGACCTCTATTTTTTTTTAAGTTTACTTATCAGAAAGTCACATAGGGCTAGATTCACTAAGACCACCGATCAAGTCCCGACCACTTGGTGACCCCTTTGCGATCCGATTTCCCTCCGAGCCAATTCACTAACCTCTGTCCCAATCATCCTCCGATCCACGCACGCAAATGAGGGGGAATGGCATTCAAATGTAGGCAGGCAGCGATTCACTAAAAAAAATGAGGGACACCGACTGGGCTGACTGATCAAAAAATAATTGACTGCAGAGGACCAGTCACTCAGGTCCTTTCTGACTGCCCTGCTCTCTGCCCTGCTTCTCTGCTCTTCCCCGATCCTGCTTCTCTGCAAGCCCCATTCTCCTGCTTCTCTGTCCCAACTCTGCTGTCCTTCCCCGCGGTGCAAGCCCGTGATTTTCACCCACAGGTTTAAAGTGGGTTAAAACCATAGGCTCGTGAAGTAAAAAAAAAAAAAAAGTTAAGTTCCTCCTGACTAAAAAAAAAAAAAGGTTTCAGGCAAAATAGATGGTCTGCGCATGCATCGGGATCGCTGGGGAGTGATCCGGTCGGTCAATTGGGGGCGTGATTCTGAACACTCTCATTTGCATGAGGGTGCTTCGTGAATCAGCCCCCCCAGCCATGGATCAGATTGGATCGCTCACGGATTGGATCCGATCCATGGCCTTAGTGAATCTAGCCCATAAAGTTTACAGGCTTCAAGAACTACACCATCTCTTAGAAAATCCATTCACTGTGCTAGTCTGTATCCAGTTCTGGTTTAGATTTGACAGTTTATCCTTAATCCTCCTTTTATCTTGCTTCCTCCTCTGTTATTGTATAGTCTGTTTACTTTTTATAAATGATTTCCTTTGCCTTTGAACTCTTTTGTTTCTCGATTACACATGCAGTTGAAAAAAATTGCAGTGTATCACAGACTGTTCCCTCTCCTCCTCGCCCGTGTTTCCTCCAAAGAGAAACTTGCCAAAGAGGCAAAAATTCATAGTAACAACTTTTTCAGGAACATCAGATGCAGAAAACCTGTGAGGGACCATTGGATGATCAAGGAGCAAAAGGGACACTCGGGGAGGATAAGGCCATAGTGGAGAGACTGAATGAATTCTTTGCTTTGGTCATTTAAAAAAAAAAAAAAAAAAACGCTGACCGCTGTCAGATGCCAGGGGAGATTGCTTCCTTGCAGTTAGAAGAAACTGTGCTCTTGAGTGAAGCGAGTAGTCTCTAAATGTCATTTGCACTTGGCCGATAGTGTGTGTTTTGTTATTTTTATATAAGCCATCCTAAGCCTCCAGTGTTCGGTTACATTCCTGTAAGATTAACACCCGAGCAACCCATGAACTGGAACCTTCACAGGTTTAGCGGTTCCACTGGAGAATTCTAGCTACAAATCCCCATCACTTTTATTTACTTATCATATGTATATGTGGGTGGGACAGTTAAAAAAAAAAAAAAAAAAACCTCTCCACGGTCTGCCTGCAGATTCATAGCTGCTGTGCAGTGTTTTCCTGTAATAATGCAGTGGCCAAAACGTGCCATGAAGATTCTAAACCCCAGGGACTTTGTGGAGGTATGTTTATAAAGGATTATTCACGTGTACATGACCTCTTAACAATTACCTCACAGAGTGCAAATGAAAAAGATTGTGCTGTGTCAAGAAGGAGGGTATTTTTGTGTGACACGTGTCCTGTATAGGCATATTAGGGGCAAAATGAGGGCTGTTCTGTAAAGGGGCACCTATATTTAGGCACTTAGAGGGCACCTGCCTGGATCCTATTCTGTTAGGGAAAATAGGCAAGTAACTTGAATTGCTTGTTTACTCTTTCCAAAAATACTAGGACTAGGGGGCATGCAATGAAGTTACTAAGTAGTAAATTTAAAACCAGAACTGGAGAAAATATTTCTTCACTCAGCATGTAGTTAAGGTCTGGAATTTATTGCCAGAGAATGTGGTGAAAGCAGTTAGCTTAGCAAGGTTTAAAATTTTTTTAGATAATTTCCTAAAAGAAAAGTTCATAAACCCTTATTAAAATGGACTTGAGAAAATCCACTGTTTATTTCTAGGATAAACAGCATAAAATCTGTTTTACTCTTTTGGGATCTTACCAGGCAATGCCTTCTGTTCTTCAGAATCTGCCTCTCTCTCCTGTTTTGAGTGAGGAAGTTAGATAATTCACCAAAATATGAATCTATTGCTATCAGTTAATATTGCTTTGGTACTTTCTCCCATGACTAGTCCTTGGATCCCTTCATAATCATGGACTAGTAGAAATGATCTCTATTGTTTCTTCTTTACTGTTTAACTTTGTAGGCTCTCATTTTCTCGACCAAGTGAAATTGCTTATGCTCTATATTGTAAAACAGAGAAACACATAATTTAAAAATTTGAGTTAACTTGGGTACAATTTTTAGAACTGTGCATGTTAATGCAATTTTCTCGGGGACTTATACCCATACTCTTTATTCTAGTTCTCAAAGGGGGAATATGTACCTACTTTCCTTTGAAAACTGTTGAGAGAAAAAAAATATCCTGAGATATTTCCACCTGCTTTTCTGCAAGCCCTTTCTCACAAAACCTACTGTTTCTGCCTTCCGTGATCTAATCTTCTGACAGAGTCCATGCACTTTGCTTGTGGATAATGCAGGCGTACTGTTGGTCCTCACCCACACAGAGAGTGGAAAAATTTCAGACATCCTATTTACCCCTATCTCCCCTCCCCCCACTCACACACCCATGGACTTCATTGGTTCCTCTTAATGTCAATTCTTTTTACATCTGTATTTTCTCTCTTAAATTGTAGTTTAAAGGTAAAATGCCCCCACCAGGTGATCCGATATGTAAGAGCATTGACTGGATTTGTGCTGTGTGGCACCAGCTGAACTCCTGCCTATCTCGCTTAGGCACACCCGAGGCATTTCTAGGGCCAGAGTATTTTCTGTCTTGCCCAGTAGTTCCAGGGCATACCCACGTTATAGTGAAGTAAGTATCTACACTTCTTCCAATGCTTGATTGCCAGAGATGCAGCATAACTACACTTTAAGCTGCATTGCACTGCTCGTAAACATAAAACCTAATCTTTTTGTTTTATTGCTCTGTTAAACACAACTAGAACAATTTGAAGAGCTGGATAGCCTATTTATCCCCTAAAATAGCAAGGACCGCTCCAAAAAGAAAGATTAGGTTCTTTCCTCAATAATCTTTAGTCCTGAACGCTACTGATGATACTATAGTGGTATTGCATTTATTTGCCATTCATAGACTGCCTGGGTTAATAGTTAAGGATTCTCAGGGATCTGGTATTTGCAAGGCATTATCTAAAACAGGCCTTGAGGGCCGCAATCCAGTCAGGTTTTCAGGATTTCTCCAATGAATGTGCATGAGATCTGTTTGCATGTGCTGCTTCCATTGTATGCAAATAGATCTCATGCATATTCATTCGGGAAAACCTGACCTGGTGAGGTGCAAAAAAAAGTTAATAAGAGCTGATGAAGAGCAAACATATAAGGCTTAAAGTGATGAAGATCCTGAGCTTTTAAGTGGTGTCGCTGAGGCTCTGGATTAATGAGGATAACAAGCTTACATGTGAGGAAATATTTCTTATATGCATAATTGGTGTGAAGAGTTAGAGTTAGCTGAAAGGTAATATTGAGCTTGAATTAGGTAATTTTAATTTTTCCTGGCTTCTTTCTTTCAAATTGCTGCTGTTTGTTCTTGGCCTGTTCACTCTCTACAAATCCCTTAGGGAAGGGTACTGTGAGGAATATAAATATTTAATTTATTTAACCCTAGGCTATTATTAGATAAAGAAGTTATCTGTTTGATGAAGAGACATCTTTGTATGAGTAAAATGTTATGTAAAAGTTGTGGACTCCAGGTGTTGATCACTATAAGAAACTGGCAGAGCTGCTATTGCTTTAAATAGAACCATCTGCAGCAAAGCAGTAGAACCCCAGCTTTTTATTGGCCAGTTTCTGCCTCTCAGCTAATCAGAGAGCTCCATTCACCCTCTTGCCAAGTGCATTAGCCCTGTAGTGACTGGATTCTCTTTACACAGCACAATAAAAGGAAAGACTTACCCAATGTAGATCTTAGGTTATTATCTAATGTTTGGCCTAGAAACTAGACTACCTCTGAATGTATGTTTTGGGGTCGCACCAGATGGACACTCTTCAGGAAACGATCTCAAATACATCCAGAATCTCAAGCAGCAATTCAATGCTGCATATCAAGCAGCTCAGGGACAGCTGACAAACAAAATACAGGCAATAAACTCGGCTATGATGCCCGAGTCAAAAGCCAAGAGCTACACGCTGGGGAAAGAGTACAGATCAGGGCTCTAGGCATCCCAGGCAAGCACAAGCTATCAAACCACTGGTGCAAAGAGCCCTATGTGGTAGTGACTTAGCTGCCAAACTTACCCATCTACAAGCTGACCCTTGAAAGTGGAAAAGGTCCTGAGAAGACTCTACACAGAAATCATCTAATCCTCATAGGTCAATCATTCCGATTGCCACAAATTGAAAATTCTACAACTTCCAGGCCAATAGCAAAATACAAACAAAAGTTAAGACCTCAAAATTGCTCACAGAATGAACAAGAAAGCTGTGACTCAGACCACTCTGCAGAATTTTCAGAGTCTGATGGCTCCACATTTCAGATGGGAGCATCACAAGGCCTAGATCCAACTGAGTTAATGAGATACTTTACAAAGGGGTCATTAATTAAGCCAATAACTGAAAGAAATGCTAGAAGTGCAGAGGATCTTAGTGACCCTCTCTCACACATGACACACCCTATGCATCTCCTATATATATATATATATAAGCAATACCAAATTTATCTGAATCAACCAGTGAATCTGAACCTGTACCTGAGCTTAGCAGATCCACAGTTGATAACAGTCCTTACAAGGGAATATAGGCAGACATTAATGCTCCCGTACCTTTAATTGGTGTAACTGAGGAAAATACAGCTGATAGTAAAAATATGCCTGATATTTCAAATGACTCATCTGGTCAGCATGCTGATGATACTGTAGTGGTATGCAGGTCAAACAGGACTCATAAGCCTGTCACAAAACTTGTTTATGATGAATTGGATACCCCTTCTAATCAGTCTATACAAATTTCTGCAAAGACTGTCATTCCTGATTGGTTGACAGTTCTTGAATGCCTGCGTAAATATGCTCAAGGCCTGCTCGCTCCTGCCCCCTCAGAGTAACTCAGATAAGGAGGGAGCTGGCAGCCCTTGAGCATACGCAGACGTTCAAGACCCTGCACTGGATCAGCAGCAACAGCTTTCTTGAGCACCAACAGTAAGGCCTGATCAGGGCCATGGGAGGAAGTAGCAGTACGACTGGAACCAGAAACAAGTGTGATTTCAAAAGATGCTCTCTTCTTGTTGCAGCTACTAATTCCACTGTGACTAGCTGTGGATAGTAGAATGATCTATTCAGCTGCCAAAAGTTGGGAAACACTTTATCCAACTTCTGTAGTAATGGGAAAGGGGATACAAAGAGGAGACAATTATAAAGCTCTTTTGACTTTGCTGTTATCAATAGTGATCAGTTGAATCGATTATTGTAGTTTGATTTATAATGGAGTCACTGCAACAACATTATGACATCTAAGCAGTTTACAGTGGTCTTCTAAATTATTTTAGTTACCGGTAATCTTCTAATCCTGTATTTACCTCAAAGGAAATTATTGACACAATATCCACTTGTTCTTTCTTTGAATAGAGCAAGATTTGATGTGACAAGAGGGTTAAAGTCATATGGGCTATTATTCCCTATTGAGGTGATAAGGTTAGCTACTAGCCCTCTTGCTGACATCTGTGTTTTAATTACTGATTCAAGGGTACAATAAAATTGACTTGCACTTGAAGGGAGATAGGTTCAGAACAAATGCTAGGAAGTTCTTCTTCACCCAGAGGGTGGTGGACACCTGGAATGTGCTTCCAGAGGGGGTAGTTGAGCAGAGTACGGTTTTGGGTTTCAAAAAGGGATTGGACGAGTTCCTAAAGGGTAAGGGAATCTAGGGGTACAATTAGAGGGTTACTATACAAGACAAAATGCTCTTGAGTAATAGATCACTACAGGTCATTGACCTGGGGGGGCCGCCACGGGAGCAGACTGCTGGGCATGATGGACCTATGGTCTGACTCGGCAGAGGCAATGCTTATGTGCTTATGTACTTCTGTCCTATTTGGGTCTGTGGGGAGGAATTGTTTATCTAAACAGATAGTTTAAACCGCTGTTATTGTAAATGTTTTGTGATTTTATGCTAATAAAAATATTTAAAGTAAAAAAAAATATTGTGTAAAAACTTATGGCAAGGATGTTTAGCCTTTGTAGACTGGCTCAACAGGATCACCCAAACTTCTAATCTCAGTTTATATTTGAGTCAACCTTTTTTCCTCCTTTTGGGGTGGGGGGGGATGTCACCTCAATTTATATTCAGATTGGTTTATATTTGAGTGTAAATGTTAATAAAATTCTGGCTTTTGTTGCCAGAGAATGCGATGAAGGCAGTCAGCTTAGCAGGGTTTAAAAAAGGTTTGGCTAACTTTCTAAAAGAAAATTCCATAAGCCTTTATTAATTTGGGCTTGGGAACATCCACTGCTTATTTCTAGGATAAACTGCAATGTGTTTTATTCTTTTGGATCTTGCCAGGTACCTGTGACCTGTGTTGGCCACTGTTTGAAACGGGATACTGGGCTTGATGGACCTTTGGTCTGTCCCAGTATGGCAACTCTTATGTTCCTTTGACCAATTATGTCTATATGGCAGGCCTGCCCAAGTCATGACCCCAAGAGCAGATATCATGGCATTTGGGATCATGGTCCACAGTTTGGGAAGCCCCACTATATTAAGAGGGTTATTTTGTAAAACATTTCCACATACTCTACTCAGTAGTACATACTTCCATTTTGAATATTATGGGCTCCTTTTACTAAGCTGTACTAGCGGTTTTAGGGCATGTGCGCTAGACGCTAATGCCAACATTGAGCTTAGTAAAAGGAGCCCTATGTGTTTGCTTTTACACCTGCTTTTTGGCCTACACAAATTCTCAGAATTATGGTACATATATACAGTATAGTCAAATTTTCAAATGTGCTTAAATGCCAACCCCTCATTAAATAGCTCTGGTTCCATTCTAGATGCTATTTCTGCAGAATATTTGTTGGTGTTTTATTAAAACACGTAGGTATCTATCCTCTCATATAAATAGATGTCTTCTTGCCTTCTCAGTGTAGCTGAGCTGTTACAAAATACAGTGGTACCTTGGTTTACGAGCATAATTCATTCCAGAAGTATGCTCGTAAACCAAAATACTCGTATATCAAAGCGAGTTTCCCCATAGGAACTAAGGGAAACTCGCTTGATTCGTTCCCACCCACCCCCATCCCCCGAGGCCAGCGGCGCTGCTCTGACCCCCCCCCACAAGAACCAGCATTGCTCCCCCCAAAGGTCCCTCCCGCGTGATCCGGCACCCTCCCCCCGCGATCCAGCACCCCCCCACCGTGATCTGTAGTCCCCCAGACCCACCCGAACAGGCTTCTTACTTCCATCTCGACCTCAGCACCGGCATGCCTTGTGTATTGGTGCCGGTGCCCGAAGATTGGCCTCCTCTTATTTGCTGGGCCTTGAGCATCTGCGCATGCTCAAGGCCTGTGAGTTCACGCTCTCTCCGAGATTCTCGGAGATCACGGAGAGAGCGTGAACTCGCAGCAAAGAAGAGGAGGCCGGTCTTTGGGCACCGGCACCAACGCAGAGGACATGCCAGTACCGAGGCCGAGATGGAAGTAATAAGCCTGTTCGGGTGGGTCTGGGGGACTTCAGATTGCGGCGGGGGGTGCTGAATCACGGCGGGCGGGTGCCGGATTGCGGGGGAAAGGGTGCTGGATCGCGGGGGGCGCCGCTCGCAAATCGAGGCACGCTCAGTTTCCGAGGCGCCGATTTTGCGAATGTTTTGCTCTTCTTGCAAAACACTCACAAACCGGTGCACTCGTAAACCGAGGTACCACTGTATCTCTCACATTGAATAGGCAGGATTATAAAAGCCCATTTCTTCTGATAAAACATTATATTGCTTGTGTATATATATATTTTTTTAATTTGCTCTCTAAGGAGGTCATTATAATTTTATTGGAATTTGTTCTAAAAATGACAGCACAAATATTGGCGCATAGCCTCCCCTCAACTCAACATCAAATTACCAAAATGTAGCTATATTATAGGAGAGAGAAATGGAGGAAGCGGGTAAAAAGGGGTGCATAATTTAATCTGTAAAGTACTCACCCATTTACTTGTGGATGTGGCTACGTACACACATAAATAACCTCTTAAGTGATTCCAACTAGTTGTAAAGTCCATACATGATGGCACTTATTTGCTGATAGGCATGCATAGGGCTGGAGTTTGGGCAGAGCATAGGTGGAACCAGAAGTGTGTGCATAGATTATATTGACCAATAGAGTCAAGGACATTTACACCTGCTGGTATTTTATTAAGAAAAACAGTCACTTACTTTTCTTTATAAAATGGTACCAAAGTGAGCGCCTAGGCAATTACATTATACAAGTCTAAATCAATAATATAAAACAGTAGTATGAATCTCGCTAGGAAGTACTTTTTTACCCAGAGGGTGGTAGACACATGGAATACTCTTCCAGAGGTTGTGATAGGCCAGAGCACAGTACAGGGGTTCAAGGAAGGTTTGGATAGGTTCCTAAAAGATAAAGGGATTGAGGGGTACAGATAGAACCAGAGGTAAGGTTAGAAAAATGGTCAGGAACCACTTCACAGGTCATAGACCTGATGGGCCGCCACGGGAGCGGACCGCTGGGCGCGATGGACCTCTGGTCTGACCCAGTGGAGGCAACTTCTTATGTTCTTATGTTGGTAAGTTGTTCTCACAGCTACGTCAATGCTTCTTTATTGTCTGTTGTTTTGAAGGTGGCTGTCTAGGTTGTGGAATGCCATTGTTGCTCCTAAAGTGCAGGCAGCCGTACTTTGCAGAGCCTCTGTGAGGCGACCCGCTGGACTCGGGCAACTTGCGACAGACACTCCCAGTCAAGGCCAGCAAGCTGTAGTTAAAGCTGCTCTCAGCATTCTGCTGAACAAGGCAGTTCTGCATGGCTGTCCACTGCCCAGATCAGGTAATCAGAAGTAGATATGGAGTTAAAAGACAAAGGCAAAGGGGTCGTCTTACTAAAAGGCGTTAGATTTTGCAGTTAATGCGTTTGTTTTATTTATTTAAAAATTTATAAACCACATACAACTATGCGGTTTCCATATCGCATACATAAAATCTTGTTTCCTTCCAATTATCACATATAGCATAGACATGTCAAGACAACATCGTTAATCATCCCTGGGATAGAGCACAAATCCAATCAATTCAGAAGTACAAACAAGCTTTAAATCATACATTGATGTCAAAAATTCTATAAGGCGATTATCAACTGAAATATATCTTAGAAGTCATTGGCAAATAATTGAGTTTTCAGCATTTTCTTAAAATTCATCCTCCCCATACAAAACCGCAGGATACCAGGCAAGGCATTCCATAGTTCTACGCCAGCCACCGATATCATTGATACTCCAATCCTAGCATGCATAGGAATTAACGTAATATAAGCGAAAATGTAATGCAACAACTATTGTGGGTTTGGCCAACATTTCACTCGCAGGGTCACAAGGAGCAGCATGGGTTCCACATTAAAATATCCATTAGCACATAGTACTCCGTTTGAAATTAATGCGGATGCACCTAGGTCCTGATTCTATAAATGACGTCTAAAGTTAGGCACCTAGATTGGCGTACCTAGCCGATTTAAGCACTTAATTATTTAAAAGGCTAAATCAATACCAGTAATAAAAAAAAATTTGCAGCTCATAATTGGTGTAAATTTTACTTAATTGGATGGTCAGGCCTAACTTGGTAGCCGCCCACCATTTTGCAGCCTAGTCCATGGTGCCTACTAGAAAGTACTAGTGCTATTATCCTTTGGATACTTTGGGTGGTTGAGATTATCTTTCATCACATTCTTTAACTAAAACACCAAACAAAACTTAGCTTTGTGTTTTAAGGTTGCAGACGCATACACCGACAGCAGCCATTCAGCAAGCAGTGCAGGGCCAGGCTGGATGCCAAAAACATCGTAACTGCCCTTTAGCACTAGCCGCGAGATTCGAGGAGGCAGCTGTCCAGCGAGGGATGTATTTGAGGGGGATGATTTTAAAGGTATTGTAAAATGGGGGGAATAAACATTTTTTAGATATTCTAGTAATAGGAGGAAGTGCAAAAGTGAAAGGAAGGAATATCGTATTTCCCCTTATATAAGCCATGGCCTATACATGGGTTTTACAAACCTGCCTATGGGGCGCAACTTACCTAAATGGGGCAGCCTATCTAAACCATTAAAATCATCCCCCTGGTACCTTTTTAAATCATCCCCCCCATTCCTTTTTAAAATCCCCCTTAAATACAACCCTGGCTATTTTTTTTCTTCCATTTATATCTTTGATTTCCTTAATACTTTACCAGCTTTTTCAGATATTGTCGCTTGTCTTCCTTTTTCTGTGATCTCTTGTAATTTATGAAGTCTAACCTCTTTTTCCTTACTTTTTCATCTATTACTTTTGATAACCAACACTGCCTTCTTTTCCTCTTACTTTTATTTACTTTCCTTACAAAAAAGTTTGTTGCCCTTACAGTAGCTCTTTTCAGTTTTGCCCACTCTTTTCCTATTTCTTCCAGACAACTTCTTGAGGTAATCCCCCATCTAGACAAAATTAGTCTTTTGATGTCTTAAGACCTTCACTTTTGAATGAACCCTCTTTCGAAATAAGCAGGTGGTTTTCACTAATACCGTTAAATACAACATTCGGCATTGAGCATCCGCGTTGAGTATTGACTCTTTCCATGCTCACAAAATCGCCGGCTTTGAGTTTCCCATTTAGTGCTGATATTCAGTACTACTGTCTGGTTAAGTGCTATTGAATATAAGTGGATAGCCTTACATATGTGATTAAAATCAGAGCAGGATAAATTACTCTGAATATCAACCCCAGAATGTCTGTAGGCGTGTACATGCTGTTGAAACTAACAGTAGCACGTACATTAAACAAGCCGTTTTATAGACAAAACTAGAGCAAAGGTCAACTGAAGTTTATCTAAATACTACAGATAATTTATTATGTAGGTAGCTAACAAAGCTGTTGATAGAGAAAATCAATCAACGAGGTTGTATGCTAATGCACTTTTTTTCTTCGTCTAGAAATGATTAATTTATTCTGTGCAGGATTCTGTGAAGTATCCATCAATTTTTCTGTTTGTATAATTGGACGTCACTTTTCTAGGCTAGGGAAAGCGTTATAGTCCCAGTGACGTGCCCACTTTTAACCAAAACTTACATCACCAATTGAATGTTCTTACAGAGCTGGATCAATATATCGGCATCTTCAAAGGAAGCAATTTCCCAGTATCCCTGATTTCAAACTACAACTGTAGCAAGAAGAAGGGAGAAAGCAGCTCCTGGAGAAAAGTGAACACAAGTCCTCGCAAGAAATCCAGCCATGTGTCTCCGTCGTCATGGAATAAATCCGAGGAAAATGGTAGTATGGTGTCAAATGCACTCATTTTTCAGCATGATGCTCAGGGTTCACATTTCTCCTGACCCTCCGGCCTGAATTATTCTGTATTAATTCTCCCCCTCTCCCCATCCTCCTCACCACTCCCTGGTTTGAAGGGAATTGGCTAATACTTAAGCTGTAAGAATTATCTCCTTATCAATATGAAACTATCTTCCCATTATTTTAAATACTGACTGCTGCAGTACTCGGATAGTAGCTGCTGCTACAGATTCAGATAGACCAGTGTATTTCATGCTGTCTAGGGAACGATGATTATTCAGCTGCTATCCAGATAGTGGCTGAATAATTACCATTAATCTGTCCAGATAGTACCTGTTCTACATAGGATTACATATAAAATTGCCCTATTGACCTTTAAAACCATGCAAACTAATGCCCCGACATTCATAGATAGACTACTATGATCCCCTATGATCCACCCAGAACCTTAAGATCAACCTCACAGCATTCCCTTAATGTCCCATCCCTAAAGATAATTGGTACTCGTCATACCCTCATTTTTTTAGTCACTGCCCCTTTAATTTGGAACTCTCTCCCTCTGTACCTTAGAGCTGAATAAAACTTGCAGAAATTCAAAAGCAGCCTAAAATGCTTGCTTTTTAAAGATGCCTATAACTGATTTTTATACACATATCTACTCCAGCAATTTTTAACTTTTTATCTTTTCCTATTGTATTTTCCTTTTATGTATCTATATATATAAAATCGGAGGTATGTATGTGTGTATGTGCCGCGATCACGCAAAAACGGCTTGACCGATTTGAACGAAACTTGGTATGCAGATCCCTCACAACCTGGGATGATATGTTCTGGGGGTCTCGCGGCCCACCTGCACACGTGGGCGGAGCTACAAACAGATAATCAGATTTCACCCATTCATGTCAATGGAAAAAATGTAAAAAGCTGCCATTCTCACAGTAATTCAAAAACGGCTTGACCGATTTGTACGAAACTTGGTATGCAGATCCCTCACTACCTGGGGTGATATGTTCTGGGGGGTCTCGCGGCCCACCTGCACACGTGGGCGGAGCTACAAACAGAAACTCAGATTTAACCCATTCATGTCAATGGAAAAAATGTAAAAAGCTGCCATTCTCACAGTAATTCAAAAACGGCTTGACCGATTTGAACGAAATTTGGTATGCAGATCCCTCACTACCTGGGGTCATACGTTCTGGGGGTCTCGCGGCAGGTATGTAAAAAATTAATTTCATTCACCACTATAAAGTATCTTTATTTGAATCCATTTACAGTGTTATTGCTATAATTAAATACCCGTGCAACGCCGGGGCATCAGCTATATATATATAAAATTGGATGTATGTATGTATGTTCCAGCATAACTCCGAAACGCATTGACAGATTTCAACCAAACTTGGTATACATATCAATTGCTATCTGGGAAAAAAATACTGTGGGGGTGGGAAGGGGATGACATGTAAAGACTCATCGAAAAAGACAGATATTGCTTTGACCAATGGTGTGAAGCTTGGGGAATGATGTCACACAGTCAGAATGATGTCACAGTCAACAGTATATAAGGAAGTGCTGCTGTGGTGTGGTGTGGTGAAGCCGAAACTGAAAATTTGTGTGATGTTATTCCTCAAGTGAATGTTCCTGAAGGGAATTTATATCCGGGCAACGCCGGGTGATCAGCTAGTTCTTTCTATAAAATTGTAGTTCTTCCCTCTTTTCCCTTTGTTTTCAAGTCATAACTATGTAGTGGGCACCTGGAATGCACTTTCGGAGGTTGTGATAGGACAGAGTACACTACGGGGTTTCAAAAAAGGATTGGATAAATTCCTGAAGGACACGGGGACTGAGGGATACAGATAGGGATAGGATTATGAAAGGGTATAGATAGAAGGATAAAGGGGATTAAAGGGTTTTAGACAAGGATCACCTTATAGGTCATGAACCTGATGGGCCGCCGCGGGAGCGGACTGCTGGGCGAGATGGACCTCTGGTCTGACCCAGCGGAGTCAACTTCTTATGTTCTTATGTGTCTAATAATTAGTTCATGTATGTCTAATTAATTTAAAAATGTTCATCTCCCAGCTATTTAGTTGTGTATGTCCAATAATTTAAAAATGTTCATCTCCCAGTTATTTTAAATACTTTGTACAACGCTTTGTACCTATGGATAAGCGTTTAATCAAAACTTAAATAAACTATGAAACTATTAAGGTGAGCAATGGAGTCTCTCAGGGATCGGTGCTGGGGCCATCCTTTTCAATATATATGTGAGTGACATTGCTGAAGGGTTAGAAGGAAAGGTTTGCATCATTGCGAATGATACCAAGATTTGTAACAGAGTAGACACTGAGGAGGCAGTGGAAAACATTAAAAAGGATCTGCAAAATTTAGAGGAATGGTCTAATATCTGGCAACTGAAATTCAATGCAAAGAAGAGCAGAGTAATGCATTTGGGGATTAGAAATTGAAAGGTCCTATGTGCTGGGAGGTGAGAGGCTGCTATGCATGGATGGGGAGAGGGACCTTGGGGTGATAGTATCTGAAGATCTAAAGGCAAAGAGATAGTGTGACAAGGTAATGGCTGTTACCAGAAGGATACTGGGCTGTATAGAAAGATATGTAGCCAGTAGAAGAAAGAAGGTGTTGATGCCCCTGCACATGTCATTGGTGAGGCCCCACTTGGACTATTGTGTTCAATTTTGGAGACCGTATCTGGCAAAGGATATAAGAAGACTTGAAGCGGTCCAGAGGAAGGTGATGAAAATGGTACGAGATGTGCACCAAAAGACGTATGAGGAGAGACTGGAAGCCCTGAATATGTACGAGGGCTGTTCAAAAAGTATCAGTCCTTTATTCATAAATACCAATGAGTTCAATGCGGTTTACAAAAGATTAGCTACAAAAATATAATCATGAAGAGAAAAAGCAGCTAAGGGATAAGAAACTTCAGAAATATCCATCTTAACAAACAGTAGACCATCTATGTTGTTTCTTCACGGTGGTCCAAATATACAAAACAAACATTTAGAAAGATCACAATATTCACCCCCTCCCCACCCAACCCCGCCCATCCCACAAAGTTCTCCATTATCATGAATTCAAAATAATACTACATGCCCAATGTGACATGCTATCCCATATAGGCGCCCAAGTTTCTTGATACAATCTCCATTTTTTGGAGTGATCTTCTTGTAGCATCTAGATCAGGGATGTTAAAGTCCCTCCTCGAGGGCCGCAATCCATTTGGGTTTTCAGGATTTCCCCAATGAATATGCATGAGATCTATTTGCGTGCACTGCTTTCATTATATGCTAATAGATCTCATGAATTTTCATTGGGGAAATCCTGAAAACCCAGCTGAATTGCGTCCCTCGAGGACCGACTTTGACACCTGTGCTTTAGGGACAGGTATTGTACCTGCATATAATATGTAAACCATTTTGGTTCTACAATAGAAAGGCTATATATCAAGAATCAAAAACCTCAGAGCTGTTCTTCCAATGTACATTAACACTTTTTCAAGAAATGTGGTATATCAAATAAACAAACTGTAATACTTGCAGTTAAAAATACTGTTAGCTTGGGTATTTCTAGTTTATGAGCAACATCAATTTTAACATGCATAAAGTAATGTGAGAGCTTTAATGTATAAATATGCTAATGAGATGCAAAACTATGCCAAAACCTCATTACCTATGATCATTGCTGAAAAGTATGTAAACAAATTGGTTCTCAGGTGCATCAGTGGCCAAATATGAGGCTGACTCAGTAGCAGGTTCTGTTCTGTACAGGTCGTCAGATCTGGGTCCTGTTCTTGAGTCAGGTTTTTTTCTTGTTTGCATCCTCTATGGCACAGGTGTCAAAGTCGGTCCTCGAGGGCCGGAATCCAGTCGGGTTTTCAGGCTTTCCCCAATGAATATGCATGAGATCTATGTGCCTGCACTGCTTTCAATGCATATTCATTGGGGAAATCCTGAAAACCCAAATGGATTGCGGCCCTCGAGGAGGGACTTTGACACCCCTGCTCTATGGCAGGGGTAGGGAACTCCGGTCCTCGAGAGCCGTATTCCAGTTGGGTTTTCAGGATTTCCCCAATGACTATGCATGAGATCTATTTGCATGCACTGCTTTCAATGCATATTCATTGGGGAAATCCTGAAAACCCGACTGGAATACGGCTCTCGAGGACCGGAGTTCCCTACCCCTGCTTTATGGGAGGAACCAGAATCATCATTCAATGGTGACAGCTAAGGAGTTGGTTTCCTAAGGCACATTAACTCATTTAAGTGCTTTCCCAGGATTTCAACAAACCTGATAGCAGAAGCATGGCAGTTGCACTCCAAAGCTGCTTTGTAATCCCATTCACAGTTCTGACTATTCAGTAACCAATTTTAATTTAAAGTGGATTTATTTACCTTTTTTTTTTTTTTTTTTCCAGGTGTAGAATCTCAGAATGGTTTGCAACAGAATTACACCAAATTGACTGGTCAAATGAAACTCAGGTAAATACCTGTGATTTGGTTTCAAGAACATAGAAGTACAGTACCCTTGGTTTGCGAGCATAATTCGTTCCAGAAGCATGCTCTTAATCCAAAGCGCTCGTATATCAAAGCAAATTTCCCCATAGGAAATAATGGAAACTCAGACGATTCGTTCCACAACCCCAAAACTTTAATACAAAATACTGTATGTACTTGTATTGCAAGACCTCGCTCGTTTAGAACAGTCACTACACTCCCACAGTGTCAAAGAGAGAAGAACCATCGGCTCAGTTGTGATGATGTGACGCGTGCATACTGTAAGTACTTGTATTGCAAGACATTGCTTGTTTATCAAGTTAAAATTTAATGAAATGTTTTGCTTGTCTTGCAAAACACTTGCATACCAAGTTACTTGCAATCCAAGGTTTTATTGTAACATAGTAAATGATGGCAGTTAAAGACCCGAATGGCCCATCTAGACTGCCCAACCTGATTCAATCTAAAAATCTGATGGTTTGTAATTGGTTTGATGTCTAGAAAAGGGGAGGAGGAGGAACAACAATAAAGTCTAGGAAATATCACATTGATGGAAAAAATAAGAGGATTAGGGAAATGAATGTAATACAGTTTTGTATCTATGTCTAGAAAGAATAGTAGGGAGAGAGAATAAAGAGGGGGAAAAAAAAAAGATTAATGTTCAGAAGCGTCTTTAAGAAGGAAATATTTCAATGCCCCTTTAAATTTCTCTCAATTAGTCTCTTAAGCAGATATGTTTAACTTTAGATGCCTAGAATTGAAAATCAACACTAGGGCAGTGATCCTGTCATGAAAGTGCTGGGGTGGGAGGTGCAGTGATGCATGGGCATCAGGGATCGAGAATGACACGGGACCAAATTTGTCCCTGTCTCTGCAGGAATGCAATTTCCCCATCCCATCCCTACAAGTTTTGCTGCTGACCCCGTCCCTTCCCCATTCCTGTAAGCTCTGCCTTAACCACACACATCAAGTTACCACCTGGGCTGGGAAAATTCAACACACAAGTTCCTCAGAATGCCACACTGGATGTTCGTGTGGTAGCCGTCCTCATAGGAATATTTTAGTGTGTGAGTTTATTATATTATAACCCGGCACTTTCAATAGGGATTTAGCAATTAGCTAAGATTTCAAACTGCTCTGCTCTCCCTATCCCTGACCCTGATGAAATTATGAAACGCGTCGGTGGGGATTGAGGCAGACCCAGTTTTTTACAAAGCTAAGTATTTGCTTTTGCAGTAATTCTTTAAAAAAATGATAACTATTTAATTTATCGAAGCACTTGCACTTTATAAACTTTATGAAACGTTATAATATAATAAACTCACACACTAAAATGTTCCTATGAGGACGGCTACCACACGAACATCCAGTGTGGCATTCTGAGGAACTTGTGTGTTGAATTTTCCCAGCCCAGGTGGTAACTTGATGTTTATTGGGATTTCAGCAGTGTTACTTTGGTGCACGTTTAGATTTTAACCACACACAAGCATCGAACACTTATGATTTTAAAGTGTTTGAGGCTTGTGCAGATGGAAGACAGAGCTTGCAGGAATGGTGCAGGGACAGGAAAAGAACACATCGGGACAGGACAGAAAAATGAGTTCCCACGGGGGACAGGGAAAAATTTGTCCCCAAGCCATTCTCTAATCGGGGAAGAGCGTATCGGAGGTGCATGGTGTGGTAATGCTGGACGCCGACTTCCCTCGCTATACCAGTGCGTATATATGTGTACATATGAGCCTAAATTCCAAAAATCTGGCAATGTGCTATTCTATGAATACACCCAGATCTATCACAGTGCGTATTTCAAAGGTATACACTTGGGTAGTGTATACTGAGTGTAGTGTGAGTGGGATTCACATGTATGCGCATAATTTCTAGAATACTGTAAGTTATACACATATCTCTGACATCTAGGTGCGAGCATTTACACCAGTTCTGTGGTTAGTATAAGTGCTTATGCCTAACCACATATGTTCTACAAAGGAAAGTAGGCACCTAATCTAAATCTTTAGATTAAATCTAGGTGTTTCTTTATAGATTTTGCCTCCACAGCCCTAATTTACTGGTAGCGCTATGCTTACTTTCAGGGGGACAAAGGATAAGGAAGTCATATTGGCAATGTGAAGAGAGAGGGCTCAAGTCTGCATTCAGCTTGCAACATTAGGGGAGTCACCCTCCCCCCCCCCAACACACATACATGCCTACCACAAAATATTTTCCTCATCTGACTGAGTCCTGCCATCACTCACTCTTTAGAGACTAAAATTTAGATGTAAGGCAGATTTGCATTCAGGCAGATGTGGGCATGAAGCTATTTAAATGATATGACTAGAGATGCCTCGCTTAAGGTAATAAACGATTGCATTTAGTAATTGACCTTTTCTTTTCTTGGCTCTTTAGTATTCAGATAAATACAGATATATAGGTACAGTAGATACAGATATGTGTATAAGTAAAATGTTACAGTGAAACCTTTTTTCTAGATTGATAGAGAATGGACAACCACGGTCATTGAGCATGGCGCAAAGGCTGTCCCTTGGCTCGGATGATGAAGACCTTGTACGGGAACTTCAGAGCATTTGTTCCAGCAAATCAGAGCCAGATATAAGCAAGGTAAGGATGCAATCTAATCTAATGTAGTATTTGTGTGTTGCACATGCCTGTTCAGGCTCTAGGCGACTTAAAGAAGCTTTCAACATTTAATTTTTTCACTCTTTTCATTCTTCAAATTCCTCTAAAGAAACAAGTTGCGATATAGGTAGAAAATAGAGAGAATGGGAAGTTTTGGATTTTTTCCCACCCCTTGGACGTACGGTTTCTTTCTGCCTCTTAGGGATAAAAAAAAAAAAAGGTTGCAGCCAGTAAGGGTACTTTTACTAGGTGCAAGGGTATTAGGTGTCCAAGACCAATCATCCATCTTGTGTTCCCATGCCCTCACTACTACAATATTCTATATTTCTTGCTCCTCTCAGCTCCAGCATCCATCCAGATTGCACTGCCATAGAACAAAAATAAAAACTCTGTGGAGATGGTGATGTTGAGGATGCAAGCTTTATTAAGAAATACACACATTTATAATCCACAGAAAATATATCTAGGACCCAAACCGTTGAGAACTGTGGACCCAACACGGTCCGTGACAATACTGTTTTCCTCAGGGGTCTCTAAAAGTCCTGATATAAAAACAAGTGGATTAAAAACTGAAAACAATACTGAGTCGTAACTCTGCGTGAATGAGTAATCCACGTGATTTTATATCTGGACTTTTAGGGACCCATGAGGAAGACAGTATTGTGCCCCAGACTTTCTGCATTCATTTTCTCATATCCATAGCTGGAGCATAGATTAGTCCACCAGAAAGGGAAATTCAGATGATCATAGATTTTCCAGTTTCGGGTTATCACACAATTAAATTTAATAAAAGAGATACAGCGTAGAAAAACAAGACTAAAGGGTAACAGAAAGAGGAGGCCTAGGTTACAGTAGCTTTAAAAAGAGTTCTTAAGACACATCGAGAGGGCAGAAGAATGGAGCCACACAACAGAAGTAGATACCAGATACATATGGTGCTGTCTTTATGTCAGTGAGCAAGGTGAGACTCACAATACCAAAGCTGAAACTGATATAAATGCCAGACTACAAAAGTATGTTTTCCAAAATTCTTAAAGTTAGTAAAAGCAGATTCAGCACAAATATAGAAAGGGAGATTGTAATACAATGATGGGGGCCCAGTGGTGTAGCAAGGACTGTAATGGGCAGAAAAATTAATACAGGCTCTCCTATAACACCATCTCACCCAGAGTAGTGGGGACTGGAGGGAGAGGGGTGTGGAGGAGATATTCTGGGTAAACAAACCCTGTAAAAACCAGACTCATTCAAGATCTATATAGAAAACCTTAATAAAGTCAGAAAAAAACTTTTTCTACCTTTGTTGTATCTCATTTCTGCTTTTCTCTGTTTCTTCTTAACTCTCTTTCCAGCGTCTCCTGTCATTTTGATATTTCTTCTCTCTGTCTAATAACCATCTTTCATCCCTATCCTCCCCTCAAATCCAGCACCTGCCCTCTCAGTGTCCATATCACTCCTTTGTATCCAGCATCTCTTCTCTGTATCACTGTTCCTCTACTTATCCAGCTTGTCAACTCTCTCTTCCTCTCCTTTCTCACTTCCCGCCCTGGGACCAGCATCTCTCTCTCTTTCTTCCCTCCCCTCTCCACAGGCTGGCATCACTCTCCTACTGGTTCAGCGTCTCTCCTCCTCAAAATCTCTCTCTCTTTTCCCCCTCCACCTCTGGGGCTCTCTTTTTCTCTTCCCTTCCATACACTTCTCTTCCCTTCAGCCCAACATCATCTCTCACCTATTCATCCTATGTTTTTTTTTCTCTCTCTCAACCCTCTGCCTCAAACTCCACCTCTACCCCCACCACGTAGGTATCAGCTTCTCTCCCTCCCCTAGTTGGTCCAGTATGCTTCTCTTTGTGTGCCCCTCCCTCCATGAGTCCAGCATCTCTCTAACCCCTCTTCTGTCCCTTCCCAAATTCTGGAATTACTCCTCCTCCCCCCCTTTCACATGTTCTGGAATCTCTAACTCCCCCGCCCCCCCCCCACAAATCCCAGCATATATCTACCTCCCCTCCCCCTCAGGTCTTGGCATCTATCTAACTTCCCCCTCCCCCACAGGTCCAGGCATCTAACCTCCCATCCTCCCTTGGGGCCTTTGAATCCACAAAAAGCAGCTGGAAGAGGCAGCAATGTGCATAGCTTGCTTCTGTCCAGCGCCTCCAGAGCCTTTCCACTGGCAGCAGGGCCTTCCACTGTCGCAGTAGAAAAGCTCTGATGATGCTGGCAAGTGGCAGACTGTTTATTTCACTGAATCTGCTGGCTGCAGCTTCTTGCTGCCTTCTGCAGATTTTGAAGACCAAAGGGGCAATACCAGACTCGCTAAGAGGTAGAGAGATGGGGAGAAATGCCGGAACCTGCAGGGGGTAGGCAGCCCTGGGCATTTTGTGGGCTCATATTATGGTAGCTGGGACTCTGGGGCCACTGCAGTAAAACATCTACAAGATTCTTAAGAATGCACCTACAAATATTGTAGAACCATCAAAAGGTTTCAACACACAGAGAAGAGCGAGCAGGAGAGTTTATAGGATATCAGAAGATTTAAAAGGAAAAGAGGGCTTCCTGAAGAAAAACTGATGGGTCAATGTGAGAATCTTAAACGGAAAGTGGCAGGCAATTGGAAGCTACTGTTCTTTAATAAAAAGATGAGTCATGTTATAAAATTTCTTCATGTCATAAAGATATTTCACAGTCACGGAAACATTTTGGAGTAACTGAAGTTGCCTTGTTTGCATATTAGGTAGGCTCTGATATACTGTAGGAATTTACAATAATTGTAGACTTGAGATAACCAACATATGAACCAGGTGACGAAGGGCTGAATGATGAAAGAAAGGACACACAGTTTGCAACTATTTTAGTCCTTCCTGCATTGTTTGTGGTCTCCTGCAGAGTGCGTGTGAAAGTTGATGCAGTACATATCATATGTGCAACTCCTATGCTTCTGTTTTGCATGCACGTGTCATCTGCTTCTGTCTGCACTTGAGTTGGCAACCCCTTCTGGTCTGGAACATTGGGGGTTCCAGCAAGGGGAAATGGGATGCAAAAAAAGATGCCCCATCCTTGACTCGTTGGTATCACTGCCTTTCTTGTTGTGGGCATATATACTGGTAGATGGTGCCAGGGGAGGGCTAGTAATGTGCATTTGGTACCCCTGCTTGTCAGGGCTGGCTCAAGGCAGTCTGCTTACTAAGATGAAGGATGTCCTCCTCCCCAAGACACCGAAAAAGGAGCGCCATATGAGGAGGTCCTGTTGCAATGTCTCTGTTGCCCCTAAAATTGTGGCTCTCTAGGCAGCCACCTATTTCTCCTACTGCAAGGGCCAATACTGTCTTAATCCTGTCATCACAGAGAGAGCCCTTGGCTAGAGGTCACATACCAGAGCTCCTTCTATAACTGTACAATGATTGACCTTAAATTTGAACACTAGGTGTCACCATTGTACAATGATTAAGGCTCTCTCCTGTACCAGGAGATATGAATGCTGTCTCCACAACAAACCTCATGTCTCCTGCATATGGCAGAGCTACCAGAACTGTCCCTTTTTTATTTTTTTGTTAGTTCCAAAATTTTATTGAAATTTTCATTTCAAGGATTTTCATTTCAAGGAATTTTCAAGAATTTTCATTTCAAGGATTTTCTAATCAGAGGGAGAGATTAGCCAAAACTGTAGTAATCTTTGGGATCACCAAAAAAACACAAAATCCTAATCTAGCAGTAGAAGTGAGAAACCTGTGCATGATTGGGGCTGTTATCTTGCATGAAAAGACTTTTATTGCTCCATATTTAATCTACATCTGAAATTGGTAATGGGTGTTGTATTGCATCTACTACACAGTGGTAGAGGAGCATACATACAGAGAACATCCTGACAGCCATTTTTTCCCATGATGTTGTCTGTTCCTGCAAATTTAAAAGCCAGAATGGGAGGAAACAGTTGTGTGTGCATGTCCAAACAAAAATGAAAGTGCCAGCACACATCTGTGCGTAAACCAGAAGGTTCTTTTTCATAAACAGTAAATAATAGCCCTGTGAGAAATATTTGCAAGGCTAATATTTATATGAGGTCTGACAATTAAGTTCATCCTATAAAAAGTGCTACATACCTCATTGCTGAATATCACTATGGTTACCTTCGAAGTACTCCCCTTGGGAAGCTACGCACCAACGCCAGCACCTAGTCCACCCTTCAAAGCAATTATGGAACTCTTTTTCTGGAATGGCCATCTTACCCCTGATGTCCTGAATGTCATCAAAATGTCTACCTCTCAATATTTCTTTTAACTTTGGGTAAAGAAAAAAGTCATTGGGGGCCAGATCAGGTGAGTAGGGAGGGTGTTCCAATGCAGTTATTTGTTTACTGGCTAAAAATTCCCACACATGTGAGCTAGTACATTGTTGTGATGCAAGAACCATGAGGGACCATTTTTGCGCACACCTTTCTCATGCTAAGATATTCAGTTAAGATTTTCCTGTTTCTCTATCGATGTTTACTTGGTCTTCTATGCTTCTCACAGTCAGCTGATGAATTCGACAAATTTTTGCGATGTTTTTTTTTTTCAGTTCTGCTTGTTATTGGCCGCCCTGACTTCTCTTCATCACTGACGCTTTCTCTCCCCTCAGAAAAAAAGTTTTAATCCATTTGTACACTGCCGTTTTCTTCATGGCATTATCCCCATAAACTTGGACTAACATGTCCCTGATTTCACTTCCACTCTTGCCAAGTTTTACAAGAAATTTATTGTTTGCTCGTTGCTCTAATTCAAGCTCTGACATTCTCGCAATGGCACATAAAAACATACAGCAGCAATAATGAGCGTCACTCAGCAAGATGGCATCACACGTCGACACGAACACAGCTGTGAGACACTGATATACCAAGGTAGTGAAACCTTACAGAGCTGTTTGTACAGTGCTGCCAACTTAAGGGCGTGGCGGCAAGTTCATGAACTTAATTGTCAGTTCTCTCATGAGGACAAAATTCTGCTTCATGTGCGGATATGTGCTGGCATGTTTGTTTTCTTTGGACGTGTGCACAGTGAAGGTATCCTTATCATAGGAACTTTGGGAGCAATTCTGTACATTTATGCACCCCAATGCTAAGGGCTTAGTGCCAATTCGAAATGGCTTCTTGGTGGTGACCCGTCAAATGAGCGCAGAACAAATGAACCCCAACAATTGCACACAGGGACAAGTGCGCGCCCCGACAATTGCGTGCACGAACAAGTGTGTGCATGGACAGTTGCGGCAGTGGATACTATTTTGTCTCTTTGAGGGGGAGCTGGGGGGACCCCCTCCCACATTACACTGTAAATATTCACTTGCTATCTAGTGTTAGGGTAAAGTTTATATTATGATTATGGGAACCCTAATCATGATATAAACCTTACCCTAACACGATGTCCCTGATTTGCTGAGACTCCTCAGGCCCCGTCCCTTGGGAAGAGCTTGGCGCCTCAAGCCCCTCCCAAGGGACGGGGCCTGAGGAGTCTCAGCAAATCAGGGCCTTCCAGATTCACAGGCCGCAATTGTCCTGCGCGCACTTCTCCTTGCGTGCAATTATCTTGCGCTCATTTGTCGGTGTACCCTTCTTGGTACCAAGATTGCATTATAGAATGCATTGTAGAATGAATTAGCATAAGTGGGCATTGGCCTAAAGTTAGACACCAACAGTTACACCAGGTCAATGTCAGTTGTAACCGTTGGCACCTGATTGTGCTCTGAAGTGCACGTAACTTATAATATTCTATTAGTTGTGCGTGTATCTTCTGAGACATGCTCATGACTCGCCCACAGTCTGCCTATGTTTGTGCCCCCTTGCACTTAATGTGCTAAATGAAGTTGGAGTGTATGTTATAGAACAGCATCTGGCGTAGTTGCCAATTAATGGCGCCAAGCACATACATTAGTGCAGGGGTGTCAAAGTCCCTCCTCGAGGGCTGCAATCCAGTCGGGTTTTCAAGATTTCCCCAAGGAATATGTATGAGATCTATTAGCATACAATGAAAGCAGTGCATGCAAATAGATCTCATGCATATTCATTGGGGAAATCCTGAAAACCCGACTGGATTGCGGCCCTCGAAGAGGAACTTTGACACCCCTGCATTAGTGCTATTATTCTAGGATCTACCTGTACAATTGCAAGCAAATTCTCTATTGGCCGCCTAAAGATAGATGACGTCATCCGCTCATGCTCAGAGGTCCTCCAGACACAGCCCGGAGGTTGGGAGCATTCCAAAACCCGGACAAACTACCGGGTTTTGGAAAGTCTGTACAGGCACCCGAACAGTCCTCTAAAAAGAGGGCATGTTCGGGTTTTCCCGGGCATCTGGTAACTCTACCCATGGAAGTTGTATTATGGAGGAGTGGCCTAGTGGTTAGAGGAATTGCCTCAGCGCCCTGAGGTTGTGAGTTCAACTCCCACTACAGCTTCTTGTGACTCTGGACAAGTCACTTAACAATTCATTGCCCCAGGTCCAAAAGAAGTACCTGTCTAAAGTATGTAAACCGCTTTAGAAACATGATGGCAGATAAAGGCCAAATGGCCCAACCAGTTTGCCCTTCTACAGCATCTACTATTTCCTCTTCACACTTTCTTAATTGTAACCACAGAGAAAAGCAGTATATCAAGTCCTATCTTCTTTATTAAGGATTTAAGAGAGAAAATGTTTGTCTCTTGCTTGTTATTTATAGCATAAAGGTATTTATAATGTAGCTACACCATCTCCCCTTCTCTCACCCAGGGTAAAATTATACTGACCCTTTAACCTAAATGCTGGTTTTTGACATTAAACTCTGGAAACCCTGCATAATTTATGAAATTTATGTTAAGACATCGAATTACATTTTTCATTTTAGTCAGTCTTTCACCTGAAATGTAAAGAATGCACCTAAAATCTTGACAACTTCAGAATGACTGTATTTTAGATTGCAGATTCTAAGGATGACCTAACGATATTCAGTAACTCTCAGAATAAGCCCAGACCGTCTGCAACCGCTGTTAGTCCAAAAACACAAGTGCCAAAACAGGTAGGTGGTAGACTGTTGTAGAAAAGTTATTGAAAAAAAAATTATCAAAATTAATTGCTCATAAATTAGTAAATTCTACCTATGGCGCTGAAAATTACATGTGCATGCGCAATCTAATTGATAATGAGCCAATTAGCGACAGTAATTGGGCACTAGCAGTCAATTATTGGCAACTTTTTGAATTTATACGTGCATCTTTGCAGTCAGTATTCTATAACTCTGAAAAGGGAGTGTGGCCATAGGAGGGACATGGACAGATCAGGGGCATTCTTGAAATTTGCATGCAGTGTTAGAAGAGAATATGGCAGATTTGTGCCTAATTTAGGCCTGAGGATTTACATCAGGGTTCAATTGGTGTGATTCCTCATGCCCCCATTTGAGTGTGGATCCCAATGCCAAGTGCTGTTCTATAAATGGGAGCACTATCTCAACGGAAGAAAAAGCCTCAGGTTTTTGTGTGGGCAGAGCATAAATGCTCAAACCTCCACCAACCCACATCATCGGCAAAAAAACTTCTGAGGAGAATGTGCAAATACCACATTCACTTATTAGCATTAGTCCTGCACTAATAAGTGAATGTAGTATTTGCACATTTTCCTCAGAAGTTTTTTGCCGATGATGTGGGTGGCGGAGGTTTGAGCATTTATGCTCTGCCTAAACAAAAACCTGAGGCTTTTTCTTCCGTTGAGATAGTGCTCTCAATTCAGATAGTGGAGCATTGGTATAAATTATGTATTACCCACTTTCACCAGATTTAATATAGTATTATCACATAACATAGATACATATATTCCTTACGGTTCTGTGCAGTTCACAAACCATGAAATACTAACCAAACATAGTATGATCACAGCAAATTAATCAAAATGTTTGCCAAACAAGTATGTTTTCAACATTTATGAAAGCTAAATAGGAAGTGGAAAATGATCTGCAAGTGCTGACTTGTTTCTCCCCTGGTATGCCAACATTTTGCCAAAGAAATATTTTCTGTTTACGAATTTGAATTTGGGCAGTAGAATTTGTATTGTACGCGAGCTTGTATTGGGAGCCAGTGTGACACATACTGGTTCTGGTACCAATATACATTTCTTTGTAGTCTATTGGTCAAGGGTAGGGGGGTTTAGGTGAAGAAGTATGTTTTTATTGCTTTTCTAAAGTTGAGGAGTCCTTTAAGGGATCGGATCTATGGGGGGAAGGGGGGGGGGCAGTCGATTCCAGTGACTCGGTATGAAGTGGGAGTAGTTGAAGGGCATGACCAGGGGGAATTTTGAGACATATTTCATCCTGGGAGCAGAGGTTCCAGTTCAGCACATACGGAGGGAGCTTAGTCAGCGGTTCCAGTCACGAAAGGGCCATTTTTTTCACATTATAGTGGTTTTAGTTATAGTATGTTACATTGCAGTGTCAAGATAAATATAGTAAAGACAACTATAATAAAGACATCTTCAGCGTGACTATCCAAATGTAGAGAAAAAGAGACTTCAGGAATTAAAGTGCCCATACACCTCAGAGCAACATAGGCCATACAATTGGGCATCTGAAAGTCATAAGTCTCTAAAAAAAACCAAAACCCTCTACATCTATTAAATATCCAGTAGTGAAATCTTCATATCTTGATGCAAAAATGTACATATAAACATATAAGAACAAAGGATAAAATTCAAGTTAAACAAAACTGGTTCATAAACCAGGAGAATAACTGTACTTAACTTTCCCAATTCAGCTGCATAATTAGCCAATGCAGTTTCTTTAGCCAGACCCGACAGCGGCCCTGTTTCACATCTCAGCTGTTTCAAGGGCACTGTGTGTGTGTATGCTGGGTCTTCTGTGTATTTGTATACGTGTGTGTATGCTAGGTCTTGTGTGTGTATGTATGCTGGGTATTTTTGTGTGTGTGTGCTGGGTCTTTTTTTTGTGTGAGTGTGTGTGTATATATGCTGGGTCTTGTGTGTGTATGTTTGCTGGGTCTTTCCTGTTTTTATATGGAGTTCCTTTTATTGCAGATGTTTTTATAATTATAACCACTTAGACCAGTCAAATGATCAAGGAGTATATCAAAGTTAAATAAACATAAAGCACCTGGAGCAATAAGGGCTATCGGGGTGGTAGACAGGTGAGTATAGTGGGTTTGGGGGGAGTTTTGAAGGGCTCACCCCACATTATAAGGGGGTTATGGTGAAATGTACATCTGGCACCCTTTATGTGAAGTTCACAGCAGTGATCTCTAAAGTGCCCCACTGCTGTATTGGTATATTTATGTGGCCAGTCAGTTACAATTCTGGCCCCTCCCAAGTCCAAATGGCTTGAGTTTGAATGTTTTGAACTTGGACGTTTCTGTGGTTGAAAATGCCTAAAAAAGCTAAACATCCTAATGTCGGACAGCCTACTAAAGTCAAGTCAAGGAAAAACTCCAGTTTAATAATGATCTCCGAATTCATTCATAAGGAGAAGTTTAGATACTCGATCCTCAGAGGGTCAAATTACCCAATAGTTCAAGTGAGCGGAGCTCACCGAACCCGATCTTCACAGGATCCAAATGTATCTTTTTTATCATTTATATATATATACTTTTTTATCACTTTTTCTTGTCCATAGAAAATAAATGTAGAGTATTTTTTACTTAGCTTTTTTAATTTTTAAAGGGGAGCGCCTCCAACCAACATGTCCATGTTTCACACGCTTTCCTCAGGGTCGAGGCTCCCTAATATATTCATGCACTCAGTAGAAATCGCTCCATTCGAGTAAATTTCATGCTAGTCGGCAATTATCAAAACAAATTTGGACTTCTAGTGATTGATAACCTGTTTTTCACAACATGACCTTGTCATGTTTGGTGGGGGCCCCCAGGAGCTGCCCTGTTTGACTCCCCGCCCCCAAGGCCTGTGTTAATTTAATTTGAGTTGAACATTTAACATGTTAATAATAATAATAATAATAATTTATTTTCTTATATACCGCCCAACCAGCAGTTCTGGGCAGTTCACAATAGAAAAAACTGAATCATTTCAGCAAAAAGTACAATTTCGTAATAACAATTTCATAATAACACTGCTACATACATCAATCAAATATGACATTGGTTAAAATATAGTTCCAAACTATTATTATTAATTAAACATAAGATAAAAAAATTTATAAAAACATAAAACACCTCATCATGAATATAAAATCAACATTCTTGTTTATCAAATTATTTAGTTTTTAATGATTTCCTAAATGTAAAGGAAGAATAGGTTTGGGCCATCAACGGATTTAACCAGGAGTTCATCTACCCAGCTGGATATTCCAGTGTCCTCTCCAAAAAAGTCTTGTAACGGCAGGCCCTTAGGGTAGGGAAGATGAACATACCTGAGTTTCTGGTACATTTTGAATAAGACAATTTCAAATAGGAAACCAGATAAGAGGGCAATAATCCAAAAAGTGCCTTATAACAAATACATCCAAACCTAAAGAGCATCGTTGCCCCAAATGGCAGCCAGTGCAACTTAGCATAAAACGGACTGACATGATCATATTTTTTAAGACCAAAAATCAGACGAACAGCAGCATTCTGAACTAATCGGAGTCTTGATAAAGTCTTTTTAGGTAACCCCAAATAAACAATATTACAATAATCCAAAGTGGACAGAACAGTAGATCGGACCAACAACCAGAACGTCTCCATGTCAAAGAACTTCTTAATGGTCCTAAATTTCCACAATATTGCATAACTTTTTTTAATTAACAGATCTGTATGCTTCCTAAAATTTAAGCTACAATCCAAAGTTATTCCCAAAATTTTCAAATTTGGCACTATCTCAAAACTGTGACCCTTCAATTGAATAGTTGTTTCCTGAATTTTTTCATTAGGGCTTGGTAAAAAAAAATCTTGGTGTTTTCAGGATTAAACTTCAATCTGACCTGTGACATCCACTGTTCTACCTTTTCCAAAATATTAGAAATTTGAGTAATCAGCTCCTTCGAGATAACGTTGCAAGGTAACAATATGGTGATATCATCTTCATAAATATAGAGCATTACATCTAGACTTTGAAGTAAATATACTAGAGGAACTAAATAAATATTAAACGTTGGAGATAAAGGAGAAAACCCTGTGGGACTCCACATGAATTTTTCCATGAAGAAGAAGAATTATTCTCAGTAAACACTTCGTATGTTCTTTGCATTAATTGTTCAGCCCTAATAAATAGCCATTTGCTTCTGTGAATGGGCCATCTGAAAGTTGTCCTTGCAAAAAGAGCTACAAACGCACATTGTTCCATAATAAATAGAGTTTCATCCACATTAAAAGGAGGCACTCAGGAGAAAGGGGAGGGAGTCTATTATGGTGAAAGGAAGCATGGATGTAGAGTGCATTTTCAACACATATAGGTTAAGTAAAATGCGCTGGCAGAAAAAGCAGCTGCAAATGCCTGTGAGTTCCCTGTGCTTGTGATAAATCTCAAGGTGAAAGTAGACATCTGTTTTGAAATTTGTGGCAAAGTCTGTGCTTTGCAGTTACCTGCAGGCTTTGTGCCTGGGCGGATAGTTTGACAATAAACCAGGGTGGGTTTCAGCGCTCCTCGCTCACACTGCATGACCTTTATGACGTAAGGGGAAGGGCGGATATCCACCGTGCTTGTAAACCATAGCCTGAGCTCTTTACGCAATGACTGCTCTTTCATGTACCTTAAACCACATGTTTGCTTTTTTTTTTCCCCCACTTTGATTGACAATATAAGACTCTTAAACAAATGAGGCATTATTCTCTGGGTTCAGTGTTGAACTTCCACATTCTCTGCACTTTCAGTTGGTCATTTGGCTTTTTTCATGTCTCCTGGTTATTGCTTATATTGTTTCCTCATCTCCCTGTGCTTTGTTCAATAAAACAAAGCAATGTTGAGCGTGTAAAGCCTATATTTGGATGAGTGCTTCACAGTGCTCCATCCGCCACTAGCAAATTGCCAAGGTAAACAGATATTAAGAGCGTTTCCCATGGAAGGAGTTAGTTAGTTTGCAGCTCATTTAAAACTTTCTTAATATTTTTTTAGTCTAACACATTCTGTGCCTAGCTGAGAAGTGCTGGTGTTTCAATAATTAAAATCTTCTGATAATCATAGGCCATAATGAGGTACTTTTACTAAACCATGCTAAAAAAAAAAAAAGTGGCCCGTGCTATTTTTAGTGTGTGGGTTTCTCACTTTTAGCGTGGCTGTAAAATGACGGTACACTAATTTCCCAATTAGTGCTTAGCCATTACCATAAGCCTCTTTCGCCACCTATTTACTAGGCTGTAAGGCAGGGGTGCCCAATACGTCGATCGCGATCAACCGGTTGCTCAGGAAGGCAACGTGAGTCAATCGCGGGCTCCGTGATAGACTTGTATTCCTGTCCTGATCTACTGGGCCGATCAGCCTTTCTCTCCAGTGTTCTCCCTAGGGCCTTTTAGCTGGGCGATCCGCCCAGCTGTCATCTGCTGCTGCCGCCGCTGCTGAACATTAAAAAAACCCCAAAAAACACGGCTTGGAGATTTCAGCCCATAGCGAACTTATGCTCCAGGGCTCTAACTGTGCATGCCGGCTTCCCTTCTCTTCCCTCTAAAACCGGAAGTTATGTCCGGGGGAAGAGAGGGGGAGAAAGGAAGCCAGCATGCACATGTTGAGAGCCCTGAAGCAAGCGTTCGCTACGGGCTAAGGCGGGAGACAGGTTAGTGAAGCATTTGCTCTTCTTGCTGCCGGGTCCTGCCTACTTTCTGTTTCTGCGAAGGCAGGACCCGGCAGCATTTCCCCCAATAGGTCGATCGCGATCTTGGGCCGATCAGCCTTCCTCTCCCCGACGGCAGAATTGACGTCGGGGAGAGGAATGCTGGTCGGCCGAAGCAGGGAGAGCTTGGGGCGCCGTCGGCTTTCGGGCCTGTTATTGGTGGCGGTTTTGGTCCTGGTCCCCGATGGCGATGGCAGTGGCAGTGGCTTGGGGGAGGGCAAGGAGAAAGAAAGAAAAAGGGCAGGCAGGGAGACAGAAGGAAAGAAGAGAAACAGAAAAAAAAGAAAGGGAGGCAGAGAGAAAGAAAGGGCAGGGAGAGAGGAAGGAAAAGTTCAGGGAGGGAATGAGGTCTAGAGGAGAGGAAGCATACAGGCTAAAAGAAGGGAAGAAAGATTGGATGCACAGTCAGAAGACGAAAGTGCAACCAGAGACTCATGAAATCACCAGACAAGTTAGGAAAAATTATTTTATTTTAAATTTAGTGATCAAAATGTGTCTGAATTTATATCTGCTGTCTATATTTTACACTAAGGTCCCCTTTTACTAAACCGCAATAGAGGTTTTTAGCACAGGGAGCCTATGAGCGCCAAGAGCAGCGCTGGGCATTCAGCGCAACTCCCTGCGCTAAAAACTGCTATCGTGGTTTAGTAAAAAGGGAGGGGGGGTATATTTGTCTATTTTTGTATGGTTGTTACTGAGGTGATAGTGCATAGAGTCATCTGCTTTGACCTCTTTGAAAAACCCTGGAATAGGAATGATAATTAACATTTTCTATGCGTACAGTGTGCTTTGTGTTTTTTTTAATTTTATTGTTGGTAGATCATTTTGACTTGGTCATTTTAAAAGTATCTCGCAAGCCCAAAAAGTGTGGGCACCCCTACTGTAAGGGCTAATCGATTAGTGCAGGATACGCCTACTATCTGCCTACAAACATGCCTCTCCGCTAAAAACTAAAAGCAATGGTCAGACCACACTTGGAATACTGTGCCCAACATTGGTCTCCCAACCTAAGGAAGGATATAAAACTGCTGGAGAGGGTACAGAGACGAGCAACAAAGCTAGTAAAAGTTCAACTTGGAATAAAAGGAACGACTTAAGAGATTGGGATTGTTCTCCCTTGAGAAAAGGAGACTGCGAGGGGATATGATCGAGACCTTCAAAATAATAATGGGAATCGACAAAATAGAGCAGGAAAAACAATTATTTACAATGTCCAATGTGACACGGATAAGAGGACATGGACTGAAGCTAAGGGGGGACAAGTCCAGGACAAATATCAGGAAATTCTGCTTCACGCAACAAGTGGTGGACACCTGGAATGCTCTCCCAGAGGAGGTTATTGCGGAATCCACTGTTCTAGGATTTAAAAGCAAACTAGATGCACATCTCCTTATCAGAGGCATAGAGGGTTATGGGTGACTTAATTTACGCCAGGTGTACACCTGGCAGGGCCTCCGTGTGTGCGGATTGCCGGACTTGATGGACCAAAGTCTGATCCGGTGATGGCAGTTCTTATGTTCACAGTGCACAGTAATTTCAGAATAACCTTGGGACACCTGAGCATGTCCTACTAGTACAGTAGATGTACACAGCACTGTACACATTATATGCAGCTACTTTCTCTGTCCTGAGAGTGTGGCGCAGTGGTTAAAGCAAATCCAACACAAGCCCTTCGAAAAACCAAAATAATACAACCACACTTTCGACCTGGTTTTCAGCACAGTATACCTAATCATGAAAAACCAATGGAATCTATGAAGAGAAGTCCTCGTGTTATTGCAGACACAGGGTTCCAAAGCCAAGACCGGATAGCCCACAACCAGCACTTCAACAACGCTTCTTCTATGAAAATTATCAAGAGGAAGAAAAAACCTCAGATCCCCCCCTCCACCAAACTGATGAACTCAAGTTATAAACAGGTGGAGATTTACCGGGGTAAAGTGAAATCACTAGCATAAAAAACCTCCTTGGTAATTTTTCAATAAAAACAAAAGCCTTGTGTAATGCAAGTGGACTAGAATCCGCTTTGTATTGGAACCACTGTGTCTGGAAATAACTTAAAGAGCAAAATCCCACTGGAAAGACAGAGAGACACACACTGCACATCGACGATGGCCAGTGTTTCGCTAATCATAAGCTGCCTCAGGATGTAGAGCGGCGGTGAATCTCTCACCACGACTCCATGGTAAGACATGGCAGCTCCCCGAACACCAGTGGTTAAAGCTACAACCTCAGCACCCTGAGGTTGTGGGTTCAAACCCACGCTGCTCCTTGTGACCCTGGGCAAGTCACTTAATCCCTCCATTGCCATAGGTAGATTGTGAGCCCGCCAGGACAGACAGGGGAAAATGCTTGAGTACCTGAATAAATTCATGTAAACCGTTCTGAGCTCCCTTGGGAGAATGGTATAGAAATTGAATAAATAATTCCTTTTATCAATCTGCATTAGGGTCTTCTATCACCGGCCGCTGCAGTAAAAGCTCCAACACTCATAGGAATTCTGTGAGCGTCGGAACATTTACCAAAGCAGCCAGCAATAAAAAAAAAAACCTTAACGCGACATGATAAAAGGAAGCCATTGTGAGCCCTCTCAGGACAGAAAGTAGCTGCATATAATGTGTACAGTGCTGTGTACATCTACTGTACTAGTAGGATATGCTCAGGTATCCCAAGGTGGTTCTGAAATCACTGTGCACTGTGCTTTTATTTTTTAGCGGGGAGGCATGTTTGGAGGCAGAGAGTAGGCGTACCCTGCACTAATCGATTAGCAAAGCTATATCACCATGCACTAGCCCAGTGATTCCCAACCCTGTCCTGGAGGAACACCAGGCCAATCGGGTTTTCAGGCTAGCCCTAATGAATATGCATGAGAGAGATTTGCATATGATGGAAGTGATAGGCATGCAAATTTGCTTCATGCATATTCATTAGGGCTAGCCTGAAAACCCGATTGGCCTGGTGTTCCTCCAGGACAGGGTTGGGAACCACTGCTCTAGGGCAGTGATTCCCAACCCTGTCCTGGAGGAACACCAGGCCAATCGGGTTTTCAGGCTAGCCCTAATGAATATGCATGAGAGAGATTTGCATATGATGGAAGTGATAGGCATGCAAATTTGCTTCATGCATATTCATTAGGGCTAGCCTGAAAACCCGATTGGCCTGGTGTTCCTCCAGGACAGGGTTGGGAACCACTGCTCTAGGGCAGTGATTCCCAACCCTGTCCTGGAGGAACACCAGGCCAATCGGGTTTTCAGGCTAGCCCTAATGAATATGCATGAGAGAGATTTGCATATGATGGAAGTGATAGGCATGCAAATTTGCTTCATGCATATTCATTAGGGCTAGCCTGAAAACCCGATTGGCCTGGTGTTCCTCCAGGACAGGGTTGGGAACCACTGCTCTAGGGCAGTGATTCCCAACCCTGTCCTGGAGGAACACCAGGCCAATCGGGTTTTCAGGCTAGCCCTAATGAATATGCATGAGAGAGATTTGCATATGATGGAAGTGATAGGCATGCAAATTTGCTTCATGCATATTCATTAGGGCTAGCCTGAAAACCCGATTGGCCTGGTGTTCCTCCAGGACAGGGTTGGGAACCACTGCTCTAGGGCAGTGATTCCCAACCCTGTCCTGGAGGAACACCAGGCCAATCGGGTTTTCAGGCTAGCCCTAATGAATATGCATGAGAGAGATTTGCATATGATGGAAGTGATAGGCATGCAAATTTGCTTCATGCATATTCATTAGGGCTAGCCTGAAAACCCGATTGGCCTGGTGTTCCTCCAGGACAGGGTTGGGAACCACTGCTCTAGGGCAGTGATTCCCAACCCTGTCCTGGAGGAACACCAGGCCAATCGGGTTTTCAGGCTAGCCCTAATGAATATGCATGAGAGAGATTTGCATATGATGGAAGTGATAGGCATGCAAATTTGCTTCATGCATATTCATTAGGGCTAGCCTGAAAACCCGATTGGCCTGGTGTTCCTCCAGGACAGGGTTGGGAACCACTGCTCTAGGGCAGTGATTCCCAACCCTGTCCTGGAGGAACACCAGGCCAATCGGGTTTTCAGGCTAGCCCTAATGAATATGCATGAGAGAGATTTGCATATGATGGAAGTGATAGGCATGCAAATTTGCTTCATGCATATTCATTAGGGCTAGCCTGAAAACCCGATTGGCCTGGTGTTCCTCCAGGACAGGGTTGGGAACCACTGCTCTAGGGCAGTGATTCCCAACCCTGTCCTGGAGGAACACCAGGCCAATCGGGTTTTCAGGCTAGCCCTAATGAATATGCATGAGAGAGATTTGCATATGATGGAAGTGATAGGCATGCAAATTTGCTTCATGCATATTCATTAGGGCTAGCCTGAAAACCCGATTGGCCTGGTGTTCCTCCAGGACAGGGTTGGGAACCACTGCTCTAGGGCAGTGATTCCCAACCCTGTCCTGGAGGAACACCAGGCCAATCGGGTTTTCAGGCTAGCCCTAATGAATATGCATGAGAGAGATTTGCATATGATGGAAGTGATAGGCATGCAAATTTGCTTCATGCATATTCATTAGGGCTAGCCTGAAAACCCGATTGGCCTGGTGTTCCTCCAGGACAGGGTTGGGAACCACTGCTCTAGGGCAGTGATTCCCAACCCTGTCCTGGAGGAACACCAGGCCAATCGGGTTTTCAGGCTAGCCCTAATGAATATGCATGAGAGAGATTTGCATATGATGGAAGTGATAGGCATGCAAATTTGCTTCATGCATATTCATTAGGGCTAGCCTGAAAACCCGATTGGCCTGGTGTTCCTCCAGGACAGGGTTGGGAACCACTGCTCTAGGGCAGTGATTCCCAACCCTGTCCTGGAGGAACACCAGGCCAATCGGGTTTTCAGGCTAGCCCTAATGAATATGCATGAGAGAGATTTGCATATGATGGAAGTGATAGGCATGCAAATTTGCTTCATGCATATTCATTAGGGCTAGCCTGAAAACCCGATTGGCCTGGTGTTCCTCCAGGACAGGGTTGGGAACCACTGCTCTAGGGCAGTGATTCCCAACCCTGTCCTGGAGGAACACCAGGCCAATCGGGTTTTCAGGCTAGCCCTAATGAATATGCATGAGAGAGATTTGCATATGATGGAAGTGATAGGCATGCAAATTTGCTTCATGCATATTCATTAGGGCTAGCCTGAAAACCCGATTGGCCTGGTGTTCCTCCAGGACAGGGTTGGGAACCACTGCTCTAGGGCAGTGATTCCCAACCCTGTCCTGGAGGAACACCAGGCCAATCGGGTTTTCAGGCTAGCCCTAATGAATATGCATGAGAGAGATTTGCATATGATGGAAGTGATAGGCATGCAAATTTGCTTCATGCATATTCATTAGGGCTAGCCTGAAAACCCGATTGGCCTGGTGTTCCTCCAGGACAGGGTTGGGAACCACTGCTCTAGGGCAGTGATTCCCAACCCTGTCCTGGAGGAACACCAGGCCAATCGGGTTTTCAGGCTAGCCCTAATGAATATGCATGAGAGAGATTTGCATATGATGGAAGTGATAGGCATGCAAATTTGCTTCATGCATATTCATTAGGGCTAGCCTGAAAACCCGATTGGCCTGGTGTTCCTCCAGGACAGGGTTGGGAACCACTGCTCTAGGGCAGTGATTCCCAACCCTGTCCTGGAGGAACACCAGGCCAATCGGGTTTTCAGGCTAGCCCTAATGAATATGCATGAGAGAGATTTGCATATGATGGAAGTGATAGGCATGCAAATTTGCTTCATGCATATTCATTAGGGCTAGCCTGAAAACCCGATTGGCCTGGTGTTCCTCCAGGACAGGGTTGGGAACCACTGCTCTAGGGCAGTGATTCCCAACCCTGTCCTGGAGGAACACCAGGCCAATCGGGTTTTCAGGCTAGCCCTAATGAATATGCATGAGAGAGATTTGCATATGATGGAAGTGATAGGCATGCAAATTTGCTTCATGCATATTCATTAGGGCTAGCCTGAAAACCCGATTGGCCTGGTGTTCCTCCAGGACAGGGTTGGGAACCACTGCTCTAGGGCAGTGATTCCCAACCCTGTCCTGGAGGAACACCAGGCCAATCGGGTTTTCAGGCTAGCCCTAATGAATATGCATGAGAGAGATTTGCATATGATGGAAGTGATAGGCATGCAAATTTGCTTCATGCATATTCATTAGGGCTAGCCTGAAAACCCGATTGGCCTGGTGTTCCTCCAGGACAGGGTTGGGAACCACTGCTCTAGGGCAGTGATTCCCAACCCTGTCCTGGAGGAACACCAGGCCAATCGGGTTTTCAGGCTAGCCCTAATGAATATGCATGAGAGAGATTTGCATATGATGGAAGTGATAGGCATGCAAATTTGCTTCATGCATATTCATTAGGGCTAGCCTGAAAACCCGATTGGCCTGGTGTTCCTCCAGGACAGGGTTGGGAACCACTGCTCTAGGGCAGTGATTCCCAACCCTGTCCTGGAGGAACACCAGGCCAATCGGGTTTTCAGGCTAGCCCTAATGAATATGCATGAGAGAGATTTGCATATGATGGAAGTGATAGGCATGCAAATTTGCTTCATGCATATTCATTAGGGCTAGCCTGAAAACCCGATTGGCCTGGTGTTCCTCCAGGACAGGGTTGGGAACCACTGCTCTAGGGCAGTGATTCCCAACCCTGTCCTGGAGGAACACCAGGCCAATCGGGTTTTCAGGCTAGCCCTAATGAATATGCATGAGAGAGATTTGCATATGATGGAAGTGATAGGCATGCAAATTTGCTTCATGCATATTCATTAGGGCTAGCCTGAAAACCCGATTGGCCTGGTGTTCCTCCAGGACAGGGTTGGGAACCACTGCTCTAGGGCAGTGATTCCCAACCCTGTCCTGGAGGAACACCAGGCCAATCGGGTTTTCAGGCTAGCCCTAATGAATATGCATGAGAGAGATTTGCATATGATGGAAGTGATAGGCATGCAAATTTGCTTCATGCATATTCATTAGGGCTAGCCTGAAAACCCGATTGGCCTGGTGTTCCTCCAGGACAGGGTTGGGAACCACTGCTCTAGGGCAGTGATTCCCAACCCTGTCCTGGAGGAACACCAGGCCAATCGGGTTTTCAGGCTAGCCCTAATGAATATGCATGAGAGAGATTTGCATATGATGGAAGTGATAGGCATGCAAATTTGCTTCATGCATATTCATTAGGGCTAGCCTGAAAACCCGATTGGCCTGGTGTTCCTCCAGGACAGGGTTGGGAACCACTGCTCTAGGGCAGTGATTCCCAACCCTGTCCTGGAGGAACACCAGGCCAATCGGGTTTTCAGGCTAGCCCTAATGAATATGCATGAGAGAGATTTGCATATGATGGAAGTGATAGGCATGCAAATTTGCTTCATGCATATTCATTAGGGCTAGCCTGAAAACCCGATTGGCCTGGTGTTCCTCCAGGACAGGGTTGGGAACCACTGCTCTAGGGCAGTGATTCCCAACCCTGTCCTGGAGGAACACCAGGCCAATCGGGTTTTCAGGCTAGCCCTAATGAATATGCATGAGAGAGATTTGCATATGATGGAAGTGATAGGCATGCAAATTTGCTTCATGCATATTCATTAGGGCTAGCCTGAAAACCCGATTGGCCTGGTGTTCCTCCAGGACAGGGTTGGGAACCACTGCTCTAGGGCAGTGATTCCCAACCCTGTCCTGGAGGAACACCAGGCCAATCGGGTTTTCAGGCTAGCCCTAATGAATATGCATGAGAGAGATTTGCATATGATGGAAGTGATAGGCATGCAAATTTGCTTCATGCATATTCATTAGGGCTAGCCTGAAAACCCGATTGGCCTGGTGTTCCTCCAGGACAGGGTTGGGAACCACTGCTCTAGGGCAGTGATTCCCAACCCTGTCCTGGAGGAACACCAGGCCAATCGGGTTTTCAGGCTAGCCCTAATGAATATGCATGAGAGAGATTTGCATATGATGGAAGTGATAGGCATGCAAATTTGCTTCATGCATATTCATTAGGGCTAGCCTGAAAACCCGATTGGCCTGGTGTTCCTCCAGGACAGGGTTGGGAACCACTGCTCTAGGGCAGTGATTCCCAACCCTGTCCTGGAGGAACACCAGGCCAATCGGGTTTTCAGGCTAGCCCTAATGAATATGCATGAGAGAGATTTGCATATGATGGAAGTGATAGGCATGCAAATTTGCTTCATGCATATTCATTAGGGCTAGCCTGAAAACCCGATTGGCCTGGTGTTCCTCCAGGACAGGGTTGGGAACCACTGCTCTAGGGCAGTGATTCCCAACCCTGTCCTGGAGGAACACCAGGCCAATCGGGTTTTCAGGCTAGCCCTAATGAATATGCATGAGAGAGATTTGCATATGATGGAAGTGATAGGCATGCAAATTTGCTTCATGCATATTCATTAGGGCTAGCCTGAAAACCCGATTGGCCTGGTGTTCCTCCAGGACAGGGTTGGGAACCACTGCTCTAGGGCAGTGATTCCCAACCCTGTCCTGGAGGAACACCAGGCCAATCGGGTTTTCAGGCTAGCCCTAATGAATATGCATGAGAGAGATTTGCATATGATGGAAGTGATAGGCATGCAAATTTGCTTCATGCATATTCATTAGGGCTAGCCTGAAAACCCGATTGGCCTGGTGTTCCTCCAGGACAGGGTTGGGAACCACTGCTCTAGGGCAGTGATTCCCAACCCTGTCCTGGAGGAACACCAGGCCAATCGGGTTTTCAGGCTAGCCCTAATGAATATGCATGAGAGATATTTGCATATGATGGAAGTGATAGGCATGCAAATTTGCTTCATGCATATTCATTAGGGCTAGCCTGAAAACCCGATTGGCCTGGTGTTCCTCCAGGACAGGGTTGGGAACCACTGCTCTAGGGCAGTGATTCCCAACCCTGTCCTGGAGGAACACCAGGCCAATCGGGTTTTCAGGCTAGCCCTAATGAATATGCATGAGAGAGATTTGCATATGATGGAAGTGATAGGCATGCAAATTTGCTTCATGCATATTCATTAGGGCTAGCCTGAAAACCCGATTGGCCTGGTGTTCCTCCAGGACAGGGTTGGGAACCACTGCTCTAGGGCAGTGATTCCCAACCCTGTCCTGGAGGAACACCAGGCCAATCGGGTTTTCAGGCTAGCCCTAATGAATATGCATGAGAGAGATTTGCATATGATGGAAGTGATAGGCATGCAAATTTGCTTCATGCATATTCATTAGGGCTAGCCTGAAAACCCGATTGGCCTGGTGTTCCTCCAGGACAGGGTTGGGAACCACTGCTCTAGGGCAGTGATTCCCAACCCTGTCCTGGAGGAACACCAGGCCAATCGGGTTTTCAGGCTAGCCCTAATGAATATGCATGAGAGAGATTTGCATATGATGGAAGTGATAGGCATGCAAATTTGCTTCATGCATATTCATTAGGGCTAGCCTGAAAACCCGATTGGCCTGGTGTTCCTCCAGGACAGGGTTGGGAACCACTGCTCTAGGGCAGTGATTCCCAACCCTGTCCTGGAGGAACACCAGGCCAATCGGGTTTTCAGGCTAGCCCTAATGAATATGCATGAGAGAGATTTGCATATGATGGAAGTGATAGGCATGCAAATTTGCTTCATGCATATTCATTAGGGCTAGCCTGAAAACCCGATTGGCCTGGTGTTCCTCCAGGACAGGGTTGGGAACCACTGCTCTAGGGCAGTGATTCCCAACCCTGTCCTGGAGGAACACCAGGCCAATCGGGTTTTCAGGCTAGCCCTAATGAATATGCATGAGAGAGATTTGCATATGATGGAAGTGATAGGCATGCAAATTTGCTTCATGCATATTCATTAGGGCTAGCCTGAAAACCCGATTGGCCTGGTGTTCCTCCAGGACAGGGTTGGGAACCACTGCTCTAGGGCAGTGATTCCCAACCCTGTCCTGGAGGAACACCAGGCCAATCGGGTTTTCAGGCTAGCCCTAATGAATATGCATGAGAGAGATTTGCATATGATGGAAGTGATAGGCATGCAAATTTGCTTCATGCATATTCATTAGGGCTAGCCTGAAAACCCGATTGGCCTGGTGTTCCTCCAGGACAGGGTTGGGAACCACTGCTCTAGGGCAGTGATTCCCAACCCTGTCCTGGAGGAACACCAGGCCAATCGGGTTTTCAGGCTAGCCCTAATGAATATGCATGAGAGAGATTTGCATATGATGGAAGTGATAGGCATGCAAATTTGCTTCATGCATATTCATTAGGGCTAGCCTGAAAACCCGATTGGCCTGGTGTTCCTCCAGGACAGGGTTGGGAACCACTGCTCTAGGGCAGTGATTCCCAACCCTGTCCTGGAGGAACACCAGGCCAATCGGGTTTTCAGGCTAGCCCTAATGAATATGCATGAGAGAGATTTGCATATGATGGAAGTGATAGGCATGCAAATTTGCTTCATGCATATTCATTAGGGCTAGCCTGAAAACCCGATTGGCCTGGTGTTCCTCCAGGACAGGGTTGGGAACCACTGCTCTAGGGCAGTGATTCCCAACCCTGTCCTGGAGGAACACCAGGCCAATCGGGTTTTCAGGCTAGCCCTAATGAATATGCATGAGAGAGATTTGCATATGATGGAAGTGATAGGCATGCAAATTTGCTTCATGCATATTCATTAGGGCTAGCCTGAAAACCCGATTGGCCTGGTGTTCCTCCAGGACAGGGTTGGGAACCACTGCTCTAGGGCAGTGATTCCCAACCCTGTCCTGGAGGAACACCAGGCCAATCGGGTTTTCAGGCTAGCCCTAATGAATATGCATGAGAGAGATTTGCATATGATGGAAGTGATAGGCATGCAAATTTGCTTCATGCATATTCATTAGGGCTAGCCTGAAAACCCGATTGGCCTGGTGTTCCTCCAGGACAGGGTTGGGAACCACTGCTCTAGGGCAGTGATTCCCAACCCTGTCCTGGAGGAACACCAGGCCAATCGGGTTTTCAGGCTAGCCCTAATGAATATGCATGAGAGAGATTTGCATATGATGGAAGTGATAGGCATGCAAATTTGCTTCATGCATATTCATTAGGGCTAGCCTGAAAACCCGATTGGCCTGGTGTTCCTCCAGGACAGGGTTGGGAACCACTGCTCTAGGGCAGTGATTCCCAACCCTGTCCTGGAGGAACACCAGGCCAATCGGGTTTTCAGGCTAGCCCTAATGAATATGCATGAGAGAGATTTGCATATGATGGAAGTGATAGGCATGCAAATTTGCTTCATGCATATTCATTAGGGCTAGCCTGAAAACCCGATTGGCCTGGTGTTCCTCCAGGACAGGGTTGGGAACCACTGCTCTAGGGCAGTGATTCCCAACCCTGTCCTGGAGGAACACCAGGCCAATCGGGTTTTCAGGCTAGCCCTAATGAATATGCATGAGAGAGATTTGCATATGATGGAAGTGATAGGCATGCAAATTTGCTTCATGCATATTCATTAGGGCTAGCCTGAAAACCCGATTGGCCTGGTGTTCCTCCAGGACAGGGTTGGGAACCACTGCTCTAGGGCAGTGATTCCCAACCCTGTCCTGGAGGAACACCAGGCCAATCGGGTTTTCAGGCTAGCCCTAATGAATATGCATGAGAGAGATTTGCATATGATGGAAGTGATAGGCATGCAAATTTGCTTCATGCATATTCATTAGGGCTAGCCTGAAAACCCGATTGGCCTGGTGTTCCTCCAGGACAGGGTTGGGAACCACTGCTCTAGGGCAGTGATTCCCAACCCTGTCCTGGAGGAACACCAGGCCAATCGGGTTTTCAGGCTAGCCCTAATGAATATGCATGAGAGAGATTTGCATATGATGGAAGTGATAGGCATGCAAATTTGCTTCATGCATATTCATTAGGGCTAGCCTGAAAACCCGATTGGCCTGGTGTTCCTCCAGGACAGGGTTGGGAACCACTGCTCTAGGGCAGTGATTCCCAACCCTGTCCTGGAGGAACACCAGGCCAATCGGGTTTTCAGGCTAGCCCTAATGAATATGCATGAGAGAGATTTGCATATGATGGAAGTGATAGGCATGCAAATTTGCTTCATGCATATTCATTAGGGCTAGCCTGAAAACCCGATTGGCCTGGTGTTCCTCCAGGACAGGGTTGGGAACCACTGCTCTAGGGCAGTGATTCCCAACCCTGTCCTGGAGGAACACCAGGCCAATCGGGTTTTCAGGCTAGCCCTAATGAATATGCATGAGAGAGATTTGCATATGATGGAAGTGATAGGCATGCAAATTTGCTTCATGCATATTCATTAGGGCTAGCCTGAAAACCCGATTGGCCTGGTGTTCCTCCAGGACAGGGTTGGGAACCACTGCTCTAGGGCAGTGATTCCCAACCCTGTCCTGGAGGAACACCAGGCCAATCGGGTTTTCAGGCTAGCCCTAATGAATATGCATGAGAGAGATTTGCATATGATGGAAGTGATAGGCATGCAAATTTGCTTCATGCATATTCATTAGGGCTAGCCTGAAAACCCGATTGGCCTGGTGTTCCTCCAGGACAGGGTTGGGAACCACTGCTCTAGGGCAGTGATTCCCAACCCTGTCCTGGAGGAACACCAGGCCAATCGGGTTTTCAGGCTAGCCCTAATGAATATGCATGAGAGAGATTTGCATATGATGGAAGTGATAGGCATGCAAATTTGCTTCATGCATATTCATTAGGGCTAGCCTGAAAACCCGATTGGCCTGGTGTTCCTCCAGGACAGGGTTGGGAACCACTGCTCTAGGGCAGTGATTCCCAACCCTGTCCTGGAGGAACACCAGGCCAATCGGGTTTTCAGGCTAGCCCTAATGAATATGCATGAGAGAGATTTGCATATGATGGAAGTGATAGGCATGCAAATTTGCTTCATGCATATTCATTAGGGCTAGCCTGAAAACCCGATTGGCCTGGTGTTCCTCCAGGACAGGGTTGGGAACCACTGCTCTAGGGCAGTGATTCCCAACCCTGTCCTGGAGGAACACCAGGCCAATCGGGTTTTCAGGCTAGCCCTAATGAATATGCATGAGAGAGATTTGCATATGATGGAAGTGATAGGCATGCAAATTTGCTTCATGCATATTCATTAGGGCTAGCTTGAAAACCCGATTGGCCTGGTGTTCCTCCAGGACAGGGTTGGGAACCACTGCTCTAGGGCAGTGATTCCCAACCCTGTCCTGGAGGAACACCAGGCCAATCGGGTTTTCAGGATAGCCCTAATGAATATGCATGAGAGAGATTTGCATATGATGGAAGTGATAGGCATGCAAATTTGCTTCATGCATATTCATTAGGGCTAGCCTGAAAACCCGATTGGCCTGGTGTTCCTCCAGGACAGGGTTGGGAACCACTGCACTAGCCAACTAATGATCGCTACAAAGGCAGGCGTTTCCTAATTATAACAGGGATCGCTATGCAATTGGAAAAATTGCGACCGCCTCAACTTTCCATTTTGTGGGCCAGTTTAGGTTTAGGCTTCAAATACAAAAAGATGAATGCTGATATGTTGGGGCATAGTAAATTATTTAAATTGAAAACATTTAAATCTAACAATTCTTAAATGTAGCAGTTTTCTCCATAGAATGTAATATGAAAGTGTTTCTCAAAGTATGGGCCCCCGTTCAGTATTATTGTAGTAAAGACCATTGATGTATTAAGGCTGTCAGTGGTTCCCAACCCTGTCCTGGAGGATCAGGCCAGTCAGGTTTTTGGGATAACCCTGATGAATATGCATGAGAGAGATTTGCATATAATGGAGGTGACAGGCATGCAAATCTGTTCCATGCATATTCATTAAAGCTATCCCAAAAACCCGACTGGCCGAGTGGTCCTCCAGGACAGGGTTGGGAACCACTGGTCGGATCTTTTCCAGATAAGCCCCACCACTAATGGAAAAAGTGGATGCGCCGAAAGTTAAGCCCCGCCACCTTTTGCCAGCGCACGCAACCTTAAGCAGTGAAGTTCTCAGCACAACGGCCTCACAACGCGGTGCGATGTGTATAAAGTAAAGTGGGGGGGGGAGGTTCCCCCCCACGCCCCCCCCCCGTCGGAGCACCCAAAAAAGATTATAAGAAAGAGGATATGAAAGTTAACATTATCAAAAAATATTATAAAAAATAGGATATGAAACTTAACATTATAAAAAAATAGGATAAAATGTCGACCATTTTTTTAAGGGCTCCGACGGGGGGGCGTGGGGGGGGAATCCCCCCAACTTTACTTTCTACAGATCGCGCCTCTCTTTTATAATTTTTTTGGGTGGCGGGGGTTAACTTTTTGGCGGGGCTTATCTGGAAAAGATCCCACTGGTCTATTTCATCTCTTCAAAATTTCACTTGGCTGGTTGTTGTTCTGTAGTGCTCACTGGGAACCTTTTTTTTCTCTTCTTTCTTCTTCTTTTCTATACCTGCAGATATATGTTTATGCTAACATTTTAAGCTGGTTTTGTGCTACGAGTCTGATATGTTTCAACTAGTTGTAACATGTTTAGGTCACTGTTATTTACATAGATGTTGAAGATTTTAATATGTCCTGCTACCATTTCTGTACTTTCTGTTTTTGTTATGTTTGGACTTTTTTCTTTTGATTAAAATTAATAAACTATTTGAACTCTATTCTAACCTGGCCTTCCAGTAAGACATGCAATTTTACCACTAACTCATGCTGTTTTAGGCCAGGTCCCTTTTTATATCGTGAGACCGAAGCCCTCTTTTACTAATCTGCGGTAGAGGTTTCTACCCGTGGCCCGGAGCACCAAGGGCTCCTTTTACTAAGCCGCGTTAGGGCTTTAACGCGCGGAATAGCGCATGCTCTATTGCCGCCCACGCTAGACCTTAACGCCAGCATTGAGCTGGCGTTAGTTCTAGCCGCGTAGCGCAGGTTTAGCGCGCGCTAAAATGCGTACTCTAAAAATGCTAACGCAGCTTAGTAAAAGGAGCCCTAAATGCGCCGATGCTCATAGGAATTCTGTAGAAAACTCTACCGCAGTTTAGTAAAAGGGGAGGCTACTTACTAATAGCCAAGGTTAACTGTAAAATAGCATAACTCCCTCCCCTAAGTTTAAAAAAAAAATAGCAGATATTATATGTGTTCCTAAAAAATCAAACCACGCTGCGAAAAGTTGCACCTGAGACTCTTTTCTGTCTCTCTTTTAATTTGAGCGAGGCATAAAACGTGCATCACGATATAAAAATGATTGATACAGCCTTTGCCATATATTTTAGCTCTGTTCTAGTAGCAAGTAGGGTAACGTTTCTAATGAATTTTATCATCGAGTATCTTGGAATCTGTAGTGAATTCATTGGATTAGTAGTAATTAAGATCAGCCAGAATATTATGGCTGCTGATACAGCATCCCGAACCACCTTGTGCCTTATATACATGAGAACATTGAACTCTTATCAGGTACTTCAGATGTTATTAGGGGCACTTCAGTCAGTTTCATATCTCCTCCAAGTTTAAGAGCAGGGCTCAGCAAGTTGGCTAACGTACAGAAAGTAATGTAATTGCCAGACACTCTCCAAACTCAGTTGAAAATCCAATTGTAAAAAACACAGAGTAATAAAAGCACTTTACCACCATGGGTTAAAGTGCAGCTTTTCCTTCTGGTTGTACTGTAACTACAACATTAACAAGCACTATAAACAACTTATTAGACACCACTCTCCATATTCTTCTCTGACCCTTAAGCGCAGGTGTGCCAGTGATACTCAAGTATCAATGGGAGATTGCAACACTACGCTTGCATATTAGAAATTAAAAGGTCAACATACATGTGGCAGGTGATGCTTTTTTAGTGGATTTACTTAATGGAAGCATTATTTACCTGAGGAAGGGAGAGTAGGCTATTGAAAGCTACTAGGGGGGGGGAAAAAAAAGGCTAAATTTACTAATATGCATTATTGCACTGTAATGTACGTTATCGCCTAACATTAGGCACCGGGATGACGTGTGCTAAACGCAAATTCTGTATTGTACAGTCACCATTATAGAATACTGGCGTAAGCCTGCATTTCTGTACTTACCCCCAAATTCTATATATAGCGTCATAAGTTGTGTGCACAAATCAGTTCGCACAGCCAATTTGCATACCGAGCTTAATTGTTTAACATGGCAATCAGTGCTGATTGGGAATTAACACCTCCTAATTGATGCTAATTGGCACAAAATTGAAGCTACGTGTAAAAAACTTGGTAGGTGCATTCGATAAAGTGGCACACGCCAGTTGTAGTGTACGAAGCTGCAAAGCAAGCGTGGCCAGGTGAGGAGCATGGGCATGCCGTGGATGTTGAAGAAAGTTAAGTGCACCGTTATAGAATTCACCAAATCCACGTACAACTTAGGTGCAGGTATTGAGGCATTTTCTTTCTTGGCCTAACTGGGCGTGCCTAAATGTTAGTGATGCACAGGACCACTAAGCGTGATTCTAAATATAGCATGTGCCTTTTATAGAACAAAAAAATCTCATGCACGAATACAGGATGTCCGGGGCGGTACTTGGAGAGACCTCCCAGGAAAGGGAGTTCTGATCGACAAGTCGATGAAGCAATGTGCGGCGGCAGCAAAAAGGGCAAACAGAATGCTAGGAATGATAAAGAAGGGGATTACGAACAGATCAGAGAAGGTTATCATGCTGCTGTACCGGGCCATGGTGCGCCCTCACCTGGAGTACTGCGTCCAGCACTGGTCACCGTACATGAAGAAGGACATGGTACCACTCGAAAGGGTCCAGAGAAGAGCAACTAAGATGGTTAAGGGGCTGGAGGAGTTGCCGTGAGAGATTAGAGACTCTGGGCCTCTTCTCCCTCAAACAGAGGTGATTGAGAGGGGTCATGATTGAAACATTCAAGGTACTGAAGGGAACAGACTTAGTAGATAAGGAAGGTTGTTCACCCTCTGCAAGGTAGGGAGAACGAGAGGGCACTCTCTAAAATTGAAAGGGGATAGATTACGTACGAACATAAGGAAGTTCTTCTTCAACCAGAGAGTGGTAGAAAACTGGAATGTTCTTCCGGAGTGTGTCATAGAGGAAAATACCCTCCAGGGATTCAAGACAAAGTTAGACAAGTTCCTGCTGAACAAGAACGTGCTCTGTTAGGGCTAGTATCGGTTAGGGTGCTGGTCTTTGACCAGAGGGCCGTTGCGTGAGTGGACTGTTGGGTCCGATGGACCCAGCAGTGGCAATTCTTACATTCTTATGTGCTAAGTGCACTGATTTTTAAGCACCATACATAGAATCAGACCTGGATTCTCTAACCAGTCACACAGTGGCGCCGTTTAGAGAATCATGCCTCTGCTGGAAATATAGGCCAGGGTTTTCAAGGCCTACAATTTCTGGCGCCTATCTTTGACATGAATTGCATCTACGTAGGCGCTTTGTGGTGTATAATGGCTCTTCCGGTGTTAACCATGCCTATAGTGGCGCTAAGTGCAATTCTGGCGCCATTTGTTTAGGCGCTAGAAGATGCTTTGAATTTATACTTACGTTGCATTTCAAATGGTGTTTCCCTCTTAGGACAGTTCAAAAGTGATCACTTATGTTTTTCTTTCATTGGGCTACTCACGTGAACCACTCCAAACATTTAAAGAATATCACTGGCTTCCTATCAAATATCGTTTACCCCGTACTTTATAAAGCCACACTAGCATTTTTAGCGCCGGCCTCAACAGTAATAGCTCAGACATTCATAGCGTACTGTCCTCTGTTGCTGCCGTGACTTCCTTTCATCTCAACAGACTCTTGATCTTCTATAATCTGGCTTTCACCCCCTACACTCCACAGAGACTGCCCTCACCAAAGTCTGCAGTGACCTGTTCCTGGCCAGATCTAAGGGCCTTTACTCAGTCCTCATCTTTCTTAATCTGTTTTCTGCCTTTGATACTGTTAATTGATCAGTCCCTGGAAGAATCTGTGGTTGATCCTGAATTGATCGCCCCATATGTTATGCGATGAGGGGAAAAGCCCCACCCTCTAATGTAGGTGGTGTTGGGTGGAATTTATCAGAATGAGAGTGAGAGTTGGAAAATTGTCTGCATGTCCTAGTAATAATGTTATCTTTTAATCCCCTGTTTTATCAGTTATGTTTATATTAAATTTATTGTAAACCTCCTAGACATAATGATAGGCGGTATATCAAATAAATAATAAACTTGAAACTTAATGTTTGCTTTTCTAACCTCTCGGTGGCATTCCTTTTGGCACAGGAAATGCCAAAAGGAATGCCACCGAGAGGTTAGAAAAGCAAAAGGGGAATACGAAGAGGGGCTGGCCAGGGAGGCGAAAAACTTCAAGGCATTCTTCAGTTATGTAAAGGGGAAGCGACCAGCGAGAGAGGAGGTGGGGCCGTTGGACGATGGGGATAGGAAGGGAGTGATTAAGGAGGATAAAGAGGTAGCTGAGAGGTTGAACACGTTCTTCTCGTCGGTTTTCACGAGCGAAGACACATCTAATATACCGGACTCAGAGGAGCTCATGAGTGGGGAACAGACCGAAAAATTGGAGCACATAGAGGTAAGTAAGGAGGATGTCCTCAAACAGATAGACAGGTTAAAATGCGGCAAATCACCGGGCCCGGACGGGATCCACCCAAGGGTTCTGAAGGAACTAAGACAAGAAATAGCGGGCACAATCCAGCATGTTTGCAACCTATCCTTGAAAACTGGAGAAGTACCAGAGGACTGGAAATTGGCGAATGTCACACCTATCTTCAAGAAGGGATCGAGGGGTGACCCCGGGAACTACAGGCTGGTGAGCTTGACTTCAATTATAGGGAAGATGGTGGAAGCTATGATCAAAGACGGTATTTGCGAGCACATCGAGAGGAATGGCCTACTGAGAACAAGCCAGCACGGATTCTGTAAGGGAAGGTCATGCTTAACGAACCTTCTGCACTTCTTTGAGGGAACAAGCAGTCGGGTGGACAATGGGGAACCTATAGACATCATTTACCTTGATTTTCAAAAGGCTTTCGACAAGGTGCCACATGAAAGGCTGCTTAGGAAACTGTGGAACCACGGGGTGGGAGGGGATGTGCACAGATGGATCGAACACTGGTTGTCGGGTAGACTGCAGAGGGTCGGAGTAAAGGGACAATACTCTGACTGGCGGGGAGTCACGAGCGGTGTGCCACAGGGATCGGTGCTGGGGCCGTTACTCTTCAACATATTTATCAATGACCTGGAAAAAGAAGCAAAGTGCGAGGTTATAAAATTTGCAGACGATACCAAACTGTGCGGCAGAGTTAGGTCCAGGGAGGAGTGTGAGGACCTACAAAGGGACCTGGACAAGCTGGAAGACTGGGCAAACAAATGGCAAATGCACTTTAACGTGGAAAAATGCAAGGTCATGCATATAGGGAAAAAGAACCCGTTGTTCAACTACAAATTGGGGGGGGGGCATTGTTGGAAGACAGCAGACTTGAGAGAGACTTGGGTGTGCTGGTGGATGCATCACTGAAGCCATCTGCACAGTGCGCAGCAGCCTCGAAAAAAGCCAACAGGATGCTGGGCATCATAAAGAGGGGCATAACAACCAGGACGCGGGAAGTCATCATGCCATTGTATCGAGCGATGGTGCGTCCACATCTGGAATACTGCGTTCAGTATTGGTCGCCGCACCTCAAGAAGGACATGGCGGTACTTGAGAGAGTCCAAAGGAGAGCAACGAAACTGGTAAGAGGGATGGAACACTGCCCATACGCCGAGAGGTTGGATAGGCTGGGCTCTTCTCTCTGGAAAAAAGGAGGCTCAGGGGAGATATGATAGAGAGCTTCAAGATCATGAGGGGCATAGAGAGGGTGGATAGGGACAGATTCTTCAGACTGAGGGGGACAACAGGTACGAGGGGGCATTCGGAGAAACTGAAAGGAGATAGGTTCAAAACAAATGCAAGGAAGTTTTTCTTCACCCAAAGGGTCGTGGACACATGGAATGCGCTACCGGAGGAAGTGATCAGGCAGAGTACGGTACAGGGATTCAAACAGGGATTGGACGGATTCCTGAGGAATAAAGGGATCGTGGGATACTGAGAGAGGTGCTGGGATGTAACACAAGTATAGAAAACTAACCAGGTAATAAGTATAGAAAGTCAACCAGGTCGTGCATGTGTAAGACCGGAGGGTTAGGACTTTGATGGGAAGATAGGACTTCAATGAGAAACCAAGGTGGCAAGGGAGCCCCTTCTGGTGATTCAGACAGGTCGTGACCTGTTTGGGCCGCCGCGGGAGGGAACTGCTGGGCAGGATGGACCTATGGTCTGACCCGGCGGAGGCACTGCTTATGTTCTTATGTTCTTAATCATTGCTTACTCCTTGATACACTGTCCACACTTGGATTCTACCAATCTGTCCTCTCCTGTTTTACCCTCTCCCATTGCACCTTTAGTATATGTGTTGGTGTATCCTCCTCTTCTTCTATCCTGCTAATGGTTGGCAATTCCCAGGGTTCTGTATTAGGACCTCTTTTTTTCTCTCTCTACCACCTCTTCCTTTGGTACCCTGATCTCCTCCCATGGCTTCCAATATCACCTATATGCTGATGACTCCCAGATCTACCTAAATAAATAAATAAATTGAACTTCAGCTTTCTATACCCAAAATTTCTCCTAAAGTCCAAGAAAAAGTCTCAGCCTGTTTGGCTAACATTGCTACCTGGATGTCTCTCCGCCAACTGAAACTAAACATGTTCAAGATGGAGCTGCTCCTCTTCCTCCATTCTCCATCTCTTGTCAATAATACTATTATCATTCCAGTCTCCTCTGCTCGCAACCTTGGAGTCGCCTTCGACTCCGACCTCTCATTTTCTGCGCACATCCGACAAGCTGCTATAGCCTGTTGCTTCTATCTCTACAAACATCACCAGAATTCGTCTCTTCCCCTTTTCCACACTCTCATAACTTCATGCTTAGACTACTCCAATTTATTTCTAACAGGCCTCTCGCTGAACCACCTCTTCTCCCCTGCAAGTGGTGCAAAACTCAGCTGCACGACTGATCTTCTGCCAACCTCACTTCGTTCACCTTATCCTTATCCTCCAATCATTTCACTGGCTTCCAATCTGCCTCCACATGCAGTTCAAACTCCTATTACTAACCTACAAGTGTGTTCATTCTGCAACCTCTCAGTAGCTCTCCTCTCTTGTCTCTCTTTATACACCTCCCTGAGACCCCCATTCCTCAGATAAGCTGCTTTTATCTGTACCCTGTATGCCTGGAATAAACTATTTTAATTCATCCATCATGCCCCTTCCCTTCCCTTATTTAAAAGTAGACTGAAAACCCACTTTTTTGATATAGCCTTCATTTCATAACCCTACTCCCCACTGCTCACCGCCCTAGCCAGCAGATTAACCACCCCCCCAACTGTATCCCGCAAATTAGCATCTTGTTTGTCTGTTTAGATTGCAAGCTCTTTCGAACAGGAACTGTCTCCTTCATGACTGTACAGTACTGCTTAGTAGTAGTAGTAGTAGGCATTTCTCACACAGGAAAGCTAGGGACCTCCCTCCACTTCAAAATCACTGAGCTCTGGAACAACCTTACCTCCCCTCTTCGGAACTTGAGCTCTCTCCAAGTTTTCCGCAAACATCTGAAAACCTGGCTTTTCTCAAAAAATGTAAGTCTCCCTCCAATTTAGGAATCAAGGAAACTCTTATATCTTGGCATCCCAAGTCCTCTAAATTTTCTTCATACTTCTACCTCTAACCCTCTGTTGTAGTTCCTTCCTATTTCTCCTACTGTAAACTGCGTCGAGCTCTACGAACGTGGAGATGATGTGGTATACAAATCTAAGGATTAGATTAGATTAGATTAGTCTATAAAGAGTTTCATTATGGCAAGGGATGACAATATGACTTTTGTTTATTTGCACTTTAGTTTGGCATCTGGTTTCCCCAGAAACAAACACTGTTCAAAACCTCACCACAAACAATATGCATAGCATAGACCCTTTACAAAAAGGCAGACAAAATGCTTCTTATTCCCTGTTACTGAGACATTGAAACGTGGAATAGTTTTGTCACTGTCTCAAAACTCCGGAATGAGGACTTTCGTGGACTAAAGAAATCACCCATTCATAAAATTATCTAACCAGTTAGATAATTTTATGGACTGGCTCAAAAAGCATTCCCATAATGATTTTAAAAATCTGTGTATTTTAAAGATGAAAAAGAATTCTTTCATTGTACTGTATTGTTCAGTTAGTGAAAAATGTAAAACTCTTCATTTCAAGAGAGCTTCTTCCAAAAGACAGATCACAGTCCAGCCAATGGCGGCCAGCGTTCGCTATTCACTGCTACAGGATTAACGACCATTTCCATTAACATAAGAACATAAGCATTGCCATAGTGGGACAGACCAAAGGTCCATTGAGCCCAATATCCTATTTCCAATAGTGGCCAGTCTATATCACAAACACATGGCAAAATCTCAAAAGAATAAAATAGATTTTATGCTGCTTATCTTAGAAATAAGCAGTGGACTTTCCCAAATCTATCTTAATAATGGCTAGTGTACTTTTCTTGTAGGAAACTAGCAAAATCTTTTTTAAACCCTGATTTTTTTTTTTACCACATTCTCTGGCAATGAATCCAGAGTTTAACTACACATTGGGCCTGGATTCTATAAATGGCGCCTTAACCCTCCCTTTTACAAAACCACACAAGAGGTTTTTAGCACCAGCCAGCGTTCTGAATGCTCTGTGCTGCTCTGAAGCTCATAGGAACTCTATGACTGTCGGAGCAGCGCAGAGCATTAAACATGTCGGCCATCGCTAAAAATCTCTTGCGTGGTTTTGGAAAAAGGGGGAGGAGTAAGTTAGGTGCCTAACATAAGTTCAACTCACTGTTTTCAAAATATTTTAAAAAAATCTTTTAAAAGAAAAATGTAGACGCTGGAATCGCACCTATGGAGGTACTTTACAATGCCTAACATCACTGTAGGCATGGCTGACGCTGGAAGTGGTGTTAGGTGTCGTAGAGCACCTCCGTAGGTTTAATTTACGTCAAAGGTAGGTGAATGAAATGTAGGCCTTGAAAACCCTGGCTTATATTTTTGGCGCCTATCTTTTCTGAAGCACAATTCTATAAACAGCACTATCATGTGATTGACATGTGATCGGCAGCCATTTTTAAGGCAGCCACCAATGGCGCCATTTATAGAATTTGTGCCTGAGTGAAGAAATATTTTCTCTGGTTTGTTTTAAATGTATTACTTACTAGCTTCAGTGCATGGCCCCTAGTGCTAGAATTTTTGGAAAGAGTAACAAGCGATTCAAGTCTATCCATTCCACTCTACTTGTATTTTATAGATTTCTATCATATCTCCCCTCAGCTGTCTTTTCTCCAAGCTAAAGTGCCCTAGCTGCTTTAATCTTTTTTAATATGGAAGTTGTCCCATCCCCTTTTATGATTTATGTCACTTTTCTCTATACCTTTTCCAATTTTTGTTGTATCTTTATTTTAGATGCAATGACCAGAACTGTACCCCGTATTTGAGGTTCGGTCACACCATGGAGTGATACAAAGGCATTATAACATTCTCATTTTTGTTTTCCATTCCTTTCCTGGTAATTCCTAACATTCTATTTGCTTTCTTAGCCGCCACTGTACATTGAGCAGAGAATTTCAACATATCCTCAATGATGGAACCTTGCATCACTTAACTATACATTGGGTACCTATTTTCCACATACATCACTGTGCACTTGCTCACATTTATTTCATATGGTTTACTAACTCTGAACTCAAATACCCTTTCTCCATAGTGTTTTGGATACTTGGTTTCTGCAGATCCAGGCCTTTTTTATTACGATCACCAAAGTACCTGTAGGTTTATTGCTCTGTACACACTGATCCCTTAATTGCCATGTATATGAATGAGTTGTCATGCAGTAACATTACTTTCATTCAATAAGCTATTAAAATGTATTCCATGCAGTACTATTCACATAGGTGGCAATTCTGTTTATTGATGCCTATATTTGGGTTCTCCGATGCAAGGCAGTTTGCACCAATTCTATAATGGCGTCTGCAGAGCCAGTGTTAGACATGCTGGAGCTCAGAACAGAAATTAAAGAGGGGCGCCATTGCTCGCTTCCCTGCCCCCTCCCCCCAATTTCCCTATCTACCAAATGCCCTCCCATCCAGCATCTCTTGCTTCCTCCACCTTCCTTCCCTCCCCCACCCTTGGGTCCACCACATGCCTTCTCATCCAGCATATTACTACTACTGCTACTTATCATTTCTATAGTGCTACAAGATGCATGCAGCACTGTACATTAAATTCCTCCCTTCATTTAAAAATCAGCTGCTCTAGGAGGCCCCCATGGGCTAGAATGTCCTTTGGACCAAAATGCCCTTCCCTTCTCCCCACCCCTTTCTGAAGCCTTTTAAAATGCAAATGGGTCACCGGTGCAGCAGCAATTTTCTAGCACTGCTCATGGATTCCTCGGCGTTGTTCCCCTGACGCGGTTCGCCCCATCAGACTCAACTTCCTGTTTCCACTTGGGTGGACTGCAGCAGGGGAACAGCACCGAGGAATCCATGAGTAGTACTGCTGCTACTACTAAACTAAACTAAAACTTAAGTTTATAGACCGTGTCTTCTCTATACAGATAGAGCTCGACTCGGTATACAGTAAGATTAATAATAATAAAGATAAGAGAGGAAAGGACGGGATTTACAATTTTGAAAATAACCAAGTTTTCAGATGTTTGCGAAATCTTTGAAGAGAGCCCAGGTCTGTCAACTCTAAAGGAATATTATTCCATAAGTCAGTTATTTTGAAAAATAAAGATTTCCCCAGTTTGCCAGTAGAGGTGATGCCTTTCAGTGCAGGGAAGGAAAGTTTTTGTATGGTTCTGGTTATACCAAGTCCGTTTGAGTTCCAAGACCAAGGGATTAGTAAAGGACAAATGCCAAACAAGATTTTAAATGTTAAACAGGCACATTTAAAGTAAACCCTAGAGATTATTGGAAGCCAGTGAAGTTTAGTCAAGAGCGGAGATAAGTGCTCGAATTTGCTTTTACCAAAAATCAACCTTGCCGTAGTATTTTGGATCAACTGGAGTCTTTGTAGACTTTTTTTGATTATACTTAGATAGATAGAATTACAGTAATCCAACTGCGAGAGAATAATTGCACGAGAACAGTAAAATGTTGTTGATGGAAACAAGACCTAACTTTTCTCAACATGTGAAAGCTTAAGAAGCATTTTTTTTTTTTTTTTACCAGAGAATTAATGTGTTCATTAAATGAAAGTGATGAATCAATAATGAAGCCCAGAACTTTGCTTGGAAAAGTCAATCTGCAAGGATGTCCTTAATGGTAATAAGATAGAAGAAGGAAGATGGTCTAACTTTGGGCCAATATATAAAACACATTCACATGGATCGTGCAAAAGTACGAATAGCTACAACACAAGTCAAATGTACCACCACTGGGAGGAAAAGCCTCAGGCGAAGTCCTCCCACCACCACAGCTGTGGCATAAGGTGTTCAGGCGGAGAACCTCATTGGATTTTTCACTACTTCTGAGTTGTCTACACTAACTTTGGGCCAAGCCACCACAGTTTTGTTTTTGTCTCATTTAACTTCATTTGAACAGAGAGGGCCCAAGATTGAAGTTTCATTATGCATTCAATTATGTTTGTGGATAGGTTAGAAATATTTGAGTCTACCTCAAGGAAAACAAAGATGTCATCAGCATAAGTATACAGAGATTCGAGAGGAGATAATTTGAAGAATTTCAGGGTGGTCATATAAATATTGAAAGGAATGGGAGAGAGAGGTGATCCCTGAGGTACTCCGCATGACAGTTTCCAGGGAAGAGACATAGTGCCATTCATGTTAACAATATAAGATTGTGATTGCAAAAATTTGGAGAACCAATCTAGGACTGTAAGATCGAGACCTATCTCAGAAAGCTGATGGATCGATATGTTATGGTGGACAACATCAAAAGCTGCAGATAGATCAAATTGAAATAGAATTGCATATTTGTTGCTCAAGTGTAATTTTTGAACCTTTGATATTAATGACACCAGTAAGGTTTCTGTACTGAAATTTGGCCTAAATCCATGCTGAAATGGTAGGAGAATGGAAAATCTCTCCAAATAGGAGGAGAGTTGGACAGAAATAATGGATTCCATCATTTTGGTTAGTAGAGGGATATTTGCTATAGATCGATAACTTGACGGCAAAGAAGGATCTAGGTCAGCTTTTTTAGCAGTGGAGAAAGAACAATATAGCCAATGCCAATGGAAAAAAAATCCCAATTCTAAAGCAGAATTTATGAGATTAATTAGGAGTGCAATAGCCTGGTAGGAATCCTCTCATATAAGTATGAGGGAAAGGGATCTAAGATACATTTGCATGTTCTTAATTTGTGGCACAATTGCAAGACCTGCATCTCAGTCACAGGTTTGAAAGCTGTCCAAATTCTAACTATGGGGGTTGCCACTGTGTCAGTTTTGGAGACCACCGTGGGATTATATGAAACCAGCGATGAGAAGGAATCTCTGTTGACAGATACTTTTTCGTTAAAGAATTTTGCTAAGGTTTCCGCTTTAGGAGAGGAGGATGAGTGTATTTATAATTTCTATTGTGCTGAAAACGTATGCAGCACTGTACATTCCACATGCAACAGAATGTCCCTGTTCAGAAGAGCTTACAGTCTAATTTGGATAGACGGACAAGCATATAGTGGGGTTGTAAACTTTTTTGCAAAGAATGATATGAGGTGCTAGAGAATCGCTGCTGTGCCGACGACCCCTTTGCATTTTAAAAGGTGAGGGGGCTTCGGAATGGGGTGGGGAGAAGGGCAGAACATCCCAGCCCACGGGGGCCTCCTGGAGCTGTGGGACCCAAGGCAGTTGATCTGATTGCAACCCCCCCCCCTCCCATGTCAGCCCTGGGCATCTGGGTACCCAGTTTCTATTATAGACTAGCAGCCCAAACTGGCATTGGCATGCTAACATTTATGTACACCCACTTACAAGTCAATGGCAGGCATAAATGATTTAAACAGCCCAGAACTATCCATATAATTTGTGAAATTTTATAGATAGGGAACTCTTTGATTGGCCACTCTTGGCAGCAAATGCATCTCACTTTCATTCGGCTGAGGGGAGATATGATTGAAGTCTACAAAATCCTGAGTGGAGTAGAATGGCTACAAGTGGATCGATTTTTCATTCTGTCAAAAATTACAAAGACTAGGGGACATACGATGAAGTTTTAAAAACAATAGGAAGAAATATTTTTTCACTCAGAGAATAGTTAAACATAACAACATAAGAAGTTGCCTCCACTGGGTCAGACCAGAGGTCCATCGCGCCCAGTGGCCCGCTCCCGCGGCGGCCCATCAGGTCCGTGACCTGTGAAGTGGTTTCTGTCTAATCCTATAACCTACCTCTACTTCTTTCTGTACCCTTCAATCCCCTTATCTTTTAGGAACTTATCTAGACCTTCCTTGAACCCCTGTAGCGTGCTCTGGCCTATTACAGCCTCCGGGAGCGCGTTCCATGTGTCCACCACCCTCTGAATGAAAAAGAACCTCCTAACATTTGTTCTAAACCTGTCCTTTTTCAATTTCTCCGAGTGCCCCCTTGTGCTTGTGGCTCCCCACAGCCTGAAGAATTTGTCCCTGTCTACCTTCTCTATACCCTTAAGTTCGGGAAAGCATTACCAGAGGTTGTGGTAAGGTTTGAACAACTTCCTGGAGGAAAAGTCCATAGTCTGTTATTGAGAAAGGCATGGGGGAAAGCCACTGCTTGCCCTGGATTGGTAGCATGGAAGGTTGCTGCTCCTTGGATTTTGGCCAGGTACTAGTGACCTGGATTGACCACCGTGACAACGGGCTCTGGGCTTGATGGACCTTTGGTCTGACACAGCAAGGCTATTCTTATGTTCTTATGTTCAAAATCAGCCCAATACATGCATACTGTACCTTACTCAAATTATTTTCACTTCAAAAAGACAATAACTGAACTTTGTGCTGTGCTGTGTCTCTCTCTCCCTACTAGTTCACTGATTCCTCTAGGGTGAGTCATGCACTTTTAAGACGCTGTTTAGCGTGGACACAGAAGAAAACAATTGCATGCCATTCATTGACTGACATCCAGATATTAGAGCACTGCCTTTTATGCGTGGCACCAGGAAATACATTTAATTCAATGGAACAGAAGCCAAAGAGAGAGAGGCTTGGGCAGATACAGCAGGGCATTAATAAATCCTCAAACTGCTTTCAACATAGTGGACTTGAAAAGCACAGAAAACACCGGTCCACAAATGCAAGAGTCATAGCTTTCAAAATATGGGATAGGGCTGAAACTGTCCATGAGAAAATGTATTTGTATATTTGTAATGCTTCAGCATGAAAGATAGGTTATGAGAATTGCTAAGAGCAACACATGGAATACGAAACTGGCAAGAGCTTTCTCAGCCCAGCCCTACCAGAAGGTGAGACTATCATAATCCCGTCTTAATAGGATTTGAAAATGTAAGAAAAACCTCTCTTGAGCATTGCTATTGAATGGAGGGGTGTTGGATGTGAGCTAAATAAGGCATCTTGGGGTGTTCATGAAGCAGGCACATGGGATCTCTTCGGGACAGGAGGAGATAGTGGATGCTGCGGATGGGCAGACTGAATGGACCACTTGGCCTTTATCTGCTGGTTGTCTTGCCACTTATTCCATGGTTGGAGAGCAGGAAGGTATTCCCTCTTTCGCCATTTCCAGAAAATATCAGCGAGATCTGCACTTTCTTCCACTGGTATTTGTAAATGTTGCCACCCTTAAAGTCTCCAGGTGGAGTGGAATTGGTGTTTGTCTATATTAAAAGCATAGCTGGTGTCAAAATCAATGGTGATTCTGGATCAGATGACATGTACTAAGGGTCTGGCATTGGTAAGTTGCCACCACCTCTGCCAGGAAAGCGGTTAACGCTTCATGTGTTAATCTCGGGTGATCAGTCTCTAGCAGCACGGCGTTCATGTTTCTATGTTATGTACTCAGAGGTCGATTCAAAAACCATGTCCCAGTGGCTGACCATGTAGCTTCTACTGTGAAATTAACAAGAAACTAAACCATGGGGGAATACAGTTAATTAAATGTAAAGCATGCAGAACTTGTGCACTAGTCAGGGAAAGGGTGCCTTACACATACAGTACACACAAAGGTTCTGTACTTAGGGAGGCTTCACCATATGTGTGTCTGAAGAAGATGAAAGTACCTTGCAAAAATTTTGTGCACATAAAATTTGTGTAAGGCTAACACATTTTCTTCAAAAGTGTGCACATAGCTGTTACCTCCCATTCTGTTTTTCCAAAGTTTCAGGTAGTTGATATGGTCGCAAAAATAAAATAAGATAATTTAAAAAAAAACAAACAAACCCAAAACCCGGCATTAAATCCCACAAACTGCCAAAAAATCCTTTTAACTAACCCTTCTATGTTTCCCTAGACCTGGCAGTAAATTTCTCGCATTTTTTGTGCTTTAAAATCCCCTGTTTACTTCTCTGCATTGCAGAAGAATAGCAAATGGCCTCAGTACCATACATTTTAATATACGAGTACCATGTGTACTGTGCAAGCTAACTTTTGTGCACTATGGAGGCAGATCTGAAAATTGGCGTGTCCAACACTCTATTTACCCTTAGATCTCTCTAATACTCTTTTTCTACCAAACGTTATCTAAAACCCATAATTCCACCCTATTCTTATCTCCTAAAGACCTCCACTTCCCTTTGGTAACTCTTTACCCAATATATATTACCTTAAAAATTCTATGTCATCGCTTATTCTATTCCTTCAAATTTTGAATGTAATTTTGTTTTAGTTTGGATGTAATCCGCCTTGAACCGCAAGGTAATGGCGGAATAGAAATCACTAATGTAATGTAATGTTTACATGTGCTGATGCCATGCACAAAAATTCTAGAAATGACGCCTAAAGTTAGGCACCTAGATTGGCGCAGCTAGCCAATCTAGGCACCTAACTTAATTAAAAGGCATAATCAGTGCCAATAAATTGCGCTTAAGTGAATAGTAGGTGCCTAAATTGCTAGATGCCTAGTCCAAGGCGCCTACCAGAAAATAGGTGTGTTTAGGGGGTGGGTCATCGCATGCTTTTCATGTAGGTGTCTGCTTTGGACTTAGGTGCACTCATTTAGGTCAAGAAAACCCTTAAATAGGGTGTGATTAAGGTTAGGACACCTATCAACGCCTAAACCCACTTTGGGCTCCACTAAATGCGATTCTATAAAGTGCACCTAACTTTTATAGCATCGCACTTAAGCAACACACTACTCAGTGCTTAAGTTTTAGGCACCATTTATTTAATCAGGGCCTAAGAATCAGTCACCTGTGTTCCAAGAGATCTTTGTAGAATATTAGCGTAAGTTATGCCATATCAACAGTATGTGTAAATGGGAACATTTACATGCACTGAGTGACCCATGTGACTGATTGCACACGTCACTTGAAGACATACTTATGTTATGCCCACATGTACCCCCTGCAGTGATGTGTTACCTAGTGTATATTCACATGTTACCTAGTACGTATATTCAATAGTACTTAGTGTATATTCACCAATTGGGGCCTATAGCATATGTAAGTGGTGCATAGTTCTAAGCATTAATATGTGCACCCTGTAACATGCATATACAACTCACAGTAACCTCACACTTCAGCTCACATTGGTCCCTAAGGATGGTGGGTACTAAGGAGGAAGAGAAGAAAAGCTATTCTGATTCATGACTGATATCTTATAAGCAGTCATGGTCTATTGAAGGCAGCTGGAAAACAAAGGTTTTATGTGCTACAGATTGTACTCAGAATATGATTTGATCCTAATCTAAACCTTCACAAGAGAAAAATACAGTAGAACCCAATTGAATGCAGAACTCAGAGATAAGAATAGATTTTGGTTATTCTTTAACAAGAAGACTCAACAATAAATATTTTTGTGTGAAAAAGTATGTGAACTTCATAGTTTTCTAAGCATGATTATTTGTCTAATAAGAATCAGGTATTTATGTTTAACATTTGCTATATCGCTTTGGCTAGCACGGTAGATCAAATAAGTTCACAGTGACTTATAAAAATAGAGAAGAAAAGACATACAGAATTCTTATAGGAAAGAAAAACACGCTCGCATTTATACATGGGGAATAGTAAGAGGACAAGGAGGGTTGTCTGTAGGTAAAATGATGACCAAAGAGAAAACCAGAAGCTGTCTGAAAAAAGCCAGGTTTTTAATGCAGATTTGACCCCCCCCCCCCTCTTTTACAAAAGCTGACAGCGCGGTAAATGCTCCAATGCCCATAGGAATTGAATGAGTGTTGGAGCATTTGCCGCCCGGCCCTTGGCTACACGGCTTTGTAAAAGGGGCCTAAAATTGTTAAGGGTGAGCTCTGAAATGAGCAACATAGGAATCAGGTTTCATAGGGAGGGGGCTGCGAAAAAGAAAGCATGGTTTCTTGTAGTTTCTAATTGAGCAATTTGGGGTCCAGAGATGCATCGACAATGATCGTTATGGTACCATGGCTTTTTTTGGGTGGGATGAGGAAATGTATTTTGTTTCAATGGTGCAATTTGATGAAACGCATTTGACAATTTTTTTAAATTGGTATGGGAAAAACCTAGATAAGCTACATTTATTTATTTAAAAAATTTATATTTCACTGTATCAGTATTTCTATGTAGATTCCAACAAACATACATAATTTATAAGACGAATACATTAAAACAGCAATTATTTAATAAGCTTCAAAACACTTAAAAAAAATCTAGAAAATTAGCATTGATATACCTCCCTAAACAAAAACGCTTTCAACAAAATCTTGAAACAGTCAGCATCACCAAGCCCTCGTAGTTGCTCAGGTAATTGGTTCCACAACTGTGGTGCACACACGTAGAATACAGATTTCCTATATTCTTCATGGTGAATTTCACGAACAGATGGGACCACAAGGGTATTACTGTTCAAGGAACATAAGTTCCATGTTAGTAGATAAATTCAAAGGATAAACACAACTGGAGATATCCTGCTAGTCAATGTTTTAAAAACAAGTAGCTAGTTTCGCGACCTTGTTGTATGGTCGTGTTGTCTTGTGTATTTACTGATGATGTGCCAATAAAACATGATTTATACTAAAAACAAGTAGCTCTAAGTCTAATAAATGTTGGCACTGTCATCTCAAAGCAGGGACTTTAGATCATTTATTATTCTATTGTCCATTTATTATGACTTTTTGGAAATCAATTTGGGACCAAATTAATTGTTTATTAGAAAATCCAGTGGCATTATCATATGATACTGTATTATTTGGTATGTCAATGAGAGCAAAGAATCAGATATCATCAAATAATAACAAGCTATTACTCATAATGACTGGGGTTGCCATTCAATAAATTACTTATAACTGGAAGAACTGGAGTAGACTAAATTATAATTTTTGGTGGAATTCATTATGTCAAATGTATAAAATGGAAAGAGTAATAGCAACACAGCGAGGATATATTAGGAAATTTCAAGATGTGTGGGAGCCATTAATAAAATTTTGTAATGATTAGTTGTTACTTTTCCTTTAATTCTTAAAGTTCATTTTCAGGGAGGGGGAGATCTTATATAAAGTAATTTAATTACTTATTATGAAGGGATGGGATGGGAGGAAGATAAGATTTTATGATTGGTATTATTGCTGAATAAGAACATAAGAAGTGCCATCTCCGGAACAGACCCTAGGTCCATCAAGTCCGGCGATCCGCACACGCGGAGGCCCCGCCAGGTGTACCCTGGCATAGTTTTAGTCCCCATATCACTCTAAGCTTCTCATAAGGAGATGTGCATCTAGCTTACCCTTACCTATGTCACCTTATGCCACTAATAAGGAGATATACATCTAACTTACCCTTAAACCCTAGAATGGTGGATTCCGCAATTACCTCTTCTGGGAGAGCATTCCAGGTGTCCACCACTCGTTGCGTGAAGCAGAACTTCCTGATATTTGTCCTGAATTTGTCCCCCCTTAGCTTCAGTCCATGTCCTCTTGTCAATGTGCAAATGTGTTTATGTATTATCACACTTATTGTACATATAAAAATGAATAAAGATTTACAAAAAAAACCCAACAAGTAGCAACAATTTATAATGACTGTGATACTCAATTGGCAGCCAGTGTAACTCTTTAAGAACAGGAGTGATGTGTTCAAATCTAGAAGTTTTAGTAATTAACCATTCCACAGAGTTCAGAGCAACCTGTAAAGATCTCAAATATTTCCTAGGAACACTCATTAGCAAAGGATTATAATATTCAAAATGTGGAGAAATCAGACTTTGAATAATCAAATTAGAACTAGTTAACACTGACTTTAAAGGGCACAAAAGCCTCAGCTTATAAAATATATTTTTTACATATAAGAAACATGCTCTTTTATCTTTAAAGAAGTATCCAAATATACGCCTAAAGTTTTAATTGTTCTTACAAATGAAATTGTCACTTCCTTAAACGTAACCAGTCTTGGAAAATCATGACTCAAAAGCAAAATGATTTTCATCTTCTCCACATTCAGTTTGAGACGATTATCACAGAGCCAATTACTGATCTAATCTAAAGAGGGAGGAAGGCAACCATATAGAAAGCTTTCTTCGCTGCATCTAATCCATGTTTCCGTGAGACAGAAAATGTCTAATGAGGAAGAAGATATAAAGTTAAGAATTAGGGTGATTTTTGAGCGTAGGAATCTACAGTTTAAAAGCCTAACTCTGTACAATCACTACTACTACTATTAATTATTTCAATAGTGCTACCAGATGCATGCAGCACTGCACAGAGTCACAAAGACTAAGAAAATAGTCCCTGCTCGAAAGAGCTTACAATCTAAACAGACAAACAGTTAAGGGGAACGGTTAATCAGCGGACTGGGTTTGAGGGCAGAGGAGTAGGGTTAAAGATTAAAAGCTATAAAAAAAGATGAGTTTTCAGTCTGCTTTTAAACAAGGGAAGGGAAGGGGCAACTATCAAGATGGGAAAAAGATTGGCATAATTAACCGTATTTGTGGACTTGCACATGGTTTAGAAAAGGAAGACTCAATTCTCAACTATTACTGGAATTGTGAACAAATAAACTGGGTAATGAGTAAAATCACCCTAATATGGAAAATCTGCCCAACTAAGGAGCTCGTTTACTAAAGTGTGGTATGGTTTTGTTCTTACCATGCATTAGTTACAAAAAACTACTTCACAGTAAGGTCAAAGTCTGCATGGTAAATGTAGGACTGGGTCAAGCACCTGTGCTCTATTTGCTGCACAGTGCACTTAGATTAACCGTGTGGGTAACATGGCGCAGACCCACTCACCAAAAAAAAAAGAAAAATTAACTGTCTGCCATGGAAGAGCATCTCCTCTTCATCTCATCCCCACCACTCCCCCAGATTTGAATTTTCAGGTGTCCCACCCTTGATGTCATCTTCCTGATGCACACACTTCGCAATATCATCTTTCAGATCCCCCCACCCCAGGTCTGAACTTCCAGATTCTCCACCCTGCCAATCTCCATTTTCACCATCCATGAGCTCATCTTCATGATCCTCACTCACCATGTCATCTTTCAGATGTGAATTTCCAGATCCCCATCCTCTGATCTAATCCCCTCCACTATAAGCCCTGCATATGCATTCAAGTCCCACCTACTGGTTCAAAACCCAACACACCATCACCCATGAGACTTACCCAAGGTCCTAACCTGGCAGTCTAGTTGGATGTGGCAGGAAATGTCCCCTTTGCTTTTTCCCTGTCTGGCTCTGGCTATAAACTTACAATGCTGACCTGGTACCATTTTGCACCCAGAGCCAAATGTGTTTTTCAGCAATTTTTGAAGTCGTTCATACCCATCTCTGGGAGTCCATTATAGGTGACCTTTGACCACTGAGTCTATGTGGTCTAACAGCAGGATTTGGTATCCCCTAGTCTCTGTACTTTTTGAACGAGTAAACAATCATTTTGTTGACCCTTATCATATTCCCCCTCAGCCCTCTCTTCTCTAAACTGAAGAGCCCTGACTGCTCAAGCCTTTCTTCATATGAGAGGAATCCCATCACCTTAATCATTTTCAGTTGCTCTTCTGTGTACCCTTTCTAATTATGCCACATCTTTTTTGAGATGCAGCAAACCAGAATCACACAGTCACACAGTACTCAAGGTGAGGTCGCAAAATGGAATGATGTAATATTCCTTATTTTATTTTCCATGACATTCCTAATAATGTCTAACAGTCTGTCTGTTTTTTGGCTGCAGCTACACACTGAGCAAAAGATTTCAACTTATTGTCCATGATGACACCTAGATCTTTTTCTTAGGTGTTGGGGGAATTTAGCCTTGACTAGTTATACTTTGGGTTATTCTTCCCAATGTTCACCACTTGCCCTTGTCCGCATACCGCCTTATATTCAGCACTATTTAACTGGCCAAGAATGGATTCTACCAGTATTGAGCGCTGAACGGCCAAGTTTAGCAAGCCTATCTTTGACTGCTATAAACTTAACTGACCAGCAATCAATATTGATCTAGCCGCTTAAGTTATAGCCGCTACCCCCCCCCCCATAAAAAACCAAAACCCTGATAGCCAAAAGCTAGTCATCGGAAATGGCCTGGCATTAAATGTTCGGGCTCAGTGCCAACTGTGGGAGTTAGCTGGCCTGCCTCCTGCAGTCTAAATATCGGCCCTATAAAATTTTATATGCCATTTGGATGCCCCAGTCTTCCAATCTCATCAGTGGCTGTGGCATCCCTCCCTCCAAAGAGGACAGCTAGAAGCATCGTGAAGAATATGGTGTCTGGGGCAAAGCTTCATTGGCCATACGCTAATTCCTATTCTGCTACGTCAGTATACTTCATTCACTTAGGGCTCCTTTTACAAAGCCGTGCTAGGGCCTTAACGTGCGGAATAGCGCCTGCTAACTTGCCACATGCGCTAGCCGCGACCGCCTCCTTTTGAGCAGGTGGTAGATTTCCGGCTAGCGCACGCTAACCCGGTGCGTGCGATAAAACCGCTAGCGCGGCTTTGTAGAAGGAGCCCTTAGTACTTACTATGTAAAGGACATACTCATTTTTAAACAAAATTTTGCAGTGAATCAATTATGTATTACTGTATTTTTATTTTGGAAAATATATTTTTACAATATTATAGTAATAATTACATAATGTGTTTTTATGGTTCAGCCTTTGTTTTTTAGTTTTGTACTGCTTAGTCCTTTTTCAGCCATTGCCAAGAACAGGAATCTGCAATACTGGCATGGAATGGTGTCAGAAAAAAAATGAAAATGCGCAATATGATCTTATTGACCCCTTTATGCAGTAGATCCATGCCAAAAGGAATTATCTAAATGTAGTATAACCTGAACAATCCAAGTGTTACATGATCTACTTAAGCACAATACTGTACTAAAACAATGGATAGGGATGAACTTGACACTTAACTTGTCCTTTAATTTGACATATTTATTTCATTTATAGGATGGGGTCTGTTCTTTCAGCAGTAGTCAAGCCATGGAGCACAATATCAGTAAATCAAAGATGGACTTGGGTATTTCAAGAGCCAAGTCCCAGCTTCCAGTACCCAAGAATAAAGCTTCTCAGTCTTCTGTGAACATGAAAAGAAGCAGCAGTAATACAAGGCAAATAGAGACAAGTTACTCAAAGGATGAGAATTGGAACTTGCACAAAAACATATAATAAACCTAACCAATAGTCCTGCCTAGAACTTTCTACTCATGGTTTATATAATATTTGTTACTTCACAAATCAAAGTGTTACCATGTAAATATTAGATAACCCATGTATTATAATGTATATATGAGACCACAGTTAAATTTATATATAAAAACAAAAGTCATTTTATAACAAAATGTGTTTTTCTCTTTTCAGAACTGCAAAAATGTAAATGGCAGTGTTGAGAGAATATGAAATATTTAATTTACAAATGTTTAATTTTTTTTTATTCAGAGGTATTGCCACAAAAAAAAATATCTGCCTAACAGGTTTTGTGAGAGTCTTGTAATAATCTGTGTCTATTGCACAATATACACTGCCATCTTCCAGCTAAAATACGCACACTCATAGGATCAAAAGCATGTTATTGTCTAAACTAATCTAATCCTTTGTTTTATATACCACATCATCCCTGCAAAAGAGGGCTCGATGTGGTTTACATTAAGATTTTGCACAGTATATAATTTAAAAAAGACAAAACAACAACCTAATCCAAAATAACATAAAACAAGAAAAATCTTTAATCTTTTTTGAAAGATTTGATAGGCAGTGCATAACCACAGACTGATGGGCAATTAATTCTATAAAGTAGTAAATAAAGCAAGAACGGAAAACTTGACTCCTTGACTGAACATCTTTAAATGATAGAAAAGACAGCTTATAATCAGTGACATAGGGCTCCTTTTACGAAGGTGCACTAGCATTTTTAGCGCGCGCACCAGATTAGCGTGCGCTAGCTGAAAAACTACCGCCTGCTCAAGAGGAGGTGGTAGCAGCTAGTGCATGCAGCATTTTGGCCTGCACTATTCTGCACGTTAAGGCCCTAACGCGCCTTCGTAAAAGAAGCCCTTGATAACATAGTAGATGACGGCAGATAAAGACCCGAATGGTCCATCCAGTCTGCCCAACCTGATTTAATTTAAATTTTTTCTTCTTAGCTATTTCAGAATATCTATGGACACTTTTACCTCTCTTTTACTAATACATAGCGCGGGTTTTCTTGCCGGTAACTGCTCTGATGCTCATAGGCATTTTATGAGCATCGGTGCAGTTACCACCGCTGCCAGTGCTAAAACCCACACTATGCGTTGGAAAAAGAGGGGGGGCTTGTCCTCCTCACCTGGCTAGAAAATAAACCGAATATGGCAATAACACGAAACGGTTCAAAACCTGAAAGTTTACTGACAGTTACAAGCCATTCTTGGGGCCTGTTTAGTAAAGGTTTGCTCCCATTATGTGTCTGTGGGAAAATGCTTAATAAACGGGGGACCAAATATTTTAATTACTTAGAAAGCTGGCTTATGCAATTGTGGCTTCGTTTTCTTCCTACAATGTTTATCTTGCCATTTTTGTTGCTTCATATATTCAAAAGCTAAAAGTTTGCATTATCACTTGTGTAAATATTGAAATCGTAATGCAATAAACCTGGTACCTTCTTTACAGCACTTCTCCTTTGATTTTGTATGGATGTATATTTAATAATTTACTAACTTTTGGGAGCTGAATTTCTAATCATAAGACGCAGATCCGTTGGAAAAGTACTTTAAACAGATATGTATTAAGGAACTACATTTAAAATCAACAGTAACCCGACATGGATTTTTCCAACAGATCTGCTTTTTTTTGTTTTGTTTTTACCACATTGGATCTTGAAGGTCAGCTGCCCTGTTGCTTTTTTCAATTTCTAATTAGAGAATGACATGGGGAAAAAAATTTATCACCATTCCCACCCTGTCCCCGCAAGCTCTGTCCCTGTTCCCACCTGCCAGACTGTCAGATCCCATCCACACAAGCCTTGAATAGTTATGATTTTATACTGAACTTATTTTATTAAAGTATAAAAAGAGACAATATTCTGTACAATTGTCATTTTATAAACACAAATAATACAGAGCAAGGATCAACCAACCCCCTGCCTCCCCTCTCTTTCACAAATATCCCCTCCACTATTGTGAAAACTGAACAAACCAAATTACTACAGAATGCTACATAGAAAAATCAAGCTAACAGAATACTTCAGTCACACATGGCAGGAATAGTGTTAGGGGAGTGTAACTAGGACAACTGTCCCCTGATCAGAGAGTGAGCCCTAAGCCAGCTGGAAGCTAAAGAAGCACAGCCTGGGCTTTGTGGTCCCCAATTATGTCTAATACCAGCTCGAGTAGAATACATATTTCAAATCTGAAATATTCTAATCACAAAATATAAAATAAATTTATTTGTTTCTACCTTTTGTTGTCTGGTAATTTTATTCTTCAAATCACATTGGTCTCAGGCTTTGGTTTGAGGTTCCTTCTGTCTTCATTATGGCATGGCTAGCTCCTGAAGGTAAAATAGGTGCGAGAGGAGATGCCGAGTCTGACACGGACGCAATTTGTTTTACCACAGGACCAAGACTTTCACCACTCCCACAGGGTGCATGTGCATGTGAATCAATGAATATGTGGACCATATTACTTGATTCCCTCTTGTACAATATTTTTAATAGCCTCAGTGGAGATGTTCAGGTTCAAGTTTAGCTCTAGTAGATGCTGGCACTGTAATCTGGAAGTGGGGACTTTGGACCATTTAATATTTTATTGGCCCTGTATCATGGCCTTTTGGAAATCAATTTGGTCTCAAATTAATTGTTTACTAGAAAACCATGTAGCTTTATCATATGATACAATTCTGTTCGGGATGTCAATCAGGGTAAAAAGTCAAATTTCATCAAGTTATAACAAGCTTTTGTTAATTATGACAGGAGTCGCCATACAACATATTACCAGTAATTGGAAAAATAACAAAATTACACATTTTGGTGGAATTCGCTATGTCATATTTATAAAATGGAAAGAACAATTGCCATACAAAAAGGGAATTATAATAATTTTAAAAAAATTTGGGGGCCATTGACAAATTATTGTAATGAATAGGCATCATTTTCCACTGAATACATTTATACGTAGGGGGAGGGGGGAGGGTAGAAAGTTCCTTTATTGGTCTTATTAATAGATAAGAATACAATATTGATATGATATTTTGAATTAAATTACTTGTGGGAAGAGTGGGTGGGGAGGGAATAAATTTATGTATGTAAAATCATAATTGAATGAATTTCAAGTAATGTGTAAAAGTTTAAAATGATGTAATATTGTGTACTTGATGTAAGATGAAAAATGAATAAAGAATTTTAAAAAAAAAATTTTTTTTAACCGCTTAATCAGGTTTCTAAGCGGTGTACAATATAAAATTACATAGAAACATATTAAAACAGAGGATACTGAATAAAATCCGAGTGTCAAACAATAGGAAGGTGGGGAAGAACTACAATCATTAAAGAAGAGTGCAACATAAAGGGAAAGTACAGTAGGTTAGGGTAAAAAATAGCAATTTGATTTAATTTTGTCCTTAAGAGGACAGTTGTTATCCAAAAGCGTCCTGGAACAAGAATGTTTTTAGTTTTACTTTAAATTGTTTTAAATCGGATTCATTGCGCAGATGGTGGGGCAGCGAATTCCAGAGAGTAGGGGCAGTGACGGCAAAATTATTGGAGCGCAACGTATTAATCGATTTTAAAGAAGGTATAACAAGAAGATTCTGAGACGTTGAACGAAGAGATTTTAAAGTATTGTAGGGAATTAAAAGTCTGTTGATGAACTCTGGTTGGTTGTTTAATTTTGTTGTAAATGTTAAAAGTAGGATTTTATAACTGATTCTATGTTCAATTGGTAACCAATGTGCACTAATCAGAAGGGGTGAGATGTGATCGTATTTCTTTGCACCACAAATGATCTTAATAGCTGTGTTTTGTACAATCTGAAGCCGTCTAATTTCCTTTTTTGTAATGCCCTTATACAGGGCATTACAGTAGTCTATACAAGAGATTACTAGGGAGTGGATCAATGTGTTCAAGGAGGCCGGTTCAAGTAACTTAGCAAGGGAACGTATCATCCTGAGTTGATAGATACATTTCTGAACGACCGTGCTAAAATGAAAATAAGAAAATTTACTGTCAAAAGTAACTCCTAATAGTTTTAAAGTAGGGACAATTTTGATGGGGAGCGATTTGAGCTTCAGAGGAGCCTGAAGCATTGTTCCTTCTTTAAAAGGAAAAATAATGAGTTTTTATTTGTTGATATTGAGAGCCAATTTATTTGAGTCTAACCATGATTTGATTTTTCCTAATTTATGGTTAATGGAAGCTACCTCTTCCGTATTGTTAAGATCAATGGGATGGATTAATTGCACATCGTCTGCGTAAGCAAATGTGGTAAAGCCAATAGATTGGCCCACCGTCAGAAGGGGCGACAAGAAGATATTGAAAAGCAATGGTGACAGAATGGATCCCTGTGGTATTCCATGTTTAGTGGAAAAAGGTTCAGACAACGTGCCATTAAAGATGACCTTAGATGATCTATCAGTAAAGTAGGAAACAAACCAGTCCATGACCTGGTCAGACAAACCAATTTCGTGAAGTCGCATTAAAAGCAGGCTGTGATCTATAGTATCAAAGGCAGAGGAGAGATCTAGGGAAATAAGCAGTACTGATTGATGATGATCAAGATGGTATAGTATTTTGGTAGTAAGTCCTAGCAAAGAAAATTCTGTGTTATTAAGGCTAATCAGTTTCTGGTTTAGGGGAATTTTAAATTGGTTAGCCGTAGAGCCTCAAATGAGCTCTGAGATGCAGACAATGTCAGCTTCCACCAGCTGCCAGTATTTGCAATATTACAATTGAAAACCCACAGACACCATTATGTTTCCATGAATACCAGCAACTGCAAGAAGCCAGCAGCGCTTACTGCTTAGAACTCCAGTCCTATCTGTTATTAATACTGTCCAGTTATTGACTGTTACTGTGCTTTCCTGACTGCTCTTCAAAGGATTGCAGTAGTCACATGATGTTGTCTCCCAATGCATTATACTTGCTTAACATTTGCTGTCCAGAACTGTGGGAAAATTTACCATGGGTCGTTAGTGAATACTGCACTGATATTATCTTGGGTTCCTGCAGCTGAGAATATCATGAATTCCCAACAAAAGAGAGGCATAGTTACCTGATGCTAGGATCCACCTTAGGAGTTAGCACCCAAGAAAAAGATCTGAGTGTCATTGTAGACACTACACTGAAATCTTTTGCCTGGTGTGTGGCTGCGGCAAAAAAAGCAAACAGGATGCTAAGAATTATTAGGAAAGGGATGGTAAATAAGACTGAGAATATTATAATGCCTCTGTGTCACTCCATTGTGTGTGTTTACCTTGAGTATTGCGCACAGTTTTTCTCGCCATATCTCAAAAAATATATAGCAGCATTAGAAAAGGTTCAAAGAAGAGCAATCTTGGAAGAGAAAGGTCTCCTAGACAGAGAATATCACCCTGGTGAAGTAGAAAATAATCCTGTAGCTAGGACCTGCCCACCAGGGGATGCAATATCCTCTCGCACAGAGGTGTGTCTCCAGGGGCTTCAGCCCAGGAGGGAAGGGTTAGGACAGCTGTTGTAGTTGGTGATTCGATCATTGGGCATGTAGATGGCTGGTGGGCGTGAGGATCACCTGATCACTTGCCTGCCTGGTACAAAGGTGTCAGACCTCATGCGTCACTTAGGATTTTAGATAGTGCTGGGGAGGAGCCAACTGTCTCGGTACACGTAGGTACCAATGACATAGGAAAATGTGGGAGGGAGGTTCTAGAAGCCAAATTTAGGCTCATAGGTAGAAAGCTGAAATTCAGATCCTCCAGGGTAGCATTTTCAGACATGTTCCCAGTTCCACGCACAAGACCCAAGATGTAGGCAGAGCTATGAAGTTTCAATGGGTGGTTGAGATGATGGTGCAGAGATGAAGGATTTAGATTTGTTAGGAACTGGGCAACCTTTTGGGAAAGGGGAAGCTTGTTGCAAAAGGATGGACCACCTTAACCAGGATGGAACCAGGCTGCTGACGCTAATGTTTAAAAAGGAGTTAGAGCAGCTTTTAAACTGAGATGGGAAAAGCCAACAGTCGCCCAGGAGCGGATGGTTCAGTGTGAGGTATCCTTGAAGGATCCTATTGAAACAAGATACTTAGGGAGTCCCAGTAGAGAGGTTTCAATAATGGTGAAAGAAAGCCAGGAGGGTTTAAGAGGAAGGTAGAGTAAAAGACTCAAATTTTCAGTCTTCTCAGCAGCCTGTAGTTACAAGGAAAAAACACAATTTGAAGTGTCTGTATACAAATGCTAGAAGCCTAAAAAATAAAATAGGAGAGTTAGAGTATATAGCACTGAATGATGAGGCAGATATAATAGGCATCTCAGAGGACAATCAATGGGACACTGTATTACCTGGGTACAAATTATATTGCAAGGATAGAGTAGATCAAATTGTAGGGGTGTTGCACTATATATTAAAGAGGGAATGGAATCAAATCAAACATTCTGCATGACAGATAGCAAGGTGGAATCCATATGGATAGAAATTCCATGTGTGAAGAGAGGGAATATGAAGGTAGGGTTATACTACCCATGCCCTGGGACAAAATGAGCAGACAGATGAAATGTTTTCGGAGATTAGGAAATCTGGAGAATGGGCAAGAGTATAATAATGGGTGATTTCTGAATTAGCCTCTGCGATTTGTGAAAGAAGGCACTGCTGGAAACAGGAGCACGGCTGTGAATTTAAGCAAGCTATGTTGATTTTTATATTTTTCCGCTGCTATGCTATGCTGAATGTTTGGGAACATACTGCCTGCATTTTTTACTGACGCTACTAAAGAATGTTTTATATCAATTGAAGAATTACTTCTAAAACTATATGACTAAAATTAGCAGATGTTTGGGAGTTTTTTTGGGCCTATGAAGCTAAACTGAGGCCTTTTTTCTCCCAACATAGGGATTGTTACTGATCAGTTATCAGTTTGAGGGTTTTAGGCAGTGAACCCTTATTTTTTGATTTGAGTAAGACACTGGAAGTTATTGGTAATTTGAGAAACTTACTCTTTCTCTAATATATATTGTAGTGATTTCAATTACCCCAACATTGGCTCGTTAAATGTTACATCGGTTAGTGCTAGGGAAGTAAAATTCCTAGACGTCATAAATGACTTCTTCTTGGAGCAACTGGTCCAGGAACCGACAAGAGGGGGAGTTATTTTAGATTTGGTCCTTAGTGTAATGCAAGGCATTGTACAGGATCTAATTATGTAGGGTCTGCTGGGAAACAGTGATCATAAAGTGATCAACTTTGAGCTGATACTGGGAGTGACGTCGCAAAAGAAATCTACTGTAGAGGCATATAATTTTTGAAAGGGTGACTATGAAAGGAGATTTGCGCCAGAAGATGTATGAGGAAAGATTGGAAGCCCTGAATATGTATACCCTAGAACAGGGGTAGGGAACTCCGGTCTTCGAGAGCCGTATTTCAGTTAGGTTTTCAGGATTTCCCCAATGAATATGCATTGAAAGCAGTGCATGCAAATAGATCTCATGCATATTCATTGGGGAAATCCTGAAAACCCAACTGGAATACGGCTCTCGAGGACCGGAGTTCCCTACCTCTGCCCTAGAAGAAAGGAGGGACAGGGGAGATAGGATTCAGACGTTCAAATACTTGAAAGGTATTAAAGTAGAACAAAATATTTTCCAGAGAAAGAAAAATGGTAAAACCAGAGGACATAATTTGAGGTTGAAAGGTAGTAGATTCAAGGACAATGTTAGGAAATTTTTACTTTACGGAGAGGGTGGTGGATGCCTGGAATGTGCTCCCGAGAGGGGTGGTGAAGAGGAAAATGGTGACAGAGTTCAAAGAAGCGTGAGATGAACACAGAGGATCTAGAATCAGAAAATAATAGTAAATATTGAAGAACTAAGGCCAGTACTGGGCAGACTTGCAAGGTATGTATCTGTATATGGCCTTTTAGTTGAGGATGGGCTGGGGAAGGCTGCAATGGCTGCAAAGGTGTAGATGGGTTGGAGTGAGCTTTGACGGAGACTTCAGCAGTTGGAGCCCAAGCACAGTACTGGGTAGAGCTTTGGATTCTTGCCCAGAAATAGCTAAGAAGAAAAAAAAATTAAATTGAATCAGGATGGGCAGACTGGATGGACCATTTGGCTCTTTATCTGCCATCAACTACTATGTTACTATGTTACGATAAAATGAGGAAAATAGTTAAAAAGAAGCTAAAAGGATCAGTTGCAAAGGTTAGGAGTATAAACCAGGCATGGATGTTCTTCAAAAATACCATCGTGGAAGCCCAGATCAGATGTATTCCATGTAACAGCAAAGGTGGAAACAAGAGACAGCATAATTAAAAGGTCATGATTAAATGCCATTGTTCTATTAATTATACACCACTTAATGTTGGGTGGGGGGAGGGTTTCAAGTGTAGGGTTTATAATTTTATAATGAATAATGGGCTTTGAGGGAGGGTGGGGGGAGGGTTACATTTATAGGATATAATGATAAGATGTTCAAGTGGTCTAATTAATAGTGTTTATTATGAATTTTTGTACACTTGAAAGTTTAAAAATGAATAAAGAATTAAAAAAAAAAAAAGGTGAAGTAAAAGAGGCTGAGTCAAAGAAATTCTTTAAAGAATGGAAAAAGGATCCGAATGAAGAAAATAAGAGATACAAACACTGGCAAGTTAGATGCAAAGCATTAATAAAGAAAGCTAAGAAAGAATATGAAGAGAAACTTGCAATAGAGGCAAAAACTCATAATTTTTAAATGTACATCAGAAGCAAAAAACTTGTGAAGGTATCCGTGGGTCTGTTGGATGATCAAGGAGCAAAAGGGGCACTCAGGAAGGACGGGCGCTGGTAAGGCTAGTCTCGATTAGGGTGCTGGTCTTTGACCAGAGGGCCACCGCGTGAGCGGACTGCTGGGCATGATGGCATGATGGTCTGACCCAGCGGTGGCAATTTTTATGTTCTTATAAGGTGGAGAGACTAAATTAATTCTTTGCTTCGGTTTTTATGGAAGAAGATGTAAGAGTTCTACCTAAACTGGATATGGTTTTCAAGAGTGATGATATGGAGGAACTGAAAGAAATCTCAGTGAATCTGGAAGATGTACTAAGCCAAATCGACAAGTTAAAAAGTGATAAATTACCTGAACCAGATAGTATACATCTCAGGGTACTAAAATAATTCAAACATGAAATTGCTGATCTGCTGTTAATGATCTGTAACCTGTCGCCAAAATCATCTGTAGTACCTGAAGATTGGAGGGTAGCCAATGTTACGCCGATTTATAAAAAGGGTTCCAGGGGAGATCTGAGAAAGTAAGCCTGACTTCTGTGCCGGACAAAATGTTGGAAACAATTATAAAAAATAAAATTATGGAACACGTAGACAAACATGATTTAGATTGTAAACGATTTTTATTGACATGAAAGAATACACGCAGAAGTGAATACAGCAACAACAAATGCCAGCACAGAAAAAAAAACCCCAGAGGCAATATCTGCTCAAGCAAAGACAACCGAACACAAACATGTCAAATATACCTACCCCCCCAAAAATACCCAACCACCCCAAGTTCCCGCCACCCCAAACCCTCCCCACCAGCACCCCTCAGCTCCCCGGCCCCCCCATGAAGTGGAATGCCAGGCAGAAAATAGAAAGTCGCAAACCAAGTTCCCCCCCAGGGTCTGGACTCTGATGACCCTAGGGCATCGAAACAAGCTAAGCATCCCCCTCCCCAAAAACAGATCCCCACCAAACCCCCCCCAAGTCCCCCCCCCCCCCCGTGGACCTCAGAGCAGAGAGATGTCGAGATCCAGAACTAGCCAGGAGAAAGCAACCTCAAGCCAGGGTGTTAAGAAGAAGGCCACGTCCCCTAGGAGACAAAGAACGTAATATGGGTCCCATATCAACAAAAAGCTCCGACGACGTTGAATGGAACCCCCCACCTCACGGGCCTCCCGAAGAGCCAACTCATGAAGATGAGCTCTCCAATGCCAAAAAGACGGAGGAGTCGAGGAGGTCCACTGCTGCATAATACAACGTCGGGCCAGGAGACACACCTTACGACACAGCCAATGAGCATCCAAGAAGCATCCGGAGGCAAAGATCTAAAAGCTCCTGGTAAATCCAGTACCACCTGCTCAACCGTACCCGCTACAGACGTCTCCAAAAGGGAGCTCAAATAGGTGACCACCTCAGCCCAAAAAGCCTGAATACACATAAGAACATAAGAACATAAGAAGTTGCCTCCGCTGAGGAAGACCATAGGTCCATCCTGCCCAGCGGTCCGCTCCCGCGGCGGCCCATCAGGCCCATTGCCTGAGTAGTGGCCTATACCTATCTATACCCTTCAATCCCCTTTTCTTCTAGGAATCTATCCAAACCTTCTTTGAAACCATTTAGTGTTTTCTTGTCTACAACAGCCTCTGGAAGCGCGTTCCATGTATCCACCACCCTCTGAGTGAAAAAGAACTTCCTAGCGTTTGTTCTAAACCTGTCCCCTTTCAATTTCTCCGAGTGCCCCCTTGTACTTGTGGTGCCCTTTAATTTGAAAAATCTGTCCCTGTCTACTTTTTCTATGCCCTTCAGGATCTTGAAGGTTTCTATCATGTCTCCTCTAAGTCTCCGCTTTTCCAGGGAGAAAAGTCCTAGCTGCTTTAATCTGTCGGTATATGGGAGATTTTCCATTCCCTTTATCAGTTTAGTCGCTCTTCTCTGTACTCCCTCAAGTACTGCCATGTCCTTCTTGAGGTACGGCGACCAGTACTGGACACAATACTCCAGATGCGGCCGCACCATTGCACGATACAGCGGCATGATGACTTCCTTCGTCCTGGTCGTAATACCCTTCTTTATGATACCCAACATTCTGTTTGCTTTCTTTGAGACTGCAGCGCACTGCGCCGATGCCTTCAGTGTTGCGCCTACCATCACTCCTAGGTCTCTCTCCAGGTTACTGACCCCTAGTGGTGTTCCCCCCATTTTGTATGTGAACATCGGGTTCTTTTTCCCCACATGCATGACCTTGCATTTTCCTATGTTGAAGCTCATTTGCCATTTTTCGGCCCACTTTTCCAGCTGCGTTAGATCCTTTTGGAGATCTTCGCAGTCTTCCCTGGTTTGAGCCCTGCTGTATAGTTTGGTGTCATCTGCAAATTTAATGACCTCACACTTGGTACCCGCCTCTAGGTCGTTTATATAGATATTGAACAGGAGCGGTCCCAGCACCGACCCCTGTGGAACTCCACTCGTGACCCCTTTCCAGTCTGAGTAATGGCCCTTTATGCCAACCCTCTGCTTCCTGTTGTCCAGCCAGTTTTTGATCCATCGGTGGACCTCCCCTTGCACGCCGTGGATCCATATCTTCTTAAGCAGTCTCTCGTGTGGTACCTTGTCGAAGGCTTTTTGGAAGTCAAGGTAAATGATGTCTATAGATTCCCCTCTATCCACCTGGCTGTTCACTCCCTCAAAGAAGTACAATAAGTTTGTGAGGCATGACCTGCCCTTGCAGAAGCCATGTTGACTCATTTTTAGCTGCCCATTTTTTTCGGTGTGTTCACAGATGCTGTCTTTAATCAGTGCCTCCATCATCTTTCCCGGGACTGAGGTCAGGCTCACCGGCCTGTAGTTTCCTGGGTCGCCCCTTGAGCCCTTCTTGAAGATGGGCGTAACATTTGCTATTTTCCAATCCTCCGGGATCTCTCCGGTTTTTAAGGATAGGTTGTATATCTGTCGAAGTGGCTCCGCTATTTCGTTTTTTAGTTCCTTGAGTACCCTTGGGTGAATGCCGTCCGGCGATTTGTCGCTCTTTAGTCTATCTATCTGCCTGAGTACATCTTCTTGGCTTACCTCTAAATTGACCAGCTTATCATCTTGGTCTCCTATTGCAATCTCCTCGGGTTCTGGAATGTTGGTTGTATTCTCCATCGTGAAGACTGACGTGAAGAACTTGTTTAACCTGTCAGCTATATCTTTCTCTTCTTTTACTACTCCCTTTCTGTCTCCATCATCCAATGGTCCCACTTCTTCTCTTGCCGGTTGCTTCCCCTTGACGTATCTGAAGAACGACTTGAAGTTTGTTGCTTCCTCTGCCAGTCTCTCTTCGTATTCTCTTTTTGCTTTTCTAACCGCTCGGTGACACTCTTTCTGGTGTTCTTTGTGCACTTTTTGGTTCTCCTCTGTTTGGTCTTTTTTCCATTTTCTGAACGATGCTTTCTTGTCACTTATCGCCTTCTTCACTGCATTTGTTATCCACACTGGGTTTTTTGTTCTATTTTTTTTGCACCCTTTCCTGAACTTGGGGATGCACAGGTTTTGCGCTTCGTGCACAGTTCTCTTGAGTAAGGTCCAGGCTTTTTCCACGGATTCCATCTTCCCTATGTTGCCTTTGAGTTTCTTTCCCACCATTTCCCTCATGGCATCATAATTTCCTTTTCTGAAGTTGAGTGCCGTCGTTGTGGTTCTTTTCCCCTTTGATGATCCAATTTCTAGCCTGCACTGGATCGTGTTATGATCGCTGTTACCTAGCGGGGCTAATACTGACACCTCCTTTGCTGGCCCCCCTAGTCCGTTGAAGATTAGGTCAAGAGTGGCGTCACCTCGTGTTGGTTCCGTGACCAATTGCTCCATGAAACAGTCCCTCGTGACCTCTAGGAATTTGGTCTCCCTTGCGCAGTTTGAGTGTCCAATACTCCAGTCTATCCCAGGATAGTTGAAGTCCCCCATCACCACCACATTTCCGCTTCTGCATACCTGCCTCAGTTCTGTCTCCAGGTCCTGGTCGATTTCTTCAGGTTGTCCAGGTGGGCGGAAGTACAGACCCAATTTAATGTCTGCCCCAGTTCCTCCCTGTACCTTAACCCATAATGATTCAAAGCCATCCGCCCGTACTGTTGTTTCCATCCTGGTTGAGGATATGGAGTCTTTTATGTATAGCGCTATTCCTCCACCCTTTTTATGTGCCCTGTCTTTCCTGTATAGTTTGTACCCTGGTATGGCCACATCCCATTGATTGTCCTCAGTCCACCACGTTTCTGTGACTCCAATTATGTCTAGGTCCATTTTGCTGGCAGTGATTTCTAGTTCTCCCATTTTGGCCCTCAGGCTCCTAGCATTTGTGTATAGGCAGTTTAAGACCCAGTTTAAGACCCTCTCTTTTTGTTTTCCTCGTGTTTTGGTACTCCTGCAGTCCTCCTCATGGTTTGCCAGCCCCCGAGCTTCATCCTCCTCCTGCTGCTGTGTGTCTGTGACGTCCTCAGCCCGTTTCCCCAGCACCTCTTGTTCTCGTAATTCCCACTCAGTCCTGGGCTCTTTTTCACAAAGTCTTTGCCCCTCTGGCTCCTGTTGTTCTGTGTTGGTGCCGCTTACCAGTTCCATTTGTGCCCTCGGTCCCTGCAATGCGTCCTTAGGTCCTTTTTCAAAACATACACACTCAGTTCCAAGTCCTCCTTTACAATGTCCCAGGTCAGTATCCTTGTCAGGTACTGATGTCCGATGTGTCGAGGTCAGATCGACTATCGGCTTTCCCCTTCTCCTCAGTTTAAAGCCAAGTCTATGACGTTCTGGACGTTGCGTGCCAGCATCCTCGTCCCAGCTGTGCTAAGGTGCAGTCCATCTCTTCTGTAGAGCTTGTTCTTCCCCAAGAAAGTAGTCCAGTTCCTAACAAAGTGGAAACCCTCCTCATCGCACCATCTCCTCAGCCAAACGTTAATTGCCTGTAGTTCGCTCTGTCTCCTTGTGTCCGCTCTCGGTACTGGCAGGATCTCTGAGAAGGCTATCTTCCTTGCCCTTAGTCTCAGTTTCCTCCCCAGGATCCTGAACTGGTCAGTTAGTGTAGTCCTGTTGAAGTTTCTCCTGCTGATGTCGTTTGTTCCGATGTGGATCACTACTGTTGTCTCCTCCGTCTCGGCTCCCTCCAGGATCCTGTCGATATTGTTGATGATGTCCTTTGTTCTTGCCCCCGGGAGACATGTTACCAGTCGGTCCTCTCTCCCTCCGGCTATATGGCTGTCTACTCCTCTCAGGATCGAGTCTCCAACCACGATAGCTGATCTCCCCTTCTTCAACTGTCTCTCTGGTCTCAGATCTGTGTCATATGTGCAGTCCATTTGTCCTTCCTCTGGGTTCTGCTGTGTCTCCGCCCCTGGTCTCAGGTCTGTGTCCTCTGCGCAGTCCGCTAGTCCATTCTCCTGGCTCTGATGGATCTCCTCCTCCTCTGTCTGCCTAGGTCCTCCGCAAGGTCCTACTCCCATGGTGTCTGGTGGTTCCTGTCGTCCAACTGTCGGTTCTCTCCTGGTGAGTTGGTGGTCTTGTGCCTCCACCATCCTGCATGCTTCCTCAATGAACTGCTCGAGTTCCCTAACTTGTTCCGCGATGTGGCTCTCTCTGGTGGTGTCTTCAGTTTCCCAGCATTTCTCCTCCATGGTGCAGAGTCCCTCCAGCTCCTGGACTCTAACCTGCAGTCTCCCAACCTCCTGTTTCAGGCTATCCAGTTCCTGGCATCGTCTGCATATGTATGCCTGCCTCCCGGAGGGGAGGTAGTCATACATATGGCACCCGATGCAGTATACTGGGTAGCTCTGCTGGGCTCCCACAGCCTCCATTGCTCCTTTCTCTCTCCTATGTCCCACGGTGTGAAAGGATTGTGCCCGGCGCGCAGCTAGCTGAAAGAGGAGAAAGAGAAAGAGAAATGAGAGTAAGAAGAGGGGAAGTACCTGTGGTATAATTATTTGATATCGCTGCTGGGCTGCCCGGGCTCCTTCTTAAGGCTCCTTCGCAAAGGCGCTCTCGCTAAGGCGAGCGCCTTTGCCGCTCGCCTTCGCCGCGCGCCGAACGGCCACGCGCCGTTGGCTCGCCCCCTCTTAAGGGGGAGTCTGTGCTGAAGCCGCTGACGCGGTGGGGGTGGGCGGAGCTACCTCTCGCCTGCCCCTGGCTCTCTGTGTGTTGTCGGCTCTCCCCTCGCGCTGGTCCGCTGAGAAATGTCCTTCTCTGCTCCTCGCCTGCCCTTCTCCTCTCCTCGCCTGCCCTTCTCCTCTCCTCCGACGCTGTAGCAGTGAGCCCCTTGCCGCAGTTCGCCCCCTCTTAAGGGGGAGTCTGTGCTGAAGCCGCTGACGTGGTGGGGGTGGGCGGAGCTACCTCTCGCCTGCCCCTGGCTCTCTGTGTGTTGTCGGCTCTCCCCTCGCGCTGGTCCGCTGAGAAATGTCCTTCTTTGCTCCTCGCCTGCCCTTCTCCTCTCCTCGCCTGCCCTTCTCCTCTCCTCCGACGCTGTAGCAACAATTCCACAAAGCATGCGAAAACGTGTTCGGATCTCGACCACATTTGAGACACAGAGGCGAGGCAACACCCCCGAATTTGAATAGCTGAGCTTGGGTAATATAACCTCTATACAATATACGAGCATAACATTAGACAAACATGATTTAATGAGACAGAGTCAGTCGAGGGAGATCTTGCCTCACCAATTTGCTTGACTTCTTTGAAAGTGTAAATATACATGAGGATAAAGGTGAGCCGGTTGTACAGTGGCATACCTAGGGTATGTGGCACCCGGGGCCCATCATTTTTTGACCCCCCCCCCATGTAAAAAAATATTTTTTGTAATGACCATGAAACGGAATAAATGGTTAACAAGACTAAGAATGTTATAATGCCTTTGTATCGCTCTATGGTGTGACCTCACCTGGAGTTCAATTCTGGTCTCCTTATCTCAAGAAAGATATAGTGGCTCTAGAAAAGGTTCAAAGAAGAGCAACCAAGATGATAAAGGGAATGGAACTCCTCTCGTATGAGGAAAGACTAAAAAGGTTAGGACTCTTCAGCTTGGGAAAGAGACGGCTGAGGAGAGATATTATTGAAATCTACAAAATCCTGAGTGGAGTAGAATGGATACAAGTGGATCGATTTTTTACTCCGTCAAAAATTACAAAGACTAGGGGACACTCGATGAAGTTACAGGGAAATACTTTTAAAATCAATAGGAGGAAATATTTTTTAACTCGGAGAATAGTTAAGCTCTGGAATTCATTGCCAGAGTAGGGAGTTATGGTAATTAGCGTAGATAGGTTTGAAAAAGGTTTAAACAAGTTACTGGAGAAAAAGCCCATAGTACTATTGAGGCAGACATGGGGAAGCCAATGCTTGTCCTGGATCAGTAGCATGGAATGTTACTACTATTTGGGTTTCTGCCTGGTACTGTGACCTGGATCGGCTATTATTGGAAACAGGAGACTGGGCTAGATGGACCATTGGTGTAACCAAGTTCTTATGTTCTTAAAGATAGCTTGCTCCACCTCAGGCCTGTTTATATTTGATAGGGACAGCCTGTACAAGAAATTACCACTTTCACCTCCCCTGCACAACAATGAAAGCATCACAATCCCTCTGGACAAGCTTCACCACCCATCGTTTCTCCAATCTTTTAAAAATAAGATGACCTCACCACCTTCTACCACCTCTAAAAGCATTAAATTATGAAGATGTTGCTATCAGTGAATAAAGCAGCTTGTGATGTTTAATTCAAACTGCATTTTTATTTTGCATAATAATGTGCTACTTTGCATGTTTTACAGCTCAACATTATTTAACAGATATTGCAATTAAAAAATTCTGCATGAAATTGCATTCTCAGTATATAATGCATGTTATTTGTCAAGTTAATTAGCAAATATGTTATCACCATGACATATCTTATTAAATTTAAAGAAAAGATATAAATTATGGTTATTAAATCAAAATTATTTGCTAGTGGAATTATTATAATCACCATC